>NC_085056.1:15684458-18094458 GCF_963662255.1 Cinclus cinclus | reverse complement strand
TGATACTGATCATGCCCAACTGGCTTTTACCCAAGGACCTGAAACACTGCAGGATTGAGGCCTAAGGTAGAACATCACGAACTGAATATAGATCTCCTGGCTGTGGCTATGATTCCTGAATGATAAACACATCTTCCCTCACAATTAAACACTGAGTAGATAATAATAGCCTTAGATAAAACTTTTACAACAAACCACTTAATGTAGAAATAGAGACACCTGGGATTGTGACTGGAATGAAGAAAGCAAGGACTTGCAGTGTCATGGTTGAAGAAACCTCAGAAGCAAGACTTGCTACTGGCAGCCCAGGTTTAGATTCTGATGCTAACAATACTGAATTACAACTTCATCAGCAGAATTGCATGATTGTAGCATAAAAATAAGTTTAAAAAAAGCAGCTAGAAATGACTACTGCATACTAGCAGCAAACTAACGAATTTGTCTCATCTTCCTAATCCTGACACGTGTGGATGCTTCAGTTTTGTGAATTGTACATTGACTTCACCCAGCTGGGAGGTCTATAGTATTCGACTGAAGAAAATCTGAATTTCCTGACTTGTTTTTACTTTTCATACACCTTGGAATAATGTACAATAAGGTACATTTCCCCCTCAATCTTTAAACAAAACCAACCAGAAAAAGACAAAAAGCAGCTTATAGCCAGGACTTTTTTCAAAACATCTGCTCTTCAGCTCAATCAGGCTCTGTGCCCTGCGAAACTAGATTTTAATGAAGAAGGAAAAGAAGAGGAAGCAAAATAACCTGTGGCTTTGTTTCTGAAGAACTGGATGGTTACATTAGGTTTGCTTTATCCTGGCTGTGAGCACAGGTGTAAACTACAGAAAATGTGTTGCTTTCATGAGCAGCAGTCTTTCCTGACAGGGGGAGGAATGCATGGCAGGGTAGAGCAAGGATCCTGTTGCAAGTCAAATAAGTTCATGGAGCAACTTTCAGGTGCTGTATTTTTAATTTATATTCTATGTAGCATAATTGTGTTATTGGCTGTCACTGTTTCTACAAGTACAGGTGAGTCAAACTGAACCAAGGTGAATTTGAAAATGTCAAGAATTAGCACATTTAATATAGTAACTGCCAAACATTTCAGAAATTACTCTGTTTCACTAAGTCTTAGCACCAGAACCTCTTACATAACCTAAGGACCAGGTCTCTTGTTGTTTTTAAGGGACATTCAGTGTTGTCTGGTTGGCTACCAGCAGCTGCTATCTGCCTGCTGTGGTTGGTAACTGTAAATGTGGGGGGCCATTTTGAAACCAAAAGATTAAAGACAAGAAGAGGAAGTCCAACTTGAAGATGCTATCATCAATCCACAGCTGGCCAGGAACAGGAAGCAAGCGAGGATGGCATACATAATATACAACCTCTATGGCGGCAGGACAAACAAAAATTAAAGGCTGTAGAAATGGTAGAGATTATTTCTCTATGGGTATTGTCACTGCTTTGGGCTGGTCATTTGTGAATGAGGAGCAGGCACTTAGAGTGTGGGCTCTCTCATGCTGCAGATGAGGGACAGTTTGTCCTACAGCACACATGCTTTTTCAGCTGGTTTAGAAATGGAGCAAGGCAAAGCATGGAATAAAATATAATGATCTGCCAGGGAACTTAGGGAACTTGAGAATCAAGCTTCATCCTCATGAGTGTTAGAATTTTGTATTGACCGCAGTGCAAGGGTATTCAGGATCTGAATGGTTTCATCACCAGTTTAATTGCAGATGAAATAAGACAAGAAACAAGACACAGCTTCACATGCACATCTTACAGGGAAACACAATTTTATCATCAACTCAGGAGCCTGTGTTCAACAGAAAAGTTGCCATTAGGAGAAAGGCCATTTCAGGCCAAACATGAAAGAGCCAGATGTGGTAAGGCACAGCAGTCAGTGAGAACAGGCTGGAAAGGCAGACCTGCTGGATGTGCTGAACCACAAGAGCAGAAGTTCCAGCAGAGCTGCTCTGCTCCTCACAGCTCTCAGCCCAAGGTGAGGCCTCTGCTCAGGACTTTGCAGGAGCACATTTTCTGCTGTATCCACTTGGGGTGGCTTTGTGTATCCAGATGTGTGTGCTTTGGCTGTGGCTTCCTTTGCACCTGGACCATGGCACAGTGGCTGTCAGCAGCTTGCCACACCATCCCTGCTGCAGTGAGATGGAGGAAGGGGATCCACAAAGAGTCTACAATATTTTTCAATTCCTTATGTTCCCTGAAGGCCAGCGTAAATGAGAAGAACTCTGATGCCTGGAAGGAGCAAAGTGTTAAGACTAGTGCCAGGCACAGGACAGGGAAATGAAAGCATTAGACAGTGACTTGCAGCCAGAGGAGTTCAGCCAGCTCCAAGGATCTGACACTGCTCATTAAACACTTCACGGTGCAGTCCAAATCAGTTTTTAAATTTTGTTGATGCCATGAAGTAAATTGTACCTGTAATGCATTTGCATCTATAGCTTGCATCAGGTTGGATTAAGGTATAAAAAGCTTCTTAAGCACAAAAGTGCCCATTGTAAAAGCGCTGTCATTAATGACACTGTGCTCATTTAGAGCAGAGCTCAGGCACAGCCTACCTAGCGTCACTGTAGAGAAATCAAAGTGGGCACATTCAGCCTAAGCGCTAATACTCAATATCTGCACCAGTGATGTAATTACCATAATCCCTTAATTACTGGCACCAGGAGAATTTGAGGAAAACCTGCCTGGCAAACAAGCTCACCCTATAAAAACAGAAGTTCACAGACCTGAGAAATGCAGGAAATATTCAAGTAGATGGTTATATCAGGACAAATAAAAGATAGTCAAAGAGGGAGACACATGAGATTCCACATTCTACGCACAGCTTTCTGGTCTTTGCTGTTTGTTTCCCTTAGTCTTTTCCAGCAGAAACACAGGATCCAGTTAACAGAGTTCACTGAGGTCCCTCCGTGCCCCAGATCCTCATCCTTTGCACTTCACCCACTGCAAGAGCAAGAACATGGAAAAGTACAGGCAGGATGCACCAAAACACATGCTAGCTGGACCACAGTGCTGTAAACACCAGCTCCTGCTGGTCTCTGCACAGCAAACAGTGAGCAGCAGTCCCTGAGCTGTCCTGAATACACTAGGTGCTAACAGGAAACACAGAAAGACTAGATAAAAACTGAAAGGAAATGAGCGGCACCAGATGCAATGAATTTTACCAAGGACTAGCCTGTGCCTGAGCAGCTTGCCCTGAGTGAGGGGCTGTGTGTGGCTCTGCTGCCTCAAAAGCAAAGAATGTGGACTGTTAGTCACCACTTGTTTCCTGTTCTCTCCCACCTCTGCAATGGAGCAATTTGTGCTGGAGTGCCAGCTACCCTTGCTGGGGCACCCAGCATGGCACCCCTGCCCCTCCTGCAAAGGAGAAGGGAGCAAGTGGCACCAGCACACTCCGTGAGACTCCCATCACCCCTGCTTGGCCTGGGGAAGCCAAGGGTACCCCAGGTGCCATGTGCAACAAGTGGTGACACTGGCCTGGAAGCACAAGTCACAGCCCAGGCGAACTCCAAGGAACTGGCTTGGTCAGAGGAGAGGAAAGGTCTCAGACAGATTTCCCAGGACAGAAATCTTCTTGGAAAGATTTAAAAAAATGGGATTATTCAACAATTAGGCATCTCAGGACACTGGAGTGCCCTGCTTGCATTGAATTTTCTCTCTTTGATTAATAAAACAGGTGGCCGCAGATTCTAGCTCCAAGAGAACTTGGTTCTATGTTCTGAACATCAGAACTCCACAGGTGATGATGGGAAGCATATCATGCTGAACTGCATGGAAGGTCTACTTAGGCTCTGCAAATAGTGCATTCAGAACTGTTTACTAATAGCAAATCACAAATATAGCATAGCACACACCGTACTCAAACTACAGACCACTGTAAACTTATTAATGCAGATTTGTTAAAATAGAATAAAACAGGTCAAGCAAAGCACTGAACAAATTCTGCTGCAACAATCTTCCCTTGTTGGGATGATGCTTGTTCTTCATTCTCAGTGTTTGGCTGTAGCATATGCAACTGGCTGATATAAACACATACAGGCAGTTTTGCCATTTTTTAATTGGTAGAAGCATAGGCAAGTCTGCATTGGGGTCCAGGCATGAATTTAATTGATTAGCTGATAATTACACTACACTATTGCACTATGTGCAACAATGCCAATGGATAAAGCTTTAGGGAAATACAAGTTTTATGAAGCAAATAAATACATACCTCCACTGTAATGGGGTACCATCAGTGCAGATTTCCAACTTCCAATGACCAAACTGGTTAAAGTATCCAGGGAGTCTGTTTCTCAGAGAGGAGGTACTGGGGGAGTCAGAAATGAGCTCAAACCTGGTGGAAACTTCTAGTATTAATTCAACCAAAACCCAAGTCCAGCATCCTTTATGACTTACACTTTGAGAGCAGTTGCATGCAACACTTTGCTGCAAATTGCCTCCTTCTCTGATTGTAAAAAAGCAAGCAAATACTTGAAGAATTGTTCTTATATTCACTCCTCCAACACCAAATATCAGGCCAAGTTTACAAGCTTCACTGACTTCAGTAAAGATATCCCCAGAATAAATCTGGCTTGCTGAACTTTGTGCCTCTTTAAATTTGGAGTAAATGTTATTATTTGTGAAGACGATGGACTGAGCCAGACAGGGCAGGCACGTGCTGTGCAAGCTTCCCCACAAAAGTTCTGCTGATACAACACAATCCTGACCTGGCCAGGATTACTGGTTTTACAGTCTGCCTTTCTTAAAGAGAAACTGTTACCAATGTGTCACTAGGTACAATTGTTCTGTGACAGTGAGCACACCTTTCCTAGGAATTACACCAAACAAACTTCACAGGTGACCCAAAACAGCCTTGAATTCTGCTATGGGTCTAAAAGAAAATAAAAACTAGTGAAATCATCAGGGTAAAAACCTCCCCAGCATTTACACCAGAAGCCTAACATTCAGGTTTCTCCAAACCTAGGTAAATCTACCAAAAACAGAGCACTCCACACCTGGCTAGCAGATTCCTGGAATGCTCTAGGAAGCTGGTGAAGGATATGTGATAAAAGTGCAATATTTTTATGAAGGTCTCTTACAGGTGTGTGTGTCATGAAAGATGTGTGTACCTTGCAGCACAGAAAGGCACCAGCAAAGTTACTGGAGTAGATTCTGCCACTTTTTATACTCTTTCTGTAATCTTCTTCTCTGACTTGCCCTCAGGCTTAATAATGAAGGGATTCTATAAAATGGGTGGACTAGAGAGTTGTCTATATGCGCTCTGCTTAATTGCCATTGTGTGCTGTGGTTGATCATGCAATAACAATGAATCCATTATAATTAAATCTGGGATTATTAAATTGATTCTATTTATACATCGTGTCAACTTCTATAGAAGCTGCAAAAATTTGTTGTCTTTAATGAAATTGCACTAAGAATCTTGGAGCCTGTTTTAAGCTATATAAGGCAGAGTTTTACCTGTAGTAGTTATTCCTAGTGAAAACTGGGTAATTATTTTGTGTATAAATAAAGGCTCGAATTCACATTTGTAATAATTAGGTTTGTTTGGCTTTTAGTGTCAAAAATTAAGGACTTAACTTGCTTACTGCCAACTATAGATCAGTTGTTGTGGAGATGTTTATAATGAAATTCAACAGCAAGGGAGCAATACAAAAACCAAGAAACTGGAACCCATCTCAGGAATAGAAGTTCAGTATTGTCCTAATAATTATGCTGGCAGCCACATTTGCATGAAACTATTTTTTTCTGTAGTACTCAATTAGGTTATTCAGCCGCCTTGATGTGTTTAGAAACAAAACCACTGGCATCCAAATAAGGCTAATAACAAAAATGCAATATGATGTTTCCCATTTCCAGCAAAGGGTAAGAGAACAGATGTTCCTTATGCTGCCATGTTTCACCAGCACAGGGCGGAGCTGAGAAAGTTTGCAATTCATAGTGACAGCGCCATTAAAGTGATGTAGTACAGAATGCGCCCGGTGGAAGCATGCAGCTCTGAACAATCTGTTTGGGCAGCCCGGAAAGGATGGGGATAACTAGAACCGACCTTTCGGGTTAAAGGAGAAAACAAACCCCACGCAGAGGAAGGGGCTGCTGGAGGTGTCCCAGGCTCCTGAGGCTGCCGGGACGCGCGGTGCGGGCTGTGCTCTGTCCCCCTTGTCGCAGGTGAGCAGCGCTCTGCCTCCGCGGCGCTCCGGGGAGAGATGCCAGCGGAGGGGACAGCCAGCAGTGTCCCGCAGCTACCTCAGCCCACGGAGCCACCTCTTGGCTCCTCGCAGGTGCTGTCTGTGCCCGGACGCGACAGTGCCACAGCGCAGGACGGACAGACACAAGGTGGCAGCGCTCTCGGGAGATCGCCGCAGATTCTGCTCCGGGATCTCCCAGAGCCGGGAGCTGCTGGTGCTCGGGACCTGCCGTGGCCGGGGTCCTCTGGCCATGTGTCCCCTGGCAAGGCTGCCGGCTGTCACGACAAAAGGCCACTTCTTCCCGGGGGTGCGGTGTTCTCTGGGTCTATGGCTGCAGGGGAGCCCGTGGAGAGCCTGCCGGGGGCAGGGGCTGGGGGGCGGCTGCAGGATGGGGAAGCAGCCTTGGCTCCTCTGAACTGTTCATTCCTCTCCAGAGGCCTCCTGGTGGCGAATGTTTGCCCCATCTGTGACACTCTAGGACACGAGCGAAAGCTGCAGAGGAAAGCAGCCCCGCTTTGGACCTTGCACGCAAGGCTGCTGGCCCCAGTGGGGCACAGCCCACGCCGTGGGCTCTGCTGGCAGGACAGGCTCCCTGTGGCACTGGGGCTTCGGCACCACGCTAAGTAAGACAGGGTGACAACTAGTGGGACAGCTAACCGTGACCCCCAGCACTGCCTGCGCTCCCCAGGAAACACCCAAGTCCTTTTGGAGCCATCCTTCATCCCCCCCCTGGGCAGTACACCCAGTGACAGCTGAGCAGGGGGAGCCTTTCCCACTGGAAATCCCCAAAATGAGGTGAACAAACCATTGAGCAAACACACTCCCCCTGGGAGGTCTCCTCTCCTGAACTCGAAGCCATGCTAATATCCCAAGGACATAAACCCACGAGTAAAATGCTGTATGACATGTTAGCACATTCTGGGGAGCAGGGACAGGAACCACAGACTGCATTCACTGTCTTCAAAGTCTCTGCCAGTGCCCAGTGGAACAGTTCATGCTTGGCCACGGGGGCAGGCTGGGTGCCTCCATGGGAAGGCTGCTGGAAAACACACAGCATCAAGCAAAGGGTAGGTCTCCAGTGATGCAGATGAGATCAGGGCCACCAGCAGAAAGGAGACACACAAAATCCAGTGGCCACCAAACCAAATTCAAATGGACCCAATATTGATTTTTCTTTCTGTGCAAATTCCTTGGGAAGGCTCTGAGTGCCCACGCTGGCCGAGCAGGCGGGTTGTGTTCCAGCCAGCTCCTGACTGACCACGGACTCGGAGGGTGCTGAGCTCCTCCTCGACTGCAGCAGGACCTCAGCACTGTCCAGCATCAGCCCCTTGGGCAGAGCTGGAGTATTTTCACTGACCTTCCTCCAAATGTGTCTTGCCTTGCCTCACAATGCCAAAGTAAATAAATAAATAGACTAACAAGCAGAAATGCCGGACATTATTCTGGGCTGATTGGTTGTGAAACTTCACTCAAACCCCAAAACCACAAAAACTGCCAGTTTTCCAAGCCCTGTGTTTTTCATAGCTCTCATAGCATTCTGAATAGTTTGCATTTCCAGCATAGAATAAATATACATTTAAGCTAGTTGGATTATTGACATAGAATTAAAAAAAAAAAAAGGCACTTAAGTCCTTGTTCTGTTTCTTTTTCCCATGATGTGAAATAAGAATTAACACAACTGAACTATGCCTTGGACATTCACATTTACAGATGCAAATGCTGACAACAGGCAGAGTGCCTGCAATTCATTAATGCAAAATTCATTGAATAAGTGTACTTTAAATTAAAAGAAATCAAAATTCACCATTTATGTCTTCACATCACTTACCCAGAGAAAGTCTATTGCAATGACCCAAGGCACTTGCACTGTTTCCTTCGCTGCATTATAGACCATGTGCATATGTTCTTTAATGTTAGCACATCACCATAGTCTGGCTGAGCTCACTACAACATGTCAGGCTGTGGTTACTCCTTGTGTTACAAATGGAATAGCAGGTTATTTGGCCACAACCATGCTTAAGTCAGTGGCAGTCATAAGGAATTTCAACCATAACTCCCTGCTCTTGTTCTGCTCCTGAATTGTATTTAATGGCCACGGACTTGGCTTCTAAGGCCAGAGGTCTGCAGTAACACCTGGACAGGACATAACTGTCTGAAACACAGAGTGCTCGTGCCCATGCCATGCCCCACAACACCACTCCTCTGAGCTCTTCCACTCAACCCCTGCCCAGGCTCACTCACACCCACAATGCCTGAGTGCAAAATATATTTGAGCTGCTGATCCTCTATTGGAAAATAAGGCACAGGAGACAATTTCTCCATTATTCCTTCAGAAAAGCTTTTGTATGTCATATGGTCATAATGCCATAAACTCAACACACTGCCAAACAAAAGGGAACTCAAGGACAGGAGGACAGACATCTGGGAAAGAAAAATAGTTGTATTAGGAGATCCTGCTCTAATGACTAACCTTATACAGTTATTCAAGTAAAAATGTCTGGGTAGCTAAAGTGTCATATGTGATTAAATCTCTGCAACAAATTATGTTAATATTGTTACTTCAAGAACAGAAATTAATTTAAAAGTTACAAAATATGGGCATGGAAATAATGTTGCCTAGAACCGGCATACACAGCTTCCCCTTTCTTGCAATAGCTGCATGGATTACTGAAGTTGCAAGAAAATGAGAACCCATGCCAAGTAAAGTATTAGAGACTTCATGAGTCTTCACTGAAGTCTCCACTCTTCAAGAGCCTTCTTTCTTAGTGCTCTTCATGCACACGAGTGCGATATAAAGAGATATTAATAAAAAAACAGGAACAGTATTGTGTGTGCAATTTTTATTTGAAATGCAACTTTGTGATTATTTGAATTAAATAGTTTTGCTGGGGAAAAATAAAGATCAGTTTGAGTTTCAGCACTTACATCTTCCTCAGCATTTGTGCTGTTCTCTGGTTATGGGCAATGTAAATTGATTGGGTTTTTTTTCCAGCTTCATATTTGTTTTTGACCTGCTTCGTTAACTTGCCTAAACAACTCTTGGGAGATGGAGAGTCAGCGGCATTTGGGCAGTTGTTTAAAATCAGGAATTTACTTTAGAGCTATCAGGATAAGGACGTGCTTTCCTGAAATGACCCCTTGGTCCTAGTTTTATTTGTATTAAAAAACATTAAAATAAAAGCTTTCTTTAAAGCAGTAATAATTGAATTGTGAAAAGAGAGTAAATGCAAACAACTTCAGTTAAGCTTCAGTTGCTGCTATTTAAACAGGAAAAAAAATCCCTTTCAGCTCCAGTTATAGTCTGGGCCTAGGAGTGTCCAGGTGTTCACATGAGCACCCATCCTTTCTCTGGGAAAAGAAGAGAGGATGCAGAGTCAGACACAACCCCAGTACATCAGCACTTTTGTGGAGAACAGGAATCAGAAATCCCGGGCAGACTGACTGGAGCTAACTGCATTCTGTACAGGTGCCTAACTAGGCAGGACAGCAGCCTGAAATAGTCTCCTAAATCAAGTGAAACAGCAACAGACAGAGGAGCCAGGCTGCTTTTCACTGAAGAGCCAAATGCCTTCAGGACTGCCTGAGTTCAATACAGAGCATGCAACCAAAAGTCTTTTATTTATTTCTTTGTTCTTCTCTGCTGAGGGAGGGATGCCATTTTTCTCTGCATGCTGCTACAATATAGTCACCTATTAAAGTTATGTTTGTGCTCATTCCTGGAATTTGTAATGGACAGTAATTGTGCCTCTAATAGTAAAATTGCTCTCAGCTAGGCTTTAGCTTTGCTGTGATGCATTCTCTACTGTCACCCAAATCCTGGGATAATAATGAGGTTGAGCTTTTATCACAGACAATAAAAACTGAGTACAAAGTAGTGCTGAGAAACAAAGTAGAACACTTCCCATCTGATGAGCAGAATGTAGTACACACAGGTTGTCCTAGTTACAGGGATATGAAGCAGAGCTTAGCATTATGTGAGGGAAACCAAAACTGCATTCTACACTCCCCTACATCATCTTTAGTGGGCTCTCTGTTTAAGGCAGCAAGGGCAAGAGGAAGGGTGGGCCAGCCTTCTCTGCCTTGCTGCTGGGGAGAGATTTTGGCTGTCTGGATGGCACCACCAGCACCGCAGGTCCACTGCTCATCATTTTTTCCAGCCCCATGGAGTCCAAGCCTTGAAAAAACAGCTCCTGTGGAGAGGTGACCAAGGGAAATGGAGCACCAGGACAATGCCAGCCCAGCCAAGATTGGGAAATGGAGCACCAGAACAATGCCAGCCCAGCTGTGCCATGGGAAATGGAGCACCAGGACAATGCCAGCCCAGCTGTGCCATGGGAAATGGAGCACCAGGACAATGCCAGCCCAGCTGAGCTGTGGCTGAGCCATGTGCAGCCAAAGCCTGCTGGGCCCCAGTCTGTGTTGGTGCCGAGAGAGGGAAAGAGAAAGAGAATGGGAAAGAGAAAGAGAATGGGAAAGAGAAAGACAAGTACCCACTGCCGCTCACCACAGCAGCTTGGCAGAAGAGTTTCTGGGCCAAGCTTGCTCCCCAGGTTCTGTTCTGGCCCCGTTTTTCTGTTGTTGCCAGGCTGGGAGGAGGAGGTTGAGCTGCAAGAACCTCTGGCGTGCCTCTTTTGTTCTCCTGGGCTCCACGTGGCAGCCAGCCTGGGGACAGCCACCATTTGGGTTTTGTCCTCGGGGCGGACCAGGCAATATCTTCCCTTTGTTGGTTAAACCATTTTCTTTTTGTACAATCATTTATTGCTCTTGCTGTGTTTCTTGCAAGCCTCTTCAGTAAATTGTGACTCAACTTCAATCTCTCTTAGTATTTATTTCTCCATTATAGAAAAGACAGCTTGAGTGGCCTTAATTTCCCCACTGAGTTTTTAAACTCCAGACAAGGTTCAAGAAAACACAAAGCACTTGGTGACTAATTTCAGCATTAATTAAACACTGTATTAAGATACATCTATATAGTGGTGGAAAATAAAGTTAGGTCCAGCATCTCTCTTAATTAATTGAGAAATTACAGCAATTCAACAGCTTTGGAAAACATTGCATGCCTTAAAAGAGATCTGCTTTGCACAAATAAGTGTCATAATGCTTAAATAAATTAAACTGCTCCAAAACTAGCCCTGAGTCTGATAGCCTCATGTTCACCAAATATGTAGAAGGCATTCAGAGGCATTGTTCCTAAATATGTTTCAGTCCTTTTTTCTAGACATGAGATTATTTACTTCTGCATCTTTGCAGCAACTTTACTGACACTAATCCCCATTTTAGCTGCAAAGCTTTTGGACCCAGATTTGGGGTGGCCACAAAATGGAAGTCAGGCTAAGTGTAGGTTGCAAATTCGAGCTCTCACATATTTTCTGATATGGGCTAATGGTATTTAGTTGATTGCCTTCATGAAATGTAATAAGAGTGTGCCGAGCTAGAAATTGATGGTATTTTTTGAAACCTTCTGACATTTTTGTCAAAGGCTGGGTGCAACCACCAATAAATGGTACTACAGCCCACAAATAGCAGGACATAATGTCTGAGTGCTAATACATGCAAGCAAAATGGGCTCCTCAAAAGGTGAAATGTTACCTATCTCAGTGGCATACCAACTTTAGCAATCACCCTTCCAGAAAAAAAATTACAAAAATTAGATTTGACACTGTTTCTACAGGCGCTGGTCTTAGGAATTCTAAGAAGGATCCATACTCACCTAGAGTTCATAGCACTCCTTATATTTTCACTTTAATGTGTCAATGCTCTTCTTTCCCCGGGTCATTTTAAGAATGAATATGCCATGCAGAATTCCCTTTTAAGCCTATTTCAATGGGAAACAATGGTGAAATGGCTTTGAAATAATGATGAATTGGGCATGTGGCACACGAATGTGTGTTTTGCCTGCAACGGCCTTGTGGACACAGTGTGTCTCTGAAGCAAATCTTACTCATATTCCATTATTATTCTTTTCAGCAAGGAATGTCTCTTCTGCTAGGCATGGTCCTCCTCACCCTGGGACCCTGTTCTGCATTTTATAGCAATTCTGTTTCCCAGTTCTTTTCCCATCCATTTTTACCCTACATTCTGAAATAGGAAGGACCCTGATATGGGTCTGCTGCTGTTACTTGGTGGCTATGTCAGAGTTTCATATCATGGCATGTCTCAACAGCAGAAAATGCACATTGCAACAGCATGGAGCTGTGGCTTATGGCCAATCAACTGTTACGATTACGCTATCACAGTGAACTACTTTTACATTTCTTGTTGAGGAAGCCTTTCAGAGGCCTTAACTATGTTTCATAACTTTTTCTGGTTTTACACGTCAGATGCATCTTACTCTCTTGCCTCTTCCCTTGCGCAAGTTCTCCTTGGAATTCTCTGGGAGATGATGTGCACGGCAGACAAATGGGTCCTTCACTGCTGCGTGCTGCTCCTTGAAGGCATGTTAAAACACACTGGTCAGGACACTGATGGGGCCTGGGTGCCCAATTTCTTTTCAGCAGGGAATCAGTTCAAAACCCTGTGAGAATGCCTGCCCCACCTCCCAGATTCCTTTATAGGCAGTGTACAACCAGAACATACAAACCATCTTGGGTTGTGTCAAGATTAGGATCCTTTGGAAAGCTAATGGTTGAATGCAAAGGTCCTACTTTTGTCTTCTCAGGAATAATAAAATAAGATAATCTATGTACAGTACTAAATAATACATTTTAAAAGTGTGTGTGAAACTGTTCAAAAGCAATTGAATCCTAACAGAATTATCTTCAAATACATTAATACACTTATCAGCAGAAAGCCAGCAGTAACGTACTTATAAAATTGAGAAAGCTGAAATCATCCTTGCTAAAGTAGGAAGAAATTGCAAAGCCATAGGCCATGCCTATTTTTATTTGGATATATTAACAATCCCTCATCTACTTTATTTACTCTTGCTATAACTAAGGAGAAATTTGGTAACAGGACCTAAAAGACAATGTCACGTAATGGATAGTACATTACTATGTTAATATAGATTATGAACGTATCTGTCTTTTATAAATAAAAACCCTGGGAGGCAAACATGGCACTCACTTCTTCCTGAGCTCAGCACAGTACTCATCCTCACCAGCCACGTATCAACCAGGCACTCAGCAGGTATTCAAAAGTCTTCATCTGCAGTGCATGCTGCAGTCTATAATCACAGTAATCCTGTAAGGCAGTGCTCCATGGCTGCCAAAGATTGATTATAAAACTGGAAATATTACTTTTTTTTCCTTCCCAAATGATGCCCAAGGCAAAATGTGTTTCTTTGGCAGATACTTTCAGCTCTCTCTGAATCAGCTTCCCAGACGGGGGTAACCAGACACATTTCTAAACTGGCATTAAAGGTGTAGCCTCTGGTTTTCAGTTTTCCAACCTGTCAAGTATCTTCCAGATTTAGAGACTACACACTGTGGGCCACTGTTGAACAGCAAGGGAAAAATCTGTCAAGTAACCCTTCAGGTCTCTCTTCATTTGGGTCACTTACAGCTCTGGCTAGCACAGCTCATCAGACTAACACAGGTTTAGGGCAAGGACTGGACCATGCTTGGGTGCTTTCTGCTACAATGCTGGTGAAAACAGCCTTTGAGCTGCAGTGGTCTCCATTTCCAAAAGACAAAGACTGTGGTCACAGGCATCTTCAAACAGCCACACTACTCTGAAATGCAATTCAGTACTCAACAGCAGGGAAATTCAGTGCCCTGGAAATGCTTCCTCTCTGCATCATACCACAATTAAATATCATAAATATTTAGAAGCCATTGAGGCATATAGAAAGGAGTGCCCTCAGCAGCACTGGGAGTTTCCTGCAAGCCAGGGACAAGGTAAAAAATTAAAGAAGTCCAAGTCTTATGAAAGAAAGCAGCAGATACAATCTCTTTAAATGTGCAGAGCAAAGCTAAGGTTAGGAAGTGGGGGCACACTGGGGTTGGGCTGATCCTGCTGGGAGCCACTGCTGCTGCCACTGTGATGTTCTTCAATGTGCCCCACACCAGAGTCCTGCAGACATGTCTGGCTCTGCTGCTCCACTGAGACTTTATCATTCACTCCATTAGGATCTGGAAGGAATCCATCCTACAGCTTTGGACTCCAGTTGCTTATTTGTTATTTATTATTGTTTTTATTATGGTAGCCTTAAACCGCCCAAACATACAAAGGTACCACAGGGTTCAGCCTTGACGAGAAGCAGATGAGGAGGCAGACCCTGCCTAGAGTAATAAAATGCAGAAAGCTGATGTAGCAATGCAAAAAGGCTTTTGTGTGGTTTCCTTCTCACTACCCTGTCTCTTGGTTCCTAGGGATGTAGGAGACAGAGTCCTGGTACTACTTTGCAGTATTGCTATCAGGAGGACATACTTTCAAGGCAGCAGAAAGCTTTGGCCAGAGCCAGATTCTAATAATTCTGTTACATTCAGAGGCAGCTTGTACTACCAAAAGGTCCTGTGATATTCATAGGGCTGCTGCTCATGCAAATATAAAACGAGAGGTATAAAGATCTGGTGCTAATCATTATTTATCCACAATTGCCTTGTTTGTGCCAGGTTTTAAACTTCACACTTCAGCTGTTTTGTGGGGAGAAAGATTTTACCAGAGCTCTGTTCACAACAATTCAAATTCATGGTTCAATTTATGCTGGGGAATGTGTAAAAAGTTCTTCTCCCATACAGAGAAGTGGCTGAAGAGATCTTGCTCAACCATAGCACAGAGTGCTGTACCCCACTGCATAACAGAAGCTGAACTCAAGAAGTTTCAGCAAACAAAATTACACCGTTCAGGAAATTAGAAGCCTGCTAAAAGCAAGGAATGGAAAATATTTTGCAACCCTAACTCTAGCTGTTTCTAGAGAGATAAGCAGAGGATAGCCAAATTGAAATTCAGCTAAAACATCTGGACTAATTCTTCTTCAAAATGTCCCATAGAATTTTTATTAAAAACACAGGCAGTGGCCTTGACAGCCCAAAGCAATATAAAAGCAATGTGAGTCTATTGACTCAAGCCACCTACAGAACTAGTAATACCACTTTCCTCAGTGTTTTCATTGCACCAAGAGGTTTCCCATTCAAATTCAGATCAGAGCCAACTCTGTTTTGTTGGTTAGCTCTAATGAAATTGTATCAGAGGAGATCAGACTTCACACTGATTTTAATGACCCTCTTTATTTTTTCCTCTTTTTCTTTTTTTGATGGAGGCAGAGACTGCCCTAAGTAATATGCTTTTGAGAACTACCAGTATTAATAACATGAATACAGAAGTGACATACGTTTGCAATTGCATAGCTAGTCTGTGATATTGGCACAAATGAAAATGTTTCAAACCTACAAGACTGTCAGTGAGAATGACTATAGGTAACATGGAATTAGTTACTTCCTCTAAAATTGAAAATTGCCGAAATTACTCAAGTTACTAGAGCTGTTTGGGAACACTACATACACATACCACTTGTCTTGTGTACTGTTTGGGAATATATTAACTAATGGCAAGTTATTTGGTTGGTTAGGTGATAGACAGTTAAGGACTACCCCTAACTCTCAATTATTATATCAGACAGTTTTTCATCTAAATATGATCAAAAGACCACTTTTTTTCCCCCAAGTTTACAGAGTATAGCAGATGTGGATCTGAATGATGTAGTCTTTTTTAATAGATACAGGACACATGGTAGTGTGGTATTAATAAAGGTTTGGGCCAACATTTTCAAAAATGGGAGACTAATTTTAAGATTCTACCATCCATATTTAGTGTTGGAACACAACAACCTTTTTTCACAGAGCTCCAGCAGCTCCTATTGAAATCCGAGGGTGTCAGAGCTTTTGGAAGCTGAACCACTAATTCAAGAATCTCCCAAGGGAGAGCTAAGTGCCAAATTTATATCTCCTCATGCTTGACAATCTGGGGATAAGATTCTGTGTGTACCAAAACTCCTGTCCACTTCAGTGAAGCCAGGATTTTTCTCTAATCTGGAACTGATTTATGAGTAACCAGGTTACCCTGAGAGGCACAACCAAAAGTGGGTGATACAGGCCCTTCCAGCACACAAAAGCATAAGGTCATCCCAGAAAATGCCAACAATTTTATAGAATAACTATTCTGGCATTTTAGGTTTTTTTTTTCTGACATTTTTGACAGGCTGGTTAGAATATTTTTGTTTTTAATTTTGCTATATTCTGAGCATTCTTACACGCACAAAAGACAATTTTTCCCTGTGGAAGGACATGCTCCAAATCAATACTGTACATATGTGATGCAATGGGAAAATGCAGAGACTTTTCACAGCTTATCAACCTCCAAGACAGTTACATCACAGGCATGTTCAGGGATTGGAAATGCAGTTCAAGTGGTCTTGGAGGGTAATTGTTTTTTCTCTAATTGTTATTATTGAATGTCCCTCAAAATAGCTTTCTTGAAAGAATTTCTGCAACTACCACATTCAGGAAGAGGGGCTTCTTGACAGCAGAGAAGTGAGGCAGGGAGTGACATGCAAGACCCAGAGCTGCTCTCTGCCCTTTGCTCATCCCCTCCTCTTTGTGCCCATGGGGCACCTTGGAGATTCAGGTCTGCTTCCAGCGCTGCTGCTGGCAGCTGAGACTGCACTGTGATCAGGACATATTTATACACCTTCTATCCTCATGGATGTGAAGCTCTGGAAGGCAGGCAGATTCACTCCCTACCTGTGTCATCAGACCCAGAGTCACGCCCAGTCAGGCCAGCAGCAAGCCCTTGGCTCCATCCCTGGTGAATCATGCCAGCGTGGAGCCTGATTCTTCAGAAGAGATAACACTGGAACTCAAATATTTAATAAACAAGGCTGGGCTTGATTTTCCTCTGAGTAAAACCACACAGGGTCCCTCTCAGTTTGAGGAGGTGAGAACCAAAATGATACTCTGCCTCCAAACAAAAGCTCACTTTTATCAGTTTCCAGGATTTTCCTAACGCCAACGTTGTGGTTCTCATTTATTCCACAAAAACAGTGCTAGTAATGGAGGCATCTCTTGAAAACTTGCAGGATTTATAGCAACTGGCAGCGTGTTCAATACATAATTGTTTTTTGGAACAACCATAATCTTATTAGTTGCCAGTCTCCCCTACCAAGATAAATTTAAAGGAAACCAATCTGCTGACACTCTTCTGATAATTCTGGAAACTCTAACCTTTAAATTTAGCAGTTGCACTAGGTGTATACCTTTAGGGTGTGAAACCCTAAGAATTAAACGATTAACTATTAGCAGTGAACAAAGACCATTCACTGGCAAAAGCCCTGGCTTTGTCCAATCAGGATTACGGGAAGATATTGAAGCAACTTTGTCATCAAGTTCAAGCTAAGATTTAATGCAATTATCTGGATGGGTAACAAACATCAGAACATCATTAGCAAGAGAATTATTTTATACTGCTTCAAACAAGAAATATTTTGTATCCCCTGACCTTATTCCCTGGGTCTTGTGGTGATAGAAAGAGGTTTCAAATTGTAAATTATCTGCACTTTGGGACTGGTAAAGGTTTTGAGTTATCTGACTATGTTTACAATGTACCCCTGCTTAGTGTTAGCCGGATTTATTTCTTTAGTGGAAATTCAACTGGTCTGGCTGAATATCAAATGCTGAATAACTATTTCTGTTCTTGAAATTCTAATCTTTGGAAGAATGAAAATCTTGTAATCAAAAATCCAGTTTACCCAATAACACTAGATTAGTAATGATACTGCCAGCAGCATCATCATTGCTGCTAATGGTGACAAAGTATTATTTTGGCTGCACAGTCATACACATCCAAATGAAGATCTGACACAAGTTCTGCAACCATTTGTTTGCAAAATTCAGCCCACTGAACACACACACGAATAAATGTATGAATTGAAAACATAAATATAGAGGTTAGATGTGACCAGAAAACTTAGAAGTATTTGTGTGGCATGTTCATGTGCCATGCAATATGTGCTCAGATCAGCACAGATGCTTGTGTGTGAACAGGCGTGGGGCAGACCCTACAGATCATTCAAGGGATCTACAGGTGAGTCAAAATGAGGGTTAACCTCTCCCAGGTGTCTAAATCCATGGCACTGAGTGGCTGCTTCCAACCTGGTCTGCAGCGATTTGACAGAATATTTTCCCGTGGTTACTGCTGGGTGCTATCTGGCCACGTTGGAACCTCTTTTCAGCTGTGCAATTCTACAATGGATACACCACATCTGGTTTCTGTTATGTTTGAAGCATGCCTCATCAGGGTTTGAATGAGAGGAGATGCTGGTGAGCAGCCCAGGAAGGCTGACACTGGAAGGACAGCACTGCCTTCCCCCGACAGCTCTGGCATTCTCACAGCAGCCAGTGCAGTCACAATGGTATGTGGATGGCATTTGCTGATTGGAATTTATTGATACAACTCATTAAAGAGGAGTCTATTCGAGAGTGCCCCCTCCTTACGCTGGGATGTTTCACAAGCAGGAAATATCACATCCTCAGCCAGCCTGGATCCCACTACTGCTGGAGAACAGGGGGTGCTGCAGAAGGCACAGCTGATGGCTCTTTGCAAAATGGCTGAAACTTGGTGATAAGGAGGAGAAAACTGCCTTTGTATTATATTCTCTTTTCCCAGCATAGTTTGGGTCTTCTTTTTTACCTTCCCTAGTTAAATCAAATGTACAGTTCCCTGTAGGTACTCTAAGGGGGAGACACTACATGAGCTGTTGAAACTAAAAGAGAGCTAAAGAAAAACAGGTATAAAATATCCACTACTATATTTGGGTTAGAAACCAAAGGAAAATTCTGGTCATGAGAGGATTAGAGACAGAACTAGCCTCTAATAAGAAAAGAAGAAAGAAAAATTAATTTCATTTATGGGTAGGATTAGAAGACACAGCTGACCACAGAAGCTGGAAACTAGACTCAAAAACTTTTGCCATCAACATTTTTCTGTCTCCTCCAGAAGATGGCAAACAGAGGCATTTTACGTGGCTCAGAAGGATGGCTCTAGTTCTCTGGCTGCCTGATTACAACTGCAGCTCTGAATCCCAAATCTGTGACTTTAGGGTGACAGTCTGGAGCCTGAATAGGGCATTTATATGCATTCTTCATACCTTAGGAATAAGAAGCCCTTATTAAGGCATTGGAATGTGGAAATATGGGCCCCTTCATTGGTATGACAAACTCTGTGTATCCTCTATTGCTCATAGTGGTCCATTTAGTGGACTAATTGTCCCCTTCCCAGAGCTGCTCAGTCCAACTCATAATCCAACTCATAATCTAACTCATAAAGGCACATTTTTTAGCCCAAGTTCATATTATTAATTGTAATACTGAAAATTATTTTTATCATCCTTCAGAACAAAATCATTACTTTCCATTTATACATTTTGTCTTCCTCTCTTCCCCCAATAAAAAATACATTTTCTACAAAAACAGAAATTATCCCCCAATACTTTAACTGAGCATCAGTTTTCTACTCAAAAACCATAGGCAGGCAATATTTGTAGAACTGTTCTTCAATGACACCAATGAAAACCAATGCAGTTTTCTTACACTGCTAAAGCACACAATCTAATATTTTCTTTTGTGATCCTTTATTTACACAATTCAGCATTAGAACCTGGATTTTGAACACTTGAAATCTTGATTGAATTTCCTCAGCAGAGATGAAATCACTGGAACACTGTTCATTGTATAGATAATGCTGGAGAAAATCAATCCTGAACTAAGCACCAGTAACTATTATTGGCATTTAGGTACATCTTTTACAGAGTGTCTTCAGGATCCACTTCAGGATTTAGTAGTTAAATATACTGTTTATATCTCAAGACAAATTTCAGAGCAGGAATTAATCTCTATCCATATTCTTATCCATTCAAGTGAGTGATGACAGGCACTATATAAACATCAACATGTGTGATAAACTGAGGTGATTTGATTTCACGGAGCTGACAGAAGAAGTTATTGTACTGAAAGGTATTTTGAGAATCAAGCAAATACAGTCAATTGCCTGACTGGCATGAGTCTTGCTCACCCTTTGGTGACTAGAGCCTGCTCCTGACTGACCACACGTGCTATTGAGCCATGGGCACAAGCAGCTGCTGAGCCAAGGCTCAGGTGTCTGCTGCTCTAAGACACTCCAAACTACAGCCTGTGACTCAAAGGAGTTTCTGTTTCAGGAGATTGCTCTGCCAGGGCAGCTAAATCCCACTTATGAATGAATACATTCACCAAGTTCCTCTCGTGTCAGGTATCTTTTCCCTCTGTTACATGTCCCATGCTAATTATAGAATTATCTGAAGGGCTTTCCAAGCGAGAAGGACTGTAAAACACAGTTCAGTTTTGCAGTTACATTTCCTCTTTCTATCCTGTGAGGCTAAAGATTAACTGATTTCCTTCTAACATGTTTTTTGATAACTTCATGATGTTTCCTAATCTCTGACTAACTTTCAACTGATGAGTAAGCTGCTGTAAAATAGGTAACAAAATATCATTATGAACAACTTTTCAAGAAAAACAGTGAGGGAGAAAGGCAGAGAAACAGACCATATAGAAAAAACTCAGTTTTACTGTGATTCATAGGAATACCAGGCTAAGTTATACTACAGGAATACTTTTAATAATTTTTTATGACTTCTAACACATTTCAAAGTCTTAATGTTTCAAAACTTCCATACTAACATTTTGGGAATTAAATGTTCTTGCTTTCATTTGAAAACATTTTACCAAGGGGGAAAAGAATGTTTAAAAATACAAAGAGCCAATATCTGAATGATACCCAAATGCTTTTTTCTTTGATAATTTGCAAAACACAACCACTTTAAGGTTGTCTCAGATTTGGGATGCTTGCTTTCAGCATTTTGATATTTTCAGAAAGAGAATATAGATTTCTGGGCAGGAAGTTGCCACCTGAATTTTAGGAACCAATGATGCACACAAGCCAGCTATGGGGTGGTCTGCATACTAATTTCATTACTAAAATCTGTCTTTCACACGCTTCCCAGTACCAGTATCCAATAAAGAGCATTTTCTTCTATATTTCCTCTTTGGAATTGTTGAGTATCCAAGGACAAAACCCAGCACTGCTACCTTCCCCTGGCTGCTGCAGGACCATTGATGGAAGAGCTCTGGGGCAGCAGCTCCCTGTGCTGGGCTGCTCTGCGTGTCTGCTGCTCTCTGAGGGAATCAGGTCAAGTGCACGTGGTAGAAACTCGTCCAGGTGAGTTAGAGAGCCCACGCTGATCACTCCATCGTTCCTCACAATGGCAGCCAGTCTGATGCCCCAGCAAATGGTAGAGATGTGGTTCAAGTCCTGTAAGCTCTTCGGAGCATGAAAAATAAATCTGCCCTGTCCCAAAAGAATTTGAGCTAGTGCAAAGAAGCTTCTGCATATGCATATATTTATGTCCCAAGTTTATTTGGGTTCATCCTCTGTTGTGCGAGATGTGGAGCAGGGATACAGACCCAGTGCAAGAGCAGTTGAACTCTGAAGGATGCAGTTGACATGGTATGTGAGTTCAAGAACTAATTTCTGGCAATTATGGATGGTGGTGGCCAATTAAGTGAAAGGGAGGGCAAAAAACATTATCATAAGCCCTGTACTGAGAAGGAACAAATATTCTCAGTAACTAATAACAGTACTTATAGCTGCAGCATCCTCGTTAATTCTATGGGCCTGCTCCTGGTAAAACAGGACTCAACACCCAAGAGTTACTTGTGCCCATGTTTTGCAGTATTGACTAAACTAGATTTGACAATCATTAATCCCATAACTGCCTTCCATGACAGATCAGAGCATGCCCTGATTTGACTTACGTTTGCTGCTGAAGATCACACACTGAGTCAGACACAAGTGGAATCCAGGAACCCTGCTTCTCTCTCCTGCATTAGCCACCCAGAACTCCACCTGGCAACTGATTTCATCAATCATTTCAGTGTTTAGGGGGTGCCAGTCACCAGACTGCAGGGTCCAGGAGGAATAGTTACCTCAGTGCTTATGAAAACAGGAAGAACTGCATTCCCTGTGCATGGCTGTGGGTGCACACACATAGACTCTTTCAAGAAACTTCTCATCAGATGACAACTTCAGCCCTAACCAAAGGAGAAGGGCAGCTCTCTGCTGCACTGAGCATGGCTTGTTTCCTTAGAAAACCCTGTAGATATAGTTCAATAAATACATTTAGATGTTCTCAATAAATCTGCATTTTTCCAGACTTGCCAAATACTCCCCAGGTAGGAGCCATCACAGAAAAACAGCACAGGGTGCAGTTAAAGACTATAATTGTATTCAGATACACTGGGGATTTAAAGTTGTGCAGGTAATTACAATTATGGCACTTGCTCTCTGCTTTGTGTTTGAACTTATAACCTAAATAATGACCTCTTCCAAGTACAGATTTTATCAGCTGTCTACCTTCTGTGTTTCCAAAGTCTTGGGGATAGATTCCATCTTTCAAAATGTATACACTGCTTTCTGTCACCTTAAAATAGACAGTGGTTCTGCCAGAGAGATGTGAAAAACAGATTATCAGCTGGACCCTGTGGGGTTATTACCAATGTCTCGTTTTTTTAGAATTGATTAATCAGGAATGAAGGTTAGGGGTAGTTTTATAACAAATAGTAGTTTTCTTCCTTTCTCATAAGGGTGTGCTATAGGAAGCAATAGACCACAGAAAATGCCTACCCCCTTTGATTTTACTGCAGATCTGGCCACAGGAAATGTTGCACATTTGGATCAAGCAGGATAAACAGCAAGGACTTCCTCTTTTGTGAAATCATCTTTAAGCAGCACCTCTCCCCAGGAAAATAGGTTTTCCACTTTACAAAATGTTGCAGCAGCAGTGGTTTGTTCCTAAGTTTTTTCTGGGTAGGTTATGAACTTTACAGCTCTGACCACAGATCAGTTATTTATCATAACAGGAAAGATGAGACCAAAGATATTTCCTAACCTTCTCTTTGCAGATCAGAGAGAAGCAAGGCAACAAACATTAATGCTTCATAATCAACCGACAAAGATTATACAGAAATATTAATTCCTCTCTTCTAATCATATTTGGTTGAATTAATCTGCAATTTTAAACAGCAACGAGAGAATCAATACAGTTTCACTGAAATCTCTTGTCCAGTGTGATATGATCAATCTTTCAAAAGTAGATATGCTGGTACAAAAAGAATCCTTTAGTTTAAAGACAAACTAAGGGAGTCAATAGGGAAATATCCCAATTCAGGAGAATATTCCTCCATCTGATATCTGTAACAGGTGTTCCTATGTATGCTGGCAGTATATAAAAAATGAAAAATGTCTTTGAAATATGGTTAGAGACAAAAAGCTTTTCCTTATCTAATACATTTGTCCCTCAAAAATTGTCCCTTGGCATCAGTGAGCCTGAAAACATTGAAATCTAGTGGCAGCAGATTCTAGCATATTTTGTATGCTGCAGCAGAAAATTAATAACTGTAGGAAAGTGTGTTCCTACTTTATAGTGCCATATGACAGGTTGCACATAGCTGGGATTGCTCAAGTTACTGTACCACAAACCTGAAGTGCAGAGTATTTCATACAGGACCAGATTGCAGAACTTAACCACAGGCCTGCAATGTGTCAGTGCAGAGCTGCACTTTTGGAGGGGGAGGTGGGACAGATACCAACCTCTCCAAAGCTAATTCAGAGCAGTCACCAACAAGCATGCTTACAAGCAAAAGGTTTAAGACATGAGGGATTAGTCACAAGTACCTAAACTTTTACACCAGCGACTTTGGAAGAGCAGCGTTGAGTCCCTCTTCAAACTATTTCATGTTGTCACACACATCTATTGCTCCAGTTCATAATGAAAACCTGGAGTAAGCACCTTCACACATGTCATTGAAAGTGTCTGCTCCTGTTATGTTTGTCCTATGTCTAGGTAGCATTTTGCTACCAACCCTGGAGACTTCAGGATCATGCTCTCAACTTGCTTTTCCAGCCAGCACTCTGTTCAGGTGCCCTCATCCTGTTTTAGCAGGTTTTTTCTGGCATGTTCCATGTATGCTGGTCACCACAAAATTAATAGAAAAAGGAAAATAAACTGCAGTCCTTTGCAGCTCAGGAGATTGCCTTGGGAAGATCTTTCCTACTCATCTTGGGTGAGAGAAATGCATTCAGACAAGCACGCAAAGGAGGTGGGTGGACGTCCTTGGTCACACTACAGAAGACACATCTGATCAAAAGGCTGAAGTCATGAGGCTCTAGCATTAGCTTCAGTAAACTTTGGATCAGATCCCATATGAATTGGTTTTGTTTTGTTTTGACATCAGTTGGACACTTCCTAGTTCACATGAGCCCGAACACACAAACAGGACTCAGCATGTTGGAATTGCAAACCATACAAAGAAATCCTGCAAGCCTGAATTTGCTGAGGCTTGCCTCAGAAAGAAACGTGGGTGATCTACAGTTTATGGGGCGTAAACCACAGGCTGCTGGCTGTAAAGAACACACTGCTACTTCTCCATGCCTATGCATCAGACAACACAGAGGTATTGAAACACTGCCTTGAATTTAATTCAAAACAATGCCCAACTCAACAAAAGGTTTCCAACTGTTTCTTTGCTGGAAACAACATCGAGAGAATATACGCAATTAGCACTTTAAAAAAAACATTGGGTAGCTCTCAGCCACCTCACCAGTGTATCTCAAGTAAGATTAACACTTCCAGATTGAGAAGTATAGTCTTTATGAGCCTGCTACTAAATTTTGTGCTTGGTTCCTGCAGCCAAACCCAGCCTTAAAGGCTGTGGCCATCCTGCTGTGCTTAGAAAACCCTTTGTAATTAAGATAGATAGATAGATAGATAATAGATAGATAGATAGATAGATAGATAGATAGATAGATAGATAGATAGATAGATAATAAACAGCAAGTAAATTGAAACAGTTTTGTTACTGAAATTACTGAGTTTTCTCTGAATACAAGCAATGCAAGTCTGGCTGTTATGCAAATATGCAAAATTGAGTCAGTTTGATTCTTTAACAGAAATTCTACTTTGTCCTGGACAGGGTTGATTTTTGTGTTATTTTTTTGCAGTAGCTGGGAAGGGGCATGTGCAGGACTCGGAGGTTATTCTACACCACCTCACATCATTGTCAGGGATGGGAGAGGGAGTCTCCTCCAGGAAGAAGGGGTTCCTTGCAGTCGAGTAAGCACAGCAGACAGAGCAGGAGGGTAACACTGATCCCAAGCCAGAGAGAATGGCTGGGATAGCTCTGGTCCCAAGGCAGAGGGAGCTCTGGGAGAAGGTGGCTGAATTAAGGTATGATGTGTTGTCGGTTTTCTGTAGTGAGCAATAATGTTTCTTTTCTTGTACCCTCTGTCAATAATATTGTTCTTGTTACTCTTTGTTATCATATCTCATTGCTGTTTCCAGTAAATTGTTCTTATCTCAACCCATCATCTTTACTTTTGTGCCTCCAATTCCCTTCTCCATCCCACCACAAGGGAGAGGGGGAAAGGGGAGGAGCAAGCAAGCAGCCTTGTGGTTTGGAGTCTCAGTGGGAGCACTAAACTGGGGAGTGCCATTCCTAAACAATGACATCTGCTACAGAAAATTTGACTGATGCCCCTTTTGAAACAAGACCCTTCTGTTTAAGCAGAAATGGCATTTATAACAAACACAGTGCTGGTGGAAGCAAGAAAAATCTATTGTCTGAGAAGAACAAGCTATTTAAATTCCACAGTGATGGAAAAATTGAAGGGAAAGAGATGGCTGAGGGGCTTTGTGAGTCTCACAATGCTTCGAGTGCAGCCATGAGAGCAGAAAATAATAGTGATCTGCTTTAGAGATTGTGTCTGTTTCAAACACACATCATTTCAAACAATGATGACAACTCTTCCAGTCTCATTTTAGTGCTGTTGCTGTTATGGAAACTTTCTCTGTCCTCATCAGCTCGATTATATGTCTTTACAGCAGTAATGAATCACAGATGATATTTCCGGGACTCAGCCTCTTTTGAAGGCATTTGCTTCCTTCATAGGCTCTTTGGTCAAGTTTGAAATCTTGTTTTCAGAGGCTGAGTGAACAGTATGAAGAGATTTTGAGGATTCATTGAGAAACACGTGAAAACAGCAATGACTGTGTATTGGTATTTCTACCACTGACATCTTTCTAAATGATGCCTTTGAATTTTTGAGATGCAGTCAGACATGTACAAAATGATAGTAAGTACAAATAAATAAATAAATAAATCCACAATTTTATTTTGTCTGATATCTTGAGTGCCTGTTATCTCTTTTGGTAGGACTAAACTTTTATACCTCCTGATTTGCTATAGGTACTCCTAAGGGCTCAGGGCAAGAAGTATTTCTTCTGGTGGTTTGAGGCATTCTTAGGCACTTGGTCATTTAATCAACTTTGGCAACAAGACTCACAGTTTCAAGGATTAGATCCACCAAAGACCATTATAATGCTGACTTTTAAGAGCTCAGCCATCTAGGAGAACCTGTAACCCTGAATACAGCTTGCTGTGAAAGACTCCAAGAAAGGACAAGTGTGGAAAAATCTATGATGTAAAATAGCCTTTAGTAAATGCCAAAAAGGGAGATATATCTTTGCCCCTAACTACGTGCATGTTTTCCTCTGGACTGCAAAGGCACAGAGCCCACTACCCATACCCTTGCCTGCAGGCTGATACCCTAGCAGCACCAGCTCTTTCTCCCAGACCTGGCAGGGGCAGCATCTGTTTTTCCCTTGAGGAGCTCAGAGGTTACAGAACTTGTCTGGGATGTGGGAGGCCAAGTCTCTTCCTTCCTCTGCCTGAAGGGAGTGGGATGGGATGGGATGGGATGGGATGGGATGGGATGGGATGGGATGGGATGGGATGGGATGGGATGGGATGGGATGGGATGGGATGGGATGGGATGGGATGGGATGGGATGGGATGGGATGGGATGGGATGGGATGGGATGGCAAAGCAAGGCAAGCAGTAAAGCAGCAAAGGGACAGCAGCAGCAAAGGGACATTTCTGAGCAGTTCAAGCATGTGTAGTTTGACTGTAGTCCACTAATATTCAACCCATTCTGGCTGCTAATGAGAGTGAAAATTCTCTTTCAGTATTTTTATAATTATTAGCCCTATAGGAATTTTGATTGGAAGTCACTGACATGCTCCCAACTTAAGTGAAGATAATTTGGTGTTCAATGGCAGAGTTTGGCTGAAAGTTTTATTACACTCCTGAGGCAAGTAACAAACTGCATTTAAAGCCAGATGACTCTCTTGTTGTACATCCATATATGTTTTACAGTACAGCTGTAAACAATAGTGTAAACTTCAACAGGAAATTAGATTTGCAGGTTTCAGCTTTTAGAGGTTGGGCTAATTAATTTAATTATTTAGTGCTCATCAGTCACTGATTCATTTTGCATTAAATATTTCCAGGCACCTATTCAAAGTGAGACACACAATATGACATTCAAAATCCCACTGTCATCCTAACTTTCATTTTATTCAGTTTGAGACCTACTTCTAGCAAATCACCAAATGTTGACTTATGATTTTCATGAGCTCTAATGCCATGAAAATATACTTATTCATTAGCCTAAACATACAATGCAATGACAGAAAAGGCACAAACAACAACATGAATTTCATCCCAGTAGAACTACATGCTGTGAACATTTTCCTTGATGGCATTCACCCACCAGATGAAGTTGTCCCCATAATTCAGTCTAAAGAACTATTTCCATCTCAGCATTTTGGAGTGTATTTCCCATTTCAATTAATTTCTTATTATTTCAACTCTAATGAGCTGTGGGGTGCAACCCAGTGGTGTCTTCAAGGCACGATGACTGTCCAGCTTTGTTACTTCACACAAAAGCTTTTATTTTCTCTTATGGTTATTAGCTTGGATGGGCATGTAAAGGGAAAAAGTAATATATAATAGGATTGAAAGTAAAAATCAGACGTAGTTTTAAAAATCTATCCTCATGCAGCCCAAAGTATCAATGATGGCCTGCATATAGCAGTAGTAGGCATCCTGTCTTGCTCTTTGTGGTGATCAACACACAAACCTGTATTAATTAAAAGTGAAATTAAAGGTGAATTAAAGCGGTGAAACCTTCAACTTAAAAGTGGAATTTGTGCTTTAGCTAAGGTGCCACCTGATTGGGCTCTTTAAAGGCTGGCTAGTCCCAGAAGACCTCTTCAAAAGATCCTGCAGGCAGCATTTACACAGAATCCACTATAAAATTACACTCCATTTCTAAATCAGTTTCCAGTGTGACTTGTTTTCTTAAAGTCAGAGCTAGTGCACAGATCAGATTAAGAAACAGTAAAGGGAGCAAAGTCATTCAACAAAGGCACTAATAACAACCCACAGCACACAGGAAGAAATGTCATGTAGTGCATATGCACTTAGAAAGTAGTTTTCTAGCTTTAATAGTGAATGACATCTGTTAACCAAGCAAGTTCAAACAACAAAAAAACCCCACAAATAGTGTAAAACCCTACTGGTGAACTGCTCCCCTAATCTGACTACAAGTTACCTAGTTTCTCATGTAACCACTGCCATAAGTCTTTGAGAAGCAGCTCCAGAATTAAGGATTTACATTAAAAAATAAAGTCATTTTGTCTGGCAATTGATTTTCCATGTACTCTGAAAGATTTGTGGCATTTTCAATGCAACCTTAGGGGACCACTGTTGAAATGCCCTCCTATCCAGGGGGAAAAAAAAGAAAGCAAGGACACTGGGAAGAATATGGCAATGATAGGGGAAAAAAAATTGTAAACTTTGAAACTCTCTTCAAGTGTAACTACTCCTAGCTAAAAAAGCTATGCAGCAGGGCAGGTGTTGACTGTGCACTTGTTTGGAGAAAGCAAAATTTTTAAAATAAAGGAGCTGTATGCTTGCATCACTTCTCAGGTAGCAATGTAACAGTGCTGATTTGGTGCTCCTCATACTGCTCATTCAGCCAGTCCTGTAAACTGCTCCTCTGTCAGCTGTAGCTTCCATGATCACACAGCATTATTTTTAAGGCAGCAGGCAGAAAGAAGACATTATGGCATGTAGCCAGAGGAGAGCTGATGGAAGGGTTTAAGTTTTAAAATTAAGCAGTACATGCTGTTTTTAAAGCTGAAAGGAAGAACAGGGAAATTTAAGAATGGTGGGAAAAACGGAGAGAAAGAAATGACCACCCTTCTGTTGGTGTTCCTGGAAACTTGTTCACTTGTTCTATATGACTAATGCGCAATCCGAGGCGTGGACTAAAGGAAAAGTTATTCTTACTCCATCAATGAGATTGCATCATTGCCTTGTAAACAGACCAGAATTCCTTCCCAGGAAATCTGCATTGGGATTTATTAATTCCCTCCCAAATTCAGATTATGATGAAGTTTTTACATGGGTTAAACTAGCAAGAACATAATTTCTCATTCTTGAGAGCACAGGAGAACTGTAAAGTGGGGATTTGTATGGAAAATTCAGCTGTGGTGGAACACGTGATGTCGTGCATATCCACTATCCCTGCAGAGACTGAAAACAAATGAAGATTGGCATGAAGACAAAGTAGAGCAAATTCACACCTTGTGTCATCCTGAGAACTTCAGCATCACACAGAGCTGCCTATGGATACAGCTGTAAGGGAAGTCTGGCTACAACAAAACAAAGCCCGTGTGAAAGAAGTGCCACCCACATCCTTGGAGCTGTGGCAGGTGGCACGTCCAGACTCACTCCCCTTCTTGCCCTCCTGGGCCAGAGGCAGCCCAGTGCCTGTGCCCTGGCCTTGGGCCAGCTGTCCAGTGCTTTGCCACAGCCCTTCACAGGCCCTGGGAGCCACAAGGATCTACAGAATGAGGTGCAATAATTACCCTGCTACTGATAGGCTCGAAAAATCTCCATGTTTTTGCAATGCTGTAGGTACACAGAGCATTTAAGACAGGAGCTGAGACACTTGTCTACTGTTCCACAGTGTCATACAAAGGGGTTTAATTTCCTTTTCTTTAGCTGACTTGGGCCAGGGTCAGACAAAGTGCAGCCTGCAGCAGTTTCTTTCTTTGATTATTGCTAAGGATTAGGATTTATATTTTATGTACAGGTCTCTAGGTGTGCAAGGCATTTAACACAAATATACAAGGTTCTGAAGAGTTTAGGCAGCCCAAAAAAAGTTGCAGCACAGCGAGTGAAGACAAACATAATTAAAGACTTACTGATGTAAGCTCCATGTGTATCTAACCAGGAGGACAAAATGTAGGTGCTTTCTGGGGCCTTTTTCTGAAGGCAATGTGTCATTTTTACCAGTAACACTTCAGCTGTTTGTTATAGCAGTCTGCTCTTTCAGAGCCTTGTTCATAGGAGTGGCCAGGTTTGGTGGGGTGATTGGCTTCAAAAATAGCTTGTGAAAGGTTTACTTCTGATCACCACCCAGGAAATTGTTGGGTTAAGGGCAGAGGATGGCCCTTTGCTCTTGCTTCAGAACAAAGACTGCTTATTCAGCTCTGCCTATAGGACTTAGTAACTGTTAGCAAGCATGTGGGACTACTTTCCTAAGCTTTCTCATCCCTTTATTCTCCCAGGAGTAGTCCCAAAGATTGGGCAAAGGAAACAACAGGATTTGCCCCAAAAGATGGAGAAATAGTGCCCTTGTACTTAAAACGGGGAAAAAATATATGAACAAAAAGAAAAAGAAAAAAAAAAGTTGTAGTATTCTTTCTTCTCTTGTCACCTCTTTCTTCTCTTGTCACCTCTCTGCTGCTGGCACCTCATTTAGGGTTACAGCTACATCCCAGTGCCTTGCTGTGGCTCACAGCAGGTATCCACAGTCATTGCTCACTCTTTTTCTTCCCCTTCACTCTCAGTGACTAAAGGCTAGAACCAGAGGCAGCCTCACACAGTTAATCCTCACACCATTCTCCATGCACCTTAACATTGAAAGACCTTCTGTGAACTTTAAAATGTATTTTCGCTGAGCTGGTTTTCTAACATTTACTTGTCTATCCTATTGCCTGTATCTTACCATGACGCAGTATCTGAACCAAAACCTGTATAAAGGAATCATTCTCTTCATGTTAAACAATACCAATGAGTTTTAAATGACAATGTTTTGTACAAAAAAAAATAGCAATCTTAAGCTGATTACAATATTCTCTGAATAGGTGTGCATTGAAATGGGTAAGATCAGCATGTTACACAGATATTCAAACAGCTGCTCTGACAGACGTCCTGAGGAGACGATCTGAAGGACCACAGTTGTGGTTTTGGCTGCATGACATAGCTGCTGCATGGCAGGTAACTGAGGCTCAGATTTTTGATACTCCTTCAGCTTTGGGGCTTGGGCTAAAAGACAGAGAGCTCTGTTTTCAGAGCTGTTAGGCAAGGCCAGCAGGGAACAAAGCTCTGGGAAGCAAGCTTAGCACATCCTATCTGTCCTCCCAGAGAGCAGGAAGAAATTGTCATTTTATAAAGCTCTACCCTGAACTGTCCCCAGTATGTATGACTATATATTCCAGTGTGTGTAAAGGAGGGCAATTAACTTAAGCCTGTAATAAGTGTTTGAAAGGATACTTTATGAGATTTGGGGATGATGGTGGTGGTTAGGTTGGGGTTTGTTGTTTAGTTGGTTTTTTCCCCCTTTCTTTCTCTCATGGAACTGTATCCCTTTTGTCGCTAAGAGACAATAGCGATCAGCACCTAAGGGAGAGGAAGATGAAGCCAAGGAGGAGGGAAGGAGCGTAGCTGGCCGCGCTCTCCTAGCTGAGGGATCTCCTCTTGGAAAGGCAGCGGCACCTCGAGATTTTGCTCGGGGGGTGAGGAAGGGGTCGAAGGGGCTCCTTTCCCCTCTCGGGATGGCAGGAGGAAGGTCGAGCTGCTGCTGCTGCTGCTGCTGCAGGAGGGCTCGCTGCCACCCTGCGGTCCCTCCCACCCCGAGCCCCTCCGAGGGACCGAGTCCCCGCGGGATTCGGGAGCCGGGCTCTGCCGCCCGTCCCCGCCGCTCTTCCCTGCTGCCCCGCTCCGAGGTTTTTGGCTTCCCTGCAGCCCGGCATCCCTTGCCACCCGCTCACCCCGCGGCTCCTGCTCCGGCCCGTTCCGCCATCCGGAGCAGCGCCGGGATGCTCCCGCCTTCCTTGGCAGACGCTGCCTTTCAAACCGGGACAGATGGGTGCGTTGTCAAAGAAAAATTCATGCTGCAGACGAAAAAACGTGTAAGGATCAATAATGAGAGCTTGTGCCGGTCAGTGGAGCGTGGCTCCTGTTGGCTGCAGGGTTTGGAGGATGGACACTAGCACAAACCCTCTCCGAGGCAATCCTCAGTCCTCCGGGAGAGATGTGCAAAAGCCACAGGTCAACAGGAAGCAGAAAAATCAACACAGGAATATTGACAAGTAACTTGGCACACCTGGAACCCACTGAACAAGACCTCAAACATTACTGAAGAAAGTTACTATGAACCAGTTAGCCAAGGGATCCCCGATTAGACAACACAGCACAGCAATATTCTAAGTCAACATGAAGCAATAGCTAATCAAGAGGATAGTTATATCTAAAGAATATATATGGCAAGATGGGACTTATGAACTGACTGCAAAACACACAGTGCTGTCCGTGATGTTTCAGCAAAACACTCCCAGACTCCTGCAGCTTTCAAGTCAGCTGTATGTATTGTAAAGGTAAAACCAGATACCTTGAGTAGAAGTGAATCTGTGAAACAGCCTTTCAGATAGGGAAAGAGGGCACTGATTAATAAGCTGGCATAAACAAGTGAACTTTTTATTCCATTAACTTTACAGGTTGGCTTAAAGCCCCCAAAATTTTGCAAATAATGATTGCTCCTAGGGGACTATCTCTGTCTGGTTAGTTTATTTGTTTGCATGTACATTTGGTAACTAAGGTCAAAAGTTTTACAGCAGCAACTGTCTCTGAACTATTACTTGGCTTTGACTTTTTAGCTATGGCGCTGAGAATTTTATGCAATATTGTTAATAATAGAAATGCACTTTGTTTTAGTTTTGACTAATTATAGATTTGCTTCATGCAGTATTTCATATGCATGGGTAAAAGGTAATTGTTACAGCATTATAAAATCTCAAGATTAAATTCTGCCTTTAATTACAAAGATATCACTGGTGATACAGAGGATTCAGTGATGTCAAAATTCATTACAATTATGGTTTAGCATGAGATTAGGCAAAATACTTAATGTCAAATCATAGTGACTCAAACATACTCTGAAACTTTAGAAATGACTTCCTGGGCCTAAGTGGAATAAGCACTACAGTAATGCAGTGCAATTCACACAGATATAGCTGTTTCCAAGCTGCAAAATTCAAATCACTAAATTTGATCAGTGCAAGCACTGGGCAACCCAGCATTCACCCCTGTGCTTACAAATTCAACACCACTCTTATTCCACCCAGTTTCAAGACCCTTATAAGGCATTTGACACAACTTGCACAAAATAATTCTCATAATGTAAATTTTAAGGAAACATCCAATAATGAAATTTCAGCCTCCTTTTATTTTCCAAAGCAAGTATTCATAAGTTGATACAATTACTTGATATTATCATTTGCTTTTGTTATAGTATGCATACACAGGACAAACAGTGTCTATGAAATCTGGGATCAGAGCTGATGCCATTTATAGAAGTGACCCATCCTCTGCAAATACTAAATGGAAGCAGCAAGTGACAATTTGCTCTTTTGTAGTAAATGTTCACAAATAACTAAGAAATAACATCTGCAGAAAGTGAAAGTTTCATGAACAGAAACATAGCTAAACTCACTGTGCAAGGGATTTGCAGCTAGTATTGCAGACTTACTGATGTGTAACTTTATTCAAAATATCACCAATAAGCTGAAAGAAAAATACTCTCTGATGCTGAAGAAAACTGACATTTTCACCTTAATACAAAGTGCAAAAAGAGGCAACACCACAAGCATCTACAACAAAGGACCTCTGTGGGCATGATGCCATCATCTTCACCATGGCTTTATATTATCCTTGAACATTTGCAAGAATTCTGGTGTTCAGGTTCCATCTTGAACTCCCATTCGTTAGAGTGCATAAATTTGTCCTTCTCCATTTTTTTTCAAACTGCAGTTGGCAGAGGAATACTGGTGGGTGGGGAGCTTTTGGAAAGATTAATTTTGTAAAAATTTGGTCTTTTCAAACTGTTCTAAATACAGCAGTGGGGAATATGCCCTGAGGAGAAATGCTGTTGCATGTCTCTCAGGGGAGGGGTATTGACAATCAGATATTGTCGGTTTCTTATTCAGTGCAAGAGGAAAACAAGCATTCGTGTTTCAGGCTAATTCATGGAAGGCCTCTGGCCCAATGGTGAGTTCAGGGTGATGCTGTGGGGCCAGGAGGCTGGGAAGCTGTCCATCAAGGCTTCCCAAGGGTGGTCTGCAGCTCTCTTGCAACACACAGGGCTTTTGTGCGTGGCCTGAGCAGGATCTGGGGTCTGTGGCTGTCCTCCACAGAACCAGCTGATTTTCAAGCTGTAGTAACTGTGGGGTCTCCTCCAGCAGCTCCAGGGTGGGGTGAAAGTCTGGACACTTGGGGTCTGTCAGCCTTTGGAAGCCTGACCCAGCCTGCCCCTCCACAGCAGCCAGGCATTTTGGCAAGTGTAACAGCTGTGCATTTCAGGCCCCTGGCTATTTCTCCAAGCCTTCCTATCACTCCACATGACACCAAGAGCCTTCTGCAAGAGCTGGCTGAAGAGTGCAGTATTTCCACAGTTAAGATGAACTTCAAGCAGAAGCAGTACACAGCCCAACTCATGGTGTTAGAGTTGAGCACAGAGGGGGATAACAAATTCCCACTCTGGCCAGGGCCAAAGTGGTAGACAGATTGACTTGAGGAGATGTGCTCCAGCAGGAATGCCAGCAGCTCTGTTTGGAAGAGGAAAGGAGGGATAAGGAAGAATAGGGTTAAGGCAGCCTAAACCTCAATTTACAATGCTAATCCCCTGTTAGAATTTTCCTGAAAGCCTGTCCTCACCTGTCCTCACACACCAGCACATTACCTGCCTTCTTCCCCACAGAATCCCAGAAAGCCAAAGCACAATCTGCAGAAGGACAGTGCTCTAGAAACAATGGCCTTCCCTTCACTTTTGGATGTCAACTCGCTTACAAATCATGTTTCTTCTTTATGTCTGCCTGCACCAAAATTCCCAGAGGAAGTTAATAGATAATGACAAAAGGAGTGGAAGAGTTTGCCAGGGGACTGACACAGGACAGGAGCTGCTGTTGTGAAAAGCCCAACACAGTTACATGCTGTGAGACCTCAGTGTTGCCTGGATGTTGCAGGGTGGCCTTAAATACTTTCACCTGATGGAAATGTTCAAGGCCAACTGGAAAGAATGGCCTTTATGTCTTAGTTTCCACACCTGATTGCTTGCAAAATCCCAATGCTCATTCAGCCCAAGCCTAGAAAAGTCAGAGGGTTAATAACAAAACTGGAGCTTGAAATTCAGGACAGAAATTTTGAAAAACTTTATTTCCAATTATTTTAAAGAATAATGCATAAATGAATATTTCTGTAAATTTGTGCTGATTTGGACTGGGCTGTGGGGAACTCCTAGTGCATGCTATATTCTGCAAGGTACCTTCACCCACCCATCTGAAAAAAAGATTCAAAAGATGCACAAATTGAAATGTTGGAAGATGATCCTTTCAGCCCTGAGAAAAGGTGAGCATCTTCACACCTGCTATTGTGCTACTGGATTCAACAGAGTTGCTCATATGCATTTGTAAGACAAATTTATTTGGGTACCCTTTCATAGAACATTATTATCATCTATGTAGCAAATATGACACAATTGCTAACAAGAATATGTAAAAGACTTGGATATGACATGAAGCAGTATCTATAGTTGCTCCTGTACTTCTTAGAAACGAATGCAGTTGCAAAGCTATTTTGATGAGACACTATTGATAACTCCTTTATATAAAGAGAAGCTACTGGCAGGCTCTTATCACCTCCATCAGAAGAGTGTTCCTTGGAACAGGACAGTCCACAGCTAGAGATAACACATCATGGAATCTTCTGCACCTGCTGGGCTGCACCATCTGCCCTCTTGGTCATGTGTAATTTATGGTGAAAGGAGACAGTAATTCATGTCCCTGTAGTGATGAGCACAGAGCAGCAGTGGTAGCTGTGGTGGTTTCCATCTGCTCAAACAACATGAAACCCTTCAAGGACCTGCTTTGGAGCTACATGCTTTTCAGTCGAATCATATAAACCCTGCAAGGAGAAGGTAACCTGTCTGTCTCTGGAAGTATATTTCTAACATGCAAAACAACAGCACCTACAGCTTATAGCTGTTGTTCTGAGGACAAATATTTTAGGGGATAATTAGTGACAATCACTCCTACTTCAAATTACAGACAACATTTTACTGTATTATGCTGTTACTGGGAACCAGCACTAGGCATGTTTTATTTATGATACCTAAAGATGAGCTGGTTTAATCCTGAGAGAAATGTATCTTTTATGCTCATCTCTCCCCTATTTCTAGCACACAGATGGCATAAGTCTTTCTCAGAAGCCACTTTGTCACCAAATTTTAGCTGAAGAAATCAGTTATTATAGTACATCACCGTCCAGGATGGCAACTGCCTCATAAAAAGTGGCATAATAGAGATGAAGACGTGGCTCACTATCACTTGCCTGTGATCACCCTACTTTACTTGAACTACAATGAAGTCAATATCCCCTGCCTTGAGGAACTTGCCAGTCAAGCCCCACTGATATGAGGCCTACTGTAAGATCAGGTTTCAGCCAAAAGTTAGGTGGCAAACAGGAGACATGAACCATGTAGATACAGTTTTGTACTGCAGTATTTGTATTGCTGCTTCCTAGTCACTGTCAGAAATCAACCTGGTGCTCAGAACAGGGCTGATTTAAAAATTAATTTTAGGAATGTAGGGAAATTGTGCTGTGATTTCTTTAAATCTGGGCAAAAATAAATAAATCCCAGAATTACACATCTGTTCAGCTCCAAGAGCTGCCACCCTGCTGTTTTAATTACATGGGAAGTTAGGGCACTCCTTCTATTCTAACATTTATTTTCTGCATCCTTGCTTTATTTTTTAACAGCTTACAACAGAAAAAACATGTTATCTCATGACTGTCTAAAGCAAATAGTACATTGTGGTTTTGGGCTTGGACACTTGAACATGTAACTTCCCAGCAACAAGTACTGTTCTCTCTGTAGGGCACTTCTGGTAAATCATCTCTCCTAGTGGGAAGTAAGGAAAACTGTCACCTAGTGAGCAAAAGAACTAGTTCTTAGAACCCTCCCAGCTGAGAAAACACAGAAAAATTACTTCAGATTGCAATTATTATACAAGATATAATGCTGCAAAGAAAGCAGCAGGCCTTACTGATTAACACCAGCACTGGACCTTGGATAACTGGGATATGGTCTGGGCTGCTAGAGGCTACTGTGCCTCCCCAGCCAAGTCATCCCACTTTCCTGTGCTTTGATTTCCCAGTCTGTGAAAATGACTGTGCTGGGGTTTATTTCTAAGCATTTCAGCAACTGACATACTGTACCTCGAATTCCTTAAACGGCAACATCACTTTCATTACTACAAAAAGTTGACTGAAACAACATTTCAAAATCCCTCTCTGTGTATTGTACTTACTGTTCACAAGTCTGTCTGTGGTTTGACTTTTGGCATCTGAAATTTGGTCTGCTGTGGTTGTTTGACTTCGGACAGAAATTGCTAATGAACATAGATCTTCTGTAGATTTGAATGGGTTGCATGATCAATGGAAACCATCAGTGTTGCTTTAAACACTGGTGTACAACTTATTTGTGCGGGTCCTGTTTATAGTGGCTACTCCTTTGAGAATATTATTAAGAGCCTGTAAAAGTTAACAAGTGACTTTTTCAGGTGCAGCATTCATTCAGACCTCTTAAGAGAAAATTCTGAATCTGGATTGATGAAGAATGTGCATGTAAAATATATTAAAAAAAAAAAGAAAAAAAAAGAAAAAAAAAACCAAACACTTTCAAGAAGAACTCTACATCCTTGTGAAAGACAACATACAGCCACTCTCAGGCCTTGGGCTGTTTGTTCATTATTGCCAGTTTAGTTAGAATCTGGCAGATCCAGTTTTGTTACCAAAAATGACCAGAACCTGGTAAATTATTTTGGTGACAAAACTATCTTCTGATTTGTCCTGACAGTAGCTTGGGTTCTCTTAGCACTACTTGATGTAAATCACCTTAAAGTCAGAAACTCATCAAATAAACCTGGTTACCCTCTTCCCAGTTCTGCTGTTTCCTCAGTGTGCTGCTGCACCCATCCAGTCAGTGAGCTGCAGAACAACAACAAACAGGCTCCAGAGCAGCTGAGGCCACCAGTCACAGACCACAAGGAGAGGGGGCAGGTGGGGGGGAAAATATTATTACAACACATACAGAGAGGAGAATGGCCAGGACTCAATTTAGCTCACTCTAGTGAAGTCAGCCCAGAAATACTCAACACTGAGAATCATCACAACACTACCATGGCTGTACTTTAACAAGAAAAAGTCAATGGGGTGTTCAATAGTCACAGTACTGAGTCAGTCTCCGTAGGCATGTACACTCACTGTGCATGGCAAGAATGATTCATATAATTCTGAGAGCTGATAAAGACATGATAAAACCACTTTGCCATGATAATAAGGAATCTTTATACTGCTGAAGTAAATCATTGATTAATCATGTGATCTCCTAAAGAAAAGCCAAAGGGTTTATTCGCATGGTTTGGATCTCCAATATTTAGCTTTAAAAATCTGGTCCTCTGGTAGATGAAGCAGAGGATCCATGCTATTAACAATACAGTAATGCTACAAGGAGAAGCAGAACAACCTCATATTGTGCAACTGAATGAGGCTGGGAAGTCCAATGTATTGCAAAGATGTTACTTTCCCTCAAAGGACCCATTATACTAGTTCAGCTGCATTCACTGGAACTCAAGTCAAATATCAGTCATTTTTCATCACTACCTGTCCTCTTCTACCACCTGGGACCTTTGACCTGTGTCCTAAATCCAGGTTGCTCTTCAATATCAGAAGTTTAGGATAAACACCTGTTACATGGATCTCACTAAAACAGGACACAACCTGCCCTATGCAAATACATTCCACATATGTGGGCCTATTACTTTAGCTTCTAAGTCACATAAGTGAGGAGGTTTCATTCACTGAAAACATCTTTCCTAAGCATTATTTCCAACTATTCTGTAATTGAGCAGTTTTCTTGCTGCACAAGCTGTGGTGCCAGCTTATCTTTCAGCACTCTTTCCTACTCTACCCTTCATCACTGCATCTAGATTCATGATTTTTCTCTACAATTGATGTAATCCTACCAATGTCTAAGATGCTGGTTCCAAATGTAATATCAGAGTTATAGCAACAAATTTGCAGTAAAATATGAAAACTAAGGAACTGCAGAGAGTTTCTTAAAAGTGTTATGTGAAAAAGTGGATCCTGCTCTTAATTATTTCCATTATTTGCATACTTCTGTTACTGAAATCAGAACAAAGTGTTCCAGCAGAATCTGGTCAACTAAAGGACTCATATGACTTCTGAAGTGATCGTGGATTGCCTCTGAGCTACGTGCACTCACAGGAGCTCTTGTGTCCACGGGAGGACAAGAAAGAAAGGAGAACTGAAAACGGCTGACTGTAAAGATGGCTGTGCACTGCACTTCCTTATTCTTACCAAAATAAAATAGAAAACATCATTAGCCAGTTGAAAATTTAAATGGCACAACCCCTGGGACTGAGAGCACCAGCAGACATGCAGACAAGTGCATGCACTTCTTTCACGCCCATCTTGCACACTAAGCAGACATCACACACACGTGCAGGGCTGCTGCATTCACTGAGCCTTCACCCTGCATGCATGGCCTCCCCCAGCAGGCACAGACAGGTGGGTAGGTATTCTGAACACAGCCAGCCTGAGGCTTCCCATCATGTTCACATTCAATTACTATCTCTGCCACATTTCCCCTTCCAAGCCTAGTTAAAATGAAAGCTAATAGCAAAACATACCTACACAGAAAAAATCCTACACACCTACACAGAGAAATCCACACCAATGTTTTCTGGTGATTTGGCATGGCTCCAGCGTGGGTGCTCAGCTTTTAACACCTGAGCTAAGCCTGCTTTTTGGGCAAAAGTGAGCTTGCTCCTTGCAAGGTCTGGAGGGAGAGCAAACAGAAGAGGAGCCCTGCCAGTCCTTCTCCACTTCCAAGGACCCAGGAGCTCACTGGATCTCAGCCATGGCTTCCTCAGAGTCACCTTGCAGGCCTAAAATTCTAAATCCAAAAATAAAAGAACATAAGAACAGCACTGATTAAGCAATACATAAATGAAACTGTTTTTAAAGAGAGACTAGTGACTGAGAGAAAAAATGAACTTAGAAATTACATAAAGTTTTCACAGAGGAAATCCCACAGAAATTGCAGTGGGGGGGGGAATGCACTGGTACCCCCTGCCTTCAAGAGGCAGAATAACATTTATTTTGGGGTAGGAAGAATTTGAAGGGTGGTGTGTATTGCTCCTAGCTTTGACAAGCAGATCACTGTGGTCCCTAAAGCAGAAACTACAGAGGACTGAATTCTGTGCAAACCTTGAATCTTTGTGCATTTTTTTCCTGCAGGGTAAAAATCTACTGACTTCGTTGGAACTGCTACACAATGAGTAACAGTAACAGAGAAGAAAAATATTGAGTTCAGAATTTTAGCACCTGCGTTTTCAAAACAGATTTATGTTCACACTCTTTTGAATGCCAATGAGTATAATAAGGAGGAGCTTGAAAGAGCATGAGTTTCATTTTTCATTCCACATAGCTGAAGTTTCCTCCTTGCAGAATTTGAGCAATTAATATCACCAGCCAAAGCCTCCATGGGAGGGGAGGGTCAACATGAAATACCTGATTTCCTGAAAAACAATGTTTTCCCTTTATAAAATTCTGGAAGAAAAGTTCTGGGGAAAAAAATCTAGGCCATGACACAGATCCTGCAGAGGAAGAATGACCAAAAGACAAGTTTTTCTTCTTCCCAAGACATACCCCTGAGCAGGACTTCTCTTACACATGCACCCCAGGAAACTGAGCTATCAGACAGTGCCACCAGGAACAGAGTTAGCACCACAGGTGTTACTATTACTACACCTCTCAATCCTGTCCTGCAGCTGAAGTTTTTTTTCATATTTTACGTTTATAGGAGAGAGCAACAGGCAGCTAAAAATAACATGTGCACAGAATAGAAGGAAATATAAGACAGTAATAATAGAGGTTTCAAGCCATAGTAAAATCAGAATTGAATTATTTGTGTCTTCCTGAGAAGGAAAAAGGTACTTAAAATTCGCCTGTTAAGGATACATAAGGCCACATGGGCTTTGTCATCCTGACCTTACTAAACCTCAACTTTTTCATTATCTTGCTCAACTCTGAAATTGTCTGTTGTAATAGGGGGCAAAAAACCTCCTCTTCAGAGCCTAAGTCATGAAGAGGGAAATTATATCCCTTTGGAAAAACATGAGCAGATTGTTATCTTGACACTGATTATGAACAGCACCGTGGACACTAAGGATAGGACTGAACTGTTTCCTCTACAACCTTATTGTAAGCCACATAGTCATAATCTACACAGTCCTAAATCCAAAGGAGTCTTTAAAAAGGGGCAAATAAGCATGGCTAGAGCCTGGTCAGGGCTGAAGCACAGAACCATGTCATGGCTGGAAACAAAAAGCATCAACCACTCACAAAGACACACTGATCTTATTAAACTAAGTTCAAAGCTGATTCAGTGAGTGCATTCAAAGTTACTTAAAATTCACCAAACAAAATTTACTGTGGCTACCAACTAGATCCAGATTCATTGGTATGGGCTGTTTTGTGTGGAGGGTATCTAGGCTGGGAAAGAGAAAGGAGAAGGGTGTTAGATCCATGCAGCAAATAGGACTTTTTGAGTTTGACTTGAATGAGGGTGTCATGCACTCAGAGAGGTTTATTTCCCTTCTCATCCTGCTTCCTCTACCTACTACGACATCTCTGTGTACAGCTCACGGTGGGCAAAGGGGAACTCTGATTTGGGAGCACAAGATCTTGCCCCATACAGCCAGGGGCAGATACAATATACCCCTTTGGAGAAAGTAAAGGGAAAGGAAATCTACACAGTACTCCGCATTAGCCTCAGATTCTAACCTTTCATTCAACTTTCTTAAGCTGTCTGGAAAGAGTTTTGAGGGGTGCAATGCATTTGGAGAGAGCCCAAAGCAGCAGATGACGAGTGGCAGAGTGTGTGGGGATGATGGGGACTGCTGGCAGGGGACCTGGAAATGCTGACACAAGTTGCAGGAGGTGGAAAGGGCTGTCCTGCCTGTGCTTGCCTGTGTCCTGAAAGCGCAGGATGTGGGAGATGGGCTCTGCATGGTGGGTACTGTGTGTCCTCAGCCCTCAGTGGAGGGTATAAGGGCATGAACTACTCAGCTGCTGAGTGGCCTGAGCAGCATCAAAACACAGGGCAAGAAGACATCACAACTGAGAGATGTGAATTTGGACTTGTGTCCAAGAGGGTGGTGTGCTCTTGGGCGTTGGAAGGAAAGCAGACCAAACTTAGTCTGCCACCAGCCTCTGTCTCTGTGGTTTAATCTGCTGCTTAAAGACAGACCAGTATCTCCCCTGACATAGATGAATAACCTAGGCTCATGCTGAACAGTGCTGTACAGTGCACAGCAGCCATGTTCTTAAGGCAGAAGTGTGCGTGAGGAAACAGTGAGATCCCAACTTTTTCTCTGTTTGTCCTCTCTTTCCCCTTTGCCCCCAGAAACTGAGCCACTTTTGGCACATTGGATTTATCAAGATAGCAGTGTTGTCCCCACCCTTGTCTGCTGCCACAGGGAATTTGTTTCTAGAAGCAGTTCAAAGCCCTTTGGAGATTGCTCAGAGCATGCAGAGCCTCTGCAGCATCATCAAACCATGGGCTGAAGAGCAGGTGGGTCGAGCTCCTGCTCTGCTCCCCTCACACCTCTGTCAGACCCAGCTATCCCCATCAGCAAAGCAGCAGTGCTGTGCAGAGCTAAACCTGCTTGTCAAAAGACATTCAAATTATCCCTCCCCACAGTACAGAAAGAAAGCAGTAGCAAGCCCTGCTTTGTCAAGAAATGAGCTGAAGTCAATGTAAACATCATAAAAGCAGTCATAGCTGGCTTGTACCACCCTTCTCTAGGAGCTCTGGCCTCCTCTAAAGGGCATCTGTAAAAGGCAGTGAGTGAATCGCCTCTCCCTGCTCCCACTGTAAGGGAGCATATCCCTTTTATTGCACACCTCCTTGCAAATCCCCTCTTAAGGATTTAGCTCTTTCCCAACCATTGGAAAATCCAGTTCCAGATGCCTGACCTACATGCACAGGCCCAGTCAATAGGGAGTGGAGGGGGACATCACATTTATTTCTCAATTGATTGAAAGACCAAATGAAACTTGAATCAGACAAATCCCTGGAGTGTTTCCTCACACTCCACTCCCTTTGCTTTGGGGAGCTCCAACATGTTGGGAGGGGAGATGACATTTGGCAACAACAAAGGGGAGTGTGCAGGAGAAGAAATAGGGAAGTCCACCCCCCAAAAATTGCTGTAAAATCTGACACTCAAAGATAGGCTGGTGAAACTGGGAGGAAGTGTAAAATCTTCGTGCCAGGAAGGCTCTGTTTGCTAGTGAAGGAGCAGAAAAGCTGGTTGCTGCTGGCAGATGTCTCCTGTTGTGTTATCTCTTCCTGTTGAGCTGCCCAATGGGAGGATGATGTAGTCAGCCCATGGCCTCTCCGCTCTCATACACTGCCCCTTTGGAAGAGCTCACTCGTTTTCAGCTTGGATATTTTACCCTGCCACAGAGTCGGTGCAAGCAGTTCCTGCAGCCCCTGAGAGGTCACAGCAAGAGCACAGAGGGGTAGCCCAACACCAGCTGTGTTTTGACAGGCCACAATGGCCACTGGCACCTAGAGCAGTCCCCAAGACGTTGTAATCTCTTCTCTAAAATTGCACTAATCAGTGCTGGGGCCGACTTGTAACCTGTCCTCAGATCAGGGAGCTATAATTAATTGGCTGCAGCTCCCTGTAGGATCCAGGCACAACTCAGATCCCAGCCTTTGCAGTTTAACTTGAGGCTAACGCTTATCTAACGTTGCTGTAATTAGTTTTTGCTGGTGCAAATCAGGACTGTTAGTGGTGAATATTAAATAAAAAAGATATGAGGATAAAAATATGTGATTTTCTCTGTTTTGACTACTGTTCAGGCAAATTTTGGTTGCCTGTTTGCTCTTCTATCATATGAAGGCCTTGCCTCAGTGAGGAACCTATAGAACTGGGGCCATACATAAACCCATGCAACACAGAAAAAATACAGTATGCATTTCTTCCTTAAAGGTAACAATAAATAATCTACTAAGTTAATGGTTCACTGGTGCAACTCAGCTTAGAGGTGGAAAAAAAACAGGGAGGTTTTATCTATGACCCTTGGCTTAGGTCTGAGATAACAGCTTTAACTGAAGAGCAAAGGTTAACTGTAACAGAAAATGTCTGCATTACTACAGCTTACAAGTCACATTCTGATGGGGTTTTTTGGTCACAATGAAGACAATTTCTTTAGTTATGGCAACACAGCCATTAAAAAGTTGATTGCAGAGAACTATTTGTCAGTCTTTTTCCAGAGTATCATGGAAGAAGAAGGCAGGAGTAGTTAGAAAGAGAAGCTGTGGGAAAGGGGGGAAACTTCACATTTGCTTGAAAACTGGGAAGAGAAGCAATAGTCAGGAGAGTTCTCACTGATGGTAGCAGCATCCCCTTAGACAGAGCTAAACATGGTAAAATTCATGTTTTAAAAGGTGTGCCAAGGCACAGCTTCCACTATGGGCTTGGTATCATCCTACCAGGCAGAGCATAAGCAAGAAGCAAAATGCAAAACTAGTAGGCAAATACTAGGAACTCTTCAAACAAATGTTGCTCTGGGGTAGCACAAACATGTAAAGGAGAGCAGAACTGGCCTCAGCCCAGTGGTAGCCAGCCTTCCAAAATGCATCTGGGGGAAAATATATACATTTCCCAGTTAAGCACAAGTCTGGAGGGAGCTGCCATGGCTTTGTTTGACTGATGGCTGCTGATGCCATGGTGCATGCTGAGGGGGTGGAAGCTGCCTCCTGGCAGCTACGAACAGCAAGTCCCTGCTCTTGGCTGGTATTAGAATGTACCAGTGATGAAGCAGTCAGCTTGCACAGAAATAGCGTGAAAGTAAACTCACAGTGAGGGCAGCATGAGGAAGAAAAAGAAAAAAGAAATAAATTTAAAGCAGCCAGTCTTCACTGAGAGGAATTTTCATGTGGTTTTTCTGGCATTGTCTTTTGGAAAACACTGGGGTTTACTACTCTTTCAGCTTCTGGAGTTCTCACAAGACCTCTAAACCAGGTCTTTATTTATAATAGGAATTTTGAAACTATTTTTTGCATTCTTTTAGACTCATTCAATTCTTGACCCCAATTATATTGAATAATGTGGTTACAACTAACATAAATATAGTTCTATTATAAATCAGGACATGTTTGTCCAGAGACAGCCCTTTTAATTCCCCTTGTTCATGTTCTTCAGTTGTCCAAATGCATCCCCACACTCCCTGGAACCTGCAGCATAGTCTCTCTGCCACAGCTGCTGAGGGCAGAGGTAATGGGCTGCAGGCATCCCTCCCTCTGTGCCCAGCCAGCAAGTCAATGTGTGTTCCAGTTTACACTGTGATGCTTAAAAGGGTGAAAGAAGATCATATTCCTGTGAGGTGTGTTCCATCACTCTCTCAGGGATGAGGGTTGTCTGTGTCAGTTTGATAAAGATTCAGCAGCTGGCTGGCTGAGTCCTTGAGGCACAATTCAGTCTTGGCTTAACTGGAGCAAATATTGCATCTCTGTGCAGAGAATAAATGATTCCAGGTATGCAACTGTAGCTGAGTATTCAAGGCTTTCCACAGAGGGAAAATTATTAAAAAGACAGAAATTGTCATCAGATATCAGTGATACAACATTTGATTAGCATAGGAAATAAAATCTTGACGATATTATCTGCTGGCAAATGCTGATCTTAACTGTCATGCTGCTCTGGTACATTAGGTGTCAACACCAGGACAGCTAGGGGAATTAGGAGCTCAGCAAAGAACTTTCATAATCCATAATTTCATAATTTGGTCCTCCCCACCAAACAAAAGACTTGTCAGAAAGATTTTGCAATGAATTATACAAATAGCAAGGACAGCAAACTGATGGAGAAAAATAAGACTCAACCACCTTTACAGAACTAATTTCTCACTATGTTCCTTGAAATTCTTCCTTCATCTTCACCTCCTACAACCAGTTTATAAAAAAAAAACCAAATTCTTCAGTTGTCCCAGAACAAGAAGATCAGTTCAGCTTCTAACATTTTCAGACTACACTGGAAAACAAAAGAACCAAACTGCTCCCAAGAAAACCCATTCTTAGGGGGTTCCCACCTCAGTTCCCAGTTTACTGGATGTCCCTGGAGATAAGCATTGGTAAACTTAATGGAACAGCAGGATCCAACATCCACCTGCACCTAACATACCAGTTCAGGATCCACTCCTTCAAAAGTGTATTCATGTTTAAACTCCTGATCAAGTCAGCAACACAACACAATGTCCTGAGAAGAGAATCTTTGACATCTTGTATGAGTTTTAAAAATACAACAGAATTTTGAAACACCACCAAGCGTCTAAACTCATTAGCAAACATCAGTCAGGTCAAAAAGAAGAGAGCTTAGCCTTCTATCTACCATGAGATTTAGAACCCAAATTTCACTATTTGTACCAGTTTCTCAAATGGTTTTGCCCCTATCTGAGGATATATAATAGCACAGTAAGTTGCTGGTGAATCTATTCAATTAGGAGTCATATCAGGGCTGAATTTAATGTTTTTATCATGTTAATTTTAATACAATAAGGAAATTCTCTGTTTGATTCAACAAAACTTACTCTAGCAATATGTTTGACAGAACTCACAGCCTGGAGACAGAAAAGACCCTAATGATCAAAGTCCCAGCTGCTTTGGTCTGAATTCCCCATGCTACTGTGCCTGATCTGGGCACAGGTAAGCCCTAGATCTGTGCAGCAGACTCACAGGAACTGCCTCCATCTTCCTTACGCTATTCAATCAAATAAAGAACCTCAGTGCTTCCTGCAGAGTAGTCTCCTCACAGAACATGGTGATCTTCTTATAAGACCATGGGCTTCAGTGGTCCCCCATTCCCCCCCACTCAATAACAGCTCAGAAACAAAAACTCACCCAGAAGGACAGTGTGGAAAGGAAACAAATTTCATTCCCTTCTGTAATTGAGGGACATACCTACTACCCCACTGATACTGGAGGAAGGGTTTTCTCTCCTTTTTTTTGGAGTCACTGATCAACTTTGCATTGAATCATTAAAGAGTGACTGAGCCAGAAAGAGGGGATGGTATAGTGAAAGAGACTATTACTCAGACTAAAGCTAAAAATGCTAATATGGTGACGTGACCTACAGAATATATCAACTCCAGTCTCAGCTGCCCCCACAACTTTAGGACTTTAGCTAAGGTTCAATAATTATGACGTGCACTACCAAAATATGTCCACTTACCCTGATCAATGACTGTGTGGTAATTATGGCTCCTTTCTGCATATTCCCTGTACATTGATGTTGAATGTAGAGATTATTTAATCAGCTGCAGATTCTGTTTCATTAACACAGAAGAGGAGCTATTCCATGATTAGTACCACTGAGACCAACTGGACTTTCAGTAATGCTGCCAGACACTATACTTTTTCTCATCAAAAAGTTAACTGGGAGTAAAAAACTAGAGGATTATTTTTATCTACTAGGGATTATTTCAAAATACCTCCATGCTTTCAGAACATTGAGTTTAGAAAGTTCACCCATCAGTGTGCAGTACATTGGCATGAAGTGAAAGTTTGCAGCTCCACATGATCCCGGAAACTCTGCAATACATGCTGGAGTGCTGTATCATGGTTTTGCAATGTGATTCACATTCTAAAAAAGAACTGACAGAAACTAAGAAGAAGTTCTCCTACAATATGCCAAATAATTAGGATAATTTATATGAAGCTTGCAGACAGCTGCTTCCCAGCCTTTGGTAATTTTCCTGGGATTTAGCAACAGAGGAAAGAGGGTAGAGTGAGAAAGTCATCTTTGGACACTTTGTTGTAAGTCACGATGGTGAAGATCTTATCATTAGTGTGAAATCCACCTCTTGGCACCTTGGGAAGCCTGCATGCATCCACAGTGCAAGGATCTAGTTTCACACATTGTGCTGAAGGGTTACCTGCACTAGCACTGAGCCAACACTGTCCCTGAGATTAGTTCTGTTGGTTAGGGCAGGGTGTTAATAATTCCAGGGTTTGTGGGTTTGAACCCTGTATGGTTCATTTGCTCAAGAGCTGGACTCGATGATCCTTGCAGGTCCCTTTCAACTCAGAAAGTTCTGTGATTCAGTGCAAAAAAACCAAAACATCATGGAGCTTCAAGGTGCACTAAGTGAGGTTTGCTGCTGCAAGGAGAAGGTCTGATCACGTTATCTCTTACCTTGTGCAAGTCCTAATCCCCATGTGACTGCACAGGGAGCTAGATCTGGGAACCCATTCACACAAAAATCAACCCAATACATCAGCTGCCCTGTGCTCTCCACACTGCTCCATCAGCACAGGTGCTGAGCACAGCTGGGGCAGTACAGCCTGTTAGACACCTTTCTCAGGAGGAAAACACACCTGCATTATCACAAGGCAGTCATGATGCTGCAGGCTAAGAAACTCTGCTCTCACGCTAACCTCGTGAAACACCAGCCAGTGGGAATGACAGGACGGGTGCTGAGTGGATATCCATGTGGCACATATCTGATGTACAAGGGTTCAAATGGAAAATTAGGTTGCTCTTATATGCCATTGTGAAATTCTCTCGAATGTTTCATAAACAAACATTTGCATATTGGACACCTTTTAGCATTTCTTCAGACACCCATGTTGAGCAAAGTGGATACATATGTTTTCTTTGTAAAGTTTCCAAACACAGTTGCCTCAACTTTTATTTCAGTGTCACTGGGAACCTAAGCTAGGTAAAAGACCTCAAGATAGGGCCCTTTGGGTAAAAGAATACTGCAAATTTTTCATCCAAAGGATCAAGTATAATGTAATTTAATGCAATTTAAAGTTTTGCAATGGGAGGCAGTTCACATGTACCAATACTCCTATACTGATGGTACAAGCCCATCACTCATGCATGAACTCATCCGAACAGGAGCCTGCAAAAGGCCTCAGCTCCCCCCAGTATCTGTCATGCAAGCATCACTGGAGCCACCAGACTTTTGTCTGGCAGGGGTGACTTCAGGTCTGTGCAGGACTGTGCTTCAGACAGAGCTTCTTTGCTAGAAATAGCTGGGACCCTGTACAGTTCACATGTCAAGGGCCACAGAATTGTCTTGTTCCCAACTCTTATATTTAGTTCCTCATTATTTTTACCCACAGATTCTGTGAGGAGGGACCAGAGAAACAGTTGTATGATTCTAGGTCATTGCTATCCATATATATATATATATATATGGATAACAATGACCTAGAATATATATATATAGTTATTTAGCTTACCAGAGGAATATGCATTTTGTATTTAGCTCAAGTAATGGCAGACTGGTGCATAAATCCATGGTGGGAAATAATGAGGAGGTTGCTCACGGCTTGGCAGTTGGAACACAAACCTTGGATCAGCTGCAGAGGTGCAAATCCTGCTTCAGTGGGCTTAAAGAGACTCGCTTGGGGGAATTTACCTCCAAGATTGTCTCTTGCAAGATACACCTTCCAAGAGCAAATCAAACATGGATATAGAAACAGTGCATTGGACTTTTTTCCTACTTCCCTGGAATAATTCTATTGATACGGCCCCAGATCCTCTTTTCTGGACGCAGCAGTGATTCTGCATCCACTCCTTTAGAGCTGGCAGTTGGCTCTGGCCTTACACCCACCTAACAGCAGCATTTGCTCTGTTGCCCTTTTTGCCATAATGTGACTAGCCTTCCTCCATACCCTTCCTTCTCCTGTGCTGGTGCTGACCGCAAGGAAAACCACAATGATAAAGCTGTTTTCTCTTATTAGTCCATTTTTGTAAACACTACTGAATGCATGAGCATAGTTCCTTGGTGTGTGTTAAGAAATGGAAATCTCCACTCTGAGTTGAAGTCTTATTGAATAAATGTATGTTTCTTTAATATGAAAGGGTAAAGCTTTATCTAGAAAAGTCTTTGCAAAACAAAAGGGAATTTAGGGGAAAAAATAATGCAGAATCAGTTCCTAAGTGTTCCTATACTTACACTGCTCTTATTTTTTCCTACTTCACTAAAACATTTTTTTTGTTTTCATTCTCCTTTTATTTACTTCATTGAGTTATTAACACTCAGATAAAATATTAAAATATATTAAACTCATCTAGAAGGTAGGCCTGACTCATTAGACTGAGTAAATCGAGCATATTTTCCAAATTATACTAATATATTCTAATTTTAAACCATTTTAACTTAATTTTAAAATGTTTCATATTTTGACAGAAAGAAAGGCAGCTAGCAATGACAGAAAGGAGAAAACTATTTTGAGAAATACACTGTAAATGACAACTAAATACCGACTATAATGAAACCAAATGGATTTTAAGTAACTTAGATAAACAGTTTATGCATTTAAAAAAAAAAGAAATTAACCATTTTACAAAACCAAAACCTTAAATACAATGTACTTACAGAGGCTCTTGAGTAGAAAAACTTTCTACTGCTCTGGCATGTGGAAACATGCCATACAGCATACACAAAAGAAATTCTTCCGTCTAAAACTACATACTAACAAATCTGTTTTCTTCACACATTGCTCCACAAAAATTATTAGCTGTCCTAAACAGAGATTAAAAATAAATAAATAAATAAATGCAAGAATACAGCAATCCTTTAGCTCTCACTGTCAGAGACAATATTTTGAACTGATTATCAGGTGATCTGCTCTTACTAAATGGAAAAATACAGATGTTTTCAGGGATGTCATTAATGGATGAAATAAGAAGCAATCCTCATAAGATGGCTGGGGTTTTTGTCCTGAAAAGGGTGTATTATAGTTCTCTATTTGGTCTTTGCACAGAAAAGTACAATAACTGGGAAGAAACCAAAAAGGTTGAAAAACAAGATCTGTTCAACTGAATATAAGAAAGTTTACTCTGGAAATCTGGAAACTGCTTAAACATGTCTCAAATGTAGGCAAATGTCCTGAGTAGGCTACATCTCCCATCAGGGACCTACATCTCCCACCGGGGACCTACATCTCCCATCAGGGACCTGTGTCTTTCATCTTTGCATGGATGAAAATCTGGTCACGGGAAACCTTGCTGCAGGATATCAGATATGAAATAGCCCAGGTGGGGACATTGTTTTCTTGTCACACATGTGCTCATAAGAGCCTCTTCCTCAATTCCTGCTGTTAAAACATTCAGTCTTGATCTGGTGTTTAGGAGGCACAAAAAACACTTGGTTTTCAGATGGGTATTCAAGATAGCTGTGAAAAAAGAAAAAGCTTTTGTGAAAGAAGAAAAGGCTTTTCTGGATATCAGTGCCTCAAAGACAACTAACACATACAAGGCAAACAAACCTTAAACACCTAAACACCTTTTGGCCCACAGCAGCAGGGCCTGTGTGGTATGTGATGTGACTGTGGGGACTGAAGTAGGACAAGACAGAATCTCACAAGTTCCCACCCTCTGGAGTGCCATCAGCAGCCACAGTACAGTGCAGTGGCCACGCTTACTGCTGTCACCTTGGGGGTCAGTGATTTGCAGAGCCACATGCTGCATCCTGCACATGGGGCTACTGGGTCAAGGTCACTGCAGAGAGTGACAGACAGGTCTACTGCAGAATGGACACTCACAGCATCTTGTGCACAAGAGGCCTCTCTGGTCTGAATTAAGAATTAAGCAGTAACAGATAGTCAACGTAGAAAACTGAGATGAGAGATATTTCAGTTAAAATCAGCAGCAAAACTGGAAGCAACTAAGAGTGTGATACCTAGAGATGCTATGCTAGAACACCATCTTGCTAAAATTCCAGTCAGTGACAACAGTAATTTTGGGTAGCTGCTCATCTGGATCAACAAGGACCCCAGTCCTACATGGAGATCTGCAATGACTGGACTGCCATTGAAGGCAGTAAAAGAAAGAGTCTCTTTGCAAGACCAGGACTAGGAGTTTAAATGTACAGAGCAGTCAGCTTACCCTGTCTCCTTTCCACAAAAAGTTGTGATGAAGAAAATTACTCAGCTGTATCCTCTTGTAAAACCTCACTGGTGGAGGTTTCAACAATCACATTTGCAGGAAAGTCATAACCTCATGCTCACCATAAGTCTTGTCTCCCTATTCATATCTTAGCATCTCATCAGGAAGGTACACTCCTATGCACTCTGCCTCTGATGCAGGGGCTGAACAGGCACACACGTGCAGAGGTGCAGTGATCATCCACAGCTAAGGAGGTGCTGTGGAACCCCAGTGCCAGGTGTCTCTCACCAGACACTCCTTGGGTTGGTTGCTGCTCTGTGTCTGTCTCCTTTTCTTTTCCAAGGCTGTCAGCTCCAGCCACCGCGAGGCTCATTGCCAGTGCTCTCAGCAAGGAGGGACAGCACAGCTCTCCAGCCACACTCACATCCTACAGGAACATTCTGCACAGCCTCTGCCCTGCCTCCAGCACAGTGCAGTTTCGGGTGCTACCTTCAATAGTGTAAATGATAAACAGTTTCTGGCACAAGCATAGACTCCACTTTAGCAGCACAAAACTGAACTAGTACCAGGAGATGATTTTAGTTGTTCAAATTTGCGGTAATTCCAGCACATAGCTCCCAAATTATTGTGGTGTGCACAGTAAAAACTTAGGAAAAAACAAATTGAAGGGTTAAAGAGATACAGCAGTACAACTGACAAGATACCAGTATTGTGTACTGTGGGTTTTTACCTCACGATTCTGCCAAAACCAACCTATAACCACAGCATTCATTTTTTCAAGTGTATGTGCCTGAGGCAAGGCAAATTTTTGCACCTACACACATGGGCTTTTCCCAGACATGTATGTGGCTGTTGTGAGTCTTATTATCCTTCATTAAAAGTGATAGATCCTCAAGATAAATAGGCATGAATTACCATTCCCCAGCTGAGTCTGATCTATTACGTAAGCAGTCACTCTGTTTCTATAGTTCAGCTTTATAAACATAAAGTAATATGTTCTTTCTCAATGTCTCTCATCACATTACAATTTCCCTTTACCTGGAATCCCTTATAGTTTTTCAGAAACCAAAACAGTTTCTCTTACTAAATACTAGCCAAGTAACAAAAATACTTGCATTAAACTGTGGAGTATTAGTTCAAGAAAATCTAACTTAGTTCCAAACCAGAAAGTTTTCCTTAGAAAATACTCCAGGTGTAATTATGCACTCATGCAAATCTGTTTTTTCAGTGAAGGCAAATTAGAATTTTCCTTAATTGAGAAAAAAAATCAGTAGTAACTTGCTGTGAGAAAGCTTGTCTGAAGTGATGATAGGTCAGCTGAATATACCAAAATGTGGGAATACATCAGAATGAACCAAAATTATTTTTTTAAAAGAACAAACCATGTTGTCAGATATTAAACACTTAATCAGATTTTCACAGAAGTGATGGTATTTGTTCAATGAGCTCACTTTTGCTTTCTGTGTTCAGTTAGCCTCCCAGTCAGCTCCTTCCTTTATTTGTTGGCTGGACTGAAAACTTTAAGCGAAGTTACTCAAAGAGCCCTTTGAGTGTGTCACAACATGCTGCAGATAGTCTAAATCCCTATGAATGAAACCAGTGCAGTGAAAGATGGCAAGCAGGAAGACACAAGAAATAGTCTCTTAAGATAATTTGCGGTGTAGAAAAACTGCCCGAGTTCTTCTCTTTATCCACATGTGAAGTGTTCTTGTGGCAACCTCTGGCCCATGCAGGTTTGGCATTTGGCTGATGCCCATGTGCAGCAGACATAGAGATAACTGCTGCACACCCATCCACAGGGCCCAAAGGACACTCAGTTATGGCTCTGCCTCCAAATGTTCATGTCCAAAGCCATGGCAAAGTCTGCTTCTCAGAGCCCTGGTTGAGTTTGCCATGTAGAGAATCAGGGCTGACCTGAAAAGAGATATTCCATTTCAAGCAAAGTAATTTCAGTGTTCGAAATTTGTCTTCAATACAGTACAAAACAAAACTAAAACCTCTCAAATGTGCTGGGACAACAAGCCCTGAATCCTCAACTCAGTAGTCAGCAGGTTCAAGTCCCTACTTTGAACCAGGAAAACACTGACTTGAATCTGGATCTTCCACATCTTAGATGAGTGTCCTAACCACTAAGCTTGGGTGGAGCTCTTCCTCTTGCTTTACCCCACCCTGGATCTGATGACACTTTTACAGGAACAGATATATTTGTATGAAGAGGGGAAAAAAAAAAAAAAAAAGGCAGCCCAAAATTCAGGAACAACTATCATAAGGAAAAATCACTTCTGGACATTTAGAATCTGCCAAAATCTGGGTTTATTCACTCATTTTGAAAATGGCTAAAACCATGATGCTTATCCTCTCTGAAGAACCGCATTAATAAATACAAAACAGGCCTATTCTGCAGTAGGGGAGTAGTATTTGTCAAGTGGAAGAAGGAAAACACCCATTGCAAGTTTCACAGTGCTCTGCGGAACTTACTGAGTAGCAGCCAGTGCAGGAGGACAAAGAGATGATGCCAAACGTTCCAACATAATACAGATCCTCTCAGCACTGTTCCAGTCACGGAAAAGACACTGTTGAGCCAAGAAGATAGGTATGGAGGCTGCCTTGAAAATATCTGTGTCATGGAGAGCAGGAAAAAGGATAAACAGTATTTCTTCCTTTCAGGTCAGCCCTCTTGAGGGTAGTACCAATTGGGCACTGGAGGGTGGGTGGAGAACTTTTCAGATGAGGATGCCAAGCATTTCAGCTGGAGAATTAACCCAGAACCCTCATGCCCCAGGCAAAAGCTAAACCCTATTATTTTCAGGACAGAGGTTGAGCCTGCTGAGTACGGTCCCACTCCTATTTTTTAAACCATGAAAGCTCAGTGAGAAGATTGCTGTGAAAACAGCATCAGTTCCAACTAAGATGCTTGCTTTTTCTCTTCAGCAAGTGTGAAACATGACTGAGTTATACCACTGCTGGGGGGGAAGGAATTACTAAACTGTGGGAATTCAACTAGTTGGGATGTATGGTAGGCCGGCCTTTGCCGGCAATGAAGGCACCAACTTAAGGCCCTGGAAACGGGATGCTAAGAAGAGAGACATCTGGTTAGGTTAGGATGAGAAGAATGGGATTATGGGTACAGTCATGTTAATGAAGTAGTTCCCTGTATGGTAATGTTCGGAGGTATGATTGGTTGTCAACCTATTCCATATACTGTGATGCTTTAGTTCTCATTGTCCACGGGTTCCCTCCCCCTCAGATAACATTATATAAGGTTCTGTTCACCCCATTGTCGGGGTCTTTCGGGGTTGCCCTAAACTGTGATTGGCTTATGTATATTTGTTGTTTTGCTCCTTTTGTTAAAGTTCTTTTCTGGCCTTACTCAATCACACCCTTCCCGATTATTTAATTTGCTACTCCGAGCTGAACCACGACACTAAACTGTCTGCAAAACTGCCCCAGATTTCACTAGGAACTATCCCAGCCTTCCCGCAGCAAAGCTCCTACTGAACAGCCTTCCTTAGGGCTCAGTGACACAGACTACTCTGTGGCCCTACTCTGCTCATTATTTCCTTTTCCTGATTGGTCTCTTAGCTGTTCCACAGATATTTTTTCTTTATTTCTGTCCACTAAATTTGAGTATTTAAATTTTTAAAGTGCTCCTGAACTCTGAAGCCAAAACTGTTACAGAATTTGTTAATATCACCTCCAAATCTCTACCTGAGTGCTAGTAACTAGCTCAGGGCTAATGAAGCTGATGTGGGTTTCCCATTTATATCACTACACACTGAGGTCACAAAGGCTCTGCTAGTATACTGGAGTACAGAATGTATCATATGAAGATATGGCATCAGATATATTTAAGTATTTCAAGGTCACTCTGTGATCCAGTTGGGTTTGTTAATCTCAAACATCAGTTCAAGTCTTCTCCCATCTACAGTTCCTCCCACAGGGCTGTTCAATCCTTACATTAGATTGTCCTATGTACTTTATAATAAAGTCTGGGGAGTCTAGATTAATATTCAAGATGTGGGAACAAGCAACAGGTCTCTTCTTAGGTCTTTAAGTGAAGCATCCATCCATTTCCCAAAAGATGTTTAAGTGCTAACACATCTGCATTTCACAGTGGTCTTGAGAGAATTCAGCACAATACATATTTGACAAATATTTGTATATCTAATATTTAGGTAAGACCATTTCCAAATAGCTGCTTTTTCTTACTGTAGTACTAAACCTTTCCTGATTAACCATTTCACAGAAGACAAGTATGCTTAATTTTTTAAAAATTGTTCCAAATTATAACACTGGGAATAAACATGACAAGGATTTTACAGCATGTAACCTTCAATTTTACCTACCTCTAACCAAAACATTTAAATGTGAAGGTATAATTAGATTTACTGTGCCAAAACCTCTCTCAGCTACATTCCCAATACAGTGTTGTCCTTCACTCTGCATTTAACACAAGTGATGGAAAAGGATCCTAGTGAGTTCTATTCCTTAACACACAGAAGATGTCCTGCCACAATAATCTCTTTATCAAACCACCAGATTATTTTCTTGCTTAATATGACAGACACAATAAAACACTGGGAGCTTTGAGTTTCTTTCCAAAGTTCACAAGGTATGTTGGCTTGTACATACATGCTTTAATGACAAGAGCTAAGACAATGAAAAAATATGCAGCAGCATTGAAAGTGATCCAGGATGAGCAATATGATATTCAGTTTTACTAATTAGTGCAGAACATAGTTACTAAATTACCAATATCATTAACACATTGCATGCAACTTTTCATAATAAACTGTAAACTAACCACATTGTAATTCCTGAGAACAGATAAGCATAATTGGTAGATAAGGCTCCTAAAGAAAATTCCCTTAGTCAGAACAGGATAAAACTCTTCTATTTTCCCTCCATGTAATTTTTTAAGCAGATTAACTACTGGACATAAATTTTTAATGTGTTCTTTATTTTTTCCCAAAGAAATTAGAGAATCTCATATGAATCTGTGCAAAGCTGAGTGAATTTATGGAATGAAGCATTAAAGTCCATGTCACTTGGTCACTAATCATCTTTGTATATGCAAAACTCCATGTCACACAGATAATAGAGGAAAAAAACCTGACACACTCTCAGTTATTCTTCTTCTGTATCACATTATTTATTTCAACTACATTTGACAAGAAATGGTATATAATGAAAACAAAGGGAAGGCTATTAAACAAGAGAAAGCATTATATATATTAAAAATTCAGCAATATCAAGAGCTTTAGCTAACACCAAAACAAAGCCATGTCCTGGTTTAGCCTCCTCTGTGGTGACTGCACTGTCAAATTTAATGGTTATAGTTGGAAGGGATCCCTGGAGGTTGTCCTGTCCAACCCCAAATTTGACCCAATGACTCCTAATGTGTAAGTGGCAAATAGAAGAAGCTCCCATGAGCTTCCATGCTCCATCACACTCTTTGGAATCAGTGGGAGCCCCTCCCCTCCAAAACCATACAAATACACTTTGAATTTCACAGTCACCCATGTCCTGTCTTATAGAATGTTGGGCTGGGAGGCTTTAGGACTCCTTTCCAGACAGCTGGTCCAGCTGCAGGAGAACTTGCCTGTCTTCCAAGAGCCATGGCAAAGGCATTGCAGGAGAATGGCCCTGAATGATTTTGTCTCACTGTAAGGTTCAAGTAGAAGTACTTGACCTCAAGTACTCACACAAGTTCCAGTACACATTACAGGCAAATCTGGGCTAACACAGGCACACACTTCAGCAAAATTTGGTTTATACCACTCTGATACCTAAATCAAGAAACTCCTACAGGGATACCAAAGTTATGAATCCAACAAAGATCCATATTGGCAGTGCAGCTTTGATGTACTCTGACTACAAAGTGCCTTGTGGGAAGTACCCCCTCCTCCCTGAGTTTGGCAAATATGCTCTATCTAGAAAACCTTTCAAACCAGCTTATACGACCTGAGGCAAAGCTGGGAGTCACCCACTTTCCCAGCTGTAATCAGATGCCAGAAAGCACTTGTCTGATAACATTTTTGGTTCCTTTCTCATCCCACACCTTTGCTCAGGACAGCACTTTGTGATTTGCCTGCAGCAAGGTATATTCCTGACTGTATAAGACATGGAGTCTCTTTAGTATGGTGCCCTTCTCCAAATCCACTGGCCCATAATTAGCTGGTGTTTAAATACAGTCATTTGGAGCTGAGGATGTTGTCTGTAAACAATGGGAAGGGAGTGAGAGAGAGACAGTCAAGCCAAACAATTTGACACTGTGCCAGCCCAGCAGCCATCTGAAAGGAGTTTTCAATTTCACATCATTTTTTTTTTTCCAAGAAAAAAGAGAACTCTATTTAAAAGCTGTTACAATTCTATATGCTGCCTGAAAGGGAGAATAATTCACCTAAACTCTTCACATTTTATAAAACGTGTATTGACATAAATTAAGAACTTCCATTTCTACCCATCAACTATTTCTTTTGGAGGGCTTTATATATTTTAGCCTACAGAAAGAGACTCAAACCTGCCCTTTAACCTAGTGAAATGTGTTTCTAAGTAAGTGTGTAAGTTTCAGCATTTAATATCATGTCACACTCTCCTTGCTTTTTATCCTGGACCACATGCTTTCATCTCTGTAAATGATGCCTGTAAAAGTTTGATTCATTTGCCAAATTTAAGGACTACCCAAGGGTGTTTTTTATTTATACTAATAATTTGCAAATATACATGTTGTTAAAAAGCAATCATAATTTATTTCCACCACTACAAGTTTTCAAGCCTGTGCCAAGCTCAGGAAAACTGCTGGGTTCCCGAAGATATTTCTGTCAGGCAATTATACATGCACTTTCAACATTTAGACTTCACAAACACCTGGCAAAACTTCTCTAATTATGTCCTCCATTTTCATCAATTCTTGCAGTCAAGTTGATTAAATACCCTAAAACACATTCTCATATTTTAAATAAAATAATTACGTTTAAACAAAAAAGCCTCCGAATATTGTCTCTGTAATGCTACTCCAATCTCCTAATGTGTTTTATCTGCAGGAGGTGTCTTTATAGATCAACATGCATGAGAATTTTCTGCTGGTTGTCCTTGCTAGCCAGATTTTACCTGAATTTTAGAATCCACTTCAGCACAGTCATGAATCTGAGATGCTAAATCTTGCTAATGAGGCAGGTGTATAAGCATGGGCTTAGTACTGTGCTGCTGTGTTTGCACTCACATCCAGTCTGTTCAGTGCACAAGCAGAGAAACGTGAGCTTTTTTCCTCTGGGAGACATATCCATGGCATTCTATAAAAACAGCACCTGTAACCTGCAGGCAGCTATGCAATGAGATAGAAGCAATACCTGTCAAAACAGACTGAACATTTAGTATCCACAAATACTCCCATTGAAATAAGAAGGGCTATGAGAAGGTAAGATTGGCTTATCTTCAAGAGTACAGTTAATCCAGGTAACACACACCATGTGTAATGCTATTTCACAGCTCCTACATTCACTTGCAGCATTTTCATACATGGGATTTATAGACTTTGAAAGAGCTCCAGGTACTCCACTCAATTTAGCAGCTTAGAAATGTTATTATCTCAGTGTGGCACGCACCATATAGAAGGCAGCTGGGATTTTCAACAGGTTCTCTTAATCTTTCATATTCTACCTTTTTAAGCTTTTTTTCCCTGAACCTCCCAAATACTTTTTCACAACTGATTCTCCCCTGTGTCAGGCAGCCACATCTCCCACCTTTAAAATAAATACACTTCACATACTCTATAGATTATCATCTTTGCATAGACTATCTTAAGTCTTCTTCTACACCAAAAATACAATTTCTCAGGAGCCATGAAGTAAGGTGAATTGCTTGGTGCTCACATGTATAACACACTAAATTACGATGCCAGAGAATCTAGAATCTGTATGCTTCATCCTTTGAGGTTTTGGCTACAGAGTAAGTCACCAAAGCAATCCTACCATCTGACAAATGTGGTCTATGAGTATTTGATGACTTCCAGAACGAGTCTACAAATGCCATCCTAGAATAAGTCAGATATTTTCCCTAAAAATAGAAAGGTAATTGGGAAAAACACATGTGCTTTAAAAGCATGCTTACATGAGGAAAATCAGTAGCAGTGTAATGCTGCAGCAGGTAGTAATGCTGCCACTGGTTAATGCCAATATAAAGAATGCCATGCTGGCCACCAGGTCACAGCAATTAGATGACTGTGGCTGTTGGTATGAAAAAAATTGTACACTAAGCTTCTGTCAGAAGACAGGGTAGGCTCAGATATTCTTCATAAAACATAACAGGCTGCCCAGTGAGGTTGTGGAATCTCCATCCTTGGAGATATTCAAAAGATGTCTGGACATACACCTGGCAAACCTCTTCTAGGTGACCCTGCTTGAGCAGTGTTTGTACAAGACAACATTCACAGTTCCCTTCCTACTGCAACCATTCTGTGATTCTGGAGTGACATGGCTCCTTTCCAGAGACATGAAGATAATATCCATTGCTGCACACTGACACTACTTCAAGGCAAAAACTAACATATTAGAAGGACAGAGGGGAAATCTGCAGTGCAGATTTTTTTCATATTTTGGAAGTGGCACTTAGGAAATCACCATGCCACTCCCACATCAGTTCCCATTAGCCATCAGTCTGTGCTGATCCCTGTTGAGTCAAGTTGCTTATCTGGCATTTTCTTGAGATGCCACTAACATAGGTGACCCTCTGCCAGACAAGAATCAGTGGAGAAGAGGGTCTCTTATGACACACCAACTCATCTTCCTTCTCCCCTGGGAGGACAGCATGAGCAGCAGAACAGATTAATCTGTGGAACCAAAAACCTACCTTGCACCTTCCCTTGTAGGGAACATGAGGCTGGTAGATCCCAGCCAGATTATTCTAAACTGCAATATTTGAATCTCAAAAGGAAGCCATAGGCATATGGCTATATTTTGTTTTGTACTATTTTTCCCCTCTGTTCTTCTGCTTGTCATAGAGCTAAAAACCTGAAGAGCATCCTGAGCATCATTCCCCAAGTCATGAATACAACAGCATCAGTACAGCAATCCCCATCCTCAGCCCTGCTCCATCCACCTCCGAGCTCCCATGTTTTGCAGGACATCAGTCATGCTGATGCCAGAATACATTCATGCAAATATGAAACCTTGTTCTTTTATTGACTCGAGTTATTTACTAAAAATAAAGAATCATTGGCCTGAGACTACACAGAGTTATTTCTATGGGTGAGGTCAACAGTGTTTTAAGATTGTGTTTCTGTGAACTGGAGCTTGTCTCCACAGAAATGCTCTCCTAACTACAAGGTATAATTGCACTGCTGTAGTTAAACCTCTGTAGTTATATTAGAATTACTTCTTCCTCCCTGTAATCACTCTTATTCCAGAATAAGCATGGGTTTTTATGTTTTAACTGTTTCCAACTACTACATGAGATAAATAAACAAACAGAGAAGCAAACAAAAAGTCCTTTTTGTACCAGAGCAACAGTGGCCAGACACAAGGCAAAATCCACAGTGGTCCCTTAATGTCTTTGCACAATTAATTTGACCTGAATATGGTTCACTTGCAGACAAGCCCCTTTCTGCTTTTGCACCACACAGCTTTTCCCCAGCTGCTGGAGAAAAATCCACGTGGAAGTCAAGGCCCTGGTGTGACATACCACGCTTTGAAGGTCCCCTTGGCAGCCTTCCTCACATCAGAAGATTTTACTCCAGAAGCTGCCCTCTCAGAGAGGAAGCATTTTCCATGAAGAGCAAACATATGCCAGCTCTCCAGACAGAGCTGCTGTGGGACTCCTCACCTGGGCAGCCCCAGCCTGGAGCCGATGTCCAGAGCTGCTCAGTGACGTCCGTCCAGGCAGCCATGGACAGGCAGTGCTGCCCTGCAGCAGCAGCACAGCAATGTACGGCTGGGAAGAGGTGCCCAGCTTCAGGCCACTGCACTGAGAGGTCTTGGCCTCTCACCGTAACGGGTTTGCAACGCAGAGGCAATTGCATGGATACAACAGCTCATGGACTACATCTCCAAATGTATTTCCACATTATTGTGACTGTCCACATCAAGGGAAGCTTTAGCTCACTCTCAGTGAAGTACTACAGGGACAGCTCTGACTCGGCTTCACCCAGCTCTCTCCAAAGTCATTTTGTAAACCCTTTCCCAAAGGCATTCTTCCTGCTGCCGCTGTGGAAGATGTTGGGGTCACAGCCACTACAGGAAAGCAGGAGTAGCTGCAATCAAACCTGAGATGGAAAGACTGACCCAAAACTTCCCCCCAAACACCACAGCAAAGACGGAATATCCAAAAGGTGGCTCAGAACGGCTCCCATGACCTGGGAGGGGTTGGGAAGTGCAGAAGTGGTGTGCTCAACTCCCTGGAGGGAAGGTGAGCCTGGAATCACTCATCAAAAGGTTCGAAACCAATTAAGAAGAGACGCTCACAGGCTACATTGTATTTCCCTTCTTTAAAAATTTTTCTTAAAGGAAATTGCTGGACCCCAGTATCAATGAACTCCTACTTCTTTCCTGGAATCCTATGCAGAAGATAATAGTGAAAACTAACTAACTAACTAACTAACTAAATAAATAAATAAATAAATAAATCCCCCCCAGATCTTCCATTAACTTTTTCCACTGGCAAGAGCCCATTCCACAGTCCTCACTGACAAAACCTCCAAAATTATCAGATCTGAGTAAAACTTCTCAAGCAAAAATATTTTCCCAGCACAAACATTGCTTTGCTGAAGCCAAACCTTTTTTCTAGCAGTATACTTTATTTGTTAACATTTAGGTATGGCAGCTCTCACAGCAAAATTTTCCTTGCATTAATTTTAGAATTTAACTCGAAATAAAATTTTCTTATACACAGATTTCCTGACTTTTTTTTTTTTATTTATTTCAACAGGAAGAACAACACCAAGAAACCCTCAACTTTCTCATTGTTGTTAAAAGTATCAGTTACTCGTTAGAACTTGTTATAGGAAAACACAAGGAAAAAGACAACATTGTGACTGTTTTGGGTTTATGTTACAGGCTTATATGCTATTAAAATGTTTAGGTTTTATTATGCACTTTAAAAATGCTAGCACTTAATGTGCTCCGATTAGGACTTAACAAGACCTTTAAAAATGTTACAATGTTAAACCACCAAATCATATTGTCTCTAAGGAGTAAGAGGCTTAAAAAATCTTCTGTTCTTCACAACCTAGCCCTTACATTAATAAAAACAAAATCCAGTCATAATAAGTTTACATCATATATCAGAATGTTTTGACATCCTTAATGACTGGGAGTTAAGAAGTTGGCTTAACTCTGTGTGCTAGTGTGTGCTTGTTTGAGTGTAGGAGTGAAGGTTAGTGGTTTTCTGAAAGCCTTAAATAACAGAGATAATGGAGATGAACATTGTGCATTTTTGCCATAACTGGTGTCTGGAATCCTGTTGCCTGATTTAAAGGGCCAGTTACGTGACTGAGAATAGTCAAGAAAATATCCACTTAGCCTCACAGCAGTGCTGTAGTGGGCAGAATACAGAGGCAGGGATACTCCCAAACCTGGGCCAGGCTTTGCTGCCCTGCTCATGCCAGTCACTAGGACATGCAATGGCACTGGTGGTCATGCACTTCCAATATTCCACATAGTTCTGACAGTTACACTCCAACAACAAACAGCTTTTGTTACTATTCATCACTGGAGAAAAAGCTCCACAGCAAACGATGTCTATCCAAACATCAACATAACATGACAAACAATTAACTGGGTAGTAATGTTGGCTTCACAGAACAGATGTAAGTGATAAAATATTTGCAAATTGTGACATTCTAACTGGAGGAGGAATTGTTCTGGTGTGTACCACAAAGGACACCTGCACTGGTGGTCAGCAAATATCCCCTATCTATAGCTGTACACAAAAAGTCACTGCAGTAAACATGAGAGGCTGCTTTCTTTTCTCTGCTCTTCTAATTTAAATATGTGTTACTCTGAAATTTGCACTCAGGTAAAATTCTCTTCAGTATATGTCCAGCTTTCTTGAAAACCATAAATATGGGAGACACCCAACTGCAGTTAAAGAAACCCACATGATGTATTTAGCTAATTACAGAGTGTGAACACTGAATTCTACAGTAATAACTATGGCAGATAGTTCTCAAGGTTGAAATACACTTGCACACTCTCTTCATTAATTCCAAATAAAAAATAATAATAAAAAAATGCTCAAGCTTTATGGATAATAGCAAAAGCGGTCTACTTAAATAATAAAGTGTTTGCTGCAATAACTTCCACTAAGTTTTAAAAGGCCAATCTTAATGTCTACACTTTTCAAGAGGACTATTACAGCATTACTGAGTATTTTCCAGTAACATGGAATGTGTTTTCAAAGTGACTACTGTCACAAGTTGGATCATTTCAAGATGTGGATAGCACTGATGGCTCTCTATTTGATTTTTTCACCATAGATAGCTCAAGTTTACACAATTAATGTAATTTATACACACATATGTGCCAATATACTACACTGCTCTTATTCAAGTCCCCAGTTGAGAAACTTGTTTACTTTTACCTACTTACTTGAGTGTTTACTTACTCCTCATTAACTGGATCAAAATTTATTGCTAGATAACATGACATTAATTTATGACAACATGACAGGACATTTATGACAACATGACAAGAATTTATCTTGTCTTTGGTTTTACTTGTTTACTAAAATCAGCCTATTGTGAAACAAACACAAAAAATGTTCAAAGGCTTAAAAAGTTCTTTCCCTTTCCCTGGAACTGCCACGTTCAATATAAATATGTGGTAAATTGAATATGTTTTTCCATATTAATTTCCCCATGTTCCTTTGTATTAAAATAACTAACACAGAAAAAATATTTCATCTGAATGTGCTCTGCACTTAGTTGCTTATGCCTTCAGAGATGCCAGGCTCTGTGCAGAGAACAAACAGATCTTTTCAGGGCTGCTCTTCTCAGTTCAACTTTTCTCCAGCCTCAAGCACCCAAAATCATAAAGCTATAAAACTCATCAAGTAATCCAGACACACACACACAAAAGCCCCCAGCGCTTTCGTTTTCTTTCCATTTTCTTTCTAGTGTCTGAACTTTTTTATTAAATTAATAGTGGATTTTCAAAGTCATCTGTTTAACAATTACAGCTTAAAACTTGCATGTGAAAGACAGAAAACGGAGGAAGGAAAAGGAGAGCAATAAAGGAGAAAGAGAAGAGAGAGAAGAGAGGTTGCTGCCTCAGCAGGTATTCCTTGCCCAGGAGGGTACCAAGGCCAGGGATAAGTGCTGGGCTGGCACCCGAACAGCAAGGGCAGCTCCTGCCTTCCCATGGCTTGGGGACATGTGGCTGTGGGACATGCCCAGCACAGGCCATGCCTGGGGCCACCGAGTCCCCAGGACAGCCCATAGGCAGATGTTCTGCACAATTGCCTGCACGTTTCCCCTCTGTGGACCCATAAAACACCCAGGCCTGTCTCCCTGCTTTCTTTTGTGCTTCTCTCTAACTCATTAACTTGTCTCAACAAATAGGAATTGTTTCTGTCCCGTGTGAGCCCAGTCTGTGTGCCGCAGCTACAGCTGAGCAAGGCAGAGCTTTGCAGGCAGCAGTTTGTGCAGGGCTGAGCAGGGGCTTTAGCAGTGCTGCTTTAGCTGGGCTCCATAAGCTGCTTCCCAGCTTCCTTCACTGGAAGGGACTGGTGTGACTGCTCCTTGCTTTGTGCACCATTCACTCTGTGCCTGGGACACCGACCAAGGCCGGCAGCGGGCTACAAGCACAGGAGCTTGCAAACACACCTGCTTGCAGTGCTGATGAGTGCTGCCCTGCTTTCCCACAGTGCCGCAGAGAGAAACTGTGAATTTAGAGCCTCTTAATATTCCTTAATAGGAGAAAGGCAGAAGAGTGGGCGAAGAGAGCAAACAATGCGCAACAGTGTTTAAATTATAGTAAAATACATTAACAATAAATACTCCCCTGTCAAGAATATGTCATGCAATTATATTTACTGCACTGAACAGAGCTAACCAATGTTTTGAGAGGGTGGTTTTGCACTCCCAAGATGACTCTCCTTCAGGGACATCATATGTGAATAATCATTTAGACATGGGATATCAGCTGTGAAAAAAACCGCTCCAGCACAGTGTGCCAGATGTGATGGCTAGAAAGTTAGCTCCCTCTCCTGGATTAAATCAGAAAATTAAAGTACATTGCACTGATCTAAACCAGTACTTGGGCATTTGTCAGCATTGTTATTCCTTTTTTTAACCCTACACCTAGAACCTCAGTCAAGGGAAATCTATGCTTCCTGAAGTACTGGAGTTTGCTGAGAGATACAGCATATCACCTAAGCAATAATAACAACAATCTCACTGCCAGACTTACAGCAACAAATATATGCAAGAGTGCAGAATACACATCTGCACACATCCGGAGAGCCCAAGCAATGTGACTCACTGTCATGAAGTGCCACAGTCCATAAAAGTGTCGTTGCAAACCAGACCTCTCTTCTGGCTTTGACACTGTCCCTCAGCCTTCTGCAGGCAGAGGGGTCATTGCTGTGAGCAGCAATTTGGACAGAGTGAACTAAGGACAGCAGGACTTACTGCATGAGCTGAGAAGTTGAGGACTAAGGCAGAGGTGAAGACAGAGAGCAGATCATAAAAAGAAATTTTACTGCAGTTTTGAATATTTTTCCAAGCGTCTTGCAATTAGGCTGAAATATTACACAGACTCCAGACCACATGGGAACTCAAAGTCCTTTTACTTAGAGAATTACATCTTCAATTTTCAGATCACAGAAGCTTGAAAGCTAAGATGCAACCAAGAAAAGAATGAAAACATAGGTGTTCACAGCTTGCTTACCACTTGGGATTTGATCAAATTCAGATAAAATCAGTGGCGAATAAGCTCCCTTTAAAGGTCGGGTTTACAGTATGAAACCCTATATATGAAAGTGCACAAACAAAAGTTTAAATAAAGTTTTTTCCTGCCTAACTCTAGACTTTAAATACAATCCTTTACGATTATATAGGCTATTTCATCCAAGAAACCAAAATTCCTTCACAGTTTGAACACTACCCTTCCGAGATAATCATGCACTACTTATAAATATGAAAACAAGACAGAAAACCAAAAACATGACATGAAATGCACACATGACAACTGATTTGTCCAAACAGAAAACCATTATGATTAAAATCGAGAACTGTTTAATTGCTCTATATCTGCTTTTGTTCCAAGAAGAGTAATTCTAAAAGGGAGACTTTTACAAAAACATGGACAAGAGAGAGACATATCCACAGGCAATTCCACCTCCTAGAAGCTGGAATCACCTCCTGAAACAGGCTTGCTGTTTCTACCGAGGAGCCAGCTGCCTTCCAGCTCAGACACTCCAACTGGGTAGCTGGAGGCTTTTAAGAGCAATATTGTCAAGGAGATTTAGAGCAAGCAAGGGAATTCTTGCCATAACAGGAGACGTTATTCACTACTGTATCTCACTAACTGGGTAAGAAAAACAAACTTTTTGTCCAAACTCAAAAGGTTTGGACTTGGTATTACTATTATAAGTGCATGTTCATAGACATGGAGTTGTCTCCAGGGGCACTGGTCCTGTGTAAACACTGAGTGAGCTTAGGTTACTCTAGTTCTATTGTTTAAATAGGATGAACTCCCTAAAAAATTGCAAACCTCTCTGTTGCTGAGTTGGAGCCTCCTCAGCATCTCTCTCACAAAGCTACTACTCAGTTGCAAATTTTGGGGCCAGTTGGAATAAATTCCATTACTGTGAGGTTTCAATGTTTGGGAGAGTCCCTTACTGACTGACAGCCTTTCCCAACATGGGTGAGGTACAACTAGGATGGGTAATGCCATGAACAATGCCTGCCTTGCCCTGCTCTACAGACCTGTCTGTTTGGACGACCTTCATAAGAGCCAAAATCTATGCAAGCAGTTTTAATAATGGTAATTAAAAATCCTGTTGTAAACCAGGGCATCTACCCAAAGAATTTCACTAGCAAAATTATATCTTCCTATTTAATATTTAAAAAAAAAAATCTACAATAAGCACACAACACACAAACCCATAAAATTTTATTAATTATATATTTCAGCAATTATTTTCAGGATAACATATTGAAAGACCCTCATAAAACATTCTACCCTAATACCACATAAATTAACAGCTAGATTAGGGCTAATTGGCCAACACTACAATTAGATGAGATTATAAAAACATACTCTCTTTGAAATAGCACATACCACATACAGAACAGCCATTTTACCCAGGAGAAGGTACAGAATTTTCTGACTCCTGGAAAGATCAATAACTGTTGGTTTCCACTCCTGGGGCTTGGAAGAAGTTTGTCTGCGGCCAGAGACCAAGTGAGTGACAAGAGCACTTCCCAACTTTCAACTCAAATTGTACAGGACTTGTTAGCTTGAATAAACACTGGGGAGGAAAAGAGACAGAGAGGCCAGTGACAGCTCCATTCATTTGGAAGGAATTTAGTTAAGAAAGAAATCAGACTGCCCACATTATGAAGCACAGAGATACAGAAAAACACCCACTGGAAGCATTCAAAGAGTCCTGCAAATAGCTTTTTGCATTTCAAAACTAGATTAACATCTGTGACATGCATGTATCTTCCCAGAGAGATACACCTTTCCAGGCAAAAGAAGGACTCAAGTTGTCCTAGACTGCTTTCCCAGCTCTCTGCACAGCTGCTATCTGTAAAGGAATCTCAGGAGTAGTAGAGCTTGGAGTACTGAACCTCTCTGAGGACTCAAGACAATGACATCATTTCTGTGTCAGGATGAATCTAAGATGCCAGAAGATATTCTAGCTCCTCTAAATTCTACAGAAGTCCTGGAAAAATTAAATATTCCCAAATCTTCATTTTGCTAAAGATGCATCTTAAATTTCACCCTATTTATGCCACAGGATTGTACAATCTGGCAGCATTTAAACACAAATAGTGTGTGAACGGTAATAACTAACAATAAAACTGCTCTTTTATTCTGAGTACTTGGCATAATAATATTCAATCTTACTACATAGTATTGAAGGATTATAATATTACACATATTGTAGATTTACTGTAATTCCTATTGATATGAAAAAAAAATCTTTTCTGAATGAAATATTGCAAGTTACTGAAGATTTTATTCTGTGCTGTATAATCTGATTCATGTTTACCCTCAAACACCTACAAAAAATGCAGCAGCTTTGCAAGCTCTCAATTTCCTGCAGTGACTGTTAAACTTTTTAAGGCAGCTTAAAATAAATGCAAAGCATTTCTTTTATTTGCACACTCATGAAATGTGTATTTTTATGCTTGGCTTTTGAAATTAAAAAACTTTCAAAAAAATGTTTGCCATAAACTCCCCAATGTGTTCACTGACAGGATGTTTGTTGCTAGTCCCCATGGAAAAAGTAATACAATGGCTTTCAAATCTGTTTCTTAGAAAGGATTATTTCAGTCCCATCTTCCAGTCTCTGTAGATTTTCATTAATTGCTGTGATGTTCTGTTGTTTAGTGATACAATTCAAATAAGTGTCAAAACAGTGCAATTTTAAAATAATAATTTCAAATACTATATGCACATCATTGAGAACTTGTCAAAAACTGTCAAGAAATTATGATTTAATTTAAAATTTTCATTGAATATTTTACATAAAGTTACAATAGAATTATTTACAATTGAAAGGCTTAAAGTCAATTAATCATTTTGGTCTTATTGACTTTTGTTGCTTAAGTGTTGAGCTCTCCTACTCCCTTTTGCTTCCACATCTCTGCACTCATGGTATAATGTGAAAGAAAACAATAAGATCTTAGGAAGCTCATATTTTTAAAGCCTGGTTTTTATATGAAGAAATTTTAATTTTTAACCATTTTAAAATAATCAACATCTACTTTTAAAAGAAAGCATTAGAAGCATATACACACATGCAAACAAAGATCTAAATTGATAGGTCACAGTCTGTTTCTTTTAATTAGCATCCATGCAGACTGCTAGCACATGCAATGAGTGCGAGTCAAGCACACAGCATGTAAGGCCATTTACAAAGCTCACAGCTGTAGAAATAGTAGAGTAGTAAGTTATAAAACCTGATTTTCTCAGAAAGAGATGAACAAATACTTCAGATTTTTTTTCAAATTTTCTTGATTTTATTTTTTTTTAATGAAATTAGAACATGCATACACCCCACCCCCAAACTATGTCTTTTAAGAATTTGAGTTCCTGGTAAGGAATGAGAAGTCTCAGAGCTGGGGTTTTTCACAAATGATTACTGCCATGATCCATCTGTGGGAATAGTCCTGGCTTTCAGTGAAAAATAAGAAACCATTAAGCTAAAGTTAGAATATTAATGACAGCTGGTAATCACTTTAAAGCTTTACACATTGGGTGTGTTTGGATGTGAACCTGTTTTTTCTGGTCTTTTTGACTGGAAGCAGATTCCCTTAATGTTGTCCTGCACACTTAAATATGTTCTGTCACTCTTCTTCCCACATTCCCATGGTACTGAGGGAAAGTCAAATGCACCTGGTCTGGTCCTACTGTGGAAGCACATAACAGACAGAGAGGACTCGTTTAAGGACAGGGTTAAGATCTGTGCCCATTCTTACATCCCAAAATGGTTGTTGAAAAGCAAAGAACTATCCAGTGATTCAGTAAACTGCACTGTGATATTGATCCTAAACTCTGCGAGACCTGTGCAAAGTAACAACCATTATTCTGGGTTTATGTTCTGTCACCTAGGGAAGAGGCTGAAATGACTGTGCCAAACACGGGAGCTAATCAAGAGAGTGTCTATACTACAGGAGACTCTCTTACTTACTCGGAGGATGTTCAAGATGTACTTTATCCTGCATGGAGATAATCACTGCTGAAGCAACTCAGCTGCTCCTCAGAATTCCTGTCAGTCTTGCTATTTCTGGCAAACAGGACACACTTTGTGTTCTTGGTCTTTATTGTTCCTCAGTACTGCACCAGAAATACCAGGAGCTGAGCACTTCAATCAAAGTAAATAGTAGTGCCCTATAGAGTGAACAGGAATTTTACTTTCTATTTCAACAAAGGCAAATCACAGTGTAGGTGTCTGCTTTTCCTTCCAAACACATTGAATCCTAAGCAGTCAATTAATGTTTCTTAAAAGCTTATACATTGTCTCTGTTACTTTATAGAAATCAAATCTATTTAAAGTTCTTTTTCCTCTTATTCACTATTATGAAATTGAATGGGAAAAATGCCTGAAGTTCCTCTTTTATGGAGGGTATATCTCATACAGAAAGTGCTAGTTTTATTACATCTTGAACTCTCTTTTTGTGACATATCTCCTTAGGTTAAAAGGACAAGGGTTGGCCAGCAGTTGCTTTTACAAAGGACTCAACTGTTAATTTACAAAAGCCAAAACGTCCACCTCTTTGTTCACAGTTGCAGTTTTCAGTTTACTTGGCTAACAGGTGATTTCAGTAAAATATTCACATCCTGCACAGGGTGAATTTCTGAACTATGAATGGTATCTAGGCTGTTGTTGATATACCCTTTCAGAATCTGTGGTGTGCCAGTAAATGTGGTATTTCTGCCTGAGCATCACTGAATAACAGCAGCATATTTGTATAATGGCAGGAAGGGAAGCTAAAAACTGAAACTTAAGATGAAATTTGAAGAGATAATTATAGTTAAAGAATTTGTGTTTTATTACTGGGCTTACATCTGGGAGTGTCCTATTGCACTCTCATATTAATACAGTCTTGGCAATCTGAGAACGACTGGGCGAAAGAAAAAACCCTATCATTCTGTAGAGATGTGAATCAGCACAATTGTGTTTTCTCAACTGGCAAGTGGTTTAAACTTCCTCTTTCATCTCCTATTGTTTTTAGAAAATTGTCTTGTGATTGTTCTTCTGCTACACAAAATAAGCCACTCCCTGGATAGGCCCAGCATATGCTTTGATTTCATTAGTAATTTGAAACAAAAACCAAGGGACCTAGCAGTAGGATTAGATATGTACCAGGAGATATGATACCATCTCCCTGGCACAAAGGGGCTTTTTCCATTTTAAGCAATGCTGAACTTTGATTAAATGCAGTTAGCCAGGACATAATCCCTTGGCTTAAGGAGTGATGCCTGTCCTCCATTCCTCCCTTGGCAGTGCATACTTAGTACAAGATGAGACTAAGCCACCCTTTGCTACTTGCCTTGCAAATTCCATTGCAGTGAATTGGAGATCATATCTGCAAGTTACAAGTCCCTGTGCAGATTCTGAGCCTCAGGTGTGCCTCAGATCTATAGACACTGACATTCAGACATAGAGCAGGAGCTCTAAGCCTGAATGTAGCAAAGAGAGGCTGACAAGGAACTCTGCTCCTTTGGCCAGAGTGCAGCTCCCACTCTGAAGGGTCACACATATTGGTAACTGCAGCAAGGCCAATGGTGCATCTATTGAAATGCCCACCACCACCCCTGTATTCTTTCACTGGTAAGTGGAACTAACATAGAGAAAGAGATAAAGATTATAGAGGAAGAAATCTCTCGTGGTCTGCTACCAGCACAAGCTTACAGTAACACCTGCCTGAATTTTTTTGCCATATGACAAAAAAATTGCATTCATCTTCATTTGATGACATGGAATTGGTGCACTTTCAATTTTCCTCAGTAGTAGAATTGAGTTGGGTAAATACTTTAAACAAAAGAGAGATGAACATTCAGATCATCTAGCTAGGACTTGTGTTACTACCATGCCTGTCAAGTCAGTTCAAGCAACAAATGCTCCTCCTAATGGTCACCACATTATACCAGAAACAACCCAGGAGTAAATTCATGAGTGCTAACCAGATCAAGCACATAAAATTACAGTTGTCTTATTTAGGGTCACTAAATTGTCCAGCTATAGAAGAAAATTCCTAGAAAGGAGAGGGATAGAGATTGCAGTGTGCAGCATTAATTGTGCTGGGGAGATCTCAGAGGGGAGAATGGTGGAAACAACAGACAGCAGAGGCAGGAGGGGAATCTGTGGGGTAGCACCTGTGCTTGTCTGCATTTTCTCTCTTCCCTCAGCAACTGCTTCTGGCCTTTGACAGAGACAGGACACGGAAGATGGAGACGAGGAAAGAGGCTGAGGCAGACTCTTCAGACACAGCAGCAATCACTAAATATCATGCTAATTTGCCTCTCATTTACCTCTGTTGGTTTTGTTCCTGTTGAATTAAAAACTGTTAACTGACTATAAATTTATCAAATATATATAGTACTTATAAACTGGGGGCAGGAAGCTGAAATTCTAAACCAGAAAAATTTCCCTTGAATAAACTAAGGGAGAAGGGATTTCAAGGCTATTAACATCAGAGTAGTCAACGGCATAGAATTCACATTTCATTGGAAAAAAAAAAGCAGATAAACAATCTCCTTCCATTGTTTGCAGTAATCACAGACTGCTAAATAATTTCATGTCATTATTTTAGTTGTGCAACAATAAGGGAAATACCAAATGAAGTCTAAAGCTCCTTATGAGTATTTGTTCTTTTATTTAAAAATCTGTCCCTTTTTAAAATCCATTTAAGGCAAAACCACAATTTATATAAGAGGCATGTGAAAAGCAGACAGGCATACTTTTGCCAGAAAAAAGTGTATCCCAAATCTGCTTCCCATAGAAATGGTGCTCATTTATAAATTTGTTCTAAGACTCCAGTCCTCTCAATGCCATATAGAAGTGAGGCTGTGTAAAACCTGTTAAATCAAATTGTATTCTGCTGGCCAGTAAAACTAAGACTTTCAAATATGTAAGACTAAGAAGCCCAGGACACTTAACACCAAGGGAGTAAAGGAAGTCTGCATTATTCGGTAAAATTCTCACCTCAAGCTTGGTAATCTCCTTTACAATAGATTGGTGGTTAGGGTACCTAGAAAGAAAAGAAAGTGAAACAAATTTTTAATTTGATTCATTCATTCTTGTAGCATATATTATAAAACACACCCTATAGTTTTGGTTCTGTTCAAATACAGAAGAAAAATAATCTCAGCCTACAGGACCTAATTAATGAAATCAATAGAGAAAGTCTAGCAGACTTGAGCTCTGCTTCCTCACCTTTAAAACCCTCAATATATGCTATAGATATGAGAGTATCACTACAAGATCAGTTTATACATTTATAGCAAGATAATAGTTCTTCTTGCTTTGTACAACTTGGTATCGATCCCTTACTCGTGATGCAGATTAAAAGAGAATATTTTCAAATAGATCCTTTGTTTTGTTTTGTTTTGTTTTCCAAAACCACATAGTAACTGTGAGCTCAAAATAGATGTTTTACCCTTGATCTCCTAAGCCCAAATTTAGAATCAATTTTAAAGCAACATTTTAAAGACAATTCCGAAAATTATTGGAAAGTCTCATATCATTTTGATGCCAACTTTGTATTGCCAAGTGGTGGTAAATATCTCATAGTTTCTGAGTGCAGCACCTGAACACGGTGAAATGCAGAGTGATTGCTGCATTGTGTGTTTCTCAGTGTGTAAGTAGGGAATGAGCAGGCAGAAGAGAGAATGCATTTTTTTAAGTTACTTAGGTCTATTGTGTACATCCTTCATTCACTGCAATGTCACAAGATGCCCTGCACACACTGTGTAAGTTCACACAATATTATAAATCACCTGAAGCAGAGATAGGTCTGGGCAATCTGAACACCAAGAATTGAATGGGATAATCCTGTGGGACCTTTGACTTGTTCTTACTAGTACAGTGAAATTGTGTGACTGTATTCCCCAAGAAGCACTCTGGAGAAGACAAGGGAAGAAATTATATGCCTAGCTGTGTCTTCCTTACAGATTCCATGTCTAAGTAGAACACTAAAGAGCCCCTAACTGCACAATTACTACACTATCAGCACAGAGCCAGGCAGACATCATGTTAGCTAAATGCAAAACAGTGCAGTCTTGACAGGAAAATGCTCTTCCCAGCTGAATTTAACTAAGTGGCCTACACAGCATGTTTCCTATCATTAAAGTCATTTATTTGGTGACCTCTCAGGTATAATGACACAACCATGAAGAGCTGTGTGTCTTGGTGACTTGGGCCATGGAAATGGGAACTTCAAAGAAAAGAGTAGAATCACATTGGAAAGAGGGCGCATAGAGGCAACTCAAAAGAGCACATAAATGGGGAAGAATGCAGCCAGGAAAAGGGAATATACAGAGGAGGAAGAAAGAGTTGAGAGACATGATAAAGAAACAAGATGCACAAAGGAGCGAGCTCAGCAGTAGAGTGGAGGAGGGTGACTGAGAAATGCTGCTTTAGTCATTCCGAAACTGTTAAGTGGTCAACTGGTTTCATGGGGAGAGAATTAGCAGGGGCACAGGGGAAGCAGATTCACAAAACTGCCTGAGGAAGTGGTAGTGTCAATCCCCTATCACCAAAAATTTGGCTGTCAGCAAACTCACTCTGGTTGTGTGGGATCAGTTGCCTTTTCTGGCTGATGACATCTGAACCAACATTTCTAGAAGTGCCTTGCCCTAAAGCATTTGGGGGTGTAGTGAGCAGGGAGGGATGCAGCAGCCTCTCACGTATTCACAGTGCTAATTCACTCTGTAAGAAATATATTCATTCAGCATGTGTGAAAGATGAGGGAGTAAGGAGAAAATTACTCCATTACCTGGCTGCTGACAAGATAGATGTTGAAGTTGCTGAATAGTAGGTATTTAAGAATTTCTGCAAAATGACAGAGCAACAAAAGGACAGAATGAGGACAATCAAAGGAGCTCAGACTCCATCCCAGTGAGGGCAGCTGCATGCTCTCTTAGAAGATGCTGCTTCCCATAAGGCAGAATGGGAAAGAAACTTCTATAATCTAGTGCAACTTAAATATGGGGTCACTGGATAAAAAATGCTTACAGAAAAATGGTTTGAAATGTTTGAAACAAAAGGACACTATCACCTGACAAATGGCAACAATTCATGTTGGTAAAGAAAAACTGTAATTTAATAATTTCCAGGAATTTTTGTTATTATTACCATCATTATAATTTTTATTGTCTAGCTTGGTGAACAAACCAAAAACTGATTTCTTGTACAGATCCAAAAATGACACAGGAACAGAAGCAATGGTCTTTCAGCTGTGAGATACTGGAATTTCCTGGAGAATCAGCAAAGAGCCACCAAATTCAAAGGCAAGAAAGCTGGAAAAAAGGAAAAAACAGATACAAAGAGGAAGAGCTAGCCCCACGCTCTTCCTTCTGGCACCACAGACATACAGAGCCATGACACGTGATTTCTTCCTCTGTTTTGGGAGTAGGAGTATTCACTTGATTTCTACCACACCTGCTTTTTATCTACCATCTTCCACCTACATTTAAGATTCAGAAATGCCAGAATTCAGATTTTCTCTTTTGGCAACATTCTCTTGTCCCTCCCTCACTTCACTCTTAATGTGCTGGGGTTACCAGGGTTTGCTTTGATCCCTAACCAGATCTGAAGATACCTGCACAAAGACTGTTCCAGCTGTGAGCCTGCCCTTAGGTTAAGCAGGTTCTTCAGCACTGCTCAGTTATTCCCTCACTTTCTCTCACAAAATAAAACCAAACTAACTAGGCAGACGCAATCATGATTTCATTCACTCAGCTCAGCCTTCACCCATACATAAGCTCAAAACCATTCAGTCTAAGTAACTGTAATAGTAAAACCATTCAGAGACTTTGAGGTGAAATATCACTCAGAAAATACTTCAGTAGTTAACTTTAGGACCTTCTTTATATCTTTCAGTTTCTAATGTGGTCTAGAAAACATCAATATTTCTAAACACAATTCAGTCTTGAGCTGCACTGACTTGCAGGAGTTCTGTTGGGTAACTTTTTCATACACTTCAGTTTACCTGAAATGTACTCAAATGTTCTGTTGAGCCATTCATGACTCTCAGTGTGAAAGTAAGGTTCTCTATCTAATAATCAAGAACACTTCAACTAATGGGCAGATGAACATACTGAGGACCCAACCCCATTCAGCCTCATGCACATGAGTAGCCCAGGTAGTTCAAGAGGGCCAGTTGTGTGTCTGGATCTTTACATCTTTAATACTGTGAAGCTCCTGTGTGCAATGTAAAATGTCTTCAGGACTTAAAAACAGCTCTATTTCTAAATCAGCAAATATCGACTATATTATGAATTGCTTTAAATAATCTCTTGCTTCTTTTACACCACCAGCAGAAAAAATAGGTATTTTTTCTAGTTATTTATCCTTAATACGTTTTAATGTCCTCTCTTGAAACATATCCCAGAGCGGTTTAACAGCACATTGTTGGTGTGATCAGTAACAACCACACAGCTGAGGATTGCTCTGAACCCTTTGCAGTACCCTATATTCATGGTGACCACTTAGGAAACATGACATTTGGGTTGAGTTTTCAGGATAGCTTAAATAAGCCAAAAGTCATTACGATTCCTTAAATTAAAATAAGATTAAGTTAATTATGCATGTTAACATGATTACCTATGCTGTGATAATTGCAGTTTTGCTTATGAATTGCATAACCAACCTGTAACTTGAAAAGGTAGGTAGGTAGATAGGTAGATAGGTAGATAGATAGATAGATAGATAGATTAGATAAATAGATTAGATAAATAGATTAGATAGATAGATGAGTTAGCTGAAAAGAGGGATTCCTGTGGTACACAGCATTATGCACAATCACTACACGCTGACTCAATCTTAATTATTATTATTTTGCACTTGCACAGTACTTTTCATCCATAAGCATTTTGAAAGCTGTATACAAAGAAATTCAATGAACACTCTAGAATCCTGAGGCAAGAGCTCCCTAGATCCCTTCCATAGATCAGGATAAAAGCACTTGGCCACTTGCATTAAGACACGCTCTGCCACAGAGGGAAAGTAGAGCAGGTGACTGAAATTCTTAGAGAAGCAGACAGGAGCTCTACTTTAACACTGAGAAAGCTGAAACTTTTGCATTTGTCTTACCTGGAAGAATACAATATTGAGATATCCTACAAATATTTTTTCATACAGAATGACAGACATCTCATTTCATGCCTCAGTTTGGTTTAAGAACACACACACTTCTTGACTAAATTAGTTGCACACCTTTCACTGTCTGCCATATCATTTCCACACTGCCTCCTTTATGCTAAGAATAGTTTTATGTTCCTGGTCTCTCTTATCCATGCTGCTCTGCCATCTCTTGTTCATTCAAATCCTTCCTCACAAAGGCCTGAGCAACACTAAAAACAATAGGTAAAATATATAAATATGTGTGGCTCACTATCTACTTAGAAATATGTTCTCTCTCACTTCCCCAGATGACAAATTGTAAAACAAGTTTTGTTCCTTTTTTTTTTTTTTTACTGCAATGGGCCAAGTAGTTTGTCATCTTCCACTAAATGTATTTTTAGGCTGTGTAACAGCTAAAATACATATATCTATTTGTTATTCAGAAAACATCAGCTGTTATTCAATTAAATCAAAGTAACTTTAAAGTGCTCAACTTGATTGGAACTCAGTCATTTAAAAAACATATTCTTCAGCCTCTTCATTGTAATAACTTCTTTAAAATACCACAGTAGATACCACAAGAATAGAATGGTTCTAATTTTAAGACAAGTAGATATCATAATCAGAAGACAAGTCCTGCTTAAGCACATTTATATACTGATGTATCAGTGAATCAGAGATGTTACACTCTGCTGGCATTTGCCTCCTTTCAGGCAGTCAGCAGAAAATTGCCCAAAACAACTCCCACTTTCAAGTCACATCCACAACATTGTAGCATAATCAGACAATAGCAAAAAAAAAAAACCAACAAAAACATAAATATATAAACAATTGCTGTCTCCTCTTTCTTGTTTACATTTTAATGAACTCTTCTAGTAATAACAGTTTCCTCTATTTCCAGAAAGCCAGCACTCCATAAATATTGAGTTGTACTCAATCTGCTGATGTACCAATTTTCTATAAACAGAGAAAATCCAAATTTATCATTAGTCCTAGCTGTTGAAAAAGGTTAGTGTAACTAAATAACAAAACAGGAGTGTTGTTTACTTGTTAATGCTCTACTAATGAAAAAAAGCTGTTATGGCTTTGATTAATATAGACCATACTGGACAATTCTGGCATAACTTTCCTTGAAGAATGACTATTGATTTCCTTTTCATTCTACACTTGGATACCACATATCTGGAATCCAGCCCAGGTTTCATAACTGCTACTATCTCCACATTAACAGCCTGTGCAAGATTAGAAATAGCTTTTGAAGATATATGCAAGGGTGAGGCAATCCAAGAATTTTCTTAATTTCCACAGGTTGAGCTTTTCCATCTGTCTGTGTAACAACTTTTAAGGAATTAAAGGTGTTTGAAGGCATAATCAAATTCATCAATTGCAATTAATGCATTATACTATTGTTTAATTTTTTAGCACTGCATAGTCTCTTTTCCCTTCCCTTCCCTTCCCTTCCCTTCCCTTCCCTTCCCTTCCCTTCCCTTCCCTTCCCTTCCCTTCCCTTCCCTTCCCTTCCCTTCCCTTCCCTTCCCTTCCCTTCCCTTCCCTTCCCTTCCCTTCCCTTCCCTTCTCATGATAATTACTAGATACTATGGAATAATTACTCAAGTAGATGCCAGTAAAACTCTCTGTAGTACTCCCTCCTCTCCCAGTCTCCCCAGTGATGCTCCCTATCATTATTCTGTATTCTATGTGTATCTTCCTTACTGATCTATTCCTGCCAGGCACACAGCTTGTCCAAGACTTATAGGCTAGGTAAGTAGCTTTCAACTATGAAGATCAATGTGCCACGGGAACTTGCAAACAATACAAATTACTTTTTTAATTTTTTTTTTTTAATTCAGTGTAGTGTATTTATTTCCTGGAACATGTGACACAACAAAATGTATTCCGGCCATTCCTAGAAACATGGCGCATAATAAGTGACATGGTATCCATGTCTCAGATGAGTCTTCTTTGAAAACTGGTATATTTTTCCATTTTACTTCCTCAAGTCTCAGAATAGGTACTCTAAAAGTCCTGTGTCTGGAATTCATAAGAGGTCAAGCCATGTGATACCAGGTTAATAACCAAAGAACCACAATAAATTAGGAGTTTGTCTGAACTAGGAGTTCTTCAGTTGCAACAACAAAGATTAGGACCTAGCCCGTGGAATTATTATGGAGCAGTAACACAATGACAAAATTAAAGAGACATCTGTACTGCCAAAACGGATCAGGAAAGGTTCTTTCAGTTAGGAAATATTAATGTCATGTAAAAAAAGTCCAGTCTAATTTATCAATGGAAGAAAATGAAAACCTTACCTTTTCTGTCAATTGTCAGCAACTGACACAGTCAAAGGGAATAGATGGCCACTCTTACAGAAATCTAGTTAATGGATCCCCTTTTAATGAAAATAATATTGTTAAAGTTGCTTTAAGTCTAAATAAGTGTAGAAGTCAAATGACCCAATACAGTAATAATAAATTGTTTAAGACAAAAACAATGCTATGTAATTTTTTTTACACCCATTGCTGCCACAGTTTGCTAGATACTCAATACTATGAGAAAGTCTTTTCTATCTGGGCTTGTGTTGGATGAAAACATGAGAAAATTAAGATGTTATTCAAAAGAGAGACTTACTGTTATACAGCATCTTTATTATTTTGCTATTGTCATGAACTCCAGAAGGACAAGATGGTTGACAGGTGACAGTGACTATTAGAAACAGAAGAGAAAACCTGTCAAGTAACAGGCTGAAGGGGAATCTGAACAGTGGTCTGCTGTTGTAAAGTGAGCAATCAGTTTGAGAAGCCAGAAGGAACGTTATGCAAAGAAAATAAAGTTACTTCCCTCTCCACTCACCCCTGGCAGGGCTACTGGTAGTCTATGCTACAGCTCTCTGTTCAGATGTGGAGCAAGGTGGGAATTCCACAACCAAAACACTCAGGGAGCTATTAATTGTGATATGTGCAAATAAAATGAAATAACTAAAGCTATCTCCATATAATAAAAAATCAAGCGCAAGGTAAGGAATTTTCAGGTCTATAAAAGATTCCTGCTGGGAAAAGCATCAAGCAAATTTTACAGCTATTAGACAGTGCTCTCTAACGCAGAGTGGGAGTGGAATGGAGTCATCTGCAGGCACTGGAATCCTTTGGGACAATTTGCAGAACTCTCTGTCTGAAAGGAGGAGAAATAGAAACAAATGGTCCTTGCCTTTCCTTTGCTTTTCTGCCCATGTGATAATGATCTTAGTGCATACAGGTTTTCTGTTCTGTTTATTCAAAGTGCAGAAAAAGAGAGAAAGAGAAGCAAAGGCCCGCTCTCAGCTTCCAATGACACTGGATAAAACAAGTAGCAGTATTTGCTTCATAGTCTTGAAACAACAAGACACAGTCTGGGTTTGGTTTCTCCCAAAGTTCTTCACAGAAGAGGTATCAGCCTAGTGGAATCATGGACTGGGCTTTTCTTTCTGTAATTTAAGTCTCCTGAAAAACTAAGAAAGTTTGCTGAACTGAGTTACTGAGATGATTTCTAGTGTGGAAATCAAAGGCCACAGGAATGGGCAGTATTTTATTGAAGATGCACCCTGTTAGCAATGAGATCCAATCTCTATGCACAAAGTAGATAATTATTTTCTTGATGACCAGTTGCATACACGTGAGGATCCACTTGTAAAATTGGAAAATTTGGTTCCTGTATTTGTATTGGATATTACAGTAAGCATTACAGACAAACAAATAATAGGATGCTAAGAGAGCCTATGTTTAGACAGGCAAAATATATGCCATGAATTTTTAATAGTGCTGGTGATTAACCAAGTTGTCAGGGATGTGGTATTAAAGTCTTTACATCAAGGTCAGATATCTTAGCAGGTAACTAGAGGATACTGGTCTCCTGCAGGTATTGCTTGATGAAAGTCTTGGCCTTTGCCATACAGGTCAAAGCATTCCCTTTCAGCCCAAAGAATGTGCATAATAAGGACAGTAACACAGTTCATAAAGGTCAGAACAAAAATGGCCACTGGCAAAAACAACAATTAATAAATAATCGTTTGCAACACTTTAACATAGCCCTTCACATGTCCACAATGTGATAACTAATTAATCATAGCAACAACTTTGTAGTCTATGTTGCCTTTCATCCAGCACCTCAAAGTACTCTACAAATGTTAATTAATACATAAGCTGTACTTTGAGGAATCATATTATGGCACTGGCCCCAGTCAATGTTAATTCGTTCTTCAACAGCACAGCTTGTGAAATCTGGTTGACTTTCCCAATGAAACATAAAATGTGCAAATCTTCCTGGCACAAATCTGAAGATGTGTTTCTCCATTCAAATATAAGCTATTCCATTGTATTGCTGACAATATGGCATTCTCCACTCCTTCATGTTTTACTCCAGTATAACCTCACATAACACAGCATGGTTTAAATGTAAGAGGAGATTAACTTTTCACAAGAAAATTGGGTAACTGGTATTTTAGTCTGAACATCTGGCACATTTTTAGCTAAACTGTTTCTTTTAAAATCTGCTCTTTTTTTTCTGTGTATTCACATACTACAGGCATTTGACTAACTTCAGCTCAACAGCTCAGACAAAAGCTAATTTCTTTGTTGCAATGACTAGACTCGAGCTGCCCAAAATTACTAGAGGTCTGCATATTTTAGAGTTATTTTAATTCCTCTATTTAGCATTGTTACTTTACATTACATTTTGCATACATTCAACCATTTTCTGCCCATTCAATCAGTCTGCTGGCTTCAGAGGGGTGTGTGCTTGAATAAGATACACAGGATTTATCCAACATCCCCTTTTAAAAATCATAAGAGGTTACTCTTTAAATTCTTTGAGTGTGCTCATACTGTGCACATATCCTGACCACAGAGCTGCTGAATTTGGGCCTAAAAACTGTTGGGCCCCTATGATCAGAGTTTGAAAAAGCCAGCTAGTTTCCTTCTGTTACACAGGTTAAGCAGAAAACGATTAATAGCTGGAAAGCTTCAATCAATTGTCACCACTTCTTTTTTTCTGGTCTTAAAATCTCATAATAGTGTATCCAGAAAACCTTAAATTTACACTAGAAAGCTCTATTTAACCTCTAGAATAATAAAGAAAGGACACCTTACGCCATTCAGGTTTTGAATCAAAAACATCTTTACAAAGGTATTTTAAATACACATGTACACATTTAGCTCGGTGGAAGGAAACACTAAGGAGAAGTATTACCAAACTAATCTAATCACTAACACATTAACAGCAGAGAAAGGGCTGTCTACTATTCTTCCTTTAAACATTTACCATTTATTTTGGGAACCAATTGTCCATCTTCACGCCATAGAAAATTACTAGCAGTGCAGGATAGAAAGACAACTAGCATTCCTTATTTTGAAATGAAAAGCGTACACAGCAGAGCCAAGTTTCACCTTAAAGGTTGAAGTAGGAAAGGAAGAATAAAAGGGGGGGAAAAAAGGGTGTGAGAGAGAAAAGTACAAGAGCTATCACTGAACAGGTGTCTGCATAATAACGACATGAATAGAACTAATAAACTTAATTTCACTGAGCCTTGAAGCCAGTTGCAGACTATTAAGAAAAGCAGTGGGTTAGCATTTCTGGGAGCAGGTTTACTAATAGTATTACACAAATAAGAAGTAATTTCTTTATGTCTTGAATGGTCTTAATAAGCTAGGGCTTACAGCTTTCTTTTATCAATTAAGTGATTAAGACAATCCCAACAGCAACATAAACTGACACACTTTGTGTATGACTCTCTATGTGTGTCTGTACATGCGTAGCAAATTCTTATGAATTATGCAAAACAACTACCTGTGTTACCCTAATTGGTCTAGAACTATAAAAGGAAGATGATGTAAACTGGAAAAAGATGAAAAACTTTGCATAATGACCAGTATCATGTTTCAATACATCTGAGGCGTTCAAGGGTATACTTACTCCTAAGAAAGAGGAAAGAGTTGAAGAATCAAACTATTTCTGAGATCATGAAGTAAGCAGTCTTCTGCTCTTTAATCAAGATGTATTTCAATTTCTCATTATTTCTCCCATCCAGGGACCTGCGAAGCAACTCCCTAGCTACCACTTGTCTTAAAAGAGAAAGATGGCAGGTCCCAGGGGCACAGAGAACCTTTTGACACCGTTCTCTTTTGGGAGTTCACACATAATTTTTAATAAAAGTAAGAGCAATCCTTTTAGCTTTGACATAGTAAGGAACTTATGAATGAATGCAACTTCCATCTAAACACACTTGAGTGTGTTGGTACACTATTTCTGTGAATTTTTAAGGATACACAAACAGCAGCCTCCTGACTTCAGCAAAATGCTGCCTTTACTTCATTGAATTCAATGTTTTCTTCCATGACTATATAAGCCAAATTCTTTTAGGCTAAACATAAAGCCTGTACTCTCCAAAACTTAGCATATATGGCATAGCTGGAGATAGTAGATGAGTCTATTAAAACAACCTATTCTTCCATATATCTTTAATTTCACCAGAAACTCTGAAACTTAACAAAGAACCATGATTACATCAGTCTGTGACACTGCTTTTCTGGTTACAATTTTTTTCCTTTAAACCCATACTAGATACCCATTGTCAAGGTCAGGGATATTAAAAGTGATTTGTTAGATGTAAAATACTGTTTATTATAGTCTAAAGAGCAAGCCAGCTTGAAGTAATAAATTAGCGCCAGATGAAAAGCTGCCAGAATTCTCTATTATACATGTGTTTCCCTGGAAAGCATCCCAGATTTTTTTTCTTGATAGGCTCTTTTACTAAAGACTCCCTGACTTATGGAGTGTGAGCAAAAGTTATAGCTTATAAAAGGGTCAGTGAGGAGCATTAAGGGGCTCTAAAAACAACAACAACAACAACCAAAACTCCTGTATAAACTGAGCTGTGGTTACGGCCTAAATAGTACAAACTGATGAACTGCAATGAAATGCTAAGAAAAACTTATGGAGTTTACCCACATAATTGCACTGGGTCAGATACTTGTAGCATCATCAGAAATCTGAAATCTGCATGAAGGAAAAAACCTGAATTATTCTCCTCTTCCCCACTGTTCTGCTCTATGTTGTTTTACAGAAAAGATTCATCTCAAAGAAACAGGGAACTTGTGGAATTATGCATTTTATACATAACATGAACTTAGGGATTTGGGAAGTACATAACTATGAAAAAGAAAAGCACTGTTGATACCAGCAGGAAGACTGGACTGCAATAGAAGATTGTCTCCTGTGCCAAGGTAAATGTTGCCAGGTATACTGCAAACTGTTATCTGTTGCTATTCTTCAATGGAAAATAACATATTTCAAATTTATATTGTTATTTGTAACTGTGAGACTGTGAGAATAAGGACAAATGGAAACATCAACCTCTTTCTCTCTCATGCATGATCATTGATTTCAGCACAATATGCTGAGAAAGCAGGATGGGGCCATTGATCACTGGAAGTGAGCATTAACAGCAGGGGCATAAGGAAGTGCTTAATCCCAAGCAGTTGGCTGTGGCTGGGAACCTGCAGAGAGAAAGGCATGACTAGAAGTTTTCATTGTACATGTTGTAAATACCGTGTAGGTCCAGGTCTGTTGGCTTGCTGCATCATCACAAATAAGCCAAAAGGTGCCTTCAAAAGCAGCCTGCCAACAATAAAGCAACAGAGAGACTCCTACAAGAATGGTCAATGCTGAAAATAAAAGTCATGTTATAAATGTTTACATGATGTAAGTTTGGAGTGCAGAGTCCAATAATTCTATCTGGCTCTTCTCTCTCACTTCCGTTCTTGGCAGCTAGATAACAAGTTCAGCCAAGCAACTTACTTAAAATGTACTGACATGAATCCCCATAGTGTAAATAACATATCTTACCTATGAAGGGTGATTATGTTAATTTTATTCTTGAAAATACTCTCTTCCTAGCCATTTCATGAAAACTATTTGCATTCCTCATATAGTTTATAGTCTATAATCACAATAGTGACTATTGCTGTTAATAACTAGAATGACATGGGCACAAATCTAAGCCATGGAGCTGACACCCCAGAGCAGAGAGGAAGTTTGAATCTGAACATTTGATCTCCAGTCTGTCTCTACGGGAAATGAATTCACAAAGCAATAATAATACCATAAACAGCACTTAACGTGTTAGGGCTGATCCTGTCAACCCATACTCCTCCAGCACAAAAACTCTTGGCAGATCTCACACACTGCTGAAGAAACTCTCTATACAGACCCTACTTGGGATTTAAGAATCACACTATTGCCAAAGGGTGACATTAACCATTGCACGTACCACTGAAATCTGTTGTCATGCTGGCATAATCAATATGTGTGCTATACAAGTAGATCTACACATCACCTCTGCAAGCACACTAGTCATCAGATTTTTGTCATCCTCCCTTTTGGGATTTTATCACTAAGGCTGATGAATCTCATGAGCACAGAAGTAATGAAACAGATTGGGGTCATCTTCTGCAACAAAACTGTCGTTGTTTGCTCTGCAGGATCAAACCCTTCTTATTGACCCTTTCTGAAGCTGACAGTCCTGTTCAGTCTGGCTGTACATCTGTTGGGGACTGGCCTGGAGGGCATCATACAAACTGAGAAGGAAGCCAGCAAAGGCAAGTACTGTGTTACTGGAGGAGGTGCAGACAGGCTGAACATGTTGGAACAGTACAGCTCTGCTAGCTGAGATCTGTCCCCTGTCCTCACACTGCTGGCACTGGCTGCAGTCTCATTCTCCAGCTGGCTGCACGTGTGTCTTCCACAACAGACCAGCATTATCCTCCTCAATACACGTACCTCTTGACTTCAGGATTTCTCTGCTGAAATTTTCTTTTCTCCTAACACATCACAGAAATTCAAGTTTTGTCTGTATCTTAATGCCTTTTCTGAATATTAATTCCTGGGGCAATTATTTGTCTTTAACTCTTCTACAATCTCCAGTGAAAGCATTAAAAATAAGATCATAATGTGCAAATCTTCCAGACAGTGAAGAATGCTTTCTGTGCAAAGAACAAATTGGCCTATGCAAATACCACATATGGATAAGATTACCTGGAGGGTACCATAAAGGTACTTGCATAGACAAGTATACAAACATATATACTGTACCAAATTCTGTCACACAATGTTTGCACAAGAAATTTAGAGGTATGCTTGCTTTAGTTTATTTATTGCAGCTACTATTAAACTACTGAATTTTTAATGTTTCTTCACTCTATTGTTAAACTGAACTTCCAGAATTTTGCCATGAAAGGAAAATGACTATTTAAAACTGTGGAAATTGCCTTAATGACACTTAGTTATTATCACCTTTCAATCTAGGCAAGAATTAAAAGCTTAAAAATAATAATAATAAAAAAAATCTAAACACTGAGGCACTCTTTTCAAGTTGAAGGTGAAGAGTGCCAAAAAGTAATACTCAATTGCAGCTGCCCTAAGAAACTTAGCTGAAGACAAGTCAGACTGAGCTGGTGTGGATTCTTTTCACTGCGTCAAAGCGCACAGATTGAGAGCAACAGCAGTACAGACTGGGATCAACAGGGGTTCAGCAGTGTGGTTCTCAAAGCATCTTTGTATCACACTGGTCCTCAGCTGGAACTTCAACAGCTCCATTCCCTGTTGGAAGTTATGGAAAATCATCATGGACAGAGGAAGATAAACAGCACTCAGATGGAACCTCCTTGGCACCAGCAGTCACAGGACTGATGTGAAGCCGCTGCGAAAGAACTGCTCTCTTTGTCATACTTACCTGCTCTCTTTATCTTAATCAGCCCCTTATCTGCTCCAGGATACCAACCAGAATGCTTGTAACTGCAAGACAACAAAGTTCACACGAAGGAGACAAGAGTTTCTATGTTTGAATGCTCATATACAAACACTCATAGCTGATCTCTTTCCTCTTGACACATCCCCAGTGGAGATTTGGAGCATACATCACAGAATTCATATAATATGGGATGTATGTACTTGCTGCCTTAAGGCTTTCCTTAAGGTAACTTGAAACTAGAAAACTTACAAGCTAACAAACTAAACCATGAAAAATCCCAAACATCTCAAATGGAATAACCCACGTCAGGAAAGAGAGCTACAGCTGTCAAACACAAGTAACACATATCACTGAGGATAATACACAGAAGATGTACTTACAAAAACATGTCTTCATGCTACATATATAACTTGAACAGTTGGGAGCCTTTCCTAGCAGAACCATAGCAGATAGCCATTGAAACTGCTGCTGGAACACAGCAATACAGCAGATCAACTTTGAACTCATCCTCTCACACACTGAGTGTTATAGGTGCCCTTTGCTTCCACTATCAGACAAAATTCTCAGAAAAGTACCTTTCCAACTGGCTGCTGAGCCATTATACCTTCCCTTACCATCCCTCAGCAAAAAAACAACACAGCTCAGGATAAATACTTAAACACTAGTTGTACAATCATATGGCCCATTACTTTTAATAATGTTACCTCCATTATTTGTAATAATGTTTTCATTTGTTTCTGCTGTCTGGCAACCTCTGGCAATTTTCAAAATTAAGTCCTCCCTTCATATGGAGTCCTCTCTTCAGTGATGGAGAAACTGAAACACTACAGCACTATAATATTGCTATAACTTCACTGCACCTGAAATAAATTCACCTAAACAGTGGAGATTTTTTTGGATGTATTTTCAGAGCTTATATCTGAAGTGAGATGGTCCCACAGTATGAACAGCAATTTACAAGATTCTCTTAGCTTTTCATCCACAGTTGTTTTATCTCAAAGCAGGAGCAAAACTTCTAGCTTTATTTCACAGACAAGGGAAAAGACAGCAAACAAGTACCAATCCTGCAGGAGTACTGGTACTGAAACCCAGGTCTTCTCACATTTCCTGTTCCATGACTTACTCACTGGGAATATATTCCTTCCATTCTCTGGGCATGTCTCCATTTTTTCAATAACCTCCAGTAGCAACCATTCACTTGCCTGGAATTACTAAAGAAAGGGGAACTGAAGGTCACCTGTGGTTTTGAGGAGATGGGCTAGAGGCCCATGAGCAATCTAGTATCAGGCTCACTGCTGGCAGGGAGCATTGCCACATGGTTCTTTCAGATCTTCTCTGGCAGCAGGAAGATACTGAAATGCAGAATACAGCCAGGAGTCATGAAGTCTAATGAAGAGACAGAATGAATTCCTAGCCTTTTCCCACCTCAGTTCTACTGATACAATTAAGTGATTGCCAACAAGGAGCACAATCATTCTGAGTGCCAGAGCATGAATCAGCACATCAGTCTCTGACTGAGGATCCTCCAATGGTTATCACACTATTCTGTAAGGCCTTTGCTCTGCTCATATTTTCCTTTGCCAACAAAATGAAAGCTTCCATGTTTTATTTGTAGGATCTGTCATAACACCTCATTCAGGGCAAAGAAGTCTCACACTAACTTATACTGCACATTTCAGTCCTGTAGAGGCTCAAATTAGTTCAGACACTACAAGAAATCCTATAAAATTTATCCTTAAGTACCAGTGGAACAATGTTAATATGCTGTCAGGTACAGTAATTGAACACATGCTTTTCTCAATTTTAGACAGTCAATGTTCAGGGACCATACTGTCTTATTGTCTTGTATTTTTTCATACTTCCTTTTTTGTCATGGTACAACTCTACCAAGAACCTGTCACTCAAGGTTTTGCAATAACTAAGTTAAAGTATAAGGTATTTTGTGACCTGTGTATATTCTTAATGAAACAAAGTAAATTAAAGCAGTAGATACAAGTATTCCAAATAAGATGCCACTTTAGTTTACAAAATCCTTAGGGATCTAAGGATTAACTTGCATGAAAGATGATGCAGGCATTTCACAGTATCGTTTAGGAGGAAGGTGTCTACAATACAAGGGGAAGAAGGTACCTTAATACAAAATTGTGATACAAAAACCTGTTACCTCAACTAGATGCTAAGCAAGCTTGCAGACATACAAAACAGAGGGGACCTGTCAACTCACTCGAAAGCAAAAAAGCCCTTCAGAGAGATCTCAGCAAATTAGAGGATTGGGTAATCACCAATCATATGAAGTTCAACAAGACAAAGTGCCTGATTCTGCACCTGAGACAGCCGGGGATGTACAGACTGGCTGAGGAATGAGATGCTGGAAAGAAGTGCCACAGGAAGGGACCTGGGGCTCCTGGTCAGTGGCTACTTGGACCTGAGCCAGCAGTGCCCTGGAGCCAGGAGGGACATCCCTGTCCTGGGGCATCGGGCCCTGCAGTGCCAGCGGGGCGAGGGAGGAGAGTGTTCTGTCTGCTCTGGGCTGGGGCAGCCTCACCCTGAACATTGTGTATAGTTTTGGTCACTGCAATATTAAAAAAATAACTATTTGAGAGCATCAAAAGAAGGTAATGAAAGTGGTGAAGGGCCTTGAGGGGAAGCTGTATGAGGAGCAGCTGAGAGCACTTGGTGTGTTCAGGCTGCAGAGGAGACTGAGGGGAGACCTCACTGCAATCTAGGACTTGCTCGTGAGAGGAAGAGGAGGTGTAGACACTGATCTCTTGTCTCCAGTGACAGGACCCGAGGGAATAGCCTGAAGCTGTGTCAGGGGAGCTGTTAGGTTGGATGTTAGATAAACACTCTTCCCCCAGTGGGTGGCTGGGCTCTGGAACAGGGCCCCCAGGTCCGTGGTCACAGCAGCAAGCCTGACAGTGCTCAAGGAGCATTTGGACAATACTCTTGGCCACCTGCTGTGATTCATGGGGATTGCCCTCTGCAGGGCCAGGAGCTGGACTTGATGATCCTTGTAGACCTCTTACAACTCAGCATATTCTGTAATTCTGTGATACATCCTAATTCCAGAGGAACCCTTAATTTTTACAGTATTGTCTTGCTCCTTGAGTTCTGCTCAGTATTTATGCAACTGCTAATGTGAATCAAGATGCAAGAATTCAGTGCCTGCCCATCAAAGTCTCTTGACTTGACAAATGGTCTTATGCCTGACAGCAATCAGAAGATCCAATTCTTTCAAAATGCAATCAGAGAGCATATTCTGTTAAAGTGCTCATGTGCAAGAAGGATTTCAGAATTCACTGGACCAGAAAAGAAAGAGAAGCCAGCAGGAGCCTATCTCCCTAGCCAGGTGGCCAATATGTTCCCCTGGGAACTGTTACAAACTGGGACAAAACCCTGACTTCTGGTGAATTCTTTACTTTACTACACTCCTACCTGGATCTACCCTCCAAGTCTAAAAATTCTAGACAAAGGGCACCAATCAACAGTTTCTCCCATCTCACTAGGCACCCGCATGAACACCAAACCTTGCATTTCACTTCCACTATGATCTAGCCATAATCCTTTGCAAACTGATTAATTCTGTTCACTATGCTGAAAAAGATGGCATGACAGAATTTCAGTGAGAACATGGAAGAACTGAAAAGATAAGGAGGGAGTCCAAGCCTAGAATAAGAAAGTGTCTACCTTAACAGTGTCTAGAGTTGGCTGAGAGGAGATGGGGACAGAAAAACTCATCTGCCTTTAAGGTCAAAGACAGCTACATCACCCATCCATACAAACAGGGAACTTCTTTACTTCCTCAGAGCTGCAGTGCAGCATCTTGAACAAGAAAACTGAGCCTTTCAGCGATGCAACATCAACTCAACTGGACCAAAAACCATGAAAAGCTTTCTGAGTGTGATGTGTAGCAGTCACTGTCAGCTGTTAGGAAGCTATTGACCTTTTGCAATCTGAAATCAACTCTGTACGAAACCTTGTGTAAAGCTGCCTGTATCCAACAGTGACTGACCAATATGAAAGCCTGACAGTGCTATCTTTCACTTTTCCATATGTTGTGCTTCTGTAATGAAAAGATCAGGTGTATATTTTAAAATAAGCATAAAATTTACACTAACGTGTGAATAGAGTGAAAAGATTTTCACAGACAAAGCCAGAATTCTGCAAGAATAACTGGCAGACATTTTGCAGTTTTACAGTGGTTATAGCCAGCACTTCTGCAACAAAGAGGAGTTTCAGTTACTCTGGGGCACCAGGCACAGATTGAAACTCATATTTTCTTATCTATTTAAAGTTGCTCAAATAAGCATAAAGCAGTGGTGTAATCAGAGAAGCTATTTCCATTAATCTTTATTTAGATTTTTTTAAAAATAGGCCATAAAGTTAGTTTATAGGGATGATCTTTCTTTGCACGCAATCTCACAATGCACACAATACCTGTGGGTTTACCCAGGCAGTATTCCCACTGAATCTATAGGGATTTTTTTTCCTGATTATAGAGTGGAGAGTAATTTCCAGTATTTTATATTAGTTATCTCTGAGATGAGTACTGCCAGTACTGGAGCAACTTTAAACAGAGAAGCAAAACTATATTAGCTTTTGCCTGAATTTTGCTAACTATGACATTTTAGAAGTCCAGAACCAGCTGTTATTAAGGTCCCTGGGTGCATGTTAGGGCAGCACAACTTTTGATATTCTACATGTAATTAGAACTTTAGCTGAAATATACTGAGAGAATAGTCAGGATAAAAGGTCTCCCTCTCCGTCATTCGAAAGAAATTATATTCTCCAACATACATGTTAAAGAGAAAGTTATATTGCTGCAAATTCTAATTAAGAAAAAATAGAGAAACAATTGAATTACCTCACAAGTACTCCAGTAAGTTACTCATACAGAGCACATGAATGCTGTATCTTCATTACAAATAATACAGACATGCATTTATTCCTAGCATGCTAACAACTGCAGTAAATGATGTAATGTATTTAAAGCAGACTACTAAGAGGAGAGACTCATTTGGTCGGTTTGCCTGGAAATAGGAAAAAACGCACTAACCCAAGATACCCCCATTAACTTCAGCAGGCTTTGGATCAGGCTCTACTTGCCTGCATAATTAGGGCTCTTCTCGCTTCCTGGCAGCGAATTTCCCAATGGCCATTCTGCCAAGAGCTCTCCTACTCGCTGCTGACTCTACTACTCCCCCTCCCCGAGGAGGTGGGGGGTTCTACAGCACAGAAACCAAATACATCCTTCACTAAATTGCCAAAACATACGAATCCAAAAGTGCAATCCAAAACTCGGTTCAGCTTTAACAGTATTTCCTTTGTCATATGGAAATTATTGCGTGTTCTAGTCCAAGGAAAATACAGATACCCCAAGATCTTACTCCGAAGTCCAGCTTTCAGCGCTTTGAAGTAAGCTACAAGACTTGGAAGCACTTGCGTTAGCAGCCCTTTTATCCAACGGGGTTTAATTGCCATCTAGTGGGAATAATGTGCAACTCCGTCTCTCGACTTCTCTCACTTGTCAGCCCTTACACAGAAAAGTCCTGTCCTCCCCATCCCAGAAGAACCTGTATATTTGCAGCACATAATTACCCAGAAGGTGTTTCCACTGGCTCGACTCACCTGGACAGAGCTCTAATTTTCTGGGCCAGGGGGTGTCTATCAAAGCAAAGTGGTGGTGATGTCCTTTTGTCCTCAAAGAGAAAGCTGTACCTAATCCAAGTAAGACTCACGCTTCTCTGAGGTCTGAGGAACAAGCTATTCCTGTATGCCATTTCCAGTGTGGAGTTTTCAAAACTCTGGAAAGATTAAACTAAAATACCCAAAGCCTAGACTAAGGCACTGCTAAGAAGATACTGCAATGCTTGGGAATCATCATTAAATCCCAAATATTTAAAGGGAAAGAAAAAACACAATTTTTCACTTACGAGTTATTAAATCCTTAGGACTAACTCAACAAGTAGGTTAACCCTAATTTACAAACATATAATCAAAAATATTTTCTTATTTTCCAAGTGTAAAGCACCGAGCCTACCAACAAACTCATTAAGCAAAAGCAATTTCCATTTATAAGAGCTTAGATCCAGCTTTCCAAATACCTCATTTCTATTCTTCTAATTAGCATGCCACATATGGAAGATATTATACCAGCTACCCTTCACCTTTTGTCCTCAAAGCTATGAGAAGGACCAAGTGTTCTTTATTTCCTGATGAATCCTTAATTACCCGCAATATGACATATTCCTCCTTTTTTCTTTTTGATCTCCTAAAATCTAAAAGGCAAAGCCAACAAGGCACAGTGTCTTACTCTGACCCTTTCATTTTATATATTTCCCAGTAACCAACTTTAAACAGTAAACATTTGCAAAAGCATAGTACCTATCTGCATTTCCTTTCAGTCAGTCTGTCTCTTCACAGACCTGGTAGTCTCTTTGTTAGTGGCCCAGCTAAGTTCATGTCCATGACCAGTTATTCCTCAAAGAGCAACAGAGATATGCCAGACAGCCAACTGCTGTCTGCCCAGTATGGTGCCAGACCCATCAGATCCCAGACATCCCTGTGGTCATCAGGCACTACAGCACAGTCAGCACTTAGTTTGTTACATGACTTCAGGTCTCAAACCCCCTGTGTTAACACGGGCATCACAGGCTGACACACACAGGAAGGGAGAAACAAGGAAGTGCTGGAGTCACCAAGTGCCTAATCCCCACTCTGAGAATGTTCCAGTACCAGAATTCTCCAGATAATAGCAATGCATGTCAAATGACATTTTTTATCTAACAAGCCCTACAAAATGCATATGCCTTTTAATTTAGCATCCTATCCTGCATATACACAAGTTGCCATGTAAACCAAAGACAAGATGCCTACTTGCAAAAGAATAGCCAACAAAATGTGGCTTTTAGCTGTCAGCCTGGAGTTGCCATGTTAATGTACCTTAATCAGGTCTGGATTAGCATTTAAGATACATCTTTTGTGGAAGTTTGGAATCTTGAAGTTACTATCTGGTCTATGCTGGCAAAGGACTCTTGAATAAAGTTGACAAAGCTCACATTGGCCATTACTATTCTATATCTGTCAGGATTATCAAATATTACTTTATACTTAGGACAGTGGAGACAATGACACCCATAAGACTGCCACTCTGAAGGGCTTTGCTTCATATGGGATGTATAAAGGCAGAATAAAAATGCAGCCTCAGTGGGTGAGTTGGGTCTGCATTTTGCTTAGGTCGTATTGTGGTATACATCTGCATACTGTATTTAGAAAGTGTAAGAATAGCACAAACCTACTAATTTCCTTTTTTTTTTTTTTTAATGCTCTAACCTACTTTGGAATAGGATGGCACCAAAGCAGCTCAAGCAGTTTTCCAGTAAGTGTGTCTATGAGCAAGGTAAGTTGGTTACATCAGTGACCTTGACTGGAGAGACTGTCTCTCCAGACACATCTAATTGCAGTTAACACCTAAGACCTGTGTGTTATAGTCATGCTTTATAGTACACGGCAAGCGAGGACAAGAAGAATGTGACCTGCTGATAAAACAGTAACCTTTGCTGAAAGAAGTTCATTGTCCCCAAATGATCTTATTTGTTAATACTGCCTTTCTACTTCAGGCTCCTGAACTCTCAGCTGCAAGAAAAGCCCGATCACATGCTCCAATCCATGTTAAAGTACAAGAACAGTTTATAACTCAACACTTTCTGAATTATTATGTCCTTGGGATGTGGAGTTGCTGCTTCAGTCAATTATTTTCATTTCTCATGTAGCCATGATTCTATCTGGAAACAACACAGTTGCCCACCAGGACAGTGAGCTTCCATGCGCTTCGTGTCATCCTCCAGCACCTCAGCTTTCCCTGGAGTTCAGTACTACAGTTGAAAAAAAAAGAGAAACAGGAGTGGCCTATTGCATAAGGTATGCTCAGCTCCCCACAAGACTGGCAAACGTTAAGGCGGCACCAGGCACTGATTGCCAGAACAATTTTCTGAACTATTGCTCCACAATGCTGTCTGGGTCAAGCCTGACCAGCTACAAGGAAGCTATCAACACAGACTTTTCAGGCTGTTATTGCTGGGCTAATTCACTATGTTTGGAAGCAATATGACCATCTTACACCTAAGTAAATGATTTCAGGTGCTCAAAGTATCCAAACAGCCAGGCATTTTGTGACAAAATTCTAATTGTCATTAACATGCTCATACAAAACAACCTCACATCTCAATGCTAATATTAGTTTGATTATTTACTGTTCTCATAAGGACTAACTTTATACCATACTAACTAAACTGAAAAGCAGTAAGTACGGTGGTTTTGGGGTTTTTTTCCAAAACATGGTTAATAAAATCATAATAATGTATCAGAAAAACACAGATGCAACATAATAATTATCCTTCACACTTGAATAGCACGTTTCATCTGAGAAACACAAGGTACTTGAAAGACTAAAATTAATTCTAATTAAACCTCGCAGCATCCTGTGTAGTTATATGATATTTAGAGTGGCAGGTGAGACTCAGAGGTTAGGTAAGTTGCACAGGACAATACAATTTGTGGTTGGTGGAGTCAGAACAAAAATCAAGATCCTGGCTTCAAGTTCTACTTTAACTGCTAAGCTACCCTTCCTCTTTTGTCCAGCACCAGATTTTCTGCTATAGTAAAATGGCAGACGAGACAAAGGGAAGAGCAACCTATTTATATTCCAAAGTTTGAGATTTAATGACGAACTAAATTGTTTTAATAACTGGCTATTTTCTTCAGGCTCTATATATGCTTCTCCATTCCCTGGGTTTTCATCTCATACGTAGTCTAAGCATGTTGAATCAAGCACTGTGAGGATAGAAATTACCTCTGGAAGGGAAAGGTTTTGTCTGTCCACACAAGATGCATTTTCCAAATCTAGAAAAATTTCAAAATACACATAACAGCAGCAACCATCATCAGTAGTGTTTTCCATTAGAAATACTTGTTAAAACATACATGTTTAACTAATTGTATTTTAATTCGATTTTAATAATTATTCAGTTCTCAGGAAAGAAAGAGGGAAACTGAAGAATTCAGACAAGAGAAAAGATAGTGGGAAATGAAAAAGAAAGAAGGTGCTAACCAGATAATTGCTTAGACTAAAGATAAACACTTTCTAAAGCATAAGAATAGCATTTCACATTACAAGAGATGTAATATCTGCAAAAGAGATGTTTTGGTCCTTTCTTCTTAGCTTACAGTTCTTTAAACTATAAGGTAGAAGAAAGTGCTTTTTTCAACTAGTGAATCTTGTTAAATATCCCTCAAATCTATTACTTGAAAAATATCAGCAAACTTAATAATCACAGCAATTATGTGAAGGTCATCAAGGAAGAGATTTCATTTGCAAGAACAACTATTCTGGATGCTTTGTTTCACCAATGTAATTCAAAATGTCATTGATTTGCATTAAAATATGATACACAATGTGGACATTTGGGAAATGGGGTAAAACTATTACTAACTTCCAAAGAAAATTCAACTTTCACAGTCCTATATCCTACATAATCCCCACTGGCCAAACAACTAAAGCTGACAGCATTTACATGCAGTTTAACACTACCGGTCCTTTCTACATGAAGGAAAGCAGGACAGAAAATTACAAATCTGATTGTAACCACCCATAAAAGGACAAGATCATGGAAATTACAATAGACAGGGCAAATCGTTATGCTTAAAATTACTAAAATACATAACACAGGCTTAAGTCTATTTAAAAGTGTGCCTGCTGAATTTACCCTTTTTTCATAGAAAAATTATATATTCTGATGAGTAGAAAAACTTCTATTATTTTTGTGTCATAGTATTTAGAAATCTGGTCTCTAACAAGTAATTTCTGGTACTAAGATATACAGAATGAGATACAGACCACAGAAGAGCTGAGGCTGGAAGGGACTTTTGGAGGCCCCTAGACCAACCCCTTGCTCAGCACAAATCTAGCTACAGCAGATTGGTCAAGGCTCAGCTTTGGAACACCCCAAGAGCAGTGACTGCCATCTCTTTGGGTAGCCTGTTCTAGTGTTGAACCACCACCGTAATGAAAAGAAAAAAATTTCATATCTGGTTGAAAAGCCTGTTGTTATAATATATGACCACGAACCTTGTGTTTTGTTGCATCCCTCTGAGTAGAAAGAGGTATTAATCAATTCCTCACTGAGGCTCCTTTTTCACAATGACATGACTAGTGCTTGGTATCTGAATTCCTGGATCTTTTCCATATAACCCACAAGAGTAAGGATATTTGGATTTTTTCTTTCTTCCTAAGTTTTTTTGAGTTGAAGACTGGGGATTTCATGTGGCCTATGAGCAAACTCAGACTGAATAGCTGGAATCACCAACAGAAAAACCTTACCATGCATTCCAGAATGAACAAGTAAAGTAATGCACAAAAAACCAGCTGGCAAAGTACTGCATCAATAAGTGATCACTAATGCCAAATACCTTGCTGCTACAGAACCCTCAGTTACCACCCAACCCATCATATAGGACTCAATTCTTTGCTGTTACTGTTTGGGTTCTAGGTACATAAGGGACACAGAAAAACTGTGATCTTAGAAGAATTCTGTGTTGGGATGGGGGAGGTGAGAGATGAAAGCTGCTATATTGCAGTAGCAGATCACCTTGCCTCACATCTACCAATCTTTTCCTGAGGAAAACGTCTCTCAGATGAACTTCTACTTCCTAATTTAGCAATAAAACCTTCCTCTTTTTTTTACTCTACCAACAACATTTCCTGTTTAAAATATATTTTGCAATTTTGCCGAGCCTTTACATCAAGGGGTTGGGGGGGAGGGGGATGTATTTATTTTTTTAAGTGTAGAGTTTTTAACTGAAATTGTAGTGTTATGATGGCACAGGACACCATAAGGAGTATGATAGGATACCATTCTACAAAAGTGAGAAAATTACTTGTTTGCTGCTTGTGCTTGCTACACCTGAACACTTGCATGACAGAGCTAATCCTATTTAATAAGGAGACACTCATTTTATGAGAGTTCTCCTTTTACAATCCTCAGCTTCTCAGAGTCTATAATCCAGTTTTTATTCACTTCAATCAACAAAATAATTGAAACTTCCACATATTGGTTTTTTGTTTGGTTTAGTTTGGTTTTTTTTAATGGAGAGACAAGGAAAAAGAAGCACAAAAATTGAATTAATTCCATTTGAAAAATCCTAGTTTCACTGATCAATGTTTCTGAGAGAAATCAAGATAAAAAAAGCTTTCCTTTTTTTTCAATGTCAAAACTCAGGGGATCAGAAGGGAAACTCTGTGATAAGCTTCTGTTTTGCCACAAGGGTCTGCTTTATTACTTTCCATGTAGCCATTAACCTCTGAAGTAATGGATTGGCATGTCAATCATTTAATTGGAGCAACACAAGAACATAACACATAAGTCTATGGTTAGCACAGAGCACTGAAAGGCAAAGAGCAAAATTCCTGTTCATGTCTGATACATCAACAGTCTGTAAGAATCACAATTTAATTTCATTAGGGTGAGGCTAAGGTCCACAGGAGTGTTAATTCATGGTATCCTGCCCAAGGCGTCTAAACTCTCAGAGATGCTAAGCACTAGTAGTTCTTGTGAAGAAGACTGTGTTCCTGATTGTCCATCATGGCCATCATCATCCACAGCTAGGCATTCAAATTTTCAAGATTGACTTTGCAAATATAAAGGCCTCAGTCTTTAGGACTCAAAATGTGTGCTTGAAATATTTACGTGGCTCTCGAGTTGATTTAATGTCACTGTGATTCTAGGATGCAAAATATGTGATAGGATCAGAGGCCATTGGCTAAGTAATCCAGCAATACAGGTAAACATGCTTCCAATAAACACTTGCTTGGCTCCCAGATGCTTTCAAATGAAATAAAAAAAATTATAGCATTATGAAATAAAAATAATCAAGGGATTACTACAATAAACATTGACAGCTTCTATTTATGAAACAATACAGAGTGAGGCACAAGGAATACACATAAGAGACCAAGGTATATATTTATATATATCACGTGAGCCACTTACAATACTGTGCAAGAAAACCATCTAGGTGGTTTTGATCTTTGCACTGATTTTGGGTAGAGTTAATTAACTCTACTGGGTAGAGTTAATTTTCTCCATAATGGTATGGGGTTATGTTTTAGGTTTGTACTAAACACAGTGTTGACAATATAGAGAATTTTTTGTTATTGCTGAGCAGGGCTTACACAGAGCCAAGGCCTTCTCTGACTTTTGTACTGCCACTACTGCCACACTAGCAAGGACACCACGGGTACATGGGAGGCTGGGAGGAGATACAGCTAGGACAGATGACCCAAAGTGACCAAAGGGATATTCCAGACCACCTGGCATCATGCTCAGTGTATAAAGTGGGAGAAAGAAGGAGGAAAGGGGATGTTTGGAGTGATGAAGTTTGTCTTCCCAAGTCACTGATATGCAGGATGTGGCCCTGTTCTCCTGGAGATGGCCTACCCATGGGAAGCATTCCTTGTTTTGCTTTGCTTTTGTGTGCAGCTTTTGCTTTCCCTATTAAGCTGTCTTTACCTCAACCCAAAGTTTTCCAACTTCTACTGTTCCAGTAACTCTCTCAGATCCCACAGGTAGGAGAGTGAGTGAGTGCCTCATGGGGCTTGGTTGCAGGATGGGGTTAAACCACAACAACCTTCTATTTTAACTCTTAGCATTTTGCAAACAACCACAGATCATCTGTTACCAATTGCTTCTGTACCAGTTTCCACTTTCCTGTTGTGTATAACATTGTTTATTTAGTGTATTTCTTACAGCTATACTAGCCTTAGTTCAATGAGGTCTCAAATACTCTTGCAGTATCAAACACTGAGCTGCTGCCCAGCCCTCCCCACACCTACACACTGCCTTGCCAAGAGTGACCTATTTCTGCTGGAGGGCAGAGTAGAGCAGGTGGATAGAGATAGTTACTAAAAGCCTAGCAAGATTTTTTTTCCCCAAGATGCCAAGGTGTTTAAAAATAACAGTGCTGCTTTGAGGACAAAAAAGTAAGAGGATGAACAGAAGCAGGGAGAGATAAAGCTCCGCTAACAAAATGCTCAGGATTGGAAAAAAGAATTGTCCTGTCCAAGCTGCTTGGATAGGAGCTCTCCTGTTCTTTAAAGGCCTAGACTCTTACTATTATTTTTTAATTCAGTGACAATGCAGAAAGACTTTTTGCTGGAGTTGAATTAGCAGAAGTAGATTTGTTTTGGAGTTATTTTTAACATGAAAACCATTTGTTGCCCATGAAGATATCCAACAGCTTGTTTCTTTTCCAACTTTTCTTAAAAACAGATTTTGAAACATAATAGGATATTTCTGAATAAATAACACAAACCCTAGTGCAGGGTTAGAGCACCCAGATGCTGCAGCAAAATAACACTCACTGTTGAAAAACCTCCACTAGATTCCCAGGACTAGCTAAGTAATATTACCATTCTGTTTTCACAGGGTTAGTCTCACAGATCTGTTCTCCGTACTTGCCAGCGTAGCAAGTTTTCTTCAGGAAGTTCAATTTTCTGACAATTTATTTCTTCCCTTACCACAAGTCCTTCCAACTCTCCACTCTTGTCAGTGCTTCACCTTAGAAAATGCACCAGACTAGGACTATTTCAACTCCTCCAGAGTTCAGAACACACCAGAACCCATGGTCCACACAGGTCTTTTTAAAATCCCATCTTTGCTCACATCCTCTCCACTAGAACATAAAAATGTTATATGCAATTACCATACAAGATCATAAATTCTTGCCTAACTCCTCAGATTACTCACTTAGAATTTATTAGCACTTTACTGATACCAAGTTGCAAATATTATCAGGTGGCAAAAAAAATTGCAAGAGTGCTAGGTATTAAGCTTAGTTTCACATTTAAGATGTATCTGGGATTACAAACTCAGAACCATCTTGTTGATCTCACTCAGAAAGCTCATTATCAGATCCTAGAGCAGACTTACCAGACTGGACCTTGAAGAAGACACATCTGAAAACAAACAAGTATAGTACTGTTGCTGACCCCTTCTATCCCATCAGTTTAGTGCACCGAAAATTTATCTGCAATGTAAAACATCTGGCACATGCACCCTCATCTGTGCGAGGGCCTGAGCTAGATATACCTTTAAAAGCATCAGCTCCATCACATTCCACTGGACACTCACAATATAATGCTCACAATGTGATGCTCAAGAAACAGAGAATGAACCCTTAAATTAAATTGTCAAGAACAGCAAACTGAAGGACTTCAGTGAAAGAAACCAGCAGTGACAGTGTGTCCTTGGCAAGCTAGCCAGGAGAGCACTGCTGAGCACATTGCCCTTGCCAAATCACCCACCCCTTTCACAGGGTGGAGGTCTCAGTGTGTAAGGCAGGGTTATGGGGTTTCCAGGGTTTTCTACAGGCAGTGTAGGAGGAGGCTGTCTTTATGGTTATGCACAGGACCACAGGTGTGCAGAGGGCTTTTCTCCTGCTGTCAGTACAGGTTGCACATCACATCACATCACATCACATCACATCACATCACATCACATCAATCACAGGCACCCTGCCCCACATATTGCAGCAGTCCTTTGTGAGAGCAGTAAATCAGAGCTGCCATGCAGGACTTATGGAGCATGGTCACACCATATCATAGGCAATGGTCCCCAGACATACATATAAAGTTAGAGTCATTTTTGCAGACTTCATTCCAAGATTCTGAGAACACTGAATTGGGTTCAATCTATTGTGAGATAAACCAACTCCTGGATCTGAACTTTTATTCAGAAGCATTCCAACTCTGTCTGTTCTGCCTATGTAACATAAGTTCACTGGTCATGCCTTGTCACTCAAAAGCAGCTGATGGTTAAATATCTAGCATATAGAATACCAGAATGGATACTATCATTCCAAAATGTTGCCATTTGTCCTCTTCATTTCTATTCCGCTGGTTGTTTTTTGCCCCAGAATAAAAGCGAACAGAAATTTCAACAAAACCAGATAATTTGAGAATTTCAGGGAGCAACCTGTCCTATGTGGAGTATACATGTGTTTATGAGTACCAGAGTGATCTTCTTTATCCTTGGAGGCATAAGAGAAAATGAGTTTTTATTTTCTTCTAGCACTAGCCTCCCTGATTCATGTTACCTTTTCACCCCAGTTAACATTCTTGTTGCAAGGAGCAGACAAAAATCAAAGAAACAACCAGGTACAACTAGGGCTAGTGCCCTGTTTTACAACACAAAGGAGACGGCTGTAGGCATTCTTCAGAAATTTAAAAGCTAGGAAAAAAGGGTGTGTTGGGGTATATGAATTTTAACTTCATAATTACCCTGTTATTTAAAGCTAATGAATAATTACTACAGCAGCCTTGCTGTCATACAGCGTACTCACCCACAGCTCAAGATGAAACTAGAGTCACATTTGGGGCCCCAATCCTCCAAATATATCTTATTGAGTTTAACACCTGGTTTGCCAGCACCTCATGGCATTACTCTCCATTTACCAAATCAGATCCTTTAGTGGCATTCATTGGTCTCAAAACAGTTTCATATCAGAAATCACATCAGGGGCATTATACTCCAAAATTCTTGACATTCATATTTACATTCATCTTTCACTTCCTCTTTGGAATTACATCCAGCATTTAAAACTTTTTAAATGCTGAACTTTCCCTCAGAGGTGCTGCTGACAAGGAAAGAACAAATCCAAACCCCTTCATTTAGTACATGTGATCCACAATAACTGAGAAATCCCAAAAGTGAAAGTAAATCCAAGCAAGCTGTGATGAGAACTTTTGCAACACTTGTAGCACTAGAACTTTGAAAAATTAAAGCACTGGAGGTCTATATTCTCCTCTGAAAATCCTACAATAGGGCCAGTAATAAGAAAGTTAAAATGACTCCTGTAAGCAAGCTCTATCTGCATTTGTTGTTAAGTAAAACAGATTTTCTGACTACTGTGGGCTCCTGTATGGGAATCAGAGTAAAAACAAAGTTCGAAGAAAAAAAAAGATAGAAAATACTAACCTGAAATATGCTTTCCCCATGTTATCCCTTCTCCCAGGAAAACACACTGATAAAGGCTGATTCTGATAAAGAGTAGCACAAAAGAAGATTAAATCCCACTACAACTCCAGGTTACCATGAAGGAATAAATACTGTATTACCCTAATGGAAAGCAGGTAGACTTAATTCAGCTGCCTGATCAACAGTGAAATCAGTTTTATACACCACAAAACCAGAATTAGGCCTGCTTTAGGCAAATGTGGGGTTTTGCAGGGGGAAGGGTTGGGTTTTTGTTTCAGGTTGGTTGGTTTTTTTGTTTGTTTGAAAGACAAGCATGGAAGAGTGCAGGAAAAGAATGCAAGCTGACTCACATAGCAAAGTACTGACCCTAGCTCACTTCTGAGTAGAGGGAAAAGAATGTGTGCAATGTCTCTCTTGTCAGAAGAAAGGAACAGGCCAACCCTTCTCTTACCAGCACAGGAAGAGATGCAGAGAGACATAGCACGGAGCAGAACACAGCTCACTGACTTAAATTCACCCCATCTTTGATGGTTCCTGTCATCACAGTCAACCTCAGAAGTATTTTGATATTTCTAATGTAACAAGCTCTTACAGAAGAGTTGTACAAAATAGCCGTTACAGACATCACAGCAGCCTGCATCGTTTGCAGGTCATCATTTCCAAGGTGTTTGCTCATTTTTAGCAATCTTTCTAGAATCACCTTGATACAGATGTCAAATTTTATACAAAAAATAATGACATATGCTCCCCATTTTAATTCTGAGAAAGAGACCTGAGATTTCCAGTGACCAGAAAGAGAACAAACAAAAATTGGGCAAAGTTCCTGGACCACCATATAAGAACCAAATGTAGATCCAAACCTCCTCAGTTTTATTTCTCTAACAATGTGAAGTACAGGCTAAATGCATGTGAACATTTGCCATCTTTGGAACTAAAACATGAGCATTGAACACTGAACTAAGCATGATTTGCTTTGGTCATTGAACTTACTTGGTTCTCATAGAACCCCAGCCATAAGAAAATTTTACCTTCAGAAGGCATTTCTTACCTGAAAGGTAAACTTACTATTATTTTAAACACCAGAAGTACATGTGGCACTAAACAGAGTACAGGAAGACAGGAAACACATGCATAATATTAAGTCAACTGTCTGTTGAAACCTTTATTTTCTCAACCTCTGTGTTAGGGAGTTCAAGTTCTTCACAACAACCTAAGTGTTCACTGCTTTGCAGAGCTGAGCCCCAGGACAGGATTAGCCAGAATCAGCTGGGCAGACACAAGGCTAAACCACTAAGGAATGATATCTACATGGTATTTCCAGAATGCATAGCAATAATTCTAAGTGGAAACATTTGTTCTAGCTGTCCTCCCTTGACAACTTCATAAAGAGCATGAGCTGTATCTTGACATCAGTTCTCAGTTATAGAGACTAAAATAAACCAAATCCCCTCTTTGCTGATGTGAACCAAGCAACTGAAAATTCAGGAAAGGATTGAAGTCCCACCCCTTTAACTGATATCACATATGATATGCTGAGGATGGCAGACAGGGGCTAGCATGGAGATAGACAAGAAGCCTATCCAAGCAACTTCACATGTAGGTAGCAAAAAAGCATGAAAACTTCCAGGTAGGCATCAGACACTGCTCTAGTCAGACTTTTGGGGTCACAGAAGAGAAAATCATTCTTATGAACACAGCAAAATACGTATATGACAAAAAAAAAAAAAAAGAAAAAAAAACCACAGGAGGAGAGGTCAGGGTGTTTTCTCAGGGGAACAAAATGAGGTAAGTTTACCACTCCAAGTTGCTTCATTTTTCAGAGAGTGAACAGTAAAATAAGTCATTATTAGGGTGGAAATTTTTCTGTTCTTGGCCCCCTGTTAGGACTGCTTTTCCCCCTAATCTAGGCATCATGCAGATGAGCAACTGGTCCAAATAAGAATCTATCATACCACAGAGTTTCTCTGCTGTGTTCTGTGCTACCCCTTTCCTGGGAACTGGTACAAAAAAATGCTTGTTGCTCTGCAACAGGATGGTGGAGTAACAAAAGAAAGACCCTGACAGTAGTCCTACAGTGGACTTCAGGAGGGGAGACACTATATATCATGGTGTTAGGCACCTCTGGGTTTTACCACCTACTCCTCACTTCTTTGTGAGGAAGAGGATGGAAATTCTGAAGAAGAGAATAATGAATGTAAGTCACAAAGACAACAAGTGAGCCTTTTCCACTGAAAGGGATGGAGGAAGAGGAAGAACAGCGTGGGGGTGTAGGGAGCAGTCCAGAGCTTGTTTGCAGGGGAAGAAGGGTGAACTAGATGGGAAGAGTCAGAGCATAGCTACCACTGACCATCAAATGCCTCTTTGAGGTGCTGTCTCAAGAATCAAGCATTCAAGGAATCAGCACTAGTGTTTGTCACCTTACAACACACATTTGGCTACCTTGCTTCCATTTGCTTTGGGTCCTGACACCATTTTTTTTTTGCATGTTTGATTCCCAGTGCTAGTTGCCTTACACACTAGGATCTCCTGAGATACCCTGTGGAGACATGGGGAAGGAGAGGCAAAGAAAGACCAGGCAACTGAAGACAGTGACTGTGCATCACAGGCTCTGGTTCTCAATTCACTTACAAGAGAAAAAATAGACAGTTGGACTGCTAAATCTTTGCTATTAAATGAAACTAACTTTCACTGTTTCTGTACCTGCCTTGTAATTGTGACAAGCAGGGTAAATGCAAATGTACTCTAGTTAATATTAGTTTTCTGAAACCACATAAAAATGAAACAAAATTTGGATTTGAAATATCCTCCATGTTGAAACAAAGCTTTATAACACCTTTTGAAGCAGCTATAAAGCTGTTGCTACATATCAAAACAATAAAAAGACAGCCCACTGTGTGTTAATGCAGCAGTATTACAGTACATTACATCTCTTAGCTATTTTTATAGATTTATAAGAACTGAATTCCCCAGTTATTTTATCTTCCCACAGGCCCCACTGCCACAGATATAACTCATTCACCCATTCACTGTATGCAAGATGTTAGATACTGAGTGTCCAGGACCGGACCAATTACTCACATGAAGAAAAGAACCATGAACAACTTTCCTGTGGATAAACACCCAGATTCAAAGCTATCATTTACTTCCCTTAATACGCGTCTTTTCAGAAAGGAAGAAGCTCTAACAAACCACAGAAACAGAAAGAATGAAGCAGCCAGTATTTCAGTTTCATAATATATTCTACAATAACTCAGTACCAAAAAGGGTGGGCATTGGAGTTTGGGTGAACAGTTTCAGAATGCCAGTAAGTGAAAGGGGCCTGTAACAAGCCTTATGTTCGTACAATGAGCAAATCCATTATTTAATCACCTCCATAGAATATGCTAGATCTCATGGACTGGGAGGCTTATGAAGTCTTTGTAACATTCCCTCAGCTCTATTTCTATCATTAGTTTTTGTTTCCATGGGAGCTCTCTGGACATTAGCCTTAGAAAAGTCACCTGAATTACTGAGAAACAGGGAACAAGATACCCGCAGGGACTTCACAACTGTGTCCAGAGATTGAAACCATCGTGTACATTATTTTCAGATTACTGTTTCCAGGCATTTGTCCACGTGCAGGTATCCTCTTGATCTATTGTGTCATTCAAGAGCCAGTTCCTCAGTCTGTTGAGGTTTTTAATTACTTGACAGGAACTTCTATTTATTTCCTAGCTGTGAAGCAGAAAATATCTCATGGTTTAATGAGTCTATGGGTAAAATAATTTTAAAATATATGCAATCCTTGGAGATCAAGTAGACTCGCCATAGTTTAAGATCCTACATGGTTGATTAAGCAGGAAATAATATATATCTCAAAGACATTCAGTAAAACAGTAGAATGCTATTTAAATGATTTGTGGATGGCCTGTCAGAGAACATTTAATGCCTTTCTGATGATGGAGCATTATTTAATCCATGTTCAGAAACAGACAAAAATAGATATATAAAAAAATCTACAGGGAATTCATCCACCACTACAAGTCCTCACCACCAGAGAGTTGTTGAGTGTTGTATGAACAGAGAGTTTGGCAGCAGAATTTTAGAGTAACAGAAGTCCACATCATAAAAATATCTTGAGTAGCACCTCTATGAGAAAATTCAGGAAAAAAGCTACAGCAAATCTGTAATGAAGATTTTAGCATCCTCTCTCTCCCCACTGTGTAAATAAAAAGTCATGTTATGACTCACCTGCTGCCTCAGACCTTCAGGCTGTAGTCTCTGAAGCACCTGTTCTTTGAAAAGCAAAAGAAATTAAGATAACCTGGATAAATGTGTGACAGGAATGGCAGAAAGTCGAGGAGAGGAGAGGAGAGGAGAGGAGAGGAGAGGAGAGGAGAGGAGAGGAGAGGAGAGGAGAGGAGAGGAGAGGAGAGGAGAGGAGAGGAGAGGAGAGGAGAGGAGAGGAGAGGAGAGGAGAGGAGAGGAGAGGAGAGGAGAGGAGAGGAGAGGAGAGGAGAGGAGAGGAGAGGAGAGGAGAGGAGAGGAGAGGAGAGGAGAGGAGAGGAGAGGAGAGGAGAGGAGAGGAGAGGAGAGGAGAGGAGAGGAGAGGAGAGGAGAGGAGAGGAGAGGAGAGGAAAGGAAAGGAAAGGAAAGGAAAGGAAAGGAAAGGAAAGGAAAGGAAAGGAAAGGAAAGGAAAGGAAAGGAAAGGAAAGGAAAGGAAAGGAAAGGAAAGGAAAGGAAAGGAAAGGAAAGGAAAGGAAAGGAAAGGAAAGGAAAGGAAAGGAAAGGAAAGGAAAGGAAAGGAAAGGAAAGGAAAGGAAAGGAAAGGAAAGGAAAGGAAAGGAGGTTGGGGGGGCTGAGAGGGGAAGTTGGAAACTGTAGCCAGAGGTGCACAAAGGAATTCCTTTGGTACGATGCCAGGCTCCAGTGGAGTAGTGGTTAAGGACTCAGTTTCTGTACATTCAGCTACATCTTCAGGTGAGAGAAAATGGCACAGATTATGCACAGATTATGTATTTTGAGCAAGGAGTCCTGGTACTGGCATGATCAACAAGTATGATCTAAAATCGAAGATGAAAAGGAATTTCTCAAGCTTCAGTCAAGATACAGACACTTCAATTTACAAAGCCCAAGGAAGAAAAGGGCTCCACCCATTTCCCCAATCTACAGAGCCCAAATACTTAACAAAAACATGATCTTGTAGAGTATTCCTTTTTAAATGGAAACAACCTACTTTTCTAATTAATAAATATAAACAAGCCTTCTGCCTTTTACTTTCTTCTTCTTTCCTCCTCTCCAATCTCATCTTCTACCTCCTTGTGACTGAGGAAAACTTCTCACTTTGCTGGGGTAAAGCTGAAAACTGTTTATTTGCTTGAAAAAGGATAGTAGCTGTATAAGAAGTACCTCGAAAAACAGTCCAGAAGCTAGATATTGGACTTAAAGAGAACTAGATCTGCCCCCCTCTTGTGAGTTGCCTTCTGCAAACTTGCCTTGTCAATCCTCCCTGTAACCCAGCCTGCCCCAGGAGGCTCTTGTACAGCAGCTGTGGTAAAGACTGAGGAATACTGAGGATAAGGGAATGGATGCCAGCAAGGAACTGTTCTGTCTGTGTACTCTGTTACTTTCCCTTCATGTTAATAGGGACTAGAGCAAACCCTTTTGTAATGAACATAACAAAAGATGATGAGTTAGCCTCAAAGCAGCAATAAAAACCAAAAAATAACTCTTATAATAAAAAATGCATTCATATAACTGGGTTTTATTATTTCCCACAGTTTTATTTTAATATATGACTCAGGGTGTGGAGATGAAGGTGTGATTCAGAGCAATAATGGGACTTTAAAAGCTTGTGCCACAGGGGTGGGCTAGGCCCTCTGGTTGCCATTTACAAGAAGCCTCTAGTCAAACAAAACTCCTACCCAGTCCACATAGTCCATGTAAGATAAAATGCACATAAGGCATTTCAGGTATACTGGGAGGAACAGATGGGAGATAGTATATGAAGATAGAAAATAGTGTGACTAGAAACTAGCAGAAATGAAAGCACTAGCCTTTGGATGTTGTTAAGTATTGGTAGCACTTAACATCAGGTACCAGAAAGAACACCCAGATACATGTTGGTTCTCAGACCTTGCAAAATGTTTAACCATGCCCCTTAGATTTTAGGAGCTGAGCACCCTGAAATCCTGCAGCACGTGGTGCCATCAGCAATCACTGCTGGGTAACCAAAGAGAAGTAGGTAAAGCATGCAGGTGTTCATCTTGGCTCTGGCCCTCTGCACACACCTGCGATTGCTCCACTGAGAATCACCAGCACAGCAGAAAATTGTGTTTGCTCCCTTTCCTTCAACAGGTCATCTTAGGAATTGTCAGCGGAAAGAAGCAGATGTTGTTTATGAATTAAAGGAAAATGTCAAGCCTCAGAAGCAAGTGCAGCGTTCAGCCGCAACCAATTCAAACAAGATTCTTTGACTGAGTACTGGTTTCCCCAAAGCCCCAAAGATTTGGGTTGAGCTCAGCTTGAATGGCCAACAACTCAGGCAGAAAAACACCATTTTGTCTGAGTTGTCAGCAGCTTCCTGAGCTATTCCTAAAACACTACAGGACTTGACTCAACAGTTTGACACTTTCCAGCTGAAAAGGTTCCATATGCCACAGCATGGACCATGGTTCCAGTTCAACAAAGCACTTAAGCACATTTCATTAACAGTACTTGCTGAACAGCCTGTTGTCCTATAGTTCTACAGGTAATACAAGGTCTAAATTACCAATATTTCCAACACTGTGCATTATGTAGTGCCAGATTCCTGCACTCAGTACCTTGGGACTAACTGCTCTTGAAAACCTTTGAGCAAGATTTCTCAAGAAAAGGAGAATTTGCAGTTATGCTATGTGTATGTCTGTCTGTCCACATTTTCCAAGTTTGAAAAGAGTGTGAAAATGGTCAGGAGGAATATAAGCACATATCCAGGGTATCAGGAAAGGAGTACTAAAGGCAAAATACTGAAGAAAGGCAGAAAGAAGCCACTGAATTTACAGTGAAAAAGCAGCAGCCTTTGCTCTGTTAACATACAGAATACTACTGGAAGACAGATCAGTGATCAGTGAAATTACCAGTAAAGGATGATCTCCAGGTTCTGATCCTCGTTTCTATTAAGGGTACAACCTTTCAAAGTTTACAAACTCCCCTTCCATTTCCTTACTGTGACAACAGCATGTGAATACCAACCCAGCCAAAACTGCATATTTCCATGAGGCTGATGTGATTACAGGAAGGCTCATAAGCCAAATGCACACACACACGAAGAATAGCCCAGCTGCTTCCAACGTAATCTTCTTTGCTGACGAGTTGCTCCAGAAAGAAGAAATGAGCTGCCTTGGAGAATCTTCTGCTTCTACTTGCATTTGTGCAGGCTGCTCCCTATTTGGATTGAAGGCCCTGTGCACTCTCAGTAACTTTACAGAGAGTGCAATGAAAAAATCTCATTGCACCCACCCACCTCCTGAATTTCATCAGGCAACACCCAAAGAGCCTAACCTCTTCCAAAGGGAAAGGGCAAGCAGGAGAAAAATCTGATGTTATCATCAAAAATTTTTGTGATCCCCCTTCCCCTGAAATTATACTGTCAAAGCCTAACACAAAGAAAAGGTGTCCTGTGCCTCCTCTTATTGCAAAGGTTCACCACTGATAATACCAAAGGATAATGTAATACATACAAGTCTCCAGGCAGATTACAACAGGAAAGAAACATCTGGTTTAGAGGTAGGCAGCCAAGTCCAGAGAAGTAAGGAACTTGCCCTAGATCATATTATGCACTGTATCTGAGCTTCATTCACTATTTTCTGGGCTGGTGCACATAGCAGATGTGAGTGAATGGGCCCACTGGCAATCCTACCTACCCATAGCATCCCTGCTCCCATGCAGCTTTTCCTTAAACACAAATCGTTCTTACTGGGAAGCACTCATACTCAAGACTGACAGTTTAAAAATGGCCACCCAAAACTGACAGAAAACCAACAGTGCTGCAGTACTCTTGCAGTCCATACTCTTCAAGTAGTGTGAGGAAAAAAACATCTGGTGGTGCTGGTCTAGTGCACTTGAATGGGACAGGTGTATAGCATTATCTACATCTCACTCCTGCTCTGCTTTATGTGTTAGCGAAAAAAAAAGCAGCAAAAAAGCTCAAAAGCAACCCAGTCCTTTTTGTCTGAGTGCACCTTACCCTGCAGCAAGCAGAAAGGAGGGGTAGGTGGATGACCCAATGTACTTGCGAGAGCCTGTCATCTCTGTCTCAGCAAATTTTGGGGCCTGAGTTTGTCATTAGTGGGGAAGCCAAGCCCAGGTTTTAACTTCCTTGCAGCCCTGTTTTCCCTCTTTACCAGAGCAAATTATTTCATAAAAATTATTCCAGCAGGTTTACAGCATAGTTTCTGTGAACTCATTTAATAAGTAATTACTGGAGGGGACATGTGTGAACTCTAAGCACAGTGCACTTGTTATGATCTAATTTAAAGCCAGAGGAACAAAGAAAGCTAAGTCTCTATGTATAAACCAAAAAGGACTTTGAAGGTCCAAAATATTCCCAAAAACGAGACTGAAACCAAACGAGATGACAAAAAAAATTGGTATGTTTGTATTTAATAATAAAGGAAGCAAAGAGAAAGAAAAAGTAGAGAAAAGTTTAGAAAAAACCGAGGTTACTTTTAAAAGCATAGGATAGGTCGCCACCACACCGTACTACCTTCGGTTCTGCTGAGAAAGGGTGGGGGGAGAGGAGCAGTTGGGACCTTTTTTTGAATTTATTTTCCCCTGCTGTTTGCCGCGTGTTATCTGCAGTCTCCGATCTCGGGAGCCGTTCGGCTGGAATGCGGCGGCCCGTGCCCCGAGGTGTAGGAGCGATGCCCGATCGCTGCAGCCGAACCTCGGGGTGCTCGCACCACAGGACGCAGGAGCAGGGGTAGGGGTTCCACAACTCACTCGTGACTTCGGTCCAGGCCTGCAGGATCGGAGAGGTCCCCTCAGGCGGGCGGCGTCGGCTCCGGGAGACCTCAGGGTGTCTCGCAGCAGGTGATGGGAGGAGGGGAGGAATGCAAAGGTCTGGGATTCTGCCCCTCGCTTTTCCCTCCACATTTTGCACCAGTTTCGCCTTCCTTACTGTGGGCCTCGGGGTGGGCTACACGTGGTCCATAGCGCACGTCGTTCTCAGGTGCTCACGAATGATGATGATAAGTAGACATAATGACAAAGCATCTTTGGAAGGCTTTTAGGTGTTGAGCAGACATAATGACAAAGCACTTTTTGGAGCCTTTCTCTTATTATTAGGCTCTTACATCACTTAAACCAAATGTAGATTTCTGTCTGTCTGGAAGACAACTCTTCATCTTGCAGACAGATTTGCTCATGGACAACAGGGGAATCTACTTTATTTGTGGTTCTTTGTGCACATATTCACCGATACAATAAGTGAAGAGCATGATACACGTTCTTACTTTGTTATTCTTCTCAAAAATTATAGTTGTACATACAAAAAGTGTTATAATTTCCTTACTATTCCACAATCCAATAGATGCACCAGTTTATTAACAGAAGTGGGAACAAAAAGTATTTTTGTATTTCAGAGGCTGTTAGAAAACCTAGTATGCCAAACTGCCCTCCCCATTCTCTGAAGTACATGGCAAAAACAGGTTCTACAATGGAGCCTCCACTGCAAGCAGCCCTGTAAAGCACATTGTGTGGCTCCACTGGACACCTTAGGTACAGAAATCTCATCTGTGCTGCACAGGTAAGGAATGCACCTTTGCAGGAAAGGTACAGCTGAGACATGACAGCTTTTTATTGAATTCCTCTGGTGGAACAGGCCATAGAAGCACACCTTATCTCTTCCAGGGAAAATGAATAGGCTAATATAAAGCCTCTCACCCAGGGCACACAGTTCACAGGCCTTTTTTTTAAAGCTGTTCCTTTCTGCTTCTCTGCTGTTAACATCTTGCAGCCGAGTCCCAGTAACCAGCTGTGTAAGCACTTCTAGTCAGTTCTAGGGCAAAATCAAACAAGTTCATTCAAACCACTGTCAGGTGGCTCAGCTAACTTGTTTTATTTTGTCCTGGAAGACTCAGGAGTGTTCACAGGTCAGGAAGAGTTAAGAGGGAGCTCTATAATCCTAGATGAATGAAGTTAACTTGGCATCCTAAGCATTACCCTTTGAAGGCAAAGCCAAGACAGGGTAAGTTAAGCACCACTGACTTTGCCTTAACAAAATCAGCTGTCAGGAAGAGAGTACTCAAAAAGTCAGGAAACAGCAGTGCACCCCATCATGTCTCAGTGGTAAATCATTGAAGTAGCAGTCTGGAGATTTCCTCTGGCAGCTGAGTTGCCCCCTACATGCAGAAAGCTGCCCTGACCCAGCACCTTGATTACAGGCCCACGGCACAGCTGCACAGCCTCATAGACATGCCTCTCCCAGAGAAAGCAGGGTCCAGACTCCACTTCCCAAACCATTGTAGGAGCCTACAGAGCACCCAGCATGAACAAAATCAATAGATTCAAGCTGTGGTCACAGGATGCTACAAAATGAAGCAGTACATATGGTTTCAGGCAACTTAAATACAATCAGAAATAGAATTCCAGAACTAATGCCATTAGCAAAACTAATATTACTTGAAGTCTTTAGCAGAGACTATACCTTTTCTATGGATGTATGGATCATGGAAATAATGGTTGGTCTCATCAACCTTCATGCCTTCGTTCAAATTATATCTAAGCCATACTCAGACTAGGAGAACACATGGGAGAATGATCCCCATCCTCTGCTCCTCCTATTTTGTTTCTTCATGCATCAAACATGGATACACAAGTGCATCAAACATGGATACACAAGTGCATCACACAGCTAACACTGGAATATGTCCCAGCTGCCCTCACAGAGCTGGATTGCTCCCTCAATGGCATACATAAAATTGTGCTTTACAAATATATGGTGAAGGATTACTGGGGTGGAGGGGGGAGGAAGTCAATGACAACATGAACCCAAACCCAAACCCACTTACACAAGACTTCTACTGCTACACCAATTTTTATATTAAACTTAGAGGCCAAACTTCAAAAAGTAATTGTAATAATCATCACAGGAGTCAATTGAGATCACATTTAGTTTAAAATACAGATCCAGAGTGCCATCTAGTGCACTTCTGAGACAAGAGTTCGCAAAGGAAAGGCATTATGTGAGTCGTGGTTTTCATGTCTGAGAGGGAACTTCTTTCAGTAGATAAACAGGAAGCGGTAGAGATGAACTAGCTTCCTTTAAACTCGAGCTTTTAACTCTGCCAAACGTGTTATGTTCATAGACAAGAAGATAAGAAATAAAAGCAGAGTTTTAATTATCATGTTACCTGTGTAACTAGTTTTAAAAAAATAATAATTAAAACCCCTACCCCTCTTGATTTAATTATTCAAAATGCACTGGCAAGCCAGAAAGAAATTTCTAATTGATTCCCCTGAAATCTATCCAGGGACCAATATAATTCACTTTGAGTGACCAAAGACTAACTATTCATAGGTTCACCAAATACAGAAGTGAGGGATAAAATTCAGGACAATCTCAGCTGACTGGTGAAATGGTATAAAGTTAGGATGCTGATCTTTAGCTGAGAAAGTGGTGCAAGAAGAATGAAAGGATCTAGCATACAAATGCAGAATAGGGAAGGACAGTGTAGGTAGCAATGAAGAGGAAAAGGACCTGGTGGTTCTCTTCCTTCTGTAAAGGATATTAAAAGTTCCAGTGAACCTCAAGCTACATGCCTGAGTCAACAGACATAATTTAGATTGGTGATTTAAGACAATCTTTTTGCTTTTTATAGTGGTGAAATTTTGAAATACTACAGTTTGGTCAGAGAGCTTTAAAAAGATGCATAAAGCAAGTGCTTATTCTGAAACTGATCATCCTTTCATCCCCTTTCACCCTGCTTTTCAAGGTACTCTCACAGCACAACAGATGAACCAATGCTTAATTCAAGCTAGTTTCTTTCAATAACTCTGCCTCCAGAAACCTCATTCATTAACAACCCACAAATATCTCCTCACATAATTTACTTATGAGTTGTCATGAAATGTCTTTGAAGGGAGGATAGAATTTGAACATTAAATGACCCATTTCATGTAGATGAAAATTTAGAAATAGAGTTCTTGCACAGATATCGATGTGTCTAATGGTATCTAAGTATCTGGCAGTTCATACCTCATGACTTATCCACCTAAGATACAGCAAACATTGCTGTCACTGGAATCTACAGATAAAAGCGTGATGTTCAAAGGATGAGAAGTAGCTGGCCCTGAATGTTCTTCATATTGTCAAAATACTGTCCTTTATAGAAGCTATGGAGTTATCAACACTAGGCAAGCCCCTGCTCTGTATAAGACCCACATTCCTGCTAGAGGAGCATGAAACACGGTGACACTGCCTATAGTATCTCCTGAGATTCCTAAATTACAGAATTCAAGTTCCCAGATCCTGCAGAGGGTCATGGAACCATTGCATCAGTCAGTGCAAACAGACAACCTTACCTATGCCTCTTCCCAACGCACAACAAATGCAAGACATAGTAGAATTCAGAAGGAATACACCACTGCCTGCCAGAGTACAAGAATACTCTCAGGCACATGGTGTGATTCCTGGAGGTGTTCTGTGCAAGGCCAGAAGTTGGACTTCAATGATCCTTTGGAGTCCCTTCCAACTCAGGATAGTCTATGATTCCATGAGCCTCTAACATAACGCCAGAACACTTCCACAGCTGAGGGAACCTCTCTCCTGTTGCCCTTATTACAGAGAAGAGTAGCTACCCACAATAAAATCTACTCTGGAAAACTTCCTACTTTACTGAATTAGAGAAGAAGATTCTGCCTTTCCTTTTCAAACGTGCATCCCTCATCTTCTTGTGTAGATACTGGGGAGTCACACAGAAGTCACATACTCATGCATCTTTCTCTACTGCAGCTTCTTGAAAACAGACATTCAATAGAAAATAGTACTAGAAATACGAAGGACTCCATTTTCCACCTTTGTCCTAGAGACTGAACACAATAGAGAAAAGTGATGGAGAGCAGGATGCTTTCAACGAGTAACTGATCCACCTGCACCTGGCCTTGATTTAGAGCTACCTGTTGGGACCCATCCACATTCAAATGGAAAGGCTTCCTATGTGTCTCTCCCACTGATGTCATTTCCCACTAAGGGGTGGCCTTCTCCTGTTTGTATTCTCTCTTAATCCTAATGCTCTACAAGTTTCTGTCCTGCTACAAAAGCACTTGTGATGAAACACAAATAACAGCAATCCCATTGCAGTGGGACCCCAAAGGTCCAAATCAGCTGTAGGGGTGGCCAAACCCCTCTAACAGGCACTTGTGCAGGGCACATCCAAAGGACAGTTAAGATCCATCTCCCACAGTTTGTATGAGCTTTCCACAGACACTATAAAACATGGAAAACCTTATTCACAAGTTGATTAGCAATTAAGAAACACTTTACAATCTCATCACTCTCCAAATTTCCTTTTGCTTGACCAGCCAGCCCACTCTTTTATTTAATGATACACAACAAACAAGTTGTTCTTCCAAGTAACTATTTCCCAGCTGCTGTTCATGGACCCCATTAAATTCAAAGTTGAATTATGTTTTAATAACTATTGTAAGTTTCACTTTTGTAAGGTTGGTTGCATTTTAAGACAACAGAAATTTGTTTAGATTAATAAAAAAAGGGAGACAGACTGGGAAAAATATCTGCTATCATGGAGAATCATTGTATTTCTTTAACCTTGCTTCCTGTCTATATATCAAAAAACACATTCATTGAAAACTCAGCCACAGCATCCCTTCACAAATAGCATATTAAATTTCCTCTTTTTTTCCCAAAATACAAAACTCAAACTGAATTATTTGCTTCTTTTTTTAAAGAGCATAAGTAGCAATGAATTAATAACTCATTCCAACAACTTCAATAATTTCTGTACATTTCAGAACATGAAGTAAATAAGGACAAAAATAGTAACAAAAGAGAATACATGCAAGCTTCACTGCATCCTCTCTATGCAGTTGCTATGCAGCAATTGCCTTCCGACAAAGAACTTTGGCTTTTTTGCTTTCTAACGTTTTGTCACTCAAGTAGATACAGTATGTTCAGATCCAAAACAATTTAAGTGAGTTTTTTGCTCCAAGAGTTGCCTCAGATAACTACTAATTAGAACCTGCATGCCCTCCGACTTGCTCATTTTGAAACTATATTAACAATAGGACAAAATACACAACCTAAATAAGCCAACACTACCACAAATAGAGAAAAATCCTCTCTTCACCCTCATGAAATAAACACCATGTAGCAGGCAGGCACTTGGCCTGAAAAAAAAAAAAAGAAAAGGAAGAAAATAAAAAAGAGCATTTTTTGGCAGTTAATGTGGGCAACCTTTGTCACTGCTGTCTTTTCCAACAGGTTTCCGGCTCACTGCTGTTTTACACTCCAGTGTTCTGCTATGGATGTGGGAATATTGAAAACTTGTGCTGTAAACAGCCACCTGCTTAATCCTTCAGCAACAGTAAAACACTTAAAACTTTGAAAGGGAAAGTAAATTATTATGCACACCCTGGGAAAAGAATCAGTAAATCAGTGTTCTTTATATGGATTTAGGGAAAGAATTTTTCCAGGGACAAATGAGAAAAATTAAGTTTTCTACAGGGGTCCAGGACTACAACACTAAATTAAGTTACTAGCACAGATTTTTGGTTGCACCCCCTTGCCCATAACCTTTCATCCATATGGCATGAACTCAGTCTCATGTGGCAGGAAGGGACCGTGCTGCTGCTGCACAGCCACCATCCCCCTTCATCACCAACAGAGCTGCACCCAAACCCCCATGTGCACACCAAGTAACCAGGCTAAACTGCTCACAAGCTTCTGACCTGCATTAGGAAGCACATTCTGGCAGAGACACCACAAAGAAGCACCTATGAAAGTAACGCTAAGCATCTTGAGGAAAAAAACAAGTGCATACCCTGAATTTCAGCTCTCAGGGAAAGGGTACAGGTCCCTTCAAAGGGCCATTTTTGAGGTCCCTTCTTGGGCAGGCAGCCGAGCGTTGGGGTGTGCTGTGTCAGAAGCGCAGGGAAGCACAGCTGCCCAGGAGGCACACCCTGCCCAGCCACAAAGGGAGCATTCCCAGAGTATTCCTTCTGGGAATAACCCCACACAAAGGCAAGGGCACAATGCTGCCCTCAAGGATCAAACTCCCAAACCAGGATCTGGTGCTGAAACTGTAAGGTGTAATAGACAATATCCTGCCATTCTAAGCTACGGTGAGATGTGACAGTTCATTAATGTTTTTGTTGCAAAAGGTTTTACTGGGATGAAGCTTTCACCCCGTGGTTCTCCAGTGGTAACTCTTTTACCCTTGTTCAAAATGCACCCCATGTGAAACTGGATAGCATGATAAAATGCTTTAAGACTCCTCTGCTTTCCACAGCTTTAATGGTTTGTTGACTCCCTGTCCTAATGAGAGATTTTTGGTGCTGTTGGGTTTTTCCTTCTTATTACCTGTTAAATGGGTACAGTCACTTAGTCATTCCTCTTGGCTTTCAGTAAGGAAGAACAATTACAGAACAAAATATTTTTATCAGCAGGCAGAGTAGACACAAGTACAAATATCTAGCATTTTCCCTGGCAAAGCCCTCTAAACTGGCCAGAACATTTAAAAAATAATCCTGTAGCTACTGATCAGTTGATTTGAAGATTATTAGAGTTAATTGAATTCTAGTATTCATTTTCATCATCCCATAAGACAGCATGCTCTGTTGCTCACTAACAGTAGAAGAGGGCTGACTGGGATTTCTATCTTCCTCACAATACCACAAAGATTATACAGATATTTCAGAGCAAACCAACATTTTTACCACGGCTAAAGAAACAAGAGCAGTGTTATCCTTCTAAGTGTCATTCATTTAACAGACTGTGTGGTTCTTCTGTAAGGGTTAATTGACCCTAAATTTCATTAGATTCTTGAAACTCAGTAGAGTTAAAAACACCATTCATTCACATATTTCTTGACTTTCATACCTTTTAAAATGACATTCAAACTACTTTTTTGCTTTTACAAAAAAAATAGACTAGGATAGAAAATTTTCAAAAAATATAATGTCTGCATAAGGCTAACATGTAGACTTGCAGAGGTATCTACTAGAATATACATGAGTTGCTATGAGTAAAAAACAAATACTTGAAACAATCAATTAATGCACCTAGAAGAAACAACTAATACATCAGGTTACTTTTGAATTTCTGAAACTTTGTTTCCAGTCTTTGCATATATTTCCTAGTCTTTAAAAGGTGAACAGTAGTACTGTTTATATAGTCCAAAAAGTAACTCTTCTCATAAACTTTCTTATAAAAATCACATAGTATTTCAATAAAAGGACATTTTAGAAGTGGTTAGTGAGGCAGTTTGTTCAGAAACAGAGCGGTAGATCAACTTAAGAAACAAGCCTCAGCCTCTGAAGTAAGCCCTTCTATAAAAGCAGCAGTATAAAGCAGCAGTAAAAAGTAAAATCACAAGTATCAGCTTTCTAAGAATAGTCCACAGATTTTCTCAAAAGGCTTACCAGTTGTCAGGTCATACTTTTCATTCTAAAGTCAAAGAAAATCAGACAGATATCACCACAGAAACTTCCCAACTTCCCTCACTGAGGTGAAAAACCAGATGTTCCTTGTTCCACCCCGCTACAACCAATTTCCACTGCCTCGCTGTTTGCCCCACTGATGCAGGTTATCTGTTTCCACAATCTTCTTATGGAAATTTTCTAACCTATGCACCTTCAGAACAGCTCACCTACACGGGAATCTTCTCTGAACACAGAAATGGTCTCAGCAAGGTGTTCATCCTTCAAACAAGTAACAAGCTGGGCATTTCCATCAATAAACCCTTAGCTATTACAACTTGAGGGAAGAACCCAGGCTCCCAAGCAACAATTTAACTTTTTGATGCCATACTAGAGCAGTGGAGACCAAATTTGTTGACATTCTTGTGAAGGTAGTTTGTTCACAGAGCAGACCTGCGAACACAGATCCCAACATCTAAGATGCATTCCCGGTGTGAGGAAAGGAAACATTTCTTTCCTTAAACTCCCCGGCAGATAATCCGAGCTGCAGCTCGTCAGCAGGCGCTGCCGGCCCAGCGAGCCCGAAAGGCTGTGGGGGACACGGCAGCAGCCCCCGAACCCCAAGAGGCTGTGGGGGACACGGCAGCAGCCCCCGAACCCCGAGAGGCTGTGGGGGACACGGCAGCAGCCCCCGAACCCCGAGAGGCTGTGGGGGACACGGCAGCAGCCCCTGAACCCCGAGAGGCTGTGGGGGACACGGCAGCAGCCCCTGACCCCGAGAGGCTGTGGGGGACACGGCAGCAGCCCCCGAACCCCGAGAGGCTGTGGGGGACACGGCAGCAGCCCCCGAACCCCGAGAGGCTGTGGGGGACACGGCAGCAGCCCCCGAACCCCGAGAGGCTGTGGGGGACACGGCAGCAGCCCCTGACCCCGAGAGGCTGTGGGGGACACGGCAGCAGCCCCCGAACCCCAAGAGGCTGTGGGGGACACGGCAGCAGCCCCCGAACCCCGAGAGGCTGTGGGGGACACGGCAGCAGCCCCTGAACCCCGAGAGGCTGTGGGGGACACGGCAGCAGCCCCTGAACCCCGAGAGGCTGTGGGGGACACGGCAGCAGCCCCTCAGCCCCTCAGCCCCGCGGGTGCGAAGGAGCCGCTGCAGGCACGGGCTGAGGTCGGATCCCTTCAGACGTGGCAAACAACGTGGGAAGAAAGAGCGGAGAAATTAACGTTAAAAGTACAGAAACCAGCCAATCTTGGGCATCACACTCTTGGTTTTAACTCTAGCAGTACGGATGTCAAGCAGTAAAATGTTTGTTCTTTACGTCGTCGCACTACCTCAACCAAGAGAGCCCAACAGGAGGCGGTCGCCGCGGTGCCCGTGCGGGGCCGGCTGTGCCAGGGGGCCCCGGCAGGGCGCCAGGCTGGCTCGTGGCGCCGGGCAGGACCCGCGGCCCGGACACGCCGAATGTCCGAGCCCAGCGCTCGGTGTTCAGCGCACAGAGCCGGCTCTGCGGTCCCTGCGGTCCCCGGGACGCACCCGCCGCCCCTCGGGCACCGCCGCCCCTCAGGGGTCCCGCGCGCCTTCCCCGTGCCGCCCCCCCGGCCCGGCCCGCGGGGCGGCGCATGCGCGCGGGGCCGCGGGGCAGAGCAGCGCGGGCAGCGATGGCCGGCGGGGAGCAGCGCGCGCCCGGCGGCCCCGAGCGGGTGGCGCTGAAGAAGGAGATCGGGCTGGTGAGCGCCTGTGCCATCATCATCGGTAAGGGCAGCGCGTCCCGCCTCTGCAGCCCGTTCCGCTCCACTGTGCTGGCGCTGGGGCGGGGGCTCGGGACCGGCCGGCGCGGGGACGGGCGGCGGGCTGGCGATGCTCGGCTCCGCGGGCAGGTGTGCGGGACCGGCGCGGTGTCGGCGCGCCGCTGCCCGGTGCGGCGCAGCTCGTCCGGCGGCGAGCGGGGCGGCGAGCCGCTGTCGCTGTAACACGCGGTCTGTGCTGAGGTGCCGATTGGAGTAAGCCCCCTCTGCCCGGTCGTTCATCCGAACGCAAAGTCGTGACATTTCCGAAAGTCTTGTCCTGATGACCGGTGAGTTGGTGAGGCTACTGCGGCGCTTCCTTCTAAGGCTAACCCAGATTGATTGGTTTATCTGAGATCGGGCTTCTTCAGAGTGAAGGTGGCGGCGTGGGCTTTCCGAAGGCGCTCCGAGGGTGTCCCGGGACCCGCGGTGGCTGTCGCGCCAGCTGGCAGCGATGCTCGCTCCCCGCGTCCCGCAGCAGCCATCGCTGGCACCGCGCTCGGCCAGCGGCGCTGCTCCCGTGACAGAGTCAAAAAAACCTGGGAAATTGGGGCAGGGTGTGCTCCATCCCTGCGCCGTTTGGGCTGGAGATGCGGGGGCAAGCGTGGGGAAGGAAGATTTGCCCAGGTGAATAAAAGCAGCCTGTACTAACCCAGTGAGCCTCAAAACCCTGTAGGAAGACCCAGCCGTTCCCTTCACCAAGACCTGCGGACGAGACTCGCAGTGACAATTTTATCAAGGTCCGTGGCAGCTCAGAGAGGTGACAACGGGCACAGCAGGACCTGCCACATCCATGGGAATACACTGTTCAGTAGCAGAATTGGCTGGGACACCCTCATGTGTCCCTGTGATTGATGTCACCAAGCTTGAGGAAGAGGACTTCACTGCATGCTTCCTATAGGTGATCATAATGCCCTACTGCAATTTTATGCTCTTAGTCATGTGTGCCTTTATGTCCAATGTAGATGGATATGGTCTTTCAAAAAGAACAAAAAAATTGAATGCCATTGAACAGGATCAGTGTGAGCAAGGCTGTTATAGGAAAAGAAAATATTCCAGTCCATTCCCATACTGAAACACTAAAATCTGTATCTGCAGTTTGTGGGAAGATGTGCTCTACATATACAAAGATACCTTTGTTTTGAATCCCTCAGCATATTTAAGGGGGAAAATCTAGGTTCCAGGTCTCAGTGGAGCACAGATGAGCTTGTGTTAGTATTGAGTGCTGCACACTGCTGTAGGTAAGGCACTTCCAGGGTTAGGTATTCCCCAGGTTGCTATTGGCCATAGGGAAGACTTATGACATCTATATCATTTGTTAGGTTTTAGAGAATGGTATCTTGAGACTGCTACCCTTCTCTCCCAGTCAACCTTTCATCAACCTTATTTGCAATATCTTGCAAGCAGAATTCATATATGTCATGCCTGTCCAAAATAAATGTTGTGAAACAGCCTCTCATCTAATCAAGGACATTTGAGTAGGGAAAAGCACTGAAATTTATGGTAAACTGTAGTACTCTCAAGTGGTTTAAGTGTTAGAGAAGGTTATATGCTTTGCCACATAAAGCCTAAAAATTCTGCAAATTCCCCCATATTTTCATAGAAGACATTTGAAACACAACCATAGGATCCTGTTTTTTAGTTTGATTTGCTTGTGTGCAGATGCATGAAATTACATAACGTATCAAAGTCTTCTATAACAAAATAGTATTTAGTAGGAACATAGTCTGGCTTTGTAGGTGTCACTGCATAAAACATGACAGCCTCAAATCAGAGGACACTGTAAATTTCATCAGATTGGCTTGCAAGCCATTATTAGAGTTAACTAAATGAAATCTTATATAAGACTCCTTTATATATATTAAAAAAAACCAAACTAGTTCATCCAGGTTGATATTAGGCAACCAGTTAACTCACAAATTTTCTGTTTGATAGAATTTAACACAGGCAGAAGACTTACTTCCAAGTGATTGAATGGCATGAAAAAACAGATGCAGTCAGTGTGTCAGAGCCTGCAGAACAGACCAAAGGACAGACCAGGACTTCTATGTCAGCCATCATACTGGATTTCCTGGTTTTGAGTGGAGGAGGGAAACCCATTTCAAGGGTTTAGACATCAGATTCTGTGGGTGCATCCCACAGCAAAGTCATACTGCTTGAGAACACCAAGAAAAACAGAAATCGCTTTTGAGAAAACCTCTTCTTGCTCTGTATGGACATAAAAATTATGCTTTCTTATTTTTCCTTGAATGTTCTTGTAAGTACACTAAATGTTCTGGTTTAGCTGATTTCTACAATTCCTATCAGCTGCAGGATGGATATAGAGAATTATAATCTAGTAATTAAGACGAGGAAACTGGAGAAAGTATTTGAAAAATACTGTACATATGAGTTTATAAATATGTGATTAATAAGTTTGTAATTACCTTCTATACACTAATTCTGCTTGTTTAAAACAAGGCTTCATATGAGTTGCAGAGCTGGGGAGTCCGATTGTGCTGGGGAGCACTCAGAAGGCCAGTAATGGCAGGAAATCTTGATATTTTGTAGTTTGCTAGTACTCCATCACAGCTGCAACCAAGAGAATAAAAACAACCTCTACAAGTACTTCATGTTATCTAGGTTGACCATGCCATGCCTCTGGCTGTTAGAGCTAAGGTGGGGATCAGCCAGTCCTGTGAATGCAAGGCACATACTGGTCCAGGGAGCAGGGAGGGCACAGACAGCCTGTATCTTGCCAGTTGTCCTGAAGCTCCCATACCCTGTGCTAATTCCATGGAAAACAGGGAAAAAACTTTTCAATCTTCTTGCCATGTTTTGAATTGTAAGGCAATTTTCTTACTCTTTTTACAGCTGAGGTGTTCATCAACACAATAAATTGCTATGCTGTCTTAATGCACTCACAAAACTCATCCTTTCAAATTTTTATCCTCCTTTTATAGAGGTTTGAAAGGTTTTGCCATAAGAAATACCAGTTGATCTAACAAAGAACCATGCAGAAAAAAAAGTAATAAACTGTATTAAACTAGGAATATGTCTTTCCTATATCCACCCCATAGAACAGTTTCCTGATCTCTTCCAGCAGTCTGGCTTTCGTACAACCTAAGTCTATCCTTCATTACTTCATTTATATTTTTAACTTGTTTACAGACAAGCCTGATTAGAGAAGAAGGCTATTTCCAAAGTTTATTTCATGCTGAGGCAGAAGTCAGCTCTTCTGAGTTTCCTAATGTAAATGCAGGTACTAAATACAAAACCTTCTAACTCTAAAAAGAGGCTGGTAGTTAATGACTGTAAAACTGAGCCATGTTCAGTAGTAGTAACAAATATTTCTGGCAATTCATCTCTGTCACAGCAAGAGCACTTTTGAAAAGTCCCTGAGACATGCTGTAAAAGCACTCAAACTGCTCTGTCTCAAACATGGTTATGTACAGTGGAAACAAATCTCTCATGGCCTCCAAACATTAATAATGTAATGCACTCAAATGCACTGCAAATCAAGCTTGCCAGTACTTAGATGAAGTTATACAGCTTAAAAAGTAGTGACATACGTGTGTTATTATCTCCTAGATAATAACTTGTAGATAGTATGTAATTGTTTGAAATCCACACTGGATTTTATTTAGCAGACACAGAAATCAATACTGTATTTAATTGAACAGTTATTTCATGCACATACACATAGCTGGCTTTACATCTCATCTGTAGAACTGTGTATGTAACTAAGATTATTGCATGTGTATTTCCTTTGAGCACAGGCATCTTAGCTGTATAGTGCCTTCCTTGGAGTTTTGCCTATTTTGCCTAGGTAAAAAGCTAAGTAAGAAGTTCTATGACTTGTCTCTGTGTAATTTCTACCACATACCATTGTTCTTTAGAAAAGTACAAGAACTAGAAAGTGCAGACTGATTAATGTCTGACATCAGCCTGGTTCTTCAGGTCTGAATAACAAAATTCACTGTTCTTACATTAGAAAATGTGTATTTAACTGTATACACAAATTGTATATATAACACACATAAAAAGGGTTGTTTGGCTGTTTTAACATTATGTAAAAAAACAGTTAAACATTTCTTAAAATCTTTATTTATGTGGTTCTAAAACTACATAAAAGTAGCCATAGGGTTGTACTAGCATTATGATAAAATCTGTTGTATGCTTGTGAATTATTTAATATCAGGTTATATGAGACCTACTAGAAGACTTACAAATTCAACTGCAATAAAATACATCAGCTAAAACTAAATACATCTCCTTATTTTCCTGAGGACAGGCAGTCAAGTTATCTGCATCAGCTGACTTTAGTGTTACCTAAAAAATGCTTGCAGTACTTACTCTACTCACACACGAATTTGATGTAAGGTACCTTATAAACTGTTTCCTGATTCAGGTCCAGTGATAGTATTAAAACAGTGTTGAGTTGACCAGTGAGCAGGATGTTCAGTTTTTGCTAGTTCTGAAAGTAACTTTCTGGAATTTATCTGTCCACATTGCCCGGACAACAGCACCCTCTTACTTTCACCCATAGCTGACAGCCAATGGTCTCAGCAGAGTGTGAAAAGCCTCCTTCCTTTAGAGATGCTTCCTTAGTCAGGGTTGTTCTAGGATGTAGTGCAATTTACTGCCCATACCATGATAATCCATCAAGAGAACAACTGAGTTGCCTTGGTTGTCATTATGTCTGCCTGTACGAATAATTGCATATGCATATACCGGGAAGTTTTTATTTGCATAACTATCACTTCCAAGTACAGCACTCCAATGTGATGTTTCCTCCTTGACAGTAACAAAAAAAACTGTTTGCCATCCCTTGAAAACTATTAACAACCCTTGAAATCCCACAGGTAGTCTTTATCAGTAGAAACCTTGTACAGGATTCAGCAAGCTGCTACTTTAACACTGGGGAAAAAGAACTGAGAATAGCCTTCATATTCCTTTTTTGTAAGAGGAAATGGATAGGTATTAATGCACAGCACTTGCTGTGTCCTCTCTGGTCATGTTTCATGTGCCACCATTGCTTAAGTGGACTGGGTTTTTGTCATTGAATCAAATCCATCTGTTAATCAAGTAACTTATCAAATCATTAGGAGATCATTCCTAGTCAGACGCAATGGACTTCACTGGAGTAGTATCCAAGTTACAGGATTGCAGCAGAAAAAAAGATATATGAAAAAGAACAGCAGAAAACCACCACTGACATCACTGGATGATTTTTCCTGATTTCTGTGATCCTGCCTGGAGTCACAGAAAACGGTGTTGTTGCAGCAAGAATTTTCTCCCTTTCTGAATCTGTGCAAGAGCATTTCACTTTTATAGCTAGCTGAAGTTTCAGGATACACTTTTGTTTGGTGACATGTGAGAGTAATACAGATTACACTTCAATGGTTCTCTCAAAAAAAAAATGTTTCTAAACACTTTTAAGAAGAGTCAGCCTTCTTTATCTGTTCCACACCTTGCTAACTAATATTTTGAGCACTCAGTTCCATGTGGCACTTACTGATGTAACACACAAAGTATTTATAAATGCACAACTGGGTTTTTTTGGGTTTTTTTTCCGTAATAGTTCAGGATCTAGCTCTGGACTGTAGAGAGCTGTAATTCAGTATCTTGTCTTCTCATAAATGCAAATTACGGTTTAGTAAAGTCAGCAGTCAATCCTTGTTCAAGATAAATGGCACGTGCTCCTTACTAGTGAGAAACCACAAAGACACTTTTGAGGGACTTGTAAATGTTTTTCCCATATATCCCAGAGGCTTAGGCTCAGATTCAAAACTACTGAAAATTACATGTCCAAGTTCCATATGTACATTTAAGCTGATAGGTATCCATAATTTGGTATACTACCCAATAGGAAAAAAGGGTTCATACTACTTAAAAAGATCTGATCCTGCATTTGGAAAAAAAAGAAGGCTGGAGATCACAGAATCACTGGGTTGGAAGAGACCTTCAAGATCATTGAGTCCAACCCATGCCCTAACACCTCAGCCAGACCATGGCACCAAGTGCCACATCCAATCATTTCACATCCAGGGATGGTGACTCCACCACCTCTCTGGGCAGACCATTCCAATACTTTATCACTCTTTCCATAAAAAACGTTTTCTTAATATCCAACCTGTATTTCCCTTGGCACAGCAGATGCCCATCCAAAATGCAAGTTACCTTTTATGGCATGGTATTTTAGGGGCGATACCATGTTCCCACATTCTTCCAAGACTGTTCCAGTTCTCCATCAGAATTGTTTGGGGTAGCCTTTCACTTGAGTTTAGAGAGCTGAAAACAAGCTGCAGTTATACTTGAAAGTGAAAACCATGGCAAAGTTCAAATTAAGCTTGGTAAAAATTCAGGGAGATTCTGCAGCTTCTCTGGGCTAGCAGCTTACCTCTGAGACTAAACTTACTTACAGAGGAATTCTAAATAGGAGCGGTAATTAGAAATTCCTGGGGGGGGATGGGGAAAGAGCCTTAAAAGCCTTAGCTTTACATTTTTCTTTACTGAATATTTCTGGAGGAAGAAAAGGGTTTTATTTGTCCACAGATACACCTTTCTGCAGCAGTCTATATCAAGAAGAATTCAGCATATGAAGTCCCACCTGTACAATATGAAGACAAAAAGAAAAAAAAGCTAAATTTGTACTTTTCTGCAACAATTGTCACACAATTCTGTTTCCAAGTCATTAGCTATCAGGTATCCATTGACTGATTGTTTTGGTTTGAGCGGGTTTAGTTTGGATGAGTTGTGCTACTTTTGGGGGTTTTTACCTTCCTACCTTCTAAAAACAGTAGAGAATTCTGACTGAGACCCAGTGACTCTGATCACAAGGCTGAAGTGACAAGCTCTCTGCAATGAATGCCATAGTTTAGATACCCTGCAACAGAAACTCCTTCCTTGACAGATGAACTAACAAAGGTAGCATCCTTTGGTAAGTGTCTCACTCCTGATCTGGCAGTACAGTGCCTGCTTTCAGCAGTGCCATAAATCTCCACTCGTGTTCCCTTTTCCTGTGCCTTGCAGCTCATTTCCTTCTAGCATAATGTAGCCTTTTCTGTTGAGAAAGTCTGTTCTGCTTTGGCAGGCTCACAGCAAGCAGAAATGGTTTGGTGGAGGTTTAGCTCTCTTTTTTTGTCTGCAGCTTTTCATGTGCCAAACTTTTCCTTTTGAGACCCTGTTTTTTGTTGTACTGTGTGGGGAGTTTCTACTAGCTGCCACATTTTTTTGTCATCTTGATTGCAGCATGATAAAATGAGAAGACATTTGTCAGTACTGAAGTGCCCCAAATATAAAACATCCTAACAGTGTTGTGTTATTCTGCTGGTCCTTGAAAACCCAGAAGTCTCCCCAAGAGTTCTTTAGCAGATGTTCCATGGCAAAGAGCAGGGAGCCAGCAATCCAACATTGACTGAGTATCTCAACACCCTAATTCCTTTTTAAATGCTTGTAACCCTGTCTGTATATTGAGAAAGCATAGAGAATATGCAAAACCTATTGTCTTGCAGAGGAAAGACATGTATAGTGATAAATTCAGGTCAGCCTCCACAAAATCTCTTTATGCAGTATTAGTTTATTCTCCTAATGTTTTCTTCTGGCACTGGCCTTTTGAAGTCAGGAGTGAAAAGCAAGATTTGAAGAGTGATTGTCTACAAATTGTTCCCATCTTCAGAAACTTCAGATACTGTTTTTCTGATTGCAGGGTGATGTGCAAACCAATCTAGTGTTAGGTTGAGTTGTTTAAATTCTTGCTCCTAGACATGGCTTACCATCTCTTTTCAGGCAATAGAGACAAATTCCACTGGATCTCAGAGCAAGAAAAGTGGTGAGGACTATACTGGTGATGTTTAAGCCTGAGGAATTTCTGTATCATTGGGTGATGGAATAACCCAAGGAGCTGAATTGTTATGATTAATTTAACACTTTCTTTAGAATAGTACCAAAACTTACAGAAAATGAAAATCTTATTGCATCTGAAAATCAAGTTGAATTTTTTTTTATCTGATCCTTAAATAAGGGCATAATCACACTTCAGATGTTGTACCAAAATATCAGTAGTGTAAAACTTTAGAAAGGTTACTTCTAACTCCAAGAAATAGGTCAGTGATCTGGATGAGTGGTAGTTTTTCTGCTGTGAAAAACAATAGCTCTTTCATCAGTTATATGAAGCTGCTTAATCTAGATCAGGCCAAACATCTTAATATAGTATACCACAAAAAAATTTGTTTGAACAATGTAAGGGCCTTATTTACATCCACAAATACCAGGAAAAATCAAGTGAAGGAAGAAGCTCATCCTGTTGAATACACTGGGTCAGAGAGCTAAAATCCACAATATTAATGTGATCTGTGACAGTGAATGTCACAAGGCTGCCCATCACAAAATTTCCAATTCACATGTAGCACTGGTCAACACACAGGTACATTAATTATTGGACATTAACTCTGGGTTAGAAAATCACTCAGGGATGAGCTGTTGGTGTAAAAAGTTGATGCATCCAGACAGTGGAGGACAGAAGTTGAGGTCTGAATATTGAAATGCCTTCTCTGTAACACAAGGAGTTTTGTGAAAAGGCCATTGCACTTGTGTACATATACATGACATTATAAGCTACAGGTCTGACAAGAAAAAACAACCTTATTTGGCTAACCTACCAGCTTCTCAGTGTCTTCCATCTTTCTGCTGTTAAATTGTGCAACTCTCCTGAAAGAAGGAGAAAAATGTCTTGACAGGTGCCATATATGATAGGTTTTTAATAGTATTGTGCTGTGAGATTGCTCCTGGTCAGGCCCCACAAAGAAGGCTGATGAATCCAGAAGAGTGTGTCTTGCTTCCCTGCCCACCTATGCCTTGGAAAGGATCAGTGTGTGTTTCTCCATAAACCTGAAGATAACGACTGCCAAGGAATGAGGACTTACAGCTTTAAAGTATGTGCTTTTATATCATAAAAATTCATCCTTTTGTACAAAACACACAAGGGATCATTTTTTCTTAGGGAGTTGCAAGAAGAGGACTGACAAAAATGAAAATGGGGGGTTGAGTTCCTTGTCTGGATTATTTCAAAATTCTTTAGCAGCTCTCCTGAGAGCTTAATAGAACAGGATTTACTTGTTTGTTTTAAGGAAGGTCACCTCAGACTATATTTCATTTCAATTTCCCCATAGCTTATTTTTTTCTCTGCCCAGATTTTGTCCCGTTTTTATAGCAGACTTAATTCTTTGGTGTCTGGGGTTTCAAGCCTTGTTTTATCACTAATTTAAAACAACGTAGACAGTTAGTTCTTATGTCCTGAAAGGGTAAGAAACTGTTTCAGAAATGTCATTTTAGGTCTCCATAAATATAGGTTTCTTTGTTCTCATACTTTTAAATGTAGTCTGAAAACTTGAAAAGCCATACGTTTTGGAAACATCCATAATCAAGTCTTTTTACAAGGGTCTTGAAAATAGTAATAGCCTTAGTTAGTACAAAAGAGCAGTGAGTATCCAAGCTTGTTAAGCTTCCAAACACTGTGCTTTGACTCAAGTAAATTTAAAAATAGCTGAATCAGTATTTTAAAGAATAAAGGAAAGAAGTGCTTGATTCTGGTGGTGTCCTCACATGCCTAGCCTTCAGCTTGAAAGGGATTTCCGTGTGTGCGACAGAATTAAAATATTTGTGATTTTAAAAAAGGCTGACAAAAAAGCTGACAAATCACATTTTTGTACTCCTGCTAGTAGATCTTGTTGCAATTAAGCCATTTCTTATGGTAAACTCTGCCAGAAACCAGTAGGACACAATGTCTCCATGTTTTTTGGTTGTGGATACAGCCAGTTCCCTAGCAACACAGTAAGATTTAAGCAGACCATTACAAAAGGTGCCCAATCCTGTACATATTACGAGTGCATAAAGAAGGAATAGCTCTCCTTTGCATGCTTGTGCTCCTGACAGAAAATTAAATACCCTTTTCTTAACAGGTCCCAAGTCCCTCAAATCCTGCTGAAGGCAATAAGAGTGGAGGACTTCATTTCCTCATAGGATCAGGCTTTAAATTCAAATAAAGCAGCTGGGTGCTGAACACATTAATCCTTTATTGCCCACATACCTGAGTGAGGTTGGCAGTCGCACCACAATGAAGCAGCTGAGAATGAACCTTGCTGTGTTCAAGTTGCACAGCAGAGAGCAATGCCAGCAAGTGTAACCTGTTCTCATTAATTGTAGTTGCAGGGGCCAGCCCCATTGACTCATTTTACCACAGATGTACAAATGAGCACACTTTGTCATTGACCAGACATAGCCAGGGGACAGGAGCAGCATCCTGGCTGCCCTTTGCAGCAGCTGGGGATCACCTTCTATGTTTCAGACAGGAGAAGGGACACACAAAGGGCAAAAGGAGCAAGTTCACTTTTAGCCATGGACTCACAGAACCTCCCTAAAGACAGGTCTATGAATATACCATCTATTGAAATCCCTTTGTTTGTCTTTGAGGCCTTCCAAAATAGTCCCAGAAGATCTCAGCTGAGATTGAGCTACTCAGGAGCACTAGAGCTGAAAAACCCCAAACCAAGGAGAAAACTTCTGTAAAGTGACATTTATAAAGAACATGCTTCAAACATAAGTTTGTCACTTTAGGAAACTAGGAAAGAAGAAAACAAGACAGATCTCCAATCTCTTGCAAAACCATAACAGAAAGTGTGGATTATAAACAGGGTCCTATGCACTGTGATGGCAGGGGTGTTCAAGTCTGTGTTAACATCTGTTTTGCAGCATTATCTGATTTAATTCTATGTTTCTGTGTACTCAAAATATTCTGTGAACAAGTTTTTTCTATTCAGGGAGGGCAGGAGCAACATTCTTTTGATGAATATTTTTATACAGCTAGTCAACTGCTTAGATAAACCTGATGTATAAAGACATCAGTGAGCAACATGAAGTCTCATAATTCTGAAGATACTTAATTTCAAAAGATACTTGTGATATTTGAAAATACAAGATTCATACATGCATAAGAATATTATATAGCAATATTGCTAACTCTTGGTCATATTACAACAAATTCCCAGATCATAGATATTTAAGAACAGCAAGAAAAGCTGCCGTTTCTTGTGGAAATCCAGGAGTTTCTAGTTCTCATCAGTAAAATTGTCTAAAAATGTTCTTTAATAAATTTATATATTTTAAATTAAGGTCAAAATACAAGCTGACACTGGTTCTAAATACATGAGGACAGCAACACAGCATTGTAAGTGTTGTTTCTCAAAGTGTATACTGAGTTGATAGGTGTTTGTAAATCTCATTTAAACCCAGACTGAGCTGTTTACCAAAGTGCACTTCAAGTTAAGTGCAAGCTTTAAGTCAAATATCGTTGTGCAATAGTTGTAGACACCCCAGGAACCATAAATACCTTTTATTTTTGTTTTTAAATGCCTCCTCAGTTCATTGACCTAGCCTACCTTTGTATTCTTTGATTATGCAAAGATAAAGCCACTTAGAGATGTAAATGAGTGACATAAATTCTGTGCTGAGGTATAACTAACTACACAGAATGCACTAACACAGATTTACAGCCAGAAGAATGTAAACTTGAGAGATTGAATTATTTCTGTTCATGGAGATATGAAACCTGCAACAACCTCAAGCTTTGCTTATAAATTCTGTCTTGTTTACATATGCATTCAAAATAAGGTTGTGTAAGATCCTAGGCAATGGCAGTAGACCTTATAGGAGACTCTAAATCAATTTTTTCTTCTCAATAACATCATATGAGCTGTAACAGAACAGTTGATGTATTTGTATGATTTGCTACTGCCATTTTCATATAGCTTTATTTTAAATAGGTATTGCCAGGAATTTCAATTCAAGGAGGCACTTTGAACATTTTAGCCTTTACTATTTAGGGTAATACTGAAGAATAAGCTTTACCTTAAAGTTTAGCGTAGTGAAGTTCCCATTATACTCTTTCAGAAATCAAGGATTAAGTGATGCCTGGTTTAGAGATGCTCTTAATGGACCCCAGGTTTGCAGAAGCTGTGTAAACACAGTCAAAAATCCACCAACTAGCCTGGGCACACTTTTGCAGGGCTCATCTTTGTGGGATCAGAGCAGAAGGCATAAAACCCAAAGAGAAAATCAGGGAGAAAATCAGAGGCACGAGTGGGAATTAGGTTTTGCTTTATTTGCAGCTGATCAAGTTCAGGCTGTGTTTTTTCCTCCGAACTTGCTCATTGTTGTAATGCTTCCCCATAAATCCCCACACTGTCCCTTGGGTGGTGCAGAGCACACATGGGATTTTGGTAGCCATAGCTGAGGGTTGCAAGGACACCAAAAATGCAAACAGAGGTTTTAATTTTCAAGGAGGAACATTTTTCACAGCAAAAAGCTGCAGAGATGCTGTGCGAGGCAAGCAGAGAGTGTGGGGGTCAGAGAAATGTGCCAACTTCCAGTCTGGTTTCTTCTGCTAGAGCCTAGACATGTCTAACAAAAAATCCTTCTCCGTGCTGTGTAACTCTTGAAATTGCATACTGATGTTCTGTTTAATCTTTCTGATTTGGGTAATGACACATCCATGAGGACTGACAGCTTTCAGGAATGGACAGCAAGAGGCTTTCCCACTGGGCAGTAGCTGCTGGTGAATTTTCCAGACTGAATAATCTGTTCACCGTGATCAATCACAGTGAGCAAAAAGAATAGAGTTAGGAGGAGAAAAAAAAAAATGGGGGTGGGAATCCAGCATTTTCCATAAAACAAATTACGCTTCAAAGATGGTGCAGGGGTCTTTACCATTGGCATGAGCAGGGCTGAAGAGTGGCTTGCTAAAAAGCTGTATCTGTCCTATTGTCCTTGTGTGAGCCGTGGCACTCCCCGCCACAGCTGAGCTCTTTGGCTGTTTCTATGGCTGAGTCGGTGATCTTCATTTACAGCAGCATTTTGTAACTGCTTTTCTTCTTGGTAAATACCGAAAATTGTTGCAGGTGTAGAGGGCGCTGTGAGAGCGCTTGTGGGATTTCTCAGCCGAGGGACAGGCATTAAATCAGATCAATGGGCTGGCATCTGCCCCTTAAGCCACTACAGAAGGACCAATCTCCACTATCAGCTGCTTTCCTTAAAATCAGAATTTATCAGTAATCCGGCACACAGTGTCCTAGAGAAGACCCCCGTGTCCTCCAGCATGCCTGCAGGGCAGAGCTTTACACGCTGCCCTTACAGTTCTGCATCAGGGGATTTAACAACACATTTCTGCCATTTGCAGGTAAAATTCTAAGTCAGGATATTTAGATCCAGAGAGCACAGAAACCAGATGTTGGGCTGATAACAAGGGCCAAAACAACAAAAAGCTGCAGTATTTATAGAGAGCAGTGCTGCACTTTCTTACCAGGGCAATCCAGGCATTTCTGGAGCATCACGGGGGTTTCCTTCCCATCCCTCTCACAACACCAAGGTAGGTTTAGCATTCAGTTTCTCTTTGGAAATTAGTAGGAGGGTTGAAGCCTTCTCTCCTTTGCTTCAAGAGTCACTAGCTCCTTTATGTGCTCAAGTCCCACAGTCGAGGGAAGTTTGTTCTTCCAAAGGAAGGTCTGTTCCCCATAGACCCGTGTACCACTGCCAGTGGGGATGCAGTGGGAACCACCAAAAAGGACTGCTCTGCAGCTGTCTGTAGGCTTCCCTCATCCTTACCTGGCAGCACTGCCCTGCAATAAACCCTGCCCTGCAGTAAACCCCTGATGTGAAGGAACAAGGCAGAAGGGGAAGGTGCAGTATGAAGCTCAGCAAATGCAGCAGTTTGTAATCCCCTCCTGGGCACAGCTGTAGTGCTGCACAGGCTGCTTTGAGTGTGGCACCATTTGGGAGCTCACGTTGAGAATATGCCACTGAAGAAGTCACCTAGTCCCTAGGAGAAGGCTTTTCCTGATACTTCTGCCTTATCATTGCAGCATACAGAGAAGGGCAAGGGAGGCTGAGGTTTCCTCTTCATGGTAATGAAATTCAGCCCACATATCCCAATGCTGGCAAGAGAAGAGGAGAACAAGTCAGAAGTTAAGGAAGTAGTGAAGTCAGACCAAGTACAAGAGTCAGAACAGAGGAGCAGGAAATAAAGCAGTGGACTGTGTGCCTGAAAAGAGGAGACAGAGCCTGCAGCCTGTGAAAGGATTAGCAGAATAAAAGGAGTTTCAGTTTCGAACAACAACAAAATCCTATCATACAGGCTTTAACTTCTTCTTTGAAATAAACACACTGTAACAGTGTTACTCAAATAAAAGTGAATAAAACCATGTACTAGCAGACATCTGTCATCTTTATTATTTCACATCCTGCTAAGAGGCCTGATCCCCAGCACCTCCTGGCCGTTTTTCTACATGCATCACCTAAATGTTTGGTCTCCAGCAGGTCAGGACTAGCACTGACTGATGGGGACAACCAGGTTTCCTTCTCAGTTAGGCCCTGCAATTTCGGACAAAAGGATTTGTAAAGTCATCTACCTTACCTAGTGTATGCCCACTTGCATACTCAGGAGATCATGATGCTTGCAAGCCACAGAACTGGATCAGAGGTTCCAGGGCTGTTTTTGGTTATTGGAACATTTGAATTTGACTCAAGTACTGTAATAAGAATAACTCCTTTATAGAGGTCTTTATGGTACAGATGTAACCTTTCTACAAGTAGACAACAAATGCCAAAGGAACCTCCTTTGAATGCTGTTGCAGCAGATTATTTTGTGAACACCATGTTACCAAAACAGAGGCTTAAAAGCTTTCTTGATTAAGTTTCTCTTGGTTAACTTGCTTCTGTAGAAGACAAGTATTTGACAAATTATCACTAATTTTACAAAAAGGTAGAGATTTTAAGCTGCCACATTTTTGTGGGTTTAAGCTGTTGGGTACTTTGGCAGAAGTTGGACTAATAGCCTGAGGATGATCAGTCTGCTGTGGCAAGCAGCAGGCTGCAAGCAGAGCCCTGCAGTCCCATAAATGCATCCTGCAGGATTAGAGTATTGCTCTCCTTTAAGGCTGCCTTCCACTACTGGTGGAAAGGGAATCCAAACAAACTGTCATCATTAAGCACTTTATAAACCTTAAGCCAGAGCCAAATGTTTGGCTTACTACTTTTAAAGAACTATTCAAATGGTCTCAGATATGTTACAGGTCCTGTGAAGGCTGAGGTTAGCACAAATTTGCCTTGATTGCTCTTCTCTAGACTGTGATTTTTTTTTCAGCTAATTGCAGCTGCCTAACACACTCCCAAAATCACAACAGTGCAGCTGGCGTGTACAAATTGCATTCACTTGCTAGTTCTGTTTATCAGAGGTCTTTGCAATTGAACTGGATGAGGAGGCAGAGGTTATTCTGTCTCTGGGAAGGATACATGCCATCATCCTGCAGACTGCCTGATTACTGGGGAGAACAGCAAACCAAAAAATGTCACGCCCACAGTAACATTCACTACAATTCAGGATAAGAATGATGTTCCATCCATGCCACAGCTCTTCAGATTTCCCAGATAACAGTGAATAACAGATACTTCCAGCCCATACAGATATGTTATTTTATGATGTATCTGTTACAAATAATAGGTACGTCCAGCCCATTTTCCACCAGATGGGCAAGTCTGCTTTTTCCCTGTCCTTTGTGCAGCTGGGCAGGTATTGATTTTTAAGGTACAGAAATTTAAATTACTTACAGATCTCCACAGTTCCTCATGCAATAGCAAAATTTAATCCTTATTACTGGAACAGACTGTTGCACACCTTGTGAGGCTGCATCAGGTATTAGTGAAGCTATGCCTGAAATATTTACTTCCCTAAACTCAGTTTTCTCTTCTATCCACACCTTCATTTTTAGAAAACTTTGGTTCTTCAAGTCCTCATGGACTACACCTGCATATTAGTACTCAGAAGGCAAATAATCTTCTTCACACATCTATCAGAAGTTAAGGAAAACACTTTTGTCAGTATTTGAAGCAGCCTGATTTTTAAAATCTTTAAAGTTGTGTGTAGTATAATCAGATTATGAATTCTTAATGCAGTAAAATCCAGTTGGAATGCTGGAATAGCAGTTTATAATGGCTGGTCATGTTCTTGCTTGCTAGGAATTTTAACATAAATATTTGAAGTCAGGTTTTAAGTTTGTTTAATTTTGTTAAATACTAATCCCTGCAGACATTAAGTTATTTTTACAGCCTTTTTGAGGTTTGGGTTTTTTTGCAAGTAAATTAGCAGAGCAGCCATGATTGATTTTCCACTGACACAGAAGTTCCATTTTTTACTTGCCTATGAAGTTAAATGGCTATTATTTTAATGTCAGGCTTTATAGATCCTTTTATTCTTCATCCGCTTTTCATTAAGAGTTTTCTGAATGCTTGTTAAAAGCAAAAAAACATCCAGGAAATTGCATTAAATACTGTAACTGCCACATAGCCTAAATTCATGTTTGACTAGAGGTTAAGAAAACACAAAGTGTTTTGATTCAGTTGAGTCCCTACAGCCTAGTAATTAGTAAGTACTGGTAAGTAACTAGTAAGTACTAGCACCTTGTGCTAGTCACGTTTTAGACCTCTTTTCTTGATTCAGAATTTCATCTGGTCTTTGTATTTTAGTAGGGGAGGAGGGGACACTTACAATCTCTTGCACTGGATGCTACACTTGTGTTAATAAGCTGGAGAAGAGCAGGGCAAAGCCTGAGCAGCACCTTGTGCCTGGCAGCTGTGGTGCATGGCAGCCACCTCTCCTGGCACATGGCTCAGCCAGAGCCTGAGCTCAGCCAGGGCAGAGAGCAGCAGCATTTTTACTGTCAATAAACACAATCATTGGGGCTGTCTGTGCTGCCACAAAATTTACAGTTCGCACCAAAAATTATGTGCTGTGCTTTTTACTTCTTGACTGGTTTTGTGGCTGTGTTATGCCCTGAGTTCAGAACAGGCAGTGGCAGTCAAAACTGGTCACGAGCATCCTCAGTTGGGCTGTTTCACTCCTGGGAGACAATTAACTGGCAATTAGCTGCACCAGAAGCTGCTTCATGTAGCAGATTTCTTCTAAACACATACATAAATAAATATCCATGATGAGTTGTATCATCAGCATTATTGACATAATCAACCTTATATTTAATTTGGATTTAAACAGTTTGCAAAGCACAATTCCTTTTGATTAAGCTTTTTTGTTGCTGTTGCCAAACAGGATTCTCAACTCTTTTCAACAATTTCTGCTGAAAAAAGATATATTTATTTGTAATTCCTAAGCAGGATGCAAAGCTTCATCATTTGTTTATAAGAGAGCTTTTTTAAGCGGTGACACAGACTGCCATCCTGTTGGCTGGGCAATGTCTACCTAGATATGGGAGTCCTGAGAGGATGGGAGAACTCTTTGATTATTATTCTATTCTCAGTGAAAACTGCCTGTATCTGCTGTTGAGGATACAATATACCAATGTCTCTAGAGAGACTGAAGTCAGGTTGGTCTCAAACATTTACTTTAAAAGAAAACAAAAATCCCCATTGTCTCCAGCTTGCGCACATTGACACCCACAAGTCTGGGTGCCAGACTTGCCCTTCATAGTAAATATACCCAGACACAGAATCTATCACAAGTGAAGCAACTAAACACCCACTCTGCAGTTGGGGATGTAATTTTGGATGACGCTGACTGCTGTGATTGAGCAGTGTCTTACCAGTTCCTATCGTGCTTTGATAAACAGGGGATGCACCCCCACAGCAACGCCGAAGGAAGCAGGACACCCAGTTACCAGAGGCATTCCCTCTGGGCCTTTGAACATCACACCTCCCCACCTGCCATGTGCACCGAGTGCTGCCCGACCCACCCTGGGTGTGCAGTGCCACCTCCCGAGGACGGCAAACACCACTTGGTGAAAGCAGCAGTCTGGCACCATTCATGTTCATGAACCATGCACAGCTTTGTAGCAATGTTGCCTGCTATGATCCTTCACTGAACAACTACTCACAAACTGATTTATCTGACTGTGGCCAAAAAAAAAAAAGAAAAAAAAAAAGGCACAGAATTTCTTACTTCACTTTGTAAGGGAAAGAGTTTCTTAGGCGAATTACTGATCCAGTCAGAATTTCAGTTGTACAACAGGTCTTTAAAGAAACGTGCATGCAATAAAAGGCATGAATGATATTTTTCTTTGCTAACTATACAGGAAATTGCTTGGTTTTATCCAAGCAAGACCAAATATGGTTTCTACATATAATAAGTCCATTCTTACAGAACTGATGGATACTTTCAACAGGCTGCAAGATCCACTATTTTTATAGTCTGTGTGGATTGTGTGCTGCAGATAAATAAAAGATGCCCTAAGGATTTTGCATACTCAAGTGAATATGCCATGTATTACCAAGTTCCTTTATTTTCTCACAAGCACAGGGATACTGTTTTCCTTCAAAGTGCAGTTCTTGAAGTGTTTTGGTGAGAATTCATCTCTTGTTTAAGATACGAGTTTCAGTTCTCGTAGTTCTATTAAAAGACACCAAAACCTGACCCCAAATACACTCTCATAGTTCAAAAGCTGAAGGTAAAATGAAAACATTGGATTTTTCACTAAGCCAACTCTCCTAATTTTTTACATAATTACCACAGTTCCCAAATGGCTTAGCTCTACAAGAGGTGCTGAGCAAAACTCAGAGCAAAACTACACTCTGCATGTGTGTGACTGGTCTGGGAAACCCATTCCAGGACCAGATCACAAAAGATCCTAAACATAATTAGATTAAACAAGTGGAGATTTTAAAGGATGGGGGGTTTAGCATTCTCTTCACAGAAAACCAGGTTTGGGACCCACTTCCATCAACTCAGAGATGGAGCATGGCTGATAGGAGAGGCTGAACCCACTTCACACCCATGGTGCACCCATGTTTGGGTTCACCTGACCCAGGACCTAGCAAGTTTCCTTTTATTTTTTTTTTAATTCCCCTCCCCCTTTTCCTATTTTTCTAGGATGTGGAAACTGCTCTAAACATTGTCCAAAAAACAAAAATAATCACGACACTGGATAAGATCTCAGAATTGATACATCTATTTCAGGATATTTTGCTTGCTTTCTGACTCATAACGATTAGCAACAAAATTTTTAAACAAAAGCTGAGTTGTCATGGTATTTTTATACCAACTATTCCACTTTATTATGAAATGGAGGAAAAAAAAGCAACAAACACCAAGAAACAAGAGATGACAAAATATCATGCTGTGTATGGGAAAGAGTGCATATTGCATTTTCTCACCCCTAAAGCTGCTCACCAAATTCCTTCCAGTTCCTGCTGACCAAGACCTCCTGAAAACTCATCAGGCACTTTCTGACATTGTATTTTCTGGAGCATTTCAGTATCTCCACCATACCTATTTTTAAACGTGTCCTGTGCCAATTGAAGTGAAGGAGTTTTTGGGCACATTTACCACATTCATGGCAGATTTTCATGAGAACATTTTGTTATCAGAAGGGCTGTAGCATTTCCACTCCTACTGATACGACTTTTGCACATGTTGTCAATGCAAAGATTGGATTAATTTCATATTATCATATGAAGTGCATAATGAATTTGGAAGGTAATTTTGCCTTATTCTTTATTCATTCATGAAGGATATTACATTTTTTAAAATATAATTTGCTACTTAATTAAAAATAAAATAGTAGAATGCTTGTATGATAAAACTTTCCAGAAGGCTGTTTGGTCCCTGTCCTGCTCCTTCAGATGGTTGCACCCAGAAAGTATTCTCCTTAAACAAAGAAAGTTCTGGCTGTTTGCAGCTCAGACAGAGCTGCAGATGAGGAGGACTGCTTTGGCAGTGTTACCATAACAGGAGCCATCGTTCTAAGGCTTGGACACCTCCACCCTGCAGCCACTGGGATTTGAGAAAGTGCCCTGCTGCCAATGACCATCACAGCCCATCAGTGCCAGGGACCAGCCATGCCCCTTCCTGCAGGCACAAACATGGAACACACAGAGCTTTGACCATGCCAAGTGCAAGCATTCAAAGAACACATCAGTGACTGTTCCTTAGGGCTGCACTCTGGCCCTGCTGTGCCAGGTCCCTGCTGCCACCTTCCCTGTGCAGGGACACCTCACCAGGACTCGGCTCTCTCTTCCCTGGGTTCATCACGACATGGCCAGACCACACTGCTTCCCATGGTGCTGCTGATGCTTACGTCTCCACTTCAACCCCCTTCCCAGCCCAGGCAGCTCTGTCCCTCTCACCACAGCACTTCTGTGGGTACAGAAAGCCCAGAGTGCTACCAACTCAGGTACATCAGGTGTGCCTTCAGCTCAGGTACATCGGGTGTGCTTTCAGCTCAGGTACATCAGATGTGCCATCAGCTCAGGTACATCGGGTGTGCCACCAGCTCAGGTACATTTGGTGTGCCCCCAACTCAGGTACATCAGGTGTGCCTTCAGCTCAGGTACATCGGGTGTGCCACCAGCTCACCCCTTGCCAGCACAAAGCCACAGCAGAGTTCAGGGAGCACCCTGCCAGCACCATGCAGCACAGGTCTGCAGAGACACGCTGTGACATCCAATTTCTTGTCCATTCTCAGTTTGAGGGATGCCATGCCGTGTTTGGATTGTGTCCTTTCTTCGTGTATGGATAACATGGAAAGGTGACCCATGGGATAGGGATGGAAACTGAGAGCCTCCTGAAGGATGAACATTTGCATCTGCTCTTTGCTGCCAAAAGTAGCAGCAAACCTGAGCTAAAGTGAACAAAGGTGGTGAGCAGGAGGAGATGGAATGAAAGGAGACAGTGAACCCATTTAGGGATTGTTCTGTCTTTGGGCATTTGTTCAGTACTGTAGGGGCCAGAAAGGAATCTGGTTCCATCCTAAAGAGGAAATGGAAACCTACACACCTATTTTGGTAAAAAGCACTATGTCTGAACTTTAGCATGGTCTGCAAAATGCCACCAGCTCCTCCCCAAAGTGCAGTGTTTTCAGGCACACTGATCTGTGAAAAATGCAGGTACACAGGTCTTTATGCTGGCAGGTACCTGATCATTTCTAAGGGGCTTTTACAAGTTAAGGCCTTTCTCCATATGCATGAGTACAGCTGTTAAAACTGCAACACACAGCAGTACCAAAGACTCATAGGGCTTCCCCTCCAGACCCTTCCCCATCCTCATGGCCTCCTTTGGGCACTCTCTGATGGCTTCATGTCTTTTGTATGCTGTGGTGCCCCAAACTGCCCAGCACTGGGGGTGAGGCTGCCCCAGCCCGGAACAATTCCCTTCCTGCCCCGCTGGCACTGCAGGGCCCGATGCCCCAGGACAGGGATGTCCCTCCTGGCTCCAGGGCACTGCTGGCTCAGGTCCAAGTGGCCACTGACCAGGAGCCCCAGGTCCCCTCCTGCAGCTGCTGTCCAGCCTCTCATTGCCCAGTCCACCCCCGCAGCCAGGGGTGTCCTGTCCCAGGTGCAGAGTCCAGCACTTGCCCGTGTTCAACTTCTCCTGGCTGGGGATTGTTCACTTCTCTCATTTGTCTGGGTCTCCTTGCAGGGCCTCTCTGCCCTCAAAGGAGTCAACAGCTCCTCCTAATTCAGTGTCATCAGCAAACTTCCTCAGTGCTCCTTTGAGTCCTGGGTCCAACTCGTTAATGAAGACGTTGGAAGCACAGGGCTGAGCACGGAGCCCTGCAGAACCCAGCTGGTGACAGACCCCAGTCTGCTTCACCCCAGCCACTGTCACCCTTTGTGCCTGACCTGTGAGACAGCTGCTCACCCATCATGTAACACACACTGAAAAAAGAGCACCTGGTGGTATCCAGCACCCCTTTTCTACACCCAGCTTCAACTCAGTTTGGTTCAGTTGTCTCATATTGCCCAATATTTTAGTCATGTCACATTGTAGCTTTAGATTTTATGGCTGATGACTGAGCAGGACAGGTATGGCAAGTACAAAATGCTTATGGATTTTCAGACTTTGAGATTACTTTTTCAAACACAATCTTATATCCATCCTTGGTGGCGTGCACACCTTTTGGGGCCATCGTTATAGACAATGCTACTCTTTTCTTTTTTGACCTCCCAAACTCCATGGAAATGGGCCTTAACTTGTTCAAATTCCTCTTAGGAGTGGGTGAAAAATCTTCATTACAAAGTCACTCCTAATTCCTTGCAATAATGCACTTTGGTATGGCAGGTGAGAGCAGACAGTTACGCAAGCTGAGGAAGTTCATGGCACAAAACTCATGGATCCTCAGCTGAGACTTAGCATGCTTCAGCAGAGCTGAGCACACACTTACCATCTTTGATTGCTGATAAATGGCAGCACTTTTGCCAGGGTATAATCAGAAATAGTGCAGTCAAATCATGCCAAATCTGAAAATGGGGGCACGGAGGTGGCACGGCCGTGTTTTTTGTTTGAGTGGGGGCTATGGGCTTGTCACCTTCTTTTGAATAAACAAAAGCAAACTATTTACTTTCTTGTACCTCACTGCTAACATATTGCCCTTTCCAGGTAATATCATTGGTTCTGGGATCTTTATTTCCCCGAAAGGAGTTCTGGAGCACGCCGGCTCGGTGGGACTCGCTCTCATTATTTGGGTGCTCGGTGGTGGTGTGGCTGCCCTGGGCTCGCTTTGTTACGCTGAACTGGGAGTCACCATCCCCAGGTCGGGAGGGGATTACTCCTATGTCACTGAGATTTTTGGTGGGTTAGCTGGGTAAGTACCCTATCTCTATAAACTAATTTGAAAACACATTTATCTTTTATCATTTATTTGGTGTGGGGGAAACCATCTGACTTGGAAGAGACAACATTTGCCAATAAAAATGCTTCAGCAAAATCAATCTTTCTGTTCTCTGTTAGAAATACCAAATTGTCCCTACACAGACCTGCCAGTGCTGTTTTCCAAGAGAAGGTGACAGATCCTTTCACTTTACTCCCTGCCTCAAAGTCCATGACAGAAAAGAGTGATGCTGTGTCCAAGTGATCTTCCTGTGTGCAAGTCATGAATGATCAGTGCCTTGTACTGAAGAGCTTTATCCAGCAGGCAGGCCAGGCTGGAGCTACTTAGCAGAAATAAAGCAAAGCTGCTTGACTTACTGCAGCTATACAGAATAACCAAGTGTTGTAAATACAGGGGGTGGGGGGGAATGCTAACTCAGGGAATGATTTCTCTTTGAAAATACTACTAATGGAATAGTGTGGTTAAGTTAGGAAGGGACAAGTGAGAGGAGGCTCTTTTTTATTTGAGTGTACACTTTTTCATGTATTCAACACAATAAATTCAGCTGTCAGCTGTACTCACAGACTACTAGAGAAGCACCAGAATGCTCTGACGAGCTCTGTCATTGTGAGTAGAGAGGCCATACCACATGCTGGGGGTTTATTTAAGAAAAACAAGCACCAGTACAGAAAACTAGAGAAAGACTAAGGAAAAAACCCCTCACCAAAACCAGAGTATTCCTTCTCATGTGAGATGGAAAACGAGCTTATGAGTTGAGCTGACTGCTGAGCAAGGACAAATCAGAACAGGCATAACACAGGCAGTCTGTCACCCCATCCCAAAGGCTGTCCTCAGCTCAGTGCCACACAGGCACTGGGCACAGCCAGCATTACAGTCATGCCTGGTCACAGGGTACATTTCTGATGCTTGTCAAACTTAAACCATTGCCTTATGCTGGTTCGTGCAGTCTGTGTTTCTTTAGTTGATGAATCTCTCCTCTGACTGCTGTCCCACTTTGCACAGAAATTTACACTGACATCACAGAACAGATTGAGGTAACAACAACATTGGCTTGGTTAAGCAAACCTCAACTCCACTGAGGTTTGTTCTCTCCTGGGGGCAGGAGCTGCACAGCCAAGCTCCTGCTTCTCCAGGGCACTGCAGCAGGCAGCAGCAGCTCCCCTCTTGCCTGCTCACAGGAACAGTGTCTGCAAGCAGTGACAAGGGAACTGAGAGCACTGAACCCCACAAACCCTCACGAGTCCCATCCCTGGAACATCACTGTGAAGGAGGCCAGAAACATGAGAGCTCCACAAAACCAAAAGAATTTTGCTTTCCAGGGGAGAAGATTAAACTACTTAGAAATCAAGTACAATTAAACCTGGCTTTAAATTGTTCCTCAGCTATCTAGCTGCTGTAACAAAGCACACACCAGTTATTGATCATTACCCAGCATGGACCTGGGGACAGTCACCTCCCAAGGCAGGAAATTCTGCTTGGGCAGCACTTACTTGGTGTCCAGGCTTGTAATGCACAATCAGTATCAAAAAAGCACAACCTGTCACCTGAAGGGAAGTAGTGCTCCTGTTCTTCCTGTGTAGAGACTTTAGCTCTTCTGTCAAGAAAAGAAACGGTCCCACTGTTATGACAAAGGGTTGCATTAGGCAAAACCCATCAGGTAGGTTTTGATGTAAAAAGGGGGACTTCAGTCATATTTTCCAGCAAAGCCAAGCTGGGATTGTGTCCTGCTGTACTTTGCTGAGCCAGCACCTAAAGGCTGCAGCTTTGGGGAGCTGTGACCAGCACCTTCAGCTTCCCACTTGGGAGTGCCCCTTCACCACTGGCGTGGCACAGGCTCCGAGGGGCTGCACTGTGCCTCCCCTCAGACAAAAACCACTGCTTCTCTCTCTTGATTTAATCCTTCTGCAGCCAAGTACATCAACTCGGCACACAAAGTTTGAGTGCATCTGCCTTCCCCATGCATTTGACGTTCCCAGTGACCAGCTGGGAGGTTTGTCTATTCATAAAAAGGTGTTTGTTACAAGAGCACACGCTGTACCCACCCAGATCACAACAACTGCACTTCTGTTGTCTTGTCCCTGTCTCCCAAAATTCTCCCATTTATTATGTTTTCCTGCATAGATAGAAGGCACAAAGAAATGCTATTTGGTTGTAACAGCCATCGGAGTACTACATGCCCCAGCTTCTGTGGCTGGCAGCATTGACAGCTGGATGCGTAACATTTTATTTCAAAAGCCACGTTGCTAGGTGTGATGTCGGGAGGTGAATGGAATGGCAGAGGCAGGACAGGTCCATCTCCCGAGCTGGCATCAGCCCAGCTCAAGGACAGCATGAAACACTGCTGAGAAGTGGTGGTGATGGCAAACCTTGGCTGCAGACAGCCCTGAGCAGAGACACCCCCAGCTCCTCTGGCCAAGGGAGAAGCAAGGGGTGAGGAAGGCTTCCAGTAGTACTAGGCTCTGGTCTGGTACCAGAGAAAGACTCCTGCTTTCATCTCTGTTTAGAAATCATTTAGGTTTTAAACAGCATTATTACAGTAAATGTAGACAGCATTTTAACAGTAAACAAACTGCAGGGAATGTGTCACAGCCTGTGCTGCAGGAGCCATCTGAGCACAGCTCTCCTTTACTTGCACACGGGCTTGCAAATCTGTTTGAGTCATGAAAAGAATATTACCCCAAATGATAAATAAAAGCTTCAGAGGTATTCTTGCAGAAGTGTAGCAATGTATTTGAATAGTTTAAGCCATAATTTATACCAGCCAAGCCATTTCTAGCTGTTTTTCTGCTGTTTTATCAAACACTCTAAAATTCGTCAAAGCTATTGAAACATAAATTGTACTAAATTAAAAAAATAAAAAACACTAAAAACCAGAATACCAAAATTTAAAAAAAAATAAAAGTAGACAATAAAACACTAAACTGTAAGCAATAATATTTCCTTCAAAGTGCATGCAAAGCACATAAACAAAATAAAAACACCAATCAAAAAATGCATAATGGCATAAACAGTAATTTTAAAATATATAAGTAAAATATAAAATATTTTATAAATATGTATAAATATATATTTATAAAATATAAAATAAAATATTTATTATAAAATAAATATAAAATAAAAATAAATATAAAATAAATCAACTTCTACATAATCACATTAATTTATCATTCAAAAGTCCTTTGTTCCTGCACAGAAGGCAATGAATAAATTCAGCTTCATTAAAAACTCTCCAGTGAGTTTCTGATCAATACAACTTCTGAATGCTCAGCCATAACACAGCAGCTATCACAGCTGCTTCACCAGCAGAGGCTGGAGACTGGACCTGTGTCCTCAAATCAGTCAGCAGAGAGTTTTCAGCCAAAGCTTTGATAAGTGTCCCTGGAAACTGCAAGTATAACATGCTTCAAATATACTTCTATGTTTCTTTTTTGTTATTGCAAAATTTTGAATTTTCCAAAGGCAGTAAGTCTTTCAGCAAAGTAGGATGGCATTAGTAGTATTCAGACTGGCTGCAACTTAAACCAGTTCAGTTTTTCCTGAACTGTACTATATAGCACCTGTTTCAAACCATTTTCTTTTGCTAATGATGCACAAGTAGGGTACACAGGAATTTTATATTTTCACAGGCTGCTTCGAATCCATAACACATCTAATGCAAGATCCTTGTGGGTGTATAGGCACATCCCAAATAGATATTTGAGAACCAATTTCACCAAGTCCACTAGACTATTTAGGACCCAGATGAAACCATGTTGTTTATTTCTTTCCACAAGTGAGGAAATTAGTATGCAGAAGTATCTGCAAAAAAATTCAGTTTTGGTCTCCAGGGATGACTGCCACACATTCCCAGGAGCAGCACAGGGCACCACTCACTCCAGCCTGTTCCTAAGACAGGGGATGGGCTCTAAGCAGACATTATCTCATTCATACACACACTGCTGGGAGTGTGTGCCATTACCTTCAATGGACTTTGGATCAGGCTCAATACCAAACACAGCGGTGGCCATCCAGCCAGTAGCTAGAATAAAGGCAGAGAGATTATTTTTTACCAGCTCTTTCACCACCAGCACATGCAGGAGCTCAGATTTCTCACGAAAACTCCAGTGTTCAGAAAAATAAACCCAACCAAACATCCAAAACCAACCAAACCCAACCAGAACCAACCAAACATCTACATCCTCCATTTTCTTTACATTCAGCTGTCTCAAGCCTGTTGTAAAGATCTGATCACTTCTCAGTCAGCAATGAGAGAAGATTGGACTTCTCTTATTTTTGTAATCACAGCTACTGAGTAACTACTGAGTGAAAGGCTGTAGGGTGGAGCTCCATCTCCAGTGCCTGTAGCTCAGCCCTCAGGGTAATAATTCTGCCACTTTCCATCTGAAGAACAAAGTAATTCCAGGTATGCCATGCTGTGTCATCTCCCTGTCCCAAGCAAACATCTCTCCACAAGCCATTTTACTCAGGAACAGCCAGACCCAGCCAGCTGTGCCTCCAGGTCCTCTGAGTGAACAGTGTGGAGATCTTTTTCTCAGAAATAGGTTTTGATTAAAACTTACCTGTAGAAACATGACAAAAGTGGGCCTACACCTCAGGCAAGCTTCTTGTTTTACTGCCATCTCTCTTTTGAGCTTCACATTTGACAGTGCAACTTTGTCCTCCCTCTGCTAAAATTATGTGTTTGCTTTGAGTTATCTATCCTGCATTTCCGTTCCATGACTGTCATAAATAATCCATTCCCATTAAACCACATTCAACCCAATACCATCTATACCACACTCCATATTACAGCATAGAAACAAGGGCCAATTTTGCCTGAAATGTTTTTTTTCAGAGTCATTCTCCCCACTGAATGCTTTACACAATTCTCAGCCTATGTGATTTGTATGGGTGAAGATAAACATGACAGGGAAGAAGGGGCAGCCCCTGCAAAGGCCCTGCCTGTTGACAGCCATACAAAACAGCTTCACTTCAGGCAGCGCCATCAGCATCCTCATCATTTTCAGCAAACTGTTATTGCTGTTTTTAGGTCCTATTTATTCTTCAGTGTGGACCAGCTGAGTTTACTCAGCAAGCAGGATCTGCAGAGCTGTCCCAGTCATCAACATCACAAATAGCACAAAGCAATCACTGAAGAAAACTACTCTGAACCACAATGGAAAACATTAGAAATTGGGGGCCAAAAAAACAAAAACAGATTTACACAACAAAATAAAGAGAAAGAAAAAAAATTGCTGAGTTTACTGTAAAAAACTACAGTGCCAGCTGGGAAGGTACCCAGCTCTTACATTGGTCTGCTTTACCAAATTAACTGTGGTAGCTAATAATTGCTAATAATGCTTCTCAGAAAAAAAAGAAGTGAAGGATGGGACTGAGAGACATTTACTACCTCAGCTGAGGAACAGCCAGCAAGCAGAACTCCCTCCAGGTTCATGACACAGAGAGGCTCCCTCTGCTGTGCCAGATTTACCAGGCTGGAAGCAGGGAACTCACTGTTTGGGTGCAGACCCTTATAGAGCAACCCATGTAATACAGAAATTTCACTGTGTTATTTGGAAATATCATTTCAAATCCTCATTTGTGTAGCACATTGTATTTGTGCATGGATGTGAACGAGTGACTGTGTGTGTATCTGGGTACACATATACACGGCAAGAAAAACTTCACTTTCTTGCAATGACTGCTTCTCACTACAGAAATAATAATGCTTCAAATATTTTTAAACACTAACTTCATCCACTGCTGCCTTTTTAACTTTTTTTTTTCCTTTGCGCAGAATGAAAAACCAAAATCTCTCACACTTCATATTTGCACAATACCTTGTTGGGCACAATCACCTTAAGCCACAACTGGAGGCAGACAGCCAGCTGTGGACTCCAGCTGTGTGATCCATCACAGAGTACTGCAGCATTAATCTGCCCTGGCCCAGGTCAGAGAGCCAGCACCTGTGGTGATGAGCAACCCCCCAGTGACCAGCAGGGAAGTGGTAGCAGTCCCAAAAGTCCAGCTGCTGCCTATGGCTGAGGGCCCTGCCAAAACCCTTGGGAGGTACCTTCAGTGCAGGGGTTACAGTGTGCTGTGGTGACATGTCAGCCCAGGAGAAACAGAGCTCCTTTCATCCAGACACACAGTTAAATCAGAACATGCCTGCTGGTCATAATCCTCACTCTTCCACACATTCCTAAGCCATGCTTTGCTTTACAATGTTTCATCTAAAGGACAGGTTGTGCTGGGAACATGGGAAGAGGGATGAGGAGAGTCTGAGTGTTCTGTGTGCAGGACGAGGGTGCTCAGCCCTGACGTGATGTGCACGGCTGAGTGTGTGCCGTCTCCTCCAGCACAGCACCAGCACTGCTTTCTTGTGCTTTTCCTTGTCTTTCCAGGTTTCTGCTGCTGTGGAGCGCGGTGCTTATCATGTACCCAACTAGCCTGGCTGTCATTGCACTGACCTTCTCAAACTATGTCCTGCAGCCCGTCTTCCCTAACTGCATTCCCCCCTACAATGCCTCTAGGATCCTCTCCATGGTGTGTTTACGTAAGTATTTCCTTCTTGCACACGCACAGATCTTGTCCTGGTTTTAAAAGGGACCGCTTGAGGGGCCACTCCAGCCAGGCTGGGGTCAGGACCAAAACTCCAAAGGCCAGTGGGGAGTCCCAGGAGAATATCCCACTGTGACTGGTGTGGGATATTCTGTCCCTTTCCACTTGCCAGCAGCAAGCGCAGTGGCTTGGAGGGAGGCACAAAGGCACCAAATCCCTGTGGGTGCAGGGGAAGTGCTGGAAGTGAGCACGTGGCATGGGACAGTGCTGTGCTCCCTGTGGAATCACAGGCACCTGGCACAGGTCACCCACCCCCCCCTTGAGCCCTTCTCCTTCTTAGCCTTCTTTCACATTCACAAATGTGACAGTGCATGCAGCCAGCTCTGCATTAGCTACTTCTGGAGCTGGCAGAAGCAAACCTGAGCTCCAGGACTGAAGACTTTCCCTGTTCCTGTGAGGAGGCAATGAGCCTCGCACACTGAGCGCTACTCAGGCAGTTATTGGAGCTGGGGAGAGCCCCAGCTGGCAGCACCCAAGGGGCTGATGGCTGCCAGGGATGCCCCTGCAGCTGGGAATCTCCTTGGGAAAGGCAGTTCCTCCCTGCAGGAACATGCATGTGTTTTTCAACATTTTGACTGTATGTTCTGAAATAAACATGATTTCATTTCACTGAATTCAGTCTTTTGCTCTCCAGTCCTCCTGACCTGGGTGAACAGCTCCAGTGTGCGATGGGCAACGCGCATTCAGGATATATTCACAGCAGGAAAACTCTTAGCCCTGACCCTTATCATTATTGTGGGCTTCATGCAGATCTTTAAAGGTACTCTGTGAGACAGCTCTAATGGTGGTATGGTACTGCTGATAGACTTATCATTCCCCCTTACTGCAGTGTTTCCTCCTTACAAACTGACCTGAAGGTGTGCTGGGTTTTGCCAAGCTGTGGAATTGCATACTGACACAGCTGTGGAAAGTATGACACAAGGAAGAAATCAGCTGTATCCCCTTAAAAAAGTCCCTTTCCAGCCCACCTTGTAGGATTTGATAGAATAAAGAAGAGGAGCTCACAGTGTTTTGGAATAGTTACTTAAAATTTTTTATCTGTTGTGCATTCCTTGAATTTTAAGTGCTCTGGATGTAAAATGAATAAGCAATGCTTTGCCTAGGGCAGGAAAATATCTGCTCCATTTCAGGCACTAGTCCAATTTTCTACAAGAAGTCACTTATAAGATTAAACATAGGTGTAAAATGTCTCACTGATTCACCAGTTATTGGAAAGCTGAAAGCACAAAATGCTCACAATATTTTTATTACATATGTGATGACTCATATGAAGGATGGAGAAATATGACATTTACAGAGAACAGAAATCTTGTTTTCTCAGTGGTGCTAGTCCTACAGTCTTGACAAATCTTTCAGGCCCATAGCCATTTTATTTTCAAGGGGTACTACTAAACAACACCAAGCCCTTGTAAAAGAAAATTGCATTAAGAGCAGGTAGGAATTTACACTGCCAAGGATCCCCCTCAGTGCAGGTGGACAAAGGGTGTCATGAGAGGTGCTGAAGGTGCCTGCAGAGCATGAGCTGCCTCGCCAGGACACTGTCCTGCAGAAAGCACTGTTCAGCCCCTGGTGGCACGAACAGCATCAAGTCTCAGTTCTAATAAAGAATAAAGAATGAAAAGTGAAAGCTCACCTATTTTAAAGTGTGTGAGCTAGGTAGGTGTAACATCTGGCTTGCGCTCTCTATGCAGGAAACTACAAAGAGTTGACACCAAGCAACGCGTTTAAATTTTGGATGACTCCATCCGTGGGGCATTTAGCATTAGCTTTTCTTCAAGGGTCCTTTGCTTTCAGTGGCTGGAACTTCTTGAACTATGTAACAGAAGAGCTGGTCGATCCCCGCAGGCAAGTATCCATTTCCATGATGCTCTTCTTGAGGGGCTGAGACACTGGAGCTGTCTGGTAGTATTGCTCATTTCATAAGAATGAATGTCATTCCATGTCTGTGGGACTGGTCTTTCTAAAGGAGAGGGAGTTTTGTTTAGAACAGATAGCAGACAGGTTACAGAAACACTGAAATTAAAAAATATTGCACAAGCTATTAACTGAGTCAAAGCAGCCTACAGGTAAGGCAGTATCTTTATGTCACTGTTCAATCATATTCAATCTTCCACAGCAGAAAATTAACCAGAGATGAGATACTGCACAAGTATCTACAGGAAGAATCTTCTTTGTCATAAAAAAAGTCGAATTGTATTGGAAGCTGCTTTGCTTTTTCACCCAAAGGCCTCCCACGGACACCTGAAAGAGAAGATCAGTTGTGCAGTGAAAGAGGCACTCTCTGCCCCAGCACAGCTGTGGGCACCAGCCTGCCAAGGCAACTTACACTGGGTCACTGCTGATCCTGGGTATGGGAAGGGCTTGGAAAGGATTTATCACAAGAAGAGTGAGAAGGCTGGAGGGAGAGGGAATTTTAGTTTAGCAAAGCTCAAATGTTTCAACATTTCTGAGTTAATAAAGTGGAATGACAAATGTCAAGAGCAGCTCTGGGAGCATTAGTTAACTTCTGGGCATCCAATGCACACAGCAATTAAACAAGAAGAAATGTAAGCTGTTACAGCTTGGAAGGGAATGACTTAAAGCTAGAGCCTTATGAGTGTCTCTGCATGCCAGTGAGTGACAAAGTGTATGTCCAGAGATCTTGGTGGGAATAAAGAAAGTGTGGTAATGTGTTTCCTTATCAAACAACAATATTTTAATGCACCACCACAATTTCAAAGCTAAATAATAATTTTTTTATTACTTAAATAAGGTAAATATGGCCTTAGTTGAGAAATAAAGAGAGAATGGAGCAAATAGCTGGGTTTTTGTTTTTTTGTTTTTTTAAATTATTGTTGCAGCCCTAGTGGAGAAATTAAAGTATTAAAAAAAATTGAATAACCAAAATCAATTCCTATTTTTACTAAATCTATTCAAATTCACAAGGTTAAACATGCTTTCTAAAACCCTTTTTTTCCCAAATCTGACACACAGAGAAAAATGCATTATGTTAGATACAGAACACTTCAGGTGTCCACCTCTATGAAGGTCTCTGGGTTGGAGATCAAATACATCTGTACTCCAGTGAGTTGCCAGGGTATTGTGTGCCCAGACCAGGTTTATGGTCCACAATGGGCCAGGGCAGCAGCTGGACAACAGGATCCCCTTCTTTTTCAGAGCAGGCAAAGGTAGAGCAAAGCAACACATTTTATTCCACCACGGTGCCTGTACCCAGGGCTTTTGGAAAATGGATGTTTTATTTTTCAGTAACAGTCTGTCCCCATCCCAAGCGAGAGCCCAAAGGCAGCTCGTGGTGTCTGTGCCGGGAAGCTCCCTGCAGACAGAACAATTTCAGAGCACTTTTAGCCTTCTCTAACGTGCAGTGGGTCAGGGAGCTGATGGAAGCACTGCTTCCCTCCAGGGAAAAGCCAATGACCCCACCCAGCTGAGTGCCCCTCCCGGGCCATACACAGTTTGTTGTGGTCTCACTGTGCATGACTGTAATTTCTTATCTACCCTCCTAATTCTTTTATTAGGAACCTACCTCGTGCCATATTCATATCCATCCCATTGGTGACATTTGTGTATACGTTCACCAACATTGCATATTTCACTGCCATGTCACCCCAAGAGCTCTTGTCCTCCAACGCTGTGGCGGTAGTAAGTAAACCATTCCCTGGATGTATAAAATACACTTTGATTTCAGTACTGTGCTTTGCAGTGTATTTCAGTTTCTCTGCCTTCTGTTGCTTTAGACATTTGGTGAAAAGTTACTGGGCTATTTTTCCTGGGTTATGCCAGTCTCAGTGGCCCTATCTACATTTGGAGGAATAAATGGATACCTTTTTACCTCATCAAGGTTAGATGGAGTACAATTTTATGAACATTATCTAATTTGGGGAGGGGCTGTTTTAATTGCATTTGCTAGAGAAATGCTAGCTAGACATTTTGGATGTTGTAGAGCATGACTTTGTTGTTGGGTGTGTTGGATACAATCACTTATGAATTATTCTTTTTCGAATCAACAAATGTAATATTGAATCATGAAATTTCTGGCATATTAATCCTCATGAGTTACTGAAAGTGTTTGTAGATGTGGTATAATTCACAGTAGGAGCCAAACACAGCTTTAGCATGGAACCAAAGTCATTTTATATCAATAAAGTTCCAGTAGCTCATAGCTAAACTGTGCTTTGCTCAAAGAGGAGTTTAAGGGCCTGGTGCTGTACTCAGTTACAGACATTTTCATGCCCGTGCTGGAAAATCACTTTTCAAGCAAGATGCTTTGCATGCATACTGCTGATAGTTGGGCCAGGACCTGTAAAGTCTGTAAGATTGTAATCAATAAAGTCTGTTTATAATAACTGACCTGTCTGGATTTAATTTAGAAGGTACAAAGTTTTGTGAGGAAACAGCCGAAGTACCTTGGGGAAGTTATTTATCCCAGCCCTTTTTGCATGCGTATGATGAAATGCAACAAATCAGAGTGCATATGTAACAGGCTATACACTTAAAAGTGAAATGCTACAGCATGTTAAACCTTCTCCAAACCCCTTTTGACACTGTAAATCTTCAGAGTGTTCTCCCTCACTGGGCAAAGAGGCAATGCTGCCCAGCAGATAGTCCTGGAGGTATTTTGGCATCTCAGAGCAGGTCTTTCCCCAGGTGACATGAGCTGTTAAAGGCTGGAGGGTTTAGTTCATTTTAGTTTAAATACCTTTCCCCAGGGGACACAGTCTCTAGTTGTCTCTGCAGTTGCAGCCACAGCTCGCTTCCATGAGAAGACCAAAGCAGGTGGTTGAGATAAGAGGTGTGATATGACTAGGGACTGGAGAGGCTGTTGCATACCCAGTGCATTCATCATTACTCCTCTTATTTCAGGTTATGTTTCTCTGGTGCTCGAGAAGGCCATTTGCCAAGTTTGCTGGCCATGATCCACGTCAAGCACTGCACGCCCATTCCTGCCCTTCTCATCTGCGTAAGTTACTGTCCCTACTCTGTCACCTGCTTGTAGAAACACTAAATCACTGGAAAAATGAGCTGGAAAAACCCCTGAGAGGTGGTTTTACCCCAGAAGAGGAGAAGTGGGTCGCCCTGAATTGCAGCTGGTAGGTGCCAGCTGTGAAGCTCCAACTGCCCCCGAGAGAAGCAGCCTTCAGCCTTGGAAATAATTCCTCCTTCTCCCAACCCCCTGGGCACCTGAAGGGTTTTCCTCATAACCTGACTTGCAGTGTAAGCTTGGCTCTTGTCTTGATTCTTGTCCTGCAGCAAGAGACAGGGACTGGCTTTTGAAACAGGGATACTTCATTTAAGAAAACACAAGATCCTTGGACCAATTTTGCCTGCTTCCCACAAACATTTGGAAATCTCCATGGTCACTGCTAATCCCACTCAGGCAAGGCTGCTTTAGGTCTGGCCACAAGAGATATGGTGGGTCCCAAGGAAAGGAAAAAGTGCTCCTGAAATTACTTTCAACAACCAAGACACCTTGTGAGGGGTAGTCGGGCAGTTCTCTGAGGGCCACAGTTATTTCTTTCCACAGAAATCCCTTCTTTCCAAAAAAATAAGTAGGGACAATGATTACAATGGCCCTGAGTAGTGGCTCTGCTGGATGGTACATCAGGCACACAAGAGGTCACCTGCAAGGACCAGACACTGACCAGATGCTGGCAGTGCTGGGGGCTGCTCCAGCTGCTCCCATGGGAAAAAGATTCCCCTCACTTTTCAGACAGGATAAATTTCCACAAGACTAATGACTTAGGGAAGTCTTTATTTGAAACAGAGCTTCATATGCTTTTACCAACAGTGAAACTAGAATGTGTGATGGCTTTTACAGTGGCATAGAAGATGATAAAGAGGAAAATTATTCAGACTGCTGCTGTCCATGGCCACAGGGCCCAAGCAAAGGAATTCCCCAAAGGGCATTTGCTTGAAACCTTGGCTGCATCAATGGCTGCCAACTGCAGATTTGCCTCCTGCTCATTCTGCTTTTATGACAAAATATGTATTTTGCTGAAGTTTTACAGCATTCCTGTGGTGGGGCTTAGTGCCCCATCCAAAACATCCTGTGTATTGCCCATTGAAGGTTTGGGGTAAACTGCCCTGGGCAGCCATCATGGCATCTTGTGTCCTACAGGGGCCCATGAGGCAGAATTGTCCTTAAAAATACCTCAGCTGAGTGTCAGAGGCTGTTTCTCTGTGAAACAGCCCCACCAAGAGTGAGCTGCCTGTCGAGCTGAGTGAGCCATGCCACACCATCCCCCTTGAATCACAGTGCAAATCACAGAACCAGCATGGCATATGAATTCATCATTTGAAGGTGTTTTAATGCAGCTCAGTGCACATCCGATGCTGCTAGGAAATATTTGTTTCTTAACAAATAGAAAGATAATAATAGTATAGTACATAATACTTTAGGCAAACCTAATTGATGCATCAGGTTCCTTGTCTGTTCCATTGAATCACGCCTGCGTGGAGAGAAGTTTGTTTGTACATGAAGAATGGCTATTTCAACACTACCATCAAGACCTTTATTGTTACTGATTTACTCCTTTACTTCCAAAAAAATCAAGGGGCCAAGCTATATGTCAAATTTGGACTGCAGTTTTTTTTGCAAGATGATGGGGAGTAGCTGCAACCCCTGCCAGCCATGTGGCCATGGCCAGAGCATCCTGAGGGCAGCACCCCCTCTTCAGCCACGAGCCACTGGGGACGACACCAGCACAGTGAGCAGATCTGACACATCTGACTCCACACTTGCCACTCCAAGGATGTCACTGCAAAGCCCCCAGTGGCAGCAGAGCTGTACACACAGAGGGTACAGTGCACGCTTCAGGGCAGAGCAGAGACCGTGTTACATGGCAGCCATTGGAGACGGTGGCCAATTCTAAATCCATTTTGTGGTGAGACAGTTCAAAGTGTTGAAATCCCCCTGCCAAGCCTGCAAGGCTTTGAACAGGGGAACAGAGGGACCAACAGGGCGTTTGGTAGTGGTGGTGCTTAATTCCTGGTGCTGGAGGTGCAGAAACCTTCCCTTCTGGGAGAAATTTACTCTTGAAACAGCTAATTAAGAACAAAGGGACATAAGCACAAAGAGAGCCTGGAACAACACAAACTAAATCTTGAGCACTCTCTGGAGGGATTAGGATATTTAGTTTCCCTCAGGCTCTGGGCTCCAGCAGTGTTCACTAGAATGATATTTTGTGCAGGTGAGTGCTCAGTACCTGTGGCACCAAGAGTGGGGTTTGGGGCTCCAGGAGCAGTGCCCTGGCCCCCAGGTCAGCTCTGCTGGGGCTATGGTATTGATGCCTTTTTGCTGGTCCTAAAATCACAAGCTAGACACAATTAGGTGATAAAAAGGGATTACCTTTATAAGGATCCTTATGTGCACAACTCGCCAGGTGGAAAGCGATGAAGATGCACACGTAACCTGAAGTGCATACAATTTTTATATGTTTAGCAAATTAACATCACTGACAAGAATCCCCAATTAGAGGCATAAATGATGAGGTAATTGCCCCTCAGTTCAACTCTTTCTGAATCCCCCCTCGCCCCCACCACTTAGGAACTGAACTTTGTTAATGAAAATGTGTCTCAGAAAGCTGGTTTCAATCTTTGCTTCTCAGATAATCTTAACTTAGACCCCCAGCTTGGAGCCACTGGGAAATTTATTTTGTTTTTTTGTCTAATAGTGTAGGTAAAAAGCTAGATATGAATACTATAACAGGCTACAGTACTACAAATGTATGTGTACAGAATATAGAGAGAATATAAAAGCAAAAAAGGTGAAAATCAATTCAGTATCAGTATGATACAGATATAGAGTTCAAAAAAGCAAGCAAAAAGCATGGACATTTCCACCATCCATCTGCCAGTTTCCAAACGTTAGTACTGCTCATAAGATTGATGATGCTAATCAGCTGTGACATAGGCCAGCAGGAGAAAGGGCAAACCTTTAATTCTTTATAATATACAGAGCACCTGCAACAACATAGTGCTTGAAACACAACATGTTAAGTCTAAGAAACTCTTTCACCTGGCATCCTCACCATGAGGTTCAATAGCTTTTAAAACATGTAACAGAAAAAGGTGGAGTGGGAGCTTTGCCAACCATCCCAGCCCTACCTGCCTGGTCATGGGCAGCAGAGACACCTGTGTCAGCACCCCAGGGTATTTATAAACAGACCCTCTAGTCTCTGCCTTCAGCATGTCCCAAATCACCCTAAATACCCATTTAGCCCAACCCTAGTAGCACAGCTCAGGGATAAGGAACAGAGCCACAGGAAGCAGCACATGCCCAGCAGGTGCCATAAACAAAAGGATTTTTAATGCTTTTATGGGATTTTTGCTTGGTTTTGTTGTTTTTAAGCTACCTTTTCTAGTAATGGCTGAAGAAGGCTGTGCTCCTCTCTTTGCAGTGCCTGGCCACACTTATCATCATGCTTGTTGGAGACACATACACACTAATCAACTACGTATCATTTATTAACTACCTCTGCTATGGAGTGACAATTATGGGCCTGATTGTTTTACGCTGGAAGAAACCCAAAATCTTCAGACCAATCAAGGTGACACTGTTAAAGCTGAATTTCTCGGTTGCAATAGTGATTTGCAAAGGGTGGGATGGGAAACACCTCCCAAACCGTGCCCCAGAGTGCCATTAGTGGAAAAGAAGGATACACAGGCAGATCTCATGTGAACTTGTTGGGATGGGCAGAGAGGACAAGAGCAGCAGAGGGAAGGGGGACACAACCTGGGGGGGTCTGAAGCCTGCAGTTCCTGCAGCCCACCACAACCAGCCAGCCATTGCTGTTGCTCTGCACAGTCCTGCTCTGCTCTGCTCTCTCCTGGTAGGTGAACCTCCTCATCCCCATCACTTACCTGGCGTTTTGGGCATTTCTGCTGGTCTTCAGCTTATACTCTGAGCCGGTCGTCTGTGGGGTTGGACTAATTATCATTTTAACCGGAGTGCCAGTGTTTTTCCTGGGAGTCTACTGGAGAAATAAACCAAAGTGTGTAAATAGGCTAATAGGTAAGCCAGCACTATGTGCCTCCCTGCCCTCCCTGCTCAAAGTCTGATGCACTGGCACCAGAAGAGCCAGGAAATTGCCTGTATGAGGCTGGCCACCACTCTCAGTCGTGGGCAGCTGCTGGGCACCAAGTGGCCAGGCTGTGCTTTTCTTTGGGGGATGTTTTGCTCACTCCAGGCTACTTTTGCCTCCTCTCATGTCTCTGTGCCCACCCCCTTGGCTTGCTCACAGCAGCCTGTGCTGTGGCAAATACACCAGGGTGTCACTTCACACACAGGGAGACTAAATGAGCAATCACAAAGGGACTGAGGAGTTTGTCTCACCTGTGCCCTGCCTTCTTCACTGCGCACCAAGCCCTGTGTGACATGATGAGCTATCTCATAAAGTTTCTTATAAAGCCTTACATTATCCCTCATATAAAATTAAAATTTCCAGTAGTCTTTTATGTTTTGGTTGAGTTTGATTTTTAATCACTTTGCTGCAAGATGAGGACTTTCAAACAAGCTGATGGAGGGTTTCCATCAGCTGCAGTTGGCTCTGCTGCCAGCCACTCCCCAAGGCCAGTGGTCACTGCAGCCAGGCTGACACAGTGCCAGGAGGGCTGGCAGCCATTCCATGCCATTCCATTCCATTCCAATCCCATCAGCCTGCCCTGGGCAGCACTGGCAGCTCTTTGAGGGGCTGGGGAAAGGTAGCCCTAAAGCTGTCCCATGTAAATTTGCCCCTGCTTCAGGAGCACTCTTTGCTCACTGAGCTGGAGTGGGAAGGGTTGGAGGGGGCAGTCAGTGGCAGCAGGGCTGTGCATCCTCCCGGGGTGGCATTGCTCCAGCATCACATACTTGTTCAGAGGAGCAGCCCCATTAACCACCCATTAACCACTGGTCATTTGCTCCTTGCAGAGTCCATGACGTGCTGGGGGCAGAAGCTGTGTTTTGTGGTGTACCCTCAGTGTGGAAGTGCTGAGGAGGAAGCATCCTCAGCCCACTCCTGGAGGCTGGGGAGAGAGACAGCAGTGAGGAAATAACAACAGCGTGGCCTTTGGGGCTGAAGTGGCTTCTTGTTTACATGCTGATTTTTGAAAAAAAAAGTTTTTCTGGAAAAAAAAATTGTTTTAGAGCACCAATAGTGAAGCCCATAAAATGAGCTACATCCTTTATGGCCTCTGTAGATTTTAGTTATTCCCTAAGGAAAAAAAAAATAAAAAAAAAGAAAGAAAAGAAATAAAATGTAAAATAAGGCACTGGTTGGGGTTTTTTCTGGCAGCAGTCTTGCTCAGCAGGGGAAAGCAGCACAGACACAGCTCTGGAATACTGATTTTAGTCACCATGAGGGTCCACCAGAGAATACAAACTTAGGCACTTCAGAACTAGGGCAGCTTCCAACACAAAATCAAAGTACAGAAATTGAGAGAGAGCAAGGAGACCTCTCGCTGTCCCTGGGTGGGGTGAGTGCCCACACCACAGGAGGCACTGAAGTAACAACCCCAAGGATCACCCCTTCCCACGGCTGGAGGAGCTCAGCATCTCCAGCACAGCTGGGCAGGGTCACTGCGTGGAGCACGGGGTCAAAGCTGCAGCACCAACAACCACCTGGACCATCCCAGCAGCACTTTGTGACAACAAAAAAGAGAAGTAGTGATCTAGATCTCGAGTATGTCAGGTTTGAAGCGGTGCTGTCAAGGTGGAGGGGGTGTCCTGCACCTCCCAGAACCCCTGCAGGAAGCTCAGCACCACCCAGGAGCCAGCTGGGCAGGATGAACACCTGGAGAGGAGCAAAGCCTCAGCCCTGGAACCCAAAGGAAACGCGGGAAGGACTCTGATGTTCCTCCTGTCGTGTCAGGTGCTGTCACACTGCTTCAGACACCACTTCCCCATTTCAGCCGTGCTAACAAGCCTCAGCCCTTCACACATCCGATGCTCCTTAGAAAGTGCTTTGTGTATTTGATATATGCAATATACTAGGAAAAAAAATCTCATTCGTGCACTTAATTAATATAAAGAGTTTTGCTGTTGCAGCAATATGGCCACTTTCACACCAGGGAAGCTTCTGAAAATGCAAAATGTGAGAACAGCTCTGAGCTACTATTCTTTTGCAGTATTTGAAAACAAAACCTATCACATTCAGCAGCCTTGGTAACAGCCATCTGAATGTAATTTTAAAAGTATCTTTCCATGGCCCTGGCACAAAAATTATGGATTCATTATCTCTTAGTTAATTATTCAGAAATACTTTTGTAGTATAATAATATCTATGTATTAAAATTCTATTCATCTCTCTCCAAACTTTCAGATGATAGACACTAAAAATAAACACAGATTACATTCTTCTCTTTGCATAAAGCTTTTATCTATAAGAGATTAAAATATATATTTAGCTAGAAAAATAGGTGTGGTTTTGTATGTATATGTGCACACATGTAAAGAAAGATTCCACATTTTATATAATAGTATGACCATATAGTTTTCTAATGGAAATCACAAATATTCAGTTTGATTTTTTAAAAAAGTTCAGAGCAGACCTCCCTGTGGCTAAGCAGCACCTGAACCTTTACGTAATGTCAGAGCTCTCATGGCTCAGTCTCTTTTTCCATAGCTCAAAATCCACCTTCTGATGTATCATTTCCAACACATTAATTCTCTCAATACCTTTACTAGCTAGTGGGAAAATGGAATGTATTACAGCATCAGAAATACTGATTGCTTTCAGAACTGCTAAGTTTTGGCTTGGGTTTATTTTTGTTTGTTTAAACAATTAAGGTGTGGAAATCAGCCAGCACAGAAACTTTGCAGCTCTTGAGACAAGTCTGTATGGTAATGAGAAAGGTAATAATAATAGTAATAGCAGTAATGCTGCAATAGCTACCAAGGCTTTTCTTGGCTATTATATAAGGAAATCAAAAGCAAAATTAAAGAACAAATTCCTCATCATTGTTAATTGAGTTTGGCTCAGGTTTTCCCTGATTATATTGACATGCTTTATAAGTAACAACATTTGGCCTTTAATCAAAAGGCTTAAGTTAGAACTGGGTGATTTACTAGACCTCATCTTTGAATTAGATACAAAGCCCCAAAAAGTGTTCCATGATGTTTCGTTTTTAGGACCAGCTTCATCTCAGCTCCCAGCATCACATACATTAAAGGCTTTGCAAAGGTTAGTGCCTAATGTGTATAATTTCTAACCATGGAAGTCAATGTACAAAATCAGAAATATAAATTAATATGCTAAATGATATTTAGCAGCACACTCAATGCATATAAGAGAGATTTCTCTTAAAGACAAAGGAACTAGTCCCAAAGGAGACAATTACTAGTATTTTAAAGCCCACTGAACAAAAAAAAACTCGAACAGCTGACACTGTTGAGAGTACTGTGATACTTGATACAGAAAGGCAAGCTGTTTCCAACAGAAAGGAGTTTAAATAAAGCTTGAATAGCAGTGCAGTACTATATAAGCCTATATATCATATGCTATTATATTTATGTAGCATAAAATATTAGAGGCTGTAATGCAGAAAAACACTCTGCGGAGTATTACCTCTAAGTCAGCCTAAGGCAAAGTCAATAAAAGTGTATTGGATTATTCTTACCTGATTTATCACAGGACTGAAAAAAGCAGCAACAGAGCACAGTCACCACTGTGCTACATGCTTTGCAAGATAGAATTGAAGAAGATAGAATTCCAGGAGCTGAGTGGACACAGTTGGGAAGCACAGACAGAATGAGGCAGAGGTATTTCTGCTTGGCCACCCCCAAGTGTTTTCAAAAACTTGATAAAGGAATTTATTGTTTTCCATTCGTATTGGTACATAAACCAGAAGAGTTTGATCTCAGAAGGTTTAAGGGATGAGACTCACAGAATCACGGAATATTCTGAGTTGGAAGGGACCCACAAAGAAATGGAATCCAGCTCTTAAGAAACTGGCCCATATGGGGATTGAACCTTGGGTTCAGCACCATGCTGTTCCAGCTCAAGGACAGAAGAGTCCCTGTGTATGTAATAACCCATTCGACTTGGAAACATCTTTACAAAACACGTATTGGAGAATATGCAGACAAGATTTCATTAGCCACACTCCGTGAGTCCTGAAAGCACAAGCCCTGGTGCAGCTGTCAAGCTCAGGACAGGGGCTGGTGGCCCGAGGAGCAGCACCTTTGCCTGGCCAGGTGCTGTGGTGGGCTGGGGAGCCCAGGACACAGCCACTGCCACAGCTCCAAACAAGCTAATGCTGTGAGAGAAACTGCTGAAGAGGTGAAGTTAAACAAAAGAATTCATCTTCAAAGGAAAGACAACAAATGAACAAACAACCAGCCCCCAACAGACACGCTGTCCCATGCTTCATACTCAGAGGCCTTTGTCAAGGTATTTCCCATGTTTCACTTACTGTTAAACCTTGGGAAAAAATCATTTGGTTTCCAGCCCTTTTGTACCAAGAACCACATCAGAAATTGCTCGCAGTTATTCACCTGCTGAGGAGTTCTACGAGAGGTACTGAAAGAAAAATGAAGGTGAAACTTTGCTTAGAAGTTGTCTTTTCCTAAAGCTGTAGAGTTCAGAGTTGTGTCCTGTCTCCACCCTCAGCTGTGAGTATAGGCAAACCAAACTCTGGTTTTTAAACTTCCTCTCCTTGGTCCTTGACACCTATCACCAGTGCTCTACCTTCCACAAGAAACTTCTGCACTTGGAAAATGGAAAAGGAAAATCCAAGAAAAAGGATTAGAAAGTGAGTAAGAAGATGCAGAGAGGCCAAAATCAAATTTGTCTTGAAGTCCTACAGTAAGACACAGCAATAGAAGGGAGATCCAGGAGGCATCGTAAAGCAGGGAACACACAGAATGAAAGGGAATGAGATGTAAACCTTCACCACTCACTTCAGCCTTGGTAACCATTCAATCCCTGCAGCCAGGAACACAAGAGCCAGAATCTGAAGGGGGAAGAAGAGCTCACTGAAGTGTTTGCTAGGATGACAGACTTACAAAGGACAGGACACGGGGTGTGCTGCCTGCAAGGCTCAGGTTCAGCTCTTTGTACTGGATTTTAAACCCTAACACTTGCCTGGGAGATTAAAACTCAACTTCCAGCCAAGTCCAAAAATCTTAAATAAGCAAAAGCATTTTTTCCTTTCAAAGGTCTGATTAAAAAGTCCCCAGTTCCCTTCAGGCTTCTCCAGTTTGCCCCTTGTTTTTTTCTAAGACCTATCTATTGTACTGCACAGGCTGTCAAAAGACCTGCAAACACTCAGGTACCATCTACTCCCCTACTTCCATTTCATGGGCTGTTCTCATTTCAGCCTCACATCAGGGTATGATGGTATGGTTTGAAACTTTAATGCTTCTGCCACTGTAGCTGAATGAACATTCCATGGCAAAGCCAAGCCAAGGCAAGCCTTTCTGCTAGGCTAGAAGGTTATCTCTGTGCATCAAGCTGTGTCCTTCCATCCTTCATGGCTAGAGACAAATCTGGGCTCACCGTGAAGTCTATCCAATTCTCTTCAATACAGATAAAGATTTCCAAGTCTGCAGAACACACTCAGTAAAAAATAACTCAGTCTTTACCTTCTGAAAAACAGCAGGACAGAGCCAGCAGTACCTCAAAGAGATGGGGAAAGAGGAGCATCAGCAAAACCAGCACTGACCTCAGAAATGGGAGAGGCTGTGCTTCAGGAAATATTTTTTAACCGCCCTAACAATCATACACTTCAGGGCACATTTTTTTTTAGTTGGGATATATGCACACATACACACATACATATTAAAGGCAGCTGTATACAACAGTGAATTTCCTAGTACCAAGATTTCACAGGTTTTATTTAAAAAGCGATATCCCTTCGACCAGCTTCAGCTACCAGAAAAAGCAGATGATAAAAAACCCAGAGGTACAAAACCAAACCAAAATACACTTCCCCCCCCCAGAATTCATGTCAACACATGGAGTCATGGGTTGACACGTAGGAGTCTAAGTCAAACCAAGACTGTAGGAGTTCAGTTTAAGAATCCTCAAGCTCAGGTGTTAAGAGTGACAGTCAGAAACCCACAAGCTCTGGGCACGTGAAATTTTATTAAAAATTAAGAGATCCAAAGCAAGGCAAAGTACAATGATGTCCAGCATCTTTCTTGCTTGGTATCTTGCTCAGTCCAGGAAGCAGCAGTAGACACTGGTAAACACAATGCCATACCTGAATCACATGCTATGGTAAAATGTAACTAAATGAATATATGCAACACAAATTAAAAACAAACAAAAAAGCCAAAATGCAGAGAACAGAAACAGAGAACAGTACATTTAAGGGATGTTGCAGAGGCAATAGACAAGCTGGAAGATACCAGAATTTCTAACAGAAGTATTTCCTGTTTTATTAACAGTAGAGAAAATATTAAGGGAATCACTTTTCCCCTTTATGCTGCCTATGAGCTTGCATTATTTTTAAACCAGTAGGTATTCCTCTCTATTCAGAGGGGGTTTTTTGGAAAGGGCTTTTTTTAGAAGGGTTGGTTTGGTTTTTTTTTTTGCTTGCTTGGACAGGGGAATTTTCTATCTTAAAAAACCAAAAATACACAAACTTAAAACGCTTTGTTTGCTGTCTACAAAAATCTTTAAAGAGTGCAGAAAAACATTATTGAAATTACAAAAAAAAATTAACAAGTTTACTAGCTGATTAACTTAAGGTTGTATAGTCTTGAAAGTGTTGCATTTCCACTTTTTCCTTTTTTCTAATTTTAAGAATTTCTGAATACAAGGAAGCAGTTTATATGAATCAGAACTGAGGTGCCTTCGAGGATGGTTCATTCCCTTTTAAACGTTTTTAAGAGATGGCACTAAGGCAGACTTTGTGATTTATGCAGGTATTGACATTCCAGGGCACTGCAGTTTACCTCTTTGTGCTCACAGTGCAGAGATTTCTTCTGTAAAATTAATAGTGGATGTGTGGCTCTTCCCTTCCTAGGGTGAGCTAGGAGAGAAAGCTGCCCTGCAGCACACAGGAATCAGTGCTTAGAAAGAGCACCAGGCTTCTATTTCTCATCGATGCAAAGCTGTATATCCAGTAATGAGGGCTGTGAACACTTCTATATGCTTCAACATCAGATTTTCATTAACCTGGACTTTTTTTTTTTTTTGATGTTTCCAAAAGTAAAACCTCGGTGAAATTTTCATTATCAAATGAATCAATACACAAAATATGTATGATAAGCCTAAGAAATAATGTGAAATTACACATCTTTAAATAGTATTAGCTGTTCAGGGTTGTTCCCAAAATATAGCAGTACTCCAAAGTACACATTTCAACTTTATGAGCCTTATGATGTAGATAGTTTTAAGGCATGGCATGATCAGCATTATTTTATTATAGAAATATTTTTCTGTAACAGAAATAAATATACACATATTTCTAAGGTCCTTCATATCCACACAATATAAACCTTTAATCTTTCTCCTAACTAAACTTACACATACAAGTCTATGGATTTAAACTTACCTTAGACAAAAAAAAAAAAAAAACAAACAATAAAGACACTAAAACCTATAGGCTTTGATGGAAACTACTCTGGCAGTGCAATGACTACAGTACATGGCCTTGCAAAGGTGGAAAGTACCCAAAACGTTTATGAATGCTAGGAAAACAAGATCTCTCTCAAAACTACATTTTCTTTGATGAAATGAGTTCTGATCACAGAAGAACCTGGAAAAAAAAATATGTAGCAGTATTTATTTAATACAACTACAACCCTTGTTATGCATTTTGCCACAAGCCCTTCCTGGTATTAATGCCCTTAACAATTTGAAATCTTCTAACTCTGGAATGCACAGCATGAAACCAATTTGCAACAGAAGAGGGGAAAAAAGAATCACTTCTATTTAATTCTTCTAACTTATATTTTACTAGGCCAAAGTCCTATTCCTTGGTGTTTTTTTTTTCAAGGCACTCCCCAAAAGGGAGTCCTACTGAAAGATCCAGGGCAAAAACTAGCCCGTTTAAAAGAAAAAAAATCTTTGACACTTTGATGTAAACTTAACTGACCACTGCTGAAGTCTGTTTGCCTTGACAGCCAGGAAAGTCCTGTGAGCAGCAGAACTCAGGCCCACAGTGGCCAAAGACCCCAATTTCACAAGTTCAGTTAGTAACTCTGGAAAACCTGAATTCCTGCAACAACAAACAGGTTTTGGAGCACTCGGATCTTTACAGAGCAGCAGCATCAACTTCCTTGCTAACACCTTTATAAAGCACTTTTGTCACTGTCACAGGGGAAGTGAAGCAGAGCTCTGCTAGAGTAGGGTGAGTGTGGCCACCACCCCAGCCATCACAACAGGACCAAGCTATGACACATCACAGTTCTGGCATTCTGCAGAGACTCCTCGTTAAGCAATGCCACCTTCTTACAGGTAAATAACTTGCTTACTTTTAATTGCACTCCAAAAAACCAAAAAGGCACCAGTTTACATTTAGGTGTGTACAGCCTACACTGTGTCAGCTTTAAAAATGGCACTGATGTTTTTCAGTTCTTCAGAGAATAAAAAGAAAATTAAAAAGCAATATAACATTCTCTAAAAATAAAAGTACAATCACTGGCTTATACATCTGCACTTCCATAGCAGATTTACAAGCAAACTTGTGAGACAGATTTTATTTCAATAGAAAACAGAAGTCTGGTCCTGACCAAGTGCTCAGTGCTTCCCAGTGCAGCTCCAAGGAGCTGTAAAGCCTCAGTGTGCTTCAGGCACACTCAAAGTGGTATCAGCATAGAGTCCCTGGAAACACAAGGGAGGAGAGGAAAAAAGGTGGAGAAGGAAGAAACAAAAGAATTCTGCAACACTCACAACATCACTATGAAAAGAATGCAAGACATGACAATACAAAAAAGAAATACTGCTGCAATCAGGGTTCAGTGCACGACACTTACACTGAACACTGCCACACTCTCATTACAAAGCTTTAGTAGCCAAGACACCTGGTTTCAGTCTGAGTATTCCACAGAGAAACTTTGGATTTAGTGGATGCTTTGAGCTACATATGGCCATCAAAACATTTCTGAAGGGAGCAAAAAAAGTGAGCATTTTCTGTAAAAGAGGAAGTTACAATGGATTTTAATTCCTCCTAAGTATGTTTAATTAAGATTATTAAATTTTAATTAAATTATTATGCCTAAAAAGACAGTGTTATTTGTAGCTTAGAACTCAGAGTTACAATGACTGGTGTCTGCCCCACGTTCTCAAGTTCAGTAACACCACTGAAAGGCAAAGAAACACTCAATGCAGAGTTTAAGAAAAGAAATACCAGAGGAGGGAGATGCCTCTAAACTGCAGTAACACATTCCTGTTCTCCTAGCCCCTAACATCACATACTGGCCTACTTCTTTCAGCAACAGCAACGGTGACATAAACTTGTCCCATTTAGTCTTGTACTGCACTCACTGTGGGATTAAAGCACACTCATTTTAAGAGAGAAAGTTGGGAGCACAGACATCCCACCTGTCATCAAAGTGCACTGCCACAAAAACAATGAAGTTACAAAATCTACATGGACAAAACAAAAATTTTTATTAGCAAACAAGTAAAGATTCATCATCACTGGTATTGTTTTCAGAGAAGGAAGTAGATGACTGTAACATTGGCACTTCCACAGAATGGCAACAAGCTGCATGAACACCCAAAGGCTCCTCCTGGTATGAGTTAGGGCAACATTGGTTTTGTCCATTCACTTGGATATGAACATTCATAGGGCTGTCTGGATAACCAGATTCCCACATTTTTAAGGGTAATCTACATGGATCTTCACTCAGTGGATGACTTCCACTTAAACTACTGTCCTCTGGGACAGTCCTCCTGGATACTGACCCTCCATGGATCGTTTCTGTAACACTTTCAGATAAAGGATCTCTGAAAGCCTTTCCTGGATCTGCTTTACTGGACTGCTTAAGCTCTCTGTCAGAGTCAGCACTTAAAGATTTGTTGGTGTGTCCAGCCTCAGGCTCTGCATGTGCTGCTGTGCAGGTATTTGGCTGGCAGATGTTGGAAGGCGATGGCTCTGTGCTGTCAGTCTCTGGCTGCAAGCTGCTACATCCAGCCTCCTGTGGGCCCCTGGCTTGGCCATTTGCCTCTAAACTAGGTCCTTCTGGGGAAGCTGGAGGGCTCCCAGCAGTCCCATCAGCACTGCTGATGATTCCATCACCCAGAGTAGTCTGTGAGGTGCGGGCAGGTGTCAGGAGGGGGATCTGGCCTCTCACTCGAGGTCTGTGGAAGAGTCTGCTCCAGAGCCTGCCCAGGCGCCGCCGGGACGAGCTGCGTCTTGACGAGTGCCGTCTCATCTGCCTCCTCATGGCTGTTCTGATGTTCTGCAGCACAGAAGCCTGGAACACACAGGTAGCAAACTAGCATTTCACACGTTCTCAAAAGATTTCTAAACCCTGCTCTCCCCACGAGTATCTCCACTTGATCACAATGCTCAGACTTGATCCCCGTGCCTCCTTCTTAAATGCGCATTTTCTGACAATCTAGTTGAGAACATCAAAGTCAGCTCTGCCTCTACCAAAATACTCTCGTACATTCATAAAATGGTTTGGCTTGCAAGGGACCTTAAAGATGACCTAAAGATTCCAAATTTCCTGCTGTGAACACCTCTCACTAGACCAGGCTGGTCAATGCCCCATCCAACCCGGCCTTGAACACTGCCATGGAAGGGCAGCCACAACTTCTGTCTCTGACAGTGTTTCCTTTGAGTTTAAGCTCTACTTGTTGGCCCAGGAAATTAATTTTCCACTGGAGTAACAAACTCTTAAGTGCTTTATCACACTAGGAACTGTATCTCAGACACATACTTCTGACAGGGTACAGGAGTTTTCTGAGTACTCAGTAATGAAACAGAATGACTTAATGGCTTGCCAGCATAATTTACCTGTCAATGAAAAACAATCATTTTGGAAAACTAAGATTTTTCCAAAAATACTGCTAGAGACTTTATTTTCTTATTATTTCAGGTGCTTTGACAGTTTCAGCTTGAAAAACCTTTCTTTTCTATTTACTTTCTGACCTTTCTCTCTATCTCCATTCAGTCTTGATGTACAGCAAAAGTGCTTATCTCAGTGCTGTTCCCCAACAAACACAATTAATGGGTTCAAAAGTACCCACAGCACCTGTGGAACTGTGGTTCTTCAGCTCCATGTAACACATACACATTTTTATATTCCTTCCACATAATTAGCACAGCCCCTGAAATACAGTTCCAGATTGATTTTATCTAATTTTATAGCAGTTTGGCAGCTGAAATATTCATTGGCACTTGTGTGCGTACTTGTGATGCATTGTACACGGGGAAGTCTTCAACTGGGGGAATGAGTCCTTGTGCAATCAGCTGTCCATAGGAAGGTGGAGCTTCCCGGCGCACAAACTCTGCCTCCAGCCGTGTCATCTGAGTCTCAAATGCTCTGGGAACAGAACCAGAGGGAAGACATGGCACAGAAGTTACAGCTTGTCCTGCCTCCCTGACACTAATGTGTAACTGCCAAAGGGCTCATGCTAGGCGTTAAAATCACAAACTTTTCACTAAGCTCCACGGAAGACTTATCAGGATGCAAAAATGAACAAAAGGACTAAGGGTACTAAGTATAAATACGAATTAATCAAATCAGCAAACTCTCTAGTGCAGTCTCAGGCTGGACACTGTGGCAACTGAAGTTTTTTCAACTGGCCAGTAACTGTGCCAGTAACAGCAGTAACTTGTTGAGCAAGGGCCCAAGGGTTATTTTTGAAAAAGACGTTAAGAACTGGAAACTATCATACAACAGGGGTACCTTGCAGTTGCAGAGAAGTTTGCCAGACAGAGGCACTGAAGTTTCCACAATAGCACAGCAGCTCTTTTGCAGGTCCTTAATCATGCAGATTTGATCAGGAGAGAATGCAGAGCACACTATTTAAAACACAGTGTCAGCAGCATAGCACAGAACTGGTACATGATGAGATGGGAACCAGAAAGTCCCTTCTGATTCTCTCCTACAAGGCAGAACCTCACTTGCCTGTAACACACAGGCATAGAAACACACACTACACCTAAAATGAGGCATTCAGAACCAGGGGAAAGGGGCACAGCTTACACCATGGACAATTCCTGCTCAGAACAGTCCCACCATAGCAGGACATCACTTTTAGCAGTACTGAGAACTGGAGAATCTGAGGAGGGGTGAAGGGTTATTCAATTCAGATTCAGTGAAGACTTCGCTGTAGAAATTCAGCATTCAGTTTTTGGCAGGGGCAAGGGGTTTGTTGCAAGAGGATAAGAAGGAAAAGGAAACTGCTCAAGACAGATTAGGTTAGATACAGATTCTGCCACACTACACAATAAACATGTACTTCTCACAGACCACAGAAGAGCTGATATTTCCACTCACTGCTCCCAGAAATCTTCTCTAAGCCAAATGCAGTCACCACTATTTAGCTGTCATCAGGTCCTTGGATTTGATTTCACAGTATTTTGCAAATTCCCTGGTTAAGAATGAACTTTTTTTTCCTTTTAACACAATGGAAAAACCCGCCACAGATACAAAAACATCAACAAAGCAAGACACTCACCTGTATTCCCTGGTCCTCAGAGAATATAATTTAAATGCACAACCCAATGCTATCACTAGCAGCAAGCCACACACAAGACTCCCAATGAGAGCAGCTGTGATGACCTTCCTGGGAACAATGACCAGGCAGTTACGCTCATCACTTCCATCCTGGCAGTCTTCTTGGCCATCACAGCGCCAAGTCTCAAAGATGCACAGATTTGTCCCACAATGGAAATTTCCTGGCTGGCAAGTAAAGCAGTTTTTTTCATCTGAGCCATCTGGACAGTTCTTCTGGTTATTACAGCGGTCTAGTACTGAGTAACAAAGCCCACTGTTTCCTTCACATGGGTATTCATTCTTCTGGCAAGCAGGACAGTTCTCCTCGTCCTTGCCATTTGGACAGTGCCACCAGCCATCACAATGCTGCTTATCTGTGAAACACTCCTCATCACTTCCACAAGGGTGCTCCCAAGGAAGGCAATAGCCTTTCACCTGATAGGTCGCATTGAATCCATGGCCAGTGCTCTTGGAGCGGGCATGATATGAGACAGTGAGCTGGCCCTTTGATGACTCCACACTCACAGAATGTCTATTGTTGTGGTGTGAAAACGTCTGCATTAATTTATCACCTCTCTCTCCAATGCCATCATACACCTTTACATAGTCATTGTAGCCCAACTGCAAATCGAGCTGCAGCAGAACGTGCCGATTATCCTGTGTGTCCACATACCACGTGCAACGAAGGTCTGACCTGCTGTGATCAGCACGGAATAAGTCTGGGGAAGCAAAAGATCCATAGAAATTACCCAGCCTTTTGCCACAGGAAAGATCAGGACAATTATCTTCATCTGAACCATCACCACAGTCCTTAACCGAATTGCATCTCAGCTCGTTCATCAAGCATTTGGTGGAGTGGGCTGCGCTGCACTGAAACGTTCCTGAGGGACAGATGCTGGACGGAGGGTCCGTTGGGGGGACAGTGCAATTTCTCTCATCTGAGTTATCACCACACTCATCCATGGAATTACACTTCCAAGTACTGGGAATACACTTCCCATTTGCACAACGGAATTCATCTGACTGGCACACAGACTGACCTATCTTTCCTGTGAAAGAGGACAAGGAGAAAAAAATCAGTATCAAAACTTCTGATACCACTTTTCAACATCTACTACCATGCATGTCACAAGCTAATTAGTCAGGCCAGTACACTTCAGCAATACTGTTACAAAGCCACATGCAAGTAATATCAGTGTTACCACACCAATACTTTACAGTTATCGATGGCCCAAGACGCCTGTCAAGAAAAAGTACAGTTGTCGTCCACGTTTTGCCAGAGAGAGTATAAAGGGAAGCCAACAAACAAAGGAAGATTCTACCTCTAATATAAGAAAGGCGAAATCCCTGAGCCTGTCCTGAGCTTGATGCATCTGAGTGAAAAAATATCCATACATGGTCCCTTGCAGAGATGAAAGATGGAGGTATGGAAGATCCACACACTTTGTACTCCTCCCTCTTGGAAGATGGGCCGATCATCAACCAGTCTACTGCACACTTCTGAGAGTCTTCCAAATCAAAGTTCTTAAAACTGTTAAGAACAAAAGAAAGCACAAGTTACAAAGAGGACATGTATCTGGAACAAAACCTAACAGAGAAAGAACAGACTCTAATGGCTGACTTTCTGCATCAAGCAGTGCTGACATAAAGGTATCATATTAAAAGGCAGAGAAAACACCTACCTTCTATATACTACCTTGAGTATATAGAAACAAAACACATCCCCCAATCTGGAAAACCACCCATCTCACAAGCATAAATATCATACCAAAGTAGCTTCAAAAGCTGAAAGAATGAGTCTGCTTTTACTCAGTCCTTAAATAAAACTGCTTCCTAAAATACAGATATGAGGAAAAGCAAAGTTCCAGAATACATGATACAGAAAGCAGATTAATTTCAGCCGTTATTTCCAACTGTAAAAGCTTTGAAACTAGGGATGACAGGGTTGACTACTGTCTTGGAAAAAGAACAATAGGAAGCAGCACAACGAACCCTAAGGGGCTAAGTATGAGAGACACAAATCCACTCTTCGAGCCATGGATGGGCAAGGAGAGACCAAGAAGAGAGGGGTGGAAATGGAACCTAAAATCTAAATCCATTCTCTTTTAATTCAAAGATTAAAATATTCCCTTTCTGGGAGTGCAAATGCAGAGCAAACAAGACTATAACCTTTTATAGTCAATTTTCTAGCCCTTCTGCTGACACAGGCCAAGTGATTATTCAACAGTAGCTTATCTAGTGGAAAGAAGTACCCTGTTTGCAGAACACTGAACACAGCTGGACAATTCTCCTTAACCTGTGGCTCAGGAACCACATGTGGTATTTGTTCTCTGATGAAACAGATTACATTTCTATTCAGCAATCTGCAATGACAATAGCAGATTGCAGACTGCACAGAAAAGCATACTCATTAGGAAAGGGCACACTGTTCAGAACATTTAGAAATGAATTTTGGTCCTTTTTTATGTAACTCAGCTACACCAAATTAACTTGGTAGAAGTTTGTCTATACTCCATGCAAATATCTAGACAGAATTTTCAGAAAGGCAGATAAGCTGCTGCAAAATACAGATCTCCTTCTCTAAAGGATTTTTCACAAACATCAAAGACAAATTCTCTGAAAAAGATAAATGGAAAGATGATTTTCTGACATCAATGTGTATTTACAAAAGGCTGTCAATACCTGCCAGATCTTGACCTTTGAAGTTGAAAGAACAGCAACTACGTCAACTAGCTAATTCATTTAAGCAGGAGACTCAGCCTACCTGTAGGTTCTGCCAAACACATTGGCTTAATAACTCTCAAAAAAAATTTTATCAGCAAGAGCATGAGAAGTAAGAGAGCACTGAAAGTGGTAAGTTAAAATGGAAATTAAGAGATGACAAACAACGTAAGTGCAAGGACAATCCACCCAGAAACGTCCTTCCTTTTCTAACTATTTTTCTCCCACCAACCTCTGTGTATCCTCACAGCTGTGAAGAAATATTCCCACAGCACTTAATTTTTTGCTATAAGCAATCTCATCAAGCTTCTGAAACCAGCATATTTTGCAAGGACGTTTTAGATGACTGTGCAGCCAAAATAAAAAAATTTAAGCACTCAGCCATTCAAAGATAAACCAGAGTATTTGTTACAGGTGTTCTGCATAAAATGTTTTTAATGACCAAGAAAGTGAACAGCCTCTGCATTATGAAAAGGAATTATCCAAAGCATCAGAGAAGCTATAGGTACTCACATGAAGTTTGTTACATGAGATGTGAGACAGAATTACTGAGCTACCACATCAGTTTTGCTCTCTGTAACTGATTTTGGCACCACACATCATGTAGGGTTTCTATCATCTACTTGGAGGATTGTTCATAGGAATTTTTTAATGAAAACTTTTTGACCAAGTGTTGGAAATACCTAACTGTCCAACAAAAGTTTTTAAGAAAAGGGAACAGTCACTAAATCAAGAAATGGAAACTCAGAACTGGGAAGGGGGATAGGGAATAACTAAAAAAATTCTGTTTGTATGATACAAACAAGCTCATTTACTAAATCTTTTGATCCTTTACTTTTGTAGTTATTTTAGATGCACCAGGATCAACCTTAAAGAGGCAAAAAAATATTCGTCTATCCTACCCAGCTCCCAGCACTCCAGCTGGGTCCCACACTCATTTTCCTCACTCTGCTGAAGAGCTACTTTTGTCTATCAAGTAAATAATTCAGCCACAGCATGGTTACCCAACACAGACTGCACAGGGGAGAATCTGCCTGTACCATAAGCTGTCTATAACTTACTTTAAAATACATTTCTTTCTATACAAAAAATTAACACTTTTAAAATTCATACAAAGGAAGGACACTGAAAAGTCAGCTACATGCACACACCTTGTTTACCAACTCCTTTGCAGATGACAGCAATACCTCTCAAGAGCCTGCATTCGTGTATAATTAATAACTTTTCCTTGCACCTTGAAAGTCTAGTATTGTACATTGCTAACAAACAGCTTTTTTCAGTTGTAGAAGAGCCTTTAGTTCCAGCTTCCAATGCAGAAGCCCAGGCATATAGAGGATAACTAATTTTCCTGAGTGTCACTTGTGGATCTCAGACAGATTCAGAGCAGAATCCCACACTTCTTCACTAACAAATCCCAACTTCAGCCACAGAGTACAAGGGTGATGAGGCAGAATAGACTTGCAAGGAAACACTGTGTTTAATAGATTCTCTAAGAACACCATGCCTCTTCAGTAACCTCAAGCTACTGAAAAAAAAAGGTCTTGGTATTCAAAAAGGGCAATACAGAATATTCACGAGAACAAACTCTTTTACAAAAATAAACATCTTAATCCAAAGTGCCTAGAAGTTTCAAACACAATTTCTCTGTGTATGTTCTAGTTCTAATGTGAAGTTTTATGTGCAATAGATACCACAGCAGTTGTAAAATTTCTTCTGCTAAGAGTCAAAGCAAAGTCAAAGCAATTTGTTCCCCCTTACACAAACTAATCAACGGATTTATTTTCAACAAACTTCCCTTTGATTAAGGCATTGCCACTTTATTTCAGCACCTTTTTTATGTTACATTGCTCCTACTAGAAGCAAATTTTTCCTCATTTATGTTGGTGATTTTACACAAGACCAAAAGCATGATATACTTCAACAAGCCCTCACCACAAAATAAAAAACAACTTCTGAAGAAATACGAAAACAATATGAATACATATATTTGCTCTTCCGAGCATGTAAAATTTGGCTTCACTTTATAATGTGTTTTGACAACAAGGTTTTGTGTTAGAAATTACTTCCCTTCTACTCTGACATTAGGTAGCCAACTGATTTATTTTAGCCAAGAGTCTTGAATACTGCACTCAGCCCCTACTGCTTTACTTCTTTCATCATCTCTAATTAGATCTAGAGCTGCTCTGTTACAGTCGTCTGAAGAATAACTTAATCCTGCTACCCACTAAACATTTATTTATTCAGCTGAGCTTTCTCAAACTGGAATGCAAATTTTTCTGTCAAAAGATTAAGTCCAGTGGTTGAATGAGTATTGGTATACAGTGGAAATACAGGACAAAGACTTGTGTTTGTTGCTTGTATGACTACTCAGACACTGTACAGTCTTTGGAAAAGTACTGAAGTCTGTAGTTGCTGCTCTTGAGGGTAGTCTTGTACTTTTGGTATCAAAAAACTACATCATTTTTTGTGACTAGAACAAGAAACAGTAGCCATACAGAAACAGAGACTACTCATGTATAACATCCATACCTCACGCAGCACCAGTCAGTACCACAGGATTTTTAAACAACCTGGGCAGGAAAGCACAAGATTTGAGATGAAAAGCCAAAGACAGGTCTGCTCAGTCACTAATCCTCTCCAGCAAAGCCCTCTGACAGCTCTGCAGGACTGGCATGGGGACCCAGAGGTCCATCCTGCCATGCAAGCTGCAGTTGCACAGTGGACCTGAACTGCAGCCCTTGCACTGCTCAACTACAGCCTTACCCCCTGCACCCCACCTGCTCCAGACATCCCCCTCCACACAAGAGCTTCACTTCTAGAGCACTGCTCCCCTGCTTTGGCATCTTGGCACTCGGTGATGAAAGGAAGGAGAACCTGGCTTTCCTCCAGGCTTTTTTTTCTCTCACAACCAGAGCACACAGCCCTAGTTCACAGGGCAGGGAGAGCAAAAGCAGTTAAACATTGGCATTCCCAGCACTAGAACTACAACGCAAACAAAATATAACACTCACCACAGAACATCCTCTAAAATGGCCTGGCCCTTAGGCTGTTCTCACTGCTACTTGTGGATCTCCAAAACAATACAAGAATATAGAAGGAGACTGGTGTACAAGATGAAAATTATTGGACCAAATTTTGCAGGTTTTGTTTCTCCTGAAAGATGCTATTGTCTTGCTCTTGGAATGTCTCTTCCATGTTTTAATGGAAAAGTACAATAGCCTATTAAACACTGAAAGTATTCTGAATTTGAGAATCAGAACAACTCAGTGTGAACTGAGAAATGCAGCACTAGATCTTGTTTTTACTGAATTCTGCAGAAATCAGTAAACTCATCTGATTCTTTTTCCAGTGGCATGATACTGAAAAAAGGTAACCTCTAACAGTGAACAGAACTCCAGGAGTTTACAGAAAATTACAGGGTTAGTCATATATATCAGTTCTCACCTATGTACTCACATGAAGTAACAGCCTACAATGGGATCTTCCTATTATCTGACAAGTACTTTTACATGGCTGGAAAGTACTTCATTAAACCAGACTATCATTAACACACATTAATAGTCTATATATATATGAGAAAAATGTGCTTCCTGCAAAACTAATGTTTAGCAGAGCTTAGTTTTTTGCCACCTGTAATGAAAGGAATAGTAGCAGCTAGGGAAAAAAAAGTACATCTATAAATAACGTAGGGAACTCTCTACAACCTTTTCAGTAATTTAGGCACGAGGGACGAGAGATTAAAGAAAAAGAAAGCTTTCTTAGTAACTGGAAAAGGACAAACATGGGATGCAAAATCTGAATGAAAGCAATTAGTAAATAAATAAAAAAGTAAATGTCCAATTTGGTCTTCTAAACTAATTTTAAAAATTGGAGAATAAATATTATGGATAGGTCAGTAAGGCACAGTCCCAAAATAAAACCACCCAACCAATTAAGCAAGAAAAGTTATTTCTATTTGCCAGCTTCTCACAGGAAGTGTAGACTGTGAACAACTGATGACTTAATTGCCTCATTAAAAACGTCTACTTAACCACTGAAGCACAAGGACCTGAAGTCAGGAAAGCTCTATTCTACTCCCATCTCCAAAGCACCAGCTAACTGCATAACCTTAGGCAAGAGACACTGGGGCTATTTCTTCAAATGCTGAGCAAGTAAATGGCTATTATGAGATTTTTTTCCAATTAATGTCAAGTTCTGAAACACCATGAGTTTGGTAAATAGACTGTGAAGCAGTCCCTTTAACTCTTCACACAATAACACCCCAGCAGGAATATAGGAACACAACTCCATTTTATGCAGAAATAGAAACTCAAATGGTTTCTGACAATTTCTTTTTTCAAAGCCAGTGTTATGAATCATTGAAGTGAAAGCCAATGAAGGGGATCCCCTCTCCTTAATTAGTAAGAGACAGCTTGAGTGGGTCACTAAGTAGATAGCTTTTCAATATGCTTATCTTGAATTCTGAACATGGAGAACATTTTACTCACAGCCCCCTAAATTCCAGTAATAAAACAATAAATTTATACTCCATCCACACCAGAGTTAATTGCAACCATCAAGTAAGAGCAACTTTTAAACAAAAAAATTTAAAGTCTTTTTCTTAGGTATGAGGAAACATAAACCTATAAAGCCTATAAAATGATGGTACAAAAGCAGTTACTACATATGACATGTTTATCAGATTTTATATGCTTTTATGTAATTCTCTGTGAAAAGACACATAAAAATAGAGAAAATGGGTGGAAAAATCAAGTAGTTTCCAAAACCATAACTAGCAACTGATTACCTGAATTTAAAGAGACATAACAAAGTCCTGGGAAACAGTGGCTACAGACTTGTTCACAGGTCTCAATAGAACCATTCTATCAGACACATGAACTTGAAAGAAAATACTGAAATATGCATATACAGTGGTATAAGCACAAAGAACATCTACTTCCTGCTCATGGGAAGGCTCCTTCAAGGATTTCTAAGAAGTAAACTATAAAGCAAATCAATAAGCATGGAAATGTGAGGATATGAAGAACATCAATATACACATGAAAGACAGACATTAAGACATAGCTTATAAAGGAGATGGCCACAGAAGTCAGCATCTTACATACACGTGTAGATCTGGTCACTGGTCATCTGAAAGCTGCTGAAAAATGCGTTTATAAAAATAACCACCAAGTGCAAACAGTTTAGAAATAAAGAGTACTTTAAGTTGCAATTTTATCCCTTAATGACTCCTGCTGTTATCTTACTTACATAACTGCTCTTACTGTCAACAAGAATTCCAGATCAAATGAAGTGCATACTGTATGACACAACACAAAGGAGATGGGTTTTTTTGGAACCTTTCAAAATCCAGATGTTAGCAGAAGAACTCTGTTTGATTTTCCTAGGAAAATTTTAAAAGCTACTCTTATGCCCTTACCAACACACTGTTAGAATAAGAAGCATATCCAACTGGAAATCAGAAAACATGTTTGCATTTGAAACATCCTAACCTAGGCAAGTCAGCTCCTTTTACATCCTTGCATTGCAAGGGCAACAGCCTTGTAAAGAAACCCTCAGATGCTGTAACATTTTGCATTTCATACTCTGGAGTGAGTCATTCCAAGTACATTTCTAGTCAGAAACATTACAGCACAACAGTAATCCCTGGGATGTAAACATATAGTTTCTCTCGTCTGCGTGTGCAGAGGAGGGTAGGATATGGCTGTGCATTCAGTGATAGAAAACAAACACATTAAGAAGAGATCTTTCAAGTCATGTTGCTGTGCCCACATCTAAACTGTACACACATTATTACCAGTTGCCACACCTGACGTTCCTTTGTTTCTTTAGCCTCTGTTACACTCACACTTGCAGAAGAGTCCTAATTCTAATTGGAGCTCTGAGACATTTTCAGAGCTGAACTGCAGCATTATTCTCCAGAGTCAAGTCCTGTCTCTCATTTGTATGCTTTCTCAGTTTCCAACAATCTCTGCTTTGAAATAAATTCCCCACGTCCAACGTAACTTAATAGGGTTTAAAAGCATGTTTCTATTTATGAATTTCAAATGCTGGCAGGTGTTTACTTCATTACTTTTGGTGAGTAGTTCCTATTTTGAACTATGGATGGTGGAGCCCTCCTATTATTCCATCTGTGGCAGATTTGTTTTCAATTTCTGAGCATCTGCAGTTGTAGAGGTTTTGCAGTCCTTTTAAGCAGCTGAGCAAAAAATGAGCAGATGGTATCAAATGTAAGAGTACTAAAGCCCCCCCAAAAAACTTTTCCTAGGTAAGTAAGAAATTCTTGATTCGTGAAGGATCCTACCATTAGCCCAGAGAAATTAAACACATTCACAGTATGCTCACATTATACCCTGAACAATTTTAACAAACCATTTGCAGTACATTTCAGTCTTTATTGAATAGCATTTTTCTAGAAATGAGCTGAAATTGTACCACAAATGCTAACTATTATTTGATTTGTTGGAAATTAATATTAAGCAGAAAAGCATGTGTCTTTTGGTAAACAAGTAACAATAAGCAATAATTATCTTCAACTGTCTATTAAACATAGAACCATTTCAAGACATCAGTGAAAATGCCATCTTTTCTTTAAGAATTTTACATGCCCACTGAAGCTGTTCCAGGTTTCATAGTCTTCACCTACTGGTATTTATAAGCAATGAAGGGAAAAGGGACTATTTAACATGAGTAAATATATTGCTGTTTCCTACTCCCTCATCTGTCAGGGGTATAGGAAATTTCACACAGGCATTGTGAAGACAAATGCATTCAAAGACCACAAGTGACTTCTGTAAATAACAGATATCAGAAGAAGCCTACAGAAACAAGACACACTGAAGCATTTTTAAAAAGACAGAGGTGCCCAACCTGGAACCCTGTTCCAGTGTAACCAATTTCAGCTTTCTTCGGTCTTCAAGTGGCTCACACTGGTGTATCAGGCAAACTCACATTCTGTTTTATTTCAGCAAAGCAATCCTTTACCCCCACAAGTATCAAACCATACCTAATAGTTATCATATCTCCATGGTCTCCTTGAATGTACCAGCTGCAGTTTATGGCTGGAGGATAGTTTGATGGCCAAGAAGGACTATAGATGACTCCCCGTCTCTCTGTGTGCTGTTCCAGCTCTCCACTGCAAGCAGCTGTTAATAAGGGGAGAAAATAATATTGTTAACACTTTACCTAATCAACAACTCATATTAGCTTCAAGAGCTTTCATCAGTTTCTGGAGACTGCAGACATATGAGAGTCAACAGCTTTATCCCCTTACAGCTTTCTTCCCTGCCCTGTTTTTTTAAGACACCCACAGCAAGTGTAGGTAAGCATAACCTGCATTTCAATGCAGGACCAATCAATAATCTTGTATGAATCTACCACAGGCTACAATCAATATTACTGCACGGATCTGCCAAGAGGATGTAATACAGAAATCCTTCTTACCAGCTTCCCAAAGCCTAGGTAGGTCACCCAGCAAGGGAAGAACAATCATATTAACTGTAAAGTAGCTAGCAGCTCCTTTTTTTGTAATATTTGTTTCTGGACATACTGTTATTCTCTTAACCACATAAAGAGTTTGTAAGGGTTAAAAAAATACCACCACCCACCATACTCCCACCCCTCCCACAAAAAAGTAATCTGCAGTCCAATGTTAAATATTTTCACTGAACATTACTAAAGGACTCTACATTCCTTCTGAACCCACATAGATGGGAAAAATTTTCACAACAGGGAAAGGAGCAAACAAGGCCAAATAAAGCTCAGCATTTTCAAAGCACATTTAGTTCTTCCTATGGAAAAAAGCAGGCTATATCAAATACTTGCAATTTGTAATTAAGCATTCAAAAATAAAAATTAAATGTTCCAAAGACAAGTTGAAAAGCTGTTCTGATAGGAAAATGTAGTCCAAGCAGACTTCAAGAGGGAAAATTCTCTGTAATGCAATAGCTATTCTGAACAATCTCCAAAAACATTATTTAAACTATTTTTAAAACAAATTACTATCTAGAGCATGACTTGTGGACTGCAGCTGAATATTTCTGTTTTTGACAGAAGCTTACATTCTTGCATAGCTGAAAAATGGAGCAAGGGAAAAAAAAAAGGTTGACTATAGCTTGTCACCTCATACACACACGGATCCAAATACACTGCATTAAAAATGAGAGATTTACATTGGATGTGTGAAATCCAGCCACACAAATACACCATTTTCAATTCCCAGGCAGGATCAGCTTTAACTGCACTGGAGGGATGGAGGGATGGAGGACCAGCAAAGCTACTTGGCTGCAGTGAAGTCAGGTGGCAGGGCTGCCTGTGGAGCTCCTGGTTGGGGCTGGCCTGCAGTATGTCCCCTCCAGGAAACCTAGGCCTGGCACTATTCTGTTTGCTCACAGTAAGCACTTTGGAAGTGAGAGCCACAGGAATACAAAAAAGCATGAGGCAAGTAACTTACCTGAGGCAAAACATAAAATTGCTATTATTTTCATTCTCCAGGTAGTGCATTCCACTGAAATACACGCATATAATTCCTACTAGTCTCAAAGGCCACAAAATCATACAGCATACATAAATACATGAAAACATCTGTTCCTAAACACATATTTGACAGTAATGAAGCTACAAAAACAAGAACATTTTTGTTATCACATTTCTAAAACCAGAGTGGCTCCATGCCAGACGCTGAGATGCAGTTGCAATTAGTTACAAAAGCAAATGTAAGATCCACAGGACTTCTCAACTCCAGTTCTCAGTTTCTTTAGGTCTATAATTGTGCTCCTCCACATACTTGTTATTATGTCAACATATCACAACAGCAAAAGAGAACCAAGAGCTAGCAAACACAAAGGAGCTGGAAAGGCTGCATTTCCCAACTGCCAGGTTAATAACACTTCTAAATGGGAAGGAAACAGAATGCACAAAGTGAAAGAACAAATACAGCGGCAGCACTACGCAGAAGCTTCAGTAAGACCTGTGCAAGTATTTCTGCTGCCCTTGTACCAAATTATGTTCTGGATTAATATCCCTTATTCATACAGAATCAAAATTACACAAAACTTATTTAGTTTCCATTCTGAGGAAGTCCCACTGACAGGCTGATGGCTCTGCAGGAGCACTTCCATTCACACATCCATCAGTGTAGTTAGCAGAGCTATAATTCTCCCAAATAGTTGTTTCTCAGTTTTAAGAAGTAATTATAAAGACTCTGAGCAATAGTTAATTAAGTATCCCAGCTTTTTTTAAGTAATATCACTACATTTTTTTTCTTTTGGAATAATGTAGTTTCCTAACATAGAAGATCTGCTGTAACATCACAGTTTAGGTCTTCAGTGAGAACTGTTTTTTCTTATTCACACTGCACATCTGATATAAATGTGAGGCAAAAAAAAAAAACAAGCGACACAAGAAACAGATTTTTCCTTTTAACAGAAGAATTGTAGCTGTGCAAATCTAAGGACATGGCAAGTTAAGGGCTGCACTGAAACTACATGGCATTTTTGACAGTTCACCTGACAATGGCTATTGTTGCCAATACTTTGCCATGGCCTTATCCCCTCTGACACATACCAAGCATTTCAGACTTGTTCTATTCAAAATCAAAAGGAAAATTGCTTGGCTCTTGCAAAGGGTCCTGATTTGAATGGACCACAAATCTGAATTAATATTTGCTTTGGCTTAAGACAATTTAAAGGAGAAGTCTCTGGGTCTAGCTATCTCCCTCAGGGGTCCAAGTAATGAATGTAAGTAGATTAAGTGAAAAAATAACCCTTTACTAACAAGCAGAATAGCAACACTAAGTAACAACTAAATACGAAGCTGCTCAATCCTTGGACTCCCCAAAATAAAAGCGACCCCAAACAAAAATTGCCAGGCACAGTTATAGATGAGTACTGTGATGGGTGACTGTCACAATTAGAGGATGAATACTGTGTGTATGATAATTTTGTGGATATATGTATATGTTATTGCAATATATCCTCCCCTAGTCCCCTTCCCCTTGTATTGTGACCATGGGATAGCCAGAGTGGTGGGGGCATTTGGGGAGGTTGGTGGCTTGGTGCTGCAGCTGACCTCCAGTCAGGGTGTAAGGAAGCAATCTCCAGCAGTGGATGGCAGAGAAGGAGTTAACCAACAAGACTTTGGGAGGGCCTGGGGGTATAAAAGTCAGAGCATCCATTCTGGAGGTGAGCACAAGGTAGTTTAGTCCTGGGCTCCCAGTGCTGCTCTTTCTCCTTATTCAGTCTTTTGTTGTGTTTTTGTTAAGGTTTAATAAACCTTTGAAATTCTAAAAGTGAGCGTGGTTTCTCTCAACACCCCTAAGATGGTGCCCTGGATTTCAAGCATGCAGGGCAAAGGGGGAAATGGTGTCAGTCTTTTCCCCCACCTGTCTCTCACTTGGCTTTTCTCCTGACTGAAGTTCTCGGCATTCGGGGGCTGGGAAGGAACTGGTCTTGCTGGAGGCAGGGGCAGTGAAGACAGGGCTGGGAGCGGCTCCAGCTCCCGAAGCCGCAGGGATGGGGCTGGCCCCAGACTAGAGCTAGGCACTGCTTGCCCTCCGACTTCCCGAAGGGCCCGAGGAGAAGAGACCGAGCCCGGGGCTGTAAAAGAACTCCCTCCATGCCTCACCTCTGACCCCGCACCCGCGAGGGGCACAGAGCTGCTCGGGCAGCCTTTAAAAAACACAAACTCACACACAACACACACACCACTCCCGGCCCTGGAGCCTTAGAGATACAGGAACCATTTCTGGGCACTGATGACTGTGGGGTACACTGTCATTAGGAGTGACACCAAGACAGTATTGCCAAAACTGAATCACGCTCTTTTAACGATATGTCCACTGTCCCCTAAACCTGTTGGAGCAAACTGGGGACACACACATATACACCCCTCCCAAAACTACTGCAGTGTTTACCCAAACCTCACTGAATTGCCTCGTGGTTTTGATGCCTTTTTTTCCCCACCAAGGCTCATTACTATAGGATTTACAAATATCAGTCGACCTCCCTCCTAAAGCAGCCAGTTCTGCTCCCGGTGCACTGACTGCTGCAAGGCAGAAAAGGTGAATTACCCGAGCACAGCTTCCAGCAGCTCTTTCTTCATACACATAAATTTTGAAAGAAAAAACATTACTAAACACAGCTTTCAGTGCTGACAACAAAATGGTAAAACCACACAAGGGCAGAATTTTATACTGCTGGGGCTTCAATATCAATAAAAAGGTCCCACTTCCCTCCTCAGCTCCTGACCATGAAATCACAAACATTCCTAAGTACTGTTTTATTAAGCTGGGCTTCAGCATGACACTGTGATTCCTTAAGGAAATTAAACAAAAGCCTGTTCAAATTGCCAAAACAGCTAAAGGAAAAGGAAGTTCCTAAATAGAAAGGTACACTCCTGGATTCTGAAGACTTTATCATCAGTGACAACGACAACATGTAAGAATAGCAGTGATAACACTTTTTCAACAATTCCATGTCTTTCCACAGCCTTTCTGCACAAACCTAGAAGTGAAATCCCAATTCACTAAAAACTCCAAACTGCTTAAATTTCCCACATTTAGCATTATTGAAAAAACATAAAAATACCAATTCCTGGATTGGCAAACTGACCCACCAAAAATCTTACTGAGATAGTGCTTTTAAAGAAAAGATAAATTATAAAGACAGACAATAGTAAATCTTCTACAGTTAAAAAAACAACCCTAAACAACAACAAAAAAACAAGCAAAAAAAACCCAACAAAACCACACTTTAAACAAATGCTAGAAGAGACTTGAGTTCAGAGAGTTTCATTTTTATGTCAAGAGGGCATTAATCTTAATAAGGCTTTCTGTAACAATCAAATGGATTTCTTCTACTGTAAACAGCAGTAGATTCCCTCTGCTAGTTAAACTGTAACTGAGACAAGGTAACTCAAAACTGTATGAAGACAAGAAAACATGAAGGCTACAATACTAGGAGGTTTTCAGCATATTTGTGGAATAAAAGCCAGATGTTACAACTCTATTTCTAGTGAAAAAAAGTGTTAGAAAGCAGCAGAGCCAACTGGAAGAAGTTCTACATATTTTAAGCTGAGGCAGTATCACCAGTCTAAGTAAGCAACTGTGTAATTACTTAATTTACACTTTGTAAACTCACATACCATACACCAAACTCCATCAAAAGCTAAAGAACCATCCAGGCAGAATATACTGGGATATAAATGACACTGTACTTTTTCCAATGAAGGAGTGGAAAATACTGTGTTGCAAACAACAGGTTTGTCCACATGGTTTATCCACACTTCCTCTAAGCTTAATTTAAGCAGGTTACCTAACCATAAAATTACAACCTTCTCTTGATTTAAACCTTCTCTTATCCCCCAATTTTGACTTGAACACTCAAGCTCCCACATTATGGGATTTTCTGTTTTCCAATATCCTTTCCTTCCATCTCCCTTATTTGCCGTTTTTTGGCTTTAACATAAATTGCAGCCTGTTTGGGAATAAAGTACATCTACATGTATGACGGCGTATTAACAGTCACAAGGGGGTCCTTATCACTAAGAGGACCCTGACTGCAATAGCCCTGTAATGACAGTAAGTCACAGCACTGCTAGAGAGAAGGAAATTACACTAAGTGCTGCAATTCTGCTTGAATTTCCACGCTGACATTCACAAGACATTTTTAATATTGTTTTATCTCCTTCAGGAATGAGCCACTCTCCCTGACTTGATGCTCCCAGGCACTTCCTAAACACAGAATTTTCCCGTGAACATGTCAGCATGAGCTATGACCTTAGCCTCAAACTTAAAATTTTTATCTATCACAATGACAATGATGCAGTCTATAATCCTGTTGTGGTTTAAACCCAACTGAAAAATAACCCCAGGCGGCCACTCCCCACCCCCTTGGGTGGGAGACGAAATGCAGATTAGGGGTTGAGATACCGATGTAGCGTTATGGTAACAATTTACAGTTTAGCAGCGGCCAGACGAGGCAGCAGACGGTGCCGGCAGCGCTGACAGAGGTGAGGCCGCGCCGAGCGCTCCGAGCCCGGACAGCGGCACAGAAGGGACGGAAATGGCGGCGCGGCCTCCGAGCAGCGCCTCGGGCCTGGCCCCGCCGCCGCGGCCCTCCCGGCACGGGGACAGCGAGCCGGGCCTTGGGGACAGCGGGACAGCGAGCCGGGCCTTGGGGACAGAGGGACAGCGATCAGAGCACTGGGGACAGCGGGACAGAGACCAGAGCCTTGGGGACAGGGGGACAGAGATCAGAGCACTGGGGACAGAGGGACAGCGAGCCGGGCCTTGGGGACAGTGGGACAGAGATCAGAGCCTTGGGGACAGAGGGACAGTGACCAGAGCCTTGGGCACAGCGGGACAGAGATCAGAGCCTTGGGGACAGCGGGACAGCGAGCCGGGCCTTGGGGACAGAGGGACAGCGATCAGAGCCTTGGGGACAGAGGGACAGCGAGCTGGGCCTTGGGGACAGACGGACAGCGATCAGAGCACTGGGGACAGCGGGACAGAGACCAGAGCCTTGGGGACAGGGGGACAGAGATCAGAGCACTGGGGACAGAGGGACAGCGAGCCGGGCCTTGGGGACAGAGGGACAGCGATCAGAGCCTTGGGGACAGCGGGACAGAGACCAGAGCACTGGGGACAGCGGGACAGAGACCAGAGCCTTGGGGACAGAGGGACAGCGAGCCGGGCCTTGGGGACAGCGGGACAGCGAGACAGCGAGCCGGGCCTTGGGGACAGAGGGACAGCGATCAGAGCACTGGGGACAGCGGGACAGAGACCAGAGCCTTGGGGACAGGGGGACAGAGATCAGAGCCTTGGGGACAGAGGGACAGCGATCAGAGCCTTGGGGACAGCGGGACAGAGACCAGAGCCTTGGGGACAGAGGGACAGCGATCAGAGCCTTGGGGACAGCGGGACAGAGACCAGAGCCTTGGGGACAGCGGGACAGAGATCAGAGCCTTGGGGACAGAGGGACAGCGATCAGAGCCTTGGGGACAGCGGGACAGAGACCAGAGCCTTGGGGACAGCGGGACAGCGATCAGAGCCGCGGGGACAGCGGGGACAGCGATCAGAGCACTGGGGACAGCGGGACAGAGACCAGAGCCTTGGGGACAGAGGGACAGAGATCAGAGCACTGGGGACAGAGGGACAGAGACCAGAGCCTTGGGGACAGAGGGACAGAGATCAGAGCACTGGGGACAGAGGGACAGAGACCAGAGCCTTGGGGACAGAGGGACAGAGATCAGAGCACTGGGGACAGAGGGACAGCCATCTCAGAGCCTTGCGGACAGAGGGACAGTGATCAGAGCCTTGGGCACAGCGGGACAGAGATCAGAGCCTTGGGGACAGCGGGACAGAGATCAGAGCCTTGGGGACAGAGATCAGAGCCTTGGGGACAGAGGGACAGTGATCAGAGCCTTGGGGACAGCGGGGACAGTGATCCCCGGGCCTTGGGGACAGAGGGACAGAGACCAGAGCCTTGGGGACAGAGGGACAGCGAGCTGGGCCTTGGGGACAGGGATACGGGCCTTGGGGACAGCGACCCGGGCCTTGCCTGGCACCGGGACAAAGCCCAGGAAGACTTAAAAGTCCTAAACATCCTAAGATGTCATCGTCTGTCTTAAACGTCATTTAAAAAGTCACTCTTTCATTAGAACACCTCTTTGTACGGGGAAGAAACAGTAACAGCTCAAATGAACAGTAAATACAGGTAATGAAAGTGTGTCTTACCTAATGATGTAACAGCACTTTCTATTTTCCCAGTCAGGAAGAGATTCACTGTGTAAAGACAGAAAAATAACGTTCAGACAGATTCTAGTGGTGCAGAGTGGCAGTCAATAGTTAACAATTCCTAGGTGTTTGCTGGGCTGTTAGCATAAATGCGTTGCAGTTTTCCAACAAGAACTTTGCTTATCTGCACAGGCAAGTAATGTAATCAACTATTATCCTTTACTGTTGCTAGAACAAGTCAATACATAATGTAAGTTTAGCACCTCTGAAACACTACCAAAAGAAACGATTGCCAATCTATTCTAAATTGTCTTCCATAGGATTAATTTAAATAGAGGAACTCAAAAGAACAACTACACTAAAACATTTATCATCACAGATAGTGACTTTACCTGGTTAAATGCTGGATAACTAATGCGATTATTATCCTTAAATACTTCTCCTCTGAATAAAGCAAAGTTTGTTCCCCTCAGATAAATGTCACCTTGTAAATCAGCTGCTAAAGCTAACATGATTGCCTTGACTAAGCAAAAGTTTTCAACAAGGTCCACTAATACAATCAAAACAGGATGAGGCAGTACATCTGACTAGCAAATTAAGTTTCAAAGACTCTTCACTTTCTCAAAAGTCTTCTCTCACAGTATATACCATTAAAGTGATCTGGAAAGAGTAGTTATTGCCAAAGAAAATTTGTCCTGTGTCACTGTGGCTCCAGAAGTCAGCATTAACATGTAATTCCCTGTTAGTTTCCCCACACATTCTTTAAGGCATTTCTTTAAAAATTACAGCATGTTCCACTGACTGCTCTCATATCAACAGTTATCTGTAATCTACAAAGATAGCCTATTAGTAAAATGACAGATGCTTAGAAGTATTAGAAACGTTTAAAATGTTACCAAAAACTTAAATTACAACATCCCAGCCCAAGCACTCACTTTGGCTTTATTTTGAACACCTTAAGTCCTAAATCTTTTAATAGGCAATAATTTAGTTAAAAATATAATTTAGAAATCAACAATAAGAGAGGAAGACAAACCGTCCCTGTTCCCAGTAGTCACTTAGGAAGCAGCTGACAATTAACACTATTTATGGCTCAGTGTAGGCCCCCATTGTCTTCTACACAGTCTAAACACATCACAAAACAATGACCCTTCCCCTGACTACCTTCTGTTGTAACTTAAACCAGCACAAGAGGTACAAAAAGTATCAGACACTAAAGGGATGGATATAAAAAACAATTCCTTAGCTTTTCAATTCAGGCCCAGTCACGTTTTTCAGTCACCACACTACAGCAGCCCAGGTGCCTACAGCTGTCCCTCCCTGACTTTTATCAGGCTATCCACAGTTTGGATTTTCTCCCTTTGGGACGACTGCTACAGACCTCAAGGCTGAGGCCAGGCCCTGCAAAACAGAGAGGAAGACTGCTCCTGGTGTCACTCATCACAGACTTCAGGGCTCTACCACAGGGACAAGGGCAGTGACTTCTCCCTCCTTCTAAGCACTCTTGGGACTAAGCTTTTAGGAACACCCAAAACAAGGAGGGCAACTAAATGGCAGTGTATGTAATGCTATAGCTTGAGGAGAAACACACCTGAGCCGTAATTTGTGTTAATAAGCATTACTATGATGTTCAAAGGACCCTGACAGCACTTATTTTATTATATAATTACGTAACATTAGTAACATTGTTATAGATAACAACAGTGTCCCACATAACTATTTCTTCTTTCACAGTGCTAGTTTGCTCCCTTAGGTGAATAAACCTACCTTGAAGCAACAATACCATCCTGTACCAGGAAACAACATGGCTCTGTTAACTCTGGCAAAGCAGCACATCTGTTTGTGACAAACTGCATCGTGGCAGTAACAGCAACACAACACTTCCTCACACAGTATTAAAGTGCCACTATTTCTGTAACCATAGTAATACAGTCCTAAAGACTGAGATTAAATTAATCCATGATTATGTCACAAATTTATATTCATGAGAATTAAAATACTCGGTTTTGCTCTAAAGAAAATACATGAATATACTCTGCGTGACTAGAATCAGCACAACTAAAAGCAGTGTTTGAAGATACACTGTATGGAAGAGTCTCTGTCTACCAGCACTACCACTGTAATCTTTCTTTATATGTTTCCTACCTGAATACTCTCAACAGCCGTAAGAGAAACGAGCTCTGAAGCAGAGGTTTCCTCACATGGCTTATAAGAGGCCCCTATGTCCTTTTAATGGAAATAAGTAGGATAAAGACAAGGGGCATAATAGAGTGGAATCAGCCAACTCAGAGCTACATTACTGAGGACTGTTTAACAGAAAGCCCAAGTTCACTACCACAAATGCAGTTATAGGCAGCCTTGTACACCACACCTGACAGATACCTGAGAACCCCCAGAAATACTCATTTATCTCTGAAAAAAACTTTTACTGGCTGCAGTTGCAAGTTCTTTGCTCTCATTTTCAAACCCTTTTATACCAAGAAGTCAGCAAAAATACCTCTTTAAAATAAAATCTAAATCTCACACCAGATACTTTCCCAAGCAACTGAATAAGCTTAACAGTTTCCAGTATTGATTTTGCTCACTCAAGACCATCAAATCAAACCACAAGAGCACTGTTAAACCAGCACACAGATCTCCAAACTCTCAGAGGCCCATAAGAAAGAATAGCCACTCCCTGCTATTTTCTTGTCTCATGTCAAAACAAAAACAGGTGAGAGACTAGAGTATGATAAAGTTGTTTTTTCTTCTTAACTGTTGAACAGTTACGAGAAAGCCAGAAAAAGATCCCCCAAGTGCTTCAGTTGGCTTGAACTCCATGTTAAGAATCTTACTGTGCCATTCATTTGGATTGCTAATAAATCTCAGGGTGAGGTTTGCAATTTGGAAGGGGGCTATTTGGATCAAAAGGGAAGTTTACATCTTGGCCCCTCCACACCAAATGACAGCTAGCAGGCTTTCCCCACAGCCAGGAGGAGAGACATCAGCTTCACTGATTCCTTCTTATTTGATAACTTTCTATGTCCTCCAGAATTTCTCAAGAATGAGAAACAAAATGGCCTCACAAAAGAACAGTTGAAACAAACCCAATTCCAGTCTTTGGAGCAGCAGTTTACAGATGAAGTCACACAGCAATGGTCAGTGGCAGTGCATTGATACAGACACCAAACACCCACCTACAGGCCATGGGGAAACAAGAAAAGAATGGCAGGAAACAAGAACCAAAAACAACGATGAAAGGAAAGGACAGACAAGCAGGAAGTAAAATACAAATATAGTTAAAGTAGCAGCATTATATTCTTATTGGTTCACTGAAGCAAAATACCTTACAAGCTTCCCACCTCTCATGTTTCTCAACTTCCACTACTGTCAGTTGTGCAAGGAATAGGAATAAAACATTCCAGCTGAAAAGAAGAGCCAGACAGTGAAATTCTAGAAGTCAGAGAAAGCAGAAATCTACTAAACTTCCAAGCTGACATCACCCACACCTAAACATAAGAAGTGTTCTCACTTCAGCCCTGGAGTTTACATTATCTTTTATTATCTCATTAGTCATTTTAACAATAACCATGCTGTTTATATAAACTAATAAAAGGTTTAACTAAAGGTCTGACTGGGCCACGAAAACAAAAAACAAACTACAAAACAAACCTAAACAAAGTGAAAAAACCCAAAACACTCCCCCAAAACAATATGAAATTCAGAGGTACAGGGAAAATATGTATATTTCTCTAACTTTAAATAAGCACATTATTCCATCTCTGAAATCCTGTCAAGACTGCAAAAACCAGGAGTGGTAAGACCTGGATGTTCAAACTGTTTTGCCGTTTAGCTAGCTTTTTATATTGTACTTACATTAATTAAAACTAGATTTGAATTTTACATTTGAAATAACCACAGCAACCCTTCAACTTCCTGTGTTCTTCTAGGTAAGTACTGATGTTAAGGAAGCACTTTTACAAAAACAGAACAAGCAGTCTGACCACAGATATCCCTTTCTGATCGTTTACATAACGAGTAGTAACTGCCGCTTGGGATTATTAAAAATTAGCTTTAATCCACTTCATTAGCAAAGAGACATGGGTTAAAACATTGTGGACCAAGGAGCTGTGACAGTTCACCAAGTAAGTGTTAGGAGGGCTCAGTGCAGCCCCAGCACTGCTTATCTGCATGCGGTGCTCCCGACTACACTGCCCCACCAGAATCCTCTGGCAGGGCGCAGGAACGGAGCAGTCATCTCTTGTAACTCTTAACTTCACGTGCCCCTGTTAAATGTTAAAATTACTTAACGTGCCTGGTTAAATAATACCGGGGCCTGTCGTTCATTCGTTCTAGTCACAGCTAGGCGCCAACGCCTCTGCCTAACAAAAAGCATCTCCCCTGACTGAACGGGTGACAGACTGCAAACCAGCAATACGCTTCATCTCGTTGCTATAACTTCACACCTGCTGAGAAGCAGAGCGGACATCAACGGCTTCAAGCAGAAGGGAGGGATGAGAGCAGAACATGGCAGAGACAAAAAGGGAGAGAAAATGTTCCTTCCCGCCGCCGCCGCCACTCAAGAAGAGGGAGGGGGGGCGGGCGCGCAGCGGAGCCAAGCGCCGGGCAGACCCTGAGCGAGCCGCCTCTCGCACCGCGCCCCGCACAAGCTCACAGCACAAGTAGAACCGGTCATGCCTCCTGAACTTTTTTTTTTTTTTTCCCCAGAGCTGCGCGAGGTTATGGCAGCGCTTCCAGAGCCAAGGGCAAGGCGCGGGGTTCCGCAGGATCCGGCAGCGCTCTGCACGGCCCCACGCTGCCGGGCATGGCAGCCCGAGCGGGCGCCTGAGCGACCGGCGGCCGCACCGCCCCTCGCCCCGTTCGGAAGCGGGGTGACGGGAGGGGGTTCCGCCGGCACCGTTCGGTGTGCGGCAGCCTCGTCCCGTCCCGCGACCCCTGCCCCCGGTCACTTCCCGTAGGGGCGGAGGGGGCCCGGCAGTCTCCACGGCCGTGCCCGGACGTGCCCCGCCGCCAGGGATCGGCCGGGCCGCACTCACCCAGGCAGATGGCAGTGAGCGGCGCCAGCGCGCCCTGACGGAGCTCCGCGGCCGCTGCCTTCTCCATGGCGGGCCGCCGTCGCCTGCCCTTCAGCGCGGGGGGAACCGCGGCGGCTGCGGCTCCGCATCGGCCGAGCCGCTACGCCGAGCCGCGGGAGCCGGCGGTGCCGCCGGCCCGGGGTGCCCCCGCCCGCCGGGGAACCGGGAGTGGCGCGGGCGGCGGCGGCCCCATGGCCGGGCCGCGCTCCGCTCCGGGGCAGGTGGCACAGAGCAGACCGCAGCGCCGCCGCCCCACGTGACAGGCCCGCCGAGCAGCGGCGGCGGCGGCCGGGCCAGACGGCGAGGCAGCGCAGCGCCGCCTGGCTCCACTACGCTCCGCTCCGCTCCGCTCCGCGCACACCTGAGGGACCGCCGGCAGCGGGCGGGCGGAGCGCGGCCGGGGGCGGAAGGGAAGGCGAGGGCCGAGCTCGCCCGCGCAGCGCCGGCGGCCGGGCTTCCTGTCAGGCACGGCTCTCGCCGCGCCCCTGCGCCCGCGGCCGTGGCGCGGCCCAGCCCTTGCTCCCGCCGGGCCGGGCCGGGCCCCCCCCGTGCCGGGAGCTGCCTCGGCCCAGCGGGTCACCCCGATGCCTTTTCCCGGCAGAGTTTCCACCGGAGCTACGCTGAGTTGGCTCCGCTGTAGCTGCTGAGAGTGAGCGCTGTGATCGGTGATGGGCGCAGGGAGAAAAACCTCCCCAGGAGCGCGGCTGTCCTTGGAGCTCTCACAGTCCCTTCGCCCGTGCCAAGTGTTGGGACCCAGACCCAGGCCCGGACCCTTACAGGCCCTGTGAAACAAGTTACCTGGTCATCAGACAGGTAACGTATCCACAGCAAGCCAATCTGGATTAGTGTAAAAGATGTAAACCCATCCCGTCCCACTGAAAATGGACAAAGCTTAGCGTGCTTACAGGCAGCAAGATGACAGAAGTTAACTGGGAACTTCATAAAGGGGATTGAAAAGCGGTGCAAGGTGACAGGTCCCCCTGCTCAGGTTGCCCCGGAGAGCTACAGCAAACCAGCTCTACCTCCCATGTTTGCTGCACTTCTCCCTGCGTTCCCATTTGTAGATGCTCACACACGGCCCCTGAGATAAAACGTGGCTGTAGTAGTGCGTCAGGGCTTGAGGCCATCCTTGCCCTCACTGAGCTGCAGACCTGTGCCTTATCTTTTCCTTATCAATTCCTTTGTTGGAATTATTATAATTGTAATTCGCATTTGCCTGTCAATCTGGCTCTTCATGAAAGCCTGATGGATGACTGGCCTGAGGATCAATATTATCATCTCTAGTGTACCTGGAATGAGAGAAATGGATGTCATAATAAGTACTTGTACTGTGCTAGAGATGCCGAAATAATAAGTGGGTCAGTACAAACAAAGTTGACCTGTAGGTGAGAAGGCCACACATTCTGCACAGCAGTGCTGATCCTACCTGCTCTGCAGATACAGCCTATTTCACACTTGTCTGGGCAATTTTAAATAGCATAGTAAATCACACAACAGTTTTTCACAACTTAATTCTTCCTAATCTACAATTCTTAAACCTTTAATGGACCCATGTTTGTAAAATCATTTCATCTGGATTTTTGAGCAGTAATCCTCAAATTGTGGGTCTGTAAAAGCAATAATGGGATGGTTTCATAAAATAATTTTTCCTCGGTGAGTCTATTACTGTAATTAAAAAAAAACCCAAACCATATCTAGTCACCCCTACATGCTGCATGAACCCTTTTTATGATAATTATGCATAAATTGCATCTCTCATTTCCATTAAATAACACCCTTGCATCTCACCAAAACAGTAGACTGTATAGGATTGAAGGCAAAATGATGGATGCACACTCTTTTTATAACAGATTGTGTCCGTGCACTAACTTGTTAAGACAAAATCTCCTTAGTTTAGAGTTATACTTCGATGTTCACATAGGACTAATTTTAAATTTTGAGACCTGTTTTTCAGTCACACATTTTTGTGCTCACATACATATATGTATATATTAGAAAACTATATGTGAAGGTTCATATGTGTATGCTGCAGCATCTACTGGCCTAGGGGAATTAATTATCACATCACAACATCCACTTTGAAAACAGAACCAGCAGAACCCATCCTAGGTGCTCTGCTTGTGGGCAGTTTGCAGATTGTTTTAAAATCACTTGAAAAGAGTTGCACCAACCTAAACCATCACTCAAGCCACGTGTCAAGCCTTCATATCCCATTTCAAAATATATGATAAAGAGATGGCTCTGGGACTAGACATACATTACATATGTTCATTATTTCTAATGCTTTTGACAGAAGAGGATTACAAAAAAGTCACGAAACACCACCAAAATAAAATGTTGATAAAGTTTTACTGAGTGTAATAAAACGATATTGCAATTTTTTTAAATATGCAGCAGAGAAATGACACAGAATGATACAGCAATGTTGACAAAGGTTATGGATTCTGTCAGTACTAAAACCATTAAAATAACTTGGAACCTTAGCCTGTCCATGTGTGTAATATCTATCTTATTTTGATTACATGTCATTTTATTACTTCTATTCACACCAGCTCTCCCTGTATCTAGTTTTTTGTAACTAGTAAAAGCTTACAAGCATCTGTCTGTGGATTAATTTGGTTGAGATTTCTTTAAACTAAGACTATAATTTTACCAGTTCCACAAGTAATTTATATGCCTTTATCCCTTTTTCAGCATGTATCAGTTTCAATGCATGTACAGATTCGTGCAGATCAGCAAGGCTGTGCTCCTGTATAATCACCACTTCTCTTTTGACAGCCAGCATTAAAGAAAAGTTGGGTAGAAAACATTAGGTGTGGTAACACATTGTTTGTCTCAGCCTCACACTGTTCATCTCTAGTTTTATTGCATCACTGCACAGCACTGTCTAGCTGCATTTAATAAGGTTTACGTTTTGTGACAATTCCACTCTCCCTGAAAGAGAAGAAAATTCTCAAGGGTACTTTGCTGCACCAACTTTAACACCATTTCTGCCTTGATCCATTATAGATCATTACTAAACTTCACAGTCATCTACTTTCCTTCCTCTTCTTTAGGAATTTGTTATTCATGAATTCTGTGTAGAATGTAGAAAAAACCTTGTTGTAATTCACATTCATTTTATGAAATGTGATGGGAATAAATATGAGCTATTTGGTATCACAGGAAGGCAAATCCAAATTGTTTGATGGAGAAATACTTTAAGAACATCACCAGTGAATAGGCATTTTTCCAAAGAGAGTGCAAAGCTGTGATACTCCTTTATGACACTCTGAACATTCTATGAAATCCTGAGTTTGTATCAACATACAAGATTATGAGCAGCAATTACATTAAGGTAATTGCTTGAAAAACAAAATAAAATTATTCTCTCTTGAAAGGGCTCAGTTATCTTTGTAACTACTATCAAGGCAGCATTAATTGCATATTAGGTTTTTTTTTACACTTGTAACTTAGCTCTCATAACAAAACTGAAGATCCACACAACCTGCTCCATTAAGTAAATTATGTCTCCTTTTTTGTGTTACTGAGATCAGATTTTTGAAACATGCAGCATAATTACAAGAAGAGGATTAGAGTTGTCTGCATTTCAAATACTTAGAGAAATAATTGGAGAAAATTTATCAGGGTTCCTTAATTTTTAAAGCTGCACTTTATCAGTAAGCTCCACTGGACAAGTCATTCCAGATGCCCAAAAGAAAAAGCCAGGCCACAACCAGCACTGCTTTATTTCTCTCTTCTTTTTGGCTTTAAATATTTTCAATGTGATTCCATTTTTAAAGTATATATCAGGTTGCTGCTTTATGTTAGCAGCTATGTCAGCAGTTTCAGGAGGCTGCCATCCATCACAGGCCAACACACACACTCATTCCCTGCAGCACACTCCTGAGCTCTGTGTCCTGGCATCTCCTGAGCACCTTCCCAGTCCCACTGCACTGCACAGGGATTCTGCACTTTACACAAGGACAGTGAGCTCCTACACATTTATTTCACTTGTGACACCACAGTGAAAGCCTGTTTTGACATCTCACCACATCTCCTACCTCCCTGGTGACTTTATCTTTTAATAACTGTATCTGGATTGATTTAAACTGTGGTGATGCTGGGTTTTATTATCTACACAGTAGAAAAGCTCTGCAAGACAATAGTGAGACCCCATATCTACTAAGATGTGAAACTGATATCTCTCTTCTGGCTGTTCCTTCATATCTATAGATGAGATGAGTTTGGATGATTTAATTTAGTTTATGATAAATCCTTTTGTGCTTTGGTTATATTAAGGGCTTACTGTCTCTGGTAGCTGGAGTCTTAAAGGATTTACTATTCTCCTTGACATACAAAATGTTTGGTAAACGAGGGCTAAAGTAACTCGAGAAGTAAATCTCCTGCTTGTGATAGAAGAGCAGTACCAAAATAAGGCTGAATTGCGTTTTAGGTGAATTAATGTGTTTTCACAGTCCCCTTCACCTACAAAAATTCAGAGAAATAACAGGCTCAGCAGGGTCTGAGGTTGTCTTTATTATATTACTTCTGTTCTACAGAAGGAAATGGAACAAACTATCAATACATTCTTAGTCAACATATACTAGCTGCATGAGTTACTAGACTTATTTTAGAATTTAAGTAGGAGATCAAACAGATTGGAATTAGAAGCATGAAAGCTCCTTCAACTCACAGAATGAACACAGTGAATGCACATTAAAGCTATCTCCTAGGGAGAGAACAAATATCTTTGCTTGGAATGCATATTGTTACCAGAGCAGATGAAAATAGCCACCTGAGGTTGGTCAGCAATGTGCTCCCAGCTTCCAATTCTGTTAAAAAGAAAGAAAAAATATAGGAATTAATTAAAGTGTTACATATAATCAGGCTTATCTAAAATGGAGCATGCACAGAAAAGCAAAACATATAATTAGGACTGAATAGACACATTCCAGTTAGTTCAGTGACTGATTTTTGTACTGTGGAGAAGGGTTGTAAACTACTGCAGTGCAGATGCAAAGGCTGCAGAGCAGCTCCCCTGGCACACCACCTTGTAGTGTTCCCCCTACCACCCCAGAAAATGCTCTTTGGTGTAATGTTACCTGTTAGCAGGGAACACTAGTAATTTTTAGAGGTGTCTTCAATCCATTTTTAGAACTGGGAAACTTGTGCAAAGACTTACAAGTTAGCAAGAGCATGCTGTTCAGGAGCTGCTGTCTGAGGAGTGGTGCAGCAAGTAACTCAGAGCTGGTACTCTGCTGTTTCACCAAGAAGCACTGGATTAAAAATTACTGCAATACTGACAGTACAGTTCTGAACCAGGCTACATGCACTGCAGCAGTTCCATTGTAAACTGAATAATAGTTACAGTATATACTGCACAATACACTTATTATAAACTGCCATTTTACTTGTATCCAATTACCAGTTCAGCAGGAAAAGCACAGTAAGGGTAAGGATAACCAGTCTTCTTCTGTTTCATCAACAATTTAGTTTTTTTAATTTTTTTTTTCCACTTGTGTTACGAGTAACTAAACTTTAGCCTCTCTGCCTAGTCTTCATTAAAATTCAGCCCAGATATTTAAAGGTTTTTTTTGGTCCTGGAAAATGTAATTTGTGTTTCACCTGTCTTAGGTGTTGTCACTAAGACTGATATATGGCTTTGTTTCCCTTATTTGTCTATTAGAGTTATGTTTTTAAACTTCCAATAGTATGTTTTCGAATATAAATTTCTCTTAACACCCATTCTGCATGCAGTGTTGCAGTTCTTATTCACTGCAATACCCCACATAGTTTTAAAAGTCCTAATGATTTTACAGTATTAATGTATCCTTGGAATCAACTAGAGTAATTATTACTGACAATTCTAAATTTTCTCCTCAATGTTCTCAATACATATTCATAGCACAGTGGTTTTTGTGTTTGTAAAAGAGCAAATTACAGCTTATTTCCTGAAGCTCTTCTTAACATGAGTAGACTGGTAACACAGCAAGAATTTGGAACTGTGCCTCAGTGAAAATGTTCCACAGAAAGAGTGAAAAAGGATATAAATGAACACGTGAGCTCACCTAAAAAAGTATACTCTTAGTATTGTATTAAAAAGGACATAACAATTACAGCGTGTTGGTACATCAGGACAATCATCTGTTTAGCTAATTTCACTAAAGGACAAAAGAAGTTGAAAGCAGTAGGAAAGAAGAAATGCCAGCCTGTGCTGAAGTGTGGATGTGAGATCTTTGACACAGGCTGTGAGCCAGCACCTCCCAGGAAGAGGACACAGAACACGTCAAGAGCATCGCTCCTATGTCATGAGGTGGATTTCCATTACACAAAATGCTCTGCTCTCTTTGGTTGCTCACACTGGATAAACAAACGCTGTCTTTCTGCATCCTCAGTGATTCTGCCAGCTATTGACAGTAACAGCTAGAATGGCAAAAAACTGGTAGCATGTTATCAAGGATGGTGGGCTCAGAACTGGGGACAGGAAATTATACCTGCCCTGAAGCTGTAACGTTTTCATCCCTGTTCCATGCTGCTTATGCTGTTTTTATTATTGCACATTGTATAAAATTTCTAAAAAGTGATACCTGTCTGAAGCATACAAGTGAAATCTGATTAATATAAAACCCAGTAATGTTTTCACAAATCAGCATGCTAATTCAGACCACGTTGCAGAGAGGATGAAAAAAAAAGGATAAGCATAAACCATGGAACAAAACTACTGTCAGAGATTTGTAGAATAATCAAAGCTGCTTCAACATTCAATGGAGTTTAAAACCATGAAAAGTCAGATTTTCTTGTGCATAGAGGAAACTCTGTAATCCAATATTCCCCTTACTATGACACAGTCTGTGCAGCAGAGCTGTGGATCCTAGCTGTATGTTCCCACCAAAGCAGGAAAATAAAAGGAGAGCCTGTGATAAATGGGTTGAAGAATGAGAAGGGAAAATCATTTTAACTGGACAATGAGTGAAGAAGACTGGCAGACCTGTGGATTCATATACACTTAGGCTGTAAGTGTGCCTAGAGAGAAAAAAAGACAGTGAGTATGAGGATAATCAGTGATTTAGATGATCAAAACTTTTAAGAGAGCACTTGGTACTTGTTTTCTCAAAGCTTTAACCATATGTATTGTTAGGATACAACATTATATGTAAACCCAATGCCTGAGGCAGTGAGATATTTGTCAAAAACTGAAAAGACAAAATTGAGAAAATCTCTGTCCTTGCACTTAGATGATTTTGAAGGTTGAGTCATCTGAGATCCTCTTTCATATGCATCAACCTCCCAGGAGGGATCAAGGGTGCTCCCCTGAGCTGACACTCATTCATTTCTCCTTGAGGGCAGCAGTAGCAGGGCTGCATGCACTACTCCCCAGCAGGGCATCCCCTCCCAGAATATCCATGTGGCTGTCAATACATTCCTGCAGTTTCCTCACTTGAAGATAAAGGTTCCAGACAGGGAAGCCAAATACATTAATGAAAAATATTATTTTAATAAAAATTTGGAAATAAAATCAAAGAAAACTGCAGTGAAACCACTTAGGAGTATGCACCTGTGCCTGTAGTGGCAAATGAACGGGAATGTTGCAAAAGGGTACCTACTTAAAATCAGAATTACGTGAAGGAAATTACAACTTTTCTAAATAAATAATTTCTGTACAGAGTTCTCACACTGGGAAATCTCAGAACCAATTGTATTTCAGAGGGCACAGGGGAAAATCCTGCAGCAGGCAACAATAATAAAATCAATTTATACATATGTTGTGCCATATGTTGCTCTATATTTACATATTACACATTTATGAATTCTTTTAAAGAGAAAGCAGTCAAGCTGATAGAACCACTGGGGTCAAAAATTCTAAATTAAAAGTAGCTAACAGAAAAGTTCTTTGATCTTGTACAGATTTGAGAGGACTCCAGGGTATCACAGTATACATAGCACAGAAAATCCCATGATCCCCAGATTGGTGTATACATCTACAGTGATCAGTGTTCAAATTAGTGCTTCATTAGAGCACTTTCTCCCACGACAGCACAGTGTTTGTTTTGTCCATGTCAGGGGAGGTGCTGTAAAGATTAAACCAGTTTTAAAACCTATTAGAATAAAATACCCAAACATCCATTTCTACTTAAATTTGTATTCACATTGTCAGACTCACTTAGAGAATTTTGAGATGGTTGCAGATTTTTCAGCTACTATCCCACACAACCAGTTGCTTTGGGAGTTAACCATAATACTTTCCTGAATCTCTCATTATTCACAGACCCTCTTGGAACAAATTAACAAAAATATGTGTATGCATTTGTGTTGTTGACTACCAAAAATATGGCAGCTCACATATAATTGTCATGTAACTTAGGAAAAACTACTCCTTTTAAAATATTCCTTTACTTTAGTAATTTGCCAGCTTTCATAAATGACAGCAATTACAACAGCTGTTATTTTTTAATCATACATATTCCATGGTCTTCTACTCTAACTAGTAGTTATGTCTATAAAAATGGCATTGTACTAGCTTGAACAAAGATAGTGATTCAATGAGATAATATTTAATACCGTTATTTAATTAGCCATTTAACTGGCATTGATCCTTTTCCAAGGCCACAGGTACAGCAATCACAAATTCAACTCTTCTTGCTTCTTCTACTGTAAAGAACTGGTGTATAGTGATTAGTTAATTTGTTCTCAATCCTACATTTGCTGAACTTAATGGCAAAGCAGTGTCCATTTACTACAGTGACACAGAAGGAAAAATTACAAAAGCTTCCTTCTTCTCAAAAGCAAGCCACACTATCAAATATTTAACTGCCAGACAATTTTAAATATTTCATCCTATGTCTATCCATCTACTGTAAGTATATTAATCCCAGCTGGAAACAATTACAAATACTCACATTTAGCTTGGCTTCAGTCTCACTGATTTTTCTGGTCATTTACTTGAGGCATCCTAGCACAGAAGGGCTCAGATTTCTGCAAAGTTCCATCCGTAGTCAAGGGCACGAAAAGTTAACACAAAACCCATCAGTGATATGTAAATCTTGATATGCAAGACTTACCATCTTAATATTCCCACATGTAACTTTGTTTGAGAAATATTTGTATTTACTGCACAAGGTATGCTCTTCTTCCTTAGGGGCAATTTTCACTCCCATGGTCATTACTAATATTCTTCCTGAGGTTCTTCAGAGGGAAGAGCAGATGCAGAGCAAATATGTGGATCCATTTCAGACTGTACAGTACCAACCAAGAGCTCTGCAGCCACATTAGCTATGATCACTGGCAGGCAGGCCTAAAACCAATAGTGCCGAGGCAGCCCCAAATCTATTTTTATGTTCTCCTAAGGGCCCCACATTTAGAGCTGCTGAAATACAGAAACCAGCAGCAACTGCATAATCAGTTTATGGGAAAACATTTGGAAACTATTAAGTCAGAGATTCAACAAGACAGTATCAAAAGAAGTGAGTAAATCCTTCTCTTACTTACAGTCATGTCACACAGAATTGGGACCAGAATATCTAAACAACAGTGTTATGGGTCTTACTAGCCCCTTTTTTGAGAGATGTGCTATCTCATAAAAGCCTTGGGCTCTAATAATTCCAAACTTCTGTTTGCAATTAGTAGTTTGCAACTATTAATTCTCCCTTAATCTGGGTTTGGTTTCCACAGACCACAGCCAGAGAGAATGCCAGAAGAAATCACAATTGACCTCGTGGGAAACAATATTAAGGAGCACATGAAGTTCACCCTGTTCTTAGAAGGGTGGCAGGTTCTGGCCATGGCAGTTTACTCATTTTGACCAAATATCCCAAGTTGACTATCCAGCCAACACTTTAGTTTTTAAAGATTGTAGTCAAAGAGCTGCAGACCAGAGACCTGTGTATCTTTTCAGCTGGTTAGAGTTGAGCAGTAAAAGTCTTGAGGGGTTTTTTTCATTCAATATGCAAACTTTAGAACTCTGCCAATATAGATAATGATGAATAAGGATTGGGTTTGGTTTGCTTTAAGAGTAGGGAAATAATAGGATATTGGTACCCTGGTCAATTAAGATAGTGCATCAATACATATTTATTACATAGAGATAACTCAAATTACCTTGAGAAGCAGATAATAAATGTGCATAACCCATAAGAAGGAAAAAAAGAGAATTATTCTGTTCTACCTGAAAATGACATGCAAATTAAAATGCTAATTTAAAAAAATTTAAGTCTGGTACTGAAAAAAAACCCAGTCAGGGCTGGCCAAACAGATCTGAGTTAGCAAATTATTTGACAATTCTTGTTACTGACAGTAAGTATTTATTTCAATAGAGAAGCACTGTATATAGCATAATTAACCAGAAATAAACATGCAGAGTTAATTGAATAGTTTAGATCAGTAATTTTTTCAAATATTAAGCCATACTTAGTAATTAGGGACACTATAATGAATTATTTCTGAGCTATGACCTTCTAGCATGTTCATTCAGCAAGATATGTCAAATGAAATAATCTGCATGAATGGTCATATTATTTGCTCTTATGATGATTACAACTATTATGATATTTTAAACTACTATTTTATCACTGGACAAAAAGAGAAAATATTTCTGATGTATATAGTATACATACTAAAAAACATACTTGCTTAACAAAATGTCTACAAACAATACCTGGTGAAGCCTTACATAATTCTTTAAAAGCTGTAATTCAGACAATTTCAAAATATTTCTCATGTTAAAGTATTTACAAGGGGTTTTTCAGAAAAAGCCATCACTCAGCAGTTTCCATAGACAACAAACAGCTAATTATAGGGGCTAATTGTCTTTAACCATTTGTAAGTAAAGAATAACCATAAATAGTACAGGAGATAAGGAGATAAGGACTGTGCTCTTTTGATGGTACTGCAGAGTTAACAGCACAGGAAAGAATATGCCCACACAGCTTGAATTGATTCATCTTTTCCTCCCTTCATTATGAATCAGATTCTTTATTGCCTTTTTATTGAATGAAAACCTCACTATGGCACAGTCAGTGGGAGTTTTGTCATCGACGTCAAGTGAGGTCACTGCTTGATTACCTCTCCAAATAATATTAAAAATAACTTCGTATATTTAAACCATCATAGCCTAACTACAATTTTTTGAAAGAAAGAAAAGTCTTGTTGCACAGAAAGAGACAGATGCCTCCCCCAGGTGTCATATTTACATCAAATGATGTAAACCAGAGAGAAGCTGCTGGCTTTGCAATTGCTCTGAATACCCAGTAATGCATGCTGAATGCATGCTGGCCCTTCCAGTATGTGAAACAGCTTCCCACAACCACTCTAGCAGCACATGTACACCCATGCAACCTGTGCAATCTCACACCTCCGGGATCAGAAAAAAGCCCTAAACCTGCAAGAGTTGTGCTGCAGGTTCCACAGGTCTGTCTGCACCTCTCAGTCATAATGAAAGAGATGTTCAGAGAGACCATAGCCATTAATAAATGCCTTCAAAACATACTCAATTTAAACTCATTTGTGGATTGAAAGGTTCTTTGGCCAAACAGGAATGCTACGTTTAGCAGACCCTGTGTCATGGTTCAGGAATGATTTATTGTTCCCAATGAGAGGAATGTCAGAGTTGTCTTTACAAACGTGCTGTGGGTCTGCTGGTAGATTAGATTAGCACTGAGAGATAAAAGAAACAATGGGATGGATCCCACTGATTGATGAATGGAAAAAGATATTTGCCTTTACAAACAAACTGTAGGTTGGCTGATAAATGAAATTGGATATTGAAAGATGAAAGAAGCAATGGGGAAAATCTATGAATACTATAAGAATTCAAAATTAAAAGGCAGGGTTCTGCATTAGAGGGGAATCTCGGGTATCAGGCATTGCGGGAAGTCTGTGCCTCTCAAGTACCTCAGCCCATGGGGAAAGAGAGAGGGAAATGCAGCTGGGAAAATGGGATGAAAAGGAGGCTGTGTCCTCCAAAAATTTGAGAGATCCCAGGGGAATGCCCCATGGCCTCTCCCTTTATTCGAATAAAGCAAAAAGGATTTCTCTGTTTCCTTTTTTGGACATAAACCTCTGTGTTTGTGGATTAATTTTACACACACCAATGAAAACACCCCAGAACACATGCCACTCCCTCACTTCTCCCTCGCCCTGCAGTGGGACAGAGAGGAGAATTGCAGACACAGAAATGTAAAGATCATGAGTTAAGAACTATTTCCTAGAAAAAGCAATGAAATAAGAAAATGAACATGAACAGGAATACCAATAAGAGCATGTACAAAACAGATGAACTATTCACACGCAATCACTTACAGAACCTTGTGCCACCCAAGTGCACACTCCAAACAGCAAACCAGAGACACAACACCACTGCAGATGGTGTGAGGTGGTATTGGACAACCCCAGTGTCCTGGCCATGCTCCTCCAGGCTGCTGCAGAAGTCAAGCCATACTGGCTGGAACCAGGACATTTCCTACAGCATCTACACCACGCCCAGATGCTGCACCTTCCAACTATATATGTGTAGGTGTGTGTGTGTGTGTGTGTGTGTGTGGGTGGGTGGGTGGGTGTGAGTGTGTGGGTGTGTGTGTGGGTGTGTGTGTGGGTGTGTGTGTGCATGTGTGTGCAGTGATATAACTTACATGCATGTATGTGTAAAGAGATAGGGAGGGGGGACAATGTGTGCTGTCTGGTGGTTGCAAGTTGCTCCAGGAGCTCACAAGTGGTATCTGAGCAATCCATACTCCCTGTCCATGGTAGTAATGGCACACAGTGGCAGTGTTGTTCAGCAACCGGTATTGCACAATTCAACATTACAAACTCTTCTCACACAAAAATCAAATCTCCTCGAGGTGAATATCATGTTTCCTATCCCTCTGCATCACCTACCAAGTGCACCCAGGTCCTTGAGCAAAAGCAATCCCACCCATGGATTTGCCTTTGCCTGAGGCAGGACGAATCCACACTACCTTTCCTAAAACATTATCATCACAGGGACTTCATCCCCTGCTATGGGACATGGAGCTTTTGACTGACCATGGCCAGGTCCACTGGCCAAGCCTCTAGTGAAAACTAACCAGGTGACCTTCACTAAATGTGGATCCCAATGTCCAAAGGTCCCATCACCCGTTGCTTTCAAAGTGGTTTTGAACAGTCCATTGCAGCATTCAACTTTCCCAGAGGTGAGTCTGTGGCAGGGAATATGAAATATCCGTCCTGTGCTCTCTGGCCAAGGTGACCAGGAGTCTATTTCAGAAATGAATCCTTCTGTTCTGGGGTGCCATGTCACCACAGGACTTGTTTTTCAAGGCCCAGGACTAGATTAATTTCCAGCCATCCAGTGGTTGTTTCTGCCACTGTCAGCACGCTGTGTTTTCCTTGGTGGGTCTGGCAGGAGCATGATGTCACCAATTTGCCATTTATTTATTTATTTATTATTTCTCTCCCCTTATTTATATTTCCACCATTGCCCCCCACACCACAGAGGCTTTACCCACTTGGCCCTGCTTGACTGCAGTGCATGCTTGAGTCGTGGATAACCTGGAAGATGGTATCTGTGGTTAAAGCCACCCCTCAAGCACAAACCCATCTGGATGCTGCATCTTTTCCATGATGACCTGAGGTGTCATGGGCCCATCAAGCCAGAAATAACTCAGCCTTGTGTTGCCAGTCCACATCCACCTGAGACACTTTAATCTGGCAGCCCAGTGCACCTGTATGTTGTTGTGATGTCCTTTGGCAGCCCTACATGAAGGACTTCGACAGCCATGTTCTCTACCCAGGCAGTGAAGTTTTGCCACAATTCAGCAGCCCTGATGGCTTTCCCCTCTGTGCTGCCAACTGCTCTTTTCCCATCAGTCCAGCCACCCCCACAAGGCATTTGCCACCATCCACGAGTCTGTGTAGAGGTAGCGCTGGCCATTTCTCTCTTTCAGCAATATCCAAGGCCATCTGGAGGCTTTCAGCTCTGCAACCTGACTTGATCCACCTTGTCCCTCAAGGCCTTTTGTGACTCATCATGCAGGACTCCATGCAGCAGCTTTCCATTTTCAGTGTATCTTTGTGATACAGCAGTGAAGAGATCCATTGCTTTTCCTTTTCTGGTACCTGATTATCTGGTGGGGCCTCCTCAGCACATCACCTTCTCCTCTTTCGATGACAATCTGAAATTTTCATCTTTAGGGCAGTTCCTGGTAACTTTCAAGATCCCTGGGCAATTGGGGTTTCCTATTCACGGTTGTTGTGGGATCAGAGCGAGCCACTTAACTCCACACAGCATCAGGGCTGGATGTGTGGAAGGGACTTCTCTGAACATCCAGCGCAGCACTGCCAGTCAGGGTGCCAGGAGGAGCTGTGCTTCAGTGCCAATCACTTCTGAAGCACCCCTTCATAAGGTGCCAGGATCTCCTTTTAAGCTGGAGTGTAGCAGGTCTCAGATCCTTTGTATCCCCGACTCCAGAACCCCAGAGATCATTCCCGAGTTTCCCCAGGACTTTTTGCCAGAGGCTGCAGGAAGGACCATTCTCCTCAGCTGCAGTGTGCAGCAAGTTTTTAGCCCCTGTCCTGTCCTGACCAGCCCAGGAGCTATGGCATGAACAATCTCCTGTTTAATTTGTTCAAAAGCTTGTTGATGTTCAGGACCTCGCTTGAAAGCATTCTTCTTCCATGTCACATGATAGAGAAGAGGGCTGACAATTTGACTGTAACCTGGAATATGCATCCTCCAAAAACCCACAGCACCAAGGATAGCCTGTGTTTCCTTCCTGATGGTTTGTGGGGACACAACTGAGGTTTTGTTAATCATGTCCATTGGAGTCTGATGACATCCATCTTGCCACTTCATACCTGGAAACTGAGTTTCCCGGGCAGGTTCCTTAACCTTACTTTGGTTTATGACTTCATTCAGGCCACAACAGTCTACTGTCAATCTCCACTGGACTTATGCAAGTCTTGCTGAGCACTCCCAGCTCTCCAGTTCATAGATCATCCCATGTATGGTGTCCCAAAATCCCTGTCAGTGCCGTACTGCTGACTGTTGAAGTGGCCGTCAGTACTTGTTGTTGTTCAAGCCTCATCAGTCCCATAGCAGTCAAAGGATTCAGCTAATTTCCTCTGTCTCCACAGCAGCTCTCCCAAAACCCCAGTGATGCCCTTTTGTGTCCTTGAATGCCCTCTCCTGAGGCAATCTATGCCAAGGGTACACACGGGGCCTCTGGAGAGTCACGATGGGGGTTGTAGCCATTTATTCCTAGTCAGGCTCACCTCAGTCTCCAGTACAGTCACTGTACAGTATAGTCAGGGATACCCCTGTCAGCCCACAAATAAATGGATTCTGCCCCTACAGGTCTCGATGGCCTCCCTGAAGAATCTCCCATGGCTGTAATTCCTCTCAACTCACCTGTGCTCCCAGGGCAGAGGTGGAGTTTCCATCCCACTTGCTCATGTTCTCTTTGTGATCATGCAAGTGAATCCACAGGCTACCTCATGGTGTGTCCCCTTGTCTTGGGGTGATTTTATGGTGGTACTCTTATTCCCACAGCATCTGCTTTATGCCCAGAAAGGCTGCTCTAGCTCTAAGATGAACCAGGGTATGGGGCTGCAGCCTGAGAGCTGAGCAGGCTTTCTTCAAACCCTCTCTGTCCTGGCAGCACAGACTGGGACACTACATTGCTCCTTTTGTTGGATTAAGTTTTTTGCTAGTTTGAAGCAAGAAGTTATTTTTTCTTCCCTTCCCCTAGTCTGGAGGCTGTGCCAGGAATCCTCCTGATGGCTTTTTTTTTTGCTTTTTTTTTTTTTTTTTTTTTTTTGGTGTGGGGGGATTTTTTTTTCCCTTAAACTGTTTCAGTTTGGCTTGTTTTTCTTCTCAGCCCATCCGGGGAGCAGGTGGAGGGCTGCCCTGAGCCAGTCTCAGAGAAGCTGAACCAGCACCAGAAAGCAGCCTAAAACCCAGCAGTTTTGCCTGCTGTGAGGAAGACACAAACAGCAGAGACGTTCCCACTGTTCTGCCCGAGCTGCTGTGTGAGCTCCTGTTCCTCCTGTGCCAAGACAAACGGGGCAGCCCCCGTCTCAGCCATGTGGTAATGTGGGGCTGGGGTGTAAGGTTCCACTTCTTGTCCTGTGCTTTGTGGTATCTTGCTTTTTAATAACCAGTTTTGGTTTATTTTTTCACTTTCATCCACGGGTACTCATTCCTCTCATTGGCAGAAAGGGATTATTGGAGCTCTGCTCTGTGCAGGAAATGCTCATTCCAGGGTGTTTTCTCCTAAAATTTGTCTCTAAACTGAGACACCCCTCTATCTCAAGCAGGGGAGCACTTGCTCCCAATACCAGGGTCCCAAACTGGTCTGTACTGGCAGGGCATGGGACACTTCTTTACATTGCTGGACACACTTGGACAGTCTTTTCACAGCTGAGATGCAGGCCCATAGGAGAAGAGAAACTTTACTCATCTCGCCAGAGGTGGGCAACCAAATTATCTTGTTTGTTTTCTTTCTGTCCATGCCATCACTGCCAGTGAGTTGGCATCTGACAACTCTAGAGAAACTTATGCCACATGAGTTGTGTACACTGGACTTCATCTGGATCTATAGGGGGCTGCTTGTTATTTGAATCCCTATGGACTGCTTCCCTGTTGGAACAAAAATAGAAGGGTAAACTGAAAATAAACTGAAGTGTAATGGCTTCACCATTCAAAAAAATACCAACACAAATTGCCAAGGTAGGGCAATAGACATTTAAAATATAAGAAGTTAAAACACCTACACAAAGACAAAATTCTGCACATGAGCCAAGCACAGCTAATGAAAAAAAACATCTTTCAAAGAGGTCAAAGAACACCTCCAAAACCACCTCACTTCTCCCATCAGTGCCACTGAACCTCATGCTTTGTGGCTATGGATTTCAGCCTTTGGGATGAAAAATTTTCTATTTTGCTGCAGGAAGGCACCAACTTCCAATTTACTAACCAGCTACACTCCCTGCTTGAACAAGCTTGTGTTTCATTATGAACCAAAATGCAGTCAAGCTTTCAAAAACTCTTTCTTTTAATCTGGTGTACCTATGAGCTGGGCTGCCTGAAGAAGGGAGCAGCACATGTCCTCAAGAATCTAAATTGCTCAGTGTCCCCTTGCTCTCTGTCACCTCCCGGCCTCTGTTGCACTTTTTAAGTGACACTATGGGATATCTACCATATCTGTCTCCAAGTTCACAGGCCAGTTTCATCTCTGTAAACATCTAGGCTGAAAACATCAATAGCAAAATGCATCAGGGACTTCTCTGCTGGGTGATGGAGGCGAGTCACTTTTTTCTCAATAAGACACTCTGATGTTATTGCTTACTTTGTAAGAACAGACCGTGAAAACCTTAAAACAAGCCTACAAGCAACAGGTGCAAGTTGTGCAAATTACTTACAGATTAAACTATCCATATCAGTATTTTCTATAAGCAGCAAAGGAATAACTGGGAAATGTCTTTGTTTTCCAATGTGCAGACTGCAGTATCCCAAACAGTTCTCCCTCTCCCTCTCCCCCCAAAATCAGAGCTGACACTGTGGCAAATCCTTCCAGGATACATACATCACATTATACAGCCATGACACCCTGTAGCTGAACATGCCTATTGAAGAATGACACATCACAGCAGAGCGTGCCAGGCAAGACAAAAAAGCAGTCCTAAAAACTGGGGTTAACAGGCAATGTGGCTTCACTTGATGTTTTTATCAAATGTTTTCATCCAAATCTTTGTGAATAATGTGCAGGCAGCAATGCCAGCTCCCAGGCAAACTGGAGATATCTTCCCCCAAGCCTATAGTCAGTGTTGCAATAAACAGCCACTAAACATTTGGCAGCTTCTAATACTTCCCTTCTTTAGGCAACTGCCACTTTGATAAAAGATATCTCCAATAAACAAATCTGCCTGCAGGAGTCACTTCACTTTTTCCTATTCACAGACATGGAAGAATGAAAAATTAAATTTGATCAGGTCTGTGTTTGAAAGTTCAAGACCCCGAGCTGGAAATCCCCAGAGGCTGGTAGGGTACTCAGGCAAAATATTGCTGCTTGTTTGCCCAGTGCTTATGTTGTGCCCTAGACATGTGCTGTTGGGCAGGGTTATTAGAGAGGACACTGGGCCACATACACTGTCAGTGTGATTCAACTTGAGTCTAGATACTTCCTTATGTTAAGTAACACTTAACTGTTCTTGTGGTAGGTCTGGATGCAATTTCACAGAGCAAGCTGGCGATGAAATGCCTAAGAAAATCATTAATCACAACAGCACAGGCATTAAAGATCTTCTGCAGCAATTCTGGCACTTTAAAAATTCTTTAAGTTATCACATACTGGCTATTTCACCACTTCAGATTTTTATATAAATACTAAGCTGCTAATATAATTTTACATGCTATTGTTCCATATTTGTTTGATAGAATCCCAGGAGCTGATTGTCAATAACAGGTTAGTTTTATGCTCCTAATTCAGCTATTAAACAATAACAGATACAGATCACATTCTGGCAACTGGGTAGAGTAAAATCTTATTAAAAATATACCTATTAGGATAACTTAAATTTATTCCCTACAGATCCTTAGAGGTACTGCATAGGCTGTGATTAAGTCAAAGAAAGTATGGCACTATATCATCTTTTCCCACCACCTTATGTGCAGCTTATTTATCAAGTGTTCACACAGTATGTCCGTTAGACCCCAAAAGAGAAAACCTGCAGCAGCAGCTGAACACAGAACTAGAATCTAAGTAGATACATTTCAAAATTTAATTTCTGGGCTTTAAAAAACATTTGGCTCAATCCAGAACTCCATAAAGCAGTTTAGTCTCCTATAGAAAAAATAAATATTCTCATTAGAACACATTTTCCAGTGATGCAGCTGCTGTTAGACAAGAGGAAACATATAGGCAGGCAAATTCCTTGCTTCTCTCTTTTTCATCTCGATAAATTTGCCAACATTAGGATAAATCATGAGAAGCTGCTAGAATACAAAATTCTCTTCCAATTACATACATGAAAAGATCTTTTATTTATTCTTCCCAAGTTAATTTGTAAGGCTTTCATAAAAGATTTGAATTATGGTCTTTTCTATTCCAGATGGAAAATGTTTTATTAGACTAATTCAAGACAAAGCTTCACTTTCAACTTGTAACAGATGAGAATGTCACATGAAAACATGAAAAAGATTCTGGCCAGAGTACTGGTGTACCTGTTTAGGGCTGCAGTCACCTGAGTTCTTTTGGCATACATTTTGAGTGTCTTGCATTTAAACCATGCAAGAGCAAGTCAAAGGCAGGCATCATAGAAATAGCCACTAAATACATAAAGGTAACCTATTTGATTAAAAAAACCTCTGCTTTTCTAAGCTGAGCATCTTTTTGCTGAGCTTGAGACTGTGCTGTATGACTGACATGAGGCTTTGGTCACAGATTATGTGTGAACAATCCAGAACCTCCTGACTCCTTCATGAATTTTTATCTTGTGTATTTTGTCCTTGCCCACACAAGCTAGAAAATTAAGGAAAACATGCACAATGATTAAGAAAACGCAGTGCAATTTAGGAACCATTCAAGAAAACTGTGGTTAAATTACCTGTGTGTTATATCCAGAGACAACCCAAACAATTGCTGCTGAAGAACTTATACCATTAACTTTATTACAAATTTTCAAAGGCAGGTGGATTTGCTCTTCCTGCTCAAATAATTTAACAGGATTCTTCCTATTGGCAATTAAATTATTATTTGGTTCCACCTTAATATGATTTTAGAGATTCATTATAGTTCTAAAACTGTAGAACACTGTGTGCTTTGTGGATAAAAAGACCAGACAACAGTTAACAATTCTGGGGTTTTGTGTCTATCATACAGATTGGTCAGGGTAATATGTGGGCTCCTGTAAAATCCTTTTACAAAAGGTTGTAGTTCATCATACTTAACCTGAAAGGATTCCCTGTCTTTACCAGGTGTTAATTCCGAAGAATCACAGAATCAATTTGGTGGTAAAAGATCTCTGAGATCATTGTGTCAAACTTTGGACCAAACACTGCCTTGTCAACCAGGCCAGAGCACTGAGTGTCACGTCCAGCTGGTCCTTGGACACCTCCAGAGATGGTGGTTCCACCACCTCCCTGGGCAGTGCCTTCCAATGCTTAATAACCCTTTCTGTGAAGAAATTCCTCCTGATGTCCAACTTAACCTCCCTGGTGCAGTTTAAGACTGCAAGGACTTGTCCTGTCCCTGGTCGTCTGTGAGAAGAGCCTGATCCCCAGCTCACACCAACCTCCTGTTAGGGAGCTGTGGACAGTGACAACATTCCCCCTGAGCCTCCCCAGCTCCTCAGTTCTCTCAGCCACTTCTCATCAGATGTATTCTCTTAATCTGACCCTTAATCAACTTTCTTTCTCTTCTCTGGACTTGCTCCAGCCCCTCAATGTCCTTCTGGAATTGAGGGGCCCAGAAGCAGACAGAGCACTCGAGGTCTGGTGATGGCTGCTAGGGGTTCCGTGGAGATCCAGTGCTCCAGACCCAGGAAACTGCCAAACTTCCCAGGGAGAGTCCTGCAAGGAACTGCCTTCTAGGGGTCTCCAGCCTTCTAGGGGTCTCCAGCCTTCTAGGGGATCTCCAGCCTTCTAGGGGTCTCCAGCCTTCTAGGGGATCTCCTGCCCTCTAGGGGTCTCTGGCTGCTCTCCTAGTGCCAGATAAGCCTCAGCAAGTGGTGGCCATGGCCACAAGTGATCAGCTCTGATCAGTGATTTCAGCTCAGCGATTCCAGCTCTGCTTGCCAGGCTATCCCAGGCTATCAGGGACAGAGAGATGGGAAGTGTCATATGGCAAATTCCACAGAGATTCCTTTATTATCCAGCAGCTCTGTGAAGGGAGCTAGCAACGACTGCTCCACTCTGAATTGGGGAAATACTGGGGTTTTCATGGGGAAGAGCAAGGGTGGTACTAAAGGGGAAAGACCAATGGGTTACAAAAGATTAACATGGGTACTAGGGCATGGTGGGATAACAGAAGCTATTTGGTGATAGCTCACCATGGTAAGAAAAGGTGAGCCAACCTAAAGAGCATCCTTCCAGGAGGGTTGAGATAAGCTAACCACAGCCCACTCAAGGGACATCCCATTCCAGGGACGTCCCTCCAGGACAAGGCTATGGATGAGCCATGGCAGGCCCGTGGGCCCCCACAGTGTGGCCTCCCCAGTGCCCAGCACAGGGCAATCACTGCCCTGCTCCTGATGGCCACACTGGCGCTGGTCCACGCCAGGTGCCCCTGGCCTTCTTGGCCACCTGGGCACAGCTGGGCTCAGGTTCAGCCGCTGTCAATCGGCTTCCCAGGCATTCTTCCCACAGCTGGGAGCTGCAGGGGCTCAGTGTGGCCAAAGAGTACAACCTGGCACTTGGTCCTGTGTAACCCCATGCCAGTGCTCTCAGCCCATGGCTCCAGCCTGTCCAGGGCCCTTCCTGCCCTCCAGCAGGTCCACCCTCTGACCCAGCTTGGTGTCATCCATGGTTACACTTGATTCCCTCATCCACATCATCAATAAAGATATTAAACAGCACTGGCCCCAGTACTGAGCCCTGGAGGACTCCAGGACTGACCAGCTATCAACTGGATTTAACTCCATTCACCACCACTCCGTTGGCCAGTTTTTAACCAAGTGAAGATGCACTTGTCCAAGCCCTGAGCTGCAGGTTCTCCAGGAGAATGCTGTGAGAGACAGTATCAAAGGCTGTGCTGAAGCCCAGGCAGACACATCCACAGCCTTTCTCTCATCTATTTGGCAGGTCGCCTGGCCATAAAAGAAGACCAGATTGGTCAGGGAGGATTTGCCTTTCCTAAACCCAGGCTGGCTGGCTCTGATCCCTTGGCCATCCTGTAGGTGCCCTGTGATGGCACTCAGGATGATCTGTTCCATCACCCAGGCACTGAGGGCAGGGGGACAGTTCCCAGATCCTCCTTCCAGCCCTCCCTGGGATGGGGTCACACTGGCACCTCCAGTCCTCTGGGACCTCCCTGCTGAGCCAGGACTGATAGATACTGGAGAGCATTTTAAGCTTCCATTTGAAGGAGGCAGTCATGATAGGAACATGTCATAAGAAACTGGGTATTCATCCTACTTTCTTACAGGCTGTGGCCATTTGGTTTACATTTGGCATCAGTAAATGTTACAATTGGAAAGATTCTAAAGAACTTCTTAAATACTCATCATAACCTACATATTACATATTACCTTCTCAGGTAATATCAATCATATATTGATATCATAATCACACACCTTCATGTAAAATGTTGCAATATTTTGAGAGATTAAAGTAGGAGAAGTATCTTGTCAGAAAAATACTGGCCTGTAAAAACATGCATTACATATATTTCTGTGGAAAAACATAAAATAATCTTAACAGTTAATAAGCACCTTCAACAAGGCTAAAAGAGTCCTACATGCAAAATTTTCAACAAACTCTTCTATTTAATAAGTTCAAAAGTTTTAGTTACAAGTTGATTTTGTCTCATCAATGAGATTAAGTCAGTCAGGCTCCTTTTCTCAGAAACAGTCTAAATGCATCTGTGAGTGCTGCCAGCATTATTGAAAAGGCTTTGTCCCAGCATGACCTGAACTCACTGAGGAGAAAAACAAAAACATGATTTTAATAACATTGATTTTATCTGAAAGCTCAGAGTGCTTCATACTACATTCATTAAGTCCCTCAGCAACTCTGTGAGAGCAGGAGGTGTTATTGCAATTTTGCAGATGGCAAAAGAGATGAAAAGTTAAGAGCAGTGTGTGCTGGACCAAAGAGCAGCCGAGGGGCAAGGACAGGTCTTGTGGTGCACAGGGATGCTCTGACCAGGTGCTCTTGCTCGTTGGAAATTACACAGATCACAGCTGAGTATATATGGATTTTCAAACACAACCTTGCAAATAACAGTAGCATAAGGGCCAGGGGGGCTATAAGCACAACATGCTGTATTTTAGAGCAGTTGATAATATAATTATATACAGAGTACAACTGCCTTACTTCACTGGATATTGATGTGATGATAAAGCATTTTGGTGAGGAGTGGGAGAAGGAAGTTTATTCAGCTCACATTAAAAATAAAACAGCAAATATTTATGCAAAGACAGCTGTTAAGGTTTATGGAAAGGTTGCCTGCTACCTGGCACACCATGTATAAGCTTTAATGCAATTTTAACACTATTCACAAATTTGTCTCTACAATCCTGCTTTAGAGTTAAGCAGCCTTCTTCTGGTCTGTTCCCACATATAAATGCAAAAGAAAAAAATCCCCATAGACACTCAACATATACATTTAGCTTAAGAGTTAGTGATTTGTTTAGTAGTTTTTAAAAACTGTAGAAAGTCAAATGAGAAGCAATACTGAATCTTTTGGCATGATTAGCATTTTGATAAGGTTAACAGAGGGTTTTTTAAAATCATATTCATTAAAGCACTTTACACAATCCCATTGGTGAGTATTTTCCTTGGAATGCTCCCCCTACTCTCATCTTAGGAGCTAAATATTACCTGTAACAGAGGAAGGACACCTGAAGCCTTATCCTGGGGGAAAAGAAAAAAATTGTTTACTTATAATTATGACATATCAAATACTATCTAGCCTGAATTTTTACAGTAAGTGCTACTCAAAGAAAGATTCCTGTAGGTAAAGGTTATACCCAAAATGTTCATCCTAGACATTAAGCCTTATACATTACATTTGAGGCTACTGACAACTGTGATTTGGGTGCTGATCTGAGTCCTGAAAACCTCACCCCATTTACTCCCATCACTGTTATGTGAGCACAAGAAAAGTACCTGAGGATCTGGTTGCTAGCCTGGAACTTATATTAATGGCTTTTAAGCCTTTTATCTTTAGGTTTAGGGACAGATTCTGCCTTTTTCTTCAGAGTAACACAAATTTGGAATATTTTCGCCGAACCTAATTCCCAAGCCTAACAGAGCAAGGTTTGGCTTTTGCTTGTTCAAGATTCGTAGGAAAACCCTTTGTCCCTCTGCTGTGTCACTAATGACGTGGTAGCAGAGAGTGCAACTTTCACTTGGAAAAGCCAGACTTATTGTGACAGTAGCAGCTGAGAGGGGAAAGGCAGGTCTCAGTGAGGGACAACAAAAAACCTCAGCAGCAAACACTGAGTCAGCAGGCACTCCAGCTGTAAGAAGAAGAAAACCAGGCAATAATGGCTTCGTTTACCTTAGGGGCTATTGAAGAGGTGGCAATAAGAAGAAAAAATTGTGAGAGGCATTTTCCTCACTATGTGTGAATAAACACTCATGGAAAAAAACTTCCCTACATATTATGATATTGGCTTTTCACAAATATTAGGGTGGATGCTGTATGCGTGATATTGAAATGGTTTTTAAGATACAGTTTTCTTTAGGAGTAACATGGGCTGATAAAGTGCCTTTGTAGTAAGATAACACCCAGTGAATTCACCTGCTACTGATACACCAGCTACCAGCATGGACCCTCTGTGGAAATTAAAGACCACAGCCCAAATTAAGACCGATAAGAAAAATAAATTAAAATCACAGCCATGAAACACACATGCTCTAAAAAGGTGGACTCAAGGAGAGGCCATGTTAAAGTTTCTGGAATATGGAAAATAGTTTATGGAAAAGTTTGAAAATGTCCGACAGGTGTATGAATTTGGAAGGGGCTGATGAATGTAAGGGGTGTCTCCAAAGCAGCTCTTGGCCGAACGCCAAGCGCGCAGTGTTACAACCTTTCACTTTATTGTCTCTTACCGACTTCTAGGAAACCTTTGAAACCCTACCAGGAGGGCGAGCCTCCTTTCCCACACCATAAAGCAAAGCGGAGGCAGCGGCCCCACACCTCCGGATGTTTCCGCGCGCGGGCACCGCTAAAACAGCGGAAAAAAGCGGCGAGGCTGCGCAGGCACCGCTGGGATTCGAACCCAGGATCTCCTGTTTACTAGACAGGCGCTTTAACCAACTAAGCCACGGCGCCGTGCGGTGGCTGCCCCTTCACCGCGCCATTAACAGAGCGGCTCCAGCTCCGCCCGGGCGTCACCACGGACACAGCTCGGCTTGGTTTTGTCACAACACGCGTAGAGAGCGAGGAAAATGTATAAATGCCGGCCTTTCAGGCATTTATAGGCGAAACCGCTCATCCCTGCCTCACCCCGCAGTGCCTCGGCTGGCCGCGGTTCACGGCACGGGGTGCAAAGGGACGATGGGGTCGCAGGCTCTGTGATGATGTAAATTAAAGCACGGTACACACGTGGACACCCTGCCCTGTGCTTCGTGTCCGTGCACACAGCCCGGTACCCTGTCGAACCGAATGCGTGTGTTCATACAAGCTAAATGACCAGAAAATGTGGTTTGGATTGGGAGCTGGTAACGATGGCAGGCACAGAAGTGATGCTGCTCCCAGTGTGAAAAATGGGATAACACTACAGAATTTTTTAAGTTTAATAGGGAATAAAATAAGAGACAAAAGTCCAGCGCTGGGGCGCTCCTGGTAAACAGCCAAAGAACAAGCTAGTAGTTCCTGATAATGTTATCTTTATACTGCTACATTACTGAGGTACATGCATATTCGTACAGTCCATACATTATTCAAACATTCTTGTTGAACTGCTTGATGTTATGGAATTCCTCTGTTTGGTTTCTTCATACTTTGGCTTATCTGCATGACATCCTGTGTGTCAAGTTAATATATTTTATTCCTCCTTGTGTCTCCATCCTGTTGTTTTACATCCTCTGATAAGGATTTAGTATGTCCTCTTTAAATTTAACACGGTATTTTCTAATTGTCCTCCAGTGCTCTGGTTTGTATCACGGTTATCTCATCACTTGGAGAATTTAGTCAGCAGAGAAGGGGGGTAACATGAGTGCCTTATACCATTTGTTCTGGTTATACAGAGGTATTTTAACAGCCAGTGTTTAGTTAAGGCTTCTGATATTGTATGTTCACCACACTACTATTTCTATAAGCGATGCAGTACATACTTAAACTGGTAGATGACATTATACTAACAAACAGCTAATAAAAACGTACATATGATAACTACAGCCAAATACTTATAATCAGCGTAGAAACTAATACACAAATACGAAAGCCAATATCATACTGCAGTCCTTTTTTAACACCTGTGACCCCCTCCCTGCCCCAGCCCACCTGCAGTACCTGCTCCGAGCAGTGGCCAGCAGAACCAGGTGGGTTCCAGCCCCTAACCCAAGGAAATCAGCAAAGGATCCTGTCAGGAATAGAGCTGTGCCTTCCCAGTAGCTGCAGGGAGCCTGCAATAAAGACAAAGACTACTTACAACAGCATGGAGGATAAGTGGTAATGCCTTCACTCTGAAAGAGAGTAGGTTTAGGTGGGATACTGGGAATTAGGAATTGTTCCCTGGCAGGTTGGGCAGGCCCTGGCACAGGGTGGAATTCCCAGAGCAGCTGTGGCTGCCCCTGGATCCCTGGCAGTGCCCAAGGCCAGGTTGGACACTGGGACACTGGGAGGTGTCCCTGCCATGGACTGGGATGGGATGGGCTTTGAGGTCCCTTCTAACCCAAGCCATTCTGTGATTCTGTGATTACTCACTTGGAGAACCTGTGAAGAACACATTACTGTGGCAATTTAACAGTCATACTATAGCCAAACTATAGGTGTTACTCTCCAAAAAACTCCAAGGAGGACAGCAGCCACTCTGGTTTAGTCCAAAACAGCCTTACAGCTTTCTCATTATTCAAACCAGAGTGGTACAAAAGCCAGAAAAAATGCAGACAAATCTCCATCTTATGAATTGTCCATAATTACCACATTCTGGAGCAAACCTCCACTGCGCACAGATGTGACCCCACTGCTTGCAGGTGAGACCAGTACAGGGCTGGAAGAAACTCACATGGCACCCAGGCATTAAACAGGTGATGGTAAAGGAAATAAACAGCAATAAATAAAACTTCTGCTTTTATTAAAAGCAGAATGTAAGAATTAACATTCCTCTGTTTTTTCTCAGTTTGGGAAATAGAGAACTATTCAAAAGAAAACTTCCAAACCAGTCCCACCACTGATTCAAAATGAACCAAACCTCTAAAAAATACTGCTTTTTTTTTTCCTGTTTCAATGGGAAAAATGGAACTTTGATTTTTCTATCTGAAAAGAATAAAGAACGAAATAAAGAACACTTCCACTTCTGATATAAGATTAATTATTTTTAGGACAATCTGGTCCAACATACAGAAATTACTTCTGCATTACTAACTACATTAAAGCCAAATTAACTGATCAATATAACAGACATTTTTTAATGTGATCTGCTTAAAAAAAAAGAAAAAACAAAGCAAAAACAACAAAAACCACAACATGAGGAGCATAGACTTTTTTTAACGCAGGCATTACTTACCACCTCAAATTCTGGGTAGTATTACTATGGCTGTAGAAGAAATGAGGGCTAGTTCTAAAGAGGGATAACTAAACACAGCTACCTCATTTACAGAACTGCCCACCTGAAAAAGTGCCGTGACATGACCCTGTCACTTTAAGCACTGGTGTAACTAAGCACTAGGGAGCTGGGCTAAGCTCGGAAACCTCAACACCAGTATTTACTTTTTCTTTGCATGCTTGCTTTTTAATGTTCTGTTCCTGTGGACAGAAGTAAGCATGTAAACATACAGATACACAAGAGTTCAAAATGAATACATGTGCTATCCAGGCTATTGTTACTTGCTGAGAAGAAACTCTCTCCTAAAACCTAGGTATAACTCCATCCAATATAATCCTTAAATGAGTTTGATCCTCAAAAGAGACATGTAAAAACTTATTAAAAATTGACTTGACAATGATAATACCTTTACAGATAATTGCATAAGAATATACTTTATAGGAAATTAAATCACACAAATCCAGGATATATTCGTGCCCATATCTAAAAAGCTATATAGCTATAGCTATAATTTTGTCATATAGGCTAGGTGTAGGTGATGCTTACATGTAAACTCTGAACACCATGTTTTAGCTTTGCTTTGTCATACAGACTAATAAAAAAGACTTCTTCCAACATATCAAGAATTATAAAAAGTTAAGAATTTATTTTAAAAATTTATAACATTTAGCTATTAGTCATGTGTTATCAAGACAGTAGTTGTACCTTGTGGCTACTGTTTAATATCGCTAGTTTTATAAATACTAACACATACATTTAGCAGGCACACAATGTCTCAGTTCGAAAGATGCGCGTCTGCCAAGGAAGGTGGGAACCTCCCTCGGAATGGAAAATATGACCCCCTTCCCTCTGAATTGTTGCAACTTCGAAGTGACTGGGCTTTCGGTCAAAGATACCGGGAGAGGACGAGCAGTTCTTTACAGCTATCCTTTACACATGTAGAGGTTAGGTTTGTAAAGTAAGGCAGACGAACGGCGGCGGCACCAACAAACACCAAGGACCCCCGGCCGCGGCTCCTCCTTCCCCGGCCGCGGCTCCTCCTTCCCCGGCCGCGCTCCTCCTTCCCCGGCCGCGGCTCCTCCTTCCCCGACCGCGGCTCCTCCTTCCCCGGCCGCGCTCCTCCTTCCCCGGCCGCGGCTCCTCCTTCCCCGGCCGCGGCTCCTCCTTCCCCGGCCGCGGCTCCTCCTTCCCCGACCGCGGCTCCTCCTTCCCCGGCCGCGCTCCTCCTTCCCCGGCCGCGGCTCCTCCTTCCCCGGCCGCGGCTCCTCCTTCCCCGACCGCGGCTCCTCCTTCCCCGGCCGCGGCTCCTCCTTCCCCGGCCGCGGCTCCTCCTTCCCCGGCCGCAGCTCCGGGCAGCGCCGCCAGGGGCGCTGCGGCGGGCGGGAAAAGGGGATTCCCCTGCACGGCCGCAGGGGCGGGCGCGCCGGAATGGCGGCGGGAGGGAAGGAGGGGGGGGAGCGAGGAGTCCGGCGTGTGGCGTTGAAATGTAGCGAAAACCCGAAACGGAGGCAGAAAACCAGCAGGGCTGGGCGGCGGCAGCCGCGACTCGCTCCCTCCGGGAAGGGAGCGGGGTCGGGGTTCCCTTCCCGGGCAGCTCGGCTGTTGGGAAAGGTCCCGGCTCTCCAGCTGCTCTTGCGAGCAGAAGCTCACCCACAGTAAGTAGAATGGATGCAGGATGGAAACTCCGCAGTGGCAGCGGATCCTGCGGGCAGCAGGCGTGTCAGCAGCCCCAGACCGTGTGCTCCGATGCCGAGGGAGGGGGCTGAGGCCGGCCCCAGCCACCGCGTTTGTTTCCCAGGTATCGTCATTACCATAGCTTAGGCCGCAAATGGGAGAAAATTATCTGAAAGAAAAAAAAAAATCCTAATCTCCCAACGAACAAGTAAATGGAAAAACAATACATAAAAATTGTATTGACCTAGAAAATTAAGGAGACCTCTTGTTCAAAAATTATAATACAGGTGCTTTCAGAACTGTTAGTTCAACTGTGAATAAAAACAAAGGAGAGTTCTGTGTGGAAAGCATGCTTTCAGGTTCAATACTCACAAGCCTGTCTGTGTTTGTATGTCTCCAAGGTACAGGTCCCCTTTTCCCGATAGAACTGCCGTTTAGTTACTTGAGTTGCCTAACTCAACAGGCACCGTTAGGGTGTGATCCCAGATTAAGCTGATGGCAGCAGTACAGGAGTCGACTTCATTGCAGCGTTCAGATCTGAAGTTGCAAAAGAAAACAGCCAACTACATCACAGTGTAGAAATCCATATAAGCCCCTCGCTGTGAAGAGAAGAGGAGCTGGTCCAGAGCAGCAGTAGTTTGCAGTAACACTTCGTGTTGTGTGTGGAGGGACCAAGAGTTGTCTCTGATGCAGTAATGAATCTAGGGCATAAGAAACAGCTCCCCACTACTCCCACTCAGACACAGGTAAACTGGGCAATCTGATTATTTCTCTTTATTCATCCAAGCATCAAAAAGACATTGAGTTACAGATGCTGCGTTGTCTTGCTATAGAATCATAAGTGTCATCTGCTTCAAATATGGTAGTTCATGTGCTCCATCAAAGCAGCTGAGAATATCCATGATTTTTTTTCAGGCGTGTACTACTGCCATGTATGGTCTGGGCTGTGGGTACTACTAACAAATGCATACACATCTTCCTAATTATTAAAGAGCAGTACGGTATTTACTGAAGGAAGGGGTTTTTTAACCAGTTAATGTTAGGAGGATATCTGTAATTATTACAGAGCAGTACAGTATTTACTGAAGGAAGGGTTTTTTAACCAGTTAATGTTAGGAGGATATCTGTAATTATTACAGAGCAGTACAGTATTTACTGAAGGAAGGGTTTTTTAACCAGTTAATGTTAGGAGGATATCTGTAATTATTACAGAGCAGTACGGTATTTACTGAAGGAAGGGTTTTTTAACCAGTTAATGTTAGGAGGATATCTGTAATTATTACAGAGCAGTACGGTATTTACTGAAGGAAGGGTTTTTTTAACCAGTTAATGTTAGGAGGATATCTGTGAGTGCTGAGTTAATCTTCTGACATGGTGCTGTGCTTTTACTCCATTATGTTCTTCTTGATGGATGTATCAATTAAGCAAGTGTTCAAGTTGCCTCAAAGACAGAACCCAGACCATCAACTTCAATTTACTTATTTAGAGGAACATAAATGTCTCATAATTAAATATGTTTTACTGCAAATGATGAATTAATTCCTTGCATGATTAGTCACTCATATCTGAGATATCCTACAGATGGGTGTTGAGATACATCACCCACTAGGTGTTGAGATATCTCTCCATTCTTGGCTAAAAAGAGAGGAACTAACAGAAGCTCAAATGCTTGGCAGGAATCTGGTTCATTCATTACATTAAAACACTCCTGTCTTTATATCCCATCTTTTTAAGCTTTTGTCCCAGGTTGCTGTGCACAAGTAATGACTATCAGCAGCAAAGCAGCAATCTGATAGAGAATTGCTGTCCCCTGACACACAGATGAAGAACACAGGAAGAGTGAGTTTTTGTAACCATTACAAATCTCTCAAAGAGCATCCTGCAACTGTGAGATCCCTGTCTCCATCCAGCAAAGCATCAGAACCATATTCTGAGTTCTGATCACACAAACAGTTCTGTGAACTCTCTGGAGCTGCTTAAAATCTCACAGCCAGCACAGGCTTAAAGCCTTGAAAAGTCATTTTGCAGGACTGAAACCAAGTGATTAAGGAACAAATGACCAGGTGGTTTATCTGTTAAAAGCAGTCCAACAAGAAATTGTTCGGCAGCTACAACCCACCTGCATTTTAATTACAAAAACCCCACCAAATTTTCTTTAAAAAACATCTGTCTCTATGCAGAAATTTCAGCTCAAATACTCAGAGGGAAAAGATTTAAAAATTCTAGATTAAAGTGCAATTCTTGAAGCAGTCAGAAAAGAAATCTGGATGTTCCAGAATTCTAGTGCTTCCTGAGATCTACAGAGGGGGAAGAGATTATGAGCATCTTTTACAGAAAACTATGCTGTAGTCACTGCAATTCAAAAGAAACCTCGTGGTGATTCAGATTGAATTTCCCATCCAAATTCTCTGATAACACTTTATATGGAGTTCAGAGTTATACACTAATGCAGGATCTGAAAAATACAAAAGCTAAAACTTAAGGCATCACCACTTAGATGTCGTTTTGTTTTGATACAGCAGCAATCAGCAGACTACTGAAGTGCTGAGATGATGACCCATACTGAATTACTGGCTCATTCACCATTGAATTATTTTGGTTAGAAAAGACCTCAAAGGTGATGAAGTTCAACCAATTACCTACTGCTGCCAGGTCCACCACTAAACCTTGTCTAACCACCACTAAAACTATGTCCCTTAGTGCCACATTTACAATCCTTCCCTTTAGATGCCTCTGGGATGATAACACCATCACTGCCCCAGGTAGCTTGTTACAAGTCTTTCCATGAAGGATTTTTTTCAAATACTCAAATTCAGCCTCCTGTGGGGACACCTGAGGCCATTGTACTTCTCCATCACCTTCTGGCTACTTATTTGTTAAGAGTTTTAAGTGATTTCAGGAAAAGGGTTATCTTCCTGTTGTATCTGTGTGATACTCAAACATAATGCAGTCCCAACCCAAAAGTAAAGCTTTGAAGTAAAGCATCAAAAGAGGCATGGCCGGCAGGTCAAGGAAGGTGATCCTGCCCCTCTACTCTGGTGAGATCCCACCTTGGAGTACTGCCTCCAGCTCTGGGGTCCTCAGCACAGCAAAGGCATGAAGCTGTTGGATCAGGTCCAGAGGAGGCCATCGAGATGATCAGAGGGCTGGGGCAGCTCTGTTACGTGGAAAGACTGAGATCATTGGGATTGTTCAGCCTGGAGAAGAGAGGCTTTGGGGTGACCTAATTGTGCCTTTCCAGTACCTGAAATGAGCTTGCGAGAAAGATGGACAGAGACTATTTGCAGGAAAAGGGAAAATGGCTTCAAACTAAAGAGGGTAGTTTTAGATTGGATATTAGGAGGAAGTTCTCTGCTGTGATGGTGGTGAGGCCCTGCCCCTGAGGGCCCTGGCCCTCAGGTTGTCCAGAAAAAGCTGTGGCTGCTGCATCCCTGGAAATGTCCAAGGCCAGGCTGGACAGGACTTGGAACAACCTGGGATAGTGGGAAGGTGTAGCTGCCCATGGCAGGGGGGATGGAACTGGATGATCTTTAAGGTTCCTTCCAGCCCAAACGATTCTGTGTTTTCTATGAATTTCTTTAGTAAAATAAATAAAAATATGAATCAAAATTTACAAATGGATTATGGTGTCCACCTGACTGTAAGCATCTACCACAAAATCCCATGAGGACTGATGACATGCAGAGTAACTCACATTTCAGAGTATCACAGGATCAGTCATCGTATCTTCACCTAGGTAAGCCATCTTCCATTTCCATGATTAACCTACTTAGTTCAATCAGATTTTTTGTGTAAGTACAAAGAGATTTTAGAATCAGTCAGAAAGTAGGCAACAAACTCCCTTCACTATGTGTTCTTTCATTGGTCTTCAATAGGAGAATAAAATCTTGTACCTCTGCTATAACTGCCCTTTTGGACACTAAGTGTCAGACCTGGAGCTGCTCCCTCAAAAGGGCTTTCACTGGAAGGAGCTATCCTGATAACTTGGCAGCTCTTGATAGCAGACAAAACTTGCAAGTAAATGTATTTTTCACTTACTTTCTCAGTGTGTGTCAACGTACTAACTGACACCAGAATGATCAGGAATGTCTCTGTGATCAAAGAAAATAAAAGAGCAAAGCTACTGTGTACTATTGTTCTGTTGAGTCAAAAGTCTTCCAGTGAAAAGTGCCCTTCTATAGACTTACCCAGTCTTTGTCTGCTGCATGCACAATTAATCTTTGTTTACCAAAAGATATGTAGACTGTCAGTTCAGAGAGACACTTTGTTGTCAAGAAGAACTTCAAATTCTTTCTCAGTACACAGACAGTCATTTGGTATCTACTCTTTCAAAGGGAAAAAGAGAATGCCAGAGTGAAAATTGTCAGGGCTGGCCTAGTTCCCCATGATCCAAATCCACTGTACTTTCCTGAATTCTAATTGTTTCAGCTGTTCCTGTAGGGAAGGAAGTAAGGCTTGTCTTAATATATTTTACATAATCTTGCCTATACATTGCTGTCAGAAAGTTCCCAATACTCGGGGAAATACTTCAGATACATTCTGAAAAATAAGTATTGCTCAACAAGTGTTAAAGAAAACTTCATTAGATAAAAATGACAGAGATAAAATTTCTTAAACAGAAATTAGACACTTTGAGCAAGTGGCATATTAAAGCCTTTTCATTCAAGGATCTATACTTAAAAAAAAAATTGATTATCTTCTTATTTCCTGGTCTTTATTTCAGTTTACTTATACTTAAGGGAGCTGAATAGCATTTCACTGAAGACAGAAAAATAAAAGTTCCAGTTCCTAGCTCAGACAAAGCAGGAAAATTGGGAACTGTCAATCTGACTATTACTGAACTGTACAGGTCATGACTAACACATTAAGACATTTATATCTCCAGTCTACAATATATGCTTACAGTTATCATGTGTTTGCTTACTTGTCATTAAAAAATCTCTTTTTTCCTTCTATATTTCCTGTTTTCTTTGAGCTAGCCATCCACAGCTCTTGGCTAACATAATGTTGCTAAGCTGAAACTTCTTTGCACTTTTTATGCTTTTGGGCTTCTTGGGCCTTTTCAGTATGCCTGGAAAAACTTCTGGTTATGGTAGAAACGTAGCACTGCACAGCAGGAAATCAACTTTGTAGATATTTTATTAAGTTATTTCATCTGAATTCCTATGACATTAATGCACTACTACTCATTACCAGTTCTTAGATTAAGTCATGATTGCTTAATGTATGCCAGATCTCAATGCCTGCAGTCTGCTTAGCATAGGTGCAGTCCTTTGCTTGCACAGCACTCATGGGCTCACAGAGCTTGACACTTTAGTCCACGAGGGGGGAGTATGAAAGCAGGAACTATAGGACAGTGTATCCTAAGTTCCAAACTCTACTTGACTGAGCAAAGTTCTAACCTTGATACTACCTTGGAGATTTACCAGAGCTGGTTGAGGGAAAAATGCTGATGGATGGGAACTGTTTTTATTTTTATGGACGTTTGTTTTCAAACTCTTCTTCCTCTCAAAAAAAAAAATAAAAATTGTTAAATATCATGAAGAAACATTTGTTTCCTTGATTCTGGCCCATCAAAACACAGCACTTCGAGCTCTTAGGCCACATGTTTTAGCCAAGACCGTTACAAATTTGGGCAGATATTTTGAAAAGTCTTCTCTTGACTCATTTGGGAGTTTGCTCATGACTGTCAAGCATGTGTTTGTGTGCACAGAACTAACAAACACCAGCTGCCATAAAGCAGTAACTGCATACAAAGTGGCAGAGAGCTTTTCAGAGAGCTTTTTCCTCATGGGCACACAGCCCAGCCCACCTGAACCTGCAGCTCCAGCCAGGGCTCCAGGCTGGCCCCAGAGCTGCTCCCCACCACCTCCAGGCAGCTCAGTGTTATTTCATGGTCCATTCTGAAATTATTCCACAATATGACAATTGCAGAGAAAAAGTGGCATGAGCAGTTTTCTCTGTAACTACATCAAATGAGGCAGTTTATAATCATACATAATCTTGTAGCTCATTAGCCACAATAATTTATGTGAAATGAGCTGCACAGGGCCAGGACTCGGATGATCCTGATGGGTCCCTTCCAACTGAGCAGATTCTGTGACTCTATCATAAAGGTCATTGGTTTAGAGCTGCTGTAGTAAATGCAAAACAATTTGGAGAGGCAACAGTAACAGCCAGATACTTGAAAACTGCAATGTGAAATTCTGCATTAGATTAAATAAAAATACTTTCACCCAATAAAAATTTTACACTGCTTTAGTTTTAACTTCCTAACTTAACTCTGGTTAAAACTTACTCTCCAGCATTTTAGAGGTCCTAGGCATAAAAAACTATCACTATGCAGAACTTATTTGTAATAATGAAGTTTATTAAAATGCTTTAATTAAAACAGAGTCTACAGTATTTCAGATTATTATGCTCAGAAGGGGGTCTTTTCAATGTTCTATAATCCGTACATTTTTAACTCATGAAACATCATAAACTAAACATCTGTACATTTACTTTCATAAAAATTCAATATGAATACTGTATCTATAGTGCTTCACATTATACACCACTGATCTACCATCATGGAGGAGATCAAAAATTTGAGATCAAGTCACACAATACCGGAGAACAGAAGCGAACTCTTCAATACTGAAGTTGTTTTAATCTAAAAGGGAGGAAAAAAAAGGAAAAAGGTCACACTGAACAGTCACACACCACGTTCTTAAACCTTAGTTTCAGAGAGAGATCTGACTTGTATTAGATAAAACCATTTTCTCGCTGATGAGAGACATGCAAATGTGAAGATTCCAAAATAAATGCTTGAACAAAGAAATCTATTTCGTGCAAGATGTGTGAGAACAGATTTTGGCTGTTCAGAAATCCAAGAAGTAGTTTGTTTTTTAATATGAAAACACCAATACATAGCTGGCACTCAGTTCCAAAGGAATGGAAGGCAGAGTCCATTCAAATGGCAGTTGGTACCTGCCCATTCCACTCCACACCTCGACCCCAATCACTCTGCCATTCGACCAGATGGATGTGGTGTTCAACAAATGCCTTGAGACATTTTCTTTAGCTAGTAACAGACACTACACAGAAGCCAATACAGTGACTGTTCCACATGGGACATTTCTGAAGCTGACTGTGATCTGCACTAGAGACAGTAATGTTTGTTCCTACTTTACTTCAAGCGTGTGTGCAAAATATTATGCAATGTGCTTCTCTGATTTTCACATTTATGTTAGCACTATCTTCAAGTCTCTAGTTAAGAAAAATGCAATAGCACAGTCTAAATTTAGAAGACATGGATGTGACTCAAGTATTGTTCTGCTTGCTTCACTGTCCCTTGCTGAAGCACAGACTAGCTTAAGTATCAGTGCCACACAACAGATCTATCTGAATGGAATCTTAGCAGACAATGTTTCTTCCAATGTTCCCAAGTAAAGAGAATTAGCTAAATGAAACAATCAATTTCCACCTGTACTAGTTCAATTTCTATTTACAGTTCAAAGTACTTTCCAAAAATAACAGTAATCTTTAATTACAATGTCCATCAGCTTTGCTAGGCCTGTGTCTTAGTGGTCTTAGGCCTTAGTGGTCTTTACCTTAAGAGTCTTCTATCCTAAAATTAATTACCCTCTAGATTAAAATGTCTAGTATTTGTATTCTTTCCTCACCAAAGTGAGCAATATTTTATCTTCATAAAGAAACTGGCTTATATACATTTGCTGCAAATAGGTTCACTAGAATGACAACTTGTAAATTGGTGTTTTAATTATTCACTGTAAAATTTGCAAGTGGTTAAGTAACCCATCTACTTTACCTTCTTAGAAGTTCTTTAGGTGACAAGCCTGTGGTATCCATATCACTAAGGCTGTCACTGCTATCTGTAGTGTCTGAGCTGCTGTCTTTTTCTGATTTTTTATTCTTGTGTTTTCCTTTGTTTTTCTGCTTCTTATGCTTCTTTTTCTGTAAAAGGAACAGAAATAATCCTTTAACTCCTTGTGAAAGACTTGGAACTTTTCTGAATGTCAACAAAAGATAAATGTTAATTTTACAACACTTATCAATGACTCTTTTCCATTACTCAGACTAAGCTTAAAAAAATTTATAACCAACATTAATTTAATCCAAGCAATCAATTCTCCCTAAAATAGACCTTTCATTACAGTTATTTGTATATGAGCCATGAATGCAATTCCCAGAATGTATCTGTTATCTTCTACACAGAACATGAAACTACCCACAGTATTGTACCTGTAGTCACACAAGTGTATATGGAGAAAGCAGCATCATAGTGGGATCATTTTCTGGTTTCAAAACATCAGAGAAATTCTGTTGCTTAAATTATAGTCCCAGTATATATTTTTTTCTACAACCAAGCATAAATAATAAACCATTCTGAAAGGCAGACCAAAGAATCAAGAAATAAAAAAAAATCAGTATTTAAATTTAATACCTTTTCCTTTTTCCGTTTGCGTTCTTTCTTAGCCTTGTGCCTCTCTCTGATTTTCCTATGTTTTTCTTTCCTACTAGGCCCAGGAAAAGTTGCTGGCACCACTGTTTGTTGTTGCCAAGTAGTGCCTAAAGTACAAAGCAAATGTATGAAGAATTTAAAAAAAGACAAAAATAGGGTAATTTGGTTATTACATGCTGTATTACTTTTAACCTCATGATAATTAAACAAATAAAACCCCTAATTTTAAAAAGGAAATTACATGTCTAAAATGCTTACCTGCAACATCCCTACTGTAATTAAATGCCTTTGCAATCTGTTAAAAAAATGAAACTGCAAGGGTGTCCTATATTTTCACATCCATTTTTTATCATTACCTTTACAGACTTAAAACAAAACTGGTGCACAGGCAAAGAGGTTCCTGTTGGTGGGTCACAGGATGGCATTAAAACATTTGCTGATGCCTATTTACATAACACACATTTAAGAGACAGATGGCCTATTCACAAATGCTTTTTTAAAGAGAGACATCATGTATTTTATATACAATTTCAACACTCAGAATTTACACTCTAGATGCTTACAGAACCTACCAGAAGAAAAAGCTGGTGGCAACTTTGGTCCAAATTCCTCTGTTTCATCCACTTCCTGCTTTGAAGTAGGCAACGAAGAAATGCCAGAATCAGTTTTGACAGTCACAGTCTCTATGAAAAAAAAAACAAAACAACAAAATAAAACTTGCTATATTTGAAAGGAAAATAAGAAAATATTTTTCCAAGAAGTATTGGCAAAAGTTCAAGGAGGCTTTCTAAAAGCCTTTAAGAGAGCAAACTGATCAGCATCCTCTATCTCTATGGATTGCTTTGGCCAGCTGGGTAGCTGACATTCTGAAACACATCAACATACTCATAGGTTTTTTTTCTTTTAAACCAAAATTTACTTTTTAAACTATAAAATTATTAATCAGTGCATTTGTTTGCTTGCCTTTTGTAACAGTACTATTTTTCCATTAATCAGAATGAATAAAAAACTCCATGAGATGTATAAGGTTTATAAACACTAAAAATTAAATGCTAATAGAACCAACTGCTACAGTAAGTGAACTAAGTATTTTCATTTAAAATACATTTTTACACAGGATGCTTTGTTCCCCCTCACTGTAGAACAGGCATGTTCCATACAGCAGTTTGCTTGTAAAATCTACACAAGAGGTACATGACAATGCTAATAACACTGTAACATGAAAGCCTTGTTCAGTGCTATATTTGCATTTTCTACACAACCAGCTCCACCTATCTCAGATAGTGTCTACAGGAGCATACAGCATTGTCCTAGCAGTCCAAGAACGTGCAAGTCCAAAATGAAACTTTTACCAGGTATTTATTTTATGTTGCATAAAAATGAACATCCATTAAGTACTACCTTGTAAATTAGAGGAAGAACTGTCTGGCATGTCAGCTTGCTTGGTGGTTTCTGACTCTCTCTCTGAAGTAGTTGGTTGCTGTTCTTCATCACTCTCTTCTTCAGAGGAAGATGATTTTTCATCTGAGGAGCTCACAAAGATGGCCTTAAATAAATCCATGGGTGGTCGTCCACTTTCTTCCTCCTGATTCTCATCTTTACCATCTACCTGCTAAATAGCACCATAACAAATTACATTTAAACACTAAAGAAACTAACAATCTCTCTCTGATAAGGAACAACTTCAAACATGCTGACAGGTATTTACAAAACATTTGGATGGCACAACAGCTGTGAAATAAACAATCTTAGTCCCAAATAGTAAAGCCCTGAAACGCTGAGAAACTAAGCCAGTGTCCTATAAAGAGTAGTGCAGTTTGTAAAAATAGATCCCCAGGTATTATAAATTCTAATTCATTAATTCAAACTCCTATTATATAATACTAAATTTAAGCAAAAGGAAAACAAGATATGCGCTCTTCTATGGAAAGGAAAAATAAATATATTCTGTGCCTGTGAGCTGAGTGGTGGTAAAGTTACTGAATTTGGTTCCCAGACTACTGAGCTGCATTCTTTCTTCTCTTAAGTTTTGCTTCAAGTATAATCACAGGAAAGCTGCAAACATCTTGTATCCCAGAGTTATAACCTCAAAATTCTTCAAAGTGCCATCTCATGCCTTTGCTCCTCCTGAGTTGGTTCTTGTGCAAACTGATCTGTATTAGAGCAATTCATATGTTAACCCATCTTAATTTTGGGTTGTCAAGGTTTACAGCTATTCCCTTCAAGTTCAAACCCTGTTGTGAACTCACTGCAGTGGGAAGACTTCCAGTTGTCCCAGTTCCACATTCTTCTGTTGCTGGCGCTGGTGGCTGCTGCTGATTATCAGCTTTTGATCTAGCAAGACTAATGAATTCACTGATAGAATCTTTCTTCTCCTTCTCTTTATCTGACACATCCCACCTTGAAGATTTCTTTGGTTCTAAAACATCCAAAACATTCAAATCACCTGCATGCCACATTGTTCTGCATTTCATGGCCTAGTTGATTTTAAATTACTCTGCTTCTTCAGTTTAACTTTTTTTTAATATAATGAATACTTGACCTATAGATATCTTTTAGGTAAAAGAAATTAGCTTTATTATCACTAACTTCAGTTATGTCACTGAATTTTTATTTTTAATTCCTTTGTTTGGGTTTTTTAAATGAAAAAAATAATGTGGCTAGGTTCTCGATGAAAAAGATAATTTTTCTATACTATTATCTCATGTATAGCTAAATTAATAAAGTAACAACAAACTTACTGTTGACACTGTTACTCTCTTGGATCTTTGCACTTGTTGCTTGAGTTACAGATGTGGTAGGCTCAGGCACAGTTAAGAAATTAAAAACAGAATACTTGTCTCGTTTCACTTTTGGCAAACCCACTACAGAAGAACTAGAGGGAAATAAAATAGTTTGCTGATTATTGTTTCCAACACAGAAAACTCCTCAAATTAGCTACAACAAGCTGAAGCCCCTAGAGCAGTCCTTCAAATCAGAGGTCACCTTATTTCCTGACACAAATAAAAACTTTGGGCAATTCTGTATCACCTTGTGACACAAGAAAACATCAAGCCAGATTTTTCACAAGCAAATGAAAAACTCAGAATTTGTAAAAAGTTTTAAAAAGATAAGTCTCAATTCTCTTACTCAGGATATGGATCACGAACATTAAATCTTTTACACAGCAGCTTATCAGGATGCCATTCAAATGTGTCTCTTGTGAGTTTGCCAAACATCTTCATCTTCACAGCTGTTTCCTTATCATCAATATCATTCTGAAAAAGTCAAACATTTATAGCCGATAAATAAGTAAAAACTTACTGAACTGTTGCAAGATTTACGAGCACGACAAATCAATATTTAAATGTTGTTTAGCAAATCACTACTCTGTATGCACCGAGTGTTTTGAGAAGCTGCTAAAAGAGCAGCAAAAGAGTGATGTATCTTCAAAGGAGTTTAAGAGAAAAAGAAGGTCAGGGCTAAGGCAACAAGTGCAACTCCAATGTGTTAAAAGACTCTAGGCAACATATACCTCTTGGTCTCGAGGAACTTCAACTTTGTCAACATCATCTTCGTATTTGGCCCGGGTAAATCTGGATGACAGCGTTGAATTTGAGGATCTGTAGAACATGGCTGCACGGCAGAACTCCTCCTGTTCCCTTCCACGCTCCCATTCTGTCATGTTCGGGTCTAAAAAGCGCTCCAATGTCTCTACTGTAAGATAAGGAGAGAAATGCTTAGCAGAGATAACAGCAAGATGAGGAGAGAAATGCTTCGCAGAGATAACAGCTTACTTTGGATCAACACCTTTCAAACAAACAAACAAACAAAAAAAAAGGGTAATAAGCAAGCGTTCTTGCAAGTATTTAATGAATATTTATCTTAAGGGCAGTATTAATCTCAGCTGTGTTAATCCCTGATAAATGGAGGTAGCTTTTCAAGACAAGAATGACAGCATTAGCCAAATACAAAATTGGTATTTTAAATAAGTTTACTTGTAAAACTGATTCCTTACTCATTGCCCTTTAAAGAATGTTCAGAATAGTTAATGGATTTAACATGTGATTAAAACAAAAAGTATAACCCAAAGCTTTAACAAATAACTAAAACATAGAAAGAAAGATTTTAAGCCTGGCTAGGCTTTCAGAACTTGTTTTCTGGTCTGTAGTGCCCACTGAAAAATACAGAGGTTGCACACAGGTTTGCAGCAACAGGTTCGTTTTTTTCTCCCTAAAGGAAGAGGAAATAATACCAGCAAAGCAAATGCACTTACATTAAACAGACCCTTAACCATTCCAGTTATTTATACATTTCTACATTTTCATTATTATGACTAGGGGGGCACTTACAGTCATAATACAGTCATAACTGGGAATACTCAGTTTTACCCAGGGGAAATCCCAGTCCTGAACAGAGGGACTATGGGTTCAGAGCTCAAGTAGTCTGTCCCAATGTGGTATCCAGAAGAGGCTACTGACCACAAAATATTTATTTTATATAATGAAAAGGACTTGAAAAAAACAAAAACCAAAACATCCCCAAACCACAATTAAGCAATAAACCCAGGTTTTCTATCTGTCACTATATGCTTTCCTCTGTCAAACTTCCCTGGTGCCCATTTGCTTCTTCCCCATTAGACCCAGTGTACTTCAAAATTTGAAAAAATCCAACCTTTTTTAAAAAGCTTATGTGAAGGCAATTTAAAGTCATGTGGTGATGATAAACTCCCTAAATCAATTTCAATTTTTATGTCTTACAGGAAAATCACAGTACTGGAGAACTCACCAAAGGGCATCACAAGTACCTGGTTTAATCTAAGATACACCACAGTACCATTTAATAGCAAAAACCTAAACAAAATGGAAGGAGACTGAAACAGCATGAAAAGAGATGATGAAGGAGGTTGGATGGTTTTTTGGTTTTGATTAAGAGCTCTGCATGTACGCTGTGTTTTCACAGTCATAAATTTTTCTGAGAAGACCGTAAGTGACAGCAGAAGTTTGAGTATCCAAAGGACATACAATACAAGTTTTGACAAAGTGTGAAATACTTCATTCACTTTAGGGTTCTTATCTTCCCCTGCTGCAGAGGGTATGGGGTTTCTTTTCATTCTACTGTTACCCAATCACCTTTCTGCCTTTATATGATCTGTCAGTTAAACTCCTCGAAGAAAACAAACTAAATTAAAAGGCTTGTTCCATTGACCAGAACTGAGTATTCCTTGGCAAATGAAATAAGGGAAACCAAGTAGAACTTAACTTCTGCTACTTCATAGAAGTATGAAATGTAATGCCTAAAATCAGGACTTGCTGACAACTGAGTAACTGAGCAGTTTTCCTGAAATCAACACGACTAAGTATCAGTAAAGATTTCTGTTAACACTGGTCCTGAAAAAAAGTAAAAGGAGAAATGCTGTGCAATTCAGGAAAAGAACTCAAGAGTGAATATAAAATGCATTGGGACAAAAAAAAAAAAAGGGAAGACAAAAAATTAATCAAGATATCTTTTACCTTTTTCTCCTTGTTTAAGACTTTTCACAAAATTTTCGTATCTTTTTTGTTTTTCTGGATTTTTTGCAAATGGTTTGAAGTCACTAGAACCAGCATTTGCTAACTGCCCCTCCAGCAGTGTTCTCCATTTGTGAGCAGATTCTTCTGGAGAGGCTGACTGCAATCTGCTATTTGCTGACTGCTGAGACACTATTTTTGCTTTTATTTGCTGTTCAGATGCTCGTTTCACTTCTTTGAGTCTCTCTCTATCTTTCTCACACAGATATTCCAAAATAGAAGGAGATGGACCTAAAGCAGAAAAAAAGCAGTAAAAGAGAACTGAAAAATTACTAGAAGTATTTCTTCCACTTTAGTAGAGGAAAAATCCCAACCACATGTGTATACATTTAGATAAAATGCTCTTAAAGCAGAAATTAACAATAAAATGGCATACATGGCAAATAAAAATTTGGCCACTATTACATCTTTTATGGTGTTTACATATAATTCGTTCAAGTTTACTACTGTACATACAAATGTGAGCCACAATTACAAATTATCTTTTTAGTATATTTGCATGTATTTCAGTGAAACATTTTACAGAGAAAACCATCACAGCCTACTATATTCAGAAAAGGCCACAACCCTCCTCAACAGAACACAATCCAACACATACTTTCTGTCGTTTAAGTATTTAAGTAAATGAAAATACAGACAGTTACGTCAACAATTCAACTGCTGAGATGAAACTGAACAATGAGATGCTAACTAGCTACAGTAACCAGATTTGATATATTTACATAAAAAATAAGCACTCAAGGCCAGACCAAATGCTTCCTGTTCTATAAACAAACATAGAAACATGCTTGAAACACAAGCGAAGATACGGTGATGTATCTGAATACCTTTCAGCTCAGTCTCTCCTAGCTGTTCCCTCCTCTGAGCTGCATTCAAAGCATGCCTGCTTTGGTGTGCTGGACCACTCTCAAGTTTCCCAGTCGACTCCTGCAATGCCTTCTGTAAATGGCAGTTTTCATTCCCAGCTACTGTCACAGGTCGAAAGTAATGGAATGGTCTGTAATTTCGTGGCAGGCTAGGTGGTGGATAAATCTGTGGGGGAAAGGGGCAATGAAACAAAAAACCCACTGAGAGAGACAGACTGCTTTGTATGCAACACTTCTAAATGTGTTTCAGAAAGTCAGCTCAACCTAAGAATTCCTCAATTTACATCTTAGCAGCAGAAACAGATAATAAAAGCTACCAATTCCTTTAGACCCAGCCAGTAAGTGGCATTGCAATATAAACCCCAGGAGCAAATATACTGGCAATATATTTACAATTATGAAAAAATGTGAAAATGTGCACATTAAGTGACAGAAAAATTAACAAGAGTCTTCGGATGCACTACTTTTGAGAAGATACCTCTTAATACTGCTTACTATTTTTTTAACTGAAATCAAATGATTTAATAAATTAATTGGACTACTGAGTACTTCCATGCTTACTATATTTTAATGTCTTTCAAAGTGCTTTTCCCACATTCTTCATTTAAGCTGTTACTGAAAAGATTATCCCTGTGCTCTCTATATGATGCAATTTTATATACCACACAAATATTCTTCCTTAGAGAGAGGACCCTGTCATACAATTCTCTGTCATTCTAATTTATGCAAATACACATGGCATAAACCTGAAGACAGAACTAAGAAATTAAACTGTCATCCAAATAGCAAAGTGGACAAAGCATGATTTTTACAGAAAACTGAATGTTACATACAAAAGATCTGGAACCAAAGTATGTAATTTTTTTAAGTTAAATTAAACCATTCCTGCAACTTTATGGCAAGTAGCAGGGAATAGTGCAGAAGGTATTTGTTTAAAGCCAGTACTCAGGCAGTTTAAACACCTTCAGAAGTTTGATACATTTTAGGTTACTACTGAACAGTCCCATGTGCTATAATTTTGTTAATTCAGCAATTTTTACTGCAGACCATAACATTGCTTTCTAAGAACAGAAAAACACTGAGAAGCAGTAGAGTCTGCACAGTTCACATGATGAGCAATGTTATTCTTAATACATAAAATATCACTATCTGCTTACCTTGATTGGAGCTGATGATTTTGATGCCAAGCAAAATCCAGCCAGGACTTTGCCTACATATTTAAATTCTCTTTCAGGCCCTACAAAATCATCACAGAGCTGGTCAATATTTAAAACATGCATATTAGGCAATTTTTTTTCTGAATATTTTCCATATGTCACTGTTTATCATTATCATGATTGTAGTTCATCTTCACCACCTTTCATTTAAAATTAAGGGTTCTGATTCTGGATTAGTATTATACAACTGAGAACTGCTACCACAGTGATTGCTGCAGGTTGAACATGGCTTCTAGTGAAGCAACAGTATTCACACTGTGCACAGCTAACACCATCAGTGCCATCAATGTGTACAACCAACATGAACAGGTACTCCAGAAATTAAACAGTATTTCATGCACTTACACAGAGCAGTAAAAAGAAAGTGATACCAACATACAATTTACAGAAATTTTCTGAAAATACAGAAGTTTATCTAAAAAAAAAAGTAAACTTTTTAAGTGCTGGGTCATATTTTGTAACCATGATTCACAATCAGTTGTTTTCTTCAGTGAAACTGAATGCTGCATCTCACAAAGCAGCACATACTGTCCTTCTGAAAATACACTTTGAGGTTTTAATTTACACTGGGATTAGTGGAGGACTTTGGAAATTATTTCTATAATTGAACACTTCAGTATACAAAAAGGACTATAACTTTCAGATATCAAGGCTGAAAATTAAAATTTATGGCAAACAGAGACTATATTTCCTCCCCCTCTTTCCCCACCCCAGGATTACACTCGCTCTTTACAGAGAACCACAGTTCTTACTTTTTTTGGATTTATACTGTTTTGGTGCTGTCCAGCCATACAAGCCATCTCCAGGCTCCTCATCCTTTAGAACTGTATCATATTTTAACAGTGTGTCAGTTGCATAAATATCATCATCTTCTTCCTCTAAAGCTCCTACACCGAAAGCCTAGAACATGTATTTTAAATGAGAACTCAAAATGTAAAAATACTTTTAAGCCATGTATCAGAACATATCTACATGGATATCTACTCATCTATATAAAACTTACTGTACAAATATATCTATCTACCTATATCTATATAGATAGATATATATACATATGCTGGGAAAAACATACAGTTTCACCAGAAAAACTGAGGTGGAAAAAAACTCCACACCTCAGTGAGCACAAAAGCAAACGTATTCCAGTCCCTTGGAAGGGAGGGACTGCAGGTTTGGTGTGTACAAGACAAGGACAGCAGACTAGTTCCACCAAAATAAGGTGTGCAATCTGAGTTAGAGCAGGTTAAGTTCTCAAAAGAAAAAAAAGTGTCAGTTAAAAGGGAAATTAAACTAGACGAATTTCCAGACAATATAAACTGGCAGTGCTCCTAGATTAAGAACCACAAATACCCTGGAACAACACAAAACCTCTCTAGCTGACATACAGCATTACTGAAAGTATAAGAGACAAAAAACATAAACTAAAAACATACTGAATACTAACCTGATCTGATCAAAATAACACAGAACATTTTTCTGTCCAGCTACTCATAGTCAGGTAGTTTTTATAGTTGTCTTTTATAGTTCCACTAAGTGAAGGCATTTGAGAGTCTAAGGATATTTCCACATCTTCAAAATAAGTTTTAAAAAAATCCTATTCTCAAACCACACTTAACATTTCTTACAATAATATTACAATGACGAGGAGATTTGCACTTAAGAAAAAACAAAATGTGTGTGTGTTTTACTGCACTAATCATAAGACACATTAAAAAATGTCCTTACCTGACCTGTAATACCTAGTTTTCTTCCTTTACTGTGTCTCAGATCACCAAGTAAATTGCCTGTTTCTTCAGAACCAGCTGTGAAAAGATTCAGGTGTTCTCTTCCAGACACACCAAACAAAGCTTGTGAGGGGTCCAAACCCTTGTAGCCAAGTCCATGGACATCATCTTTGGGAGTCAAATCCACGGGCATTACATCTTTTGGTGCAAATGTCACATTCTCTGGCTGGTATTCATCCTCTTCATCCTTGGAGACAAAATAAAAGTTTTTAAAAACAAATATGACTAAAAGTCCTGTATGTTGAGCTTTTATAACATTCTGTTAACACAAGCAAGTTTGCATTTCCTGAATTGTGTATGAACTACATTTGCTTTCATAGCAAAATAAGAAATTTAGATATTAAAACCTTTCTTCACATTAAACACAGAAAGTAGTTATAAACACTTTTAATATTTGAAACTGCATTTTAAAATACTGTTTGAGAACACCAAAGAATTTAATGTTTTGGGGCTTTTTCTCTCATCACATATTCTTACATAAGTCCACAGACCACTTTTGCCTGTTCAATACCTCAGAACCCTCAGACAGTCCAGGTGGTAATGCACAACCATATATTTTCACTGTAGGATCTGTAAGAGACATCATAACATCATATCACATTAATAAAAACAGGGTTTAAAAATCAACATTCTAATCAGTCTATGAATGTTAACTTTCTACTAACAAGAAAGTTAATTAGCTCAGGAACATCCCTGAACTTACCAGGTTTCTGTCTGCATGCCTTTCTTTTGACTCGTGGTCCAATTCCTTGTCCTTCTTTCCAGCCCATTTTTCGTAACAGTTCAACCCCAATTGTTTTTCTAAAAAGAAAACAAAAGGAAATAAAACCCAAAATTACTTCAAACCACACCTTTATTATTTGTTGATAAATAATGTACATATATAATATTTAAACTTCTGGTTTTACATCCTGCTTTAAAATAAAATCTGAATTTGTCAGTAATTGCATACACACTACTTGGTACAACTCTGCACATTCTAAATAAAAATTCAGGTGAAGGCCACTTAGAAAATGTAACACTGCAGGATCTTCCAGACTTACAATTACCACGGTCAAACGTTACTTTTCTAAGCAACACAACACTTCTAAGTGAAAGGAATGGTTTGGCAAACTTTTATGTAAATGTACTTACTTAGATGGTCCTATTAAATCATCAAATGCAGTGGTTCCTGGGATGGGAGCAACTACTCCTGCAATCTGTCTAGCTTTCTCCTTTATTCTGTCTTTAGCTTTAGATGCAAAATCATCTGTAGTTGTAATATCTTTTGGTGCTATCCCAAATTCACTAAGATCCTGGAAATACACACAAAATGAAAGCATTTAGACTAAACATGCCTCAAATTCTTACTTACTGTAGTAGTCAGATAATGAAAATGGCATATGACCTTTGTATTTGCTAATTTTCTCAAGCCACATACAGCAGTTTTTGCAAGAGCTTCAGTGGAAATATCTTACACAGTTTCAAAAGTATTTGCATTTTCTGACAAAGTAAAGAGAGTGAGTTCTGGTTTTATTTTTTATTACTCACATTACAGGTGGTTTCTTAAGTGAACCTATGAAACAGTCTACATAACCTAGTAGGATAACACTGTATACAAGAAGGAATTTCAAAGTTACTTCAATTTTTGCTGTCGTGGCAACTATTTACACAAATTTTCAATTCCTTTCTAAACTTACCTCTTCATCCATGAAGTCTTCTGGTCCAAGAGTGGTTCTATCTGCTCTCTTCTGCCGTGATGATACAAAAGCTGAAGGTGTCCATCCTTTAAAGAAGTTACATATTTAAATAAGGTACTTAGGGCAACGTAGTATCCAAAAACAATTCAAACATTTCAACCTTACATCTTAAGTATACATTAAAGGAATACTTGTAAAGTTACAGTCCAAAAACTCAAGCAGAAATAACTTCAGCAACACTATTTCAACTATTCACAGTATAAGCAGCAACAAAAATGCTTAATGACAGTTAATTTTTTTGCACTAACATGACAATATGGTTCTTAATTTAACCATTCCAAGAAGACAGGAAAATATCTAACCTTCCTTTGTACCAACAGTGTTAAAGTATCCAGCAGAAAAGCCACCAGTAAATGCTCCATGGAAACGCTGGTATCTTCCCTTTGCATCTTTAACAGTCTGTTCTTGAAGAGGAACTGGCTTTTTAATTCGTTCACCTACAATCAAATAAATTAGAAAGACACAGCTTTACACGAAGAAGCAACTTCCTACTTCCTCCAGAAGTTTCTTCCACGCAAGTAAGAACAGGGTCAAACACTGACATAGAAATCATCAACAGTTTACATTTATTTCCACTCCATTGTAACTATTTGTATACATCATGGATGTGCATTGGTAAAGCATGAAGCATTTACATAAAAATCCTTAATTCTACTGACTTCTGAGAACACTGGATTTTTTTTGTGAAAGGGATCTTTCAGTTCTTAAGTATGCAAGACCTCTGGCAGGATTTTTTCCACTTCAGTAATTGCTTGAGAAATTATACATCAAAAGCGTCTAAACTGAAACAAAACACAAACAAAACATTCACCCCTTTTTAAGAATATCTTTTAATGAAGTGGCATAGACTTGGGAGTCACAACAGTACATTCATTAGTCCTTCAACGATGCCCTGGGCATCTCATCAATACAAGCGTCGGGCGGTCAGATTAGCATAACTGCGTACACCTGAACTGTTTTTTTTTGTTTGTTTGTTTGGTTTTGGGGCTTTTTTGTTTTTTTGAGAGGCTGGGGGAAAGGATAGAAGCAAAGACCAGCACCTAGCTCCCCACAGAGCAGCCTCCACAAGCTGCAAACAGGTGTAGCGCCGCGAAGGCCTTTCCGCACTCCGCTCCCAGGCAGCGCGCCCTTTGCTGGGCCACATCCTCTCGAAGGACGGCACGGCTGCCGAGACAGGCCCCACGGCAGCAGGAGGAAGGGACGCAGGTCCCCGCTGGGCCCACACAACTCCCCAAAGGAAGGGCTGGAGGGCGAACCGGACCCGACCGCGCAGGCCCTTCGGGATACCCCGGCCCCTCACGCCGGACCGCTCTCCGGCTTTCAACGCAACGCATTGACAGTGGGGCGGAGTAGGAGCAGACAAACCTCCCGGCGGTCCCTTACCCTCCTGCAGGGGTGGTAGCGCGGTTCCATAGCTCACCAAGTCCTCCTCCTCACTGTCACCGCTCTCCGCCGCCGCCATCTTACACGACGGTGGCCGCGCAGGCCATGGCGGCGTCACAAGGGGGAGGTGGAGCCGCCGGCACCTCCCGCCTCCGGGAGCGCTCCGTGAGGGACCGGCACCCTTCCCTTCACAACCCGGACCCCGCCCAGCACCTCCCGGTTCCCGGAACGCTCCGTGAGGGACCGGCACCCTTCCCTTCACAACCCGGACCCCGCCCGGCACCTCCCGGTTCCGGGAGCGCTCCGTGAGGGACCGGCACCCTTCCCTTCACAACCCGGACCCCGCCCGGCACCTCCCGGTTCCGGGAGCGCTCCGTGAGGGACCGGCACCCTTCCCTTCACAGCCGGGACCCCGCCCGGCACCTCCCGGTTCCCGGAACGCTCCGTGAGGGACCGGCTCCCTTCCCTTCACAGCCGGGACCCCGCCCGGCACCTCCCGGTTCCCGGAGCGCTCCGTGAGGGACCGGCTCCCTTCCCTTCACAGCTGGGACCCCGCCCGGCACCTCCCGGTTCCCGGAGCGCTCCGTGAGGGACCGGTACCCTTCCCTTCACAGCCGGGACCCCGCCCGGCACCTCCCGGTTCCGGGAGCGCTCCGTGAGGGACCGGCTCCCTTCCCTTCACAGCTGGGACCCCGCCCGGCACCTCCCGGTTCCCGGAGCGCTCCGTGAGGGACCGGCACCCTTCCCTTCACAGCCGGGACCCCGCCCGGCACCTCCCGGTTCCCGGAGCGCTCCGTGAGGGACCGGCTCCCTTCCCTTCACAGCTGGGACCCCGCCCGGCACCTCCCGGTTCCCGGAGCGCTCCGTGAGGGACCGGCACCCTTCCCTTCACAGCCGGGACCCCGCCCGGCACCTCCCGGTTCCGGGAGCGCTCCGTGAGGGACCGGCTCCCTTCCCTTCACAGCCCGGACCCCGCTGGCGGCATCGCCGATCACTCTGGAGCCCTTCAGCGTCTCTCGGCCTCGTTGAGGCTTTGGGCACAGCGCGGTGCTCGCGGTCCCTCCCGGGAGCAGCGGTAAAGCGGGGAGGGAACGGCGGGGGCCGCAGCCTGTCCCGGGCACAAAGGTCCCCTCCAGTGCAGCCGTGTTTGGCTGGAAAAGTCCCAGCCCCAGCGGTCCAGCTTTGCGGAGCTGCCGTGTGCGGCTCCTTGTACATGGTCTAGAAACGCTGACTGGTGTCTTTAAAAATTGCCAACGCCACATCATGTCTATCTCTCGGTCATCGGTAGCTAGGTGATAACTCCCTCGAATCATGCAGTGCACCCGACCAGACCCCCTCAGACTCACGGCTAGGAAAAGGGCAACAACGACTCCGTCTCACAAAGAGACTTGATATAAATAAATCAAGGCGTAAAGCGGACCCATCCTGAATTAAAATTATTGGAGTTACAGATTTCATTGTACACTTCAGCAAATACATGGGAAAGTTTGCCTAACCAAGTTTTCTTACATGCTGTTCAAGAAGAATTTGCACAGAGATCAGGGCAGAAGTTGGGGCGTTCAAACCTTCCCTCCAAGAGCTTCATCCCTGAACACTTGGAGGTATCTCCGTAACTCCTTGGCAAATCCTGTGTCGAGAGAGAAACGTTTACTTAATGTAATTTGTACAAAGACCAGTTTTCACCAGTAGGACCCAAGTGTTCAAAATTTGGATTTTAATTTCCAGTGTTACCCCCGCTCCCCCACCAAAAAAACCCAAAAGCCAAACAGTTCGATTTATGATGAAGATTATATCAGTCCACAACTTTTTAAAGTATCACCAGTTTCTTTGAAACCCTTGAAAAGAAATCAAAACACAGTCTTCAGAAATTCCTTTCCTAAACAGGTAAGACTTCTGTGTTTTCTCTATCCCAGTATTTCTCTTCATTTGTTTACATGGAACTGGATTCTTTCAAAGTGAAACTGCCAGAGTTTATGTGATTTCAGGTTTCCATAGGAGATATTTAAACGGTTCCATGCAAGTAGGGAGTACTCTTTACTTTAGGTCTCTAATTCACTTAGAAACAATATAGTAGAAGCCACAAGACACTATCTATGTGCATTATCTTTTCTCATTACTAAGCATCTCTACAGTGGCAAAACGAGTTCTTAGCATATTTGCTATTTCTCTTCATTTAGGAAATAAATGTTCCTGCATAGTTGTTACTATGTGGCTTTGACTTAACACACAGTCTTAAATAAACCTTTTTTCCACAATGCTAACAGAAAATATTTTGGGTGTTTTGTCTGATCAATTCAAAGAGTTGGGGTAAACAAATACTGAAGCTTTTTTTCCCGATTAAAATTTTTCTCAGATTAGAATTACATTTGTATCCCAGTGGTACTTCCTTCTCCAGGGTAAACTCTCTCGTTTACAATTATTAAACCAGGTGACAATTGCTATTTGTAGCTGTTACATAAGACAATAATTCCAATGTATTTTTTTTAATTGCAATGAAACTAAAATATTAGTAGAACTGAATAGCTTGCGTTTCAAATAATTTTTTTAGAGAAATGTGTCTGGTGAAAAAAAAATAAACAATCTGAATTTCTGAATGAAAGTTCACATATTTACCAGTGGATGTAAGGCTGAAATTGAGCCCTAAAGCCATAGGTTGACTTCAGGCTTTTGTTTTCCAATACATAATTTTCAACATCTGGTTCTGTATTGGTTCATCAAGAAGATCAGGCATAGAAGTGTCTTGTTATGTCTTTTGTTGTATTAATTAAAACCACTTCTTCAAATAGATTTGTTGATTGGTTTTAAGTCATGCGAGTCACTGGAACTTCGGGCTAAAACTGGTATAATCGATATATAAAAGAAAAAAAAACAGAAAACGTGATTATTTTAAAAGTTGGTTTTTGTTTTTTTTTAAAAATCACATTAAAAAAAAAATAATGAGCACGGGAAGTATAAAAATCCCATATTTTTACAGACAACAAAAAGAGACAAACTCATCTCTGCCTTATCTTGCATTCAATGGGAATGTTTCCCTGACTGTTCACCCCGCCAGCTCAGGGCTGGATCAGTTAACAAAGCAGTCACCTGAAGGTCAGCCCCTGAGGCATTGCTTTAGCTTCTCCAAAGTGCTACTTTTCATTTTTTAAAGGACTGGAAAATAAAAAGAGTTAACACATATTGTTCTTAAATACCCAGACTTTTATCTGTCGAGCTCAGTTACAGGCAAGGCATTAGCTGGGAAAAGTGCTGATTTTGCCCATGTTTGGTCTTAGTTCCCGTATAAACGGCAATGTCTTGTTTCCAATGTGATTTCACAGTAGAATAGGCAAAGCATATTAGGTATTTAATATTCAGTGGGATTTTTTTCAGTGAATAATGCTGCAGTTAATACGTGCTGTTAATACCTCTAAGGTGAAGATGCAGCAGTGGAGCACTGCACCTACAGCAAATCATATCGTGCTTATCCAAAGCCCTGATACTGAGTTCGTGTACTCTTTTCATATCATATTATTTTGGCTCAGTAAATTCCTTGGTAAGGAAATCTTTTACTCCATCTTTTAAATTTGTAACACTCTCAAAGCAGATTCACATCACTGCTGCTACGGTGGCTCATGCCCTATATTTGCAATTTACAGTCTTTTTTGTTTTTCCTCCCTGTAATTACTGTTTGGAAAGACTGCAAAAAAAATGGACCTATGATCCTGTTTCCTCACTCCTCCTAGTACTTGCTTACAGTAGGCAGACTTTTGCTCATTAAGAACTGCAATCTTCAGAAATAAAGGACAATACTAACTCAAGTAAACCACTGCAGTAGAATTTAATGACATAAAGCTACAGGCTGTCACGATTACTGACAAGATCTTTTTTTTTTTTTTTTTCTGATCAGAATCGAAGTTTAATATTCAAAGCCACCAACAGTAGGAACAGAAATGTGTAAGCGTGTCAGGTTCAAAATTCAAAAACCTACCTTGAGGAACAGCAGAAGTTGATGCATACTTCTGCCTTCATACAGTATAATTCTAATGTGCTTGTGCTGGTAAGCCTCTGGTCTCTCTGGGACAAAGGACGTCTTGTAGGCACCTGCTGCCACCATATAGCCAGAAGGTCTGCACAATCAGAGATAAGAAACATTGTCTCTCTAGAGAGCAGCCAGATTCCAGTCTGGGGTATGGAATGATACAACAACCCGTACCCCAGCAGGAAATCAGTTTTCCAAACCGGGACCATTTCCTAGCGGCCAATGAGAAAACTATTATTGGGATTTCTTATATTCACATGTTTTTTCATATGATGGAGGAGGAGAGCATTAACAGAACGAGTGCACTGATACAAACATATAAGAAATATATAGATATATATCATACATGTGTGTCTGAGGTAAGGGTGTTCAGATTCTGGCCCCGTTCTCGTCCCTCTTACCTTTGCTATTGTGGGACAAAGCATGGGACAACTCAAGGTCTGCCATTACGTGTCTGTGTCCAGCATGGTCATTGTCTAGGTCACCTGACTGCTTTATCTGTGAAAATGCACAAAGCCAGTTAGCACCTACTTCTGCAAAACTAAGAGAGATGGTACAGAGATAAGAATCATTGCTTCCAGACTCAACACTTCATGCAGAACTGTTTTGCAAATCGTCGGGGCAACTTAAAGGACAGGGACATCAACAGAGAGAATGGTCTTATTTTAGTGTGAATAGTAAGGCAACACAAAAGTAAAATTATACATTTAATTTTAAAACAATAAGATTTACAACTCGGCTTTGACAAAAAGCAAAAATAAACAAGTAATGCACCTAAGCGTTACTAAACAAGAAAGAAAATAATGATTGAGAAAGGTACATCACCAAGTGCCTCAATACCATCATCTGGAGTTGCAATTGCAGTTGGTGAGCCCCATTTCCCAGAGAGGACCTGGAGAACTCTTCCTGTCAGCTGGGAAAAGCCCACGGTGCATCCACACCTAGGTGAGATTTCTGAATTCACACTGAAAGGGAGTGCAGTTTTTATCGGCCCAAATCAGCCAGTCAAAGTAACTTGTTTTATTTTTAGCACAGAAACACGTGGATCTGATGGCACACTGGGCCAGAGCCCAGGCCTCGGTTGGGTGGATTTTCCCTAAAATATCATAGAACAAACCTCTATTAATGTCAGTTGGGAAAGTTTCTTAAAATGGTACATTTCTTGCAGATAACTATACAAGATTATGTGGAAGTTTCTAAGACAGCCCATTTGGTGTTAAAGAGCTGGCATAAGTGTGCTGGTCATTTATTTTTAATGAAGTAATGCTGATGGTGTTAGTCACACAGTGGCCAGAGTTGTAAGTCAGCTGCGGCTTAGGCCAGCTGCTCAGGCCTCAGCACACGAAGAACATAGTGATATTCTTTAGATGCAAATTCTTAAGCATTTGATGCTTTCTTACAGATAGTGCATGTTCTGTGCACCAGAGCATAGAATTCACTCTCTTCTAATATTGAAAATAAATGTCAAGCAAACATCTGTATCTATACAACCCATTTTCTGAATGCATTAATCTGTATTTCTAGCCTATATTCTCAAACTTTACAATGCAGCAACCAAGCCTTCTTATTCAGCCAGTAATTATGAGAAAGTCTGTGGTATGAACCCAACTCTATTTAGGAATTCTAACAGCAACCAAAAAACTACTGGAGACAGGATGATGAGAAGACCAAGGACATGTTTTTTGGTTGGTTAGTTTTTTTTTTTGTTTTTTTTTTTTTTTTTGAGCATAAATCAGGTTTTGGAATGTCCTAATTTGAATGTCCCTGCAATTTACATTCCAGGGTCAGAGAGCACTCCTACTCAGTCATTATACATCTGAGCACTACTGAGACCATAGAATCAATATGTGCCTTTTGCAAAAAAAGCATGTTCACTATAGGCACACAAAACCTGCAGTGACTTAGTTAAGAAGCACCCTATCAGTGCTGATGCAGTCATGATGAAGTAGCCTTTCTTGGAGCGAGGGGAAGGCACAGACTAATCGGGCAGTAGTGGGAGTGCTGGGTGATGTACCCCAGACACTAACAATGCAGAGGAAGCTGCTATCTTCGACTCCTGGGTTTTCTCTACAAACTTACTAGATGTGCTGACTTTTTTCAAAGAGTCCATCAGCAATGGAGAAAGGCTACATTTTTTCACCAGCATTTGTTAGAAAGCGTCTTGGGTGTTGTAGCAGGAGAAATTTCTGCAAATATGTGTTTTACACTATAGCAGGATATTCATTGTTGTTGTTAACTAAGCCTTTGGCCTGACTACAGACAGGCACTTTGGACTTATTTGGACTAATAGCTGTAGCCTTTCAATGAGATCACTTTTCAATGAAGCCAGTGACAGCAAACTCGAACAGGGTTACATTATTGCTATTTTAATTGGCAGATTGTATCAGCACAGCCTTCGGTGGCAAATTACTCATTTACCTTAAACTAGTTTCTATGTATTGCACTGGAGTTTTACACCGATTTGCAAGATTTCAAGTTTGAAATATTTTTTGATAAGTACCTTTTCTAATAGCATAAAATTTAAAACATTTTTACACACTCAAATCAGAAATGGGAGCAAGTTTCATACTTTCACCTATTTATATCATCCAGTATCTTTAGAATTATAGGGGAAAAAATAGGGAGGTGACAGTGAGCAAAATCACAACGAATAAAATTCAGCTGCTTTCAAGACAGCAAATATTTGGATCCCAATTTCTGAGTTTCTGCCTGTAGTATTCTTCCTTAAAAACATGCAGTAGACACACAGTTTAACCAGCCTGCCCTGAGAATCCTTTGGATACCCCAGTATTTTCAAAGAACTGTTTTCATTAAGGATATAATTCCAAGGGTATTTTTTCCTTTGAAAAAAACAAAGTTCTCTCTTCAAATTTTTTTGCCTGACACAACTATGCCGTAATTCAAAGAAAGCTAGAAATGAGAAATAAGGCCGGGAGAGGCGGGGAGGAAAGTAAGTTTGGTAATACCAATAGAAGTATTGCATCTGTCAATGCTAAATGGGCAGCAAACTGTAGGTTAGGCATGGCTAGGAACGGGATATTCACCAATATTGGCGAATTTCTCACACAGGTGTCCAGTAACATTTGTGAAACCGGTTACGCAGCGTTTCAGACAGGTGGTCTCTGCAGCACCAACACCTGCAGACCTCCCAGTGTTGAGGTTGGTCCCGCAGCAGCTCCGTGGAGCAGAGCCAGCCCTGCCCTTTCACTGAGGTACCGCTGCCCTCTTTAGGGCTCCGGGACCTCTCCCAGGCTCCCGCCTTTCCACACAGAGGGCCCAGGGAGAGGCCAGTGCTGCGAACCGTGCCGGCAGGTCGATACGCACCCCAAAGCCGGTGGCTGCGGCGCCAAGTGGCCGTGCGGGCCCCGGGCACCAGCACGGTGACACTCCTCGCTGCGGGCTCGGGAGCACGCCTTTCGGAGGAACGAGCCTGCTCCGAGGGGCACCACCCGCGGGAACCTCGTCTCCCCAAGGCGGTCCCCGGGGAAAGCTGTGGCGGCCCCAAGGAGCCGGGAGCGGCCGCTTCGGGTGGCCACCCCAGGGGCTGTCGCCAGGCTCGGCGGCGCGGGAGGCGGCGGGAAGCGCCGGGAGGCGAGCAGTGCCCTCGGGGCGGCCAGCCGGACTCCGGCACGCTGCCGCGGACAACGGCCGGAGGGCCGAGGAGGAGCGAGCTCGGCCGGCCCCGCGCAGCGGGGCACCGGGCTCCGCTCTCAGGCGCTCGCAGCCGCCCCGCCACGGCTCCTACGGGAAGAGGCCCGGGGGTCGCTGCAGGGACCTCGACGGGACCATTGGGCGGCGGAGGAGCAGCGGGGCGGGGCAGGGCAGCTCCTCCCCGCCACCAGCGGAGGTGGGGCCGGGCGGTGCCGTGGGGCAGCGGTGGCATTTCCGCAGGGTCGTGGCTACGCGGACAGGAGCTCGTCTCGCAGCAGCGGCCGAAGGACGGCTGGCCGGCCCGCCCGAAGATGACAGACGCCCTGCTGCCCCGCGGCTGCCAGGCGGCGGAGCCGGCGGGGGACGGCTACTTTCGGAAGGTGGGGAGGCTGGGTGGGCAGCGGGGGGCGGGTGGGCTGTGTGTAGAGTGGGCTCTGTGTTCAGTGGGGCTGTGTGTACTGCAGGCTCTGTGTCCAGTGGGGCTGTGTGTCCTGCAGGCTCTGTGTCCAGTGGGGCTGTGTGTCCTGCAGGCTCTGTGTACAGTGGGCTGTGTGTCCTGCAGGCTCTGTGTCCAGTGGGGCTGTGTGTCCTGCAGGCTCTGTGTCCAGTGGGGCTGTGTGTCCTGCAGGCTCTGGGTACAGTGGGCTGTGTGTCCTGCAGGCTCTGTGTCCAGTGGGGCTGTGTGTCCTGCAGGCTCTGTGTCCAGTGGGGCTGTGTGTCCTGCAGGCTCTGTGTCCAGTGGGGCTGTGTGTACTGCAGGCTCTGTGTACAGTGGGCTGTGTGCCCGGGGCAGCACCTCCCGAGGGCGGTTCAGGGCTGAGGGTCCCTTTTCCGTCTCTCCCGGTCGGCTTTGTCCCGGCGGAGCGTGGTGGGCTCGGTGCTATGGCAGCCCAGGGGGCTGGCTGCCCGGCTGGGGCTCCGGCCAGGGCACAGCCTGGAGCTGGCGGAGCGCTGCGCCGGGACCCTGGCGGTCCTCCCCTGCTGCTGAGCTGGGTGTCACCCTGAAGGACAGGAGCCCTCGTACCTTCCCAAAATGAGTCTAATTGGACTTGTCGACCTTCTTTTTGCTGTTTATTTTTTTTCCTGGTGCTCTCTTCCCCGTTTGCTACTCGCTGCAATGTCTTCTCGCGCGCTCTCTAGTAAATTGCTTTATGTACCTGTAAGAAAGTTTACTGGCGTAAGGTAACGAAGTTAACAGATTCATTAGGAAGTTCCTAATGAACATCTGCCCTAATTACTTTTCAGACTGACTGGGCGGCTTATGCCATAACCCGCACCTGAGTTCTTTCTTCACAACAGTAATTATAGTTAAGTGTTGCCTGTAATGCAGCCCTGTGGGGTCCTGTGAACTTCTCTGCAGGTAAAGGGCACTAAGTGCCGTTTGCAGAGAGCTTTGATTCGGCCTTCCCTTGCTCTTTTTAAGTTCTCAGCACCTGTATTCCATTTTCAAGGTTTCAAGTCCGGGTGCAGGTACACGGGGGTTTTGGTGTAGATTCCAGGTCCAAGACCATGAACTGTGTAGTCTATGGAGGGGGTAAAAAAAAGCTGCGTGCATCAGGTGGCTGCTGCTCACCTCTGCACAAAAGCAGCCCCATTGTGCACTTCAGCAACCACCTGGAGTACGTGGTAGGGAGGCACATACACTTTGCTCTGTTGCCTTCTTTACAGGCTGTTTGATTTTTTTGCCACAGTTATTTATCAAATTCATAAGCCTGCAGAAGCTTAAATAACAACAGCAGAGGAACTGTTTCTAGCTGAAAAGAGCAAGGCTGTACCTGTGCCAGCCATGCTGCAAGGAATCACCACCTCTAGTTATTTACCACCTTGTAAACAAATAGACTGAAACAAAACTTGGACCAAATCTTGTCTGGCTTCCTCATTTGTTGAGTGAATCACTTTTTTCTTAGTAGTCTTTAGCAGGACTTTTAGTCTTTAGCAGTCTGTCCCAATCATACAATGTGTATGTATATTAAGTTGTAATTACTTACTTTTCATAGCTATATTTTCAACACTGTAGGAAGCTTATAGGCTGCCTTGAGGCATGGTAGCTAAAAAGTTGACTTTTCATTAACTTAAGTTAAATGAATCAACTCTTCAAATCGGTTTTTATTGATAAGGGCTAACTGAAGTTTAGTAGTCAAGTTGCACCTGAGGTCATAAGTGTAGATCTTTTACACAGACTTGTTGAACGACTGAGTTTATTTTAAATTAAGTTGTTGCATGTTGCAGTTAAGGTCACTGAAACAGTATTAGATCAGTGTAAAGCCTATAGGACAGGAATGAAGTTTTTCTCATATATGAAAATACTGTAACATTAATACCTAATCATGAGCATATTACCTATTACTTACTGGTTCAAGATATAAGTCATGAAAAAGTGGGAATCTGATAAAACCTGAGTGAGCCATATGCTGCAGTGAAACATTCTTCCCTCTGTTCCCTCAGATCCTGGAAAGGTTCAGTCAGCTCATAAGTGTCTTTAATAAAGTTATGAACTTCACATTAGGCTAGATGCTCAAAGCCTTTGGTCCCTAAAAGTAAGAAGGAAAACAGTATACCTTGTTTTATGTCAGTTGGATGGTCTCAAAAGTCAGAGCTTTAATTCTGACTTAGAAGTTCTAGGTGAAGGGGGAGGAAAAACAAAACAAAAAAGCACCAAAACAACCCAGTTCCTGCAATCTTTAACAGGTACAAGCGGTGAACCCAAGGAGATACTTTAAATGTGGTATCTACATGTCCCTGTGAATGGTATACTTGGTGATTTCATGTGACTGAAATTAGTGACAGAGCTTTTGAAGGGTGTCCATAGGTCTTCCCCTCTGAGTTACCTTGGTACTGTTTTTCTCCTTCCTTTCTAAATCACACTATTTGTTTTCCTGAAAGGATTTGAGGGTTGGTTTACCACTTTTGTGGTGAAGAATCACATCCATTTCCAAGGATAGTCCTTGTGTATTTCTGTCAAAAGATACTTACTTGACTTTTTTTATTCTGTAAGCTGTGTAGCAGGGTGAAAACACTTGCTTTACATCAGTCCTGCTCAAACAATGGCTTCCAAGCACTACTTAAACAGTGAGGTTGCCTCCTGTGCTTTCTAAGAATATTGTGCACAATGAAATCCTGTAATTGAGAAAAATTGGGCAATTCATATAGTATCCAATTGTTCTGGACTCTTGATAATTTCTTTTGATGAATGGATTACTAAGGGATGTGTGCTCAAAGCTGCTCTTGCTTTTTTTTTTTTTTTTTTTTTTTTGTGTAGGAAGGGGGCCCTGTAAAACTATGATTGGCCAGAAATGGGGAAACAGATGCACAGACTTGTTTTCTGCTTTGACTTTTGTCATCACACTAAAAGGTGACTCTGCCATGTGAGTCTCAGATGTGATGGGTGTGAAGTCCATTTGCACCCTTTCTCAGATTTACCCTCCCCATTCCCTTCCAGTGATGTCAGAGCTGCTCCAGATGGACCTTTTCCCCTTTCCCTTACTCTTTTTTCCATTGTCTCCTTTTTACCCATGGCAAAGATCTATCATTTATACATGCAAAATATTTTTCTTTAAACCTGTAAAATGCTTTGAGCTGGCTCAATGCTGTCTTTTGTTGGTGTTTTTTCTTTTTTAATAATCTGATTTTAAGGAAATTACCTGTGCAGCCACACAGGGTATGTATCTCTATCACTGTTGCCCCTATTCACTTCCCCTTATATTGCCCCTCCAAAACAAACTTCTTGAGCTGTTTGATGAGCTGTAACCAAACCTGTGAGAAGAATTTTACTTTTAAAAGCAAAATGGACAGCAACATAAAATTTCCTTGCTGGTGTCCTGAGGAGGGTATGGCAGAATGGAAGAAGAACCTTACTTGCCATCAAAAGGAGATGGAGCTTCTGCCTGGAACTTTTTAATTTCTGGGGAGATAATGTACCAGGAACTGGTTCTGCTACTGTTCTGTTTATTTTGGCTTAGTTCAGTGTACATTGCCAGGGCACACTGTACCTGTTCTCCTAGATGGTGTGAGTGCTCTTGGACCATGAGTCTCATAACTTGACCCATTCTTTATGGAGTTTCACATTCTTTCACTGTTACTGACAGCAATCTGTGAATCAACAATGCATATCCCACACATCCATCCAAATTCTGCCCCAAGTCTTTCTTCGGTACGAAAGTAATGACAAAACTAATGATAAAGAGCAGAGAACAATTTGTTTTCAAAGTAGAGCAAAGCATTTAGACAGGAAGTATTTTTCAGCAGACCAGCAGTAATTAAAGCAGATTTGTTGTCATGTGCTGCTTTGCTTACATGAGATGCATCTCCCAGCCATGGTTATTTTTTACACCTGCCATGATTCTGTGGCTTGCTTGGTCTCTCAAATGTCTTCCTGGGTTTTTCTAGTTAACTTTGAATTCTTATGAAGGAAACAGCTTCTCCCTTTCTTTTATTTTTTATTTATTTATTTATTTAAATAATTTTTTTATAGCACGCCACCCCACTTAACCAGTAAGCTTTTGCAAAGTAATTATCCCCGGGACACATCAATGTCCAGAACTCGGGATATTTATAATACAATACTCATCCAGTCACAGGATCCAGTGCTTGTGTGATGACCTAGTAGTAGGACTATGCCTGCCTTATTTTTTGTTTGTTTGGGGGTGTTTTTTGGTTATGTTTTTCTTGTTTGGTTTTTTGGTGGGTAGGAGCAGAGCAAGGAAGGGATGCTTAGCAAGTTCTTTCTACTCTATTTTTCCCACCTTGGCCTACTGCTTTGTAACACCTTACACTGGCCATATTTTAAAATTTCTCTCACCAGTCAGAAAGTTGCAATAAATGGTAAGAAAAAGCCATAGTTAATTTTCCAAGGTTAACATTTCTGCAGCTCTCTAGGAATTGGCTGGCTCAGTTTGAAGCATCCTGGCTTCAATTTGGTTGTTCTGGATAGCAGTCCACTGTGCTATACAGAGGCACAGCAGTAGGACAGCTAGCTTAATGGATCTTTAGATTCTGATCAGTTGAACAAAGATGTGTAATTTTTTCCCCTTTCTTAAAGCTTTGTTTTCATCTGTGAGGCTAGATACTTATCATGTAGACCAAGCAGGTTCAGGAGGAATGACTGTATATTAGTCCCCTGTGTCAGGGAAGAAGGCTAAAAGCAGAAACAAGCAGCTCCATAAGTGAAGCACCAGACTGAAGATGATGATGGGTATGGTAACTACCTCATGAATCAGCACTTCCCTAATTAACTCTTCCCCTCTTTTCAGGCTTTTTTTCTGGAGGGCTTCCCTCCACCTGTTGTTAATATATCAGTTTACCAACCTGCCACACCTGTCCTTCCACTGGGGCTTAGCTCATGGGGTTCTTTTTGAGTCATTAGTAACCAGGCAACCAACTTTAGCATCGACACAGGAATATTTATTTAGCTATTTGCTCTCTTTCCACTTGTCTGGCAGGACAGAAACAACATAGCAATGATTCATAACCCTTGTCATCCAAAATCCACTCATTATATACAAATTCATAAAACCTAAGACAGAAAGTAGGCCTTCATGTGAAACTAAGAATCACCTGAAACTTGGTTAATCAAGAGACAGATGTCTCTGATGAAATATGAATATTAAATTTTGCTTAGTGAGTGCTGTGATAAGATGGAGTTCATGTAGGAAACACATATTTGGAGTCTAATACAAAGATGAGTTCTTTAACTTTATATTAATCTTTGGGCCAGGCATTTGTTCATGGCACAATTAGACCAGGCTCTGGAAGACCAGATCTTCCCCACCTCTTTATTAAAACAAAAAACCAACAAAACACTCAGTTAAAACCTGTGCTTCTGAAAGATCTGCAGTATATAGCCAGATTTTCAAAACTGAACTAGTGGTAACATGTAAGAAGAAATATTTATTATAGTACTGCAAGAAGGTAAGGAAATGACAGTTTAGCAGGACTTGGGATCAGTTCTAGAAATACTGGTGTGCAATACGCTGTTTGCTACGATTGCTAGTAGAACCAAAGAAGTTGTGTGCATAAGTTCCATACATACTTGGTATTTAAACATACATGTTTAAATACCTGGAGGATATGGCCATTTGTGTACACTGTTGGGCTTGACAAGCAGCACAGGCTGCACTGGCTGGGAAGGACTGTTTTCCTTTAAGTAAGGAGGCACACCCAGTTTCAACTCTGTGTCACCTTCAGACACTCTGGCTCATCTTAACAGTTCAAACCAATACTTGGTAAATCATATTTATGTTAATTTTGAATACCTACTGCCATTACTCATTGTTTGGCAGACAGTCATGATTTTTGCATTCATCATGACTGGACTTCTGATGTGAACCATGTGGAAATGCTGTTTGGGAAAGGAATCTTCTACATGGAGGAAGACAAAACTAAGCACGTGCTTGGACCTGTTTGCTAAATAGCTTTTTAGTACGCAGAATTTGTGCATTACATAAGGGGGTGTCTTTCCCAGGCTTTGTATTTCTTGAGGGTTTTTATCAGATATTGGCTATTTTCGCTGTCTTCTATGCAGACTTCTACCCATAAGTTTTATGGCAGCTTGATTACAATAAAGAGTTTAAGCCTGCAGATGAACACAAACCAGCTGAGTGTCCTCATCCCCTGTGCAGGAGGTGTGAAAAACATTTTTCCAAAAGTAAAATATTAATTCCTTATATGCTTTGTGAAGTTAATGGGAGCCATATGCTTGCAACAGGCGAGTGTATCCTGGAAAACAGACTTCTCTATCCATAAGAAGCCTCTTATCAAAATTGTCACATTTGCAGGTACACTGGAGGCTATAGAGATACCTTGGTCTGTCAATGCCTTGTCATGTTAGGGCCCAGGGCTGGTTTTCCTTCCTATAGAGAATAGTGCCTGGGGACCTGAAATGCAGGGAAACATCTCTTATGCTTCTTCTCTTTGCAGAGTTTCAGATCACTGCAGTTTTGTACTCATTGTTCAGTGGGAGCTTGATCAAAAGCTCATTAAAATGAAGAGATCACTTCTACGAGCTTCATGGGCTTGGGAATCAGGCAGCTGATCTTCCTGAAAGGTTTCCCAGTAGTGAGGCTGTAAAGAAGTATTTGAATGATGTAATCAAACACTTTTGGCACACAGAAAGCTGTGAGGAGGGAGATGCAGCTTTACACAAATGAAAGGCTGAAGAAGGCAAGGATACATTTTAGATGGATGCTTGAACTAAGTGGTCAAGACAGAAGTTGGAATGAAATACTTGTGCATAAATATGGAAATAACAGGTCTGAGATGAGAATTAAATGCTCAAAGTGGATGTAAGAGCAAGAGGAACTAATTGGTGAAGTTCAAATGAAAAATGGCATGGATAGAATGGAAGGAGATAAGACTTTGAATAACAGTAGTAGAAGAGACTATATAACACAAAATAAAGGAAAAACAAGGTGGGGAAGAACAGCTGCATCCCAGAAAAAGAGCCAGACTAAGAGCTGTGGTTTGTACAGCAAAATGTTATACACTAAAGTGTACCTTGCTTATGTCTTTGTGTATAATTGTGTGTAAAGGAGCATAAAGTATTTGATAGTTCAAGGACTACGTCTTATCTGAGATGAGTGAGTTTGCTGCATGTGTGTATTCCCTGCAGTGAAAAGTTAATCTCTGTGTGTCGTGGTTTGACACTGGCCAAACGCCAGGCACCCAGAAAAGTCCTTTGCTCTCAGCTGGGCAGAGGAGAGGGGAAAAAAAAAATTAACAAATGGCTCATCAGTTGAGATGAGGACTGGGAGAAAACAATCTAAGGGCAAAGCAGGTTTAAATTTAAAGGTATAAAGTAAATTTATTATTTACAGAGTCAGAGGAGGTTAATGAGAACAAGCCTCTATAACAACTTTTTCCGTGCAGCCCCTCCCTCCTTCCCACCAACAGGGCAGAGGAGTTTGGGTCAGTTCATCACTCGAGATATTTTTCTGTTTGCTCTGGGAGAGTCTTTTATTTTTTTTTTTGCTAAGCCGTGGGATCCCTCCCATGGCCAAACAGTCGTCCCCAAGCTGTTGTGGTGTGGGTCGCTCATGTAAAGACAGAACTTCTCTGGTTCTAGCAAGGGCTCTGTCTGTGTCTCTGAAAGTCGGGGCTGTTCTCTCTCTTCAGGTCTCCCACTAGTTCGTAGCTTTTCTCTGGTATCCACCTGCTCCCATTTGAGCACTTTTCCCATGGGCTGCCAGTGGACCTCTGCATCCCCTGTGCACGTCATGTATTACAAGTTTGTTTTGCCATGGCCTGCAGAGGAATCTTGGATCCAATCTTGGAGCACTTTCTCCCCCTTTTTTTTCCACTGACCTCGATGCCATCGTGTTGTTTTCCCTCACTCATCCTCACTTCCTCCTCTTCTCTGACTAGAAGAAAAACTGCTGCTCGTAGGTTCCACTGTCAACAGATTTCACTAATTCAAAGATTCTTGCAGGATCCCACAGCGCCGAGAGGTTGATTTTTTTTTGTCTAGAATTGCTTGCCGTGTTTCTGCTGCTGCCTGGGCGGCCCTGCCGGCACTGCGCGGGCAGCGAGGCCGCGGTGCCAGCATGGTTGGGTGCCAGCATGGTTGGGTGCCAGCATGGTTGGGTGCCAGCATGGTTGGGTGCCTCTCCTCAAGTGGGGCTCCAGGAGGGAGCAGCTGGCACCCCGCAGCATGGTTGGCTGGGGCGGCCGGGCAGGCAAGGCTCCGTGCAGGCCACGCTGGGGTGGCGGCGGCTGCAGCGCCTCACCACCCCTGCAATAAAACTGCTGCTTTGATTTTCTTCTCAAATGGGTCATCACAGAGGTGTTACCGACCTCTCTCACTGGGCCAGCAGCATGTCCACCTTCAGAGCCATCAGATTGGCTCTGTCAGATGTGGTGGAAGCTTTTAGCTGCTTCTGTGGCCCTTCTCTGCTTCTAAAAAACAAGGTGGTGCCAAATCAACAAGTGTCAAGCTTGCTGTGAGAGCCTTCTCAATGAAGAGAGCTGTGGGCTTGTGCTGTCGGTGGGATTTCAAAGTGGTGGTTCAGTGTGGTGTGTTTTTTTAAGTTACGTGGCAAATGGTGCTTCTGAAGATGTTTGCGCAAGCTTCCTGTCATTTTACCTATTTATTACAAACTTTTCAAATTAGATATGTAAAATTAATGTTATTGAGCTATGTGCTTTCTCAGCTGAACTAGTGTTATCTTTTTTGATCAGCTCATTTCTCCATTAAGTCAATTTGCTTTCACTTGGCAACAAAAACAAGAACTGAACTTCAAATACATGATCAGAATTTCACGTTCTATTTAAATATTCACTTTTGGTATGTCATTGCTTGGCAACGCATAATTAGAGGTTGTTAATAGACTTTTAAATACTCTTGCAACAAAATCAAATTTTACTAGTCAAAACTAAGAGGGAGAGGTCCACAATAGCCTGTAATTTAGTGGCTGGAGTAGTTGAAAGAAGACTTAGAGAGGTCTGAGCCCCCGTTTTGTGTAGTGGACAATACAGCAGGACTGCTAAGCATTGTAATGATACCCAGTGAGGCCACTCAAAAGGACATTCTTCCTTTTAAGGTAAGCCTTAAAACAGTGGTTTTATTTGCTTCAGAATTATTAGTTAAGACTGCAGGGATGTGTGGGTGGACTCTTGAGTATTAAGATTCAAAGGCAATTGATACTTTTTAGAAAAGCGGTGGCAGGGGCAAAGAATAAATTGTGGAAGGGAAATTTCTAACATTTTTAAAAGTTGTTAAAACTGTGTTTCCCTTAAAAAAAAAGACAAAGTCCTATTCATCTGTAGCAGTTTTAGCTTATCAGTGCTCAGAATACAATGGCTTAGTCCTGCTCAAACATCAGTTCCAGCAGTTTGACTCTTGTACTTGTGTAAGGTATGCACACAAAACAGGAGCATTCTTGTGAATTCTGCATTTCACACTTTACTTTTGAAGAGCCTAATTTGATAAAGAGTCTGACAGCATAATCATATTACCCTGTTAAGCTTTATTTTGGTAGATTAGAGGTGTGAAGAGAGGAGCCTAGGGAAGGAGGGGTAGGAATTGTACTGAAGGTCTGAGCCACCAGAAGGAAACATCAGAGATCCCAAAACTGGGAGCAGGTTTTTGAGCCCCAGACTTTGAGCACCACAGTCTGTTTTGGACAGTGCTGTATTTCAAGGCTGCATATATCCTCGTATGGATCTCTGATATTTTGCAAGGGTTTAGGAGAAGCTTTGATGGGAGTTGCTGTCTTGCCAGATACTGTTTTCATAAAATCCTGGAAACTTAAACATTCTGTTAAATTTGGTTGCATTTGCAAAATGTCTTGAAAATATTTTTAGGGGATAAGAGAGTGGCTCATGTGTACTTAAGATTTAAAACAAACATTTTCTGTCTGGATTTTGATGTTAGAATGTACTGTAGTCATGGTCTCTTTTGGTTTTCATGACCAAGTTTGAGACAAGAAATACTGTTGTTGATATCAGATCATCAGTGATGTCAAAGTAGCTAATTTGTACTTGTACAGAACCTATGCCTTTAACATTTAATTTAAATGAACCTTTAAAAATTCATTTAAATTAAATGTTAGTCCCTCTTTAAGTTTCTTCCAACAGCAACAAAAAACTTGTTTTCTTAATTCTAGGGATGTAATCCTCTTGCAGAGACTGGACGAAGCAAACTGCAAAATCAAAGAGCTGTTCTAAACCAACAGATTTTAAGAGCAGTGAGAATGAGAGCTGGTGCTGAAAATCTTTTAAGGTATATATCATGGGTCTCTATATATAATGGTTTCTTAGTTTTCCTGCCTAAGCAACAATTGTTTACTTTTATTTTAATTTCATAGAAGTGTCTTAGCTATTGTATTTTTTCCTTCCCCCCCCACCACCAGCCATGCTGCATCTCTTGCTGTAGAATGATTTGTGAATCTCCCTGAATTTTTTTTTTCAAGCTTTACAGAGTCATTACTAGTTTCAAGTGCACTTTCAGTACTACTGTGTTATAGTAAATGAGCTGAATGTTAGACTTTCTTAGGTTGCTCTCTTTGTTTAGCTTTATTGCTAGTGATAATGGCAAGTGTACTTTGCTGAATATTGTAATGAGCCCCTTTTACTCAAATCAAATCAAGGTATTGCCACTGTGCTGTTGGCTTTTTCCAAGATCCTTTAGTTCTGTGCTGCATAATAGAAAGGACTGTCCATTGCCTTCTTTACTTCATGTAATAATGATATTGGAGTAGCAAACTAGCACACATGTAATTTGGGCTGGGTTACCCCCAGTTGCCACCAAATTGTCCTACAGTGTGAAGTAACTTCATCTATTACGTTGTTTAGAATGTGTTTTCATATGTGGCTGTCCCCATAGGAATAGCCTTATGCTGACCCTGTCTTAAGGCTGTTACATCCCATGATGAACTTCTTGGCAAACAGGCTGTAGATTTCCAGTCCTACACAAAAGTTCTGAAAATTATCCCAGTTCTCATCTCCAGTAGTTTCCTGTATTGTTTGTTTCTCTGCAACCGGAGCAACAATGGGTCTTCAGAAACAAAATTTAGTAAATATCCTTAAAGAAGTGAAAATGCTTGGATAAATTAAATTTTCTTAAACTTGTCATCAGTCAGTAGGTGGCCTGTTGTCTGTTACCTGCTTTTATCTCCACTCCTGCAAGAGATGTGACATATTGAGAACTTAGGTAATTTTAGCCTTTGTAACTGATTTAACTTGGCTTTGTTTTCTGGTAATTGACTTAAGAAGTGAGACCTAGAATTTTACTACTTTTTGTGTGGTTACCAAAATTATTATACCTGTTTTTGAAATGGAATTCTTCATTCAGTTACTGTTTCTGCTTGTCGATTCAGGAGTGTTTTGGAAGGCCTAAAGAGGTGAGTAATACTTAATGTGAAAGAAAGTTGGTAACTTTTAACCTAGATATCCTAAAGTTCAGTTTCTGATGCCAGTATTAACTGCTGAAGTACTGAAGTTGCTATTTACAGGAGTGGGAACTAAATCTACTTAAGAGTAGAGGAACAGACTTACTTTTAAGATTTTAGAAATCTAAAATGAATTTACACCAGTTGAACTATTAAAATTGCTAGTTCTTTGAAAGAAACAATTTTAAATGTAACCTGACCCCTGGACAGTTCACATGACTACTTGTATCTATAGTCTCCTAAGGAAAAATGTAAACAATCTTTATGTTTGCAGATTCTATTTGAATTTAATTAAGTTCTAAAAGAAACAAACCAATTGTTGTCCACAAGAAACTTCTTGGAGTAGGATTTGAGAAAAAAATGGAAGTGCAGGTTTCTTTACTTTTGGCTGAAAGTAACTGCTAGGCTTGAAGCACATGATCCGTGTAGTGCAAAGGCTTTTGTACTTAGAATTTCTAAAGGTTACCCTCTCCTTTTTATTGTCTTTTGCTCTGGAAGTTGAGTTAAAATGAAATTCATTGTAGAGTTATGTGAATCTTGACAATATCACATTGCCCCTGTAGCTGGTTTTTATTGAAAAGTATGTCTAACAGTGTAAAAAACATGAGAAGGTATTCAAATTAAATTGACATGGATGTTCATAGGACTAGAGCAAATAGAGAAGTCAATCTGGATGAAACTTTGGGGTTTCTGAAAAAGATACTGGAATCCCTCATGTGGAGGATGGCAAGCTAGACTAAACATGGAGCCTTAATATATCATAATGTGCTTGTAGCATCAAAACTTGCCCATTTATCTGTGTGGTACTGCCTTTATCAAGGAAGATCCACCCCACCATATGTTTGTATCCAGTTTGGCTTATGAAGGCAACACATGTTAACATTGCTTAATTTAAACAATCCCAGGTATTCAATAAAGCACAACACAGAAAAATCTCAGATAACTAGTTTATAATATGAAAAACAAACTTAGAATTTTAGTCTTGGAATAATTACTTCTTCATCAAGGCGCTCCATGAAACTGGAGAACTGTTCCAAGTGGAGCCTAGAGTTATGAGATAGCATAAATATTTATGAAGGTGAATTTCGTCTTAAAATAAAGGTAAATGCAAAATGCTGGAAATTTAAGTTTGTTATTTTCTTAATATTCAGACTCTAATATAAGGGTACAATATCTTAAGCATGGATACCTTTTATCTTAAAATCATACCTGTGGATTTATAGATATGGATGATTTAAGTATCTTGAAAAGAGTAATATTCTAATAAAATTGTCAGTATGGAGAATCAGATTAGAAATTGTGATATAAATACACAGGTAATGACACAGAAATGCTCAAGGGTGTTAATACTAACATCCATTGTGCGTGTTCAAAATGTTGCCATTTAAATACATAAATGGCAAAGGAAACAAGCAAAGAAAATCATATTTACATCCAACAAAATCAAATTATAGAGAAAATTGTCTTGTAATAAAAAGATCTGGTTGAAAGATATTTCTTTCTGTAAATTTCTTACTTCTGTAATAAGTTTTTGGGGACAGTTATTTTAGTTTATTCCTAAGGTCAGAAGTCTCAAGAGATCTTTATTCAATTTGTAAGGTGAGGAAGTCTCTGCTGAAGAATGTCTCCTGACTCTTTACGCCTCCATCCACCTGTCTGCTTCAATGAAAAAAAATCACATAATCTGAAAATAGGATAGTGATTCTGTTTAAGATGCTTTAGTTTTGTTGATTATTATATCTAAAATAAGCTTGACCCTTAGTCATACATGGAAAATCTGGCATATAGGAAATCTTCTGTGACTGCATGCTGGAAACTATCCCAGGCATTCTCTTGCCAGACAAAAACTTAATAAATTCTGAAACACAAGGTCTTGTATCATCTCCTAAAGGAGAAAAAGAAATCTTAAAAATGCTGAGAATGCTAGCATTGAAGGTTGAAGGAGGTGAAGCAAGCTTGTAGAAAACCTTTTCCTCAGCAATAAAAAATTGCTATGTTTCTGCAGAGCAACCACCAACAACAAAGTACGAGAACAGGTACTACTGGAATTGAGTTTCGTAAACTCAGACCTGCAGATCTTAAAGGAGGAATTGGAAGGACTTAATATCTCAGTGGAAGTTTATCAAAATGCAGAGTAAGTATAAAGCTGAGTTATTCAATTATTAACAGCTCTTCTGTTTACCCTTGAAAACAAAGTTGTTTCTTGGTGAGTGTGAATGTTGGACACTAATCCTGTGAAAGAACAGAGAGCTTGATAGGAAGAGAACGCACTTGATGGTGGATTTGTTGACTAAGGGTTAGTCTGCATATTTGACCTTCTCTTGGGAAATGTATGTGCCACTAATCTTGGATGTGGAGTTCCTTTGAAGAGAAGAGTGTTGTGAGAGTTGAAAGCTCTTGGGGCTATACTGCAAACAGTTGGCACTTAGCAGAATTTCCAGTACTGGAATGGCTCATTGGCTCCCTGCATTCTGGAGTGAACAAACTTAGTGATACAGTAATATCTCTTCTCAGACGTGGGGCATACAGCAGTCCTCTCTTCAGCTGGAGAGCAGAAACACAATGCTGACTTGATGTTTAGAGCAGACTAGGTAATCTTGAATGTGTGCCCTTCAGTGACAGAAAAACACAAATTCCTTGGCTAAAGCAGAGATGAAATTGGATTTTTTCCATATATTTTCCTCCATTTTGAAGAGCATACTAATTTTTAAATTACAATGGATTCCTCAAAGATAAAACTTCAAAGTTAAGGAGTATTCATTGCCTGCATACTGAAATGATTTCTGTATCAGTTACATGTCTTGTTGCTCCTAAAACTAAATATTTACTATTTGATTAGCAAGCAGTAGTTCAAGGTACAAATTGAAATGCTTCATTTGGTGAAGGTATAATTTTGGGTCCCTCTTAGCACTGTTCTCAATTAGGTGTTAAATTTCCAGGTGGATTACAAGGAATTCTTAATGTAAAAGGATGAAACACATTTCCAAAGAGGTAACTTCCAACTGAACGCCGACTTGATGCAAAATATCTATGTTGTAGTTTTCTCAAACAGCAACTTGTGCTAAATTTCTTACCTTCCACCCCCATGGCAAACTTTGATGACTATTTGATGCAAAAATATTTTGAGGGGTTTTGGTTGGTCTTTTTTTTTTTTTTGAGTTTTGGGTTTCTTGTTCAAGATTTTACTGGTGTTCATAGATGCATGTGAGCACAGAGAGCAGTTACAGCTGTGGAAATGAGAGCAGTTCCACAAGTATTTCCTTTTCTACCTGAAGGATATTAAAAATACTTGGATTCTTACCGAAGGTCAGGCCCCAAGGCAGGCAGAAACCTTGAGGCTGGACAGCAGTATGCTTGTTATTCTCTCCTAATCCTACCTTCCCACTCTATTTTGAATGGTGTTTTGCCTTTCTTATGCTTTTCATTCGAAGCTCTAAATGCTTTTTATGTTTCATCAGCTAAAATAATAAATTTCCCTGTAACTGCTCTCCAGCCTTTAACAGCAAATAGCTATTAATAGTTGTTCTCTGACTATTGTGCATACAGTTGTCAACATAAGGTCACACCCATGGTTTACTGGATTAGCCTGTATTGTGGTAAAACAATCCAAGGGCTGGCCCTTCCAGTACTTGCACCCATCTCAGTTGGATTAAGAAGCATTTCTCATACTATTTCTACTCAGTTCTGGAAATCCAGGATCACCTCCCTAACTGTTCAGTACTCATGACCTTGGCTCCATGGCTGTGGCACTTGAGCTATGGAAAAAAATGACTCACTTTCTTGGAATGACCAATGCTGGTATCTACAGGGACTATGGATGGTACTAGAATGGATTATATCAGTGAGTTAGGATTTCTTTTCCATGTGTCTCACTTCCTTTTGAGGAAAAATTCTTTATATAATCTGTAGTAAAAGTGTTGAGGTTTCTTCTAAATGCAAATTAGATCATTTGCACCACTCGAAATGGTGTTTTGGTTCTGTGTCCTGCAAGTCCTTTCCAAGCTAACAGAGCCACTTTCTGGGTCATGAAGGACTCTTCCTCTGCCTAGGAAGCTGCATTCCTACTGCCACCCTCTCAACATGGAATTTTCACCAATAAGAAAGCTGTTTTTTCTGTAGAAACCATAAATGAATGTGGGATTTTGTAATTGGTAATGGAATGCTCTAAACAATGATTAGAGTAAAAAAGTTTTCAGGAAACAATAAAGTATTAGATGAACTTTATAATTGCTTGATACTGATCTGTTAAATCTACACAACAAACTATGTATGTGGAAGGAATTCTGATCTTTTTTTTAACTCAGTTCTCATCTGTATTGCCCTTTGCTATTCTAGAGGTTGACTTGTCTAGAGGTTAACACCTAGCATTGTCTAGAAACTAAGTATTTCTTGGACTTCCTACTCCTAGACCTTTCCCTGTGAAAGCTGGTGTACTTTGGCCCTCCTTCTCCCTGTGTTACACACATTACTACATATGAAACCATTGGTAGCATGTAAATACTGATTAAAACTACTGATCCTGACCATGGCTCTTACTGTGGCAGATCTAGCAGCTGTGGAGCTGAATTGCAGTAAGGCAGCCTTTGAGAGTCTCTTTTTCCTTTGCCTGAAGGAAAAAGGAAATGAAAAAAATGAATGAAAAAATGAAAATGATGAAATAAATGAAAAAAAAAAAGGGTGCAGGCAAGTAGCTTTCTTCACTCTCTTCTTGAGAAGTACAGGCCATTAGGAAGATTTTCTTGTGCAGGAAGGAACTGTATACTTTTCTCTTTATCCCATCAGTGTATGAGCTTCCTGTCATCAAATAAAACAAAAGTAATTATAACAGATGCAGGCAAAAAAATCTGAATCTTTTTGCTTTTTTTCCGTAGAGAGACTTTCAGTATTCCCTTGGTACCTCTTGGCCTAAAGGAAACCAAAGATGTAGACTTTACACTCCCCCTCAAGGTAAATTTTACATACACATTTCAGAATGAGTAGTTAACAGAAATAACTTCCATTTCAGATTTGTTTAAAGAAACAGGAGTAACTTAGGTACAAATTATTTTTTTGTTTTGCCCTAAATGACATGTTAAAAATTAACTATCAATTATTTGGGTCATTGCTCCTACCTAATTAGGAGAAGAAGTCCAAAGATGTTATGAGAAACTCCACTTTGAAGACAGAGTTAATCCCAAGAATAAAATTTTTTTCCATGGTTTTGTTTTCAGAGTATTGATTACTGATGTAGGTGTGAGAGGAAGGTTTTACTGTGATAATGTAGTGCTGCACCAACTTGCACTAACCAGGATGGCTCAGTTGGGGAGCACTGTTGCAGCATTAACACTGCTTGTTTGTTGACTAATATACTTTGCTGGCTACTTGAACCATCTTGTGTATTTTCTGAAACTTCTGTGTATTGTGCAATATAGATTTTTATCTCACGGTGAACCACCTTGTGTCACTGTAGGATTTGTCTCTGCTTTTACTTCTGTGGGTTAAATTCCATGGTCAGATCATGGTACCACTGAATGTCATTGCAGCTTTGTTATTTTAAGTGGAATTGCCCTAGTACAGCTCACAAGAAGTTGGCAGGCTCTGTTAACAAGTTTTTATGTTCACTTGATCCCCTTGTCATTTTAGATAAGTGTTTGTTTGTCCCTTCCAAAACCAGTAAGTGTTGTTTTAAAACCAGTTGGAGCTAATGTAGCAGATGTTTGGTTCCTTTACATTTGTCTAAGATGCCAAACCATAATTCTGCTGTCTTCCTGTAGTCTCATTGCTATGTGCTACTGTGCTGTTGACTAAAAGGGAGTAGATTTTCAAATCACAACTGAGTCAATTTCCTACTGTTTTTAACTGCAGGAAAAGTAGTTTAGGCTAATTTTAGATATTCCAATTTTTAATCTATTTTTCTTTTTTTTAGGATTTTATTTTGGAACATTATAGTCAAGACAGTTCAGAGTATGAAGATGAAATAGCAGATCTCATGGATCTGAGACAAGTAAGTTCAAGTATGGTGTACTATGAGGTCTTTTAATATATAGTTGTAAATAACATTTGTATGCAATCAGAATATGACATTTTTACTTACAGCTTACTATACTATTCTTAATTGACTTCATTTCTGAGACATGGTGCATGAATCTCCACTGTCCAAGATGTTTACAGTCTGAGTGAAGAAAAATGAAGAAACAGATGAAGTTATGCAAAATGACTGAGCTATTGATATAACTTTGTAAATTTTGTTAATCTAAGACTTGTCTTCCCTACTGTTTTTTATTTTAAAGTATTTTAAATTTAGCAGGAAGAGTGTTGAAGTGGATTAATCTGGCAAAATATTGTAGTAGAATGGTGGCAACTTCTAACTGTTGTTTGTTTCCTGTACTGTGCTAGAAACAAAAGCCTTCTCTGTAGCTTTCATAAAATACCTACAATCTTTATTTAATTAACCTTGAGACCTGCCAAACAGATTCTTTTTGCTTTTTTAAAAAAACCTGTGTGCAGCTGAAAAGCTTTTGTCATGCATCCATATGGCTTGAAGCTTCCTGTTCTCAACCACCACACATTTCTGTGGCATGCAGAAGTCCAAGGGAAGCAGAGCTTTATTTATCTTTGGGGTTTCAGAACCCATCCTGTAACTGGACAGAATGCACTTAATTTTAATCCATTGTATTTCAAGGCCTGCCGCACTCCTAGCCGAGATGAAGCTGGCATTGACATGTTGATAAGCTATTTCCTGCAACTTGGATATGTAGAAAACAGATTTTTCCCATCCACCAGGCACATTGGAGTTTTATTTACATGGTAAGTGTGTAGTTTGTGTTTCTCTTCAGCCCTTTTTTTCACCCCAGAACATCAGTTAATCATTAACTGTGTTTTCATCTGTGTATGTCAGTGTGTCTCTTCTTGAATCCCTGCAGTGTGTGTTGCCAGTTTTATTTTTTTTTTTTAGTTAAGAGTAAACCTGAATACAGTACACCCTTTACATGCTTAGAGTGAAATCATTGGCTAGATTATGATTTGGGTAACAGGTTAGCACAAGGGAGAAAGAGAGAAAATAATCTTCATTTTGGACAGCTACAGGTGTTTCTGAAGTCTGAACCTAGGTGTACAAAATGACAACAAGGAATGGGGTCAGACCTTAATTCCCCTCCTTCAAGTTGTTCACAAGACCACTTGGGCCAGAAGAGAAGGAGTGACATAATTTTCTATAAGAGAGTGTTTACTACATCTGTCAGCAAAATTTGACACTGAATTCAAACTTTTAATGATGGAAAAAGATGACTACCATGTAGCCAAGAGGAACTGTTAAATTTCTAGTCAAACTGCAAACAGAAAACCTTAAACACAAGCAGTAGAGGATCTGAGCATGCCAGTGGTTGATCTTTGGCAGCCTCTAAGTAGGAGAGTGTAGCAGCACATATGGATACTTCCCTGATGTGCTCTTCACCCCTGTGATGTTTTATGGGCCCTTCTGAGTTAAATGTAATGACCTTATGGAGGCTCTACTGTAAAACCTGCTGAAAACTGTCCCAGGTAAAGGTTGGGCTCCATTGGCTTGTTTTAATTATGTGGTTTGTCCTTGCAGAACATAATGGTGTTTCTGTCCACCTTCATTTTCACTGTAGCAGAAAAGTTAAGAATTCCACTATTCTTTCAGAAAAACAGAATGAAAGTACTTGTTTTTTCAATGGGCTCTGCTAATCTTAACACTTCTAATATTTGTTTCCCAAGGTATGATTCCTTCACAGGTGTCCCAGTGTGTCAGCAAAATCTGTTGCTTGAGAAAGCTAGTATTTTATTCAACATTGGAGCTCTGTACACACAGATTGGAACACGATGCAATCGTCAGACCCAGGCTGGACTTGAAAATGCTGTTGATGCTTTTCAGAAAGCTGCAGGTACACATCTTAAAATATTGGAAAGGTCTTTGTGCAGATGTCCTCAATGTCATTCTGATGTTTTACAGATTTCTGCATTTTCTACTGGCTGATTACACAAAAAAGGAGAAATGGGGACATTCAAGAAGCCTAGTGAAGAGCTCAGATGAAGCTTTAATTCAAAACCTGGAGCTGTAGTCTGAACATGCAGATAAGATAGTGAATACTGTGGTTAATCATTATTGAACTGCAGTTCAAAGGTCAAAGTTATAGCACTAGCATTAACTACTTCATTCCTTGTTTCACTGGCATAACTGCTTTTACCTCAGTGATAGCACATTGGTGTCAAATCTGTACAAGAGACAACTGACAGGTTTGGTATAACCCCTGTAAGCCTAGTTTTCCATATGAGGGTCTTAAAAATTTATCTTGATTTTTTTTCTCTGGTGAAAGTTTCAATTCACTGGAAGTTGACTACCTGTTGTCCTTAGATTCCAAAGGCAAGCAGGTTCAAAATAATCAATATCTGTCCCAAGGATGGAGAAATAGAAATTCCAATAAAGGGAATCCTATCCCTTGAGCTAACATATTATAAAGTCTTTTGTTTTCACTGGGGACTTCTAAATAGATTTTTCTGATTTGTTTTTTAAGTATCATCTGTGCTACACGTAATATTTGAAGACATGTCCTTTGTAATTAATATGTACTGTAAGATTTATTTCTGCACTAACATCTGTGACTGTTGGTTTGCACTGTATGGGTAGCTTCATCAGCCAAAAGCTGTGGAGCACAGAGTTGAATTGTCATAAATCCCCTCCTTTGAATACACAGCTGTCAAAAAAGAAACAAAAGTGTAGTGTTTCTTCATTCGTATTTAAAATAAATACATTTTTTTCAACTTTTGTATTTCATCTAAAAGACATTTCAGTAGTTGCGAAATTTCTCCATTTTACTGCTGCTCCTTCCATTTTTCAAATAATAATAATAAAAAATCACTGCTTTTCACTCTGACATGTTTGCAGAACAGGATTAATGGAAAACTGGGAAGGTGTTCTATGCTGCCTTTGCAGGGCCCCAAAGCAGCATGCTCAGGAGGCATTTCATTGTACCTGTGCATGGTGCCGTAACACTTTGTTATGTTGGCAGAGGCATGATGTAGAGTCTGACTTAACTGTTTGTATTAACTGTTTCCCAGTGCTGAATGGAAGGTGTTGCACAGAATTTATCCTCAACGTAAGCAGAAATACGTTGAGAACAAAAAAACCCTATGTTTTTTCCTCCTGTACTTTCAGTTCCTTTCAGTAGGGCGCTCCATCAGTACTTGCCTGGTAAATTTGGGATTAATTTTTAATGCAAAAACATAGGGATGGCCATGTTTCAAATTTGTTTAATGCCATATTAAAAAAATCAGATATGAGTGTAACATGGAAAATCAAAAATCACAGACAACAATCCTCTTTAGTAGGAAAATACTGCACAACATGGCCAGAACTGAGTGCTGTGGCAAAAAAGTAAGATTACAGAAGCTGAAATAGTTCAGAGGCAGAAGTCTTGCTGTTACCCTGCTGTTATGACTGTCAGTATTAGCAAGCTGGTAGAACTCACTAAACCAGTTGGATGACATGCCTACTGAAGGTTGCTTCCATCCATGAAACTGTTACTAATATTGCACTACAGTTAGTGTTTGCTTTAAATTTGCTGTATGATAGAAATTACTCATGTTTTGGTGGAACCAAATATCTAGAGAAGAATCTTATTTTTACCTTATTAAATATATTTATAAATAAAAAATCTGGTTTACAGGCATGGAATGGAGCTTTCATTGGGACACAGAATGCACTTAGCAGCATCTGAAAAAAAATCAGTATTTAATTAAGTTTGTATATTTGTGTCTTTCCCTTCTTTCCAGAGGTTCTACTACCATCATCTTCTTATAGCTGTGCAGATTTCTCTGTGCAGGTTTTTGTCCCCTGTAGAAGCCATAGCCTTCCACTCCCACATATAAGGCACATTCAGCTCAGCACAGCCTTATGGTCAATCACAAGAACTTTTACAAGCAAATTGGAAGGCAGTGCTCTCAAAACTTGCAGTTTCTGTTTCTCCTCTGAAGTGTAATTTTGACAGCTGTACTTGGGGATGGTTGATTGCAGTGCAAAGCAAAACCTATAGGTCAATTCTTGTGCACCAAGAATTCCTTCAGATTGCTGTGCAATACTAGAAAATATCCTTAAAATCCTAATTATTCTGGTACATACTAGAGTTAAGTTCACTTGTTTATCTTTGTAACACTGACAAAACCATTTTGTAATTGCAGGAGTTTTAAGCTACTTAAAGGAGACCTTTACTCACACACCAAGTTATGATATGAGCCCAGCCATGCTGAATGTGCTAGTGAAAATGATGCTTGCACAAGCTCGAGAGTGTGTTTTTGAGCAGATTGGTCTCTCTGGAATACGCAATGAGTTTTTCACACTAGCAAAAATGACACAGGAAGTTGCCAAGGTAAAATATGGGACTTTCAATCTCGTCTTTAAAATAACTGTTTATAGTGCTATGTTACTACCTACACCTTTTAGTAACATTAACTGAATTTATTAAATGTAAATGTTTACAACTGTTACTGAAAACCAAAAATAAAATGGGGCAGCTCACAAACTACAGTGAGAAGCACAACCTTTCAGAAGATTAAAACGTGAACATACAAAATTTAAATATTATTTTAGAGTTGTTACAATTTATCGAATTAATAATTAATGGAGACTAACAGAAGTAGGCAGTGAACTTGCTGAAGGTTTTTGACAAGCTATTTGCTGGTCTTTCAAACAATTAAAGTATGTACAGTATTGAACACAACCTGTCTGGTTTCCCAGCTGCTGAAGGGTATGCAAATCTAAAAAGCTTAATCCAAAAGAACAGCTAAATTGTAACTGAGGGAAGGACCTTGACAAACAGGGTTAAATTGGTACCTGCAGAGCTTTCTTGGGACTTGCCAGGAAATGGTGAGATAGGCTTTCCCCAGAAGGTAGTGTTAATACTCGATTGAGATGTATACCAAAAAAAATAAGCGTGCCATGAAGATATTCCCGTGTTTTCTCAGTTATTTCAGAGTAGCAGATTCATAAGTGGTTCTGTATTGGCAAAATGGGCAAAGCCTTTCATACCAGCCCTGTACAGCCACTGTGACATATCTGTAGGACTGATCAGCTGCAGAGGAAACATTTGTTGATTCTGTCAGGTGGACTGGTTTGAGCCATTAAAGCAGCATGCACTGCTTGAAAAACTATTTTATTTCCTCTGTGTAATGGACAATATCCCAGTTTTAACTAGACCACACAAACTTAAGGCTATGTATGACTCCACAGTTTCAGTGTAGCACAAACCTGCTGTTTGAATATGCTTCACTTTTTTAAAAAAAAACTTAATTAATGAGATATATTTATAAATGAAGACATGTTTATTATATGGTGTTTAACTATGAAGCCATATAGATGTACTGATTTAGTCCATCTGTTCTTGTACAAAATTTATTTACCTTTCTTGTGAGGGAAAAATCAGAGAAGACATTTCAAATTTTTTTCGAAACTTAATTCCAAGCCATCCTAACCATAGTTTTCCCTTTTTTGATGGAATTCTGCATGAAATTATCTTAAGCCTGACTATGATATCCCTTTCTTGAGTTTCTAAAACCTCGTATTAAATTCTCATATGTCAATTATTTGCTTTATTTTAGGTGGGAGAGGTTTACATGCTGGTTAACACTGCAATGAATCAGGAACCAGTGAAAGAGAATATTCCCTATTCCTGGTCTAAGCTGGCACAAATAAAGTCAGACCATTACAGAGCTCTGGCACATTACTTCATTGCTACCATTCTGTGTGACCATGAATGTAAGAATCACACTTCTTTATATGTTCCTATAAATAAAAATAATAAACACACCGGTAGTTATAATTTGGTCTGTGAATAAGTCTTGGAGCCAAGAACTTTGGTGCTTAAGTATATGTAAAATTTTGGTCATTTCCCCCACTCAAATATGAGGCCACACTCTTTTTGTTGAGAAGAATGTAAAAATTCAGTAAACTAACTTTCACAGAAGCAAAAGAAAAGTTATATATCCATTATATGCTACTAAACAGTTCAGATTTTATCGATATGTTTTGGCATGTAAGTATTACTTGCGTATTAATAGATGCTAAAACCAAAAACTTTGAAAGTCTTATTTATATATTTATATACACGTATATAAGTATTTGACTGCATTGGGAGAGACTGTAGAAATAACTACGCACTAGTACACCTAAAGGAACAGGGGAGCAAGAGCTGTGTCTGGTTCATGTTTTTTATCCATTCTTCCAGTGCAGCCTGGTGATGACGAAGATGAGCAGGAGAAAGCCTTGTCCCAGCTGTATGACCGTGTGCCTGAAGGGCTGGTGCTTCTTGCTGTTTTAAAGGACAGAGCTCAGAGAAAACAATTAGGTAAGTGCCAATTTCCCACAGCTCCAGTTTGAGAATCACCCTGTGTTTATTGTCTGTGCACGACAAGCAATGGTTTTGTGTTTTCAGGGAAAGCGCATTTACGCAAAGCCGTTGTTTACCACGAAGAAGCTCTGAGGGTCTGCGGGCTGTGCAAGAAGCTTCGGAACATTGAGGTTCTCCAGGAGGTTCTGACAGCTGCACACAAGCGTTCCCTTCTCAAATATGCTCAGCAAGAGACAGAAGATGACTTTCTAAGTCTAATGCAGGCTCCAGATATACTCTGTAAGTGTACACAGCCAGAGATAAAGGATATCTCACCGTATGCAAATAGCTTTCATGGGGACAGGCCTTTAATTTGTATATATGAACACATCTGTAATGTGCTTCCGTACATAACATAAATAATGTACGCTTACATGCTGTACATTTGTAGAGTTCACATTCCTTCTGTGTTTCCTCCATCACAGATCAATATATTTGGATCAATATCTTTTGTTAGAATTGTTTTACAGTATTTCTGTCTCTAGCAACACTGTTTTTGGGGATGGATAACAATGGTGAATCCAGGCTTTTTTTTTTTTTTTTGTGAGCTAGAAAAAAAATGGGGAAACTTGAAAAGTTAAAATTATATGGGGGCAAACTGCAGTAACTGTTTCTTGAGCACAACTCTTGTGCTAGACTGGGTTATTAACTCAATTTGACTGCTTTTTTGTTTCTACTTTAGTCCAGCTCCTACAACTTTTTCTCCTTGGGATGCAGTAGGAAATTATAAGTGCTGGTTTTTAAAACTTTTCAAAGAAAAATAAATTAAAGATGGCAATAGCTGTTCAGATGGATTTTTATTTACGTTTTCAATATTGATACGGTGAGCTCTGAAGATATTTTTAAGGCAGTTCTAGTATCTACCATACTGCCACAAAAATTAATTTTTCCACAGCCCAGTAGAATTTAGGGCAAATTCCTATCTAGCTTGTAATGCAATAAAAATAAATTTTGATGTCTTTTAAGTAATACTTAAAAGAAGATTAATTTTGTTTTCTTTTTATTTTAGCTAAAACAGAACATAAAATAGAAACAATTGCTCCTCAGTTTTCCAAGGTGAAGGTTAAAGACTTCTTTCACAAGCTGGTATGTAACATACTAATGCTGACCAATCTCTGCCATTTTGATAGCAACTATAAATTCACTCTAACGTGTGGGAATTGACACAAGTATTTTAGCCTGAAAAAATGATCCTGTAGTAATTGAGGTTTTTTTCAGAAGCTATTGGAGAAATTACTCCTAGCTTTAGAGGTAGGTATAAGTCAAGTTGAGAGAAGCAGATAAAAGTGCCATTTCTGTATGGCTTGCACAGCATTCAGTCTTGAGAACCTCCATGGAAGTCCCATGAAGTCTCAACAGATAACTGCACAACTTAAATGGGGAGAGAATACCTAGTAGGTGGAGACAGGCCTGCAGAACATGTGACTTGCATGTGCCACAGCCTTTCAGGTGGCTCTGTGTGTCAGTGAGCAAAAGGAACTGGGAGTTAAGGTTAGGACCAGAATATGCAGTGTTTCATGGATCAGTTGATCTCCTCTGAAACAGAGTTAATGCAGGACCTTACAGCCTATGCAGCTAAAAGGTTGTGCACACCTTAACAGAGATCCTGGAACAACTGAGCTGTTGCCTTTATCCCACTCTGTTTGAAGTATCAACTGAACAGTCAAGAAATAGGACTTCACATTTCCAGGGAATTAGCTGGAAGTTAACCTAAGTAAAACCTACAATAGATGAACTTAAAGCGTTATAACTTACAAAACCAGAAACACTTACTTTACTTACTGGCAGTAAACCATAATATGCCTGCTGTTGTGTTACCCCCAGGGCCCACTGACAGTGTTCTCAGCCAAGCAGAGGTGGACAGCTCCACGTACCATTTGCCTTCACCCTGAAGCAGGAGAGCTTGGATTCAGTCTCAAAGGAGGTTCCCCAGTACAGATTTACTGTCTTGATCCAGTTTGTCCTGCAGCAGTAAGTATATTGGTGTGATATTAACAATTTCTTTGCAGACTCTAGCATTAAAAAGTACCTTTAACTTGTTCATACTCATGTGTGGAGTATTTATTGAGTTCTATACCTTAGTATAGTCAATTAATGTAATTTGAACATATTTTAAGTGCTATATATGCTGCAGATTGTTAAAGAATCCCATATCCCCAACATCACATGAAACTAAAGTTGATTTCTTTCTCTTCATTCTTAATAGTTGAAAATTCACAAATAATAAAAGCAAATGTTACTTCCTGTCTTATTCAGGAAGTTAGAAAGGATAAATGCTTTAAAAAGTAGCAATAAGAATAAGGATCAGGAAGGGAATGCAAGGTGTAATGTCTGCCTAAGGAAAGAGGGGCAAGAATGTTTTATTGGCTCGAGATGTTGATCTTTCAGGGAAAATCCAAAGGGATAAAGCAGCATGCAGTGATAAGCATTTTACTTCTGGAAAAGGCAGAAGTAACCACAGAAGTACAAATAAAAATAATGAAGAAAAAGATATAAACACTGCAGAAAATATCTTCTGGAGGACAATAGCGTAGCAAAACTCAGGGTTCATTTACTTAAGGAGAAAAGTGAAAGGAACATAAAAGCAGCCAACCTTTGAGTATGGCAGAATCACATCAATGGTAACTCAATAGGTAATTTGTGTTCCTGAGAAAGCTGCACGTGTGTGGGTAGAGAATGGGTTTGTAACATCTAGGAGTGAATGCCTTTGGGGCAGATACTGTATGATGACAAAAACATTTCACCTGTCTGTAATTCCAGATAATAACCTGTTCCCAATTTTTGACAGGCAGCAGGCCTTAAAGAAGGTGACTACATTGTTTCAGTTGGTGGTGTGGATTGCAAGTGGCTGGGTGTGAATGAGGTGCTGGAAAAATTGAAAAGTGTGGGAAAGCAGCCCGTGGAGCTTGAGGTTATCAGTTGCCAGGATACAGCGGCATCTTTGGTATGTAATGAGGCAAATAGGTTTTGCAGATTTGGTATGCTAGAATTTTTTCACTTGCCTGCCTTCAGTTCCTGATTAATGTTTACTTTCATGTAATCAGGTATCTCACTCATCCTGTGAATATATAAAGCCTTCAGATGTGTGTTCAGTTTTAAACTATTTGTTTAAACCATTGTGACCTAGCAAGCTAAAGTAGTTTGTCTGCATAAGAATGGTTGGGTGGTGGGCTTTTTTTGTGGTGGAGCTTAGATTAATTGCATGAAAAATGCCAAGACCTAGTTTATTTCCCCTAACTTGTCCCAGAGGATGAAGGCATTATCCTGCTCGGCAGGGAAAAAACCTCAATGAAACAGAAATGGAATGAAGTAGAACATCCAGGACTGTGTGTTTATTTTCTGTGCACTGTTATTCTAAATGATTTGTGACTTTTGTATTAGATCATGAATTAGTGTATTTATTTTTTTTTTTTTATTCTGGTGAACTTTTAACTGTCTAGTCAGTTACTAAGCTACTGAAGAAGCTTTGGACTGAGGGAAAGTCATCACAAGATTAAAAAATATTAAGCTCTAAATAACTTACTAGTTGTGTGAAAGAACCTGTAGCTCAGCTAAATCCACTGCTTCATGCTTTTAACATTCCCTGGCAAGCTTAGACACTCAAGTAGTGTTACATGAGAAGTTATTAAGGTGCCCCTGCTGCTGTTAAGTTTTCTTGTTTTGTTGAAATGATTTTTCCTTATTGAAAATAGGGAGTTACACATCTGCCATTCCAACTTGCAACTGAAAGAAAGAAAAGGCTAGAAAGAAGAGGCTAGAATATGATCAGACTGCTTCAGGGCAAAGCTAAGAGAAGACAGAGAAAGCTGTGCCTTTCAGGTATCCCAAGAGAATGTCACACAGGAGCTTTTACAGTTGTGATCAACATAGAACCTGTCCAAAGGCAGCAGAAGGACTCCCCCTTTGTGCAAGAGGGGAGCTCATACTTGAGCTTTGTAGGGAGGTTAGTGTGTATATTAAATAGTTATGCTAGAAGCCAGTAAATCTTTAACAACCCAAGAAAAGACTCCCAAGTTCCTGTATGCTTTGCAGAGTATACCCTTGAGTCTACATGTGCAAAATACCAGGATCACAGCACTCTGAAGGGTCTTGTGCTCAGTCAGTAATGTCACTAGCACAGAAAGCTTGTTGCAGTCTGCCCTGGCAAAAACTACTTGCACAGTAACCTTTTGTTACCGTCAAAATTTTGACCCATTTTGGATGACTGATTCTTACAATGCTTCTTTTTTTCCTACAGCATAGCAAGAGTGCAACTTACTCCATGGGAATGCAGAAGACATACTCCTTAATCTGTTTAGCCATGGACGAGGATAAAATTGATCAGACCAAGAAAGCCCCACTAAAACTCCCTTTTCTAAGCTGGGGAACTAAAAACAGACAGAAAGCTGCAAGCACACTCTGCCTGCCTTCAGCTGTGGCTGGAAGTTCTCAGATTAAGAAGAAGCTTTCTCCCTTCACACTCTTGAATACAGAAAGTTCGTTGTACTGAATCTTTCAGAAGTATCTGTTAATGTGACTTTTGTTCAAAATGTAGATAAAAATACTGACCATATTTTATCTTCATATCCCTATGTATAAACTCAGACAAATACTGCTGACTTGGTTTGCTGTGCATTGAGCCACGTCTGGTCAGAAGATGGCAGAAACTGTAAAACTGAAATATTTGAAGGTTAGAAGGAAGTGGTTTGGGAAGTATGCAGTAGCAAGATGTAGATTATAGAATTGCTTACATGAGGACTGGGCTCCTTTGCAATTTCAAAATACAGTTACAACTGATTTTTCATAAAAATAGTTGTAACTATGCTAGATGGGAGTTATTTATTACAAACTTGATGCTGAATACAAAATATATGAGGGGACACATTGAAGAATGATTTGGGTCTTAACGGTTTAGAGTCAAATCTCCTGACACTACTTAAAAGAATTATCTTAAAAAAACAAAGATGAGAGGGAATAATATTATTCAGAGAAACAGTCTTGTGCCAAGGGGTGGTGTCATAGAGTTGTGTTTTTATGCAGAGATGCTTCCTCAGAGTGCTAGGTATGGCCTACTGAATAGGCAATTTAATTCTGGAAGAGAAGTAGAAGGCATAAAATTTAAAAGGTCTTTTGAACTCCAAAAGGCTTTTTACTCTGTTCTTTTTCTGATTTAGGTAAAATTTTAAATGCCTGCTGATTCAAGTGTTGAAAACAGGCTTTATTCCAAACATTATTTAACCTACTTACCTTAAGACTTGTATCTCACTAGTCTTGATAAAATGGATAGCTGTGAAACAAATCTCAAAATGGACATATATTGATTCAAGGGCACATAAACTGCAGTAATGCTTTAAAATATGAAAAAATAAGTGCTTGTGCTAAGTGGCCAGATATTTATTTAACTGTCACATCAAGCAAAAAAAAAAAATCTTTCTGCCCTTGGAAAAATTCACAAGCAAGCTATATCTATAGTAAGGAGGGGGGCAAAAAATAACTGGGGAGCATTTCTTTTGAGATTCTTCTATTTCTGAAATTAATTAAAAATTGCTGACACTGTAGTGTTAAGTACCATTGTCATCTACAGAGTAGATACTTAAAATTTAGGTGAAAAATCTGCAACTTGGTGTAAACTTTAAAGTTGTAGTTTATTTTTAATTTCATATGTAGTAGGTGTAAATATCTTGATGACTCTTATTTAAGGATAAAAATCAGATGCTGCCATTTAGTAGTAGCTCTTTGATTCTGCTGCAGCTTGGATGATAAACCATAATTTACAGGTTTTTGCTGTTTACTGTTGCCAGTAAAACCTCTTGTGTGTTTCTCTAACGTTGCTTACAGGCATCTAAGAAACTTTTCTTAAAAAGTTCCAGTATTGTGCAATACCAACTAAGAGTTTAAAACCAACTTCCTTAGAAAGAGTGCAAATGTATTTCTAGTTTCCCCATAGAGGTTACATAAAAAGTTGTAAATTACTTGTGACTTGCTTAACCTTAGTTACTTTTTACAGGTATTGGTGCAGTAGTGCTTCTTTCACACACACAAGCAGCAGCAGCCAGACACTGATCTGCACACCCCTGCCATACAGCATTCCATGCAGATGAGATTTACTTCACCTTCTGCTGAAATTGCTATCCCAAGTAATAAAACCTTTAGCAAAGTCACACCAATCACCCTTCCAGATCTTCAGTTCTCTTTAACCACCCTGACAGTCTTCCTGGAAATGCTTCCTCTCTTAGATCCTGAATAACTGTCTTTCCCTTCCCCTCATCACACTCACTTGTACTTGACTAAAGCTTGGCCTTTTAAATTTAAAATACACCCCTCAATTCAAGTACTTAACTTGCAGTGAAATGAGTTGTGCCTTATATTGCTCAGACCACAGGAATTTTTGTAACAAGTATTACACAAAGATGTATAAGGCTGCTGTAAAGCTCTAAAAAGAAAGGTTAGCAACAGATTAATAGTTCAGCCTGTAACTCCATTAATATTAATCATTACTACTTCAGCTGAACTCTGTTTAATGCCTGGAGCAGATGGCCATTTGCCATAGGGAAAAGGTGTGTGTCTTGCAGCACAATAGCCCCATGCCTTTAAATGTGAAATCCAGTCTTCAGAGCAAAGTGACAGAACCTTAGAGGGAATAAAATCTGAGCAAACCCACGTAAAAAGCAGCTTGAAGTACTCCCTAGATGCCTGATTAAAAAGTAGTATCTTTTCTCCATACTTTTGGAAAATCTGATGTTTATTATTCACTAAATGAAATAATTATGTCTAAGTCACAGACAAATTTTCATCCCAAGTACAGAATCAATATAAATAACAGCTCCATCTGCTCTCCATGCTAACCAGTGTCAGAGATGACTTTCAGAAGGGCCAAGGATCCCACAAAAGGGAGTGGAAAATCCTACTCAGCTGCCTTCCTGCTGTGATCCAAATTCCCAAGGGGTATGAAAGATGCTTTTCACACACCTCCTCAAGGCAATTTTACCCTTAGAAAATAGGATAAGAATGTAACTCAAAATAAAATGCAATATGCCAGGAAAACCAATCCTCTTTACAAGTCGATTTTCAAAATATTAATACTGGAAGAATTGTATGAATTACGAATTTTGTTCAAGGCTTCCCATATTATTTTCTTTGTAATGTATATTATAGTATAATTAAAAATATAATTAACATATAATTAATGTATGAAAATATTTTGCAATTTATTATTATGCCAACCTATATTTAAAAGGACAACATGAATTAACCTATATTTTAGATATCAGACACAGGGGAAGATATTTATTAACACCTCCTGAACTGGAGGAGTGACCAGAGAAATAAGTTAGTGTAAAGTGAAACCTGTATTCCAGTAGGACTTTCATAGGAACTCCAAAAAGTTTTAAATCAAGGATGCTACTACAAAGCAATATATGCTAACTTTTTAAACACATGTAACATATTGCCAGTTACTGAGAAGTTACTATGCAAATATTCATATGGTGTATTTTTTCTGGCAGACCAAAGTAAGCAAACGTATTGCTCTTCCATTTTTTTTAACACAGATGCTGAAAAAGTCAGCTTTCTTGGGGTTTCTTCGTCCAGATAAATGCAAAATACTTTACAGACTTCTCTCCAAGGCAGCTTGCACCGCTTACTCTATATGAACAGAGCAGATGTAAAAAAAAGAAGAATCAGAGTCCATAGTTACAGAAATTAGCATATGTGATGATTAAAACCAAAATTTTGTAATTCACAAGAAAAAAACCCTAAGTTTTCATCTTGCAAAATACCACTGCACGTTCCTGTCAGGAGTGTAAAAACGTATAAATTTGCTGTGCTGCTGTTTGTCCAACTACTTGCTCAAGCTCAGTGACGGCCGTGTTACAAAGCCCGTGGATGCTTCCGAAGCGCCGCAGTAAAAGCAGAGCTTTTGCTTTCCCGACGCCGGGGATGTGCTGCACGCTCCGGAGCGCTGCAGGCTCGGCCAGCCCAGCGCGCTGCCGGCGAACGAAGGGGTTGGCACCGCCCTCCCGGCCCTGCTCCCGCACCTGCGGCAGAGACACACAGCTGTCAGAGACACACAGCTGTCACACAGCTGTCACACAGCTGTCACACAGCTGTCAGAGACACACAGCTGTCAGTGACACACAGCTGTCAGACACACAGCTGTCACACAGCTGTCAGAGACACACAGCTGTCAGTGACACACAGATTGTCACACAGCTGTCAGAGACACACAGCTGTCACACAGCTGTCAGAGACACACAGCTGTCAGTGACACACAGATTGTCACACAGCTGTCAGTGACACACAGCTGTCACACAGCTGTCAGTGACACACAGCTGTCAGTGACACACAGCTGTCACACAGCTGTCAGTGACACACAGCTGTCACACAGCTGTCAGAGACACACAGCTGTCAGTGACACACAGATTGTCACACAGCTGTCAGTGACACACAGCTGTCACACAGCTGTCAGAGACACACAGCTGTCAGTGACACACAGCTGTCACACAGCTGTCAGAGACACACAGCTGTCAGTGACACACAGCTGTCACACAGCTGTCAGAGACACACAGCTGTCAGTGACACACAGATTGTCACACAGCTGTCAGTGACACACAGCTGTCACACAGCTGTCAGTGACACACAGCTGTCAGTGACACACAGCTGTCACACAGCTGTCAGAGACACACAGCTGTCACACAGCTGTCAGTGACACACAGCTGTCAGTGACACACAGCTGTCAGAGACACACAGCTGTCACACAGCTGTCACACAGCTGTCACACAGCTGTCAGTGACACACAGCTGTCAGTGACACACAGCTGTCACACAGCTGTCAGAGACACACAGCTGTCACACAGCTGTCACACAGCTGTCACACAGCTGTCAGTGACACACAGCTGTCAGTGACACACAGCTGTCACACAGCTGTCAGAGACACACAGCTGTCAGTGACACACAGCTGTCAGAGACACACAGCTGTCACACAGCTGTCAGAGACACACAGCTGTCAGTGACACACAGCTGTCACACAGCTGTCAGAGACACACAGCTGTCACACAGCTGTCAGAGACACACAGCTGTCAGTGACACACAGATTGTCACACAGCTGTCAGTGACACACAGCTGTCACACAGCTGTCAGAGACACACAGCTGTCAGTGACACACAGCTGTCACACAGCTGTCAGTGACACACAGCTGTCACACAGCTGTCAGAGACACACAGCTGTCACACAGCTGTCAGTGACACACAGCTGTCAGTGACACACAGCTGTCACACAGCTGTCAGTGACACACAGCTGTCACACAGCTGTCAGAGACACACAGCTGTCAGTGACACACAGCTGTCACACAGCTGTCAGAGACACACAGCTGTCAGTGACACACAGCTGTCACACAGCTGTCAGTGACACACAGCTGTCAGAGACACACAGCTGTCAGTGACACACAGCTGTCACACAGCTGTCAGAGACACACAGCTGTCAGAGACACACAGCTGTCACACAGCTGTCAGTGACACACAGCTGTCAGTGACACACAGCTGTCACAGCTGTCAGAGACACACAGCTGTCAGTGACACACAGCTGTCACACAGCTGTCAGTGACACACAGCTGTCAGTGACACACAGCTATCACACAGCTGTCAGTGACACACAGCTGTCAGTGACACACAGCTGTCAGACACACAGCTGTCAGAGACACAGCTGTCAGAGACACACAGCTGTCACACAGCTGTCAGTGACACACAGCTGTCAGACACACAGCTGTGACACAGCTGTCAGTGACACACAGCTGTCAGTGACACACAGCTGTGACACAGCTGTCAGAGACACACAGCTGTCAGTGACACACAGCTGTCAGTGACACACAGCTGTCAGACACACAGCTGTCAGTGACACACAGCTGTCAGTGACACACAGCTGTCACACAGCTGTCAGTGACACACAGCTGTCAGACACACAGCTGTCAGAGACACACAGCTGTGACACAGCTGTCAGTGACACACAGCTGTCAGACACACAGCTGTCAGTGACACACAGCTGTCAGTGACACACAGCTGTCAGACACACAGCTGTCAGAGACACACAGCTGTCACACAGCTGTCAGTGACACACAGCTGTCAGACACACAGCTGTCAGTGACACACAGCTGTCACACAGCTGTCAGACACACAGCTGTCAGACACACAGCTGTCAGAGACACACAGCTGTCACACAGCTGTCAGTGACACACAGCTGTCAGACACAGCTGTCAGTGACACACAGCTGTCACACAGCTGTCAGACACACAGCTGTCAGACACACAGCTGTCAGAGACACACAGCTGTCACACAGCTGTCAGTGACACACAGCTGTCAGAGACACACAGCTGTCACACAGCTGTCAGTGACACACAGCTGTCAGACACACAGCTGTCAGTGACACACAGCTGTGACACAGCTGTCAGAGACACACAGCTGTCACACAGCTGTCAGTGACACACAGCTGTCAGACACACAGCTGTCAGTGACACACAGCTGTCACACAGCTGTCAGACACACAGCTGTCAGACACACAGCTGTCAGAGACACACAGCTGTCACACAGCTGTCAGTGACACACAGCTGTCAGACACAGCTGTCAGTGACACACAGCTGTCACACAGCTGTCAGACACACAGCTGTCAGACACACAGCTGTCAGAGACACACAGCTGTCACACAGCTGTCAGTGACACACAGCTGTCAGAGACACACAGCTGTCACACAGCTGTCAGTGACACACAGCTGTCAGACACACAGCTGTCAGTGACACACAGCTGTGACACAGCTGTCAGAGACACACAGCTGTCACACAGCTGTCAGTGACACACAGCTGTCAGAGACACACAGCTGTCAGTGACACACAGCTGTCAGTGACACACAGTTCGACACACATGCAGTTCGACAAAATCTTACTGGGAAACAAACAATTTCTTAATAGCAGCAACAATGAAAACAATTACTTTTGGCAACTTTGATGCAGTAAGAGGAAGGGCAAAAAGCAACGGTTTCCCTAGCCGTAGAGAAAACAAAATCTCAAGTTGATTTTGACAATAACATTTGCCTAATGCTACCTAGTGGTACCTCAGTACAAGATTAAATTTTAAAAATCCAGGATAATATTCTTCTTTTTCCTTTGTTCCCAAATGAGCTTTCTTTCCACTGAACTATACTGCTGTATCACTGTTGCAGAAGATTTATTCCTTACATTCAAATGATGTTGTGTTCCTTTTAGAACATATGTACTCTCTCTGAAATGAAGTGATCATTAAGGTCTACCTGCATTCCCACACACCCCATATTTTAATAACACAAAAACTTACTAGTTGGACAATAAGCTGAGAAGCTTCTCCTTGATTTGCCACAGGAAGCAACACCATTCCAAGTTCGAGTACGACAAGTTTTTGTACTCCTAAGTAGTACTGATCACTGATTTGGGTTTTCTCTACAATTACAATTCCCCTAAGACTGCTGGCCTGTAGAAGAAAAAGATATTAGAAAAACCCTTGTTAATGACAAGTTAATGCAATGTAGAGAAAAATTCTTTCAAGTATGACCTGCCTAATAGCAAATCAGAGGAAGAAAGTAAGTTGCAGCAACAGGTCAGAGGTTTGATACAGCATTATCACACAACTGTAGAATTTTTTCAGTTTTCAGGTGAAAATAATCCCAAAAGGTCAGCTCCAGTGGAATTTAAAAAAAGCACAAGAAGGATGCTTTCAGAAGCATGGAATAAGCAAATATCAAGTGAAAACTTCATGTAACACTTACATTTCGAAACTTAACCAGTCTTCGTTTGAATTCATCCCCTGCAACCAAATCTGCTTCAGAAATAAATAAAATGCAAGTTCTGTTTGAAAGAAGAAAGTCCACCAGTCCCAAGCCATCTTCGAAGGCGAGTCTAACTTTCCCTTAAGGTGAGATTATTAGAAGAAAAAATACAGTAGTTAAAAACATACTAACAATTAATTTATAGCACAGCCTTCCTAAAGTGCCAATAATTCTAGTGACTTCATCATGAACTTTAGAAAAAGCCTTTTTTCCTTTTAAATATATATATCTTACAAGCAGTCTGAACTGCTGTGTGGTATCTTTAATAATGCAAATTAATAGCAGTTCCAATCTACTGATTTGAAAGTAGTAGAGCTGCTCAGTAAACTCTGGACTTAAACAAAAATATGTGTTTTTCTGGAGGGATCATCATACTTTAGTTTGTTGTACCAGCAGAGTATACGTGTAAATTCAAGGGAGTTTGGTGGAGACGCAAAGCCCGCAACAGCAGATTCTGCTGCTTCCCTACAGTGCTCTCTGCAGCTGTGAGAGCTGAGCTGCTCACACAGATACATCACAAACGGGATCTTTCAGCCTTCTAACGTAGTCTGTACCACAGATATGGGACCAGTCAGGCACAGAGGAACGCATAATCCAGCACTTCTTAACGTTACTGGGAAATAGAGGGCAGTGTTTTGTCTGACTTGCTTTTCCTCTTCCAATTTGTTTGTGCTTACTGTTATAAGTAAGAAAAAGTTCGAGGGTGGAGTTAAAGGTTGTTGAGAATTGTAATATCTTAATTGATAGGGCTGTTATTAATAAGTTGTGTAAAGAGTTAATTAATTGTTGAAGTTACGAATTGTTATTCAATTGTTGTGGGTAACTGGGGGGAGGGAGGGAGGTCATGACTGACAAGCTGTGGGCGCTGACAAGCTGTGGGTGTTGACAAGCTGTGGGTGTTGACAAGTTCTGGGTGTTGACAAGCTGTGGGTGCTGACAAGTTGTGGTTGTTGACAAGCTGTGGTTGTTGACAAGTTCTGGGTGTTGACAAGCTGTGGGTGTTGACAAGTTGAGGGTGTTGACAAGCTGTGGGTGTTGACAAGCTGTGGGTGATGACAAGCTGTGGGTGTTGACAAGTTCTGGGTGTTGACAAGCTGTGGGTGTTGACAAGCTGTGGGTGTTGACAAGTTCTGGGTGTTGACAAGCTGTGGGTGCTGACAAGTTGTGGTTGTTGACAAGCTGTGGTTGTTGACAAGTTCTGGGTGTTGACAAGCTGTGGGTGTTGACAAGCTGTGGGTGCTGACAAGTTGTGGGTGTTGACAAGCTGTGGGTGCTGACAAGTTGAGGGTGTTGACAAGCTGTGGGTGTTGACAAGTTGTGGGTGTTGACAAGTTGTGGGTGTTGACAAGCTGTGGGTGCTGACAAGTTGTGGTTGTTGACAAGCTGTGAGTGTTGACAAGTTCTGGGTGTTGACAAGCTGTGGGTGTTGACAAGGTGTGGGTGTTGACAAGCTGTGGGTGATGACAAGCTGTGGGTGATGACAAGTTCTTGGTGTTGACAAGCTGTGGGTGTTGACAAGGTGTGGGCGTTGACAAGCTGTGGGTGTTGACAAGCTGTGGGTGCTGACAAGTTGAGGGTGTTGACAAGCTGTGGGTGTTGACAAGCTGTGGGTGTTGACAAGCTGTGGGTGATGACAAGCTGTGGTTGTTGACAAGCTGTGAGTGTTGACAAGTTCTTGGTGTTGACAAGCTGTGGGTGTTGACAAGCTGTGGGTGCTGACAAGTTGAGGGTGTTGACAAGCTGTGGGTGTTGACAAGCTGTGGGTGCTGACAAGTTGAGGGTGTTGACAAGCTGTGGGTGTTGACAAGTTGTGGGTGTTGACAAGTTGTGGGTGTTGACAAGCTGTGGGTGCTGACAAGTTGTGGTTGTTGACAAGCTGTGAGTGTTGACAAGTTCTGGGTGTTGACAAGCTGTGGGTGTTGACAAGCTGTGGGTGTTGACAAGTTGTGGGTGTTGACAAGCTGTGGGTGCTGACAAGTTGTGGTTGTTGACAAGCTGTGAGTGTTGACAAGTTCTGGGTGTTGACAAGCTGTGGGTGTTGACAAGCTGTGGGTGTTGACAAGTTCTGGGTGTTGACAAGCTGTGGGTGATGACAAGTTGAGGGTGTTGACATGTTGAGGGTGTTGACAAGCTGTGGGTGATGACAAGCTGTGGGTGATGACAAGTTGAGGGTGTTGACAAGTTGAGGGTGTTGACAAGCTGTGGGTGATGACAAGTTGAGCGTGTTGACAAGCTGTGGGTGTTGACAAGTTGTGGGCGCTGACAAGCTGTGGGCGTTGACAAGCTGTGGTTGTTGACAAGCTGTGGGTGATGACAAGTTGAGGGTGTTGACAAGTTGAGGGTGTTGACAAGCTGTGGGTGATGACAAGTTGTGGGCGCTGACAAGCTGTGGGCGTTGACAAGCTGTGGTTGTTGACAAGCTGTGGGTGTTGACAAGCTGTGGGTGATGACAAGCTGTGGGTGATGACAAGTTCTTGGTGTTGACAAGCTGTGGGTGTTGACAAGGTGTGGGTGTTGACAAGGTGTGGGTGTTGACAAGCTGTGGGTGATGACAAGCTGTGGGTGATGACAAGTTCTTGGTGTTGACAAGCTGTGGGTGTTGACAAGGTGTGGGTGTTGACAAGCTGTGGGTGATGACAAGCTGTGGGTGATGACAAGTTCTTGGTGTTGACAAGCTGTGGGTGTTGACAAGGTGTGGGCGTTGACAAGCTGTGGGCGTTGACAAGCTGTGGGCGTTGACAAGCTGTGGGTGTTGACAAGCTGTGGGTGTCGCTGGGTTGGTGCTTGTTGGACAGAGAAGGAAAGAACTTTCCAGACCAATTATGTCCTAAGGTGATGACACCGGACTGCATCATGATTGGACCATGTGCTGACCAATGGGGACGATGGATTTGGAAATTATTGGCCCAGAATGAACAGTGGTATGAACCAATTGGGAGGCGAAGAAGGAGCCAATCACCGAGGGGATTGAAAAACACACCAATCAGCACGGATCGGGCTCTATAAGAACCCCCGGCTGTTCTGTCCTGGGCTCCTCTGAGGGAACTCGGGCTCCTGGGAAGTGCCCTGTGCTGCGGGCACAGTTTCTGTAGTGGTTTGGCCTGTCGGGCTCACCGAGTGGGGTCTAAGCTTTTCTTGGGCTCCTGCCTTTGGTGCTTTCATAAATAAATAGCCAAGCTGTGTCTTTTAAGATTCTTTTCGGTTGTTTTTAACACCTACCTTGTAGCCTTTGGGCTATCTCTGACCCTCGCCACTTCTCATTTCCAATCACGTGCCCATAAGGGACAACTATAGATCCCACTGTCACAGCAAAGTTTGTTTTTGTTGTCATCAGGCTTTCTTCAAATTCCTCCTTCAGTAGCAGTTACGCCCTAGGAAGAAATGTAGAAAAATAGCGAGGCATTTAAAAAACCTGTTCCAATTTTATAAATTTTAATCATAAACTTAGTATCTTCCAGAATATTGCATCCTATCTCCTTCCTCAAGCTTCCTTACAGTTAAAGTGAACATACCAAAATCTGCAAGCAACTCTATTATTCACGTTAATACAGGCTGTTGTACTGGATTGCAAATGCTACTTGCAGCTTTACCACTCAGTCTGAAAAACGCCTGAAATAAAACACACATTGCATTTTCTATACCTTCATCCACCCTTGCTGGGAGAAAAATCTTCCTGAATTGCAAAGCCGACCCCAGAGGCACCTCTATCCTTCAGCTGGTGGAAGTCTCCAGACCAATTATTAAAAGGTAATTGCTGGGAGAGATTATTTTCAGGTTTTCCAGATTTAGGCGGTGTTCCGACTTTAAGGGGAATCGGAGGCTAAGGCACGATCTGAGGGCAAGCCGGTCCCGCCACGGCACGCACACCGAAACACGTCCCGCAGCGGAGCCGCTCTCCGAGCACCGGGGAGAGCCCCGGGGCGGCCGCGGGGCCCGCGCTGCCCGGCCCAGGGGAGCCGCTCGCGGGAGACAAGGGCCCGGCACGGCTGGGCCGTGAACCGGGGACAGGAACTCCGCAGGACACAAGGGCCCGGCACAACGGGCCCGGCGGACCGCGGAGCCCTGAAGCGGGAGTTCCGCAGGCCCGAGCGGGAGGAGCGGGGCTCGCCGCGGATAGGTCGCTAGGGCCGAGCGAGGGGTGAATAAGGCTCGTGCTGATTGAAGGAGTGCGAGCCTGCAGCGCATCCGCCGTCGGTTGTTTCCAGGCGGGTCGCGGGGGCGAAGCGGCCGGTGCGGCAGGTAAACGGCTCCCGGGCGGTGGTTGGAGCAGCAGTCCGGTCCTAATGGCATTCCTGTTCAGCAGAGGCCGGCGGGGCTCCTTCGTGAGTATCGACTGCGCCTAGCGCCGGGCTCCGTCACCGACGGTGGGGACAGCGGGACACAGTGCGCGACTGGGACCGGGGGGGTCTCCGGGGCAGGCGGCCGCGCCTTGCGGCTGATGCCGGTGATCACTGAGCACTTTGAAGTGAAAATCGGGGATAAAATGAAACCCAAGCAAAACCAGAACTGTGTCTGGGGACTGGTACGTTCTTTTCCCTCAGTCCCGCGCCTGCCCGGCTTCTTTAGGAGCACCGAGGTTCGGCGGGGCGGGGGCAGTCCCGCGGCCGCCCCTGCGGGGAGCTCCCGGCCGGGCAGAGCTGGCAGGGCAGAGCAGAGCTGGCAGGGCAGGGCAGGGCTGGCAGGGCAGGGCAGAGCTGGCAGGGCAGGGCTGGCAGGGCAGGGCTGGCAGGGCAGGGCAGGGCTGGCAGGGCAGGGCAGGACAGGGCAGAGCTGGCAGGACAGGGCAGAGCTGGCAGGGCAGGGCTGGCAGGGCTGGCAGGGCAGGGCAGGACAGGGCAGAGCTGGCAGGACAGGGCAGAGCTGGCAGGGCAGGGCTGGCAGGGCAGGGCAGGGCAGGGCTGGCAGGGCAGAGCTGGCAGGACAGGGCAGAGCTGGCAGGGCAGGGCTGGCAGGGCAGGGCAGGGCTGGCAGGGCAGAGCGGGCAGGGCAGGACAGGGCAGAGCTGGCAGGACAGGGCAGCTCGGCTCAGCTCGCTGCTCCCAGCGCTTGCCAAGGCGATCCTCGAAGCTCCGGTTCAGCGCTATAAAGTGAACTGATAAAAGCTCGGATGGAAGGCGCAGAGCAGCCAACGGCTGTACGGTTGTTAGCCGTTGTTCAGGTGTTCTCTTCCAATGTTCTTGGAACTATTTTTTTTTTAATTACTAGAATGAAAGTATTGATCTTCTGTTGTTACCATACTTTTACCGTGGGATGACTTTTGCTTTGGGTTCCCTGACAGCCATAGTAGTGTCACTCATAGTCGTATCTGTAACAGCCTGCAGTAAACTAAATGGTGCATGCCAGACAGACATGTCGAATTATGGAGCAGTCCACTTGCAAGGCTGAGTAAAAAGACAGTCTTTTAATGTGCCATTTAATTATTTAATGTGCCTTGGTGTAAAAACAGAAATATTTCCTGCTTCAGATCTCCATTCTTCTGTTGGAGAAGTGAATTACAGAATACTTGGGCAGAAATAGCAGGAACTTAGCTTGTTTCACTCCATAAAGAAGTAACAACTGCCCAGAGGTGATGGACCTTATTACGACCTAGTATTTTCTGATGCCTAGAGACAGGGCAAGAGGTAATGAGCACAAACTCAAACACAGACGATTCAAGTTAATAATAACATACTGTGAGGTAGACCAGGTTGGAGAGACACAAGACATGACTGGACAGGATACCAAGCAACCTTCTCATGGTTGACCCAGCTTTGAGCATGAACTTGAACTAGACAATCTCCAGAGCTCCATTCCAACCTCAACCAGTATATGGTCTCCTTCACAGTACTTGTGTAGGAACTCTGGGTTCAGTTTTTCTGAGCTGGTATTTAATGTTATACCATTAGAAAAAAAAAAAAGCTTGCTGATGAAAAACATGTATTGGTTTTTTTAAAATTAAAATGGAACCTTTGCAAGATTTAGTGGTGGTGGTAGGAGGTCCATCTCATATTGCTATGACTGAGGATTGACAGCCTGTAGAAGAAAGGGAATAATATTGTTACTCTGAAGCAGCAGTCATGTACTTTGAAAAAAAGATATTTTCTAGTCCAGTTTTTCTTGTATATATATATATGTGTGTATATATATATATATATATATATATATATATATATATAGGAGAAAGATGAGTAAGTTAAAATTCTGATTTTGCAAATTGTGTTATAAGTGGATAGAAAACATACATTCATGGCTCTCATGTAAATGACATTTCTAACCTTCAAGACCAGCTGTTCATAAATGTTAAATGAACTTTCCAGCTTTACGTGGTGTTCTGACTTTAAGGGGAATAAAATGCCATTTCAAGTCTTCTGTTTACATAAATTGCATGTAATTGTTTTTCTGTTTTATATCATTTTGCATTGTTAGTTTCTGTGCACATTCAGTCCTGTGGTTTTTTTCACTGTGATCCTTGAAGTCATTGTCATCTAACTTTATTTTAAATCATTTAGAAGCATATAGCTCATGGCCTGGTCCCTGCTGCTACCATAGCTCCTAAACCTGCAGTTCCCCGCACCCCTCCCCCTCGTAGTCCAAACCCTTCTCCAGAAAGGCCCAGGTATGTTTTGATGTTTTATTTTTAAATTTTTTGTTGTTTCATCAGGTACTGTAGCATACTAGGAAAGCCTGATTAGAAGAATTGTATGTCTTTACAATATTTACAAAACTTTTCTTAAAAAGAATGTATTTTTAACTGGCAGTTTCTCCATTCTGAACTTCTTTCCCCACTCTTCTTAAGCATGGTAAATATTCAGAACAGTAACTGTTATGAACATGTGACTTACCTGAGTCAATTAAAGACAAATATTTAAAGTTAGTGTAACTTTTAATTTGGCTGCTACACTAGAGTGCAGGACTGCAGCAGCACTAGTGCTGTGAGTCAGGAAATATTAGCTCATTAGAAAAACATGAATTAAACCTTGCTACCATACCAGGGACTTAAAAAAATGGCACGTAAAACCACACTGGATTAGAAAAATGCAAATTATTTTTTTTTTAAGTTGTCGTTTCTTACAGGTTTTTATTCTATGTTTTCTGTGCATTTAGTTCAATTCTGGTTTGTTTTCCATGGTCTTTCTAGGGTCTGTAATGTTCCTACTTAATTCTAGTTAACTTCTTTTTCCTTTTTGGTCTCAAGTTCTTGTTATTCATTTTACAGTTCTCAGCATTTCACTGTTTTAATCGTAATTACTACCTATTTTTCTTTCTCATCATACCCTTTTCTGTATTCCACCGCATCACACATATAGGCACTTTTGTTTGCTTGTCCTGGTTTGCAGTGTGCCAACATTTATTAACAATTTCAGAGTCATCAGTAAAAGGTAGGGAATAAAAAAGTAGGGAATAAAGGAGACAAAATGGAGACATGGAAGACCTTTTCAGCACGGCACCTGGGTAGTATTGTTATTGCTAAAGTAAATGCCAAATACTGTAAATTATTGATGTGAATTTTGGGAAGGTAACTCAGAATATTCCATGGTTTTCATGGATGTGATTTGGGAAAACCAATAGATATTGTACCTTCCTCTTAGCAGAATTACAATAGCTTGCCCCTTTTTGTGCTTTACTGTGGGAGGTAATAGTTTATAACCAGTCCTATAGCATCCAGTGGTATTTATGCTTGTTAACTGTGAACATTTTGCAAAGGAAAAAAATATAAAATGTGGAACAGAGAGAAAGCATCATCAGTATTGCTTCAGTGCTTTATTGTGTTTTGTTCCAGGTCTGCTCTTGCAGCAGTGGTCCTTACAGCAGCACTGACGGGCCGCACTGTTGCTATTCCTCAGCCCCGGCAGCGATCGCTTTCTGACAGTGATTGCACCTACTTGGAACAAGAATGTTTTGAAACATATGCAGCAGTCACAGAGCTCAGGACAGGGTAGTGTATACTTTCTGGTTTGAGACCTTAAATCAGAAATTGAATCTCTCAATAATCAATTTTACCAAAGAGTGACAGCAAACTGCTGCTGTTACAGCTACTTACTTTTTTCTACCACATCATAAATTCAGTCTGAAGTGTCTAACAATCCTTATTCCATTTCTTGTGGTGTCACGCATACAATCCTCAGAGAGGCAGATTTTGATTGTGCAACAGTCATAAGTAAGATCATACGTTATTTCTGTCAAATGATGATCAATTTTATAGAATATGATTAACTGAGGAATCGTTTCAATTGCATGCAAGATATGTCTTTTGTGCTAATTATTTCAAACTGGGTTTTTTTTTTGTAAAGAACCTTCTATCTCTAATCTGGCATTTTAAGATAGAGAGGAAAAGGTAGTAGCAGTATTAATTGTCTGTTTTAGAGTGTACACCTAGACTAGACTGTCGCTACGGAAGGGAGCGGAGCCCGGGATTGCGGAGGGAGCTGGGGCAGAGCGAGAGCCTCCCACACACACAGCGGGTATCTCTGACCAGGGATCTTGCTGCTCCTGGCAGTTTTGCCTGCTATTTTTTTTTCTTCTTCGTTTTCACTTTTGCTTCTTTTGCTGCTCTGCTGTGGGGAAGGCCAGAGGCGGTGCATGCCGCCAGGCCGGGAGCGCCGCGGTTCCGCAGGGCGCTGCGCTCAGCCCGCAGAACCCGGCCCCAGGGGCCGGCCCTGAGCATCCCGGGGAGTCTGTCTCTGTCTCTGGTTTTGGCTAGACAGTTTGTTTGAAGGTTGGAGCTTCGTACCTCGGCTAAAGGAACTTTGTAAAATAGGCTTGATTATTTTAATAGTGGTAATTGTAGTTTTAGTAACGGTGCCTTGTATACTTTAGTGTGTGCAAAAAATTATGAATAAGACAATGTCTGATATATTAATTGTTCAACAGAAAGGGGGAGATGTTGTGGAGGAAGAAATAGGAATGCCTTACAGAATAGAAACTGTAGGTGAGATTGAAATGAAAGCCGTGTTTGACTGAGTGTCTGGAGAGCAGCAATATGGATGCCTGAGGGTCTTTCTTTGTTAAGGTCATGCCTGTTGCTACGGAGACCTCTCTCTCTTGCCCTTACGCTCTCGCCCCCTTACCCTCTCGCCCCCTTACCCTCTCATTCCTTTGTCCTTGTCCCTTCACCCCTCATCCTTGCTTTCACCCCTCTTGTTACGCTGCTCCTCTGGGCCTGCTTTGAGCTGCGTCAGGCAGCAAGGCCCTTTTCACCCACGCCCGATGTTAATAAACTGCAAGCTTCAAGACCTGAACATAGAGATCCCGCCTGAGTTTGTCCCAACCACCAGCTCCTACAGTATGTGTGTCTCCGTGTGTGTCTCCGTGTCTGTCTCTCTCTTGGGCCGCGTTTGGGAGCCGGGCCGCTGTTCGTGCCCTCTCCCACTCCGGGTTTGTTTGTTCACTGTCGCTGTTTCTGCCCCTCCCTTCCAGGAGGTAAAGAACTCAGCTAGGCCTGCAGAGTTACTGCTGCCCCTTGCTTGCTGCCCCCGCCGCGCCGCTTCTGAGGTTTCCCGCTCCAGCCCCTCTGGCCATGCAGGGGGGACACCAGGCCTGGGTCCCGCAGTGAATTTGTCAAGGAGGCGCCTTCTCCGCGCCTTTGTGGGGGCGCGGCCGCCGCTGTGGCCGTGAGGGGCCGGCTCGGCAGCGCCCCCGCTGGCTGCGGCCGCAGCTGCAGGAGAAGGTTTCGCAAGTTCAATGTTTAGCATTTATTACATCTTTTTCCTGTTTCTGTGCCTTGTAGGCACCTTTTTTTTTTGTTGTTGTTAATAAACAGGATTTTTTTTTCACTTTCGCTCCCTAGTATCCATTTCTTTCATTGGCAGGAGAAAAGGGAGCTGTCGAAGCCCTTTGTAGAGGAAGCACTCATTCCAGGACGTTTTCTCCTGAAATGTGTCTCGAAAGCAAGACAGCTGCATTCCTTGTTAGCAGCTAACAGAAGCTTAGATGTCTGTCTCTCTTTTAGACATGTGTATATTGTAAGACTGATGGTTCTACTTCACTAGTGTAGGGTTTTTTTGAGGAGTAAGCAGCACTGAAACAGCCATTAAATTGCTTTTTGCAGATCTAACTCGAAACTTGATGGTTGTGACAGATCCCCTCTACAGTCCCTGCAAATATCGGGCAATTTTGGTGAAGATGTGGGCATGGATACATATCTCTCTGATGCTGATGAAGAGGCAGAGTCCAGCTGCCACAGTAATGAAAGGGAAAGGGAAGGAAGCTTTAGCACCAATGCTATTTATGCTGTTCCCTGCAAAACTAAAAAGGTAAGATTTTTAAACGCACTCATTCTTTTACCATGTTTTAATATATTAACACATGCTAATATTTTGGATGCTTTGTATTCTCTTCTTGCTCTTCGGACATGTCAATATTTATTTCACATGCTAATTTTTGTGATTCATTTACTCTTACACAAATTAGGTAGGTTTGTTGGTTGTCACAGTGTCTCTCTCTTTGGCAATTAGGAGCACACTGGTATTGTATATAATTATCATGTATAATTTAGTCTTGTAAAATGTCCAATAATTTATACTGAGCATGGTACTTAGTAGATGATTTGTTAAAAAGCACAGTAACTTTACTGTTAAAGGGTGAAAGCTTAGTTGATGGCTCAGTATTGTGCTAATGAGCAGAGACCTATATAGAAATGGGAAGAATCAGAATGGAATAAAATAAATTAATTTTTTCCTGAAGACCATGGAGTTTTTGTATGCCATAATTTTGGATTGTCTTAACCAGCAATGAACTTAGAATACTCCTAAGGCATGTTTAAATTAATATCAGAAATTATAAAAACATTTAACAAACAGGAAGAAATACCTGAGCAGGAGAAAGGCAATGATCTCTTAAAAAACGCCTCTTCAAAAAAAACCCAGCACTAGTAAAGTAGAACCATCTGTCTTAGAATATACACCAAAAATCCCAAAATGTGAAAGAATCAAAAAAAACCACCTCAAGATAAAGAGACAGTAGCTAGTAAGAGGAGGGAAGGGCAAGAAAGAAGAAAGTGAGTAGAATATGTGAAACACTGGTGTGTGATGAATGGGAAGTCCAGCAAGGATAATGTTAAAAATGGTTCATTAGTCTCTCACAGCTGTGATGTGGTAGATAAATGGTTGATGATCAAGATACACACCACAGCAAACAGAAAATAATTTCATGGACTCTTGTAACCAAATAAGTTGACAGAGAACATTTGTCCTGTTAATTACTCACTTTATACTGCTAACCTCCTGTTGATCATTTTAAGGTTTAGATTTTATTTGCATAGAGCCTTAAACAACAACAACACCACAAAAAAAAACCACCACAAAAGTCCCCCAAGAAAGCAACAACAAGAGGAGAAGCAAATATTATAATCTATTATCTTAAAATATTAGTGAACAATTCTGAAGTGGCTAGGATGTTAACACACTAAATGTATCATGCAGATCCCAAGGTACATGGGTTATTTTAACAGTGATCTCATGATTTACAGAGGTTTGTTTTATTTTTACATAGGAGGAGTTTCCACCATCTCCTGTTCTTAATACTGAAAAGAAAGAGGTTTCTTCCCATGAAACAGAGGGTCAGGTGGTGGTGGATAAGTCAAGTGTGCAAATAGAAGGTAAGTAAACTTAAAGTAAGTCAAAATGCCATGCCTTTTAATATCATTGGGAAAAATAACTGTTAATAAAATAAATGTAATGCTATATTCTAATATTACGTTTTTTTATAAAAGGGCAGTTAAAGAAATGCTGCTAAACACTTAACAATTTCTAATAGTTACAGAAAATTAAAAACCTTCATAAAGAGAAAAGATTGGTCTGTATTCACTGTGGAACAAGCTCTCAGCCACTGTAAAATGAGGGTGCAGGAAAGAAGGTTTTGTGAACTTTTGTCTTGTAAAGTACAGTCATTTTCTACTATGGTTTTGTTGATATATGTGCCAGAAACAGTCAGGTTTATAATTGGAAATTTGGGAGTGTTACTGTGTTTAAAAAAAAAAAAAAAGGGAAAAAACTAGCAGTGTTCGGGGGAAAAAATGCTAAAGATAGAGGAAAACATTTTTGATCAGTTATTTTACTTGTATGAAAAAATGCTGTGTCTAAAAACAGTAGTAAAAACTTCTTGAGTTTTTTAATAATCAAATGGCATGATAGTAGTGTTGTTTACACCTACAAAAATTGCTTCATTATTGCTGTCAGGATGTTTCTTTAGAACAGAGAAATAAACATGATCATCAGTCTCAGGCTATCAACCTAAGCACTGAATTGATAAACTTCACAAATAATTTGTTTTTTGTTCAGTAATTTTGTTAGATTAGGGACATTTGACATTTGGGTTTTTACTGGATCTGTCATTGGGCTGTTTTCTTGTAACAACAGAATATTGTGGAGAAAAATATTATAACAAGAGAGCAAGGCCAATTTGCTGGTATAGCAGTTGTCTTGCATAACTGTCTGTTATTTTAAAATCAGGAAAAGGAAAATAAGAATTAGTTTCACAGCTGGAAAATGCAGTTTTTACAGAGAATGGTGTAGCAATGATGATGATGAATGTAAAACACAGACTCCCCTTAGCAGTTGCAAAGGAAAATTGTTCATTGTGAAAAACCAGGCCTTTTTATGCTGTATTCAGGCACTAAACTCTTACCTGTTTGCATCCTCATGAGCTAAAACAAGCATGCATTGGCTGCCTGCCACTGCAGTTGTTGCTGTTCACACATTCCTTATGCCAACCACCTTTTGGATCACTCCCTGTCCACGTGTAGCCTTGCCCAGTGGGAATCCCAAACACGAGATGACCACACGCTGGTTACATAACTTGGTTTTTAGGCTGTGGCACTTGTTTTTTTGCTATCCCCTTAGCTGAAGCTTTCCCAGAGTACTTGCTGGTGAGCAGAAGTGACTGAAATGAGCAGAAGTGGACAGAGGTCTGTAAGACCCTTATTCTCTAAGATTTTTCTTATCTTCCACAGGTGGTAGCACTCTGTAGATAGTGGATGGGAAAGAAGAAGCAAAACTGAATCAACCTTGAAAAAAATTCTTTCTGAATTTTATTCATGTTGTATTCCAGCATTTTTTCAGTATTATTTCAGTGGAGTAATTTGGAAAGTTTTGTAGAGAATAATATCCACAAAGAATGGTTGCTTTGATAAAACCATTTGGGAAGTGAAGGTATTAAACTGAAAAAATACAGGGATATTAAACTGAAAAAATACAGGGATATATACACTGTTTCTAATCCCTCTTCTACAGGTCTTGAAAGGTGTCAGAATTACACTTGTTTTGTTCAGGGATGCCATAGGATTCTAGTCCAGTAAAATCAATGTAAATATTTCATTTGTTCATTTGTCAAATTCTAAACTTATAACAGAAACCGAGAATAGCTTCATTTCTTCCACTCCTGCACCTAACCAGTGTGAGGTAAAGTGAGGTCACACATCAGTGCCCTGATACACCATGAAAGACTTAATGGAAAGTTAGTGATCTAATCTGTGGTTTGGGAAGGACTTTATTAATTTATTTGCATGTATAATATGTGTACATACATATCCTTATAAACCCTTATAGCTTATGCACTTAAAATTTTTGTTCTAATTGAAAGATCTTTTTTTATTTAACAGAAGACCAAAATCTGGGCTTGAATTTAAAGGTAAGAGTTTTATTAAGGTTGATTTATGATGCATTTTGGAAAATAGAGTATCATCAAAAGCTGGTACGTTTGCAGTTACTCAAAAGAAAACTAATTTATTGCCACTGTGGAATAATTTTCTTCTGGAGTACAAAAAATGCAACTGTGTAGGTAAATGGGCCACACAAAAGTTGTTTGGGATTTTTTTAATAGTATGAGATAGCTCATACTGTTAATTTTCAAATTCTGAGCCTGACTTTACTGCATTTTTCTATAGTTTTCTGTTTGAGCTGATCTGACTACTTTAATAAGCTTGAAAAGGAATACCCAAAAAATTTAGTGTGTCAGATCAGCTTGCTAGGAGATTGTTTATGAGAATGGTCGGTTCTTCCGTTGTCATCATAACTTTTTTTGACAAGTTCTTAACCACATATCTTTTTCTTTGAAATTGTTCATGAGTTTTGTCTCATTTAGTCACTGGTGTCACTTCAGTATCATCAGTGTGTTAAATTACATGTTAAATAGCATATCCTTACAAAACTTCACTGCTGTTACATGAAAACTTGGTGAAAGGCTCTATATCACCTTCACCACATGTAAGTACATTAGCATAAATGACACTCTAATTTTATCCTGGTGAAAGAACCTCCTGAAAATGTACAAATACCTGTGGTTTTTTCCAGCTAAGCAAGAACAAAGTTCTTCAACTTTGAAAAATATTTTACATTTTAATGCATTTGCTGATACCCAGGGACTGACGTAATTGACTATTCTGAAGTCTTGCTCTATACAAACTACACAAATGGGAAGAACACCCTTCCTGTTTCATCAAGAAGCTTTGTGTTTTTGTGACTTTTATGTCAGCTGTAAAAAAAAATTGTTTTGAGAACTGTTCATTTCTGACTGCTAAAGATGACAGTGAGTTTCAGGTATCCACAAGTGACTGATGGCAGTGATAATTGACAAAATGATGTCTAGATGAGTAGATGATAAATTGTGTAATCAGCAGTGAATCCAGCCTTCAATTTTGTTTATATAAAAGAACCTCCTTCAACAGTTTCATTTATTAAGTTCTCCAGCAGTGTTAAAGCTGCTGTTTATGTTAAAGCAAATTGTCTAATTTTTTGTTTCTCTGCTAGGAGAAAAAATTAATAGCTGAAAACCTGATACATGACAAACCTCCACCATCCCCAGGTACTTCTGATTTTTCTATGAATTTGCTACACATTTTCACTTTATTAATATGCATGTGCATATGCAAACACAATTTTCTGCTTGTATTCTCTAAGCCTAATGTGTGTGTAAGTTTTTTTCCTGAGATGAGGAAAATGAGAGGGTGCTCTGTGATAGGTATAAAAACAGTAGTTTCAGGCTTTTCAGGTTAGATTTTGTTCTCCATTCTGAGGTCTAAGGTAAATAAAACACTGTGAAATGATGTAATGAAATTAGTCATATTGGACCTCTCCAATACATTAAGTTCAATCTACACTAGAAGATATCACCATTACTAAGTATCCCATTGCAACTGAAATTGTAAATGTAGAGTCATGAGACACATGCTCTGGTCAGCTTATTTGTGTGTTCTGCATCCTCCTGACACTTCAGGCACAGTACTTCTGAGCTCTGTGTGTCTCATGATGGGATATCTGCCTGTTATGAGTTCATGGGCTTTTGTGCAGTCCAAGTATCTTATGCTTTTCTCAGGAATTTTAACAGTGGCCAGAATTGTCTAAGATATTACTAAACAAATGAAGTTGTTACACATCATCAGTACAAGAGATAGCTCTGTATTGGGTTTCATATATATCCTATTCTAAGGAACTGTCCTGTACTGAGTTTTATTTATGCCTGTGTGCTGTTAGGTTGTGCTGGTAAGGTTAAAATCTCTGCCTTCATTTCAGCTATTCATTCTGTACAGATTGAAAGGAAAACTTGAAAGTGAGATCCACTATTACTGATGCAACAATATATTCACAGTTTTGCAGACAATCTAAAAGGTGGCTCTTGTAAGAATTGTTCAGTAACACTGAAGCTGTTCAGTGGGAAGGAATGTAAAGTTTTTGTTGTGTGGGTGATTAAAATTTGTAGGGATCAAGAATAGTCACTAGTCCATGCAGGGCACAAACACTTTGTTTATTGCAGATTTCAGATTTACCTCTCCAGTCACTGGTGTTTGGGAGAGAGAGATCTGCTGACACTATATTTCCCATTAAAAGAAGGAATGTTTTTAGTGTCTGAGAGTAAAGGTGGGAACTTGCAGCCATTCCACAGCTCTCTTGACAAATCCAGGTTTTTTATTCTTTCTGGTCTTGTCTTTGGGAGCCATGAACTGATTCAGATCTTAAAAAATATCAGTCATATATAATGTTAATATTAGAATAAATGGATTGTATTTGGCTGAAACTCTTGTTCCAGTCTGGATACTATATAAAAACCTTGTTCTGTGGCATTACAGATGTGTCTGTTTGGACAAGGCAAGTATGGGAAAATATAAGCAAAGAAAAGTTCAGAGAACTGAAACAAGAAAATTGGTCTCTGAACAAGGCATACCAAGCTGTGGTGCAACAATTTGAGGGAACAAAACAGCATATAGAAGAACAGCAATTAAAGCTGAAGAAACTGGAAAAAGAAAATAGAAGACTTAAAGAAGCTGCAGAGAACTCACATAGAGAAGGTGGGAGAAACATAAAAGCTATTCTGTAGTTCCCTTGTTTCAATTTTTCTAATTTCTTAAAACCTTTTCCTCTAGCAGAAGGTTTCAAGTCTTTGATTTAGGTAACTATGCATGCAGAAGTAGTTTCCAAACAGTATTTTCTACATTTGTAGAAATTTTGTCAAGGAATAAGTACATGATAAAAAAAAAATACTTGTTGTTTAAAATATAATGGATTTTTTTGCTGGTAGTTTTTTATGGGATTTTTCCATAACAATATTTTGAATAAGTTATTGGTTATTATTCTAGCTTTTTTTATTATTACAATTAACAAACTGTTGTGAACATTTAAGGAATCTTAATGGAACTTTCTTGTTGGATATTTGTTTTAATAGAGGAGGCAACAGAATTACTTTCTCTCCGAAAACAAGCACAAGAACTGGTAGATGAAAATGATGCTTTGAAAATTATGGTCCATCGTTTAAATGTGGAATTAAGTCGTTATCAGACTAAATTCAGGTCATTGTCCCAAGAAGAGGTGAGAATGTTGGTTATCAAGGCAGTTTCTACTGATGTGTCCCATTGTCTGTTATTTAATCTTTGAGTTTTTATGACTGTTTTCTCCAAATTTGCCATAAAGTCTACAAATTTCACAGGCTTTTTCTGAAATTCAAAATAATTTAAAATAAGCATTTGTCATTAAGTCTAATATTAAGAATTCAGTATTACTTTGTATCAGTGAGATACTGAACTTTCACTTCTGTTGGGTGTGTGTTACATATGCAGCACACTTAATAAAAAGATAAGCTTGTTTGGGGTGGTAATTGTTGCACAGTTGGTGGTGCTTCAAAAAGCAGGAAGTAATGTCAGTATCTTTTAAAATATCTGCTCTAGAATGTAAAGCTGAAAAGCTTACCCATGAAAGGACCACAACCACCATGGCTGGTGAGTCAAATAATATTTTCACTTAACTATTCATTCCTCTCTAAGTAAAGTAGTAGAATTTCTTTACTGGAATCAAAGTATTCAGATATTACTCTGCTGAACTATCACATACTAATAGAATATTATAAACATTTATTCTGTTGCAGAAAAATATGTATGGCAAAACTTTGTCATGAATGTGTGCAGTTCCAGTTGAATGAGCAGTAAGCTACAAACTGCACATAGTCAACAACTTTGATCTATTGAGAAGTGTTGTTGCACATAGAATCATAAATGCCATCTTCACTTAGAATTGTCTAGCATATAGCATTCAAGGGCTGTTGCTTAATTGTTAATTGCTGGTCTTTTGCTGTTACTTTTTTTTTAAGATTATACTAAAAGAAAATAGATTATTTCTGATTGTAGAAAATGTCATGGATCCAGTAGTAGCCTATGAATTTCTGACAACAGGAAGGCAAATAGTCCATGAAAGGCAAAGCATTTGTAATATGTAAAACAATTTCTCCTTGAAATAGTGATTAGATCTTCTGTTTTCCTTCCTCACTGTTTCTGAGAACTATACAGAATGTGAAAGTTCTCCTGCTCTGTCTTTTTAGCCAAAATACCCAATAATCACATACATATGTATTTAGTCTTAGAGATGCAGATTTGAGAGACTAAAAATTCCCACTTACTAATGAATCTGGTAATTTTTTTAGCAGTAGTACTCACTACAGTGTTTGAATGTTGTTTTGTATTCTTTTGCATCCATATTCTGCTGTGTTGCATAAAGCAGTAAGCTGAAGCTGTTTTTAAGAAGACAGATGCAAGTGAAGCATGCAGTCTTTTCCTTTGCAAAGCTTGCTGCTAACACAGCACTACTGACATTTCTGCAGCATTGTTCTGCATATGGTGGTCTGCATGCTTAAGTTCTGCACTTTAGTTCTGCAAGTCATATATGAAACCCCTTTAACAGCTTTCAAAACTAAAAATCTATAGCTGAAGTAAAAAATACAGATGAAGTTATGGCTTGTCATGAATTTACATGTGTTTATTTTTTAATTTTTTTTTAAGTTGGATATGAAGTATTTGTCACCTCTTCTGTTGGCATATGAAGATAGATTAAGAGAAAAGGAAGATTTTATTCTTGAACATGAGGCAAGTTGCCATTTAGAAAAAATAGACACTAAAGCAGAAATAAATTACTGAATTTTTTTAAGGGATTTGCCAGTTGTCTGCCTAAAATTTAAAGTGACGTGGTTTTACTTTTCCATATATAGTTACTGTGCTGTCTTATCCTACTTGGCTTGCTTGATTTTGTCAGCCTGTTCACATTTAGGAGCTTGCACTACACTGAGATAAGTAAGATGTGCTCTAAAATAGAGCAAACCATGAACTTGTCAGTGGTAGAAGGAATTTATGACTGTCATTCATAGTGGGAGCCCAGTGCTCTGCATAGCTGCTCTTGGAGCTGCCTGTGGATTTTGTGGTAGAACACTTACTTCTATGTATTAAAAGAATGGGTACTCTCTTTGCTTTTTTGAAGTGGTTTTTTCACTGAATCTTTAAAAAATAGCTACTAGCTTCAGAATACAACTTTCCTAGGTTTTAAAAATAAATGGATTGCAATCAAAAATTAAGCCATAAAATAGGCAGAAAACAGGAAGAGCTTTTTGTATTACCATAAATGCATTGTGTTGTCTTACCATATTCAAATCCATGTCACTCCTACTGAAAATGGATAGTATCATCCAGTAGTTTCCAGAATTCAGGTTTTTAAACCTATTTCCTAAGGGTTAATGACTTGCAAAAATGTGACCCAATACTAGTATTGTTTTTATTTACTAGTACTAATACAAATATTACTAGATCAATGAAACAATTTAGAAATCAAATATGTACACCTGAATTAGAGATGAGTGAGTAGTGAGATAATACTCTGTTGTGACAAGAACTAGAAGGCACCTAAGCATGTGTACTTACAAAAAATTTTCTTGATGTAAAAATTAAAGCAAAATAATTTTAAAGAATTTTATATGAAATCCTTTGACTTCCAGGAAGATATGAAGAATTTTAAAGCACGAGTTGAAGAGTTGGTGAAGGAGAATGAAGATCTGCATGAGCAATTAAATAACTTTATTGCCCCTACAGAATGGCAAGTTATTTTACTAGAAACGAATTCAAAAGTTAAAAATTATTTTGGTTATTTCATGCAAACTCTTTAACATTACAGATCTTAAGGAAACTTTTTTTTTCCTCTAACGTTGTTTTTCTGAAGAATGAATAGTGTCACAATTGTCATGTTGGAGCAATGCTGATCTGCAATGCCTGGAATAATTCTGGAGTAAAGATTAAATATGAATGTGGAGTTTTGCACTGGAAGCCCATGTAGTTTTGTCCTAGATATTGGAAAGGCTGAAAAAGGACAGGGTTGCTCTCTGTATAGGCAGCAGGAACAGGAGGCATGGCATATACAAAAAACTGCTATACTGCAGTTATGGTACTTGAAATAGTGTTACTGGAACAACAGCTGGGTATTCATTCACCATAAAGAAACATAAAGTGGGAAATGGCAGATGAGATCATTCCTAACCAGTGTAAGAGGTTTTGGAAGTGCATCCACTATGAGTGAACATAAAGATTCTTCCTGCACCCATGACACAGGTAGTATTTGCATGCAAGGGCTCAGATGTAGACATGTAGACATAGTGTCTACATGAGCAGGACTTGGGAGGAGACAGCAAGCATCATAATCTTAAGTCTTTCTATGCAGTGGCATAGACTTGCTCAATGAGGCAGAAATACAGGTATTAGTATCTATAGTTTTGGTTGTCCCATGTACTGATATTGCTTTCAACAAGAATTTTTAATCTGTTTTTTAAGAGGTTTAAATAGGATTTTGTAAGTTTATGCTGCTGAAAATCAGTTCTGTTTGTTCTTTGGACATAATTGAACATTTGCATTATATTTTACTTATAAACTGGTTATTATTGCAGGCAGCTGATGCAAACTCAGGCCAAGCTGGTCTTGGAAGAAAATGGATTGTTGATGGAGCAACTCAAAATTCAACAAGCTAAAGCAAAAGATACTCACAGACAGCATGTTCAAGAAGGTAAAATGCTTGAGTTGCTACTCATCTGAACTACACTAAAGATGGTTCTGCAGGTTTTGATTTCTGTAGGGTTTTATGTTTGTTTCCTGTTGTCATTTTTTGTTTTGGCAAGCTTGGCAGAGTTTTGGTTTTGGTCAGCTGTTTGTTTTTTTGGCAACTTCATGTATGCCGAAAAAGTGTCTTTGAGTGTAGGCAACATTAATAGGAGATCAAGCTCTGGATGTCAACTGATACTTAAAGAAAAAGTCGTTATCACCTACTGACACTATAGAAATACTCCATTTTGACTGACTTACTTCTGAAAAAGTGAGAAGAAATGTTAAACAGCAATACAATTATTTGCATAATTGAAGAGCACTTTAAACTGAATCAGAATTTTTCAGAGTAAAATGACGTTACAATGAGCTTATAGCCTTGAAAGGAAGTACTCTTGAAGTTTCTGCACTTCTTCAAAACAAGTTGCTTGAGACAGCAAAAAATAAAGTCCAAGCTGTTAAAACACAAACTGACAAATCCTCTGTTACATAATGTTGTAAACAACTAAGAACATATTAATGTTTGTTGAAGTTTCACTTAGTGGTTGAATTAGTTGTGCTCTACACAGTTGACTTTATTTTTTCTCCTTCCAAAAGCTTCAAAGTTGACCAAACAAATAGTAGTCTTAGAAGGTAAAAAACAGAGTCAAGAGGAAGCAATAACAGAGTACCAGAAGCAGCTAGAAGCTTTGTGTTCTACATGTGAAGAGCTGAAAGCCAAACTGGATAGCAGCATAACAGCAGAGGAGCACTTGGCTTTGGTGAATGAATTAAAGAGGTATGGGTTTACATATGGTGCATGGAGGAGCACTGGTGCAAAGCATGCATGTGACCAGAGCTGCACACGTAGCACTCTGTAGGTAGAAGGCCAGTGGAAACTTAGGCTGGTAATCCAGGAGGGTAACTACCAAAGCACAGAGAAAGGGAAAGGAGTATTTAAAAAATACTGTCTTAAGTTTTAGAGACATTTAAAATTGTGAAAGGAAATCCCAGTTCTAGAAACATTGGTAGAAGTGTTTTTACCATAGAGTACCTACTGCTAATTGTACCATTTTAAATAATGGGAGGCACTAAAAATACCATTTTTGTCAAATCTATTTTCTTCTATTAATACTGTATATAAAACCTTCTCATTCTTGTGTTCACATCTTTGGAACATGTCTAAAGAATCCTGTAATTCTGAACTAGAAGTTCTAAGTTTCTTCAGATATTGCAATATGGAAATTACACAAAACAGCAATCTGCACAGCAATGTTTCCATGAAGACATCTGTAAATTTGTTTGCTTTCAAGTCTTTGGATAGTTCAGGTTACTGTTTCATTGTACAGTGCCATCCTGAGAAGTCCTCAGACTTTGTATTTTGGCATAGATAGTAATTTCTTTGGAAAAAAAAAAAACACAAAGGTATTACATCTGGACTGTGTATTTTTATGATTTTCATATGAGATTGTAATACCTCTGATGTAACTAGTGAACACTGAGCATTCTCAGTGTATCTTACTTCATAACTTCAGCATGGGTAACTTCCCATGTTAACTTCCTGTAACTTAGCATTTTTTTGATGTAGGTGTATACATGATACCTGTTGTACACTATTTTTGCAGCTGTTTACAACAGGAGCAGGAGAAAAAGCGCTGTGAGGTGGAAGCTGCAATGGGAAAGATGGCATCACTGCAAACTGAAAACAAGAAACTGCTCTTAGAGAAGAATAACTGCATGGCAGACAAGAAGATGCTAGAAACTGAGATGCAAATGACTCAAAAGACAAACAGGTCATATCAGTGTCATTTTCTTCTATAGAAATACTTTTATTTCTAAAAACAACATAAATACGTGTAAAAATATTGTCTAACTTTCCATAACTGCAAAAAATCCCATGTTTCCTGAACGTATCTCTGTCATGTTTAGAGGCCTGGTTGTCAAGTTTTGCTTACCTTTGTATGTACCTGAGCATGTTTTCATGCTCACTTCTGTGTCTATGTGCAAATTAAGAATGTATATTTAATTTAGGAGTTAGTAGCTAGCTATAGCAGTTAATCATTAGGTGTACTCTTCTCAAAATGAGTAGACAAACACTATTTGCAGTTAGATAAGGATAAGACTTACACTATTTGCAGATCTTCTCATGCCCCTAGTTGCTTAGACATGAGTTCACAATATTTTAACAAGTAAAGACAATATTGTTGTTCTGTAACTTAAGAAGTACGAGCTTCCATTGCACATACTGTTCTTTTGAATGATTGTTATTTGAATAACAACACTAACATATTGTAAAGAAAAAACAGCCCCAAAGATTGGAACTTGGTAGTATTGGCGCTGCAAGTATTCTGAGCCAATGCATTTTTAGCAGTATGTATGATTGTTTGAGACCTGTACATGTTGATTTGCACTTGTTGATACAAGTTTTTTAAGGCCATTACTAATTCCCAATCAAAGATTTTCCTTTTTCTTTTGTAGACGATTAAAGAAGAAAATAGGGCTTTTGCAACTCCAGCTGGAAGAAGCAATGGAAAAAGAAGTTGTAGCCCATCACTATCTAACAAACCTTATTGGGCTGGTGGAGAACATAGCTAAGGAACGTGATCATCTTGTATGTTTGGTAATGACCTTTAAATAATTCATATGACTTAATTTATATTTCACACAATTATCATGCTACAGGCATGAGTTATTAATATGGATTATCAAAGAATAAAGTTGCAATTCCAGTTTAAGGATTTAGCTCTATTTAGGTAGACTTCAGCACATAGGATAGGAGCAGTGAAAGATTTTTTCTAGAGGAGTAATTAAAAGCAACTACCCTTACTTCTGGAGGTAATATAATTAAGCCTTAATTCACACAAACATTAGGCCCTGCAATGGCACTTATCAAGTTTAAAAGATTTTTTTCTAACCTAGTTTTAGAAGTTGATGTTGAGCTACATGTGTTTAAAAATAGCACACAATCATAAAATTTTAATACTTGTTTTTGAGTCTTAAGGGTGGACTGTTACCCTTGAAGTGATCTGTATGGACCTTCTGCTGTGGGTGCATATGCACATTACTGCTCCTTATTGGTTAGCAGTCATTTTGACATGCTGATTGAGGGTTTTGGAACAACTTCTGTTCAGTGAAAGTGCCTAGCATGGAGGTTTCTGGGCTTCTTGTAAACTCACTTCGTTTCTTTTACAAGATATTGGGCACAATTTCAATTTTTCATATTCATACCCTTCAAATTGAATCTGAAAGAATTTTACAAAGCTTTGTTAAAATAAAGCTGCTTGTACTTGTTGTTCAGGTAGTAGACAGGTTGTCATTAGTGCTGGATAAAAAAGATACAGCAGTTAATTCCTAATTCTAGAAGAGGAGCTATGGTGATGCAGCTCAAATCCTTATCCACTGCAAACTGGACTTCAGGATTGTGAAACTTGACAATAAATGCCAGTTTATAATAAATGTTATAATAAATGTCTCCTAGAAACAGAGGGTACTAACTCTTAGATCTCAGTCTCTGGGATATCTACTTTTAAATATTAAGCATACCATATTAGAAATATCCTTGCCTGAACCCCTGCCAGTTTCAAGGGCTTGTTTGAGAGCAGATTGCTAAGTGTGACCCAAAGGATGTCTCATGCATAAAAATGGGATCCCTACATATACATACATATATCTGTAGGAAAAAACACAGAATAGGTTGGGTTTGCAGTATGTTTCATTTCAGAATAATACTGCTTCACAGTATTCAGTCATTTGACAAATTATTAATGAGCCGTTCTGAGAATAATTTCCAGGACTCGTTATCCATGTTGGTTCTTCAGACTGTTGGAGTTCAAAATGGAATTGCTGTCTCCTTCAGTGTAGGCATTTTGTCTGCCCTGACAAACAAACAGTTACATGTAGCTTTGTATACTGCATGGTTGCAGGCCAGATGTTTGGAAAATGAGAATCACAGCGTTTTCAAGAAAATCATAGAAGGCAGCCTACGCTTAGGAAGATTGGAAGAAAAAGTTAAGGTAAGCTAAATATCTGTTGTGAAGTGTTTGGGGTTTTTTAATGAGAAAAGTAGTTAATCTCTTTTCAATGTTTTTATGAAAGACATTTGTATAGATTAGCTTTAAAAACTTCGAAAAAACAAAATAGATCATCATAATTTTCACTGGTGTCTTCTTCCATTGTACTTACACATTGCATATCTGCCAGATCATCGTGTTTATATCATTACCTGGAGAATTATGACTAGCTGTAATAATGTTTAAATATTATTTTTATTTCATTTTTTGCTCTATAATGTAACCCAAGTCTTCTGTCTTCTGCTTTCTGCTTTCTTGAGGCTGTACAACTCCTTCAACGTGAAGTCCATTACAATTAGATTGAGAAGAATTAAAAGCATTATCTCAAGTGTACAGTTGCCATCAAGTACTTTCTTGTGACCATAGGGTAGAAGGTTGAGAAACTCAGAGGATGTTTAAACATCCAGCCTAGTTAGAGAATACATTTATGTTACCTTTACAACTCTCTAAACAAAGTATGGTATGTAATTGCAATATAACAGTGAAATAAATTTGAAACATTTATGTTTCAGCATCTTTAGTGCTACCATAATTGTTTTTACTGTAATCTTAAAAAAAGGAAAGGAGAAAGATACATGGTATATTGGTTTCTGTATATAGAAAGTAATGTATATATTACTTTCAAAAGCTGGTTTCTGTTAAGTCAAGTTTGTTCAGTTTATCCTAAAGCAGAGAGTCTCCATATTATACTTTGCCAGTCAAGACCTCCACTGCTGTTTCTGCATCAAATCCTTCTCAGCAGTTAGCACAGGTAGGGTTGCTACTGCTGTCCTGGTGGTGGGTTGTGGGTTTTCCCTCCCCCAGTCTTTTTTCAAAGCAATAGTTTTCAAACGATCAAAAGCCATTGCTAGCAAAAGTGTAACAAGCAGAATCTCCTGGGAAGGACACAGCTGTCCAGACCCCTGGCTGCAGGGAATGTCTGAGCCTGGTGTTAGTATCAGAGGACAGTGCAAAGGACACCTGTGTGCAGTGTGAGCAGAACGATCTGTTCTGCTCTGGTGGGAGAGCTTGAGGAAGAAGTAGAAAAGCTAAGGAGTACTGGGGGAAGTGAAAGAGAAGTAGCCTGTTAGAGTTTGATCCTCCCAGCCCTGAGAGAAGCCCTGCAGGAATCAGAGGAGCCCCATGCCACTTGCCATCAAGCAGAAGTAGGGGAGCTAGTAGATGGGGAGAATGAAAATGGGCCTACACTTAGGGGGGGTAATAAAATTCCCTCTTGACCTCCATCACCTTCCCAGGTGCCCTTAGAGAATAGGTACCAAGTGTGGGTCAAGCCCAAGGGTGGTAAGGCAGAGTCAGGCCAGCAGAAGTGCATGGACACTAATGCATGCAGCACACTCAGCAGACACCAGGAGCTGGCAGCCATGGCACAGCTGCGGTGTAGTGTCCATCAAGGAAATGGGGTGGGATGACTGGTGGAGCTGAGTGCTGCCATGGAGGGGTACAAGCTCTGCAGAAGAGACAGGAGAAGAGGTGGAGGGGTGCCTCTGGATATTGGAGATGCTCTCAACACCATGGAACTTGAGATTACTGACAATAATGTCAAGTACCTGTGGGTGAGAATCATGGGGAAGGCCAACAAGGCCCACATCCTGGTGGGAGTCTGGTATAGAGCACCCCACCAGGGTGAAGAGGTGGGTGTGTTACTCTGAGCACCTGGAGGATGTTTGAAGATGGCCAGCCCTTGTTCTTGTAGGTGACTTTAACCTGCCAGATACCTGCTGGGAGCTCAGCACAGTAGAGAAGAGGCAGTCCAGGAGGCTCTTAGAGTGTATGGAGGATGGCTTGTCACAGCTGGTGAGCCAGCTGAGCAGGGGTGGGGCCCTCTCAGTCCTGTTTACAAACAGAGAAGGGCTGGTGGGAGATGTGGTGGTTGGGGGCTGCTGGGGCAGTGACCATGAAATAAGTTTTCAGTATACAGTGAAACAGGGAGGCCATCAACAAGGCTTCCACACTGGACTTCCAGAGTTCAGACTGATTTGGTGAATTCCTTGAGAAGCAGTCCTTAAAAACAAAGGGAAGGATGGACATGCTTCAGGAAAGAAATCTTCTGCACTGTTTTCTCTTTTAATATGAGCTTGGACATAATTGTCTCATCAAGGAGTCTTTCAACTTCATGCAAAAGAGACAGTCTGTCTTTTTTTGAAGTATTTTAGTCAAAAATCTAGTACAAATTCTGTGAAAACAATCCAGGGTTTTGGGTGTAGAACTGTGAATAGTAAATCTATGATGACAGAATTTGCACTCTAGTTCATCATTAGACCCCTTTTCTTTTACTGTGAGTGTAATTAGTCTTTAAATTATGCACAGAATGTTGAAAAAAAGAATTTAGATTACAACAAGTTAATTGATTCTGAATGTTTATATGATAATAATTTTGTTAGTGATGAGGTTTTAGTAAAAACAGAAACAACTTTTGTATTGAAGATATCTACCATCTAGCATCTCCTACTTGTAACTGCCCTCATTTTCATGCAAGTTTACTAATTTTGCCTTAATTTTTTCTTGCCATCTTGCCGCCTGTTGCATTTAGAGTATAAAATTGTCATTGATGAAGAGAAAGCAGTAAAGATGTGTTCCTGATACTTGCTGATCACTGAGGAGCTGTGTATTTCAGAGCTGTGTGTACTCATTGCACAATTTCCTGTTTGTATAAGCAGTTTCTTGTGGCAGCACATTCGAAGAAGTCAGTGTTCCTATCACCAATGTTCCTTTGCCATGTTCCTATCAATGTTAATTTGGATTTAGGGAAAGGTGCTTTGTGTCTGAAATCAGGAGACCATGAATTGATTTAAATCTTGCTGCATACATGGCTTTTCTGTTCAGAGTATTCGTACTGCTTTGTTAGACTCCAGATTTTTCCACTCTGGGGCCCTTGAAAATTCATGGAGCACTGCTGGCTTTTTAAATGCAGCCATTTAAGAAACTGCTTTCACTGTTTTGTCAGTCCTAAAGATGGACTATTTTTTCCCCAAATCTTCTGATTATCAGGGCAGGAATTCACCCCTGTTTTTGTCCCAAGTTACTAATCAGGAAATACAAGGGCCCATGTAGTACAGCATATAATACTGCAACACCTGTTTTCCCTTCATTCATTCCCTTCCCATTAATTTTCTTAATTCCCTTCATTCATATGTTCAAAATCTGTCACACTTTGTGATGTTAGATGATATATACAAAGAATCTCTAAATGACTTTGGTGTATATCACTATTTTGTTTACTAAGTAGCTTATTTCCCAGTTTGTGTAGAAAACCAGAAGTATAACTATAGCACATAATACTACAGATTAACTTTTTCCCAAAAAATTAACATTGATTTTGTTGACTTTGAATTAAAAAGTTTCTGCAGTTTGCCCACATCTTTTTCACTGAGAACAGAGGAAGTATTTCCTATTAACACCACAATACTGTCTGACAAAACTTTCACCAAACCTTCTGAATAAATAGGCTGTCCCTTTTCTGCAGTCACAGTCCAGTTGTACTGGGAAGGTTGTAGGTACAAGCACTGTTATCATCTACTACTAAAAAGGAATTTCCTCCCCCAAACCCCATATATGATTTTTTTACACAGCCTTGAAGATAATTGTCAGGGATCTTAATTAAAGTATTTGAGAAGATTTTTAGGTACCGTGGGAGAAAATTGGCGGTGTTCTGTAGCACACAGTAAAATTTTAATCAGTACTTAAATTACAGGGCTATTCTGTGAGGATCAGACTTAACAACACTTTTTATAGACACGTGGGACAGTTTTCTGCAGATAGTACTTTGCTCTCTTTTGAAAGGGGCAATACTAATTTTACTGGTTAAGGATGGGAGGAAAACAGTACAATTGACAGAAAATGGCTATGTCAACAAATGAACAGCTCATTACATATATCATACCCAGCAGCCTATATTTGTAGAGATAATGTTTTGTTGGCTCTTTATTCAGAATTCTTCAACTTTCTGCATGTAATTCAATACACAAGGTGTAACAGAACTGTGGTGATGAAGAGGATACCTTCCTGAAATGACTTGAGATGGAAATTACGTCCTCTGCAGTATCAGCCCCTGCATCCATGATCATTCCTCATCCTACTTACTGTGCACATGGGATGCCATGACCTTGGGCATGGCATACCCTGTCCAGCTCTAGGGGAAAATATTATGACTTCCAGCTATGTGTTAACATCCTCTTCCTGAAAACTGTAATCTCCACCAGTCAGTTTTGCTGCTACCTGCTTTGCTTCAGAAAACATTGATGGGTTATCTTGAGCAATTCAAAGGTGGTAGCCTGCTGTGAAGGATCTCTTAAGTGCCAGCAGCTGCATGTGTCAGTGTGCCCAGAGCCATCCCAGTCTGCATTTTACACAGACTTAAATCTAATCTGTCCATAGAGGCAAGATCAGTACAATGTGTTAAGTTGTACCAAGTTTCAGACTATAATCATATGGCCATAAGAAAAAGTTGCACTTTTTCCCTCTGATTTTGCAACCGTTCTGTGCATAGGACTCAGCTTCAGTTGGTGGAGTGGGAGTGCAGAGCCAACAGAGGCAGCTGTGGGTCTGGAGGAGCCAGAGGCATGAAGCATCTCAGGCAGAGTGCAGCTGGAAACACAGACCTCAGCTTAAAACACAGGCTGCCTTGTAGCTGGATGGTCAGTGAGCACGGGATAGAAAGCAGGGTTTCACCAATGCTACAATTCACCAGCCTTGTCCATGATAAAACTGAGAGAGGAAGTTTTCTTTTGTACTTTAAAATTATGATGGGTGTCTAACCTACAGAGGGCATGTCAGGTCCTGCACCTGGGCTGCACCTACGGAGTGCTGGAGCTTTTACTGGCAGAGGGGAAGGTTCAGCTGTTTCCTTACATTCTGCACTTCTCTAGGCTGCCTTTGAGCAACCCTCTGTTCAGAAGGAGCTTGTTTACTTTTAGCCTTCCAGAACATTACTCTGCATTTTGAAGACTTCTCTGAGAATCTAAAAAGTTGAGTGATGTTACTTGGGTAACTTGCAGGTTTCTTATTCTTCTATTAGAACTGTCACGGAAAAGTTAGGATAAAAACCCTGTGTAAGTCAGCTTTAAATATTGAGTTACTAATATTCTAGGTAAATATTATCTATTGATATCCTATTACCTCTAGAAAATTAATTTCACAAGTACACATTTTGCGAGAGTAAAAAAGGAAACCGTTTGTGGAAAGGATTATATATCCTTATATACAGCATGTCTAAAAATGCCTTTTTAAAAATTCCTCCAAAAGGCAAACTCAAATCTTTCTCCCCTGATTCAGATGTAGATAATACCTTGGCGATTAACACCTGAGATAAAACTTTATATTAGCAAGACATAAATAGCAGTGTTTTCAAAATTTCACTAAATTAGTTTACAGTTTTATTAAAGGAGGTGTTTCCATCCCAGAACTCTGTTCTGTAGCCTGTAGGAAACATCACAGTCTGCAGAGAAAATAACAGTTTTAGTATTCTATTTGTAATCATGGTAAAATAAGTTAATATTGGATTTTTTGTATTTTCAAGAGCAGCATACAGAAATGTGTAACAACACACAAACCAGTTTTGAGTTTCTCGTGTGTTTATGCAATTTAAGGGGGATGTTATTTCAGAAAGCCAAGTTAGTTTGTACTAAAATCATTTCTTATTTTTGAGATGAGACCAGTCATTGGTTATCATTTAGCTATTATAGCCATTAATCAAAATATCACTTGTGCTTCACTGAATAAGAGTACTGTTGTGTGAAGCAGCAAACAAAGCTATTCTTTTCTTCTCTTAGTATTAAGAATAAACAGCTAACAAAACAGATACACTTTTTCATGGTATGTACTGGTTAGTATGTTCAGCAGGTGGTAAGCTGTAAAGTGTAGCTTTGTATCTTGGAAAACAAACCTTTTTTGTAGGTAATTGTGTTCCCTTTAAAACAAACATACAGTATGGTATTCATTGTACACACCAGTTTTATATGCAGAACAAAATGAAGTGTGATACTTTCAAATTAACAAATAGGTTAAAAAAATCCCATAATGCAACCTACCTGACATAATTAAACAAGGCAGTGCTGATATAAATATTCAACTGAAAATCAGTATCTCTAACTGTTTCTTTTGTTGGTAACGACTTGTCCTTATTTGTGCTGTAATCCCACTTTTTTCTATTAACTTTAACCCTTACAGGTATATAAAATGAAAGCAGCTGGGAAGCTTGTAGATATCAATCTCAAGATGACTGAGCAGGAGAAAGAATTTGAGAGGAAGACTGCTCAGTATGAGCAAGAAAAGAAGCACCTGCAGCATCTGCTGCAAGACAAACAGGAAACTCTCAATGAAGTGCTGGGGCAAAACAGGTGAGTGGAGCACAGGCAGGAGCAACCCAAGTAGGTCTGACAGGTAAAGGGACAAGGGAAAGCAGCTGCACACAGCCACCAGTGCTCCCTTTCCAGCAGAGCCTCCTGTGCTTTGTTCCACGTTGCTTTTCTTGCTCATTTTGGCAAAAATGAAAATGCTGCAACCCTGCTCGTGATTCCCCAGCTCCTGGAAAGATCTTTTGAAGGAGGAATTTATTCTATATGGCTGTTGCTGTTGTTAAGACTTCTTAAGAAGGATATCAGTCTGAGAAAATCTTTGATCATTTGAAAGGATTCTATAAATCAAGATATATGTTAATTTATCTTAATAGCATCTTCTGCTAAAGGCTGAACACATACTCCTCAACACTTCAGAATAGTAGGAATTGAAGGGAAACCAGTACACCAAAGATCTGTTTTCTTTTGAATCTATCTTACTGATCTATTAATAAATGACTTAGATTGGCTATGTGCAAAATAAAGAGAAGAAAATTTAACTGATTTATAGAAGATTATGACTGTGGTGTTGAAATATCCTTTAAATGTAAGAGTCCTTTAAAGGTGTTTTTTCCCTCTGATAGTGGAGAGCTTCATAGCACATTCACATTATCAGCATAAAAGAAAAACTTAACAGCTGAAGAAAAGTAATGAGCAGACATTTCTCAAGTCATCACTGCCGTTGTTGAATAATAGACTTAAAAAAATTTTAACAGACAGTAGAAAAACAGGTATAATCTACCTTATATCAGTACAGTCCTCTCAGTTACTTTATACAGTGCAATTAAGCAGGTGTAAAGAGCAAAGCTGCACAATGAACATTTAGTTAGTCTCTGAAATTTGCATTAAAAACCAGATTGAACTGATACACATTCCTCTGGAAATTGTCATTTAGGATTTTTAACTAATTGAATCACTTTCATCTCTCTGGGCTCATGTTAATTTTTTTTACTGTAGAGAACAGCAATTAAATAAAGAGGGGTTTTTTTTCAATGTAGGATAGGGCATGGTTTGAAGTCCCATAATATGGATCATTCAAAATTTGCCCTTTAACTCCAAAGTAGGCAAATTAGTTAATGTCATACAGATGTGTAAAATTATTAATTACACTTTTCATATGGTATACTAAATCACTTTTACCTTTTCAGTCTAAACGAATTAATTTTTTCTTCAGCAATCACACACAATTAATGCTTGCAGCTGCCTTTTAAGAAACAAGATCTGCACCTGTAATTCTACACCACTGTAGTCCATTTAACTGTGTGATGATGAAGAAAAGTTGTTTATGGAAACAAGCAAAGAGGAACCCCATCAAGACATGTCCTTCATTTCTGTAGTCTCCAACATTATTGAACAGTGTAAAAAGTGACTGCTTTTTTCTGGTGATAGTTAAATCTTAACAGCGATTATTAGAATATAATACAATGAACACAACTCTAAAAGTAAAAACTAATTTTTACACTCATCCTCCGGGTAGTATTTTGGTTAACCTTATGATTCACTTTTTTCCTTTGATTACTATATTAAAAAATGTAGATTTAAAAAAATAAAATGTTACTGAGAAGTCAGATGAATTCTACGCCTATATAAGAAATAATAAATTTTTATGCTAATGAAAAAGAATCAATAAAACCAGCTAGCACCACGCCTGATACTGTTCATATGAATTAGTTTCTTCATATTCCATTGTTCTTCTCAAATACTGCAATATAAAGTAGTTTCCCAAGGTAATCCAAATATATATCTACTCTTTAATGCCTATCAGCCAGACACTACACATGTATTTTGGTCAGCTTTGGTATTTCTGATTTTACAAGGCTTATTATTTTCTCTCTCCCTTCCCTCCACAGTCACAAGAGTAAGGAAGGGAAAATTATTAAATTATTTGTAGTTCAGATGTTGCTTATCAGCTGTAGCTCGGCAGCCAAAGTTGTTAGTGCTAGGAGAGTACCAAACATTTAGATTTATTGTGACTAGCTCTGTTTACAGAGTAGATTTTTAGTCCAGAATTCTGTCTAGCTGATAATGTTTCTGTGCAAATTGCCTACATAGACATTAAGATAAATGTATACAGTAAATATTTAGTCTCTAATTTCTAATTTATTCTCTGATTTCACTGTTAGATAATGAAAATGAGAGTGACATGCCACATTTTAATCAGAGGAGCCAGTTCACTTAAAAATCTAGCTGAAGGTATGATGAATCACTGTAAGCAGGCGAAGACAGAAAAATATTTCATATAATTCATTTTTCTCTTGCATTTAGTTTAATAATGTGGAGTTAGGAGATTGGGGCGAGTCTGACTCAGCTACCAGCACGAAATTCTTTATCATAAAAGCACACTGTACCTGTTAGTGCTGGTAAGTTTTCTTGTAAAGCAAAGGAAAACGCCACTTCAGATGTGCAAACAGCAGCGTTGTGGCAAGGAGACCCTGCACAGAGACAGCAGCCCCACGTTAGGGATGTGAGCAGGGGCACAGCACAGCTGGGTGGTGCCAGGTCCCAGCACATTGCCCTGCCCCGGTGTGCAGAGGCAGAGGTGCTGCAGTCACAGCATAAAGGAATGCCTATGTAGACAAAGACATGTATTCATGTGCTCTTTCTCTCATTCTGTTTTTAACAAGTCTACATCCAACATAACAGAGATGACTTGCCTTTTAAATTTTCTCCCCTCCTGCATTCTTTCACCTCATAATAAAAGTCAGGAGTTCCACTGCTTAGCCATTGCATCCAATGAATGAGAATTTTTCTGCTTGGTTTTCAAAAAGATACACATATAGATACAGTTGTACTTTTGGTAAATAAAAGCTTTTAAAGGTGCGCAGATTTCCCTTCCTGGAAGTTGCTCTGTAGAACCTTCTCAGTAATTACAGCCTTTGCTAGACAATATTGCAAATTCACAGCAACCTTTCACCTAACATAACTATGAGAAAGCAATATCATTTTGTTCTGATCAGGCAGCTGATGATTAGTCACTGAGTGGTAAGATAAGAGATATCAATGTCACATACATTTCCTTAAATAAGAGGTTTGAGATAGAAACAAAGTTCATGATGTGATCCTAGGGTAAAAAAACAAGTTCAGAAGTGTTTCCAGTCTTATTTGACAGGACACTTGCCTTTATGAGTTTTCTAGGTCAGGAGTTGATTCTGTAAGACTTCTGCAGAGAAACAGTACCTCAAGGTAGTTACAGCTGCTGTGCTTTGCATACAGAATATAAGTTTGAAATTGCATTAAACTGTCCGTGGAAGAGGGTCAGCAGCAGAAAAGCTTTGCAGTTGTGCATAGGCAAGGGGGAGGAGCTCTCTTACCTGTGAGGTGATGTACAAAATTATAGCCCTAATAAAAACTGATGACCTTTGTGATAAGGAATATTTAAATAAACTGTTACAGGATAGATAGAAATGAATTCTTGAGCCAGCCCAAATAAAATTCTGAGATTAAGGCTGAATGAATTTAGTTCAATGAGGGTAGAAAACTGTCCTTTTTAGGGAAGAATCTGCTTTCAGAACCTACTTCTAGTAATTTTTTCATCCTCAAACATCAGTGCATTTTGCTTACTTTCAACACGTTACAAAATCCTACATTTTGGTGAGGTTAGGGATTGAATGACATTTTTATTTTTACTTAATTAATAATAGCCTACATTAATGAGAAATGGATTTAATGCCTTTTGTCTAAAGACACCTGGAAACAGCATATGTATCTAAACTGAGCATGTGTGTAGTTTTAAATGCCAAGTGGCAAAGATTTGTGTTTTAAGAGGCAAACCAGCTGTAGAGGCAAGGAAGTTTTGGTGTTGAGAAAAATGTACAGAGCATCTGCAACTGTAGCAACCAAGCTGCTCTGTAATCCAAATTTCTTAAGGGAAGGGAGATTGTGACTAGCAAGAATGAGGACACCCTCTCCCCAACCCATTCCTCTGAATGCATTTTTAAATTTCAACCAAGTCGAAATTTTCAAACAAAATCCCCTTGTGTGACTCCACATGGGATGCTACAGCTTTTTCTCAGAAGCTGTCCTGGAAGCCAGCTGAACTGTGGAGCAGTACGCTGTGGCACACGGGCAAGCTGAGCTGTGGCTGCAGCAGGGACAGCTGCTCTGCACTTCCTGGCAGCAGTGTGCTCCGTGTGATTCCAAAGGCAGCTCACTTAGCCCTCTCTGGCTCTGCATCTCTCAGCTCTCCCAGAAGAGTTCAGATAAACCTCTTAAAGGCATCTCTTTTCTTGCTGCTGAAGTGATTTTAACGATGAGGACACTTTTAAAGTAGTGTCTTTGAACTAATTATTTTTTCTAAAATCAATGTAGTTGTCATTATACTGAACATATGGACTGAAAATGGCAGTTCTATTTGTCAGGAGTGCTGACAGCATTAAAGTGCAATTCAGAACTTGCTGATCTTTAGTTTCATAATCTTACTTCAAATATTCCATGCCTCAGGCTCATACAAGTATTAACAAAGAAACAACCTTAAAAAGCCAAAGAAGTCTCAATTTCAGAAATTAGATTAAACAAACCCTGGGTAATGATCAATAATGATAAACCAGATTAAGTTCTCCTGTATTAATTGTCAAACATTAGAGTGCTGTGCAACAGTGCCTGATGACTCCTATTGGAGACAGGGGACAACAGAACAGGGGTGTGTCCCCATCAAGATACACAGGTTCACTTCAAAACAAGATGCTGAAAATGTTCTAAGATAACAATTTCACTCATTGATCAACCAACGAGTGACACTGAGGACAGGCAGTTGGAGGAGTTCAGTCTTGAAATTGTATATATGCCTCACATCTCCCCCAAATGTAGGCTGAGGGTAATGGTAAATGCCATTGTGTAAAACATTTTGAAGCATATTTTGAGCACTGGTAGTATTAGATAATCTTATCCCATCTCAAGGAGAAGTATAATTTGTGAGAAAAAAGTCATCTACTGTTTTGGTGTTTCAGAAATGAGAGATTGTTTCTTAATGGTTTTTTAGTGACTTGGCAGAAATGGAAAGGTCCAACTCATTTACTGTGGCTGCTGAGGTTGTTGGGCAGAGTCTTGAACTATTAGCCAGCTATACTGCTTTCACCTGCCACCTTTTGCTTTAATTCCATTCTCAGTGGTTACTGATCTCCACTACAAAAGTTCATTCCAAGCAGTATGTACACGAATTATCTTAAGCCCTTCTCCATAAGGTTTTTTTGTCTTTCATCTATGTATCCAGTCGTAAGGTGAAACACAAAGTGGGCTGGTAAAAAGTCTGGGCCACTTTTCAGTGTTATCGACCACAAAGGATTCTTTAGTTCTTACTTATTCTAAATCTTCTAGTGTACACCTTTTGCCTGCAATGTAGACTGACAGCATTTAATGTCAACACATGTTCTGCATTGATTAGTTCCTCATTTTTAGAGCCTGGTATTGGGGACAGTTTGTATAGAAGGCTAGCTCTATTCAGTGCTTCAGGCAGTACCCTCAAGGGGACTCTGTTAATGGTATTAAAATATGTGTGCTCATTTTCCATGCAGCAGCTATGCTTTCCACATCAGTTGATCTTCATTTGCTTATCATTTTGTATTTTGGAATCGGCATACGCTAGGAGTCAAAGGAAACCTGAGCTCTTGGCCTTTGTCTGTCTTCTAGGTTTATACTAGTTTTGTTTGGCTCCCACAAAGATGCATTAGCTGAGCACAGTCTGACACTCTGCTCAGACCCTCTGAGTGGAGAGCACAGTGCTCTGGACAGGAGGGGCAGTGTTAGGTGGGAAGCAGAGCTGTGGTCACGAGGGAGCCCCAGTCAGTGAAGAGAGCCTCAGTCAGTGGAGAGAGCTACTCATGCTACTCGGGTCTCACATGCCTTTCTGTGTGTGCAGCCTTAATCCAGCTTGTTAACATGGGTTTGCCAACAATGGGTAGTTTTACATGGGTAATTTTCTGGTCATATCCTATTTAGCATTACACTTAATGAGCTTTTCAAAAAGCAAAATAGGGGTGAATTTCAATCACATAATTTCAAGCACCTGAATACAGTCCATTTCTAATTTGCTTAACCACATACTGTGATTCTGTACTGCAAAAACATTGTTGAAGTTAAGATTCCTCTTCATTTTTTTCCTAGGAAAACAGAAGGAGAACTTCAAATAATGTGGGAATCCACAGCCAAAGAAAACAGGAGAATGAGAGAACTCTTACATAAATCCCTGAGGAAGAGCAACATGTGGAGTGCTGTCACAGCTCATGATCCACACTCTCAGAAGGACCTAGTTTATGGACAGGATTTTAGCTATTGTGATGTGGAAACTTCATCCCCTGTTAAAAGTGAAACTCGGCAAGAATGTCAGTGATAAGAGAATCTGCATCTCATCCAATAAAGAGAACCTGGTGCCTGAATTTTACTTTTTCAGCAAAACAAGGTGTAATGGAATGTTTACTGTATTCAATATTACTGTATTTTTAAGGTCATCAAAATGACAACAACATATTCTCTGTTTGTACTGTGAATAATGCAAATCTAGCCTAAAATGTTACTTTGCTAGCAGAAGAAAAGACTATTGCTTAAGACAAAAAGTGATCCAGCTTTAAGTTAACATGTAAAGACAAGTAATTGGTTAACAGGATAAGTAGCTGGTAAGATTGGTGTTTAGCACAGACACCATGCCACAAAACAAGTGAACAGGAAGATAGTGCCTGTTAAAATTAAAAGGACAAGTTTTGGTAAATTCTCCCTAAAATACCTGATTGAGTATAATCCAAACTGAAACTGAAATGTGGCTTGAACTTTTTCTCATCAGGAAGCATCTTGACTTCTAGATCGTGTGCCAAAAATCTTGTCATCTCAAGAACAGGGAAGAATTTGGCTGTGGAGCAGACAAGACTGAAACATCCTCATGATGGTGCCTGAATGCACAACTGTCCACTGGAGATCTACAGGATCCCTGTAGGTGTTGGGAAGCTCCTACCATTGGTTTGCCAAGGGAACAAGCTGCCAGCACAGCATGCAGCTCTCCTGCAGATTGTTTTATTCCTCCTGCTTCAGATTCAGTGATTTCAAAAGCCACCCGAAGTATTCTCTGAAGCAGTGATTATTTTATATGCCTTTAGATTCTTGACATGTGTTTCAGCTTTCAGATTTGTTGATTTTTCACAATACTGCACATCAGCTTTGTAGTGATATGCATTACTGTGATGTGACTTTATTTTGGATTTACATATAACTTGCTGGATCACCTTTTTGGCTTTGCTTAATTGTCATAATGAAACATAAATGGTACCAGAAAAATGTAGCAATACAAAATACACATATCTATCATACTTCTGTAGTATTACAAATAATGAAGAATTTAATTGGCTTTTATCAAAGTTTACAAAAAGAGCAGAAAACCAAGTTAAGATACTAAAAGAGATACATAATGTTTGTGTCTGGAAAGGTTCCTGCAGCAATTTCCTTCAGGGTTAAGGCCATGACCCAGCAGAACGGCTTTATTCAGGAGAGGGTGGGGACAGCACATGATGTTCAGGGACAGGTAGAGAGATGTACAGCTTTCAAAGCCAGGTTCTGCAGTACAGTGCAAAGTTTAAGAATCTACAGCCTTTCAAAGCACTGGCAGAATCTCAGTGTACTGAGATACTAACTCTGATTATGGGAAACCATGAAAGTAGCAAAGTCATATCTATGCAAGTGAGATTTTAACATGTACTTTAATTACTTTCCTTTATAGCAATAAAATGAGTGCAACAACCATACCAGGTCATCAGAGTGAAACTTCAGCATGCCATAGTCTTTAAGACACTGATTAACAGAACTGCTCTCTTAACAGCACTCTATCTTTTGGTCTCTGCCCAGACACTTAACAAGAGCTACTCCTTTGAATCCTTTCATTGTCCTGGTTTTTTCAACTTGATTATTTTAGGACTCCATGCCTCAACATAACAACCAGAAACTATTTTAAGCACAGTCTTAACGTCATTAATATGTGAAATTGTCAAGGGGGTGCTCTATCACTAAACCAGTCCTGTCCCCTATCTTCCTTGAATTTGAAAAAAAATCCCAGGTCTGAAATATCTCTTCAGGTGAATTAGACAGGCATTCACACTTCTCTTGTTCCCACACAAGCTCCAATCTGCAGGTGTGCAGACTCTGGAAGAGTATCAAACATGGCCATACCCATAGCTTCTCATGTTTTTAAAGGCAGGTTTGGAAAATGAAGCCTTTTGTGTCATATTTTCTAAAGTAAGCCTCTCTGAATATGCAGATACAATCTCAGAACTGGTTTAATATTTGCAATATTATCCTCATGGTTTTGTTTGCCGTTTTGAGTATGTTTTAAGAGTTTGTCAAAATAAAAAGCTTCACAAGGAAAAGCTATTGTATTGGTAGTGTCCTTAGAAGCAAGATTTTCAAAATTCTCAATATTGGCCTAACTGTTGTTCCACTGAAGTGACTTGGGGGAATGTCTTAGAACTGTACTTTTGCCACACCTGCTGCCCATTTTCACAGCTCTTGTTTTAGAGTAGGTTTTAATACATGGTTCAAAGGGCAGCACCTTGACAGTGACACTCTTAAGGCTTCATTCAGAAATGCTACACTTACTTTGCCATTTGTATATCGTTAAAACATGACATTAAACTTTAAATGAACTTATATTTCATCAAATCTCTGGGTGATTCTCCATACTCAGTTTCCACAGGAGGAAAACTGAGAAAAAGTTATGTCCCATGGATGAAAAAGTCCTTCTGTGGCTCAGGAACACTTTTTTAGCATAGCAAAAATCCTGTTACAAGATATTTTAAATATGTATTAACATATTTTAAATACATGTGAACCCATTTGGCATACTTGAACAGTAAAATACTGCAATTGTTTCAGATCAGTAAAAGCAAACACATTTGCAAGTGTACCAAGTGGTGTTCAAATAGAATTGATGATTAGACAGGTCCTTCCCTTCAGTTCCTTCCAACAGGAAAGAAATTGATTCTCTCTTTTATTAACAGCTGAAAGAGTTGGTTTTCCTGTAAATCTCTTCAGATTAAACATAAATCTTAAGCTCTGTATGTTTTCATCTTGCACTAAATCACTTGGTTTTAGTGTATTTCTATGTACAGAAAGCTCATAATATAATGCTTATTGCTGGCCATTGATTTTAGGACTAGAAAAAACATTAAAAGGCTAGCATTACACATATAAATATTCTTTTGAAAAAAAGATAACATGTTTTTTATTAAAACATGCAACGTTTAGACATAAAGGAAAAATAAAAACTAACAGAAAAGTCCTGCTAAGATTACTAACAGAGTTGATAATTTTAGGAACTAAATTGCCTAGCAGGCAATACCACAACCTAATCAGAGCCAAATCCAGTGTCTCAGAAGGTAGCTAGAAGGAGGAACTCAGAAGGGGTGTGTGCAGGGCCAGGAACTGGACTCAGTGAGCCTTGTGGGTTCTTTCTAACTCAGGTTATTCTGTGAATCTGTAAGTTATCTTCCACTCTGTGGAGGAAAGATAAGATAACCAGTTAATTAGGGTGCAGCTGCAGCTGTATGTAATACTGTATGAGACAATACATTTAGATTTAATTCTGTAAGAACATGCTATAGTAAAATACACTATACTGTTTCCTCATTATTCTTTCACATTATTTGCTTCCATTATTTCTTAGCTGCAGCCAGGTGGGTGGAACTCTGTCATGCTATAATGATCAGCTGAATAGCTTGTTGCAAGAGATGGCAGAAGGGCTTTACTGAGTGTCAGTTGGTGTTGGACCAATGTAAATGCAAAAGCAGCAGTCAGTAGATGCAGGTACAGTATAACATGGGGAGTGCTTTTTCATCTCAGTAAAAGCACAGCATCCCTTGCAATCAAAACAAAAAGTCTAAGATTTGCAAAGGTGTTGAGATCACAGGAGACCAGATACTATCTTGATATTGTAGTCCTTGAGAGACTTACATGCGTTTTCCTGCTCTCATTTTTGATAGCTGTACTCTATTACAGCTGTACTCTATTACATTTTTGATAGCTGTACTCTATTACTCTATACATCTGTCTAGATGATGTTCACATCTTCTAAGTGTATCCTGTTGTAAACAACTCAGCATTCTGGAAGCTGAAGGTTTTAGTCTTAAGACCATTTAATAATTTGTGACACTGTCATAAATCTTATTGAATATCATCACATGGCACATACAGGACAACCAAGGAATCAGGCTCAGCCAGCATGGATTTAGGAAAGACAGGTCCTGCTTGAAAAACCTGATCTGCTATGACCAGATAACCCAGCTCTTAGATGAGGGGAGGGCTGTGGATGTGATATCCACAACCAAGACTTCAGCAAGGCTTTTGATGCTGTCTCTCAAAACATTCTGGAGAAGCTGGCAGCTCATGGTTTGGACATCTTCACTTGGTCAAAAACTGGATGGATGGCTAGGCCAAGGGAGTGGTGGTGAATGGAGTTAAATCCATTTGTCAGCTGGTAATTAGTGGAGTTCTCTAAGGCTCAGTATTGGGGCCAGTCCTGTTTAATATTGTCACGGAAACTTCAGATAAAGTTTATTAGAGAAGCTCCCACTGAGTCATGAGGTGAAGAAAGAACTCTGTGGTTTTTAAACTGCCCAGAGAGGAGCCCAGCCCGGGGGCAGCTGGATCCAGTCTTAGTCCCAAACTGTCAGCAATTTAAGGGATTATAGACGTGTGATTGAGCATTTGTACAACTTTGTCCTGCAGAATTAAGGATGGAAATTAGATAGATAAAAAATAATTATTATGATAAATTATTAGACAAAAGATCTTAATCATAATTAATTACTGCATAGTATAGAAGCTAAAACTACTAGTGTAGTATAGCATAGGATAGGAATAGTGCACTACATCAAAGCAGTCATATTAAAGCAGTTGTATAAAAGCTATCAAAAAACCAAATCCTTAAGTAGAGATTGATGTAACTCACCCATACAACTCACCCAGGCTTGGGGCAAATCCTGTTCACTCAGTCTGGAGGGGTAATTTTGAGGGGTGTATCCACCCAAAGGAGGAATCTCCACCCAAAGGAGGAATCTCCATACACACACTCCAAGAAGAGGTATGTTTGAAGAAGCTGCCATTTGGAAGTGGGATTGAACTTTTATAGTGTAAAGGGACTGACTACCACTAAGATGTCTCCAGGTAGCTTAGCAGCTTCTCTGCCAAGTCTTTGTGTCACTGTCAGGATATTAATTTGGGATTGATGTGTAATGCTGGTTTTAGGCTAATTCAACACCAAAAGCAGCACAGGAGCCCCTCTCAATCCACCAGTGATAGCCTTGTAAATAGGCATTGTCCAAGCTGCTTGACCACATTCCAGGGCAGAGCATCCTGCTCCAAGCATTCTTTATTTTGATGAGAGGATCCAATATACCCTCAGTCAGTTCCAAGGCACCACCAAGTTGTAGTTTATCAGTGTGGATCTGCTGGAGGGCAGGAAGGTTCTGCAGAGGGATCTGGACTGGCTGGATCCATGGACTGAGGGACAGCAAGGTGCAGTGCTGGGTCCTATCTTTGGGTCACAAACCCATGCAGTGCTACAGGCTGGGGGAAGAGTGGCTGGGATGCTGGTCAACAGCAGCTGAACCTGAGCCCAGGAGTGCCCAGGCAGCCAAAGGCACCTGGCTTGTATCAAAAATAGTGTCACTGGACCAAGGCAATGATTGTCCCTCTGTGCTGGGCACTGGTGAGGCTGCACATTGAGTGCTGTGTCCAGTTCTGGGCCTTTCACAGCCAGAGAGACATTTTGGTGCTGGAGCCTGTCCAGAGAAAGGCAGCAGAACTGGGGAAGGGTCTAGAGAGTAAGTCCTGTGAGGAACAGCTGAGGGAGCTGGGAAGGGGCTCAGCCTGGAGAAAAGGAGGCTCGGGGGGAATTTGTGGCTCTGCACAAGTCCCTGACAGGAGGGGACAGCCGGGGGGGTCGGGCTCTGCTGCAGGGAACAGGGACAGGAGCAGAGGGAACGGCCTCGGGCTGGCCAGGGTACATTCAGGCTGGAGATCAGGAGTAATTCCCTCACTGGAAGGACTGTCAGATATTGGAAGGGGCTGCCCAGGTAGACAGTGGAATCCCCATCCCTGGAGGTGCTGAAGCAACTGGACATGGCACTCAGTGCTCTAGTCTGGTTGGCAACGTAGTGTTTGGTCAAAGGTGGGATCTTGGAGGACTTTTCCGACTTTAATCATTTTGGGAGAATCATTAAAGACATGGGAGATAGTTCTCTGTGAACTTCTCCAGCTTGGCTCCATCTCACAAGCAGCAGTCACACTGCACCTGCTGCAATGTGAGTCCCTCTCAAAACTGCTGGGACCTGGCTTTCTCCTTCCTTGGGCTGCAGTCCTCCAAGGACAGGCTGCTCCAGCCTGGGAGCAGGGCCCTCTGTCCCCCGGGTCACCCAATGGGTCACAGCCTCCTCCAGGCATCCACCTGCTCCAGCATGGGATGGGCACCTTCCCCACGGGCTGGGATGGACTTCTGCATCCCCACGGACCTCTGCATCCCCATGGACCTCTGCATCAACATGGACCTCTGCATCTCCATGGATCTCTGCATCCCCATGGACCTCTGCATCTCCACGGACCTCTGCATCTCCACGGACCTCTGCATCTCCATGGATCTCTGCATCCCCATGGATCTCTGCATCCCCATGGACCTCTGCATCTCCACGGATCTCTGCATCCCCATGGACCTCTGCATCTCCACGGATCTCTGCATCCCCATGGACCTCTGCATCTCCACGGACCTCTGCATCCCCATGGACCTCTGCATCTCCATGGATCTCTGCATCCCCATGGATCTCTGCATCCCCATGGACCTCTGCATCTCCATGGACCTCTGCATCCCCATGGACCTCTGCATCAACATGGACCTCTGCATCTCCATGGACCTCTGCATCAACATGGACCTCTGCATCTCCATGGACCTCTGCATCTCCATGGATCTCTGCATCCCCATGGATCTCTGCATCCCCATGGACCTCTGCATCAACATGGACCTCTGCATCTCCATGGATCTCTGCATCCCCATGGATCTCTGCATCCCCATGGACCTCTGCATCCCCATGGATCTCAGCATCCCCATGGATCTCTGCATCCCCATGGACCTCTGCATCTCCATGGACCTCTGCATCCCCATGGATCTCTGCATCCCCATGGATCTCTGCATCCCCATGGACCTCTGCATCCCCATGGACCTCTGCATCTCCATGGATCTCTGCATCCCCATGGACCTCTGCATCTCCATGGACCTCTGCATCAACATGGACCTCTGCATCTCCATGGACCTCTGCATCTCCATGGATCTCTGCATCCCCATGGATCTCTGCATCCCCATGGACCTCTGCATCAACATGGACCTCTGCATCTCCATGGATCTCTGCATCCCCATGGATCTCTGCATCCCCATGGACCTCTGCATCCCCATGGATCTCAGCATCCCCATGGATCTCTGCATCCCCATGGACCTCTGCATCTCCATGGACCTCTGCATCCCCATGGATCTCTGCATCCCCATGGATCTCTGCATCCCCATGGACCTCTGCATCCCCATGGACCTCTGCATCTCCATGGATCTCTGCATCCCCATGGACCTCTGCATCTCCATGGACCTCTGCATCTCCATGGATCTCTGCATCCCCATGGATCTCTGCATCCCCATGGACCTCTGCATCTCCATGGACCTCTGCATCAACATGGACCTCTGCATCCCCATGGACCTCTGCATCCCCATGGATCTCTGCATCCCCATGGACCTCTGCATCCCCATGGATCTCTGCATCCCCATGGATCTCTGCATCTCCATGGATCTCTGCATCTCCATGGATCTCTGCATCCCCATGGATCTCTGCATCCCCATGGACCTCTGCATCTCCATGGACCTCTGCATCTCCATGGATCTCTGCATCCCCATGGATCTCTGCATCCCCATGGACCTCTGCATCTCCATGGATCTCTGCATCCCCATGGACCTCTGCATCTCCATGGATCTCTGCATCCCCATGGATTTCTGCATCTCCGTAGATCTCTGCATCCCCCAGGGGCTGTGGGTGGATTTCTGCATCCCCATGGATCCCCACCCATTGTCCTGCTTCCAGGTAGCAGGTGGGAGAAAAATTCACTGAAATTCACAAACCCAGAATATGTGGGAAAAGTAAGGAAGAAGAAAAACAAAACCTTGTAATTCTTCATTTTTCTGTTAACAGCAAGAATAGAAATAAGTGACTTTTAGCAGCCTTTGTACCACATGAAAGAATGAGATCAAGTTCACGGAAGAAAAAAACATCAAAAGCACAATCTGACCTGTACATCTGCCTTAAGGTAACTCAAAATGCTTAAACTGGCAGAGGCTGCAGAGCTTCTGTCACGTACCTCCATGAAGAACTTGCTTCATAAATTCCAGTGTACTCAGTGGACAGTATATGGACATTGTAAACCTTTAAAGCTTGTACCTCCTGCAGCAGTCAGCAAAACAAAGGTCTGATGTCTTCTCTCCAGCTGGCACGATTTGCATAGAAATCACTTCTCACATACCAGAGCTCATACTGGAATCAAGCTTCCTGTTCACAAGCCTGAATTCAAAGCTTTCAGGATGTCTTCTATCCACAATAACTGAAGAGCCACAAAACCTTTTTGTGATTCTAACTACTGGTTCTTGTGAAGGTGGCACACTTGTTCTCATTTCTTTCCCATACTCGGCACAGTTTTCATCACACTACAGAAAAGCCAGAATGACTACAAAATACCTTTACAGGAGGATTTACTGGGCCACTACTGCCAGCTGATGTTTTATTAAAGGTGTGCAACTTCATAAGAATTTGAAAATCATGGCTTTGCCTTGTTTCATAGATAATGTGCAAAATTAGACGAACAACACTAAAGAAATTATTTTACTGTCTTATTATAGTACAATAACTCTATCCATGCCAATTTATCCTTTTTCTGTTACCCACCTGACAACAGCAACTTGCTATTTTCCCTTGACCACTGCTGACAGAGCATCCTGACTCTGTAATATTGCACCTGCCTTCCAGTTACAGTACCTTCCAGTCGGTAAATTGAAACCATGAAGTAGTTTCAGCTTTCTTTCATAAGACAAGACAAAAACATTTTCCATTTCTGCCAAGGAAAGAAGAAAGAAAAATTCAGGATTTGTGGAACTGTAGTCACATAAAGTTTCATTGATGAATTTACAGAGCATATTCCATCCATAATAACCGAATATAATTTTGCCAGAATTCGGAATAAATAACGTGATTATATATTCATAAAGCAAACATTGCTATCACCTTTTCAAAACCAAAACAGGACAATTTGGAGTGAAAGGAATGAGGCACTGGTCTTTACAAACAAACTGGATCTGCTGGTAAATAGAGCTAGATACTGAGAGATAAAAGAAACAATGGGAAGGATTCCACTGATTGATAAATGGAATGAGAGAGATTTTCCTCTGCACACAAACTGTGGGTCTGCTGCTAAGTCAAATTGGGTATTGAGAGATGAAAGAAACAATGGGAAGAACCACAAATTCCATAAGGAATTCCGCTAATTGACACAGGGAAAAGACAAAGGTGGGGGGTTAGACATTAGGAGGGAATCTTAGGTATTAAGTGTTTTGGGAAGTCTGCACCTCTCGAGTACCTCAGCCAGTGGGGAAAGAGAGAGGGAAATGCAGCCGGGAAATCAGGATTAAAAGGAAACTGTGTCCTCCAAAAATCTGAGAGACCCCAGGGGAAAACCCCCATGGCCTCTCCGTTTATTAAAATGAAGTTACCGAACTCTTCTGTCTCCTTTTTGGACATCAGCCTCTGGTGTTTGTGGGTTAATTTTCCTGAGAGCTGTAAATCCCAGGAGTTCCAATGCATTTGCCAACTACAGCTACCATAGCAGCGTTACTTCTCGCTCCATTATCAGAACAGAGCGCTTCCTGCTCTGAGTTTGGGTTGTGTAAATGGCAGGGAGAGTGGCACTCAGCAGTCACATCAAGGTAAGTGGGGACCAATGTTCTGTGAACTGACAGAGCATTGCTGTCTGCTTACCTTAGCTTTTTTTTCCCAGTTTCTAGAAAGTTTCCCCCGACCATTAAGAAGTCATTTAATCCCAGATGTTTTCTTTTCTTCTATTTTCAAACCAGAAGGATGCTGCTTTTCAGGCCAGGAGATTGCTTTTCACCAGCTCAGAAGGTAGAACCTCCTAAGACTTCTTCACCGGGAAAAATTCATGCCACTATCCTGGCACATTGCCTCAGGAGTTCTAAGATCATTTCCCTTGGGACTACAAGTCCTTCCTTGGGCAGGCACGGCTCTTCCATTTAGGAGAGTTCTAATCACTGATCCTTCTCTGCAAATCTAGTGTAAATATGGCAAAAACTCCCTGATGTCAATCAGCTTGAATCTAGAAAAGCAGATGCACTTTGAAGGCTTCTTTATGTTCAAAAATGTGTGGTTTCTCAGGGAGTAAGATCTCCAGATTTTCTTAGTCCTGAATTATTTTCTTCTGTACTAAATTTATTTCAACATACCTGTATAAGCACATGTTCAGATATGAAATATAGAAATAAATATATTTTAGCTATTAGAATTGTTTTATACATTAAATATTTGGCTTTGGTAAATAAAATCCCTTTAAATACATAAATTATTTTAGAACATCCTTAGGAAGAGATTTCTTGATTTTTTTTTTTATTTTTGGTGACTTTTTGGATAGAATGACATACCCAGCATTTACGAGTTTATTAAGAGTATCTAATTAAGCTCTGCTTAAAAAATACAGAAATAAATCTGTCATTGGACTAAAGACTGCACTATTCAGACAGGTCTGGTACAAAACCTTTTGCAGACCTGAATATCTTTTCAAAAGCCTGAGTTGTCACACAAGAGAAACAATTACGCTGTAATCAAGAACTAAGTAGGGAAAAAAGATGGGTATTGCAAAGATCTTGCAAACCAGTAGCAGAACCCAGCATCATCATAGCTATTAAATAATACAAATTCTTTATATTCCACTTGCAGCATACCTGCAATTACTTAGAAAAAAAATATTTAAAGGATGGCAGTACTGAGATCAAATCTTAGAACATATCTAGTAATGGTCAGATTCGAAGAAGACCAAATGCAAGGAAACACACTGGTCCTCTCATTAAAATGAAATAACCTGTGTGCAGGGAGGTTAGAATGGAAAGTAGCCACTCCGAGATCCTGCTAAGCTGTAATTAAAAGCTGCAAGTTAGGATGATCCTTATCATTTGCTTTAGTGTTGGTCAAAGCAGAAATGCATGCCTGGAAGCAATAAAACCAACCCTAACAAACATTAACCTTTATTCACTGTAACTAATGATAATAAAATGTGTATTTATGTACTGTGTCCTTGTTATTTCCCGAATTAAAGTTGAAAATTACTTTTTACAATTTAATTGGAAAATAGCATTTGAAAAAGTTCAAACTACAGTGTTTAGACAGGACCAGCCCTCCAAGTATTTACCTCTGTAGTCCCTTGGAGTTTGAACTCATCCATGTCTTCATCTGTGTAGCTATTTGAGAGGGAAGGATTCTTTTCCCACGGCTGTAAAATGTCATTTCTCTTGTCTATGAAGAAAATAATATTAGAATCCTTGAAATCATTGTTTATTTTTTTTTCCTTCAGTGGCTGAGGAAAAGAAGGATTGCTAGTAAAATTAAAGATCTTTTAATAGGTTTACAGCATCCCAAGAAGAGTAACCCCTAAAACAAACTGGTCAATAAATGAAGATACTTTTCTATTTTTATAAAGAAACACAGACTAGTTAAGGTGAAATCAGTGCAGAGACTTAAGACACGTATTGAACAGGTGAGAACTCTCCAGACAGACGTTCCAAGTTGACTAAAGAGACCAGTTGCTTAGGCAAAAACTCAAGCAACATATTTTCAGTGTTGCTTTTATGGCATCTGAAGAAACAAAATGGAGCACAGGTCTGAAGGAGAAAGAAAAAAACAACTGACACATACATCTACACAAATAAATCAAAGATTGCCTGCACTAAATCTAAGAAAAATTCCTCAGCCATACTTTGCTTAACAGAATATTAAAGATTACATACTCCTTCATTCATTTTGGATTTTTTTTTGGTTGTTCTGTAAGTTCCAAGGTAGAGACAATGTGAAAGATGTGCCTGCTTCATTTCAAGGGATAATCTATAATAAGATCCCCCCTTTCTTTTTTTTCTTTGCACGTTATCTATTTCAATAGTCTCTGTGGCATTTCAGGAACAGCACAGGTATGATAAGATTACAAAACTTCATTTCAAAATTATTGGAATAAGGAACACAGAAGTACATTACACAATATCTGATCCCAAATGAGGTATGTGAAATTGAAGAATATGAAAACGTTGGTTAATTTTGTCATACATCACAATTACCATGAAAAATATTTTTAAAGTCCTTGTAAAACTTGCAGAAAAAGGAATAAATTGTTCATACCTGCCTTTTCACGTGGTGGTAGCAAGACTATAATTTTAACATGTTTTATTCTCTTTATCTGTAGGTAAAAAATCCAAAACAACACAACAACAACAAAAAGAAGAAGACAAAAGACCCCAGAACCCCTTTCTGTCTGGCCATACTTACTGTGGCAATTTTTCAATAAGAAGTTATTTAAGATGGAAGAACTTCTCTTGTATCTTAACCCTATTTCTGTGAGAATTAAACAAGAAAAACAAAGAGAGGAAAAATCCAGTGACTAAAAAAGTCCAGTTTTGATTTTGTTTTCCGTACCAACCTGACTTTGCAAGCTCAATCTTGGAGAAAAACGTTCCCAGCCCAGTCTGGCTCAACCATCAGAAAACATGGCAAATATAAACTAACAAGTGTGTCACATGTTCTGAAGAGTCCATTTTCTGTCACGGATTTACATCATCATTGCAGAGGGAGTTCCTGTTGATCAATCCTGCAGGCTTAAGAAGTTTCTTTAAAAGTGGGGAAAGCAATTGTCAAGTAGTGCTTATTTTGTTGATGTTTTGTTGATATTCAGGCACAACAGTTTGGTCTTATTTCCAGCCCTGTACTGCATGTTTATGAGCCATTACCTCACCAAGGCAACAAATGTTAAATGTTAATATCAGGAACCAGTACCTGAACATCTTTTAACAAAAGATATTTATTGAAATACTCAGCCGCATTTCGAGGGGATTGGTCAGGACTCACTGATTTGAATGTCATACAGCAAAAGAGTTGTACAACTCCATTTCTAAAAACAATTAAGTGATTAACATGATTAAGGGTATTTTTGCAAGTGTTTCAGGGATGACTAGCTCAAATAAAAGCAGTTACTTTATTACAGAATTCAGGATAATCATACTTTTTTCCCCCTGGATATACGACTGCATAGAAACAGAGAATGGCATTTTTCACTGAAGCAAGATCTTTAAATATTTACAAAAATGGAAAATATTTCTAACTGCAAGCAAAGGGAACACAAGCTGCCCACTCAGCTGCCTCAGGTTAATGAAAAACAAAGGAAATATTTTTGCTCATGCTTCTCTACCTTCTTAAGATAAAAACAGCAACTATTATTAATAGAATTCAAATAATATCTGAGCACATGGTTTTGATGTGCCCATAATGTGACAATTACTTCAAGGTTATCTTTCCAAAGCATTTCTAAATTAGCAACTGCTTGCTGTAAAGATCATCAGAACAGGATCCCCAAATTATGGTTTACTCTCACTATGTAATGACACTGCTTAGGCACTGGACAAACATTCTCACAAATGGAACAAAGATGGATTTTCTTGTTTTTAAGGATAAACTAATTGGACTATCAGTTTACCTGTGGTTCCTAACTCAAAACTTCTTGGCAGAGAATAGGTGTAATGATTAACTTTTATAACCTCTGTACTTAGGCTGCTGCTTCTTCTGCATATTCTGGTTTCAGACATGGGCATGCCTTGCTTGTGACTGGCTGGGAAACCTAACAAGAGAAATAACACTTGACAAGGATTCCTGGAGCCGATTAACACCAAAGAAATATAAACAAATAAGGTAAGTGGGAGCAAGAATTGCTAAAGATAACCACTGAAGCAGCTGAAATAAATGACTTTAAAGAAGGTGCTGGGCACAAAGCTACAATGAAATTCAGCCACCCAAGCCCTGCAATTTTCATGTGTGCACTTTTCTATCATAAGTTTAATATTAAAAGCTGTATTCATTATGGTTCTTTAAAAAATCCTTAATTCAAAAGATATACTTGATGTCTTTATAGCCTAAATGTTTCTGAAGACCAGCAATACTGAGATATGTGCTCTGTCAATTTAAAATGCTGCAGTTTTTGTACCCAGTTACTACTTAATTTAAAAATAAACAAACCCAACTTATGTTGCCTAAACGTGATGCCTTCCAGAGTTACCATCTGTATAAAAGCATAAGGATCTTCAGCATTGAAACCCAAGGTTTTAGAAGAGAAAAGACTTTTGACTGAATCTACTTTAGAGACTCAGGACCTAACCCCATCAATTTCCTTCAGTGTCTCAGACTGCATTTTTAGCCCAATACTAGGGAAAACAAGCAAAATCGTAAGTCTGAATTTAAATCTGAAAACAAGCTCTTCACATTCCAGATCTAAAAAAAGACAAAACGTTGGGTGGAAGAGGTTCACCCCGAATCAACCCAGAGAAGATTGGTGACTCTTTCAAAGAGCTGCTGAATAGCTAATGGCAGTAACCCACACTCTGCTTAGCAGATAATTCCATCTCCAAGGAGCTGATGAGAGGCCAATTGAATGAAGAATGGAAAGCAGGTCTCCTAGATAAGAAGAAAACAGCCTAGCTTTTGGGAGGAAGATAACATCTCCGGATTTTTGGAGGAGTTCAAAGGAAGGACTGGCTGCAGAAGCTGGATTGTTCCAGTAAAGGCATCCTGGAAACCGAATGTAATCCGGGGCTGGAGACGCAGACATTCCCTCGCCAGGTGGGTGTAAAGAAAATCCACAGCAAGTCAGAGGATGAGGTGAAGCTGACAAAACTTCTCCTCTGCCTGTTCTCCTCTGAGCAGTTATTTCGATGGAATATGAGCCAGTGCTTGCATGGTTTTGTTTTCTGGTAATATTTACCTATTCTACTTTGTACCCACATGCATCGGCCAAAGCCAAGCGACATTAATATGCTAGAGTAAGATTTTGTTTTTATTTCCTTAGAAGTTTCAACAAGAATAACAAATGGGTGAAGAAAGCTTGAGGAAAAGAAGAGGAGATGACAAAGGAAGAGAGGACGGACAATCCATTCAGAGCCATGAACCCCAAACGATGAACCTCCAAAAGCAGGCAAACCTTCTTCTTCCCCCCCTTTGGTCCCCGTGGGAGGGGTTGGCACAGGGAGGCAGGAGGGGACATTTGTGCACCTGCATCAGCCTACAAGAACCACTGCTGTGTCCCAGTTTAGCAAAAGTGTGCTAATATCTCAACAATGTGGCTGGTTCGCATTTTCAGAAACTGCTAATTGATATAAACAGACTAAAACTCCAAAAATATGTCTTTGAAGTTATCAGACATAAAAATAATTCAAACACTTTCTCTGAGTTGATCAACTGAGGCATTTCATCAATTTTTTTTTTTTTTTTCACATGTACTTTCCAGAAGTTGTAGTGGGTTGTCTAGGTCATTGTTTCTGAAAATTTGTTAGTGTTTGTAGCCAGAAAATAGGCACTGGAACTTGAAAAGAAGTGAAAATCTGTCTCCTCCAGAAAATTACAGATGCTTTAGAAAAAAGTTGTGGCACTTCCTCTCAGGACGGAGTGACATTTCTTTTAAAATTAATTTAAGTAGCCTGGAAAAAGATTATCTGTGTGGTTTTAGTTTGGTGCCAAGACTGGAAAAATACTGATGTTTTTATAGTAGCCATAGCTATCAGAAAATATTGAGTAGCCCATGCCACTTGTTTTAGTAATACGTGCCTCAGTTTCAGTGGTTTTATGTAATATTGTAGGTCACTATAAATTTAGGAGAACATGATCTTATCACCACCTAGATGCATCAACACAATTCCTAGGCACAAATAGTTAAAGCAAGGAGAGGAAAACAGCTGTTCAAGAAAATAAACCAAAAACCCAACCCTAACCGAACTCCATCCATGAAAGACAATTTCTGAAATTTTAGAAAATTCAGAATTCATCAAGTGCTTGTAAAAGAATGTTATAGCTTAATCAGAGAGGAAAGGGCAAGTTCACCCATTCAAGGTGATATTTGAGACTCACATAATCCAGAGGACAGTTTAATGAAGGAACTAGGCAGGCAAACCACAAGTAAGTGTGCTTTTAAAAACTGCAGGAGTACACCACAGGCTAGATACAGATTTTGGAAAGAAGAGTGAAACTTTGCAAAATTGTTTAATATATTTCTTTCTAGAACTTATATATTGAAAGCCAATAAAAATAAGTCAGTAGTGGTAATTACTGTTGTTCTGCAATATTGAGAAGAAAATGGTGAATTACTAGAAATTGCTTACAAAACCATCTCATTTTATTTCAAGGTGGGCCTCGTTAGTGGAATCTGTATGATTGTTGGTACAATTATTGGCTCAGGTATTTTCGTCTCTCCAAAATCGGTGCTTGCCAATGTTGAAGCTGTGGGTCCTTGTTTAGTAGTCTGGGCAGCCTGTGGAGTTCTGGCAACACTAGGTAAAAGACTCGACAAAAAATCTGAATCTTTGCCTTAAATCTTTATATCTGCTGTTTCTGTGCACTACTCTCATTTCACAAATTAGCTAATAGCACCTACACCAAAATCAGCTAAATCCTGTTGTATATATGCATGGCAGTACTCAACCATAAATTTGAAATGGGGTGTTTATAGAAGACAAACTAAGCTTTAAAACTGTAGATCACACTCAATTTATTTTGAAAGAAAGTTTTAGCTTTTCCTGCTTCATCCACTGACACCCACTGCAGTAAGGAGAACAGTCTTATACTTAAATAGCTGTCAATATGTGAAATTCACTGCTAGTGAGCTAGGTACTTTCTGTTATCTTTCTACTTCTAATTCTAATTCTTTTATCTGAAAGTTTAGCACTAAGCACCTCAAAATATTTAAAGAAGTAAAACAAATAAATTTTTGAGCATTGTATCAAGTAGGGCAGCATACAAGCAAAACCTTGAGATGCCACATACAGTGATAGAAAAGGAAGTATCACTGTAATTTAATGTTGACTTAGCAGAAGTTTTATTTCAAAATTGTTCAGGAAGTCTGTTTTTTTGTGCAGAAAGTCAAGTTTCTTAAAGGTACGTCAGCCAGTTCAGTTCTCACTTAAATGTTTCATATAGTGCTCATTTCTTAAACAGAAATCAAATTAAATCATAAGGTTTGCTTGTACTGGTTTTGGTGAAGTCATAAATATCAATGTAATCAAAGCAATTTTAAGACTGCATCTGAATAATTTCAGGGTATTTTTTTCAATTGCTTACGAGTAATTAAAGTTTTATTTTGCTTCTAGCAGTAAAATATGCAGAAATACGAAGAGAATAATGGTGCACTATACAGATCAATTCCCTTAACTTTTCCACCTATTAAGAAGTGTTCAAGCAGTCCTGGGTTCAAAAGTGTACGAACTAAACCTGCTTTTCTTGTTATTCAGGTGCACTTTGTTTTGCTGAGCTTGGTACAATGATCACAAAGTCTGGGGGAGAATATCCTTACCTTATGGAGGCATTTGGTCCAATTCCAGCATTTTTGTTTTCTTGGACAAGCTTGCTGGTTACAAAACCCAGTTCATTTGCAATCATCTGTCTCAGCTTCGCGGAGTATGCATCAGCTCCTTTTTATCCAGGCTGTGATCCCCCCCAGGCTGTCATCAAGTGCCTTGCAGCAGCTGCTATTGGTAAGAGTCACACTTTTTAAGACAGAGCAGATCCAAAACTGCACAGCCACTCGTGTCTGGCCCCGTCAATAAGTGCAGTTCAGTACCCTGGAACTTCCTTAGGTTCAACTTCACAAAACCACCAGAAATCTTTAAGACAGCCCAGTGAGTCCTCCCCACAATAACTAATTAAACAGCATCAAAATGATAGGTCTAAAAATGCTTTTTTTCCTTGTCCAAGGGTTTTTTTTAAATTCCTCATTAAGAGAGATACAGCTGTATTATGAATGCTTATCTCTAGCAGAAAATATTTAACAGCAAAAATACTATTAAATACTATATTTATTAAATACTATATAAAATAGCAGAAATACTATTTCTTTATTTATCAGAATGCTGTGCTACTTCAAAATATTTTTTATTAAAGCTACTATCAAAATCTAATTAATAAATCTTGTTTTTCCTCACTGTTTTAAAAGTTATCTAAACACAGTAAGTAAAAACTGTATATAATATAAACAAAAAGCATGACACACAAGCAGTGCAATAAATAAGGGGAGGGGCAACTTTTCTTTAAATTCTGACAGTGCAAAATTTAAAATTTTATTTCTTTTAGTGGTAATTACAATTGTGAATTCACTGAGTGTGAAGCTGGGAAGTTACCTTCAGAATTTTCTCACAGCTGCTAAAATGATCATTGTCACAATCATTATTGTAAGTGGAATTGTTCTCCTTGCACAAGGTAATAAATTATATGTTATTTGAAAAAACTATTTTAACTTTTGCTATGATCATTTAAAAAATTCCCCACTGACAGAAGGGACACAGCAATAAGGCACAGCCCTGAATCTCTTTATTCAGGGTTTTAGTTATGCATCTCTTGGAAACTGTGGTATTTTCTTTTAGAAATGGGGGATGGGTAGAAAATGCAGCACTAAGCATTAATTAATACAAAAGGGTACTAATTAATTTTTATAAGTGAAAAGTTTCAGAACATGAAACATGTTGGAATGTTTTTTTTTTATCTGATGGGGATTACAAGAATTAATTTCAACACTGATCAGTAATCTTCTTCTTATTTGCAGGGAAAACTGAAAATTTCAAGGATTCTTTTAAGGACAGTAAAATTTCTGTTAGCTCTATCAGTTTGGCATTTTATAATGGACTCTGGGCATATGATGGATGGTAAGGAATCTTTATTAGCCTTAACAGTTACAGTTTAACAGCCTTTAACTGGTTTACTCTTGCCCTGTAGAACTCTCTGAAGAAGTTAACAACTGACTTTTATTAAGAATGTCTGAATGAATTCTGGAGAAAGAACACTAGTTTGGTCAAAAACCCCTCTTTTAATTGCTGTTTGTTAGGGAAAGAAAATATATTAGATCCTCAAAGCACTACTACTGCTGCTTCGCTGCTGAAGGTGCTCAGATACTGTAGTAATGAGGAGAATATAGCACAGCTTAATTCCATAGTAATGAGGAGAATATAGCACAGCTTAATTCCATAGTAATGAGGAGAATATAGCACAGCTTAATTCCATAGTAATGAGGAGAATAGAGCACAGTTTAACTCCATAGTAATGAGGGGAATATAGCACAGCTTAATTCCATAGTAATGAGGAGAATATAGCACAGCTTAATTCCATAGTAATGAGGAGAATAGAGCACAGCTTAATTCCATAGTAATGAGGAGAATAGAGCACAGTTTAATTCCATAGTAATGAGGAGAATATAGCACAGCTTAATTCCATAGTAATGAGGAGAATATAGCACAGCTTAATTCCATAGTAATGAGGAGAATAGAGCACATCTTAATTCCATTGTAATGAGGAGAATATAGCACAGCTTAATTCCATAGTAATGAGGAGAATAGAGCACAGCTTAATTCCATAGTAATGAGGAGAATAGAGCACAGCTTAATTCCATAGTAATGAGGAGAATAGAGCACAGTTTAATTCCATAGTAATGAGGAGAATATAGCACAGCTTAATTCCATAGTAATGAGGAGAATATAGCACAGCTTAATTCCATAGTAATGAGGAGAATAGAGCACAGTTTAATTCCATAGTAATGAGGAGAATATAGCACAGCTTAATTCCATAGTAATGAGGAGAATATAGCACAGCTTAATTCCATAGTAATGAGGAGAATAGAGCACAGTTTAATTCCATAGTAATGAGGAGAATATAGCACAGCTTAATTCCATAGTAATGAGGAGAATATAGCACAGTTTAATTCCATTGTAATGAGGAGAATATAGCACAGCTTAATTCCATTGTAATGAGGGGAATAGAGCACAGCTTAATTCCATAGTAATGAGGAGAATAGAGCACAGCTTAATTCCATAGTAATGAGGAGAATATAGCACAGCTTAATTCCATAGTAATGAGGAGAATAGAGCACAGCTTAATTCCATAGTAATGAGGAGAATATAGCACAGCTTAATTCCATAGTAATGAGGGGAATAGAGCACAGTTTAATTCCATTGTAATGAGGAGAATAGAGCACAGTTTAATTCCATTGTAATGAGGGGAATAGAGCACAGTTTAATTCCATTGTAATGAGGAGTATATAGCACAGCTTAATTCCATAGTAATGAGGAGAATAGAGCATATCTTAATTCCATTGTAATGAGGAGAATAGAGCACAGTTTAATTCCATAGTAATGAGGAGAATATAGCACAGCTTAATTCCATAGTAATGAGGGGAATAGAGCACATCTTAATTCCATTGTAATGAGGAGAATAGAGCACATCTTAATTCCATAGTAATGAGGGGAATAGAGCACAGTTTAATTCCATTGTAATGAGGAGAATAGAGCACAGTTTAATTCCATTGTAATGAGGGGAATAGAGCACAGTTTAATTCCATTGTAATGAGGAGAATAGAGCACAGTTTAATTCCATTGGAATGAGGAGAATAGAGCACAGTTTAATTCCATTGGAATGAGGGGAACAGAGCACAGTTTAATTCCATTGGAATGAGGGGAATAGAGCACAGCTTAATTCCATTGGAATGAGGGGAATAGAGCATAGTTTAATTCCATTGGAATGAGGGGAATAGAGCACAGTTTAATTCCATTGGAATGAGGGGAATAGAGCACAGTTTAATTCCATAGTAATGAGGAGAATAGAGCACAGTTTAATTCCATTGGAATGAGGGGAATAGAGCACATCTTAATTCCATTGTAATGAGGAGAATAGAGCACAGTTTAATTCCATTGGAATGAGGGGAATAGAGCACATCTTAATTCCATTGTAATGAGGAGAATAGAGCACAGTTTAATTCCATTGGAATGAGGAGAATAGAGCACAGTTTAATTCCATTGGAATGAGGGGAATAGAGCACAGCTTAATTCCATTGTGTCAGACAAAAAAGCTTTCCCTGCAGATTACCCCATCAAATTCCATTTCTTTTGAAATATGTGGTGGTGTTTGATTAGTACAGGAGGGCATAAAAAAAGGAACATTTTATCAGAAATTATAAGGTCCAATTTACAGATTTTTTCTTAGGCAATGTCAGTTGGCATAGTGGTCTCTGATGGCACAAATCCATTGTTATTCCTAAATGTACAAACTGCAAACGTCTACTTGCAGGTCTGTAATTTGGAAGCAAAAAAAAAATATAATATTGATCTACCACGCAGCAATTCCCATTTAAAAGCTTTTGAAACGGAATTTATTTAAAATAGATTATTTTTTTAGGTTCTGTTTCCAAGCTTGAGTGTCTCAACTCAGGCATGTAAGTCTGCTAATTCATGCATTCATGTGGACTTTTTAAGAGGGCAAAGAAGCTGTTCCCTAAATAATTATTTATGTATGTAACCACCTGGCACTAACATTTCAAAATTTGCCTTGAACTGTAAACACTAACTCTTCAGATTTTCAGAGTGGATGAATATAAAAACCTTGCTCCAATTGGTCTACATGCCCTAACAGAAATGGGTATTTAGAAATTATAATTCGGATAGGTATAATAGTTCAAAAGGTTTCCATGCCTGTTTTCTGGACAGTGGGACTTACAGAACCACTATGAAACACCAGCACACTTGCTTCACTCTTTGCCCTCAGCACACTTGTGCTTTTATTTGCAAAGGCTCACATACTGCAAAGCTTGAAGTTGAAAGGGTATCTTGTAAATCTAAGATGTCTGCCAAATTTCTCTTTGGTTATTCTGGGATATTTTATCCAAGATTTAGTCTCAGAGATACTAGAGGTAATGCAGAAAGAGATGGTGAATCAAAAGGCTGGCTTTTGGATAAGAAGCTCACATGAGTTTTTCCCTGCAGTCTTCCTACTTAAAAGATTGATTTTACTTTTCATTTTTATTTTTTTTTAACTGAAAAGATTAAAAATAATAACGCAATAAATAACACCTCACCTTATAAAATAGTAGTATTTAAACACCAGAGCGCTAAAATACTCTATGAATGTTTTTCCTTCCAGGAATCAACTCAATTACATCACAGAGGAACTTAAAAACCCTTACAGGTAAATCTGTGTAAGAAAGCAATGTTTTTACTGGCAAGAAATCAAACTCTCTGTATTATTCTGTAAGCAAGCATCTATTTTTATTTGCTTTTTAAAAGCACTAATATTTTATTATTCAAGGTTTGAGCACAAACAAAGCTAATTAGCCTGTATTACAGGCTTTGTATCTTTGCATGATTTGTATTTTTCCTTTTTTATAATCCTGCTTTCCATAGCTCTACAGTAAAAAAATAAATAAATACATACATACACCTAAAGAGCATATCAGGAAAAGTAAGAATCCACATTTTACTATGAGAACTGGACAACAGTGATACAGCAATGCTGATGGGGGTCTTACTTTTCCATTCTTTAGAAATCTACCACTGTCTATAATTATTGGAATCCCCTTGGTTACAGTTTGTTACGTTCTGATAAACATTTCCTATTTCACCGTAATGACTTCGACAGAACTTCTGCAGTCCCAGGCAGTTGCTGTGGTAAGCTACTTAAATTTGTAATAAAACATTTGAAGAAGGCTGTGTGCATTGAAATCACGTAAGTCATTAAGTTCCATTAATTTTTTGTATGATAAAATTAATTTTAGTCTAAGGTGTTAGTGCCATTCTCCCCCCCTCTCCCCCCCAATTATCTACTATCATTTCTTAATGTAAAATTTCAGTAATGACTAATTTAAAGAGTGGTTCTATCATAGCCAAATGGGAATAAAAGAGAGAAGCAAAAGTAAGGCAATCTTCAGCAAACATTTTGTAAACATTTCAGGTCAGAGGGTGACTGCTTTCCATAGGCATCAAAAGGATGGAAAGAGAAATAACATCTGACAGTTGCTTTGCCATTTTCAGTGTTTCCAGTATTTCTGAGAAAGAAGCACATGTGAAATGACAGTAGATCAAAGTTAGTTATTATGGAGATAACAGCAAATAGTCCATCACTCACTTCCACCTTATTCTTTCTGGGCTTTTTTCCTTAACAAATTTGAAGATATGATTTTTACATTTTTGCAAGGCATAATCTTACAGGTAAAATTATAAATCCTGTAAGTTTCTGAAACCATAAAAAATACATTTGCCCCATCAGTTCCACTCCGTAAATTTTCTGTGTCTCTAAAACAACTATTGAGGTCCTGCAACAATTTTCCTAATGCTAATTTTTGGGGAAAACAAAGAGTATGTGACAAGCATTTAAATATATAGTCTAGCACAGTGAAGAAGTACAGTAATGTTGAAATGTTTATTTTTTTTCTTTAATAAAAGCTTTTAAAATTTAGATATTCTGTGCATTTCAGCAGCTTAACTGCTCCAGAAGTTACAGAAAAGTATGTATGAAGTTAAATCTTGTACAAGAACTAGTCCTCTTCAAGAGACCTTTAAACTTAAACAATCTGAACAACACACATCAATTAGCACCGAACTGATCAGACTAAATTAACAAAATCCCAGAACTGCACTGAGCAGAGGCAGCACAACAAAAGGAGTGCAGTGTGCAGAGAGGTCTGTACAGCTGTACCTCCCCTTGAGCATCCTGCTTCTGGACAAAGAAACATCACTGATGCCAGACTTGTGCAAAACCAAAGCTCTTTATGCTTGGCTTACTGAAAAACCAAACCCCTACCAAAAACCTAAACCTACTTGTCAAAGACGCTTAAATTCAAATTAATTTGCTGTTGGTCAACGTACCTACATGAGATCTAGAGCAACAACAAACACACCACACCACGGGAGAGAACTCCAATGTAGTGAAAGACCAGAGGGAGTTTGTCCAGACTTTTTGCCCCCAGTCTCAGGCTGTCACTCCTAAAATTCCTCCTTCCAGAGAGGCTGAAAGCAGCTTGTTGAGTGGAGAGTGCTCTGCAGCAATGCCATCTTCAGTCTGTCCTTGCAGACACATCCCAAACCAGGTGTCTTTAACAGAAGTTAATTTCTGTGTAGTTTTTTACGTCTGTCTTCCAATGTTTCCTACCGATGTTGCATCTTAAACATCATGGAAGTAATGCTCCACTCCATCTTATAGTGGTCAATGAATTAATTTATTTGGCAGAGCATGCTTGAGTAGCTACACAAAGTATACAACATGGCTTTGCTGGTAACATAGCTCAGATACCCATTTACTTTGCTTACAGAGAAGCTCTAACATTACTGAATATACTAAATGGTAGTCAAGATGACAAAAGTGATTAATTTTAATCCCATATCCCAGACATTTGGAGATAGAGTCCTTTATCCAGCCTCTTGGATAGTTCCTCTCTTTGTGGTGTTTTCGACACTTGGATCTGCCAATGGCACCTGTTTTACTGCAGGCAGGTAAGTCCCCTTCTAAACATCTTCAAATGAAAGGTTTTGAAGGGTGGAAAAATTTTTATACATGCATCTACAGACATAAGGACATTCTTCTGATCCACATTATACAAAACATAAATTAAAATTGCCTGTAAATCTAGCTGGATTGTTTAATTTTCAAAATAAACATGGCTATGCAGGTTTGAAAAATTAGAGAACATGGTCTCTTGTTAATTCAATGAAGGTATACCATTATAGCACAAAAGGTTTATTTCATTTCTCATCAGTTTTAAAGCTGAGAATTAAACAGTTAAAAGTTACCAGTAAAAGCATGACTATACCAGCAAAGGTAACTGAGAAGCTATTCCTTTCTATTAGCTATTCAGGGCTTCCATTTACCATTTAAAATATTTTAAAATTTCAAAAGCATCTGAATACAATGCGGCTGTAAGGACTATTTTTTGACAAAAGGTTGTCAATATAGCTTTTTTTGCTATGAAACACATTAAAATGGACACAATAGGTAACATTTCCCAAAATAACTTTCAATTATATGTGCAAAATAATGATTCTGGAATTAGTTTCAAGTGTACTATTTTAATACTGGTTTAGAATTTGTTTTAGCTCACTGCTTCAATACCACTTATTTAATTTCCCTAATTTTTAACGGCTACAATACTCTTTAAATCCCAATACTGATGAAATTTGCTGGATGTCTATTTTTTAGTAACACTATTTAAGGTCTAGGTGCCACACTAACTACATTGCCTTGCTTTTGTTTTGTCAGACTTGTTTATGTTGCAGGTCGTGAAGGGCACATGCTAAAGGTCCTATCTTACATTAGTGTTAAGCGCTTAACACCAGCACCTGCTATCATATTTTATGTAAGTATATATTCTAAGCACAGAAAAATTACCACCTCTCACCAAAAAATTCTCCAGTAATGCATACTTCCACAGCTTCTTACGAGCAGTTTTGACACATACCTTGAACTATCTAGACAAGAAAATTGCTAAATACATTTTGGAAAAAAAGACTATGTAAAATCCCCAACTTCTCTAATTTGAGCATATTTATTCTGGAACTGGATTTTAAAAATCAAAATGGTTAAGAATCAATGGCATGAGAACAAAATCTTCAATGAATAGTTAGTATTAGGGAATCCTTTCACAGGATGCTTGCAAGCAAGCTATCACTACCCTGTTTGTTTTAGGAATATTTCCTCCATGTAGAAAATTTACATCTCACTAAAAAATTCCAGTCAGTTAATTTAAGAATAAATCCAGAACATGTTGTTATTTTTAATTTACCCATTTATCTTCAAGGCAAAACAAGACATATTCAACCCTGTCAGGAAAATTAATCCACAAACATCAGAGGTTTATGTCCAAAGAGGAGACAGAGGAGTTCTGTAAACCTACTGGAATAAAGGGAGAGGTTGTGGGCACTTCCCCTGGGGTCTCTCAAATTATTAGAGGACACAGACTCCTTTTTATCCTAATTTCCTGGCCACATTTCCCTCTGTCTTTCCCCACTGCTGAGGTACTTGAGAGGTACAGATTTCCCAAAATGCTTAAGACAGACCTCCTTTCCAATGTGTGCACCTTCTGCCCCCCTTTTTTCTTTTTCCTTGTGTCTCTGTTCTTTTTCTCTAAATCCAGAGATTTAGCACAGTCTTAAGTGAGTAACAGTCTGAGTCAATTAGTGGAATTCCTATGGAATTTATGGTTAACCCCATTGCTTCTTTAATGTCTCTGTATTTGGCTTTATCTACCATCAGGCACACAGTTTGTTTCTAAAGACACATCCTTCTCATCCCTTTCAATCCCTCCTTAATTTCTCAGTAATTGTCTTTACAAACTTTAGTTAACATTGACTTAACTTTGTGTTCCTGGGTCCTTTTCGGTTTTGCAATTATTTGCAGCGACATAATTTTCTTTCCTTTGGTAGCCATTTCTGCATTTGTAGGCACGGCTACTACTGCATCCCCTTGATCACATGTGGAATAAGTTGCACTAAGCAAGGGATCATGCATGGTGAAAAGATTGGAGTTGCTACAGCAAATAAGAGGGAAAAAACCCACTATTTTAACCTCTAGTTCACCAGGTAAACATGAAAATATGTCCCATTCACATCCTTTCCACATTTGGAGTGGCACATGAGCTAACTTTCTTATTCCTTTTGTTATTTGTTTTACCACTTTTCCATTGTCATTTATTTGCAAACAGCAGTTTGAGTCATTAAATTTGCCACACGCTCCCCCTTCTGCTCATAGATAATCTAATATCATCTGATGTTTAAATACTTAATTCCTCATCTGAGCGCATTGGTCAGCAAGAAGGTCAAGAGCTGTAGCTGTCTGGTTGGTTATTATTTCAAAGACAGCTTGTAAATTAACTACCAGGTATAAATTATAAATAGGTTCTTCGGCACCGGATATAAATTAATTTGGATTCCCAGGGGCTGGTCCATAGTGCTGTATGATTTGCTCAGGGGGCCATTCATCTTTACCCCACTTTTAGGTGCTCCCTTCAGTCAGGGATGCATCAACTGACTGCTTCTCTCTAAGCAGATGATCATATCACTTGATTCTTAACTGATTTCCCTGAAGTTGTGGTAGCAAAAAGAACAATGGCTTAATATATCCTACATAACATTTTAACCAGTTTGGAGATAACCTGCAATAAGCTGTTGGCCACAAATCCAATAATGCCCTTTCAAAGCCCAGGTCCTATTGGCAAAGGGGTCTTCCCAATTTTCCTCATCAATTGGTGGATGAAGATACAGCTCATTTCCTGGGCCTAATAGTCCTCCAACAATAGCTGCCCCACCATAAGAATCACACTATTTGCACTTCCAAGCTCCCACATGAGGTTTTCACCTGCAGTTACATCCCAGATCTGTTTTGTTAGATCTGGACCAGAACCTATTAAAAAAGGTTCGAGTTCCATTCCAGTGTTGCCACTACCACTCATAGTCAGGGACAACATGTGTCCTACTTGTGGAATTATCTCAGGGGCAGCTTAAAAATAAGGGGTGACAAAAACTTATCCTTCCCCACTGCTTTACAGCCTTCAAAAATCCTTCTGGTAATTATGGAAGGAACACCTTACCCAGCTGCCATTAGTGAGCTTAACATGTATTTGATTCCATCTGCCTTGATATCTGGAACAATCATAAAGGGGGCAGCTGGGGGTCCAGCAATATAAACCCAAAAATATAAACCCAGTCACAAACACTTTTTCCCCATGTATATGCCTGCTGTTCTATTTAGACAATAAATGCCTCTTTCAGAAGAATGAAGCATGGACTTCCTTCCTCACCCCAAAATCCTGTTCCATAATGGACCTCACTCAGGGTGCTGACCCACCATTTAGGTTGGACTGGGCTGGCCTCTCATGGCCACTCTTCAGATCCTGCTGACCCTCCCCAGACCCAACAATTGCTAAAGTGAAAGGTTTTTGCTACTTCTCCTAGGACTAAAAAACCCAATTCTCCCACCTCTGGCCCAAACGTAACTGACAATATGAAGATTATTAACAGAAATATTCCAATAGCGTGTTCTAATGACCTAGTCCAATTTTCACCTTGTCTTCTGCACCACCTGTGGTGAGTGAAGGCACAGAAACCACTCAAAGATAAAGCAAACACCGACAGCAAGAAGCAGCCCCGCCGTGGGTGGAGATTCCAAAGGAGGGAAGGCCACACAGACTGTTCCAGCAGGCAGCTTGTGGGGAGGCACCTGGGGCTTCCCCTGCTGCTCCAGGGCACTCCTGTGGAGGGTCAGTCACAGCCTGCCACCCTTCTCCTCCAGCTGAGATGTCCACATCCCTGGGGCCTTAGAGACCTTGACCCGAGTGTGGTGGGTCCAGCCCTGTTCAGCTGTTTCTGTGGCCAGCAAGCCCTGGAAAGGTCCTCATCACTTCACCACCACTGGTGCTTCTTCCACTCCTTAACTCGGATCCAGTCTCCAGGCTGGATGTTGTGAACAGCAAAGTCCAAAGGCAGGGGCTGTGCCAGCTGAGCTTCCTGCCAAAGAGATTTCACAGGAGACAGGATTCTAACCACATACTGTTTCAAACATACATCACTTACTTCCACCCCCCGCTAGGCTGAGAATTACAAGGGTAAGGAATTCCAAACATCAATTCAAAGGGAGATAATTGAATATCTCCTCTGGGTCTGGCCCTTATTCTTGCTCAAGTCAGTGGCAGGAGCCGTACCCTTGGCATTTTAGTTTCTATTACCGGCTTCAAAAAGTGTTTCTTGATTTCTCTATTAATATTTTCAACCCAGCCCGAGCTCTGGGGGTGCCAGGGAGTATGGAGGTTCCATTGTATCCCTAAAGCAGTCATCTTCACTCCTTGAAGAATTTTTCTGCAAAACAAGCTCCCCTATTTGAGTCTATTGCTTCCTCAATCCCGTATCTTGGAATCATTTGTCCCAAAGCCACCTTAATTACTGATGCTGTAGTTGCTGAAGCAGTTGGAAATGCTTCTGGCCACCCTCTTAGCTGAAATACTGTTATCACAAGAGATTTAAACTCTGGGCATTTCAGTAAAATCCACCTGGCATCTCCGGAAGGGACCTACAGCCCAAGGCCTCTCTCCCCTGGCAATTTTCTTTGTAGCCCTATTACTGGTTTTAGCACAAATCAAAACCCTCAGCAGCTCACTTTGCCAGAGTGAAAAGACCCACAGCAGCACACATTTTGGGAAGGCTTCTGGAAGTCCTCAGTGACTCCCTTCATGGACCTGTTTTAACAATTTTAAGGCCAGAGCTTTTGGTATCCACTGCTTACCATCCCTAGTAAAACAATTATCCCCTCTTTCCTTACCATCCCTAGTAAAAGAATTATCCCCTCTTTCATCTGCCCCACTCCTTTTAATTATCTGCAGCTCCTCTGGCAGAAAAGCATTTCTCTGGCAGTGCTGGGGTTACTGGGAGCAAGGGGAAGATCTGAGAGATTTCTGGCAATTTACTGCCTCCTATTGCCTCCTCTGAGCACCCTGCCTGGTGTCCCTACCTTGTATTATTGCCATCCCTTTTGGTAAATTCACCACCTCCGATAGGCAACTAATTAAGCTCTCATGAGCTAATGTTCTCCCTTGCAGATTAATAAACCTCTTTCTTCCTGTAATTTCCCAAATGCATGTATCACCCCATATGCATATTTAGAATCAGTAAAAACATTCACTATCTTGTCCTGATATAATTCACAGGCTCTCACAAGTGCATACAGCTCTGCTCATGTCTGAGCTGACCAGGTGGGCAGCTATCTCTCCTTTTAATTCCTTTCCATTATTGATGGTGTATCCTGTAAATGGCTTCCCTTCTACCACCCTTGCAGACCCATCAATAAACACAATTTCTCCCTTAGGCCAGGGAGTGTCTCATAAATTTTCCCTAACCTATCACCTGAATGCAGTCATGGGTTTCTTCCCAGCCCCCCTCTCCAGGGCAGTTCAAACAGGAGGCTGGGTTAAACCCTTCCCCACTTTAAAATTCTTAATCCTCCTGTTCCATTAAACAAGATTCATGCTGTAATAACTGAGCACTGGTCATACACTTAGAGGCTCTCTCCGTTAACAAAACTTTCACCTGATGTGAAAATTTAACAGTCAGATACTCTCCCATTTCAGTTTTTGGGCTTCAGTTGCCATCAAGGCTGTGGCTGCACAGTTCTGCAGACAATGGGGCCAGCCTCTGACCACTGGGATCTGGCAGCTTAGAAAAATAAACAACAGGCTGCCGTGTTACATGTGCTCTTGTACCAGAATTCCTTCAGCATGGCCTTCTTTAACATCCACATATAGCTCAAATTCCTTTTCTGAGTCTGGAAGAGCTGAGGCTAGGGCATGAACCAATTTGTCTCCTAATTTTCTAAAGCTTTGCTCTCCTTCTGGTGTCCGTATCACAACATTAGGACTGTCTTGGGTTGAAAAGTCATATAAAGCTCTGGTTAAACCAGAAAAATCCTTAATCCATGCTCTGCAGTATCCCACCAACCCTAAAAACTGCTGTTACTCTTTCTTTATCTGCGGTAATGGTACTTGTAAAATTCCTTGTATGCTTTCTGGATCAACACACTTCAACCCACCAGTCAAAATGCATCTCAAATATTTAACCTTTTTCTCTACCATTTACATTAAAAACCTATAAATATATTTTTGAATCTTCAAGATATTCAGTCAACAATGAAACAGATTAATGCATAAAAATTACAAGCATTTTGATTTAAAATGGAATTAAGATTGCACACAAAAATAACCACACTTTGGCAGGATGCAGCCACAATCTTTAAAGGTGCTGTAATACACTTACACCCAAATATTTACTGTGCATGCAAAAGCATTCACAGTTCATATTCTGGAACACTACACATGCAGTTGTATAGAAACAGAAGTAAAATTCAGCCTTCTATAATAGACTACACTAATTTTTGTTTTTGTTTTTAGGGGGCCATTGCTATTATTTATATTATTCCTGGTGACATTGATACGCTCATAAATTACTTTAGTTTTGCAGTCTGGATATTTTATGGTTTAACTGTACTTGCACTAATTGTTATGAGGTTTACAAGGAAGAATCTCAGGAGACCTATCAAGGTAAGTTCTGTATGGCTTTTCCTCCATTCCATAGATGCTGTAGCATGAATTCACACCGAGTATCTGGATATTTAAGCAGCAGCCTTGGGCAGTTTCCTTGTTTTTTACTCCCTTTCCCTGAAATGTAGCCATATAATAGCAGTTCTGCACTACGACTAAGCTCATAAGGACTGGGAAAAGATTACAGAATGTTGATTTTCACTTGCACAGACAACAGGGCACAAGCCAAATTTTCACAGAGGGGTAATTGCTGTCAGCAGACTACCACTGAAAGAATATCCAAAATAAGAGCCCAGGTCATTGCATGTAAGTCAGTTCCCACATTTATTAAAATGCAAACTTGTACGTTGCAATTTGAAATATTCACTAAGAAATCTTAGTGAATTATTTGGCAGAAGAGTTTTCCCTGTCCATATTTCTCTTACTCCTTCAATTGCCCCATCTAATTCCTGAAAATTTTAAAGTAAAAATTGCATAAGGGAATCAAAATATTCTTTCATAAAGGCGACTTCTTTAAGAACAGCTAAAGGATGAAGAAGTGATTTTATTCTTTGTATCTTGCAGATACCCATCATCATTCCTGTCATAGTGACACTGGTCTCAATTTTACTGGTATTGGCACCAATCATCAGTGCACCTGAACTGGCCTATTTGTACTGTACTTTATTTATACTTAGTGGACTTATAGTTTATGCACTTTTTGTTCATTTAAAATTCGACTGGCCACAAAAAATATCAAGTAAGTATACCTCAGGTAGCCAGCTCCAAACTCAACAGAACATTTGCTAAACTTGAGAATAATTAGTGTAATAAAGCTCACTGTCTGATCAATCACTTCTAAAGCATATGAGCAGAATGTGGAGGGGAGCAAATTCCCTAGTATGTAATAGGCTTTACTGAAGACTGTATTTTACTCCTTCCTGTTGAAAAGAAGTTATGTCTGACTTGAGGAAAAATTAAATTTAATTCACAACCCTCCCCCCCCCCCATATCACTATAGTAGCACAAAGCAACAGAACTAATTAATCTGTTAAGTTAGTTTTTCAATTATCTGTACTTCAAAACATTGCTTTAGTGATTAATTAAGAAATAGCAGACATAAATTCTTACGCCACCAAACACTAAAGAAAATTTTAACAGCATAAAGATAAAAAAATAATCCCAGGGGGGTACAGTGAAAGCTGAAGGAATCCAGCATGATCATTTCTGGCCTGATTGCTTAGTCCCTAAAGAAACTCAGATATTATCTCAGGTAAAACAGGACACACAGGTATTTCTAAGAGACTAATAGGAATTAACTGAATACAACAGCATTCGCTCTACAGACAGTCAAAAGTCAATCATCTGTCTCTCTTGTCTCCAGGACTATTAATTATAATTTATTAATTACAATTGATTATAATTTCAATTATGTAATTGGAATCACTGTACTCTAATGTAAGTTTGGAAGTGCAGAATGCTGTAGTTTGTATCTTACAACTGTTTATTCCCCACCCTTTACTTTTCATTTTGAAATAGAAACACAGATTAAAAAACCCAACTATGTAGAAGGATAATTTTCTCACTCAGAAAAACAGTTTGAATTGAAATATTGTTCTCTTGTAAAGCCTCTAACAATAAGTCTTTTCCTCAGATCCCATCACTATGCACCTCCAGATGCTTTTGGAAGTTGTTCCAGAAGAGGAAGTTACTGAATGAAATATTTTATACCCACTGAATGAAATATTTTATACCCACCAGGCTAAGTGCTGTACTGGTTGAAGCGGATTCAGTTTAGTTTGGCACACATATATTCTTGCTAAATTGTTATGTTTGTACTGGTGTATTAGTTTTGCAACACTTCAGTACTTCAAAGCATTAAATATATATAATAAAAGAATTCTAAGACTACAGCATCCAGCAAAGCTGGTTTCATTGTTAATAAGTTATGGTGTCTTGTTTTCTGAATTAAAATTTTCAGCAAAGATGTGTTTTAATGTCTTTACAAACAATTCCAAGGGTGAAGGTATGGGTGTTAACATCTTTGAAATGGGTATTAATGTCTCTACCAACTTGAAGGCACAGGGTTGTTACAGAACCCCCCAGTCTGACTCCTAAAACACAGAAGGGTCTGCAGAAGCCTGATTTCTGAACTTTGGGGGAATAGGGGGATTGGGGGAATAGGGGGAAGGCTGCACCTTCCGAGCACCTCAGCCAGTGGGCAAAGGAAGGAGGCAATGTGCAGCCACGAGTTTGGGATGAAAGGAGGCTGCACCCTCCAAAACCTGGAGAGAGAAAACCCATGGGTGTGTGCCCGGGTGGATTCTCTCCCATTACTCAAATAAAGTTGCAGGATTCCTCCTCCTGTCTCTTTTATGGACGCTGGCTTTTTCATAGCATGATTTTCCATACAAAATCACTCAAAAAATCTTTTCAGTTATGAAGATGGCAAGACTTAGCACCAACAGTGTCGAGATGCTTCTGATGACACTATGGAAAGAACAACACAGGTTTTACAGCATCGCAGAAAGGAAAAAAAAAAATCACCAGATTAACACAATTAACACCAGAAAATCACAATTGACGCCAGACTAGCTCTATCCTCAGGTTCTTAGACCAAATATTAACTATCAAAACCTCAGTCTTTGAAATTGGATATTGGATCCTATAACTTCAGTCTCACAGAGAGACATTCAGGGTCTGCTACCTTAAAGAAAAAGGTCCTAGAACGAAAAAAGGCAGTGCTAGCCATCACTTTCACTATGCAGCTTGAAGCTGTACAACACACATTGGTGTTACGTTTTTTGATTTCAGCTGCATACACCTTGACATTTTTGCTCTCTCACTGAGCTCAGATCCATAATCCTAATCTGGAAACAAAACAGGAATAAAAGCTGCCGAGTTTCACATTCACTTTGAAGGACATCAACACCTGGTGGATTTATAGAACTTGGGTAGAGGGAAAGAAAAGAAATGTTACTCACAGCATTTAATGTAGCAGAAATTCTACTGTATCAATGACCACCTGAAAAAATTAAATGTTTTAAATAAGGCCAGCAAGGTTTGAATGCAAACTTACGCTTTATCTTACATGATCATCTTTTTTGTGAACAAGAGGATGGCAAAGCAACCAACTTCTGTCCCAACCTTGCTCTAATCTAAATCAAATTTCCAAATAAGCATCAGATGCAAAGAGCAGTTTCTTAAAGGCCTGAATTTCCAGGAACTCATTCTGCTATTGCCATCTTGTGGATGACCTGCAGCATGCTGCAGGTGCTGCTCATTTGGCATCTCTCCCATCCTGCTTTGGTGAGGAATGTTTCCTGATATTCCGCATTGCCATGGTAATCCATTACCTGAAAGTTACAGAGTGCTTTACGTCAAAATAATTGAGTTTATTGATTTCAATTAACCCATTAAAGAAAATTAAACATGTCTTGATAAATTGTGAGTTACTTTGTCCAAGTAAGATATTGAACAGTGGTAGTATGTGAACTGAACTTTAAAAATTATAAGATGTGCCATAAAAGTGGTTTTAATTAGCTTTGTATAGTTCCCTTTTGTTTGAGGATTGTATTGTGCTGAAGAAGAACGAGCCATTGTTTAAGGCACAAGGCTTATGTGAATCACAAGACTATTCAAAGTCACAAAGCCTTGAAGAGAAAAGTTTTAAATGTAATGTACAACAGATTGTGCAAAACTCAGAGGTCCTGGTGCTCGATGGGTGGAGCTATTATGCATAAAAAAGCTTTCCTGCAATATTTTGGACTTGTTATTTTTGTTATTTTTTCCCCCCAAAAACAAGGGTTCCAAAGCCTAGGGAATATTGATATAATGATGGAGTTCCTAAGTTTAAAAAAGATTTGGGTGCCTAAAGTGTCAAAGGCTTTGCTTTCACCTTTACCCTGAGTCTAGAACTAAACAGAAGAGTTTAACTAATGGCAAAACAGGCTTCAGAGCAGAGCTTTTCACTCCCCCACTGGGACAAGAGCTGCAGTGGAAATATCACAGTTACCTTTTAGTATCTTTAGAATATTTTTCCTAGCTACAAGCATCCTCCAGTGCTCCCTTCCTGCCTTATTCCAACTGCTGGGCAAGCTGCCTCCAACCTGCAAACCCAAATGCCTGGTGATGATGAATCCAGTCTTCTTGGCCACTTTGTTATGGTTGACGCATGGAATTTTACCTCCCTGTTTTGACCCTTGAACAGCTTTTTTATCTTGTACCTCCATATTTCTTGAACTCTTTTCTCCTACTTAAAATCTATTTTCAGTATCACTTCAATGTAAGAAAAGTTTAAGGATCTTTGAAGAGAGTTTGTAGCTGGATTTAGTTTAACTCTTCTGCTTGTTGAGAAAGCAACTCCTAGATTTCATAACTGGAAAAAAAGTCACATTCCATTGAAAAGTACTCCTTCAGTAGGCTTTCCCTAGGTTTTGGTTTCTTGTACTCAATACAATTGCTGTGATTATAACTATGATGGAAACTTGTCATGGTTTGACACTGGCCAAATGCCACAAGAGTCATTTGCTTACCCACTTCTGCTACAGCTGGGCAAAGGAAGGGGAAAAAAATTAACAAAGGGCTCATCAGTTGAGATGAGGACTGGGAGAAAAACAATCTAAAGGTAAAACAGGTTCAAATATAAAGGTATAAAGTAAATTTATTATTTACAGAGTCAGAGGAGGTTAATGAGAACAAGCCTCTATAACAACTTTTTCCGTGCAGCCCCTCCCTCCTTCCCACCAACAGGGCAGAGGAGTTTGGGTCAGTTCATCACTCGAGATATTTTTCTGTTTGCTCTGGGAGAGTCTTTTTTTTTTTTTTTTTTTTTTTTGCTAAGCCATGGGATCCCTCCCATGGCCAAACAGTCGTCCCCAAGCTGTTGTGGTGTGGGTTGCTCATGCACAGGGTGCAGTTCTCTAAACACAGAACTTCTCTGGTTTGGAAGCAAGGGCTCTGTCTCTTGTTATAAATGACCCAGACTCCAAGTGGGAATGACTTATAAAAGTTTTCTTAAGAACAATAAAAAAATTCACAAAGCAAAAGGGACAGCTGGAACTGTGGCCAAATGCCAGAGGCTTGTGCACAAAATGGTGGCTCTGCCTTTTTTACCCCTGGTGCTGTGTCATCTTTATGCATATTTATTTTGATTTTACATAGTCTCACCCCACGTCACTCTTTCCAGGGCTGATGTAGCTTTGTCACTGTGGTCATCAGGGTTATCACTGAATGAAATTCTGCTCCTTTTAGGCTTGTGTCTCCGAGGTATGGCTAGCAGCAGTTTGTCCAATGTAAACTCATAAACACAGTTGCAACATACAAAACCATCCTTGTGAAAACCAACCTCACAAATAACAACATCAACTGCTTTATAACACATTTTCTTAATATTGACAACATATAATATTTAATATCCATTCCTATAATACCCTGTGAAAGCCAATTCCCATTAATTTGTTTCCCTCTGTCTCTGGAAGCAGGGGCACCTCAGAGATTGGCTCTGCCAGACATGGTGGAAGCTTCTAGCAGCTTCTCACAGAAACTGCCCCTGTGGTCCCCCACCACCACCAAAAACCAGGCTGTGCCACAGCAACACAAAGCCTGGGAGTTTTGCACCACAGCAGATTTTTGAATCATCGAAGGACATGTGCTTTGTCAATGTGGACCCCATTGGTACAAAATGAAAGGGGATATTAAAACAGAGCAGTTTTATAAATGTTAAAGCCATGACCTCGGCAGAAATACACCGATAAAAAGATTCAAAAGACAAAAGACTTTAGAAAAAACTCAAGGAGTAAAGTAGAAAATACATAAAGACATGACATAAAATAGAAAAGACAACCTCTTTTCAGGCACCATACTATATATTTTGTCAGCCATTTTCTGATCAGAGGAAAAGATTGTCATTAAAAATAAATTATAAAAGTATTTTTTTTCATATGGTTTTCCCTACGCAGTAATTTCTGAATTACCCACTGTGAGTACATGATTAGTCAGAGCCTATTTACACAAACTCTGTGAGCTTTCAGAACACGATTCAGGGAAAGGAGGGCTGAGGGAAAATCCTTTTAAATCAACACACATTGTGGAGTACCTCAACACTGCTGTCAGAATTAGAGTACTCAGAATTTTGCTAAGTGGAAGGAACCTCCCAAAAGTTCTTCTGCACTTGGACAGAGAGGCAAACCATGTGGTACCTGACAGCAACACTTCTATAATCATGGATATATGATGGTCCATGTTACTTCAAGTACTCTGTACCTCTCTCCCAGTCTAGTTTTGTACCTTGCACCCACGGATCTGAAAAATTTCTGATGGAGAGGGCCCCTGGAGAGGAGCAACAGGCACGAAGGTGGACACTGAGAGTTCTAAGCAATGAAGATCCTGGAGCTCAAGGTTTAGGAATACAGGTGTGAACCACACTGGAACCTGCCAGCTTCAGTGGTCAATTCATGTGGCCATCTCCAGGCTCACCACATTTTGTCAGCTGGCACCATAAAGCATCTCCCTTAGGGCCTGGGGCTCTTCCCAGCCCACTGACATTATAATTATAATTAATGTTCACAAAGCTTCACTTACCCTTCAGACCTGCTGTTACCTCTCCCTGACTCAGTGCAACATGCCTAGACACAAATTAGTGAATGTGAAATGGTTCTGGGAGAGAATTTTTTTTTTTTTCGAAACTGATATGTTGGGTTAAAAAAAATATTTAAATTTTGTTGGGAAATATTAATTTGGTATTCTTCACATAAAGATATTTAGAGGCTTCTTCTTTAGAAGAAACCTTCCTTCTTTAGAGGAAACACAGGCAAGTTGTCTGAGGCATTAACTTACATGAACATTCACCTTCACAATATTTTGCATGATGTATTTTACTCATGTCAAAAATTATCTTCTGAAAAGAAATTATTAAAGGACGCTGTGGTAGACACTTTAAAAGTTGTTTTGCACCTCCCTCTGCAAAAGTTGTTATAGTTCATTAGGATTATGGTTTACTAGGAGAAAGGAGCAAAGATTTATCCCTGGCAGTGCCCAAGGCCAGGCTGGATGGGGCTTGGAGCAGCCTGGGACAGTGGAAGATGTCCCTGCCCTTGGACACTGGATGGGCTTTAAGGTCCCTTCCAACCCAAACCATCCTGTGATTCTGGGATCTCTCTTTGCAATAGATCTTGAAATATGGCAAGCAGCATTTTGGTGCTTTTTTGTTATATATATACAGTTAATTACAGTCTGGTTAAGCTGAGCTCTGTGCTGTTTGTTTCCCTCCCTTCAGGGTGATGGCTTTGCTGCCTGGGGCCCCATTTAAATCCACTTAAACCTGTGCAGGGAAATGGGCACAGGCCCCTTGAAGAGGACAAACCTTCTGGACTTATTACAACTGGTTAATGTCCAGGGAGCACAACAGAAAAAAAGGCTTATGCAAACATATGTACAATTTATACTGTCCAGCATTCCATAATTAAGATGTAAAAAATACAAATGCGCATTTATTACCTTTAATGTATTTCTCTGGCTGTATGATTTATTGCCCAGACATTAATCACTTGATTGAATCCTATTTTCTACTCCCTGTCTCTTCACTCCCAGTATCTCTAGCACACTATTTCTGTATTTTTTTAGGGATTTAGGTTATATCAAGTGATAGCCGTGTGCATTTAACAGAAACACCAGTGATTTCAACTGCAGGACTCTCTGCATGAATGAACTATAAACTGAGTTTTAGAACCCTGAACAAGATGTCTAAAGTAATTTTAAATAGCTCCCACTTACATTGCTTAAAAGACCTGAGGAGCTGTTTATTTTCTGAGGACATTTTGAAGTTCTGATATTTCAGGGATTCAGAATACAGTTTTCATATAAACCCTGAATTTCATTAGAGATTAGTGGAACAATTGAAAGGCCTTACAATAGAGAAGTAATTGATCTGTTCTATTCAAACAAAGAACACTTCTGTACAGTTTAATAAAAAGCATCTGTCATAAAGATTATGTCCTACACATTGTGGGAATTCTGTCACCACAGACAACGTAGATTAATTGTAATAAACAGAAACTGTCACTAAAGTTCTCAGCTTATGCCATCTAATACTGTGTGGATAAATTTCATTTTCTGATATTATGAAACAATAAGAATATAATAAATCAACTACCTAAGTCCTTTGAGAATTTTTGCATAATTTACCAAACCAAATTGATTTTAGCAGTAAAGCTACTAATTTACATGGGGAAAAATGGTTTTCCTAGTGTGATGAATTTAATTTCTATTTCCCTGTTTGCATGAATTCACTCAAGCAATTCATCACTGCTAGAATTAAACTACAACCAGCCATGTTCTAGTTGAGCAGGCACATAACCTACACATGGATGACAATAAAGTGTCTTTCAAAGGTAGGGCGTGAAATTTAGTGAAAATCGTGGGAAAGGCCACTCTACCTGTCAAAAATATAAACAATAAGATGCCTCACAGAAATATAAAGTATTTGGAGAATTTTATCCATAGATTGGTTGTCAACTTTTCATTTGCAAGATCTAATCTTTCTGATAATTTACAAGGTTTTGTTCTATAATGGGATATTTTCTTATAAGGAATAAAATTGTAAAAGAGAGTTTGTAAAATGAGTAGGTTGAAATTAGGACAGTATGAACTCTCTCTTCAGATTTTTAATATGACTCATCCATCCAAACACAACATACAGAATTTGGGAATAAATTATATTTTGCTGTCAGATCAAGTTGGTTCAGCTTGGGACTGAAAAGTAAAATAATACTTCTAGCAACCCAAGTGTGCAAGGAATGAATTTGCAGGTTTATGTCCATAGTCCAGCATAAGCTAATCCAGTGGCTGCTGGAAACCCAGAGTGAGTGAGTTTATGGATGTGGAAAGCAGTGCAAGGTTGTGTTTTCCATGCCTGCTCTCTGTGGTGAGTGCAGCTCTCAGGCAGGAGGCTCCTTCCCTGAGGTCCCTTTAGTCAGGATTCAGTCAGCATCGTGCAAAGATTTCATCCTTCCAACAGGGCAGGGCAGCAGAAAAACTATCCAGAGCTGTTCCTTGCTCAGTCAAGAAAGCCTTAAAATACTCACATGCCTTTTTTTCAGATATCAAACCAAATTGAAAGCTGCAGGAATGCAGGACAGAAAGCACAGTAGCCAAAAATGGATCAATCCCCCTTTTCCCCATCATGGGCAGCATCATATCCAGTGTTCACTAACAGCCATAGGAAGCTAAACAATAAAGGACGTTTCCCTTTTTGCCTGTAGAGCTGAAGGCAATTGATTATATTTTAAGGCATAGTAAAGATTGGATTGTGCCTGTAGATGTTCCAGGAATAACATAATACACAATAAAAAGATCCAGATTCTTACAGGAATGGACACAGTGACCAGACTGGCTGCTTTTCAGCTTTTCACCTCCCTCCCTCCTTAGGATAAGAAGCAGAACACTTAATTATCATGACCCAGAAGTGGTTTATCAGGCCACTGACCTTCTATTTAAAAATTGATGCCCATGTTAAATTACAGTGATGCAGAACTTGCTCGCTAGGTAATGACACAATGCGTTTGAAAAGAGAGCTGTCACTTACTTTGTTTAGCACACAGAATATGGAAATTAATTTCACAGAAAGTAACTTGCTCCTCTGAGGGAAAATGACACTGAAGGTATTTATAGACTATTTGATTAGTTCCTTTCAGCAGCATCAAATAGGATGATGCTGGAGCAGTCTGTATTTACTTAATACTGAACCTATAAAGAATCTATCATTTACATATTCTCCTCAAAAGCACCAGCTGTACTTTCTTAAATAAAGCCATAAATGGCACTGACAAGGCTTCATTCTTTTAATGAAAAAGAAGACACTCTGTGGTACAGACTGTGCCTGTACTTCACTCTCCAGACTTTATATGCTCAAAACTCTATGAATGTTCTCAGTTGGAATAAGAAGGAGGCAAGTTGAAACTCCACTTGAAAATGAATTTGTTTGCTTGTGGAGTCTATGTACATTCACCAACATTTGATTTACATATGTTATGGATAATTATTCCAAATATAAGAGTTAATATGCAAAAGAAAGCATTAAAGACAGCAGAGTAATTTTTACCACCAGCCGTCAGTGCTACTTCACCCTTGCAAGGTTCACATCTGTGCACTGCACTGCAGGCATTGCTTGGAATCTACTACTTAATGGGAAATTTTCCTTTGTGTATGTTTTAGTAGTACCAACAGCAAGCTGGAGTCGTTCCCTGTATTTTTTTTTTGAAGAGTGTGTCCCTGTTTCCCATGTAACTGGATGTAAATTCTTTCTGAAGTCAGCATTTTGTTCTTTGCTTATGGCAACAGAGTCCTGGAGCTCTTGGATGCCTTTATAGCACACCAAAAATTATTCTTGTTTAGGCACATTGTTAAGTCTCCTGAGAATATTTGCCATATTTCCCAAACAACTCATTCCAACTCTTTTCCTTCTTTATATTTTTATTTCTTTGGTTTTCCTGACAAACAGTGAGAGATGTTACTGTGTCACTGTCAGATTCCCCCCTCCCTCCTTTTTTTTCCCTTTTCCTTCTGACTTGTAAGATCACATCTTGCTTCCTCTATGGAAGCTTCCAACATAGAGAATGTTTCTGCTGGACTTTCATGGCTATCTCAAATATCCCAAGCCCTTCTAGAATAGGAGGCATCAATGTCCTGAACACAGTGTAATGCTTTCATTGTACATTAGACTATTTCCTGTATTTTCTTAAAAAAATTAAAAATGAAAAAAGAGAGGGAAAGGACAGGAGCAAGGATGGAGAAGTTACTTTGCTAAGGAAGCTCAATAAAACCTCAAGAGCCTTCTAGAACGACTCCTTTTAAACCCAGCCTTTAATGTCTTTGATAATGCAGGCTGCCTCTTGTGTGATGTAATAATTTCCTCCCATGTAGTGATTTGGAATTACATCATCTGTGGCATGGAGCTGTATGGCAAGCAAGACACCAAAAGCAGAAGTTCTTTATCAAGAAATTGAGCTTTACTTTGATTTAAAAAGAGATTCTGGAGCCATTAGTCTAGCACATCAACTCTTAGAAAGCAGATACTTGCAAAACAGGGCCAAATGGCCACAAAACTCTAAACTTTTTGTATAGTACCTTGTTTTGACAGCTCCATAAACATATAAAAAAGTCAGAGCAATACAACAGCAACAAAAAAACCCCACATCTTTGTGGATGTGGTCCCCACATCTTTAGGCATATGGTTTGTGGGGTTTTTTTACATTTAATTTTAACACACTGCAGAAGAAAGTTGGACCTTTGAGAAGAAATAATTTCCTGCCTTCTGCATGGCAGTTCCCACCCCATCATGGTATATTAAGCACACATTATCAATAAAGACTGCTTGAATCATTCACAAAAGCATTGGAAAATGCTCAAGACTGAAGTAAAGTTTTCTAAATCATGAACTGTTAACACTCATGTTCTTTGCTACAACTTGAATGCCTGCTAAATGGATGCATTCTTGCCACAGCTTTCATCACCAGCTCCTGCAGTAATCCTTCTGTTTAATGATCCTGATTTAAAAATCGTTACAGTTAACAACTCCTGATATTTTACTTTCAGCATTTTGGCATTCAGAACTGCTTAAATGAAACAGTTCAATCTTCTACGTGACAATTATAGTTCTCATTATACTAACCTGCAGGATTTCCATTCTGCTACATTTTGATATATTATGGCCCTGCTCATCTATGATCATTAGCATTGTATTAAAAATACACTTAATCTTTGTCAGACAACTCATCAAATATTGAATTATTTGTTTGGAAATATAACTTTCTTCTTGGGAATTACTTTTCCCATGATGGACATGGGCTAGAATTTAGCTTCAATCTAAGGATCTGACTGGACCATGGTGCTATTGCAAGTGTGTACAAAAATGCACTAAAGTTGCCAAGTGTTAGACTAATTAATTGATACTACTCATTAATCTATGTATTATTAGATAAAAAAATAATTAAAATAGAAAGGACTTGGATAAAATGGTGTTCTTGAAGCCTGTCAAAGCATCAACACTTTCCTGTTTTCCTGATTTTATAGTGAAAAGGGGAGGAGATGAAAAAGAATAATTTGCCACTCAGTCATCAGGAAAGGACACAGCATTCTGTTTTCTGTGTAATTGCAGCATCTATTTTTCTATCCAGCAGTTCAGTTGAATTTGACAAATGGGCAATGGTCTCACAGAAAATAAACTACCAGGAATGCTGTGAAAACATGGAGCTACACAGTTCCAAACAGATACAGTTCAATTTGTTCTTTTCTGCCTCTTGCTGATTAATAGGTAGGGAACAGAAATGAATAAGAGTACTAAGAAAGAGTTGTGTATGATGGAGAGGAAAATAAAAGGCATAATTCAGAAGATGAAAATTAAAAGGGGGCTGGAAGAAGGAGAAGAGAGAAAGACTTTTCAAAGAAAAGTCTAAGTCAACTTTGACTTTTTCTTTTAATTGGGGACTGTTTGAATCACAGAACCACTAGGTTGAAAGAGACCTTCAGGATCATCAGGTGTATCAAACAATGGTAAGGAAAATTTCCAAGTACGGGAACAGGACAAGGGATAACAGAAGTACAGAATGTCTTTAATACAAAAACTTCTTTTTTGTACAAAAAGCAGGAAGAGTGCTCAGGGATTGGCAGGGGCTGCCCAGGGAGCTTTGGAGTGCCCATCCCTGGAGGTGTCCCAGGAAGGGCTGCAGGTGGCACCCAGAGCTCTGGGCTGGGGACAAGGTGGGGATGGGGCACGGCTGGGGCTCCATGGGCTGAGAGGCATTTTCCAACATCAGTGACTCTGGGATTCTGTGACGGTGAAGACTTAAGTGACCACGTGGAACTGGTAAGGCCTTGGGAATTCCATGCACTGAATTCCATGCACAGCTACTGTAGATGTAGAAAGGGCTCTCTAGGTGTGTGTGTGTGTGTGTGTGTTACGGGTTTCTGAAACACATCCAACCTCTGGTCTTTTGCACTGAGGCTGTCCCAGACCCTTGTGGTCTCTCCCACTTCTCATGGATCTCATTTATTTGCCTAAAAGGATCTTGGAAAAGGACCATCAGCTTTTGTGTTAAGCTCCAGTGGCCCCAAAGAGAGTAACATCATGAAATCCTTCTAGTTTTGATTTTCTGGAGAGCTCTGTACCTGCTCTTTGTAACTCAGGGTAGCCAACCCTACATTTAGAAGCTGTCAGTGCAGTCCTACGACACATTAGCATTTTATGTGATTGAATATGGGAATTAGAGACAAGTTAGTTTTGCTGGTACCTTGTTCCTGGACATGCTCCAAGGAATAGAGCTTATGCATAGCAGGGCTATACAAAGTGCCAACTGTTTCATAACCACCCTCCATAAGCAATTTCAGCCTCATCCAAAAAATGTAACTTACGCTGGTAAAAAAAAATCACAGTTGTCAATTCTAATTATTCATCTCAAAGGGAACCTTGGCTTCATATTAATTTTCTTTTCATCAGTGAATCAGTCCAGTTAAATCTTCTAATTATCATTTACTTCAAAAAATGAAATGTTATTATCAGTTCTTTCAATTCCAAAGGAACAGCGTATATAGACTTTAATATAATTTGAGTATATGATCCAATATGTATGTAAGTATTTCATTAGGGTTTGTTTAGGGCATACCATACATTTTTATGCTAAGGAAATTGAAAAAAAGAAATTGAATAAATAAATTAATTAATTACAGAGACTGTGTCATTGCAGGCTGACTACAAGGTTAAAATTCCGGCTGAGAGCCCATGGAAGACCAAATGGCATTCCTTGGATTCTACTTTCAGTAATTCATACTACATGTCATATGTCTGTAACCCACCCTGGTAACAACCTCAGCTGATTCCAGCTGCTGTGGATAAATAATCAAACCAAATCCCCAGTGTGTTCCTCATTTATAATTAAAGCAAAGCCAGGATTTGAGTGTCACGGGATTTTAACCTGATCCCATTAACTCAAGCAGTGGTAAAGAATATTTTCACGTGAGCAAGGAGAACCTGGTACTTCTAGAACAGCACCGTGAAGGTAGCCACAACTAACTGGCTACAAACAAAACTTAAATAGATAGGCAGAAGGAAAATTAAAAACTGAGCTTGATTTGGGTTGGTTTTGTTCAATCTGCCTCACAAGGATGTGTCACAATACAACAGATTAAATTTGTATCTCATCTTTCTACTTAGATAAAGTGAATATTATCAGGTTTATGTGTTCCTTGCTCTCTGGCCCTGCAGCGGATGCTCTTCTGTGATCTGGAAAAAGTTCTGAGGCAGCCTGGTCAGAATGACCTGGGGAAACTCAGAACACGAGTTCACAGAGATTTATTTTAAATTCTTATATCACATTTTAAAGCTTCTTTGCAAGCCAAAATAGAGCAACAGCACTGTGTACTCAGTAACCTTGTCGTCTCTTCCTAAATACAGAATATTATTTTGACTCACTGTATAAAGAATCACAACCTACTCCCAGTTCTGAAGGGTTAATTTTTCAGCAAAAAGTTCATTAACTGTGAAGCTGATTTTTTCTTTTCTCCTGTAGCTACAAAGGGCTCTCCCTACAGTGATGGCAGCTTTGCTGTTTCATCTTTGTCTGCCCCCAAAACTCTTACTTGGCCAGCAGAGCTTGAGAAGATTATTTGTAGGGTTGAGCTGCCAGCAGATCAATAACTCTCTTTAGGGACACGGAGAGGAGGAGGCTGAAACATCAACAGAGTACCACTGGAGAAATCCCACCTAACCACAGATTTTCTCAGATTTCAGCACTTGTCACACTTCTTGATGCATAACTCACCTGGAAAGATTGCATGCCAGGGATAGGATTGTCCCACAAAGGTTTATTCACCAAAGGGTTTTCAAAATAAAAGCTGCTGTTATCTTTGAAGGAATCAAGAAAAAAAACCCCACACAATCCACAAGTCCCAAGTTCTGCATTGTGTACAATATTTGTGTATCAGAGAATGAATTGCCCAAGGCAAAATTAAGAGATTGTGAACAGAAGTTTATTCAGTAGGTGAAAAATGCAACAGAGAAGAGTGGAATGGGAAATGCAGATGTGTATTCCACTTGGAGAGATTTATAGGAATGGCTTGAGACGGCAGGTTTTATGAAGAAGTGGTGGTTTGGTAGAATTAAAATCAGTAGCTGGGGATGAAATTATCTGCCTGTGTTTGGCAGATCTTGAAATCAGGTTACTTCTTCTTCCTGTTTTCTGCTGGGTTTTGAGAACCTGCCTGAGAAGGGTAAGCACTGACTAGACTTTTTACCAGGTTTTTCATCCTCCAGATCTAGAAGGGGGAATATAGTTTCTTCCAAAAAAGTCTCCTAATGCCTTATGTTTGTGCAGGCATTATTTCCCCCAATCTCTGTGCTAAGAGAAGAAGTGTTGTGTTGGCTTTATTTTTTATGGTTTTATTATTATTACTACCATCTGGAAAAAACGAAGCCACCACTGACAGAATCAGTAGGGTACACAAAAAGTGGCAAACAGCTACAACAGTCGTTTTTACAGGTTAATCCTGATGTCTGACAGAACAGCCCAAGTCATACAAAGATGTATTTTAAAAGAGCTGAGTATCCATGGGCAGGGGATACAAGACATGCAAACAGAAAGAGAACAACCTGGGAAAGACAGTCTTGCCTGGTCTTAATGTTAATGTCACACTGATTGATCAATTCATAGTTCAATCCTAAAGGAAACAAATATTTTTACTCCTCTGTCAAGGAATATTTCTCATGGATTGGGTGTCCACATGTTTAAAATCATGCTTAGAGAGTGGAACAGGCTCAGGTAGAGACATGTTATATAAGTCTTGGAAAAAAATCCTTGTAGTGAAAGATTGAAAGACTTCAATCTGTTCAGCTTTTCAAAAGGAAGACCGAAAACAATTAAAAATTGTTGTACAAGCACATTTATGAGGAGAAAATATCAGTTACAAAAGAGCTCTGCTACTAAGCAAAGAACAGTAGAACGTGAAAAGTGAAAGCTGGCATATAAAATCTGTTTACAAAAAGGTGCTCAGGGGCTGCCCAGGGAGCTTTGGAGTGCCCATCCCTGGAGGTGTCCCAGGAAGGGCTGCAGGTGGCACCCAGAGCTCTGGGCTGGGGACAAGGTGGGGATGGGACTCCCTGGGCTGGGAGGCATTTTCCAACATCAGTGACTCTGGGATTCTGCGATGCACAACTCGGACACAAAGATTTCCCAGCTCTGACTGGTCTCATAATGAGAAAGGAAATTTCTCAGAGTACCTTGACCTTTATAGTCATGAAAAAGGATCCTTGTGCTAAAATTTTGCTCTGCCTTTAGCAAACAGAAGAAAGCATATAATGTACCTGCTTTCCCTAAAAATAGGCTTGGAAAAAATTAATATCTGGAAACGGTTAAATATGCACATTTGTCCTTCATTGAGGAGCAAATAACAGACTGCTTAGCTTTAAACACATGGCCTTGAGTTCTCCTGATTCTGTGGGAGGGAAAGCCTTAAATCAGATTCACATGGATGGAAGAATCTGAGTATAGAAATGAATACAGGATCAACGTTATGCACTGAAATCACACATCCTGAAGTGTCTCTTATGCACTTGTTGACCAAAGAAAAGATTAATTGTTTCACTTGTAGAAATTTCACTGGTGCCTGAATTTCAGAAAGGTAAATATTTTAGAAAGAAAAAAAAATCACTTGCATTAAACACTGGATACTTCTAAAGCCATTGGTAAAAGCCTCATCAATATTCAGGTGAAAATAGAATACTTTTCTAAAAAGCAAAGAAACCCCCTCATGCATCAGTCACAGTTTGACAAGAAAAGGCAGTTCTTACTTCAGAAATTTTCCCAATCTTAAATGAAAATATTTCAAAAAATACAGAAAATTAGAAAATGGAGCAAGAAATCTCTATGGATTGGTCAAAATGCTGAGAGGCAATCAAAACAATGCTGATAAGCAATACATCATGTTTGACCCTGATAACCTCTGATCAAAATTTAAATGGTTCTCTGTAGCAATCATTATATTGTAATTATTTTCTCAAAAGACTCATGATTATTTAAATGGCATAGAATTAATCATTAAATGATATTCCCAGAATGAAAATATTATTATCATAATAATAGTAATCTTCTTAGAAATATCAGTAAAATAGAGAGTTTGTGCCAAATCAAAATAATTTAAAAATTAATACATCTGATGCTGAAAACTTTTACCTGCACAGCATGGAAGAGCTATGTAAATGGCTACATCTAAGAATTTTAAAGAAAAATATCTGATTGGTACTCTTCACCTTAATATTACCAAGACCATCTTGAGAACTCTTTTTTTATTTTCTTTTTTTTTCTTTTTTTTTTTTTCCCTTTTGGACTCTGCTGGTTTTAGCTACAATCTAAAGAACAGAAATTTGGCAAATCTATTTCCAAGGGCCTGGAGTGCCAGGACAAGGGGGAACACATTAAAACTGACAGAAAGCAGGTTTAGATCAGATCTTAGGAAGGAATTGTTCCCTGGCAGGGTGGGCAGGCCCTGGCACAGGGTGGAATTCCCAGAGCAGCTGTGGCTGCCCCTGGATCCCTGGCAGTGCCCAAGGCCAGGTTGGACACTGGGACACTGGGAGGTGTCCCTGCCGTGGTAGGGGTGGGGCTGGGTGGGTTTTAAGGTCCCTTCCAGCCCAAACCTATTCTATTCTATTCTATTCTATTCTATTCTATTCTATTCTATTCTATTCTATTCTATTCTATTCTATTCTATTCTATTCTATTCTATTCTATTCTATTCTATTCATCCCTATCCCTATCCCTATATTCCTATATCCCTATCCCTATCCCTATATTCCTATATCCCTATCCCTATCCCTATATCCCTATCCCTATCCCTATCCCTATCCCTATCCCTATCCCTATATCCCTATCCCACCTACATGACATCCATAATGAGAGAAAAACTGTTGCTATAAGGCTGTGCAAAACTCAAAGTATAACATATTTACAGTATAACATTCCAAACAAGAGCTGCATGTTGTTTCCTGGGCTCTGGGCACCATTTTCACCTTGCACAGACATGAGAACACTTCCTACAGAAGGGTGTTTTCCTTTCAAGACATCATTCTGCCCATATATATTTATAATTCTCCAGGTTTGGATTTTTGTTAATGTGCATGTTTCTTCTGCTTGGAAATCTGTGCAATGAAATTGCTCAGAGTCTAGATGTGAATATCAGCATAAATCATAGTGAGTGTGGATGTGTCCTAACACAACAAGCAAGTTGAATCCTCCAGTAAATCCACTCACTCCCTCACCTCTTCAAGGTCCCCCTAAACCAGCTGCCACCATCACAGCACCTCTATATGTGACACTGCAGTCAGCAGCTTTCTCTGGGAAACTGCATCTGTCACTTCAGCCAAAAATCCATTTTCTTGCCACTTCTTGACTTCATATCCCCAGGCAATGCTGCAAACAGGGCAGTCTGGACTGGGACCTGCTGGTGTCCCACAGCCTGGACTGGCTGGAAATGGAGCAGCTCAAAGAACAGAGCAGAACTGATCCCGAGAATGCAGTAGGGTAAACACATACAAACATAAATCTACTCTGTGTTCACTGCACAGCAATATAGAAGATTTAAAAAAAAAATGCCAAATTCTATCTGATGAAACCAGTGGAAGATACCTTTGAAGTTAAAGGGAAATGTTCCCTGAGGTCAGAGCATGCTGCTGAGGACACTTAGCACCTTTTGAAGAGCACCTGATGCTGACTATTACCAACACATGGTCTAGACAGACTACAGAACTTCACTCCTTCACGTTTCCCACTCCTTTGAGTGGCCCTTCTGGTACAGTCCCTTCTAGTTCCAAAATGCCAGGAACTTTCCTCATTTAAGGTCTTTTCAGACAAAACTTACTAAAAACCACTTTATATTTCAAGTGCCTTTGAAGATATGAGAAATGTGTTGAGAACTGGATACAGAAAGACTTTACTTCCTTGTTGAGGCTGGTGCCTAATCAATATTTGAAAAGTTTCTTTCCACGTAAGTTTTAAAGTTTTCTATGTAAGTTTTATTGATTTCTTTCAAAGACAGGCTGGATAGGGCTTGGAGCAACCTGGTCTAGTGGAAAGTGTCCCTGCCTATGGCAGGGGGTGAAATGGGATCATCTTTAAGGTCCCTTACAGCCCAAATCACTGTGTGATTCTATAATGCAAGATGAAGGAATTTAGCTTTTTCTGGGGGAGATAATATTAATTTCAGGTCACATTTAAAATAATACTTGCAAAATATGGAATTAAAACTTTCAATGTGTAAAATTACAGATCCATGCCAACTTGCATGAATACCATAGTCCATTTACAGACCTACATTTTTAATCTTTTCAAGTTCATTTAAAAAGGACCTTTTGGATAACCCACAGCTTCAGAAATGGCAAGAGCATTTAGAAAAGTTTATGTGACAGTCAAAAAAATAATAAATGAGGTTTAGTTTGGCCAAGTACTGGTCCTGTTATTAGAACAAAGAACTCCCAAAGTTTGGAGAGACTTGGATATGTGTGTGTGGTCTTTATAATAAACAAAGTGACTTGGAATCATCCAAAACATTAAGATGAGGTCTCAAAGGAAATTTCCAGAAATAGAAACAACCAATTTTTATTCACTGAGCTACTTATTTTCCATGAGGCAAACTAATAACTCAGTTAAATCAAAGACCCATGAAGAGTTGCTTGACAAGCTGGTGTCAAGAGAGAGAATTCCTGACCTAGAGATGGGAGGAGTGCTCTCTGCAGGCATTAAATGAACATTTTTCATGGGAAGGTCGTGACCCTGGTACACAGGCAAAATTACACCACACAGAGTCTAGGTTAGCTTGCCTCTTCTTCCCCTGGATGTCTCAAAGATTCATTATAAAGGCATTTTTCTCACAGGAAATCTGAAAACTGAAGCTTGCTCAGTAAATTTCTTGCCTTCTGTGATTGCTTGGCTCTCATTGCAATTGAGGTAACTAGCATTTCACACTTACTGTTTTTTAAGGATACTCTTAAAATCCCTATCAACAATCATTTTGTGGCTTTGCTAATTGCTGTTCTAATAGCTGCATTTCACCTTGGGGGTGGCTGGATTTCTGTAATGCTGGAACCAGTCTTTCCTTGGTGCACTCACAAAGCAAAACCCCCTCAAAACTGTCAAAACGAGAGAGACATAAAGTCAGAGGCAGGTTTTAATCTTTATAAAATAGATTTTCTAAGTACTTTAATTCTTGCTATTCTACAAAGCACAAGACCAGCCCAATTACAACAGTTTAATGTTCAGCAGACCTGGAATACAGTCTGCTTCAGGAATTTCTTGTGATTCACCTAATTGGGATTTGGAGTGCTTAATCCCATTTCTACTATCCCGATACTCCTCTAAGCTATGTTCTCTATTTTATTTGCTTCCCAGGAATGCAAAGCATTCTTAGCTGTTTTATAGAAACTCTTGCTGCTCCATGGTCTCACAAAACAGCCAGAAAACCCCTTTGACAAAACCCTGCTGTGTACAAGGAAAGCATTTACTTCCAGATGATCACACCCACGGGAAGACATGAGGTACTTTCTTCAGTATATTTGCCTTCCTCTGTCCAGTCATTCTGTTATGTTAGGTGTTATTTTTGACAATATTCTCATGTTCAGGCCATGGGAATTTGTACTTTGCTCGTTTCTGAAAACAGAAGTTGCATGAAGGCTTGAGGGAGCCTGAGCCATGCTAAGGTGACCATTTGACCTCTGATTTATGCTGTGAGTAGCATGAACATTCATGCCCTTTCCAGGTATTCCATTAGTCTTATTTTCATATTCTGCTTCCATAAATTTTTGCAATAGCTTTTCTGCAGATGAAACACTATGCAGCCTCTGTTGAGAAAATAATAGGAGGTTTGCAAACCATGGCCAGTGGGAACACCATCAACCCACGTATCAGCTCAGCAATGTTTTTACTGAAATTGTCTGCAGCTGGGTGATTGGAGTGCAGTTTATTTTCACAAGCCATCATTTCAGGCAGTTTCAGATGGCTTTTTATGGACATTAGTGACATTGCCCTGCGTTAATTGCAGGTACTATATTTATTTTATTTCTGTGCTGCTATTCACATGTAGGGAGCTGTTGGAGGGTCACCACAGGATCACACCCTGGACAGGGCTGGGAGGGACCTCTGGAGATTCTCTAATCCACCCTCCTGCCCAGACCAGGGTCAGACAGAGCAGGCTGCTCACAGCTGCCTTCAAGTCAGGTTTTTGGTATTTCCAAGGATGGAGAACCCAAAATCCCTTTGGACAACCTGTTCCAGGTTTGGCTGTCCTCACAGTGAAAGGATTTTTTCTTACATTTCCATGGAATTTCCTGCATTTGAGATTGCTGAGATTACCTCCTCTCCTTTCAATCCATACCACTGAGAAGGCTTTGGCTCCATCTTCCTTCCTACCCCTGTCAGGTATCTATACATTCCTGCAATGTTCACAAGTGCCATCAGCAAAGGAGAAACTGGAAGGAAAAAATAACTGGAATTTCAGTTGCTTTAGCCTTTTCCAGCTTCATTGATTTGTTCTACTTCTTATGGAACAGTTTTACATAGCAGTACTGCCTGCAGACCTGAAACAGGCTGAAGGCTCCTCTGGGCTGGAGGAGAATAACAATTCTTCCTCTTCTATTCTGTGGAATAAGCAGAATTGTAGCACAGACTGAGTTAACCTCTGAGAATGAAGGCAGAGTTCCACTCTTTATGCCTTTATGGCAATGAGAAGTTCCTATACTCCTTGTCACCAGGCTGACAGAATACACAAATAAGAGGAGCCTCAATTTCCACTCTGCACAAGGAAGATTTTGACAATAAAATAACACCTTCTTCTATGAATTTTCAAATTTTCTATCAGAATAATATATTTAAATTGAATTTTTAATGAGTTAAAATAGCAAAAAGGCAAAGAAATGTTTGGTACCAGAAAATAAGTAATAGAGAAGGAACTTCAGGTATTTTACCAGCTTGCTCACTGTCTTCCATCCCCACAGTGTGATGAGGGAGAAAATAGGAAGAACTGAAGTGGGAAAATTTGTGGGTCAAAATAAAGACAAGGAAATTACTTATCAAGTATTACTGAGAGCAAACCATACTCTCAGCCCAAAGCTTCTCCTGTGCAGGTGAACAATGCCAGCTCTGCCAGCCTTTCCTCCCAGCACAGCTGCTCCATCCTCTGCTCATCCTGCTGCCTCCTCTGGGCTCTCTCCAGCAGCTCCAAATCTTATTCAAGAACAGGAAGGATCTTGGTGGATTAAAACAGGAATATTCACCTCTTGCTACAAAGGCAGTCTGGCCAAGTTGTGTCATTTACAGAACTCTGAGCTACTTAACAAAAAAAATTTTCCTTTCCTCTTCTGACAAGTCTCTACCTGTACTATCTACTTAAGTTTTTTGCAGAAGTGCAGCAGCTCAGGGTCATTAGAAGAAGCAGGGCAAGACCAATAATGACCTCGCAGCTGTATTGTACAGGCTGTGAGGAAAGCAGAGAGTTTGTGTCTGAAACCCTGACAATTTCACATAATGAATTAAAGTTCTAGTGCAAGTCTGCCTTTTAAAAGACTGGAAAAAAAAATCCCTTTTTTGGCATATGACACTAAAATGTGAATTTCAGCATTTCTTCAAAGGCATTCACACATATAACAGGAAATAATTCTGTGCATATTTAGTGAGCATTTACAAAAAGAGTCACCACTTCTGTTCTTTGTGTCATCATAATATTCATTACAATGAATTTTAGTCTAGACAATTTTTTTCTCATTATTAAAATGTTTATTCATAAAAAAATTAGTTTCACATTTAGGAACTTTGTATAATTCATTTGCATTAAATAACAGTTTCAGTGGCTTTAAAAAGGAAACAACTCTACTTATTTTCTGTATACACATCTCTTATAAAGGGCCTTGAATATTTAGGTAGCTATCATTTCTACCACCTTGGATTTCAGTGTAATTTATCAGGCTTTGGAAAAGTATTTCTGTAATGCCTCGATTAAACAAGCATTCCATTGCTAGATTAATCAGAGCTTTCATAATATATCCACAGAATATTTATTTGAATTAGGACTGGTTTTAACTGATACCTTCATGATCAAGGACCGCAATAGGTATTTAATAAAACAATCAAATACTTGACTGCTGTTCTCTGTGCTTAGACATTATTGCAGCTCCTGCTGACTAGGTTAGAAGTGGTGCTAAGGAAGATTCAGAATAATGGAACAACATGTAAAGTCATGGGAGAATGTATGAATAGAAAACCCACACAGTTACCACACAATCTGTTCTTGTATTTGCCCATTAACACAGATTTACTGTGTCTTTACACAAATGAGTGCAAGTGTGCTTGATTCTAAAGGCTTGGACCAAAGATTCTTGACATCAACAGAAAACTCTCAAAGAGCTTTTCAGCAGAGCTGATATCATCTGTGAGATAAATCTCCCACACAAAAAGATATTCAGCATCAGATCTTCTAATTTAGACTCCAACTATTATCCTTCAAACCAGGGTTTATGCTAAAAGCAATCTGATAATTAACTCAGCTGGACACATGACTCTTTCCAGAGTACCAATGTTCTCTGCCTGCTCAGAACAAGGCTTGAGTCCAGGAGCTTTAGCCCTGTAACACTGGTGGCAGGTAGGGACACCAGGGATGAAGTCACAGACTGTTCCTATGGGGAAGAAACACACCCTGTTGAAAAAATAAACATCCCCCAGAGTAAGGGTGCTTTTGAAAAATTTAAATGTACACTCACAAAGAAGAACTACTGGTTTGAATCAGTCCACACCTTCATTCTTTGTGCTAGTTTTGTATAAGAAGGCTTCACACCCCAATTAAAGTTCTTTTTTAGACCAAAGACAGTGCTTTTGTTAATCTGTAGTAACGGGACATTACAGCCCTGTTTAAACCAGAATAGCACTCAGAGTTGTGATGTGTCCTCTGCTGTCTCAGTGATCCAGGGCAATATGAAATGTTGCTGGGAAATAAATTCTGACAGCCAGTGCTGTAGATCCATTCTGACTGTCAGCCCCAGATTTCCCACAGGCTCTGAAGCACAGCCACACTGGGCACCCATTTTTACTGCCCCAAAGCAAAGGACAGCCTTTTCTTACTCTTTCTAATACTTACACGGGTTCAGATCACAGAACTCTGCAGTTCTACTTTATTCAAGTGCTTCCTTCTCTTCTTTAGGAAAAATTGCCCTGCATGCCATGTAATTGCACTATCAGTGTGAGTGAGGAACTGGATTGAACTATGAATAGGGTACAGTCATCCCAAATATTTTCCCAGTTAATGATCTGCATTAAAATAAACCTGCAACTTCATCCATTAGATCTCCGCTCTACAGAAGAAGGGAAATGCAATCAAAACAAAAAAGGAAAAAAATTAGTTTTGACCTCAGGGCATCATTGTTTTAGCTATGGCATCATCTAAAATCAGGAAACTATCAACATTCTAGGAGTGTAAATGACCTTAAATGGTGTGTAACATCATAGATTTAGGTGTCAATCTTGCTTCATGTTTTTATTCCAAAGGCCTTATTTTCAGCCACTGCAATTCACCTTTGAGTGCCTTAGGTGAAGTGTTCTCAATGTGAAGGCATTTACCTTTGACCAGAGGGAAATACTCACCCACTGCTGTCAGATTTCTCTCATCTTAAACACCACTCTGAAGGGAGACTGCTCTCCATTCAAACTCTCCTATCCACTTCCCTTTGGCTTTCTTAGCTATCTTTGAGGAAGACAATTAGCTTATTTTTTAGTAATTCATTATATAAATGTATTGCACTGACCTTTTTCTCCTCCTCCCCTCTCCTCCAAAAAAATAGTGCTGGATATTACTGTCTGCTTTGTTTTTTCCAATGTACTCACTGTAAATCTTAAATTCATTGATACCTTCTCCAAGCAGTGGCAAATTGGGACATACTTCTCTATTATTTTCTGTCACTTTTTGATACAGATAAATATCTCAAGACCTTAAAACTGATGGTCCTAAAAAACCAGATGGGGATCTTTCTGCTAATGGCAGGGGTGTTTGCTCTCACAAAGGCATGAGACACCCAGATTTTGGCCAGAAGCTGCCGTGTACCCAGGGGCTGACTTAAGGGAACTTCTCATTCCACTCTGAAGGTGCTGCTGGCAGAACCTGAGCTGGGACCAAGGTCCCTCCAGAGCTGCTCCCCCCACACCCACACCAGGTTTCCTCACCAGCTCAGCCCCAAGATTCCTATGGCAGGGTCTCAGATGTCCTGATCCTCAAAATAATTTAATTTTGGTGCAACAACTTAATAACAAAACCACAGCCTGAGCTGATACCTTTGTGTAGGTCAGTGCTGGCTGATCCTTAAATGCCAGTTCTGCTGCCACCTTGTCCATCTGCTAGCTGCTCCTGCCTTTCCCTCTCTTCCAGCAGAGTATGGCACAATGCACAAATGGCAGTGCCCAGACAAATACCTGAGGAGCCTGGCCCCAGACTGCTCCACATCTGCCTTTATCCAGAAAGGAGAACAAGACACTCTTGTTAGCACAGAGCACAATCAAGCACATGATATCAAAAGCTGGTGTCCTGGACATGGGTAGCACAGGTTAACCAGATTAATTCTGAGTTTGAAGTGAATTTTAAATTAGAGTGAGTATATATAGAGGAAAAATCTCGAAGTCTGGCCTAGATCCAATGAAACTACATATTGTTTCAGTATATCTATTAGATATTGTTTTCAATATCTTCCTGCAGCATTTTACAGAATCACAGAACGTGAGTTGGATATAAGAATAACCTAGAAGGACCCACCAGGATCATTGACCCATCCCTGTCCCTGCAGACCCCCAGCAGTCCCCCTGTGATCCCTGGAGTGCTTCCCAAACCCTCGGGGCTGGGACCATTCCTGGGGAGCCTGGGCAGTGCCAGCACCCTCTGGGGGAGCAGAGCCTTTCCCTGCTCTGCAGGCTGAGCCTGCCCTGGCCCAGCTCCTGCTGCTCCCTGGGTGCTGAACCTAGTTACACAGAGCAGATATCTGTGAACCTGAGCACACCAAGAGCCCTCCACCATTCCTCATTCAGCTTCCCCTCCAGACCTTTCCCCATCCTCCTCCAATCTGGGACTTAGCCTGACCATCATTCCAGGTCAGGCACCCATCACCAAACAGGACTTGTATCCCAACCCTAAACCTTGGGAGGCATTTGCTTAAGTTGTGGTGACCCCAGGAAAAAGTTCCAAAGGAGTTATGGGATTGCCTATGTTTGTACCTCATACATATTCCTAACCCTCCTTTCCCAGTTAATTATCACCACTCCTGGTTCCCAGAATGTTCCCCCTTCCTTGTATCCCCACTGGCCCTCAATTGATGCAGTGTTCCACCCAGCCCACCCCACTGGACCCTGCCCTCCCTTACCCACCTCTGCACCACCTTCCCCTATACCCATCAGACCCTAACCTCAGCTCCACCCCCTCTCTGGCCCCATATTTATACCCTGGACCTCCCTTCATTCTTGTCTTTGACCACTGGCTCCTAAAGAGACCTTGTCTCCTTGGTTTTTGTATTTTTGGACCTCATCCCACATTTACTTTCTTATTAAAGTTTTATGTTACTAAGTCGTGGTTGTTGTACCGCTCTTGTTTTATTTTTGCCACTTTTGCCCTAATATCTGCGAACCCTAAAAAGATTGTCAGGGACCACCCTCGACCCTAATACTCTTCCTCTAAGCCAGTCCAAGATGTGGCAGTAGCTGGTGGTCCCTTGCCAGTTGCCCTCTTCAATTTGCATTATTTAGGTGCAGGTGTAACTGGGGGACTCTCCACAACAGCTGGGTGACATCTGGCAAATTTGCATCCAGTTCCTGCTGCAGGAGAAGCTGTTGGCAGGGAACAGTAGGTTAGCAGGCTGCCAAAAGCACTGATGGTGAAAGGAACATATCGACCTCCTCTTCCTCACCGGAGCCCAAACACAAAGCTCAGGGACCAAAAAGAAGCAGAATCTCCCCTCAGCAGAGGTCTGGCACCTTCAGACAAGCTCCAAGTCTGCTTGCACGGAGTTGCTTCAGAGCCCAGGAGTTCTCAGGTGTGCAGGAGGAATGAAACAGGATTTCAGGAAACCGTTCTGCAGTGGGCAGTGAGAAGGGCTGGCAGTGCTTTTTCAAAGGCATTTCATATTGACACTACAGTTTCTCTCTGATGTATTAATCCACACACCAGGAACTGAGAAACGAGACCTCAATTCCAGTTTGGATCATCTGGCCTGAGCTTCCACATGGATAAGAAGTGCTGTGATAGCTCTCTATAGCAGCTTAATTTCAAAATCGCTGAAGCCTGAAAGCCTCAAATGAGTTTCCCCTTTCTGAAACAGAAAATAAAACTTCAAGGTCCAATTGTTGAAAAGCTTCCCTAAATCTCCTGGGAATCACAGTTCAGTTTTATACAGCAATAACAGCCATCATAGCCATAATGCTTAATTAGAATAAAGCCTTAGTCATAGAAGATCTAATGCTTTATGTACAACCCTTCTTACTGTTAATCTTAAAAATGTATATATATTTTAAAATTGCTCTATTACATACAGAGTAATAAATGTCCTAAAGCACACAGAACATTGATAGTAAATATTGCATTTGAGGGGTGGAGGACAAAAATTTGAAGCGACTCTCCCCGTGACTGTTTCAAAGACAAGTCATAAGTAGAAATTGGAAGGTACCAACACTGTCCAACAGCAAAAAAAAAGTGATTGGCAAGGTCAGACTATGTCTAGAAGCAGCATTTAAACACTGGTTTTACTGAAACTTGAAAAAATTGCTAAGACAGGGGACAACAGAGTATTAAGAAATTAAAAAAGACTTAAGTAGAAAAAGGTTTTTCTCACAGGGAGCATGAAACCAAAATTGGTTCTGCAATTGACCCGAGATATTTGAATTGACAGAATTAAACCTACTGTGTCCTCAGGAAAATCATGTAGTATAGTTTTCCAATATTAGTGTATTGTCCAATTATCCTTCTAAAGATGCATAAATCACCATTTTACCCAAATGCTTTCCAAAAATCTGGTTATCAGCAACACTCCCACACGGTGCTGGCTCAGGTCAAAGCCCCATTTATTTTAATTGCTCAACTGTCCTTGTTCCAACTGGATGTTTAAAAAGAGTAAATATAAAAGAGCAAACAAAAAAAGAAAGAGTATAATAAAAAAAGAATGAGTAGTTGAAAAGTTCTCTCTCAACAATTTACATTGAGGGGGTTTCCCTAGCCAGGTGTGGTTTTATTTTCACAGCTCTTGATGGATTTCTTTTCCACATTCCAGAGTCACATCAAAATCCAAATAAATTATTAGCTGCTGTACGTCCTGCAGCAAAGGATTTCAGTGCTTAACAAGGTTATTGTTAAATTTTATTATATTTTAAATTAATGCGTGAGTACTGACGAGGAATGTTCAGCTCTGTCCCCTCAGTCTGTCTGCATTCAGTCTGTACTTGAAAAAAGAAAATTAATCCCCTTTCTTTTAGAAATTAAGGTTACCCAACTTTGCATGTGCTCAAAAATCTGTTACTTCTGTGCAAGACCAGGTTCAAGAGTAAGCAAAATACAGCATTTTTGACTTTACCAGAGGGTAACACCTGAAAAAGGCGAAATGACTGATTTTCAGACTGATTTATGCTTTGGCCTTCAGTTTTGAGAAATTCCTGTTATGCCCTGACTTGCCTGAAGATGGTACTGGCATCACACAGACCTTCCTGCCAGCTCCAAAGCACCGCAGCACAACTCGAGCACCTCATCTTGTCATCCTCAGTGCAGAGCTGAAACCATCTCAGGCAGCTGCTCTGAATATTTTAATCCTGCTTCTTCTCTAATTTACTGTAATTTAAATATAAAATAATAAGTTCTTCATGGCGCATTATTGTGCAAATAGCATTTAATGAAGCTATTTTTCTGCAGCTCTAACTTAGCTTTCCAGAGTGAGCATTGCTACAGGTGGGAAAATAATGGGTGTTTCAGTTCTGTATCCAAACCTTCAAATATGAGGAGTGGCTTGGTGGGTTTTTAACAGAACTTGAGGATGGAAAAGGAGAGAGAAAATGGAGAGGGGAAAACCAGCCCTGCCTTGGGGCTACCTGCAATGCATCACTTCCCACAAAATAAACTATGTAATGCAAAAAACCTGCACAAAACCACTGAAAAACACTGGTTTGAGGGAGAAATTAAGAAATACTTAAATTGAAAGGGTTATTTTTTCATGCAGTATTTCACTTTGAAACAGATGATGAAACACTAACCACCTGCTTATTTCTGGAGAGGTTTACTAATTTTTTAATAAAAATCCTAAATACTTCTTATTTAGAAGCAGGAAAACTGAGAGGAGTGATGAAGATGACTGGATCTATTTTATATGTATGTATGATGCAGGTTATATATAAATTACAGATGAAAGACATAACTTAGAGTCAACTGATGTCACTGAGCTTAAATGGCTTTGAATTTACATTTTTCAGATTTCATGTTTTCAGTCTCTATATAAACTTTATAATTTTAACCTTTATTTTTTATGTAATTGATTGATATGGCAACAAAATATGAGCTTGTTTTAAGGCAAAAGAAATCCACAAAAAGAAAAAATCCTGAATGTCCTAATCTCCCAATAATGAAATGTAAAAGATTTTTGTTTAAAAAATAATAATAAAAAAAAATTCTAAGTGCCAGGAAGCATCCTGGAGTCTAATGGGAAATCTCTTTTTAATGCTGCTGGAGACAAATGATACAAGGCCTTGAGTGACAGTCTCTGTTCACCTTGTGCTGAAAACAGAGTGTGAGGCAATATTCTAATGTCTACTCAAATGACTGAACAGATTTGTTTGGATCAAGATGCTTTTTGTGCTGTAAAATGACTCACTTTGTTCACACACACATGATGCTGAATGGAAAAGACAAACAAACCAACGATGCAACATATTGGGATGGGGCAGATAAGGCAAAATTTATCCACATTTTATAAGTTTCTACTCAGGTGGCAATGAAAATTCACCTTGGAAAGAACAACTATTAGAACAGAGAGCAGACTTGACTAATCTGATTCTATGGATTACTAACTTCACTGACTTCAAGGACTTCACTGGACACTGAATAACTCACATTTAATGGCCAAATTTTTCTAATAAAAAGCCAAAAACACACAATAAATTTTCACAACGATTCATAAATGTATGATAAAGACTTAAGAATATTTCCTTGTAAAGACAAGAGCCAGGGAATGGCTCCCAGTGCCAGAGGGCAGGAATGGATGGGATACTGGGAATTAGGAATTGTTCCCTGGCAGGGTGGGCAGGCCCTGGCACAGGGTGGAATTCCCAGAGCAGCTGTGGCTGCCCCTGGATCCCTGGCAGTGCCCAAGGCCAGGTTGGACACTGGGACACTGGGAGGTGTCCCTGCCCATGGGAAGGGTGGGACTGGGTGGGTTTTAATTTCCTTTTCAACCCAAACCATTCTGGGATTCCATGATTTTCAGAAGTCCTGAGAGAGCTGTTGCAGAGTCTGAATGTGGATCTTCCAAATTAAGAGTACAATCAGGAAAAGACATAACTTGCAGGACTTCAAGGGTTGATTTTTGATACCATCACACAGAAACACATATAAAACCTTCCCCTTCTGATGTGACCCCACAGATAAGAGATAAACCCTATAAAATTAATTGAGCTACCCATAAAACTTGGAGGAAGGGTCAAAATTATATTATTTCTCCCAGGTCAGTAGTGAAACACGCCATCACAAAAATCTGCTAGAAAACAGACCTTGACCTTTCCCCTAATCCAGCTCTCTGCATCAATTTCCACTTCAGTTCTATTTTCATAAAGATTAAACAAAAGAACTGGATGGCAACTGCATCTGCTGCCAAACTTGGAGTCAACACAAGTCTGAGATTACCCCTTAGCTACTGAATAATTAACATCCTGCTCTATATCATACTTATTATATCTGAAGCATTTCATGCTTCCGTGGAAATAAATTTCTGGATTTTTGTCCATATTCTCTATTTTCCAGTTCTTCCATGCTGAAGGAAGCAAATATTTTTCATTTGAATGAAGGACAATGCCAAAATGGCAACATCATGGTTTCACTTACAGTTAAAGAAGTTCCGAGTACCCAAGTGACATCCTGAATATTAAGGGTTTTTTTAAAAAAAGTTCTCTTGGACCAATTATTAATTGCCCTGATTTAAATACTTCCTAATGATCTTTTATGTCCTATTGGAAGAATCATTTTACCACCAGAATCTTCCATCTTTCTTTAATTTTATGTGATCTGAAATCTTTCCTTCAGCAGAGAACACATTATCTCTATCACTTGCCTATTTTCTTCTTATTTGTGAACTTATATCTTTTGATGATATTTTTGTGTGCTTGCATGCCCTTTGAAATTTGGATTCTTGGTCACTGAGATTGTGATGCAGCTTCAGCTGAGCTGCATTTCATATTTTTCTGAAAGACAGGTAACAGAATATAATGGTTCAGTGTGAACCACAAAGATTATTTGCTATTCTTTGCAACATGTGCCCAAAAAGTCTTCTAAAAATACTTGTTTCTTTAAAAGATTATTTGAGAGGTTTTGTTACTGCTGCATTCATTTCCCTTAATAGGGATTTCATCTTTTCAGACCATGTGTGCTTTAAATGGTTTTATTCAGGATGCATTTCTCTGACTTATTGATGGCTCTAAATTAACAGTACAATAACTAGAAATAGCTCTGATCTCCCTTGCTTTGGTGATTTGTGTGGAGGCTCTGCACAGAGGACAGCATAGCAAGGAGAGTTCTTGTTACATACAGAGACCCTTCCCCTTCCCCTTCCCCTTCCCCTTCCCCTTCCCCTTCCCCTTCCCCTTCCCCTTCCCCTTCCCCTTCCCCTTCCCCTTCCCCTTCCCCTTCCCCTTCCCCTTCCCCTTCCCCTTCCCCTTCCCCTTCCCCTTCCCCGAAATGCCTGGAGCCAAACAAAACCCACTTCATTTGCTGGATTCCTTTTGGCACAGGGACCATTGTGAGTTACTCCCTCCACAGCTGCTACACATGACCACACTGCCACAGATCTGTCCTATTTAGGATTTCAGTGCCAAAAAGAAATGATGACTTTGCAGGGGAAAACCACAATGCAAGACTCAGGTGAATGGATGCAGCAGGACACTGCACACTTAATACACTTAATTACACTGCAGAGTCAGAGCACTCATGGAGGCTGAGAACCAGAACAAGGAGATTCTGAGACCCGCTGTCACGGAAGTGCCAGAGAAGAACACAGATAATTGACATAATTCCTACCTTCTGACCACATTTAAGGTGTGTGGTGCTCTTATTAAGCTCAGACTTTTACCTATTCCTTATTTCTTCAGTGAAAGAAGGTAATAAATTCCTTTTTCAGTAAAGCAGGTGAGTCCATGGGCTCTAAGCAAGATACAGCAGACTTGTGCAGAACCAATAATGTTGGAAAATGCCTCCCAGCCCAGGGAGTCCCATCCCCACCTTGTCCCCAGCCCAGAGCTCTGGGTGCCACCTGCAGCCCTTCCTGGGACACCTCCAGGGATGGGCACTCCAAAGCTCCCTGGGCAGCCCCTGCCAATCCCTGACCATCTTTTCAGTGAAAAAAAGGAAGTATGAAGCCTCTCACAACAAAGAATGTACATTTTCCCAGCTCTCAAATTTCTCTAACTGTTAAATCTGTTTTGCCTTGACTGATTTCAGTCCTATTCCCTAACATTCATTTCTGTTCCCTGCAATTTCATAGGTGCTCTGTAATTGCCAGTTTCTAACTTCATTCTGGCCATCATGGGATTGAAAGTTTTTGTGTATACATTTCTTGCTATGCTCTAAGTCCAGCACAATTTGCACCTGCTTGTGCAGTTGACTGAGCTAGGAAATCTACTTTCTGTTCTCTTACCTGGAAACCAAAGCCAGCCTCTCAGACATGCAAGATGAATCTAAACTAAAGTTTTAGAGTTCTGCTTTCATATCTCCTTAGAAATCCATCCTAAAAATGATTTTGCTCATGGAAGCCTGACTGTAAGCTTCTTATGGCTGTAATTCCTGGTTTCAGCCAAGCCAACAGAAGCATTTGTCAGTGATTTTTATTTTAACCAAGGTGTGTAAATTCTAATGGCCAGTTAATTGGCAGCCAGGTTTGTATTTCAGCATTCTTTTTGATATACTGAAAATATCCAAGACTACAGGATTCCTCTCCATGTTTTTTAAGGCAATGTAGTTTATCTACATGGTTTATGTAATCCAGGGATGCATTCTAAAAATTCTGCAATTACCAAAAATTGTTTAAAAGAAAGCTATAGCCTACATTTCTTTTACCTTATTACTAAAAATAACAGTAATGTTTTCACTTACAGCAGTGCAGAATTTTTGCAGCTTTAATTTTTAAGCTCATCCAGCTCTCACTCTTTACCTTTGTATGTGTTGCATTGTAATATTATTATTCTTGGCTCCGTTTATAGCTTCATGAAAACTATACAACCTACTTTAGTATTCTTTAGTCCTTAACAAGTGAGTCTGGGAATTGAGGGGTAATCACTAATGGTTATCTGCCTTTCCTATTTAAAAACAATAATGATGTTCACTCATCCTGAACAAGGACTTTAATTAATCATTGTAGTAATGCAGACTGAAGTCCCAGTGTTACTATCACTGACACATAATAGTAATATTAAGTCCTGCTTAAATGCTTCTATTCTGTAAAGTAAATCTTTGCATCAAGACCCAATAATTTAGTAAAATTAAAATATAGCCCCATTATTCTAGTTCTCACAAATTTTTCAAGCAGGTATATTATTTTTAGGCACATATTGTTTTTATAATGTGAGAGCTGACAATTACGTTATTTAAAGTACATGTTTTCAGGCAGTGCCTAAATAAATATATTTTTGTATGTATTCTGTTTATTTATTTTCCTTATAGATATTTAATCCTTGTATTAAGAGACAAATTTCTCCTTCTATATGTATTTTCACTCAATTTTCAATGTATACCTAAATTCCAAACAAACCTTCAGGTTTGTTTCTTTGGGTTTAAGATTACCCTGTTTTAATGGGGATGGGAAGAACCCAACTTTGTGCATTACCTCCAAGACTGGTACCTTGATTGACTGAAATACAATCTTCACCTTCTATTTAGATATGGCTACTTCTACTTAATAGCCTAATTAGATTAAAAGCTACCCGGTGCATCTTTTTCCATGTGAATAATTCAAATGAAATGACTAATTAAATTCTGAAGGGAAGCACACAGCTATTTTCGCTGCTACCTTGGAGTTCCCATCACAGTGGCTACACACACATCTCCTTGTTCTGTCACATTCCAGAACATCCCCCAGCTTGGGAATGCTGCACAAGGAAGTGCTGCAAAGCTGAATTCTCTGCAGAGCAGGAATCACTTGTGCAGGGACTTAACAAACTCCAGTTTCCAAGGAAGACAGGATAAACCAAAAGGAAATGCATTTCTGCAGCAGCCTCAAATGTAAAGGGCCACATTTCATATACACTCTGCCCTATACAGCATCATACTCAGAAGGCAATGAATTATAGAGTGTTACTGGTGTGTTTTGACACCTCTGTAGCTGGACTCCACATATATTTATTTTTACAGGATTTGGTACTTTTTTTTTCCCTCAAGCCTTGCCACAGCTACTCAAGGAAAGCTTTGGCTAATATCAACTTTGCTTCCAATCCTAGATTTTCCACAGTTCTATGAAACATTCTGGTCCTGCCAGAATAAATGAGTGAGTCAGCAAGGCACAGAGATGGCAGTGCTAAAATGAAAAATAAAAATGAAATGAAATGAAATGAAATGAAATGAAATGAAATGAAATGAGAAAAGAAAGAAGGGAAGAAGGGAAGGGAAGGGAAGGGAAGGGAAGGGAAGGGAAGGGAAGGGAAGGGAAGGGAAGGGAAGGGAAGGGAAGGGAAGGGAAGGGAAGGGAAGGGAAGGGAAGGGAAGGGAAGGGAAAGAGAAAAGAAAAGAAAAGAAAAGAAAAGAAAAGAAAAGAAAAGAAAAGAAAAGAAAAGAAAAGAAAAGAAAAGAAAAGAAAAGAAAAGAAAAGAAAAGAAAAGAAAAGAAAAAAAAAGAAAAGAAAAGAAAAGAAAAGAAAAGAAAAGAAAAGAAAAGAAAAGAAAAGAAAAGGTCCTTAGGTTTCTGTTGGTTGACAGGGCATTCCAGAGCCAGGGATTGTGCTTTGCATTCCAGGCAGTTGTGGACAAATCTCTTGACCTCTGAGGTTTCGTTACCAAATTAGCAATCGTGGATGCTTGACTTTTCCCTACCTAGATCATCAGGTCGCAAACAAAGGTATCAATCACTGCCTGTTAGGCACCTTGGTAATGTAGAAATCAAAGCACTATTTGTCTAGCTGGGTAGAAACCTGGTATCAAGCTCCCAGCATGAAAATTGGATCTGACTTTTAATGAGGAGATTTGGATAGGTGGTCCAGTTTTGAACTTAAAAACACTGAGAAACACTTTCCGAGTATATTTTTGTCCTTTTAATTAGAACCTTTTCTCATTTTTTCAATCCCTTTCAACAACCCTCTAATATTTTTTCAGCCTTGCCTTTTGAGGGGCAGTCACAAAGTGAGGCAGATATACTGAACAAGGGGATATCAAAGCCTGAATTTCCCCTGTTGCTTTAACCACATGAAAGCTCTCCAAATGTATTCCCTTGCTCCTCTTAGTGGTTTGTATAATGAGATCAGTGGAAGTGAACACTAACATCTCCCTGTTCCATTTGCAGCTGCTGGGAGCTGAAGGATAGCTGTGCTATGGTAATGATTCTATTTGAAAAGGGAATATTTGCTACTGCATTCTTTGTTACTTTTTTTTTTAATGTTCTGACTGTGTTCTCAGTTTTGGGGAGGAAAGGGAGGAAACAGAAGAGCACTGGAAAGGGATGATCCCTGCCTCAAAAATTTAAAATCTGATGAGAAAGAAAGAGGACAGAACTAACTGGTGGTCTCAGAGGACAGAGGAAAAATTATGATAGGGTAAGGAGGAAGGAAAGCGAGGGGTTGCTTATGAAATCAACTTTTTCTGAAGCTCTGATGTCCAAAATAACTTGTGTCAGTCTTCAGAACTGGAACCGGGAAAGCTCTGCAAGACTCAGAGAATCCCAGAATGGTTTGCATTGAAAGGCACTGGAAGGCTCATCCCATCCCACCCCTCCATGGCAGGGACACCTTCCCCTGTCCCAGGCTGCTCCAAGCCCCAGAGTCCAACCTGGCCTTGGGCACTGCCAGGGATCCAGGGGCAAGTCCTGTCCTGGTCTCAAATATTCCTGACATGTTCAATGTCCTCCCTACAGCATCTTGTAAAAAGCACCTTTTCACATGATAGTATTCCATACATAAAAAATGATTTAACTGTTGCAGGTGCTTCACAGGTAAAGCCATGATAGCAACAAAACAGTACAGAAAAAGCTTCCAAAACCTGACATATAATTGGATTTATTTGCTGTATGCTGCACACATACTGCTGTGATGCCACTCCAGGCTATAGAAGCTGCTGCTTATTCACAAGTAAGGAATGCTTATGCAAGAATGCACCAGCGTTCCCAGACAAGATGCAAATAGTTTTCCTCAGAAGAGCTGTTTTATGATTCGTGGATTTTTATGGAAAAGACAAAATACACAGATTTTCCCTTTGGTAAGTTCTGGCTGGGAAACAATATAATTATTTTTATTTTTATACAGATATTCTTCTCCAGACAAAGTAGCCAGGGGATGTGTATTCTTAACATATTATTTTCTCTAATAATAGCCAATTTTGAGAGGCTTACTCCCACTCCTGGGCAGTGCAGTTGTTAGTACTTCTTCAGGGATCAATATGGCTTAGTCTTAGTGCTGAAGGAGAGTATCATTAGAGCTCTTTGAATTATTTATTTTTTGATTCAGGTACTGAACCAGGCAATAAAAACTAAGAAAAACTATGCAGATCAAATTAAAACTAAAACTTGTCATTTTTTTCTTCATCAGTTCTAGAATTTCAGAAGTTTAATTTCTTTTGCTTTGCAACTTAAAATGACCCTGTTTTGTTTCAGGGATCTTTTTGAAAAGCAAAGGAAAACAAAGAGGTAAAGTTGTTAAACTGTGAGTAGATTAAATTCTGGTTGTATTTTAGTGTTGGCTCAAAGGTTAGTCTCAGACAGACTAAGAGAGGAGATTGAATCTAAATCATCTTCAGGGAATTAGCAGCCTTGTTGATTTATTCTCTGCTTTACTAATTAATTATTTCATCTCTGAATACAGTTTTGCTGAAATCTGCATGTAGCTGGCACTGACTGAATTCAGAGAAAAATATCCAGCATAAAACTACAAAAGGTCTTTTAGGAAAGCTGTAAGGAAGATTTACACTGACCAGGCAAATGCATGAACAGGTAACAGTTACTAACAGCTGAGCTTTAGCATCCAAATACATATAAATGTCAAATAATCAGGAGATCTATCTTTTTTGGGAACCTTAGCGAGTTAACTTTTCAAAACCTGACTGGCATCACTTCACAACCTACTGAGAGTGATGTTTGAATACCACCTTGTAGGATTCCATGACGATCTTTTCCACAGAAATCTCTTGTAGCAGCATTTTACTCTTTTAAATCAGAGAATTCAGACATTTAGGAGCATAGTTAATTCTTCTTCTCTAATTACAGCATGAGCTAAGTGGCATCTGGGTACTTAACATATGATAACAGGCCATGGGCAAAGAGCTTGGAATGGGGTCTTTGAGGAAATATGTTGTTTTGGGGGTGCTTGTGTTAATTAAACCAGAATCAAGCAAACATGTTAGGAACTACATACACCTCTCACCTTCCATGGAATCAGAGGATAGTTTGGGTTGGGAGGATCATTCCATCTCATCCCCTCCATGGCAGGGACACCTCCCAGTGTCCCAATGTCCAACCTGGCCTTGGGCACTGCCAGGGATCCAGGGGCAGCCACAGCTGCTCTGGGAATTCCACCCTGTGCCAGGGCCTGCCCACCCTGCCAGGGAACAATTCCTAATTCCCAGTATCCCATCCATTCCTGCCCTCTGGCACTGGGAGCCATTCCCTGGCTCCTGTCCCTCCAGCCCTTGCCAATTGTCTCTGTCCATCTTTCCTGCAGCTCCTTCAGGCCCTGCAAGGCCACCCTGAGCTCAGCCCAAAGCTTCTCCTGTGCAGGTGAACAATGCCAGCTCTGCCAGCCTTTCCTCCCAGCACAGCTGCTCCATCCTCTGCTCATCCTGCTGCCTCCTCTGGGCTCTCTCCAGCAGCTCCAGCTCCTTGCTGGGCTGGAACCCCAGGGCTGGAGGCAGCACTTTGGCCCCAAAAACTCCCAAATTTAGGCAAGGGGATGATTTGAGCTGTTTGTAGTATTTGTTGATTAGCTGTTGGTACCTGTGAATGGGCCAGCACTTGTTAGTTCATTTCAATATAGAACAGAAAAAACCCTTTTCCCTTCCTTGTTTTTTGTAAATGTTTGATGCAGTATGTCATTTACCATCAGAATCAAAAAAATTGGATCAAACACCAAAATAGTTGCTTTGTCTGCCAGTCAGAGAACAATGCCAGTTGTCAACATTTGAATTATTATAGACCCATTTGACGTGTACAAAAAAGACTGTGCATTTTTGACTTGCCTTGTATTTCATCAGGAAATAGAATTACTTAATAGGATTACTATTGAGTTATATTGTACATTTCTATTTCAGTTACAGCCTTTGCACATTGCGTCTCTTTATACTTTACATATGTAAATATATTATATAAAATGAAAAACAAAACATTGAAGTGCAAGCTGCTTCATTAAAAATATTTATATGGTATATTTCAAAAATATTTTGAAACTTGAACAATTATGGTAAAAGAAAACTACACATGCTAAAATTTATTTTAATTACTCCGCAGAATCCAAGTCTCACAGACTGGTTTGGCTTGGAAGGAATCTTAAAGCTCATCCCATTCCACCCCCTGCCATGGCAGGGATGCCTTCCACTGTCCCAGGCTGCTCCAATCCTCAACATCCAACCTGGCCTTGGGCACTGCCAGGGTTCCGGGGCAGCCACCACCTGTATAAACATTAAACCTGTTATTTATGCTATGTAGTTAAAAAGGATGGATCAATCAAATTTGTTATTTGAAAGATCTTTATTTCTATTTGTCAGACCCAAAGAAAATCAGAGCAACAATGGGATGTTGCTCATGGGGAGCAGTGAAAACTGAAACTGCTTGACAATGAATGGGTACAGTGTGGGGAATGTTCCTCTCAGCATGTCTGATCGTAGCTGTGTTTTTAAGCTGCAAGCTGATAATAGCTACCATTTCAATTTCTGGCAAATAATTTGTTGCAGCTGTAGTTGTTCACATGCACCACTAACTGCCAGGGCATATATGGAAAAAATTCCTGTCTTTTGCAGGGTATTTCATAGGTCTTCTGCTATAAAACTTACTACCCTAAGCTACAAAAAATTTCTCAACTCCAAAGTGTTTCCAACCCTTTGAGAAAACAGAAGTCCAATGTACCTATTGGAATTCTTCACAGTGGTTAGAAGCAACCATCACTTCTGTTTACAGTACAGGATTATAAATTATATTGAAATATCATTCAGTTAGAGTCATCCTCCAACACTGCAAAGAGATGGATGGTCTCCAGGGTAAGGTTGTCATAAAAAGGAAAATCAAACCAGCTGAATAATACAATAAGTCTGTGTATCAAGCCAGCTCAACCAAGCAGTGATAAGAACTGTGGCAGGCTTTGAGAAGCTGGCTGACAGATTTCATTTGTCTTGAGTCCAGATCCTGCCCCAGTGTCATATGTCATATCCTCCCACCTCCCTTTGGTGTTCTACCAGCACCCCTCCAGGTGCTCTCAGGGGGTTAGAAGGAGTCTGCCAGTTAAAATGCTTGAATGGATAATTCAAGAGTACAAGTAAAGAGCCCATTTCATTTATTTTTTGGATTTTTTAGACACCACAGAATTGACACATGTGGCTGTGTGTTTACATATATATTAAACTTTAGGACACAAATATGTAGTGCGGTGTTAAAGTGGGACATTTGACATAAATAGTCATGAGAATGGAAAATGAAGATGATTAGTCCCTTTGACAATATCAAGAGTTATCTTTAAATCTGTGACTACTGATGCAACATTTTGAGTCACATATCAGATATTACCAGGGTCCCTACAATTTCAACACAAAGGCCTTGTCCATCTGCACAAAATAGAAGCCTGCCCAGTGTTTGCCACAGTGTTTCCTCTGTGACTTCATTTCCCCATGGATTTTAACTACGTTTTGCATTTGCTTCACTGAGGTAACAGAACCCCAGAATTTGTAAAGTTGGAAAATGCCTCCCAGCCCAGGGAGTCCCATCCCCACCTTGTCCCCAGCCCAGAGCTCTGGGTGCCACCTGCAGCCCTTCCTGGGACACCTCCAGGGATGGGCACTCCAAAGCTCCCTGGGCAGCCCCTGCCAATCCCTGAGCACCCTTTCCATGGGGAAATTCCTGCTGCTGTCCCCCCTGAGCCTGCCCTGGCCAGCCCGAGGCCGTTCCCTCTGCTCCTGTCCCTGTTCCCTGCAGCAGAGCCCGACCCCCCCGGCTGTCCCCTCCTGTCAGGGACTTGTGCAGAGCCACAAATTCCCCCCGAGCCTCCTTTTCTCCAGGCTGAGCCCCTTCCCAGCTCCCTCGGCCCCTCCTGGGCTCCGTTCCCTGCCCTGGACACGCTCCAGCCCCTGCAGGCTCTTGTGGCCACGAGAACCCAGAACTGGACACAGGACCTGGGGACTTAGAGAGAGTTCTATTTTACAGACCTGTCTAATGCACATTCCTGAGCTCGTTCTGGATGAGTTTTGAGAAATAATTCAGATTACTAAAGTGGATGTCCAGAGACACTTTGGTACATAAATATCCAGCTGATGATTCACCCACACTGCATCTGCTGTGGCTGCTCTGGATGTCCTGGTTTCACTGGTGTTTCCAAAACAGCACCAGGTACCTGTGCTCAGGTACCTGTGCTCCACACTGTGTGCGAACACAGCTCAAGAGCAGCTGGGCTCAGTTTTGGGAAGCAGCTCTGGTGAGTTAAACACTTCAAACAATCCAATATCTCTATTTCCTACTGCTCCAGCTCAGCAGGAGCTAGGGCTGGAGCATCATGAGCAGCAGTTGTCTACACAAGCACACAGACACGTTCCCAAAATCCACTACTCACCATTCCATGTCCTTCCAGGGATGAGAACAATGTGGACAAATCATCCAGTCAGGAACCTCAAGGCTTCGGGTTTTGGGCTTCGAACTCTGGCAGACACAAATTCTCATCTCATTTTACACAAATCTCTCCCCCCCCCATCTGCCTATACAAAAGGTATATAAAAAAATAAAAACCCCAATTAGAAATAAGTAATCAAAATAGCACATTTATTGAGTAAACTTCAGCATCTTTGATGTGAAATCTGTTATAATTTGAAAAACTAATCTAAAGCTTGCAACTGTTTCAGAAATCATTCTTCATGAGTACTGGATAGGTATAAATTTTAGCAGCAAATTCTTTGCTTATAGGAGAAATCTTTGGACATTATCAACACCCTGAACAGAAATGGGAAAGGATAAACTACAGTTTAAAATTTAATGGCACTTTTATTTCAGATCAGAATTGAAGGTTTTGCATAGCTTTTGTGGCCTAGTCCAACAGGTTCCTAAAATCAAAGGAATAAAGTTCAAGTGTAACATTATTAATTTAAAAAATTTACATATCTCTCAGCAAATTTCACTTTATATCTGTTGAAATGACAAGAATATTCATTCCCATAGCCGTTCTAAGGTTTTTGATCATAAACAGATCTCCTGAAGGGGGTCTACATAGACAAAGGGCAAATGTCCAAAAATTCCTGAGGTGCCAATTGCACCTGAGCTGCACATCACAATTGAGATTCAGCAGCCAAAGTGTAGAAGAAAAAGTAGTTCTAAAATTCCAGTTCACATCCAGTCAAGACATAGGATTCTACATTTTCAGTTTTATTAATTTTAAAATCTTTACTTTTCTATTTGTGAGCAAAAATAAAAGTTTATGTGAATGAAAACGTATGGAAGGAAAGAAAACAGTAACTGGAAGCTGCTGCCTTTAATCAGCAGCACTCAGGTATGAAACAGCTGCCAGAAAGCTGTTTCAGTGCATTGGAGTTACCAGCCCAGCCTGATGCCAGAATGCCTCTGGCAGTGTTGTTTTGACACACTGGTAATGTCTGCAACTTGTTAGCAATGGTTTTATTAAATCATCTTGTCACCAATTCCAGCTTTTATTAAGTTAACTTAAACAAATCCACCACTTAAAATAGAAAATATATTTTTTTTCCATAGAGTAAGTCTGGAAACAACATCTTTGAAATCTTATTTTCCTGTCTGTATCTAGCTCCAGATTTTTGTGTGGAAGATAGAAGAAAAGATAAGCACCTTTTTTTTATTTGTAAGTTTTAAAAATATAAAATAGTAAGATGAAATTATTTTTCACTCCCAAATTGTAAAAAGCGCTGCCTTTTAAATAATGTTGATCTTAGCCAAAATGAGAAAGAAAACCTGGTAGGTGGTATAAGATTTAACATCAAAAGGGAGCTCTCTAGAAAAAACAATATTTTTAAAGAGTTTACACTTGGTACTGTCAGTCATGTTTTGAAATTTGGTACCTTTAATACTTTAGGGTTGCAAAAACAAATTAAATAAAACAATTAAGTAATAGTGGAGCCAAAGGGTGTATGTGAAGGATGACACAAAACCCTTATGTGGCAGCAGTAGATGGATTGATGGCATGACACAGTTGTCAGGGTGACTCAAACCCTGGAAAAACTGGAATTGCCAGAGAGGAGGGGCCCTGACTTCCTAAGAGAGCACAAACTGCAGCACAGACTCCTAAATGAACACATACCCATGTGTCCTAAAGTTTGTGAACTCTTGGAGAAGAGAAAAACACAATATTTGCTTTAATTTAAGCCCTTTCATTCCACAAAGGTGCAATAAAAATGCCTAGTACATTTCAGAAGTTTCTAATTAAAATATTTTAAAACTATCCTGACATAAACCTCTACTTTCTTTTCACAAAAATAAACATAATTTTACTAATCATTGTAGATTAATCCTGATGCTTTTTTCACTCCTAGTTCTAAATTTAAGTTGCTAACAAATAACCTGATAAGAAACTACAATGAATCACTTTTTTTTTTATGATTGTTTGCTTTCTCAAACTAAATTATGCTATTTTTGGCCAGTTTGGCAGAAATTGATTGTGGCTTATCTCTCAGGGGTATCAGTCTCTCGGGCAGAGCAACCCAAAACTGGGAAGGGGAATGGATGCACAGCCCCATTCCAGCAAAATTTATGGATAGAGAGAACTGCTATTTCTCCTTACTCCTATCTCAAAGTATTTGGGTCAAGCTTGAGTTTCTTAAACTTCCAGAAAACTGGGAAAGTTAACGTAACTCTCAGGAGAATGGGCCTTCCTGTGTTCCTTCTGGGTGAATAAACAATACAATTGTTTCGAATGAGCTATTTTGAGTCACTTGAATTAGCAGGAGCTCCCTGTAGGAAATTTTCCTCCTCGTGGTGAATTCAGTTGGGATTTCTCTGTAAGCACAGTTTTAAAAGAGAAGATTGTGAGTACAGGAATTAGCCTGAGAATGATTAATCCCAGTGTTGTACACCTATGACTAGTAAGGGAGGAAGCAAATGTTCCTATACTGAAGTATTTGAAAAAACCTGCAAAATGCTTCTCATCCATGAGGACCATTTGCTTTACAATTCAAAATGGGGCTTTACACTCTCATAAATTACCTGCTTTGCCAGCCAGAACCCTCTAATCAGAACCTTAATTCTGAAGAAAACTCACCTCCACTGGTCACATGTTAAGGCCATCAAATACTCAACTAATCCTGTTGGTATTTGAATTCTTCCTCTTCTCTTTTAAAAATGAAGTGAGGGTGGGCAGGCCCTGGCACAGGCTGCCCAGAGAAGCTGTGGCTGCCCCTGGATCCCTGGAAGTGTCCAAGGCCAGGTTAGATGGAGCTTGGAGCATGCTGCTATAGTGGAAGGTGTCCCTACCCATGGTAGGGGGGTAGGACTGGATGGGTTGTCTCTTCCAACCCAAACCATTTTATGATTCTATGATAACCCTATGAAAGTACTTGTACTAGTTCAAAAGCAAACCTGTAAGAGACTCCAAGTCAGAACTACAATTTAATAGGAAAATTAAAATGAATGCAAGAGTACAAAAAGACTGACAGAGTCAGAATACAACCTGACACCCTGTCCATCAGGGCGCTGGCAGCAGTCCCATTAAATGTTGGCTGCAGTCCTCCTGCAGTCCTAGATGTGGTTCTGTTGAAGCAGTGATCCTGTAGAAGGGTGTGGTTTTCTTCTGAAGGTCCAGTGGTGGTGCAGAAAGGTCTGGTCTTCCTCTGGGAATACAGTGGTAAAAGGCTGACTGTGCTGTTCCAAATCTCAGTTTTTATCTAGGTAGGGAATGCTTGGCTCCTCCCCCTGGGTGGAGCATCTCCCAATGGGATGATGTAATTTTATCAGTCATGCACTGGGACTCAATGGCCCATTAACAGGAGATATCTCCTGGAGGAAGGTTGGGTTGTGAGAAAGATAAAGAACACTGCTTTCAACAGCTTGTGAAGATGGTGATAGAATGCATACTTCTGGTTACATCTTACATTGCAACCTAAGACAATACTCCGCCCCCACAACTGAGCTGCGTAACTGAATTCCAAGAGTTAACTAAAATATCATAATGGATTATCTTCTTTGAAATCCATCAGGTACCACAGGACAGTATATATGGGCAAAATTCATGCCTCAGCTGGAAGAGTTCATGATAGCTCAGCAAGACTGACTTACAGGTTATCTTGATCACTGGAGAGCCAGTAGAATTCTTCGGGTTTCCTATCTTAGTAAAGTCACTAAACCCTTTGGATTTCTAGTAAATACACAATGCCACATTTTGACCTTCTTTCTCTGAGATTTACAGCAAGGGCCACATTGTTTGCTTTGGAAACTCACTTGCTGCAAAGAGAAGCTGAAGCACATAAAGTATGACTTGGTGGGCTCCCTCCACCTTCAGCAGGAGCACAAAGCCATTCCTCATCCTTCAGTCAGTTCCGTCTTCAGTTGGTTCCTTAGAATTCCCCATTCTGTAGTCTCACTATTGCTCACTTCGTGCAGATACCAGCACAAAACAACTTTATCTGAGCAAGGTGGGAAAAATAACGGGAAAACTGACTTCAAAATCATGAGTTGAAAGGGGTTGGTTCAATAAGGAGCTTACTTAGGCATTCCACGTATACAATCTAGAACATGTCTAGTTATTGCAATTTAACTATGTAAATTAACTTTATTTAGGGTGAGAATGGGATTCCTAAGGATCCTCAACAGTACAAGACATAAATGACAGAACAAATCTAAGTGTTGATTCACTTACATTACAAATTCAGCTCCTTAGAGCTGTATCTGTATAGAGGAAAATATTTTTATTTACATAATTATAAACAGCATGCAAGGTGAGAAACTTGATTGAAATAAAAAGGGTTTTCTTTTACATTATAAAGCATTGTCTATTATACTTTCCCCCCATAAAAAAATCAATCACAGAATTTGCCCAAACACAACATATTTAACTGGATAGACAAAACAGGCTGACAGGAAGCACACACCATTGGGATGCTCCATGTGTCCCTTTGACTATGCAGAAAATCCATATTTTTCCAGTTTCATAAAAGAAATGGACATTACACATACTGTTAACATATTCTGGAATGAGGTTTTACAAAAGCTAATATTAGTATTCATGTGATACTAAGGAGTCACCAATCTGACCTAGATAAGAGATGTCTAGAATATAACCCATCTTCTTTTTAACAAACAAAATATTTTTATTCATGGAAAAAGATGAAAAGACTGAGTATTTTGCTTGGAATGTGAAATTTAAAGTAATGACAAGTCACTTAATACCAGCCTGTGAAATATCAGAATGCATCTAGAAAGGTTTAAAGAGTTTATTCATCTACAACAAAGGACAGAGAAAAACAGAAGCACTCAGTATATTTTGGAACAAAAAATTAATTACTTATGCAACTCGCAGTTGTTAAAAACAGGAAATGGGATTTTTCCCCAAGAACTTCCATTGGTATTGGAGTAGTCTTCAGTTCCTTTGATCACAAAAAAAAAAAGGTGAAAAACCTTAGGAGAAGTAATATCATAATATCTTATGCTAAATTCAACATTTTTACTTGCTATGCACTATTTATTCTATCTGGTTAATTTTGAGAAGTTTGGAACTAGAAATGCCTCTTCTCCTGCTCTCTTCCTTTCTGCAAATACATTGAAAAATTTTGAAAACAGTCCAGAGAATTTTCATTAACAAAGGGATGTCAAAGGCATGTCAGGAAAATCTCCAAGGAAAGTTTAGTAAATGTTTCTCCATTTTTAATAATAAGTATTGATTATTTAACAGCAAGGCTTCCAGATGCTGAAATGGCAAAAACACTGTTGGCAGCAAATCAACACAGTTGGAGCTGTCTACACTGAGTATGAGAAAATAAAGTTAAGTGCAGTAATCTTGGGAATTATTTTACTTCTCTAAGTAAAATTCCTTAGCCTACATTATTTTACTTTTAATTATTTCATGGTCACCAAATTCACTTTGTGTTGATGTTGTGCTTCAGCCAAGGATTGTTTCCAAACAAAACTGAAGTTAAAAAAAAAAATTAAAAGTAAGAGAGGATACAGCCAGGTGGAGTCTAGGCTCCTCCCAGGGGAAGAGGCAGGATTAAAGGAAACAGCCTCAAGCTATGCCAGGGGAAGTTCAGGTTGGACATCAGGAAGAATTTCTCCATTGGAAAGGTTGTTATTGAAACACTTCTCATCAATATTTGTTCTAAAAAGAAAGGGGTAGAAGGAAAAATTGTGACATCGTGTTGGCTCTTGGTTTGTATGTATTGATTTAAAAATCCATTTAACCGTAACTTGTTCAGTGCCTTATTATGCCCAAGGAACATGACCTAACCAGTGCTGAACAACTTCTGAGAAGGAGCCTGATTGATTTCAAATCCCAGTCATTTAACTCCAAACCAAAAAAAGCATTGGACTGCAAAGCAACAAATGTGCTTCAATCACAAGTGTTGATACGAATCTGGCCACTTGGGGAAAACCACCCAAGGGCACAAGAAGAATAAAGAACAACAAAGTGAGCAGAGATGTGAACAGACAGGAGCTGCTCATTATGGTTATACAGTAATTGAAACAAAGACTGTTTCAACAAAATTCAAAAGTCTTTAAAATAAAACAAGGTGTGGAAACTGAATTCAAAGCTGCTATGCATTTCTTCATCTATTCTGTGAGTTTTAGAGACTCCATGAAGTCTCCTTTTAGAGACTCCAAAGGCTGAGGAAGTTCTTGAATTTGACATTTTAAAAAGACAAGTCTTTTGCAAAGTAAATTTGAACAAGCTTCCCCATAAACAACCTGAATACCTTTCAAATGAAAGTCATACCTCTAATCTCTTGTCAGCATTCACAAGAAACTGCCTGTAACTCTGCAAATAATTCTATCCAATGGTCAGGCAAGTGGAAACAATTATCCTTTCAGTCTTAGGTACAGCACACATACATGTATATTCATTTTCTGATGAGGTGAGAATGGCTTTTCACCTGAAAAGAAGATCATTGAGAAAGTCTGTAGGATCAGTTTAATTAATCCTGAAAATATAATGGGAAGAATATAATAGCAATGGGAAGAGTAATATAACAAAAATGAGAAACACATAATATTCAAAATAATTACTGTAATATTCTTTTACCATAGGTATAGCAAAGACTGGAAGTGAGGAATACCTTAGTACATAAAAACTTGCTATAGCATCTCCACAGAGACAAGAAATAATCATTCACTAACAAATAAAAGTTGTTAAGCGTCAGACTGAAGCAGACAGAAACACAGGGTGAGGAATCCCAGCATGGATCATGGAAACAAGAGGCTGGGGAAACTCAGAATTGACATCTCTGGACATAACTTACTTCAGTATTACACATAATAATGCCAATTAATAATGCTAATTTTGATACTCTCAAGCTGGCAAATAAGGTCTTCTCCAGTGACCTGCAAACCGTACATCTGAAAAGAGCCCTGCTAAAGTCCAGCTGAGTAGTTCCATACAATTATTTTTTTCTGATTATCTGTGGTGAGAACCTGTGTCTTACCCAGTAAAACAGATTAATACAATGTTTTCTGATTTTGAGCATTACATCTGCTTCCTTTTGATCTTTTTTTAGAGCCTAACACTAATGATGAGGATTTTATTTCCTGTGTTTATAATAAAGCTGGCATTAGCTATATGTTCTTAATTAAAGCTTTAAGATGTATCAGACAAGGACATGAGTAGATTTAAATGTACTAAAATATTCTTCGAAAAAGTTTTAGCATTTTGCACTTTGCTTCCAGTGTGTGATCACACATATTTCACAGACAATGGAACCAGAGCTGAAGACTTTACAAATAGGAGCAGCATTCCAAAAGCTCACAGAGGAACAGGAAGAATGGATCATCTCTCAAAAACTGAGGTGCAGCAGAGAATGAAGTTCAGTTTCAAAATCTGCTGCAGGAATCGTTCAGCTTCCCCCAGTCCACATGGATTTTCACCCCTTCATCTTATCTCTGTGTTCAACAGCATGGGTGAGCACTGGGGTGCTGAGAATTCCACTTACTGAATTAAAAGTGCCTTTATTTCACCTTTCCATCTCAAGTCAGCTGATTCACGAATAGCACAAAAGCATCTGGCCTTAGTTGATAGTGGACACTGAGATATTTATTCATTTGTCTTTTATTACTGACTAAAACTGTGAAAACTGTGTAATAAAGGATTTGAAATACACAAATGAACCTTAATATCCACTTCTTCTCTGGTCTGAATTTATTTGCAGATGACAAAGAACTGAGGGCGGAGTGGGGCCTGGAAAAGTTAAGTAGTGGCTGCTGGGAATCTCTTGAGGTTTAACAAGGTCAGGTGCTAGGGCTGCATTTGGGTCAGGGCAGTCCCTGGGATCCCCCCATGTCCCTGGGATCCCCCCATGGCCCTGGGATCCCTCCATGTCCCTGGGATCCCTCCATGTCCCTGGGATCCCCCCATGCCCCTGGGATCCCCCCATGGCCCTAGGATCCCCCCATGCCCCTGGGATCCCCCCATGTCCCTGGGATCCCCCCATGGCCCTAGGATCCCTCCATGGCCCTGGGATCCCCCCATGCCCCTGGGATCCCCCCATGGCCCTGGGATCCCTCCATGTCCCTGGGATCCCTCCATGGCCCTGGATCCCCCCATGTCCCTGGGATCCCCCCATGGCCCTAGGATCCCTCCATGTCCCTGGGATCCCCCCATGCCCCTGGGATCCCCCCATGGCCCTGGGATCCCTCCATGTCCCTGGGATCCCCCCATGCCCCTGGGATCCCCCCATGGCCCTGGGATCCCTCCATGTCCCTGGGATCCCTCCATGCCCCTGAGATCCCCCCATGCCCCTGGGATCCCTCCATGCCCCTGGATCCCCCCATGCCCCTGGGATCCCCCCATGCCCCTGGGATCCCCCCATGCCCCTGGGATCCCTCCATGCTGGGGCTCAGCAGCTGGAGCAGCCCTGGGAGAGGCCCTGGGGATCTGTGGGGCAGAGCTGGGACCCCAAACCCCCTGCCCTGGGCTGAGCCAGCGTGGGCAGCAGGGCAGGGGGGATCCTGCCCCTCTGCCCCTCAGGTGAGACCCCACCTGCAGAGCTGCCCCAGCCCTGGGGTTCCAGCCCAGCAAGGAGCTGGAGCTGCTGGAGAGAGCCCAGAGGAGGCAGCAGGATGAGCAGAGGATGGAGCAGCTGTGCTGGGAGGAAAGGCTGGCAGAGCTGGCATTGCTTACCTGCACAGGAGAAGCTTTGGGCTGAGCTCAGGGTGGCCTTGCAGGGCCTGAAGGAGCTGCAGGAAAGATGGACAGAGACAATTGGCAAGGGCTGGAGGGACAGGAGCCAGGGAATGGCTCCCAGTGCCAGAGGGCAGGAATGGATGGGATACTGGGAATTAGCAATTGTTCCCTGGCAGGGTGGGCAGGCCCTGGCACAGGGTGGAATTCCCAGAGCAGCTGTGGCTGCCCCTGGATCCCTGGCAGTGCCCAAGGCCAGGTTGGACACTGGGGCTGGAGCAGCCTGGGACAGGGGAAGGTGTCCCTGTGGACACCTTCCCACATGGGTGGGACTGGATGAGCTTTGAGGTCCCTTCCAGCACAAGCCACTTTATGATTCTAAGATTTCCTTTTTGAAATGATTTTCATTTATCATGTACTTGCCTTGATCCGTGGTTAAGCTGCTAATAAAAATTGACATTTGGTGGAGAAAAGGAAACAAATAAGTCCTCTAGGTAAATTAGCAAGTTATTATATCACTTCTTGCATCTTGAATTGTTTTTCATCCTCTTTCCAAAGCTGATGGAAAATGCTTTACCAGCTCATTAACTCAGCATTCTGAGGACTAAAGAGCCTTTCTTACCTGCCCTTAAATTTGTCAGCACCTTCTGTATCAGAAGACAATAAGAGGCCATAAATATATTGCATAAATGAAAGTTTATATCTGAGAAGAGTAGCTATGATCATTAAACTTATGATCAAGCAAAAATCAAGCAAAATTCAGGAAATCCTTTCCCTTTGCCTGGCCACATGAATTTCTATTTGTCTTTGGAATAACTTGTGTGATTTCCATGTTCGTTATTTGCACTTACTGTGAACAGCATTAATGGGTCCTCCAGGAAAATGTGATAAATAACATAACATATACCTCTCTAATATAAATGTTGGTGAACATAACATATTGTTTTAAGCTATTAGCAACCAAAATATAATGACTAAGTTTTTTGAAACCCCTAAGAAGAGTTCCCTTGGTTGCTATGACACACAATTAGGTATTTATGTGTAATTTGGGATTCATGAGCTTTAGTGCATGGAATTGGCACCCTCCCATATGCTTCTTCCATATCTCTAAATTACTGTAGGTTGCCATGGTATTTCTTTTTTTCCTTCACATCATCACATTTTGCACCAGATTCCAGATTTCTCACAGTGAAGTAAGGCAGCTGGTTATCTCTCTTCAGTTTTGTTGGGCAAGGAATATGGATTTGCTTCACTTCCTGAGTTGTGCTCAGTGACAAAACGCAGGGAACCACTGAAGAGATAAATGTGAAATATGACTTCTGAATATTGCTATGCCAGCTCCTTTTCTTCCACATTTTCAATCATGCCAATTGCTTTCAATAGCTCTTCATGAAATAAATTTGGGAGAAATGATTTTGTAGAAGTAATGAGGTCACCAGAAGGGTTGAAAAAGCTGTGATCCCTTACTCTTTGGTGGAGCAAAATCTATGAGATGATATACACTAAATATATCTTTAATGCATATGTACGTTTTCCATAAATATGACAGATAAAGAGGGGTTTTAGGTTTTCCAATTTTCAGACAAGAGGTTTCAAATTCATTAAATTTTGTAAGAAGTGTCCAAAGGAAAGATTGACATTCAGTTGAAAAATTTGTCACAAGCGAGCCCACCTTGATTTTCAGACAAATGCAAATCCTTGTTCTTATCATTTTACTGTCTTTTAAAGATAGTAAAACTTCATTTATACTTAATAACTTTGTATCTGCAGAGTTCCACTCCCTCTGACAGGGCAAGTCCAACTTTCCACCAGTGCAACTGAGAGGACAGGGCTGCTCAGGGACTTTTAACACATCTTTAAGGTCTTATACAGTCAACTGCAAATTGGCTCCACCCAATAACCACACAGTAGGGCAACAGGTAATTTCAATTTATTTAGACATGAAAGCAGTCAGACTTGCTGGTTTAGGCACAGCTCTGTTTTCATGAGAATATCATGTCTGTGCTCAGATAAGTTATTTCTCTTTCATGACACAGGTATCAAGAATGATTCGTTTGTGAAGACCTAACTAAAAGACAGGAATATGCTAAAATAGGACAATGCTTTCTGGAAATGTTTTTATTGATTCAAGTGCAAAATTTACCTTCTCTTAAGTCTGGGTCAAAGCCTAGAACCAATCACAGAATTTGACTTATAATAAACAGTAACACACACATCCAGCTGCAAAGAAAGAGTAGTTCTCTTTTAGCCTGACTTGGAAATACACACACAATTTTTAAAAATTTGTTTTAAACACAGACAATGGGAAACTAAGCCTGCGTGATATCTGAAGACTTCTGATTTCAAATGTTTGGACTTAACGTCATGAATATTTTTCATTTTCAACCCCTTTGCATCTTGTGTTTTCTTTATTTTTGGTCTATTAGATGCCAGAAAACTGAAATTTCAGAGTAAATTATCTATTAGTCTTCTAAATACAACAGGTATGTGAGATCTGAATGGTAAAAATAGTTATGCACAACTTACAAATAATGCTAGACTTCAGAGTTCAGAGTATAATGCTATTAAAATATACTTTTTTGGGTTTATGGCAACCTAGAATTCTCTTCTTAGTGACTAATTGAAGGCAACATCAATTGCATTAGAAACGCTTATTTGTAATTGAATATTTTCCATGAAGAAGCTCTGAATTAAAGCTACCAAAGTCCTAATTTCATTTTATTATGTGCTTGGTGACCTCTGAGATTGAATGCAGACAACTTATCATGGCAGAAGGTGAACATCTCTGTCAAGGTTGTAAAGCTCCACTTTTCCCCTTAGACTTCTGTCTGAGGGGAGCTGACAGACTGGAAAAGCTGTGGGGCACAAAATTAATTCTACAACCACTTGAAACCTGCAAGGGTCTGGACAAGAAAAAGAGAAAAAGTTGCCTTTTATTTTATTTTAAATCAAGGACCATTGGGAATGCAAGTTGCAGTGATATATAAAGATCTGATCCCTCTAAGCCCTAAATCTATACTTCACTTAATTAAATAGCAGTAAGTTCATTTGCACTGATACTCTCCTGCTCAGTTTGACTCAGATGTACTGCATCAAAATCCCACATTTTAGTGTGAAGTGGCAATCTCAGGGCTCAGTTTCCCAGACAGAATCCATGCTTCCTGAAGTGCCAAGGAATTTTATATAATGCAAAACCCAAAAGCATTTGGGGATAGCAGAGAAAGTTCAGCTTAGCTTGGGTTTGCAAGCTGCTGTATGTAATGAAGAAGACTTGAGCAGTCCCACTTGGTAAATCCTGCCTCTACAAAAATATTATTTTTGTCATTGTGATTAATTAGGGACTTGAAGTTGTAAATAAGAGCTTGTTAATATCTAAAACACAGCATAATAAAAAAGGCAAGGAAAAATACTACAACATTGTTTCATTGAAAGAACATATGTAAACATTGATTTAATAAGGTGTTTCATATTTTTATTTCTACTTTTTTTTTTGCAGTAATAACAATCAAACCCCTGGCTACTACAGCAGTCAGGCACACAGATATGGGGAGAGGAAGCTTTAAGTTCAGGATGGCCCCTCCCTGTGAAAGCTATCCATTTCACCTTGACTGTAGCAGGAAAAAAAGTGATTTCTAAATGCATCAATAATCTAAGTCCCATATTTTGGTCCTTTGTTGCCCCTGAATCCCTTATCTTTGTGGCAGGCTGTGATACTATCTGTCTCACTGCAAGACAGAAAATAAGAGGCCTGTCAGGATGACATGCATCTAAAAGCACAAGCTTACTTTAAATGAAAGATCTTCCAACAACTGAGAGCATTTTCTCCTTTTAGTGTGTTGTTTGATATTGCTTTACTTGCCAATACATTCGGATGGAGGGCAAAAAGCAGGAAAAACCTTTCTACTGTCCATGCTCAGGCTGAGCAACACGGAACAGAACTGGACTCCTGTGCCTGGGATTCTGTCCAACCACAACCACATTCCAGTTAAAATCCACTTTTATTTATTTTATATTACGTATAAGTCAGTGTAATAGAGTCAAGGTAAACAATAAACACAAACTGCATTTCCATGGTACAAAATATTTACAGTAATAAACTGAATACTGATGCAACCCCTTGTAATCCCCTAGGTTTCAGCACATGTTAAAGATTAAGCACTGAGCAACATATTTATCTCACTATGAAATATTTATCTTCCTCTTCCTTTAAAGGATAAATAATCTATTTCCCCTGCAGCAAAAATATTTGGCTTTGAAAGTACTTGTTTTCCTTAATGTGATTTTAATACTTAATTAAAAATTACGGGCTTCTTTGAATGGAATACATGTTATAACTAAAATAAAATAAGAACATAAATAAAAAAAAATAAAAATAGAAAAAAAGAGTCTCACAAAGCAAATGAAATTTTAGTTTCAATATTAACTGCAGCCAAATCATATAGTATTTCAGGGACATTACTGAGTTAACTCAGAAATAATCCAATGGCTGAATTTTGCTGTAGATGTCATACAAAAGTTATTAGAGTTTGAGATTTGTAAAAACATTCACTCTAGCTCTTTCTTAATCCTCAAGAATTCAGTGATAACCCACTCACAACCTTTAGTGAAATCAGAATTAAATTTCCAATCCACTTACCAGGTATAGACTAATTACTTGTTCTCCCTCCTAAAAATCGTGTTCTCCCTCCTAAATCTGTTCTCATCAGAGGCAAATATTTTGGGCACTGTATTTGTAATAATATAAATAAAATAAAATAAATACCAAAATTAAGGTATTCATAGCAATATGAACTCAAGCACAAATCAAGGTGTTGGGCAGGTAAATCTGTGCGAAGACAATTGCAGAAGATAATATGGTAGGTGATGTATTTTTCAATAATTTTTCATATTGTAAATTGTGAAAAGTTCACATGAAATCCTCTTCTGGCCTTTCTCTTAAAATGCTTTCTGTACAATGAGTTTCCAGGACTGTTTAATTGCTGCCATACACACAGAGTCCATTGATGTACATTTAGAGCACTCAAGGCAAGACACATAAATTGCAGGTAGAATTTTAGCAACTCTAGGAAAATATGAATGATAATTGTAGGAAAGCAAGAGGAATTTATATAACTGAGATTACAGCAGAGTGAGAAGCAGGTGTCATTCTATTGTTTTTTTTCTTTCATTTCAAGTATTTGGGGCTTTGGTTTTTTAAAATTTTTCTGACAGCAGAGCTGTAATTATTACAGACTTGCAGTAACTAATTATGTCTTCTGATGTTGAGCAAATTGCTTCTGGACACCTGTAACATGCAGGTCTGCTTTTCTGATAACAGACATGTTCTGCAGTGTTCTGTTCTTAATCATCTCACTCATTTAAAGTAAAAAGAATGATATTTTCAAAATCTCATCTTTGCAAGATCAACTTGGTATTCAGCAAGCTGTGTGTGGTAAATCTTTCCAAAGTGGTTTGATAGCAAGTCATGGAGACAACTGTACTTTTAATTCTCTTTAGAAAGTAAATTTACATTGGCTATAAATGTAAATCGTTCTCATATTTGACCAGTTTTCCTCCACAGGGTACTTAATGGTCCTGTAAAGTTTTACTTGACTTTTGTCACTCAGAGGTAGTTGGCAGGTGAAAAAACAGTGGAAATAACAAAGCCTTGACACCAAATACTCAGCACCCTGCTCTTCATGGGAGAAGCTACCATTAAATGGAGATACACCCAAAACCCAGGATCCACATTTGAGTAATATCTGACTGTAGTGCCTGGCTGTGGGTGTAACAAATGTGCCTGGGCACACTGAGCCTGTCAGCCTAGCCTTGCAGATGTGCAGGAGGTACGTGAATACTTCTGGGAATGTAAATCCAGCTCTTCTTGCACAGTGAGGTTCAGCATTGGAAACCCGGTAGGTATTGACAGAAGTGGACTGTGAAAGACCCTGTTGGCATAAGATAGTACAGCGAGATGAACAGAGCACTGGGATGTAGGGAATGGTTCAGGACTGAGACTGGGAACTCACCAGACCTCGAGCAGCTCATGTGGGAGTGCCTTGCCTTGAGTGACCCTGTGTCACACGAAGGTGGCACACTGTTGGCACACTGCTGCAGCTGCTGCAGTACCAGGAGCACAATAAAGCCACTATTTTCACCTCCTTTCATATTGAGCTGAATATTCTAAAGTTTGTTTAAGTTATGTTCTTTTTCATTTTATATCATGATCATCTCAAAGACCAGAAGCATTGATATCCCAGAGGTGTGTGATGCTGCTCAGTGTGGTTCATTCTACACACTCAGATGAAAAAACACTGCATGGGTTAATGGTATTTATTCAGTTTATGGCTTCCAGAATGCTGCTGCTTTATTGTCTGTTTATGTCTTCTGAGAAAATACATAAGCAGTACAGTTAAAAAAAGTTAATCTCAATAGAGTTTTCTCTGAATGCATTCCTTTGGTGCCTGTGATTTACTCTGCAATCTGCTTCTACTCGAGGGCACTGCTACTTCTTTGTTTAGTTTTGTTGTGTACTACACCATTATTTTACAGAACATTAAATATCACCAAGAAAATATTAGGCCAGTGTAAATACAATCTTTGAAATGTGTCTTGTTATTCATAATAGGGCATCTTGTGAATTTTCACCTGGGCTATGCATCTATTTCACTTCAGCAGATGTTGCTGATACTCCTAGGGGTATTCTAACTTTCATAGCTTTATTTTCTCACTGAGTAACCAGATGTCAGACCACAGAAACCCCAAATCCTGATGAAATTGTATGTCTGTTCCAGTGATCAGAATACAAATTAGGTATCTAATCTACCCCAGCAGGGCATAACTACAGATTGAACACTGCAGGCAAAGCCTTAACTGGTGCTTACTTTGCATTTCTTCCAAACATATAACACATTTAGAAAGAATGATTCTGAAGTCTACACTCTGCTTGGCTCTGTCAAGGAATTGCTGAGTGACTTTTTCTTTATTGTCATTACCTGGTCGATGGGTTTAATGGGGAGATAGAACAAGCTAGAACAACTAATGTGATCAGAAGCACGCAAGAGGTTCACTATGATGGGAAATTAAACAGGTTACACAACTTCCCCTTCCTAAAGAAAAGACTGGGAAGGGAATGTAATGGAGATCTGAAAGTTGCTAGGGATGCAAAGAGCAAGTGGATGTGTGTTCTTCCTCAAAACACAGGAACCGGGGTTTATTTAGGGGAACCATTAAACCAAAGAACTCATGCTACCAATGTGTTTGCTACATGAAAGTGTGAAGATAAAAGGTTATACGGCTTCAAAGAAGGATTACAGAAGGTCAGGAGACAGAGATTTGATATTAACTATCAAACACTGATATCTGTGGGCAAGATCTTCTACAAGACACCCACATTTCCTGGAACCTGGGAAAACATGACCCTAGCTATGATGTTTTCTTTCCCTAAAATTCCAGTAGTCTCTTCTCTTGGAATGAGATGTCAGAATAAGCTAAATTTAGTCTTGTGTGCCCATTACATAATCAGTAAAACATTTATTACAGAATCACAGCATGGTTTGGGTTGAGAGGGACCTTAAAGTTCATCCAGTCCCACCCCCTGCCATAGGCAGGGACACATTCCACTATCCTAGGAGCTCCAACCGGGCCTTGGACACTTCCAGGGATGGGACATTCAAAATGTCTGTGGAAAACCTGATCACATCAGCTCATGAAATTTCACATTTTCATGAAGCAGGGGATCTTCTGGTGTTAATTTATAAAAACCTACAGAAATGCAAGAGAAGGAAAGACTGGGCTGACAATAAATATTTTAGTCTCTGGAATGTTTTATTTCTCTTTGTCTGTGCAAAATTAGCAAGTATAATGCTTGATCAAATTCACTTTTGATCTAGATAAGCACTCATGATCTTAATTTTTTAAAGGAAAATGTACTTTGTACCTAGTGATGTAAACAGAAGGCAAAAGATACGCTTAAATAATGCAGGGATTTTGTCACAAAGTCTGCAGCCACAGATTTCCACCCAGGGAATGCCCAAACACTGTGTGAAATCACTACATCCCAACCAATTCCTGCAGTCAAGAGAGTAACAACCTGCTTGACTAAGTTTCAAACTTAAATCACACAGAACTAGAGGTAAAAAGGGAATATTACATAGAGCAACTACTCACTTGTGTCAAAATTGGGCAAGGATAATATTTTATGAAATATCAATATATTTATTTTTTTCTTCCCAGTTGTTTTAACATTTTCTGATTTGTGTGAGATTCCACACATGTGATTTTACATGTGATTTTAACTTTAAAAAATAAAATAGTGCCTGGAAAAATCTAACCCATTGTGCACAACTGCAACGATAAACTAAGATTTGTACTTTATTTGTAACCTGGTTTTTAAAATATGTCTTGATTATATTTAATTAAATTAACTGCTCAGACATCTGTATTATACTGTCAGAGTTATTCCAGCTTCTTCTGAAGAATTGAAGATTTATAATGCCTTTCAATTGGTTTAGGAAATTGGTTTTTTACCACCTTTTAGCTGGTGGTAATATTGAACTGGAATTTGAGCATTTTGTTTATATGTCAAATTATCCAATCTATAAGAAAATATAGAGGACAGATCACATATTTTATCAAGTTGTGTATTGGGGAATAACAGTTAAAAATCAAAATACCAGCCAAGACAAAGACCATAAAGAGCTCCCAACCCAAATATAGCACTCTTAAATTATAAAATACAACAAATGTTTTATCCAGGCTAATATTTCATTAAATAGAAGCAGTAATTCCCACGGTGTTAGCAACTAAAAAGCAGAATCACAGGGAAGAAAGAAACACACAAGGGCATAGGAAAATCCAACCTAATGTTAATTTAACTTGCCCAGAAATTTAGTACTATTTGAAAGATAGTACTCTTAGTAATATCAGGAATATATTTATGTCTTTAACAAGTCACAATGTCCAAAATCAGTATTATTACAGTAGAGACTGGCAGTTATAGGGATTTTAAAAGTATTATGGAGAAAATTCTAGTATCGAAAATAGTTTATCACCAAAACTTCAACCAAAAAAAAAAAAATTAAGCAGATCTCTGGGATATGTTTTGCCTTTAGACAAAATAATCTTTCATTCATTTTGTGCATAAAAGCAAGAAAACATCTTCAAACCCATTGAAGCCTTCTTTAGCATGATACTAGTAATGTCATAATATCAGTAAGAAGTCTGGGTTGCTTCTAATATGTTATACATATAAAACAATTTGACTTTCAATTCCAGTAGAACTCCAGAAGTCTGAACTGATCTGTTTTTCATACCCAGCTCAGGTTTTAGTTACTACATTTAAACTGAAGACACCTGAAAAAGTTTTATATTCAACTTCAAAGCACACAAAAATGCTCCTGTGTACCCCATGTGGTGGTGGGGGGAAAGAAGAATTCTTCAGCTTTAAAGAATGGTTCAAGCACTCTCTTTAGCAGTCTGAAGAGAAAGCTGGAGCTTTCCATAAAAAGATTAAAGAGCAGGAGAGACAGTGGAGGAAGATCTTTCCTCCACTTGGACATGACAGACGATATACCATGTGCCAGTAAAATAAATAATTTCTAGCAGGGGGAATACACTTAACAGCTGAGCAACAGAGATGTAACTTATCCTGTCAGATCATGGGAGTAAGACAAGGAATTAAGAGTCCTGAAATAGTAACAGGGAACAGACAGAAGTAGTTAAGCATTCTACCATGTGACGCCAGTGTCAGACCCTTTGAAGACAAATGTGGCATCTCAGATGAAAGTATTATTGTTATGAATTTAATTGCCTAATAAAGGCTACAGAGATGGCAATTTATAAATTATTTAGCTGTTCTGCATTTTAACAGCTTCAGTTTTCTTATGATATCTTCATCTTCTTAATCAATGTGGAAGCCATGATTTCCAGCTCCCCTCCCAAACCTAAAGGCAGCTCTATAGCAGGAGCTTTGTTACACTGGGAAGAGACTCCAGCTGTCACTGAGTTCAGGAGGACAACTATGTGCCCCACATGGGTTTAGACCTGCATTTTATTGGAACTCAGCATCAGACTGGCCTTAAAAAGCCAAACAAGTGTCTTGGATACCCTCTGATGAAGGTTTGTTGGTATTTTGTTGGCACACATCAGCCTCTGACATTCTCCAGTGACATTAAATGTATCATGTTAGTTTGGGTGTGCTGGTTCTTAGCACAAACATTCTCATTATTAAGTATTTCAGATAAGACTTGGAATTTTAGGTATTTATTCTAATTAATTTTAATCAGAAAATATGCTGGGTAACTTTTATTTGCTTTAGTTTAATATGTCACCAGATTTATAAAAATTTCTTTGAAACTTTCCTTCAACTTTCCTTCTACCCTCAAGGCTACCTTTTCTGAGTACATCATGTCACATTTCTCTTGTGAACAAAAATGACAATTTCTACTTATCCTATTCTTACCATCACAAATACAATTACTTTTAGTAAAATAGCTTATTTTCCATGATATCTGATATATCCTCAAAACAATTACAGTATTCATTTAGAACATTTCTGGCCTTTAAATTAGATATGTAAAATAAATTTTATTTACTGACTTTCTTATTAACATGTTCTCTTTCTTTAGCTGCAGATATTACATATACAATATCTTCTCAATGCAAAACAATAAAAAAAATACACAAAAGCCCTTTTATCTGTACTTTTAAAAGTCACACCCAGGAATATAATTGGCTCTGAGCATAAAACTGCAGTTTGGGGTGTAGATTTTGACAACCAGTGAATAAAAGTTTAAGAGCATGCAGGAAACTAGTTCCAGACATTTGTCCCAAAGACAGGAGGGAATCTAATAATCTGCAATTAAATATATAAATGATAGTTTAGAGAAGAGAATAATTAATAGCATGCATCCTTTTGTGGGTTTTCAGGTCTTGACCCAGTCAGGTTTGCTGTAGGATCAAGAAAAAGTTGCTCACTCTGTGCCGATTGTTGCTGACAGCAATTTTCCCCATTTTAATTGTTGAATTATTCCTTGTTCTTCCACCAAATGCTTTCAGCTCTCAGAGCTGAGGGGAGACAGCCTTGGCCCAGGCAGGCAGGGGACCATGGCCAAATCAGGCAGCACAGCCAGATCTCCATGTGCACATGGCTCTCTGTTCCATTTGCAACTAAAATGTTTCCCAAATGTTTCTTTTTGCACAGCCTGGCAGCACCATATGTGTTTTTGGACAATAAATGACAAACAACTGCAAAAAACCCCAAAGCTGCATTTAACACAAACAGTGATGTTTTATTTCATTATAGCTGTAGAACGAAAATGAACTGTCTGAGTTTCGTTATCACCCGGGTGAGGGGCAAGTGAAAGTGATTGGTAATACCTCAGGCTTGACATGATTCTAACTCCTAATTAAGCACAGCAATTGCAGTTTGAAATGTAAGCAGACTGCTCTCAGAAATGTTCCATTCCTCCACAATGAGCACTTGCACACTTGGATGCTTTTCCAGATGAAATGAAAAAGGAACACATTTGAAGCAAAGAACCCACCTTCATGAAATGGCTTTGACCCTACCAAATTTACTTTCCCAAAGTCCATTTTGGGATTTACTTTCCCAAATATTCATCTCTTGAGGATTTAGTTTTCTTTCAGGCATCTTCAGTTACAGATCCCACAGAAGTGACAAAGTCCCACTGTATTCTTGGCCAGAAAATTATCTGTTAGATGGTGTGACAGCACTATAAGGCGTATTTGAAAACCTTCTGTCATCAGCAATTCCCTGTTGGAATTGGAGGTGAAATACTTTGTGTCAAGCATAGTGTCACTTAGCAATTGTTCACATGAAACTTGTGTTATAACCTCTTTATGTTGTAAAGGGAAAACTGGATATTCTATTAACAGCCAGGACAGGAGCTGATGAAAACCTTCTTGGGTACCCAGAATCACCATACCTGATTTATTCTGCTGCTTCCAGGACATATCCACACAGAAGATAAAATCCAAAATTTGCACAGCATGGAAAAGTTTAATTAATTATTTCTCCCTCCTGTACAGCCTAATGCAGTCAGGAAACTTCAACCTGAGGTTGCTTTCGTTTGCTTTAGTACAAAGAATCCCTCTAAAAGCACTACTTTGGTATTTTTCAAATCTACTCCTGAATTTTTATAATAAATTTGCATCTCAGCCCTTCGGTTGAGGCAGGTAATTATGCAGTGCACAACTGTCCTGCCAACCAGGAGCTGTTTTCACTCTGTCCATCCCAAATGCCATGCACTGGTTTGTGATGAGGAACTGCTTTTTTTGTGAATGACAGCCATGACTTCAGTGCAAATTTGGGTTAAATATGGGATTCTGTGCACTTTAAGGTGAACATGAATATGGCAAAATAAAACAAACTTACAAAATGAAATTAATAGAATCACAGAATATCATGAGTTTGAAGGCACCCACAGGGATCATTGAAATCCAACTTCTGGCTCTGCACAGGGCTATCCCAGGAATTATATTTATATTACCAGAAAATGACAGAATGGTGCAAAATTGAAGAGAGAATTAACTTGTGCCACAAAAGATCCCATGGCAATACATATTAATATTTCCTTTAGGGATTTGATAACTAAAAGTGCATGATCAGAGATTCATACCTGTATTTTAAATACCTCTGACATCGTGGAACTGTAGGCACATTAAAGTTGTATTTGGGTTAATCTGTAAAATACTTTTTTAAGCTGAGTTAAAATACATGTTGATAGAGGAGCTTACATGAGAAATAAAACACCTTGTTTCCAAAATCATCTAGGGAATTGAGCAAATGAAAGTGTTACTGATGGGTAGAGCTTTATAAAGGGAAGGCCTAGTAACATGGCTGCGGCCTGTTCCTTGGGCTGGGCAGAGGGGAACTGTGGGGAGCGACTCAGCTGGGACAGGCTGAGAGAGACAGGAGGGACTGAGATGGCACAGAGGCTGAGGGACGTCAGGGACGTCAGGGAAATGAGGGACGTGAGGGATGTGAGGGAAATGAGGGATGTGAGGGACATGGGGGATGTGAGGAATGTGAGGGATGTGAGAGGAATGAAGTACATGAAGGATATGAGGGATGTGAGAGGCCTGAGGGACATGAGAGGCCTGAGGTACATGAGGGACATGATGAGAGAAATGAGGGACGTGAGGGATGTGAAGGACATGAGAGGAACGAGGGACATGGAGGATATGAGGGACGTGAGGTACGTGAGGGACACGAGAGAAATGAGGGACGTGAGAGAAATGAGGGACATGAGGGACATGATGAGAGGAACGAGGGACATGAAGGATATGAGGGACGTGAGGGACATGAGGAATGTGAGAGAAACCAGGGACATGAGGGACACGCTGTGTGACTGCTGAATGTTCACATTGTGGTGTGTGGTTGGTTGGTTGGCTTAGGCTTGTTCCTCAAAAGAATGTAAACTGATAACTGGCTGGCTGCTTTCAAAGGGCAGGTTTTTGGCAATAAACAGCACTCCTTTGCACCTGCCTGGGGTCCCGGTGTGGCTCATTATTGTGACAAAGAACGAAAAGAACAACTCTGTTACAAGGGTAGATACAAGCGTTGTGATTATATTGGTTCAACTCTAGGTAACACAATTATTTTATTCACTTAGTTTAGGAAACTGTTCTGCAAAGATCAGTTTTCCTAAATTGGTTGGATGCGCATAGCAATTCCTTAATAATAGAAATTTTTATATCCAGTAGAGGCATGCATGGCAGATGTTTAATGCAAAATCACCACAAGTCTTCATTGCCAACTGTTAGGAAGACGATAACAAATTTGACATAGTCTTAAAAAAAAAGACATTTCAGGAAATCAGGAGCATCTCTTTCTTCTTTTCAAGAAAATTTATTATGTTGCCTTATATATTCCTTCCCCCAAAGTATTTTTTTCCTTTACTGCTTCCTTCTCGTGGCTCCCTAAGCAAGCAATTATGGCTTTTCCCAAGCAATTTATGTATTTTGTTTTCTAAAGCCTCTGCAATTTGAAAATGCGTAAGAGAAGTGCTGGAAGCAGCCAGGCCACCATAAATTCCCTACTGCTGCTTTTTGTGAGTCCATCACCAGCACAGATCCTGTCATTGATCTGCATGTGCTGGAGCTCCACTGAAATCAATGGAGACTGCTGCAGGAAAAAAGTAATCAAAGGCAGGAAACTGTCTCCTAATGAACAGCCCTGAAGTCTGTCACAGCTCCCATTAGCAAAACTGACTCTGCAGAGTTCCCCACACACAGCTTGGTGCCAGACAGGATTAGCTTGGGAACCTGGGTATTTCAACACTCGTCACCAACAAAAATTCTGATTTTTTCCCCACAGTTTTCCTCCCAGAGAATGAGACATAGGTTTGTTATTTTGCTCTCGTTTCCCAAACATACTCTAAGATTCCCTAGGCACTTCCTCATTCCTGACTGAGTTGAGGGAGGAACATCCTTGGAATGGCCATCAGATGTGGAAGAATATTATCAGGAACAGGAAAGACCATCCAGGCAATCTCTTCCTGAACAGGCCACAGTGGAAAAACAACTCTAAACTGCACTTTCATATTTACCTGGGATAGTGAAAGGTGTTCCTGTCCATGGCAGGGGCTAGAACAAGATGAGATCCTTCCAAACCAAACCCTTCTATGATTCTACAATTTACATTATAATTTACATCCCACTAGTTCTGACCTGCCACAATTCTTAGGGGAAGCCCAGACTGTAACAGAAAGTTAATTCAGCATTGTAGAAACTCCTACTTGATTTCTGCAATTCCATTACATGAATTAAAGGTGCAGATAGCCAAAATTAAATTTTCCAAATTCCCAGGGAGGGAGACTAACCCCATTAATTTTGTTACCGCTTCATCTTACTCCACAAACTACCTTGCTCATAATTAATTTAAAAATAATTTAAACAATATATAGTGACCTACATGATCTCTAGTGATCTAAAGGATCATGAAAGAGAATTTTACTGGTTGCCTAACCCTGTGTGACTGATAGGGAGTCTGCCAGTGACATAGGATAAAACTAGACCTAGAAAACAGGTCTAAACAGTTCTAAAGCCATAATTTGTTCTTCCTAATATATTAAAAATTATTAAAAAATATTTCTATATATATTCAGAACCTACAAAAGGAACTTTTAAATTGTTAACACAATTTTTAAAGTCTTTAAATTAAAAAAAAAATTAAGTGTAAAACCACACTCTTGACTATGTCATATTAGACAACAACACTGTGAAATGTGAGAAGGCATCATGAAATTTTATGGTATCAGTGATTCCTAGTGGAAAACTGTAAATTCTCCTTGAGCAAAGATAACCTGGATTTACACCAGAACCACAAAAAAACATCAGATATTTGTAGAGATATCCAGGAGGAACACTTATAATACAATGATACTGGAAAAGCATGGTCACTTGCTAATCCCACAAGATATGTCCAGAGAATGTGAAATATTATTTATGCATTTTCGCAATGTTTGTATTTTCACAGAGGATTGAATAAAATATTGGCAAAACTGAAGGCAACTGGAATTTACTGCTGACTTGGAAAAAAATGGGAATTTTTCTATGTTTAAAACCCAAATCATAACAATATTTCGGTGATTCTACTTGTTTACTTTTTGGTTATTGAACTTTTCTGCAGAAAATAAATGCTGCAATAATCTCTCCAATATTGATGAACTTTTTTGAGGCCATTAGAGAATTCAGAGTGGCTGAAGTAGCACTATCCTTCCATCTGCTTCCAAAAGGGCAGACCCACTCTGGAACTACCATCCCATTCACCATGCCAGAGGTTACATGGCATGAATGTAACTTGGGCAAATAATAGATAATGTTGGGGATTTCAGTGGGATAATGATTCTTCTGAAGCATATTGTTCAAAAGAATTAAATATTCAGAGTAATTAGACACTTTGAATTGGAACTGTGATTCTTAGCAGCTTCCTACACTAATTTTGTAATTCTTTGGGTTTCACATGTGCAAGGTTAAATAAAAAAAATAAAATTAAAAGCATGTATAAAATGCAAATGTTTACCAGAAATAAAGCATTATGCAGATGAGAGTTTCAGCTTTGCTGTATATTTTTGTATTATTTGTAACTTGGAGAAATAGATAGTTGGCATCAAGAGACAGATAAAGTCTTAAAGAAATCTGTATACCCATTGTGCAATGAAGCATGAAGTAATTACACTGAAAATATAGTCTCTGGTCCTGCAGACCTTCAATTTCCCCAGCACAACTTCCAAATAATTTGCTTTCATGTCAGTGAAAACAGAGGAGCTTAGAAAGGAAGGTTCACCCACCCAGTTTGGGAACTGGATTTCATGAGAACCGCTCACCACAGATAATCCAGTTTCATTTCTGGTTTTATAGTGAAAATAGAAAATTGGCTTTGATCAAATACCATAATTTAATAAACTGTATAAAAATGCTTCAGGTATAAAAGGTGTTCAGAAGCATCTGTGATCATGGGATATTGATATCCTTTAATCCAAAGGCAATTTACCTGGCAGGGACAAAGAAACTTTGTCTCCATCAATGTGATTCCTACTATCTGTCACTTGAACTGCTCCATCAGATCCTTCCGGCAGTATTTTAGTTTAGATTGTGGATCTGGGCTGTGTGACTGCTCCAGGAACTTCCAATGGACATTGCTGTGAATACTGCATCCCCTAAACTACAATTGCATGTTAAAAATAATTATCCCATCTTACCACTCCTATATTATTAATTCCATACAGAGGCAAAACCATCTGAAGGGGGGGATGAGAGAATGTCAGAGGGAGAAAATAACAAAAACAAGTTCTTTTCTGCTCCTCAGGGGTGCAGGCAGATGGACATCACATTGTCTTCAGAATTCCAAAGAATCTCAGTTATTAGATTTTCAGGAGATTTTTGTTTTTTAAAGTCTTGTCTTTTTCCTCAAACAACATGCTTAATTTAAAGCTAATTTAAATTATAACTACTGTTGTAGTGGAAGGCCAAGAAGGAAAATCCCAGGTACAGACCAGTAATAGGCTATGATTTCATTCACACAGGGCAGAAGTCAAATCCTGCTTGTTTCTCACATGGTGCTGCCACTGCCTGGAAGAGCAGGCACAGGGATTCTACTTCATGGAATAGCAGTTGAATACACCTTTGCTGATCCTGCCAAAGAGTAAGTGCACTCATCAAGACCTGAGTTAGAAGTTCTAAATGGCAATAATATTGTTCCCAGGGAGCAAACATATCATCATCCTCTAGCTGTGCTGCCTCTGGTTTTCTTTTCAAGCTTTGCTGTCTGTCAGGCTGATGTGAGGACAGCTACACTGCAGCAAGAGCAGTCACTTAGCAACTTTGCTGTGCTCACTTGGGAGAGAAGTGTTTCCAGGGAAAAGTTGCTTATTGATCCAAAAGAACTCACTGTGACTCTGCTGTGCACGCAGATAAGGGCAAGCTCGGCAGGGTGATTTATACAGATGATTGATAGATATGCCTAGAATGGATGTGAATGTGACACTTAAACCCTCCAAAAATAGAGTCATTAAAAATGAAAACCAAGCATTTTTGACACTTCTTCAGCATTTAAATAAGTTCCTAAGAGATGAAATACTCAAGGGACAGGAAATTTTGAGGAATGGCTAATTTCTCATTGTAGAATCAGAATAGTGTGGGCTAGAAGGGACCTTAAAGCTCACCCAGCCCCATCCCTGCAGGGCAGGGACTCCTTCCACTGGCCCAGGCTGCTCCCAGTCCCAGTGTCCAACCTGGCCTTGGGCACTGCCAGGGATCCAGGGGCAGCCACAGCTGCTCTGGGAATTCCACCCTATGCCAGGGCCTGCCCACCCTGCCAGGGAACAATTCCTAATTCCCAATATCCCATCCATTCCTGCCCTCTGGCACTGGGAGCCATTCCTCCTTGTCCTCCATGTCTGATGAAAAATCCCTCTCTGGCTTCCTTGCAGACCTTGGAAGGTGCTTTGAGGTGTCCACACAACCTTCTCCTCTCCAGGCTGAGCAGCCCCAGCTCTCCCAGACTGGCTCCATATGGGAGTTGCTCCAATTCCCGCAGAAACTTCATGGCCTCCTCTGGGCTCTCTCCAGCAGCTCCAGGTTCTTCCTGTGCTGGGCCCCAGGGCTGGGGCTGCTCTGCAGGTGGGGTCTCACCTGAGCAGGGCAGAGGAGAAGAATTCCCTCTCTAGATGTGCTGCTCACACTGCCTTTAATGCCCTCATTTGAATTCCTCCTGAGCATCAAGATCAAGCAACAGGACAAGAGGAATGGGCAGGGGCTGAGCCCAGGAACTGCCCCTGCACAGGAGGCACAACTTCTGCCCTGGGCAGTGGCCAGCCCTGAGCAGAGTGTGCAGAGAGGCTGTGGAGTCTCCTCCCTGGGGATATTCCAGAGCCCCATGGACACTCTGCTGTGCCCTGTGCTCTGGGATGGCCCTGCTGGAGCAGGAGGTGGCACCAGAGCAGCCCCTGGGGACCCTCCAGCCTCACCCACCCTGGGATTCTTGATTGTATCTTATCTACCTGGAGGGCATAATGGCATGCAGAGGATAAAACCCCAAAATAAAGATAAGAATACATAGTTTTCATTCTCTCTAAGCATAGAATTCCCCCAGCTGCTGCTGGGGAAGCTGAACAAACCAGTGTGATCCACTCCCAACTTACTTGTATAAAGCTGTGGTAGAATTGTAGTCATGGTAGGGCTTTAGATGAATCAGGATCTCAGGGAAAGAAGATTCATGTGAGAAAAGCCAAAAAGAACTATGCCCATGCTGTGCTTACTTAGCTTTGCCCATTATCTCTATGGAATACAAGAAGCCCCTTTGCCTCTGCACATATACAATTTTATATATTCACCTCTATAAAGGTATTTCATTATATAAAATAATGCAACATTATGCATTATATAAAATAAATAAAAAGCAAGCCACCATGACTGAAATCTGACTAACAGAAGTGAATGCTTTAATAGCACCATGATTTTGCACCCTGTGGTATTTCTATTTGCATATTAATGGAGTTGAAGGTCAGATGCCACTAATTACAGACTGTTCACTCTGTCCAACATCCCACCACCAAATACTCAGGAGTGGACCTCTTAATACCATTATGCAAATGATACTTAAGTACAGAAATAAATTCAAAATAGTGGCATCTAGAGCAGCATATTAGCAGGAGGTAAATTAACAAATATATTCAAGAAATTGAAATTTAAAATTATTATTCAACATGAGATTAATAATTACTGAATCATATGTAAAAAAAAAAATTTTTTCTCCCTGGTGTAATAGAATGAAACATCCAGTATCTTGGCAGGATGTATTACCCAATATTCCAGCATGGGTCTGATAAAGAATATGTTGAAGAAAATAGTAAAGAACTACCGTGATCTGTAGAAAAATGAAGAACTGATTTCAAACTATTTGAAAATTTATTGAATTGATGTAAAAACCCTCTAAGAAACCACTGAAAATAAACCCCAAAAAAAACCCAAATCCCACAGTATTTCACAGTATAGCAACTCGGTACTGGAGACAATAAATAATATGATTTCCACAAATAATTGTCAATATAAATAATAACTAAATTGTTGTTTACCACTAAAAACTCTATGGCATAAAAAAGTGATTATTATTTCTTTGGTGTAGAGTGTGAAAAGAAACTGACTGTTTTTTCCAACATCCCTTTTTCTATAAAGATTGAGAGTGTAAACAAGTGCACAACTTGAAATAGAAGATCCCATATGAAACATATCCCTGGAAACAAGCGCTGAATTCAGACACTCCAGCATTTCCAGCACTTGCTGAAAAGGAGAAAGGAGGGGATACAATCCTTTTGTCTCCTGTGGGAGAGCAATCATAAATACAAGACTTGCAAAGACTAAGCTGTGTGTGAAGGAGCCCCTGAAATCATGGGCCAGGTTTTCACTGTGGAGAATGTGATAGAGGTGCAAGAAATGCCACAGGTCAGCATCTGTAAGACAGAAAACCAGATTTATCCTGTGATAAAAGCCCAGAAGGAATTCTAGTGATGTGCAGGATAGAGGGTTAGGGAAGGGTGGAGGGTGTCTGTGCTGCTGGTCTCAATCACACAGGAAAGGAAAAATGAGTCACAACTTAGAACTGGCAAAAACCAGAGGAGCATAACAGAGACTGAGAGATCATGGAGGAGAAAACAGTGGTACTGCAAAGTGGTGACTGGGTGAAACACTCAGGGAAGAGCCTGAAGGCAGCTGAGGGAAAAAAAAATAGATTACCAGGAGAAAAACAAGTGTGAAGTTGGAGAGCAGTGCAAGGAGTCAGGTCGCAAAATAGAAGGATGAACAGTCACTGCAACAGATCAATCTGGCCTTAGTCCTTTACTCCAGTGCAAAATATAAAGGAGAGCAAAGCAAAAACAATATATATACAGGATAGCTCCCCCCAAAAACAACTGTCAGTCAAACCAGCAGAAGTATCCACTCTGTTTACATAAATTAAAGCTCAATTGTGTGAGAACTTTACCTGCTATGAAAACTTCAGGCTTTAAAAAGTTTATCTCTCGTTCCAATGTCTTTCATAAGAAAGTTTTATTCATTCTCTTGCACCATGGCTTTCTTCTTTGTAAATAAATGTTCAGCTTTAAAGTTGCCAGCAGAACAGAAGCCAAATTCCATGGTAAGAGACCTATGGACTGAAGGGTAGGAGGGGGAATATCACCACAGCTGGATTTCACAATATATCAAACTATTTTTAACATTAGTGTTAAAGCAAGGGGAAAGGGAAATGCGACAGGAAAAGCCTGGGACAATACAAGAATGCTCTCAGCATCTTGATACATGTCAAGAAAGATCATCAGCATTTCTTGGGGATAAATTTCTCCCAGAGTAGAAATCTGTGACATCAGTATCCAAAATTGGGAAGGGCACACAGTGCTATGTAAATCTTTGTTTCTAAAGGTAGGAAACAAAGCAGATTATTTTAGAGTATCCTGCAGAGGATGGTGGAATGATAAATCACCATCTCTGGATCCTGAATTCTGTAATATTTACCCAAGCAGTCTAACATCTATTTCTCAAAAATGCTTTACCAATAAGAAAAAAAAAACACAACAAAAAAATCCCCACCCCACTCTAAGACTTCACTGAGTCTATGAGCTCAACAATTTAGCCAATAATGTTTCCTACTTGATATTTCAGTGTTACAGCTGTTTTATCTTTTTATCCGTTCCTTTGGATGAAGGACTCAGCAGAAGTCCTTAGGAACTAACTACAACTTGTATTCTCCTTCTCTACTATTTTTGCCTTTCTGTAGTATGTAAACCCTTTAAAGCTAATGAAATTGTTTTGTTTTTGTCTTTCATTTTATTTGGTACAAGACAACTAGACAGGCACACTTAATGTAATTCCTTTTATAATAATCAAGGGGAAAAAGTGAAAAATTTATTTCTACATTTTGTTTTCATAAGGTTGCTGTATTAAACCTACTTAAATAGCTGTTATTTCATTATCAGACTAGCAGAATAAAGTAAAAAAAAAAGTGTTTAATTAACAAATATGAATCAACATTTTAGGACTGATAATTTAGAGGCTTTAAAATAATGAGCAAAAATGAAAGCACGGAGTAGTAAAAGATAAGACTTAGAAGTATGGTTTTTAATAAAAGAGAGTTTGCTGTTTGTCATCCAATTCCATCTGATTTCAATCTTAAGAGGTTTTCACTGTAGCAATACATTAGATTAAATATCATGGCACAAAAATCTGTCAGAAGAAAGATTTCCCCTCATGGTGTAAGAGAACTGAGTAATCAAACATTCCTACTATTAGACCTGCAATAATAATTTCAACATTTGTTCTTCTATTGAGCAAGAACTCATTTCCAAAATCCTTTAGCAGTGAATTTTACCTGCACACAGCCCTTTCCAGCCTGTTGGTTTGGTTTACCCAAAGCAGTGATGTTTGAGCTGCTCTGAAAGCTCTCCTGCAGCACACACACATTTACTTGTGCTGAGATGAATAAATCAAATGTTAACAGTGTTTGTCTTCTCTGGTTGAACAGATTAGCATTAGCAAAAGTCACCTTTGCTACAGAAGGTTTAAGTCTCTCAAACCTTTCATATGGACTTCAGAATGATATGGTAAATGCCTTCAGCTGCTTTCACAATATTTTTGCATGATTTTCCCACAATCATAAGGCTGCTTCCATTCCAAAACCCTCAGGAAGGAAAATCTTGCTAATATTTGTAGGTGTTCCTGTAGCATATTATAAATGGTCACAAGCAATTACTTAAAGATTTATTTCTTTTTAAGACTTCTGGAGTTCTAGTTTAGAACCTTGAGAATGGCTGAATATATCCAAAACATCACTGATTAATATTCTGAGACAGAGAAATGTCTCAACATTTGATGACAGCCCAGTCTCTAAAAGGAGCCAACAAGAGAAATGGAGTGGGACTATTTACAAGGGCCTGCAGTGCCAGGAGCCAGGGAATGGCTCCCAGTGCCAGAGGGCAGGAATGGATGGGATACTGGGAATTAGCAATTGTTCCCTGGCAGGGTGGGCAGGCCCTGGCACAGGGTGGAATTCCCAGAGCAGCTGTGGCTGCCCCTGGATCCCTGGCAGTGTCCAAGGCCAGGTTGGACATTGGAGCTTGGAGCAGCCTGGGACAGGGGAAGGTGTCCCTGCCCATGGGAAGGGTGGGACTGGGTGAGCTTTGAGGCTTCTCCCCATCCAAACCATTCTGTGATTCCATGAAAACACATCATGTCCCTCCCAGCTTTGTGAACCAAGGCAGACATGAGTATATTTGTGTATTTTGGAACTACTGTCCTAGCCCAAACCTGATGAGCACAGAGCTGTTCAAGAGTTGCACCCCCAAACATGTGACCTGCTACATATCTCATTTCCTTTTCTTCTGCCAGCCAAGTACCTGCACTTTACCATGTTCATCCTTTCTAAATCAATCAATCAATCAATCAATCAATCAATCAATGCTACTGTTTTGCTGGTGCCCCAGTGGAACTCACCTGCCCAGACACTTCAGGAGTTCCTCAGTAACTCCCCTCATAAGCAAGCAGGTTTTAGTACAGCTTTTTTCCTGCTTGTTTAACAATTCAGTCCCCCTGCATACAAACTCAAAAAATAAAACCATTTAGTAGGAAATAGGAAGTAGCTGGAATCTTGAAATGTCTGCTGGTGTTGGAGAACAAAGTTACTGAGCTGAGCCCTAATGAATACCCAAGGCAATAAATAACTTGATCTGCAACAAGAAAGCACTAGAATATTCACTTTACAGAACTAATCCGCTGACATGTAATTCATTAATTATCTCAATTTGATCTTTTCAGACACTATAATTTACTGCAGATAGAATGTCACAGTAAGGCACACAGCAAAGGCAGAAGTTACTTGAGAGCTGGTTATGCCAACCCCACTGGCTGCTGACAAGAGCCACAGAACCACCGAGGCTGGAAAACACCCCCAGCATCAGAAGTCAGCCTCTGAGCCATCACCACTTTGTTCACCAGCCCAGAGCCCTGAGTGCCACGTCCAGTTGTTCCTTGGACACGTCCAGGGATGGGGACTCCAACACCTCCCTGGGCAGCCCCTGCCAAAGCCTGACCACCCTTTCCACTGTTAATGTTAAGAGCACACGGACATAAACACAATCTCTCCTCTTCTCAGTAACTCTGATAACTCACACTATTATTTCAAACCACAGTTGGAGTAATTCAGACTAAATTTCTATGCATCAGCTGGAAGTAGTCTAAGCAGAGTGATTTCAGAAAGCTTAGTAAGGACTTTTATTTTGTGGTAATAATAGAAGTATAGGCCTTGGAGGGCTAGCACAAAAAGAAGGTAGAAAGCATTTTCTGGTGTTTAACAGGATCACTTAAAGCAACATCATGATGGCCTCAGTGAGTAACACTTTGCAAAGGTCTTATGGTGTAAAAATATCAAAGATACTGATTTTATGAGCTGAAAAGCACTAAAGGACCAAGCTCCCCTGAGGAACATACAAAGAATACTACAACTACCTGTCACTGAAACAGCTTTGTTACTATTTTCGTGCACCTTTGAAATTGAAATTATTTACATAACATTTAAGATTGCCAGGGTTAAGATAACAGGGCTAACAAGAAGCACACAGGCATTACAATATTATCCAACAATGCCAGCTGCAAATCAGCACTAAAAGCTACAAGAAAACTAAAAAGGAAGCCTTTCTTTTAACTTGGAAGCTAAAAGTTCATTTGACTTTACACTTTCTGATTGAAGACATTCTCTGTTCTCAAGTGGATACAAGGTACAAAATTATTTAAAAATGATGATAGGCATTAAACATAAGCAGGTGCACTGGAATAATAGAAGCAAGACTGGGGATTTATATTTTTTTTACCTTTGCTAGGTAACTTAAGTTTTTTTTCTTTTTTTTAATGGTATAATTACATGCCTTTAGTATTAATGTAGAAGTCACTCAGTCCAGTTATTACACAGAACCCCCTTAGCTGTTACAGAGGCTCAGAGAAATTATTATAGACAAGCTTCCTTGTATTAAATTACCACACTGAGATGGGAGCTACCAGGTTACCTCACCATCAAAATCAGGACTTGCTTGACCAGGAAAATCAGCTAGAGTAGTTAGGTAGTACTCTTCATTAAATGTGTTTTGTAGCTTGTGATATTGCTGATATTAATGGTACTCACAGTCATTAGAGGCTATATTTCTATTTCCATCCCAAATATCAAAGACCACACTAAAAATCATGTTGTTTAAAACCTTAAACTCTGCCATCCCAATTCATGACCTGGATTATACTCACCTTTTTTAGTTCTCAACTGATAAAAGAGAAAATTGCTTATTTTTCACTCAAATGAGCAATTTAAGAGCGAAGGAACAGATGACAATATTTCTAAACATAGTTTGGCTTAATTATAATGAGGTACAATAGATGATAGAATCACAGAATGGTTTAGATTGGAAGAGACCTTAAAGCTCATCTCGTTCCAATTCCTGCCTTGTGCAGGGCCGCCTTCCACTACCCCTGTTGTTGCTTAGTTCCTGTTAAATACTATGAAATTTTATCTCATCTATCAGATCAAGACATTTCTTGCAGCATAAGGTCCTAATCAGATTTCTATTCCAATATTTAAATCTTTGCCCTTTGCATTTGAAGTAGAGCAGACAAATACAGAGCGTTCACATCAACTTGCTTATAACTAATTGCAGAGACTGATTATGTTGCTTTAAACCTAATTACCTGTACTGACAGAAGTTCACAGAGGCTCCACACTTCCAACAGGCACTGAGGACAACGTGAGCACAGAGTTCTCAATATCCTGAGGAGCCACTGCTGAAATAGATGTTCCTCTCACCTTGAAAGTTATATTTGAGAAAGAAATAACAGTTCTTGTTTCCTCAGTAAGAGAATAGTCAGTGCTAATATACTGAGCATTTATGTTTAACATAAAACAGGGAAAACAGTTTGTTAGTTTTTTTTTTTTTAATGTGAAGAAATTAGATGGCCCCATAATCTGAATAGAACACATATATAATATTACTTATGTGAGTGAAAATTAAACATTTTTTTAAGCCCAGAAGCTGGGCACCCTTTTTGTGCTCCAAAGGTGAAATGCTTCTGTGTTGTATTAAACCTTCTTAGAACCAAAAAGAAAATGTATTTCAAACAAACAAACAAACAAAAAACCCCCAAAACTTTATATTGCATGCTCCTGTATAGGGGAATAAGGGGAAATCCAATCTCAAGACAATTTTCTGAAAGCAGAAAGAAAACAATGGAATTGCTAAGAAAGCAATCAGACACTTTTTTTTATACTGCCTGTCTTGATTTTTAATAGCAATAGCTCTAATCTCTCAAGACACAATTTGATACTGAATATAATTTATTTTTTCCTGAGTTCAAAGAACTTAAATTGTTTCTTATAGAATGTAAAACAAAACAAAAATAAACCCAAACAAACAAAAAAAGGAAAAACATTTACTTTTAAGATATGCAAGGAAGAAAAAAACCCACAAGTATTGAAATTGTAAAATTTATTTTCTCTTTTCTCCACACACAAAATGGATGGTAGTCATATGTCTCTGGAATCTGCACCCAATAATTATTGGCATTTTGTTTTAGCCATCTCTGGTCTACTGAAATCACAGAAATACTAGGTTTTGCATTTGCATCTTCCTTGGAAGATAACTTAATCATGAAATCATGGAATAACCTGAGCTGGAAGGGACACAGAAGGATCATCCAAGTCCAGCTCCTGTCCCTGCACTGGTGCAAACCACCAGTGGCTGACATTTCTGTAGAAGAATATTCAATTTACAAATTACAGAAGCCTGAATTCTATTTGCATCAACAACCTTGAGAAAATGATGACCCACAACCAAGTCATTCAAAATTTTAGTTTCCAAATTTTACTTTCTAGAGAATCATTAAAAATGCCGTTGAATTTTCCTTTCATTTCCACAAAATACATTTAGGTTTTTGAGTCTTTATTGCTTTTGTAATGGCACACATTATTAACTGAAACGCTACAAAAAGATGGCAGTAGCATTAGGTGTTTATTGCTGAGAGCCATTTTCATTAGGAGACTGAAAGTAATGCCCCTTTTCACTTCAGGGAGATGACACATAGAGAAATGCAATAACTAACCCCCAACAAATTTTAAAATCCTGCCTAAAGTAAATAAAATTTTCCTTACTTACATTCTGCTTCATCAGAATACATTATTAACTGCTAAATATGTATTTCCCTACTCAAACAAAATATTGCATGATGGATTTTTTCAAAATATATTAATTATAAAATTGAATTTTTTAATGCTTTATGATCTTGTGTGATGTCTCTACATGAGGCCACCAGAGTCCCAGGTTTTGATGTCTGCTCATTTGTGATACTCAACAAGATATTTCTTCCCTAAAAACTAAAGACTCACAACCATTTCCTCTCTTTTGCATGTCCCATTCAGTCCCGCCCAGTCCCTTGTTAATGGAGTAAAGAACAGAAATGCAGATGTTGTATCTGTGCTAAAAGAAGAGATACAATTCTGTGGACACCTATATGCAGGGAAGATGATTTTTGGGGTAATTTGATGAAGATTACTGCCCAATACAGACTGCAAGTTATAATTTGCTTTCACACACAAGAGCACTGGCCCTACTGCGCTCCCAAAAACCATATCAGGAGGAAGTCAACTCCACCCCTGACTCAGTAAAGTTCTAACAACAAATTAATATGAAACCATGAGCAGCCATAATTATTAAACTGGTATGTGTGAGGAGTACAATAGCATCCCCTAAGTAATGAAATCACTACATTTAATGACTGTCAGTTAAATGAATGGAGCCAAAAGCACAAACAGGTCTTTGCTTTCTGGGTGATGGACACACAGGGTGCACACCTTGATGAGACTCATCCCTTTTGTGCCACACTGGGAATTTTAATGGGGTTGACAAAGATGCAGTCAAAGTGCCAAATGACTTCCGAGGCAAACACGAGCAGCACTTAACTTATGATCTCCAGGTAATTAAATTTATTAGGAGTGCAGACTTCAAGCCTTCTGAAGCCCCTGCAACCCAGTAAATACCATCCAATCAGTGCAAGTCAGGCATCTTCATGCCTTCATGTTGGGGTCACTGTTACCTTCTACATTTGTATCTTTCTGGATATCATTTTATAAATAATACATGCAAGTCTAATTCTGCTCAGACTTTGTCAAACAAAAGTATCTGACATTGTTTGCTTTCTAGAAATGCGATTACTGCTTTCTGTCAGAAATAAAGCTCTGTGGGAAATCTATTTCTCCTGGTTAAGAAAGTACTGTGCTGAATACAGAGTGAAGGGGAGCACAAGTGGAAATTATCCAGACAGTATGACTAGGGGAAAATGAGGAAATGCAAAGCAAGCTTAGAATATTTGTGTAGAAAAGTGCTGACACACCTAGCACTGATGATGTGAGAAACTAATCACCAGCCTCTGCTAAGGTTCACAAAGCTGGAATCTACTCACTTCCATGTTTATTGTCATGGTCCCTGTCCAGTCAGCCAGGGAGCTAGTGGGGTCTTAAGCCTAGAAGAGAAGGATAAGTCTTGCAGTTTTAACCAGCTGCGGGAAGGTGTTTGATTTACTCTCAAGAAGAAAACTTCTGTAAGGTTTTTCCTTCCTCTGTCCTAGGCTGCTCCAGCCCCAGTGTCCATCCTGGCCTTGGGCACTGCCAGGGATCCAGGGGCAGCCACAGCTGCTCTGGGAATTCCACCCTGTGCCAGGGCCTGCCCACCCTGCCAGGGAACAATTCCTAATTCCCAGTATCCCATCCATTCCTGCCCTCTGGCACTGGGAGCCATTCCCTGGCTCCTGGCACTTCAGGCCATTATAAATAGTCCCTCAAATAATTTACAGGAGGGTAAAAACCGAAAACTCACTCAGTTGCCAGTGGGCAAGAACCTGATCCTTAAACCTGATCCTTAAGTTGCAAGTTTCTTAGTGATGGTTATTTACAGATGCCAGAGGGTTCCAAGATCTGGAATTCAACCCTTTCATAGTTTATGAACTATCAGTGCCTCAATACCATGAACGGTAAATTTTGACTTAATCTTCACATTTACTAAGAAAAAAGAAAACAAAAAAAGTTAAGAACCCAGAGAAGATATAAGCTATTTTATTTCTAATGTGGGTTTATAGCTCCAGTTTGTACTTTTCAGTGCCTGACATTTTGCAAGTCATATGATGTGTTTCATCAGGGAAAGTAAATCAGCTGCTCTCCTGGAGTGCAAGCTTCCTAATACACACAAAAAAAAGCTTTGTTTGAGAGCAAAAGTGCTGTACAGTTGTTATGGCAACTGGATTTTGAAAGGAAGTGCATAGTTTTGAGGGGCATCTGCTTAATTCCCAAACAAATTCTTCACCCAGATGCCCTGGGAGAAATGATTTTTAAATCAGTATCCTGCAAGATGCACAATTACTTCTAGATGAGCAGCTTAGCACAGCTCCCATTGGCTCCTTGGAAAGGGTGACCCCAGTGCTCCAGCTCCACGCAAAGGGTGATCCCCGAGTTCCAGCTCCACGCAAAGGGTGATCCCCGAGTTCCAGCTCCACGGAAAGGGTGATCCCCGAGTTCCAGCTGCACGCAAAGGGTGACCCCCTGTTCCAGCTCCATCCAAAGGGTGACCCCTGAGTTCCAGCTGCATGCAAAGGGTGACCCCCTGTTCCAGCTCCATCCAAAGGGTGACCCCTGAGTTCCAGCTGCACGCAAAGGGTGACCCCCTGTTCCAGCTCCATCCAAAGGGTGACCCCTGAGTTCCAGCTGCATGCAAAGGGTGACCCCTGAGTTCCAGCTCCACGCAAAGGGTGACCCCCCCTGTTCCAGCTGGAGGAGTCATTGCCTGTGAGCCCTCAGAGCCCTTTGCTGTGGCTCAGCCCTGTAAATACAGAGGGGCAGCACTCAGAGCAGCTGAGGCAGTGGGTGCACAAGATGGAACATTTACCAGCCCTCAGCAGAAACAGAATATCCTCCCTTCCTAGACAGACACACAGAACTAACTCCCAGTGCAGCTGTGAAGTCCTTTCAAAATGAAGAAAAAGCATAAAGAGAAATCCATCTGGCATGTGTGTGTGTGTGTGTGTGTGTGTTTGTGATGGGCTGGGTACAGTAATGCTGATCATGGTTGTCACAGTGCTGTCAGAACCTGACAGAGAAGTTTCAATATGAAGATGTGAATTAGGAATTGAAAGTTCTTTCATATTTTTAAGAAACGCTGTAATACTTGAATCATCTATAATTGACAACACTGACTTACAGTTGTCTTCACTGTGTGGAGTTTTATGAAATTTCAACACTATACAGATGAAGTTTTGGGGATATTTTTCAGAAATATGAAACACTGGCATATACAACACATCTATGCATAAAGAAAAAAATGACAAATGAAAAATACCCACATCAGCGACAGCTTGCTCCAGGACTAATAGCTTTGTATAGAAAAAAGGTCATGCAAGGACTCAGAACTACAGCTAAAGAGCTAAGATACCCAAACTTCCAAGGGATACACAGGTATACAAAGTAGTCCTTTCAAAGGGACATTTACAATCAAGCACAGGCTGGAGAAAAATATAACAGGCAAAGTAACTGAACATGCCAAGAATCACACTGTATTTTAAATTCAAAATAATTAAGTAACTTCTGAAAGCTATTAGTGAACAACATCAAAAAATACAAATCCTCCCATATCTTATTAAAACACAAATGGCTTGAGAAAAGTAGAATACTGTACAGCAACAATCAGAAGCAGAAAAACTAAATTTGGAATCAATAACAGCAAGGAGTTCAAAGTAGAAGGCCTTGGACGATGGATTACATTGCAGCTGCTAAAGCTATACTTTCTTCTCACTTGCTATTCTAAGTGCAGGACTTGTGTCTTGCACAAAAAATCTGAAAGTCCTACCAAATGTAGCAAAGCACTGGTATTTGTGCTGGTAAAAATCACAGAGATTCAACAGGTATGAATAAATCCAGGCAAAGGCATCACTTCTGTGGCTGCTCCACACCCCTTCCCTTCCACTTCTTTTCAAGGTTACTGTGAAAGATGGGCAACAAAGCTAGCTGTATATACACGTAAACAACGGGCATCTTTAAAAATCTATAAATTCTAGGTAGTATTCTATAAATGCTGCCAGCTGTCTGCACCTGCACTGGATCCAGCCAGATTTATAGAAGGAGGAATTGTTCATTCACAGATGCATCTTAACATTAAAGTCCATTTCATTTACATGACCCTGGAGCCTTGTCCAGACAAGCTCACTTGAGCTTTACCCAGATGGTGCCCATTTGCTCAGGCATCATTTATTACAATTCCCTGAGGTCAGGGCAGGCAGCCAGCTGGCAGAGGTTCTCAGACTTGTGCTGGGGAGATTGCACGTCTTCATCACGGCATGGCAAACGCAGCAATGACAGTTCTAAACCTGCCAATGTTTGCATCATTCTGCTGCTTAACCTGCTGTGTTCAAGCTTGTTTTGTGCCTGAAAAGTGTGTATATATATATATATATATATATATATATATATATATATATATAAATAGGCAGAGTCACGAAAGGATGGCAGCAAGAGCACAAAAGGAGCTGACCTGAATTAACAGGACACTGGTGTTGCCATGTAAGCCTTAAATAAAACTCCAAACTCTATGGGAAACTAGTGCAGGATAAAAATATCAGGGGAGGACAACAGTATGAAGAAACAATCAAGTTTTTTCAGGAGATTGTTGTTCTAACAACCAAAGCAGACTAATACGAAGCTTTTTGATTTTCAAATATTCTACTACAGCAGCATTAGTAAACAGATGAATGGAAGCTACAAGCAGTTTTTATTTAAAATGTCACAGGGTTTAATAGTCTATGTCCTAAAATCTATGGAAGAAGACCAGGAAGTACTAAAACATGAAACTAATATACTGAAAGCTGGAAATTTCTTACCAGAGTGTAACTGCAACTGATCATTTCATCTCCTGCAACCTACAAAATATCCTTACAAGATTTTTATAGATCACTAAATATGCTGAATTCACTGTTGCTGCACAACTGTTTTATTATCATGGTATTTTCTTTAAGACAACACCTGCTATCAAATGCAACCCACTGAGATACATCCATATTTAAAATAAAAAATAAATAAATAGAAATACCCCCTTCAAAACCCATCTAAAGCCAGTGTGAATATTATACAAGGCATACACTGGCAAACATAACACAAATCTTGCAGTTTGCAATGCCCTGGTGGGGAATGTCAAGTTAAAATTTATCCACAGCAGAGCAGTGATAGTGAGGTGTCCAGTTTAAGAGAACAAACAACAAGGAATAAATTCGTATTATGCAGGCAGTAGCCAATGCATACCCAAGGATGGAGCACCAAAAGAAATACAACCTCTTCCATTCCATCAACATTAATGATGCCAGTAACAAATGCATTTATCTTATTCCCAATTTGCTAATTTTCAAGTATCTAAATTACTAAACCATTAGATTTTCCCATGGATCCAATGCAGAACAATTCACTCATTTTAAGACAGTTTTGGAGCTTTTAAAAGTGTGTAACTTCATATTCAAGGACAGCAAGTCTACAATAAGCTTAGAATTCACTGTGAAAATTCAACCTTCCTACTTAAAAATGTAGAGTTTGAGATCTCGCCTTTCTTTTTGCAGGAAACCAACTCCATCTCTAAGTCTACACCCAGAATTTCATTAAACACAAAATACTTGGCTTAACAAGGTTTCCCATCACATCCATGCACAAATGGCATCCCAAATCAGAGCCCTGGCCTTAAACTTCAGCCAGGAGAAGGCTATGAAGCACCTACTTTGTACAGAAGGGAACACAGCTCACACAGGGGACAGGTGCACCCCATCCCTTCCAAACTGCACTGGGAACCACCTGGAGATAGTTTGTCCTCAGCAGAGTTAGAACCTGGAGCAGTTTCTCTGGGAAAGGGAGGAGCTGGCTGCAGCAAAGTGCCACAGGTGCTGTATGAGCTCAGCTGCAGCAGGGCAGGGGATGGTGAAATCCAGGGCACATGCAGCTGCTCTGTGTTAGCACAGCCTGATTGCTGCAAGGGTGGGAGGTAAAGCTTCTCTCTTTCTTGGGTGCTCTTTAAAGCACCTTGGTAAAGGAGGGGGAAGCTCCTTATGTTCTTGTGCAGTGGCAGTGCGTTTGGAGCAGGGTTACCTTGCAGCTCTGCCTGGAACCTTCTGGAAGGCATAGGCTGGTGGGGATGTGTGGCATCTCAGCTCCTCATCCTGGGACCCCCTGTCCAAGCTCCAGGTGAGGCAGTGGTGTTGGCATGGGCTGTGATGGTGGAGGGATGGGCCAGCTTAGGATGGGCTCAGTTTGGGAAGCTGCAATCGAAAGGAAATGTTCTGTGCTTAGCTCGTTTACTGCAAGGGACGCAGTGGCGTGGGCTGGGTTCCCTGGCTGGGGTTTTTGGGGAAGGGGTGTTGGTTGTGGTGAATTCCATGGGAGATTCCCTGCCCTGTCCCTGGTAACCCTCTATTCCCATCCCTGGGAGAAGTGCTGCTGTGGTGCTCCAAGGGCTCAGTTGGAGTGGTCCCAGTTGGAAAGGCTGTGCGTTTCCAAGAGATGTAAGGCTACACTCACTTTTCAGAGAGCTCTCGCTGTGTTTCTCAGCTGACTGTACATTTTAAAGCTGAGCTCTGTGCTTTTGGTGTGAAAGTGCTGGAGCTGGCATTTGTTGCAGACAAAGCTACTGGTCTGTTCCTGTCAGGGAACTTGCTTTTCCTTTTGTTGCCTGCTAAAGTCATGCTGATTTCTGTCGACTTTGGGGACTGTTAAAGTTAAGTATGTGTTAGAAACCTCCACTGAACCCACAGGTTTGCTTTGCTTAAGTGCTGAGGAGTTTTTCAGCAGCTTTGTACTCTGCACATCAGTGTAAACACTTAGTACCTTTCTTTCACCAGTAATAGAAAGAAAATATTTTTCCTAGCGACTGAAACATACAGAATTCTGCAATTTTTTTGCCTCCTGCTCATAAATGTGGCTTAAGAATATATGGAAATGGCCAGCTGAAATGCTTTTTTACCTCCTTCTACCCCAAATGTTGGGAAATGTTTCCTCATGTTGTTTTTTTTTTCCCCTTACACCTGTTTAGGAACTTTGGAGTTCTTTTTCCTTTTACCTATCATGATATTTACTCAATATGTGGAGTCGTGTACCCAGTGAGTTTCAGGGCAGTACACATGTTCAGTATGTCAAGCAGTCCCTGTTTCCACAGACTGCAAATTGATTTTCCTTCTCTCAAGTTTTTTTTTCCTGTGTTGTCTTGACCCTACCTGTCCCACAAGTGAAGCTTCTTGATAAGAGCAAGGACTTGATGAGCTTCTAATCTAATCTTTGCTGATAATTCCTTTAGTACTAGTGGAGTTTTGGTTTGGTGTTTTGTTGGTTTGGGCTTGTTTATTTTTTCCCCTCCTTCTTTCCTTTCTTATGTTTCTGCTATAGGGAAAAGACTGTCTTGATGGATTTATTTTTTTGCAGGGAAGTTAGTTTCTAAGTATTGCATCATACTTATATATGTGTTATAACCTTCCTGTTGTTTTTAGTAGCAATTAATTGCACATTTTTTTTCCTAAATTGTTCCTGGTGGATTTCTAAATTATAGAATGTGGGCCCTCGACACTGAGTCTGTGACCCTGGTGACTGTGTACAAAATACAAAAGCAGTCCTTGGAGAATCTATTCAAGGGGACTTTTTTAACAGGAAAAATGGAACCTATGAAGTGGTTGTAGAGAATAAAACATGAAGTTGTTTTTTAAAAATGTTGCACACAAAAAGCCCCCCGTTCATGATTTATAATAGTATTATAATTCTAAGTTGTTGTCAGTTATGTGTAACTGGGGAAAGCTAATTGGATTTGTTACTTTAGTTCAACAAATCACTCGTGGACTGATAATTAGTTTGTGACCTCAGATAATAAATTTGATATGTTAGCAATTCTCTCATGAGCGTTATTTTTTCAAGGTTAGGACTGCAGAATGTACATTTTTTAACAATTCCTTGGCAAACAGTTCAAATAAATAATGGAATACCATAGACTGACTATCACTTATTTTGACTTCTAACCATTCATTTCTTTTCTTGAGAGGTTATGAAGCGTTAATTAACATTTTTATTGCTACTGAGGTACTGTAAAGGCAATGTTTATTACAAGTACAATTCATAAAGGGCCTATATCAGTTATAGATTTAGGATGGGGAGCAGTTTTAGGCACTTCTTTCATCTGTGCCTGCTGATGTCTTATCTGTGAGGGGGTGGATGTGTTTGTTGGGTTTTTGGCAGTATTTATATGTATGAATATGTTTCAGTGAAGCTGAAACAAACACACAGATCTGAAAATTTGCTTCTGGGTTTTTAGCTAATAATTTTTTTTTTTTTTTTTTTTTTTTTTGTTGCTACATACATTCCTGGGATTTTACTTCTGATAGCAGTGTAAATGCTTTTGTAAGATCAATGGAAGGGTTTCATATTTCTAGTGACACAGTAACAGCCCCAGAGGAGTCATTACCATCCCACTGCAGGCACTGGAGCTGTTTCAGTGTCAATGAAGTGTCTCTCAGACTTCCATCCGTGTGCTAAGAGCCCCAGAGGAGTCATTACGTGTCACTTGGAGAGCCTGAGCGCTTATGATGTCAATGGAAGTGTGATTTTAATGCCTGGCTATGTGCTTGTGGGAAAATTCCATAGCTGGGATGAAATACGGGCTTTACCTTTAATGTGTTATTATGGCTGCTCTCTGAGGTTGGAGCGTGAGCCTTAAAAGAGGAATCTGCAGCCTCTGAGGCTTGTGTTTTGGCAGCTGGAAAGATGGAATTACTCAGGAATTTGTTCTTTTTCCTACACTGTGTAGTGCCAGCACGTTGTAAAGCTGTGCCATGGTGGTGGATGCAAAGAAGTAACCACTGCTCTTGCACTGTACAGATGGGGAAAGCTGCAGCCCTGACACAAAGGAAACACCAGAAAGTTATTTTCACAGTAAAATGTTTGTAGGCTTGTCTTTTACGATGAAAGACAGGTGGATAATTCAAGATTTTTGGGTTTTAACAAGAAAAACATAATATCCTTTTATGAGATCTTTAAATACTGTTATTTATTTAAATGCACTTTTTATTCCCTGCACTAATCTACATGGAAACTTAAAGCTATTCCTGTTGACTACATCACTTTTTCTTTTTATTTCACCTTTTGAAAATGTTACTATCATAATCAATGGTTATAATGAGCCTTACAGGTACTACTTAAAAACATTTCCCAGCATCACAGGCTAAAACCTTTTTTTTCAATGTTTCAAACCCAACACTGTTAATGCACTTGAAAATTAATTCCTTTTTATGCCCTATTAAAGGGAGTGAGAGATGTTACATAGAGAGCAATAGAAGTTTTTCATTTTGTTATTTTTGCATTAATGTGGTAATGAAGTAAAGTATCAGTGATTTTAGGAATATAGATTGGCTACTTGTACAACCCGCAGTTCCTTCAGTGCACCGAAGTAACCTACTTCAGGTACCTTTAGGTGTTAGCAATTAAGTAAAACTACATTTCATTTTGGCTTTTTTTTTTTTTAGCCCCAATTCCTTAATTTGCAAATAAACCCAACCCTAGGATTGTGTTTTCACTGAACCAATAATTCTGGACTGTGGAGGAAGGCAAGCTGTGTGTTTCCATGTGTGTTCACAGAGTAATGCACAACTGGATGTGCCATTAAAAACACACACATAATGACATATGTTCTAAAATAATGGCATGTCCTTTAGTGGTGGAGTTCTGTTTGTGTTCAGTACATCATCATATTTTTTCCTGGAAAACAGACTTTGTATGCAATGCAAACACAGCTTCAAAAGGAAGAGCAGTTTGTTTTGCTTACTAAGAATTTACGTTTGCTGGTCAATACTTGAAAAATTCACAGCATTTCTTTAACTTAATTTGTTTTCCTTTAAAAATTAATTTTTGTATGAATGTCTACATTAAAATGGTAGTTTTCCTCAGTGTTGGAGGAGTGATGGAGCTGTTTAATTTCATGTTGTCCCTCATCATTAGTCTTCTTTACCTGCACTAATTGATCAAGTATATTAGGCTTTCCAAATTGCATAAATCCACCTGGTGTTAGACTAACATTCTGTCTCTTTACACATCAGGCTTCAGTTATTTTCCAGGACAAAGAGGCAAAATACTGCTCTTTCCTCCTGCTCTCAGAAATCCTGAGGTGGGACTATCCAAACGGACCAACAATGTTCAGAATCTGTGCTGTCCCCTTGATCCTGTTCATAGTTTGTACAAAGTCTTGCTTCATGAGACCTTTGTTTTTACTTCTACAAATGTATGTATTTTTTCTGGAACATTTGTGATACAAGGAGTAAATTTGGACAGCGTATAACCAACAGTGACGTTGCAGCCTAGAGATGGAGACAGAGGTCTCTATTAAAAAAATTAAAAATAGACATTATAAAGAAATGAAACACGTTGTTGGGTAGTAGAGACTGAATTGCTGTATTTCCTCACACTTGAACACAAGAATACACTTTACAAATAGTGAGAAGCTCTGGTGGAGATGCCCTGCGGTAGCTGAAGGCAAGACCTGCTTCTGCTGAGCGTAACCTTACGTAGAGTGACAATAGGATGTTATCATTTGGTGTGTGTAGGGATATAGAAACATACCATATTTTGTATGTACTAAGGCTTCATAAATCATTTACTATCTAAAGAAATATCCTTTAATGTCTTTACTCATGTTCAACTTTATTTCTGGGGCTCTGGCTTATAAATCACAGGTGGTCAGAGGTGATTTTTAGGGAATTAATTCTATGTCTAGAATTTTGAGTACTACAGAATTGTTTGGTTTTAAGTTGGATTCATGTTTTTAATAACCAAAAAAACTTTTGACTGGCTAACAATATATTATCTAAATAGTAAACACTAATGCAATACAACATGTTTTTTTGGTAACGCTTGGCTGTTTCATTCCTTCTGGTGCTCTCATCTTGGTGGAGGGACTCACCTCAGTGGTTTTTTTTGTGTAGTACCTTAGTGCCATTTAGTTTACCATGAGAGTTCTGCCTTAATTTTTGGGGTTTCCTTTTTATAAGAAGAAACAGAGCTACAGATAAAACTTTCCTTTCTTTCAGTCACTTTTGTCATTTCTGTTACTGCTGCAGAGACTCACAGTTGAAAAGATGCAAAGTAAAAGTTAAAATAATTGTTTGTACACGTAAAGGATGTTTTCTTCACACCTTGAGCAATCCCCTTAGGTGTTTTCTAGATTTTGATACAGCCTTTGGATTCTTAAGCTGTGAACTCCCATATCTTCACCATATTACCCTTGCATGCCCTTTCTATTTTGTGTTGTATTTGTACTTATAGCTGTGCAGTTTTCTCAAGTTTGGGAGCATGTTATGTGAAATATGATAGGTGAATGGGCTTAAATGGAATAAATTTAACTCCCTAAGAAGAGTAGGAGTTATATAAGGAAAGGAAAAAAAGGTCAAGTTCTTCTCACCTTCTTCTAAATCAAGTGTTTAGAAACCTTCTTGTTATGCTTTGCTGAGGATTAAATCCCTTGTAACAGCAAATCTGAACCCTCACACTGTTGGTTACTGGACTCTGGTACTTTATCAGGCATGGCAGCAGATTGCAGGCTGCCACCACCCTAAAAGGGAAAAAGCCACTCTTCTCTGAAGTGTCATAAGGGAAGAAAGAGATTGGAAGTGAGTTTAATCTGGGACTACATGTGCCTGAAAACTAACAGAACACTTCTTCAAAGGGACAGAATTGGGGAAAACAGTGTCCAAGTAAGTAATAGCAAGATAAAGTCTTTGATATTGCTTTTTATAACGACCTTGCTGTGCTACCAGTGAGAGACCAAACATAACCTCTGACCTGGTTGTTTTGTAGTTTCATTAGATCGTAGCACTGTCTGGCAGCTTGTCTCAAATGTGCACAGGGCCATGACGACTGCAAACTTCCTCATCCTTTCACTGAGCAGCGGAACACGTGTGGAAGTTGAAGCAGTGGTTCTGAGCTGTTCCTTTTCCGTGCTGTTTTGACACGTGTAAACCAATTAGTGAGATTCTGAAACCAGAGCCTTACAGGCTTCTCTCTTCATCTTGAGGACTTCTGTAGCTTGAACAAAATAGCTTCAAGCTCTTTCTGAGGACTTCTGTGTTTTATTTTTTCTTCAGAGATGTATTTCGAAATTTCTTCTGGCTTAGTTGTGACATATTTCACTGGTGCTATTTACTGATAGCCCCAGAGGCAGCAAGTACAGGTGTTGTTAAACATTGGTTTAGTGCTGATTACAGTCCTAGCAAGTGCCTGCTGTGGCTACTTGTTTAGGATGTGTTTTGCTCTGGAGCCCTTTGATATAAAAATGTGCTGCAGTTCCTTTAAAAAGAAAACAGATCTTTGTATATTTTTTAATTATGAGGGTCTTCAGACCACTCTTATTAAATGGCCAGAATAAATCTTTGGGAGAATAGGGCCTGCTAGATAGACAAGTGAGCACTAAGGATCTATTCACCAAAAGCTTTTGAACATGTTAAATGAAAGTGTTACAGGAATGTGATCCAAGTAACAATAAAACAAACGAGTTGTCCACTTAAGTTCTCTTCTTCCATACCCCCATTTCTTGAGTTTGTGCCTGCTTCTAAGGACTGCTATGCAGGATTTTGCCCTGTAGAATGCCCTGTCAGTTCCTTGAATACTTGGGGTGGAAAAATTTGCATTGTCTCTGAAAAAGACATGAAACAATTGTCCAATGTGCTGTCCTGTTAAGGTCCCACTGCTCATTCCTCACTGCAGCTATTTCAGTACTTTTTCTGTTCCCTGTGGCTATGTCCATCTCTCTCCTCCCTTTCCAAAACTAACTGTTGCAATGGGAATTCTTTATGTATCTCAGCCTTGGATCACTGATGGACCTGAAGTCCCCCAGCATCTCATTTCTGTGTCCTTGGGGCAGGGACAGGGGGAATGGGGACTATGGTCAGTTCATCACATCTCTGCTGCTCCTTCTCCATGGAGAGGAGATTGTTCCCTGCCCCAGCAGCAGGCAGTGCTCCAAGAATTTCTCCAGAGTCCTTCCTGAGGGCTGCAGGACTTCTCCCTGGAGCGTGGTCCTTCAGGAACAGGCTGCTCCAGCATGGGTCACCCCCAGGGTCACATGTCCTGCCAGCAAACCTGCTCAAAGCCTGTGTGGGCTTCTCTCTCTCCATAGTCTGCAGGTCCCTGCCAGGAGCTGCTCCATTGTGGAATTCCCACAATGTCCTGGGGCTCTCCAGGGGCTGCAGGGGCATCTCTGCTCCATGCTGGACCCTGTGGGCTGCAGGGGCACAGCTGCAGCCCTGGGTGCAGCCTGGACTTGGGGGAAGTCCAGCCCCAGCACCTGGAGCAGCTCTTGCCCTGGGGTTTTGCAGAGCTGCTCTTCTTACATGTTCTCACTTCTCTCTCCTGGCTGCGACTCTCCAGGGTCTTTTCCCCCTTTTTCAATGTTGCTGATGGGCCTGGCCTTGTGTGTCCTGGAGCCACCTGGGTCTGGCTCTGCCAGACCTGGGGGAAGCTTCCAGCAGCTTCTCACAGAAGCAGCCCCCCAGCTAGCAGAACCTTCCCAGAGCAGCCCACTATAATGCTGTTAGTCTGTCAGTGTGCAAACACTTATGCTTAGGGATTGCTCATTTCAGGGAGGTGCAGTTTTGAGTGATCTTTGCCTCAAGTGTTTACTCCTTGCTTTTACAGTAATGCTAATGCTAAAAGTGATATTTTAATTTGTGGAGAGAGGCACGGAAGTGCTGTTTGTTTGCAGGTGTAAGGATTATTGCATTTTGTGATTCTCTTTTAGTGGCTTCTATCAGGGCCCCGCAGAAGCGTGGCCACACTGGGCAGTAATTGCGTTTGTGCTTAAAGGCAATAATAAAGGCAGATATGGCAAACAAAGCGCTGCAGAGTGCCCTTGGGGAGTGCTGCCCGAGGGCCCGTGCTGTGGCACAGACATCATTAACTGTGATGGCCATGCCTGGGCCCTGAGATATCAGACTTTAGAGGAGCGTGGGGCAGGGGGCACCTCATGGCTGTCGGTTTTTCACCCGCTCGTTACCATGCTCTGCGTGCTGGATTGGGTGAGGAAAAGGAAGATCCACCTTGAGGTGTATCAGGCCGTCTGGCCGCAGACATTAGAGACCTTGACAGACTAAAGCAGTGTTTAGAGCTTTCACTCTGATGATCCTCTTAAAAATGAGACTTCAGAACATCTAGTGCGTAGCATGATTCCTCTAAGACATCAAATAACATATGTTCTTAGTCTTTGATGGCAGTCTTAATGTTGTGCTTCAGCTGAAAAGTAAAATTAGACATAAGTTTTTAAAATGCCAAATTTCTCTGCAATATTTTTGCATGTGCATCTTGTGAAGAGGTTGATTTCCGTAATCAGTCATTGAAGCAGTGAATTGCTGCCTGAGTGAAGTAATTTTTAGGCTAAAATATAAAAACCCCACACAAATTATAAGCTTGTTTTTCATGCTGAAATGTAATTGAATGCAATAATCCCTCATAATGTTTTTGTGTCTGAGGTCTGTTATGCTGAAGGTCCTGTCCCTTGACAGAGAAACATCTCCTTGTCCTTAACATCATCTTGTGAATCCCTGGCAGAGTAAATCCTTTTCAGGGCAGCATGTGCTGGGGATATTTTTATGAGAGGTAAAGTTAACTTCTCAGAATCTCAAACTTCAGTTTTCCTTGTCCTCAAGTACAGAATATCCTGAAACTGGAAGAGACTCACCAGGATCATCCAGTCCCACTCCTGGCCCTGCACAAACACCCCAATAACCCCACCCTATGCATCCCTGACAGCACTGTCCAAATTCCCTGCCCAGGAAACCCATTAGGGGATACCATGTTTGTGATTTTCATGCAAAGTTAGGCTAAGGTTGATGCTATTCCCAGAAGACATCTAAGTAGTTGCTGTCCCTCCATAATGGCATTTTCCCAAATAATCTCACCGGTAACTGCTCTGCATTTGGCGACGCAGAGGTAATGCGTGATTTTTGTCAAGCTTGTGTAACAGAACTTCCCTCAGTCTGATGGTTATGAGCTGTTCCTGGCTGTCAGACAAGAGCTTGGATAAATTATCGCATTTTGTGAAGGTATTTCTTGCTCACTTAAAATGTAAACACACTGAAAATCATTTGATCTAAAAGTGCTTTATCTATTGCACCCGTCCTTCAGACAATGTGTAAAACACAACTGCAGTTCAAGAAATTCACTCAAAGTAGTGTTGACCTTATAATTTCTGATTTTAGGCAAGAATTATGAAGAATAAAATGCTGAAGAGTGTAATTAGTTCATAAAGTAACAGAGAAACACTGGACGACTTGATCTGAAAAATTAAAAAGTAAACCAATACTCTGGCTGTAACATTTTACTCAAAATTTTTACTTACAATTATTCTCATTTTATTTATCAAAGTATTATTGTAGTTCTCTGCTCACAACAACAGAGATGGCAGCCTTTATCCCATGTCTTTTTATTAGAAGACCCTAATTCACTGCTGGTTTGAGAGAGAAATATTTAGATTAAAGGCATGGAGTAGATTTTTAGATTGTCAGGAAGGAAAAAATGGTGGCATGTATCAAAAATTAAGTTAGAGACAGAAAACTTGTGAAGGCCACTTATTATTGAACTTTGTGTTGTATATGGTGTGGGTTTAGATCTATTTATGTTTAGATTAGGATTTTGTTGGTATAATTTTAATGACCAAATTTCAATGCAGGCCAGCATCAGTTATGAATCTGGTCTGTTTGCATTTGTTGTCTCAGGGGAGGCCTTGTATACCAGATTTTTTTAGTCCTGTGAAATCTAGATCTGACAGATTTGTTCTCACATTACCTGATATATTTCTTGCATCCTGGGGGAATGCCTTTAAAAGATACATTGTGCTGTCTGTCCCTGCAGTAATAATGAGCTGACTATTTAGCTTTGAAGAGTTCTTTGTTTAATTTTCACAAGCAATTTTCTCTTTGTGGGAAAAAAAAAAAACAACCCAACCAGCTTTAACATTATGCTCTGAAGAAACCTTGGGCTTGAAAGAGGCTGTTGAAGGTTGAGATGCTTTATATGTGCCTCAAAATACCTGAAGGGGACGCACACTACCTGAATACTGTAAAGAAATGTGCTGGGTTTAAAGCATCTGGTTAAGTGCTAAACTCTGAGTGCTGAATGAATATTTGTCTTGCCAATTGTATGGATTTGGACCCTGAAAGGCAACTGATGGAAAGATTCTGTTATAATGGTTGGCAAATCTTTGGCATGTACATATGGGTGTTCCAAGAAATAACAGCTGCAGCAGATTGGGGTTTGGAAGTGTTTAATAACTCATGATAAAAGAAGCCCCTCTCGAAAATAAACCATGGCCTGCAGGTGTCTGTAGTTGTGTTGTCTGGCTTGAGCCAACAGTATCCTGTAAACAAGTATTTTGTTGTTTCTGGCTCTCATCCCTAGCTGTGCACCCATAACAGTAGTAGAGGAATGTTTGAGTATAAATATTTTTAAGTTTGGTAATTAATCATGTGATAAGCAAAGACAAGAGGAGCAAAACTGATTCTGTTGGCTTGAATTAATTGTGATTTCACCTAAAGCAGATTTTCCACCAGCTGTTTAATGCTATGTAGCTCATGCCTGTGCAACTGGCTACATCTTACCTTTAAACATGAGTAGAAAGAATCATAAAACATAGCTGGCAATTAGCATGATTTTCATATCTCAGCATTTAGTGACATGCCAAGATAGTATGTGCATTGCACTTAGATAAAATTCAGTGAATCATAATAGGTTATGGCAGTATTCCTTGTAGAACTTGCCTTTTCACTAGAAAAATCTGTTTAACATATATTGCTTTTCATGCATTCTTGAGGGTTTTATCTGATAAATCTTATGGGGAAACAAAATGTAGTTCAATGCTCAACTCCTGTCTCCAGTTATGAGTTGAGGTCATGGTGCTCCAATTCAGGTGGCAGCTGAGTCAAATCAGATTTTATTGCTGACTTGAGTTTGTTTGCTCTGTTGGGATATATTAAAGACAGTGGAGCATCAATACTTTGTATCATTTAATAGATGTGCTTTTAGCTGTAGTAAGAAGCAAAAATGGGAGACTTAGTACTGGCACCCACATGTGTGCAAAAGTGCTCAGGTGCACATTGGCTTAATTTAGAACTATGAGCTGGTGCCTTTTGAGCAGATCCGGAAATTTATAGCCCAGCCTAGTCCTGTTAGGTTTGAGATATTAACAGAAGAGGAGGCAATTGTCCATATTTTTACTAAATATATTTGACCTATAATGCTGGAAATAAAGGTTACACTATTAAATTATTCATTTCTGCATTCTTATGGTATTTGCTTCATTTTCCCTTAAAAGGAAAAAGTCCAGGTTTTTACAACATCTGTTATATTTATAGCAATTAGTTCTGGACAGGTTGCACTGCTGCCATTCTAAATTTGCAAAGTCCAAACACACACACATTTGGACTAGAAATGATTTAGTCAATGAGTATGTAGTTTATCTTACTCACTGGAATTGGAGAGCTATCAAACCTGATAGGTATGACTGTTTTGATGCTTTAATTAAAATGGAGCTTTTTATAAGTGTTGAATCTTTTAAGTATAAGGTTAAACATTTGATGTAAATATTGTTCAGTAAGATGGCTTTCTTGGAATAGAATATATGCCAATATATACAAATTGTTGCTCAAAAATTCAGAATAAAAGGCACATTTACTTGTAAAATGAGGGGTCTTATGTAATAAATGGACCAATTTTAATATTAAGGCTACTCTTATGGAAAAGAGGTGATTTATCTTCCAAATTATCTTATAGACATAAATGTGCTGTCAACATCATTCTGTTGTTAAGTCAGTTGACAGTTCTTTGCTTTCAACTCTAATAATATTGAAAAGCATTTACAGGACCTACCTTAGTGGATTTCCAATGTCATAAATAAGAACTATGCATATAAATTGTCTCAAATTATTTATTATTGGCATAGATTTTGACACCAAAGACAATGACCTGTGCCAAACCCACTGTACTATGTCCATACAGTGATCAAATACAGACTTTGGAAAAAAGTTCAGTAATAGAGAAATACATTTCAACTATGGAAATGTCAGTTTTTCCAGTGAAGGTGGTGTAATTTTCTAGTATGGGAAAGCTAATTTGTCATTTAAGGTGTGTTATATTGATAGTGGTAAAACATGTTACACACAAAAATTGATAATCACAGAATCCCAGGAGGTTTAGCTTGGAGGGGACCTCAAAGCCCATCCAGTGCCACCCCTGCCATGGCAGGGACACCTTCCCCTGTCCCAGGCTGCTCCCAGCCCCAGTGTCCAACCTGGCCTTGGGCACTGCCAGGGATCCAGGGGCAGCCACAGCTGCTCTGGGAATTCCACCCTGTGCCAGGGCCTGCCCACCCTCCAGGGTGTGACAGCTAACAGCCTGAGGGCCTCACAGATACAAGCAACCCGAACTTGATCAGTCCTTAAGTTAAGGATCGTCCCAAGTTAAGGATAAGACCTTAACTCGATCAGCCTATGCCTGTGAAGGAACAGAAGTAAACACCTTTAAGGAAGAAGACACTGAAGGGTGGGGGGACTTGACTGTAGGGAATGGATGTGGCCAATCTTTGGTGAGCACATGGGTGCGTGAGCTGGGTGGTAAAAAGTTACCGGCCAATTGGAATGGAGTGTGTCATTTTGAAAACCGTCTAAATGTGAGCTGTGAGCAATAAAGTGTTGGCAGTGGCTCCTCACATGGGACACTCATTGAATTGATGGTGGACTCTCCACTGACAAGTGTCAGTCTCTTATCTAAAAAACTTGCATACCTTTCCCCTGATTGATGATGGGCACAAAAGGCTGACACCAAAGATGGTCAGCAGTTTATTAAAGCCTTCTGCCTGCTCTCTTGCAATCCCAGGAGCAGCACCACACAACACTGACTCCTTCCTCTCACAGCATGACCTGCTAGCTCCACCACCACCTCTCTCCTCCTAACTCTTATGCCTTTTCTCTCACATGCATAGCACCTGTGTGCTCTTTTACGCTTTTGTGGTTGGTCAAACACACCAGCGTTCCATGCTGCTTCTCCTTCAGTGTTGTTCACTTTTCTTATACAGCTGCACCCCCTTCCCAGTCTTCCCCAGTCTGTTCTCCTACAATAATGTTTGCTTTTGCCACATGAACCTTGGAGTGTAATGTTGTATCTGTCTCAACTGTGACACCAGGGAACAATTACTTCCCAATATCCCTTCTAACCTTGCCCTCTGGCAGTGGGAAGCCATTCCCCCTTGTCCTGGCACTCCATCTCTTGCAAGCAGCTTCTGTTCATCTTTTCCATAGTTCCCTTCAGGGACTGGCAGGTCATGATGAGGTCACTCCAAAGCTTTTCCTCTGCAGATTGAATAATCCCACTTCTCCCAGCCGTTTCTACCAGCAGAGCTGCTCCGTCCCTCTCATCAACCTCATGATGTGTGGTATAGTGATATGTGAAATATTACTTGATTTTTTGATGAGAGCATCACTCAAGAAAGGAATTTTAAGGAACACCTACATCATGCTGCTGTTTGTGTAGGTGTGCAAAACTGTGCATCTCTTCAGTAGCAAAAGCCCTGAAATGCATTTGAATCTTTGGAGTTGCCCTTTTCCTCTAGCTGATCAGAAAACTTTGCTTGCTCGTACAGAATGAAGGACAAGAACAGCGTGCAATGGAAATGTACTTTAAATCAATTGTTAGAAGAAAAGATGTCTTTGTGAATTTCCCCTCAATTTTTCAGAAATTAGTTACTGTATCTTTTGTCAGTGTAATGTGTATTTTAATTCTTTTTTAAATTTAAGTGTTCAATAAGGTATTTAATTGGCTGTCTCCACTAATCTGAGGTTTGCTTTTGGCTGGGAAAGAATTCATGTGCTCAGATAATGTTCTTTGTTATCTTGAACAGTCTGTGTTGTTTTATGTAACAGCATGCAGTAAAGCTTAGACGGCCTGCTGAGTTGTGGAAATGAGGGCTACGAGCACATCTTTAAATCAGAAATCAGAAATGCAGAAAAAAAGAGCAGTATAAACCAGTCCAGAGTGCATCAGCAAGTTAACAGCTTTTGTGTAAACAGGTGTTTGCAGCTGGTCAGGAATTGAGATAAATGGTAAAGCCAAGTGTGCTTGAAAGCTTTGCTCTGACAATCCCTAGGCAAAGGCAGCCTTTGTGACCTCTTCATGTCTTGTTTTCACAGCAAACCCATGGAGACACAGAAATGGGGTTGCAGTGCAGGGCTGGAATGCCTTGGAGTGTTTCCCTGTGAATGGTGCAGTTTGTGAGATTTATTGTTTGAATTGTCTCTCTGCACATGGGACAAAGGCAGACTCGGAGCAGAAGAGGAATCACTTATGATGTGTGATAACATATCTCAACACTTGTGTTCTCATCGCTTTTCTGCTCTTTTTAAACAGGAGAATTTAGGAAATTGTACAGTTCTTCTCTGATTCAAGGCAGATTAGGAGAACTGGAGTCAGTGGAACTGTTTTCAGCTCCCACGTGTCTGTCCCAGAGTTAAACAGGCCATATTTTTAGGTAGAACTTGAGTATGAAAGATCAAGCCACAGTCCTGAATAGCAAAGATGTTCAAGGAAAGTCTGTCTGTTGTTGATACCATAAGTCTGGATATGTAACAGTAATTCAGTAGTGGAAGACATGGGTAAAGATACAGCCCCTGTGGATTTCTCATGTTATTCCACACTAGTTTTTCATTACTTGAGGTAATTGATATGAGTCTTTTTGCCAGTATGGTTCTATACCAAAGTACCTTCTTGGCCTACAGACTGAAAGGAGGTAGAACAGTTTGCATTTTGCAGTGTTAAAATTATGACATTTTAAAAGCAAAAGCTTTATCCGTAACTGAAGAGTTCAGTTTGAAAGACTCGGCTTTCAGGGTTTCTTTCTCAGGTTGTTTTTTACATTCAAGTTCCAATATTAATCTATGCAATTATGTGATTTGTGAGCTTTCAGCTGAATGATATTTGCAGCCAGTAGAAATTGGCTTTGTTTTGTACAAGTCAGAGTTGCTTCAGGTTAGCTGAAAATGTTGGCCTGCAAAATTTTTAGCTCCTGTTTTGAAGCCTTGAGAATTTCTTTGCTAGAGGAGATAAGCTTCTACAGGAAGTCAGCCAAGAGATGCCAGAGCTTTAAAATAGTGGCTTACAAAAGTGGTTTATTAATGTATACGTTTGGATTTAATTTTTCTGATTAATATACTAAGTTTTAAATCACCGTGACTTTTTATATAGATGCTTTCATATGCAAATTAGCATAAGCAAGTGGGAGAATATGTACAGAGAACACTAAAAAAAGGCCCAAAATGCACTGTGTAGTATCTCCTGTGAGGAAGAGCTGCTGGGAGGAGGATAATCCTTCCAAGGAAATCCCTAATGAGTCATGTTTTGTCCAGCTAGATGTTACTTCTCTCTGTGGATGTACATATATGAAATGATTTTCACTACTGTTCCTAGGATGTATAATGCAAGAACCTGATGTGTGTAAAATCTTCCTTTAATGCTCTGAGGAGGTAATTTATAGTTCTATTTGATGTTTAGGTAAGATGCTTCTCTATCAAATATGGTGATTAGTCCCTCTTGAATATAAGAGAGGGATTTCTGGCAGCAGAATTCTGTTTGACTGTAAAGCCTTGGAGGCTGGAAAGAAATCCGTCATACAAAAAATGTCTCTATATAGTGGCTCATCCACCAGATTCTAAAAAGAACCTCTAAGCTGTCAAGAAGTACAATATGATAAAAGCAGGAATGATGAAAAGGAAATGGCACCTTGCAGCTGACCGTATAAAAGCATAAATTCCTCCTGGGACTTCTGCATATAAAAGATAGGTTTCACTACTTTTCTAAGAACACTGGATCACATTAACTTATTCAAATAGGAGGTCAGATCACAGTGTTTAGGTTTAAAGCTGTCCCACACAGCCCTTGATAAGAAAAAATTGACAAATCACACTTTTGAATAAACTCATTTTAATCCTTTTCTTCCTTTTGAAGTAATAAAAAATATCCCTGTCATGCAGTTGCCATTGCATTTAATAGCTGTCATTTAGTGAAATGGAAAAATGATATCAGAACATAATGCCTTCAAATATGGCTAATAGCATTTTACATGAGGAAAATACTTTTATTTTACATGAATATGGCTGTTAGTCTATGATTATTATTGAGAATTTTACTGCTTTGCCTATTGGAGCAGAGTGAAAAAGAACAGATATGGCTCCTGTCATCCGTGTATAAAGACAGAGATTACTGTTCCTTAAGTTTTATATAAATTTTAAGAGCTTAACAAATTCTTGGCCAATTACCACTTTATATAATTTTTATTTAGTATAGTAAGCAAAATATCCCAAATTGTATTTTAGAACAATGTAGTGATTTTTGTATTTGGATCTGCTGTGTTAAATATGCTTTTATCTCAGAGCATATCAGTCTTGTTGAGGTTTACAGCAGTGCTGTTGTACAAATGGGTATTAATGAATTCTAAATTACAATGGGTTGCATATGGAATTACAGATGACAACTAAATGAGTTCTTGGTGATTAAAGTTACTGATGTTTCTAATTAACCTGGGTGCATGGGACATAACCTGCAACAATCCCCTGAGCTGCAAACCAGTGCTGGTCCAGAGATGGCCACACAAAGTGAATAAAGGTCCACCTTTATTCACCTGTAGCCTGAGCTGACATTTGGAAGAACCCCAGACAGGCCCACCTGGGATCCACTCACCAGGAAAATCAGACATATGGCAGAGCCATACAAAAGGCATCTTTGGAAGGCTAAGCATGCTCAGCTCTCAACTCTGGTGCTTACTCCAGGCACTACTTTCCCTGGAGTTTTCATGGATAGTTCACTAATGGAGCAACTTAAGAAATTTACCTTCTTTGTGCCAGACATGACTGTATTCCAAAGTGGGGAAATTAGTCTTTGATGTGTAGTTAAGATGCAGCAGATCAACTGTTAATTATTGGAGGATTGTCCCTCTTCCAAAATAATATCAAGCACAATTATTGGGAGTGGTTTCAGGAGCACATGGCATGCTAAGTCATGGCAGGGTCTAGCTGGGAACTGAGCATGGGATTACTCTAGTCCATAGCTGATTCTTCTTGGAGCATATGCCTGAAACCTCCAGGTTTTAATTTGTAAGTGGTAGTTAAAAATGAAAACGGCAGAGAAAAACTAGGAATGTCTTCAAGCATGAAGGAAATACTAATATTTCTAAGCAGTGCTTGAAGATGCTTGCTTAGAATGGGGGATTTTAGTCCTGTGCACTGTTTATTCCATGAACCTCAGTCAGCTTGTTGCTGCTCTCTGATGTGTCCAGTGCTGCTTGTGTGATGCCACAAAATCATTAATATGGATAGTTTCACATAGTGAAATTGGATGTCCTCATGAATAAGTGGAGATACTAATTTCTAGAATATTTCTGATGCAGTTTCTGCTCATTGCAAAAAAGAGGCAACTCCTTCACATTCTTATAGGTTTGTAATTTCTTACTTGGAGAAAAAGGATGAATGGAATGCTCGATATGGAAGAATGCTAATCAGAGATAATGAACAGTAGCTACTGAGATCTCCAGTCAGGGTGTGTTGTTATTCAGTATTTTTCAAAAAATGAATGAAATTTGTCTTCTGTAGTTCTCATTCATCTACCACCTCCAGCAATATTGTTTGACATTTAGGTGGTAAGATAAGATGCCGAAGGTTCTTAGATGAACAGGTAGCCTTTACTTTAAATAATGCTTTAAACCTGAGTTGATAGCTTGAGTATTAAAATACCAGTGACATCACATTTAGTTGATGGGTAGGAAAGTTTAAGGCTGATTGGAGTGTGTGTAAACTTTCCTATCTATTAATTAATTTTTTTCACGATGTCACAAATGTCAAATATGAAACCCTTAAGCTACAATGCTCCTTTCTAATGCAATATGTTCCCCTTGTGACTGTAAGTATGGGATAAAAGGATTTGCTATTCATCATAGGCCAAATTAAATTTTAATTGCCTGTGAAAATACAAATGTCAAAAGCAAATCTTCAACCTGAGATTATGATCCCTTGTCACAAATGTTATGTCCCCATTTAAAAGTAAAATGTGGTTTTTTTTTTTTTTCACTTGAAGTATGTTTTCCACAGAATATCCTAAAGTTCTGTTTCAAAACCCTGGCCCATGATATGTATGGGATGTGTGTTGTTGATAGTAGAGGATAATCTCAATCTGTGTATGATAGCAGCAACTGTTATGCTTTATATGTCAGGTTTTTGATGTCCAACAACACGCCAGGACACCAAATGGAACATGAGGTATAGCTGGTTAAATGACACAGCCTGACATGATGTGCACACAGAGCCCCTGAGCTGCAGGAGGCAAAGGAGAATTTTTAGTGGATACAAATTAATGAAACTGCAGAGTCCTTACTGCAGAACCTAAAGTTTTAATGCTTAATTATAACTGTTATTTATTTCCTGTTATTGCAAGCTGTCTTAATCAGAAATGCTGGTGACAGGTTGATCTGCTTGGGCTGTAAGTGTGTGCTAGGACCCCAAACCCCCTGCCCTGGGCTGAGCCAGGGTGGGCAGCAGGGCAGGGGGGATCCTGCCCCTCTGCCCCTCAGGTGAGACCCCACCTGCAGAGCTGCCCCAGCCCTGGGGTTCCAGCCCAGCAAGGAGCTGGAGCTGCTGGAGAGAGCCCAGAGGAGGCAGCAGGATGAGCAGAGGATGGAGCAGCTGTGCTGGGAGGAAAGGCTGGCAGAGCTGGCATTGTTCACCTGCACAGGAGAAGCTTTGGGCTGAGCTCAGGGTGGCCTTGCAGGGCCTGAAGGAGCTGCAGGAAAGATGGACAGAGACAATTGGCAAGGGCTGGAGGGACAGGAGCCAGGGAATGGCTCCCAGTGCCAGAGGGCAGGAAAGGATGGGATACTGGGAATTAGGAATTGTTCCCTGGCAGGGTGGGCAGGCCCTGGCACAGGGTGGAATTCCCAGAGCAGCTGTGGCTGCCCCTGGATCCCTGGCAGTGCCCAAGGCCAGGTTGGACACTGGGGCTGGGGCAGCCTGGGACAGGGGAAGGTGTCCCTGACATGGATGGGTGGGACTGGATGAGCTTTAAGGTCCCTCCCAACCCAAAGCATTCTGGGGTTCTCCATAAAATCCAACTCATTAACTCTCATAACAGAAACTGTTGGTTCCTTATGGTCCCACCAAGCAAGTCACTGGAATGTCATATTTAAAGTGCTGTTTCCTGCAAGTAAAGCAGTAAAGAACAAGAGAACAGTCGAGAATAACTTAGATCCTTTCAGGTACTGGGAATTTCTGATCTAGCACTGAACAAGGCTTTGCTCAGGGCACAGCCTTCTGTGCAGATTCTGACCATAGAGGGGACCTGCTTTTTTCCTCTTCAGAGACTGGATGTGGGTTTTCTTGATAGGAAAGAATTGATTTATTTGTTCTTTCACATAACAATTATGGTCACGTAACTATTTGCTGAAATCTGATAAAGGCAAAAGCTGCAGGTTTTGTTATTGCTGAAACAGTGAGAGCAGTGTACAGAGACTCCTGTATTAAAGCTGACCCTTGCTGTGCACTGCTCTCTGGATTGGAATCACTACAGCAGCTATGACTTTTATGAATGGAAGAAAATAGAGAGTATTATTTTTAAGTCTTTGGAAAAGCAGACATGAACATAATGATTTTGTTTCATTCAATTATCATTCAAATATGGCATGTAATTGTAAAAGTTAGGGAACTATGAAAGTGGAAATTTATAATGATGCAGTCTTAATTTTATTAATTTAATCCATAAAGCAGATATTACACCAAGGCAGACATAAAATTAAAACCCTCAGACTCCAATTAGCTTTAGAAGTCTCTTATGTCTACTTTGTATGGCTGTCATAATTAATTTAAGTACTGACTTCAACCTGGTCATGATGCAGAAAACTCCATTCAGTGGCAGCCATTGAAGAAATACTAAGTGGGACCTTATTTTTTAACCATGCTTTAATATCTGTACTATGTCCAATTGGCTTGCTTGAGTTAGACAATATTAAGGTACTTTATAGGAGAAAGATCTTGAAATACGGACCACACCGCAGACTATTAGAATTGCTTGGCTAGTCATGCAGAAGGAATGTATTGAAGGAGAGAATAAAATTCCCTAAATGTCCTTTGGATGACACCGTGAAGTCATCATTTTTGAACTTGTAAAGATAGATTTGTGCTCTTTTGGTTAAAGGGATGAAGGAGCAGAATTTCAGTGTCTGTGGACCAGAATCAGTAAAGGATCACAGAAACTTGTGTGGAATTATCAGGATCAGCTGCTGTATAGTGCTTGAAGCTCTCTTGATGTGCAGAGTTCTAGTTCTGTGCATGCCCTAAATGCATCAGGTTTTGAGCAGCTCAGTGCCCATCACGCAAAAATTTAATCCAAATTATAGAATCCATTTATTATTTCACCTAGCCGCCCAGTTCAATACGTAGTCTCTAAGTCCTGTTGATTTAGCATAACAAAGTTATTTATGGGTTCTTTGTATTAATGGCTTGTGGAGGAATAAGTAGCAGCAGCCACCTGTTAAATTCTCTACTTAGGGTATTACATAATGCAACAGGTAGAATAATTACCCAGAAAATTGACCATGGATGTTTTGTTTATTATTTACCATTAGGACAATGCTCTCAGGGATGCGTAGGGTGGGACTTGTGGGGTATCTGTGCAGGGACAGGAGCTGGATCAATGACCCTTGTGACTCCCTTCCAACTTGGGATATTTGGTGAAGTCCGGGTGAGAAGGAAATCCGGGCTAAGTGCCCAGGGTTAGTGTTGCATTCAGGGGACAGCAGGGTGGGCACAGCATGTTTGAATAATGGGATACACCTGGTTAAGTTTTTCCTGGTGGGCTCTGAGCACAGGAACCTGGCTGTGCTCCTGAGACCTGTCCAGCTTGGCTTTATGTTGGATTTTTACTGTCTCTTGTCTTTGTATATGTTACATATGGGGTTGTGTGCCATCAACAGCAATCTTCTTAATGGAATTTTATTGAAATAAACATCTAGGAATCTGTTCCTTAAAAGTTTTAGGTAGGTAGATAGAGAACTTAGTTGTACTTAAATCTAGTCAGAGATTTGTGGCTTTGAAATTTGCACACACAACCTGGTTAATGCAGCCCTTAAAGAGTCCTGTTAGGCTGCTTTGAATTCCACCCTCAACTGATGTAAAGCTGCATCAAGTATCTCCAGCTATTTCCAAATGGAAAAGTTAGGAAAGAATAATTGGTGAATTATCGTTTGGTTGATGTTAGATACTCTATAAGAATTTGTGTTGGTTTTGAAGCAGTTTTGGAATATTTTTCCTTATCTTATATAATCTTTAAAGTACTATTAAGGTGAATTTGAGGCAAGTGTTTGGAAATTTAGATTAGGGTACTTATCTGCATCCTGGTTTCTTGTTTCTGGTCCACCAGAAAGCAAGAATTAAATCTATCTGGTCTGACCTTATTGTAATTTTTCTAAAATGTAGGAATCTTTAAAAACTGGAAAAATCCTTTTAATCCTCTGGTTAAATGGGGGGGGGAAACAACCCTCTCATTTTGAAAGAGGCTGTATAACAGTGGATTAGGTAATTGTGTGAAAATGAGTTTAGAAAAGCCAAGACAACATAAAGACAGCCATATAAGACTAATTATCACTCCTTTGGCATATGATAGCTGTCAAATTTTTCCCCTGAAAATATGGATACTAAGCATCAGAATGAAAAGGAAGGGAAAAACAACTGCAGAAGCATGTAAAAGCTGTATTCTTCCTTGCTAGATGCAATAAAGAGCTGGCACATGAGGAGCCATTCATCATGGAAATGAATGGAGTAATTTGTTAAACTTATTTCACAGATGTGAAAAGAAGTTTAACTGTCTTCATTAAGTTTATGTAGGCTTTTTCAACTTCCCTTGTTTTCACTGAAATTGCTTCCCTTCAGACGGAGGGGGGAAAAGAACCCACCACATTTATTTTTATATCTATTGCAGCTGACTTGGTTTTTGATGGAATAGTTGATTTGGATCAATTTATGGTGACACAGCATCTGACTTCAGTTACGAGAGGGAAATGATCTTGTTGGTGCCTGGCACTTCGGATAACATGACAAAAACACTGTCCCTAACAGCTGGTGTGAATAAAAGTTGGCTCCTTAAAACTTTGCAGCCAGTTAATAGTCTTGACTGTTAGTTATAGTTGACTGGTTTGTTTTCAACATTTGAAAATATGGACAAATTTCCTCCCAGTATGATTTTTTTTTTTGTTACCCACATTACTGTGAATGTGGTAAGAAAATATCTTGAGAGAAGTAGTGAAGGGGACTTAGACTTGAAGAGAATTTATTTATTTATTTATTTAAGGAGATAGAGTGACCAAGTTCATGCTGTTGTGAGAAACATTTAAAAAGACTTTTTTTTTAATATAGAGGCTGCCTTTTGGCTGAGCCAGTGTGACATATTTCCCTCTCACCTATTTCAGAAAGGGCAAAGAAAAGCTCAAACTGTCTTGTCTTTTAGGAAAGAGCCATGCTGCTTCCCTCACCTCTCTGATTTAACATTCATGCTTCTTCATAGCTGTCTTAAAATGCTTTTGAAGTCTGGTTTAAATCAAATTTTTCCTACGCCTTTTAATCTATTGTTGCCAGTAAGTCAGCTTATCACTCTGCCAAGCTGATCTTGCTCTCCAAGTCTAACAATTCATTCCAAATGTCAAGAACCTTTCCCTGGAACAAGTACGTTATGCTTAAAACAAAATAAAAACATTGGCATCCTCTATTTTTTTCAAGAGCTCCATAGGGAAATTCAAAATCTTCGCTGGGGAAATGATTGATGACCTATAATGAGTCTGGTATTTCCCCTTTAGTTATCCAGGGGAGGCATGGGAAGTTTGCATCAGGAGGAAAACCCAACATTAGGGAAAAAAAGCTACAGGAATTCAGGCAATTCAGAATACTAGGGGCACAAATTCTAATTTGAGAAATTGTTATTTGTCAAATACTGTAGACTGAGGTGAGACACTCATTCAAGCCAGTGGAGGACTCATAGAACCAGTGAGGCTGGAAAATGCCTCCCAGCCCATAGAGCCCCAGCCATGCCCCATCCCCACCTTGTCCCCAGCCCAGAGCTCTGGGTGCCACCTGCAGCCCTTCCTGGGACACCTCCAGGGATGGGCACTCCAAAGCTCCCTGGGCAGCCCCTGCCAATCCCTGAGCACCCTTTCCATGGGGAAATTCCTGCTGCTGTCCCCCCTGAGCCTGCCCTGGCCAGCCCGAGGCCGTTCCCTCTGCTCCTGTCCCTGTTCCCTGCAGCAGAGCCCGACCCCCCCGGCTGTCCCCTCCTGTCAGGGACTTGTGCAGAGCCACAAATTCCCCCCGAGCCTCCTTTTCTCCAGGCTGAGCCCCTTCCCAGCTCCCTCGGCCCCTCCTGGGCTCCGTTCCCTGCCCTGGACACGCTCCAGCCCCTTCAGGCTCTTGTGGCCGTGAGGGGCCCGGAGCTGGCCCGGCCCTCGAGGTCCCTCAGCAGGGCCAGCACAGGGGACGGGCCCTGCCCTGGGCCTGCTGCCACCCCAGGTGCCATTGCCAGAGCTCTGGCACCCCTGGGCTCGTGTCCAGCCCCGTCACCAGCACCCCCTGGGCCTTCCCCACCTGCGGCTTTCCAGCCCCTCGGCCCCAGCCCGGTTCCATGGGCTTGGGGTGACCCCAGGGCAGGACCTGGCACTTGTCCCTGCTGTCCCTCAGCCCGTGCCTCCGGCCTGTCCAGGTCCCTCTGCAGAGCCCTCCTGCCCTCCAGCAGATCCACACTCCCACCCAACCTGATGTTATCTGCAGACTGGCTGAGGATGCCCCCAGTTCCCTCACCCCGATCACCCACAAAGATACCGAGCAGGACTGGGTCCAGTAGTGGTCCCTGGAGAAGCTCATCAGCTGCCAGCAGGACCTGGAGCCACCCCATCATGAGGGATGTAATTATAATGGAACTTCCCCTGTGTGTGCCCTGTGAGGCTCAGGCTCCTAGAGCACAGCAGGCAGCGAGATTCAGCAAGTGCACAGGGAATGCACTTTTTCCACCATAAGAGCAGAAGTGCATATGTTCCTTTATAGTTGCTGGAAACATGAGGGATGATCTGAGTAACTTGGCAGTGGGAGGGATAAAGGAAACGAACTATGCCTATTGCAGTTAGCAGAGGAGTGGAATTTGAAATGCTGATGGTAAATGAATCAATAGGAAGCAATGAACCTTGTTAATTTATTCCTACAACATGATTTCATAATTTTTTAATGTTTTAATCCTAAAGCACAGAAACCTGCAGCTCATTATTTTATCACTGACACGACCTCTCAAGACTATTGGTATTTCAGCGTTGGGTACCACTTCAATCACCCAGTGAAATTCTGTAGGTAGCACACATACAATTCCTTTCGTGTGCTCCTGTGACTCTGGAGTGCAGTGGAACTGGCAGCCTCCATTGTTACATTTATCATGATGTACATGAGAAGTGTTCTGTGCAGGATCATGGGGGGTCATGGCATTTGCAACCAAAAAAAGAAACTGGAGGAAAGAATAAAACCCCACATGAAAAAGCTTTTAGAGGAAAGAAGTTTTGCAAGTCTCCATTAAGCCATTATAACTAAGGTCTAAAATTAGCATTAAAGATAATAATGCAAATGCAAGTCTGTAGTGCTTATTCAGAGAATTAAAAAAGGATTATTAATATCTACAGTTATAGCCAGCTGCTGCCATGCATAGTCCAGGCACACTTTTGAATTTAGTTTCTTATAATTGCTTATTAATTTAAAGAGATGTAAATACTTAAATGTTTATCCTGTCTTTTCATAGGAGTTGTGGATAAGGTAAAATAAGGGCAGATAAACATCTTGCAGAGAAAGCTGGGGGGAAAAAAGATGGGCTTCAGTGGCTGGGGCTAAACCTGCCTCACCACAGCAGCTCTTAGCTACAGGTCAGATTGAAAAATTGAAAGACTATTCTTTCTGTGTCAGTAGTCTGATAACCTGCCAAAAGGGCAGTGATTTTGAGCACAGAACTTCATAGATCACATAGAAGCTAGGGCTGCCCCTGGATTCCCTGGAAGCGTCCAAGGCCAGGCTGGAAGGTTTGGGTTTGGAGAGCCTGGGATGGGTGGAAGGTGCCCCTGCCCATGGCAGGGGTGGCACTAGATGATCTTTAAGGTCCCTTCCAACCCGAACTTTTCTGTGATTCTGGGAATTTCCCCTCACTTCTGTCCATAGAGATGCTTTAGAAAGTCTGTAGAAGGCACACACTTTTTTTCAGCAGAATTTGTCTACCTGTAGCACTTCAGAAGAGCACTGCAGTGTTGCAAATCCATTAGAGGAGTGCTAAGGAATAGGAAATAATTTCACATTGCCTCAGGTTGAAACATCTGGTTCAAGTGCAAATTGCATTTGTATTGTCTTATAGCTCCCAGGAGCAGTACACGAGAGGAAACTCTGGCACAGTTTTCCTAAAATTCATTCTGATTTTGAGTTTTTTTTGCAGAGCAGCTCTGAGTTCACAGCTCCTCTCCACAGTCTAATGCACTGCCTGGAAGGTTTTGTTTTGAAAGCTTTGTTTGCAGCTGCCTTTAGCTGTGAGTGTGACCTGTGATGCTGCTCCTTTTGTCTGCTTTGGCAGGATCTGGAGATGTCTGGCTGGTGGAGCTGTGTGCTGTCCCTCACCGAACTCATCCCTACTGACAAGACATAGGTGCTTTGCTAAATTCATCAGAAACATGTATAGATGTTGTAGATTCCAAAAGTTCTGTTCTAAAATCCCCCCAAAACCCAACAAAAGCAAATCCAGTATTTTTGAGACTACAAAAAATTTGATTGCAATGTTCAAATAGTGTTTGTTTTATTTCCCTTGTATCACTACTTTTCTACCTCCTCCATTGCAGTAATAGATTAATTTTTGCTCTGCACCCTTTGAAAGAGTTCTAGCTTGTAAAAAAGTCCAAACAATTAAATGTATTGTTCCTTTTTCTTCTTTACTTAAATAGGCTATGACTATTTTCTTAAAAAACCCACAAACCAACTTATAATTTACAACTTTTTTGTTTTGTGTTTAGGGCAGTGTTGGGCAGCTGTTTTTAATAGGGAATTTTAAAAACTAAGAACAAAATCATGCTTAGAGGCACATCTTGCAGGTCTTCTTGGTTAATATCTATTGCTTCCAGCTAAATTTTAAAATTTCATTGTCTGGTTGAAGTGTAAGGATTCAAAATTTTTTTTCCCACCTTTTTATTGTGAGTTGTTATTCCTCAATAGTGTTTTCTTTGTTTTATTAAACAAACAATTTTTTCACTAGATTGCATCAAAATATGAAGGCACAGGGAATCAAACACCACTAATAAATACCTAAGTCTATATTCATATAAATAAAATTGTATTAATTTAGGAAAGGAAAAATCAGGATCAAAAAGTTTTTTTCTTACAAAACTGTCAGTTTCATATGGATGCTGTAAAATATTCCCCAAGCCATGACCCCTTACTATTAAATATCTTCCACTAGCATTATTTACCATAGGTTTTAGTTCTACCAAATATAATTTTTGACCCAATTTATAGCATCTGTATTTGGTGTGTGTGTGTATATATATCTCCTTGTTGTTGCTCTTTTGCCTGGTGTGAATACCACCAAGGCTTTTCTTGTAATGGACTGTTCATTAGGGACAATTATAATCTAATTCTTTTCATCAACATAATATTTACCCAAAAAACAAACAAACAAAAAAACCTAGGGTAAAACGATACCACAGATAATCGCAGAGAATAAGCCTATTTTGGGTATCCCATATTTAAAACTCCAACAGAACAACACAGGGAGCTCCAGGTGTGCCTCATGTTTTGACTTGGTGCTTTTAAGCCAAAATGAGGTTGTCTGAATATTACTGGCAAATTATTATTACCGTGAATTATTTCCTTATGCTTACTAGTCTTTGAGACTCAAAAGAGAGATAATTTAGAGTTTAAGAATACAGTGCTCAATTCCCTTTGGAATGCTTCAGAAATTAAAGAAATTAAGAACTAATGTAAGAACCAAGTAGAGAAAGGAGTGGTTAAGAATGCAAAAGTAGCTAAAAATGATCTTAAATATACTTTGCTCCACCCTTCATGAGGTTTTCTTTTGGGTGTACATTTTCTTGGGTGCATTTTCAATTTTTTAAAGAATTACTTTTGGATTTTGTGTTCCTTGTATTTTAAGTTGTGGGGTTTTTTTAATCCTGTTGTCTTGCTTTTACACATCTCTGTCTAGACTCTAAAATGTTCATGCTGATGCTTCAATAACTGCTGGTTCTCACTGATTTGAATTCTGTGACCCTCTGGTTTTATTTTAATGAATAGCCTGTGGGCTGTATGCAGCCATATACTCCCAAACAAAACCACTCTTGTCATCTTGGGAGGTATTTTTCCCCTATTGTAGAAACAGGCTGAGTAGGACTATAAATTTGTTTTCTGCCTGCAGTATTGTTTTTGGCTTCAAATGGGAAAATGGCATTGTCATTTAAGCAAAAATTGAGTTAAATCAGTAGATGGTGCTATAATCTTAGTTTTAGCTTGTTAGTACAAGCGTGATTTCTTTGCACTTTTGAAAAGGAGACTTATAAATATGTAATCAACATGATGCTGTAATTATTTTACATGTTTGACATTTCAAATACTTTAATATGGTCTTTACTCAGAAGGCAATGCTATATTTAGATTTAATTCTTGATGAGAATCCACTGGACAAGCAACTGGTGTGATTGTGAAGAAAATGCAGATTTGATTTTGCCCACTGGGCTTTTACCAGAGTCGTGCATTGGGTTTGCTGTGCTTCCACCCAGGCCATCTTCCCTGGTGTGTGAGAGAAGGAAATCTGCTGTTTCCTGAGGCTGCTCATCTCTCTGGGACCCAAGAGATCTCTGCATTCTCAGTTTTTTTTCTCTCTCTCTTCTCCTTTTCTCAGAGGGGAAAGGGAAGAGGGTGTCTGTGGAGGTTTGACTGCGGTGTCTGTGCTCCTCAGAGAAGAGGAGCAGCAAATGTAGCCTGTCGTTCAGATGACCCTTTGGGAAGGGGAGGGTCTTTGTACCCCCTCACTGTATGGTGTGGGTGATCTGACTTTAATGGCTAAACCCCACATATATAAATATATGAAGCTGGAAGCAGTGGCAGTGATAAGGACTCAGTCACCAACTGCAAATGGATTGAGAATTGAGGAAAGCCAGTGACAAGCAGAGGCTGCATCTAGTAGGGAACTACACTTGGCTAACAGACTTATCCTGAATATCTCCAGTCTGTGTAGCATGACAGCTATAACAGTCAGCAAAGCTACCATCATTGAATGGGGAATGGAAACTGAAAACCAAATATTCCTGGCGTCTTTCTACTTCTAAAACTTGAAATCATTCCCTCACTCTTTCAGAGACCCTCATGGGACATCCTGAGCAGGTGCTGTGGGTGTAAATCCTTGTACAGGGCTGGAAACCAACAGGACAAACTGGTCACTTTGTGCTGATGTCAGGAAAATTTCTAGCAAGAGTTTGTCAAATTTCAGTGTAAGCTCTTGGCTCAATCTCTCTCCTTACCTCTTAACTTTGCATGAATCCTGCACTGCTCCAGCCCCTCTGCAGTCCCATATCAAGCAGAGAACACAATTCCTGTTCTGCAGGTGGTAGAGCTTTCACAAAGGTGCAGTACATAGATGTGCTCTTGCATTGATGGCAGGTGGAATTAGAGAAGGGAAGAGTTGACTCCCACCTTGTTTTACATTTCTAAGCCTGTTTCTTTGTCTTTACAAACTTGGTCCTTTCAGGAAGAGGTGGCAGTGATAATTTCTGTAAGCCTCTTTTAAATAAGACTTGGGGTATGAAAATTTTCATATTAATAGCAAACATTAAGTTTCACATGTCCTGGTCAATGACATATAAATATGTAAGTTATTTATGCTGGTATAGGAAGAGTACTTGGAGAGCAATTTTTATGCAATAATTACTGTAATTTAGTATATAGCGTCCCTATTCTAGAAAAACACAAATTTGGATCATTCTCAAAAACAAACAAACAAAGCAACAATAACAAAAACCTCACCAAAATTAAAATAAAACCAAACGCTCCCCCCAAAAAACCAGAAAACACAACCCCAACCAAACAAAAACCAAACTAAAAAGCATTCAATGCTGCTAGTTCTGGAATGCCATGTTTCCTAATGTAAGTTTTGGGTAAAGGATCAGATAAACCTGTCTTTCCTGATGTGTAGAGCACACCTGGAATACTGTGTCCAGCCCTGGGGTCCAAAACACAGGAGGGACATGGAACTGCTTAAGCAATTCCAGAGGAGGCAGCAGGATGAGCAGAGGATGGAGCAGCTGTGCTGGGAGGAAAGGCTGGCAGAGCTGGCATTGCTCACCTGCACAGGAGAAGCTTTGGGCTGAGCTCAGGGTGGCCTTGCAGGGCCTGAAGGAGCTGCAGGAAAGATGGACAGAGACAATTGGCAAGGGCTGGAGGGACAGGAGCCAGGGAATGGCTCCCAGTGCCAGAGGGCAGGAATGGATGGGATACTGGGAATTAGGAATTGTTCCCTGGCAGGGTGGGCAGGCCCTGGCACAGGGTGGAATTCCCAGAGCAGCTGTGGCTGCCCCTGGATCCCTGGCAGTGCCCAAGGCCAGGTTGGACACTGGGGCTGGAGCAGCCTGGGACAGGGGAAGGTGTCCCTGCCCATGAGAACCATTCCAACCCAAACCATTCTGTGATTGTACATCAAAACTATTTTCACTTCTCTTTGAATAACATGTAGGAGTGTTGAACAGTTCAAAGGAAAAGATCGGTCTGGTCCCTTACCATGGTGGCTGTGTGCTTGAACAAGGAGTACAGTTTAGAGACCCTTATTTGTGACAGCACTACCTGTGACAGTAGCTGTGAGGACACTGAACAATTCCCAGTACATTTGATTATTAAAACATTGGCTTTGGTTTTTTTTTTTTTTGTTTGTTTTTTTTTTTTTTGTTTTTTTTTTTGCTAAGATGTGGATAGCTGTTAATGCAGGACCATTTTAACTGTGGGGGGAGCCTTTATACAGCTCCTGAATGGGCACTGAACATCTTATCAAGTGTATGTGGAGTTTCATCTGTACCCCTTAATTGCTGCAAAGACTTGGGAGGGCCCCAAAGCCAGTGCATATTATAAAGTAGAAGATTTTTTTCCCTCAAGATCTTCACTTGTGGGAAGATCCTGAAGGGAGCATGTGACTTACACTACATTTTGCTAAGGAAACAGAGGCTACAGATGCAGCACAAATGTAATACAAATGTTAACCTGCAAAGGCTAACAGTATGAAATTTGTATTTTGTTTTATTTTATGTTGCTGCTAGTTATTTTTTTATGAGAGTTCCAGATTGCTCCCAAGCAAAGATACATTGCAATAACACACAAGTACATTGTATTATTAGGAAGTGGCTCATTATAACCTCATCTTATCATATAAACCACCAGCTCAGGGATGCATTAAAGCACTTAGAATGTGCCTTATGGGCCTGCACAAGAAACAGATTAATGCTCGTGAAATCATATTTTAATTTTTAAATATTCTTTCAAGATTAAAGGAATCCTCTTAGTGCCATGGGTAAGCAATATTTTAAATCTGTGTGATTGTAATGTGGTTATTAATTTAATGTATTATTCTCATACAAAAACACATATTACCCTGGGTCTGGTTTCAAGTGACAATATTGCAGGCACTGAGCATTCCTTTTCTGAGCAAATACAGCAACACAGTCAGTCAAAGCCAGGCAATTAGTTTGGTTTACTTTTATGCAGCAATATATATCCTGACGCACTGGGAAGCACTTAATTGTTCTTAATATAGCTGTATTTCATGTGACATGGCCAAAAGTAACAAACTTTATACACTGGGGGGAAGAAAGACAGATAACATGAAACCTTTGAGATCACGGGGTGTAACTGTGCAATATTCCTCTCCATTCTGTGAAAACAAAAGGAGACTCCTGAAATACATGATCCTAGTTAGAAATGGAATTAAAATTTTAAATAAGCAGTAGGTGCTTCTACATTCTTCTTTTTATCTCCAGAATTATCACATTTGAATTAGAATAGAGAGTACCAGGCACTAAAGCCCAAAATTCAGTATTTCTTCTGAACGTTTTAAGCTGCTACAGACAGACAATTAATGCTTCCATTTATTCCAAAGAATAAAGGACAGGAAAAAAAGTACAAACAGCAGCAACCAAAAAAACCCCAAGCAACCTAACCTTGCAGGAGTTTGTAAATGGCTTGCAAATAGTTCAGAAAAAAAAACAGCTGAACTTCTAAAATTTGTAAGAGTTGCAGCTCTTGCCAGGTAAGCAGCTTTTTGCAAGTTATCCGTGGAAGGATATGGCCTCAGTTGTCTAGAGCTGTAGATAAGAATATACTTACAGAGAAGATAATATTAAATCCAGAATTAATCTTGCCAGTTAATCCCCGGAATATAAGGATCTGAGGTCCTTTCTTGTATGTTGTTGATCCTGATCAGGATCTTTTTGACCCTGGTTTGTCCTTCTGTTGAACTTCAGGCAAAGAATTGCAGTTGAAGTGAACAATCAATCTTGTAAAGGTGCTATTGTAATTGAAATAGATGTAAGTGATATTTAAACATAATAAAAATTCTCTGTTCCTTCTTCATATTGTCAGATGGCACTCATGAGGAAAATGTTTACGGTACAAACAGCAACTTGTTTACCAATATTTTATAGTTGAACCACTTATGTTAGGAAAGAGCAAAAATAAATACTTCTGGTATTCTGAGGAAGCTATGTAGTCATAAATTTCTGCCGAATAAGAGGGAGATTTTATTTTTTCCTTTCTTTTTCTTCCCTGAAAGTCTAAAAATAATCTGTTTTTTGACTTAGACTTTAAATCTTCATCTTCAAAGAACTATTCAGAATAGTGTTACTATAAGTTAGTCAGGTTTTTGTGTGTGCCCTCGCACAAACCTGCCTCTCCCTTTCCATTGTCTCTGATGGACAATGAGAATTGTCCTGAGATAAGGACCTTGGGTGGGAATTCCAGGGGGAGCTCTCTGGGTGTTTGATTGTTTTAGCTCCGTCTAATTCTCTTGCTAACAATTTTATGCAAGGTGACAGATTTCTGTAAGAAGCCCAAGAAGGAAATTATTGGCATCCCACATCTCTAGAAATTAAGGAAATATCAATGGATCAGTGTAAAGAGTGAGGAATTAAGATCATTAGAATAAGCAGAGCCTGAATTCCACGTTTCCTCATTCATATCATCAAAGGACAGCACTGTAACACTCCTGACAAAAATATTTGCTCTGCTTGTCCTTGTATGTCTTTTTCAGACTTGATTTTATTATAGGAGAAGCTTTAGGTATGGAAGCATGAACATTACATGAAAGGAACGAGAGAATGGATTTCCTGTTCCTTTTGTTTTGAAAAATTTTAAGCTTGTTATTTAAATGATCCCTGAATTCCTTTAGAAATATGACAAACTTCAGCAATTTACACCTATTTTCCTAAATTACTGTGTCATTTATAGCTGTTCATGTTATTTGTTATACACACAATAAAAAGACCTCCTCTTATAGATTCAGTCGATTATGGGCTAAAGGCATAACCAGAGTAATTACCCATTACAGGATTGTAAGAGTATTCACCTATAGCACATCATGTACAACAGCATCACTTTTTAATTCCTATGGGTGTTGAAAATTGAATGTGACTTCTGCTCTGAAATAGTCCAGGACTGAGATATTTGATCTACGTTATAGTAGAAAAAATTTTTGTTTTCAAGTCCTATAAGGGAAGCACAAAAGATACATGAAAAGTTTTTATTAAATTATTTTCCAAAATTTCATTATTGTCTTGTAGTCTATTATTATTATCTATCATAGTCTATTCTATATTTATTCAGATCAAAGCATTAGAAAAAGTAAAATCTCTACCTCAAATCTGGCACTTGTGGTTTGAGAAGTACTTTTTTTGTCTAAAAGTAAATAAATGATGCCTGCCTGTTATATAGTGGATATTTCAGCTGCTCCCTGTGCACGTTGAACAGAAGTTGATTGTCATTACCCCTTTTACTGATGAAAAATCTTAATCCAAGAATCTGTTCAAACATCAGAAGGCACATTTATCTCCACAGCCTGGTTCTCCAGGAGCTGAGCTCTATTGCTGATTGCTTTGAGCATCGAAGTCATTCAGGGAAGCTCTCGGTACCTTCTTGATTAGGCTTCCCCATTGGTGAAAAACAGAAGGTTTATTGTTAGGAAATTTCAACATCTTTTGTCGCAAGCATGAGAATGGAATTCTAAACAATGTGTAAAATTGTGGAGAAATCCATATAAATTGCTGGTATTATGCAAACACTTAATCACTTCTTACAGTGTCATGAGACTGTGAGGAAAAGGGATGTAAAAGTTGCTGAAGTGTTTTTGGTAGTAGTGTGGCAGTGCCCAAATCCTGTTGAGAACTGTTCAGTGCACAGCAGACTGATGTGTCAAACCCCCTGGCCTCAGCATTCCTGGCCTCAGTTTGTCAGGGAGGGTGAGTCCTGAGGAATAAATAATCTGAAGATGGATATCCCCTAAACAGTTCTTTGAGGGAGAGTCCACGTTTCCAGGGCTCGATTGTCACAGGCAATAAAATTGGGCTGAGGGGAAGAACTGCCTGTGATGCCAATCAGAGTTTCCAAACCCTGAAACCCTGCCTTCAATTTGATGTGCAAAGTGAGGGACAAGTTCTGATTTTTAATGCATTTGTCATTTTTCTATATTTCTTTCTTGATTAAAAGCCTTATTCTGCCAGTGCTTAATCAGTCACACCTTTTTAGCAGTCTGTGACTATGCTTCTGTGAATTTTTAAGTGTTCTGAAAGTCTTAATTTAGGCAGTGGATGTGCTCAGATACATTGATCTGTGCTGAGGACTGAGGGAAATCATTGTAGGAGTACTAGAATGTGCAGGACTGATCATCAGCAGTCTCCATTCATTTGTGTCACTTGCCTAAAGACACCAGAGCACTGCAGGACAGTGCAGGAATCTCCTTCAGCTCCAGTATCCGTCCCTCAGGTGGAGTTTTCAGTAATGCAGCTCCTCAGAAATAAGTTCAAGAATTATTTCTGCACATGGATTCTAATTTCTCTATCAACACACCATCATTCTTGCAGGAAACCTAACTGGCTTCTATTGTAAAATAGAAGGTGAATAGGAATAGGGAAATGCTTGTCTTTTCCATGTGATGTATATTTGTGGAAGTCAGTTTATAATAGGGCAGAACAGAAATTTCTCTCATTTAGTGTATGGATTATAGTAAATAATTCACTTATTTGCCACTAAGATGTCCACAGCATAAACAAAATTAGAAGTAGAAAGAAAAATCTTGGTAGTATATCAGAGAGCAACTAAGCAACCATATTCTTGAATTATTCATATGGCTTATGTAAAGATGGAAGCTGGAAAATGGAAAAGAAAAAGCTATTATTTATTTATTTATTCTACTGAAGAGTAGCACATGTAAGTGGAAATAGAAGTGGGGTCAGAACTGTAGTTCAATCATTTTTGTTTTAAAATAAATAAAATTAAACCAACAAATCAAATTCATTGAATATACTTAACATTTGGTAAGACAGTCTCAGTTAAAAATTCTGATTAAGTTTCTGTAAATATCTCAATTAGACTGATGGCGTTTGGAGGCATTGTCTTGGTTTTCTTTGTATGCCACTGTAATCCCAGGAAATGCAGCTGACATGCTGTCTGAATGTTTTCCAACTGTGTATATTTTCATATAATGTATTAGTGTATATTGTATTCTATCTTTCTAAAATATTGCCATTGTTGTGGAGAGTGGCTTTTTGTGGTTAAAGAGTCTCGATGTGAATTTCTCCTGTGCTGAGGATGCAGAGCTGGACACAGCACTCCAGAGGTGCCTCCAGGGCTGGGCACGGGGACAGCATCCCTCCCTGACCTGCTGCCAAGGCTCTTCCCATCCCCAGGGACCATTGGCCTCCTTGGGCCAGGACACTGTGCTGGCTCAGGGACAGCTCCGTGTCCCCAGCTCCCCCAGGACACTCTGCTGGCTCAGGGACAGCTCCGTGTCCCCAGCACCCCCAGGACACTCTGCTGGCTCAGGGACAGCTCCGTGTCCCCAGCACCCCCGGGACACTCTGCTGGCTCAGGGACAGCTCCGTGTCCCCAGCACCCCCAGGACACTGTGCTGGCTCAGGGACAGCTCCGTGTCCCCAGCACCCCCAGGACACTGTGCTGGCTCAGGGACAGCTCCGTGTCCCCAGCACCCCCAGGACACTGTGCTGGCTCAGGGACAGCTCCGTGTCCCCAGCACCCCCGGGACACTCTGCTGGCTCAGGGACAGCTCCGTGTCCCCAGCACCCCCGGGACACTGTGCTGGCTCAGGGACAGCTCCGTGTCCCCAGCACCCCCAGGACACTGTGCTGGCTCAGGGACAGCTCCGTGTCCCCAGCACCCCCGGGACACTGTGCTGGCTCAGGGACAGCTCCGTGTCCCCAGCACCCCCGGGACACTGTGCTGGCTCAGGGACAGCTCCGTGTCCCCAGCACCCCCGGGACACTGTGCTGGCTCAGGGACAGCTCCGTGTCCCCAGCACCCCCGGGACACTGTGCTGGCTCAGGGACAGCTCCGTGTCCCCAGCACCCCCGGGACACTGTGCTGGCTCAGGGACAGCTCCGTGTCCCCAGCTCCCCCAGGTCCTTCCCCACAGAGCTGCTCCAGCAGGTCCCCCCAGTCTTTGTTGGTGCTGGGCTTGTTCCTGCCCAGGAGCAGGACCTGCATTTGCCTTGGTTCAATTTCTGATGGTTTTTCATCTCCACAAGCTGCTGAGGTCCCTCCAAAGGGCTGCACAGAGATCAGCCACTCCTACCAAATTTTTGTCACCAGTGAATTTGTGGAGGCGGCACCAAGTCCTCTTTCCCACCATTGATGAATCAATTAAACAGTGCTGGGACCTTTATTAAACCTTCGGGGGCACCACTGGTGACTGGTCTCCGAGCAGACCCTCTGGAACCTGCTGTTCAATAGCATTGGTGTGGCTGCAGATTAAGCTTTTTCTCTGTTTTTCCTGTGTATACATATATATATATATATGTATTTTTTCTTTCTTTTTTTATTTTCCCCTTAAATAATGAAGGTGGGAGGGGAAGAACTTCAGGAGACAAGTTGTCCTCTAAAGCAAGATTTAAATTTTCAGTGTGATCATGCTTCTGAATAAACATTCTGTATGATCATTCACTTCTATATGTGACTGGGTTGCCTGTGTGTTTCTGAGCCTAATAAGAGATTGATGAAAAGATGTTTTCATCAGTTTTCCCTCAGGATGGGGTACTTATGCCTTTTAGTGCAGAGGTCCAGTATTTGACCCTTATTTCTGCTGACCTACTTGGGTCTCATTATCTTCAGAGTTTGTAAGGATCGGTGTCTCTCTCGTTGAGTAGGAAGGAGTCAGGCATACAAATAATCTAAATCAGGAGAGCTGTGCCCAGTGAAAATGAGGATATTTGTTTCAGTATGTCATGAGGTTATACCTGTGTGGTTCAAAGAGAGTGCAGTTATTACCTATATTTTAAGGAGACTTCTGCTGCTGCTGTTCTAGGCTGTGGGCAATAAAATCAGTAACACAGTGGCTGATGACACAAATACTTCCCTTGAGCATCAGGGTTGGTTGGATTAAAGAATTTTAGTTTCCTTTCATATTTTCATCTCTTGCTCCTTTTTGAATTAACAAAATTAACTTTATCCAAGTGCTTAATCAGAGATTTCCTTGGTATTTTCTTTTCCCTTCAACTTTTCTCTCACTTCAGCTTGTCCTGTGCAGGGTCTATCAACAATCATAATTTGTGTTCTGTTCCCATTATTTATTTCAAAATGATGGATTAAATGTGCAATTCACATGTGTATATTTTGTATTTTTCCTGTCCCTTTTGTCTTGTTGCTAAAGGGTTCTGTCCACAGAAATATGACTGATAGAGGAGATAGATCCATGCACTGTTACTAATGGTGTAAATGTTACCCTATTTTGTCAACAGAGCTCTATTGTTGAGAGTAATTTCTCTCACTGTGTCAATATAGATGCCATGCTGTGTTGATATTAATGGATCTGCCAGGAAAGGCATTTAATTAATCAGTTCCCAGAATAAACTCTGTCAACTTTAATTTCCTAGCTAACAGCAATGCTTGGACCAGCCTGGTGGGTCAGTCAACAAATGTTGTCGTTAGTTAGATTCATGTTGGAAAAGCCTTGGTTCAGGACCTCAGAATGGTGCTGAGGTCAGCAATTTGTTTCTTTCTTTCTGTGACTGTGTTTCAGCAGTCTGACAGCTCTGACATTTGTACAAGGAAAGAAAAGAGTGGCCTGCAGTGTTCCAACAGGCCAGAGCAGCCTTTGCCAGGCTCCGAAGAAAAGCTAGGAGTACACTCAGTCACCTGTAGATCAGGAAGTTTTACAGTTCAGTGTAAAAGGACTGTTAATTGCAAATAAACATTGTATATACTTAATCCAGGGTGTGTGTGTATGTGTGTGGTAGCTACATGCCTGCTGAGTATTTCAAATGCTTCTGCTTTCTTCTCAAAATTCTGAATTTACTAAATTTTGATCTTGTGTATCAGGACAGCCAGCTTTGTGGAATAGCAAAAAGATGATATTCATGTACACAGTCTTTATAATGCAAAGCATCTTATTTGTACTGTCAGGTGGGTGGAAACCACCTCATTATTCATGCATGTTTTATTTGGGGTGTCAACTCTCCAGAAAACTAGTATTTCTTGAGCTGAGACCAGTGTCTTTAATATTTGTCCTCGACATGTCTTTACCCCCACTCACAACAACATACGTTTTAGTGTAATTTATACAAATAGTAACTCCTTTATTAAACCCTTAGAGTTTTAACATCCCTCGTTGTTTGTTATAGCTGGTTATTTACTCTTGGGTATTGATGCATGGTTTTGTGTTTTGTCTTTGTCATGGGTACCAGGACACTTCTATTTGAATATCAGTTGGTTAGGTGTGGTAACCTCTCAGCTTTGACCAAATTCCTACAGGACTTGAAAAGGGAAAAAGGGGCTGGGAGCCAATGTGCTAATTTTATCATTTAAGATTTTTATTCTTTTTGAAGGCTGTTTAATACTATGGTAAAGTATACATGCTTTAGGCTTGCCTTTATGGCTTCTTTTAGAAGTAAAACAATCAGAATACCTGTCCTGTTAAAATTTAGTTGAAAACCACACCCAAATTAACAAAAAAATCTTCCCACAAGAAAACCAAATCAATTTTTTTAAGTCTTAATTGGCTATTTGTAATATCAAAAGCCTTTTTCCAGAGAGTGCAAGTGGCAAATTCTCTTACAGGTGCAGCAGTGGACATGCTCATGGAACCCGGGGTCATGGCTGTTCTACTAAAATCTACTATAAAGTACATTTTGCCCACCAAATGAAGTAATAAATGAAATTCTCTGTCTCTTGGCTTTTATTCCCTCCAACAAGTACATTATTTATTGACAGGAAAACTGAGCTAAATGCATTTTATCTGCAGAATTACGGATGGGCATTGTTAAATTGCAATGGTTTTTTTTTTAGCAAATTGAATTAAAGGGCTCACCATCGTTTGTATTGATGGAAAGTAATAAGAACTTTAATAAAACTGCTTTGTTACCAGAGTAAAGTAAGGTAGTTCCTGAAAAATGTGTTTTATTGACAGAAGAGAAATACGATCTTGGAGGAAAGTGCAGGTCAACAGAGTATTGTGCAAACCTTGAAAATTCTTTATGGTGAAAAATTCTACCTCTAATTCTACTTCCACTTGTTAAAGCACTGTGCTGGATGTGATGATTTCACCTAACAAAAGGAGTGCCACAGACTCAGGTGACACTAATAAGTGTCATTCCCTTGAAGCCAGTGGAGCCAAGCTGGCTTAGAATGGATAAATATTTGTCAAGTTGAGTGCATGAAGATATAAAGTTTTGTATTTTTACAATAGCATATTCTTTTTGGGAAGGTGAAGGGTAATTTAGCTGACAAGGATGAAAATGCTACACCATGTCTGTGCCTCTGTGTGGTGTTAATATTTTGTTGTGTAGCTTAGTTTAATCCACCTCTAATTCTGAACAAGGATGGTCTTATAACAACTTAAAAATCATTACACTAAAAATAAGGCACTAAAAATATATTGGATGGCTGTTTTCTCATGTAATCCATCATGAAGGTTTAATATTGAATTTATATTTGCCCACTGTGTCTCAGCAAAGAGAGCACACTGTAGAATTGAATGAAAATCTCCAGCAGAAGGGCTGTACCACTATTATATTTTTCTTCAAATATGTGTATCTAAGATATGCATTCTCAGAACTATAAAAGGTGACTGTCCCAGTGTATTAGATAGTGATCCAACTCGGGTATTGTAGCACTATTATAGAGTTGAACTAAGGTGGGTTATTTTTGGTCTCTTAATCTTTTGATTGCAGTTCTCCTCTTGCATCCTTCAAGTCCTTCAGGGACTTCATTCTTCTGCTTTCAGAAACCAGGACAAATGTGTTATAAAATATCTTCAGCTAGAAATACTGTAATGGAAACCCTGTTAATGTAATATGAAATGGAGATGAAGATAAGGTGATGGAGAGGAGTGTTGATGAATATGCTGTTGGGATTCAGTGCTTGTGAACTCATTATTTTTTGCATTTCTGTTTCTAATGAAGTTCAAATTTTCATTTTGCAAGCATTCATGAAATGATAGCAGTTAAGTTTGAAGCATTAGAAGAATTGTCATTCTAGGGAACTGGTGGAAACACGATACTTTTTCCAAGGAGCTCTCCAATCTAATCTCACCTTGGCAACCAAGTGGCTTGTTGAGTATTGTTTAGAAGCCCCTTCTCCCTTTGCGGAACTGAGGAGAGTTTGTGTGCCTTTGTGTAAGAGTGTGGACTGAATTACTGGGCATGAGAATTGAAAACAGAAGTCACTTTTGTGCTTAAAGTCACTTAAAAGTGTTTAAATTTTACAACCTCCATTGGACAGACTTCTCAGTTAGAAAGCAAACTTCCCTTTGCTTGTAAATAGCAAAAACATAACAGGAACAGGAAATGGGAGTCAAAAAGAAAATTCCATCAGATCTTGTGGCTCTGCACAGCTGCCTCACAGGAGGGGGCAGCCAGGAGGGTCAGGCTCTGCTCCCTGGGAACAAGGCATAAGACAAGCCTCAAGCTGTGCCAGGGGAGGTTTAGAATTAGATATTAGGAAACATTTCTCCATGGAAAGGGTGGTCAAGTGTTTGAACAGGCTGCCCAGGGACGTGATGGAGTCACCATCCCTGGAGGTGTTCAAAAAACTTGTGGATGTGGGACTTGAGAACTTGGTTTAGTGGTGAACAGGGTGGTGCTGCTGGTTAACAGTTTGCCTTGGTGATCTTGGAGGTCTTTTCCAACCTCAATGATTTTATGAGTCTATGATTCTACTATGATTTTAATTAAATAACTTTCCACTGAGTTGAGTCTATTTTCCTTGTGACAGTAACTGGGGAGTGATCCCTCCCCATCATTATTTTGACTCATGAGACTTTAGGTACATTTTCACTCCCCATCCCACTGAGGAGGGCAGCAACACGTGGCTGAGCATCTGGCATTCAGCCAGAATCAACCCACCACAAGGAAAGTTCCTAGAGAGTTAGAATTTTGTTTTTATGTTTTCATATAGTACTATAATACTGCAAAGTAAGCCATATAATTATTGTGTTATAGTGGTTTTGTGAAAAGACTTAAACATGTCGAAAGAAGTCAGAGTTGCATTTGGATGCCATATTATGAACCAATTAAATTAGGTGATTAGAAAATGAGAATAAATTGGTTTGTTAATGTGTGTCTGTGGAGGGAAGACTTCACCTATTGCATATTGCAGTGGACATCCCAACAGCTACCCAAAACCTCTAAGTTTTAATACATAACAGCTTTCCAAATTACTTGCTCAGTGCAAGTCAAGACCACAGTGGTAATGATGCCTCATGCTGCTACTAAGCAGTGGTTAAAGCCAGTATTTAAATGAACATATTAAGAGTTATCTATTAAGTGCTATTATCACTGATTTTTTTTTCTGCAAGACAGATACAGAACTACATAAGATATAAAATAAAAGTGCCATTCTCCTGCTGTTCATTATATTTTGCAATTATATGAGTGGTGTATATGAACAATGGGAGCTATAATAACATGGAAGGATGTATCCTGCATTCTAAAATAATGAGGAACCTAAATTCTGAAACTCCTCCTTTGCAGAAGATTCTTGGGCCATGGTCCAGGCAAGGAGTAAAATTGTTAGAAGGAAAGATCTTTCTATCACAGAGTGAATTGAGAAATGAGGAGCAGTAAGAAGCAGGCTTGTTTTGATACAAGTGAAGTTGTTAAAGGCTGTATTTATCATGTTGTCATTGTCGTGTTTGTTGATATGATAGTGATGCCTGGAAAGGCTGACCTGGAACAGAGACTAGACAAAGCAAAATGAATAAAATAGGTATTTATTGAAAGGATCCACCTTGGGCAGTGCAAGAGCCTGGCCAGGGCTGTACCCAAATCAAATCCAAGAGGAATCCTGGTCATGAGTCTTTGCACTTTTATTGGTTTTGGTTCATCTACACATTGGGGTCAATTGTCCGACCACAGCTCCAGGCTATGAAGTCTCAGCCCCCTGGCTCGCACCCTTCCCTTAGCCCTTGTTTCTGATTTTTGGGTACTGGTTGTCCTTGATTCTCTAGCTAGGAAACGATTGTTTTGTCTAACTGCCCTGTGAAGAGAACTTACACTGAACATGAAGTGTCAGAGTTACACACTAAGCAGCAGAGATTCTGGAAAAACATAAAAGATAAAACCCAAGGCATCAATAGCATAAAGACCTGTCCTTTCATTTGCTATGGAAAATGATCCTGAGTTAATTATTCTGTATCTGCTTCACTCCTAGGACTGACATTTCAAACAATGCTCTTGAATGTGTATGGTAAAGCCATCTGCCAGAAATTCCTGCCAGTCTTTCCCTTTCTCAGGTCTAGGTATTATTTTGCCATGGTTTTAGATACTGTGCAAGAACAGCTTTCACAACTGTTCTCTGGATCTTGAGATACTCGTAGGACTCCTGGTCTATCACACAGAGTACTTGAATATTCTCCTGTCAGAGTTAATAGATATTCCTGCATGATGATAAAATGAATGTATTTTGAAACACATTAAATCTGAAAATTTGAGTGCTTTGCCAGTCTTCTTTTTAGTGCAAGGTATCCCATTTTCATCTTCATAAAATTAAATGCTTACATCTACCATATAATTAAATTTAGTTCCTGCAGAGGATTTGATCTGTGAGTTTATTAACTTTTGGCTGCATCACTATTTAATTGCTTTGGAAGTTTTATCAGACTAAAATATATCCAGGATACATTTATCAATGGGGAAAAAAAAAAGTGAAAATATTGATATAAGGGGAATGGTAAAATTTAAACCCCAGATAATTTCTATGCTTCACGGTAAGTTACAGATGGAAAGGGAACATGAGTCTGGCTCCATTTCTGCTATGAAATCCTAACCACTATTTCCAAAATGTCAGAGGTAGAAGGGCCATAATTTTATTTTGCTGCCCAAGATTTTACAACTTAATAATGAGGGAAGTCCTATTCAAAACCTAGAAACTTGATGTTTTTGACAGGAATATTAAAATGATGCAGTATCATTAAACATACTTTCTAAATTCATGTTCTGTGTATCACATGGTTCTCTGGAATTCTTTAATCTTCTTTTTACTTTGGTGGTGTTTTCTAAGCTTCTTTGAATGATCTTGGTCTTCCTTTTCTTTCTTTTTCCTTTTTTTTTTATTGTTATTCTTTCACTGATCTATTTTGCTTCCACTAAAATTTGTCATACTCTGGCTAGCATTTTCCTACACAGATCTGGAATTGCTTTTTAAATATATAGTCTGGATGACTTTCCCTTTGGCAATAGTGGGGTTCTTGATAAAAATTTTATAAGCCTTGCTACAGTCTTGCATCATTCAGTCCTGATAATGGTGTCTTCAAGGATGGAAACCTAAGCAAACTTTCTAGGTGTGCAGTAGAGCAAAAAACAGTCGAGATAATCACATGGAACAAGTTTTCATAGATAAATAAGTAAATATAGAGCTCAAGCACATCTCACAGTGTGTGCACACTTCTGCATGTGCTCAGGAGACTTCACAAGGGAGCTGCTGAAAACAATTTGAGGCACCCTGCAAATGATTCAATGTAACTGTAATACAATGATTGCCACATAAAAATATTTAGTTCTCATAAGAACAGTAAGATTAACTTCTTACTGTATTTACATCTTTGTTTCTTGACGTTCTCTTTCAATTTGTTTTTTTTTTTTTAATCTTTTGAATACTGTAAGCCTTTTAGCTCTCAACCATCCTGAGGCTAATATTTGCAAAATGCTCTGGGATGCCTTAGTAGATGTAAGTCTTTAGCAGAAATGAAAATTATTATTATTGTTGTCATTTTTCTGATGTAGTGCTTATTTGCCCCCATGATAAAGCCACATACAGAGCTCTACTGTTAAGATTATCACAGACTTTCTAATCTAAGCTTCATTTTTAGACTTAAAGTGTGACTAAGAATATATTTTTGATTACTAAAACAAGTCGTGTTACACCTTCAAGAAAAGTGTAGAAAACTGGAAAAGAACCCCCAAAAAAATCAGTTATGGAGGGACAGAAGTCTAACTGGGAGGAGTGGCCGATCTCCAAGGGCTGTGCAGCCCTTTGGAGGGACCTCAGCAGCTTGGGGAGATGGGCAGTGAAAAACCATCAGAAGTTCAACCGAGGCAAATGCAGGTCCTGCTCCTGGGCAGGAACAAGCCCAGCACCAACAGAGACTGGGGGGACCTGCTGGAGCAGCTCTGTGGGGAAGGACCTGGGGGAGCTGGGGACACGGAGCTGTCCCTGAGCCAGCAGAGTGTCCTGGGGGTGCTGGGGACACGGAGCTGTCCCTGAGCCAGCAGAGTGTCCCGGGGGTGCTGGGGACACGGAGCTGTCCCTGAGCCAGCACAGTGTCCCGGGGGTGCTGGGGACACGGAGCTGTCCCTGAGCCAGCAGAGTGTCCTGGGGGTGCTGGGGACACGGAGCTGTCCCTGAGCCAGCACAGTGTCCTGGGGGTGCTGGGGACACGGAGCTGTCCCTGAGCCAGCAGAGTGTCCTGGGGGTGCTGGGGACACGGAGCTGTCCCTGAGCCAGCACAGTGTCCCGGGGGTGCTGGGGACACGGAGCTGTCCCTGAGCCAGCACAGTGTCCTGGGGGTGCTGGGGACACGGAGCTGTCCCTGAGCCAGCACAGTGTCCTGGGGGTGCTGGGGACACGGAGCTGTCCCTGAGCCAGCACAGTGTCCTGGGGGTGCTGGGGACACGGAGCTGTCCCTGAGCCAGCAGAGTGTCCCGGGGGTGCTGGGGACACGGAGCTGTCCCTGAGCCAGCACAGTGTCCTGGGGGTGCTGAGGACACGGAGCTGTCCCTGAGCCAGCACAGTGTCCCGGGGGTGCTGGGGACACGGAGCTGTCCCTGAGCCAGCACAGTGTCCTGGCCCAAGGAGGCCAATGGTCCCTGGGGATGGGAAGAGCCTTGGCAGCAGGTCAGGGAGGGATGCTGTCCCCGTGCCCAGCCCTGGAGGCACCTCTGGAGTGCTGTGTCCAGCTCTGCATCCTCAGCACAGCAGGGCCAGGAGCTCCTGGAGCTGAGCAAGGGCTGGAGCATCTCGGTGCCCAGGAAAGGCTGAGGGAGCTGGGGCTGCTCAGCCTGGAGAGGAGCCCCAGCTGGGAGGGGCCCTCAGCCCTGGGTGTCCCTGTCTGTCTGTCCCTGTCTGTGTCCCTGTGTGTGTCCCTGTCTGTCCATGTGTGTCACTGTGTCCCTGTCCCTCCCTGTGTGTCCCTCCCTGTGTGTCCGTCTGTCCCTGTCTCTTCCTGTCTGTCTGTCCCTGCCTGTCTGTCTGTCTGTCTGTCCCTGTGTGCAGGGAGGGCAGAGCAGTCCCAGGCTCTGCTCCAGGGCCCAGCAATGGCCCCAGAGCCACGGGCAGGGCTGAGCCCAGGAACTGCCCCTGCACAGGAGGCACAACTTCTGCCCTGGGCAGTGGCCAGCCCTGAGCAGAGTGTGCAGAGAGGCTGTGGAGTCTCCTCCCTGGGGATATTCCAGAGCCCCATGGACACTCTGCTGTGCCCTGTGCTCTGGGATGGCCCTGCTGGAGCAGGTGGGTTCCATGGGCAGAGCCACCTTTGCAGTGGTACCAAGAGTTCACTGTATGGTACAAACCATACACAGCAGCGGGACATCCCAACGTGTGCCAATTAGACATTTATTACACTCTCACATGCTGCATATTCTACAAGCAATACAGCAGAAAATAATAACTATTTATTTTCAAAGTGGATTTTTCTTTTTCTTACAGCAAATCCTTATCTCTAGTATGTTACAATTCAATAGATGTATTTGCCCACCTCTCATGTAGTTATCTCTTGGGTTGCCAAGGTTAGGTAGGGAGGGGCTGTATTTCCAGAAACTGTTTGTAGGGTTTTTTTTTTTTCAATAAGAACACGAAAAGAAAATATTAGAATATAATTCACCTCTAATCTAATTCAAAATAGTGTCTTTTTGGAATATAGTCAGAAGGTTTTTTTGTGGACCAACTATACATTTTTTTCAGGTTTCACCCCCACCAGTTTTAAACTGTGTACTTACTGCTATTTCTACTAATGTAGAGCTAATGTAGCTAATCTTGATATGGAAAAAGTTACGTATGGTCCAGGAAAGCTGTCTAAAAAATATGTATTACTTAATTTCCATGATAAAATTATTTTAATTAATAACTTAAAGTGATATGGTTGAGTCTGCAAATATTTCAAAATTATAAGCATCATATAGTTCCCTACTCTTCAGATTCTTGAATTTGAAATTTAGACAATGAAAATATTCTAACTTTGAGGTGAATCTGAGTTTGAAATTATTCACTGTATGTGGCATAATTTCTGAGTGACATAATCTTAAAGCAGTGTGGATCAGCTCAGTCAGGGAAAGGTCAGCTTAATCAGTATTTGTAGTTTTAAATCTCCTGAAGTATATCTTTTTCAAACACAGTCTGTCTTCAAAGTGCCAATCAGCTCATACCTCTTGCCCGGGTGAGCTAAGGTTAGCTCCAAACCCTTTGCACATCACATCTGTTTAGAAATCTGAGGCTGCAGAGTTTGCAATTAAATACAGTGCCATTGCCTTACACATTATTTCAGATACTTAAAAAAGTCCAATTTTAAATGCCTTGTACTGATTAATATTAATATTTTTATGAAATAAATTTTTACTTTATATTTGACTACAAGCTCTACTTGTAAAAAGACTACTTCCAGCACTGTGAGAGAGACACACATTAGGATATTTCATTCCTTGGAGAAATAGATTTATATTCTATTATAAAGTTATCTGATTTTGACTGTATTATAGTTCTGTCTTTATAGCAATGCTTTTTAGCTAATACACTGTGAATTATCTCACACTCATTCTTCTCTCTTTACAGCCACACTGATGATAAAAACCTTAAAAGTTACTTTGATATCTCTTTTGCCCAATGGCAAAGCTCAGCTGTACTTGCTGTCATTCCTGAACAGAAGTTTAAACATTACTTCATTAAAAGATCTCTCTTTATAGGGACTAGAAAAACCTCCCAAGGAGTGTATATCATCAATTCTAATATTTTATATCTTATTGTTAAAAAAATAACCCTGCCATGGTGGGAGGTTGGAATGAGATGAACTTTAAGGTCCCTTCCAACCCAAACCATTCTGTGATTTACACCTGATTTGTTATGAGTAGTTTAGGATTTTAGGAAATAAGAACAGTTATTTTATCAGTCTTTACAAGCTTTGTTAGTGATGATCTACCTTAGGGTATATTATGGTTCTTTCAGACATGAAAAATTCTCACCATCTGATGAGCAGTTGAAAATGGTGTAAGGTTAAGGCTTAGAGTAATGACAAGTAGAAGAACCCATTAGTGATGGAGATTTACTGTGTGGAAAGGGAATGATGTAGGATGGGCTGCATTGCAGGCTTTAGGTCATAATTTGCTTTGGTCGATTCCCTCCTGTTTCCAGTCAACACAGAGGGAGAGTTTTAAACAGGAGAGGATGGAGAATCTTTCTGTTTCAATTCATTCAGTCATCAGTTACCATGAAACATTTTTTTTATGATTTATAATTTTTGAATTATGTTTTTAATGTGGGATTTAAATTCTGTTTTAGCTTCAAAATTTAGGCTGTTTTAAGGCATCCAGATCTGAACAATTCCAGCACTCTGCAAGTTGTGTAGTCTGAAAATTGTTTTAGCTGAATAGATACTCAGTTCTAGCTGTGTGATACTTAATTTAGAATTATTTGGTTTAGTACCATTTAGGTATTCACATTTTCCAAGCTAGTTATACAGCAACAGTGTATTATCCATGCAATTTATCAATATTTATTCATTATCCAAATGGCGGACTACTTGTCATAATTAATTATTGAAGTAATAAATAATCTTATTAATAAAAATGGGTGACAAGAACAGAATGATTTCCTAGATAAAGACTGATGACAGATTCTAGTATCTGACACGACACTCAGAACACTGTGCAGATTGAATCTAGGGCCTCCTGCATGGATAATAAATTGTTATTTCAGAGAATAAAATGATTGATACATTTGCTTTGTGTGGAAAAAACACCTGGGAAAAGGTTCTACTCCCTAAGTTATTTAAGCAGACTATGGTGAAATTTTCTTTCCTTGTGACAAATTTAACTTTCCAAGGAAGTGACAGCTCTTTGGCAGAGAGAGAGGAATTGATGCCTGCTTGGGGTCCTTGACCTGCAGATTCTCCTAGAAGTCACATTCATTTGGAAATCTCCTGGCATTGCCTCTCCCTGTGATGCTCCTTTGGCAGCACTCAGGAGGGGCTCAGGAGGGCAGGAGGATGATGGCAGAGCACGAGCATGGGGCAGAGGCTGCTGAGACAAATGAAGTCTGGCACACACTCTGGGGACACTGTGCTGTTATTTCTGCATGGCTGAGGTGGTCCCTGCTTCACACTCGTTGTGGTTTTTCCCTTGGTTTGAGCTCACCTTTGGTGCTTGGGTGACAAAGCAGCCCCAGAGGCTGAGCATCGTTTGTCAGCTTGGAAATGGCTGGGCTGGGGAAAGGAAGGGTTTTCACACAGAATCATGATTTAAGAAACAAAACAAAAAACAAACCCCAACAAACAAATCACCAAAAAAACCCCAACCAAACAAAAAAACCTCAAATGAACACAAAAAACCCCCAAACAAAAAAAAAAGCAAAACCAAACAAACCACAAAAAAAAAAAAACCCCAGCCAAACAAAAAACTCTACCCCAACAAACAAACAACCTCAACCCCCCCCCAACACAAAACAAAGCAAAACCAAACAAAACCCCACAACAACCAACCCCAACAAACAAACCAACCACCAAAACCCCCAACTAAACAAAAAAACCCAAAACAACCTCACCCCAACAAACAAGCAAAAAACCCTCAAACACACACACACAAAAAAACAAAACAAAAAAAACCCCAAAACAAAAAACCCCAATCTAAACCATATCTCAGGAAATGTTTTATACATAACCAGTATTATTGGAGATTAAAATCTAAATATTATATTTCAAAAATGTTCTGAAGTATGTTATGTCCATAAGATAGCTGTTATTTGGTTTCCTTAGCTTAGAGAAAATAGCATGTTTTGTTCCCTTTGGCACATCTTTTCCCATTTTTCTGTATTTTACTTGAACTTCAAGGATTTTCATATATATATATATATAAAAATTCTGGCATTTGCAATGGACTGAGACATAAAGTCCTATATAATTTTCTCTTAATTGCTTCCTTAATAGCCTATATAATGTAGTCTATAAAATCAGTCTTACCATCAACAAAGTAATGATATGGAGATATATAACAGTTCTTACTGAGTCTTGTTCAGTGGCTGAGCCTGAGATCGACAATATCATAAAAAACCAGAATGTAATAGTAATAGAATGTGCTATTCTACTGAATGTCCATTGAATTAATTTATGAATTTTTATGCTGTAATCTGTACTTTGCACTAATTCTGACTCATGCTCCTATAATCATACATAAAATGTAGTTGCACTTCTACTGGAACTTTGGATTTAGGCCAAGAAGAAGAGTAAAACACCAAGAAATTACTCTTTATATTAAGACATGAAAAAGAACTTACTACAGTCCTCTCTGGAACTGAGTTTGCATCTGACCCACAGATTTGCTGGCTACTTGCATATGATTATTGTGAAAATGGCAATGTTTTTCTGGCTCATTAATGATGGATACCCCAAGCCAAATCCTATCACAGTCAACTGCATCCAGTATTTAAGTGACAAGTCATCCTTGTGGAAGGACTTAGATGATGGTCAGGAATGATACAAGAATAAACATGGGAGAACTTTACATCTGTTTATTATCAATTTCTTTTTCATCAACAAGTGGAGAAGGGAGTAGGGGATAACTGACTACTTTAAAAACTGCTTCCTAATAGGGATGATCAATAATATAATTACACAATAAATTGTAATAGTGAGTTGTAATTTTGGGAGTTATATGCTATATGCATCATGACAACAATTCTGTAGGAATTTTATCCCTTTCAAAGTGATCAAAGTTCAAATTCAAGTGAACAGATTCAAAGGAATTCTGTCAAAATACCTCTGCAGAGCAGTAGCTGTAACATAAAAGGCAGCTCAGGGCAATGAGGATTTTGTTAGACATACACTTGGGTGTGGGAAGATGTGATATTGTTTTATCTTAACTTCACACCTGAAACCACAGAGTTCAGACCTGGGCATAGTTTGCTTTGACTGATACTGGAATTAAAGATTATCAGGGTCCTAATGCAGTTATTCTTGTCTTCACACTTCAAGATTTTTGGTGAGCATTCCTTTCCCCTGCAGAGAATTGCCCAGTTGAGCACGTGTGCAGTTCAGCGTAGAATTTATGTATCTTAGAAGGCTGGCTTTGTTTTATTACTCGGTTTGGTTTGTATACCAGCAATTCAAAGGGAAATATAGATATCTTTTCAGTTTTAATGTTTCTAAAACTTTTTTCAGTAAGCTATCACTTGCATTTAATGATAAAAGCTGTTTAGAATTCTATTGGGTTTAGCTACAGTAAATTGTATAGCATTCTTCCAAAAGAGACAGTCAAATAGTTTTAACTTTTCAACAAAGAATCAAAGGAAAAGGAGCAGAATTACGTGATACTGAAGTAAAGCATGCTGCAGAAATCAAGCTGAAGAAGCTGATGAGAACTTATTAACATCTGCTCCTTCTGCTTAAATCTGCTCTCAAGTCTGAACATCTCAAAGAATTCCATTTAATATGAAACCTTCCATCACCTGATTGTTATTTAGCAGGTGAGAGGAAATCCAGGAAATTTCCAGAACTCCTTTTTCTGTATAGGATTAATAACAGCAGAAGTTTGAAAATGACTTCGGTTCATCAAGAGACTGAGAATGAAGTGATGATCAGGCAGATAACAGGGGGCCTCGTGCAAGGTTGTACAGGTTAGTTTAAATGCTGTAGGATAAGTTTGTTGTGAGTCAGCTCTCATGAATATAGAAGAGCTAAATACCCTCATTCGGGGCCCTTTTAGAAAGCTCTCAATGTAAATTTTGTTTATACAGTTTCAACATGCACTCAGATGAAACACCCTATTTTCATGTTTTTAAAGTAAATTATCCTGAATAGAGAGAAGATGATTTGCAATGTAATTAGTCTAAAGTGAAATCCAAGTTTCATACAAAGGTCAAGTTATCCTCCAGTTTATAATTTACAAAGTTTGTACCTTTTTGTATCAGTCCATACCCTTTGAAGTGCTGTTTCATATTAAAACTGATGTAATTATGCAGAGCTTCAATTGTTAATAGCACCAGTGGAAATGAGTGATTCATTCTCTCCTGGATTGTAAGACACTGTTGTTGCAAACCACTGACACAGAATTTTTCAAAAGGTCCACTCGTGTCTGTTGACAAATGTATCAATCTAACAGACAGACATTATCACACAGTGGAAAAACTGGAAAAACTGGACAGAAACTGCTTTTTAAACTTCTTCAGAGTGGTTGAGAAGGTGGAAGCATCTTGTACTGATTAAAAGAGGGAGAGTTAGACTATATTTAAAGTAAAACTCTTTTCTCTTGTATATCCACAAAAGATTCCATTTTGCAATTACTCAGATTTTTGAATCTTGCTCTAATATTATGCAGCTGCACAGCAGCTTAGTATGATCTAAATGAGGGTAGTGAAGTCCTTTGTATTGCTTTAGCCTTGTATTTTCCTTTTCTCCCTTCCCACCATCATCTGTACTCCCAGGTGCTTCTGCAGCTGCTTCCTTTGCTGGCTACCTGAAAGCAGATGAAATGTTGTGTAGCTATTGAATGACCCATAAAGAAAACTACTTGCAGTTTTTAAACACATTACTTACAGAAGGATGAAATTTAGTAGTTATATAGTTAATCACTTTGGGTTGTTAAAGAATTTAGAGGGCCAACTTACTGATTGGCTTGTGCTTTCTGGAAAGCTCCTGAGTGATCTGCCTTGGGAGATATCAGTCTGGCACAGCTCTTGCTCCACAAATTCAGGATCTAGGAGGACCAGACCTCCTCACATTATTTTGAGCATCAAAAAATCCTCTGTTCGTGGAGTGCAGCCTGAATTTAGGATCAGGACTTATGTGCACTTGACACATACTTCAAACTAAACTTCCTGCTGGTTTGTATTTTTGGGGCTTTTTTGGTTGTTGGTTTGTTGTTTGGGACTTTTGGGGGTCAAATAAAAATTCCATGTTTTAAATTTGCACGGGAACCTTCTTCTCTAAATCATATTAAATATACCTTATAGCCCTTGATCATAATAACTGATCCAAGGATGTTATCCACAGTTAATCATGAACTCATCCATGGCTGAAATCCTCTAAAGTAGAAACGTTATCATCACTTGCATACATCCTTCATACTTTAAAAATAATAATTAAATGAAATTAATTGAGTGCTCTTTTTTTTTTTTTTCATTTTGAAGTATGGCTGGATGGGTACAATCTGATTTCTTTAATTATTCTACAAATTCGGAGTAATAAATTAAGAGTACTGTAATATTTTTTATCCTCAGGGAGATTTAGTTCTTTTAAAGCAATTTAAACAGGAGAGCCTTATTGCTCTGTCAGAGTGTAGTTATGTCCAGAATTACGAGCACAAAGAATTATACTCTCACCCGTGAAAATTAAGAGAGCTCCTCTGCAGAGAGACCAACACCAGTTTTTACAGAAATATTGTATCATAGTTTACAGCTGGAGAAGCGCCCTTTGGAATTACAGTAAATAGCATAAATCCAAAGTGAATTCTCATGATGCTCTAGGATTAATCCTGAATTCTTGTAAAATCTTGTATTGTCTTGTGCTGAAAGGCCATGATGTTATCATTACAGTCTCACGTGGAGCTCTCACATGCAGCACTCAATTATCAGTCGTTGGTTAATTAGTGACTAACAGGAACAATTACTGTTAAATGTTCGGCGCTTTTGGAGAGAGTTTCGTAAGGGTACCATGGCTTCACCCAGCACATCAGATTAAACTCTGAAGTTCCACGGGTGCTCTTTCTCTGCACGGTGCCCTTGTGGTTTTTTTTTTTTTTTTTTTTTTTTTTTTTTTTTTTTTTTTTTTTTTTGCCATTAGACCTGGATGGAAATCCATGAACTCCTCAGCACGAGGGTCCCGGATTTCCAAGGTTCGGCGCACCTGCATTCCTCCGATCGGGAAGGTTAAATGTAAACGCTGTCACCACAGCGGAGGGGATTCCTGAAGTGTGCCCAGCTCAGGACAGAGCCATGAGGGCAAACCCAAGCAGCTGCTGCTTAGCCGGGGCTGTGTGAGAGCTGTGGCCGTGGCGCGGCAGGAGATGGTTGATCGGGAATCGGGGAGCAAGGATCCCCCTTTGCTGGCAGCTCATGAGGGTGTCTGTGCCGGGCACTTGAACAGCTTTCTGGCACCGCTTGGAGAGTACCAGGCTGTTTGTAAGAAGGTTTTGGTGAGGAAAAATTCCCCAAGAGCCTGCTGGGGAACGAGGACTAACCTGGCGGTGTGCGGGGTCCTTGATGTCCGCTGCAGTGCTGGTTCCTATCGGAGCAGAGCTCCCCTTTCGCACGGGCACCTGGAAGCCTTGTGTTCCTGCCTGCCCTTCTCCCAAAAACCAGCCTTTCCTTCTTACCCTTTCTCGTTCATCTCATTCACACACGTAGAAGACCTAAAGAAACCCCAAACAAAGCTAACAAGAATTTAAAGAGAGTAATTTTTATCCTCATTCCTCAGTCCCCTGTGCATGGAATGAAATCAGACTTTCACTGCCATTCATTGTGGGTTTTTGAATTTAGGCTTTTGCTTAGTGACCACTAAGTTCTAGAGATGACGCAGCTGGTTTAATGAGAAAATAGGATTTTATTCTGCTTCATGCATCAACAGCTCAACTGTTACCGAAGTGCAATTACAAAATAGTGTATGTAGCCTAGCTTTGTTGGGTATCAAATATCCACAGCTTTTACTCGCTGCCTGGGAAATTAAATAAGTACTGCTGTAAATGAGGGCATTTGTTAATGTAGGGAATGTTAATTAAACCACTACAAAAGCAAAGCTTGACTTCTGTGAATACAAGGTCGAGTCTTCCACACCTCTTGTTACTCCGGTGTTATTGGTCGTATTTGTAAGTGACAGTGAGATAGGAGGTACTGACAAGTGATTTTAGTGTCAGGTGGTTTTTTTTGTTTAAAAAAAACCCCAACAAACCAACATGGGAATAAAAATGGGAATGCCTTTCAAGTTTATTTCCAGATGCTTGTTAAGTACAGACACAAAAGGTAATAGAGCAGCTCACCAAGTTAGAACCACTTACAGAAAAAAATAATGTCAAAGATTCATTCATGTATTCACGTAGTTCTGTGTATATTTATACATTAAAACCAGTAAGAAGTGCTGAAACTGTGGGAGTGTGGATGATGTTGTTCTTAAGAAATGAGAGCCTAAGTGTCAAACAACAATATGAGTATTCAAGTTACATGTGTGCAATTATAACTGATATGTTTAAAATTATTATTTAGAGTATTTTATTTACCACTTATCAGCTGCCAGTTTCAAAAATAGTGGGGACAAATTGATCAGATGTTTAACCATGTGAATTCAAGTGTTTTCCATCAGCTCTGCTTCTGCTGTGGATCTGAACTGGGTACAAAACAGAACAGTTTGTAGTAGATCTGATCAGATTTGCACAGAAACATACATTCCTGTAATAAATTACTTCATAGCCAATTGAATTATTTTCAAAATCACCCATTTATTCAATGTTTTCTATGAAATGAGATGCTAGTGCTGTCCTTTTGAATGTCTACAACATACAGGCTACCAAACCCTCTATAATCACTATTTATTATTGAAAGTGGAAGCTATATGATTAAATCTTAATCTCTTGCTTCCATAAAATATTCCCCAAATCCTGGCTTTGTGGTTTTCATTTTGTTTTTAATGCATTGTTACTAATGATTCTATGATGTTAATGCATTGAAGGGATAGGGAAGCTGGGGAATACTGCTTACTGCAAAATGTTAAATGTTTTTTTGAAATAATTCATTACGGCTGAAAGAAAACATTAGAATTCTTAAATCTGTATGCATTTAATCTTTTATGTTGCTTTTAACAAGAATGGTCTGCACATCTGTGTCAGCCACCACTAACCTAAATGACGTGTTTGATTGAGGGTTATATTAGAGTTTAGAGTTAACATGGATTTACTTATAAGCATGGTCAGTGGGATTTCAAATGGTAATTTATTACAGTGCATTATAATTTATTTATAATTCACAAATGGCTTAGAGATTTAGATTTTTGTTATCTTGTTCCTAAATCCTCTCTTTATTGTTGGTGTCAGTATCCATTAGATTGGATTGCTAATAGAACATCCTACTCCAGTTGGAAGGGACTCAGAGCCACCCTTGCCCAAAGGCCTTTTGAACCCTGACAGACTTGGGTACTGACCACCTCCCTAGGAAGCCATTCCATGCCTGACCACCCTCTGGGTGAAGAATTACCTCCTGGTATCCAGACTGAACCTGCCTGTGCAGCTCTGAGCTGTTCCCACGTGTCCTCTCACGAGACACAGGGTGGGTGAGGCTGGAGGGTCCCCAGGGGCTGCTCTGGTGCCACCTCCTGCTCCAGCAGGGCCATCCCAGAGCACAGGGCACAGCAGAGTGTCCATGGGGCTCTGGAATATCCCCAGGGAGGAGACTCCACAGCCTCTCTGCACAGTGGATTCAATGCACCAGGGAGAAGAGCTCAGTGTGCCCCTCTCTGTGTCCCCTCTCTGTATCCTCTCCTCAGGAAGGAGAAGAGGTCACCAGTTATTCTAGAAAAGTCACAGAACAGTGACAAAACAATTCTCTTACACAAACACTTCCAAGTGCTCCTCTCCCCCTCCAGTGGAACCCATCTTACAGCCCCGAAGAGAAATTGTGAGGATGAATTGTTCCTTTATTTCAAACAGGTTGGGAAAATACAATATTATACAGCTCTGGGGTTACCAAAGGGAAAGGTTGTTCATGTTGGCTGTACCCGAAGTGATGCAAGTAGAGACTTTTAACAAAATAATCCGAATTAGCAAACATAGTTTGAATTTTTAGCCCGGTTAAGATTTAATACCAAGTAGAGCTTGCAGGGTTTTTCCTGAGGGATTTTTGCCATCAATTGTATTTGTGCTCATACAATTCCTTATCAAGAGCAGTTCAACTATGTCATGATTTTGAAAATTTTGGACAGTGTAAGAGTTTTAAACATTTGAGTACAAATGATTGCTGAATTTAAGTGGTTTTTTTTTTTTCCCCTCTTTTACTGAGTGGTTACTATTTGATATTGAATAGTTCTTATGCCACCACTCAGAAAAACCTGCTGAGCAGCAAGTGATGCAGCCCCTCACAGGATAGGAGTGTTTGGAATTGGAAGGTCACAAGGAAACCCATTCTTGTGTTTCTGCAGACACAAGCAGTTGGCTGTGCTCTGAGCAGCAGGTTCTCTTCAGATACTCTAATGTATTTCTACAGCCATGTGAGCAGAACAGGTGAAGTGTGAGGAAATTCCAGCTTTTTCTGTGTGTGGCTGAAGAAGGAAAAAGTTATTTTAGGAAAACTAAGCACTTAGAATTGCTAATATTACCAATTCTGTATTGTAGAAAACTGAGACTGCAACTGTATGAAGTTCCATGTAAACAGTCCTCTCAAGAAGCAGAAATGTGACTGTTGACAATATAAACACCAATCTTTCTCAGCATGTTAAAATTAAAGTGTTAGAACTTTAGAGTGCAGACAAGTTAAGGATTTCAGACAACCAGCTCATTTTTCACTAGGTAGTATAAGAGAATATACAAGAAGCAAAACAAGAGAAAACACAACACAACAGGCCTTCTTTAGAAGAGCCAATTAATAACATTCCAAGTCTAATGGATAAGATCCCCACTCTGCAGAAACTGTGGAGCAGACATAAATTTGAGATTGTTGGCAGAGGTTTCCCTGGGTTATGCTCTCACGAGTTTTATTTCATTGGAATTATGCCTCTCACCTGTGATTAAACATGACAAATTCTTTAACATAACTACATTATATCAGAACAACATCCCCCTATTTAGATTGTCCTAGTTTTACCTTGAGATATTACCCACTGGCGGTTCAGTACAGTTGACAGAAAATATCCTTGTTAAGCAGCCTACAATATCCTCAAAATTTAGCTCTAGTCCAGCTACACTGTCCTTGAAAACTAGTTCTGTGAGGACACAACTCACCAGCAGATGGGTCAGAACTGGGCACTCCCAAAGTTCTGAAGCCTTGCAGAAAGCAGCCTGTGTTGAGCCACAAGGCTCTTTCTAATCTGAAACCACAAAGGTGATTTTTATTTTTTTTTCCTAGAAGAAATTTGGATTTAGCAAAGTCTGTGACTTAAAGGTGTGAGATTAGTTCTGCTGAGAAGAATCTCAGTGTTATAGTCTTGATAAATAAGAAGACTGTTGGGGTCATTCTCAGATCCCTGCGTGTTCTCCTTTCTCTCACCCCTGTACCTTTCTATTAGATTCTTGTATTTGGCTGTAAGATGTAAGGTGCTTTGTGCTTCTCAGTTTCTAATTAAATCTGCTTCAGAGTAAGTCTTCTTGAGTGCTTCACTACAGCTGGCTCCACTCAAAGTTATTGAAGTACTATTGTTTTCTGTTAGTGACATAGAAGTTCCTGTGAGGGGAAAAAAAGAGTTCTCAGTTCTTGTGAGAAAAGGATTAACTTTGCTATAGAATCGTAGCAGAGTTACCTGGATTGCAGCCCCACAGGTCAGCAAGGCCAACTTGCTGTTTGAAGAAAAATTGTTATGAGCCAACTGCTAGATGAGGTCAATAGCTTTGTCTAGCAAAGGTTTAGAAACCTCTGTGACTGGTGATTTTACTACCTGAGAAGACAACCTTGCCCAAGGCAGCACTGTCTTCCTAGTGAATTAGTGGTGGAGTGGTTTTTGTTGTTTGAGGTTTTTTCCCGCTTATTTAACCTGACCCTTCCAAGCCTGAGTTTCTGCTTTTCTGAGTTTTCAATGCGACCAAGAAGAGTTCAGGCCCATTCCAGTGTTCTATAACTAAAGCTGTATTTACAGATTTTGGTCATTGTGGTTTTCTGGTAACCCAGCTTTCCATCCTCAAACCTGGATTTTATTGTCTGTAACCCTTTGATTGTGAGTGTCCTGGTTTCAGCTAGGTGCTCATCCCAGAGCACAGGGCACAGCAGAGTGTCCATGGGGCTCTGGAATATCCCCAGGGAGGAGACTCCACAGCCTCTCTGCACACTCTGCTCAGGGCTGGCCACTGCCCAGGGCAGGAGTTGTGCCTCCTGTGAAGAATGGATTCTGAAATTCCAGCAGGTTTCTGGATTCCTGCTGCTACTGACAGTGTGATGTTTGTAGCATTTTAGTGCAGTGGAACTGTAGCTACACAGGAATGTGCTAAACAACTTGAAGGTGTTGTGGGAATGAAGAGCAGGTCTTAAGAGCAGAACCTTTTCCCTTTGCCCAGTGTGACCTCAGTGGCTGCTGAGGCCCAGTGGATGATTCTGTTTCAAATAATTTGTTTGCTGATGGTCGCAGGACATCGATCTGTACCTCTGCAGGCAGGTACCTTCCTGCTCCTCTGCTTTGTCTCCATGTTCAGCTGCACAAAAAGTGTAAAAACGCTTGTTAATTTTCCAAACAATCTCCTCTCTGGTACCTCAGTCCCACCTAATTGCATTGCACTGGATTTTGACATCCAAGTTAGTAAATAAAAAAATTGCTTCAAACTGTGGGGTGAACCCTTTTTTAATTGATGCTGGTGTCAAAAAAGACTTTTACCACTTTGACAGCAAAGCACTGCAGAATGGCACTTTACTGACATTCTAAAGCAAGGTTTGAGTATTTGAGTCCCATACTGGGTAATGGGGACCATGGATTTAATTTGAGAAACCTGGAAAACTTCCAAATAGATGTAATTTTCCTTAAATTTTATTTAATCAGTCCACAACTGAACCAGCAGCCTGTCATATTTTTTTCAGTTCAGTTTAGTTAGAAGGAGCTTGCTGAAGATTTCATTGTTTGCTGTAACAAAATCAAGCAACATCTCCTGTCTTCCCCTCCCGTGTTTCTGACCCCTTTTCAGTGGCATTAGCAGTACAAGATGATGAAGTGGTGACATCCATGTTGGTGCCAGATGCTCATTTTCCTTTAATTCAGGTTCCAGGTATTGGAGCTGGCTGCTTTGCAATAATTATTAGTTGCTCTTGCTGCTCAAGCTGAGGGTGATTTTAGTGCCCATAACAGAAAAGATTTTTAAACAAGGTAATTAGCTATTTACCAGTAATTGTTGGAGTAGAATAAGAAAAAATTCCACTGTGCTGCCTGATGTATTTTCACCCTAATCTGATGTAGATTCTCAGCTGTGTTAATTGGCTTAGCCTGGTGGAAGCCAAATTCAGTAGTGGTTTATATACCTTAGGATCTGGCGTATCTTTATTTTTCCCCTTTTGCAAATCTACATTGCTGCTCTGTTTTATTCTTTCTTTTGATCTCCACTTTTTTCCCTCGGTCTGCTTTGATGAACTATAACCAGAAAAAAAAAAAAAGCATTATTTTTAAATATGTAAATACGTGCACACATCTGAAAGAGATTTTGTTGGGGACTATCAGCTTTGAGAAAACAAGTCTGTAAAAATCAGAGATGTGGTAATTAAACTTCCATACATGAATTCCTTATTTTGTCTCCCCACTTGAGATATCCAGAGCCTGTTGGCTTTCACAGCCCTTGACATTTTGATAGCCTTTGCATTTTAAGCCACTTTCATTTCATCTCATTCAACACCTAGTTAAATTTAATTTCATTTTTTGGATTAGTGAAACAGAGACTGAATGCAGCTTGGAAAAGTTTGATTTCCCTGACTTGGAGAGCCTCAATTAGGAAATTTTTTTTAAAGGTGATCTAATTCTTGGTGCAAAATTTAGATGCTTTATGTATAATATAATTCAGATTTTTGTTACCTCTTTTGTTACCTACCTTTCATATCCTGAGTAAAACAAGAGAATTAACACCCTCATTAACTTTATGCATTTGTGGAGAATCAGCTCTCAGAATCTGTAGAAAAGCCTCTCCTGCCCTTGGACCTTCTGCAGATTTATTTGGACTATGTGAGTTTTGACCCATGGTTAGGGTGAATCAACTTCAGCATTTCTGGTTCTTCTCCAAGAAGATTATAATATTGACAACAGGAGGTTTCTTCCTTTCCTGAGAGGCAGCTGATTATTGATAGTGCAAAAGTGATTGGTCTCATCCTCATACTGGGTTATTCATTGTTTAGTACATTGTAGATGCTTATCAGTGTGTTCTAAGAGAAGTAATTGCCCAGAATTTGGGATGTAAACGTTGCTGTTTGAATTCGTATTAATTACTGGCCTGACCAAAACTTAAATGTCCTAAAAAGTGGGGGAAAAAAATCTAAAGCTGCATAGAACAGGGAAAAAAAATAATCAACTGATGTTGTGAATTGTGTGTATGTATATATATATATATATATATATATATCACATCAAATCCATGGGAATTTTCTTGATTCTATATTTTATTTCCACCATGATTGCCATATTCTTCATCTAACAAAAAGATACAGTTCACACTCATCCCTAATTTCTTCTCTGCTAAGAAATTCCACACCACAAACTCCATCAATATACAGAATATTCCTCATGACAGTGTTACTCTATGTGCTGAGAGGGGCAAGATAGAAAGAGAAATGAGATTACATTGATGTCATTACTAGTTGAGTTCTGGTTGGAGTTCATGAACACAGAAGAAAACAGCTCTACAGTCAAGGCCTTCCTATGAAAATTTACAACATTAAGTGGCCTGCATGGTACCAAAATCACATGTCAACCAACAAGATACCACATAGTCTTTTACATTTTACATTAATATATTTGATTAAGAATATACTAGTTATGAGTTCTGTCAATTTACCAAAGATCAACTTAGTTTCACAAAAAGATAAGTTAAACACTACCATTTTGGTAGCTTTTTACAGTGATAGTCTTCAATAGCCACTTACTGTAATCCTAGACTGTAGCATTTGCATATTTTAATTGATTTGCATATTGTCTGCCTGTTCTAGATGTAAAATACTTATTTGATAGCACACATGGTTTAAAATCGGTGGATTTAGTTACTCTCCTCTTGTGCTCCTCCTGACTGGATCAGCAATGTCGTGCTGTAACCAAACACAATGAGTGCCTGTGGTTTACAAAATCTGATAGAAGAAGCAAGAACAGCAAATATTCCATGCAGAATTTGTGGATTCTGTTGAGATGTGTGTTTCTCACTGTTGCCAGTTTATGGGAGACTCTGTCCTTTTCCTTTCATGAAACTAAAAGAGCTGAAGCTTTTGATCTTGTGGTTCATCCCAGCTCATCAATCTTCAAAACTTTTGCTTTTGGGTGTTTTCATGGATAGAGCACATGGATAAACCATTGTAGTTCTTACATTAGACACTGTGGGACTGTTCCTATTGATTAGATACATTATCCTGGTAAGAGTACCTAAAAAAGTCCTGCAAACTGTACAAAGATGTAAAATTCCAATAGAAGGTAGTCCCACAGTATTGTGTGATGCAACATCTGTTGGGATTTTATTTAATGCCTTGACTGACCGTGTGATCAAAGGAATTGTAGACTCCATGGACTAGACCTGATTGAGAATAAAGTTATCTAATGGATGATTTTCTGAAAAGAAATAGAAAAATAGTGAATATATAAAGTAGAGCTGAAGCTTTAGTAAGCTCAGAAGATCACTAGGTAAAATCTGTTGTCTAAGGGAAAAAGGGATTCTGAAGGGGTTGACAGTTACTTAAGGAAGAAATATAAAGACTAGCAAAAAAAAAACTCACCTAAAAGAATGTGGCACAGGAAGATTAGTGACACACTAAGCTGGTTAAATAATGAATTCTTCAATGACTTGATGATGAGAAAGAAGCCTACAGAAAATAGAAAAGAAGTCAAAATATTGAGTGTAAATATTAAAAAAATGGCACAGAAATGTAAGCAAGACATCAAAAGACCTGGTGTAGCTCACAAGTCACAGAAAGAATAAAAGGCAGGATTCTCTAAGTCCGTCAATAATAAGATAAATGAAGGGAAGAGCTGATCTGCTCCTCAGATGAGAAGGAAAATAAGTGACAGTGGATGTTTTTAGAAGGTCGGAGTGTTAATATCTCTTCTGCATCAGTCTTAACTGTAAAGCTGTGCTGTGATAATTTTAAAGGAACTGACATTAGTGTCAAAGGAAAAAGGACTTGTAGTAGAGGGAAAGATCAGAGCAGAGACTCCTTTGTACGTTGGGTGCTTACACATCAGCTGATCTGGGAGAACTCAGACTGCTTGAGAGAATTCACTGACGCTGTTGGAGGCATCAGGGACTGTCTTTGAAATGGGGGATGGCTAAAGGTCCAAAAAAGTGCAACATGGGAAGGTATTTGTCTATTTTAAGAAAAAGGAGAAAGTGAGAGGCTGTCCTTATGAGTGAGATGGGAACAAATAATGAAACTATCTCTAAACACACACAGTTAGTGAGAGCACTGGTAGAACAGAATCATGAAAGAAATTATGTCAGAACACCACAATTTCGTTTGTTATATCAGGTGTTTTATTGATATGTGTGAGGTATTAGATATTCTACAGATTTTTTTTATTTTTTTATAAAACATGAAACTCCATCTAATAGCAGGATATTCTCATTGATTAGTTAAAATATACCCTAGATGAAACAGTTATAAAGTAAGCTAGAGAATATCCAGAAAGCATTTTTCAGTGGCCCACTACCTAACTGTGAAGATTCACTGAGAGTGATGATGTAGAACGTTACGCAGGATATTAGAAAAATAATTGCTCCAGGTACATTTTGCTGGGGAAATTGTCTTAGACTGTTACAGAATGTCATCACTTCCAGCAAAAAATTAACCTACTTACCTCAGAAATAGATTCCATGAAGTTTGTTTTTTTTTTTCCATGTGACAGAGAATAGTCTAGATTTTGTACTCTAAAAATATAGTTCTCACTATTTTCAAGAAGAAAAAAAACCCTCACAGCATAGTTTTATTTTCTCCACATAAATTAATAAGATTGTTTAAATTCTTTATGGGTTAGTGATGGTTTGAACTTCCAGAAATTTCTGTTTCTCAAATATACTTCTTAGCCCAAATTCAGTTTAAAATTGAATTTCCTGTAATTGATTATTCAGAAGGTTTGAAAAACAAATGGTGTCTGTAACCTGATCCATTTGCAGGCTTTCACAGCTTCGAGTCATTGCTTTGTCCTTGGAACTTATTGCTCTGAACCTACCTAATAATTAAAGAACAGGATTTAAAAATGTATGACTTTCTATGACACCTCCCTAACAGTGTTATACTTAATATTCTGATATCCAGGGCACTGGTATTTCAGAACTCCTTGGACTGTTCTTCCTGAAGCAGAGGGGAAGGCCATGGTCCTCTCTCCATCACCCTTTAAACACAGCCCAGCCTGATGATTATAAACACACAGGGCTGATCATGAGACTTCACATCCCAGTGTGATTATCTCAACTCGTTTGTGTTGACTCTGTGTATAGAATTTAATGAGGAAGGACTTCTGTGATCCTCACTAATAACAAAATGGTTCTGGAAAATCCTGTCTCTCTCAGATTTGATTTGGTCCTGTCACAGATTTGTGTATCTCCAAGTATTGATCACTCATAAAGTGCATGAGGAACCAGACAAAAAGCAGGTGTGAGTTGTGTGTTTAATATCACTTTCCCTTGCCCTCAAGGTAACAGACATGCTAGAGTGCACCAAGGTGTGACAGTGAATCTCCAGCTGAAGGTAAAGACTCTGAGATAATTGATATTTACCATCTTGGTGTGTTTACAAAGTGACATGCTTTAATGAGTAATAATCTCCATGTCCCTTCCAGCTGTTCAGTTTAAGCACAAAATCACACTTCAGCTTTAAAACAAATCATAGAATGACTTGGGTTGAAAGGGATTTTAAAGATCATCTTATCTCATCCCCTGTCTACCTCCCCCTATCTCAGGTTGCTCCCAGCCCTGCCCAACCTGATCTTGGACACTTCCATGGATACAGGGCCAGCCGCAGCTTCTCTGGGCAACTGTTTCACTCTCTTATTATTTTTTTTTTCCTTAAAACATAGATACACCAGATGCAGATTCTATTTCCTTTCACTGTTACCCGTGTTGTTTCCTTTTCCACCCTGACCTGCGCTCAGCAGTTCAACAGGAAGCATGCTGGATGTCATTCTTACCCAAATGGGTACACAGGAGGCATGCAGAATCTTCAGGAATCACACTGGCACAGGGTGATGCCAAACTGTGTCTGAACAGGATAATTATAAAAATCATGGCTGCATATTTCTCATATATATTTAAGACCATGATGGTCACAGAACTACGGAATCCTTTTGGTTGGAAAACACCTTCAAGAACATTGAATCCAAACTTTGTCCAATCCCATCTAATCGCCCAGCCTGGAGAATTGAGTGCCATGTCATGTTATGGCTGGGCAGCCACATTATGAGGGGCAGAAATTTGTCACCCTGCTTTTCTGTAGCAAAAATAGTGTGAACTCTCTTCCCCACTGGAGGATCTCGCCATGTAGCCAAGAAAGCAAAGCCACTTCTTTCATTCAAAATTAATTTGAGAACTTCCATGAAATGCATTCCCATTTGTCTCATCAGAAGTGCTCTGGAAAGGCTTTCTTGTGTCACTGCTGTGACAGGACAGGGGAAGGGCAGTGTGACCATAGTCTCCTGTTCCCTGCAGCCTCAGTGGAACACGTGCAGCTCCGAAGAATAATCTTTATATATCTGTGAAAATCCTGGGGCTCTTTGTGTTCCCCTGAGCCTGGAGAGCCCACCCTGAACCCCTTCAGTCTCAGAGTGTGTGGTAAGGGTTTGTGGAGGAGTCTGGTACATCTGCAGTGAAATATGTCCTTCTGTGCTGTAGGACAGGGAGAGCACTTTGGAAGGGTTATTCCTCAAAGGTCAGTGAGCTGGAAATATGGATGAGAGGCATTTCCAGTGAGGCTGCTCTGACAGTGTACACACTCCTGTGGTAATCAGGGTGAGGAAGGCAACAAATAAAAGTGACAGAAAGGCAAAATTAAAGATCTATCATGAAAGAAGGAGGCGAGGGAAGAGTTTTAATAAGTGGAGGAGTAAGTTTTCTCCTAATTAATGACATTAATTTGGCTGACTGAGCTGTGATCAGGGACTCTGATTCATCATCTGGTCATCAAAAGTCTTTACAAGCTGTCACCTCCTCATTTTTGCTGCCAATTCACAGAGGTGCAACTCTGCAAACTTGTGCTGCTGATTCAAGTATCGTCCATGCACAACCAAATTAGGAGGAGCTTAAAGTAAATCACTTAATCCATAGCAATGTGAGAGTGATGGCCAGTTAGATTAGGGCTGCAGGACTGGAGAATGGAATTCAAAATTGGAGAGATCAGAGCCCTGAAAACAAACAAGGATGCTGGTCAAGAACTTCCAAACCCTTTGATCCTCTGAAGTTAAGGTAGTATTTAATTTTAAAAAATCCTTTTTATTGCAAATTATTTTTTTTTACAGGAAAATACACCAAAGTTTTCTGTAGGACGCTTCTGAAATAGTGTAAGTAGATAAAGGAAAAGTGAGTACTATAAAAATGCTTTTCTCAGGACGGAGATGGATTTCCTTCCAGAGGATACTCTATGGTGCAATAATGTAATGCATACAAAATGAGAAATCACGTGTCCGTAGGTTTTGGGGGTGGGAGCTTGTGCTGTTGGCCCAAAAGTGGAATACGTGTTTCTCAAATGCTGGTGTAGAATGATTTTTAAAAGCCAGGACTTGTTAACAAGAACCAAACCACCTTTGCTGAAGCTGTCAGCTCTCTTCCCTCTATATTTAGAGGAGATAATAGGTGTGATACATGATTCATCATGCACAGCCTCCTTCCTTATGCAAACACGAATAAACACAGATATGAGAAAAACCGAGATGAGGTTTCCTGCCCTTTATTCTGAATACAAATCTCTTTCCATCACTGACTGACATTGAGGAATCCCAAAGACGTAACACAAATAAAGACAAAGAGATATCAGCAGCAAATTGTGCATTATGCATAATTATCAATTTTTCTTCAAGAACAGTGTGACAGGAGTGACCTCTCACAACTAGTATAAAAAACTGGGGAAAAAAGTTCCTGTTAATTACTGTGCATTATTTAAAATGACATAATCCACAGAGATGAAGATGGTATCTTTGCTTGTTAGGGTTGCCAGTTTTTGGATGAAGAATTCTGTTTTCAGTTGCTTTAACTACAAATCTGCAAAGCACCAGCCAGTATTTTTTAATATGAAAATTCTGCTACAGTACAATTCACTACACTCCCAATTTCCCTTCATAATAGACAACTGATAAGAGGGTGAAATAATTTCCAAAGAGAAAATGGTTATGGAAGGTTTGTTTTATTGTACCAAAGAGAATGGCTTTTTTTTTTTTTTTCCTTTAAAAAGTGCCAGTAGTTGATGTTTTAAAACTGGAACATGATCTCTGGCAGATGAAAGTGCTCATTGCTGGCAAAGCTGCCTGGCTTTGAAAAATACCATATTATTCAAGTTACAATTGGGTCGAGCTGGACCATTTCTAGGGCCCAGCAATATCAACACAAAAGGAACTGTTCTCACTCTAATCCTATTTAGAAACTGAGATGGAAACCAAGCCTTTGGCATCTGTTTATTCCCATCTCTGGAAACCCTGGCTATCCATGACAGATCATGGTAGTCCCCTGCTGCTATCACTTAACTGCACTTGCATGCAGGAGAGTTGTGAAGGCTTGGTTTTGTGCAAATTCATTGCTAAATTGCTCAAGTCATTGGGTGAGACTTCCACTAGACTATCACACGTTATCAGTCCTTATCTGGGCTCTCTCCAGCAGCTCCAGGTCTTTCCAGGGCTGGGGCAGCTCTGCAGGTGGGGTCTCACCTGAGGGGGGCAGAGGGGCAGGATCCCCCCTTGATTCATGTAGAAAAATGCTCTTAAAGCTCAGTGTCCATGCAGAAATCATCAGCTGTGTTTCATAGATCTTACAATGCTTTTAGACACAAAAGACACTTAATTCCTTGCAGTTTTGGCTGAGAATTTTGGCAACGCTGTCCACTTTTAGTTTGAATTTTGCCTGCTCACAGCTGAACCTCCTGTGCTTTGGTTAATTGCAAATGGGCATTTCCCTGCCTTCTGCGTGCTCCTGAATGTGCATTGCCTGCACCTGGATTGGTAAGGTGCTCTCAAAGATGTCTGCTTTATAGGTTAAGGTAAATATCATAACCTCTGGTTTCTGATAAATATGCATTATATTCATATTTCACCATACTGAGGAACTTATTTTTCAGTCCTTTAGCAGGAAGCTCCATCCATAGCATAAGGATCTTTGGCCTGTCAGCTGCACATGCTTGCCTGGTTTAGAGTATGGCAAATTACTTTGCTCAGGACAGAATGCACAAAAAGTGTCATAGTCATTTGGAAGTATGACTAAAAATATTCATAAGCCTAGTTCTTGTGGGCTCAATTTCTCTGCCTGTAAGGATAAGACAGTATCACTGACAACTTCAAATAAGTTACCCTGAATGTATCTAAATAGACATTCATGTATAAATTGGAAGCTTTCGAGCATGTGTGTGTGTCTGTGTAAATTGCTTAAGTTTATTCAGGAGCCATGCTGGTATTTTTGAGAGAAACTCAGAACATTGGCATGATAATGATAAAAATTGAACTAGTGGAGCGAGCGCAGAGGAGGCAGCAGGATGAGCAGAGGATGGAGCAGCTGTGCTGGGAGGAAAGGCTGGCAGAGCTGGCATTGCTCACCTGCACAGGAGAAGCTTTGGGCTGAGCTCAGGGTGGCCTTGCAGGGCCTGAAGGAGCTGCAGGAAAGATGGACAGAGACAATTGGCAAGGGCTGGAGGGACAGGAGCCAGGGAATGGCTCCCAGTGCCAGAGGGCAGGAATGGATGGGATACTGGGAATTAGGAATTGTTCCCCTGGATCCCTGGCAGTCCCCAAGGCCAGGTTGGACATGGGGACACTGGGAGGTGTCCCTGCCATGGAGAGAGGTTGGTGTAAGATGCTCTTTAAGATCCCTCCCCATCCAAACTATTCTGAGCCTGTGTTTGCTGCAGTACTCCAGGCCAGGTGAATTTTTGTGTATTTTTAATCAATGCTCCCTTGCCCTGTTGGTTACACAGTGTTTATTGTGTTCTTTTCTATTAAAATTGCTGAAGTTGACTGCAACCCACTTTCTTCTGAAATACTGGAATTGAGATTTCTCAGATATATATTTCTGAAAAGTCTAAGTTTAAAACATGGAACAAATAATATTGATGATTGCCTTCCTCAGAAAAATAAATTAAAAGGCTGTATTATATACTGCCTTTAAATGGTAATACTCGGAGATTCAGTTGTGCATTTAAAGTGTCCTCAATTTAAACATGTGCTTGCATTCACTGCATAGCAGAATTTGGCCAACAATTTTTAAACAAGACACTGACTTCCTTTCTTTTTTTTTTTTTTAAATTATCCTAAATTTGGGTAGATATTAATTTTTCTTCTATCTGATCTTCCTCTCTGCCTTTTTAGTACCAATTCCTAAGATGTTTATGCATGTTTAATTTTATGCACTGATACTGTTCCGAGGAGGGATGAGTGCATGCAAAAAATTTTCAAGTGGGGAAAAAAGAATGAAGTTCTTCGTGAAACGGGAGAATTTTATCTTGGCTATTAAAATGGGACAGACACATAAAAATGTCTGGACTTCTCTATTTATCAGCACTTTTCAAAGCATTCAAGCGTTGCAGTCAGAGACAGTTACAGCTACTGGTTGCTGGGTCTACACAGGTATCATATTTGTAACCATTAGTATGCAGACAGCAGATGATTAAATGCACTTGTGATAAAATGTGACACCATATTATAAATGAGAATGGAAAATGAATTTATAACCATAAATCATGTATTAAAATATATGTGACAAGTTCAGACTGATGAAGACAATGCCAAAATAGCAAATACTGGATATGTCAGTTTTATCATAAAAAGAAAAGATGTTTTCTTTGTGTTCTGTTTTGTGTCTTTTTTGTTATTGTCGCTTAAATTCATGTGTCTCAGCAAAAAATAACAACAGAAGTGTGGCTATGGCACATCTGTTAGCTTTTGGTGGATGTCAGTCAGCAGCCATCTCTAACATTAAATAAGACATGAAATCCTTGTCCAGAAAATTTAATAAAAATTGAACTGACATCATCTCTTTTATTATAACAAGCATTTTCACAGAGTTTTTCTATAGAAATTTGAAGGTTTCATCCAATTAATATAAAATCATTTACTTGAGAAGCTGTAATGGTTTTCACTGTCCATATAGCTTTATTACAGATTCATTGTCAAGGAGCCTGAAGGGAATTTTTGAGATCATCTGGGCAGATAGCCCATCTTCTCAGTCTTGGGCATAAAAGATGTCCCAGACCTCATGAATTGTCCTAGTAATGCATATTTCTTAGAAGATTTATTAACATTCTCCCTGAACTTGGGTGTTTGTTCAGAAGATCAGATCAGATTAGGCAGACCCACAACTTCAGTGTATAAATTATTTTGTGTGTAAACTCAAATAGAGACCTCTTATTTTTACCTGCATCTCTCATCCAGTTTTTCCTGGATCAGAGATTTTGTCATTCCATGCTTTAAATCCTGAAGTATTTTTTTCATTTCTTGCTTTAGGCACTCTGTTTTAGCTGATTATGAATCCTGCACAGGCACAATTAGTCCAGTGGGCTAAAGAAGGTGTCAGATTGATAACAGACAAGTCATTGAGATGTATATTCATAACTGAGGTTTCATGGACTGAAGGCTTTTTGGAAACTCCAAAAAGCAGCTGTTGTTGAAATCTCAGGCAAAAATGTGTTGTTCTTAAATGTTGTGTAGAAGGGGGAAATAGTTAAAAAAACCAAAACCCTCAAACCCACATCAGTTTTATGTGAATTTAGCCTTTAAATAACTTACAACTTTTCTTTAGAAAAAATATTTATTAGTTACATTTAAACCCACAGCATGCAAAGTTTGATTAGATAATGATATGTACTGTGTATAATAATAATAATAATAATACAGTGGACTACTGTAAAGAATAATTCTGTACACAACATGAAAGTGATTTGTGTCCATGTTTTTAACTTTTTTTTTTCAATTTACTTGTATTTCCTTCCTGTTTAGAAGCACTAATCAAGGTTGGCAGGAATATATTAGGTGCTTCTATGAACATGCAGGAAAAGACAATGTTTTAGCTGAACTATTTTAAATCAGGACACAAAAACCCCCATGGAACAGGCACGAGCAGATAAATCTATTTGTCTAAGGTCACACAGAAAGTTGATGGTAGAGCTTGGAGTAGAACTCCTGATATCTGACTTCCAATATGAGAGTCCTAATAAATAATTCATTTAATTTCTCTGTTTTTATCTCCACGCAGAATTGTCATGAGTGTGCTCTGAGACATTCTGTATTCATTCCAGGACCATTTTCTGTAAAAAGCTCAACTATTGTTTGATTATGGCTGTCTGGTGTTCTCAATCCCAATTCCTCTTTCATGGATGGTTATATGGGAATATAGGGCCTTTTTTTCCCCAACATACAAACTCAGTCACAGTATCAGACCATCCCAAAATCACTGGGGCTGAGGTGGGGGTGTGCAGAGGAGGAAATCCTTAGGGTTACTCAGAAAATAAAACAAAAAGGTTATTAATGCTGGCAACACGAAAGACATCTCATTAGTCAGCACAGCACTGGTTTTAAATAAATTCATCAGAATTTAGGTAACAATAATTTTAAGTATCTAAACATATGACATTTAGTTGCATAGAAAGTTTTAGAATGTCACTTTTTGAAACTATTTTTCCTACAAATGTTCAGTCACTCAATAATGAAAAAATTGAGATTGAAGTAAAATTTCTATTAAAATTCAAATGACTATTCATGGAAAATACTTTATTCATTCTACTCTGATATTTTTATATTATACAGAAATATCTACGTGCCCAGACAGTCTGGACTACATTTCCTAAGTGCACGACTGTAAATCTAGGGGAAAAGTGTAGTAAAATCTGGAAATTACTTTCTCAATCTACAGCTTTGGTCTCATTCACATTATGTCTTCCACCATTCTTACTTTTATTTTAGGAGAGAAAATATTCTGGTGGTTGCATAATTAAGCTTAAGGAAAGACCTCTGATTGCTTTAGAAAATGTAAAAAAGCCCTAATTAACTATATAATGTTTAATACAATTTCTGAAATAAGAATGAAAAGCAGGTACTCAGGAACGTGTATTTTGTTTTCTGCCTTAAATCTGTTTGCACAACATAAGGGTGTGGTTTTGGAGGTGCTTTTTTTAGCCAAGAGGTGGCCACTACTTTCTGCACTTGGCATCTTTCACTCAGTTAGGAAGAGAGAGTTTTCCTTCAGAGAAAGAAAGCCCAAACTACCTGAGCAAGGTCCAGCCAGGTGGAGTGGGAAGTGCTGCAGGGAACAGGGACAGGAGCAGAGGGAACGGCCTCGGGCTGGCCAGGGCAGGCTCAGGGGGGACAGCAGCAGGAATTTCCCCATGGAAAGGGTGCTCAGGGATTGGCAGGGGCTGCCCAGGGAGCTTTGGAGTGCCCATCCCTGGAGGTGTCCCAGGAAGGGCTGCAGGTGGCACCCAGAGCTCTGGGCTGGGGACAAGGTGGGGATGGGGCACGGCTGGGACTCCCTGGGCTGGGAGGCATTTTCCAGCATTAAGGGTTCTGCAATTGGGACAATTCATTCCAATATTTAACAGCCCTGAGATGAGCTCGGTTACTCAGGGCGTGGTGCTGATGACACCGAGGTTGTGATCCCCACTTGGGCCGTTCACTAAAGAGTTGGACACACTGGTCCTTTTGGGTCCCTTCCAACTCAGAAAACGCCGTGTTTCTATTAACCCTTTGTAGCAGCCCGTCACACCCTTTCCATGGGGAAATTCCTGCTGCTGTCCCCCCTGAGCCTGCCCTGGCCAGCCCGAGGCCGTTCCCTCTGCTCCTGTCCCTGTTCCCTGCAGCAGAGCCCGACCCCCCCGGCTGTCCCCTCCTGTCAGGGACTTGTGCAGAGCCACAAATTCCCCCCGAGCCTCCTTTTCTCCAGGCTGAGCCCCTTCCCAGCTCCCTCGGCCCCTCCTGGGCTCCGTTCCCTGCCCTGGACACGCTCCAGCCCCTCCATGAATTGCACAAACACACGCTGCTCTTACCTCCAGTTTTTTGTGTGTTACAAAAATGCAGCAGCGTTCTCTGTTGGTGTGGCTGGGTTTTAATACCTGACGAATACTTTCAATATTACAGAGAAGTATTCCTTGGAAGGTAGTCTTGGTAACCACAGCAAAAGTTTCACGTCAGATAACTGACATGCTTAATTGTTCAAATTATACTCTGACTGTTATTTTCCAAAAATAAAAATTAAATACTATATGTATAATTGCTAAAGAAATTGAAACAGAAATTTATACAAATAAGAGCAGGAATTCTTTTAAGCGAACTATTTGTACTCATTATCTGCAGTACCATCATTCTGTGGTCAAAAATACACATTAGCTCTGATGAGAGTGTGATATTTCCAGGAAAATATTATTGTGCTGTTAATAAGACAAATTGTTTCAAAATAGCCTCTAAGACACCTTGATGTTGCGTGTCACATTTTAGAACATCCAGATCTTATTTTCCACAGTAAATGAATTAGCTGTCATTTTATCCCCATCTGTATGTTTTATCACCTCTTCCCATGTTTTGCTTCAATAAACATCAGGAGCAAATCAAACGTAGAACATAAATATCTCTATGAGGTTGGAATGGCTGAATACACAGTGCCACAATAGAAAAATAATTTTCTTCATCAGCAGTTGTTCAGGTCCCTAATTCTGAGGACAGAACCTTGACTCTTGTGGTAATATTTATGATCTCCTTCAACCTTCCTTCCTCTGTGTATTTTGTTGATCTGTGTATGGAACCTGTGTAAGGATGACACACGAATTTGGGAAGTGTTCCATATTTTTTATGGGTGTTGGTCTCTTCTCCCAAGTAACAGTGTTTTGTCAAATGTAATTTAGCTGCTTTCAAACATTTGAATATATGAGACTTTTCCAGTACAAATATGTAATTTGGATGCCAGTATGGTAATCGGAGACTAATATTAATATAATGAATAATAATGGATAAGTAATGGATAAAATATAAAGTGAAATACTACAAGGACCGAGTCCCCAGTTTAACACAGAGTAAGATACACATTTTGATTGTAGCTTTGTTTCTTTTTCAGCTAAATAAATTTTTAACTTGGGTTAAATCAATATAGCTAAGGATAATTTAATGAAAAGACACAAATTGTATTTTCTTTTCTCTTTGAAATAAATTAATTCACAAGGTACTTTATCTTGTTTAAAACTCAGCCCCAGAGATACCAAATAAGGTTACTTTAATGTGGAAAAATAAACTCAGTGCAGTGGAGAGGAGTTTAGCAACATTGATAAATAAAATCTAAACATCAATACATGTTAGCATTCCTTTAACCGCACTTTTCTCTGATTTACTGAAAACCTTGCAGTATTTCTTAACACTGGAGCACTATTGATTATAAAATATTATCATCTGCTACCTGAAAGCCCAGTTTATTCAAATATGTAAACACACAATCTATGAAAAAACAATGCACTGAAAAAGTAGACCATCTAAATAAATTTCAGCCAAGCCAGTAATTTCACAGTACTTAATAAAAACAATAACTTGTAATAAAGCTTGGGAATGTCTTGAAAATTTGACTAGCAACTGGTTACATTTCAAGAGGTTTATTTGTTGCTCTTGTCTTCTTCTAAACCCCTACCTTTGAGATTGTGCTAGAAGAAATGTGGACTTTGTGCACAGCTAAAGGCTGGAAGAGTGTCAGGGCTAGGGAATGAATTCTGTGAGACAGACAATGTCCTACAAGTGCCTTGTGCTCCTCTGGAATGACCACTGTGAGGCCACAGGACACTTATTACACATTTGCATTTTGGTAAGTGCTGTATGGTGTGCAGACTTCACCTACTGTCCCAAAGGAGAGAATTTTATCATATCTTGGTCTCTTGGTTCTCAGATCCTGGGTTTGATCATGTCCTGTTTCATGCAACTCATTAAACATTTTTTTGTTGATGAATGAGGTTTGTAATAGTTTTAAAGGAAATGTTTTGAAAACATTATTCAAAAGTTTAAGATTTTACAGATAAGGTGAGAGCTGTATTACAATCCACTTATGCATAAAGATTAGCCAAAAAGGTTTCTGGCTGTGTGATTTTCATATGACCTACAGAGGACACAATGAGCCTCTTAAACTCCAGCTGCATCCAAGCAAATCTGCCCCCAGCAGAACTGGAAGGAAAAACTGAAGATGTGATGTTAAAAAAGGCAAGCATCTTTACTGTTGGTATTCAGAAATCAAGTGTCAAACCATGTCAAAAATTCAGACTAGAAAAAAATGTCCCCCCACATTTGTACTAGGAAAAAAATTCCTGCAACGATACCAAAAAGAATATGGGAATAAACTCTGTTTGTAGAAGAGATTGGAGGGGAGGGAAGGGATTTCACTGAGATCACTGGAGGAGGAGGATGAGTTGCTGGTGATGCCATCAGAGCTTCTCTCTATGGTTGTCTGTAACACAAAATATCTGTAGAAAACCTAAAAATGATGGCAGGGTGCCAGATGATTGCCTGGACATATTCATGGGCCATTTCTTTCTTACTCATGGAGTAGGAGGATTGAAAAGGGAAAAATGCATAGCCTTGGAATCAGTTTGCCACTTCCTCCTCCTGAATCTCATACCTTTATTACTAAATATTCTGGAATACTTCAGATTTTAGGATCAGGTCCAAATGTGTCTTGTTACTGTTAAAATATTGTATGAATCATAGAAGGTTATTCCAGGCTTCAGGCTGCCTAATAGGAGAGACAGCTTTGGCAGAAGCAGTGTTTTTATTCCTCTGATTAATATTCTACTTAAGGAATTGCACTAAAGTCTCTGGACCTACCCAAACTTTCCAAGTTATATGCAGATAACATCTTCATGCCTTATGTCACAAGGAACTGTGGAAAAGCAGGTTGCATCCTGTATTCCTGCTGAGCACTGGGATAGAGAAGCATGGTGAAATGTATAAAATATCGACTTAATTCCCTGAGAATTTGTCCTTTCCATCATTTCTACAGGTCTTAGATAAAGAATAGCATTGCTGGAATAGAGTATTTGCATTTTGTGCTGGGCTTGCTTTATATCACTTAGGAAAATATCCCAATGAATCCTATGTAAACATTATTAGAAAACAATGCTTTATTAAGACTCCATGGTCTGTCTGGTATAACAGCTTCTATATCTCCTAGGAGTGAGTATCAATCCCATTTTTTATGTATTTTACATTGCTTTTTTGACATTGCAAAAGCAACTTCACAAATTAAGCCATTATTTTAAAATTTGCATGGGAATGTCTGTTTTCTGGGGACTTTCATAAAAGTTTAATGAAACTGAAGCTATTAGGTTCAGCTTTTTCTTCTGGAAAGCACTCTTGCTTTTGGAACACACAGTATGTTTACATCTTAAGTTGCCCTAGCATATCAATTAGTAAACATGCTTATGAGATTGTCCATTTAAAACAACATTTTTACAGTACATATAGCCTTGTAAATCACAGGATGCTGACAACAAGAAATGCCAGCTGTGAAATGAGAAACTGATGAAAACGCAGTAATTCTGAATTTTAATATAATATAAATCATGTCAGCAATATTTGTGAATAGCAGCTGTCAAGATTTCGTTTGAACTGCATGTATTATGGTATTTTTATATTCTTTTCTTATAAATTAGACCTCCCTCTGCCCCCTCCCAACCTTGCTGTATGATAACCTTTGCAAGGATTGGAAATTAGTATAGAAATTTTGACTGAATGACATGGAATGGATTATCACAATATTCAAACAGAGAGAATAATGGCTTCAAACTGGCAGAAAGCAGGTTTAGATCAGATCTTAGGAAGGAATTGTTCCCTGGCAGGGTGGGCAGGCCCTGGCACAGGGTGGAATTCCCAGAGCAGCTGTGGCTGCCCCTGGATCCCTGGCAGTGCCCAAGGCCAGGTTGGACACTGGGACACTGGGAGGTGTCCCTGCCATGGACTGGGATGGGATGGGATTTAAGGTCCCTTCCAGCCCAGAACATTCTATGATTCTCTGAATTAAGATTGTGTTCGAAGACATCACATGCATTATAGTGGTGCTATTTACTTAAAAAATCTGGTATTTAAATTTTTCCAAAGCATGTTTTATTTAAAGACGTGATGGGGGCTGGAGAATTCTATCGAGCAGATTGTCATCTTCAAAAGTCTTATCCTGCAAAGAAATCCAACAGATAGAATGCTCCTTTATTGTGGTGGTTGAGATATGGAAGTAGCTGCAGAATCAGATCCCCAGTGTCAGGAGGCCTGTATCTCTGCACTGCCTGGCAGTGCTCTGTGCATGCCAAGAAAATCAAAATCAGGCTGGAATGCCTAAAAGGAACAATTATTTTCTGAGATTTTTATTACTATGTATTCTTCTAAGGCAAAAGAATTTGTTCATGACTGCAAAACCCCCTCTGTTTTCTTGTCTGCTCTCTGAACGCTGGTTTTTGTTCCCATCATCTCCTAAGGTGTCAAGAAAAATCAGGAAATGCTGCTGTATTTGAATGTGCTCTGAAATGCTGGTGTTTCAGTGAGTGATACAATCACAATAAATGAGTTACCTGTAGGATAAAGAATTCAGATGTCTGTCAGTGAAGTGACCCAATTTGTATTGAGTTTTAGGAAGATAAAATTGAATTGCTGGCATAATTTAATATGATTTACTTCAAAAATCAATGAACAAAATCATTTAAGCCTATTGTTTGAACAGCAGCAAACAAACAACATTAAACAGTTGTAGCAGCAAGGTGTGAAGTGCAGATTTTCCTACAGGCAGCTCCCACTTTGGGGCTGAGGCTGGATGTGAGATCCAGGGAATTCCTAAAGCTGGGAAAGGCAATCATGGGGAAACTGAGTGACTTCAGAGGAGGAGCAGGCAACAACTCTTGCTTTGATTTCCCAATCAGTGTCACTTGGCCTTTCCATAGTGGTGAAAAACGAGGCTCGCCCTCCTGGTAGGGTTTCAAAGGTTTCCTAGAAGTCGGTAAGAGACAATAAAGTGAAAGGTTGTAACACTGCGCGCTTGGCGTTCGGCCAAGAGCTGCTTTGGAGACACCCCTTACATTCATCAGCCCCTTCCAAATTCATACACCTGTCGGACATTTTCAAACTTTTCCATAAACTATTTTCCATATTCCAGAAACTTTTACATGCCCTCTCCTTGAGTCCACCTTTTTTAGAGCATGTGTGTTTCATGGCTGTGGTTTTAATTTATTTTTCTTATCGGTCTTAATTTGGGCTGTGGTCTTTAATTTCCACAGAGGGTCCATGCTGGTAGCTGGTGTATCAGTAGCAGGTGAATTCACTGGGTGTTATCTTACTACAAAGGCACTCTATCAGCCCATGTTACTCCTAAAGAAAACTGTATCTTAAAAACCATTTCAACACCACACACATAGCATCCACCCTAATATTTTCCCAATATTTGGTAAATCTGAAAGCATAATGTGTATTTATGACAATAGTTTAGGTTGGGTAATTATTTTTCATGGAAGGCTTGGTTTGCTGTAAGTGTTGTGTAGGCTGCTGCTCGTGGCATGGGGACGTCACCTGCTAGTCAGAATGAGCCACCCTTCTGACATCCCAGTCCTCCTACCTAATGCTGAAATAAGTATGTAAAACAATATAATCAAGAATTATTTCATGAGGAAGCCACCATGTTTCAGCAGCATGATTTCATGCTCAGCTGGCAGCGGTTGTAGTGAAACCCAGAGGGTAATCACAGGAGTTACAGAACTGTCATTTGAAGGAAAAATATTCTCCCTTCCTCAATATACAGATTAGACAGAGCAAAAGGGAAGGGAAGGGAAGGGAAGGGAAGGGAAGGGAAGGGAAGGGAAGGGAAGGGAAGGGAAGGGAAGGGAAGGGAAGGGAAGGGAAGGGAAGGAAAGGAAAGGAAAGGAAAGGAAAGGAAAGGAAAGGAAAGGAAAGGAAAGGAAAGGAAAGGAAAGGAAAGGAAAGGAAAGGAAAGGAAAGGAAAGGAAAGGGAAGGGAAGGGAAGGGAAGGGAAGGGAAGGGAAGGGAAGGAAAGGAAAGGAAAGGAAAGGAAAGGAAAGGAAAGGAAAGGAAAGGAAAGGAAAGGAAAGGAAAGGAAAGGAACTTCAGCAAAAACAAATGTCACTTGAAGGTAATGAGGCATAAATACACTTTATAGTGGGAAGAAACTCATCGAGAAATTATTAAACAGCATTTCAAAACATAAATACTTACAGAAACTGCTCCTGGAGTTAAAAAGGGCAAAGTTTGCAAGCACAAGAATGTTGGTCCAAATGAAAGTAGCAAAACCCCAGAGACTTTCCCTGCAGGTGGTGTGCTGTGCACTGACTGCAGTTCAGGACTTCTAGAGGGAGGATTCAAGTCCAGAATGGAACAGCTAGGTAGTTTGCAAACACGTACTCTGGCTTCGAGGGAACTTAGGACTTTCTCTTCAATAAAAAAAAAATGGTGACCATCCTGAGAAAGTTTTGATAACTTCGATTTTCTGATTTGCAACTGCCTTTTTTGGAACACAGCACGGAGTACAGTGACTTTCTCTGCTCCAATACTGTCAAATCACTGAAAAATGCAAACAAAATCAACTACTTTGATCCACTTCTGATTAAATAATATTTTCTCCCAACATAATGGTGGCTGCTGCAATATTCTGCCAGCAGTCTGGAGTCCTTTTTCTGGATGAAAATATGGAGCAAGTCTTTCTTTCCACTCCGAAAATAACAAATTGTTTGTTAGGAACTTTTAAGACTGAGAAAATAAGCTGGAGCAGAAAAATCTTGTAACCTACTAAGAGCACGAGAGGAAACATTTGCTGACTAAGACAAGAAGCAATCAGAAGTGGATTTTTAACATTTTAGTTTGTTTGTTTGTCCAAGAAGGCAATCACCACCCCTTTAATACAAATTAAATAAATAAATGAGTGTGTATATATATATATGAACTTCAGAGCTGGTATTATTTGTTGGCTTTTGGGAGCTTAAAAATAAATTCAACTCAAATCAAAAGTCTCTTTTAATGTCCTGATTACAGCTCTGGCTAGTAACATGTGTATGCCAGAGGGCAGATGAAATATGATCTTTGCTTTTATATAGGCCAGTAATTTCTGAAAGCCTAGGTTTAAAACTTTTATAAATGGTTGCACCTTCAGAATTGTACTTCTTACCAGATGATTAATAATTCTGATTTTAATTTTGTTGTGATGTATATTTTCTCTCCTTGAGAATTTAGTGATTACTCCTGCTATCCTTTGTGTTATAATAGATTTTTTTAAAATAACCAAGTTGTGATAAATATTTATCACAGGCCCTTTAGGGATTTCTGAAGTTTAGTCTCGGTTCTCTATTTAATTTCTTGTACAGATGCTGTCTCATAGCTCTTATCAGTGGTGTCAGCCTCTTTAAATCTTTTTTGGTTCTACTTTATACTTTAAGCTGTAGTGATCAAAACTGTTGGATTGTGACTAATTAATGTAGTGACATAGTCATGTTTTTTCTCTTCAGTAATTTTTAATGCTCTACTTCCCTTTTTAAACAGTTCTGTTCTTGTTTGAACGTATCCAAAGAACAATCTGAAGTGAAATGAAGTTCTGTCTCCCAAGCGAAAATAATAGCAAAAATATATATCCTGATGCTGATTCTTTTCCATTGGCATTTCTTTGCATTTAGCATTATTTAATTTAATTTGTTATTTTATTACCCTTAGTATTGTGAAGTCCTTCCACAACTTTTCACGTAACTGTTTTCTTTCATTATCCAGAATAATTCTGTATGATCATCAAAAGTTTACCTCAGCATTCTTTTGTTCTTCTGGATCCCCTATGTTGAATAGCCTGTGTCTTAGCATAAATCCTTCTCTGATTCCCTTGGTACCTTTCCTATTATGGCAACAAGTCTTTCTTCTTATCCATTATATCCAATCTTTTAAACTGTCAATAGTCCTTAAGAGAAGCTTCTCCTTTATCTATTGCCATGTCTCTTTATCATATCTCCTTTATCTATTGCCATATTGGCTCTGCTGGGCCTTTGGAAATGGATCATGTGAAAGGAAATTTGAAAATAATCCTCTGGATCTGCCTGGCCCTGCAGTTCCTTAACAAATTGATCCATAAGGTTGGGTTCCCTCCATGCAAATTTATTTGATTTATAAATTTGTTTAGAATTTTTGTCCTTTATTTAGATTTCTACAAATTTATTTAGTATAGAGGTCAGAATTTCTCATTTTTCCCCATGAAATCAACCCCAGGTCCCATTTTAAACAAAGATGTTGCACTTACCACCCTCTGGTCAGTTGTTGAAGATTACCCAGTAGATAACATATCATCCTCGGAGTCCAGCAAGTTCATATTTAATTACATTAGAACCTTTAGGTAAATAGTTGCTTCAATTGTCAACTTGTGATGACTGGGTTTTACTTCCCGAAACCTTATTTTTTTATTAACACTTAAAACTGAGGCAGATCCAGAACTCATAGTTTTTAAAGAATTATCTAATTGTTGCATATAGGTAACACCTTTCAAAGGAAGGCCAGGTAAATCACAGCTCAGGCCCGTTACTTTGGCTGAGCAGAAAAGGGCTGTGGGAAAGAGTCTCAGTTCTGAACAAGTTATGTTCACATCCCACTGTGTGGTGGCTGGTTGAACGATGTTTGCTGTGATTTAAAACTCCGTCACTGAAAATGGGCTAACTGCTGAAAAAGGCCTGGTTTTTGCAATAAAGGCTCTCTCCTTGGCACTGCCTGGGCACTCTGAATTGCTCTGCGTTTGCTTCATACACTTAATGGATCTCCCAAACCTTCACAGTAGGCACTGGTGGAAAGAGTCAGTTTAGCTTTTCTGTTGTGGTCTGAATCTCTTCAAATTCTCTTTTCATTCCTTGATAATCTGACAGCCCTGCCAAGTCTGGCACGGCTTTAAGGTCCCTTCCAACCCAAAACACTAGGATTTTTATTCCCTGGTGGGTTATAAGATCTTTTCCAGTTTATGGCTGCTGAGACATAGTCACTTCTTATTCTGCTTGCAGATGTTCTATTGGGACTGGAAAGCATTCGTATGATAATTAAGTAAGTTGAGATTGTTGGAATATGAATAAACAAGTTTGTAAATACCAATTATATGCATTTATTGAGCGTGAGCTGAACAAATGTTTCTAAATGCTGTATTTGAGAAAGGAAGTTCAGTTACAAACCATGTCTTAAAAACCTCTGCCTTGGGACTTCATAAGTAAAAGAGAAAGAAATAATTCATACATTGCATCCACACAATCTCCTTTTCTCATAGCTTTCTGTATCCCAGAAATCCTATTTGGAGTGCCACTGCTGCAGAGATACAGCTCTTTTTGGCTGGAATAAGCTTTCATGCATCAGCGCAGCAACAAAACTAAAATTTGATTTTTCCAGATACATTTTTTATGATATGTCAAGCACTGCTGAAAACTTTGGGGATGCTTCATGTGACAAGGTGAACTGTAACATCAAAATATTCTGAGCTTTCAGGTTTGAACCTCGCAGTCCTTTGTTCACTGCTCAGTTCTGAGCTGCACATCTGTGCAGGTTGTCACTGCGAGCAGCTGGTAGGACTTGGGGAAATGGAAGTGCCCAAGCTGCCAAACTGATGCTTCCTCCACAGGGAAAGGTCTCCATCACTCATTCATCACTTCACCTCTCCCGGTTTTTCATGTGCTTCCAAATCCATTTGTATTCATCCACGAGGAGGAATCAGGAAATGCAAGGTGCTCTCAGATTCCTGTGCAGTCCCCCTTGGTCCTTTTAACATCCTGGTGTGTTTCATTGAAGTTCCTCATCATGAAACAAGTAGCTGTTGTCTTCTGCAGGTGGATTTTTCAGATTCTTAGAACTGATTCATGGGTCTGATGAGTATGGAAATTTCTTGGAGAAATGCTGGGAAAGAAAACTTCCAGAAAAAGTAGTTGCATCACAAATTTTCTGTGTTTAGAACAGGCATGAAGTTTATTTCTGACTAAAAATTTAATAGAAAAGAATTTTATTATTATTTCTAACATCTAGAAATAATTAAGGAAATAATACCAAGCACTCTCTTATTCAGGCAATTCCAATGTAAGATATTTTAATTTTGAACTCTTACTATCTCATATGTATAAATGCCAATTCGTCAAATGAAGCTGAAGCATTCACAGACCCTTTTTCTTACAGGAATTCATTCCCACACTGGTATCCCAGACCTTCTGAGTATTTCAGGAGTCATTGTGCTTCACTGTCTTATAGTGGAAACTGAGTTGGAAGAGGATAATTAGTACTGAATAAGTAGTTAAGACATCTACACAATGAAGCTGAACACTTCATCCTCGTGCTCTAGACTGGATCTTTTTATTTATGAAAAAGAAACTTAACAAAACAAACCAAAACCCTCAAAACCAAACAAACATAAGCAAAGAACCCCAACCCAAACCTGTGCAGCTGACACTGCAGTTTTCTAATCATCTGCTGAAAAAAGGAATGCAAAAAGTACACGAATTTCAGATTATGTTTAATTTGTGTGGTTTAGGGCGTTAACTGTCAGGTCACAAAGTTTAAAAATCATATTTTTGGATGATTCAGAAGCATGTTGGTTTAATCATCTTCATCTCACAGTTTTTCAAGAAATATGCAGACATAGGTGATTATTAACAAAGAGAATTTTGATTATTATCCAAAAGGTGATTATTAATGAAGAAAATCCTGAGTTTCTGTGGAAAACAAGTAAATCCACATAACTTCTCTTACTTCAATCTGATTATATACAGACTGCTAATAGCATCTAACATAAGAAAAAGCTGTTTTCTTCCTACACTTATGAATGCTTTGAAAACTGCCATTTTTGGGATATGTTTTGCTTCAAAAGTGGCAGAAAAGTTATTTCAAGAATTTGGAAGTGAGCACATAGATCTGTAGTGGGGAAAAAACCCAACATCTTATAAAACATTGTAAAAAGTTTAGTTTCTGAGCCAGTATATGTAAAATCTCAAACTGTTCTACTACTCTTTTCCCCCTCCCTCTTTCTCCCTTTCAAAGCAGTTTGGCCACATGTGCTTAGATTATAAAATGAATCCTTTAAAAATCTAAACTTACTGCAGCCTGTCATTCCAGCATATCTGGCATCTTCAAATCTCTTGCAGAAAGAAGGTGACATTAATCTGCCAGTCCTCCTTCACAAGTTTGTGACTTTTTTGATGTGCCCAGTCACTCCAGGATTTGCTAATGCTCCTGCAGTGCAGCGGTTCTCTACCCCAGCAGCTGTTGTTTAGTGATAGATCACTGAAGCAAAAAATTATGCTGGTATAAAAAAATAGATCTTGAACCACAGCTCTCATTCTCATGCCTTTGTTGTGCATTAGTGGCAAACCTCTGGGATTCATTTAGCTGTAATAATTCGTTACTGAGGGGCAGAGTGTCTTTCAGACACTGGTGATGGAGTCACCTTTGAAACAAGTGCAAATGAGTCCAAATCATTCAGCAATCCGTGCTCCCTGGGTTGCATTTTGGAACTGGCACATCCTCCAGGAGCCTGTTCAGCATGTATAACACAAACTGCAATAGAAGGAAAGACATTTTACTTTTTTATCCTATATTTCTGAGACAGTTTAATTACTTTGCCGTCTGGATTTGTACTCCTTTATGGAACAATGACAGCGATACAAAGCAAGCACCAGGAGGCAAATTCTGCTCCTTTTTACACGGAGGGTGAAAAAGTCCTGTGGGGTATCAAACCAAAGCTCAGTGGAGCCAAGAGCCAAGAATAGTGGTCAGTGATTTGGGATTAACAGCAGAAGTATCTCCAGAGGACACTCAGAGCTGTTTGGGGGGGTTGTTACTTCAACTGCCTTTTCATGCTCATTCATGTCCAAAATCAAGGGAGAATATGTAAGTTTTAACATGGAATTTAGTTTGCAGTTCAGAGATGAAGATAGGAAAGCTCATAAAACTGCTGTGAGAACACTAGAGGCACTACCTGTCCCCAGTACCTGATCAGAGTGGGGAATTGAGTGCATAGGTCTTGAAGTTTTCATACTGAATAAAAACATTTCCACTTGTGTATAAAAAATTACACCATCCCCAAAAAGTTGTTGGTTTTGGTTTTAGGTTTTTGTTCTGATTTGTTTTCAGAAAACTCTTTGACACACTCAGAATAATTCAGATAATGTCTATGGTTTGGGAATGATAGCTAATATGTGGTTCCTTGAAATTACCAATCTCATAGCTACTGATTAAAAAAAGACCCAAAACAACACTGAAACCAGAATAAACTGCAGATTAAAAACATATTCAAGGAGAGCTTCTGAAATTTTCAATTTTAATCCCTCTGTATGTTATTTTTTCCCTTTTGGTCATCGATTCTTAGCTTTCTCTCTTAAGCCCAAAGTGTTGTCACTGTGCACTAGCCTGAAAACACCCTGGACAGGAGGAGCTGAATTAAGCTGAGGGCTGAGCAGAATCACAGCTTTTCCCCTCTGATTTTATTGGGAGGGCCTGATCCTGCCTCACTTTGTGAGCAGTTTCCTAAATAATGTTTATGAGTGAATAAGTTTTTCTGTTAAATTAAAAGAATGATAAAGAGAAGATAATAATGCTTTTATTTAGCAGTCAAATAATTAAAACAGGCCAAGGAAACTTTTTACTTATTTATTTCCACCTGAAGTAAATCATAGCCAGTTCCCACAAAGCAGGTTTGACTATTTCAAGGCAAGAATTCTCAATTCCTTCACATTGGATGGAAAGGAGCTAACTGCTTCAGTGACATAGGAATTTCTGGTTCCATTTTTACTACTTGGATCGTTTTACCCCAGTAATAGTTTCAAATGAAATACAGTCAGTACTAAGTGGGAAAGCATCTTCTACATTCTCACTTAGCCAACACTGATTTTAACCAAACAGCTTAACAATTATACCTCTGTCACTCTCCCTCAAATATATATATATATAGTTGTTATATATATAGTACATTCCTCAAGCTTAAATATATCTGCACTTTGCATAATTATCATAATAGACAACTCACATTTAGTCTATCATTTAACTCAGAATAACCTAGCAAAATTTGTGAACACTGTGTTATATTTATTGGCAATAATTCCCACAGAACTGTTGCCTTTGAAAAACCAGAGCTGCTTGGTTATTTCTAAATACTAAAGTCCAAGCCAACTTTTTCTGTGATTTTAAGGATCAGTGAAAGGCAGGTGCATGTCTTACACCATGGAAATACTTATCCAGTGTCATTCCAAGCACTACTGGAGACACTTTCATTATGTGAAAGAGCTGGGGTAGAGATTTCTTTCTTTTCTTCTTCTTCTTCTTCACAGTGGATGGGACAGGCTGTGTTTTGGATTTTTCCTGAACACAGGGTTGATAACTCAGGGATGGTTTTGTTAGTGTTGAGTAGGGCTTAGATAGAACCCAGGGCTTTCCTGCTTTTCAGCTCACCCCACTGCTGGAACCCTGAAACCTGGGAGTTTGGAACTCTCTGTGCTTTCTGACACTGACCCCCAGGGGAACACTGCTTTTGACTTGAGACCTTGGAGAAGGCTTCCAAATTTAAGAGATGGGGTTAGAATCACTGGTGTGTAGTTAAATAGAAGTGTGTGATTTCACATGGTGAAGGGTTTGGAATTTGGGGTTTCAGAATATAGTAATAGGTATGGGACAAGATGGAGACTCTTGGGCATTGTCTTTATCTTCCTTCTTGTTCCTTCTTCTCTTGATTTCAGGTAGTAGTTTTTTGTTGGATTGAAAGTACTCCACTGTTGGTCACAGGTGTTTGGTTATTGGGTCAAAAGTATCAATAATACAGATGTTAGCTTTGAATTGGATAGTTTGCCTTTAAAAGACCTTGTAACTAGTGAGATCCACTGAATTTTCCCCTCTTTTAGCTGTTAGCTAGAGGTGCTGTAGAACTCTCTGTACTCTAGATAAGAATTAGTAAACAACTGAGTCCGAACATGAAAATCTGTGCTTCAATCCTGACTCTGAGTAAAGGCAGAGGAAAAAAAGAAGATAGCCACTAATATGTGGCAGCAAGGAGGCTGAGAGGTCACTAGAAGCTGGGAGGGGACACAGCCTGGACAGCTGACCCCAGCTGACCCAAGGGATGTTCCACACCCTGCAATGTTGGGCTCGGGGTTTAAAACTGGGGAAAGAAGGAGGAAGGGGGGAGCATTTGGAGGGGTGATGTTTGTCTTCCAGTCATAGTTGTGAGTGATTGAGTCCTTTTCTCCTGGAGATGGTGGACACCTGCCTGCCCACGGGAAGTGTGGAATGAATTCCTTCTTTTGCTCTGCTCCACAGTGAGAATTTTGCTTTACCAATTAAACTCTCTTTTTCTCAACTCACAAGTTTTAGAATAATGAAACCACAGAATAGTTTGGGTTGAAAGGGATGTTAAAGCTCATCCAGTGCCACCCCCTGCCATGGGCATGACACCTTCCACTCTCCCAGGGGGCTCCCAGCCCTGTCCAGCCTTGGGCACTGCCAGGGGTGGAGGTTTCTCACTTTAACACTTCAATTCTCTCCCCCATCTTGGTGTGGGGGAGTGAGTGGGTGGGTGAGTGAGTGAGTGAGTGAGCGAGTGCCTCTGTGAGGCTTTGTTCCCACCTGGGGTTAAACCATGACACTAAGTCATGAGCTTTTAACACATTTTTCTCTTTCTACATGTCTCTTAAATTCAGTTCTGGGCAGTTTGTATCAGTTGGTCATTGTGAGAACTGCAAACTTACCAAGGAAATAGTTTAAAATTATTTCGGTTTTTTCCTTTTAGATGTAGACTAACAGATTTTTACTGGGTTTGTTTTAGCTTAACGGTTTAGCACTGCATTTTTGAAGCTGCCTCCTTTTAAAATATGACTGATAATGAACCAGACAGGGTAGGAAACAATAAATAATTTGAACATGTAGTGGAATCAAGCTTTGCTTTTTGACTGATTCCTCCCAGAAAGAAACACGCTTCTCATCTCTTAAAAATATCATTACAGAGAGAAAATTTAATTCTACCAAGAACATGAAAAGATACTGAGAATAACATTAATGCTTTATGTGAAACTTACTATTATTCATCATGTAGTACTGAAAAGATGGCTAATAATCAAATTGCAGACAAATACACACCAGCAGCACTAAGTGTTACTGTATGAATAAAGGTAATCTTCTAACTCCTGTAGATTTTTGTCCCTGGGCTAAACTAAATAATGACTTACAGAATTCTAACTTCTTTTCTCCTGTACTATAGCAGCATAATCTTTTCAGCTGACTCTCAGCTGGCCAGAGTTAAGTGAGAAATACTGGGAAGCACTGAACCTTGGAAAAAGGTGTGACCTGGCTCCTTCCTCCAATTTCTCTCTTGCGTCGTGGGACAAAATGTTGTCTTAAAAATTCTCTTTGTAACTTAGAGAAGTGGGGAGAAATCTCGAACATATTCCAGGCACTTCCCATCTTCTGCTTAAAAGCAGTGAAAGAAGGCAAGAACACAAGGCATTTGTGTACTTCAGTGTTTTATCTTGTTAGTCTGAAACACCAAGAATAACACATTTTTCACTGTGCTGAGCATATTTTTCCTGTGCTTGAGCAAACCTTTAGCAGCTGCCTCAGCTGCCTGTTGGGGAGTGTGTCCCATTTACTCTTTGAAGCTTTCCTACTTCAGAAGGAATGAATACACATCCTGCTGTTTGCAGGAGCAGGGTTGAGGTAAAGGGGCTTGACCTGTGAAATATTTGTTAGTTTGGGGTCTGCTGTAATTGTTAGCCAGGCCTGCTCTCATTTTGAATAGTCAAAAATCTTAAGAATTGTTGTCAGCAGAGGTTGAATGCATCTGCAGGAGTACCTGCACAAGGAAAAAAATGTTATAGATTTTGTGAGGGGGAAGGATCTTGAAGCCACAGCTCTGTGTGGAAACAACAAATGGAGAGTTCTGGTATCAGATTGGTTCAGTGCTCATGCAAAAGTCAAACAATGGGGAGAATTTTGCATCCCAGCCCTGAAGTGCACAGATCAGTGATTTCCAGGAACACTGGCAGAGTAAAAGCAGCTTTTATACCAGACATAAAAACCCTTCAGACATGAGAAACAGTACTTTTTCTATAGCATTAGTTGTTCTATGTCTAGAACATTAACAGATCACATTTCACTGAACATTTATAATAGTCAATGAATGTTTTCTCAACTTTGTAATTCATAATACTCATCTACATTTTCAAGTGTGCAGAATCCATGGAAATTTTATTTCCTAAGAGTATCAACTGCTATCTATATTTAGTTATTGAAATATGCAGAAAAATTGAGAATACAATTCCTTCTTTTGCATAGTTATTTCTTTTATTAGTCCAAGTGAGAAAATTCACCCATGTTCAATTAATCTTATTTGATTTTTTTCCACTCTTTGCATTAATGCTCAATTATAATAACATTTTGTCTTTCATTTGACTCTTTACTATCTATTACAGAAACAAAAAAAACACTAGTAATAGCGGGGTCAATCAATTTCTAAGTGCATACATTTCCTCTAGGTACTGATCTAATTGCAATCATAGGAGACATTAAAGAAACATGCTCTAAAATGGGAAAATTGTCTAAGTACAAGTGCTGTATACAATGAGTAAACATGTATTTGATTCCTCTAAGTGCTTCTGGAGTGAAACTTTATTAATTCACATAAATAATCAAATACACAATTCAAGCTACCTCCCAAAATGTGATTTATACACTTGACCTAAAAGACAGCAAACACTTGAGCAACCATTTCTGTATTACAGAGAGTGTGGCTCAATTCTACCCCAGCTCTGCCTCTTTGCAGGTGGATTTTATGTGTCAGGACCTCGAGTGCTCAAATGTGACCCTGAGCAGCTGCACTGGGGTTCTCACCTACATGGCCCTGTGGATTTTGGGCTCTGTGTAAGCTCAGCCCTCACTCTTTAGTCCTCATGTGAGGCACCACACAGGTGTCCTTGAGCTGTCTGTGTGCTGTACACGTGGCACATCTGCTGTCCCATCTGCCTGGAGGGTGACTCAAAGGCCCCTGGTATGCACATCTGCACCCGGAGCTGTCTTTGGCCACATCTGTCCAGCTGGGTGTACTGGTTTGAACAGCAAAACCAGTGAGACTTCAAGTCAGTAATACAATTTTTAATAGGGAAGAGAAAAAGGAAAACCAAAATACATGCAATAATAATAATAATAATAATAATAATAATAAAAAAACCACTGACAGAGTCAGAATACAACCTGATACCCTGTCAGTCAGGGTGCTGGTGCAGTTTTCCTCCAAGGGGTCCAGGGATGATGTGGAAAAAAGCCTGGTTATTCCTCTGGAATCCAGTGGAAAAAGGCTGCCTTTGGCGTTCTAAACCTCAGTTTTTATCTAGGTAGGAAAGGCTTGGCTCGTCCTCCTGGCTGGAGCATCTCCCAATGGGATGATGTAATCTTATCAGTTATACAGTAGGACTCAATGGCCCATTAACAGAAGATACTTCCCACAGAGATAAGGATGATCACTCTTATCAGTTATACAGTAGGACTCAATGGCCCATTAACAGAAGATATTTCCCCACAGAGATAAGGATGATCACCCTTCTCAGATGGTAATAGAATATGTATCTTGTATTGTAAACCAGGCCACTGGGCTTGGACCAGCCCTGCTGTCCTTTGTCTCAGACCCCAACTCCTGGTGCTTTTGTTTGGGCCCTGGACCCGTTTCACACTTGTCCTACTGGAGGTAGCCACTGGGTCTGGCCACCAGCAGCAGTCCCCGTGTGCTCAGATCCAGCCCCTGTGCTGCTGGGGAGGCTCCCTGGCTCCCTCCCCTCCTCTGGGAGCAGCTGGCCCTGGCTGCTTCCTGACATGGAAAATTCTCTGTCTGTCTTCGATGGTGTGGTTTTCATCCTGGGAAGATTATTGCATCTTCTGGAAAGCAATCTCAGCAGGGCAATAGCAGAAACACAAAGCAAGTGTGGAGCACCCAAATTGCAGCTCCTGTGGGGGGAATGGCAGGTGAATACTACTGAATGTCAAACTAAAACACTGAGACTTGAACTTCTGAGCTGGAAACTCTGCATTTTTCTCTATCACACAAGAGATCTGCATTTCAGTTTCAGTTCTTGTGCAGGAGGAAAGTAAACCCTGCAATACATCATTTTCTACCGAAAAGAAATATAATATGAAATAGTTTTGTTTTTTTTTTTTTTCTATCAGCCTTGATTTCTGAATGATGAACTACATTCCAACCAAACAACTTGGTATTGAAGAGGTCCAATTTCTTGCAATTTGAAATCACTATCTTATTCATATGCCCAGTGCTAATTAAAATTGGGAACATGATACCCTCTCCTTACCACCTGTCTGCTCTCCAGGTGATACAGGGCTAGGAGAAATATTCCGGTAAAAACCAGAATGACAATTTTTGCTGGAAAAATAAGTAATATTTAGATGAAATAGTATTCTTCAGTTCTGGCCCCATTTTCTAGATCACAGTACTTATGTATACAGTCTTCAGACAGTTACATGAGAAAGGATTGCTTTAGTGCTGAAAATAATATTTCATGCAAAATAAAGAAATGCAGGGAGAGGAAATTGGCTTTCTATCTTTCCAGATTTTAGTGATCTAATTAAAACGATCCAACTGCATTTCTAGATAAATATAAAATGAAATTGTCCTAATGCTTACTTTTAAACTGGTAGAAAAGAGCTTTGGTGTTTGACAGGATCTGATGAATGCAGCTAAAGTGGAAATAGCAAATTTTCATAGAAGATTTTTCTTCTTGTGAGCTGTTTTCTGTGGTTTTAACCTCAATCAAAGTACTCTGATGTTCACTTTCAAGGTCTATGTAGTAGCTGTTGAACGTACTATTCTAAATGATACCTGGGTTTATGCTGAAGTTATCAAATATATTATTAGACATTTGGGCATATATTTTCAGTTTTGCTCTTTTAAGCTTGCTCAGGGCAAAATATTTTTCCAAGCCAGGAGTGAACTGTAGCTTCTAGTCTGGGATGAGATCCGTGTGTAGCACAGAGAGGTGTTCGTGTGTTGCTCTGTAAAGTAAACGCTGAGGAGGCAGTGTCAGTGCTGGCTGAAGCCACAGTCCACCCAAACACAGTGCAGAAAGAAAAAAGGTCTATATTTACAGAAAGACAGAATTGTTAGGGTTGGAAGGGACCTTTGGAGATGATCCAGTTCAACCCCCGTGCCAGGGCAGGGTCACCTGGAGCAGGTGGCACAGGAACATGCCCAGGTGGGTTTGGAATATTTCCAGAGAGGGAGAGTCCACGCCCACCCCGGGCAGCTGCTCCAGGGCTCTGTCACCCTCAGGGTGAAGTTCTTCCTCGTGTTGATGTTTTTGTTTGTGTCCTTTAGTCCCTGTGCTGTCACTGAGCACCTCTGGAAAGAGTCTGGCACCAGCCCCTGGCAGCCCTTGGAGATATTGCTGAGGATTAATGGCATCCCCTCTCAGGCTTTTCTCCAGACTGACCAGGCTCAGCTCCCACAGCCTCTCCTCATCACAGAGATGCTCCAGACCCCAAATCATCCTTTTGGCCTCTGCTGGACCCTCTCCAGCAGCTCCCTGTCTTCCTTGAACTGAGGAGCCCAGAGCTGGACCCAGCAGTCCAGCTGTGCCTCAATGGGCTGAGCAGAGGGCAGGATCCCTCCCCGACCTGCTGGGAATGCTCTTCCTGATGGCCCCGAGGATCCCGTTGGCTCTGCTGGCTGCAAGGACCACAAGCCCCCCTTGTGACCCACCAGGACCCCAGGTCTTTGTCCACGGAGCTGCTCCAGCAGGTGCCCCAGCCTGAGCTGCTGCTGGGGCAGCTCCTGCCAGGTGCACTGGTGTCTCTGGGTAGGTCCTCACCCCTCTGCTTTAGCCACAGCGATGGGCTGCCACTGACTGTGGCGTTTGCAGCTCTGAGCTGTGATTTCCTCGCTCGCAGATGTCCCGCTCAGGAGAATTGATGGGAGGGGAGGTGGATAATTCAGTCCTCACACGTAACACAGTTTAATCCCATAAGCACTCACATGAAAGCCAAGGCTTCTGGGCTCCAGTTGTGTGAATTTATCAGAGCGGGGAGCCCTTGGGCCAAGTTTGACTAAGCAACTCTTTCCAACATGTGATATGGCTGACCTTGAAATTCCTGTCAGTCTTTATCTACGTGGAACAACTGCTCATTGTGGGAACAATACACATGATACAGGCCTGGAAATAATTTTAAATCTTAAAATATTATTCCTCAATTGACATACCTTCTTTTCTCCCCCCCTCTCCCCCCCACCCCCCCCACAACAAAGCTCTTTAAACCTCGCTGTATTTATTGACTATCAGTTATACTAAAATTATGAGGTTTAAACACAGCAGTTCTTCATTGTAGTTGTTAGTATTTTATATAAAACATCTGAGCAGGATTATTCAGCAACAGGATAAAACAAGCCTCTGGTATCAGAACTGTATTACTGTTCATGGTGTTGCTACTGTTGACTAAATACTGGAAAGTGTTTAGTAGACCAATAGTAAACATTTGATGTCTTCAGAATGATAGTGCAAAACCAAACTAAAATTAAAATGGTTTAAAATAGTTTTAAAGAACATTTTTTATAATAATACATTACTTTTTGTGTGTAAATAGAATGTATGAATGTAAGAGTTCTGCCTTTGCTTATTCCTTTAAAAAGATGATACTACTAGTACTACTACTACTACTACTACTACTACTACTACTACTACTACTACTACAAAAAATTTCTTATTATACATTTGAATGCATATCTAACTCTCTACTAGCTGGGAACAAGTTTACAGAAACCCACACAAAAATGACCTTTCTGAATAATTGAGGATGGCTTTGCATTTTTACCAGCATCTCCATAAACTCAGTATGGCATCAATGACAGTTCACCACAACCTCAGCCATAGAGTAGCATTTACAAACATATTTAGAGAGCTTTACTGTAAGTAATGAAATTATTAGAGAGCAATCAGGACAAATGTATCTGAATGTTATTGTGTGCTTTATGAGCTCAATAATTCTCACAGTAAACATATTTTTTTCTTTGGTGGCGAAGAGCTAGACTTTGTGCAATTGTGAAGTGGGTGTGTGATGAAATTGCTGTTTTTCTGTTTTCTTCCTGCATGAGATTGTAGCCTACATACAGAAAAACTGATACTGTATTTCTGGGAAATGTTCTAGTTGTGGCTATTTTTTTTTAATAGAATCACAGACACCTTGTCTTCACCCACTGAACTTCTGCACTTTCCTCAACTGTGGCTTCTATTTATATTGAAAGGAATTTTCATTGTCTGATGCTGATCTGGTAGAGGAGGATTGCTCTCAGAACTGGAAATGTGTGACTCAATGGAGAACATCCATTTTCATGAGTTACTGGGGGGTTGAGGCAGGTCTAAGGCAAAACTACTACTACTACTACAGGATTGTCATTTCTGAGTGAACCCTTCTGATTTTTCATTTAATATCTTTATTGTTGTCACCCTCATCCTTCAAGTAAAAAAACCAAAAAACCCCAAAACCCAGATACACCTCTAAATTTAGATTTGCTGTTATCAGAGGAAAAGTAGCTACAAAATCTACCCTTCTACCTCTTCAGCTGGAAGGGACGTAGTCACCTCTCCTCTTGGAAGAGAACCTAAGTTTTATGTGTGAGAAAGCATTTGTGATGTTGAAAATTGTTAGTTAATCACAGCCCTTTTTGGGAACAGGACTAAACAAAATGAGAATATTAGTAGGGGTCAAGCTAAAAAAGGAATGTTAAAAATCAATACCAACAGCTGAACTGTTACTGAGCAATTAGCATCCAAGTTAGTTGTCTCCAAGTACTCCTACGCCCTTAATTTGGAATACCACCACACTCCTTGTGGTTTAGACACTCTTACATTCACATATAATCCCCATTTTTTCAGCACTCAGTTGCCCAAGCTCCTGAAATTTTATATTCATCAACATAGGATGAGCTGCTTGGAAATCCCTGCAATATCTGAATGTAGTGACAGGAGGTGTCTGTATGACACAGAACTTGAAAAGCTTCAGATTGGTCTCAAGACTGGGGCACTAGTGCAGTTAGATTGAAATGAACTCTGCACTTCTGGATGTCCAGCAGCCCTCTGTGAGGGGGTATTTACATGGATGCTGATTATGACATTTTTCACCCATTCTTTATCATAACTCTGTGATGCAGGAGAGTGTTCTCATTCTCAGCACTGTGTGTGGAGAAATAGTTATTGACTTAGACAGTTAACAGAGTAATTGAGATACTTTCCTTGCTGCCAGTGCAGTGGCACAAGACTGGAAAACAGGAGATGTTGTGCCCAAGATTAATTTTCAAGTACCTGATTATCCTGCCTCTATAAACATCATTTGTTTAAAGTCAGCAAATGTTTCCCTCTTTTGTTTTCTCATTCTTCTCCCACATCACTGACCAAACATTCTCAGTTAACACTCTAAGGGCAGAAAATGCTTGGGGCACACAAATAACTCTTTGAGAGTTGTGCTGGTTTTATATCAGGAGTGGAGGAGTGTCAGGATAAGGTTATTCAAAACACCCACTGTCCTTGATTTCTTCAATGCTCAGTATTTAAACAATCCAAGCGAAATTTCTAAATTATATTAAAAAATCTTAAATTACTTAAATGTTTAGGCAACTGCTTTATATTTTTTTGACTCTGGTTGTTATATCACAGCAAAGCTGGACCAGTACAGACCACGTGCAGATGTGGGAAGCTGCACTTTACTCAGGAAGGGTAAACTGTTTCCAAAATAGAGAAAAATGAATTCTTTCAAGTTTCATGTCTTTTTGTATTAATTGAGAAATTGTATTAATTCAAGGTACGATTTCTGATTCATACTGGAATAATTTAATTTTTACTTTTATTTTTCATATCGGTAGAAGTTAAAAAAAATTGCCATTTACATTTATGATGTCAGATGAAACACTTTTAGTCTGGAAACTTTTCTACTTTAAATTTAGTTTGAATTTGAGAGTGAAAAATTCTTTTTACTATTGTTACACTGCAAAGCAGGCTATACCTTTCTGATTAAGCCCTTTGAAATGAGCACATGGAGATGAATCCCTGTGGTTTGTCTTGGTGTAAAGTGCTCTTTATTCCATATGGAATGGCTTCCAATAATCATTCCTCTGGAACACAGAAATCCTTTTGTTCCCCTTTCAAATGTGCTTATCCTTCTTTCTTAGAAAACTGTGAAACAGAAGTGATCAAGAGAGAGTATTGATTCCAGAGAGAGTGATTTGAATCCAAACTGGGACAACATAAAGGGATAGGAGGATTTTTATGCCTGTTTCCATGGGCCATGGGAGTAGATGATGAGTTTTGCATCATACTGCCAACAGATGGGTGAAGAGAACATTGTCCTAGGAATGAAAGTAGTGAGAGCCAACAAAGTGAAATTTCCTTTGATGGAACGATGCCTCCATGGGATACAGAATCTGCTGCAAATACCAATAGAGCAGGAACCCACTGCATATAACATGTTTACATGAATTCAGCCTGTAGAATAGATGTTGGGATTCCCTCCAGGTGAACTTTGTCCTGTTGCCAAAGGAGGTGCCACTGCAGAAGTGTCTCCTGTTAGTCGAGGGTGCAGCAACGAATCTGTAGGAAAAAAGGGTCACTAATTTTCCTTGCTGAGATGTGGCCTCACTCTTAAGTGCATTCTTTATAGCTTCCAGTGGCCTTCCAGCACCTGAAGGACCTGCAGGAAAGATGGACAGAGACAATTGGCAAGGGCTGGAGGGACAGGAGCCAGGGAATGGCTCCCAGTGCCAGAGGGCAGGAATGGATGGGATACTGGGAATTAGGAATTGTTCCCTGGCAGGTTGGGCAGGCCCTGGCACAGGGTGGAATTCCCAGAGCAGCTGTGGCTGCCCCTGGATCCCTGGCAGTGCCCAAGGCCAGGTTGGACACTGGTACCCTGGGAGGTGTCCCTGCCATGGACTGGGATGGGATGGGATGGGATGGGATGGGCTTTGTGTTCCCTCCCAACCCAAACCATTCCATGATTGCACAATGTAGAAATGCTTGGAAACACAAGAACTCTTTTTCAAGGCCTGGGAATCAGTGTTCTAGTGCAATTGGGAAGTATGGAGAAAAAAACAAAAGGCACTCAAATACTGTGTGCCATCTCTTCACACGACTTGGCTGCAGCCTGTGTTCCAAAACCTGTCAAGACAGCAAAGTTTAAGGCAAGTCCTGTATTTCTAAAATGATATAGACACCCCCGAATAATTGTTTTTATAGATCCCCTGCACTGTTTCATCTGCTTTGAAGGCTCTGCATTATAGTGGATGCTGTGAGGACATATTTTCTTGTGCACTCAGTAGCCAGAATGTGTGAAGTCTTGCAGAATTTCTTTGGTGAGCTCTGCCATCTGCTGTGGACCAAAGGTCAGCAAGTCTCTGAATAGTAAATAGCACACAGAAAAATTTCATAGGAAGAAGCTTCAAATTAAATTAGTTTGAAGATTTAATTTAAATACATTAATGAAATAAGCAAAAATATGTCTGTCACAATAGTTCTGAATGCCAGCTCTGCTGCCTACAAAGAGTTCTTTATTACCCAGCTTGAAAGAAAATGTTATCTTTTAGTTACTCCATTTTTAAAAAGTTAAAATTCACCCAGTTAGAATGCTCAGGTCATATTTGTATCATCTTCCTTCCACATTCATGAGTTCAGCAGTAATTTGATACTAAACAGATTAATTTTTTGCACATAAGGTGGGATTCCAGTTAGAAGATTTAATTACAAAGCCTATTTTGGGCACTTTTTCAATACTGTGGTGTGGTGGCAGAACACTAATATGATGTTTTGTGATTCACCATGTACAAAATAAAGTGTGCCTGGTATGTAGGAGTAGGATACTAATCACAAGAAATGAGGAAAAAAATACATAATTCTTTTATACATTGTTTCAATGAAAAATTGTGCTGCGTTGCAAAAATGCAGAAAGGCAGGATGCAGACTTATTTAATGCAGTTTGCACGTGTATATTTTTTCACCTTTCTAAAGAGGAAATTAAAATTTTCAGGAATGTGATTTCTCTGTTTTGAAATGTATTCTTTCAAAGGAAAGCAGACTGTCAGTGCATGTAGCTGTATATTGGTTTTTAGGTTTTGCTTGAGAAGTTAAACTAAGAACATAAAAGGTGTAACTTGATATTACAATAAAGAAAAGTGAATTCTGCATCCCGTGCAGAGCAGACCAGGAGTGTCTGTCAGTTCTGTGCCTCCTGTGCTGAAATCTCATAAATAAGCACAGATATCAATTGGAGAAACATTTTCAAAGGGTGTTCTGATTTACCAGGCTTTACTTCAACTGATGTTATTGAGCATCCTGGTACTACCTAGGAAAATTGGAGACACTTGGTTCCAACTCTTCCCATGGTCAGCTGGAGGACAGAAAGACATTTCTTGGTCTGATTGAAAAAAAACAGCTGCAGTTTAATTGGAGATGTCTGTAAATCTGATCTTACAAAACTGGTTTCCCTGATGCAGGAGGAGATTGAGGTAAGATCATTTTGTTTCCTTGTAGAGTTTCCCTGGGTGATACAATTCTTAATGAACACAACATGTGCAGGTTAAGTCCACCCATGGCAAGGGTGTGTCAGACCCAGGGGCCAAATTGAATAAATGCTTAAATGTTTAATAAATAATAAATTTAATAAAGTAGTAAATAAACAAGTTGCTGTTTTTAATCTCTGTTATGTAAGTGTGGTTGGGTAGTTTCCCATTTAAAAATCTTTCTTTTGATTATAAAAGAATCCTTTTTCCTCCTCTGTCAAAATATTATTGTAAGGATTATATGGTAGTGACTATTCTGATCATAAAAACTTCCTTCTGTATTTTCCTGCTTCAGAAATTAGTAAAATATCACTACCATGACAATTGTCAAAAATAGCTTTCCTTTCAAAATTATGATGAGTCCTATTATAATCATCAAGGCTGCCCCATAGTCACTGCCCTCTGAACACCCCTTCTAACTTTTTATTTTGGGCTGGCAAGATGTCAGAGAAATGAGTCAATGAATGTGAAAGATCATCAAAGTAGGGAGAATAAGTTTGTATTATTGTATTTCATTTTTGTATTATATAATATGTATACTATTTAATTATTGTATTATATTTTTGTAATATTATATTTACTTGCATTTCCTTTTCATCACCCAGTGAACCTTTACATAGTTTAATGCAGAAAAATGAACCCCCACCCTCCCCCAGTGAGGATCTGATTTTAGTGTCACCTGATGGAGTGTGGGGTGGGACCAGATGATCCATTGCTGTCCCTTCCAGCCTGACCCATTCTGGGGTTCTGCTGCCTCTGTGTTCCCATTGATTCAGTTCTCTGTTCTGCTGGCTGCTCCAGGCAAGTGCTATGGTTCTTGTCCTACTCAAGCTATTGAATTCATTTCAGAAAGTTGTGAACAGGATGTTTCTCAATGGACAAATTTGGGTCAATAGTTGCTGTGGTGCAGGAAATACTTAATTAGGCAATGCTGCAAAATGTTCATTTCTATTTAAAAATAGTTTCTTATTTTCACGTTAAAATAGGATTTTCCTTAATTTAAGTGAATATATTTGTCCTCTCATATTTGATCTCTGCAGTAACTGTACTGGTTTCTCTGGGATTTTTCTGTTCCACCTTTTTGAACTCTTTCTTTTTCACTAAATGAGCTCTTTTACTTCATTTCCCCACATAGTCTTGCTGTCTTTGGGAATTTATGTCCAGGCAACAAGCAACTTCCAGATATCAAACTCTTTTTTACCATTTCCTCTGTCCTTCTGCTTTAAGAAAATGTATCACTCAGCTTTACTAGTGATTTGTGTTCATTTTTTAATTTTCAAATTTATCAGATCAAATCTGTCTTATCTACATGATTCTTCTCATTGAGGTAGTAGTGCTGTTTGCAAAATAAGTGTAATTTGAAAGCAAAAAACCCCATTTTTGATACAAATGCTTTAAAAATTTTATCTCAATTGCCTTTCAAAATGCTGTTTAGGGGTTTTCGATTTCTCCTTTCAGAATTTATTTCTGTTTAATCTCTCCAACTTTGTATAGTCCACTTCTGACCAACCAGGTAAAGGCAGAGGATATTCTTGCAATTCCTAACACAATGGGCCTGGTGCTGAAACTTAAATTTAAAATGTTGTTTGTTTCAATATTTGATCTCAGATTTTCATGAATACTTGTTAAAAAAAACCAACAAAACAACAAAGTAAATATTTTCACAGCTACAGATCATTGGATATTCACTGCAAAGTGTGCAGCAATTATTTATGGAAGCAGAAGTTTTCATCATTTATGTTCATTCGTTGAGTGAACAAAAGAGTTCACAGAAGAACACAGAGCTGGAAAAGCCATTTCTAGAGTCTGTTTCATGAAAATACCATTTTAGTACTCTTAATTCATGCCATTCAGCTTGGACACTGCGTTCTGATACCTGCAGGGGAAGGAAATGTAAGAGCCACGTTCAAGATGAGTGTTGGGATATTTTCACGTGTTCTGTTTGAGAGATTCACCACTGCTGGCTTTTGTGAATCCTCTTAAATTGCTGTACATGAATTTCAAACACAGATTGTTTCCTCTGCTCCTGGATATCTTTGCTTATAATTAAAAACCAGTTCAACAATGGGTATAAAACTAATGTTGCACCAACAATGCAATGTTTTCTCCTAGATTCTTTTACTGCTCCATTTGTAGGCATTTCATTTTCCCACTAAAATTATTTTGTTCAGTGCTTCCTATACCCTTTTAAACTGAAATTATCAGCTATTATTCTCAACTAGAAAATAGTACTTTAAAAACCAAAAACTTTTATAGGAAGATCAGAGAAAAATAAGTGAAGCAGAGCAGCTAGACATGACAGTAGAAGCAATATAGGAATAGCTGGAGTGATTAACTCTTCTTTAAGCAGAAGCACTGAGAAGATTAAGAGCCACTTCTAGAAAAGGGTTGAGTTTGGATTCAGAGGAGAAAACGTGTGCTAACCCCCACCCCTCTCTTGGATTTGAATCAGTAGAGATTACATGAAATTCCTTACAGAGTGGCTGTGCTTGCTTTACCCAGACTGCAGAGGTGAGTGCAAAAAAGTAATATCCAACTTTGTGAGTAGAATTAGGAGCAGGTAGATACAGCAGAACTCCTAAAAAATACCAGATGCCATGAACATGAATTATTTTTCATTCAGCTGTTTCTAGAGTTTGTCTAATATGTGCATATATATGCACATATATATTTAATTGGTTCTTTTCAGAGATTAATACAAGATTTAAGCAAAATCCTTGCTTTCTTCTCAGTGCTACCTGAAAGAACTTTTAGCCTTCAAAAACACGTGCAGTATCACAGTGATTATGGGAAAATTAAAGTTCTGTGGTCAACGTGGTGGAAAAAGATAATTTGATTTTGATAACTGAAGAAGTGCAAAACTTGGGAACAACAATCCAAACAAATAAAAGTTTGAATATACATGAGGAAAAAATGGAAATTAATATAAAAGGAAAAAATGAGTAGCTGGATTTATACTGTCTCTCTCTGTCTTCTTTGCATTCTTTTAATACCATTAATTTAACTTATTTTAGGATATGTATAGTTTTATAGAATTACAAGTCAAGGTCAGTGAGTAGGTCTACATGGAGAAGTGTCTCTGAATGCTAACTTGGATTTTAAGGCTTTGCTAAGCTTGAGAAAGGGCTATAAAAGTCTTTGAAGTTTCCACTAGCATAGGGTAATTCAGTTCCCCCAGCAGTGCTTTCTGAGCTTTGATTACGAGGAAGCTGAGTGGCAAAATAGAGAAACACTTTTTGGATAAAACATTTCACGGCTTCTGCAGCCTTTCAGGGCTCTCCTCCTGTTTCCCCTGTCTACCTTCTTAGGCTTGGTTTTGGAACAGGGTTAAACCATTGGAATTCCAGGCTTCAACCCCAGACATTATCACAGGAGGCTGGGCATCATCATGAGAGAAATTACTGTTTCCTGGACAACTGCAAAGGTGAGAACAACTCTAGCAGTGCTGGCTGGGAACTGAGGAACAAAGAAGCACTCAGGAGCTGTGGTGCCCAAAGCAGGACAGCAGGTTACACAAACAGCAGCTCTGCAGCCCTGGATTGCTCCTTAAAGAAAACTTGAGGTGTAACATTCCTTTTGGGGTTTGAAGGACTTGCAGTGACTGGAAAGAGGTAATGAAAGACAGGAGGTGAAGAATGATTCATACAACAGCTCCAGCTGAGTGCAAAGGACAAAGCAGAGGGAAAGGGGAGACAGATCAAAGCTTAACAAGTGAAGCACTTCTTAAATTTACAAAACATCCCAAAACATTGGACATCTGAGCCGTTTGTAAAAGTGCCAGGACAAAAGTGGCTGTTATAGCCACAAAATGGATTGCATTTTAACATTTTTGTTTATCTTCAGAATATTACGCAGGAGCATGATAAGTTATGGGAATGGAGATTGTTTAGTGCTGCTGACATCTGCTCCAAAGCAGCAATGAATCTCCCTGTGAGAGAGATGAATGAAAGAAATGGAGAGGGAATACGAGACAGGGCATTAGCAATCAGGATCAGGTCACTCACATTGATTTTTACTTACAATGTACTTTGTTATGAAGGGAAGTTTGGAAATTTCTTCCACATGAGAAATTATTTCATTCACTGTGAAGTCAGTAAAACAAACCATTGACTTCCATATGACAAATATTAAAATAATCTCCAGCAGTGTATTTAGTGTGAAGACATTCCAACCAGTATTACCTAAAGTGCTTTACTTTAGCAGATACAAGAGCTGCTTCCTAGAAGATATGCTGATATTCCTTTAGTTTTCATTATGATAATTGCTAACATTTTTAAAAATCACTTATATTGAAATGCTTGGTATTTACACAATGCTCTTCCCATATATATATATATATGTATGTTTAAAAAACATTAACTAATGGATATTTAAATCTGAGGCAAATACTGTAAAGTTTCAGATCCAGCTGCAGGGATTCCCTTACATTAGAGATTCCAAAATGCTCACTGCAATTTGACAGTTTTATGTCCTTGGCTGATAGCTGCTTGGACTGGAACCGTAGTGAGTTAATCAGATTCCCCTCGCTCGTGCACGTTTGCTTTAATTACAGTGCCAGCCGAGCCCTGGTTAGATAATGTACAGATTATATAGATGTGTACAGCCAACGAGGCGCTACAGAGCAAACCCTGCGCTTTGCAGTCCTGGAAACTCATTCATTTGGGAGGAAATGAATCTCTCATTTCAGACAGGCACTTGGAGGATTCCCCCTCTTCTCCGCCAGCTTCTGTGCTTGCAGCTTTTGAAATACACAGCAGAGGGATTAAAAACCCCCACAATATGAACAGTGGTGAGATTTTTCTGACCAAAAAGATCTTCACAGCATTTTGCCTTTCCCTGCTGGCGTAGTCCCAGCTGGCAGAGGTTGCCTGCTCGGTTTGTCTCGTGGCACGACAGCCCAGTCTGCTGGGAGCCACAGACAGAAACATCACCCCTTGCCTTGAAAACATTTCAGCAATTCCACATTTCCCCGTGTATTTATTTCTGCAGGAAAATCCCCTGCCCCAGAAGCACCTTGAGTGCTATGGTTTGAAGAGATAGCCACGTGAAATACAGAGTTCTCAGAGAACAAATGAATCAGCAGCTGCTTCTAGCAAGGGATTGTTATATTTTAGCTGCTACACTTCTGCCTTAGGACTTCTATTTACATATATATTCATACATACATATATATACAAACTGTATAAATATATATTCATATATACACACCCATATAAAATATATTTTAATAAACATTTCAAACATAAAGTATGTATAAATATGTATGCACTTATATGCATATATATTTATATGCATATTATCTAGTGGGGTTAAACCAGCTGTAGAAAATACAAAATAACTGGTTGGTTTTTTTGGTTTTTTTTAATGTCTTCGGGCCTCCACGTTCCATCTCTGAAAGTCTGAGCTCCCTATTTGTGAACATAAAGGAAATATTGGCTCCCCTGAATCACACAAAGTCATGTTTGAAGTTAAAATTCTATCTCCTAAGTGAGCCTGAGGAGGGTTTGCCCAAGTTTGGTAAAACTGTGGGAAGGCTGAGTGTTGGTGGAGTATTGCAGTAAGTGCAGCTGAGGGGAATAATCAGTGTACAGCTGGAGGGGATGGTTAGCCTGGTGGGTACCTCAGGGAGAGTTATTCATGCAAGAGCAAAGAGAATTTGAACCTACTCATATCTTACTCTTGGTAGGGAGATTATGAATATTCGAGCTCAACATTCACAGCCACAATAAAATTAATAGAACAATAATTACAGCAGCCACAGAAGGAATTCAAACCACAGGGATGTTATACTTCCAATACCCCCAAAGAGTCTGCACTCTAGGCCACAGCTTCTTTTTCTTCAGGAATGTGAGGAACTGGATTGCAGCTGGCTTGGCAGAGCCTTGGACGTTCCTACCTGCCATAAACTACCCTCCACTGCTATCCTAGAGAAATGAGTGCTTCTTCTGCTCCCTCTGCCACTAAAGGAGCACTTGAATACAGCCTTCTGCCACAATCACACTCACTGCTCAGTCAAGCTCGTGCTGGCAAAATGTCAGTATTTGCAATAACTCTCATTTTGCTAATTAATCTTAACCTGCTGAGGAAATTAAGACAAAGATTCGAGTTAAAATTATGTGACATTTTTATTTGCAGTCTTGTTATCCCACTTCACTATTTTTCTACAGTTTAATGTGACACTCAGACTGGTTTCTTTTCCCAAAAACCTCAAAATCCAATTTCACCAACATGACAAGAAGCTTTACTCATGCAAAGAAATACTCAGCAGCAAGACATCTGCCTGTTCCTAAAAATTCTTCTATGCAAAAGCATCAAATATTTTACAAACCTGTGGACTTTTGATATATTTATAACACTGGATTAAATTTTTTTGATTTCTTTTTTATCCCTATTACTTTGTTACCTGAATAACAAGATATTATGCTACTGGTTTTTCTGGTGTGATGGAATAGGTGAACCTATTTTCCCACCAAATCGTATTTAGAAAGGATTTAACTGTGATAAAACTAAAGAAGCAGCATTCTCTCACCCTGTTTAAAACTGAGTTTTGAGGGAAAGGTGGAAACGAATTGAATTTTGGCTGATATCACATCTGATTCTAATTTAGCTGATCTTAATTTCAGGAAGGTTTCATACAGGAAAAAAGTGACTGATGACAGTTTGTGCTGTCACTTTATACTCAGGGCTGCATGATGATGAGTTTAACTGTGAATATTCATGCTCAGGTATAACAGGTATTAGGTGCAGTATTGCAGTGTTCAGTAGAATTCATGATACTTAAGAAAAACATGATACTTAAGGAATTACTGGTTTTCATAGGGACTGATATTTTTTCCTGTTGCTGTCATAGAATTAGAACAAAAAGCTCCAAATTGCAACAGCAGCTTTTAACTAGCTTTTTAAGACCAGAATTTTATCAAACCTCCTTTGTATAGAAGAAAATATTTAATAGGAAGAAAAAGTAGAATTAATTTTCACTTCTGCTCTGATCTGTTCTGTGCTTTCAGCACTTTACACTGAAAGGACAAGATCACTGAAAAAGAAGCAAGCAGAGGGGGGACCTGGGAAAACAAAGAAAGAGAGATGGTGTTTGGAGCATATTATGCTACAGAAGACAAAACAGAGGTTTAGTGTCCAGCAACTGAACAGTTTGTTACTCATACTCTATGCAGAACAATTACCTCCACTACTCTCAGCTCTGCAGCACTCTTGGATCTTATTTATTGAGAGGGGTAACTTTAACAACACAACTTCATTTCTTCTCTGTGGAATATCTCTGCTTTGGAACAATTTCTGAAGGCATTAGACAAAGATTATTTGAACATGACAAGTACAAAGATTGCTGGTTTCCTTGCAGTCAGGAGCTGCTGTGGGTTGTTAAATACCTGGTGTAAACCAAAGTCTTTATGACCAAGATGCTGCTTGATAAGTTTATAGAAATTGTGTCAGCCACACTGCAGCTCCCCTGGCACTCATAAATTAGCCCGGGAGCGGAGATTTATCTGTTCTGTCATTTACAATGAAAAAAACTAAATAGTTTTTTTCACTTGCTAGTAAAGCAGGTGAAGCCTGGGGAGGGTGAACTCCAAGAAATGGAGTTTTACGGTCTCCTCACATTTTTGTAAACGTGTCACACCGAGGTGCTTGGGAGTTCTCTGTTCACCTGCCAACTTACAGATGCAAGAAAACTTGTGTCTTTTGAACTCCCCTTTCCTCTTGGCAACATCTCCTCACCATCTGTTAATTATGCTGTCACAGGCCTTTGGGTGAATCATTTCTGCTCTGTTCTGCTCATTCCAATGTCAAAGTGAGACATTGGCTCCATCCCCTGGTGGTTGGGACAAGTTCCTTAGAACTGGGACCAAGGTGAAAGGGTTTGGCTCTCAGTCTCCTTTTATTCCTGATATGGAACAGAATTTTCAGATGGGTGGTTTATACACACATGACTTCTGTTGGAGTAAATATTCTTTAGAGGTGATAGGGAAGAAAAATATCATTGCAGAATTTTATCTAAAAGTTTTTTGTCCCAAAACAAAGCACACCCTTTTGAGCCCATGTTTATTAGACATGAGATAAATGTGCTGATGGAAAAAATCCCAAGATTTATTGGTCTAACTTGGTCCAACTAATTTCCTTTCTGTTCCCTTTGTTCAGCTATCAAACTAAAGAGCAGTATTCATTCAGCTCTGGAAACCACTGTGTTTTGACAAAGTCCAAAGTTTTCTTTTATTCTTCAGATTGACTACAGTTTCTTCTTTTGCAACAGCTGGAAGTAATTATGTTTCATCATTTATCTGGATAAATGGTTATTGTTCAAGCAGTCTCTAAAGGAAGTAAAGTTTTAATGGAACAAACTAAAAAACCCAACAATATATGAATATATATTAGGTTTAACTTGTTCCCAGTGTTCTCAGAGTCAAGGAAGGAAATAGGTAAATTGAGGGTATCTCATTTCCATGATACAACGCAGTTTGATGCTTCCCTTCCTTTGAGCTTGGAGAAGGATGATCCTTAATTGCTTCAAATTAAAGACAGTATTCAAGGATTTAGGAACATACCAAGAAGGAGAACACAAAGCCCATCCTCTCCCATCCCAGTCCATGGCAGGGACATGTCCCAGTGTCCCAGTGTCCAACCTGGCCTTGGGCACTGCCAGGGATCCAGGGGCAGCCACAGCTGCTCTGGGAATTCCACCCTGTGCCAGGGCCTGCCCACCCTGCCAGAGAACAATTCCTAATTCCCAATGTCCCACCTAAATTTAGTTTGAGGCCATGGCTCCTTGTCCTGGCGCTCCAGAGGAATTGTCTCTCTCTGGTTTCCCTGTAGCCCCTTCAGACCCTGGAAGGTGCTGTGAGCTCCTCACCAGCTCCAGCAGAAGGCCACTATATAAAGCAGTATAAAAAAAGTGAGTAATTTACCTTTTTCTCCTAATGAGATGAATCATGAGGAAAAAGCCAGGTTAATGTTCCAAGGAGCTTAATTAGAATCAGGTGAGAGCTTGAAAAGGCAGCTAAGGTGCTTTCAGGCAGTACTTAGAGGAAAAGCCTTAATTAAGAAGACTGATGGCCTTTTACTTAAGTCTCTTCAAGAGTGTAGAGAGTCTTGCTTAACTTCTCCAGATCCAGCAGCAAACCAGATTTGAAATTCCAGCATTTTTCTTGGTAAGTAAAGCAAAGCTGCATCTTTGTGTCTGCAGTGCACTGTGCAGCAGTCTCCTTTCTCTGGGGTACTGACAGGAGTGCAGTGCCATGAGGGGCACAGGGGAAAGTACAATTAAACAGGAATTAAATAAAACGTTTACTGGTAATTGAAGGATTCATAAAATTGCAAATATTTCAGTACGACTGCAGTGCAAACAATTGAATGGTAGATTAGAAAAGTATTTTATAGCTAACACTGCTGCGGGTTTTTTTTTTATTTACTTGCAATACACAAATCTCACATGGAATTCATTTAGTCATCTTAAAATCCACACAAGCTTTAAATTTATCACTTTAGTCAAGGGTTTTTTCCTTCTTTTTTTTTTTTTTTTTTAAAAAAAAAACCCTGCAAGCACAATAAGGTATATGAGGTATTTTAGCTGCAGGGTGCATATTTGGAGAAAGTGCTTCCTGCAGAGTTCCTCTGCCTTTCTTGTAAATTAATGCAGAAACCCCGGTCATGTTACAGTATGACATTTAGTTTTCTAATCTGTTTAATGCCATGGTTTGCACATGATGTGTTCTGATGTGCTTTTATGTTTTTGATACTAAAAAACCACATTAGAGTTGCGGTAGGGATTCTTTCCACAGACAATATAACTTGTAACAAATTGCATATTTCAGAAGAAATATAACAAAATGCCTAACCTTTTATCATGTTCATTATTCTAGAAATACAGCCCATGTCTAATCTCTCTGTTTCCTGATATCATTTACAAGCACCACGTTGGACACACATCAATGCTGCCTCTGTATCGGTTACATTCATGCATATTTCAGTGACTTGAGACCGAAAAAACCCCCAAACTTAGCATTTGACTGGGCTCAAGTGGTCACTTGAGATATTTTGTAGTCAATAATTACACCTGTGAATACCTGTGAGTTTAAACACAAACACACACACACACACACACTGCAACTCTTCCAGGGTGTCTTGTGTTGTTAATCATCATCTTTTTTGCAGCTCTTCATACAAAAGAGTTTGTGAAAGGAAAATAATGACTTGTACTCATCCAAGCCTTTACACTGCTCTTACTCCAGTTTGGTTGAGACTGCACCAGCTTTGTGTAACCAGTATTTCAGAAGCAGTGCTAAAGGTTTTTTTTTCCCCAAAGGAAATAGGCATTTTTCCAGTAAAGATTGTTATCTTCTTTCCCCTTACTTAGCAGAATTTCAAAATATAAATACATGTAATGGGAAAGAGTCTGGGGTTAAGAGGGGTGCAAGATCAGAGAACTGAAAGATTCGAAATAATTCAGAAAAAAAGCTAAAGACTTTTTTTTTTTTTTTTTTTTTAATGTGACCTTCACTTTCTCTCTTCCCTCTGTCGCTTCCCACCTCTTACTTTTGGTTTCAATCTATTTCTGTAATTACAGCCTTGGGAATTCTCATCTCTACTACTTTAGTGAGTCTTGTAAGCAGAAGGAAAAAAATAATCCAGATGAATGTGCAGGAGGATTCAATCCCAGCAATTTGCTGGGAAAATGAGTTACAATGGTACTGTCATCATCCAATGAATTATTCACTGAGGAATGCTCAGCTGGCAGTTCTACTTTTGTGTTCCTATCCAGAACAAAGGATTTCAGATCGTGACCCCAGTTCCCAAAATCTCCATGCACAACAAGCCACCACCATCATCTTGGCACCTACTAATTACTCTGCACAACACTTGCACCTAACTGTGTGTTCACCAGTAGATGATGAAGAGCTAAACCTAAATTCCAAGGTTTGTTTGTCTACTTGAGGCTCTGTAAATTAAAGTGTTCTGCATGAGGTGGATGGGGTTTGTCAAAAAGCTGCAGGAAGCTACAGATGTGGACTGTTTGTTTTTATATCCTGTGTTGAAACAGACAGTGGAAGGGGACTCCTGCAGATCAGTGTTAGAAAAACTCTGATTTCGAAGGGAAGAATTCTAAGGAATTTTGTTTTTTCTCCTTAGCTTGCCAGAGTCTCTCATGTCTGAAACGTTTTGGTGTTTGGGGAAGGTGCCTAATGACTGGAAAATTGCAAACGTGCCAGGCAAGGATGGGGATGTGGGAAACACAGGTTGGGCAGGCTGGAAAGATAACCTAGAGAGGAATGCAAAGCCTTGGGATAGAACAAGGCCAGGGAACTGGGCTGCTCCTGCCTGGCCAGGGTTCACCATCCACGGAGAGCAACGTGGAGTGAAGAGTCAGCAGTGAAGGCTTCCCTCTCCCAGGCTCTTCAGGGACAGAAGCCCTAGAGAAAAGGGGGTTCCCCTGTTCCCATCAATTCTGGGGAACTCTCTCGAGTTCTAGTTTTGGGCTCGTGTGAGTATGAGCAACCCCCAAGCACTGAGGGAGGAGAGGAGCAGGAGGGAGCTGTGTTTGTGTAGCTGGGAGAAGGGGATGCTGAGAGGAAGGGAATCTCCTTTCAATATTCCAGGTCAACAGACGCACAGAGGACATGTTTATTCACATATTTTAACTGTTGTTATATGAAGTGGTTTGGGATTTATTTGTTGCAGAAATACTGGGGTTTCTTTACAGTGTAAACTCTATACTGGTAATCTCTTTACAGTATAAATTAAGTATTGAAACAAACAAAAAAAACCTTTATGACTTCTCACTGCACATTCTTTCCATCCCTGCCAGTTGCTTTTCATGTGCCTGGAATATTCAAGGTAAATTCTCTATTGTTTTTGCAATCTACCTTCTCAATCTAAAAATAGCATTTCCTTAATCTAGAACTTCCACAACTCTAATTTGAGCCAGTGTGGGACAATTCCAAGAGAGAAGTTTAAATTAGAAACAGTGGACTAAATTTAGAGGTGTTAGCCAGCAGAAATCCTGTTTGAAGGAAAAGTCAAGCCCTGGGTATGTACCTGAGGTGCTGAGCCCTGCACGGGCACTCAACCCAACTCTGCAGGGTTGCAGAGTTCCTTCCCGGGGCCTCTGGCAGCTCACCCAGGTGTCAAGAGCACCTTCACAGCATTTCCTCTTCCTCTGGAAGTTTCTCTACATTCCTTTGTCCGACGGTGTTTCAAAGAAATGTAAAAAATGCAGCACTTGGATAATATTGTTTGGGGAAAGAAAATATTCATTCTGATGCTTTTTTCCCCGTTAAGATAAAAAATTGTGGAAGCAGAACAGACAATAGAAATAAAGAACATCTGAACTGCTGGGGGAAAGCACCGAGTGTACAAGCTCTCCTAAAATTCCTGACAGGAAAAACAATTTAAATCCAGCAGTTCCTAGTGGGATGCACAGACCCCTTCTAATGAGCAGAACTGCAACATTAAGAGCCCTGATGTTAAAAGCAAAAAGCATATTGAGGCAGCTAACGTGTAACTTAATTATTATTTACTGAGCTAAGTATGACTGATTATGTAAGACAATGTGGATTAAAGCCAATACTATGTGAAACAGTCACTTTGCAGACTTTTTTTTAATATAGGTGAAGAATTTTCCATAACTTTTCCATTCCTAAATCACTACTCAGCAAAACTCTTTCTCCAACAGTCCCCCTAAATCAAGATAAATATTAGTCAGCTCTCACTTAATGTGAAAACCCTATTCTGCTTGTGCCTTTTGAAATTTGTCATGGCTGTGTCTTACCTTGGCACTGCCCTTTCCCAAGGGGATGGTCAAAGTGCTGTTTGTGCCAGAGGCATGGCCTTATCCAGACTAATTCTGGGTAACTGAAAGGTCGTAGGCACAAAGAAACAGCAGGTGCAATTACTGCTGTGAGAGAAGGGTGCAGCAAATACAACAGAGTTCACTATTGTCTCTTGAACTGGTGTACACAAAGTCCTGATCTTGGGAACAGAATGGAAAGCAATAATTAAGGCCTTTAATTTATCCCTGAAATGGTAAAAGAAGGCTGACAGAGTAAACATCAGTTGTGAGAAAAAGAGCAGGAGTCCTGTGTTTATGGAAAAGATGGAGGTTTACAGGGAATTATTCTTTCACTGCTGGGCAGAAGTCCTGTTGACAACTCCAAGGGATATTATTATTTCCTCCCTTTTCGTCTCAGACTTGTGGGAGAGATAAACACACGTTCTTTGGGTGACTGATTATGGTAATTAGCAGAGAACCTGAGCCTGCTAATAAAGCATTAACAGAGTGTGATATTTTTTCCAGCAGTTTCATTTTTAATTCTCTATAAAGAGACATAACTGGCTGTACTAATTTAATTCGGATAGCTTTTTATTTTCTTTTCCTGACCTGCCATGTCACATAGGGTGTAAAAATATGCCCAAAGAAAATGTAATGCTGGGATACAGAACAAGGTTTTTCTTCAAACACAAAGTTTCAGAACCTCAGAGGTGGAAAAATTTATGCTTGTACCATTAACATCTTTTTTCCCAAATATCTCATCACCATCTTGTTAGAATAAAAATAACTTCCTCTTCTTTATCAGCAGAGTTCAGAGAATATTTCCATTTAGGAGAAGCTTTTGAAATTATGCCATTGTTTCTTTCTCCATGTAATACAAAGCCTTTGCATTGCTTTAGCAAAAACAAAATTGTCGAAATGTCGGTGTTCTGCTTAAAGCCTGACTTTTGATTTGAGAAGATTTGTCACATTTGAAAATGGTGACAGTAGGACACAGTATGTCCTTTCTAAAACTTGGGTTGTGAGTAATCACTCATCTGTGGAAAACTGGATCCAGGTTTTTCCATCCTTTCCAGTGGGACATTCCTACCTTTTGCACAGAACTTCCTCTGGGATGTTCATTCAGCATTCTGTTGACTTGATTCACCTTACTAAAGGGTAAATCAGATTCCTTAATTTCTTTTCACATTAAGCACAATGACATTGAGAAAGTCAATTATCTCTGTTATGTGTTTCCTTATCAAGGGTTTGTTCTTGTCTCCTTGGTCAGGACAGGCTGCAGTTTTGTCCTGTGTCTGGGGATTTTTTGGTGAATTTTGGCTGGCCCCCAGCTCAGCAGGGCAGAGATCAGTACAGGGGCACTCCTTGCTCAGGGCAGGGTCTCAGGAGGGGTCAGGATAGGATTTATGTGACTTTTCCAGTCCTAGGAACACCTGGAGGAGCTGGAGCGTGTCCAGGGCAGGGAACGGAGCCCAGGAGGGGCCGAGGGAGCTGGGAAGGGGCTCAGCCTGGAGAAAAGGAGGCTCGGGGGGAATTTGTGGCTCTGCACAAGTCCCTGACAGGAGGGGACAGCCGGGGGGGTCGGGCTCTGCTGCAGGGAACAGGGACAGGAGCAGAGGGAACGGCCTCGGGCTGGCCAGGGCAGGCTCAGGGTGGACAGCAGCAGGAATTTCCCCATGGAAAGGGTGCTCAGGGATTGGCAGGGGCTGCCCAGGGAGCTTTGGAGTGCCCATCCCTGGAGGTGTCCCAGGAAGGGCTGCAGGTGGCACCCAGAGCTCTGGGCTGGGGACAAGGTGGGGATGGGGCACGGCTGGGGCTCCATGGGCTGGGAGGCATTTTCCAACCTCAGTGACTCTGGGATTTTGTGATATTAATACTGTTAGAGTGAGTGCCTGATTCATCATCAAGTCTTCCTTAGAAAATAAAATATTCTTATGAGAGCTGTAAGGAACCAAGCCAAAATCCAAGGAAAGATGAACTTGTAAACCAAAAATTACTATAACGATTTATGATTTTTTTCTTTCCTTTACCTCAGTATAAGAGGGAAGAAGGAGCTGAATGAAATCTTTGAAGATTAAGCTTTTGTTGTTTAAAATTTAAAGAGCAAACAAAAAGTGATCATTACTACTCCTTGACAAATCCTGTTAATTTAAATGGTAGTTAGGATCTTCTTAATATTGTGGGTCTTTTGTTCTAATTGGCTTACAAAAAAAAATAAAACAAGCAAAAACCAAACAAACCACACCAACCAAAAACACCTTTCCATTATAAACTTAAAAAAAATTGTTACCTTTATTTGCTTTGTCTACAGCAACTTCATTGAAATGATAGAATAATTAGAATTAATTGGTTAAAACTGATGGAACAAACAATATATAATCCCTAAGTGTGAGATAAAAGTGGCTACTTGTGATACTTAATGTGTTCCAGGCACCTAAAGTGGAGCTATAATGGTTCTTTTTAATGTTGCTGTGTTTTCACTATGCTGGATATGTCACTTTATAGCTTCCTTGTAGCTTTTAGACAATAAAAGTCCCAGTGTTAATGTAGCCAGCAGCCCTTGCAGACTAGTTAAGCTCAATATGCAATTGTTGGTCTTAATGTGCCCTAAGAGAAGGCGCCTATTGAGACCTGCCCCAGCTGCTGTGCCAGACAGAGGAAAACACTGCAATTTACAGATTTTTACATACCTACACCTTCCAAAACGTGCTGCAGTGGCTTTCTTAGGTGAAAAATAACAAAATGCTACAAGTTGAAGCATTGTTTAGAAATTAGGTCACTAAAAACGAGATGTAAACCAGCTGGGAGATTGGTGCTCTCCCTGAACTCCTGCTCTGTGGGATGGATTTGACTGCCAGCAATGTATTTGATAATTGCTGCTGTTGTGATCCAAGAAGCTTCTCAGAGCTTGACACCAATATTGAACATCCAAATTAAATTCCCTCTTGATGAAGCAAAGGTACCTCAGAACAGCTTTCTGCATTACCTCATGAAAATTTTCTGTTCCAAAGGTCTGCAGCAAGTTTTCTCCTCCTGCCATTAATCTCTCTGCAATATACTGTCTATCCAGCTAGTAATAACATTTTACTAACTATCAAACTGCTTTCCAAATTAATTTCTGTTATTATTAGAACATGGTGGTTTATAAATTTGTCTGTTAGTATAGAGTCAGTCAATTTTTCTTCACTTAAAAAATAGCAAGTCAAATGTTAAGATATATTTTGGATATCAATGAGCTTACATCCAGAGTTTTATTTCAGCTGAATGAGATAATATTTTCCTTTAATATTTAATTGTGTTAGCTATGTGAAAACTTACTAGATCTCTCTGGACGTTGCTTAATAAATCACACAAGTCTGAGAGCAGTGAACTGCAAACATGACCCAGCTGAGGCTGCTTGGAGTCACAGTGCCTCCTTCTTCCCCATTGTGTTGATGTGTGTTTATTACTGTGTTTAAGGCCATGGGGTGAAGGTAAAACATATCTAGAGAAGGGTCCAGATTGAATTTCCGCCAGATAGATAAGCTTCACAGCAGCCAGAACTCTGCCTCTTCTATTCCACCTCTGCCTGCAGGGCGTTGAGTGGGGTGAGCTGCAGCTCACGGCAGCCAAGGTCGATGTCACGGTGCCTTTGTAGGAACGTCCTAAACTCGACTTACAGTGCTGAACGCCTCAAGAACAAACGGGACGTGCCAGTAGAGTTTGTGAGATACATCTCAGACATTTTTGGGAGCTGTCAGTTGTTCCCGAAAGGAGACCAGCTCCTTTTTAAGGCCCTTCTTTCAGGTCAGCTCTGGGTGGGGAGCACGAAGGGTCGCGCGCACCACTCCTGCCGCTCCCGCTGGACACCGCTGAGGATGAGAACTTTGTCTCTTGGCAGAGCTGGGGCTTCCATCCTCTCAAGAATTCCTAGAAAAAACGGTCACTGCCTCCTGCTCTAGGGGTGTCATGCCATCCAGGGGCTGTTCAGTCATGGCGACAAATTGAAGAAAGTTCTGCTTGTGGTCTGATGTTCTTTACTGTTCTGCCGGCTCAGGAATGTTATTTTCAGTCTTTAGTTTCAGGTTGGCTCGTTGTCCTTGGGGTCTTTTGATGCTGGATGTCTCTAATTTGCATATAGCCTTGGGCGCACAGACTCCTGGGAGCAGTAGAGGTGATACCTGAGGGAAGGGGGTACAGGTACAGAGTAAGTGATGGGAAGGAAGACAAACACAGGGTCAGCAGAACACACCTTAACTTATCAAGGGGTATTAACACTTACCAATGACAACAAAAGGTAAGGTTTAGAATTTTAACACTTAACATTCAGTAGCAAACTAACGCTTTAAAGGTAAGTTTTAGAATTTTAACATTAAACATTCAACAGCAAACTAGCACTTTAATTAAGAGCTTATTAACACTTGATATTCAAAAGTAAACTGGCACCTTAATCAAGAGTTCATGACTTTGGGGTTTTATTCTGTACAAGACTTTAGACATCAAGATGACATGGGCATGTGGCAATGGCTCACATTTGCTCACACAAAAGGCGCACAAAAAAACCACCAGTGTGGTTTTATATTTTCGGAAGAAAATCTTTATTTAGGAAGAGATTCCTGGCTGTGAGGGTGACGAGGCCCTGGCACAGAGAAGCTGTGGCTGCCCCCCAGCTCAGAAGAGTGAGCAGAGCCCTGGGACCAGCTGTGCTCCCCCAGCAGCAGTTTTCCAGCTTTTCCTCTCACAGCCTCCCTTTTCCCAGAGCTCCAGTCTAAGATTAGCAGCAGCACTGCACCAGAGCTGGCTCTGGAGACAGGCAGGGAAAATTCTCCTAGGGGAGAAGGTGCTGCAGAATCCCCACACCTCGTTCAAAGCCCTGACAGCAATGGCTGTGGACACTAATGAGGATTCAGTTGTAATTAGTATAATCTGATCAGAAAATTCTTTATGTAATTGAGACTATTGGCTTCAGGTGTAATTTTCAAGCTTTTATGAGAAAGGCTATCACCTTGTCTGGCAGAAGGTAGTTTTACTTTCGTATTTTTTAGAGCTAAAAAAATTCTTTCCTTAAAAGTTTTTATTTTAGCCTTTCAATTTCAAACTACTGCTTTTGAAGTAATTAATACTAGGAATCCTGTGAGAACTCAAAATTTGTGTGTATTGCTCAATAATAAATGCAATTACTTTTCTTAAGATTTTTCAATTGCTATATAAAAAGTGATTTTTCCACAGAAATGAATTTTGCTAAAAATTTGGGGATATAAAAGGTTTTAATGAAAAAAAAAAAATCTGATGGCTGCTGTACCCATCAAACAGAAAGAATTTCTCCAACATGGCTTAAAGGGGAGAAAGTACATTTTTTGTCCTGTTCTTTCCTTATCTATATACCTTTTTCTTCTCTTTGTATCAGGTTTTCGATTCAGATCAGAGTGGAAGAAAAGTATTTAACTACATCTTACTTGTTGTGTTACTATTCTCAACTTTTACCATATCATGTAAATTTATTATTTATGTAAATTATTTAAATGTGTGACTAGACTTTGTCATCGTGAATCAGATCCCTCATGTGAGAACTGAAATTCTTTGTTTTTTGAGCATCGTGATTTTTAAAATTTGCTTCCATCTCTGGCTCAGTTCTACTTCTGAGCCTTCATGTGTTTTAGCCGTGCTCTTCCCTTTCTGTTCCAGCTGCAAACTGGTAGAGGACCCAGGGAATGGCTCCCAGTGCCAGAGGGCAGGAATGGATGGGATACTGGGAATTAGGAATTGTTCCCTGGCAGGGTGGGCAGGCCCTGGCACAGGGTGGAATTCCCAGAGCAGCTGTGGCTGCCCCTGGATCCCTGGCAGTGCCCAAGGCCAGGTTGGACATTGGGACACTGGGAGGTGTCCCTGCCGTGGCAGGGGTGGGGCTGGATGAGCTTTGTGTTCCCTCCCAACCCAAACCTTTCTGGCATTCCATGATTAACTTTGAATGATAGTTAATCCTGTGCCTTTTGGGTCCTAAACCCACCTTTTCCATACAATAATGCTTCCTTTCCTTCCCTATATATTTTCCCAGTTTCACACCTCCCAACATCGAATCTGGGAATTCAGTTAATTCAGGGAGACCTTCACTCTCCCCCACAGTTATTGCCAGGTTTGCCAGAGCTTGGCCAGAACATTTCAGCAATTCTCCCTTTCCAGCTCCTGGTGGTCTCTGTAGAACCTTGGAGCTGTTTAGGTTTGAAAAGATCTTTCAGATCATTGAGTACAACCATTAACTCAGCACTGCCAACCCCAGCACTCACCAAGGTCCCCAGTGCCACATCTGCGTGTCTTTAAATCCCAACAGGAATGGTGGCTCCACCAAATCCCTGTGGCAGGGCTGGACAGTGATGGTTGCAATCACCCAATACATTATGGGTAAACTTGGGGATTACTTGAACTGGAATCCTAATCCTCCTGTGTCTTGAGGATTCATTTATTAAAGCACTGAAACAAGATTTAGGAATGTCTTTAGGTAAGTTGGAGTAGTAATGAGAAAAATAATTATCTTATCCATCAAAATTATGTGGGAAAAGTTTTGTTCTTTTCCATTGTTTTCACTGTCATTCCAAATGCCAAATTTTCTGTGAAATTTGGAGATTTCTTTCTTGAACAAGTCACAGAGATCTCTAACATCACAAGTCAAATAAATAGGAAAATCAATTATCTTAACTGAGGAAAATTCTATGAACAAGTAATTGTAATAGCATTTTTTTTTCTTGCAGCCTCATATCATCATATTGTACACTGACATAAAAATAGATTACAGTATCTCTGAAATTAAAAATGGATCTGTATATCTATATTTCCCAAGACAATCTCATATTGTACAGTATTTGATCAATTCTCACCCTCTTTTATAACTATTGATGGAACAACAAATTATTTAGAAAGAACTGATCCGTGCTGGAATCTGTTCCCAGACTTCTTGTTGTATCCATATATTATTTTCTAATTTACGATTGTGTTTTCTTATTCATTGTTTCAAAGCATTGGCATGTTTATATCTCAAACTCATCAAAAAGTTCTGTAGATACAATTATTCTCAAAAACCCTCCATTGAATGTAACTCAACGGGTTATTTTTACTTAAATGCAATGGAATGGTTTGGTATGGAATTTGTAGAGCAAGGCTGTGTTGGAAAACATTCTGTGTCATCTGTACAAGTATGCCCTGGTGGAGGTTTGTCCCTACCAAAAGGTTAGTTTTGCTCCTTTTAAGTAAATAAAAATTCTTTTTCTCGTTACCACCGATTTCTTTTGCAGGCTTAATAAATTTTACCACAGAATGTCAGTAACTGCTAGATGGACTTTAAGCAGCTAGTTTAAGCTTCTGCAATCTGGTCTGGAGAGCAAAATAGATGTTGGCCATTTTTCCAATCACTGAGATGTGTTCAGTACTGCGGATGTTTGACAAATCTGCACCACCATGAGTTTTTGCAGCGTAGAAAATATTTGCAACTTTCAGTTCTTCAGGCTGTGCTGCATCAATACTTCCTCTAAATTTCTGGTTACTACCCCCAAACAGTTTCCAGGCTAATGAAGTTACATGCATTAAATCCTGGTTAAAATTCTGTTTTGGTATTCATCTTCATGTAGATTCACTTGCCAGATTTTTGACAGTCCTGCAACTGTTTAAATCCAGAATATTTATGACAGTAACAATGACCAGTTGAACAGAAAATCTATCTTAGGAAAAGTTAAGCTGAGACTTAATTTTACAGTTTGTTATGTCAGTTTGTGAGGCTAGACCAAGTGGCAAGGCCATAATGAAGTTGGTCTGAAAGAAATACAATAGAAAAATAAAATAAATAGGTGATGAAAGAACCATAAAGCACAGCAGAAAAATTAGCAAAAACGAGAAACAAAGTCTTTATGACAAGAAAATATCACTACAAGTGTTACATTATCAGTCAGTGAGTGGGATAGAATTTACTTATATATTCAGGACCTCCTGCATTGAAAATGTCAACCAGAGTAACTAATTCTGTGCTTTACAAGTTTACTGAAGAACTGACAAGGGTGTCTGAACAGTCTGGCAGAAAGAATAGGAGGAGATGAAAAACTGGAATACAGATGGCTCTTTTTAGCAAGAGCAGAAAAAATCACAGTAATCCATATAAAGATAGCATAATACGTGTGCTACAGAGGGCTGGAAAGCACTGGGGAAATTTAATTCTGCTCCTGTTTGCTTCAGTAGAGAAATAATAGTGATCCATTATATTAATTCCAATGACATATTAGGTTTGGGAAGTGAGATTCAGTATCTGGCAGGAGTTGCCAGTTCAGCTCTGGGATGGTGGGTCCCAGACCCACCGAGGTGGTGCCAGGCACTGATCACACCTCCCACACCTCCAGTGGGGTGCACGAGCATTTCTGCTGAGCCACAGGCTTCGGGGGCTCTTGGAGTACAGAAACAAAGAATATTTAACCACAGGAACACAGTGAAATGCAGCCTTGCATGGGAATTGCAAGTATTACAGACTGACTTGCTAAAGTCATTAAGTGATCAAGAAGCAAAGCATGTTAAATTAGCATGGCTTATTGCCAAATATTTACAGGCAAATACATTCATTCATACAAATTTTAAACTGGGCAAGACTGTCACCTTTAAATTACACAACAATTTCAGAAACAGAGCAGTCAATTGTTTACACAAACACTTTGGAAGACAACACTGAGCTTTTTAATTACCTTCAGAGACATTTTCTATTATGCTCATTAAAATTTTAATCTATACCTTGCTGACTCATTGCATTCATTGATTTAATTAATTATGAGTACATGATATTTATTTAGAGTCCACAAAAATGCTGCAGTTATATCTACGATTGTTTGTTATCCATGTTCTTTTGAAAGAGGACACTAAATATTACTCACTTGAAACTTTTGAGATCCTTTTGCCACACTGTCATGCTCAGCCTCATAAAAGGTTTTCTAGTAAAAAAAAATGCAAAAGCATCATTGGTGATCTCGAGTCACCATTCACAGTTGAGGCTTGCCTTGGGTAGAAACCATCTCTTTGTTCTTTTAAATAGTTCTCAGCAGCGGTTTATAATCCTCTGGTTTTAGTTCTGTACCTGACAGAAGAACTTTTCTGTCGTTGGGAGGAAGATAAAACTTTCCAAGACTTTTCACTGTGATCCACACCAACGAAGAGATTCTGTCACTTGAACTGTGCTCAGATTGTTTTTCCTAACGCAGCAGTAAAGCTCTGGCTAATTTTGCCTGCCTTGTCTCAGGATTTTTTGGAAACGTAGCAATGAGTGGAGCATCATAAATATTAAAATATGTTGTTCATAAACATTTATCCATTTCCAAGTGGGGTTTAACTCAAATCAGATTGTTAATGTCATTAATGTTTTCCTTGGATTTATACTAAAGAAAATCTATTAACTCAAATACTGACCAAAACAGGCTTTTGCTGTAATTCCAGCAGAATCATGGGGGAAAAAAATGCTTTGGGCATCACAAAAATGATGTGGGTTAAATTTCTTAAACTATTAAGTAATTTATTAAGTCCCAAGATACAAGAATGCAGTGTGACTCAGCTGCTTATACAGCTCAATTTGAATTGTGAATTGTGACTATTCTCAGTGAAGAAATTTGAGTCAGCTGGGATGGAATTACGTCTATGAAAGATTCCTCACATGATAAACAAAATCCTTCAGTAAAGACCTGGAATATATTTGCAGACAGAACTCTAAAAAGTGTCCTCTGCTGAATTTACTTTTCCCATCAGTATTTAGTCCATATCTGCCCGTGAGCAGCTTGAGCTCATCTATTCCAATGAAATCATTAGTCTGTAGGTGTAGAAGTTTATGTTTGACCAGCCAAATTTGGATATTCTGCACTGAAATCAATTTGACCCAGGCTTGTAAGTGCCTCATATTTTGTATTATTTTCTGCGGTCTTAGTTACACGGTGAGAGAGAAGAGCAAAAGGACAGATAAACATGCCAATAAAAGGAGACAAGTAAGCTATTATCCATCCTTTGACTGTTTACACTGAATAAAATGGGAATTAGTATTCCAGGCTTGTGACTCTACCTCTTGGCTCTTAGACTTTTAAATGCAGTTGCTAATAATCTCCATGCATTCCTGCTGCTGACAGATATGCCACAACACTTTAATCAGCACTGGCTACAAGGCTAATAAAGGTTACTAATAAAATAAAATTCTGTAGGGGCTCCATTTTCACAGGCAATATCAAGCCCTATGAACTTTTAATGCCTCCTCTCTCCATTTAGATAGTCATGACTCAAAGGCTGTATTAAAAATAGCAAGGAATGCTTATTCTGAAGTGTTTGAAAATATTGCAATTTACACTGTAGGATTGGCTTACTCCAAACTAATCTTATCCCTTACTGACCTTTGCAGAAACACTTCTCTTTCATTTGGCAGCTTCATTTCCCTCCTTTCCTTCTGTCTTATTCCCCTGTCCTTTTACCTGTGGTTTATTTAGTCATCAGGAGCTGGGGAGATGGGACTGCTGATTTTAACTATGTAGCTGATAGGTTTGTTGCGCTCACCCAGAAGCAAATACCTATTTCTCATTCCATTTCCATTGCAGCTTCATTTTCATCTCAATATTGTATTCCACAGCAGCTGCACAATACATTTCTTCTGAGGAAAGCAATGAATGTATTTACTCTTTTCTTTGCCTCTGAATGGGGTTCTGTGGATTTTTCCATCCTTTAAATTCCTCTTCATTTTATTAAAAAAAATTATAAATTCATCAGGAAGCTAAAAACAAATGCAACAGAAATTAGCATTTGGAATAAAGGTCTTGTTTTTAGCATTATTTATTAAAAAATGGGTAGAATACAATACAAAAAGTACAAAAACTAATAAGCCCAGTGGAAAGCGAAAATCTTCTTACAATGGAAAATGGATATATCTCATACTTTTTAAGATCACCAAGCTTCTAGCAGGTCTAATTCTACCCTGATAGTTGATATAATTTTCCAGACTTCATAGTGGGAATTGGATCTTTTTACAGTCGTGAAGGAAAAATTGAAGCTGGAGTGGCCTTGACAGAATGAGTACATTTAACTACGAAGCCCCTATTTAATTTCAAACCACATGAAGCAAAATACCCAGACACTGATCTGCACCGTGGAGTTGTTTCAGAGCCTCTGCTCACAGGACCAGGAGATACTGGATTTTTGTTTCCAGGCTCTATCCTTATCCAGCAGACAGTGGGTTTCCCAGACTGCCACACATGTGTGGCTAAAGCAGTTTGGCACTGACGTGCCCATCACAGCCACTGCTGCTGAGGTGACTTGTGAGTTTATAGACATCAGTGGTGGCACTGTCAATGTGTTCTGAACGTGAGCCATTCCAGTTGTGAGTTATAGACATCAGTGGTGGCACTGTCACTGTGTTCTGAACGTGAGCCATTCCAGTTGTGAGTTTATAGACATCAGAGGTGGCACTGTCACTGTGTTCTGAACGTGAGCCATTCCAGTTGTGAGTTACAGACATCAGTGGTGGCACTGTCACCGTGTTCTGAACGTGAGCCATTCCAGTTGTGAGTTATAGACATCAGTGGTGGCACTGTCACCGTGTTCTGAACGTGAGCCATTCCAGTTGTGAGTTTATAGACATCAGAGGTGGCACTGTCACTGTGTTCTGAACGTGAGCCATTCCAGTTGTGAGTTTACAGACATCAGTGGTGGCACTGTCACTGTGTTCTGAACGTGAGCCATTCCAGTTGTGAGTTTATAGACATCAGTGGTGGCACTGTCACCGTGTTCTGAACGTGAGCCATTCCAGTTGTGAGTTTATAGACATCAGTGGTGGCACTGTCACTGTGTTCTGAACGTGAGCCATTCCAGTTGTGAGTTTACAGACATCAGAGGTGGCACTGTCACTGTGTTCTGAACGTGAGCCATTCCAGTTGTGAGTTTATAGACATCAGAGGTGGCACTGTCACTGTGTTCTGAACGTGAGCCATTCCAGTTGTGAGTTATAGACATCAGAGGTGGCACTGTCACCGTGTTCTGAACGTGAGCCATTCCAGTTGTGAGTTTACAGACATCAGTGGTGGCACTGTCACTGTGTTCTGAACGTGAGCCATTCCAGTTGTGAGTTTACAGACATCAGTGGTGGCACTGTCACTGTGTTCTGAACGTGAGCCATTCCAGTTGTGAGTTTACAGACATCAGAGGTGGCACTGTCACTGTGTTCTGAACGTGAGCCATTCCAGTTGTGAGTTATAGACATCAGAGGTGGCACTGTCACTGTGTTCTGAACGTGAGCCATTCCAGTTGTGAGTTTACAGACATCAGAGGTGGCACTGTCACTGTGTTCTGAACGTGAGCCATTCCAGTTGTGCCAGAGCCATTGCCAGCACACACAGTTTTTCCCAGTGCTGTTCAAAAGGAATCTGATAATCCTGTAGCACATCATTCCTGTGTGCTCCAGGCAGCTCCAGTTTCCAGGGATGAGCTCTACATGCTGGCAGAGTCCTGGCTGTATTGACCACCAGCATGTTTTGGGAGCTCCTCCTTGGCCTGTACCGTGATCAGCAATGTGGTTTAGGGGGTGAGGCTCACTGAGGATCTCTAATCCATATCCACAGCTTGCCTGGATCACCCTCCATCCTCAAGGATGACATTCAGGATGGGAATGGAGTGCTCCCAAGTGGCTCTGTGGCACAGGTACCCTCCGGAGTTAGAGGGGGGATCTATAAAGAGATGATTGATCTGTTCCTGCTCATCAGCTGGGGATGCTGAGGGGCCCAGAGCTGCCCCAGGAGCACTCCATGGTCCATAGGGCTCAGGTGAGGTTTTACACCTTGCTAGGAGATTTCACTCAGGCTCAGGGGCAGGGAGAATTCTGTCCCCACCTGGAACGTCTGACAAAGCCTCTTCTCTTTCTGATGAGCTCTCTCTTCCCTCACATGACACAAAATACAGTGCAGGGGAGTGCTGCTTCACTGAAGCCCTCTTCAGATTTTCTATCAGATCCTGAGCTCTAAACCCCTTGGCATTTCAGCCAGGGTTTTCTTAAGGTGTGCCAGAGATGCTCTGGGGGGTCAGGGAGCCCAGAGCACCCTGGACTGATCATCCTGCAGGGCTGAACATCCTGCCCTGGTAGCCAAAGAGACCTGTGCCTTTGCCATGCTGGCAAGGATCAAACAGTTCCAGGAATGTCAGCACTATAAGCTGAAAGGCTAGACATTAAAAAAAAAAAAAAGCAAAAAAAAAGCAAAAGAAAAAGCAGTAAACAATAGAAATCAGGTCTTAATTTGTTATGAATTTGGAATCTACTTCTTGCTATTCCTGCATGCAGCTTAATTTTTACTGCTTCAGCCACTGTGCTTTCCTGTAGGCCAGAGGTAATGGATAATCACATCTAAGCAATACATCTCAAAATTCTAAAGCCAAAACAAGACTAACAAGCCAAAAACCAAATATGTATGTTAAGTAAGTCATCAAGATACTTTAAAGTAGTTTAAATCCATGCTCTATTCAAAGATTTCTGAGAGAAAAACGGCCAAATTTCTTGATTACAGTATTTGTTCAGACTTTGTGTAAGTTAAGAACTAATTCTCTTCCTTTCATTTAAGATTAAGAAAAAAGAAATGGATTAAATGATTTTTTTCTGAAGAGGACCAGAAAAGTGACTATTCTGTTTGTGTCCTATATTCAGGGCTAAAGAAGGAATAAAATAATGTTTTTGTGAAATTCATTAGCAAAGGTATGAGTTTTTTTGGCAGATTAGCACAATTAAAAACAAAAAGTTATTTCCATAGCCATGTATTACAGATGTTTAAAGATGTTTCTAGAAGGACTACTTGCGAAAACAAGGTCATATCCTTTTTTTTCCCCCCTTTCTGGCTGTTTTCAAAATGCTTCATTTTTTTCTAATAGCTTTTACACTCTGTTCATAAAAGAAAGTCACATACAATCAGTTAGCTGTACAGAGAAAGCCTTATGTTTCGTAATAATATGCCCAATTTGCTGTACTATTTTTGTAATCCTGCCAGTGTTTAAGACTTCACTATTCATCACAAAGTCAAACCCAATTTTTTCACTGCTTGATTTCTTCACTAGTACTACAATTAGCATGTCCTCAGTCCTGTTCTTCCTTTTTATCAACAACTGTAGGCAAGCCTACAGCATTTATGGTACTCCAGTGCTGCAAACATCTACAGCAAAGGATTTTAGGCACATCCAGGTGAAAATTCTGGATGCAGAAATGGAATGATTCTTCTTTACTGCAACACTGTCCTTTACTTGCCTTCAACACAGGTCATTCCACTGAGGAATCTTGTTTGGCATTCCTGCTTTCCCATCTGCTGGTACAAAACTGATGAGCAGTGCAAGAGTTCCCCTTGGGCCTCTTTTGAAGTGGCCTGTGAGGTTTGCAGTGTAAACATAAAACTAGATTATATCAGTCCTGGCATGCAATATTTGTTGAATAACAAAGCTATCATTTCTCCTTACTTGTATTATAAAAAGGAGCATTTTCACCATCTAGTTGCCACTGATTTTCTGTTGTAGATCCATTGGCATCATTTTCAACAAGATTTATGATTAAAATTTGGTCACAGTTAGACCACAACTGCACCTCCTCTCTGAGGAGGACAAGGTTAAAGTGTGGACTGACCTATATATCCTCCTTTTCCATTTAGCACATGTCTGTGGCCCATCAGTCCCAGAGCCCCATGTGAACTCAGATTTGGGATGTGCCACGAGTTGACCTGGAGCTCTCTGCCATCGAATACCCTGTGGCATGGGGGTTGTGTGCTGTTTCTAAAATAGTCTTGTATCTTCTTTTTTATGGTCTCCAGGTTCTAGTGAACCACAACTAAACAAGAACAAGGAAGTTACAGTTCTAGGTCTGCAAAAATCTTTGCCAGTTTTTAGCTGTCAGGAAGCTCATGGGCAGTTTCTGTGCAGCAGCTGTGTGGCTGCTCAAACACTAAACAATCAGTCTTGCATATTACCAAAATTTAATATATTTTCAAAGTCATAGATTATCCTGCTCATGCAAGTTATTCATCAACAAAAGTGTTAAAGTCCTTGAGTGTTATGTTAAAAAAAAAAAAAATTAGTAATTTATTTCTCATCTTTTTTCCCTCAGTGTTAATTGCTTGAAAATTATTTTGGTGCAACATAACAGCATATCTTGTATAACGACCCTTTTATTTTTTTTCTATGCTTTTACTCCTACTTTCAGATTGTCTTTCCTTTTCGATGCACAGCAGTAGCCACACGTTTTCCATACCTACAGTATCAAGTGGTGTGACACAAGTCCACGTCCGCAAAGTCAAATGGTTGGTGCTGAGAGCTTACCCACATGAGGGGAATGTCAAGGATTACTTCAGACCCGTTTTCATTTGGTCCCATGGACTGAATATCCATTAGTGGTTGCTCCTAATGCAGTGCAGGAGTACAGCTGCAGGGAATGCAGTGTCTCCGTGACTGCTGCCGTGGTGGGTGGTAGAGGCAGAGCCTGGGACGGGTTTTGGCAGTGGCCTTGTGATGGAAACCAGAGCAGTGGGGCAGTTACACAAAGCACTGAGCACACGGGGTCGTGCTTGGGGATTGCTGGGCACACTTGGAATGCAGCGAAGCTTGAGCTTTGTGTGCCTCTACAAAGTTACCCCCTTGCACTCCAAAGCACTGAGATGCACCAGCTCTTCTCCAGGCAGGCTGAGCCAGGGCTCTGGGGTAGCAGAGGAGTGTTGGGAGAGAAGGACCAGGTTTTTTCTTTCTCCCCTAGAGGTTTTTTCTTCCATTGCCCTGAGCAGGTGCTGCCCAGTCCGTGCCTCCACTGGTCCCCTCAGCCTGGCAGGGAGGGTGATGAGGCTCTAAGAGGATGGGGTGTGTCAGCCTCTGGTACCAGGGCAGGGGCTCCAAGCTCTGTCTCCTGCAGATAAGCTTGAAAGAAGCAGAAGAAGAGGCAGCAGCAATCATGTCAGCCTGTCAGAGCCCAGCCTTCACAGAAAACAACAAGATCCAAGGTGGTCAAAGCTGGGTGACCCAAAAAACTCTGCCTGAAATTGTTGTGCGGTGCCTGACAGTTATGGACAAGGCCTGCTTTAATGGAATAAAGCCACTGCAGAGGGGAGAATGAAATGAAGAGAAAATTACCATGTGAAGAATTTATATCGGATTCTGACACTTTCTTTTCCCATGTAATTATTAGAGTGTTTTTCAAAAGTCCATTAAAATTCCTTTCAGATTAAGATGAACTATAAGAACAGGAATAAGGATAATGCATTGAAAGATCTTGCGTTGACAGTCAGTTTTAGGCAGAAACCTTAATCAAGGTTAATGCCATTTCAGTGCCTCCTCTCAGGTCCTCATTTCATGTCTTAGGCAAGCCTAGCATTTTTTACCCTTGTTTTTGTTTTATTTTTTTCCCCCAAGTAATCTGTTTATTTGTGATATGTGCTGAAGACTAATTATTCAGGCTTATCAAGTTTAAACTTATTCAAGTTTAAATAACTTCTCTGATGAAACTTCATAAAATATTTAGTGATAAATGTAAAGTACCCAAATCTAAAAATATTTTTGCATGGTTTTATTTCAAAGCAACAACTCTTTATGTGGGCCTTCATACCAAGTTCTCAGTAATTTAAGTACTTGATTGTTTTCTTCTTGCTCGAGAAAAGTCAATGGGAAGTTAATTTTATTTCTAGGAATCACAACAATTGTTTGGTTTTTTTTTTTAATTCTCTGCAAAATCCCATTATGCTTTGCATGTGTACATTACCCTGTATTAATTCTGGCTCAATAAATGAGGTTTATTACAGCATGGTTTCCACTATAAGCCCCCTGATTCAGCTGTATAATACATCCTACTTAGATAATCTATTTGCCTGCATCACTGCTGGTATTATTAAAGCTCCTGATATTATTTAGCCTCATATCTTTAGTACTTTTAGCTGGCCATTGATACTCCTCCAAATAACCCCAATATTTTTGGTTTAATCTTGTGGAGGAGGAAGGAGACGGGGAATGGGAGAGTTCTGAGTTTTGAGTTGTAGAAGATCAGAGTGTGAAATCTGGAGAGTCCTTCCTTTTCTGGCAAAAATTCAAATCCTGCCTTCAAAATGCTGATCTGACAAACTTTGTTAGATGAGTCATCCTAATTAGGCAAGTGACCTCACTGGCTATGTCACATTGCTTTGCAATTTAAGAAAAGATTAAAACAATTTGGTCATTAGGAGGGGGGATAAAAATTTCCTGCACTTAATTGAAAATGCAGGGAACATCAGAATGACAGAATGGTGTAGCTTTTGTATCTAAAGCAGTGTTTGAGAAAATGGATGTGTTTTTCACAGTATTTTCTAGGAGTAAAGTTGTGGATTTCATATACTCATGTTCACAGTGTATTTGTATTTTGGGAAGAGCACCATCAAGTGGATGCAAAGTCAGAGTTAGGTCACTTTCAACTCCATTTTCAGAGCTAGACAAAATCAAATAAAACTTGTCTTTGCTTTAATACAGGCAAAAAATTACTCTCAGCCAGAAGGAAAACCAATGGATCTTCTGTACCAATACAGTTAACATTGTATTTACATCTCAGTCTGAATTGTGCAGCCATTTATCACGTTGTGTATTGAATAGGAAGGTCTGAGGATTGGCCAGGTTTTATCAGCCGTGTTGGACCTGGCCAGAGCAGTGAGTTACATTTGGACTGAGAGGGAACTGCAGGGAAGTTTCCCCTGGTGCAAAAGGGGATTTTCCAAGGTGATGTGCTGTGGGTGAAAGGCACCTTCATCTCCCTCTAGTAATTCCTTTCTTGACTGGCATTAATATTGATCAGCCTCCTTGGAGCTGCATGTTTTGTGGAATGGAAGTCACCCCACCAGGCTGACATGGCATGTGTTCCTAGGCAAATATGTTGGGAATGAGATTTTTTGGGGGCCTCAAGCCAGTGTGGGAGTGATATGTGAGGCAAAAATATACACAGATGGTCATAATCTCCTATATCTATCTGATTTATTCTTTTTTTAATCACAGTACATTCTGATTATAGCTCTGACTTTGCTCTGCCTTTGCTACTGTTTTCCACTGCATATCAAAAAAACTTTTGTCTGTTCTAAAAAATATTAAGCAATGGTCTAAGCTGCTCATCTGCTAAAAGCTACCCATATTTATCCACCTCTGTTGTTTACTGTCATTAATAGCAATTGCATTTCACAATATGACCTTGAAATGACAGTTTATGTGCATAAATTCTCTCTCCCTCTAACACAAACATGACATCAAAAATCCCTGATTTAATACTAGAGAGATGCAAGTGTGAAGAAAGAATGTCTAACAGTATTTGAAACATTAATACAAAAGTATTTTTTTCATTAAATATATATTTTTAGTTTTTTTTTCTTTCAAAATAATATCTGCATCCTTTCACTTCTCCTCAGCATAAAAAAAATCAAAAGCAACTGCACAGTTAGAACAGAGGCATTGTGTGGTTGTGGTGCTGTTCCAGAAAAGAATAATAGCATAAACACCAGGAATTCTGCTTTCTAATAAAGGTGAATATGCAGTTGGCTCACTGCAAAGAATTATTTGATGTACCTATAGGAAGTATCTGGAGACCATTTGATGCAAAACTGTTGTACCTCCCACTTGGTAGTTAATTTTAGGAATAAGTTCTCTGTGTTCAGCTGAGAACCTTTCTGCTTGCCTCTGCCCTGTGAGCACAGAGTCACAGCACTGAAGATGGAAAAAGGATGCTTTGTCCATCCTACAGGTAGCTATGATTTTTGGGATGAGTGAGTGTTTCCCAGGGACGCTGTTCATTAAAACACCTAGGAATCCTTCAAGGGAAAGGGCACCATCGATTAACTTCTGTTAGAATTCTGTCCCACACCTAAGTGCTCATTTTCTGAGGAGGATTTATGGTGTGTCTCATTACAGTAATCACATTAGATCTAGCCTTATATTTGGGCACTGATGGAAAGGAAACACAGCTTAGGAGTGCTTAGAACCTCTTTTGGCAGCTCTCTCTAGGGAGACATGTATTTTCCTTACCATAATGAGGACCATAAAGAAGAGAAATGGTGTGGCCTGGTATAGATAGGGAGTCACATTACAGTAACTTTTCACCAGAATTACAGTAGTTAGAGACTACTATATTACAGCAATGCTTGGTAGCTCTTCTAGTCTTTAGAGCCAACTGTCAACATTTCTGTTATAAACCCCATTTTTCAGGAGTTTATAACTCCTCTGGAAATTCCACTCACGATGAAGCTTACTTTAGAAAGGCTAAGTAAGGGAGTGATCCTTTGAAAATGATATAGGGAAAATGAAAAGAAACCTGAAATCCATGTATTTCCCATTTTGTTTCCTTTACCTTAGTACAGTTGCTTTGGGTTTAGCATAAGGGACTTTACAAATAGAGTTTTCAAAAGCAGTTCAGTGCTGGTAAAGAAGTTATTACTGTGGAGTCAGAATCCAGCCTCAGCTCCAATGAACAGCTTCCAAAGAGCCTCTAAATGTGTACAGAAAGGGCTGACTCCTCTGGGACAGTGTGGTAACAGGAGAAAAATAACAACAAAATACAACCGAAGCAGTGCAAAATGAGATGATGGATTCTTCCCTGGCAGGGTGGGCAGGCCCTGGCACAGGGTGGAATTCCCAGAGCAGCTGTGGCTGCCCCTGGATCCCTGGAAAGATCCAGGTTGGATAGGGCTTGGATCACCCTGGGATGGTGAAAGGTGGCCCTGCCATGGCAGGGGCTTGGAATACAAGGATCTTTCAGGTCACTTCAAACCCAAACCAGCCCAAGATTCAGTGACTTTTAAGTCTGAAGAGAGTCTCACCCTGGCATTAGAGGGCAATGAAGGTGCTGCTTTTCCAACAGGATGTTAAACTAATCTCCTCTAGGCACGGGAGTTTTTGCTGAACTTTTCCAAGGCCCTGACAGCAGCCTTAATGTTACAGCCAAATTTCCCAAGTGGTTGTTAGTACTTAGAGAGAGTGAAAAGTGCAAAAATAATGCTGTGAGTTTTCATCCAAATTTCCAAGCAAATTTATGGCTGTTTTTCATGACCTTTTTGAATAAATCTCTAAAATCATCCTTGTATTCAAACTTTATTAGAATGCCCCTTCAATGTCAACCTTTAATGTTTTGCAAGATTTCATTTTTATTTGCAGTGTATCTTCTGGTGTAATTTGCAGAATCTCAGGATGGTTTGGGTTGGAAAGGACCTTAAAGATTATCTAGTTCCAACCCTCTGCCATGGGCAGTGAAAATGATCCATTGTTGACGGTAACTCCATGATCTTAGAGGTCTTTTCCAACCCTGATGATTCAATGTTTCTGTGATTCGAGGGTGTTGTAATTCAGTAGGACACACTTAAGTAATCAGCAGGATAATTACAGGAGAAATATAGAAATAAAGAGATGTAGAAAAAAATGGCAACATATTTAATTCTTATGCAAAATTAAAACGATGGGAAAGGTATCTCCAAGCTGTTTGGCTCTCTTGTGCTGTTGAACATTCCCAATCCATTGCTTTTGCATTTTGGATTTCTGTCTTCCAAGCAGTAATATTTATTTATTTATTAGCAGCAGTGTTGGTGAATGTTGGGATTATGTGGGATTCGCTGAATCAAGCTCCTGGTGCCTTTTCACTGAGGCTGAAATGGCTGATTGGATTTTGTGTCTGTACATCTGACTCCTGCAAATCAGAGCTTCCAGTGGAGGATGATAAAACTCCCTGAGAGGAGGTGGTAGCCAGCTGGGGGTCAGGCTCTTCTCCCAGATAACAAGTGATAGGACAAGAGGAAAAGGTCTCAGGTTGGCCAGGAGGTTTTGTTTGGATATCTGGAAAAATGTCTTCACCAGAAGGGGTGTCAAGGACTGGCATGGGCTGCCCAGGGAAGTGCTGGAGTCCCTGGAAGGATTCGGTGACATCTAGGTGTGGCACCTGGGGGCACGGGGCAATGATGGGGGAACAGCTGGACTTGGTGACCTTAGGGGTCTTTTCCAACATAAAGGGTTCCGTGATTCTGTAATTCTTGGATGTTACATATTGATGTTATTTATATATATATATATATATATTTATATAGTAGACACACACACACCAAGAATAGTGAGGTCTCATACAAGATTTCCATTTCTTCTATAATCTTCCATCTTCTGGAACAGGGTGATGTTCCTGCAGCCTGGTTTCCCACAAGCTCTGTCTCATATGAGACATTTGCTTGTGAGCTCATCTGTTTCTCTCAGTGTGCAAACCCCATACCTACAATACTTTTTCCACCCATTTCTCCTCCATTCCTGCATCTGAACTTCTCTCATTCCACTGTATCAAGCAGAAAAAATTTCTGCATTTTATATTTAATTAAATTATGGGGAAAATTAATGCAAGGTAAAAAAGAACATGCACCAACAAGAGGAACAATAATTCTCATTGTGCAGTTTTACTCATATTTTATACTGTTGCCTGGCATTCATTGATTGTTCCTTGAGTCAAGAAACAGATGAATCCTCATCTCACATTTCTTCTCATTTTTTATGATTCTCTGTTCTTTCCAGGACAGTAAGTAGGAATAATTAATTGCTCAATTTCTTTGCTGGATATTCAAATAATTACTCACTGCATATGTGGCAGAGGAAATACCTTCTCATTAGTACATTTTTTAAACTTTTTTTGGGGGTGTGTGTGCTCATTGTCAAGATAGACATGAGAGATCAAAGGGTTTATTTTATTTTATTTTATTTTATTTTATTTTATTTTATTTTATTTTATTTTTTACCCCCATCTTGACTTTCCCACAGAAAAATTAAGACTGTGAAACATAGGGGCAAATTATTCTCTCTGAGAGTTAGGGAGCTGATGATATTTTATAATTTCCAAAGTGAAATTTTCTTTCTTCCATGGTGTTATGACAACACAAGATATTTGTTACTTGTTATTCAAGGGCCAGAATGTACTTACAATCCCTTCCCTGGATCTCCTCTGTAAACTAAAACTCTTCCTTTCTGAAACAGCCACTTAAGAATTTTGATTATTGCTGAAACCTTACCAATTGTACCAGAATAAAAATTGAAACTGCCATTAGTACAGTCATTTCAGCCTCTTTTTTGATAAGCATTTTTAATGCTCCAGTTCTGACAAATAGAAACAGCAGTACAGGTGGATAAAAGCTTTTGATTCAACTCTTCCCACAAAGGGAGATGTTTTTGAACACACTTTTAATCAAATCAGAATCAACAATAATTTTTTAATGACTCTGTGGTTTGAGTGATATATCAAAGTATGTAAAACAATACTAAACTCTGACATGAGTAATAACAATCACTTTAGGGAGGATAATTTACCTTCTTTTGGGGAATGTGTAAATCCAGGTGGAAAAATCTACAGAAAAATTAACCAAACAGGTTGTTCCAGCATGTCAGATAATCTGTATGAATGAAGTGCCTGCTCTCAAAGATAATTGAGTCTATAAAGAAAAAAAACAAACCACCTTTTTAAAATTTATAATAGAATTATACTCCTTGTTGAATGCTAAGAGCAGATTTATGTCTGTGAGAATATGTTTCAATACATACCACAATTCTCGGCTGAAACCTTATATTTTTGTGTTGGGAGCCTGAGAAACTGGCAAAGCAAAGGATTGAAATAAGTTTTCTTTTCCTATTTCTGCTCCTCCTGAATGGGGTAACGTTATCAGCAGAGATAATAACACCTTTAAGTGAGCTGGATTTTATTTGGTTCCCAAAATCATATGGGAAGATTGACAGCATCTCAAACAGTAGCAGCCGGGGAGGATGTGGCTGCAGTATTGACAGAAGTGATTTTTCGAGTAATGAAGAAGGCTCTGTGATTAAGTTCCCTGAAGCATACCCTGCCCGCCATGGGCACTTAGTGGATATTGTCACCCTTCTGTGGCACACAAGAGATTCCCTTTTTCCAGAAGCAGGATCAATAGGATTAGGGGATTTGTGCTCAAAGCCTGCCTGTGGCCCCTTGTTAAGCAGGTCGTGTGCTTTAGAGCTACTTTGACTGGCTTCCTGCACTGTGCCTTGGTATTAATCACCTAAATAACATTCCTCCAGCCTGCTGGTTTGGGCAGGGTTCTTAGTTGTCTAAAAAATATTGTATTTAAAAAAGACTCAGAAGTCAGGCTCTGAAACTCCTGTTTAGAATTTTAAATAGCCCGCTCGTCAGGATTTCTGAGCGCTCTCCAACCTTCCTGGAAGCTGGAGATGCTCACAATTATTTATTTTCTTCTTGGAATTAAATTGACAGTCAGAGTTCTGCAGAGGACCCGTGTGTGTCCGTCAGGGTGGGTGTGCAGAGGCAGAAGGGTGACCCAGCCCAGCAGACCCCTCGGGCAGCCTGGAAAGGCTCCTGGCAGCTCCTCCAGCACCCAGCCCACCCAGCACTCCTCGGGCAAGCCAGGCTAGACATGGTTTGCATGGACTGCTAAAGCCTGACCTGCGTGCTCCAGTTTAAGGAGCTTCCACTGAAGTGTGGAGCTCGGAGTTTTTGTTCCTGCTCGCTGTTGTTGCTGGTCCTGTGGGCTGGGATAAAGCCACAGCAAAAAGAGGTGACTGCGGAGGGAGCTGAGGAATCAAGTCCTTTGCAGAGCCCTCCACCAGGCACATAAAATGCCAGCTTTGAATGATGGCACGTAACATTTCATTGGCCCATTCGACAGCAAGCAAAGAATACTGCTGTTTATCCTCCCCACTTTAATCTGATTTATACCTCCAGTTCCATGTGTGCCCCCTGTTTGTAGAGAGAGGCTGTTGAGACACACAGCTCCATCATCCTGCACACGGAGGGGCTTGTGCAAGGGCAGGAGGGTTTACCTGGATCTGGCACGCTGGGACACCCCCATCCCTATAGAAAGGAAAAGAGGGGGAAAAGATAATTTTGTTACTTGTGAGGTGAATTTTTCAAAGGTTTCCTGTTGAGGAGTTAAAAAAACAAAAACAAAAAAAACCCCCAACAACACCAAAAAAGCAGCTTACCTGTAGCTTTGCAATTGAGTAGTTCATTACAGAGCTAATTAGATGAAGTGCTTGATCAGTGATGGGTAAAATATGTCAGAACTTATCTGAGCACTGGTTTAAGAATAGGCTTATCCTTCCCTCCAATGGAACAGAAATAGACTCCAAAGCAGAACGAGCTGTTTCTCAGGAGAATTTGGCTTAAGAAGTTCACTATTAAGGAAAGAAATTTAACTCAAGTTTATTGTTTTGGAGCTGCATTAGTGGGCATGAATTAAGCTTTGTCATGATGTCCATGGAAAGGAAAAAGCACAAAAAGGAGCCCAGCAGGACAAGGACTGCATAGGACAGTTTTGCTGAAACTCAGTGTGTGTAGATTTGAATATTTGGGACTTGAATAGAGACAGGTAATAGTGGCTGAAATTGCAATAGGAATGGACATTGGTGCTAGCTCAGTGAAAATAAATGTACTGGAAAAAACTGGGCATGAGAAAAATCCTGGTTATATATACATCCTCAGCTGTTTTATAGAGGACAAAAGGACAGAGGAGCCATTGAGAGGAGTGAGTTATCTGTCTGCTAAAGGATTAAACTTTCCCTGATGTTCCTTGTCTAGCAAACTGCAATGACTTTTGCAATGATACTTTTCAACTGCAAAAATGGTCAGCTAAAGGGAAGAAAACACGTTTTTCCTAAAATTGTCATGGAGATATTGAATGAGAAGCTTTAAGGTTATTTTTTAAAGGACACAATCAACCATTTTGGAAATGTGAGACCATTTTGTAAAAAAATTAAAGAACTTTATATTCACGATTGAGTACAGATATTCATCCAGGGAATTACACAGAATAGATTATAGATTGCAAATACTTCTCTAACTAATTCTCTGTTAATTACCTGATGCCCAAGTTGAATGGACGACTTCAGTTGTTCTACAACACCAGAAGTGATGGTCAAATTAAAATTTAGCACCATGAGAGAAGTAGTATTGATTGGAAGGTGTAAACAGGTAGTAACACTGATAACAGTCAGATATTTTTAAAGTGATTATTATCTTTGATTGCAAAAAAAAGGGTATAAATACTGGAGAAAAAATATGCATGTATGGCTTGACCACATCTGATTCAAAATCTGTTCCTAGGTCCAGATGTGATTAAATGGAGATACAAAATTTCACTGTATAGATTAGGATGAAAAATAAGGAGAATATTCATTTTTTATATATAAGAGTACTAGCTAAGAAAGTTTAAGCTTGGATGCAGCAAAGAAAGTTTGAGTTTGGATTCAAAAAGTCATAGCCATGTTTATCAGCTATTATAATAAGAAAATCTGTGGAACTTATTGTTTGATTATGGATCATCTGGATCTATTTTTCAAAGAGAAATCACTGCAAAATATTTTATAAATTCGTCTTTTGAAGAGCATTAAGTGGGAAATCCCTCACTGTAATTTACCAGGGCATTTACAAAATCACTTTATATATACAATGAAAACTTTCCAAAGATTACTCTAATTCAACCCAAAAATACAAAGGACAAATCAGTGAGATGGGTAAGTTATAAACTGTGAGCATCTCTGGATCCCAGTGACTGAGGGTAAATATGAACAGGAAGACTTTGGGAATTAGAGGTCTAAATGCAAGATCAGGTTCCCTGATTTCCATTAGAAACTATTTGAAAGAAGAAATGTGTTGTAAGGCAAAGAACCACAGTGAGGAAACAAATCCCAGGCAGGGTGGTCAATGCAAAGGGCAGGACAGTACCAACAACCCACCAGAGAGGAGATTTATTAACAAATAATGTTGAAAAAATGGATGTTTTAGTTGAGAGAAGCCTGGAAAAGTTCAGGTGACAGAGCAAAAAACGAACCTAAATATGAATATCTGCAAAACTTCTCTGCAATGTAAAAAGACAAGCCTTCCTGTGAATTTCATGAGCATTTTTATTTTTTGCCATAATAGTTTTTTTTAGCTCATAATCAGAAAATAACTCTTCCTTTTTGAAATACAGTATCCATCTAAAATAGGGAAATGTTTGAAGGGTGTGAATCAAAACCAGGGATTTTTATTCTTTCAACCTGAAAACCCATTCTCTGAGTTATGGTTGTTGCATTACAGTATAAGTAACAAAACTAATTCAGAAAAGAGAAATAGATCTCATCTGAGTATAGATTTTTGCCTATCATTAATCTTTATTTATTTTATTAATACATTTTTACAGAAATAAACATCATTACACATCTGAGAAATACTATTTATGTTATGGTGGAAAGGGAGTTAAACGTCATAAATCAATAGAAGATAAACTAAAGTAAAAAATGAAAAATTCCTCTCAAAATGAAGGCAAAACGTGGTAGCACCAACCTTCTTTTACTCTTAGCTATTTTCTATGAGTTGAAGTCACCAATCATTACACACATGGAACAAAAGGGAGAGATGTGGTTCAAATACCTTTGTGAAGCCAATATTTTACAGATGTATCCGGTGTCACTTCCTTGGTGAACCCAAACACAAAGAGCATGAGGGGATGGATTTCTCTGGATTTGCCTTTCATTGTTCTCAGATTAACTCCCTCTGTCTTTCCATGGACAGTCCCATTCCTGTGAAGTTTGCTTTTTTTAAAATCTGGATTTTTTTCCCTGTAGCCTCCTGACAAACATGTAAGAGTGCAAAAAAAGAAATTTAATCTGAGACACTTCTGTCTCGTGTGCTGAGGAACAGAAATACAGCTCTGAATAGGTTTTTTCCCACTGCTGGACCGTTTATTGAAAAACTTTGATACATAAACAGGGAGATGAAACAAACAAACAAACAAACAAAAACACCCCTTGCGATTAATCTTCTTAGAGTAATAATCTGCTGAGATTGCAGGTCTTTTCTATTTAACATTTGAGCAGGAACACTCCAAACTGCCTTTTTTAAAAAAAAAAACAAACTTTTCTACATTTTGGTATTTATTTTCCAAAGCTGTCGCCATTTTTCCACTAATCCTACTATGTTCTTACATTTGTTAATGCTTCTGTCCATAGAAATGACTGTAAAATATTAGATAAAAGGTGGTTTTCTCCTAACAAAATAAGATGATATTTTCTCTTAAAAGAATATTCTGTCAATTTAATTTACTTATCTTAATGACTCCAGAATATTCTAAAATCTCAGGCACCATTTCACACTGCAAAAGCAATTTGTGTTCCTAAGAGTTCACCCTGAAGGAATATAAACTATGGAAAACAACCAACTTAAACATTAATTCAGTTCCTTCAAAATCCAGTCTTGAAATTCCAGCTATTTTTCTCCATCCCTTCATTAGCAAACACAGCAGTTGAGTAGGCAGCTTTTGCCTATAGACATTTTACATCTTTAAATGTTCATGTTACTAAAAGCTCCTTAAATAAATTAATATATTAATTAATTAATTAATAGGATATGCAAGCTAGATTTTGGTACCCAAGTAATTTAAAAACCTTTTGATCCACTTCCACTTAAAATGTTTTAAAATCTAGGACTTGTCAGCTTTGTCCCCAGTCATTTTACTGAAGCTCCTTATCTAAATCGTATTATTAATATTTCTGCAGGGTTGTTTTCTACCATCCCAAATACATTTTCTCTCCATTGTCATCACTTTTTGCAGCATTCCTGGGACAGATCTTAAGCACTGAGGATGTACCACTGTGAAGGTTTTGCCCACATTTCCACTGGAAATTTTGCTCAGCATCAAACAGACAAAACAAATCTCTAATTACCAAGGAAGAGTTGTAGTACTTTGTTTATAAATCACAATCCCATGCTTTTAAGGACTTCTGGTTCTAGGTAAGGACGTGAGCCTTAAAACTTAAAATCATAATTACACTAGAATTACTCAGAGAAATTCTGAAAGTAACTTCTGTTTGATAAGACACTTTTATATTGGATTTGAAGTGCTTTTTGTGAAGATTAGTACTAAAAATATGCAAACAAACAAGCACTGTCTCCTGCCACTTTATTTTGTAGTTATTTTTGGAGCAACAACAAATAACAGGCTTTTTTTTTTTTCTTTTTCCTCCTCGCAAAAAATCATTGCATTAATCATGGTGTGGAAATTCCTCCAAGGTGTGACACCTGTGAGGAAGATGGGAAATGCAGCAGCAGCTGTGCACAACCCCCCAAAGCCTTTAAAAAATATGCTCTGTTATAAAATACATAAATCTATGAGTACACAAACTCCATTTTTTTTTCTCAGAATAAAAGTATTTCTGTTATCCTGCATTTGCCATACACCTGAGTTTCAGAGTAGCAGTGGAAGAGAAGAAATAAATCACCACAACAACCTTTTGCTGAGACAATTAGCAGGCTGGGCATGACTCACTGAATAGTGTGAGATAATTAACTTTTATTAGAGGCAGGGGATTTCATACAAAATAAGAATAATATTGCAGCTGAATGGATGGACTCAGGGTATTATTTCTATGACTCGTACAAAAGTTCTAGGGTATGCAATGATTTTTAAATACTTTTTAAAATGAATATAAGGAAAAGGAGCACAGACAGAGGGAAGAACATAGTTGTAAAATCATGGGATGGTCTGGGTTGGAAGGAACTTTTTGATCATAACTTTCAGTCCCCTGTTGTGAGCAGGGACAAATTTCCCTGGAACAGGCTGCTCAGAACTCCATCCAACCTACCCCTGAATTCTTCCAGGAAACCATTGTATTCCTTCATTTTATACACATCCAAACATATAATGTTTGGATATATATATATATATATATATATATATATGCACCCAGAAAAGCATTAACAGATAGACATGGAATGAAAAATCACATGGCTCATGGACTCAGTGACACCCAGGCAGAAATCCTCTGAGTTTTTTGGAGCTATAGGATTTCACTCCAGCAATATAATTCTTCCAAATTGCATTTGATATTTACTCTTGTGCTTCGTCTCGTTACTGAACTCTGTAAAACTTTGCAACAGCAAAGATGAAACACCAAAAATCACCTTTTGCTCTAACGTCAGAGAGCCAGAGATTTTGTTCAGATGTGTTACAAATAACAATTCAAATTCCATCCCCTCCCAGGTCTCAGAAATGGTTCTGGAAGAGCACACAAAATGTCTTGCAGCCTTCCCACACTTTCCAAGCTGGGCTGGCCCTGGTAAAATACACAGCATTTTAGAAGAAGTTAAAAGAATTTTAGTTTGAAGCAGACTCCATCAGTGTTACCTACTTGTTTGAAATTTTAGTCTTATCATCGAGTGCTGTACCCAACTGTTTTTTCTATTTCTACCAGGGAAAATGTGATTGTCGTAGTAATTATGGCATAAACTTTTAAAATTTATGTACCTTTACAACTTTTATAATCATCTAAGAGGGCATTTTCTTCAAGCCAAAGCAGAGTCAAATCCTATTATATAAATATTCTGGGATAGACCTTTATGTTTCAGGGGGTTTTTTTTGGGTTTTTTTTTTTACCAAGTTACTTTAATATTAAAAAAAAAAATTAAAATAATGCTCTTTGGGATATGTCCACCTCAATCCCACCCACACATCCAGCAGAAGCTCCAAACAAATTAGATTCACATTAAAAAAAAAAAAACTTTAAAAGCCCTACTGGAATCTAACACAGTTATAGAATAATTTATGGGAAAGGGAGCAGTTACCAGGCTCTTATGCATTTGAGTAGCTAATTATTAGTTATCTGTAAAATTGGGAAACACTTTTTAGATTTGAAATTATTTAACCCTACGAAGTTATGTTCTTAAATAGCATCAAAAGTAGAACTTGTCCATTTTTTCTTGTCGGTATTTAATATCTGCATATCTGTGCAGTGGTCAGAGCTACAGATGAGACTTTCCTGCAGGGAATTATTGCAGTTCCACTAACAGACATTTATCTATACCATATGTTAGACAAATAGTAAAATGCTGCTATATTTCCATTTCTTTCCCAAGGGTAGCCATTTTAAAGATTTATTCTCCACCACTGACTTCTTTTATTGTGTTCATGCTAAAAAAAACTTCTTACTTCTTCTTCCCACTATGTTCAACCCAATCAGTGTCAGTACACCCACACCATAAGATCTCAAAAGCTGTATAGGATGGACAGAATATCTGTTGTATCTTAAGACAATAGAAAACCTTAAATATTCAAACTCTAATACCAGGCCTTTATTTACAGGGAGAAGTTAAAAAAAGTACCTCTTTACTTCCATCTAAATATCCCCCCTTGAAGAAGACAAAGGATTCTGAAAGCTTTATAAGTAATAACAAAGGAAATAGACTATAAAGAGGTCGTGCATGGTTTGCACCCGGTGATTAATCAGATGACATTAGCAGAACAGTTGTTTATTTGCTCCCGAAGCTGCGGTGAGCGCTCCCCCGGCTCCACAGGTGCATTTGGCGGGGCACTCAGCAGCCAGGGAGCCTTGCCCAGTGTCACAGTTCATCCCCCAGGGCTGTGCTGGGTGCCTGCAGAGGCTGCCCTGGCACACGGCCGCTCTCAGTTCCCTCAGGGAGGCACAGGGACACATCCCCCCGAAAAGCTAAAGCCAGGGACACCCCTGACAGCTACCTTCGCTGGCTAAACAGCCACACAGACTATTCATTTATTTCTAACTACAGAAGATGTAGGTGGGGAGAAGCAGAGGCACTCCCAAAAATACCTCCCTTCCACCTCCTTTCCCCGGGCTCCATTTCACTCCTCCGTTCCCAGCTCCTCCAGTGCCTGTGTGGTTGCTGCTGGGTAGCTGCCGCTTCCCCTGCGTCTTCCCCAGCTCCAGCACAGGCCCTCTGTGTGCTGCAGTCCCTGAGGAGAGCCCTGCTCTGCTCTGGTGGGGGCTCTCCAGGGGCTGCAGACCCTGCAGGACACATCACTTCCCTGGAGCAGCGTGGCTGTCTGCAGTGACTTCCCAAGGCAGCAGGTAAACACTGTGCCATGGCAATCCTCTGCCCAGGCTGCAGGAATGTCCAGTCCAGCCCTGGAACCATGTTGGGGCTTGGTTCTCTCCCTTTTCCCTCTGTGGAATTTTCCCCATTGTCATGCTAAGATACCTGTTGGCTGGGCCCTGATGGCAAGGGGGAGGAGAGAGAAGAGGGAAACCCGGCGAGATTCAAACAGCCAGAAGAGGAAGCGGAAGGCTCTGGCTCGCCCCATTTCCCCAGCAGAGTTTGGACGAGAAGGACGATCGCCGCCTCTGACCCATTCCTGCCTTCCCAGCGGCGGGAGCCATCCTCACTGCTGTCGGACCCTGCCCTGCTGCCTTCTCACTGTAACCTGCCACCATCCAGCACTCTGCTGAGCATCGGGACCCACACCGTGAGCGGAGGGCTCTCTCTCCATCTCTCTCTCCCACCTGGGACAGCGCTGCCATCACCCCCAGCCCTCCTGCAGCTCTGCGGGACCTGCCCGTCCCCAGAGCCGGGAACTGCAGCTCAGGGAAAAGGTGCCTGCAGCCAAAAAACACTGGGACTGAGTTACTGTTCTGTTCGTGGGTAATTTCATAGCTGTTGTTGTTCTTGTTTGTCTTGTTAGATATACTAGTAAAGAACTGTTATTCCTACCCCCATATATTTTCCTGAGAGCTCCCTTAATTTCAGAATCATAATAATCTGTAGGAAGGAAGGATCACATTTTTCAGTTCAAAGGGAGGCTTCTGCTTTCCTTAGCAAACACCTGTCTTTCAAACCAGGACAGCCATTCCCTCCTGCACCTTATTCCCGCCTCAGTGCCCACAAGATTGCTCATTTCCTTGCTTTTCAAGTGCTTTTTCACTTTTCTTAGGTGTATTTTCCCAGAGACATCACTGCCTTTTGTTTACTGTCCCAGCTGTGACACCTCGATGGTGTCATCAGATCTATGTCATGGATGGTGTTATTTCCCCTGAGAATACTGGGCGGGTTTAAATATTTCGTGGAAGCTTAAAATTCCTCTGGTACTTCAGATCCAGTCATCTGCAGCTTAGAGGTTTTTGAAGGCTATAACTTATGGTTTAAAAAGGAAAAAATCTTTCATTCTTGTGTAATTATCTATCTTGGTGCTGGTCTTTCCTGCTGTAGATTTGATTAACAGGAAGAAGTAGGGTTTATTTTATAAGTGGTGCTTCATGATTTTTATCAATTCACATCTTTTCAATTTCAAAAGGGCTTGAAAGCAACATTGTGTTGTAGTGTTTTATTAAATTGTAACCCCATAGCAAAGCTTTTACATAAACGCTGATTTCTCCTAATAGCGAAAGGCAGGACTCGTAGCCAGGGATCAGTAGTGAGTAGATTCAGGCATGGGGAAACTTTGTTAGACAATTCCTCAGCTAAGGAGGGGCCTGGGCTGCCAGGTAACATCATAATTGAAGCATTTGATATCTGCTTTTAGGAGAGAATATACTTTGCTGGGACCAAAATGGTCTTTTTAAATTTTCATTAATTTATTTTTTTATTCTTACCATTGTCTGTATCAGTAATAATGCAGTTTTCCACATATCATTTGCCTTGTTATTCTCCTCCCCCTCACAAAATTTCTCAGCAGGGTCCTTAATTGCCTCCTGACTTCAGTGGTGTGGCCCTTCTCACACTCCCATAGACAGCATGGCTCATGGAGCTTAATGAGACTATGTTCATTAAATTAATCCTAGTAATTAACAAACTTGCTGCTTACTTCTCAGTTGTCTAATTTGTGACACTCTTGGCAATTGGTTTCCACTGGAAGTGGAATTGCATCCAAAAAGCCCACAAAAGTGAAAAATAAAATCACCTTCATTAGAGTTACAGTATTGAATTTGAAGCCTTTTGCTGATGCCCATTAGAAATGTGGGGTTTTCTTCCCAAGGAAAAGAAACCAATAAGGAGAGAGTTCATTACAGGAGCTTTTTTTTCCTATACACCTGTGTGTGTCTGGAATAGGTTTTGGATATACTACAATTCCCTGAGCCCTTCTGATCCATTAGAATACACCTTTGGGCTCTATGGGAGGACCAAGTGGAGAGGGTGGGAGGCAATCCATGACTCCATTAGCAACCTGGTCACTGCTGAAGGCAGCAGTAAATCTCCATCCTGTCACATCTGGAGCTCAGCAGCTTTCTCCTCAAAGTCAGTGCTGGAAAAACAACTTGTGATAGGGGAGTGAAGTGATAGCTGGCCCTCACAATTAAGGGATGAATATTATGTATATGTGAAGAGAAGCTTTGTAGATGTACAGTTATGTTATTATAACATGCACTCCCATGATCCCCTTTCCCCTTTGGTATTTGGGGAGGGCTGGCTTGTTACTAGGAGGTGTGGCATAATGACTCCTGACCTCCAACCAAGACATAAGAAAGTAATCTCCACCAAGCAGAGAAAAAATTGACTGACAAAACTTTGGGAGGGCCTGGGGGTATAAAAGTCAGAGCATCCATTCTGGAGGTGAGCACAAGGTAGTTTAGTCCTGGGCTCCCAGTGCTGCTCTTTCTCCTTATTCAGTCTTTTGTTGTGTTTTTGTTAAGGTTTAATAAACCTTTGAAATTCTAAAAGCGAGCGTCGTTTCTCACAATCTGAAAAAAATCACCATTTTCTTTCTCTTCTCACAGCACGTGTGTAATATTGCAGTGGTAGGGCTGGATGTTGCTAAAGCAAATTTCTTGCTGCTAACTGCAACTCCTGACCCTGAAGTATCCAAATGTCTGTTCTGTAAGCTGTGGACTCCACCTGCAATCACCTGGGCTGCCCTGGCCAGCTGCTTGGGACTGTGCAGCAGTGATAAATTCATGGGATGGGAAAGCAGTGGGAACCAGGAGTGCACTGCTGAAGGAGCTGAGGATGCAGAGACAGGATGCCTTGCCCAGGGCACCAGGCAGGATGAACAGTTGTGATGATTGCACTTTGTATGGACACGTGGCACTTAAAAAAAATACCCAAAAAACCCCACAACCCACTGTGTTGTTAAATGAAATTCAGCTTAAAGTAACTTCTCCAAAGTTTAGGTTGCTAACTGTAAGGTGTTTTTGTCTGATGTACTGCTCCCAAAATAAAATATAGCTTTAACTGCAGAGTAAGCAAGGCTAAGGAGACTTGCCTGATGATACAATGGCAGAGAAGTTAGGGTGATATCTACTCTTGCAGATGGGAATTTAGTTTTAATTTTCCTGTTGGGTGAATGATTAACCATTTTGACTATCCTAGCATTATTACAATTAGTATTTGTCCATGGAAGAGATTCATGGTGCTTTTAGGCAGGTGGTCTAAATCACCTATCTAAAATCTTTAGAAGTGGCCATATCTGCCTGGATTTTCAGCTTTATGGGTTTGCAAATCAGCAGTCTGAATGTGAAAGGAGAGAGTGGTTTTCTTTTCTGAACCTGATTTAATTCAGCTTTCCCCAAGGGGATTCTGCTAATGATGATCTAATTCAAACCAGGATGCCTGGCTCTAAGGCAGGCTGTTTTTCTCTTTAAAAACCAACAGGAGGGAATGCTCTAAGGCAGAGAGAGGCTGAAAGTAGAATAGATCAAACTAAAAAGAGAAAACTTCTAGAAGGAAACCTTTCTTACTAAGATCACTGAAAAATTATATTTAATCACAGAATCATTTGGGTAGAAGAGACCTCTCAGCCCATGGAGTCCCAGCCGTGCCCCATCCCCACCTTGTCCCCAGCCCAGAGCTCTGGGTGCCACCTGCAGCCCTTCCTGGGACACCTCCAGGGATGGGCTCTCCAAAGCTCCCTGGGCAGCCCCTGCCAATCCCTGAGCACCCTTTCCATGGGGAAAGTCCTCCAAAAATAAACAAATAAAACCCCAAAAAGCAAAGCAAACAAACAAAACCTCCTGAAACATGTAATCAACTGCCCCTCTCTCTCTCTTTTTCCCCCCCCCCCCCCCCCCCAAAGAAAGTTTGTAAAGCCCCACAGCCTGACTTGTTCATGCTGCCTGGAACTGCTGGTCTGTGGGAAGTCAAAATGTTGTACTATGAGATCTGCTTTCATCTGGTTTTTATAGCTTTTGATTTCACTAGTTGAGAGGCATCACACCTTTCCAATTTCCTTGATTAGCTGCAGTTAGAAGGTTCTGAATGTGTGCCTATTTGTAATCTTCTATGATTGACTTCAGGCAAAATGTTTATTTTTAGTGTGTGAGTAACTGAGATCAAAATTATTCTTCCATTGTTTGCACTTATCCAGGTGCTTTCTTTCATTTAAAATAATGAAGTGGTTAAAAAAAGAACTCAAACCCTTTGTGTGTGAACATGTGCTGCATTTCTGATTTCCTACTTTAGAAAAATCCAGAAGCAATACTCACATTTAAAGACTTTGAAAGCCGTGTTGAAATTTTACAGCTAAGATTTACCTCAGTGGTTTTGAGTACGTTCCTAGGCATTAAACTTTGCAAATTTGCTATTTCTAAAATTCACAACATTTTAATTTTTTTTTTCTTTTAAAATTTATAAATGCTGAAAAAAAGAAGTAAGCACAGTGGTAAGTGTAGGGGAAATTGAGAAAGCAACAGTAGTGAAAGCATTCCAGACTGATATCTTAATAACTGAATAAGCCATGATAACTGTTAAATAGAAGAGTGAAATTAGCATCAACCTTTAAATCTGGATGATCTGGTTTAAGACTAAGTCATTAAAATCATAGTTGGTAAAAGTCACTTATTCTGCAATTAATTCTGTAATCAATAATAATAAGGCATTTTGTGAAGTCATTATTTTCCTGAGTAACACGTGTTTAAGTCCACTTTTAAAAATTATTATTTAAAATCTATTTATTGCTATTCATGTTCTTTATCCTTGCACCAAGTCCCTACTTAATGCAAGTTCACAAACAAGAATCCAACCCTCAGTTACATGGCAGATTAGTAGTCAAGGGAATAAAACTTGTGGCTCCAGAATCTTTTCCTGTAACAATTTCCTTATAATTCTGAACAATTTATTCAAAACAAAACAACAACAACAAAAAAACCCAAACCACACTACCTCTTTTATTGTAATTCATCTGCTAAGAAGCAAAAATATATATGAACGGTATTTTCAAGATGAAAGGATTACTTACGGAAATAATTGGACATATTATTATCAATTTAAAATAAGTTAGTACTCAGTAAGCCTGAAATGTAACAGGTTCTTGTTCTAGAGAATGTGGAACAGAGCCAGAAATTTCCTGAAGGCTCTGCTGGAATATAATTGGGTAATGATGATCAGTATTGATCTAAAAGCCCAAAACATCTTTATTTTTTTTTTTTTCAATGACATGAAGATGATTTTGGTACTGAGTAGAAGGAAGAAATGAAGCTGTACAGGTGATATGGTGTTTTCTCAGTAAAATAGGAGATAGTTTTGATTTTTCTATTAGTAGAGTTGTGCATACCCTGAAAGCTCTTTCAGATGTGAAGAAAAAAATTCAGCCGAGTCTCTTTTCTGTTATGTGTTTGTTCCACAAGTGCTTTGGCTCCGTGTGAAATGAGAGCTGCAGGTCCTGCACAGAGCTGCATGCTCACCTAAGATAATGGTCCCTGCCATTATGGTGCTTGATACTCGCCTGCCAGTATCAAATGCAAAAAGTACTTGGTGTAGATGGAGTAGTTCACTTCAGACTAAACTGAACTGATTTAGTGTTTGCTTGGAACAAGCAACTTGCTTGGTATAGAGACAAAGACACGGGCTGGGGTGGTGAGAAGCAGCTCATCCATGCTCCTGGAGCACTTTTCAGTGCAGTGTTACCTGGTGCTTTTTGAATTGCGTGTTCCACAGATCTTGGAATTTTCAAATCATTGCTTTGATGGCCTAATAAAATGAAATCGTGAAAGATACGTGTTCTTGTTTTTTGTGGTAAACTTTTGATAGCAGCTCGTGTGCTGCAGTGGTGAAAGAGGTGATGAGAAACAGAGAACCAAAAAGAAACCATTGCTGACCCATTCATTTTGCTTAGAGTTCACACATTCACAGAATTATTTGGGTTGGGAGGGATCTCAAAGCTCACCCAGTGCCACCCCTGCCACGGCAGGGACACCTCCCAGTGTCCCAATGTCCAACCTGGCCTTGGGCACTGCCAGGGATCCAGGGGCAGCCACAGCTGCTCTGGGAATTCCACCCTGTGCCAGGGCCTGCCCACCCTGCCAGGGAACAATTGCTAATTCCCAGTATCCCATCCATTCCTGCCCTCTGGCACTGGGAGCCATTCCCTGGCTCCTGTCCCTCCAGCCCTTGCCAATTGTCTCTGTCCATCTTTCCTGCAGCTCCTTCAGGCCCTGCAAGGCCACCCTGAGGTCTCCCAGGAACCTCCTCTTGTCCAGACTGTCTTCTCCAGTTGGAAATTTGGAGTAATGCATGAAGTTCTCATACACTTTCTTAGTGGTTGAGAAGCAGGAATTTATTTCCTATCTTTTATATATTTAACTGCTTTCCAAGATACCCCCTTATACTATGTGTGTTTTTTCACTGCCATGATTCCTAAATCCTGATATTTTCTTGTACAGTGATCAAGTCACAGTATCTACTGGAAGTTCAACTTCTCTCAGGTTAGCACTACAAAGCAGAGTCTGTCTTATGCTTTAAAGAAATAGAACCTGGAAACTGATTCTTTGTGTTGTTTCAAATTTTCCTCGCTCTTTTAAAGAAAAGAAATGTTTGTCACCATACTGTAATGTCTTGGTAGCCTTTGAATTTTCTATTGTCTCTTGAAATCTCACATGCTGAGCTCTTCCTAGGAAAATGTAATACTGCAATGTTCCCTAGCTGTCAAACCCAGACATTTTTTCATGATTCAGATTGTGTGCATGTGTGGATATTGACAATATGATCAATTCATTCAGCACTTTTTTTTAAATGCTCGTCCTGTCTTGAGACATAGGTTAAGTCTTGTTGTTTTAATCCTGCATTCCCCTTTCCCCAATGGATTTAGATAAAACATGAAAGGCAAAATGGTAACAAGGAGAAGTGACAAAAAGTCTGAATTTCTCCTGATTTCTATATTTGTGCTTTTTATTCTGTGCCAAATTTCAGGTTAAGGCATGTTGTGCCAGCTCTTCATCCCTCTGAGTGTTAAGAGGAAGATCACCATTATGTGCTGTCATAAAACCTTTTCTTAAAGGCAAATCTTTCAACATATTTGAGATAGAGGAAGAGGATAAAACAGTACAAAATCTCTCCAAGTTGTAAATGAATCTACCTGCCAAAACAAAGCTGATAACAAAATTGAAGCATTTAAAAAGACAAGGAGCACTGAAAACAACATATAGTTTCCTCAGAAGGTGGAGATATTTTTACTTTGCGGTGGTGGGGTAGAGACAGCCTTTGGTTTCTGATATGATTGATCTGAAAAGTTTCCAATCAGTGGAAAATACCTCTACTGAGTTTTGTGCATATTAAATGGCTGCACGCAGAAACTGGACAACATGAGCCTGTGCTTTTCTGCTTGTGGATATTTTCAAGCTTTGTTGGGATTTTTTGGGTTTCCTGAATACTTGGTAGTGATTGAGTTCATGGTTTGATCTCCACCTTCTGCCAGCAGACTAGTGTGTACAGGTTTTGAATCTCCAAACAACTTTTGTAGCTACTCCATGGGGCTCAGAGTAATTTACCTCATGGCTCAGTCTTGACATAAGAATGCTCATGTGATTTGCTGACCTTTCTCTCCTACCTCAATGCCAGACCCTTTTTCTTTTTTCCCTTGTCTTGCTTTGTGTCTCTGTGGAGTGAATATTTTTTGGCAAGGTGAATAAAGCTCTGTAGTGCTAAAAGACACTAAGATTGCAGTGTTTTGTCTTTTCCCAATAATGATTTCTCTGTATATATTTGTATTTTCATATGAAAAAGGCATACAGAGAAATTATCTTTTATTTCTTGCATTCAAGGATAAACAAAGCAAACAAGTGGAAAAGAAACTGAGCTATAGCCAAGTATTATGTTACTCCTTTCTCTTGTTAACTGAATTGATGTTTACTCTGAGAGATGTTTCCCTGCAGAGTCCAGTGCCTTTCTCCAAGTTTGAATTGTTTGAGGAGTATGAGTGGGGTTTTTTTGCTTTTGCTTCTAACACAAAGGCAATGACTAATTCAGTTAATCAATGTGTGCTATCCTTTGAGAAGGCTTGGAGATGGAATTTTTAGATGCATTTTTGATGTAAGGACTTGCACTTTTTCTTTAATTTTTAATTTTAATAATAAAATAAGTGTAGGTGAGGTTAAGCAGACCTCAGAAGTGCATGGTGAGGCCAGAGGTGTTCCATGTAGTTCTCAGTTTTTGGAGATACTCTTTTCAAAATCAGCATTCACATACTTGAAACCTTCAATCATGAACATTTAGTAGTGATCCCATTATTTCAGAATGATGTTCACAAGGTGCTTATATATAAACTCCAGTTTGAAGAATTACCTGGCAATATGATATAAGCATAGAATATCTCAGTTTTGTGCTCTGAAACACAGAAGATTGCAGATATTTTAAGTGATTTTTGCATAATGATAGCTGTTGACTTACAGGAACAATAGAATTACAGTCAGCTGTAGAATTAAATATAAATTCCTGCATCCTGTAATGCTGTAACTTGTACACTAAGGAGTTACTGCCTCTGTAGTTTTTAGCTGCTCATTTGTTTGAATGGTCTCTCGCTGGTCTGTAACCAATTTCTTCATCTCTTAATGCAGTTTGGAAGCAGTAACAGTAATGTTCATGTGATACTTGGGGATAAATTGAAAGAGTCGTGTCAGCAGGAGCTACTCTCTAATCCACTGGTACTCTTTCAGACCCAGAATGTGACAATTTCTTTGTCCTAGATTGCATTTCCAGCAGGAGAGAATACTCCAACTACTGTGGTAGTTTCCTCTCTCCAAAGAATGCATGTCCTACCCTGTTTGTGTCTGAGAGGGGATGTGATTTATGCAACCAGCAGTTGGTTTCAGCACCACAGAACAACTCTTTTAGAGTGAGTTAGATTATTTACGTGTTATGGTAGCATTGCTTATATCTCTGCCTGGTGACTTCTGCTTCGATTTATGTCACTGCAGAAAGCATCTGGTTGTTCTTTCTGTTCCCTGACAGTTCAGGTTTGGGTTTCACACTCTGCTTGCACTGTTTTCACATTGCTGCCTTCGCTGGCTGACTGTTGTTATAAATCAACGTTGGGTCAATTTGTCTCCCACTCTGTCTCAAGGCTCCCCTAGATGCATGTTGACAATCCAAAATACATTTCTTCAGGCTGACCCAAATGGTTGGTTGCTGCTTGCATGTAAAACAAATTAACTTCTGCCTCCCCAGGATGAGAAAGGATTGAATGGACAAATTAAACCCAGGCTATATTTATCAACTAAGTGCTACAGGAATTTCCTGCATTCCTTGCAGTGCTTTAGAACCTCCCTGCACGTCACTGAACCTCCCAAAGTCCCTGCTAGTTGTCACAGTGGCACCACAATGGTTCTGCCAAAGGAATGGTTGCTTCATTTAAAAGTTTTGTATCAGGAAACAGAGCCAGCTCACTGCAGAAGAACAAATAAGGTACAAATATCAGAATGACTATTTCTTGGAGAATAACAGGTTGTGCAACTCCAGTACTACATGGGAATTTGAGACCTCCCCTGTGGAGCCAGGCTGGGGGAGCTGGGGCTGCTCAGCTGGAGAGGAGAAGGTTGTGTGGACACCTCAGAGCACCATTCAGGGTCTGAGGGGCTGCAGGGAACCCTGAGAGGGACAATTCGTCAGGAACTGCAGTGCCAGCGCACAGGGAATGGCTCCCAGTGCCAGAGGGCAGGAATGGATGGGATACTGGGAATTAGCAATTGTTCCCTGGCAGGGTGGGCAGGCCCTGGCACAGGGTGGAATTCCCAGAGCAGCTGTGGCTGCCCCTGGATCCCTGGCAGTGCCCAAGGCCAGGTTGGACATTGGGACACTGGGAGGTGTCCCTGCCGTGGCAGGGGTGGGACTGGATGAGCTTTGAGGTCCTTTCCTGCCCACACCATTCCATGATTCTATGACACACCTGGATGCAGTGCAGATTTTTAAGAATGGTGAAATGGTTTGTGGGTGACATTGTTCTTACTTCACGGAAGAAAGGTGCAGAAACATCTCTGAGCCCTACAGCCTCTCATGAAGTGGACGAAGCCTGTGAATGCAATTTGTAAACAAGTGAATTCTTTGCTTTGCCAAAATATGAGCTCTAAGCAAAGCATTGTGTATTTACTCTCAAGTAAAACCAATGCTTTCATCTGGAATGTTGAGCCTGTTTTAGTTGTTCTGGCTGTACAAACTCTGTAAGCTGTTTTTAAGTCTGCATAGGGAAAAGGTAGGAAAAATTCACCACAGTTTTGATGAAATAAAATTAAAAATACATGGAAGTAAAGCACTGTTCTACCTGCTCCAGTAAGAGACAAGTTTGGGAAATAAAAAAAAAGTTAGGAGATGCAGAAGACTCTGGTGCATTATTTTATTTAATTTTAAATGTAACTTGTCTATTTTGTGATGATATTATCACTTGCCTCTTGAACACAGTAATTCTCAGAGGAATAATCTTCCCTCCTACACTGCTGATGTAGGAATGTGCTGTATTTGATGATCAACGAGAGTATATTCCATAAAGGGCTTTAAGCCAGTAGTGCTTGGAGGAATGAGAGCTTGTATTGGTAGCAAATCAATACTTCCTTTTTATATTTGTGGAACATACATATTTGTGCTAGATAAATACAGCACTGCCTATCTCTGTTTAGTTTGCTTACCTGCACAAATTCCAGAGACCACATCTGGATTTTTGTCCTTATCATCTCACAAGTCTATTCACAACAGATAGCTACAATACTAGGGTAGGGGTTTTTAACATTCACTTTTGTATGTTGGAAGAAGGCATGGCCTGGACAAAAAAATTGAGAACTAATTGTAAACCTTTGTTAAATTAGCTGTTGCAGTTAGAATTAGCAAGGAAAGTTAAATATCCCTCACAGGAAGAATTTAGCTTTTTCAGTGGGATACCTCATGGATGTCTGCTTTAAGCCAGAACAAGGCAGGAGCGCTGTGAGACTAATTTGCAGCATAGGAACTCAATTAAAATGGGAAAAAATACAACAGTATGAAAATGGAATGGTATGATGAACAAGTGCAAATTGTATCTCCAGTTTCATGCATTTTGATAATTACAGTTTCTTGACAAAGTCTCTGTACTTCCAGCAGTGCATCAGGCAATTTACAGCAGGAGAGAAGGTCAAGTTCACTGAAAGTCCAAGCGTGGTCTCACATCATTCCAGCAGAAATAAATCAAGTTCCCAAGAAGCTGGGGCTGCCCAGACACATACTGAAGTTTGCAGATGAGAACTGCACGTTATTAGATGGGCAACACTTTGGGAACCGGGCACCTTGGTATGAGATTTGGAAGCAGCAGATGTCCTGACCAGGGAGGTGGAGGGGCAGGAATGTGACCAGGAGTGCTGGGCATGGAGGTCTGCAGAGCACAGCTCAATCCCAGATCAGAGCCCCTGGCTGCAGGGAGGAGAGGAGAGGTTTTGGTCACACAGCACAGGGATTAAGGGTCTGGTTCTTTGCTCTGTCCATGCTCAGCAGTACCAAAACTTTCATAAAATGCACCGAGGATTCAGGACTCCTCCCTTGGAGCGGCTGGCTAAACAACAGGAGACTTCCAAACTTTTAATTAAAACTATAACCCCAACTCCAAAGAGCCATCAGTGGGGAGAGGGGATGCACTACTGCTGCCACTGCAGAAGGGTGCAGAGGGAGGGTGCTGTGGCCTTCTGTGAGTGCAGATTTTTTACAGTTGCTAAAGTTCCATGTCCCACTTTAAATATTAATGATCTCCATGCAAACACTTGATATGGCTGTAATTCCTAGAATGGAAATGGTAGCCTAAAGGGGTAGATTTTATAAAACACTGGGAAATTGCTCTGCATTATGTTCAGAGGAGCATTATGTAATGGAAGAAGTACTTTAAAAATTGTGCTTTCCTCTCAAGATGGAGAAATGTTGGGAAACCTTTATTGTCTAAAGTGTTTAGTGCCTGAGAATTCCATAGAAGATCCATTCTGGATCTTGTAATAAATATTGTCCTAGTCTGCCATAGGAATGTGGCAACTTCAGCTATAGAAAATGAAGAGCATTGTCTGAGTGCTGTAAGTGGATTGGATTTAAAATGGTTAGATTGTGGCTTTGTCAGGGAGAGAAAAAGGACAGCTTCTCACTGAGATAGCTGTCGAACTGAATAGTCCTTTGGAGATAAGGCATCAATAACTTTCTCCTAATCTTAGTTGAGCTTAATCAAACACCTCACTTATCAGACTTAGCTGCTCTCAGGTAAAAGCCTCCTTATCTGGCATTCACAGGGTTTTATAGGAAGTTAGTTAACATCAAAAAGCACAGATTTTGAGCATGACAAAGTCACCTTTAGTCCCAGAATACAAGCAATCACACTGCTCCCAACCAGGAAAAGCAGCTCAATCTGAAATTTTAAAAGGTTCCTGTCACAATTGGGAAATTTTTCTTTATTAATAATGATGATGGCTGGGAGTTTTGTTCTTTGGAGCTGTTGTGCTCCTGAACAAAATAGTACCAGCTTATATGAACAAAGAGGCAGGAGCCTTCTTGCTTGGCAAAATAAAAAAAATCTACAGGACAGGGAAAAAGACATGAATTTACGTTGTTGAAGGATTATTTTTATAATAATTCAGTACACCAGTGGGTGGTCCTAGAGGGCCTCCATTGCCAAGTTAAGTTCTGTATAGCAAACCAACTGTTCATTTTGCTTGTTTGTTGCATTTCTATCTCTGACTTTTCACTTATTGCACGCGCCACCCCCTGAAGCAGAGGAGGGCTGCCTTTGTTCTGATTCTGCTAATTTTGGTTAGAACAGTGTCTTTTTCTTGTGAGTAAATACCCTGAGAAGATAGAGAGACAGGATGTTGTTTGCAAAATGGCAAAAGAGATATGAGAAGAAAGATGAAATCCAGAAAGGGAATTGACTTGGCACTGATGTAAAGTAATAGGGGTGATATGAAAGTCTAAGGGAAATGTTTCATTTCAAAAGATAAAAAGCATTATGGAGATTTCAAAGACCTAGACTGCTACTGAACTGTATCTGGTGAAAGAAGAGTGTGAAATATTAAGCATTCGAAATATTTTGTTCATATGGGAATTCATTTGAAATTGTTGTTGATTTTATTATGCAGTTCATGTTAATGGATATTTGACTGTAAGGTTGATTATTAATGAAGGACAAATGAAATCTATGCTTAATGTTATGCCATAGTATGTCACCTTGAAACTTTAATTGTGGAAATTCAGTAGGGCCAGACTTGATCAGTATTTCAATTGAGAGCCACGAGACAGATGAAGTAGTGCTGTGACAGGGCCCTGAGCAGCTTCATTGCAATTCCTGCCACCTTTAGAGACAGGGACAGAATGGCTGCAGCCTTTCACTGGGGTATATTATTTTAAGATTGAGAAAAAGTAACCAAACTGACCCACGACCCACTTTGGAAGGCTTTGGTTGGCCACCAATCAACAAAACTTGAGTAATACTTCCTATAACAAATAGGTTTTTTGCAGCCTTGCTGGCTGCAGTATTTATTTCAAACTATTCTGAGAATGCTGAATGGTTGTTTTGTTTCATTCCATGATCCACAAATACAGATTCTTCAGAATTCTAAGGCTCCCTCAGAAAATATTTTGCAATGGTACAGAAATACTCATTGGAGTGGGCCAGGACTTTGTGCACATCCATGAGGCTGTTGAAGGTGGAGCTCTTTGATTTTTTTTTTTTTTTCTGATAGAAAATATTGGTTTGTCAGAAGGGTTTCACTGAATGTAAAATATTAGCCCTAGGACGGGGTTATTGTAAGAACTAAGGAAAGGCAGCCTTGTTCATTCCCTTGCCACGACGCCAAAGCACAGCCGCCCCCCAGCACTGGGCCTGTCCCTCGCTCCCGCGGCTGCTGCTGCACGAAGGGAGCCGGGCCCTGTGGGACGGGAGCGGCACCGCAGGCGATGGCAGCCGAGCTGCGGAACGCCACGGCCGGCACAGGGACTGCCCGGGAGCCCGGCCCGGCCCACGGAGCCCGGCTCGCGGCTGGAGGGAGTGTCACAGTGCCGCTCTGCGGTGCTTTGCGGGATCCATCGGGCACCAATCTCCGCTGAGGAGCCCTAGAAGCCTGACCCCTAAAGCGCGGCACGGGGGTGCTAATTGCTGATAGCTGCGGGTGTTTCCGCTGTGGCTCCTTGCCTCCTGCTTTGCTTCTGCACTGCGCTGAAACCGGCGCTTTCTTTGGGAGGTTTTTATTTCCTCGGGAGTAACCTGCTCTGAAGTCAGCAGAGGGGAATATCAGGGGAAACAACAGAAATTTAGTAGTCTTCAGTTTGGTCTTGTTTTCATTTTTTTTTTTTTTTCTAAAGACAAATAAATTTCGGTATCCAGTTGCTTTAGTCATGCTTCAGATGTAAACCGTATATTTAATAGAATCTAATATTCATTAAACAATTCTTCGGGTTGATCAAAAATATATCTGTCATTAGGGCATCAGATGGGTTCTCCTAGGTGATCCCTGTGGAACTGCTCATCCTCACAAATCCCTGTCTGATCTCATCTCTCTCTCCACTCAACAGGCTTGTGAAATTAAAACCCTGCACAAAATCAAAGAAATGAGCAGGGAGGGAAGGACAAACCACTCCCTCAAAGCTTCTGCTTTTCCTTGTCTATGGCCCGGGCCAGGGAAAGATCCGCCTGTGCCCCTGAAACAGCACAGGGGTCACCCTGGAAAAAGCAAGAAAAGTCATACTAAAGCAGTTGTCATTCCATTTAAACTTCTGTATCTCCAGTCTGCTTTCTTCAGCTGCAAGTAGAGAGCAGTGGAGAGCAAGTGCAGCCATTTGCATTGCTATGTTTTTTGTGCAACAGGTCCTTGGATGCTGGGCACACAAATTACAAATCTTTTGAATTATGGCAGTTTGCAGAGTTCTAAAATGCAAAAAGTGAAAGAAACATAATAAGGAGTACACAGTGGCTAAAGCAGAGCTAGAAAATGAACTAGGAGTTCACTCTTCCACTTCTACACATGAGAAGAGATCTCTTTAATGGTTTCAAGCCTCAGTATTTTTCTAGGAGTCGAGGAGAACAATTTAAATTCATTGTAATTTTAGATAAGATTTTTAATGAACAATGTTCCTTTGTGACACGGAATACTACTGCAACCTTTAGACTAGAGATATATGGCATTACCACAGGTTAGGCAACCTGCTTATAGTTAAGATTATAGAAGCCTTCTCAAGTTATAATTACAGTGCGGTGTTTCAGGCACTGTTGTCTTTTTGCATTCCCTTCTACCAGCAGCACATATGTGGCTTGGCATTTAACCATGTGCATTGTTCACACTATATCACATTAATTAGGTTCAGGGCACCCGAGGTGGAAGGAGCTCTTGCACAGCTTTCCCCCTCTCTGCTCCTGCCCATGTCACAGCAAAGGCTCCACAGGTCACTGTGCTGGTATCTCTGGGCTTTCTTCTGCCAGATGGTTGGGTTGCAAGTGTGAGGTCTCATTTCTCATTCTTCTTTTATTTTTTTTCTTCCCTCCATTGGTATATCTTTAATTCTGGAGAGTTTGTTAAATCTGAGTGCAGCAGGTATAATTTTCTCATTAAATCAAAGGACAAGGTCATTATATGTTAAAAGGAGGAAATAACTAGTTCACACATGTTATCTTCACAAAAATATGAGCTGAGCAATTCCGTACTGACCTTTCAATATCATTCAAAATTAAATTCCATATGCACTCTGCTACTGTCTTCCCTTCTGCTGCTATGATGCTAGAATGGCTTTTAGAAAAAAAATATAAATGGGAACTGTTTATTTATAACTATTCCACTGGAGTCACTTGGCCCTGATTTTTATTTGTTTGTCCATATTTAATATTTTAATGTAACACACACATGCTCTCACTGTATTGATCATGGCAACATCAGGTAGTTTCTAGCTGCAATAAAAACCACTGTGATCTTTTGCATGCGCTACCGTCTCCAGAAATACAGGCCTTAATATGCTTAAGAGTAACAGTGGAAGGACTTGCATCATTAAATACTGTAGAAAAGACATTAATATAGATTTGTAGTCATAAAATGAATTGGTCTGTCTCGGTGGCAGGAAGCAATTTCTGCAGGGTGTCATTCCAAACACAAAAGAACATTGCTACAAAGGTGCTGTGAAGACACAGAGCAGTAACAGATAAGCCCCCAGAGTACACATTTACTAGAGGAATATTAGAGTGAATTGAGAATGAAGAAATGGAGTAGTAAAACTGAGGGCTGCGGTGCTCGCATCTGTGAATATGCTTAATTGTTTTATTGCAGTGCTTTAAACGTGGTGCCTGACAAATAGGACTCTGTAAGATGCCTCCTCATCCTGAGGCCTTAGGATGGAGATGTTTCTGTTTGCTAGCAGGAGTGTCCTGTGTAAGCCAATAATTTATGAGAGGCTTGGAAACTGCTAAGGGAGGCAGGTACTTTGTGAGGAAAGCTTTGTCTGGCTCTGCTTTCAGACTGCAGTAGAGGTGGCTTGTAATAGCTCCTGTGGTGCTGGAAAACAGCAGAACATTGATAAATATTTGGGGTTTGGGTAGGGATAATGATGACTGTAAACTTTCTGTGCCTAAAAGTGAAGCATTGAGGCCAGAGAGTGTGTTGGATAAGTGGGTAATATTTTATTGAAGCCTCTTGACCAAGACTTGCTCTGAAGGTGATGAAATTAGAGATGGGTAAGAAAGTGTTTCATCTGAACATAGGTTGGCTTTGGAAACTCCAAACAAAAGGTTTGTACAGGAGAACAAACTTTGCCAAGGTTGAGGGCAAAATATTGAACAGCAACAGGAGTGCTATGTTCAGATGGTTCTGCTCTGTTCCAGATTAATGTCCTGACCTTTGTGTTTTATTAGTCTGGGATATCTGCATATCTTTCTGGGTTTGACCAGAGACCTTTTCCAGCACAGTGCTGTAGCTGGTCTATTCTCAGCCTTTTGTCTATTGTGACTAAAAATAGTTCAGTTGAGCTAGTCAGGAATTTGACTCTTTCAAATACAGAGAGGGTGACTTGCCAAATTGGAGGGAGCACAATGAAATGGTTTCAGTTTGAAGTTGGGTTCATCCCTTTGCTTTAAGATAAGAAATTCCTGAACGGAGAAGGCAGATACAACTTCCACTTTAAGAAAGGACACAGGGAAAGGTCAAAACAATTTAGACGAGATTTGTCTCTTCAAATAAGGCAAGTAGTTATATTGTTTTAAAAAAGGAAATGAAATCTTCATTGTGGAGGACTTATTAATGTAAAACAGATTAAAATATGCATTCATAATATGTAAATATGGAGTCAATTAATATGAAGTCTTTTTACAGTATAAGTGATTGCAACCTGCCAGTGTCCTCTGGGACGACTTTGAAACTGAAATGCTTCTTCTCTATAGTCCCAGTTAACAAAAATCAATAAACAGTAAACATAAAGCAGTCTGTTGCCAAGTGAACGGTATCTGAATAGGACAGTTTAAATTTCAACAGATGAGCAGAATTCACCAGGAGCAGATAGACTCAGGAGCCCAGTATGCATTCCAGGACCAATTCCAGGAGGCAACAGAAAGAGTAAAATTCAGAAAGAGAATTAAAATCTGTGGGTTTGGGTTGACTCCTGTCTAGTTTCCCTCAGATTTCATCATTTACACTCCTGTGAAATCAAGATGAAGAGGGCATAAAAACACTGAAGCATTTATTTCTCACTTCCAATTTGATCTTTTGTTTGATCCTCGAAAGATTCTGTCAAAGCAGGGCAGCTGGAATCTGTCAGGAGGCCTGTTGGTGAAGGAGGTCGTGGTGTGTCAGTTTAGCAAAGGTGACATCTCTCCCCTGCAAAAGATGGGTCTGCTCACAGCTTGGGAAAGAGGTGCCAAGGGAAGAGGCCAAACTCATTGCAGTTCTCACTGTTGCCACAACTGCCTGTAAGCCTGGTGCTGCCAGGTATGCTCAAGTCATAGTGAAGGGATAACATTATTTATCCTTCAAATTAGACAAGGGGATGTCTGAATATTTTTCCCCTGAATAGATGTAGTAGTAACTTGATAATTAAATGATGTCATGTGATGCAATGTTTTAAGTGGACATTATCTGCTTCTCTTTCTAAAATTTAGCCTTTTGGAAGTCACAGAATCATAGAATTCATGGAGGGCCTCACAAGGATCACTGACCCATCCCTGTCCCTGCAGACCCCCAGCAATCCCCCTGTGATCCCTGGAGTGCTTCCCAAACCCTCGGGGCTGGGACCATTCCTGGGGAGCCTGGGCAGTGCCAGCACCCTCTGGGGGAGCAGAGCCTTTCCCTGCTCTGCAGGCTGAGCCTGCCCTGGCCCAGCTCCCACTGTTCCTTCTGGTCCTGTTTCCAGGGACAGGATCCAAGGGAACAGCACAAAGCTGTGTCTCCTCTATGGAGCCTCCTTATGGGAACACAGGTAAGAAGGTATTTGGCCATTTTTACCTGTGCTCTGCTTGTGTAGAACATTCTTGTTCATTTCTCTGATTTTCACTTGGCATGTGATCCTTGGTGTATTCATCACTGCGTCTTTAATTGCATTAATCCCAGTTGCAAATAGCTGCACATTTCTGGTGGTGCAGAGGTTGGCTCAACTAAGTACAAAACTCTTAATTTTAAGTAGATTGCGGAGGATTTTGGATATTTGGTGTGTTTAGCTTTTGAAAGCAGTTTCTGCTGAAAGTCTGTCTGCTTAAAATTCAAGTACTCTGCAACTAAGGAACTCCAAAAAGAGGTAATGAACCATAAATTATTGCTGTTAGATATTTAATACTCAATCAGTGTGTGCTCTCTCATGCATATCCCACTGGCATTGCATTTATTCTGACAGTGTGGTACTGGTTCAATTACTTTGCTCATTTACAATAAAAGATTAATGAAAAGAGGTATATTTTAGTTCGCAGAGATTAATTGCATCCCTTACTTTCCCTAGTCTAGAAATATTCAACCCATAATCCTGATAGCTTTTTCATCAACAAGTGCATGGAAAATTAATAGACTTCCTTCTGCTGGAATCCTCAGTAGGCTTGCAGACACAAACATCCAGGGAAAAGCTGACTGAAAGTTGGCTTTCTGGTATGGAGGAATTAATTTACCTCCTCTCCTTCATTCTTTCTCTTTTCTTCGCTCTTTAATCCATTCTGAAGACACTTTGAATTAGCCAGAAGATAAACAGGTTTGTGCAGTAAGTGTTGAAGCCAGGACGTTCTTTGTCTTATGTCATCCAACCAAAGCTTGTGATGTCTTCCACTTCTGATGTGTGGCCAGAGACCACTGGGGGGGGGGGGGGGGAACGACATTCCAAGAGTTTACTAGGGTGTTAAAGCCTTATAAAATTCAACAGCCTTTGTATTTGCAGAGCACCTGCCAAGGTTACTAGTAAAACTTATTTTTAATCTTGCTATGAATGTAGTTGGTACTTGTTTAAAAGAGAAGGTGAGCTGTTGACATGTAGGAAGAGAAAAATATTTTGCTTGATTTTAGAGGACTTCTGTTAACATTAAGAAGAAAGTGAATCTAAGAAAAGGCAATAATTACAATATCACAAGAAAACACACTAGTGGCTATCATTTATAACCATACAAATTGAGGTTTACATGCAAACTGCAGAAGCTTAAGGTAGATCTTCAGCACTAAAATTATAGCAGGGCAGATTTTAGAAGGGATGGCTTTGAGTTCACCTTAGATAAATATCTAGAAGAATATTTACTTCTAGATATTCTTCTAGAAGAAGTTCAGAATACTTCTAGAAAAAGTTGTGAACTTACCACAAATTTCTAAACCTGCTAACCTTACAAAATTAAAAGGGAAATCTGATTAAAGGAATCATTCTTGCAATGTTATGGCAGTTGTGGATCTTCCCATTACTGGAAACTATTAGTGGGGGGAAAAGGGATAAAATATTAAAATATTCTAAACCTTAGACCTTGGTATAAAAATAGATGTACACTTTGAATATGGATCTAGCGCATGCACACGTTTGTCTCTCCATGGTCATATAGAAAACTTTATATTAGCTCTTGGAAGTGCTTTTGAAAATGCTTAGTGGAAATCCTTCTCTAAAGCTACAGTAAAATATGTAACAGCCAGCTAAAAGTCTACATCTAGCTCAACCTCAAAATGCAGTTTTATGCATTATGATCCTTTTTAATCTGTACTATTTTCACTCTTATTAAAGCTCAGCATTAATTCAGAGCCAGCCCCTCAGACTTAGGGAGTAGAATGGAAGCTGACCTGGTTTTTGGTGGGGTATTACAACTTAAGGGGCATTTGGGCTGAGGTGAATGAAGAAGCACAACTTCAGGGAGTCCATGTCCTCTGTGGTCATTGCACAGGCAGACTTGCCTCTTCCAAGGGCTGATCATGGATAAAATATTCAGCTTTGGATTGTTCGTATCTTACTAACGAGGACTTCAGAGGTCTGTGGAATCCATCTGGAGTGGGACCTGTGCCTCCCTCTTGTCTCACTACCACTGGCCAGGATAAGGAGTTCAGAGTCCTGAGCTTGAAAAGGAGGGTTAAATCACACACGTGTGCAGGTTCTGAAGAATTGAGCTGAGACGATATTGCTTAATCCACTGTGTTCTCATTTTGGGCTGCTGTTGTTCATTTTCCTCCTCATGCTAGGAGATCATGGGGATCTTTCTGGAAATGGTTTCACTAGGGGATAAATGTTCTTTGGCTGCTCTTCAGGATAGGCTGGATTTATTTCTTTGTTTTAATGAGAGCTGAATAGTTTACTGGTAGCTACATCTGATTTAGAAAACGGCAGCAAAACACTGCTGCTTCATATAATTCCTCCTGTGTGAAAACTGTGTTTTAAATCTGAATAATTTAGCTTATTTCATGTCTATCCATGCCTACTTTTTCTTTGAATACTGGATGATTCTATATTTAATTTCTGATCTTTCTACTAGCAGATTTTTTAATTTAATAATACAATAATATGCTTTAGAGCTGCCTGTAATTACTTGGAAGATATGACTTCTCTTTGTGTAAGTTATATGTCTGTAATTAAAAGAAGATCTGGCACATATATCTCCAGTTAATAATACTCATGATAATAGAAAACTTGTGTCAATTTTAATAGGAAACAACTTTTTAATTTGCTTTTATTGAATCCTCTGTAAATTGACACAAAACTATTTCCCTCCCATTGCACAGTATGTGTTAAGGAGAAAATTTGATAAAAAAGACAGTTTCAAGTTCTGCTTAGTCCTACTGTAAGCACCTTTGCAGAATGTCCCAGGGAGCTGTGCCCAGCCATTAGGTTTCTCTGCTGGAAGAAACGACAGCATCTGAAATCAGGAGCTGGTTGAGTGTTTTTTACTCAAGTCAAAACTTGGAATGCTGAAGAATCACTTGTTGCTTAACCTTGTAGACACCAGAGCTGCACACACAGCTCAAATTTTGACCTTCAACCTTTTGCACAGGGGTGGGATTTTAGATGTTTGTTATCAGTGTGTCACTCTCCACAGCCTGAGCGATGAGCCAGGAGCCTGAGTGTAAGGCCAGAGCTGGTGGATTTAAATCCCCTGTGGCAGAGAACAGACCTGAGATAAGGATAGAGCTCTGAGTCCAGTGTGACAGCAGAAACTGCAAGAGGCAAAGGAGATTGTAGAGGCTTTTCTTACAGCATCACTCGTTTTCCTGACAAATACCATAAAATCATAGAATGGCCTGGCTTGGAAGGCCAGGTATAAATCAACTTCCAAAACCATCCATGGCAGGGACACGTCCCAGTGTCCCAGTGTCCAACCTGGCCTTGGGCACTGCCAGGGATCCAGGGGCAGCCACAGCTGCTCTGGGAATTCCACCCTGTGCCAGGGCCTGCCCACCCTGCCAGGGAACAATTGCTAATTCCCAGTATCCCATCCATTCCTGCCCTCTGGCACTGGGAGCCATTCCCTGGCTCCTGTCCCTCCAGCCCTTGCCAATTGTCTCTGTCCATCTTTCCTGCAGCTCCTTCAGGCCCTGCAAGGCCACCCTGAGCTCAGCCCAAAGCTTCTCCTGTGCAGGTGAGCAATGCCAGCTCTGCCAGCCTTTCCTCCCAGCACAGCTGCTCCATCCTCTGCTCATCCTGCTGCCTCCTCTGGGCTCTCTCCAGCAGCTCCAGCTCCTTGCTGGGCTGGAACCCCAGGGCTGGGGCAGCTCTGCAGGTGGGGTCTCACCTGAGGGGCAGAGGGGCAGGATCCCCCCTGCCCTGCTGCCCACGCTGGCTCAGCCCAGGGCAGGGGGTTTGGGGTCCCAGCTCTGCCCCACAGATCCCCAGGGCCTCTCCCAGGGCTGCTCCAGCTGCTGAGCCCCAGCATGGAGGGATCCCAGGGGCATGGGGGGGATCCCAGGGGCACGGGGGATCCAGGGCCATGGGGGGATCCCAGGGGCATGGGGGGATCCCAGGGGCATGGGGGGATCCCAGGGGCATGGGGGGATCTCAGGGGCATGGAGGGATCCCAGGGACATGAGGGGATCCAGGGGCATGGGGGGATCTCAGGGGCATGGAGGGATCCCAGGGGCATGGGGGGGATCCAGGGGCATGGGGGGATCCCAGGGGCATGGGGGGATCCCAGGGGCATGGAGGGATCCAGGGGCATGGGGGGATCCCAGGGGCATGGGGGGGATCCAGGGGCATGGGGGGATCCCAGGGGCATGGGGGGATCCCAGGGGCATGGAGGGATCCAGGGGCATGGGGGGATCCCAGGGGCATGGGGGGGGATCCAGGGGCATGGGGGGATCCCAGGGGCATGGAGGGATCCCAGGGGCATGGAGGGATCTCAGGGGCATGGGGGGATCCCAGGGCCATGGGGGGATCCCAGGGGCATGGAGGGATCCAGGGGCATGGGGGGGATCCCAGGGCCATGGGGGGATCCCAGGGACATGGAGGGATCCCAGGGACATGGGGGGATCCAGGGGCATGGAGGGATCCCAGGGCCATGGGGGGATCCCAGGGACATGGGGGGATCCAGGGGCATGGAGGGATCCCAGGGCCATGGGGGGATCCCAGGGCCATGGGGGGATCCCAGGGACATGGAGGGATCCCAGGGGCATGGGGGGATCCCAGGGGCATGGGGGGATCCCAGGGCCATGGGGGGATCCCTGCTCTGACCCAGGAGCAGCCCCAGCCTTGTTAAACCTCTGGAGATTCCCAGTGGCCACTTCTGGAGCTTGTCCAGGTCCCTCAGGAGTGTCCCTGCCCCTGAGCTCTGTGTCACCTGCAAACCTGCTGAGGGTGCCCTTGATCCCCTCATCTTTTCCTGCCTTCCAGCCTGTAGGACCATGTGAGGATAATATTTTGATGGAAATCCTTTTTGTGGGCTTCTGCGGTATCAGCTGGTGGGGAGTTACCCACAGCAGTGTCTCCCAGTAAAACTCCAGTTGATTTGGCTGCAGCTGCCCTTTCCACACTGTTGGAAAGTGAAATGACAGCACCTTGGATTAGTCTAACACTGCACTTTCGTTCTGCTGCCTCAGCCTATTCCCCAGCTGGTTGTTAACATTCTACGTGAATTTTTATATCTCTGTGTCTCTGTTTCATACCAGAGAAGGACCTGGTGGTCTCTGATTTGAAAATGTAATTATTCTTCAACCAGTGCTCTTGCAGAGGCACCCCTTAAAAAAAAAAATCACAATTTATCAACTGTGCATGCTTGTACAGTTGCACCCCAAGTCAAGAACCAATTAATTCAGTGTGGTATTAAAAGATAAGAGCAAAGGATATTTGAGGGGGCAAGACATATTTTTAAACTGGATTTAGTGATCTTGTCTGACTTCTTCTCTACTCTGTCTTCTGCCTTGTATGGGAGACCACATCTTAAATTGTAATATTTTAAATCTCCTTGAAACTCTTCCAAAAAATCTGCTGCAAAACTGTGTATTTTTCTTCATCTTAAATCGTAACTAAGTCTTTATCTAAAATTTTGGACAGATAATTTTCCACAGCCCTCATTGAATAAATCAAAGCATCTGTTTCTTTAGCATTTGATTTTCTTTCTGTTGCAGTCAGGGATGGACCAACCAAGGGAGAATAGAAGAGCATTGATCTCTTTTCTTTCAGTTGGCTGAGTAAGATCTCTGGTGATGTTTGTTTCTAAGACATAATTCAAAAGTTCAGGAAAATCAAATGTGTTCCCATTTGCTTCAGAAAACTTTGAATATGGCTTATAGAGGATAATTACACACTTATTTTATGTGTATAAATAAATATTAAAGACAGGAAAATATCTGTATAGAACCATATTGCTTAATTAAAAATTGGCTTATGCAGGTATTGATTCTTTAGCTCAGCAAAAGCAAAAACAAGGCAAAGAGTGAAATGACAATGTGTCTTGGGGGAAAATATTCTAGCAGAGCACGTTATATCAAGCAAGTAAAAAGTCATATGGAATAAGAAATAGGGCCTGATGTGCTGAGTTCTTTTAATGAACTAGAATGCTGACTCAGATTGTACAGAATCTTAATTATTTTTTTAGAGGGGGAGGAAGATCAGCCTAAAAAGTGTAATCATACGTAGTTCTGCTCTACCATTAAGAAAGTAAGGCATGATGAATTTTAGTCATTTTACTTAAAATTAAATTCTGTTGAAACGTAGTGTCTTACCTTTATTAGTGCAATATTTTGTCAGAGCAACTCTCTGAATGACTTTGTGAGGCAGAACAAGCAGAAATCAATTACTGAATTAATAGTTGTGTGTAAGAGTGGTTCTTGGTGTATTCTCAGAACTGCTCTCTTTTAACAATGTCTTTTTTTTTTCCCCCTGGAGTGAATAGGGAAGGAGTTGCTTGAATTCATCTGTATCAAATATATTTCAGCATTTTCCTAAATCTGTCAGATCTTCATCCTGCTCCCTCCATACCCTGACATGCCCAACTCCATGACAATAAATGAACTAGGGAAGGTTACAGAAGGGTTTTATGATGGAGGTTGTTGGATCCTCAGGAAAATCTGTCTGCCTCTTCGTGTTGGGGCTTGAGGGGAAAAGCAGGCACAGTCTGAGCTGTAAAGCTTAAAATTACTTATGCTTTATAAATCATAGATGGGTGAGGAAAAGATCTAGAAGCTTAGAAGGTAATGTAGGTCAAGCTTAGGTATCTTGTTCCAAAATCAGGCTGCAGTGACTCCATGATCAGCTTTTCCGTGGATGAGATCCTGGAGTTCTCAAAATTGGTCTTCTTTGGATTTTATTCGAGTTCTTAACTTTTTCTTATTGTTCTTTACCCTCCAAAAGTAATAGCTGAGGATGGTAAAATTGATTACCTTTGGGGAAAATCACAGATGCTTCATTAAATGGATTCTCTTTTATACAAAAACAATGCATCTGAATCTCCATATCTTCAGAGATTTTCTTGTGTTCAACTCCTTGTGAGAAGAAAATGGAATTTTATTGCCTGAATCTTCTGTATGAAGAATGTTACTGGAAAAACAGTCATATACTGATACTGACTATTCCACTAAATGTTGTGTATTGCTTTTTATGACCAAAACTGTTGGAAACCATGATTTTAAAAAGCTTAAATGAGACAAAATTCCCCAAATATCCCCAAAACAAACCAAAAAACTCTGAACTTTTTGTATTTATTAGTGTTTATTAGCTGAAGAGTAGGAACTGTTAATGAAATACCAAGCAAGTTGTTATGGGTTACTGTCTTTACAAGAAGATAATCAGGTGAGAAAGATGATCAGGGATTAATATCTTTTGCCTTTTATCACAAAATATTTAGTATTTAATTCTACTTGATTATGTGAAAAAAGCTTAACATCTTTTATTAGCTGAACTTTCTGGAAAGAAAGCCAAACTAAACAATACTGTTTGGATAACTTGTTCTACATAGCAGCAATTCTTTGTGCATAAATTTAATTACATCTAAACAGCTGTCATTAACTAGGCGATGATTTCAAGCAAAAGTACATAGCCATCCTCACAAGAGGGAGTTATATCTGTTTGTTTTCCTTGCAGCAGTAAGAAACACCAAAATATATTAAATTGACCTCTAAAAGCGGTTATTTGTGGTGTGCTTTACCCAGCTATTGTTTTTAAGCTCTGGCGTGTCTGAGAGCCCAAAGACTGACTCAAGTGCTCACTTTGGGAGCATTTTCCTCATGAAGGTAACATGGATGTGATCAGCAGTTCAGCTGGACTCCCTAGTTTGTTCAAATTAAGAAAAGGACAAAGCAGTTTGTGTTTGAGGGGGACCCTTTTGTAAAAAGTGTCTCGTGTGTATCCCATTGCAGCTAAGGCCAATGTTGCTGCTACAAAGCTGACTTGAATGGAACTTAGTATTAAAGCAACAAGGACTAAACAAAACAATTTAGTGTAAACCCAGGCCATTTGGTAAAAGTGCTGGTTCTGTTGTGTGAACAGGAGAAAAGCAAAGCCCTTGGAGCTCCCTTTTCTGTTTGGTCTTTGTCAGAATATAATTTTACTCAGTATCTGTAAAATGGCCATAAAATAGGCTGTTACGCTCAGCTGCTCAGGTGTTCGACTCAGTCTCTGTCCCCACTGACTCTCTTGATCTTCTCAGCACCCAAATGTGGAAGACAATGCTTTAGAAGGCTTATTGTGTCTTCCTCTAAAGGAGATCTGCATGGTAATTTATAGTCATTAGGATTACACTTAAAAGGTAAAAACCCTAAAGTTCCTGAAGTAGCACTCACATTAATTTGTTTTGTGGCTCTGAGGAGCCACAAAAGACTCAACACTTAAGAAGAGACCAAAGACTCAAGAAGATAGTCCTGCTTGGAAGGACAGGAAGCAGCCAGGAGGTGTAAAGGCTTTCTCCTAAAAAAATGAAGAAAAAAGGGCTGGGGACTAAGCAAGAGAGTGGGGGGTCTGGAGAGAGGAGAGTCAGGTCATTGTAAATGGGGGATGTGCTTCTGGGCAGAGTGGTCAGACTCAGACCTGGAGCGAGGCAAAACAATTCTGTGAAAGCTAATGACACTATTGACAGATACCAAATGTATTTCAGCAGAAGGCTTGATGTGAATAAAGCTGAAATGACCAGCTGGTGCATTTATAATCTCTGAACCTTTTGGGTTTATCCTCTTCCAAACTCTAGTGATTTCCCTTTTCTGAATTGTTTTTTCTTTGCAATCGCTCTCTCACTCTAGGGTTCTCTATTCAAAGCATAAAATGAAAGAGTGGAAAAAAGGAAACTGAACCATTTCACCAGAAATTTATTGCAGATAGCAATTTAGTAGACTCATTATCCCAGTGTGAGGAAAATATAGTAGAATCCTAAGAAAACCAACACAATAGAAATGCAGTGAATATACCCAGGGATTGAATAGACAATTTCATAATTTTTCAGTTCAGGTTAATAAAGATCGTAATTCATTTTGCTCTAACAGAATGTATTAAGTAAATGTTAAGTGCTAATTAGTATCCTGCTATTGAAAAAGCAAGAACTATATCACAAGAGATAAGTTCAAACTGGTAGAAATTGTTAAGTTTCTGTGTAATTGGGAATAGTGTAATGAAGGTCTTGGCAGAAGCCTCAGCATCAAAAAGGTTAAAAATGCTTGCAAGAATTTTCACAAGCAAGTCTAGTTACAAAAATAAAATATATGCAGTGCAGAGAGAAAGATGGAGAAAGGATGGTTTTACATTTTCAATATATATTTTAAGACTGCAGCAAACAAACATGAAAAGCACTTTGAGCATTGCCAATGCTATTAACACAGCTTTCTTGACTGCAGCAGTTCAATGTATGCTGTTTCCTGATGGGTCCCTCCCTACAGCCCCACTAAACACTTGTTTTGAAATGCAATGGCACTCTTGTAAATGGAGTCAACAGAGCTGGTCAAAACCAGTGAAAAGAGAGTCATTTTGTTGGACATATTCTGAGGCTACAAAAATCAATAACACTTCAGACAGTGCATTTAGGTATGCTCATCTCTGTGGTACATCTGAGCTTTTGGCTCAATGGGAGGTATTTCTGCCATGGATGCGCAGGTCATGCAGGGAACTCTGGTGTCCTGAAGTGAATTGTGTTTGTCAGGCAGTTTTGACAGCCTAACCTGTGCTCTCCCCCCATTGCAGAAGCAGTAATTGTAATTTAGCAGGTGAAGTGATCAGTAGTGCATCACTTTATTCTTAGAGGACACATTTCATAGAATCACAGAATGGTTTGGTTTGAAAGGGATCACAAAATAAGCTCATCCCCTCCATGGCAGGGACACCTCCCAGTGTCCCAGTGTCCAACCTGGCCTTGGGCACTGCCAGGGATCCAGGGGAACAATTCCTAATTCCCAGTATCCCACCCATTCCTGCCCTCTGGCACTGGGAGCCATTCCCTGGCTCCTGTCCCTCCAGCCCTTGCCAATTGTCTCTGTCCATCTTTCCTGCAGCTCCTTCAGGCCCTGCAAGGCCACCCTGAGCTCAGCCCAAAGCTTCTCCTGTGCAGGTGAACAATGCCAGCTCTGCCAGCCTTTCCTCCCAGCACAGCTGCTCCATCCTCTGATCACCATTTCAAGTTGCTATCCATGCTATAGCAATTATGAGCAGATATGTGTTTTTAAATTTATCTTTTACTTTCGAGTTTCTATTCAGCAAAGTAAAATATCCTTATTTCTAACTCCCCAGCTCCTCTGCCACTGTTCCATGTTCATGTTATCACTGCCCTAAACCCCCTCCTGTCATTTATTCCGACATAGAGCCCAAAAACTTGGGCATTTGCTGCTTCCTGAGGGGTACCACCTGCAAATCTAATTTCAGGCTTCTGGTGAATAAGGGACTGCTCCTGTTCCTTCAAGGATTTCACTTTAGTGCTCGACAGGCTGCATCCATGCAATTGTTTGCTTAAACTCTGGGTTTGACTGACCTTTTTCAGCCTGTGGATTGTCTGGAGAGTGTTGAAGAGATAACTTAGTGACACAGAGAGCAAACTGTAGGAGTGCAGTCTGACATCTCATAAAACTGACAAAGCAGGCAAAAAGTGGATGCTCTCCCTCAGCTCATTATTAAAAAAAAAAAAAACCCTAATCATTCCTCTGTCTAGAAGAAAAATTCTGTTCTTATAATTAGTTATGTTAACTACTTGCCAGAGTCACTTTGTACCATTTAAAGACCTTGTAAACCTTTCCTACACAGAGCTATTGAAATACACTTTTAGATAGGCTTCCCAAAATGGATTTATATTTGTAGTGCTGATGCATTGAAGAGAAGTTATTGAGTCCTTCTGTGCCTCTTTACCCATTCATTCAAACGATGCCATAAAAGGGTTTTCCAGGGCTAATGCTGTATTTTCTGTGAATATATTTTTATAAACTCATTAAAATTACTTTTTATGTGAGTGTTCTCTTTGGGGATAAGATTTTAAAGAGTCTTCTGCTTGAGAAGAGCAGAGAGAAAAATAAAGACCATTCAACAGTGCACTAGATTTGGCTCTTTTCTGTACAATAAAGCATTACAGAAATGAGGAAAACTTGTACCAAACCAGGTGCTTCAGCATGTGAGATGGGGTTCTGTATGTGACACAAATGTGGGGAAACTTACTGTTATTACTGTGCTGCTGCAGAATTAAGGATCTAATTTTAATTGAGTTTCCATGTAATGATGACTTCAACAGTAATTTACTAACTTTAATTAAAATATGTTCCAGCTAATCTTTGGACATTATCCCTTTAATTATAAAAGGCATCTGTTATATTAATAGCCTTGGAGACTGCCTTATTTGCTTTAAAATGTAGGTGCATGTACAATTAAACTTTTGCCATGTTTCACTGTGTTCTGGGCAGTATCAGTGACCATTATGCTTTACAAGGTTTACAGAGCTGTGATAATGAAGCAAATTTGTGCTGAAAACCTGTACTTCAAGGGAGTATTAAAGCTCATTAATTTCATTAGCTGAATGTATCTTTTTCAACATAATTTTAAAGAAATCTTGCAACCCATGTAAGAATACTCTGGCACTGCAGAATGGACCAATTTGTTTAATAGCTGTGACTTCACGGCAAATAAACATTTTCACATGATTAGTCTAATAGTGTGCTAAGATAGGATTTTCTTTCAAAGTTTGGCATTTTCTCTTTTGCATATTTCTTAACTGCATTCAGCAGTGACATGTTATATTCCAAATCATTAGGAACCAGTAGAATCTCAAGAAATGATATTGCTTGGTACAGAACAAATGAAGCTCAGAGTTGCAAAGAACAGGCTGGAGCAAAACTGTAATCTAGGATGGGAGGACAAATCAAATTGATGTCTGAGTAGCCTGGAATTGGCTGCTTTCAGCTCAGCTCTTGTGCTACTCTTGCAGCTCTTTCAAGCTTCAGTTGCTGTGTTGGATAGCCTTGGTTTGAAAGACAGACATCTGCTAAGGAAGGATTTGAAATGGAGAATGTAAACCCCCTCCCTCTGAATTATTATAACTTTGAAATTAAGGGGCTCTCAGGCAAATACATGGGAGTAGGAATATCAGTTCTTTATCAGTATGTGCAAATAGGAAAAATACCAAACAAACAAACTACAACTTAATAGGAAAATTAAAATAAAATGCAGTAGTACAGAATAACCACTGACAGAGTCAGAATACAACCTGACACCCTGTCAGTCACTCAGGGTGTTGGAGCAGTCCCATTAAATGGTGGCTGCAGCCTCCTGCAGTGACAGATGTGGTTCTGTTGGAGCAGTGATCCTGTAGAAGGGTGCAGTTTTCTTCCAAAGGTCCAGTGATGATGTGGGAAGGTCTTTTTTTTCCTCTGGAATCCAGTGGAAAAAGGCTGCTCTGCTGTTCTAAGTCTCAGCTTATATCCAGGTAGGAAAAGCTTGGCTCCTCCCCACTGCCCCACCTGGTTTAACAGATGGTGATAGCATACATACTTTTGGTTACATCCTGCTTTGCAAGCCAAGACAGATACTAATTGGAAAATTCCAGTCTTGTGGAACTGCTGCTCTAGTTGGACATCTTTCTTCTGAGCTCTTGCATTTCCTGAAGTAAGAGAAGACCGCGGCTCTTTACACGTTTGTTTGTTGTTGTTGTTTTTTGTTTGTTTGTTTGTTTTGTGTTTTTTTTTTTCCAGACAGCATGGAGAAAGGAAAGCAAAGCTTTTTCTTTTGCAGAGAGAGTTGGTTGAAGAGAGCTTGAAGGCGCACAGTTGTAGGTCAGGGGACACTGAGGGTGTCAGAGGAGTTTGTGATCAGGGAAGAGAATTTCAGGAGTGGACTGAGCAAGGATGGCCTTGAGATGTCTCTGCCTCAGTTCAGTGTGAGGTGATGCAAACAGGACCCAGAGTCCTTGGAGGGAACAGGATCATCCCTTCCACTGCTGGGGTGAGCTGAGGACAGGGTCACTCATATCTGTTTGGGTCAGCTCTAAGAACCTTCCTGACCATTATTTTGGGAGATCACCTACTCAGGCACCCACTCAAAAGATAAATTTCCCTTTTTCTAATGAACCCCTTTCCACACTGGTACAATGGAAGTCCTAGAATGCCAGGTTAGAAGGGACTTCAAGGATCATCTGGTCCAACCTTTCATGGCAGAAGCAAAAGTTGGTTTGTGCTTTTGAGGTGCTGTCTTCTGTGCTATGGGGTGGCTCTGTCCAACTGTCACACTGGGGGATATCAGAGCTGACTCCTCTTGAAGGCTGTCTCCAGATTTAGGTGGGTGTCTGTTAGACTTTGGTTTATCTTCTCAAGAGTTTTGTGTCAACAATGAAATATGGTTCTCTAAAGGATGAGGTTGTGGCATCTGCTCTGGAAGGAGGAGCAGTCCAGGCTCCAAGACTGGGTTCAGCACCCTATGAAGATGGTGTTATTGTCAGGAAGCTGATAAAAGATATCAGCATTTGACCTGAATCAGTCTCCCAGGGATCGTACAGCCTCAGCCACTTAAGCAGCTCTGTTGCTTTGCTATTATTCCAAGAAATACTTGTTTTACTAAAATAACATTATATTGGTGATATTAAGTGCTGCAATTAAGGAATGAAAGTGTCTAAATATCCTTTCTGTGACAATGCATTATTACATAAATATTTTCCCCACTTTTTCTCTTTAATGCAAGTGAGATCTAAGTGTTTTGTGCTCTAAATTTAAAAAATCTCCATAACCCAGCTGTGTAAGTAAGTGTGAAAGTACTTACTGGAAATTGTTGCCTTCGTATCTTCCACATATTAATTGCTTATTTACATTAAGAGGTAAAAACAAAGAAACCCCACCTGTTAAAGTCATGATAGGTAAGTCTGAAAGAGATGAATCTTGCAGTGATAACGTAGTCCAAATAAGCAGTGCTTTGCTGTGTGCTGAAGAACTCTATCCTCTCAGTTACTAAAAATGAATTCCCCACAAATAAACACAACTCTTTACTTTTAGAGAAGTCCCATATTTTTTTTCTGTATTTAAGGAAGTAATTTAAATAATGACTTGATCATTATAATGATCATAATTCATCCTAAGATTGGTTTAGCTAATATTAACTCTAAACCTCCTTCTGTATTTGTTGTTCATCTGGAGTAAGACCCTTCTGTACTGTCTGAATTCTGGTTTAATTTCTGATGGATCATTCTCCCTGCTGGCTCTGAGGTTTGGTACTGTGGATTGCCAGAGATGTCCCTTTCTTTTTTGCATAGTCGCTATTCTTTCTCAGTAGGCAGAAGATACAATAAAGAATTCAGGAGAACCTAAAAGTTTCAGCTGTTTCTAAAATTAGGTAAAAGTTTGGTTTGCAATTATGAAAAGTAAGTTTAAACATGATCCCATATTTAATCCTATTGAATAATGGCAATACATTTTCTCATAAAAATTATAGAACTCTTATTACTTTTATCTACTGAAGGAGTTAAGGTAGAGAAACTGCAGCCCATATTCTTTTCCTTAGTGTCGATTGTTTCCAAGCGCTCTGCATTCATTCCACACGCAGCAGAGCACCAGTTCCAGAAAGGACAAACATCTTGACACACAGTGTAAGGAGCAGCCAAAACTGAGTGAGGAAAGCCTTCATCCAGAGCTACACTGGCAACTCCTGGTGCTCACCCAGAAGACTGAAATTCTGAAATTTTGCTTCTTTCCCTAATCGGTATCTTGTCACCTCAAGGGTTTTGTGTAAATCTTGTATCCTGGCTGAGAATGGTTTGCATTCCAGTACGTTTTCCCTGAACTGCATTGTTTACCAATTTTTGTTGGAATGTAGTTGTAATTGGGTTTTTTTCCCTTCCTTTCCAGATTTGTCTGCTGTAAGCTACAGCACAGCATTTCCCCTGATTTACACAGCCAGGAGTCTTTTCTCAACCAGAAAGCAATTGTTGTTAATTAGTATCACACTGCCTTAAAGAAGAGTTGTTGAGTCTTTTAATTTTGCATAGTTGATTTTATTTTAATGTCCCTACAGACTGCTTTCTCCATGAAGTTTAATGATGTTAATGATAGTAAAGTCATTTCCAATTACTGTGATACAACTTTGGTTAAGACAAGCTAAAAGGAGAATTGGGCTAGAAACTGGTGATCCTCTCTTTATTCAGTAGTTGCTTTTATTAACTAATTTAGTTGCAGGGTGTTTATGAATGATTTGGCGTGGTAAGTTTGGATATTTACCTAAAATTAAGCAATCACCTGAACTTTCTGACACAGACAATATTTCACGGTGGTAAAACTGTAGGCCAGGCTTTCTGCTTCACTTAACTTGATTTGACCTCATTGGAGGCTATTAGTTCTGCTGCTTCAAAGTGACTTCAAGTCCCATTATCTGCCATGGAAATATTCATCCACGTCCTGATCTGTTTTGAATAGAAACCCACTTGGCAGAAGAGAGAGATCACGTGCCACCCTCTCCCTCATGTTTTCTTAATTTTGTTTTTGAAGATCATGACACTGCTTCTATTGCAGTATTCCAAAATTTTTGTTATGAATAGCCTATACTTTGAGGGGAGGTAAAAAGATGAAAATACAAGGCAGCATATGTTATATTTGCATTTTTTCAATGTTCAAACATTTTCTGGCTACAAAATGAAATGACAGGGCTTCAGCACACTGAGGTTATTTGTAGAAGTAGTGCTGTCTACACTTACTGTGATAGAAAACCAGAGAGAATCAGCTCTCTGGAGCTGTTGAAGACAAAAATAGAATTGTTTTTTTTCAATCTAACTGCAAGGTCTTGCTAATGTCCCTACCCATGATTATACCATTTCTTCAACAATGCTGATATTAAACTTGGTGTGGTACCTCGCTAACTTCTAATTCCTCTGTCTCTAATGGAGTGTTACTTATTAGGTCTTGCTCTTGATCTTTTCAAAATTATCTGTTTAAACCATCTCAAATGCAGTTCTTTTCAAGACTGAAATAGGACAGATTTATCCTATTAATGCTTAACTCTTGCACACTACCTCCAGTAGGTGACACGGCTGATTAAACATCATGCATTATCTAGTGGGGATGACTCCTCACTCTCTCTGAATGTCTTGTTCTCTCTGTCACCACCTCCAACTTGCTGATACTCAGCATTGTGAGGCTGCTTTTCTTTCTGCCTTTTTTTTTTTCATTTTTTTTTTTTAAGCTATGGTCTAACCTGAGGTAACAGATGAAGCATTGTTATTTGTGTAAAAGGGCTCTTGCCTTTACGAATTAAGAAATTCTGACTGTTTCTGATATATGACTCTGTTCTCTGATAGTCATCTTGCCTTTAGGATTTCCAGAGGTTTGGGTTTTATAAAAATCAATCATGTAGTAGACCTTTTTCCATCAGACTTAGTTGAATAGTCATTAGTTGCTTCAAAAATCATAGAGTCATGGAATCACAGGAAGATTTGGGTTGGAAGGATCCTTAAAATCATCAAGTTTCATTCCCCTGCCATAGGCAGGGACACGTTCCACTCTCCCAGGCTGTTCCAAGCCCTGTCTAACCTGGCCTTGGACACTTCCAGGGATGGAGCAACCACAGAGCACTTCCTGTGAAGTTGGTGTAATCTGGCCTGCAGCAAGGGGTTCATAAAAAGGCCCATTCATTCAACAGCTGTCTGAATAAAGTATGGGATTTATACTTACTTTTTTTTTAGCCTGCATGTATCTTCATTTTAAAATCTTTCTAGTTCTTGAAGCCTTGGCAAGATTAAAGGCACTGCCTCGTGTCTCTTTAAAAGACAAAAATAGGATATTTGCCTTTGATTTATAGAGTTACAGAGTTTTGAACAAACTGCATTGATATCTTCTAATTTAGAAATATTTTATACCACATATTTTTAAATTACTCTGGGTTTTAATAAAAATTCTGCAGTGGCTTTTAATAAAAAAAAAATAGCAAAGCTGTTCTGGGAGCCACTTTGATAATCCACATCCATCAGATGGGATCAGCTGGACAGCACAGCATTATGTGCTGTGTTCTGCTGCAGGCATACGTGGGATGGAGGCCTAAAGCACAAAAAGCAAACACTGGATACTCAAGGAACAGGTCATGAGAAGTGAGAAGGGGACACTAGGCACTTAAAATTAGGTGGGCTTTTGGAAGAAATAAACCCAGAAACTGAAGGCCCTTGATTAAAAACAAACAGTGTGAAGAGATTTCAAGATTATCTCAAGACAAATATCCCTTGAATATCCTGTGACAATCCTATATTATGCTTTTCCTTTGAATTAGCTACCTGATCCAATCATTTTTTTTTCTTTTCAAAGGTCCAGCAAAGCATCTAAAATAATTTGCACTCAACTATTCTGAGTTGTATAAATATTTGATGACATGAACTCCTGTGGGCACTGCAATAATTATACAAATTGTAATGCTAATCCATGGTATCAATAATGCCTTTGGAGAAAATAGCATTATATACTTCAGTCCCAGAGAATAATAACAATATTAACGCAGCACTGACACTTGGCAGAACTGCCTCCCCAGCCTGTGTTCACTTGGCAATTGGAATTGCAAAGAAGCAGGGAAAGCAGACATTTCTGGCTGCAGTTCTGCTTCCAGAGTGGCAGAAAGAATTTGGTATTTAATGATATGCAAAGTGTTGTTCCTGTTTTATTGTAGTATACTATACATGCCTTGGAGCATGACTTAGAGTAATTTAACAACTGGAATAATAGGCGTTTGGGAAGAAACTAATTTCATAGGAAGGCAGATCACAGGCACTAGGCTTGTTCATATAAATGTTGCCTTGTCATGCTTTGTGACATCGCACCTCAAGCTAGCAAGAGGATGTGGGGGGCAGCATCCCTCAGTTCAGACTGGATGATCCACTTGAGGAAGCACCGTCATTAGTAAATGTAAACACGGTCCCTCAACTTTACAGATCCACATCAAAGAACAAAAGGTTGCATTTTTTCTTAGTTTTTCTCTGGCTGTCAGTTTGGACTCTTGTACAGGTTTCCCTGTGGCTGCCCCATCCCTGGGAGTGTCTGGGGCCAGCCTAGGTGGGCTCAGTGACCTGAGACATTGGGAGGTGTCCCTGCACATGGTAGGGGCTGCAATGGGGTGGGCTTTATGAGGTCCCTTCCAACCCAAACCCCTCCGTGAGATCCCAGGATGGGTGAGGCTGGAGGGTCCCCAGGGGCTGCTCTGGTGCCACCTCCTGCTCCAGCAGGGCCATCCCAGAGCACAGGGCACAGCAGAGTGTCCATGGGGCTCTGGAATATCCCCAGGGAGGAGAATCCACAGCCTCTCTGCACACTCTGCTCAGGGCTGGCCACTGCCCAGGGCAGAAGTTGTGCCTCCTGTGCAGGGGCAGTTCCTGGGCTCAGCCCTGCCCGTGGCTCTGGGGCCATTGCTGGGCCCTGGAGCAGAGCCTGGGACTGCTCTGCCCTCCCAGAAGGATGGATGCTGAATCCCTGCAGGATTCAGGTGAATCCCATTGGCACTTGTGGGTGTCTAACTGGCAGGGCAGGTCATTAACCATTGCCTCCTGCATTGTGGGGAGCTGGAACAAGAGCGTGTTTAAGATCCCTTGCAACCCAGGGTGTTCTGTGATTCCATGGGGGCTTCACTCAGTCATCAACTTCCAGCTCTAGGATCTGGCTATTCTGAGCTTTGGTATTAAAGTGAGGCAAAAAAGGCATGAAGTAGCTCAGCCTTTCCCTCATCCCATGACACCGTCCTGCCCTCTGCATCCAGCAAAGGATGGAGGCTCTCCTGAGCCTTCCTTTTGTTGCCAATGCCTTTATGCGAACCTTTGCTCATTATCTTTACCTACAGTGGCCAAATTGAGTTCCAGTTTGGCTTTGGCCCTTTCAGTTTTCTCCCTCCATAATCTCCCAACATTCTTTTAATCCCTCCAAGGTACTTGCCCCTCCTCCAAAGATGATAGACTTTTTTTCCCCCCCTCAGTTCCAGCCTGAGCTCTCTATTTAAGGAGTTTCCAGGCCTGCAATTACAAGAAGTCTTCTTCCTTGACAAAATATATATTCTAGAGCTTTAAATGATTATAAAAAATACCTTTCTGTGAGATGCTTATGTATCCTTGCTTAATGAATAGGATAACCATATAAAATAGGGAGAACATAATTTGGAAAAATCAATATAACCAGCTTTCAATCATTGGACTTTATAATATCTTGATATGAATACCTTGCTGTAAAAAAACCCCACATATTTCCTAAATCAAATAAGAAATCAAGACTGAAAATGGTATATTCTTGCCATTTCTGTGTTACTATAAAGATTTCAGGGTGTCTGAGGATGTAATAGGAAAGATGCAGTAGGAGATGGGTGTTATATTCTATCCTGAATTTTGTTGCAGTTGCCATTTTTGGTGAATATTAATTCAGTTTTATGTGACACCTCTCTTGAAACATTAGAATTCAACGATATAATGAAATTCAGAGTAGAACATGGCAGTGCTCATTTGAGGCCTGTTTATCATATTCCCGTCAACTGAATAAAAAAGATCACTTAGGAAATATTTTAGGTGAAATTATAAATTAGTTTTCTATGTGTTCATTTCTGTCACCCGCTTCCCGCAGACCACGGGGTCCCTGCCCCTCTACTACGTGTGCCACCCTATATGTCCAACCATCTAATATCCTGTGAGCTCCAGTGGACCAAGTGCATCCCGTGTGCTACTTGCCTGGAGCTGGCGTTTGCACACCCAGATTGCAGACAAATAATCTGGCCAAAGCAGTTATGAGGATGGCACTGCCCTTCCCCCTCTCCTTCCTTGTTATTCAGTCCTCTGTTGTCCTTGGTCCTGTGGTCACTGATGGTCCCAGGAGGAATTGATTGATCTGCTGAACTTGCTGCAGAGCATGTCTCTCTCAAAAACTCCTAGAGCCACGGGAGTGAGGTGTATATCCCAGACTCTTCCCCGTTTGTGAGAAACGAAGCTCACTTTTAGAATTTCAAAGGTTTATTAAACCTTAACAAAAACACAACAAAAGACTGAATAAGGAGAAAGAGCAGCACTGGGAGCCCAGGACTAAACTACCTTGTGCTCACCTCCAGAATGGATGCTCTGACTTTTATACCCCCAGGCCCTCCCAAAGTCTTGTTGGTTAACTCCTTCTCTGCCATCCACTGCTGGAGATTGCTTCCTTACACCCTGACTGGAGGTCAGCTGCAGCACCAAGCCACCAACCTCCCCAAATGCCCCCACCACTCTGGCTATCCCATGGTCACAATACAAGGGGAAGGGGACTAGGGGAGGATATATTGCAATAACATATACATATATCCACAAAATTATCATACACACAGTATTCATCCTCTAATTGTGACAGTCACCCATCACAGTACTCATCTATAATAATGGGGAAAGCCCTGGGATCCTCAGGAGCGGTGATGTCCTATCAATGAGGAAGTTAAGAGTTTGTCAGGACAAAACCTGGCTAAATCACAGAATCATGGAATCTCAGAATGGTTTGGTTGGAAGGGACCTTAAAAATCATCCAGTGCCACCCCCTGCCATAACCAGGGACACTTTCCACTGTCCCAGGCTGCTCCAGCCCCAATGTCCAACCTGGCCTTGGGCACTGCCAGGGATCCAGGGGCAGCCACAGCTGCTCTGGGAATTCCACCCTGTGCCAGGACCTGCCCACCCTGCCAGGGAACAATTCCTAATTCCCAGTATCCCATCCAGGCCTGCCTTTTGGTGGTGGGAAGGCATTCCCCCTTGTCCTGGCACTCCATCCCTTGCAAATAGCCTCTCTCCATCTTTCCTGTCACTCCTTCAGGTAAATCCTAGGGTCAGTTGTTTGTTGTGTATGTGCTGCCTTCACTGTTAGACTCTTCAACAGATTTCAAGAGTTTTCAGTCAGCTATATTTCTGAAGTTTTTCAGTGAAAATCCCCTAAATTTCTACGTTTGTTGCCAAACTTGTTGTATTGTGATGATTTCTTGTGTACTTTGCCATGACACTGTATCTCTGAAAGAATATTTAATCAAAAAGCTACCATGCATGGAAAGGAGCATCTCTTTCACAGGCCAGGTGAGATCTCAAGGTCTGTAGAACCCTCTGCTCTCCTCTCCCTTTTCACAAAGTTCAGGTGTGCTGTCTGCACTGATTCCTTTGACCTTTCTGCTCTTTTTAACTCTTTCCTTGCTTGCTTCCCACTGGAAACAATCTAGCATATTCTCTGCTCCTGTTATTAACCACTGCTGGTCCTTTCAGATTGGCATAAATTCACAGAATATCCTGAGTTGGAAGGAACCCACAAAGATCATGGAGTACAACTCCTGGCCCTGCACAGGACTTCTCATTATTCATCCTTTCTCACCTTATCTACAGGATTCCATTTCCCCCCCCCCCCCCCCCCCCCCCCCCCTTCCCCCCCCCCCCCCCCCCAGATGAATCTAGAGATTCATCCTAGTGTTATGGTTATTGGGTTTTTAATTTATTGTATATTTGCCAGTTTTAACTTCTGGATTTTTTTTTCCCTCTCCCATCTCTCCTGCCACAATGACACAAGCATAGGGAAAAGTGAGCTGCACCCCTGGGGGTTTACAGAGCTTTGGTGTTTCCTGTGTGGGACAGCTGGCTTGTCTCCACTTGCAATAACATTTCATTCAGGAGAAACGTGGTTTAAGGCAAACTGTGACAGGCCATCACTTCACACTCGTGGAAGAATAAAGAATAAAGGAGATAGTAATGATGTCTGAGGAGAGGATCTGCTGCCAAACCCTTCTGAGGAGGTTCTGTGACCACCTGCCATCAGCTCCTGTGAAGCACAGGGGTCCCACACTGTGTTTTGTTTCTGTACACAGAGAACGTGGGGTGGCCCAGATGTACCAGGTCCAGATTTTTAGGGGGTCTGTGGTTTCCCCGTTATTATCCAAGGTCATGGCATGGAATTCTGCATAAAGTGCCTATATGGCTTTTTCCTTCCTGTTGCTACTGTCCTGGAAAGTGATGTTAAACTCCTCATCGATCTGTGTGGGAGCTCAGCTGGGCTAGCTCCAAAATGATCTTGAAAGTCCTACTGGTTCTCCCCACACTTTGATTTATCCAGTCTATTCTGGCCATTTCCAAAGGGCAATTTCAATCCCTAATGGAAGCCATTGGTATTTTCAAATGAGGCACCTTTTAAAATGTGAAAGTAGCTTGGAGAATAATTCCTGGTAAAGTAAATGTTGAGTGTTAGCTTTTTGTTGTTGCTGTGCAGAAAAATACAGTTTTGCTTGGGGTCGATAAGAGATTGAAAAGTGTGGGTAATAATAAAAGCTGAAGTGGGAGTTACTTTAATAATGGGATGTCATGTGTAAGCCTATAAAATAAACAGTAATTATCACATTTGAGGAACGACTCTGTTAGAATTCTCATTGCTCTTGACAGCTTCATCTGTACATCAAGCCTTTCTGAAATATGCACTTTCTTGTTCCTAATGAGCAAACAAATGAAACAGGAATTCTTACCCTGATAGAAGGTGTTGATTTCAACAAAACCTGAACAAAAAACTAGATAAAAGAGAGACAGAGCAGTGGACTGCAGGATTAGTTCTTGCTAACACATTTTGCTTTTGCAGAGCAAGATAAAAAACAGCACTGTAGTTTTATTATTTATGGTTTTCCTCCATCTTTTATATGGCACATGTTGAAGGAAGGGGGCTTTATGTATTGCAGCAGAAAATGAGAAGTTTAAAGAGCAGTAGTGGATTCAGAATAAAACTGTAGATTTTGCAAAGACACGATAACATCTCACGATTGTGAATCATAAACTTGGGTGCGGTAGACAGGTAAAAGAATTATAAAAGAAAGGCCTTATGAAATCAGGCCTAGCTCTGCTAAATTGCCAAAGGCTTCTTCTACTTTCAGTTAAAAGTTCCCATGTGAAGCTATTTTGAGAGTGAGAGGTCATTGACACAACAATCTACTCTGAGGGTGAAAACAAATGCTATTTGCACAATTTGCAAATAACAAGGGATTTGTCCCACCAGAACCAGTAGAAAAAAATGTAAACTTACTAAAACTACGGATGTTTGATAGATATGCAAAATAGCATGTACCAACCAATACACTAGGTAGAAATTTATTGTCACCCAATCAAGTATGATTCAGTGCCTTCTGATAACCCTAGAAAATATAACCTATACAATAAAAATTCAGCTTTCTGCATGAAGAAAATGGAGTCTCAGCTGATGTTTTCCAATAATTGGGTATATCAGATTCAGAGGAAATAGTGGGCATTTTCTTATGTTTTTATTCTTTTATTCTCTATGTCATCACACACTCAACATTTAATGTAAATGCCATCAATACTCATCCTTTGAGGAATATCTTTAATGTTAAACCACAGATTTTTTTTTCCAAATATAAATATATCTGAGAAAATAATCTACAGCTGTTTGCTGTATGTCTTTTATAACTTTTATTTAATAAGTTTTAGATTTTGTTCACCATTTCCAGTGGAATTTAGGTGGGTTTTGCATTATTGAGAGAGGTTGAAAGTGTAACACTAATTCCAGTAATGCAAAAAGCTCTTTGTTTTATCAAAATGAGCTTCATGAATACCTAATTTATAATGAGAATGTATTTAATTTGGCAGTCAATAACATATGCTTGGTTCTAAGAAAATTAACTTCAATAGATATTAAAAGTTGTTTCAAAATACGTAACATATCTTCTACACATTATTTCTGAATTTAGACTTCCGAGGCTAAGAGAGTCTAGAGTCTGAGTTGAGGTGTGTCAAGAGATAGGAAGAGTTAAATCAAGGGAAGAATGGAGCAGCAAATAAGTTGCTGGAATCACATTATACAGTCCCTTGGAAAGAGTTTAGCCACGTTATGAATTTTCTTCTTTTATGTGGGGCAGTAAGTCTGTGAGCTTGAGGTGCTGTGTGAGAAGAGCAGGTAGGGCACACACCACACAGGTGGGATCAGGATGCCAGGTGGTTTTTCTTAATTTTTTGTTTGTTTGTTTGTTTGTTTGTTGAGGAAATATATCTTCAGTAAAAGTGAATTCGGTGCACCGACTTCGTTCACAGGGAATGGCAAAGCCATTGATTTAGATGTCAGCAGGGTTACAGACTTCTCTACAGGTTGTCTGAATTAGCCTTGCGTCCACGGGCACGCTCTGGTGCAAAGGAAAACGAGATGTGCCATCCAACAGGACACAAAAGGGGCTCGGTGTTGGCAGAGCGGCGAGGGAGGAGCAGCAAAGGGCAGGAGCAGTTCGGCTGAGCCCTGCACCGGGCACAGGGACCCCTTGGCTGGGCAGGGCGGTCCCTGGGCACACCGCAGGTGCCACCCCGGCAGGGCTGATCCCGATGGCAGGGCTGATCCCGATGGCAGGACTGATCCCGGTGGCAGGGCTGATCCCGATGGCAGGGCTGATCCCGGTGGCAGGGCTGATCCCGGTGGCAGGACTGATCCCGATGGCAGGGCTGATCCCGGTGGCAGGACTGATCCCGATGGCAGGGCTGATCCCGGTGGCAGGGCTGATCCCGATGGCAGGGCTGATCCCGATGGCAGGGCTGATCCCGGTGGCAGGGCTGATCCCGGTGGCAGGACTGATCCCGATGGCAGGGCTGATCCCGATGGCAGGGCTGATCCCGGTGGCAGGGCTGATCCCGGTGGCAGGACTGATGCCCACAGCGCCAGGGGAAGCGGCAGCAGCGCACCTGCGTTCCCAAAGCTGTTTGTCACCCTGCTCGGCACAAGCGGGTGTTAAATCAGTCGCGGTGACAGCCCGGCGGTGGCAGGCTGGGCTGTCACTGATGTCGCCCCAGGGCAGGGGTCTCAGCGCCTGCAGCCAGCCCCAGGGCTGCTCTGGCAGCACGGAGGGGACAGCACGGACTCCGCAATTCCCTGGCAATTACACTACAGCGCGAAGCCTTGCGCAGCACAGATGCTTTTTGGATAAGGACAATGTTTGAGCTAAATCTCTGATGTGGAGCTGCAGCACCAGAGGCGTTGCATTGAAGGCACGGGTGGCAGCAGGACACGGGTGGCAGCGGGACACCGGTGGCAGCAGGACACGGGTGGCAACAGGGCACGGGTGGCACCGGGACACGGGTGGAAGCAGGACACGGGTGGCACCGGGACACGGGTGGCAGCAGGACACGGGTGGAAGCAGGACACGGGTGGCACCGGGACACGGGTGGCAGCGGGACACGGGTGGAAGCAGGACACGGGTGGAAGCAGGACACGGGTGGCAGCAGGGCAGGCTGCAGCTCCATCAGCTGCAATCAGAGTGCAGCACCTCAGCCATTCATTTCCCCCCACGGACCTGGCTCTTGGCCCCAGCTGCAGAGAGGGAGGCGAGCTCAGATGTTCCCACTCTGGAATGTGGCCCTGAGTGCTGAGGGAGGGGACCGGGGCCAAGCACTGCAGATGGCACAAGGGGCTGTAAAGCCCCAGAGGCGTCTTCCTGGGCAGGGTTTGATCAGTAGGTCTCTGGAGGGAAGAGCCATATCCGAAATCTGAGGAATCTGGGGAGTTTGTCTTCAGCTGTGCTCGGCTATTCAGCGAGACGTCGGGGAATGTGCAGCTGGAGCACTGTGGCAGGTGACTGGTTTGGGTTTCCTGCTGGTCCTGACACAGCTCCCAGGCACTGGAACACGGTCTGCAGCTCCCTGGGTGTATTTCCCCCAGTGAAGTGTTTTAACCTCTATGATGGTGTCTTCATACAGCATTATTTTTGTTGTGGAGGTTTCCTTTGCATCTTTTGTGGTGAAGATGCTAAAGAAAAACAAAGAAAAACACCTTAAAGCCAGGGCAGGTTACACACAAGGAGGTTGATGTGCTGTGGAAGCCTGGAAGGAACAATCACACAGGACTGAAACACTCTCCTGAATATACTGACCTCATGGATTGATATTTTTCGTGGTTTGCGTCAATCCCCATCCCTACTCAAAGCTTTTTAATGTTCCAGAGAGCCAAATACAAAAGCAGAAAGGAGAAGAAAAATCAAGGCAACAAATTAGTTGTGGTTTTGAAAGGATGAAATGGGGAAACAGAATGAATGCTAGGCCACTATTCCTAGTATGATATACCAGGAATCTTGTGTCCAAGTTCAACTCTCTTAGCTTCAAAGATTTTCATGAGTGCAGAAATCTCACCTGACTGTGGGCTGGGAGTTTGTGCTGGTTCACTGTAACACATAACTATTTGCACTTTAGCCATGCAATGGAATCTCTGCAAAAACAGTTGTGATAAATCAGGGGCAGAAGACAGGACCTCACTAAACCCTAAGGGTTGAGAATATCTTGGCTATTCCACACCGTGTCAGGCAGTCAAGCCTAGGCTCTGGTTGTGCCTTCTTTTCACAGGTTGGCTTCCTGTGAAATATCTAGATCCAGTCTAGAGCCATCTGGATCACAAAACTGGGAAACTCTGATGTTTTCTGTAGCAATTATCAAGGGCACATCTACAGGTGGGGTGGAGAAATGATTGAGAGCAGCCCGGAGGGAGAAGAGAACAAGGCTGGGTGGGATGTTGGGAATTAGGAATTGTTCCCTGGCAGGGTGGGCAGGCCCTGGCACAGGGTGGAATTCCCAGAGCAGCCCCTGGATCCCTGGCAGTGCCCAAGGCCAGGTTGAACACTGGGACACTGGGAGGTGTCCCTGGTTATGGCAGGGGTGGGGCTGGGTGAGCTCTGAGGTCTCTTCCAAACCATTCTGAGATTCTGTGATTCTAATTCCAGTGGAGGACGTTTGTTTTCCAAATGTCTTCTTTTCAGCTGTTCACACATAATGAAAGCAACTGTCTGTGGTGCTTGCATTTCTTTTCAGTCAAGGTAATATCTATCCTTTGCTTCCCCCTTTCTAAAAGTAAGGATCATCCCACATGTAGTGATGCTGTAAGTCTGCAGTAAATCCTACCTGAATTCACAAACCCATGGGAGTTAGTTTGCATTTGAAGGAGAGGTGCTAGTTTTTCTTTTTTAAAATTAACATTCAGAGATGTAAGTCTTATTTACCAATGTCCTGCTGTGTTGAGAATAACATTAATATATGACATAGCTTCAACTAAGCTAAGATTTCTATCTGATAATTATTTTTTTCCCACCTGAAATTTTCAGTCCCTCACAGAGAAAATACTTTGTATTATACAATGGAGTTTAAAAAGCCACAAACTGATCTGGATTTGTGGTGCGTAATTTCTAGTAATTTTTATGTATATTAATGTTAAATCATGTTCTTGATTTCCATAAATGACCCACATAACATGCCAAATTTCTTCCACATTTTAAACAGCCTTGGGTTTTGATGAACAAAAATTGATAGGTATGAGATGAACAAAAGAATACTGATGACACATAATATAAGCCTTGATCTAAAGTTGTGAACTTGTCAGATGATCTGCCAAAAATGGATTATTTTCTGAAAGTTTGAAATATGGCTGAGAAGCCTGCTGGCCATTATTCAAAGCCTTTAATTTATTACATTGATGCTGTTAGACAAGTGATAATCATAGGCTTTAATTTCCTGCAGAATTGGGTATAGGTGTAGAATGTTTTATATAATTTAATATGCAAAAATCCTTCAGATCAGAGAATGGAATTTCTATCTGTTTCACTACAGGTTGTCTAATCTGACATATATTGGTATTAATCCACTACATAAAACTGGAATTTTCCTAGACCTCTGGTATTTCTTTGCATTCTCAATGTTCACACTTTCAAAAAATGTCTATGTTCAAGTTCATGTCCATCTTCAGTATTAAACAAACTGTAGTATTTTGCTTCATTAAATGCCTTATAATTTTACTCTGCATTCAAAATACTCTTGTTCTTCACTCAAGCTGGATTGTTGAGATCTGTGGTGGGTTGCACCAATCATAAACTTGTTGATTCTCTTGTCTTTTTCTATAGTTAATAATAACCCACAGCACTGTTCCCAATGTGACAGTCATCCAGCACAGATAATTGCTTTTTTGTTATGGGTTTTTAGATTCTGTTTGTGTACTTTTGTCTTCTTTTGCAAGAGATAAAAAGACACTTGGTCCCCAGGGCATGGCTCTCCTGGCCCTGACAGTGCCTGAGCAGCTGAATAGAACTGATAATCTTTGGCATTTACCAATAGGTTAATTTTACTCAGCTACATATGGGGTTCCAAGAACAGTAGATTTCCAAAGATTTTAATTTTTTGAATGCTTTTGTGAAAAATATTTCATGAAAAATGTTTTAAGCTTAGCACCTTACTTCAAAGCAGATTTTCCCTCTGCAGGTTTACAGAAAACTTTCCATTTCCTTCCTGTGTGTTTTTCTTTTTTTTTCTTTTTTTTTTTAATATTTTTTTAATTAAATATTCTTTACAACATGGAGAACATGCTAAAAATATTTAATGAAACGTGTCAATCCAGCCTGGAGAAGAGGTGGTTTCTTACGTGTGGTCCCTGAAGAACCTACAAGAAAGATGGAGAGAAACCATTGACAAGGGATGGAGTGACAGGACAAGGGGGAATGCTTTCCCACTGCTGGAGGGCAGGGTTACGTTGGATATTGGGAAGGAATTCCTCCCTGTGATGGTGGAGAGGGATTTCACAATCACAATAATTTCGTGGTCTTTAATTTATATTACTCAAGAATCTAATGTAGTATCTTAGCAAGTGAAGCATTTTTCTACTTAATGTGTTTTTTGGTGGACTGAGAGTATAAAAGGATCTGACTTCACATTGTAGAATGGAACAGGCTATGTCTGTTTGTAAGTAAAAGCTAATGTTTTGCATTTTAACAGGGAAGGAAATGAACAGTGGCACTAAAACCACATCTGCCAGAGCAAAGCCTAGTGGCAAAAGTTGCCTCTTGTTACAGTGATGACAGTATCCAGATGTCACACAGTTAGGGGCATTTGCTAAAATCTTTTTGAAGTAGGAACACCTGTGACCGTCAAAAGTGATAAATATTAGATAATAAAATGCATTCTTGGTAGGAGCACAGTGTAACCAACACAGTCAGGGATAGAGCAATCACATTCCCTCCCCTTCCCTTCAAAACACTTGCTTGCCCCTGTTTGTTCCTATTTATATAGTGCTGAATCTTCGAGGGACTCCTACTTTGCTTTTTTGCAGCTCTTTTATACTACATGGTTTAATTGCTATTGCTATTACTGGTTTGCCATGTGCTTTCCTGGGGTGTTTTGGGGGGCTTTTGGGGGGAGTTTTGCATGTGGGGTTTCTTCTTGTTGTTTTTGTTGTTGTTCATGTTTTTAGACTGTTATTCTGCAGAAGCAACGTTCACATGTCTGGAGCTTCAGATTTGGGTAACCACTGGGAACTGAGGATGTGGTTTTTTGTGTAGCTGCACATTTGCTTGGGGCCTGATGGGTGCTGCCCCAATAAAAGTAATGAAATTGGATGCACCCATTGCCATGAGCAACATTTAAGCACAAACACTTGAAATGTCATTCTGTGGGCATTGCTCTCCTCACTTTCAGTGAATCTGAAGCAGAGTTTTAGGCTGTTGTGGAAACAGAGCCTACAGCATGTCTGAGTTCTTTAATCATTTGAAGATGGCCTCATCTAAAGCATAAAAATCCCAAAACAACACAACGAATCCCTTTGTTTTGCAGTGGACCATAAAAGCTTGCCCACTTGCAATCCCTCCTTCTGGAGAGTTAACTGGAGCCATTCCTAGCTGGGATATGCTTTGCCTCCTCCTTACAGCTTTGAAGCTGCTGGTAGCTCCCTCCCTCTGCTCTCCAAGCAACAAAGAGGGCAGTAAAGCACCGTCCTCTCGCCATGGAGGAGAATGTCGTCTTTGTAATCGCACTGCTTTCAAACGTGCTCCTTCAGTTCCAAGAGAATTTTTTCTGAGTATCTGTATTTAAATAGAAATGGATGCAATTCTGCATTTCAGGGGAAACAAATATGATTACAACTTTTAGTTTTTGAATAAAAATGAAATTGCTGAAGTCCCTGCAGTATCAAAATCCACTGTTTCTGTTTGACGCATCAATAGTGACCTCTGGGGTTGCTGTTCTGCTTCTCAAGGGGATTTTGTCTCTGCTCGTTTGGCTGGACTCCAGCTTTGGATGACTATTTCAAGGTTGCAGTTTGTTTATTTTTTTATCCAGAGACAGGGGAGATCAATCCTAATCTATAGAGAGACTGAATCTCAAATGCCAGAGTGCCAGAGGCTTGACCCTCAGGAGTGCTGAGCGCTCGGAGCTCGCGGGCTCTCGTGTGGCACCTCAGGGGTCACACCTGCCCTGCCACGCTCTGCTGTGCCCTGGCAACTGAATTCATCTCGCACTTTGCTTTCAGAGCAGAGGATTTTCTTCCAATGGACACAGGTGAATTCTGTCTTTCCAAGTAAAGTGGATAGTAGCATTCACGAGTCTGTCTTCATCCTCAAAGGTAATGTTTGAGACTTCCTCAATGTTTTCCTTTTATTCTTAGACTGTTTTCCACTAGTCTGTTCTGCTTTTGCATGCTGTGATCCTTTGTTTTCTACATTAGCTCTGAAATATAAGAAAACCAGGTTACTGCTTCAGGCAGCAGCTCCTTTTTTAGGAACTAACCTTTGGTCTTTAGTGGACTCGAGGCAGTGTTGAAGAACAGAGGGCACTACTGTTCTGGGTGTTGTCAGCACCAGTAAAGAGAAACACAAACTGATTCATTTCTTTCTGCTTCAGATTAATCCTGAAAACATTTTCCTGTGGTCACCCAAGTGGAGGTCTCCCTCCACCTCCCTGGTGCTCCATGACCTTTAGCAGTCCCAAAAGGAGGCTCAGCACTGGTGACAGCTGGGAGATGTCAGCAGAACCTGAGTGAAAATATCCCAGCACAGCACTTCTCCAGGATGACTGAAATCCTATTTTGGGAGACGATAACATCATAACCTTTTAATTTTCCTTTCTATTTTTTTCCTGGGTGGCAGATTGACAAGCCTAGAGGACGAGGCTGTCTATTCATAGAGCAGGTTTGGCGTGGGCAGCAGCCCCACTGCTCCCCACACCGCCCTGCTGGTGTCAGCCCTGGCCTGGGGAGCTGCTCCTGAGCCCAGGACCGCAGCCAGCAGTGCAGAGCCCTTCTCCTGCTGCGCCTGCCCAGGTGACTGATGCTCAGTGCCACAGCACAAGTGGCTCTGCAGAGCCAACAGCTCCTCCCAGACATTGCATTGATCACTCACCAGCCGAGCTGCTCTGAGCTTGCACTTCCAAACAACCATCTGATTTCCTGCCCCAGCCAATCTTTTTCATTCTGTCGCCAGTCTTTGGTGCTCTTAACCGCTGCTTACTTCAGATGGCATAATTAAAATCTAGGAGCAGAATGTGGGTCTTCCCTCGTGCAAAATTATTTTAAGTATTACCAGTATATTCAAATAAATCAGAAAATATAGTTTTACAAGTCGTTGTTTATTTAATTTTCTTTAATACAGGCAGCAGGTTATAACACAGGTTAAGAAAAAGATACACCATAAATTAACCTTTGCAGTTTATTTTTCTCTTTGATGAGTAGTTCCCCTTCTCTAATCCTTATTTTCAGTGTGGATGTTAGCACCATCTCCATTTGTTGTATGTGAAAGATAAGGCTTCCTGATAATGAAGATATTAGTCAACTACCAGAACTGCTGCTTCTGAGTGTTTTATTATAGAAGAGACCGTGCACAAGGAGAGTGATTCTACTGTCCTTGCTCTTGCTGGTGGGGATTCTCATCCACTGCCTCTGAGAATGAGCAGCAATAAAGAATATCCAGAACCAAGGTAGGATAATAGCTAATAATTTCCTGAATGGTCAAAGAAAGTTTTAGGGCAAATTTAGAATGGTATTACTATCTCAGCTTTAATGATACGATCCTTTATATTAATTTAAATTTCCTCAAATTCTAAATATTCTTGTGGCCTCCACTCTTAGCCCACACAAAGCTGCTAAGACAAGGTACCTTTCCAGGCTAGAAAGAGCCATCAGTCAGCAGCACACAATAGATATCAAAGACATCCCACTTCTAAAGGTATCATTAATACCAGCGTAGAACAAAGTGCACTGCAGCTTTTCATACTTCATCTGAAAGAAAACCACAGTCAATCCCACCTTGCCTAGCTGAGGAGGAAGGGATGTATGCACTCTAAGGTTTCTCAAGGATGAGCACAAATTATGTCTGTTCAGGCAGTGTTACTTGGCTTTCTATTTGCTTATGGATCACTCCAGTTATTCCTTTAGGAAATAAAGCATTATACTGTCAGTCTTCAAAAATATGTATTGTTAACATTAGCTTTACTTTACATTAAACATTTGAATTATATATGAGACAACTCAGGGCAAGGGTGTGCAGTGAGCTGCGGTGTGGAGACTGGAAGTCTGTGTGAAGGCACTTTGAGGGAGTTTTGTGTGAAGACCCTACACCTGGCCAAGCACGTCTGGGCTCAGCTACAAAGGAAATGACAAAGCCTGTCTTAGTCGCAGTGACTGCAGCGGCCGACTTTCCAGAAGGAAGGTTTGCAAACATCACACCCAGCCCTCTGTGCACGCTGGTGTGGTTTGGGAGGACAGAGCCTGGGGATCCTGCTGGGAATCACCCAGAGGTGAAAAGGAAAGGCAGAAGTGCCGTGGGAAAGCTTCCTCAGCTGGGTGGTTCCAGCCCTCCTGCCTCTGCTGGCAGCATCTGCACACCTTCCCTGTCAGCCCAAACGCACGGACAGAGGGTGAGGCAGGGGCCCTTCCAGAACGCGCTCAGGTGCGTCCCTGAAGCACACCCAGGTGAAATCCTGCTGGGGGCACAGCTGGCACTGGTTGTCACAGAATTTTCCACATCCCCTTCCCCTTGCTGGGCTGTACCTGTGCCTAGGCACGCTGCTTTACTGCACATTTCAGTGGTGAGCCATTTGGACCCACGGTATGTATTTTATTCCTCATTTGTTCTGCAGATTAAGCTTTTTATTTGTGAGCACAGTGTCGCTTTTCACTATTCTGTACCTTGCCAGGCAGAAAGAGTTGCCTTATTTGTGGAAACTTTAAAGCACAGTAAAACATAACACTAGTGGAATCTCTCATGTTATTTCTGCAGCCTCTTGAGCCTTAGTTAAGTGAAGTGATAGGATATGACACTGCTTTTTGTTGTTTTTGGTAACTTTTCCAAGTAAACAATCTCTTGGAAATAAGGTATGACATTATTAGGCAGGTACTGAAGTGAATGCTCAGTGCTTGTTTGCTTTGTAGCATTGTTTTACTTGTGCAGTGAAAAGAAAAGAATATTGTGGCAATGTGAGTGGCAGCTACACATAATGGAATATGTGTTTATCCCTGTTTGTGTTTGCAGCATCAGGAGTGTTAATTAGAAGACTCTATCTCCTGTGCAGCCCTAGCTGCTATATGTAAATAAATGTTACCTAGTTTGAGGTGAGTTATCCCAAGTGTAAACAAGCAAACCAGACTTAGTTCAAACTTTTTGATAATTCACAAGATTATTCTTTTGCTAAGATCTGATTTGTATGATTCTTTAATATTCTGCACAGAATTTGGACTGCATAATGGCAGTACTCCTGCCAGCAGCCCTATGCATCTGTCTATCAAAAAATAACATTTCTGTAATTACAGGATGGGTGATGGTGGATACAGGGGCGGGAAATGCTGAGGGACAGCAGGAAGACAATCATAGCAACAAAACACACAATCTACAGAAGTCAGAAGAGTATTACAAAGATAAACAGAAACTTGTGAGAATTAGATCAGACTAAGCATTATTGTGGTAAACAGAAGGAATGCTTTAACTGCAGAAAGCACAGTAACTGAACTGAGAGGGCCTTAGAATTTTGTGTGCTTGCAAATGAAGAGAATTTCCACTAAAGCATCATTAAATTGTAGCCTCTGATAAATCTGAAATGCTGATGAGTTAGATTTGATTTGTCACTGTTTGCCATTTGATTTTAATCAGTGTTTCTGTGAGTGAGTGCAAAACCTGGGTTTTCAGGGGAAAGCTGAGACAGGCAGACTCCCTGGCTGTGGGGTTTGTGTGCACAGCCAAGGCAGAAAGGGTGACTGGAACACACTGAAAAAAACAGAAATGCTGCTTTGAAGTGCCATAACTAGAGGGGAACATTAAAAGTTTTGGAGGTATGCCAGAAAAATAAACTTCTTTCTGGGAGGAGGCTGAATTTGGGTTGATTCAGAAGCTTTTTGCTTTAACTCTTCTGCTGTGTGTAGAATAATTAGAAAAATCTAGAGAGATGAGGTGAGCTGAATTGATGTTGAGAAAAGAATCTGTGACATCTCCAGAGGGACGCTGGGAGGACTGCACCCCTTTGCAAAGCTTGTAACCCCTAATCCTTTGCTATAAAATTGATCCTTTATGCTGTTTGCAAGGTGTGGATTTCCTGAGGATTCCCTGGGAGTACCCAAGTGCTGCTTTCGCCCCTGTGTCCTGTCAGGGACAGGATGCTCAATGGAATGCTACAAACATGGACAAAGTTGATTTGTGCTGGATTAATTCAAGTTCATCAGCACAGAGAGAGCCAAGCTAGACCTAAGAAAGAAGAGTAACTGAAGAAAAATGCTTAGCAAAGACACAGCCCCTACCAGCCCATCCTAGCAGGGAGCTGAGGCTTGTGGAAATACAGATTGTTCTCTCCTGAGAGCTGACCTTGAGTGGAGGAGGTAACATGGCTCCTTTCTCACTTTCTCTGTATTTGCATGGCTATTAAAAAAAAAAAAGCCCTTCCTTTTTTTTCCTGTATCTTAAAGGCATTTTACTAATGTAATAGATAAAAAAGAAATATGTTAAATAAAAACATTTATTAGAGGACATAATTTTAAATATTTAATGATATAATTAAGTCTTATTAATGTAATGGTCTTTATTCTTCAGTTTAAAAATTCACAAGGTTAATTTCCCTTTCATCTTTATTATGCAATGTTTGCCACAATTATTTGTTATATATTCTTATAAATATTTGATGAATATTAGTGATTTTAATTGAAGTAAAAATATAGGTCAAGTTTTACCATACTGTTACTCCAGTGTTAGGCTGGAATTAGTGAAGCTAGCAGAGAAGTGAATCAGGCCCTGCTATTCCTCCGGTTATTCCAGAGTTGGCTTCTTTGACTTGAGTGACCCATGGAAACCACACCTTTTACTACTCTCTCTTCACTTTTAAAGGCTTGCAGAGAAGCTGAGGACCACCAAAATGTGGATCAGTCACATCATTTCCATGTTATCTCCTCCAGGGGACATTGTTTGCATCATCTCTGTGTCAGATACTTATTCACTTGATTTTACTGCATTTGACAATAAAAACCACCTATCAGCATTGGTAAATTAATTTAGAATATATTTCAGGGGGTATTTACTTGATTCATTAAATTACTGGCATTAAAACCAGTTGTTTTGAGTAACATGATCTTCCCTCTATATGCTCTGCCTGTTTAGCTCCTTATGAAGAAGGAAAGTCCTTCAGCATGGAATCCTGTGCATTTAAATAATTGATATTCTCTTTCACGAACAGTATTTCTTACATATGTACCAGAAACATTTCTAGGGGAAATGGATGCTTTATTTTACCACTGCATTACAATTTTTTTTTTAAGATCAGTCTGTCAAACTACAGTGTCAGCAGCTGCTGAAAAATATCACTTTATGGGCGATATGTTGACTTACCTTCTTAATTAAATAAAGAAATAAAGCAGAAGCCTCTGGAGAAAAGTACTCTGAAATAAGCATATACTCCTAATCTACCACTGCATTCAGAATGGAAAAACAAATACCATTTGAGCGAGCAGCCAAATTTGAGCTTGTGCTGCAATCAGATTTGGGTTGCGAGGTGTGCAGAAGTACCTTTTGGTGAGTTTCTTCAGGTGGCCCATGCTGAAAGCTGGGCTTGTGCTTCTTTGCCTTCTGTGAGTCCCCACAGGTCCCTTTGGATCGCTTGCCTGCTGTAATTGTCACCTCACATGGACCTGAGATCTGCTACTTCTCCTCCACAAAAGGAAGGCACTTGATGAAGAGCTGGGCTCAACTTCAGGGATGCATTATCTCCAGGACAGAGGTGGCAGAATGCTGTCCATTTTTAAGGTCTCCACTTTACAGTAAGAAGGTGCCCTTGTCCCTGACTGGCTCTTGCCTTTCCTGCTGCTCTCCTTTTGCCCAGAGGAGGTGAATTTGCTGCTGTGAGAGCCGCTCACTCTTATCCCTGCCGTGATGAGGGCTGAACACACCTGGGGAAGTTCACTCAAATCTGGTGGAAATGAAGGCAGTTTATTTGCCCAGATCACTGCCAAGACCTGTCTAACCTTGATGTACTTTAGCTCTAAATTATGAGAGCATCTATTCCAGCATTGTTTCTGGAATAAGTCTTGTTGTGTTACTGGCAGCACGGCGCCTGGGTGCAGTGTGGCTGTTAAAATAGGGCATTATGTGTTAGAAAACCATGGATTGGCAAAGTGTGGTGCTTTGCTCTGTCCTGTCTGCCTCCCATGGATGCTTAACTGCACCAGAACTGTGTGTTCTCTGCAGAATGCATGCAGAACAGTCAAGGTACAAAAATTAACCTTCAGCAAAGCCAAGCTGGCAAACGGGAAACAATCCTGCGGGCTTCTCTCAGCACCTCACTTGGAAACCACAACTCTGCCACCACAGCCCGGCTCAGTGGTAGTGATGATGACTCTTTCCACTTATAGGAAGTCCTACTGATTTTACAACTCATAAAAGATTCAATTCTCTCACCTTGTGTAGCATATCCCTATTATAGGCAACCATTTCATCTCTCCTGGGATCCACCCATCCCTCTTACCTCAGCTTTCAGAAGTCCATTAAAAATCTCTTTTGAGTATGCTTAGGCTTGCTATTATCTTGGAATCTTATGGTAAATCCTGCCTGAAAGTGAATACTTGGCTTTGAGGTCAGGCCACAGTGAAATGAGGAACAGGGAAAAACTCTTCAATGGCTCCCCCCAAAATGAACTCATTTGTGCAGTGGAGAAAGTTACGTGGGGAACTCAAGTGTTAACCCTGCTTTTAAAATGCAAGGGATCACTTAGAAATAAGCTTAAATAAATTAAACTTATTTAAAGTTACTATTTAAACTCATAAATAACTTAAACTCTCTCTTGCAGAAACATTTCCTCAGAGTTTTTCATTCTTTGTTCTTGGAGCTGCAGCTGGTAATTTTACCTCTCCACACTTTCATCTCCCAACATCTTCTCACTTCTCTTCCTCTTACTGTTCTTTGGTGTCAGGCAGCTGCTGCACAGAACCTGTTCTCACTGAGAGATGTGACTGGATTTGTCCAGCCAGGTGATGTCAGAATTTTGAGGGAGAACCTCAGCATTACAGGACAGATGAGAACACACAGAACTTGTCACATGTGTGCCCCAGTCATGATTTTATTTATATTCATGTAGACTTGCCTGTTTTCTAAACTGTACACAAAGAGTACTTTTAAAAGACCCTAGAAGCATAGGGGGCTTGTTGTTCTAGGGTCATGTTTTGTTGATGAATATAGTAATTTCCTTTTACAGAGAGAAAACTCGTTTTGTTCTGATAACACCAAAACCTGTTTGTACTGTTACATTTCCACAATACCCTAAAGAATTATTTGGCTTTATTTAACTTATACCTATGAGAATAAAAATCTGACAGCAACAGGGGTGATTTGATTTTGCATGAAGGAGATAATTCATTTATAGCCACACAATTAATGCAGTGAACATTGAATTTCTCTTTCCTCCTGAAGAAAAGCAGTGTTACATATTACTTTGGGATTTAGGAGAGTAGTTGTTAGGGTGAAAAAAAAGGAGAAAAAATTATTTTAACCTGCTTAATTACTGCACACTAGAGGGCACTTGAGGTAGAGCAAACAATATTTGCACAGCTCCTGCGACCGATCCAGCTCCTGATGCTCACAAGGCAGAGTGAAAACCCACAGTGAAAGATTAACTTCCCAAATTGCATCCTGTACAACTTGTACCCTTCTGTACATTAAAATAAAATAAAAATAAAAACAAACAAACAAAAAGAGAAAAAAAAAAAAAAACAAAAAAACACTTGGTATGCCTTGCTATATAATTTTCTTTTGTCTTTCTTCTAGTGTTTGATGTACAAAAGGAATAATCATTTTTCTAATAGCTAACCTGACAGCAACTAGTCAAAATTGCAAACAGTGCCCGAGGAATAATAAAACCTGATAATGCATTGTTATTTTCATGCATTGTTATTTTTATGCACTACCTAATATCATTGGTGCAAAAGGCACACAGATTAGTAGTTAGGGGGTTTATATTTCATAATCTCTGCAGAGTGGAAGTGGCTCAGGGCTAGTTGTGTTTTAAAGTGCTAAATGAAGTGCTTGGGGATGGGAAAGGATGTGCTCAGGGCACACAAGCCCAGGGCTGCTGCTGGGTTAAACTTTTGTTTCTGTCTGACAGAACAGACTTTTCCTCAGGCTGGAGGAGGAATTTGGATAATTGTAGGGATATGTTTGTCCCGTCAAAGCAAAAGTAACCTCAAAATCAATGCATCTGTTTCTCCTCACATCTCAAGTAACAGGGGAATGGAGTTGGATTAGATGCCCCTCTCAGAAAGCCCAGACTCAGGGGTTTTTGGTGGTCGAGAGTCACTTCTGTCACTTACGGCTGCTTCTGCCCTTTCTTCAGTGGGGCTTTCCAAGCTTTCTGTTCCAGTGTTGGATATTGGATTTTAACCATGTGTGATCTCTGAAGGAATCTGGCATTCCTTTGCAAATCCCTCACTTAAGTCTCTTGGGGTTTCTAGCCTTGCCTGTTAAAATGTAAACATGAATTTCTTTCAGAAGGAAAAAAAGCCAAAACCAAACCTACCCCAACACCATCCCTTTATCTCACAGGCTGCTTGTATCATTTCTCTTGTTTTAATCTATAAGATCACTTGTAAGCATTATATAATGGATTTTTTTTTTCAAGTTACAGATGTCTTCAGTGACTTCCCAAACACAGGAGATCATTATTTTTCCTGATAACCAACTTGTGATAACTGTATGCAAGCGGGCTTTAAAGGTTGCAAGACAGTGATAAGAACCTATGTTCTAAAGGTAATTATGTCTGTGTGCTGGCACAGGGAGCTGATAAAAGTGCATATTTTATTCAGAAATGTTCTGGACTTAAGATAAACCTTCTTGTTTCTCCTTATTTTATGGAAAGTCAACACTAGCATACAAGGCAAATTAAACTGAGTAATCCCTCATGCAATTTGAGCAAAAGCTGCCAATGATGTAGAGTGGGTATTGCCTAAGAAAACAGCATTTAATATGTTTAAAGCTTCAATGCAACAATGGCAGGTGATGCCACTAGTCTAATAAATTTCAAATCAGTTATTAATTTCTTATTACTTTGAAGTGGCATTTTAGTGGCAATCCCTGTAAGCAAAAGTATCTTGCAGTGAAGTAATTTATCTTGATCAAGCCATTCAGTCCAGAGTTATTAATTGCATGCATGGATCAGGCCCCTATTTTAGGTATTAAAAATGGAAATCAGCTACTGATGCTTAGAGGGAAATATCTCACTGGTAGGTGATCTGATGGAATAAAATGTGAATATGAGGACTTAGCACAGTAGTTTCTTTTTCCTCTCAAGCCCTGACTTTGGCATTGTTATTTAAATGAGATGACCCCAAACACTGGCTCCAGCAGTAACCCTGGCAAGGCTGTGCTGTGGCCCAGTTACCCCTGAAGAGCTCACTTCAAGCCACTTCTACTTGAATATTTTTAAGCAATAAGGTCTAAACTCTCTGTCTTCAGGAAACAGTTGATTGCACTGCTGAGGAACAAAGAATTAAATGATAATCAATGATAACTCTTTCCCCAAAAAACATAAAAGTGAGAAAAGATGGTGGAATTCCATTATGCCACATATTTTAGGTGACGGATACTTCCTGTCTGTATAAGCATGGGAAGTCACATTGGGGTTTTAATCCTTCTTACTCATAAAAGCAAAGCAATATAGAAGAAAATCTCTCAGTCCTCTTCCAAGTTGGAGTTAATTTTTGTCCCAATTTTCCATCACAACCTGTCAAAAAAAACCAAACAAAAAGAACTCCAACTAAAACCCACCTAAAAGAAAAAACAAGCACACAAATCCCCCCAAAACCCCAACCAAACAAACAAAAAAAAAAACAAACCAAAAAATACCACAAAACCCAGATGAAAATAACCCCAAAATAACAATACCAACAACCAACCCATACCACAAGCCAATACATTTTGTAAATATTCTACTTTGTGGTTTCTTTCTTTCCCTGATCCCAAAATTTATTATGAAAATTTGCATTCCAGTTTGATCCAGGATGGGATTCAATCATGTGCATTTTGCAGATGACTTCTTTCTTCAGTACTGTCATTAAATTAAAAATCTTCATCCCATTGCAACTGAAGCAAGAGCTGCTTTTTTGCTTAAAAAATTAAATGGCCATTTAGAAGATAGAGGAATAATCTTCCTTATAACATTTATTTAAGAGGAAACAATTTCTAGCCAGCATATTCATCAGTGTTATGCAGTAGTGTGTGTGTGTGTGTGTATATATATATATATATATATATATATATATATATATATAGCTCAGTATGATAAATATCATTAAATCATTTCATCTGGATAGGATGCAGAAGGTTTCAAATGTTCCTTTGCTATTCCAGGCTTATTTTTACATTCATTTTAATCTATACACTTCTTCCTGTCAAGATTTACTCCATCATCTGAAAGACTTTCCAGCAGGGGAATCCATGGATGGCATAATCCATTTTAACAAGACACTTAGCATCCTCTCCTACAACCTGAAGATGAAAGAGCACAGCTTTTGCCCTGGTAATTTCCAATTGCAAGAAAGGTCACGTAGAACAAATGGCACAAGTCAAAGGTTGAAATCAAAACAAAAAACTAAACTTTTAAGCTGCACTTGGAGGTACAACCTCTACCATTAGCTTTCTTCCCATACACGACTGTGCTGCCTATTTAAAACAAGGACACGAGGGTTCCTATTAGGAAGAGCTTTTATTCTTGGTTGCTTCCATCAGGTGTTTTTAATAGCTATTAAAACCAGGTGTGCAACCACTCTTACTGAAACCTTAAAACAGTTTGAAAACTGGCATTAATTCCCAAGTGTACAGCCAGGCTGGGCATCCTCACGCTTTCCAAGCTCTGTATTTTCACTGTGTGGTTCAGTTGGTGGAATGATGGGGGAGAAAAATACTCTTTGCCTCAGCAGCACCCCAGGTAAAAGGAAACCACATTTCTGATCTTATCTATTGCACTGCCAAGTGTTTTGTATTTCCCTCAAGGCTCTCTGCCTGCTTCAAGTATTGTGTGTTTTTATATCCTTCCTCCTCCAAGGAATCCTCCCAGGCTCAAAGCTCAGAAAGTAAGCGCTTGGGCTGAGAGAAACAAAGCCATAGTTAGATGTTTCTTCATTGACCTTGAAAAATGGCACATCCTGGATGCATTTTGCTACATTCCCATGAGTCTGAGACTTTTCAGAAGGAGGATTTGTGCAAGCAGAAATGCACCTGTTATCTGCAAAAGCTTGCATTTAGTTAAGATAAAATCGAGCAGAGCTACACATGGAGGGTCTCATACACAGTCTTACACATGTGCATACACTTATAGGATCAGCACGGAAAATAGCATTAACAAACATGGAACTAAATAATATGGTATTCTTACTATATAGCAGAATATTGGAGTCCACTTTCTGCAATCCTAGGTAGATCTTCAACTACTAAGAGCAGTCATCTCTTGCTTAAGGTGGAGAGGTTTACAGGTGCTCTGAAGGAGGTTCAGATGACCAGCCCTTTAAAGTAAAGTTGAGCGAGGAACTTGCTTCATTAATGTAGAACCACACAGCATGTTCATTTCAACCACAACACCACACTGGTCAAGGAGAGTTGGAGAAGGGTGGAATTGAGTGCAAATTAAACTTCCCCAACAGCACCAGTTCAGTGTGGAACCAGCTTTCCATTGTAAGAGTCCCAGCCTGTACCTGACCTCGTCTATACCCTGCGGTCTTACCCCTTCCCTTTCGGCAAGCATCAAACCTGGGGATGATTCAGAGCTATGGTTATGTATTTATTATTAAAAATAATACATTTAATCTGCTAGCAGATAATCCATGCCCCATGGAAAAGAGAAAAGCCCAGCGGATGAGGAAGGTGGGAAGGGATGGCAGCGGCCCGTCCCTCGCGGGTTGCTGGCCGTGCTGTCTGCGTGCCTCGGATGGGACGAGCCCCTCCAGCTCTGGGAAGCCCGAGGCTGGGGGCGATGCCCGGCACGCAGCGCTCGGGCAGCCGGGGCTGTGCGGGATCCCGGCGCTGTCGGTCACAAAGAGGATTTGGGGACGGGGCGAGGGTCAAGGACTTACTGCGCGGTGCGGTGCGGTGCGGTGCTGCCTCCGTCCCGCTGCCGCTGCCCCGGGGCTGCTCCGCGCAGCGCCCGAGGCCACCGAGACCCGAGACCCGCCTGCCGCTCCCCGGGCCGTGCTGTCAAAAGCGTTTGGAAAGGACGCCCTCCCTGTCCCCGGGCCGCCCGCCCGCAGCGCTGTCGCACGGAGACCGGCGGCTGCCCGCGGCCCCTCGGGGCGCTGCCGCATCCCCCCCGCATCCCGCTCCCGGCGGGCATCACCCCAAGGGACGGGGGCGAGGGGGACGAGGGGGACAAGGAGGGCAAAGGGGGCTCCTCCTCGCCGACGCTCCGGGCCCGGCTCCCCCGTCCGGGTCCGCCCGGCGCCCACCCCCGCCCTCCCTCTCTCCATACCCGCATCCCTCCCTCTCTCCATACCCGCATCCCTCCCTCCCTCCCTCCATACCCGCATCCCTCCCTCCCTCCCTCCGGAGATGCCCCGGCGCGGAGCTGGCCGCCCGGCAGCCCCGCGGGGAGCGAGCGGCGCCGCCGCCCCTGGAAAAGTTGTGTGCCTGCCGGGGGGAAGGCGGGCAGGGGAGGGAGGGGGAAAACCACCACCCCAAAGTGCTTACACGAATTTCCCAGCGCTAGACCTGCCTCCGAGATCAGCCCAATAAGAGCTGTCAGGGGAGGCTCCCGGCTCACTTTTCCACATCGCTTCACAGTTACGTTTGGCAGGCAGGCACGGTGGCGCGCTCAGCCCCGGAATTAGCGGATTTATTTGGAATATCCCTGCTTTCCTGGAGACGTGCGGCTGCCGCCGGCTTGTGCGAAGGGAGAATTTAATAACTGCGCTCCAGCATGCAGGCACAGAGACCCGGGAAGCCCAGCAACCAGCGGCTCCGCCAGCATCCGCAGCCTCGGAAAGCATGAGAAGAAAATCTGGAGCACCCTGCCTATTCCCGGGGACTGGCTGATGTTTTTTTTTTACTTCACCCTTTCAATCCGTGCGTGAAGTGGCTGTGGGCAAGCGGCTCCCTTGCTCCCGCTCCTTGAAAGAGTGAGTATTATTCATTTTATACAGACCATTTGTGCTGGCGGGCACAGGGCTCTCGCTCTGTGGGTTTCTGGCTGACTTAGGCTCCGTGTGCGTGCAAGGTGCGCTGGGCGAGCGCCTTCCTCGTCCGTAGGTGCGGTATTAGACTGAACTAGGGTGCCTCATTAAGTCGGATGTTTTAAAATTGACGATAATGAAAATGTCGTGGGGTGCTTGTAATTTTTTTTTTATTATCATTATTGTTCTCTTGGGAGAAGTGGTGGTAATTGTATTTGTCTTCCCGTTTGTTGGTGGGTTTTTTTGGGAGGTTTATTTTTCCTTCCGTTCTACAACCCTCCTTTAAAGAATCAGGAGTACTTTGGATCACAGATGGTTGCTTCTAAGGCTGGCGAACCCGTTTCTTCTCCTTTTTTTTTTCTTATTTAGTACAATAAGTCTCTGGGCTATTTCACTGTGTTGAATAGATGCAGGGCTGCATTCATGCATTGAAATAGATTGCAGTTTTCGTGCTGAGAATAAAAATCACCCACCAGCCAGATATGTAAATGAGGGAGGAGGAGGCTGGAAGAACCTTGGGGGGGTGGGGAGAGAATCCCCCCCGATTTATTATCACCTTCCCTCCCCCCAAAAGCTTTGCATCCCCTAAGTAAATACATAGGAATAGCTCCATAGCTTCCTTTCCTACTTTGAGAGAGGAGAGCATCCCAGAAATACTCCTCTCCTTGAAAGCTGCGATGAGAATGAATCTGAAGCCATAACTAGGCAGGAGTCATCCCTGTCCCACAAGTTGTTTTCCTTCCCATCCTTTGGCTGACTAAACAGAGGATGCACCCAGCTGAAACTTGGGAGAGGCAGAAAGCCCCTTAGCCCCAGCTGCTCATTTGCTGCCAAGGCTCCCAGAGCAGAAACGCAGGAGCCTGTGGCCCCCTGAAGCTGCTGTGCCACTGAACGCTTCATCTTCTCTTTGAGGAAGGCAGAGGAGGAACACATCCTTCTATTCTGCTTGGCTCCAGCATCTGCTGGGTAGCAGCATCCCAGTCGGGAGCCCCGAGCCGCCAGACAGCATCCCTGCTCGGCAGCACCAGCGCCGGGCTTGGCTGGCAGGCACCGCAAGGCTCAGCGCCGGAGCCTGTGGCAGCTTCTAGGTGGGTAATAGAAAAGAGATTAATTCAAATCCGTATTTAGACTGCCTACCGCCATGAAGGTGACACTACTTAACACAGGCAGGAATTCCTTTGCGCTTCGTTGCCGTTCAGTCGTGTCTTGAATTTGTCTCAATTCAAACAGTTTGCGTTTGGTAACAGGCTAAATAGGGTGGAAACAATCCAACCTGGCATTTACCGGCGCCGCACAAACCCGCTCGCGTTGCCAACAGGTATCAAACTCTACCCTCGCTCTCCTCCCTTCCAGACGGGCACACTCTCTGTTTCGTGCAAAACAGCCTGGCTCTTTTCTCTGAAAGGAGGAGAAACACTCATACAACTTTTATAAAGGTTGACACCTCTAAACAGCCAACTTGACGCGTAAAGGGCTCGCCCTTTGAGGCGCTGGCTCTCGCGGACAGGTGTTTTTTGGGAGGTGCTGATGGCAAGAACTCATGTAGGACAAGTGTTTATTGTTTCAAAAGCAACGTGTTGGCGCTTAATGGAAGGGAAGTTAACAGCTGCTCACTTCAGTTTCAATTAAAGAATAGAGTTGATAACTACCAAAGCTATAGATAAAGAATCCTCTTAACTTCACTCATCCTCTTTCGGAAATTCTTCGAGAGTTTCTCTGCAACAAGGATAAGGAGAAATATGCAGTTCTCTTGTATGAGTGATATCCCCCCTCTATGTTCAATACGAGACTGCTGTGAACAAATAGAGACTTCACAATAGGCTTCTCAGTATATATAAGTAAAAAACAAATAAATCCAGAGGAGTCGGAAATTACCCTCATGCACATTTTACCTGTCTTAGGCAAGATGATGAATCTTCTGGAAGAAGTTAGTATTCGGCATACCCGATAAATTAACAAATTTCACACCCATAAAATCTGATAACGTCAGAACCCAAAAGCTCTCTGTGGTGTTACCTCCCAGCCTAATAGTACGGATGGTTGTGACAGAAGAACCCTAGGAAGGGAAGTGATTATTACATGATATTTTCATCCTCTTAAGCCTTAGCGTTCCACCTCTCTGCTTGCAGAACGAGCACAGTTTTCTGCTAGCTTCCTCCTCAGCTATTTATTAACTCCCTTCTTTTTCCAAACTTGCATCCTGGCTATGGAGGACTTTGATTTCCATGCTTTGTTGTAAGCTGAGGGCCTTCAGTGTCCTTGGAGATTGGAGCATTTCGTGTAGGTTGGTTCTTAAATTATCCAGGTGAACAATTTGTTAAGTGGGCAGGCTGCTAGCCAAGAAACTAACTTTGGACATTTTCTTCAATATTAAAAAATCAATACCACTCCGAGTGCCTGCTTAACAAATGCACCTGGTTTTAATAAGAAGTACGGCTGTAAATGACAGCTACTCCTTTTATGCCTTTTCTTAAAAATAAAACAGAACTTTTAACCTCTGCAAGGTGAGGTAGAAGACTCCTTAAATGAAGTCTCTAGGTGGTTGTTAAATGTTATTTAGTCATTCTCATCTGCTCCTGCTCCTGAGGTCCACTAAAGAGTTGCAAAGGGGGAAGTAGTCCCACAATCAGATTTAAATTCACTTTCTTGTGAAATTTATTATCTTTTGATTTTTCATAATTTATGATCTTCAGGATTTTTCCAATAACATTGCACCTTTGCCAAATCAATTTAATTGATTCCTGGGCGCTTCATTTGCACCACTGTTAACATATGATGCATTGTCTTCTCTTAAAAAAATATCCTTCTCCCTTCTTCAGGATGTGCAACCATTTCAAGTGAGAACTCACAGTCAGCCATGGACATAAATTTACCTCTGTTAGCCCCTGAAGCTCTGCTTGAATTTTGTTTCTATTTCCTCTCATATAGATGCAGATTTAGTCTTTTTAAATCTTTGCTTAGGAAGACCATTCCCACAGAATTTAGCTGGGACTTTTTCAGACATTTACTGAAAATAGGGGCCTGGAACCCACCCACTTGACTCTTGGTACGCACAGATCATTTGATTTTCAAAACCTGAGGGATGTTAAAAGGAGAGAAATACTGATCTCTGAGATTATGGACAAGAAGGGATGTGAACACATCCTGTAATTTCTCAGAGCTGTGTATTTCTAAGTGGTGATTGTGCATGTTTTGTGACAGAAAGTGACTGCTCATGCAGGTATTTTTATAAATCCCCCATACCTATCAGATACCCCGAAACTCAGCAGTATTCCTTTTCCATTTTAATATTGTCAAAGCCTGACCTACTATTAGTACAATCATATGCTTGTAGTATACACTAAAGTGGTATCATATGAGTCTTTCATCTATGAGTATAAAATAATAAAACCTAGATTCTTTCAGTGGAAGGCAAATGCTATGGCAATTTGAGCTTGGAACATTTTAAGCATCATTCCTACCATAAGATCACATCAATAGAATTAAATTAGATCATGGAAACTCAACATTTTTCTTAGTGTTGTTGCCATAGAAAAGGTGGCTCACTTTAGAGCTTTTTGAACATAACTATTTGAGCAGTAGACAGACAGAGAACAAAATAAACTCCAATTTGAGATTACAAATGTGCGTCTATATATACACACACATTTGTTTTCCTCTCCTTTGTTCTAGAATCTGTTCAGCATGTTTCTCATTTTATCAACCATTTGAATAACATCAACTCAGTGGCATTTCAACTGCATTAATAAAATTTTGTTCCCAAAATACATTGGGTACTGATGGCACATGGAGTAGTAAGTGCAAGCTGAAAAGAAAACAAAAAAATATCTGTGAACCAGTTGGGTTACCAACAGATAGTCTTTTACCTGGAGTCAGATGCTATAAGATCTCATTTCCACCTGTCTTAGCCACGAGAGCAGCCTTTATCCATGGGTTGGTTGCAGTGACAGCACTCATAGAATTGATTTGCCAAGGTGTTGATCATGATGTGTCTTGTGGAAGTAATTTGAAATTGAGAATGGTGAGCACCCTGGCTCAGATTTGAGATTAGCAATTTCTCCCAGTCCCAGGTCTGAGAAGGGAAAGCTCCCATGGGAAGGGTCACCTCTACCCTGTGATACCCAAGCCCTAGGCAAACTCACAGAGGTGTTTCTCAGTGTGGCTTGGTCAGGTCTTTGCAACAGATATGGAAACTCAGAGCATTGGGAAAACGGTCTTGGCAGTCCCTTGGTCACAGTTTGAGCTTTTGTGTACATTCATTCACCCAAAGTGGCTTTTCCCAGGGAAGCAATGCTCAGCCTCATTTGAGAACTCCCATTTACACCCATTTCCTTTGCAGTCACCGATGATCAGAATCATATGCACGTCTTTTATGTGTTTATGTTTTATAAAAATATAAATATAAAGCATATATATTTTTATGCATATGTATTATTTCAAAGCCCTAAATACTACAGCAAATGGAGTGCATGCACTCAAGAGAGAGTTCAGTTCTCTAATTGAATATCACAACACTTCAGATGTGAATCTCTCTTATGGATTAAATGTAACAGCCATGATTGCCCTTTGAGTTACAGAGCATCAAAACTTAATGTCACTGAAGTTTAGATTGAGTCCTGTGTTCTGGTCTCTGACCTTTATTTTTTGTGTATTTTCAAAAGTTAGATGAAAACAAATGAATGGGGGAAAAAAAACCTCGTAAAATCTCAGCTTGGCAACTCCAGAAAAAATAAGTTTAACATTGGAGAGTTCTAATTCTTTCCAAACAACTCATCTAAATTGGTGGTAAAACTGCCATCAGGTTCAATGATGCAAAATTAGAAACCTTCATTTCTATTTTCACACATCCCAGCAGAGATTTGAGGTTTCCTGCAGTCATGCTGTGTACAGTTAGAAAAGTCCAGGTGTATTCAGAATTTTCCTCTTTAAAGATTTTTTAATGCACACACTTGCTCATGCATAAGGCTGGAGAGTTTATGTAGCTTTCACTAGGTCTTGATGTCCAGTCATAATTTTATAATCTTAGTTTAATTGGAATACGTGTCAGGAAAACGTAGGTTTTTCCTGAAGTATTGTATTTTGTTTAATTCTGTAGTGAATACCTAATATTCATTGAACAAGAATATGAAAGTGCAGTTGTTTATATATTTAGTAATTTAATAATTATATATATATATATATTTAACAGGCTGAAAAAGAATCACAGAAAGTAAGATATTTATGTCCTCCATTAATATTTGAAGATTATTTTTTCCCCAGGAAGTACAGGATAAGCGCATCCCAGCTGCTGAAAGTCTCCTGATAAACAATGCCCCAGGCAGAGCGTGGCTAACACCTCATTCTGTTTGCCTTTTTGTGAGCTCACTTCATGTTGAGCACAAGTTGTCTTTTCTCCCTTCTCTCCTGCCAGAGTGATGGAGGTCTCAGGTTCTGTAATGCACCTTCTGGGGAGCAGCAAGGTGTGACAGCTGAGGTGGTGCAGTCTGTGCAGTGCAGTTCTGTTTGAGTCAGAGGAAAATCGCGTTAATCAGTGGCTGGAGAGAAAAAATTTCCTTCAGATCACATCTCCCTCTTGTTATAGGATGAAAACAGTGCTGATACAGCTATTTTTCTTCTGTTTAAGTTTTTGGACCACTCTGGAAGCCTTGTCTGTCTCTCCTCTCTGTTTTGAACTGGCTTCAGGAGATGATGCTCTGACAAACATCAGTGGCGTGTCTGACTCCTAGAAACCCAAACCTTTCTTTTTGCCTAAGTATAAGAAACTGAAAGGGAAGGTTGCAATTTCCTTTTGTTCCTCTGTAGAGCAAAAATAGCTGTATTGCCATTTTAATACCTATGGCTTTAGTAACAGCTGTCATGAAGAAAAAAAAAACATCCACACCAATAAACCCCCAACCCAATCAAAGAAAAAACCCACCCAACCAACCCAAATCAAAATGGCCTTAAAATATTTTCAATACTAATTTCATTAGGGAGGAGTTTTCACCTTTAGCTGCAAATTTCATAGCACATACTGTCTCTTTGTCCTGTACCTGAGCATGTGTAGCACACTGGAAGTCCAGAGCACTGCACAAAGCAAGGAATAATGAAGAATAAAAATAGTTTGAAGGTTCTGACGACACCCTTGGTGGGTTTCTTTAAAAGCATTCTGGTTCCATAAAGTAGGGGCTGCTTCTGGAAAGGCTGACAGCTTTATATACCAAAAGTCTGAACCTTGACAGCTTTAAAGTTGTCCCATATTGGTTTTACTATCGAAGAGTAACAAAAATAAGAAATTCTATTGATACCAAGAGAAGCTGTACAATAAGTATGACATCACTGGGTCAAGATACTCTTCAGTGGTTTGGTTTTTTTAAGAAAGAATTGCCTGATAGTAAATATTTGTCAAAAATAATAAAAAAATATTTAGCTAGTCACATAAAACAGATTTTTTTAGATATGATAAAGTATCAAGTCAAGCAGTCACATAATAACAAGCGATTTATTATAATAATAATTTCGATATATTTCAGTGTGATGAATGTTGTAATTTTCTCTCTATCCCAAAGCCTCAGTGAAGCTGTGGCAGATAAGGCCCTATATCCTAAAAGAGCCTTATCTCCACTCCATAACAGCAAGTTATGATGTTTCCCAGTTAAAGCAGCAAAGTAAAGGAAAGAGGGAAGAGGAATTTGTGTTAGAAAGGCTTTTTTTTTTTTTTTTCCTTCTGTCTGCCTCTGAAACAGACCCCTAAAACTGAAGTATCCTGCTCTTGGTAATGATAATCTTCTAGATAGATTAATAAATCCTTCAGTAATTATTAGAGCTCTAGATGTTGAGGAAACTGTTGCATTGCAACTGTAGCTGTGTGTATCCCTGCATGTCCATATTTTCCAGCCTATGCATTCCCTCTGATGCAGGGGCTGCCACTGTGCCTAAACCAGTCCTGTAGCATTTGACACAAGCTCAGGAGCTTACTTAATAACCTAAAGAACTGTGCAGAAGTCTTTAAAGAGTAGCAGAGCATGACTAAGCTTAAAAAGATAAAGTGACATATCTTTGCTCAGTGAATTATTCTGTGTGTGGGTAGGGCAGAACACCAAAGACAAAAGCAGGAGCAAGGTGGTGCCTGTTGCCATTGCTGCTGAAATAAATAATGCTGCAGGAATCTGCTCTTGATTTCCCAGGCAGCCATAAGCAAATTGCCACAGGTAGTACATCAGAATAAACTCGGACAATTGATTTGCACTTGGATTGGCAGGAGCTCTGACAGCACGAAGGATTCCTCGCCCTGCTACGATAGCAGAGCTCCTGTGACATTTCCCATCTCATTGCCCACCCCGTGCAATTCCAGGTGCACGGCTGAGGGAAAGGACGTGTGGATAATGCTTTAATGCTTTTCTGTGTTACAGCTAACTGCAGGTGACGTAGCAGTCCCTTAAAATCAGTGTTAGTGAAATCCACTGCAGCTCCATGGGGTGATGATGCTGTGCAGCGGTGCCTGGACCGTGCCTGGCCCTGAGTGTGGCTGCTGGCTCTGAGCTGTGTCCAGCCCCTCTCCAGGGCCCTGGGCTGTGCTGGGGCACAGCAGTTCCCTCCTGATGGAGCCTGGTCTCAGACCAGCACTTCTGGGGGACAGGCTTCTGTCCCTAAAACCTGCCAGCATCAATGAATTAAACCACGGCAGGGTTGCCATGACTGGATAACAGGAGTCCATCAGACATTTATTTAAGTAGGTTGCTGTCTCTAATTGTTTGTTTCTCCTCTTCTCCAGAAGTTTTTCTGCACTCATTTTTGTTGATTCAACTATTTCTCTGCTCTCTGAAGTCTATGGTGGAAATTCATATGCTTTTTGTCAGCACAGTCCTTCTCAAAACTTCCTGTTGTTGTCCTGTAGTTGATGGGTTCTTTAGTTCTGCAATGATCTGGGTTAGAATCCTGAAGGAAAAGACTTTTTGGGACAGAATTTTGTTGCAAATTGTATTTGTTAACCCACATTTCACTGGCCTGCCTTAAAATGTCGATTGCAAGTAGCACAACTGCAGGGACAGTAAATTGCAGTGGAGAAGGAATGGGAATGGAGACCAATTATTTGGAATGTGTAGCTTGCATGTTGTGGGAGCTGAGGGGGGGTAAGAACCTCTTAAATGAAAATTGCTCTTGGTGGAATTACAGCATGAGCAATGGCCTAACCCAGCTCTGTCAAAATGATTTGGTTTTAAAAACACCTTACTATTAAAGGCGTTTAAGTTAACAAGATCATTTTGACAGAACTGGGTTAGGGAGTGACTGCACACAGTTCTGCTGGCAGATAAGAGGCAGGAGAGTCTGGCCAGGGTGTGCAAGTGGCACTTTGCAGTGGGCACTGTGAGCAGGATCTGAGCCACTGCCATGGCACCGTGGCTGATTACAGCCTCCCTCCCTCTTCATCTTGCTCTTAGGTGGAGAGCTGCCTCTTAATTTGACTATTTTGTGAGTAAGTGAGTAATCTTTACACAAAAGAATAATCCACTGAGGAATAAGTGTTATTATTTATGGCAAGGAGTATTCATTCCCTTGCAGAGGAAAACGTGAGCAGGCTGCCTTATCCAAGGTGATTTAAATCAAGTTCAGGTACAATTTAATAGATACATACTGGGAACAGGATGAGTATGGAGCTGAGTTATGCAGGCGAGGATGAAGTGTTTATTTGTTGGATATGGTGTCTTGATAGTTCTTTTCTGGTGGAATTTAGGTTTGTTCTGCTTTAATGGTAAATTTAAAACCTTTACCACAGTTCTCTTGTAAGTGAGAGGGATGGAGCAGCTGTGCTGGGAGGAAAGGCTGGCAGAGCTGGCATTGTTCACCTGCACAGGAGAAGCTTTGGGCTGAGCTCAGGGTGGCCTTGCAGGGCCTGAAGGAGCTGCAGGAAAGATGGACAGAGACAATTGGCAAGGGCTGGAGGGACAGGAGCCAGGGAATGGCTCCCAGTGCCAGAGGGCAGGAATGGGTGGGATACTGGGAATTAGCAATTGTTCCCTGGCAGGGTGGGCAGGCCCTGGCACAGGGTGGAATTCCCAGAGCAGCTGTGGCTGCCCCTGGATCCCTGGCAGTGCCCAAGGCCAGGTTGGACATTGGGACATTGGGAGGTGTCCCTGCCATGGATGGGTTTGGAATGAGATGAACTTTAAGGTCCCTTCCAGCCCAAACCACTCTGGGATTCTATGAAGAAGAATAAGAATTCCTACAAGTGGGACTCTGGAGCATTAAGGCCTTCTATTTCTCTTATTGAAAACGTGAGGCTCTGTTGTCCTGCCAAACAGAGATGAGTGAAGCAGAGATAATCACTCTTCCCACCGTGGGAAGGCTTTGCATCATTTTGCTGCTTTTGGTGGGAATGGGCCTTCTCTAATTCCTTGAGATAGGGGATGAGGAAGCAAAAGTTGTAGTGTACCAATGCCTAGAGAGCTAAGAACGAACCAAAAAAGTTTAAGAAACAAGGACAGTGTGAGGAAAAAAAAAAATAAAATCAACAGATATTCCGCACCTGTGGGGACAAAAAAAAATTGATAAGAAATGGCACTGGCTGGCAGTCTCTAGATGGTCATTAAATGAAGGCCTCTCATCAATTATTTGAGGTTGCTTGTATTGTAATGAGGATTTACTTATATTAAATTAGCATCTAAGATAGAAATTACATTATTAATGTACAAAATGTAGTGGATCCTGAAAATTTTACCAAAAAAACCTCTTTTGGACAAAAATAATCATTTTGTTTTTAATTAAATTTTTGTATGTCTGGTGTAACTCATTTAAAGAAAGCAGTACCCAAGGGTTTTTTTACCTTATTAACAGCTGTTTAGTAACTCATAAAATCCATCACAATGAAATAGTGAGGTCAAAGGGCTGAGATGCTGCATATCATCACTGCAAATGGAATAATGGAAAAACTTTGCTGCAGTTCTTAAGACAACCCTTCATGTTGCTTGTGTAGTAAAACACTAGAGTGGCTCTAAAATCTTTCAACTGAGATCATGGTGTAAATAAATGCACTGGCAATGTAGTAAAGTGGTTTATTTGACCAGATGAATATTCTGTGATTTGAAAATGAAAAAAAAATATTTTTGTTAAAGCTTTTTATTATCTTACTTTGCTTCTTTTTTCAGTGGGAAGTTTATATTTTCAACTACTTTAATTAATATTTTTAACAAATTACTGCATTCCAATGGTCACCTTTTAAAGCTACAATATGACTTTAAAATGGCTGTAGTGAAACGAACTTTATCAGAAGCACTTTCCTCCACTCATACACAAAATGAGCTGCATATCTCTGTAAGTGCCCACTGCCATACCTGGCTGTAACTCTGTGCAAGGGATGAACTCGCAGCTGTAACCTCAGAGATCTGAGTTCCAGAGGAGGTCCCAGTGTGTATGACATTGTTTTCTGAAGCTGTGTGCTGGTTATGTCCACTTGTTAGCTTAAAAACATCTTTGTAATCACTTTGTGTTGTACTTGCACAAGACTTACGTGCTCCGTGGCTGAGTTTTATGAGTAGTGCTCCAAGATGCAAGTTCCTGTGAACAGAATAATATTTTTCTAAAAATCTATCAGCACACAGACTGGAAAACAAACCACTCAGCTCTATCTGTACTTCTCTATAGGCTGTGCATACAGAAAAAAATTTATGAATACAGTCTTAAGATTTTGAAAATATAAGGCAGTTGTTTGAATCTCTGCTCCATGGCATAGTGGAGCATTTTCTTTCATCTATTTGCTAAATTAAAAACATTCTTTATATTTTAAATATCACTTTCCCCTCTCAGGCATGAATGGAGAACTAAAGCAGTTTTGTAAACAGCTTTGCTGGAACAGAGTTGATCTGGAGTTGTATATATCAGTGTACAGGGAGACCACTCAGAAGATCGCTGAAGTTTTGTTTGAGACAGCAGCCTAAGGCCATTTGAACATGTGGAGAATAAAAGCAAAAATTATACTTTTATCAGCACCAGTAAAATCTTGATGAAGGTGGAGCACTGCCTCCAGCCCTGGGGTTCCAGCCCAGCAAGGAGCTGGAGCTGCTGGAGAGAGCCCAGAGGAGGCAGCAGGATGAGCAGAGGATGGAGCAGCTGTGCTGGGAGGAAAGGCTGGCAGAGCTGGCATTGTTCACCTGCACAGGAGAAGCTTTGGGCTGAGCTCAGGGTGGCCTTGCAGGGCCTGAAGGAGCTGCAGGAAAGATGGACAGAGACAATTGGCAAGGGCTGGAGGGACAGGAGCCAGGGAATGGCTCCCAGTGCCAGAGGGCAGGAATGGGTGGCATACTGGGAATTAGGAATTGTTCCCTGGCAGGGTGGGCAGGCCCTGGCACAGGGTGGAATTCCCAGAGCAGCTGTGGCTGCCCCTGGATCCCTGGCAGTGCCCAAGGCCAGGTTGGCCATTGGGACACTGGGAGGTGTCCCTGCCGTGGCAGGGGTGGGGCTGGATGAGCTTTGAGGTCCCTCCCAACCCAAACCATTTTGTGGGCCTGTTACTCTGTGAAATACACTCTTGAAGGGCCATGCGCTTCTCTTTTTGTTGCTTAGAAAAAAGTTGTGCGAGCTTCACTGGAATAATTTTGTTGTCATTCAGTACTCACCACTGCTTTAGACCATGGCATAACATCAGAAAGGAAAGTGCTACTGTGCCTCACCTTCTGGTCTTCCTCAATTTTCAAGTCTGCCTTTACATGTGGCTTTTAATATGTTGCCATAGCCTGGTTCAGTAGCCCTGTCAACCCCTCCTACACATTTAATCCAGAGAATTACAGTTTAACTGCTAGGCACTTCTCAATTTTCCTATTAGCCAATGTGTAAATTGCTGGGCCAGATATTTAAAATGCCTTCCATCAGCTCCCAGCCACATACATGGTGTTCTGCATGCAGGAATGGGGCACAAAAGTAATTTCCAAGTTTGGTAAAGAAATCTGGGGGCAATCCCACCTCCATGCATTGCATACAATGTATGTCCTGATTCACTGATAGAGCCTGAATGAGAGTCTGTTTCCCAAATAACTCCTGGAGTCCAGGTTGAGCTGTAGAGAGCTTTATCCAGCTCTATAGTTCCACACTGATCGCATTCCTCTGCAGAACAGGGACGTGCCAAGGTCCCATTGAGTTTTTTCCTTTGCCCTGCACTGCCCCACTTTGCCTTCAGTGCTCAGAATGTCCCGGCTTTGTGTGCTCTGAGCTTTGTAACCATGCTCCTCATGGGGCTGTTTCACTGGGGGGGTTTTCATGGCACGGTGTGTGCCTTGCTGGTATTTCTGATGTGCTTTGGACTTGTTTGCCTTAAGGTACTGCTGAACCGTGAGGACAGTCCAGTCACAGTGAATCTTCTGTATTAGCGTGAGTGGATAGGACCTAAATTTGATTGGAGTAAATGAAGAGTAACAAGCAGCAAGTCTGGGGGAGGAACTGAGGAGGGATGCACTGAAATGAACTTAATGCTTTCTAAGGATTGAGAGTGGCAGTGTGAAACCCAACTATCCTGTTCTTCTTCAACCAAAAACGTTTCTGGGGGTGTTGTATTGTTTTATCTCATTTATTTCATTTCTTTTAGAAGACGGGCTGTGGAGATTAATTAGGAATTGTTTTCAAAAACTTCTTGACTATGAAAGGAAGTGCTTTATTATTATTTGGTCCTGTTGATAAAAAGAACTGTACCAACATGTGGTGGAAGTATAAGGAAGTCAGTCATGTCCACTTGGGGCCTTTCCTCTGAGGGGTTTTCAGGGTTTGTATACGAAGTGATTTTTCACCCAGAAGCAGGGTCACTCTAGAAAGAGAAGAGTACATTACATCTAGCTCTGTCCAAGCCCCAAAGAGGACCCTTAAATTGTGTTTTCTGTTTCTGCCCCCCATTTTGAATTTAATCCTGGATGTTGGTTGAAGATGCTGTGTCTTGCTCTGTTTTACAGTGGTTCTATTTCTCCTGTGTTTTGATTCTTGCTCCATTGAAGAAATCAGAAAAATCTGTGTCCCATCAGGCACAGGCACCCACCCATCCAGTCAGATATGAAGAGGATCCCCTTTGAGCAAAACCCATCAGTTTGGCTGTTTCTCTGTTTTGATGCCTTGTACCACCAAACATGCCCCTGGAGATCTCTGTTTAACGTGTGCCAGAAAGCAGCAGCAGTAAACTCCATTTAATTCCCTGGACTGAAGAGGCTTTCCAGAGGCTGACTGATGCATCCCATCATTAGACTCTTTGCTCCTCTTCCTTTTCTGGGATTGAGAGAATGTCAAGACATTTAAAGCCTCTCTTGCTTCTCTCACATTTTCCCCAAAACTTCCTCACAAGAGCTTGCTGTATTCTCTGATTGCTTTATTTCCACCCCAGTTGGCAATGAGGCCTATAGAGCTGCAGGTTCTCCTGTAATGGATATTCCCCTCATTCTGGATGCATTGTCAAAGCACTGCACTATTAGCTCACCATTCTTCCATGCTGCTTGAGAGATTGAGTTTCACTTTGGTAACAGCTCCTCTTCCATTCTAACAAGACAAGTTTCTCACAGTTTCAGGTTTTCATGCAACAGATTTCACAGTTGCTTTGGCAATTACTGAAGTTTAAAAAAAATACTTTCTACATTGTTTGCATTTAAAAGAACAGCTGACTTTTACTGGTCATGTAAAAGATGTTCTGCATGTTTATGTCACATATGTGTACAAACCACCCCTACCTCCCCAAAAAAACCCCAAAAAACCAACTATGCTCTCAGGATTCTCATAAACATGCAACACTAGGAATTAATCTTAAATTAGAAGAAAACCTAAAACACAGTGTAATCTTAAAAATAGGCATTCCTACTCTCTTGTATATGGTGGTTTCTTCTGAGATTGTTTGGATATGAATCAAAGAAAACATATCAAGGCACTTTTCACACAACTCCATAACTCTGTAATGCAGCCCTTCTCTCATAGCCACAACCCATCTAGTTTTCCATGTGACCCATGGCTGCATTTCTGGGTTTGTCCATCCCTCTGGCATCAGCCCTGCTATGTTAACTTGCCTTTCCATTTCAAGGAATATTTACTCTGAGATGAAACATGGTGTGACCTTTTAGTACATCAAAGGGTAGGCAAGGAAAGAAAGACAAAATGCTCCCAAGTGTCCATCTGGGAAAATGTCTTTGAAATGAAACACGACTGTGTGTTTTCTCTGCAAGTGAAGGAGAGACAGTGAGACCTGTAGTGCAGATGTGCATAAATGAGTTTCCTTAGGTCCTGGTCGTGGTCTGGTGTGGGAATCATGGGTTTCACAGAGGATTTAGCAGTGCTGTTTCTCTGCTGGGCTGTGAAGGGTTTGCTGGGCAGTGGTGCTGCTGCAGAGAGGTGATGGCTGAACAGATAATGGGCTGCTGGACCCTTGCACACTCAGGAAAAGTTAATTTTTTATGTATTTTCTTTTTTCTTGTGGAGGAAAGGAGCATAAGAATGCAAGATTGCTATTTTGATTTGCTTATGTGGCAGAATATGTGTGTGTAATGACCACGTGAAGAGTGCAGGGTAGTGAGAAGGTTGGGAGCTTCTTCAGACCCTAAGATGAACTGCAAAATCCCAGAATGGTCTGGGTTGGGAGGGACCTTCAGGATCCTCCATTTCCACCTCCCTGCCATGGGTAGGGACATCTTCCACTAGACCAGGTTGCTGCAAGCCCCGTCCAATTCTTAGCCTAAATATTTTCTTAAGTGTGTGTAATCATTCATCTGGGTCTTCTCTCAGTGTTTCAGGCAATGAAAGGATACGCAGAATCAATTTAACTATGCAATAATATTATGAACTACAAATTTAAAACCTAACATGGCTTAATTTTTATGTGAAAGTAAATAAGATGCTTCAGAATGCTTTTCTAAGCTCTTTAGTCACTGATTTGAACTTTCTTTTTTCTTTCCCCCACCAGGAATCTTTAATGACTGGAAAACTCAATGGATCATGTTTTTATCATCTAAGCTATTTTTACATTGACTGTGCTGTAAACACATGGAGGAGCTGTAAGTAAATGTTCTGTACTGCGTGATGAATTGGATTGCTGCAGTCTGGAGGAAAGCAAAATAATAATTTCATTTCTGTGGTGATTTGCGTAGCTTGTGGTACAATGCCAGAAAGACTAACGGAAATGCTTACGGATACATGGACTCCATTAATAATATTATGGATTACTGTCCTTCCTTCCATTTATATGGCTCCAATGAATCAATCTCAAGTACTACCAAGTGGATCCAGTACAGGACTAAAAAGGCTAAATGAAGAACAAAGAGTTCTGCACCGTTCCAGGAGAGGCTGGGTTTGGAATCAAATGTTTGTACTGGAAGAATTTTCTGGACCTGAACCAATCCTAGTTGGCCGGGTAAGGCAAGATGTGGGTTTTTTTCTTGAATGTATAAATGTATGACATGAGAAGGTCCTAAGTCATTCAGATCCTTCTAAGGAGTTTCCGACTGCGGTGCTTTGTGATTCCGAAATAGTTCTATAATATTCATAGATTTGTGCTTTAAATGTACCTGACTGTAAAGACATGGTTTCCTAGTTAGCTAACCTGCTATTTCCAACAAAAATATGCATATTCCATTTGTCAAGAAACCCCACAAGCATGTTCACATCCTTTCTTTTGTGTCATTAGTCACCACTCCTCACCTCTGTCAGCTGAAAATTTTTACTGAAGCAGCTCTTTGCAATATGCTCCTGTGTATTCCAAAAGGTTGTTACACCTACAGGTCATGTTCTATCTCCAGTCTGATGAATCAAGTTGTTTATGCTCTGAGCATTTTAAAAAAACAAGAACCGAAAAGGAAAGTGTGGACTGTACAGCAGATTATGAGGTCCTAGTTTATATGGAAGTCTATGCACATAGAATTATATTCTATGCATATAGAATAACATTATTGCCATGGATTTTGTAATTTATTTCAAAGTTAGGAAGATAACACAGGGCAAATTATAATATTTTTCAGTGTCCCAGCTTTTCTGCTGCCCTAAAGCTTTGCTTGTTGCCATGCATTAGTTTATTCTGTAGCTGTGTGTTACCTCCAGTCAGTGAATCAGCCTTGCACTTTTATGAGCCATCTGTATCCATCAGGGATGAATTATCCTTAGAATTATTCTTAGAAAAGAATGATCTGTTCATAACTGCATGTTTGGCAGTGAGCAGGTACAAATACCTTAATTGCTTATCACTAAAGTTCAATTGTCTCTGAACAACCAAGTGCATTATTGTTTTATGAGCTGGCTACTGAGGTTGAGTAAAAAAGAAAATCTAGACAAAATTATAGATAACAGTTAATTTCATGGTAATCTTGGAATTTCTATGGATAAATGAATAGCATATAGTATAATATAGGGACAGTCAATAGCTCTATCTGTTATTGAAGAGAACAGAGATCAAGTGCATTCCCAAATCTTCCCTAGTGTAGCCACTTTCAAGGAGAGACTCGGGGTCAGAAGGTGTAATGAGCTTTCTATCCAGTGACTTTTGGTGCTGTGTCAATTTACATTTATATCAGGTATTTGGTATCTGTTCTCATTTGTTTCTCTGGGGTTAGTAACATATCTCAATTTCACAGAGATGGCAATGGGCATATTTCACATCTTAAAATGTTTTATTCAACCCATTCTTTCTGGAATATTTTAGTCAAGCTTTTAAAATTATTTTGAATAGCTGGGGAGAATCCTGGGTTTGTGCTTTGTGGTATTTTGATTTTCAGGGTATATCGAGGTCTAAATATTTCTACTATTTTAAGATTTTTTTGAGGCGGTTATAACATCCTGAATTGTTTGAGTCATTGGTGAATAGTAGTGGGTAGGTTAAACTGAGCCAAACCAAGGAAGATATTATCCCATCTTCTGCTGGCATTTTAAATAGAATTAGCTAAAATGCTGTGACAATCTATTTGTTGAGACTGCTGCATAATTAAAACACTGCATGTTAGAGACGGAAATGAGCAAGAAGCGAAGTTTGTTCCCATAGGGGGAAATTTTTGGTTTATTCAATAAAATGACTTAGAATATTTTTGGAATTCTTCTCTCTATTTTTTTCTCCCTCTCCAGAAAAATCATCCATATTTCTGATTTATTTTTCTTTCCTAAGGCTTGCGAGTATTGAGGTGCAGTCAGTGGGAGCAGAGGTATTCCACAGCTTTCAGAGCTGCTCTTAATCCTTCCTGACCGCAAAGCAGAGACTCCCTCATATCCTTCTTTGCAATCCTTCCCAAAACTTTAGAGTGTACAGAATGTCACGAGCAAAATGCTTTCCTTTTCCATGAAGTTGGGCTGTGTTTTGTCCTCTGTCACCCTCATTGCTTTCTTTTCCACTGCAATTTAAAAGTAACCTCCTTTTCAGAACTCGTAGCAGATTTGCACTTACCTGGTTCCTACTGGACACTCCTCCTCCAGCCTTTTGAGTTTCTCCCCAGCCAGAGGATTTGCACACCTGGGGCATCTCCTTTGTTCTGGAACTTTACTGACTATTTTTTCTGCCCTATGACTTACCTCGGTTTTCTTTTTTCTTTCTTTTTTTTTTTTTTTTTGCCAGACTTTGAATGAAGGACACTTAGTAAAACAGGATATAGTGAATTAGTGTAGAGAATTTAACACTGTGGAGAGAGTGATACCAAATGTCTGCCTCATTTTTGCTGCATCTTCTGGATATAAATGTCCTGTTAAGGAGTCAGTATCGCTTGCCATGTGCTTTTTACATGTTGAAAATTCTAGTATAATCTTCAAACATGTCTTTTACTTGGTGGTTAATTGCTTCAAAGAAAATATTCTGGGAGCAAATATAATTATGTAGGTCTTTGTTACAATTTTTGTCCCTACACTGTTGTAGAATGTACCTGGTGTTTTCATACTCATGTATATTTTGTACAAACATTTAATTAGGTGCTTTGGAAAATAAATAAAAAATAAGCCTTGCACAAACAGAAACAATGCACACACAAGCAGAATTTGTTGTATTTGTTCTCAAATGTACCTTTAAAACCCACTGAAAATTCAGCTCTTAAGAACTGCTCAGAAAAGAACTGATATTAAATAAGGGTTTTTGTGTTAGTGGGTGGAAAGGCACTGAGTAGAAGCATTTGGTCCTAATGGCATTGATGGAATGTATCAGCAAAATAAAACTGAAAACTGAAATTAATTTTATAGGATACAAACAGAACACAAATACACTTTTCAAATTAAAGCCTGAATGCAGAGTCTGTGAGTTTCTCATGCTGGTTAAAATGGTCTCATACCAAAGTTTGTGAAGTGCAGAGAAATTTAGCAAGACAGGATTACAGAGGTCTGTAGTATCTGTTATTAAACTGCTCAGTTTTTCCAGGAGAAACAGCTTCTAGACATGAAGAACTCTTCTCCAGAGTTTAAAGTGTTGCAATGCAACTGCACACACTTCGAAGGTGCTTGTTCATTGCTGTTCTGCATGGATATAGAGAAATAAATGCATTCCTAGTGTATTTGCTCTAATAAATGAAGTAATCTGGGGTGAGACTAATAGGAGGAATTAATGTGAACACCTTTTAGAGTGTGCTGTCTTTCTTCAATGACTCGAGTAAAGGACCGGAGCAAATCTTGTCCTTTCATTCTTGAACCTCTTAGAATGAATTTGAGCAATACGCACTTTTAATGCCAATTTTTGTCATTATGTTTGGTAAGATCAAGCTCAAAATGAGCAACTCTACTTGGGTTCCCACATCTGTAAAGAAGTGCTTTCTGAATTTATGAGATTTCTCTATAAAATGCCTCAAATATTCTACTTTTCCTTTTACTTTTTTTTTTGGCTATTTTCATATTGCATTTATTTTGCCACATGGTAATTTCATGGAGCCACGGAATAGAATATCCTGTGTTGGAAGGGATCCCCAAGGATCACTGACCCATCCCTGTCCCTGCAGACCCCCAGCAATCCCCCTGTGATCCCTGGAGTGCTTCCCAAACCCTCGGGGCTGGGACCATTCCTGGGGAGCCTGGGCAGTGCCGGCACCCTCTGGGGGAGCAGAGCCTTTCCCTGATCTTCAGCATAACCATTCCCTGGCACAGCTTCATGCTCAGTGTCCCTCCTTTGGACATTCTCTAATAGCTTTATATCATTCTTATTTTAATGAGTTCCATATTATTTTGATCTGTACACATAAGAATGCATATGTGCATTTTGAGAAACCTGCAAAGTAACCTTTTTTTGTGTTTGTGCAGCACACATCAAATGCGTTTGGGTTTATTCCCAGCAACAGAATACTGAGTGACAGGTTTGCAAATACCCTTTTGTACTTCATTTCTTTTCCCCCCCTTCACCCACAGAAGCAGGTACATACTTTACAAAGCTTCTGTATCTCCTTTAGAAGCCTCCCCATCCTGCACAGTGCTGTCAGCAGTTTGCAGCCTCCCCGTGGCTGACAACCTCATTCAAGTGTAGAGTGATATGTCTTGTGACACTGCATGCTGTCCCTGTGGACTTGATTAGTTAGGTACAACTTCTACTTGCTATACACTGCTGCATTTTCTCTGTCTCCTCTGCATGCACTTACAGCACCATGGCAGATGTGCTGTGAAATCTGGGCTGTAGCAAATGCCACTGTTCTTTCACAGGAGACGGCCTCCGAATTCACAATGACATAGGTAATAAAGTGTAAAAGCATTAGGAAGCTGCGTTTGGGGTATTGCAGCTCCTGTTTCATGGAACATGTGTTGTTTGGGATGCTTTAAGTGGGTTTGGACCTAGTCTAATAGATGTTTTTAAGCAAAAATCTGGGACAGTTAATATAATACCAGTTGTTTGTAATTAGAATCATAGAATGTTGTCAGGTAGAAGGGATCCATGAGGATCATCCAGTGCACCTTCTGTCCCTGCAGACCCCCAGCAATCCCCCTGTGCATCCCTGGAGTGGTGTCCAAAGGCTCCTGGAGCTCTGGCAGCTCTGGGGCTGGGACCATTCCTGGGGAGCCCGGGCAGTGCCAGCACCCTTCCTGTGTCATCTCTCCAGCTTCTTGTTCCAGCCTGTCCGTACATCCAGGGTGCTCCATCCATGGTGCAGAATCCAGCGCTTGTTTGTCTTTGTTAAACCTCGGGAAGCATGGAGAGAACAAGAGAATGAAGGCCACAAAAGTTGTTTGTTTGTGTTTATACTCTCCGGCTTACCGATAAATGAATCCAAACTTAGGTCCAGACACAAAAGTCCACCAGAAGCCACTCAGGTTGGTGCTGCCTGTGCCACACCACTCCACTGGCAATGCTTCCCAGGTTGTCCCAGAACCTCCCTGAGACCTTTGGATTTCCCTGTTTCCAGTCCCAAAATAACATATTGCCTGTTTTGTCTGTGAGGAGAGATTTGGGAAGCGAGTGTGGCGGAGAAGAGCAGCCCCAGTGGCACATTTATGCCTGGGCCAGGGCTCTGCAGAAGCTGCTCTGCAAATCCTGGGTGGGAGGAACCCAGTGAGACTGCGCTGGTGAGCCCGGAACCAGCACGGCCAGGTCAGCTCCTCATTGAGCTGAGCTCAGGGAGGTGTTTTCTGCCTGTGGCTGCTTCTGAGTTACGTGGTTTGTGTCTTTTCACTCCGTTAAATGCAGATTTTCTTGTATGAGAAAATTTACGGGATGTATGAGAAAATGTATGAGAAATATGGGCAGCTTTTGCTGTTTGGAACAACGGAGATTTTTTTCCCCTTGATGTCTGGGGCTTGGGTTCAGGCTTGTAGAGGAGAGACAATTTTCCTGTAGGAGGAGCAGTGGAGAGGCATCCTGTTCTCAAAGTGCTTCAGACTGAGCTACTGTAAAACTGAACCTGGAAATGCAGAGAGCACTTATAAATAGCTTGGAGCTGTATGTTCTACATTATCCATGCTCTGTGCAATCCTTGATTTCTTTGCCAACATGCATTTTCTATCTTCACCAAGACATGGTAAAATGTTGCTTGTTGAAAATCATGACTAGTTCTGTTGAAGTGCAAGTGCTGCAAATAGGCAAAATAAATAAGGTTTTAATTAAAGAAGTTCCTTCCTCGTGTTTTGCTTTTCATTCTTGCCCTGAGCTTGTGAATATGGTGGCTGCCTGAAAATACTGTTTTATTCAAGTGATGTAAACCAGAAATGTATATAAATAAGGCTAGCAGTGTTTTGAGGGATGAATTGCACATTTTCCCTGAATGAAAAAAGTCCTTGTGACATGTAGGAGTAGCAAAGTCCTAGCATAAATTTCATAGGATACAGCGTAGTCCTACATGAATGCTTTGTTAAAGTTTTCACAGAACAGCAACCACAACGCCATAATAAATAGATTCTACCCTTTTTTTCCCCTAATACACATTTCTATGCTTTTCTATGATTTAAACGCATGCCATAAAATATTCAGTATCTGAAATGTTGCAAAGTTCAATGTTGCAAAACATTGCCTTCTGAGCTTCAGATTTTTGTTGTTGTTTTGCAACCATAATTATATACTAATTTTCCTGCTTAAGTTTAATACATTCCCAGAAGCTGAAATATGTCGATTATTTTGCTACTGTATTCTTTATGAGAAATACTAATTCCCCTTGCCTTTTCTGTGCTTGGAAGGGAAGAGGTGACTGGGTACTGCACAGAATGCTCCAGTTTGCATACTCTCAATCAGCTTAGTAAGCAGGAGTATAACAAGCTAAGAAAAACTCTCTGTAATTAAATGTTACTGCAAAGACAATAAATTTAGCAGACTGTATTTTTTAGAAGGCTGATAAAAGTGTTGGGTTTTTAAAACATATTCCTGAGCCTGCACAGCTTTCATTTGTTTCTTTTTTACCTGAAAACACGTTCCAAGAAGAATTTTAAATGTAAAACATAAATTTAAGCAAGAACAATTTGACTGGCCTGACAGTGTCTACATTTTCTACTACAGTGTAAATCATATTTTACTGATTTTTCTAAGATTTAAGAAACACGGCATATCTCCAGACACTGAAAATCTCATTTCTGTATATTTCTGGGAGTATTACTGAATAAAGTTGAACACTTTCATGCTACTTCATCTCCAGCCTGGGGCATGATATAACCACAATTTAAGTAGAGACACAACTTAAACCCCTTGAACATCAGCTATAGAACAGGACTGGTAATAACTTCAAAGAGGCATTTTATCAGTAACTTATGAATCCAGCATCTTAAAGGGTCAAACTGCAAAACACCAGGCACCTCCTCGGCTGCCTGTATTTTCTTTCATGGAGTAGGAAAACATCTATGATGTGAAGAATAATTTAAAAATTGGGCCGGGTTTTTTTGCTGGCATTTTTTTTTTTGTTTGTTCTGTTGTTGTTTTGTTTGGCACTGATGCCTTTTTAAAAATTTCCCTTTTTTACATAAAAAGGAATGGTATATGTTATTTTAGCATCATTCACTTAAATTTCTTTGTCATGTTTTTCGAGAGCCACAAAAATTTCTGAAAAGAGAGAAGCTAATATTGAGCATTTTGTTTGTAAAAATTAGAAGCTTGTGTGCTTTTCAATATATTGATCTGAAAACTTTATCTTTCTCTCATTGAAATGCTGTCCAAGTATGCATGTAAAATGCTGAAGTGACACTATGAAAAATTGAGTTGAGCCTTCCCCATGATATCCTGAGATGTCCTATGATTGTTTAGTCTTCCCAACGTTGCTTCAGTAAATGGTTTTCAATTTCTACCTGTAGAGCCCACCCCTCGTGCTGTCAGGATGCTTCAGTTCCAGTTGTCAATTTAACTCCCAATTAGTGCCAATTGTGAGGGGAGATTTTTGCTAAAAGTTTGTCCTTGCTGAACTTGACAAGCATATTTCCCATCCATCCATGAGCTCTCAGGTAGCTGTGATTTCCCAAAAGTGCCAGGATGTGTTTTTCAACCAGTAAAGAGAAAGGGAAGTTTTATTGTTCTCAGCTCTCGATAGGATATTCCTCACTTTGCCATGGATTTGTACAACAAAAAACTTAATTTTGTATTAAAATGGGAAATGCTTTGGGACCAATTCCTTTGGTGACTGTAGGCTTCCAGTAAGAGCTGTGGAGCTGAAATGGGTGATACCTCATGAACTGAGCCACTCCTGAGAAAGGCTTTGGAGGTGCTGGGCAGGACTGTATTTTTAGGATGTAATAAATATACAATCACAGGAATCACAAGAAAAATAAGTTTTCAAGTGAAAATAATGAGAATGAGCGTGCATAAATTCTGTTTCTTGAAAGTTCTGTTTTAAAAGTTGTGTTTTCTTCCTATTCTGGTAAAGTCAAAGAAGAAAAAAGAGAGCCATAGTGTGTGTGGTGAAACAGAATTTTCAGTTGAGGGTCTTTTGTTTGGTTTTTGATATTTGGTTTTGGTTGTGGGGTTTTTTTGACAAAGTCATGGATGTTGATGTTGGGCAATTTATGGTTTATTTACAGAAATAATTTGCTGCAGTAAATATTTTAGGAGGCATTTAAAGGTAGCTATTATTTGCAAGCAATGTTAAGTTATAACATAATAATATAATGTTAATGCGTGAGCCATGTAGAATTGTATAAAATAAATGCAGATAATTTTCATAAAGATATTTAGACAAATATTAATATGTTTGAATAGCCTCTCGGTGATCCCTGAGGAACACCTGTAGTGATACAGAACATTTTATAACTTTCCTTTTTCCTGAGGACTCCCTCTTAGTGTAAAAATTCCCCTTCAAGGATTTCTTTTAAAGCCTTTATTTTACAGCAGTCATGCCAGCAGCTAAGCAGAAGTGAGTGTAGCTCTCCCAGGAGACTGTCAGTGGCATTCCTGAATTAACCACAGGAATCATTAGGAGCCACAGAAGACATCCCTTTGCTTGCTGCGGGGTCTGAGCTCAGAAACTGCCTCCCACCCAGCCCCTGGTGAGCAGAGGCAAAGCTGAGGTTTGCTCCAGCCTGGGAATGTGCTGGAATAAAAGGCTGGCTCGCGGAGCATCACCAGAGGCGAGCAGCAGCGCTGCAAGCACAGCCAGCAAAAGGGGTTTCAGAGCAGTTCAGAGGGCCCCAGTGGTCTGCTGGTGTCAATCCAGAAGGCACATTAGCTAATTCTCCTTTTCCTGGCCGAGGGAACTGCGTGTGTGCAGTGGGGGTGCTGCTGCCAGGGAGAAAAGGGACATTTTCCAAAGGGCACAACTGGTGGCACATCCAGCTGTGCAGCCCGGGGAGGACAGAGGAGCTGAGCCAAACCACTCCTCTTCCATCCTGCTGTCTTCTGAGGCCATCATGCCACAAGCATCAGCAGCATCCATGACGTGTACACCCAGCCTAAGGAGTCAGGATTTTAAAGGGAATGGGCCAAACCGCTGTATTTTTCAATTAGTTTGGGGTAATTGGCAGCAGAAGTGGTGCAGCATGAACCTCTGTATTAAAGCGTGATGCAAAAGACTCAGAATCTTGTAGTGCTCATCTCAGAGAACTTATTAAAATCTGCTGTATTTTTACAGAATGAGGTTTCTAAATGGAATTACTGATATACTTGCTATTTTGCTATTCCCCTTTCATTCTTACTTACTTTTATTTATTTAAGTTTTAAATTGCCTGTTTTTCAGGCTGCCTGTTCTCTAATTATTATTCAGTCTAAAGTATTTAATGTAGACCACTTTGCAATTCCTGGTGCTGTCCTGCCATACTGACAAGAAAATACAAATGGAAAATGCTTGTGCTTCTTTCTTCACATAAAATCATCTGAAACAAGACTTAATGCCAACACTATATTTCCAACTTTTTCATTTATTTCTGCTAATTAATGGGTCTTGATTATGTTGTTGGCTATCCCACATGAACTGAGAGCAGGTGCTCTAAAGACTTTTTATTGAGTTTTCATATGAACAAATGGAAGTTATTTTAAATAATATACAGGGATTTTACTTGGTCTGTAAGACCAAATTGATATTTTAACTATGGGTGTTTTTAAAGAAATCTCAATGTAAAATTGTTTCTTGGGCAAAGTTTTAAAATGTTGTGCATATACTCAAAGCAGCCTCAGCTACAGCAAATGAGGACTGGTGCACCAAGTAGCAGTAAATGTGAAAGCTGCCATTTAATGCTGCCATTTATATCAAGGAGCCTTGGCTAAAATTTTGATCCATTTTTCTGAGTAGGAGACAGTTCCTGCCTCAAAGCTCTTTCTGTCTCATTGAGATATGTAATTTATTAATAACTGAAATGAGATATAATAGGAAATATGCGTATACTTCAGTATGTTGAAATACTGGCCCTAGTGGAGTTATCATAGCTCTAAAATAAAGAAAGAAAATGGACAACAGTGAATTGTCAGGCAACATTAGGCTTCTCTTTCTGTGTAGACTGCAACAGCACTGATCATTCCATTACATAATTATTTTGTGATTGATCTAAATTCTGCCCTTCCAAAAGACCACCTCCTCCTTCCTGCCTATCACTGATAAGTCAAGGACTGCATGGAACTGAGCAGTCTCTGTGCAAGACCAAATATTTTCATTTTTAAGTGAATTTTTCAGTAAATGTTTCCATCTAAATCAAATGCATCTGCACAAATCCTGTAGCAGACAATTCTCTATGGGGGACAGACTGATGGATAGTAAATCAAAACTTTGCTCTGTCAGGCTGGAGTTTGCCTCTGAGACAGTAGGTTCATTGCAGTGCTTGGAATGGGGGATGAAATGCATGTGTTTTATACTCATAGAGTGAGAAAAACCATAGCATGGCTGAGGCAGTATTTATTCCACTGACAACATCTGTACAGAATCTGGAATACATCTGTGAGTTTTTGTTGAATAACTGGATAAGACAGGAGATACTTTTCAGGAGATGTGGCTCTGTTTTCCAGTTTCACTAGGCATTCAGTCCATCCTAATGTATTTAATGTGAAGTCTAAAATAGAGTTTATGCAGGGTCTGGTGGAGCCAGGGAGGTGAAACCAAGAGCACTGACTACACTGAGATGAAAACTGGTGTGTGTGTGATGTATGATCAAGTTGGTAGGTGTGTAAGGGAATATTGAGAGATTTCTGTTAAGGGGGACCACAATAACCATAGGGCAGGGGTTTCATTAGGGAAACTGTTGCTCTTTCTGCCATGAAGTAAGGGTAGGAGAACAAGCAAGCCACAGCACTTGGGTGGCTTCCTTGTCAGGTAGAATGGCCACCATGAGCTGAGCCCAAAGCTTCTCCTGTGCAGGTGAACAATGCCAGCTCTGCCAGCCTTTCCTCCCAGCACAGCTGCTCCATCCTCTGCTCATCCTGCTGCCTCCTCTGGGCTCTCTCCAGCAGCTCCAGCTCCTTGCTGGGCTGGATCCCCAGGGCTGGGGCAGCTCTGCAGGTGGGGTCTCACCTGAGGGGCAGAGGGGCAGGATCCCCCCTGCCCTGCTGCCCACTCTGGGAGATCAGTCCAGGGCAAAGTTTTGTAGGATGGTTTGGGTTTGAAGGAACCTTAAAAACCACCCAGTGCCACCCCTGCCATGGCAGGGACACCTCCCAGTGTCCCAATGTCCAACCTGGCCTTGGGCACTGCCAGGGATCCAGGGGCAGCCACAGCTGCTCTGGGAATTCCACCCTGTGCCAGGGCCTCCCCACCCTGCCAGGGAATAATTTTTTTCCTCATATGCAATCTAAACCAAAATCCATCAGTTTGAAGCCATTCCTCCCCTGTCCTCTCTCTCCATCTTCCTTGTGGGCTTCCTTCAGGCCCTGCAAGTCCATGTAAGTTGACCCTTGTAATGTTCGTGACCTTTCCCATTCTTTTAGAAATGTTGCTGAACTTTTCTGTAGTGTCTGTGCCAGCATCCTCAATGCAGCAGGATTGGGAGCTGAAAGAGAAAGAGGGAAAAAAAAAAAGGGAATGCACTGAAGGTAATTTTGCACATGGTACCATGCTCTGCTTTGCAATAAGAAAAGATTTTCATCCACTCAGAAATCCTTTATTTTATAATCTCCCCTATTGATCACACCTGTATTGAAATCCTGAATGTGGGAGCTCAAGCATTCTTTGTTGGGCATCTCAGAAATAGTTTGGTTATCATTTATTTCATCAGAGTATCAAAAAGGGGTAATGAGGCATCCTTTAATCTTTAAAAGTGTTTTGTCATTCTGTGCCTTACCAACAGAGCACTGGTCTGGATTCTTTTGGAAATGCAGATTGCTCATTAGGAATGTGTGCAATGAAATAATTTAAAAGAAGGAACTTTCATCCTGTGTATTTCTGAATCTCCACTATTTTCAATTGACTCTTCATATGAAACATTTCTTGTTAAGGCTATTTGGAGAGGCATAAAGTGTTTGGTGTGCTAAATCAAAGCTGCTATGGTTTCACTTACAGGAATTAACGATGGGCCATGTAACTAGAAAAGGTATTGTTGTGTATAACCTGTCACAGCCAAACTGGGGAAAGGTTTGTCCTTGCTACTGTTCTGGCCTTTTATTCCAAAGAGCAGGAAGAACAGTCGATGGCCACTTATTAATTATTTTCTCTCTCCTTTATTGTAGCTTTAGGTACATTAGGCTCTCAGTAATTATCTCATTCATAATCCTCCATAACAAGTAATACTTTCAGCATCTTGTGAAGCATAATTGGAAAATATTTTCTTTGGATGTACACTATTTCTAGTCTCTCTTTAATATAACTTTCCCCAAGAGTATCTTGCCAAGGAAAAATGAGCAAGCATAATTTTATACAGGTAATCAAATCTCTCAAATGTTGGCACATTTTCCTTTATCTCCATGGGACCAAAAGCTAACCTTCAAATAGACCTAGGCATTAAAGGGGAGAATTTCAGCACAAAATTAGAACTCAAATAAGCTTGTACAAGGCAATTTGAACAGAAGTGCTATTTCGAGTTATTTGTACTGTATTTGTACTACAGAATATTCCATTTAATTAATGCAGAACTGCAAGGGAACATATATACACACAGAGTATATATTAGTCTAAGTGCATGTGTTGTGTCTTTGTGTATATATAGATATGTCTAATACATTATTTAAACACTGGCTTATAGCAGGAGTTTACAGACTTTCTAAATAGTTCTATTTTTGCCCACTTAGAACTCCAAACCACATCTTGATGCAGGTTTTATTTTACTGTGCTGAGCGAAAGAAATGTGAGGGGGAGGGAAATAAAGAAAGAAATCAGCAAGTGTTTAGATTCCTCTCGGTTGCAATACCCAGCAGAACAGTTAATTTATTCCAAACTTTCTGACATAAATCACACTGAAGGGGAGACAAGGAAGCCCTAAGGGACTGCAGATACAAAGCTGAGGACTGCTTTCAGGCTGAGCACACACTTTAATCTGTGCTGGACCTACAATGAAACCTTTCAGCCTCCATTTTTTGTTGTGGAATTGAACATTCTCATTTCTATTCTCACTCATTTCAGTATCAAGGGCTCTGGTGAGTACAGAACCCAGGGAAAGATGATACTGAGAGAGCATTTGAGTCCCCAGCTGTAAATAATTCACCAGGACTCTGTAGTGTAGTGTATAACCCAGCAAGATAGCTGCCATGTTCACTGTGCTTAAGCTAAAGGAGACTCTAGATGGCTCAGGGAAGATTTTTTTTTTTCCCCTATACTTAAAGCTTAAAAGTTCGGTTTTACTTTAGTTGCATATTTAAATGCAGCAGTTGGTAATTCAGAATTTTATGGTGTGAATATGCTCATTCTTCAAGACCAGCTTTTGGATGATGCTAAATTTCTTTTGCAGTTAGCGAATTTATTCCATGGCTGTCCTATGTAAAGTCTGATAATTGAGGTCAGAATTTGTTTTTTGGTGTGCTTGGGTCGAGATTTTTCTATTTTGCATTACCATGAAAATATCCACCGAGTTCTTCCAGCTACAACACTTGAATTCTAAGATAATATGCTCAGTGAGTTTTTTGTTAATTATTGCCTTAATTCACTGTGAAAATGGTATAAATGGGATATTCAGTAATTGGCTTTTTCAATCTGGTGCAAGTATGATTAAAAAAAAAAAAAAACAAAAAAACAAGGAAGAGCAAAAGCCCTCAATACAGAAGTTATATTTTTAGCCTGAGTTAAAACAGCAACGGAGATGAGGAGAGTGGTAGTAGCTTTGGTAATGTGTTGGGTTTATTTGCTGATGGAACAAGCCCATATCACCTGACTCTGTCTGGAATTTGAGTGAAGGTAGGAAGCTCGTGTGACACAGCTTTGGCTTGGACTCTCTCCTGAGGCAGGCTCATAGCTCAGGCCAGTATTCTTTCTCCAGAGGAGCAAGGACCTTCTTCCAAGGGGTCCTGACAGTCTGAGGTGGCTCTGTTCTGAAAGTTCTTACCTTTGCACAAAAAAAAATCGAACATCGTGAGCAGAACAAAGGCCAGGGATAAAGAGAAAGGACGAAATTGGGGAAGGGGATTGAGAAGGGTGGGAGCTGCTGTTCAGCCCTCTGTCCTGGGGACAGGAATTTCAAATACCTGCCTAATTATGTGGGTAAAATGCTGGGTGAGGACACTGTCAGCACGTTTCCTATTTCTCTGAAGGTGGGCTGTGGAACTCTGCCCATCAGGCCCTCTGTGAGAGGATGTGGCTGGTTTTACACCCTGATGATGTGGAAGGCTCACACTGGTACAAAGTGATGGCTGGCAGCTCTTTTCCAGCCTGGAAAAAGGCATTTTGTTGTTTCAGAGCTAGAGAGAATTCAGGTAGAGTTGCTGAAGCTGCTGGTGGATTTCTTTGTGGCTCTCAGATGCCAATGTCCAGATTAGTGGTAGAGAGCTGACCTCACCTGGACCCACCAGCTAAATGACCTGGGCGTTGCTTAGGAAATCAAATTTTGTCATCCTCTGATGGCACGTCTTCTTTGTAGGTGAGATGACCTCGAACACTCCTTATTTCCTCTCAATATTCTTTCAACTATACCTTAGACTATTTTATATATAGCTGGCCTTAGCATTAGTCAGTGTTCCTTGTGGAGCTTGCCCATGCTTTGAGCCTGTGTGTAAATCAGGCCCTGCAGATAAAAGAATGTGTATTTGCACATTTTGTCAAGTCTTAGGGCTGGATAATGTGTTCAGTTTTTAAAATACAAATTTAAAATAATGAAAAGCCCCCGTTAAGAGTGCAGACAATGCAGAGGCCACAGCAGGGAAGTCAGAGGGGTGGCACATTCCCTGGCAGAACACGTGTGGTGACATCTCTCTAAAGAGCTGCTGGGTGAGCTTGTACAAGTTCTGCATTATTTGCTGAACTAGAAATGCTACCATGCACCTTTTCCAGCTGCATTGTGCCTCCCTGCTACTGAAACGAGCTTCCACAAACTTCAATTCAGTGTATTTGACATTTTTATTGTGTTTTGTATCCTTTTGTCCTGTAAAACAGTGTCCTTTGCACATTCAATTCGTTGCTCACAGGGTCAACTTCAAAAGGTTCAAGAACTTAGTGGAGCACTTGTGTTGTAAGATGATGAAACCTTTACTCCTCATACTTATTTTTCTCCTTCTCTGCATTGCTTTATGCTGATAAGAAAACTGAAGTTTGAGAGAGATAATTTTTTTTTAAAATCCTTTGCCATTTACTTTCAATTTGTCCAAGTACAGCATATCTGTGCTGACTCCATGTTCAGTATTATCATTAGGGCAACTTAAGGAGTGGAAAGAAAGGATTGTGGGAATAGCAAAAAGGAAGATTTCAAAGGAATTAATCTTTATTTTTACTTTTTTTTTTTTAATTGTCCAGCTGTTCATTGTCATTTAAGATACTGGTCAGCTTCACAAATGGATGAGATTTTCTGTGTTGGAAATAGGAATTTCAGAAAACTAGTTTCTTTCTAAACTTAGGAGATTAATATTTCTGCTGAATAGAGACTCTGTGCTGTTGTAGTTGTTTGTTTGAGACATCTATTGTTCTTGAAATTCTCTTGGAGCTCAGTGAACATTTGCATTACAACAAACACCTTTTATTACCAAGACTTTGACACAGCCAGGCAGGTCTGGAGCGGGAGCTTGCTGCTTCTGTGTTCCTCTTAGTATTCATCTTAATTCATCACACTGGGTTCATGTGGCATAAAAACGGGATGCACTTCACTGAAAATATGTGAATATATCCTCAGAAATATGCAGTTGTGTGTACCCTGAGATGAGAGAGTCACTTTTAGTATCTATATTGGCTTTTCAAGCAGCAATAAAGGAAACTCTGCAATAATAACTGAGCACTTGTGACTGGAAAACACACTCCTGCAGTTCAGAACTGGAATATGAATGGGCACCACAGGAGGTTTGCCCATTTCTGATGGAAACAGTTTTAACAGCATGAATTGATGAATCTACTCAGTGCAAATGAGACTTTATTATGCTGAGAGTCCAAAAATGATGCTTCATTTATTAAATTAATACAAAAATTGTATTCAGATAGTGTTGGAGAGTTTTGCAGACCTTCCTGAATATCAGAGCTGAGGCTGAAATCATTGACTTGGGTTATGGGAGGTAATGGTGAAAACAGGACAAGCTGCCAAAAACTTCCTATTCTTTGCTTGATTGAAATGAATGTGTATATGGAACAGCACCTGTCACAGTTTCCCAATCTGTGCACTAGAGAAAATGGTGCTTGAAAATTCTGGGTTTGTTTAATGAAAGCTTTTTGTAGTTTTTTTTGCTCTATAAAAGAGCTTTTGCCCTTTTCAGATTATTCTTCCACCACATGGGTCGGCTGCAGTTATTGCTGAAAGATTTGAAACATTGACATCTACTGCAGTACAGTCTGAAGTAGCTTCAAATTTCCATAGATATGGCAGAATTCATATCACAAAATTCAGGCAAATTTGATACCTAGTCCCACATAACTGCTAGTCTTATTGCCAGATTTGGATATCTAGTCTGCCAGCTGCACTGTGCACTGCCCAGCTCATTCAAACCATATGCCTTGAGCAAACAATCAGCAAAGTGTGTTAAAAGCTCTGAGAAGTACCACATTAGCCATACGTCAGCCAGCTGCATGTCCTGCCCTATTAATTTCGATAAAAGCTTACCCCTTCAAAATTGGTACTTTGACTTCTTTGTTCTAAAAATGTGGTTTAAATAAAATCTGTGCATCTGCAGTTAGGTTTAGAGCAACAAATTCATTCTATCTGCAAAATAATATTGAAATTTTGGTTTGGTTTTGAAAGTTTCCCTAGAGACAGAAGAATCCATTACAAGCTTTTCTGTAGCTGGAAAGAAAACAGTCACTCATGAGCACCCTAAAGCCATTTGTAGCACATATTCTTCATACTCTTGAGGGACTCTTGCCCAGAGTAGAGTGCTCAGTCTTGTGCCATAAGAAAAATGAAAAATGTATGTATGTTTTTCTTCCTTTTGTTGGATTTAGCCAGTGCTCACCCTGCTGGAGTCACTACCCCGAGGCTGTTTGCAAGAGTGAGTCAAGAATACACTGGCAGTAATAAACATGTAAACTGTGTATGGTATGGCTCCCTACATCTGTGAGGCACTGTTTTGTCTCTGCACCTCTCTATATTTGTTTTATGTGTCCTGGTTAAAATGGATTCTCCCTGGTTTACATTTACACAGCCATGGATTGTTATTATCTGCATATTAGAAGAAGGGGTGAATATGAAAAAAAAAAAAAGAGATAGCAGTGCCATTGTGACAGGTACAAAATACTTTCTCAGTGTCCAGGGTAGTAGTATTTTAAGATTCAACTTTGTAGGGTTTAAGAATCACAAGAGCAATGCATATTAATACAAATGTTACAGCATCTCTGAGAGGGAGTTAAATATTTTGTTCCAAGCTGTTGTAGCTAAATAAAAAAGGATAGCAAGTATATTGTCAATGAAACATTATCATTGCTGATTCTTACCTACATAGTCTTCTTCTTTGATCCTCTGAAATATTTCATCAAGAGAAACCAATGTTGCAAGTACTAAGGCAGAACAGCAGAGCAACCTACTGGGGTTAGTTGTCTGTTCTCCACAGTGCTCACAGTTAAGCCAAAGCGAAGCATAATTAGGCAGGTAAATTCAATCTACTTCCTATCAGTCAAACTGATTTATACCATTATTAATATCACCCTGCAATGTTACAAGAGAAAAACAAACTCTTTAAATATTAGGGGTAGTGGAGAATCTGACAAACGTTTTTATTTCCTTTGACTGGAGCATCTCGGTGCCCAGGAGAGGCTGAGGGAGCTGGGGCTGCTCAGCCTGGAGAGGGGCCCTCAGCCCTGGGTGTCCCTGGGTGTCCCTGGGTGTCCCTGGGTGTCCCTGTCTGTCTGTCCCTGGGTGTCCCTGGGTGAAGGTTGTGAGTCTGACCCTCACACTGGGCACCACTTGCAATGGGTTAACTGCGCCACTTAATTAATGGCTTGTCTTAATTTTCTTCTGTTTTCACTCAGAGTCTGGATTAAAAACACGAAGGAGATGGATTTCTCATTCAGACTTGGTTTATTAAATCTTATCTAAAGGGAGTTCTGCAACACTTCTAGCTTCCAGCTAAAACTAAGCAAAATGGAGAGTGAATCTAGCTAGTTATAAGGTCTTGTAAAGCTGAACAGTCCAATAGAGAATTAACACCTGTATTATTTATACTTTTGACCCAATAACTAAACCTCTGTGACCTGCAGTGCAGCACTAACTGTCCCACCAAAAACGACTACCTGAAAGCATGAAGAAGAAGAAGAAAGAAGAAGGTAGAAAGAAACAATGCCCAAGAACCTCTGTCTTGTCCCATAGCTATTACTGTATTCTAAACCCCCAAATTCCAAACCCTTCACCATGTGAAATCACACACTTCTATTTTAACTAGCCATGACTCAAACTCCATCACTCAGATTTGGAAGCCTTCTCCAAGGTCTCAGGTCAAAAGCAGTGTTCCCCTGGGGGTCAGTGTCAGGAAGCACAGAGAGTTCCAAACTCCCAGGTTCCAGGGTTCCAACACCTGGGTGTCCCTTTGTGTCCCTGTCTGTCTGTCCTTGTCTGTCTGTCCCTGTGTGCAGGGAGGGCAGAGCAGTCCCAGGCTCTGCTCCAGAGCCCAGCAGTGGCCCCAGAGCCACGGGCAGGGCTGAGCCCAGGAACTGCCCCTGCACAGGAGGCACAACTTCTGCCCTGGGCAGTGGCCAGCCCTGAGCAGAGTGTGCAGAGAGGCTGTGCAGTCTCCTCCCTGGGGATATTCCAGAGCCCCATGGACACTCTGCTGTGCCCTGTGCTCTGGGATGGCCCTGCTGGAGCAGGAGGTGGCACCAGAGCAGCCCCTGGGGACCCTCCAGCCTCACCCACCCTGGATTTTGTTTTATTTCTCTGTTGATCTGTGAAAGTTCTCACAGTAAATACAGATGCCAAGGACACAGTTCTACTCTACAGGCCTTAGATTGTGCAATAGATGTAACACACCATTGTTTATGCTTTGTTGCTGCTCATCTCATCTCATCACAGTTCTTTAATGACTTTATTGGGTAGCTTATTGACTCAGCTTCCAGTTTCCTTTTTCCTTCCATTTTAGGTCATTGCAGACAGAATACATATAGCTCCTCCTTTGTGCAGTAGTTCTGGATAGTTGCTTTCCTCCAAATTCTGGTCTCCAGTATTAACAATGTCAAACACAGTTTAAGACACTGGGAAATTCTTGGAGCTTTACTCTACTTGTGGTGGATGTGGCTGAAAATCCAACAGCCTTTTACAGGGTCTTAACTGTGGCTATGAAGTCTTAAGACAGGTCTGCAGAGACATAATAGCTGATAAAAATACATGTTTATAAAGGTTGCTTCAAGGTTGGGAACATGGCTCCCTGCACAAGAATTCCTCCAGTGTCAAACTGATACTACGATGGATGAGAGCCAACAAGCCCCGCACTTGCTCTTGAAAACCTGGAGTTGGAAATCTTTTCAGAGAATACATCTGTATTGCTAATTTGCACCTTGAAGAAGGAAATTGGCTGGAGAGTTGGTGAGAATGAATAAATTGATTCACAGTGGGTTGACAACTCCCTGTGTCTGACTTTCTGTGAAACATCTGTGGGTGATGCCACCACAAAATTTGACTGCTGGCTCGCAAGCTGGTCTGGTATCAATATGTGATTAAGTACCTGTTGGTCAGATATATGAACTGGTTTAGTAGCACTATTTTCCAGATTAGTTTTTCAAGCTTTGAATGGGTGATAAAGGGGCTGGAGCAGAGCAAGGAGAAACCTGCTTCTTCAAAAAATGTCATCTCTGCTGACTCTCACAGATATGAAAGTAGAATAATGCAGCAGAAAATCAAGACCAGATCTGAAAGTCATGATTTATCCACAAAATATTTTTCTTTGTAAAAAGTTTTCTTTTCATGGTTTTAGAGAGAAAAATAATGAAGATGAGTAAGTTTTAGTAAGTATTATAAGGTGAAATTTCTAGCAGCTAAATCATTAAATGCACTCATTTGTAAACATCAGTGATGGAGATGACATGTTGTATAGATCACAATTCTTCTCTTCTTGTCATGAGGAGCAGTGATTTATTATTTGAGTAATCATGCAGCACAACACAGGATTTAGATTCCCCAAGAAAAAGATTTGCAATGTTTATGAATGTGTGGATGCATTAGTATTTCATCATTAGAAAATTATGAACTCAGGAAAAAAAGAAACAACATTAATTTCTAAAATGTGATGCTTGTACAGTGAATAAAGCTGTAATGTAAACCAGACAGGCAGATCTGTGAATCAAACGCTCCTGCACATCATATATTTTAGATTTTCCTGATTTCCTGCTGTAGACAAAAAATACTCATGTTTGCAGCACTTTAATCCATGATGAAGGTGCAGCATGTACTCAGAAAAATGTCCTTATGTTGAGCATACTTAATAAGTATAATTGCACTATATATATTTTTTTATATATCCTGAGAATTGTCCTGTTTCACACAAAGATTAAATGAGACAAAGAGACTCAGATGTCCTGGCAGTCTACACTTGGTGCTGAAGAATGAACGGATTAAATATGTTAAATTCTTAGCTAGTATCTTTCTGCACAGGAAAACATAACATGATGCAATTACACAGTATGGACATTTAAATTTATTCAGCCCTTGTAGAATCGGCCCGTGGCTTCTTTTTCCCCCCCAGACAGACATTACTGTAGCTTTATTCTGAGAAGCAATTTGCCATATCACAGCTGGTCATCAGTGAGGCATTGTAGGGCTAATTCTGCTGCTCTGTGCCAGGACACACACTCAGTTCTTAATGCGGGGAGGAGCACTGATGTGGATTTGTTGGGAGCACAAGCTGCAAGTTTGTTTTTTCAGGCTAAAGGAAAGGACTATTAACCGCAAACTCTAGAGCCTCTGATTTTATAATTGGAAATCAATTGGGCAAAGCCTAGTTTTGCATATGCGACCTCTTCCTGTGACTGTATCCCAGAATGGTTTTCTCCTGAAATGATTTGCTTAACAATTTTACATTAACAGCTAATCTATTTGCAAAATCAGTTTGAAATACTAAATTACCTATGTGCTTTTGGCGACCACAAAGAAAAAAATAGTTTAACCAACATGGAGTTATCTGAATGGTGGTGTGTTTTTTTTGTAATTTACATTTTAATCTCGTTGCTCATTTGCTTTAATTAAAAGCCATCACAAAAGTTATTGGCACTGTGGAGTTGCAGTGACTTTGGTAAGGGCACAGTGGGGCCGATTACATCTGGAGTTTCTATTGTTCTCCTGTGTCCAAGGAGAGTAAAATGCAGCTCCAGTGTTTAGGCCAGACATTGCTAAAAGAGTTTTACTCAGCTCATTTGGCCACCATAGGGCTGTGTGGTGGTGTGGACTCATTTCTGTCCTGATTACCCCGTGTTTGGGAATGCTCAGGTGACAGGACTATAGCATTTCCTATTGTTAAATTTGCTGCTATTATTTCTCTGGTATTGTGTGCAGAGAGCGCTTTAGCTCTCTGAAAAGAAGGTGCCTGGCCAGTACATTTAATACCAGTCACCTTCAGATCGAGGGCTGGAACAGGACCCAAAATCTGTTTTGTTTCCTGGGAAGTAAACTCCACAAACTGTTACAAGTGACAAGATCTTCAGGGGCAGAGTGGGGCCAGTGTTATTTGCTATCTTCATTGAGGACGTAGATGAATGGGTGGAATGGGTGGATTAGATCAGAGATTAGGAAGAAGTGATGGTGGGCAGGTCTGGCACAGGGTGGAATTCCCAGAGCAGCTGTGGCTGCCCCTGGATCCCTGGCAGTGCCCAAGGCCAGGCTGATGGAGCTTGGAGCAGCCTGGCACAGGGGAAGGTGCCCCTGCCACTGTTGCTTTTTCCTATATTTACAGTGCTTGATCTTATACAGACATATCAACACGGCAGTGTGTAAAATGTGTTGCTGTTCTGGCTAATTTTATGTTGGAAATGGAAAGCTCTTTCCGTGTTAAAGGGGAAATTCCTAATTACTGGCTCAGTAAATTTTTTTTTGATTTTTAATTTGCAATAATTAATTTATTGTGGTGGTAGCAATTTATATGCTGGGAAGCAGGAATGAAGGAATAATCTATTGGGTTTTCTCTTTTTGCCTGAGGTCTCATTATCTGTGCAAGCTTATTATTTACTACCCCAGAGCAGTGCTGTTGTAAAATGTGCAAGAATATCTGAGATTTGTACTATGATAGGGCTGAATTGAATCGAATTGGATCTAAGTAACTGCAGATGTGGCTGGTTTCATTTTTATCAGCTTATCTAACATTTTGCACTTAAAGGCTTCTGTCAGTTCAAAGCACAGACACTACTTGGTTGAACAGAGCTAAACTATGGTAGCACTTCTTAGCCTTTCAAAAATAATTCTAATTTTAATTCAAACATATGTACTACAGAACTTGGAGGAGTTTAGATATGCATCAATTAAAAATTCCTTTCTGCTTTTATAATATAAGGAGGCAGGAAAAAAGGAAACATATCAAAGCTCTTGAAGTTTAATTTTAGTTTTCTCAAAAAATGCATCTTCTTTCCATGTGAACAAATATAATTGAGTTCTTTCCCCATTCGCTTGCTTAAAATGAAATAAAAAAAAATCACAAAAATGTAAATCGAGATTTAGCATCAAAGAGCAATTTTGTCAATACAGGCATTTGGGGAGATTCTTAGAATGTTGGAATAATTATACCACTAGATTTCTGTTCAGCATAGGGATAGACAAAAATTTGCTGCTCCAGAGCATACTGAGATATCTAAGTGCATTTCTGCTTTTGGAAATATGGCAGAGCCTACACATAGAGCAGGGTTAACATTTTTTATTTTTGAATTTTTTTTTGCCTCGGGTTTGTTTGTTTGCATCTCTAATTTTGATAGTTTGTGCTTCAGTTGGTCGTGGTGGCGCTTTCAGAGGTGAGCTGAATTCTTTCTTTTTGACTGTGTTTCTCTCAAAGGGCAGAAATATGGGCTGGATATGGATTGCTAATAGGTCGCTTCCAAAGGAGCATCAAATTTATGGCTGAGATTTCCACAGCGAGAGCAAGTTCAGCCTAATTCATTTGCCACCGAAATATATTCAAAGCAATCCCAGAAGGGGCTGTGCAGAGGAATGTCTGCGTTTGTGCATCAAAACTTGTAATCCAAAATCCTTTGGCCAGGGTAGGGTCTGTGGAAGATAAGGAGGAAGAAATTATTAGGAAGAGATTGTTAAAGAACCAAGGAGATCTCAGGTCTAATAATTTCTTTTCCCTTCCCAAAACTCAGTCCTTCAGCTTTCACGCTCCTGTGTGGTATTTACCATTTGTGAAAACTTGACTCTTAATGATATCCTGTATTAGGTGAGAATGTGTTTTGAAAATATAATATTCCAATCTGTGGAAAAAAAAAAAAAAGAAGCAGCTGGATCCCCTGTAGTGTTTGTGCACTCAACGTGGGGTGCTGAGAGCCCCAGGACTGTGTCCAGGAAGCTCCCTGTGGTGCCTTGGAGATCAGTCTTGGCACCAGTGTGACCCTGAGGAAGGGATCCTTCATCCACAGTGGCCCTGTCCCCGTTCCTGTGGTGCAGCACGATCCTCACCACAAATCTCACGTGGGTCTCGGAGAAAGCACCAGGATGTCCCCACATGCACAGTGCCCCAAATGATGGGGGGAAAGGGCACAGCGGAAAAAAAAATACAAAGGAAAGAAACACAAGGGAGAAAACAAACCTTGAGAGATTGGTTTGAACTTGTGAAGCCTTGACACCGTGGGGTGACCCTGTCACTTGGCAGTGTCCAAGCACAGGAGCCAGCTGTGCCCGTCCTTCCCTGAGACAGCCCCCTGCACTGTGCTCCGTGTTCCTGGGGACCTGGCAACGGGTTTATTGATTTCCAGGGACGTTTTCCGGGGGAAAATTATTGCCTTCACAGGTGAGGTTTCTCTGTGCTCATGGATTGCTGAGGACCTGGAGCTCCTGCCACTGGGAATGATGTAATGTAATTTAGGAGCAGATAATATGGGGATGTTGGTCATCCTGTGATACAGCTCAAAGATTTTCCTTACAAACTACAAAAAAAAAAAAAAAAGAAAAAACCCATAAAAAGAAAAAAATTAAAGGTTTTTCTAAATCTTACACAAGAAAGAGTCTCTGTAGATATTCTAAATGTGGAATTCACTCCAGTCTTAACTCCTCCCGCTGAGATTATTTATTCAAATTTTGCAGAAAGATGTCGGGTCATAGTTGTGGCATCCTTTATCACAGACACACAACACACAGTTTTGTTTGTTAAGGTACACTAATAGGAGATATCTTGATCTCGTATAACTCGGGAGCACAATCTGAGACGTTACTTTAGAGATAAATTAGTATGTGCTAGGTAAATGATTAGGATATGGTTACTTCTGGGTGACAACAGGATCCATATGAGCACCAGTGGGGGCTCCAGCTGAGAAAGCCATCAGGCTGCTGGGTCACAGCAGCGAGGGCACCAGTGGCAGAGACAGAGTCATTATCCCCCCTGCTCAGGGCTTGCCATGCCACACCTGGAATGCTGGGCTCAGTTTTGGTCCCTGCTATGCAAAAAAGGCTGGGGAGGGCCCAGAGGAGGGCTACAAAGGTAGGGGGCTGGGAAGCTGCCATCCAGGAAAAGGCTGGGAGGACTGAGTTCAGTCTGCAGGGAGCAAGAGCTGGGGGAAAACTTATCTCCGTGCTCCAGAATTTAAATGGCAGCTGCAAGGAAGATCTTAGAACCATGAATTGTCCTGAGTTGGAAGGGACCTCAAAGCCCGTCCAACCCCACCCCTGCCACGGCAGGGACACCTTCCCCTGTCCCAGACTGTTCCCACTGTCCCAGTGTCCCACCTGGCCTTGGGCACTGCCAGGGATCCAGGGGCAGCCACAGCTGCTCTGGGAATTCCACCCTGTGCCAGGGCCTGCCCACCCTGCCAGGGAACAATTCCTAATCTCGAATCCAAACCTGTCAGTTTGAAGCTGTTCCCCTTTTTCACCAGGAGTCACATGGAAAAGATCAGGAGCAATGGGTAAAAGTTCCTTGTGGGGAGATTCCAGCTGAAGATGAGAGGGATAATTTTCACAATGAGAACAAGCAGCCATTGGAATCACCTCCCCAGGGAAGTGATGGATTCCAAAACATTGGGTGTTTCTCAGATTCAGCTGCACATCGTGCTGGGCCATGTGGTCTAGACCATGCTTTTACCAGGCTCTGGCCAGTAAAGGTTCAGCCAGATGATCTTTGAGGTCCCTTCCATCCCGGTGTTCTATGATTCCATGAAGTTTTTAAAAGACTCTATTAAATGAATATTTGCTGTCCAACCCCACGTCGAATGCCAATTCTTGTTTATAACATTATAAAGTTAAAAAGAAAGTCTGATAATTGTCTCCAGCAGACTCATTTGCATTATTTCCTCCTAGTAATTACATGAACAATGGGGATTCGCTACCTAAGAGCAAAATACATGTTGATCTGTATGTGCTGAAATATCGTCACAGCAAATGTGTTTTAATTATGTGCAGAAGTAAAGGCATGGCAGAAAGCTGCTCTAATATCCACAGAATGAGTCATCACCTAAAAGGAATAAAACATTAAAATAAAGCTGGTTCTAATAAGGGAAAATAATTAAATTATGATAAACAAATGAAATAAAATTGCTTTATTTTTGTTGGAAGGAAAGGTTTAATTGGAGGATTTGTGTAGGCCATAGGGATGGCTTTGCTTTTAAAGGAAATAAGAAATTAATTCTCCTAGAACTTGAGTGCTGTTTCTGAGATGAATGACAGAGTTTCATTTCATGTGCAGTTGAAAAGTTGAGGAGAAAAGATATTTTTGTGTCACTCAAAATGCAAACTCTTGAAATACCATAAAATGTTTTGTGGTAAGCATAGTATTTTAATTAGATGAAAATGAAACCCCTTACATGATAACAAATAAAATTCATTTAAAAGGAAACATTTTGTTTACATTTTAAACATACTAAAAAGAGAAAGACTTTAGGAGAATAAAATTAATGCATATACAGGTATAAGAAGTTTTGAATGAAAAATACCATTGAAGTAAACAACATGTTCAGAAAAAATATTGCCTTGGTCCTTCTCTTAGTTATTGTTTACTAAATCCACTCTTTAGTAATATGAATAGTTAGTGTCACTGAATCATTATTCTTGTCCAGAAAAAAAAAAATATAGGTGAAAAATATCTGTGCAGCTCCAGGGGTAAGGCTGGTATTTTGGGGTGTCTTCTTGGTGGTCTGAGCAGCCATCCTCAGGGCCTTTAACTATTCTGTTTGTTCTGAGTGTCTGGCTTCCATTTCTGTGAGTGTTTCCCCAGCAGTGCAATGGGCAGATGATGTGATTTCTGCTTAGCAGAGGTGTGGAGATGCTCTCTCTGAGACTGTGGTGGCACATTTGGCATGTGGAGTGATGCACATGAGGTCCCTGTACTGAGATGTGGGTGTTGAGAACGTCCCCTTGATTGCAGGAAGACAAATAAAAGGGTTGTTCTGGTTTGTGGGAAGCTGGGAGTGAATTGCTGGTGCTCAGGACGTGTGATCACTCAGCACTGCACCCCAGGGCTGGATGACATGGCCACTTTTTGATGACTCTTTGTTTGGGCTATCAATATAAAGTGTCACTTCCAGAAAAGAATCAAGCCAGAAGAGAGCTTTAGCCACAGGGAGGGAGAAGAAACTAGCTTGGCAGTAAGATTCAAGGCAGAATAAATAAAGTCTGAGAGTATTCTTAGCAAAAAAATAACAGTCACTATTGAATAGAATGTTATCCAAGTCAGGTATTACTTCTGGGGAAAAAAACCCAACAGCTCAGAGGCTCCATATCCATCCCTTCTGCAGTCAAAGAAGCTATTGTTATCTCAAAGAAGCATGTTATCTCTGCAAACTTGTGGCCTGCCTTACAGAATGTAATTCTTTGTGTTCTCTTTGGTTTTAACCAGCTGCTCTCCTGATTTCCTCTCATGCAGATTTCCTGGAAAAGCTTCTTCCCATCAAGCAGCTCCTCCATCCCTCTGATGGTGAGGGATTGCTTCTCTAGTGCTTCCTCACACACCTAAACATTCAGTAACTGTCAATCTCTTGTAGACAAGAGCAGGAAATGGGAACAAATAAATGTACTTATCAAATGGAAAACTCTCCAGGTAACCCTTAGGGTGAATATATTCACAATCATTCCTGGATTGTTGGGGAGTTTTTCCTCTTTGCTGAAGACTGTGGTTTGGTTGTTTTTTATTAAAAAAAAAAAAAGGGAGAAAGAAAAGCTCCAACCATCTTGTAATCAATAAACTGGCATCTGGAAGTAAAATATTCTCAGCTTCATTTTCTGTGGCAAGATTTAAATTGCCTAACATTCCTCTAACTTTTTTCTCCATGTGTTTTAGGAGCCATATGCTTGGTATTTATTTTCTCTTGTTTCTTCCTGCTTTTCCATGTATTTACTCTAGATATTTCTATTTCTCAGTTGTTTTCAGCATCCAAACTGGCTGATATTTGGCCTTTGAGTTTCACTACCAGTGTCCCTTTGGAACTATATTTCAGCAGATAGAAGAAAGCTGAGATATGAGGATTACTTTTTTTCTTGTGACAACATAGCATAATTTAGCTGGAGGCTTTTTACATTTTTTTCTATTATCCATCACCTAATCTGCATAACCTCATTCCTTTTTACTAGTAGGGGACAGATGTCAGACTTATAACTATTTAACTGTTATATAAAAGTTATATTTTTGAGGGATGAAGAGCAACTACACTGCATGGTATACAATTTCACTACAATTTTTCATTTTGCTTTAAAATTATAGGGTTTTTTTAGATCTAGAGAATGGTTAGAATTAATGTGATGTTCCTCTAAACTGTTAGAACTGGACTGAATGGAGACCAGAGTGGCAAACAGCAAGCAAGGTTTAAAGTTCCAGGTCAGCTGTAAGAAATCCCAGGTATTCAAGGATCTGGTGACACTGGATCTTTAAACGGGGATTTCCATCCATCCTTATGGATACTGCAGTCTCCACAAATGGGATCCATCTCTAAGGGGGTGCTTGTGTAACTGAAACCTAAGAATTTTCTGGTCTTTCTGGATTATTTCACAGACCTGTACCTGTTTGTTAAGCCTGTGTATCAATAATATATGGAACCAAAGCAGAACATATAACTGGCCCAGGAAATCTGCTTTTCTTATGGATTTCTCTCCTATTTTTGGGAATGTCAGTGCTGCAGTCCCAGGGAATTGCTGTGAGTTTTCTCTTGGGTTATGTGCTGGTTAGAAGTGCAAGGTTTCATTCAACTTAATTATTTTGTTTTGAAAATAATGCTTGAGCTTGAGCTTGTTGTAGCACTGCATTCACACTTCCTGACCACACAGTCAGGAAAGAAAAGGAGACTGGAGAGCCCAGGGGTTTTCCCTGCTCAGCCCCCTTGCCAGCACTGCTGCTGTATAATCAGCAGCAGTTATGCACCAGACTGGAGAAAATGATGGCTCCAAGCATTCCTGTCCTTCTGCCTTTTCCTGAGAGCAGCTACCAGTTAGTGCAGTTGGCACAGCTGAGACAGGGAACTCTGGGCCAGCTGATAAACACACACCAACCCACAGACCACTGGTGAGGTGTTTAAATAGTCTGGCATTTTTAGTGTGGGGGGGAAACAGAATTTGGTTTAATGCTGGAGTCATTCTGAGTGGTCATGGTTCCAGCACATCTCAGAGTTAACCTTTGATGAGCCAAGACATGCTTGTTAACTCGATTGGTTTTTGTGTGGGAATGTTCCTAACAAGACTGACTGACAGTGCATTGACACTGCTGATATTCTGTTGAAGAATTTAATGCAGCAGATTATCTTTTCAGTTAATTTTGCCATCAATGTCCATTTACATACCCAATAATCCCATCTCCATAGGCAAACACAGCACTCCACCTCCTATATCCTGAGTAAATGTGAAAAGGCAGCTTTACTGACTTGATAAATAATCTCAAACATTTTACTTCAGGGTCTTGCTATTTTCAGTGATTTGTTATCTCCCAGTCAGATAATTGTTAATCTCATTATTTATCTTGTTTGTATGGAAGTCAGTTACACCTCCATTAGTTATCAGAAAAAGTATGAAAAATAAACTTGTAGGCCAGTGGTAAACTCTGACTTTAACTGGGCAATAAATGGTGGAGTCATAATATGAATTAATAACTAGATGTTAGTTGTGAAGGAGTTTTTTTGAGGGGGTCTCTTTGCTTCCGTATCATTCTTATAAGTCTTTGTGCTTCTCATAGTGTTTTGTCCCTTCAAATTTGAGACAGAGACTCCTACTGAGGTGTTTGTATCAGGCCCTAATACTATTCAAATTAAAAAAAAAAATCACCTCAGGACTAGAAATTTGTGAAGGCATTCAGCTCTATTTCTCCTGTGAGTTTGAGTCATACTGAATCCATAGATGGCAATTGTAGAAATTAGCTAATGTCTTAGAAAGTTGTTTATCTTTTTTTTAAAAAATATGTATTTTTGGGTTCATTCTTCCTTGAGTCTGGTTTAGAAAAAGGTAGGGGAAAAAACCCCATTTGCTACTTCCCTGTCAACAGAGGAGAGTGGGGTGAGCTGGGGAAGGCTGGAGCACACAACACAAGCGTCCTTGTGACAGCGAGGACCTCTATGTGTTACTGCAGCACAAGTAATTAATAACCATTGTTTACAGCTCAGTACTGACTGCAGTTGTCCCCTGCCCGGCTGCCATTTGGTGCTCTCAGTACATTTCCCTCAGAAGCCTCCAGCATGAATAGCAAGAACTTTCATAAGATATTTGGATTTTGTTTCATTCTTGTATCCAGGGTATGATTTGGATCTTTCAGGAACTCCACTTCTCAATATTGTACCTCTTCCTCATCTTTTTAATGGAGGCTTTTCTCTGGGCTTTTTATCTTGAGTACACATTTTATGAGAGAAACCTCAGCAGAGCCCTTGGAGATCTTCGAAGCTCTCCTTCATGCAGATGTTTCCCTCTTTTGTTGTTCCTTTTATGAAATTTGAGTTCTCCAGTGGGCAGCCTGATGATCAGTTCTTCGAAGGAGGGGAAATACATGTCCTGTGCATTTGAAAGGTCCTCAGAAATCATTATTTAGCCTTTTATACCTCAAGTGTTGCCCCAGCCCTGGGGTTCCAGCCCAGCAAGGAGCTGGAGCTGCTGGAGAGAGCCCAGAGGAGGCAGCAGGATGAGCAGAGGATGGAGCAGCTGTGCTGGGAGGAAAGGCTGGCAGAGCTGGCATTGTTCACCTGCACAGGAGAAGCTTTGGGCTGAGCTCAGGGTGGCCTTGCAGGGCCTGAAGGAGCTGCAGGAAAGATGGACAGAGACAATTGGCAAGGGCTGGAGGGACAGGAGCCAGGGAATGGCTCCCAGTGCCAGAGGGCAGGAATGGATGGGATACTGGGAATTAGCAATTGTTCCCTGGCAGGGTGGGCAGGCCCTGGCACAGGGTGGAATTCCCAGAGCAGCTGTGGCTGCCCCTGGATCCCTGGCAGTGCCCAAGGCCAGGTTGGACATTGGGACACTGGGAGGTGTCCCTGCCATGGCAGGGGTGGGGCTGGATGAGCTTTAGGATCCCTCCCAATGCAAACCATTCTCTGAGTCTGTGATTCTTTGCCTCCTGTCTTCACCACAGTGAGTATCCTCTCCTTCCACCCCAGCAGAGGGGAATGCAGGACAGCTTCTCACCCGTCCTTCCTGAGAGGAATGGCAGGGAGCAGCTCAATGGGGACAGGGCCATATGGGGTTTTGGCTGTTCCGTGCTCAGTGCTACGAGCTCTCCCCAGCTTGTGTGGGCAGAGCAAACTGACGGTGATTCAGCCATCATTAAATTAGTACAGACGTCTCCCTCAGCCTCCCACAGGAGTCCTTCCATGAGGTCAGACAATTTGGATAAAGGTCTAGACTAAATCATTGCTAAGTCTATATGGATTCTGGCTGGTTTGAGATGGACATATGTTACACACTTCCAGCTCCTGGGATACTGATTTGTATATAAGTTGGCTGCATCCATGCTGAGCCAGAGCTGCTTTTTTGATGGGATGCTGACCCCAAATTTTGGATGTTTGGATTCACAGGTAGCTCAGGTGCTTATAGCGAACGACATAAATACTCCGAACAGTGCCCACACTTATAATCATACTACTGCTAATTTTGCTTCCTTTGAAATAAATTAGGTTATCTGATGTGCCAAAAAAAAGGTGGCAATTGTCCCTGAAACTGGAGTCTCCGAATGTCCTGGGCAGGGGACTGCAGGGCTCAATACGAGTTTCTAGAGAATCAGAGGAAATACATCACTAGGAATTAAACCCTGCTGGAGCAGGCACAGTGCTTTATTTCTGCATATTTAATACTGCCGATGTGTAATGGTTTATGCATCCTCTCCCCGTTCAGTTCTTCCAGAAAAACATTAACAGAGGCAGAAGCTATGATCTTTCTCTAGTGGTTTAAGGAATATTTCAAATTTAATGGTGTTGCAAATTGATCGCATTATGAGAGACATAACCTTTGCGAGCGAGTTTGTGAGAAATTCACAGGAATGCATGACTTAGTGGAAATGCATGGGAAGTTACATTAGGAAGCCTTGAAAACCACAGAAGTGATGAGGCAAATAACTCCTTGTGAAACTGCATGAAATGATAATAACTAGTTTCAACTGGGTTCCTCCAAATAACTTACAATTCTGCATGAGTTATCCCTAATAAACATCTAACTGCAAGAAAAGAGGGAGAAATAATCAAATTATCTTCATGTTACATTTATTTATTCTGATGTATGACACTCTGATGTTGCTATGTAATTGCAAACAGAGCAGCTCTGAAGAACTGTTTCTGGTTTGTTTGACATCTCATAAGGAGTTTGTTTTGTAGCATTTCCTAGTTGTGTTTATTTTCCCATTCTAAGTAATTTGAAAGATATTTCAAGTAAGAAAAAACTGCTACTGCACCCCTGTGAACAGTTCACAGGTTAGTGTAAGTGCACTAGAAATCAGTCATGTTGTCACCTGTAAGCAGATAGTTTATAAGAGAAGCAATATGTAAGTACCCACAATTTAATTTTTCAGCTCTCTTTCTTTCACTGTTACCTTCTCAACAGCTTTCAATTTTAGCTCGAGCTGGCTGCAGAGCTGATGTTTATATTTCTGCACTGTAGCTATGTTTGACAGCCAATTTCTAGAGAAGAGCTTTCTATTTGCACTGCCAGCTTTACACATTATGTGGTTTTAGACAGTACTTACTTCCTTGTTCATACACTGAAGGATGTTAAGCAGTAATCTTAAATTTGAAAAATTACCTTCTAAAGAAGAAAAAAAAGAGATATTTTACTGCTTTCAGGCTGGATTTATTAAATATTATTAGCAGAAGGCATCCTGCATGCATTTGAAATTCTTTTATTAGAAAGGAAGACAGATTAAAAATATTGTCTCTGGGACCCTCCCAGTCATTTTGAGCAAAACATGAGGAGAAGCCAGGCTGGTGAAAGCAGCTGAAAGCAGGACCTTGAAGGATTTTAAAAGAATGGTAACTAAATATGTTTAAATAAATAGAAATATCTTCTCCCCTTCAACCATTCTGTACTTTTCTGTGCCTCAGCTGATCTAGGCTCTAGCTTGTTAGTTTGGCAGGTTTTGTAAGCAGCCTTCAAATGACTGCTATGCCTACATAGTGATTTACTTTTTTATTCCTCTTCTGCAATGCAAAGACTATGTATTTTGAGATATGGCTTTGACATTCACTTGAGGAAATCATTTCAACAACACAAGGAGGTCTTGGTGCTCAACTGCAGTGAACTCTGGGGCTGAGAATGAAGCCTGGCAAGTTCTAATAAGCTTTTTAAGGAGGAAAGGAAAAATAGAGCTCAAACAACACAGCAGAAAAGCTCAGAACATGGTGAATAAGATGATGATGATTAAATGAACAACAGAGCAGGATTTGGGATATGGGCTCTGCTGAGCTTCTGGCTAGCCTGTGGAATGGGAATTCCTATAGCTTGTGGTTTTGTACAGCCATCTCCATATTTTGTCTGTATTAAGGATGGATCATCAAGTTAGCCTCTGCTGACAATAAAATTGACAGCCCAAAAGGGAAGAGCGCTCTGAAGTCATTCCTGGAGGCTTCACAAGCCTTACATGTAGCAAGAACTACAGCGTGGTTTGTGTCCAAGTCTGACAAGCTGGAGGAGGGAGTAAATGGCTCTGCTGCTCTTTCACTGAGTTGGGAAGAGACTGACAAGTGCAGGAGGAAGCACTGTTAATTATGATGCCTGAAGCACTGGAATTGTTAATGTAAGAGCTTGACCCCAAACAGTGGGACATGACAAATACTTTTTTCACCCCCATAAAGACACAAAAGAGGGAATATGTTTTACAAGACTAAAGCTGCATGTAATTTTTGAGGCTCTCTATGCCCAGCTCTCAGATCTCCTGTGGTGAGCCATGTTCACGGTAGATGAAATAATAGGGAAGTAAATGAGATGGGGAAGGATTCCTCTTCTGCAGCTTGACACAACTTCATCACATGCCTCCAAGTGTCAGGAACAGCTGGGTTAAAAAAATCCAGAGCTGCTACAGGAGCGCTGTGTGCTGGAACAGGGGAAGGGAACAGCAGGCCTGGGTTCAGAAATAGTTGCATGGACTCCCAGCTGGGCAGAGAGCCAGCTACAAAAAGGTGCCAGCCATCTGAGGCCACTTGACACGGGACACTTGGGCGTTAAAGAGCTGTGGAAAGCAGGGACTGGATGGGACACAGGGTCAGGTGCGGCGGTGGCGTTCTCAGGACAGAAGGGGAGACAGATGGTATTCCCAAATGGAAAGGGCCAAGGCCAGAGCTAGGGAAACACAAAGCTTTAGCTATCATCTGGCTTAACATAAGGACTCAGAAACAGCAAGGTGTGTAAGCAATATGTGCAAGAAAAGTCATCCTGAGAGCTGGGTTTGGGTGGGAACGGAGCACCTTGTCCTTGTCACCATCACAGCTTGGGGAGCTGGGGAAGGCTTTGCACCTGGGGACGAGGGTTCCTCCTTGCTAGGATGTTCCCCTGGCAGGGGGAGCATAACAGTGAAACAGCACCAGAAATATGTAAAAATTCTGATTACAAATTCATACCGAGACTAACTGGAGATAAATGTGTGAAGCTGTCTAAGAATGGCCAGAGTAGTCCCACGGTCAGGATGTTTTTTCCTAGTGTGAATCTTTGTGAGACTGAATGTGGGTCTCTCTCTTCCTCTGTTCCTCTCACCTGTAAAAACAAGCAGAGCTATATTTATTTTGTCCCAAGACATTAAACAAAATTAGACATTGAAGACTCTTATTTCAGCCTGGGGAGGAAGGTAACACTTGAAACAGAAAGGGCAGATGGCACTGTGACCAGGAAGGACTTAAATCAATATTCAGGCAGGTTCCTGAGCTCTTTTCTTCCATCAGCTGGTCATAATCAGTGGATTAAAATAACCTGACTGTTGAACCCAGGCTTGCTTGCTGTTTTCAAACAGCAGTTCACGCCAGTGTACTCTGGGATGATACCAAAAGGTAAGCAATGAAAAGTCATTTGTGCACAGTTGCAGCATGAATATAAACAGAGACAAAATTAGCAAATCAAATAGAATAAAAAAGCAGTAGCAAAGAATAAACAGAAACATAAAAGAAGCCATCTGGAATCAAAGTTACTCAAATGACATGGTAGGAAACTGAGGCAGACAAAAGCAGAGATTACACTCTTAAATGAAATTGTTAGGGATATTATTGCTTTTATTCCCTGTGAATCTGGTTATGAAACTGCAGCTGAGAAGTGTGAGCAGCAATGTTTTATGACAGTAACTCCAGAGGCTCCAACTAACATGATTCTTGGATCTTAAATGGAACCTTTGTCATCCATGGACATGTCTGCTTCCCTTCTGAAAGTGTTCCAAGGACTGACATTGTGTCAAGAGCATCAGCTCTGTGCCCCAATTTGTCATTACGCTGAATAATAATGTATAATATTTTCTTCTCCTCTTCCCCATTATGTACTTATAATTCCCATTACTAAAGATGGGATCAGCCTATCCATGGAGAAAATGAAAGATTCTATTAAACTGAAATTAAATTCCCTTTATTAATTCTGTGTTGTGTGCAAGCAAATAAAATCTGTTTATAACAGTTTAATTAGGAATGACTCTTTAAACCGTGGGTCAACAATAAACATGTTCATGGTCCATGATGTGTCAAGGCACAGCAACAATACACAAAAAACTTTTCAGTAACTCCTATGGAGGTTCATGTTTTTAGGAAAGATACACCCCTGCAAAGCCACGTACAGAAAGAAACACCCAAAGACTAAGGTGCATTACAGCTCTTGAAAGCATTTCAAGCCCAGCATACAGTTTTTGATATATATATAAAATGGTTGTAAAAGTCACTAAAGCTCTTCCATACTTTCACAGAATGAGTGAGAGCTTCTTAGAACCCAGCAGTTTCAGAAAAGAGTCATAAAAAGCTGAAAATTCCATCTCAAAGTCCATTAAATGGGGTATGCCTCATAAATGAGGAATTTTATTGCAAGGCAAAGGTAGAAAATAGAAGAAGAACCTGAAGCATTAGGACAGTGCTGGCGTGTTGTACTTGTGTCTGTGAAACATCAGGTGAAAATCAGTGAGGCACCCTTAAATGAGAAGATTCCAGAGTTAGGGCAGGGAAGGATGATGCAAATTTTAAAATGAAGTTTTAAGGGCAGATGATTCCTTTTCCCTTGAAACACGTACGGGGTAATTCCCTTGTAATTACATGAGGATGAATTAATTACTTTCTAACAAACTCAAATAAAAACTTGACTACATAATACCGCCTTCTCTTTCCTTAATGAAAAATGTCTGGGAGCATTTTCATAATATGGAGATTTCCACCCCCCACCCCCCCAACTTCTCCAAATGAATAATCTCTATATTTATGCTTTTTATTTAATTGATACAAGGAAATTGGGATTACAGATCCTCCCGCTGATGAGGGCACTATTCTGGGCTGTTGTTTATCAAGTTGTGCATCAGCACCCCACACCAGAGAGGGCTGGAAGTGCCCAATCCTCCTGCAGAGGAAAATCAACAGCTTTCTGCTCATCTGGGCATGGCTCAGCCCCAAGTGCATCATGCACTTTCCTGATGGTGAACACATGGAGTTCTTTGTGCTGAGCAACCTGTTGTTTTGACTGCCATGGGTTTGCCAGGTAGCTGAGTGAGAGCAGGTGAGACAGTTCCCATCTGCAGAGGAAACTCGTAAATCTGCTCAGAATTCCAAAGGAGCTTCACCAACCTTGCTCCCAGCCTTTGTCCATACATTGAATCCCTGGCTGCAAATGCAGTTTGGAGCCAAGTACTTGCTAAAAAACCTTGTTTAAAATATGCTGGACAAGGAGTTATGGAATAGGAAAATTTAATAACAGTCCCATGCTCCTGGAGTTGTGTTTTACTGCAGAATAGCAGTTTTGCATCTGCAGAATATAGAGGCTCTTAGAATAAATTTAATCTCTGCAGGCTCTCTGGCATGGATTTTAATTATACATGTTTTCAATAGATGTACATGAAAGACTATAAATGTATTTTATAACCTTGGATAGTATGTTGGCAATACTTTTAGACGTGCATTGGTCATTAGTGAAAATAATGTTAATTTTGTGACAGCACCCTGTGTGTGCTGTACCTGTCAGTCCTGGCTTCATTGATTACCATCTGTATTATCAGATAAAACAGCAGAGGAATTAATAAAGACTAGAAATTGCTCTACTCTGAGGGTTCATTTGAAATGAAGTTAATTTTTTAGGAAAAAAAATTATCTGTGCTGAGGCTACAGGGTATCTCTTAGTAAGGTATTAATACAAAGCATCTGCATCACCATTAAAACACAGAGATGCTCCAAAGTCACTCTTGTCTCCATAAATCCAGGCATGAGATGGGTGATGGACTTGCATCTGCTGCTTTAAGAGAGAGAGGTGTTTGGATTTACAGTCCCATGGGCAGGGCGGTGATGGAGGAAGAAGATTTCACTTCCTTTGAAGTCTAATGAAGTGAATCTCACATAATGGAAGTGATTTTGCCTCTCTCTGAACATGATGAAGTTCTCCAGTAAATGTGTTTGTCTGTTTGTTTTGGGGCGCTCTCTAGCAGTGGGACATTGGGGCAGATACAGACATTTTCTGTTTTAAACAGAAATTCTTGTTGCATCTGGATGCTGCTCTGAAATAGGTCAGCTTTCAAGCATAGGTGTATCAAATAAAGCTGCAGATGTGGAGAGCAGTTTCATATTTACTTTTGTGAGGCTTTTTGAGCAGAAAGCACTATTCATTTCTCATACTCATTATGCCCTTCTATCATTCACCTAGATCCTATATAATTGTGTTTAATGATCTTCTCCCTTCACATGAACACAGCTCGCTGAAGCTTGACTCTTGCAGTAAATTATCATTCAAGTCTGGTAGAAGAGAGGAAATGTTACTTGGGAAAAGTGCTGTGCTACATGACTTAAGACTTCAGTCTATGATATAACTTTGTAGTAGGTGATGATGACTTAATCTTAAATCTAAACAATAAAATGATTTTGAAGAAGTGGCTCTTCCATAGGTCGTTTGTTATAATATTTTGATGTTAGAGTGTAAGGACGTTGAAACCTAGAAAAATTATTTTAATTATTTAGGTCAGTTTGGATGCTCCCCATAGATTGCAGCAAATGCCACATTTATGTTTTATTTTTTTAATTCGAAAACTAAAAAGAAAGAAAACCCCTGCAACTCTAAATATTTGTGTAAAAAACTGATCTTCCACTCATCAAACTTAGTTTCAACTTTAATGTTATAAAATTTTATAAATTATAAAAATCATTGTTATATTTGTTGTTACAAAATTATAAAAAGTACAAATCTCTTTTACTTCGTTCAGTGTTTAACCCTTCATTTTTTAGCATTTCAAATATCAATATTTGAATAGCAAATTGCAATTCTTGCACTTGATACAATGGAATTTAATTTATTAGAGGAAATTATTAATGGCAATCATAGACATTTTGATCATTTTAACTGTTAGTATCTCCCTAGAGCTGTAAAGGTTTTATAATTCTGCATTAATATCTACCAGAACTGATTTATGAACCATACCTGCTATTGCATATTATGGATAAAACCTGAGATTACACAGACAGCCTCTCTTACTTATTAACAAATAGCAAATTTGAGAATGTTTGAGCCTTCTCAAATGTCCGTGTGGGATATCTGTTTTATTCTTAAAAGTTCAGATTATACCTTTTTGCCATGTGGCTGGGTGAGCTGAGATGTTCCCAGCTCCTCTGCTGAGCTGTGGGTGTCCAGACAATGCTGTGATATCACTACATCACTAACTCAGCTCTGAATACTGCCAAAACCTTCCCACGCAAGGTCAATGCCATATAGGTTTTTATTCAGGGAGCAAACAGATGCTGAAATTATAAACAATCCATTTAAATCACAGATTCTGGATTGATCTTTACAGGCTCTGGGGCCCGGAATATAAGGGTCATAAGGACAATAATCTTAAAGGCAAAAGGAGTTGTGGTAGCTTTCTGAGCAGACCAAACTGTGACACCAACCAGGAGGAGAGGGCAGTGGCTCAGTAAAATGAGGCTGATGATTCCCAAGCAGGAGCTGATGGCAGGTGCAAAAAGAAAACCAGATTGAATTTTGGAGAAAGGACTCAGCTGTGTCTTGACATCTCAGTGTACGTTCCTGTGGGCTGGGTAGGAAGAGTGAGCTGGATTGAATCATACACACTTACAGCTAAAGTGCTTTGAAAAAGTTGTTAAAACAATGGTGGTGTAATAAAATGCTGCCCAGCCAAACAGAGAGGAGGAGTTTACACCTCGTGGGGTTGGTGGGAGTTCTGCATTATTGCAGAGCAGGGAATGCACTGGTGGCCAGGATTTTGTATCTGTAACAAACCAGATCAGCCGGGAAATCAGCCCTGGCTGCTGCCGTGTGCTGTGCTCGTTGGCACAAACAGAGCTCTGAGCCTCCCCAGCTCTCGAACAGCTGAATTCCTGAAGGGGTGAGTCCTAAATACAACTGTTTGTGACCAATTCTGGACAGAAGCACCTGCAGAGCCACTTGCGACATAAGAATCTCCCTGTGGTTTGGCTCTAGCTGGTGTTACAAGGCTTTTTTCCACACCTATTTTCATAACCTAATGCAAGCTCTTATGTTAAACGATGGTGCTGCCTGGACCTGGCAAGCCCTGCTATCAATTGAGAGTAAAATGCACAGCCAGCAACAACTTCTGTTGAGCTGTCTGCACAAAATGAGCAAAGAGGAAAAGGTATTTAGCACTGGTTGTAACTCATGTTGCAGCCTAAGCAAGTGGTACATATTTCCTTCAGACTGTCTTTTGTGAGGCAGAGATAAATAATAATAGATGCAAGTTACATTTTTAATGATGTTTTTCACTTCTTATTGATCACGTTGAGTGTGTAGGACCTAACAGTAAACAGAATTTAAACTGTGCATTCAAGTTATTATCCTATACTTTTGAATGTGTTGACAGTGATACATATGATCCAACCAATTCACACTCTCACTCTCACGACTTAAAAATTATTGGCCATAACCTGATATTCAGTATTTGGCTCTGAGCCTACAATAAACAAAAAAAAAAAACAAACCAAACTTCTTTGGGCCCAGGTTTTTAATTAATAAAAAGAATTTTAAAAAAGAATATATTTCTCATACTGCTGCAGTTTATTATAATCCTCTCTCTCTTTTTTTTTTTTTTTTTTTTTGAAAAGCCAAATACAAATTTAATAATTTTGTCTGATGGGGCTTGGAGGAGAATGGGAAGATGCATGCAAGGATTCTTCTACCAGGGCTCATACTTTTAGAATGGAGATCTTAGAACCTTTTAAATTCTGCAAATATCTGAGTTGTGATAGTGTTCTTAATTTCTGTGACTGCTGTCTGTGACAAGATTCCATAGATGCCAGTGCTCAACTATTTCCAGCCACCTGGAAATAAGATGAAAGTAATAACTAAAAATAAGACGTTAGATAAAACATATGTTATGGTTAACCCTTCCCTCACCCTTTGATCTAATAGTTAAGGACATTTTGTACTTGTTCATTTGGGCTGATAATGGTTCTGAAGGCATTTACATTTTAGAATGGGGATTTAAAATATATATAACAGCTGCTTTTTAAATAGAAAGTCTAATTATGCCTATGATTGCATCCATTTTTGATTAGTATGCATACAAATCCCTGCTCTCCATGTGTATTCAAGCTGAGCTATGGATCACTGGTGCTGGGATTGAAGCACAAAGGAACAGCTGACAAAATGTATAGTTAGACCAAAGCAAAAAAAAAACACCCCGAAATTCTGTGTGTACATTTTTTGTCTCTAAAATGCCTTTTTTTGTTTGTTTGTTTATTTTCTTTTTTTCCCCCTTTTAGCTGCACACAGACCTGGACCCTGGCAGCAGCAAAATCAAGTATATTCTGTCGGGAGATGGAGCTGGGACCATCTTTGTCATCAATGACAAGACTGGAGACATCCACGCCATGAAAAGGCTGGACCGGGAGGAGAAGGCTGAGTACACTCTCACAGCCCAGGCAGTGGACAGGGACACGAACCAGCCCCTGGAGCCCCCCTCAGAATTCATCATTAAGGTTCAGGACATCAATGACAACGCCCCCGAATTTGTAGAGGGCCCCTACCACGCCACGGTGCCAGAAATGTCTCTTGTGGGTACGTATTCTGAACAGCCCAGGCTCTCCTTGCTCACAGCTTTGCCCGTGCCAGGAGGCTGTTGAGTTGGTGATGAATAATAAGGTATTTATTATGTTGTTAGCATTCATTTGCATATTTTCAAATCTTTTCTTGGCCGAAGCTTTAATCTGCAGCACAATAGCCGCGTCCCTCAGTAGTAAGGAAATGACTAACAGCTGTATTAATGTGTCTTTGTCCAACAACACTTTAATGGGCTAAATTTATATTTCCCTTCTGACACTGCAGTTAGAGTATTGTTATTGAGAAGGATTTATCAAGATTTGCTCCAGCATGACGCTCTCATCCTATTGATATTTTGTTGATGTTTAATTATCTGTTTGTTGTTTTCGTACTCTTGCAGGGCATTGATACATACTTATTTGTTTTCCTCTAAGTGCAACTGTAATCAGGGAAAAACATTGAAATGAAAGATGCTGTGCCTGGGAATTGATGGTTAGGCTGTGGAGTGGACTTAACCAATTAGCCACAGGATTTGCATGGATGATGGAAGGGAAAAGCAGAGAAAGCCGTGGAAAAAGATGGTGAAAAGGGAAATTAACTGTGTGAAAGCAGAAAAGAGAAAAGAGAAGAACATAATCTTCTTAATATATTTTACTTATATTTATTCATTTTGTCGGATTAGTCTGAATCTATTTCCTCATGGATTAATACATTAGAATCTTTTCTGCATAGTTTGTCCCTGTGTTTGCAAGTGAATGTCCTTACAGAGGCAGATATTGACACTCCCCATGACACGCATTGGGTGCAGCTCATCTTCAGCTCTCACTGAAGCCAAAGGGAAGCAAACCCACCAAACCAAGAGAATCCATTTTAGGACAATATAAGAATTCAGCATAAGCAGTGGCATCAAAATCTGGCCATGAAATGCAGAGGAAATTCTAATGCATTTTAGTGTTACGTTGAGGATAATGTGCTTTTCAGTGATTTGTCTACATCTGTCAAAGCAAGGTAATTGAAGGAGTGCCAAGGCTCTTTGTGAAATAAAGCAGCATCCTATCACAAACTTTCAAAAACACCACTCACTCTCTCTTATTTAGCTAAAAAAGAGGAGGGATGTGAGGAGCCAGAAGCATCCTCTCACTCACAGCACAGAGTTACACGGAGTCATTGTGTGTTACGAGTGTGCTGTGCTGACTGCATGGCCAAACCTGAGGCTTCATCTTTTAAATCAACTCTTCTCCAACAGAATTTCATGTGTTCGTTGTGCCATATTGTTGTGCCAAAAATGACATGTGAATTTTTGAGCCTCTATTTCCGTTCTTTTACTAAACCATAGCTTTTGTATGTTGAATTACTTTTAATTATACAGCAGCACAAGCGTAATATGGATCTGCTTTCAAAAGATATTTCAGCCAAGCTCTAGGTGAGCAAATTACTTAATTAAATAAAATGAGAATTAAAAAAACAAAACAAAACAGTGTGGGAGAAGGAGGAAGGAAAATCGAATGCTGTCATTCCTTATGTAAATGGGATTTTTGTAGTATTCTAGATGAAAAAATAGAAAGATATATGCAAGAAAATAAAAGATAGTTTCTGATCACAAAGCCTACTATAAAAATAATTTATATCTGCATATATTTATAATCTGTGATAAAGACATGGCCCCTATCCAATCAGTATTCACTGTAAAGAAGGGGAGGAAAAAACCAAAAATGAAAACTTTGCGAGGAAACTAATCAGGAGATGAATAAAAATCTAGTAAATTGTTAATGTGAGGTTTAAAAGATGGTAAATGCAATGAGAGTAAGGGAATAAAAGAGAATAAAAGATTAAATATTAGTGAAAGAGAGGTAAAGTAAAAATGGAGGAAGAGTGAAAGAGGAGGGAAAACTGTGAAGAGAGGTAATGAGAGACAAATTATAAGTTAAAACTTCATTAGGAAAACTTTATTGTAGAAGATTGTGGCAGAAATGACCAGTGTCTGGATGTAGTTTAGCCACTAGTGAAAGGGCTTGGATCCACAGGAGAATGTTCCATCTGTTCCCCAGACATGCTGGGGAAAAGAGAGACACCCAGCTGCCTCTGAAATGACAAAGTTCCTCTTTCTTATGGTTTGTTAGGCTGCATGGAAGAGTTTTGTTCGAAAGCAAGTGTGTTTTAACAACAGAAATGTTTGTTACCATTATAAAAACAACCTCTGTGGTAGAGATTTGCAATAGATTGTCTGACAGGTCTGAGTTTCACTGCTGCAGCTCTGAGAGTGTTGCACATTTACCCTTAGGATCCCTGGCCTTTCCATGTGTTTTACAGGACATTCCTAGGGGTTCAGGTTTCCAAGCTGCTGCTCTACAGAAGCACCAACATGCACTCCTGCTCTTTTGTTGAAAAACAAAATCTGTTTCTCTGCTGTTGCTTCAAAACTCAGAGAATGTTCCTGATTGCCTTACATGGAACCTGATGAGTGTAAAGTCTCTGAAGTAGAGGCAGTGTCTTAATCTCTGATGGAACCAAATGCCAAGGCTGGAAAGTGGAAGAAGAGAGAGCTACCCTTCATTAATGGTGCTGTTAATATTTCCTTCTGCTTTCTTCTCTTGACCCACAGGTAGCAACATCAAGAGCTAAAGGAAGTGGTTCTCTAAATTATTTCAAGTTTTTTGAAGTTTTTTTTAGTCCTCTTAAAATTATATTAACTGTTCTATAATGTTTATAAGAAAATTGTCTCCTTTCAGAGTTCAAGGAACTTTTATTATTTCCCCCTTCCCTGACTAAGAGTATTTCACTTCCATTATCCACTTAATTCCCTTAAAGAGATCTCCACCCACTGCCAGTTTCAACCTTGACTTTTGTACAACACAGGCATCACTAGGCAGTGTTCTTACTCAGGATAAAACAAAGTTCTGCTGAACTTTTTCTTTCCTCAAAATGCTTATATCATTTTTCTGCTCTGAAACAGAAGAGGAACTCATATGCTTTCTATATATAGTACTTATGTAATGAGGATGCAGTACAAGGCATTTTATTTTTGGGCCTCAGGGGAAGGCAATGCATGAAATACAGATGAAGGTTTAACCTTTCATTGTTCTAAGGTTCTCAGACAATGCAGTTTTTCTAATAGGTACCTTAGACCTGGTCTTTTGTAACTTTTTCTTGTCCCCCCTGCCCAGTTGTTGTCGGGCAGTGGAATGTTCCAAGGTTTGTGAGTGCTGCTGGCCTTTCAGGTGCTCAGCTTCATGGTTTCTCACACAAACCTGTAGTTTCCAGCCAGTGTAAAAAGACCGGGAGAGCAGCTCAGACTTTTTCCACAGGCTTTATTATCGTCCGTGAAGGGGTCAGGCTACAAATCCAAAGATGGGGAATCACACATGTAATTTTATAGGGTTTGGGGGGACCACAAGTAAACCAATGGAAAACAGGGTTAACACATTTTGGCCAACTACATTATCTTTCTTTGTTTGGGACAACCAATTATAAAGAACCAAACCTAACCAATAATATTCTCAAAAGATAAGAGCCTCCATTTTTCTAACATGAGTCATTCTAAGCAAGTAGTTTTTCTTATCTCCAAGGAGGTTCCAGAGGGCTCTGGAAGGGCTGTTGGCAGAGGGATTCATCTCCTCTACAATCCTTCTCAGAGGGATTCATCTCTTTTGTTCCTGGCTAGAAGTATTACAGGAATGTCAGGTGTTATTTTGACTGTCTGGAACTGGAACGAAACACTATGGGGATGTGAAAACTGGCTTCAAACTGACAGAAAGCAAGTTTAGATTAGAGATGAGGAAGGAATTGTTCCCTGGCAGGGTGGGCAGGCCCCTGGCACAGGGTGGAATTCCCAGAGCAGCTGTGGCTGCCCCTGGATCCCTGGCAGTGCCCAAGGCCAGGTTGGACATTGGGACACTGGGAGGTGACCCTACCATGGATGGGGTGGCACTGGGTGAGCTTTAGGGTCCCTTCCACCCTGGTTCTGGGATTGTGTCCCTGCCAGCCCTCGTGGGGCTCTGTGCGTGTGCCAGCATCCGAGGCCCGGCGTGCTTGGCTTCTAGTCCGTGTTTTGGTGCTCTCTGGAAAATCCTGCTTCCCTGCTGAAACAGAAGGATTTGCAGGGCTCTCCTCCCGCTGCCTGGTGCAAGGAGGATCAGTGTTAGCCGGAGCTCTCTCTGGGAGGAGTGCTGCTCACTTCTCAGCTGGCTCCACAGAACGCACTCCCACACACGCGCTCGCCGCTGGCCGCGTCGCCGCGCTCACAGTTATTCTGAAATCATTTCTTTCTCTCTTTCAGCAAAGACACCAGCACATTCCAGAAAAAACAAAAAACGTTTTGACAACTACGTTGAATTTCTTTTTTTTTCACTGCAATTCCTACATAGTCTACCATAATAAGCCCTGCTCCCCACCTCCAAAAAAGATGAATTTGCTTGTGAAAGCTAATAGTGAATATGGAGAATGTGTTCTTTGCTGAAACTGTGCACTTTAATCTTTTAATTATGATATTAATTTTCTTAAAGAATTAAATATCAAAAAGTGAAATCTGTGGAATTACTTCATTATAGCAAGTATTACAAATAAGAAATAATTTAGTTTTTCTGTAAATCTTGTTTAATCACTTTTAAACATATAAGGGCACACCGGTGTAGAAACTCGGTTAAAACCTTAAAAAAAAAGGACTTATCTGTGCTTCTGGGAGTAAGAGCCCCAAGACTCTATTTTTTTCTCTCACCATTTGTCTCTGGGCTCTGTATCTATGCCCCCAGTGAAGAGAGAATATTATGTAAATGAATGAGTAAGCATAGAAGATCCATAAGGGTAACTGGAACCAGTTCTGTAGCTTATTTAAAGAAAAAAACGAAAAAAAATAAAGAAATGAGGGAAGAAAACCCCACACACTCTCTTGAGTATTTTCTGTTTCTGTGTTACCTTCTCAGCTACACATATATTCACAAATTCCCCAAAACACATGCAGAGGTGGTAATGGGAGCCAAAGTGGATATTTGTCTCTTGACAGCAGAGTTTTAGGATCCCTTTTTTCAGGAGAGGAATGAGGATTGAAATCTCCTGATTTCGCTCTCAGCGAAGCTGGGAGTGTTTAGACAGCGAGTGTCATGTTGAAAGACAGGAGATGACTGAAGCAGAGTGAAAAAGGTGTTGGTGAAATAAAAAAGGACACAGATGAAAAAAGAACAAAAGCCAGAAGGGAAGAGAATTCTCTCATAGTTTGCATGAATTAAGGTAAACAGACAAACTTTAATAATCTCCAAATATTAAGGCTTCTCCTGACAGTCATAAAAGTAATAAAGTGCACGGAGTGGAATTCAGACTGACGTTGCTCTAGTAATGCTTTTGCCTTTGCCACTTGAAAATAGTAACAATATGAAAAATATGATAATAATAGTAATAATAATATTTTTGTCCTTAAATGCTTCCATGGAAGATCTTTACTGGAAAGGGTTTAGGCTTACTGTTGAGTCAGAATATCAGTTTTCAGTTTTGGCACAAGTGCATCTACTTGCTTTCCCTTGAGTCAAAGTTTCCCCTTGATTACACCACTGCAGATAAGAAATTCTATCTTTCTTTTTTTATTTATTTTTTTGTTTTTTAGAGCAGAGCAGAGTTCTTTAGTCCAGTCAGGTGTATTAGGACCATACTGTACAGAGTGGGCTTTGCTTTCTGGTTCTCCCAAAGATATTAATTCTCTTCCACTTACAAATTGTTTGCAAAAGAGCAAAATCTCCTCCATATGAAATCAACACGCCAACATCTGACATGAATAGTGATGAAATGACTTGACAAATCAGAAAGTTGTGATAAAAACCTGACCTGAAATGTTATCAAGATCAACTACACTGTCTTGCTGGGGCTTTTATCATTGATTTTTAAGGCACTGAGCATGACTGTTAAATCAATGATAGTTTGTTACAAAATTGTGGAGTAAAGGGACTGCAGCACTGGGGTCAAGTACAAATTAGCCCAGAGGGTAAATGAATGCAAAGGCAGTGCAAAAGCTAAGGGAAAAAACAGCAGATGTTGTAAAATACGGCAACAGTGTAATACCTGTATAAAAAAAAAAAAAAGAAAAGAAAAAATTATGTTTTCGTGTTGTCTTGTTCCTCCGCTTGCTCCTCTTGTGCACAATCACACACAGTAGTTGTGGTACCAAGGAGTTTTATGTGAGATTTCTTCGGTGAGTGTGTGTGTGTTTACAATGGTCACACACAACCTTCAGGAAGGGCTCAGGACATCCAGCACCAGGACTGTCTGTTCCTTCCCCTGGCTGGCTGCTGAGCCTTGAAAACACAGTTTTCTGTGTTTGAGCTCGTGCTGCTATTTTTGTGCTTTTCATTTCTCATGAGCTCTGAACAAAAACGTCATTATCTGTCTGTACTGTTCTTATGTGGTCATTATGAGCTTGAGGACCATGATGAAATTAATATTTTTTAGGGGTTTGTCCCCCTCTATATTGTCACGTTGTACTAAACCAGTTAATTGACAATGCAGAATTGCCCAAATCAGTGGAATTGCCCCAAGTCTTTGTGCCAATGGCAGGAAGTACTTGAGTGCTGAGGTTCTGAAGGCACTGTCTTGTCCTTAGGAGCAAGGCCTGACTTACCTGTGCAAGGTGCAAGGAGCCATTGATGTGTGCTGGGTTCTTAGACAAGCGCTGCCTTTCTTCCTCTCCCTTCACCGACAGCAGTTTGTCACCAATTGTCCATTTTGTGCACACTTGCATTCCCTTGGCATGAAGGAAGGCTGTGCAGATGACACATGGTGAAGATAAACTGCAGGAAAAGTCTGCTGGGATCAGAGCTGAAGACATAGCTCCTTATGGAGTTCTTCCAAATAGAGAAATTCATCTTTCCGTGGTGTTCCCGTTTTGGGATGAGGACAGACAGACAGAGCTGTTTGCCACATGCTGATCACGTGATGGCAGAGCAGAGGAAATTTTGACAGCCTCAGGTGAATGTCCTGTGTACCTACAATAATCTGGCCTACTGTACTTTTTCCTCTAGCCTCCCATCACAAACGTTTTGTTCTTGTTGCAGTTATTCTGCTTCTGAAATCCTTTGTGGTCGCTTCCATTTGTACATATCAAATGCGTCATCGTGTTTATGTTCTGTGACTGTGAAAATAAGTCTCTGACTCAGGTTCCTGTTGCATTCTCGTCTGGTTGCAAGTTTAAATCTATTCTCAGCATGGCTTTCTCACAATTTATCCAAATGTAAAATTTTGAAGAAAAAAAAAAAAAAGGTTTTTCAAAAAGTGGTATGGTTGGTTTTGCAGGCTTTGAAGTTGTGTTATCTCATTTTTCTAAGCAGCCTGGCTGGTGACATGAGCCTGTTTAGTGGCCAGGTGACAATGCCTAAGTGGAAAACAGAGGGATGGGAGGAAGTAGAGCAGCACAGGTTCCTGCCAGAGTGATGCTCTGTGAAATGACACAGAACTGGTCTGGAGCATAGTCTCACCTTTATCCATCACAAGAAATATAGACAAGGTTTTACCACAAGGCGGAAAACTCTAGGTCAGAAAATTAAGTTCAGTGCGGTAACATTTTCACAGAGACTTTGATTACTGTAATTTCTATTCCTCTGGCTGGCATGAAGACTTGGCCTTAGAACATCAGGGACCAATACTCCTCAAATTCTTCATTAAGTGGCCTGTGTTAGACATCCCTCTGATGGACACACTTGATATTTGGCAAAATGAGAAGCAATTCAGAATTCCTATTTTTTCCTCTGGCACTGGTAATTCCCTGAGCTGGCACCTCTGTCTTTGGTTAAGTGCTGAATCTGCAGCTCTTGTTTTTCCATGAAAACAGCTCACAACTGTCTGTGGACCTGCTGTCAACACGGCTTCCTTGGGAATCAGCCCTGGGAGCTGCTGGGCAGCTGATGGAACTGTGTCCCTTCCCTGGGCCCAGAAGGGCTCTGCTGCCATTTGCTGGCCCTTCAGTGGCCTGGGACGGGGTGGGGGTGACAATATTTCAGACCCTGCTTTTGCACCCTGGGTCACAGTTGCTGGCACTCCAGGCTTCACTCTCCCAAACAAAGCCAGCAGGGCGTCAAAGCTGCCTGGTGATAATCAGACACTTTCTGTTCTCACCACACAAAGTCATAAATGAAAGAATTTCTGCAGTAAACAGCCTAGGCTGCTTTATTATTTATTTCTATTTTTTTACAATACACCTGAGCATAACCTGAAACTTCCATTGGAATCAACAAGACTTACAGTAACTTTTTTCTGCTTGGTAATACAGTGATCATCCAATTTTACTGCCTTTGCCTGGGGACCTCACAGAATGAGTGCTGATGAAATAGTCAATTGATTAGAGACAAGCAGTCTTTCAAAAAGTCCTGAACAGAAGAGGAGCTTTTTCCCACTTCTCTCACAAATATCAATTAATATTCTATAGTGAGTGGGATATCTAAAGGGAGAATAAAAAAATAGCATGAAAGGAAAACACAATTTTTTAAGCCAAACATAAAATATATTTTACCCTTCTGCTGTTGCCTGTGATGCTTCAAACCGTGTACTAATCCTAACAAACAGCCACCCGGGGGAGTTTGCAAAGGAATACCTGCAGGCTCTCTAATGGCACCATCTCATAAGCTGTAGCAAGGAACTGCCAGCCTTAAAGCTGAAAAGGCAGAAGGTCCCTTCTTGTTACATCCACACAGGTAAACCCAGGTAACATCAGCCAGGATAATTGCCAGGCAGGAATCCATATCCCTAAATCTGAATGCGTATTTCTGTTGTAAAGTATTTCTGATTCCAAAATGTTACATTAAAGAGGCAGCATCAGAGTTCCAAAACAATTAGTTTATGCAGACAAGAAATGGTAAAATATGCAGCTGATTAGATTTCCCAGCCACATTTCCCCCAGCCTTCATTATACAGCTGGAAGGTGTGAGGCTGCCAGCTCACTCCATTCCCTGCATGTTCAGACAGCCTTTTTCTCCAGGCATAGCCATACTTCTGCAGTCACACATTTGCATACAATATGTTTTTCCCATTTCCCTCACACGATAAAATATCCTTAAAAAAGCACATGAGCAATCTGCACAAACGGTGTGTTACATGTGGTAGGTCATGCATTTGTGCAAAGATTTTGGCTCAAACATGTACTGCATGACATTAACATTCTTTAAAGATTTCATTAACCTCCTAAGGAATCTACTCCACAAATTGCATTGAGACATAGGTAATATTTGGGAGAAGCAGTCTGGATACCTCTTCTGCTAATGGAGCTAAACTTCACTTACTGCATCAAAGGTATGAAAGGATTATTTTCCTGTTGGAACCAAGAAACATCTTCTTGTATTTCCCTGCATGGTACTACATAATTTATTATAGACCAAACTGTTAGATTATTTCAGATTCTTTCATAGAGCCAGATTTTTAGGTGCTAAAACTTTTGGTTTAGATTGCCAGTTCTTTAGGGTAGCATCTGGCATTTCCTATAGGTCTGTAAAGTACTGAAAAATCTCTCTTTCAGTGCATTTCAGTGAGATTATATTCAACTACTTATATAAAACAAAGTGACAAAGCAAGCAAGTAATGTTCTGCAACTCATGTTTAATATTTAAAAACAAAATATGAACTGTATGAGCCGCAGCGTATTTCAGAAAGTGTTTACAGGTGTCTATATGAGTATATAAGATCACAGGTGTTTAGACAGATATATATATAAGAGGAAATGGCCTTAAAGTGCTGCAGGGCAGGCTCAGGGTGGACAGCAGCAGGAATTTCCCCATGGAAAGGGTGCTCAGGGATTGGCAGGGGCTGCCCAGGGAGCTTTGGAGTGCCCATCCCTGGAGGTGTCCCAGGAAGGGCTGCAGGTGGCACCCAGAGCTCTGGGCTGGGGACAAGGTGGGGATGGGGCACGGCTGGGGCTCCATGGGATGGGAGGCATTTTCCAACATTATTGGTTCTATGATTCTGGGATTCTATGACAGAATTTAATGTAAACAAATGCAAAATTCTTGCAAGGTTCTCCTTGTCTTGTTTGGTGGAGTGTCAGATTTTCATGCTTGCACTTCCTGGAGGACTGTAATTAGAGACTGGGGTGGCCTGTTTTGGGTACATCCACAGGAGAGAGGAGTGACAGGATTGAAATGTAGGCATCCACATTAGGTGGGTAATTTCATTTCTGTTCCTCTCTGGTCAGCCAAAAAAGGAGGATTCCAGGAGAGGATGATTCTGTCTTCCTTCCTCCCTCAGGTGGAGCAGGCAGCTGTTGCAGGCAGGTATCTAATTTAGCCAGTTGAGCCTAAAAGTGAGTTGAATGAGTAACCCCCTTTTCCTTCTTCCTTACCTTAATCATCATAAACAAGATCATGACAGCATCACACTATTTCACTACTTAGAGTCAAATTACAGCTGGGAAAGACAAATTACCCTATTAGTTAATGTTCCTGTCTTTCTAGGGTTTTCCCTTAGAATACATTATTCCAGCATCCTGTGCAAGAGAGTGAACTCTTCACTGAGGAGGATTCTGTTATTTCCCTTGGGAAGCTATTCCTCCTTGTACCATTTCTCATTGCAAGGAAGCTTTTGTTGTTGTTTTTCTCTTTGCAGAAGATAAAGAGAAGTCTTGTATCTGTGTATTTATATGGTTCTCATCACAAATATCCCCGTATTACATCTGTAACGTACACAAATTTTCTTTCTCATTTCTGCCTCTAGGAATGATTGCATATTGGATTCTGCCATAGAAACAGCAGAATGCATGCTGGCTTTCCTGTTTCTCCAGCATGGCAAGCACAAATTGCCCATTTTCCCCTCAGTGGACTCTTCCAGCCCATATCTCCATCCTTTACCTCTGCTCAGGGTGTCATCTATTCAATGCCTCATTAATTTTTACTCCATTAAGGGTCCACTGAACACTACAAAAACCAAACTTTTTTTTAAAATTCTTGCATGCTTTTGTCTAAGTGTGGGAAGATCTGAAAAACCCACCCAATCCCTTTGTCATCTGTTCTCAGAGCAGTCCTTGACATTTTCTATGGCTCTGAGGTCCTGTGTGCTCTGTAGGTCAGGCAGCAGCATCCCCATGTGCTGGTAACACTGCTGTAAATTCCAGGGGATTCACATCCTCGCCTCACAGAATCATGAAATTGTGGGATTCCTGGGCTGGAAGGGAACCTCAAGGATCACCGAGTCCAACAACCTCCTTAACTCCCTTCTGTCTGTGTTTGTCCTTCCTGGTACTTGGCTCTTGGGGTCTCTGGGGAGAGAACCTTCCTGCACTGTGAGATCTGATCCACACATTGGACTCCCAGAGCTCTGGCAATGAAGTAGCTATTAATAATAAATAAATATTATTATTAATAATAAAAATGCTTTCAAATACAGGTGCAAGAGGTAGGGCTGAAATAATAACATATGATCTGCAAAAAAACCCCTTAAACACTCAGGCACATTCGCACAATTTATGTGTGTGTGTTTATATATTTGCATGAACTCCAAGATATGCAGTGATATTTTATGTGGGTAATTTGCATATGTTAACAAGTTTTGTACTGCTTTAAACAGATTCCTATTTCATAAACATTTTCTTTATTTGGTTAGTGAAACCTCTAATTCATAGATTTTGTGTCTAGAAATTGTCTCGTGCAATAATGCAGAATGATAAGGCTTAAAACTATGTTTTTGCGTTTAAAAAAACAGGCAACAATGAAAAACAAATAAGAATAAGTTCCTTCAGCTTTGAGGCAGTAATAATTTACATGTCAAGAAGTTATGCAGGTTTTTATGAGATTATTGCAGTTTTATTCAATAAAAAATTGTTACCATGACAACAACTGTCATGCTACCTGTGAGATTATAGCAAAGAAGGACAGTGAAGAAAAGGCTTCATTTTGGAAAGAATGCTTATCTGACCTGCTGGGTACAAACAATGGTTTGTGTGACCACCCTTGGCTGCAGGGCTTCCATCAGCCCAACTCCAAAGCCAGCTGAAGGTTTTGAAGCACCGGATCCTCTTAGGAAAACAAAAGAGTTGGTAAATAATGGCGAGGCTTTGTCATGCAAATACTCTCCTAATGCTCCATCAGGTTGGTAATGATATCTTCAGAATAAAATGGAGATTTCAGCCTGTCAAGATTTGGGAAGATTAGGAGAGAAAAGAGTGAGTGAGACTAAAAAGGGCACCAGAAAAAAAAAAAAATAAAAAGAATCCCCAGAAGTCTCTGGGAAGATGAGAAAACACAGTCCCACCAGGTTTCATCACTATTGACACGCTATTTATTTTTACCAGCCATTACAATCTTTCAACAAAATGGTGTTTCACTGAATATGGATTCATGTAAATTCTTGGCACCAGCTATGCATTACCTCCTCTAGAACATTCAAATTTGATTTTTTGGATTTTTGTTCCCCCAGTACGCACATTTCACTGCCACACCAGAAGAATTTGCTTCCCTACTCCCTGTGGCAGCATATGCATTTTTCTTCCTGACTAATGTGCAGAATCTGTACCCTGACTTGCACATAAAAACACAGCCAAAACAACAGAAAAGCACTAGCTGAGCACACACATCTTATTTTTTATGGTGGTTTTTAATCTTAGTTTGCCAGCAAACACAGGCTTTCTCACCTAGCCATATAAAACTAGTCCTGTTGTTAATTGTGTCTCTGATTGCTGGCCTGTTGTAAGGACAGAGTAAAACAATCTGACACTGACAGAGTAAAACAATCAGCAATGGCTAATGGTTAAAGCACATGAGAAGTGTTCATTAATTAAAATCTGTTGAATCTCTGTGCAGTTCTATATTTATAGTGGTTAAATCCATGTTTAAGGGTCATTAGCATTGCAAAGGTGTACCTGAGGAAAAAAACACACAAAGTTTTTTAACAGAACATCTTAAAATTTGCCTCATCTCTCAAAAAAAAAAAAAAAAGGGTTTGGTTTCCATAAAACAACTTCAGGTATATAAAGAAGAAAGAAACAGAGATTATATTGTTGGGCTGGATTACATATAATGGCAATATTACTGTAATTAGGACAACAGTGGCTTTCTTATAAAAGCCACAATAGTGGCTTTCTTATAAAAATGGCACAATTTCAAATTCTTAGTCTCTGGCTAAATGAGTTTTTTGCAGCATTGACAAAGAAACAAACACAAGCCAAATGCAGTCAAAATTAAACACAAACAGAAACCTTAGCAGTTTATTTGCTGAGCAGAACCCAGAATGTTGCTTTTCCAAGAGCATTTACTTAATAGATGCCCTTCCCTGCATTCTTACAGCTTTCTCAATGCAAAACTTCTATCTTTAAAACTTCAAGCTCATTATGCTTGGAAAATTTTTATGTACATGTAATTTATAACTGTAGTGTCAGTAATGGAGTAAAATTCCGGTTAAATATTGATAATCCAAATCTTGGGAGAGTTCTGGTGTGGAGGTTGACTAAAACCAGCCATGGTGAGTGTGAGTTCCTTTTTTTCTGCATTGTTCTTCACCATCAGGAATCTCTCAGTTCTCCAAATCTTTTGGTGCCCAGGTTCTCTCACCTGGGGGAGTGGGATTGAATTCTCCTTGTGAACTCCCAGCACGTTGCAGGGGAACCAGAGCAGCACTGACTTAGCAACATCACCTGCAGCTGCAGAGGGCACAGGGTTTGCTCCTAAATATACTTATTATTGCCAGTGTGAACAACATAATGTAGCATGTTTCACACCTGCAGAAAATTTGACTCAAGGCATAAAACAAAAAAAAAAAAAAAATCAAATTAAAGGTGTTAAAATTTAAACTATGCCAAAGCTTAACTAATTTCAAGAGTGGAAGCAATTTCTTTAATTTCTGTTTCATGATCGCTCACATCTTCCCTAAACAATTTTCATCAGTAAGATTGTTGGGAGCAAATGACTGGATTTGACAGGCCTCAGAAGTGTGTGTGATGGTTGGAAATGAAATGCTGAATGGCAGAACCTGGCTGGGGAAGAAATTGATTTCTAGGAGCCAGGAGAGTATTTCAGTTGTCCATTCCTGTCATTGATTTTATTAGGTAAGATTATAATCACACTTCAAGTGACTTGTAAGGGAAAGAAAAAGAACGTTGTGCCTTTCCCCCTGCCTTATGTGTGCTTTAACTGGAAATACTGACACACATCTTACCCATGTATTTTTAATACATTTATAGACTTCAGTTGAACATGGGGTCTCAGTAAGTGATTTAATTATTTTCTATCACTGGAAGAAAACACTGGTAGCTGAGCATGAGGATTGGAAGCAATGTTAGACAATGATGAACTCTTTTTATTATGGTGTATTCAGCTTTAGTATCTAATGAACACTTAGGATAAAGAATGTGCTTATCAAAGTTTCAGCATATCCATTCAAGTCTGGGAATCTTGAAATAAATATCTGTAGAAAGTCTTCAGGAGTTCTCAAGTGAAGTAAGATAAGAATAGAAATTATATATCAAATCTTTCTAAACAAACAGTGTAATTATTTCTGAAAGCCTTTGAAATGAGAGTCAGCTAGGAAAATCAAACACAATCTCCAAGAAGTCAACAGTTTTATTTCTTTATTTTCCTTTGTATATAAAGTATATAATGGAAACAAAGTGAAAGGTTCTTGATAAAATTCTCTTAACTCAAATTTTCACTTTGTGATGAACCTTATCTTCTTCCAGCCCTGTCCCATTGTATGATGTTCTGCACAAACCCCTTCTGTTTTAGGAGATTACAAACCACAGGTTTTATGATAGCAGCCACAGAAACGAGCACGGTCAGCCTGAATGCAGCTGAAGGAAGCTCTGAGTCTGCATTCATGGCTGGTGCCACCCTGGGACAGCAGCCCTGGGCTGCAGGGAGTGTGGGGATGTGCTGGGGTGTGCTGGGGTGTGCTGGGATGTACTGGGATGTGCTGGGGTGTGCTGGGATGTGCTGGGATGTACTGGGATGTACTGGGGTGTGCTGGGGTGTGCTGGGGTGTGCTGGGATGTACTGGGATGTACTGGGGTGTGCTGGGATGTACTGGGATGTGCTGGGGTGTGCTGGGATGTGCTGGGATGTACTGGGATGTACTGGGGTGTGCTGGGGTGTGCTGGGGTGTGCTGGGATGTACTGGGATGTGCTGGGGTGTGCTGGGATGTGCTGGGATGTGCTGGGATGTACTGGGATGTGCTGGGGTGTGCTGGGATGTACTGGGATGTGCTGGGGTGTGCTGGGATGTGCTGGGATGTACTGGGATGTGCTGGGGTGTGCTGGGATGTGCTGGGATGTACTGGGGTGTGCTGGGGTGTGCTGGGGTGTGCTGGGGTGTGCTGGGATGTACTGGGATGTACTGGGGTGTGCTGGGATGTGCTGGGGTGTGCTGGGATGTACTGGGATGTACTGGGGTGTGCTGGGATGTGCTGGGGTGTGCTGGGGTGTGCTGGGATGTACTGGGATGTACTGGGGTGTGCTGGGGTGTGCTGGGGTGTGCTGGGATGTACTGGGATGTACTGGGGTGTGCTGGGGTGTGCTGGGGTGTGCTGGGATGTACTGGGGTGTGCTGGGGTGTGCTGGGGTGTGCTGGGATGTGCTGGGATGTACTGGGGTGTGCTGGGATGTGCTGGGGTGTGCTGGGATGTACTGGGATGTACTGGGGTGTGCTGGGGTGTGCTGGGGTGTGCTGGGATGTACTGGGGTGTGCTGGGATGTGCTGGGGTGTGCTGGGATGTACTGGGATGTACTGGGATGTACTGGGGTGTGCTGGGGTGTGCTGGGGTGTGCTGGGATGTACTGGGATGTACTGGGGTGTGCTGGGATGTACTGGGATGTGCTGGGATGTGCTGGGGTGTGCTGGGGTGTGCTGGGATGTACTGGGATGTGCTGGGATGTGCTGGGGTGTGCTGGGGTGTGCTGGGATGTACTGGGGTGTGCTGGGATGTGCTGGGGTGTGCTGGGGTGTGCTGGGATGTACTGGGATGTACTGGGGTGTGCTGGGGTGTGCTGGGGTGTGCTGGGGTGTACTGGGGTGTACTGGGGTGTGCTGGGATGTGCTGGGATGTGCTGGGATGTACTGGGGTGTGCTGGGATGTGCTGGGGTGTGCTGGGGTGTGCTGGGATGTACTGGGATGTACTGGGGTGTGCTGGGGTGTGCTGGGGTGTGCTGGGGTGTACTGGGGTGTGCTGGGGTGTGCTGGGGTGTGCTGGGGTGTACTGGGATGTGCTGGGGTGTACTGGGGTGTGCTGGGATGTACTGGTGTGTACTGGGATGTGCTGGGGTGTGCTGGGGTGGTGGGCAGTTCCAGAGAGGGGAGGTACAGCTTGGTTGAGGGATGATTGTCTGTGGGAACAGCAGAACAGAGCCCTGGTAAAGGGTGTGAGCACAAAAGGTGAGCCAGCAGAACTTCCACATGCGAGACAATCCCATCAGCTGCAGCTTCTGAAGCCTTGGGACTTCTGTGGGCAAGCACAAAGGGACTTTTTCCCTCTCTTCCTGCAGCATCCACACTCGAGCTTCCTGCAAACTCCCTGGTTGTTGTTCCTTCCCCTCAGCCAGGTTGCAGGAGGGCACTGGGGTATCACCTGTAGGCTGAGGCTGCTGAACTTGCCGCAGGGCTGGGCACCACATGTGTCACCTGTCCCCTTTATCAGTGCCACTCAGAGCCGTCAGGAGCTGTCTGTTACTGTCTGCTTGTGGTCACCAGGCAGACAATAAGTTTCTGATGTTAATTCCTTACAAGCTAACCACCAAGATGAGGATAAACTCCATTACTCAGGCCCCATGACAGGTTACAAACTATTCTGTTAAAGTTTAGGTATAAGATCACCTTTCAGCATCAAATAGAGTTAAGCTTCAAAACATGAGCAGTCTGCATATGTATAAAACAGGTTCAGCAAGCATCTGTCAAAGAGAGAAGTGACATAATATTCCTTTTGCTGCAGCATCAGCTGCAGGACTCCTCTGGCCCCTGCTGAGTCCAGGAGAGATGCTAGGGGAACACTTATCCTCTGCCTCCCTTTGCTGACATCCTCCCCTGTAAGAACGGGTGAATTTACACAAAAAATAAATGACCAGTACTGGCCAAAGGCATTTTTTTTCTCTAGTGAGATATATTTCTGTAACCCCCATTCTCTTCACTGGGAATTATCCCATTAGTTTCACATAGCAAACCTGCCACGGCTTCAGTCCCTGCAGAACTTGTGCTCCCCAAGAGAAGTGTTCCCCACCCACCCAAATCCTGCCCTCCCAAACCCTAGCCCCACATCTTGTCCTGGTGCTTGAAGTGACCAGGTGGAAAAGAGAGAAACAGCAGCTATTGGGTCATATGCAAATTATATCTAGATATGCAAACACTTTTTCTCTAAATAATTTACGTGTGCTGTAACCCACAAAACTGCCATGCAGGGAGAGAGGAAAAGGGAGCCCATGGCAAGGACCAAGGCTGTGCCAGAGGGATCCCCTTCCCTTTGCTCTGCTGTCCTGAAGGGCCCTGGGATCAGGATTCACAGCACACCAAGGCTGAGAAGGAACAGGAGGCTATTTTTATTGGCGTATCCAGAAAGAGGGATTTTTGGTGGGTGCTGTAATTATTTTCCTTTCTGAACATAATTCAGCCCTTAACCTTTCTGTTTCTCTTGCTTTCTCTCCCTCTGTAGATATTGTCTTTATTGTCAGCCTAATTAATGCCATCATACTTTTATGTCAGCCAAAAAACCCTCACTGCAGCAGCCTTAATGCAACCCACTGAATTTCATTCCATTTTGCTTCTTACAGAAATGGCAAGTGCTATGTTGTCTAAGAAATAAAAAGGGTAATTTCCTAATTTTTTCTATTTTTTTTTTCAGAGTATGGAATTTATAACTCTGGCTGAACAATGGCCCCCTGAGTGGCAGAGACTCTGAGATTTCAGAGACAATTGTTGTCCCAACTCTGTCACTGGCCACATCCAATCATTGTCATGGTTGCAAGCCAAGGGGGAAAAAAAAAAGAACCCTTTCTATTATTGTTTTTTCTATCTGGTCTCTGTCACTTGGCAAAGTTCTTTCAAATGTGAATTTTCAGGTCTTAAATTCAACGTATTATACTGTATTATTAACCTGGTGATTTGTATCCCTTTGATATGATTCCTTTGCAAAAGCTTGAAGTCTACACAGGTCTATTGGGTAGCTTTAAATGCGTTCTATGAAGAAACTAAATAATACACATACTAAAAGGGCTTTTATTTTATCCAGAAATTCAGGCTGCTGGCACATATCAGCTTGAAGGAAAATGTTTTGTTTCTGTTCCACAAGTAATATTTTAACTTGTTACTGATATTTTCCCTTCTTTTATTATTGTTATACAGCTCACAAGGAAATGAATTTTTGTTTCAAATTAGTTTTTGAATAAGATATGCAAATTTCTACCGAGTGTAAACATTAATTGTGTGTATTCTTTTTATTTAGGCACCTTTGTTACTAAAGTAACAGCTACAGATGCAGATGATCCAGTGTATGGAAATAGTGCCAAGCTGGTTTATAGCATTCTGGAAGGTCAGCCTTACTTTTCTATTGAGCCCCATACAGGTAAGTGACTCTGAGTAGCAGCCCCTGGCTTGGGAAATCACCTCAGGTTGCTCCAGGGGAGGCTTAGATTGGGGTTTGGGACAAATTTCTTCATGGAAAGGGGTGTCCAGCGTTGGCACAGCTGCCCAGAGCAGGGTGGGGAGCCCCCAGTCCTGGAAGGATTTAATTTAAAGCTGTGTGGATGTGGCACTTGGGGCCATGGACAAGGTGGGCTTGGCAGTGCTGGGGAATGCTTGGGCTCCATGTCTTAGAGGCTTTTTCCAACCTGGAGTAATTCTCTGGTTCTATTTGCAAAGGTCACCATCCCCTGCCTCCTGCGTATCTCATCACCCAGATGTAACTCGGGTCTCACTCGTGTTCCTCAGATTCTGATCTTGGGGAAAGACACAGGAAAAATAGGGATTGATGGTAATGGGGATGATGGTGATGGCAAAGTTACAGAAGTTCCTGGAGCAACTGAAGGCAGAGGAGGAGCTGTGTGACAAAACTGATCAGGGAATGCAGGGCTTGGCCTCAGGGGTTTGATGAGCACAATGTAATGTTCAATATGGGTCTATAGCATTCCCATCTAAAATACAGTTTAGCTTGGGAATTTCAGTGAATATATTTTGTGTTTTTATTAAAAATTCACTTTCTTTCTTGATCGGTTGGATCAGTTTGGGCAGAGAAGGAGCATCAACTGTGAGTGTTGAAGTTTGATTAGCATGCATTTAGGGTGACTTTATTTCTCTGTGGTTCTGTAATCTTGAAAGTCATCTGAAAGAAGTGCCAATAAATCCATTCCCTCTTGTTTTCTGTACATAGGTTGTCCATACAGCAAATTCATTTAGTTATGTCTAAAAAGCAAGTTTTAAGGTGATTTGATAATATTTCTGATATTCTGTCACCTGTTACTTGAAATCCTTTTTAATCACTCTGAGAGAAGGAGCTCTGATCTCCTAAGGAGAAGGAAACTAAAACTCTTTTTAAAACATACAAATATCCACCTGAATTTATACAGCTATAAAGCAGTAAAATAGGAGTAAAAATTCTTGTCCATGTGCAGAGCAACAAAACTGTAAAAGAAATGCTCAGAGAAATTATTAAAGGATGATTTTGATAGATTAAGTGAACTAACTTTTCTCAGAACCATTAAACACAGTACTCCTGTAAACTTTAAGAGCTGGAATTTCTTGAAATCTTTTGGATGAAATTGCTTGGAAAAATTATTTCCCATTCCTAGAAACACCCTAGCTTTAAAGCACTTTATGTAAAGAGTATGCATCAATAAATATTAATGGATTAGTCCAAAGTGGGGTTTTCTGGTTGAGAGACAACTATCTTAAATGTGAAAAGAAACACTGGAATGTGATTCAGCCTTTTATTTTTACACTGCATGTAAAATAGAATTTTACAGAGAAAAATTTTAGCACGGTACAATGGAAAAAGAGCAGCTTGTTCCAAAAATAAGTGTGTTGAGAGAGTGTTTGTTAGTGAAGGCCGTTAGTTCCTGAGGTTCATTTGTCACCATCAAGTGGAAATATAACTCTGAACAGACCTCTGACCATCAAGTATCTAAACATACTGTTTGATTTCTTTAATATTACAAATTATTGCAGGCAGTAACGACTTGTGGGAGCTGTCTTAATTAGAGGGGAATTGACTGTAGGGTTTTTCTCAGTTTCTACTAGGGAAAGTTAGTGCCTTAGCATGGGAACACATCAGCTTTCCTAGAGGAGCTGAGAAGTGCATTCTCCACCTGCAGAGATTTTCTTTCACAGAAAAATGGTCTGAAAGAAATATTCCAAATGTTAAAAAATACTTAATTTTAATTAATTTTCTTATTTGTATTGCATTAAACTCTAATGCTCAATCCAAAGAAGTAACTATTCCTCATCTAGGAAACTGATCCCTTGTTATCATGAAAGCCAGAGAGCTCCAAAGCTTCTTGGTGAACCTGAAAATCAAGGTTTTTCTCCTGTTCCGCTGGCATTAATGCCCCTCTCCTCCCCTCATTTCCACCTACAAATATTCCTTTGCAGAGCAGTTCAGTTACCACGAAAATGACATGTTGCTATCTAAAAGGGGAATTTATTAACAAAGAATTCCACTGTGGCCGCAGTCCCTAAGTGGCTTCATTTTACGGAGCTGCTTCTGAGCAAATAAATGGTTTCAGATCCCCCATTTTTCTAGATCTGTGGAGAACATCAGCTATGTTCTTCTCTAAGTCACTGCATCTGGCTGAGTTTCTGTGCTGAGGCTGTTCCTGTTTCTTTGCCATCTCTGTGTTGTGCCCTTCATCTGTAGTGGAATCACCATGCTGCTCTCACCAAACAACACACATTGGTTTGTTTAAGGTATATAAAACACAAATATGCATAAAAGTTTAATCATTAATCAAAGCAGATGCAGGTAGTTAATGTAGAAACTGCAGCCACATAGGGTGAAAAAGATTGTTCTAAAGCACAATGTCCAAAGCAAAGATGAAGTGTGCAGATGTTTGTTTCCTTATATTTGTCCAGCCTTTGCAATGTGAACCACCACAGCTCTCAGCAACTAAGCCAGGAAAAAACATTATCTTGTAGTCCTCAGGACCCTCAGGAGAGGTTTTCATGTGGGAAGGTGTTTGGGTACTCTTGTGACAGTGTACAAATTAAAGCAGAGCAGGTACAGTAGTGTTCCACACCAAACAAATCAAACCTGAAGATCCTCCAACCCATGGCACATATTTTAGGGTTTGAGGGTTGTTTGGGATTTTTTGGGGGTGTGAGAGGAAATGTGGATGTGCGTATAGCTGCATTTTCTCTGTGACTACACTTCATTAGTGCCCTGATCAGTTGAAAGCCTTTTCAATTAATTTGAAACAGAATTGTTTCTGAACACAGATGTTGTGTCTCCCCCTAAATGGAATCAGCATTTTAAAAAATGGGTTGTGTGAGAGTGATCCACTTCAGAATGTAAATATTTTATGTCATTCATAGGAGTGTATCAAGTATTATCAAAGGTATAGCTATTGAGAGCTGATCTATTTACAGCTTTTCTAGGTGACTTTTATTATCTTTTGTAGAAACCAAGAGTAAATGTAGATCTGTGCAGCTGCCTACAGCAGGGCAGTACTGTGTGTAAATTTTTAGTTTCCTGGCTCATAGTAAGGATTGTCTGACCTTCCTGCTTGGTTTTAGTGGCATGTGGAGAGTGAACCATGAGGGATTATCCCAACCATGCCTCCTGAGTCCTCTGCCTCTGTAACCCTCAGAACAAGTAGAAAAAGCAAAGGAGGAGGATGTGGCTTTGTGCCTGTGCTAAGGAAGAGCTGTCACACCTGAGGGTGACACACACCTGAGGGTGGGTGTGAGGGAAGCAGTTGCTCTCTCTCCTACATTTTGGTTCCTCCTGGCTTGGCAGGAACTGGATGTGGCCCTTATCTGAATCACTCTCAGCTGGAGCTCACATTACTAAACCTTCCCACTGAAACAGTTCTCCAGTGCTGGGCACAAAGACCTAGTGCTGGTGGGTGACCCGTAAAACAATAATTTTCCATTACCTGAGATGAAAAATGCATATATTGCTGCAGTTCTAGTTTGCAAGTTCTTCTGGAAGAGTTATAGACACATGATAGGAGGCAATTCAGAAGTTATTTTACACTCAGTGCTCTGAATGTGGCTTAGGGCAAATGTTTTTTTGATGACTTGTTCTGAATATTTTCCACTTTTTGTAGGTGAGTTTTATTATGACCACTGGTTTGTTGGATAGAGGGTGGATATAATTAATGCATGACAAAGATACAGATTTAGATTTTTTCTGTGAGAGACAAAACTTACAGTGTGATGGCATCAGATTAGTAACAAAACTCATGGTGGGCTGAAATATATTCCTTATATCATTATGGTTCCATCTCAGTAAGTGATGCCAGGCTCCCTGCCTAGTGTGTTTTATTTATAGAGGTACACGAGTTGTATGGAATTCTCTCATAATCCAAATTATGACAATCCAAATCCTGGGAAAAGGGGTTCCTTAAGACTGCTAAAAGTAGTTGGAGTACACTTCTCACTTTAAGCTTTTTTTTCAGGGATATTAAATCATGACTGTCAGCTTTAAAATAAGATTATCATAATGAAAAGTAATATGAAGTGACACTGTGTTCTACAATATAGGGATGGCAGTGGAAATACATTTTCAGCTGTGTCTGACTTATTTACATTTCACATGAACTTAAATAATGTCACTCCTACACATGCCTGAAATATAGCTATATGAACAAGGCAAATTACAGCAAAGCCCTACTACACTGGAAAGCACATGGGATGAGTGGAACACAAGCCCTTAGTGTGGCTGAAAAACACCAGCTTTTCAACACTGCTGCCTTGGATATGGGCATTTGGTACAAAGCCAGGGCCCAAGGAGGTGCAGCTGAGATGGATGGAAGAGTCAGCAGACCCAGGAAGCTGAAGACTCTCCTGATAGAATATGGACATTTATTTGGAGAGTGAATAATTGTGTGGTTTTTCCCTATACCTGTTTTCACTTTCAGTTGGAAGAGCACATGCTTTAAACAGCAGAGATTTTAATTTAGTGTGTGGCGCTCTGGTCCATAGTGTTGAATCCCTGAAATCAGAACATAAATGAATAGGCCTAGGAGGAATGAAAACTTCACTCAACAGAAGCCAGGTTAGAATCTTTTACTTTAATTTGCAGTCTTGCCTCCATTTAGACCATATAATAGAGTCCATCAGAATGAAAACAAGTAAGGGAGCAAGAGGGTTTAAACCAGCACCTTTCTAGTTACAGATATGTTTGTGGTGCTCAGGCTATTTCTTGTCTGGTTGTTAATGTCCATTTAATTCCCAATGGTACAAGGTGCCCTCAGAATATTTTGTGTAGGGCTGATAAGAGCTCTCATCATGAAAAAACCACTGCTGAGATACTGAGAAAGTTCAAAGCAGGGTAGCTGAGGTCAGGAGAATATTACTTATAATGAAAGATTGATTGAACTAAATTTGTATAAACTGGATCAGAGGTGATTAAAGAAGGATATGAAATCACTGCACAAATATTTGAGAGGAGTTAATAAAAGAGAGACATGGGGACTGTTTTTGTAATTCCTCATGATACAATGACAAGGAAGCACTTCAAGCTGGAGACAAATGGGGAAACAGTTTTGGTACAGGAAGGACTCCACTACTGTAAGGGGAAAGTAATGAGCTGCTAGGAACAGAACTCACTCGTGTTCAACAGAGCCTTCCTAAATAGTTCAGCTTCTAAATACTTTAGATCTAAACCCTCATGGGATTAGTGTAGAGAAAGTACTTGTTCAACATGAGTCAGAGCGTGGATTGAGCTGCTGCTTTCCAGCTCATTTTATTGACTGCTGCTGCTGCCATGGCTGTGCCACTTACTGCAGATTTAAAGTTAAGTAAACTCCTAACTGAAATAATAAAAGGAGCATGAACTGGGAGGGGTGGGCATTGCTTTAGCAAGAGGGGTGTAGAAACTCCTTTTCATAGGATTGGAGTATCACAGAATCAGGGTGGTTTGGGTTGGAAGGGACCTTAAAGCCCCTGTCATTCCACCCCTGCCGTGGCAGGAACACCTTCCCCTAGAAGAAGGCAGGTGTGTGCAGCAGCATCCAGGTCCGTGGAGCCCAGAGAGCAGCATCCCCAGAGAGCAGCACTGTGGCATCCCCAGGGCAGCATCCCCAGGGCAGCATCCCCAGGGCAGCATCCCCAGGGCAGCACACACAAGGATTGCTGGAGTGCATCACTGCTCGCTGCTGTTACAGTGCAGCGCTGGAAACGGTCTGTACTCACACTGCTGGCAGTCTTTTCATGTCTTTGTGTACTAAACAGTCTGTGCAACCCGAGGAGATGTGTCAAGGTGTTTGTGCTGAGGTGTTTGATGGCCCTGAGAGTTGTCTTGGTGACAGCCCATTAGGAGAGGGCTGGGCTGACACAGAGCCAGAGCAGAGCTGAGTCGGTCCCGCAGCTCTCATTAGCTACAAGGATAGAGTGCAGCTATTATGGATCAGGTATTTAGGATTGGGCCCTTCAGTAGCACCAAGAGCTCTCCTTGCTCATTAATAAAATAAGTAAAAAATCATTGCAGAGATGTTTGAAAACAGTTCTGCTGGTCTGCAGCTGGTAAAGCTGAGTGGCTTAAGATCAAGGCAGATTGGCATATGGAAAGAAGCGATTTCTGCTTCTTGAGTTTATCAAATAATAGCAGTAACAAAAAAAGCTGATACCACACATATTTTTTGCATTTCAGAGCAAGAGCTCTATCATCTTAGAAAGCTTGTGAGGGAGTTTGAACTTGACTGTTCCTCCTGCTGAGTAGGAAAACGGGCAACATATCTAAATAATGTGCTTTAAGGGCCTGAATTAGAGAGAGGAATTTGAACTACACAGCTGGAGCTGGAAAGCACCTGAAAAAGAATCCAAGGCTACTTTCTGTAAAGTGTCTGGTGTAATCACAGCTATTAGAATGCTACAAGTAAAATCCTAAGGAAACGAGCTCATAAATGCAGTGCCAAATGTTTATTTACTGAATTTGTTCTCAGCTGGTGAGAGAGTGATCCTTTCACCATGCCAGTGAAAGGGTCCCAGGGAAAACGGAGTGGCTGGTAAGTAGAACTTAAAGCTTTGAACCCATTCTCTAAAACCCTGAGACAAGTTCACCTGAATTAAAAAGGTAACATTATAATAGGTGTTGTTCAGTCATGTCTTATAAGGATATGCTTCTAGCAGAATGCACATAGAGAAAGGCAGGTCATTTCACATGCAGTCAGAAACTTGCAGGGTCTATTTCAGAATGAAAACAAGAGCAGAAATTGCAAAAATTTCAGTAATATGGTCTTGAAGAGAAAATACAATAAATCCTAAGTGAAAAAACCCAAATTATTAAAACCATATTCAACATTGAGCTCTCTGTTTAACAAAAAGGTGCCATCTTCCCCATACACTTTCTAAAAATAAGCATTAGAGTAAAATGCGTGCACTATTAGATTCTCTATTGAAAATACAAAAATGGCACAGAGATCTAAAATGTAATATAGCATTTGATTCTTCAGCTAGTCATTATTTTACTGTGTTTAATGTCTTTTATTTGAAATATATCTAGATCTGAATGTAGTTCGTACAACTGCTGTAATTAATAACTTTTATAGAAAGTTAGGCAGCCTTGCTAGATATGTTTGCTGTCTTGATAGAAATGAAACCAGATATTAGAATATTTCATGATAATTCTTATTAAGATTATGATAAAGGTAAATAAAATAAAAAATACTGGATTAGTATTCCTGTATCACATCATCAAAGTACTGCATTTTTTAAAACTTTGAGTAAAGATAGTTGTGATCTACTCATTTTTAAAGAATTATGGCACATGTTTTCCACAGATCTCCAAATAAACCTTTTTTATGGACTGCTAAAACCTCACTGAGGTCGCTGTGCTTTACAGGAATACAAAGAATGCCACTCACAGCTCTGAAGAAATTGCAGGATTGATTTTCAGGAGTTTGGGTCCTAAATAGCTGTTATATTTAATAAAAATCTCCACCAAGATTCTAGCACGGAACAAAGATCAAAGCAATTACTTAGCTCTTGCACAATGAAGTAGGGAAAGTTCCAAAGTATCAAAGCATGCAAGTTGAAATAGCAGGAAGTCTTTAATAAAGCGTGTGAGATGAATGGGATGCTTGAGAAAGGCTTCTCAGGGCCAGGTTCCAATTTTGCATAGCGCTTGCTTGGTTTTGTTCCATGTGCTCAATTATCATTATGTATAGTTTTATAGCATTAGCATAAAGAGGTCCTTGGAAAAAAAAGGAGACCGAAGTGAAAGCCAGGTCCTTATTTCTGTTGGTTTTTTTGCTTCTTTCTTTTCATGAGCTGCAGCCTCTGCCACTTTGCTTCCTCTCCCCTGGACTTTTTCAGCAGACAGTGAATATTCTTCCAAATAGGTTTTTGAATGTAGTCCTCAGGGGTGCATTTTAACTGATTCAAGTTGTGAGGCAGATTGTGCAAATTGCTCAGTGTGTGCAGTCGGGACCACTGCAAAAGTAAATCCCCTTCTGCAGCTGCTTTATTTGCTCTTGAGCAGTGGGACACTGATGGCTGTTCAGGAAAAGCAACTCAGCCAAAAAAATATAGGTACTCCAATATTTGGAGGTTTCATTTGGAGGGAATAGTTTGCTTCTTGACTTCTGTACCTTCCAAGCTGTTTCCTGATCTTCCAGCTTGAGGGAGAGGATCTGTAGGGAAATTCTGGGGGATGCATGTTCAGTGGTTGTACCACGTCTGTGAATGTTTTCATAGCAGTAAACTTTGGGAATTATTTCAGGCTATGAGGAGACAAAATCTTGACTTAGACATTATGGAGGGAAGGAACCTGGAGTGAGAATGTAGTGAGGCCGTTGTCCCCAAAAAGGATCAGATTTTCCCCTCCCATTCTTGGCAGATGGTTGACTGATGAATTCTTAAAAACTTGCAGGAATGGGAGCACTGCAAATTCTACAGGCAGCCTTCTGTCAGTACTCCCCTAATGTTTGACTGAAATCTCTCATGGTGCAGCTGAAACCCATTTTGGGGTTATATTTTAGGCCCATCATTTCTTCTCTCATCCCCAGTGGAAAAGGAGAGTAGTTCCCACTAATTTTTACATGTTTGCCATATACTTCCCTGACTATATAAATCAATATTTTTCAAAACTGGACACAGTGTTCCAGCTGCAGCCTTCACCTATGTGAGTGCACTGGAAAGAGTATTCCATAGTTCTTCCACATAACGTACCAACTAATATGCCACGAAATGCTTGAGTACTTTTATCAGCAAGTTGCTGTTGTCTCACATTCAGCTCTCTTTGACTCACATTGTCTTCTGTCTTGTGAGTCATCTGCTCTATTGTAATTGGGAAGTTAATTGTTTCTCTCACACAAAATGCTGTTTACTTGCCAAATTGAGCTGCATCCTGCTATTTTAGACTCTCCAAATTGTGAAAAATGTTATGAACTCCAATCCTGTTCTTCCTGTACTTGCAATGGCTCCCAACTTTATGTCATATGAAAGACTTGATAAGTTCTCCCTGCCTTCTGGCTTTCAGGAAATATTGAATGATTCTAGAAGCAGAACAATCTCCATGAACCATGTCATCCATCTCTCCACTTGACAGTGAGCCATTGATAACTGTTCTGAATACAATCTCCCAACAAGCATCTACCTGCCTTACATTAGTTTATGGTAATTCCCTCGCTTTTGAACTACTGTTTGGCACATCTCCTCCTCATCCATCACTGCATGCTGAAAGTGATTATGATTTTATTCTCCATTTGTTTCTGGGTTGAACTGAAGCAGAGCAGGTTGAATGCTCAGTGAGTTAATGTTCTGTGTGCTGAGTGTGTGCTGGTATTTGGTGAGTCCGGATTATGTTCTAAAAATAAACAGATGGTTTCAGTACTTCCTGCAAACCCAGCCTGAGGACTGGTGAATAAAGCAAGAGAACAAGTAACTGTCCTCAAGATTCTCTTTGCAGAACTCTCTTAGCCTGTGTTTGTCTTGATCATGTTAGATGAGGATGGAGCTGTTTGGTGTTCATAAATTTGCCTTCTAAGAGATATCAACACTTCCCTGTTACTGACCTCAATTCTGTAGATTCTGAAAGTAGTGGTAACAATCAGCCTGTGCAATTTGGATGGATTTTGTTCTTAAAAACCTTCAGTTCCTCTTATAGTAATTTAAACAATAAACTGCTTTTTATTAGCCTTTTCTTGAGTCTGAAATGGAAACTTGACTTTGACTCAGCTTCTGGCAAGTGGCTTATGGTCTGTGACAGCAGGTATATATAAAACTACTGAAGCAACAGCTTGTGTACCTTTACACAGGAAAAGAAATCCAAAAATTTTTATGACTTAAAAGCCAAAATTTTAATTTTTATTTTGGCATTTCTAAAGGTATTTAATCTGCCTGATATATTTCAAACCATAGGCAAGGGCTAAACTGTTCAATACATCAAAAGAAAAACTAAAATACCTGTCTAGGAAAAAAACATCAATTGAGTGAAATAATTGACTTTTCTCAGTGGAAACTGCAGAATACAAAATATGGCATGTCATGCAACTCATCTGTAGGCTAGAGTTAACTATGTAAACTAGGTTAAAAAACCCAAACAAACATACAAACTCTGCCTAAAAAAAAAAGATGAAGATAAAATATAATATGCTTAATGCAAGCCCTATTGAAATAAGGGCTCGTTGATATTTGGATCTGCTATGTTAGTGAAAAAAATGAGTGTGGACCAAATTCTGGTTGCCTAGGTTTGCATTAGAATGCTCTTTATGAGTCATTTCACTTACAACAATAGACTTACTTTCAGAATACATCATTATTATTCATCAATAGTAACCCAGTCAGTCCAAACCAGCCACAACTGTCAGGTACTTTCAGAATTAAGCATCATTTACTTTCCTTACCCAGGCTGCCATGGAGGAAATGACCCTACTTTTTCACTGACTGCATTTTGCACCTATCAAATCTGATAGATGGGGTTTATTGTTCCCCTGCTTTCACTCAGAAAACCTAGCACAAGCATTTTCTTTGGTGTGTGGCAGGATAATGTGGGTTCCCTCCTGAGGCACTTTCACCTGCTGTGCCATTGGCCTTGAGGCTCCAAACCCCACTTACCATGGGCTTTTTATTCCCTGTGCTGGAATGAAAACTCACTAATTGAGAGTGTTTCCCTGTCCCTCTGGGCATGTTCCTGTGTCACCTGCTCCAGGTGAGCCTTCCTGGTCAGAGGGGCTGGACCCTGATTTCCAGAGGGTCCCTTCCAGTCCCAGCCCTTCTGTGGCTCTGAGTTCCTGGGGAACAAGTGACTTCTCTGCCTTGGCTGCTGCAGACATAACACAGAGGTTTCATTTTCCTGCAGAATTATGAAATATGTGAGGCAACAACCAAAAATATTTTATGGGAAAAAATTACAAGAGTGTGGGTTACAAGCCTGCTCTCATGTTATATTTGGTGATTTATGGAGGAAGTGTATTGCTTTATGATAAATACTTTACACCCCCTTGCTCTTAGTGTGGTCCTCAGCCATGAGAAGGTCTGATCAGGTTCTTTAGTATTATATTGTTAAAGATAAATAGATATTTAATAAATATTAGCATTTACTTTATAATTTGTAGATTTTAGAATGTCCTAAATGTCATCTCTATCAGTGCAAAAAAGAATACTTCTTTATTCTACATGAATAGGTAATCTCAGCATTTCAGCCAGAGTGTCATTTCTAAAAAGCTTGGTTAGTAGAACCTATGCCAGACAAAAGAGTAAGAGATGGATTATGTGGAATATCCACAGCTATTCCAATCCCAGCAAAGAAAGCAAAACTAAAACAAAGATTTGTTGAGTTACTGTCAATGTCTCAAAGGAAACATTATTGCTTTTTAAATGGAATTTAAAAATAAAAAGGATAACAACAACAACAACAACAACAACAACAAAGCCATATTTCAATTGAAAATTTTGAATTGTTTTCCCTAGGTTTAGTGGTGCTTCTTTAATCTGTTATGGTCTTATGATTATGGTGGACTTTACCGGACTGCAATGAGCACTATTTAAATTTATTACACTTCCAACACATATTGTGAATAAAATAGCACATCAGAGGTGGAAAAATTTTGGAAAGAAAAAAAAATGCTTTGTTTATTTCTTCTATTACATGTCCATGAAAGCTATAGGAGCTTACAGTGGATCTGGCCCCAGAATTAACTGAACTGTCCATTGTTGATATTTCCTTCAGCCCACTGACATTTATATTTTGTTATACAGCAGATCATTGAACTTCTGTAGGTTTAAAAGCTTCTAACCTGATAAAGTAGGTGATGGCAGCTTTCTGAGGTCATTGTTCCACAGGTGAGCCCCCTTGGGCAGTGGAGTCTTTCTCCTGTTAAAGTTTAGGCACTCGGTTTAAGAGACTTAAGAGAACAACTGTAGCCTGCAATATACCCAAGAATAGGTCAAATAATGCGTTTGGGTTTAAATTATTTTAAACAATCTGAACAGATGTGGTTAACAGTGCTCACAGAGTCAGCTTTCTATGTGGTTGTCTTCTGTTTGGGAATTCTGTGGGGAAAATATGGATTTCTGTGGGAGGTAGGGCAGAAATCAAGAACTTTGTCAGGAATAAAATGTAAAATAAATATGCATCACAGCTATGATTGATTCTTGGGTTTTGAACCACATTTTCAGTGCATTTCTAATTAAATCAAGGTAGGTGACCTCTAATACAATTTTTTTTCAAAATCTCAAATTCTTCTTCATTCTTTGTATTAAGAGGCAACCTAGCTGGACCTTTGACATTTTTTGTATACCAATATTTGCATACATCCATAAAAACAGCTGCAAACTTAATTTGTGTCTGTACCTGACTGTTTTCCCCCCCCACATTATTGTAGCTATAATTAAAACAGCTCTTCCCAACATGGACAGAGAAGCCAAAGAAGAATATTTTGTGGTCATCCAAGCAAAGGACATGGGAGGACATATGGGTGGACTCTCTGGAACTACAACAGTGACAATAACACTCAGTGATGTGAATGACAATCCTCCTAAGTTTGCCCAGAGTAAGTGCCATTATATGTGTGTGTGCTCCAGTATAAGAAGCTATTATTGTGGGTGGGGCTTTTTTGTTGTTGTTTTTGTTGTTGTTTTTTTGTTTTTTTTTATATATCTTCATATTGCCTGGATTTTTAATGTAATTGAAAAGATGTAGTTACTAGAGAAATGTTAATAGTGCTCTGCCTGTTTAAGAGCTTAGGAAGGAGGGAGTTAGGTCCACAGCAGTGTATGCAGATCTCTGCCTTCCTTATTACCCCTCCTACATCCACCCAAAAGGGCCTGGAGACTTCTGAACACATATTTATTTCCCCCCAGTGCAGTTGCTTTTGTGTGCTTTGTTGCTTCCATCTCATGCAGACAAGTGACACCACCAGTAAAAGACACATACAAACAGATAAAAGGAATGAAGCCTTGACTAATTAGGTAATACTGAACAAAACAAAGAAGATAAGTCTGAATCTAGATTATTGTTGATCTTTAATTCAAAATCCATATTTTCTACTGTGGTTCCAATGGGTATCTTGCTGAGTTAGGTTGAAATGATTTGGCATCCTGCTGAGATTCTCTGTAAGCTTTGTGGTCTATTTCCAAGACAAAGACAAAAAGAGAAAAAGAGGAAGAAGAGCATAATGACTGGATTGATTTTATTTGGAACAGGTGTAATCTAATGCACTGTTAGAAACTTAGCATTTTATCCTGCTTGCTCTGGAAAATTAAAAGTTTTTTGAGCCTGCATCTAGACTTGGCAACATTTTTGTTTTCTTCGAAGTACGTTTCTCTAACAAGCTGCTCAGGCACCCAGTGTGAAGTTAATTTTTTTCCATCTATGGATGATTTGAACTCCACTTTTGCCCTCTTCCGAGGACACAGAGTAAAATGGGTTTGTCCTAATGCTCAGCATATGATTAAAAAAATATGCTTCTACAGCCTGTAGAAAATGTACATAGAGATTGAGAGAGAGAGAAAAATCTAATCCAAATAAGCAGAGGCAAAGCTTATTTTCAAAACATATATTTTATTACCTCATCTTAGTGGCTTTTAGCAGATAAGTGCTCTGCTCAATAGAAGGTTTTCTCTCGTAAAGCAGGAAATGCATAAATGTTTTACTTTGTGTCCCATTGCATTGCCTTTCCCTCTGTGTTAGCGATTTCCATCAGTTTCCCAACAATTCAATGTCTGCAGATGAACTCTATCACCAGCATGCAGAGGGATGTCTCTTTTATACCTGCTGTGGCTCCAGCTCAGGGGGCACAGACCTGCCTTTGCCAGCTTACCTGGCATTCCTATTGTACCAGCACTGCCTCAGAAAGCTGTTGGCTGCCAACATGGCAAAAAATCTGACCCCAAAATCAGCAGCACAACTGGTCCAAACTGGGGCCACCCAGCATGTGGAGGTGAAACTGCCCTCTCCTCGTGCTTTTGGGCACAGTGACCCACTGACTGGGGACATCAGCAAGACTAATCCCTGGAATACATCTCATCCTGGATGAGTTTTCCTGCAGCAGCAAAGAAAGCGTTGCCTCAGAAGCTGCTACAGGCCCTGCAGGATTCAAGCTTCCCTCTAGGAATAACCACTGACCATGGTGGGAATTCTTTAGGAAAAAACCCTAGTGCATGCACAGCCTTGCTGGGTATTATGTATTTATTGCTTAAATGATGAGCCATAGTAACATTAGTGCTGGCTGTTATTCCAACTGCTGCCTTGTAAAAAGCAGCATTCTGAGCTGGCTGCCCAGCACCTCAGATTAGCCATGACTCTGCCCTTGGACAAGAGCTGAGCGAGTCTGACTTTTTCTTTTTTCACACTGTTGAAGCACAGTTTGCGTTCGCCTGGGAAGGAAAATAAGAAAGGATCAAACTTACAATAAACCTAGCCAGAATGAAATCGAAATTCATAAGATGTAATACATGCTGCTTGCACAATAAATGGTAATGAGCTCAGGAAACAGGGTGTTTTATCGGGTTATTGTTTCCAGGCAGGACAGAAATGTATATTTATGGTTTGATTTCAGAGTGTTAGCCTCCTGGGTTTTAGAAATGAAAAAGATGAACTTTCACTACTTCTGTGATCTCTCTGAAATAATTTTAGAGGCATTTTATAAGTCACCAAAGTTTTTAACCCGGCAGTTTACCACAGAATTGTAATGAGAAGAACTGTGCACTGCTGTGGAAACCCAGGGCTTTCAAAGGTGCCCAGTGTGGATATTTTGGTCAGCTCAACACTATGACACAATTCATAATTCTGGAGAGGAATATGTGTGCATCATAATTTTTAATTTTTTCTTAATACATTGTAAACTATTTTAATAAATCTGAGAGCAAAATTTCAACTGAGCAATGCAATCAGCTGTGCCTGGAGATTCAAACCACAAAGTGTGGACAGCAGTGTAAATGATGAAGGCACAATTTAGCCTCCCAAGGCACTTCATTGCTTTGGCTGCTCATTGTTTTTGAGCCATTATGGATATTCTGAGGAATCTTGATGATCTCCAAATTATCTCTAATAATTTAGCCTAGGAACATCAAAAACAAGTCATTTTGGGACTTCATTGTGTAGCTAATACATGTATTTGTGAATTCATCAGTTTCCCTCCTATTTTCAACTGTTGCTACTGCAATCAGCCACAACAACTCCAGAACATTGTTTTTGGAAAACTATTACCTGCACTTAACAGATTGTCTTAGAACACCAGGGAGGACAGAGAAGAACAAGGCCAGAACCCAGCATCAAAAACTGTTTTAATGGTCTCTTCTATTATCCTTGAATTCTTTTTGCCTATTTTAACTCCTGAGCAGGATTTCATTTTATTAGATAATGTATTAACTTTAACTTCAATGAGTGTCAATTATAAAGAAGTAGAAATATAGGGGCTCTAGAAAGAATTTTGTGTATAAAAAGCGTGCATTATGGTTTTTTAGAGTACTGTTAGGAGCAGGGAGATACAGAATAAAAGTGGATATTTTGCATATCGCCTTAATAAAATTTCTACCTGAAATAATATATCTAAATAGATTTTGATGCTTTTTAGTTTAAAAGGTTTCAAGCAGGTATAACAAAAAATAAAATGTTGAAAATTTGAATAGCAATTTCTAATGGATTTTAGTCTAACTCTACAACAAACAGTAAACACAGTAATGTTTGCTATAAAAAGTTATTGTTTTCAGTAAAAAAAAAAAAAAAAAAAAGATTTGGGAGTTTCCTTGAATGTTTCCTGATGAGTTTCCTACCATGAAAGGGAGGTGGAGGAATTTAAACAGACAAAAATCAAACTACATTTTCAAAAGTAGTAAATATTTGAAGTTATGCAGTAAATATTTGAAGTTATGTAAGTATTTGCACAATAGGTTTTTTTAGTATTAAACCTTTTTTTTTTTTTTTGTGGAGTAAAAGCCAAAGTTTCTTGGTTGAATTGTAACTCCTTGTCAATCAAATGTCTGTATGAAAAGGTAAGTTCTGCAGTGTCGAAAGGAGCTCAATAGTTGTGTTTGCCAACACAAAACATCCCTGCAAGGAAGAAGCAGGAGACTGCTGGAATGGAAAGGACACTCTCCTACAGTAAAGTGAATACTCTTGTGTGGGAGCATGCTCTGCTGCTTTCAGTCAATAACTTGTGGAAATGGGGGTTGGATCAGTTGCACATCTCAGGAGTTGGTGTTGGGGACATGTGAACACTGAAGAGCACGCAGGGGACATTGGGACCAGCTGTAATGTTTAGTCTTTTCCTCTTATTTGTAAGGTCTGTATCACTTCTCAGTAATGGAAGATGTTGCTCTTGGTGAACCAATAGGAAGGGTGAAAGCAAATGACCTGGATATTGGAGAAAATGCTAAATCATCCTATGATATTATTGAAGGAGATGGAATGGATATATTTGAGATTACTACAGATGCCCAAACTCAGGACGGCATTATTAGAGTGAGAAAGGTAAATCATATCTCTGTTAAAAACATAAATGTTCATTGTACATGCAACTAGCCAGCCAGGCTTTGCTCTGTGAGAAGATGCTGGCTTTCCAGGGATCCTTTCATCTATGGATGAGGTGTCAAGCCCTGGAGTGATGAAAAGGGGTGTATTGGCCATGTTCCTCTGAATTTTCATTGGGGTGACAGCTGGGGAGACATCCATGGGTGCTGGAAATGTGTTAACCTTGTCCAGGCTCCCACGTGGTCACATCATGCAGGTTTTTTTTCCTTGGTTCCTAAAGAGAAGAATAGATTAGATTCCACTTTGGTGGTGGTTTAAACTTCCATAATATCCTGGCTGAATATTCATCAAATAACTTCTCTTAATTATTTGATTTTCTGTGTAGCTGTTCAGAGAAAAATAAATCACAGTGCATTAATTAAATTCCCTGATATGTGAGAGCTTAGTCTTCTACCTTTTCTCGTGTTGAACGATCTTCACTCAATGAACAAGGATTTCAGTGAATTTTATTAAGGAGATGAGTAGTTTCATGTGAGAAGTTCCAAATTTGGGCCCTAAAGAAAACTGTGTTACCTTTTCTATGCTTGTACATAGTCTTGATGTGTGCAAGGTGAGGTAATTTCATGTACACAACAAAAGCACCATCCAGTTATATACAGAAATATGGGGAGAGGCAGCATAGAACAAAACTCCTCCAGTACAGCCAGGGAAACATTAATTGCAGATTTACTTGTCATTATTTTCCAGAGAAGGAGAAAAGGCTGTTCCTCATGCTCTGTTCTGAAAAAGGATATGAATATAATTTATAGCAGTGGCAGAGGGCTTTAACTGCATAGCGCAGATCACCCTAAATGAATCTTTGTTGATAGAAAACAAAAGTAAACAAAACCCAAATCATGATATTCCAGTGAGAAAAGGTGAATACAATGAGCACAGGTAATTAATATTCCACTTGTACCTGTCATTAAAGAGGTCAGGCAGATTGCCTGTCAAAACTTTGTATTTTCTCTTTCTCAGTGAGTAGGTCAGCACTGTAGCTTTATAATAAACTGATGTAGATTTATCTAAATTTACATTTGTCTTTCTAAAGAGAAAATTATGATATACATCCCAGCTCTTCCTTGCTGTTATTTATTGTATGCTGTGGCCTGTCCTGTAAGCTGAGGCAATTAGCCTTTTGCCCCAGTTCCCTTGGCTTTATTTCATAACTGAATCTCAACCATAATGTTGTTTCATATTTTCATTTTGACAGCAATAATAATTTTGGTTCTACTCCACTAGATGATGTATGGAGGGTACTGCTCACCAACAGATTTTCTTCAGCATAAAATCATGGGCTTTAGACAATGCTGAGTAAATTTTCAATATGATATTATGATTAGGCATGACTAAGTATATTGGGGTGCTGTCATTTCTGTAAAGCATATGAAAAGCAATTGAAAAAGTGCTACAGGAGCCATGATTGGCAAATTGTGAATGTGCTGATTTATAAATCCCCATTCATAATTTCAAAAGCTTACTAATTCAAGAGCTGCGAAAGAAGCAAGATTTTCTTGTGTTTACTAGAATTTGTGAGAAAGAGCAAATCCCATTAGAGCTTGATTCATACCTGAAAAAAAATCAACAGAATTTGTAAATATACATATTGAAGGTTTTGACAGACTTCCTGAAGATTCCTGTTTGTGCTCTTGCTGGTATTTGCATTGCAGATTCATAGTGTCTATGTCCTCTTCTTTTTATCCCTGAAACATTATAATGCAAATCTTAATATCTTTCCAATGCTTGGCAATTTGCATCTTTGAAATTTGAATAGTTGTGAGACACAAGAGAATTATGTAGTGAATATACTGATGTGCTTCAAGACACAAACTTGAATCTCCCATAATGAAAAAGTCTAACACTCAAAAGTGTCACAGATTTGGGGTATGTTGGGTATTTCAGTCCCTTAAATCCACTGAGTTTTCATCTTTTATGAGTTAATATGGGACTGTAAAGCAGTAAAAACAGTGGTGACATGGCAGGTATATTGATAGAATAAAGTAATTTGTTTTGTGATTCTGTCTGTGGGGGAAAAAAAAAAAGAGAAAAGATACAAAAGTAGAAATTGCTACAGTTTTAAGAAATTCCTGAGGGATGTCTACCTCATTTATTCCTATAAACTGAAATACAGAGGTACTTATAGTGCAAGAATATTGAAGTACTTTCTTATATTATTAGCTCTACATTTTACCTCTCCTGTCCAATAATTTATTGTTCTTTGCATTTCTCACATTGTTCTGGAAGTAATAAAATATTTATTCTTTGTGGAGCCAGTTTAATTTTTTTTCTTATTTCCAGCCAGTAAAACACTGATGAGGTGCATTATTGATATGCAACTCATGTCATCCCCAACAAATTCGCAGTATTTGTCTGATATGTAATTGTAATGGCATAATACATGAGAGAGAATATTTCAGTAAATTTCTTGTGAAAAACAGGGGAACAGTGCTGTTTTCTCTGAGGCTGGTAAATAGATATCAGTATGTGCCTGATAATCTGGAGGTCAGGTTTCTGGGAGAGGGAAGTGACTACATTAAAACTCATGCCGAATTTAAAAATGCACATGACTCCCATCCATCAACATTACAATCACTTGTTCTCTGTGGCCATTAGTAAAAGACATTCATCTTTGTCCTTCTCAACAGCCACTGGACTTTGAGACCAAAAAGTCCTACACTCTGAAGGTGGAGGCAGCCAACATTCACATCGACCCTCGCTTCCTCAGCGGGGGCCCCTTCAAGGACACAGCAACCGTGAAGATCGTGGTGGAGGATGCTGATGAGCCCCCAGTCTTCTCCTCCCCCACTTACCTTCTGGAGGTGCATGAAAATGCTGCTCTCAACTCTGTGCTGGGGCAGGTGACAGCCCATGACCCCGATGTCTCTTCCAGCCCTATAAGGTAGGGCTGCTTTAAAGTGTTCTTTGGGAATGCTGCTGGCAGATCCCAAGTGTATTTCCCTACGCACTGTGTGGCTGTTTCCATGCTGGTCTGCTTCTGTGAAAATGCCTGGATAGGATTTGGTTTATGATGTTAGATTTATCAGTTCAGATCATTTTGAAAGTCCCCAAAACGCTCCTTGCCATAGGAGTAGTCTTACGAAACAGAGGAATGCAATGGAAATAAGAAATGTGAGTGGTGAGTGGTTCTTATGAGAAATGAGGTTGGATGGGGTTGAATCATCAGAGTGTATCTCTGCAATGAATTTAAATAATCCAGTAGTGTCTGCACTAACAATACTGAGTTTGTGCCGTGCAGTTGTAAGATTGTCAGAACATATTTTGTATTCCTTTGTCTAAACCCATTCCTGGTTTTGAAGATACAAAGTCAGAGATGATTATGCCCATATGACTTTTGCATTTTCAGTTTATAATATTTTCCCTTTTTGATATAATTTGAACAAAATCTTTTATTCCAGTTTGATTAGATTAGCGGATTTTATCTAATTTGATGAACACCCATGTTCCCCTCTCCCTTGGTGTGGTGGGTGTTCCAAAGCACATTCTGCTCTGTGTAGTACTGCCTGCTAAAGGCATTAGGAAAACCAGCACCAAAATGTGAAATTCATAGCAGAAGTATATGTGGAGAGAGTCTATTTAATAGTAATCATCACTGTGCCTTGCTGCCTCAGGGAATTTAAGCCAGGCAAGTAGTCTGCAACATCAGGAGGATGTTAGGTGTTATAATCCACCATTTTCTATCACTGTAATTTTCTAATCATTGTCACTTTCATCATGGTTGTTGCAGAGCTGGGCTTTAAACCTTTATGTAGAGGCCCTACATGATGCATATCATAGTATAGTATCTTCACAGTTAGAAATTCAGAATTGCCAGCACGTTTGGTTGCTTTAGAACTTGTGTGTGAAGATGCTGGAGAGTGTGTTGGGGTTTTATACAACTTCCTCCTGAAGGGCAGCTCCCATCTCTACTCCCCTGGGCAGGGACAGCACCCTGGGAACAGCTGGAGCTGGACAGGGTTAGGTTGGGTATCAGGGAAAGGCTCTGCTGCCCCAGAGGGTGCCGGCACTGCCCAGGCTCCCCAGGAATGGTCCCAGCCCCGAGGCTGGCAGAGCTCCAGGAGCGTTTGGGCAGCGCTGCCGGGGATCACAGGGGGATTGCTGGGGGTCTGCAGGGACAGGGGCTGGGCTGGGTGATCCTGATGGGTCCCTTCCCACTCGGGATCTCCTCTTATTCTATGATTCTCATCTCTAAATCAGATTTTCAAAAGTAGATAAACACAGCATCAGCTACCACAGATTTCTAAACAAAAATACCATAGAATGGCAGGGCTCAGTCTGTCACAGTGGAAGCAGGGGCTCCATCCCTGATTATTTGCCCACTGGTGTCTGTGGAAAGGGCACTGCTGGTACAAAAAGGATCCTCTGAAAGGTGTGTGACACCAGCCATGGTGACAGCAAGGCTCTCTTCCCTGTATTCCAGCTCAGCTCCATAGCAGTTTCTCTTTCAATTGTATTGCAGTTCCTTCCCTCTGCCCTGCTCTGCTTTGCTCTTGCCTTGGTCCTGGCTCCTCTGCCTCTTCCCCATCCCTCTGTTCCTCATCCCAGCCTGCCTTCACCCCTGCTTCACTTTTACCTTGGCTGTTTTTCCACTCCTGTTCTGCTGCCCTGGAATTCTTTTCTCACCTGCTTCAAACTTTTAATAATTTAGACCATTTACAAACCTCCCTCTGTTATAAAACTTAGCCTCTTTATTGGGGTCCAAGCCCCCCAAAATGCATCTGAGTAAAAGATTTACCTAATTTTCACTTTTTCATCATTTTATAAATCAAGAGACCTTCAAACTTCAAAAAAACCCAACCGAGCAAACAAACAAAACAAAACAAAAAAAATACTTTGTTTGTTTGTAAACTGAATTAGAATGTTATTGCTCATCGAGTCATATAAAACCACTTGGCATACATGAAACAGAACTGGCCAAAATTCATTACATTTAAACAAAGAAGTAATTTATTAGTATGTTTTATATATTTTCTTTGTAAGATTTAATATTTTCTAAAATATTGGCTTAATAACTAATTAAGGAATATACAGAGCTGAATTTTCTGTGCAGATTTTTTGATCTTGTTTGCTTGCCTGAATAAGTTGCATTTATCTGGGAGAGGTCTAGAAAGCTTAAGTGGTTTTTTTTTCGTGTTTTTTTTTTGTTTGGTTGGTTTTTTTTTGTTTTGTTTTTTGTTTTTTGTTTTTTTGTGTAAAAATATTTTACGGACAGAAAAAAATTCAAGTTAGCAATTCTGCTGTTAAAAGAGGAAATAATACTTGTTGGAGACAAGCAGGGAGTGGAAATACAATTCCTTTCTTTCCAGTTGGGAACAAAATAGGAACCTGACAGGTTCTAAGAGAAACATATTCAAGCACAGGTTTTATTGATTGGAATGTACATTTCAGCTGTTTCTTCTGTTATTGTACCATGTATATGATGAAGATTTTATGCATATTTTCTATTATACCATTTAAAAAATACTAGACTTTAGTTAAAAATTGGAAAAATTACAACAAACTCTTCTAAAACTGATGGACTGTTTTAATGTTAGTGTTGCCTGACCTTTTTTAAATGCATTTTTTTTTTCTTCAAAAAAGTATTTTAGAAGGCAACAATGAATTGTATTTCAAGGAAATTGCATTTTTTCAATAGATATCTGTTCTATCAATATTTTGCTTAGGCAGAGCTGCTGTGTACATTTGTTATAAAAACCCAGGCAGCACAAACAAAATATGAATCACCTTCTGTGCTCCCAATACCATGTCTGCTTTGCATTAGTCTGATACACAAAGGCTCCACACATTCAGAGGATTGCAGTGCCATAAATGAAATAAAACTTGGATATCTCTGAAAAAGGAAAGAGTCTGATAATCCAATCAAAGGATAAAATGTTAAAATGTTAAAGAATTTAGAAAAAAATGTTTTAAAATACAGCCTGGAAAGAAGCTTGTGGTCTTAGTGGAAGGTCTCTGCCCAAGGCAGAGGTTGGAATGAGATGATCTTCAGGGTCCTTTCCAATAAAGACTATTCTGTGATTTTCTTTTTTCTTTTTTTTTTTTGAAGGAAAAAAAAGTAAAAAATTGTTCATTCTTATTTCTAACCAGTTCACCTAGAGTTAGTTTTTAATGCTTGTTTAGAAAAGATGAACCATTGTCTGAACTTTCTCTCACTTGATCTAAAGGCACAAAACCTCTCGTAGGTTTACAAGCAGGTGTACAGCTGGATTTTTGGGGCTGTCCTGTGCGGAGCCAGGAGATGGAATTTGATGATTCTCATGGGTCAGGATATTCAGTGTTTCTAAGATATTTTTTCTAATCCACCATCTTTAAAATTAGCAGCACTAGCTCTTTTTCATCCTTAGTTGCCATTGTTCAGTGCATGCTGCTTAAGGGCCGCCTGTTTTTAAGGCTGATGGCTTGTCAGAGTTGGGCAGTAATTGTAAAAATGGTCTGTGGTTTGTTGTGTTCCAGCCCAGTAATTCCAGGCTGGTGTGTCAGGGCCACATCTGGACGCTCGGCTCTCCTTTGGGAAGGGGACCAGTGAGTGCAGCTGAGCTGTGAGGTTGTGCTGCTCTGGGCAGGGTGGCAGGTCCTGGCAAGATGAGCCCCTGCTGGCACAACACAGCCATGGGTTCCAGCAGGGCTCCCTCCGTTCTCCTGCTGCTGCTTTATAACCATGCTCTCTTTATCTGCAGTGAATTATTTGGGATAAAGCATGATCCAGGCACATAGCAAAAAACACGCGGAATAATGTTTCTTCCTATACTGCAACTGCCCTCCTATAAATCACTGCCCTTCAGTGGCTTTCTCTGTGGAGAGATAAGATTCACCGGAGCAGGTTTTCCCCACTCCTTTTGGCAGAGATTTCGTCTTTGGCAGCAGTTGATCATTTTCTTAATTCACAGCAGGCCTTAAAAATCCGGATCAAATATTTTGTGCCTCCCCAATGGTGCAGTTGTTTATCTGACACTAAGTACCCTGTCCAATCTGCCTGGCATTAGTAAAAATGGAGATTTACTACTCCTGGGTGTCAGTGCTGGGGTTCAAATCTCAGCAGGAGCAGCAAAAAAAAAAAAAAAAAAAAAAAGGTTCCTGCTCCTATTTACATTGGTGCAAATAAGGAGTAGATCAAATAAAATCATAACTGCAGCAGTGCAGGACTGAGAATCATTTCCAGTTAAACCACTGTGGGGTTGTTCCTATAATTGCCATAGCAGACTCATAAACTAACCCAAACTTCCCAATAACCTGTGCTGGCTTTATGGCAATTTCAAAAGATATTATTTCCCAAGATATTATTTTCTCATTTTTAGAGAAATATATGTTTTATGTATGTTTTATCGATCCAACAATGCATTCCCATTAAAAAGAGTTACAACACCATTATCATGAAAAGGAAACTGCAAATGTACTCTTAGTTTTCCCAGGTTTATGACACTGCGGATTTTCTTAGTTGGTTTTGTAACAAATATTTGTCACATTAAAATCAGAGGAGGGTTTTACCTCTTTGTTGTCTTGCAAAGACATGCAACATGTTAAAAATGTTTCCCCTTGCATTGCTGGGTTTGTGTTGTGAGTAAATACTGCTGGGATGAGACGAAACGTGATATAATAAACTCATAAATGTGTCACTCCCTCTTGTATAACTACAAAACTTGCATGGCAGGAAGGCTGTGAGTGGAAGTTTAAGGAAGGATTTATCCTTAGAGAAAAACTGTGTCTTCCCCCAGTGGAATTTATGTCAAGCCCAGGTCAACTAAACATTGAATAGCATACAATCATTTCACATTTTATTTTGTTTGTGGACTGTGAAAATTTCATGTATGTTTGATATCAGGAGAGCTCTTTTGGCTTCTTTACATAAAACTAAAGAGTGAAAAGACAGTTTTATGCGACGACTTCTTAAAAAGAGCTGAATGCTTTCTTTTCTTGTATTTTCTTGAGTGAAATCTTAAACCTATGAAAGGCTATAAGGTGTTTTTTACTAACTTCACTAGTACCAGAATTTTACTTCTAATACTTTAATTGGAGCTAGGGAGACATCAAAATGTGGTTAAGATGCATTTTCAAAAATGATTGCCTGAAGTTAAGTACCTACAGCTTTATTCTTCCACGCAAGTGACCTGATTTTCAGAAATGCTGAGTTTAGTGCAGTTCCCATTAAACCATTGAGAACTGAGTATGTGGAGCTCACGAGAAAATCAGTTGACTTAAATGTCCAAATATAGTGCCCATCTTTAGGCACAGATATTTGGAATTTGAATTCATATTTTTCTGGTACTCTTCTACCAAACTAGTAATTTTTCAATGAGTAAAACTAGTTCTTCCCAGAATTTCAAATGAAACAAGTAAATATCTAACAAATCCTATTTCCTATTTAAGCTGGGGGTTTCCCTCTAAAGTCCATTACTTGTTAAATACCTTACCAGTGTGATCAGGTTAGCCTTGGTCTCTGGCAATGAAGAATTTAAATACTTAAACTTTGAGATTTTGATAAGTTTTCATCATTTAGAGCTCTTTTTGAAAGTGAGCTGTATCTTACAGAATGCATTGCACAAATAACCTAATCGCAATGTAACTTTCATTCTAAATATGAAATATCTGATACTGAAATAATAAAATAATAAAAAAAGATGAGCACAATAATCCTAAGGTTTGAAATCAGATGCTAATGCTGTGTCTATTAAAATTGATTGTGTTAGGCTGGAATGATCTTGAGTTCATTGGAATATATTTATTGTAGTATATAAAGGGACCTCCAAATCAGAATACATTTTGGAAATTGCTTCTGATAAAGCACAAACCAGAATGGAATAGCTGATTTTCAGATAACTATGCCATTCTCACTGTAGTAAAATATGTTCTTTTACTTTTATTGGGGAATTTTAACAACGTGCTTGCAAAAGGTAGAAGAGTGATGAGAGTGACAGTCTGGAGTCACTATTCTGGCCACTCCATAAGGTAATTGAGTCTGATACTGTATCCTAACTCAGCCTATTGTGCCTTGCTGTAATGCAGAACAGATGTAAAAACTGTCAGTGTGTGCTGGTAGCTTCTGTAATGCACAGACACAAAGGCTTAAAAGGCTTTTATATAAATCCACAATTAGGATTCAGTAAAACCCCTTGAAGTCAATTTCTGTTAAACCATATCAATAGTTCATCACTCAACTCCTTCTTTCCCTACCTTTCCTGTCAAGAAGCTGAAGGCTCAGTTTTGTGATTTAGTTTCTTTTTGCGAATAATTCATTAATGAAATAACTCTTGTCCAAATGGACAAACATAAAAGCTTTCTGGAGATGGGGACCTGAGCTTTAAATGGTCATCCTGCTTAATGCACTGTTGGAGCAATCCATTGCAGCTCTGGCTCCTTGTTAGGCTGCCCCTGCTTGGGCTGCAAAATTTACCTGGACATTCACATTTGCAAACTCTAACTACCTGTCAGATGGAACTTGTTTGGTTAAAAATCAGTGGTGTCAACCCATAAAAGAATCGAGCCTCCAGCATTTCCAGTGTTTTATAGGAAAAAATGGTGATTCACTGTGCTCTGCCCATGGAGCTGCTTGAACCATAAGCAAATAACGTGCTTGGTGGGTGAATTGTTCATGCTTTGTGAATCTGAAATTTATTGGTAAAATAATATTATTCAGCCCTTTTTAAAATAACCACAAAGCCCACCTCTTTTGTGGCTTAATACATTACTGTTGAAATTATCATCAGTTACTGTGAAATACCATAGAAACTGTCCAATAAATGTGATGGATTATGTAATTAACTCTTGATCAGCACGGTTTTTCAGAGATGCTACCCAGTGAACCTGAGGGCACTTTGCGACCTTCACGCTGGGTATGCAGCTAATTACTCCTTGGGCGATAATTATTAAGTTTTTTTAGCCTCAGTTTGTCATTTTGTCTTCTAAACTGTTATGCTATTGAGCTTCTCAATCCATGTGGGTATAAAACTGCAGCTCTCTCAGGGCTCCCTAAATTGTCACTGTGACTGTATGGATTACACCAACTTCATTAAGTAGATTACAGGGATGTCTGTTTTGCAGGTTTTCCATTGATCGCCACACTGACCTTGAGAGACAGTTCAACATCAATGCAGAGGATGGGAAAATAACTCTGGCAACACCCCTGGACAGAGAAACCAGCACGTGGCACAACATCACTATTGTAGCAACTGAAACTAGTAAGTGTTTGTGTACTCTGACTGTTCTGTTGGCTTTATGGTCGATTTTAACAGGCTGTGTATTGGAAACTTTACATAATTCAGCGACATTTAAATAATTAAATGTATTGGGTGTTTAAGTCAGAGAATTTTGGAAAGAAAGCTTAATTTTTTGCAAGATCCATTTCTTTTAGTTTTCACAACTACATATTTTTTCTCGGAGAATATGATGATAGAGATTCTGAAGAAATAGATGAGTACATACTTAGAGGGTATGCAGGGTAAACATTAAAAAAAGGTTTTAAAAGCCCAAACCAAAGCCTTATAATTAGCTCTATTAAGACAGAAAAAATTAAAGCTTTGCTATTGTAAAAGTAAATTGAAGGCTCAACCCAGATGTTCTTAATTCTGAGCACTATTATGTTTCAGAGCCATAAATGATTAAGCACAGGGGTAATGTTGCATGAAAGTAGTGCTGTTGGATACATATGGATGAGTTTACTCACACCCAGCTCTCGACAAGAACCTGCATTTTTCAGGTCCACAGAGCCCTGGTGGCTGCTCTGCACACCTGAGTCAGGAGAGATGCCCTGCCTGGCAATACGGGTCAGAGATTTTAATCAAGGAGAATTCTTAATTAATTTGAAGCTGCTGACAGGATCAGACACGACAGTGTAATTTATTATTCATATTAGCACTGTATTTTAGACAATGCTTTTGACACAAGCATATTGAGGCAAAGGAGCAGGTGGGGAAGGTGAGGCTGCCACCCCATGAGGTGTCCAGAAATGGAACACAAAGCCTGGAACCCTGTCTGCTGATGCCCCTGTTGTGCACTCAGTGTACAGCAGAACCCCCTTTGTGCACACACTTGGGCCAGCACTGTAGGAATATCTGTCTCCAGAGCCTGGTGATCAGCGCTGCTCACTCCTGCACGGAGAGAACTGAGTGATGCCATGTTTGCATTTCCCCCAAATCTCTGCTTTGAAGGATGCAGCACTATGGTGCACACCATTTGAAGCTCAGTTTCACAGTACTATAGCTCTGAACATAATAAATTGGAGGATAAAATATGCTTATTTGGCCCATTTTTGTTGTCTAATGTCTTTCCTGTGATACTTGTTTTCAAAACCAAACATGTGAGTGGGGAAAGGTGGGTCTGGGTGTGACCTGAACTCCAAATTTACAATCCCTGTATCTTGTGTTCCTCTGACCCCCTTCAGTAATTTGGGGATTTCATTGCCAGTAGTGCCAACAGTAGTGCAACAATACCCTATTACTATGACATCTTGCAGCTAAACAATAATAAATTATCAGAAGTACTTTCTGCTTGCAGGGAAGCCAAGCCACAGGGAAGCACATGAGGAAAGAAAGGAAAGTGTGGTTTCATCAGGCATACTTTTTCAGCTTACCATCTAACCAGTTAATAATTTTAATGTTTTTAAAGGACAAATATATAAAATGTCCGTACTAATTTTCTCAGATCATGAGATTTGCCAATAGTGTGGAAAGTAGCATTATTAGTTTATGATCCAACACTCTCAGATGTTGGAATAGTAAGATGTAAAGTGAAGTCATTGAACCGTTTGTTTCCTCCAAAAAGTCAAAAAGGAGCAAGGCAAAAGGAATAATCTTTCAAGAAATTCCTCCAGTTAATTTTTATATCTCCTTTACATCATGTGTGTGTCCGAGCAAAGTTGCCAGAAGTGCACTTTACTAAGTCACACAAGTATAAGTCTGCCTGTTGCACTTTCAGTTTTTTGAAACATAATTATACTCAAGAATTTTGTAAGAAATCAGCCTTGTCATTAGAATTCATGGGAGCCTCAGCATCTACTGCTATTGTAGAATTGCCTCTTATCAGACTGGCTATGAAAATAATAATGCCAATCTTGTTCTAAGCGTTTGTGTTCCTGCTGATGGCTTATTTTTGCATTCCTAATATAATTATTTGACATTTACATAAAACAAGGGCTTAATTTCATAGACTACTATCTTTACTTATTTAAGTGAAATTATTTTTAAACTCTTCAAGCAGAAATTAAATTTGCTTATAGAACTATTAAACAGGGGAAAATAGGCATTTTTAGATTTATTTTTTTTTCCAAGACAGTAATAGACAAAATCTCTGTTGCAAAATAACAGAAATCTATTAGAGGCAGACTTAAGCAGCAAATGAAAATACAAAGTGTGTCATTATGATGCCCTCACTAACAGTCTTATTAATGGACTGATCTCTCACAGGAAAATAAATATGTCGGAACTGCTTGTGCAAGAACATTTCCTCTTCCTGGGCTGGCTGTTTCCCAGGGCTTGTGCAAGGCTCTCCTCTCCATCTGCAGGGCAATGACCAGACCATTTAATTGCCATTAAATTTGCTTACTACTCATAAGCCATCACACTGGATTTTTATTTCTTGATTCCCAGCAGGGGGATCCTAAATCTGCCCTGATTTATCAACACTTTCATAGATAAACACCAACATTTGACAAACCATCATTCACTATTTCAGAGCTTTGTGCTGGTAAGGTACCTGCATCTAAAATTGTGCTCTAAGCTGAGGTAATTTTTGGGCAGTTTCCTGCTTGTCATCATGACAAGTTATTTGTGTCATCCCTCAGCCACAGTCTCAGGTAGGATTCTTCCAAGGCAGAATTCAGTGGCTGAATGAAGTGTTACTGCTTCTGCATTTTCACTTGAAATGGGGATGAAGGTCCTCACGCTGATCTTTTTAAAAGTGATCAGATTTAAAATGTGTGTGGATAATTTAAAACATTTTTAATCTTAATGCTCCAAAATATTAATTTAGCCCTTTCATGTCTAGCAAAATAAGGAGGTGAAAAGTGTGAGCCAGTGGGGAACGTGATTTTTCTACATGTACTTGACAGGCAAAAGACCAGTTTGGGGGGTTTTTTTCTGTGGGATTTTTGTGGGGTTTTTCATTTGGTTGGGTTTTCATTTTGAAGAAAGACATTTTCTGTTCTCATTCATAAGCAAGTGTCTGGCCAGTGCTTGTTCAGAACAAATTCGTGCTGTTGGTGACAAATTGCATTACCATGGTATTCTGAGACCTCTGTGAAGTGAGATATTTTGGATGGTGCTGTTCCCTCCTTTACTTTCCCATTGCTGACAGACTCTCTTGAAGGAGTTTCTAGTTTTCTGCAGCCTTTGTTTTCAGGGAGTTAAACTGGCCAGCCAGACTAAAGAACAGCTGCCTTGAGTGGCTCTCCCTCATTACATTTGCCCAGACTTTTGTTTTATCTTTACGTTCTGATTCCCAAAATGCGTGGCCAGTGCATGGGGCTTTTCCTCCTGTTTAAATCCCAGTAACCACGGTGCATTCTGCTTGTTTTGAGGGACACACCTGGTGCAGGTAGCTTGGCTTGCAAGCTTCAGGTAGAACTCAGGTGGAAGCACAGAGAGACAGGAGGATGTGACCTGTGACCCTTTGCTTGACAAGGGATCTGTGCTGTGGCACAGCTGGGTGAGGGATGCCCAGACTCAGGGCAGGAGCCCAGGGCTCAGGAAGAAGAGCCAGAGCTTCCCTGTGCTCAGGCTGTGAAGGGATAAAAGCCTTTGTGGGGTCCCTTCTCAGAGGCACGGGCTTGGGCTGTGGCTGTCTTACTGTGCTGGGAAAAAATGACTTCATGGAACAAGAGATCTGAGACTCTGCTGAGGGAAACCTGGGCTGGAACCAGTGAGGAAACCTGCTCTGGCTGTGAGTGGGGTGTGGGGAGTCAGGAGGGGACCTGGAGCTGCTGCTGGGTCCTGGCAGTAACTGTGTAGGGTGGTGGGAGTGTGCCTGACAGAGAGACCCATGAATGGTCACACTGGGTGGTTCCCTTAATTACCTGCATGCCCACAAGAACGAATTCTTTAAATTTTTTTTGTGGTTACTAGAGATTGAACCATGCAAAGAGCTGTCTGTGGAAAAGAATAAACTGTATGAGATTAACAGGGTAGATACAGGTGACGTTTAGTTGCTGGTTTCAGTATTTCAGATTAAGTTACATGTTTTCCTTTAAACTCCTTCTGCAGCTTTGGTCCTCTCAACTGCTACCCTTAAATCTGTCCACTCCTAAATATCTTTTGAACATTTTTCCTATTGTGTGATTCCTTACATCTCTTTCTTATGGGATCAAATTAATTTTTGCTTCTTTGTTGCTTAACTTTTTTCCTTGCTCATCTGCTCTGTGCTGATGAATTCTGCCATGTGGAATTTTAAGAGAAGATATTAGAAAGAACCTTGACATCTTTGAAAGATGCCTCTGAAATGCAGGCTTAGGGTGTGCAGAAGAAATACACTCATGGCATGGGTGAGACTCAAAGCTATTGAACCTGTGAATTGATTCTTAAATTTTCTTTCTACCTTGCCATTCGCCAAGTTCCCCCTGCAGAATGGAAAGGAGGAGGAATATCCAGGTGATGACAGGTTGGAGGAAGCAGGTCCACTGGCAAAGTTATTCCCTGAGAATGAACCTTTGTGCTCTGTGCATATAAAGGGTGAACGTTGTCACTGACTCTGGACTTTAAACACTGACCTAATGAAATTTCTCATTAGTTTGTGGTGTAGCTGAGACCTACAGGAGCTTAAAGTTGTAGCCAAGGTTAGGAGGTTTATTCAAAATTTAAATGCTTGAGTGTAGGGTGAATGGAGTCAGGGTTGATAGTACTGTTCATGTGTTTGAGCTCTCTGGAGCTATATCCTGAACAGGAAAGGAATCTGGGGGAATGTGCAAGGATTTTTTGACAGCCTGAATTGCAGTGCAGTAAGAATGAATGCTTAAATTACAGATGTCTCTTTTGGTGCATCTTTTTTTGTGTGTACAAAGGCTCATCACATCTTTGGTTCTTTGCTACTTGCTTGAAATGAATTTTCTACCATTGAGTAAAATCTAGCGAAGTCAGAATCCTAATAGTCAGGTGTGATCCCATTCTCCTGAACCCACAAATACATTTTAGTTGGGTAGATTACAATTATAGCTGTAACTCCTGCTCCCATTGACATGCTTGTATTGCTGGCATTAACTGGCTGCCAATTTTGCTGGGCAGTGAAGCAGAGCAGGCAGGGCTCAGGCTGGGCTTAACCTCCTCAGTATTCTCCCAGTTTCTTGCGCAGGTTTCGCAGCACTTACCACGTTACGTGTTGTCAATGCTAGTCAGAGGAAAAGAAAATCAAATAGCCATGATTTATTTATTAGACCACTTTTTCCTCCAGACTCTGAATGGAGCTCAGAATCACTGATCATTCAAGCGATCAGATTGCCAGACATGGATAAGGCATGTAATAATTAAACTCTGTCCTCTTTCTGCCTCCAGCTCCATGGATTTCCATTTCCATTTTCTAATGGCTGGAAGAGCCACCTTGCACTTTCCTAGCACACTCACAGTGTAGGCCATTAATACTAAGGAAATGCCCATCATTGCTGGTTAATTGATATAATTACAGCAGAAATAAAATGAGAACCAGTGTAGTTTGAAATCAAAGCAAAGACTTATCTCAGAGAAGCTGGTTTAACTTAGCCTAGAAAGAAACTTACTAGCAACAGAATTTGACTGCACAAACATTCCTCTGATTTAAATATGAATATCCTGATATTTGCATACTCATCCCTCTGAAACTGAAGCCGAGATCTGCTTGATATACAGGATTCTAGTGAATTCTTTGGAAACCAAATATACTGCAATGCCTTCATTATTAGCAATGCTTATCTGAAATTCTCTTTTTAAAAAGCAAGGTAATCTTTTTCCCCAGAATATGTGTATTCCTTCCTTGAATGATACCATAGATTTCAACAAGTAAAGACTTCTAAATATATTCCACTTGGCCGGCTCAGATTTGTGACAAACACATCAATAAGTAACAGAAAGCCTTGCTCATTATCTCTAAAGACAGCTAAATGATGATCCCTTTAAAGTCCCCAAGCTTGCTTTCACCCGATGTAGCACTGAGTGGACTACATAAGGTTTATATTTTCCTCTCAGCTGTGTTATGATAATTTGCAACACTGGATTCTTTTCCCTCTTATTTTGGATATTGGGAAGGAATTGTTCCCTGGCAGGGTGGGCAGGCCCTGGCACAGGGTGGAATTCCCAGAGCAGCTGTGGCTGCCCCTGGATCCCTGGCAGTGCCCAAGGCCAGGTTGGACATTGGGGCTGGAGCAGCCTGGGACAGTGGGAGGTGTCCCTGCCATGGCAGGGCTGGAAGAAGTTCATTTTTAGGTCCTTCCAACCCAAAGCACCCTGGCATCCTGTGATCCTCGCACTCTGCACATACACTCGCAGACACACAGCAGAGCAGTCTGCTAGGGAATTCCAAAGCCAGTGCCTGGGAGACAATATTTCTTGTAGCCTGGAGCCATGCTTTTAGCCAAGGTTTAAATCTCTGAATGAAGGGTTTTAATGGAATTTCTGCTGTCCTTATTCTGCAGGCACTGCCGTCACAGAGATGTTATTTTCATTGGGATTGACTGCTTGATCAAAGGGTTCTTGGCACTCAGCCCCACTTGCCAAGCAAGCAGAACTCCCATGGCAGCCTCAGCCCCCTGCCCAAGGGCTGGGCAAAGCACCAGAACTGCCACAACAAACAGGAATTCTCCTGAATTATTAATAATTCAAGGCAAGAGGTGAAAATCTAGACAAGATCTTGAAATGTAATTGGTGATTTGACCACAATAAATATTTTCCAGGCTCAGAGCAGAGGCATCTCAAGGACAAAGCTGTGGGCTCTGACACAGGTAATTACCCACACCAACAGCATTCTTTGGAAATGAAGAAGTATGAGGCAATTTTGTCACCTAATGGGAAAGGGCATAAAGCCAGAAAGGCTCTATATGGTTTACCGAGAATATAAATAGAGTAATTGAATCATCACCCAGCACATGCACTGCTAAAGTTATCTATAATGTGTATTCCTTTAAAAAATGCAAGGACACTAATTAAAAAGGAAGAGAGACATATTTCTTTAAAACAAGCCTTCAGCTACAATGTACTTTTTAATGCCATGAATACCTCTGCTTTCATTATGGTTTCATTTATTTAATTTTATTTAGCCTTTTATGGTAAAAATAACTGTAGGCATTATTAGCAATAATTCTAACATTTTAGGGAGTTACTTTCGTACATCATATAATTAACTTAGGGCTGAGTAAATTTTGGTAAGTTTGAGAAAGAGAAGGAAAGAAGCCTTTATGGAGGTTTGAACAAGAGAAGCTCAAGAATATTAACCTTTTCTGCCTGACCTGTTTTGCTCTGGTTTAGTGGAACTCAAACTATATAATCCATCATTTTTACACTAAAACACAGAACTTGCTAAGGTAGTTTTTTATCCTTTTGCACATAACTAGAGGGTTACACAGAGCTCCTCAGATGCTAATGGGTCACTGAAGGTTTGCCATTGGGCAGTGGAGGGCTGGTGCATCTTGTTTGCAGTGCTCAGCTGTGAAAGTGTATTCAAACATAGCACAGGTTTTCCCGTTAGTGTTTCACGCAAGAATAGCAGGAGAAGTGATACACGTGGATAATAGCATGGGAGTGGCCATCGTATGAGGAAATACAAATGGGAAAGGAGCGTGCTTGTGGAACAATCTCTGTGAAGCAGCCTCACTAGTTCAGGAGCAAGCACTAAAATTCAGGTATGGGATGCTGAATAGAAGTTGGAGACCTCTCATTCCAGAGGGAGGCATGGAAGGCAGCTGTGAATAAAACATCTGAGTAATTCAGTGAAAAAAAAAAGTCAAAGACAGTAGTAAACATCATTGTGACAAGGAAAAGGAGAGAGATTTGCACTAACAGTCTAAATTGTACTTCTGCTCTCTGGGCATTATAAACACAGGCTGGACATCCGAATATTAGATTGGCAAATATTAATTTTGTAAAGTTATATTGGAGTTGGAGCACTGTTCAAAGCTTAAAACACAAAAGGTTGGGGCATTAGGTGGTGTTTTAGAAGGAAATAAGGAGATTCAAGTAAGAAACAGGCACAAATGTACATGACTAATTAGCAGACAATATTTATTAGTTACTTTGAGGAAATTTAGAGCCTGGTTAAGATGACCATATAGATGATATATAGATATATGTTAGCAAAGTGCATCTTTACCCTGACCAGCTACCAACTGGCCATCTGCACTTTGAACATTTGAATTAGAAGTTATAAAGAAAATTAGATTAATCTTAAACGTACTGTGTGGAATTCGCCTCATTTGAGAGCCTGAGTTCATCAGTTCTGAGCAGACTGGGATTATCTGAAATCTCCTCTGTTTTTTCTGCATGAGAGCAGGTCAGAGCAGGGGGTTGTAACTCAGTATAATTTCAGTCAATCTTCTTGAGGCACATTTCTGTCTAGAATGAAGACTCTGAGCAGCATGCTCTGAACTTCTGGCAAAGGTGCAGGGCAGGAAAGAATGGAACTATTTTCTGGCTGAGAAACAAAGGAGATGGTGTTTTTAAAGGTGAATTCTGATGTGCTGGAGAGGTCTTTCTTGCTTATTGCTCAAGGTACGCAAATAAGAAGGTTTGATGCTGAATTCCTAGAACCTGATTCATATCCAGGATATCCTGCAATATTTTATCTGTGAAGGAAATGTAAGAGCAGTTAAATTGCACTGTTGAGAAAATCAGTCTCAGAAAGGAATATGAGCCCTAAAAGTAATGACATTTAAATGCTTCTATAATACATTCTGCTTGAATAAAAATCTTTATTAAAGCATTTTGATGTTTTGTCTAAGAGTAAGAGAGGGATTTCATTTGAGCTATAAATTATTTTACTTCAGTCGTGAAATCATTTCAAATAAAAACCCCCAAATATTCCAGACTTGTCCTCAATCAGTCTGCTTATTGTTATTATTATTATTATTGCTGCTAGTCATTAGAAAATTTCATAGCTAATTATAATTAACAATAAGACCTTGCATATCTCAGTCAATATTTTTAAAAGATTTTAATATGCATTTGCTATTAGCATATTAATAGTATAATTGCTCTAAAGTGTGGGACAGATTCCTGGCTGTTTCATGGCAGCACAACTCCTTTGGTTAAGTTGGAACTGAGAAACACAGCAGCAAATCATATCCTGATATATTTGTTGTGTCTTAAATTTTTTTCTTCAGTCAATTTATTTTCCTGCCTGTTCAGTGCTTTATTTTTAAGTCAAATTATTTTCTGTCATTCAAGGACACCATATCATTTTCTGGATTCTTTTTTTTTTTCTCATTGAAAAATGAGATTTAATTTCTATTTATAAATTAAAACCTGTTACTTCCTCACAACGATTTTTAAGGCATTACACTGCCTCAGAAAATCTGGAATCCTAATTAGGCTTTTGGTGCTATGATCCACAAAAGTACAGCTCCAGTGGCATTTCATCACACTGCTATTATTCTAGAGTGTATAATGAAATTATCAGAAAGATGATTCCGAGGTTGTTTTCCTAACTTTTTTTCCTTCCTAGTGGTGCTTGCCGCAAGGAAATGGAAAAACCTTTGCTCAAAATCTTTTAGTAGCCTCTGACTTTTGCTGAAATGATGGGTCTGTAGAGCAATGCTTCCTTCTTGGGAATGCTTCTGGAGATCACAAATGTTGTTCTTCTATTGATCAGTCTTGAAGTTAGGTATCATTTTTCCATTTTTTTCATGTTACTTTGATTGATTTTCATTGGCCTTTTGCAAAAATAACCCTGTAAAACTTCAAATATTTCTAGGTTACCATTCCTTGTAGTAGTTAATAAGTGCACTGCTAGAAAGTGCTCAAACTTTAGCTATATTTTTAATTTTTGCAGTCATAATGATTCCCCACTCCAGTACATAACACAGCTAATTTACTGAGTGTGGCATAACTACAAGCTTCCTCCTGACTTGTGTCCTCGTTAGAGATAAATAAGGCACAATTACACAGAGCTTTATCAGAAATACAGGTTGTTTTCTGCCAGAAGTTGTTTCAGTTTGGTCTCTGGATAGATGCGTGGGTGGAAGGATATTGGCAGTGTTGTTTTTTTTTTTTGTTTTTTTTTTTCTTAACGTTTTCCCTTAAGGATTTACTTAGGATTGGTGAATAGACTGAAATTGCTTCATTGTCATAAACCTGATATGACTTTAGCAGCTTCCAACACAACCTTCTCAAGCAGCTCTACCAATACTTTATTTTGAATTATGTATTTGTTTACACATATTGCTGTGTCACATATATCTTCATTATGTGTCACTGAATATAAACCCTGCTATGGTCAAAATTAGATATGCAGAACAGCCTCTGAGACATGCTGTTTCCATCCAGGACTTCTGTCAAGAGACAAGGACCCGTAATTCTTACTCAAACAAAGATGTTGCAATTTCTGATTAGGATTCCCATTCCAACTCTTTCCAAGTCTCATCCTATCCATTTGTTCCCATTGTTTTCATATCCCATTGTTCTCTCCTCGTGCATATTCCATGCGTTCACAGAATCCCAGAGTCATTGAGGCTGGAAAATGCCTCCCATCCCATGGAGTCCCAGCCGTGCCCCATCCCCACCTTGTCCCCAGCCCAGAGCTCTGGGTGCCACCTGCAGCCCTTCCTGGGACACCTCCAGGGATGGGCACTCCAAAGCTCCCTGGGCAGCCCCTGCCAATCCCTGAGCACCCTTTCCATGGGGAAATTCCTGCTGCTGTCCCCCCTGAGCCTGCCCTGGCCAGCCCGAGGCCGTTCCCTCTGCTCCTGTCCCTGTTCCCTGCAGCAGAGCCCGACCCCCCGGCTGTCCCCTCCTGTCAGGGACTTGTGCAGAGCCACAAATTCCCCCCGAGCCTCCTTTTCTCCAGGCTGAGCCCCTTCCCAGCTCCCTCGGCCCCTCCTGGGCTCCGTTCCCTGCCCTGGACACGCTCCAGCCCCTTCAGGCTCTTGTGGCCGTGAGGGGCCCGGAGCTGGCCCGGCCCTCGAGGTCCCTCAGCAGGGCCAGCACAGGGGACGGGCCCTGCCCTGGGCCTGCTGCCACCCCAGGTGCCATTGCCAGAGCTCTGGCACCCCTGGGCTCGTGTCCAGCCCCGTCACCAGCACCCCCTGGGCCTTCCCCACCTGCGGCTTTCCAGCCCCTCGGCCCCAGCCCGGTTCCATGGGCTTGGGGTGACCCCAGGGCAGGACCTGGCACTTGTCCCTGCTGTCCCTCAGCCCGTGCCTCCGGCCTGTCCAGGTCCCTCTGCAGAGCCCTCCTGCCCTCCAGCAGATCCACACTCCCACCCAACCTGATGTTATCTGCAGACTGGCTGAGGATGCCCCCAGTTACCTCACCCAGATCACCCACAAAGATACTGAGCGGGACTGGGTCCAACACTGAGCCCTGGTGCCCGGCACCAGCTGGATGTGGCACCATTCCCCATTTCTGGGTGGAGCCAGCAGCCCATTCCTCATCCAGAGAAGCTGCGCCCGTCCAAGCCACGGGCTGCAGCGTCTCCAGGAGAATGCCATGGCAGACAGCCACAGCCTTTGCTCTGAAGTCCAGGTAAATGCACCCACACCTTCCAGATCACTCTCTGATGCAATATGTGTTCCATATAGTCAGCACTTGCGTTACCCAGTACGTGGAACATCTCCTGTCTCTTCTGGCCTTTGCTCTTTGGAGCCCATGCTGGTGAATAGGAAGTGATGACACCAAGGCAGAGTTTTCAAAACATGAAGACTACATTGTGATTAAAGTCAAACCACCATTCAGAGTGACTGGCAATAACCAGAAAGCCTAGAGTTTCAGGGTTGTTGAGTTTTTGGAAGGATGGCAAGAGGGGTGGGGGTTGTTTTTTCTTCCCAACCTCTCCAGCACCAAGGATATGAATTCCTTTCAGCATCCTCTGCTCCCTCCAGAACAAACTTAGAGCTTGCTCAGTGTGGCCCATGCACTCATTTCAGCAGAGGATAACTTCTCTCTCATCATGCATAGCTAAATCTAAATAGAACAGGGTCTTTTGATTTTCCCTTATAACCAGGGTTGTGGTAGAAGAGGCCCTTTTCACATTTGTGAACTACATTTGAGGGGGTGTTTTGCTTTTCTGATCATATCTCTCCTTTCCAAGCCCTTTTGATCTGTCTGTGCACTCAGACAATGCAATGTCATATAAATACACCAAACAAAATAAGATACTTTTGCAGAAAATTACAAACCTTTCTGGGTTTTGCAAATGGATCTTGCAATTCACAGAGTATCAGAGGTAATTGCAGAGTAACTATTTGTGAAGCTGCTGAATAACTCCAACTCCATGGCTTCATGGCATGAAAAATAGCAGAGGGGTTGCATTTGAATGTCAAATTACAGCCTGACCTCGGATAAGCAAAATGAGGGCTAACTGATTCTATCAGTATGCATTGTACCTGTAACAAAGGAATAGACTCCCTTTTAAAATTTGTATTTATTATCAAGTTTCATAAATCAGTGTTGATCCTTTGAAGTTAACAAAGTTCCCAGTCAAAATCCCTGGTTTAATTTAAAGGATATTTATCTTTGAAATCTTTAATGATTTCAAATGTAGGAAATAATTCAGTATTGCTACTTACAGTGGCAAGCAAAGAACTGAGTGCAGGGCTAGGTGGAATATCACAAAAAAAACCTGGTCTTTTTGCAGACATGTGTCAGTTTTCTTCAAATTTTAGGTAATTGATTCACAGTCTGATTGGTTCTGGGTTATATGAAATAATTTTAATGTCTTATGTGCACTTATGTACCAAAAAAAAATAAAAGAAAAAAAAATATCCCACAGGAAAAGAAACTTGAGTGAAAACAGGATCTGAAGGATATGGTGTATTTAATTAACATTTTCTGGCAAGGTGTGTGCATATATCAAAGAAATTTTAATCTTTATTTTTTTGTTTTGGTATTGTCAGCAACCTAAAAGTAAAATCAGTCCTTTAGTCCCAAGTGATCTCATATATTGAATAAGGGCAGGAGTGTGCCCTTCCCGAGTCACCTCTTTACAGATGGGGTTGCTGAACTTTGGGAACCTCTTAACTCCAAATTCAGCTTTGAAGAGGTGGATGATATTAAGCCACTTTTTGGTTAAACTTGTGGCAGTCTCTCGATGAGGAAATAGGAAAATAGGGTGTAACAAAGCTTTGCTCTTGCCTCATTCATCCTTTTGGAGCACACAGCAAAATAAACCCAGGGAGCTACTGAAAGGAAATGAAACTTTTCAACTCTGTTATTATTTTGCTCCCAAAGAATGACTGAAGGAACAAACCTGAGAAATATGTTCCACATCCTTTCCTTTCCGCGCCCCTCCCACACACATGTACACACAGACACTCGCCACAATCTGTGCTCCTCCGGCGTGTTCCATGTGCTAAAGAAATACCAATTGAATAATAATTAGGAGGCCCTGTTTGTTTCTTGTCTTAGCTGCTCATCCAGAAACTTTCCTGCTAAGTACTGATATGTTTATATCGCTATTTCGATAATCCATGACTTTCTCATCCTTTAAAATTGCTATCATTTCAGTGGGGAATCTAAATCTTCCTGATGAACAGCGCTGTCTGAGTTTTTAGTTTGGTTGTTTGTATTTTGTCCTAGCTCAGAAATAGCTTGTGTATTTAGCTGATATTTTTAAGAGAAACGCTGGCAATTACTGTTGTCTTGCTGACAATTTTGGAGTGGGTTTCAGGCACTCAGCCTCTCTTGAATCAGATCATTACCCAATGCTGCAGACAAACGAGCCCAGTATTTGCTGCGCTATGTGATTTCTAGAGTTAAGCTTCAACATAAATAAAACTTCCATTTCACAACAGCATCCGTGTATCTAAGGATTCTTTAAGTCAAATTTGTCAGTTTTATATGACAGAAAGATTGTTATAGGCTGTGGCATTCTAGAAGTAAAGGATTGCCTAAAGAAAACGACATAAACTCTAACAGGAGAAATAAACTTCTCCTGCGGATTATCTTAATAAAATCATCAGATAAAACCTTGGTAAAGTCATGGGGACTGCATCTGTTAAAATACAACTTAATAAGTTTGAAATATAGGGGATATAAACCAAGCGCTGTTTTTTTTATTGTCAGTGATTCAGATTTTGTTTTGATTTCTTTGTAAGAACTAGGACTTCCTCTACTTCTAATTTAAAATATTACTATCACAGGAATTTCATTGACTCAGAAAAGCATGAAATAACCATTTCTAAACCATGTGGTGGTGGTGATGATGATGATAATAGTTTATTTTCTAGGAATGTACTTTCTAATCAGGTAAATTTTAGGTAAAATGCAAGACAGCGAATTACTTTCTAAAGAGAATGTTGAAGTGATTTTGGATGATTTAATTACCTAAAGAAAAACTGAACTAAATTGGATTTCTTTGGGTAAATAAATTATAAACTTCATTTTGGGCGACAATAATTCTCTTTATCTCAAAAACCGTTTTATCAAGCAAGGGAAGATGGGGGAAGTATTTTAAGCAAGTTTATGAAATCTTTAAGTGTTTATGGGAGTTGAAAGGCTGCATTATATATTTTTAGTTGTGGTACAAGATAAAAAATTATATTTGTAAGCTCTAGTTACCCCTAGAAATTCTTGGTGTGTGCAGTAACAGTGGTGACAGCACTCAGTGCTTTGTAATACAAATTTCCTACAGTACAGACACATCTCAGTAATGTAGGATTTTTTTCCAGGAAGGATGGAAAATGTTGATCCCAATAACAAGTGGTAAAACATGGGCTGTAGCCTCCAGAAGTTCAAGTTTGGAGACACTGAGTTGCTTGATAATGTTTGTTTGTTTGTTTGTTTTAATTTGACTTTGGTTATTTGATCTGCCTCAACATTTTGGTATCAAGTTCTACAGCATTTTTAAATCTTAAGTGTGTTTGAGTGGGTTACTCAGAGGAGTACCAGCAAGTTGGGTATTTCAATGATTTAATGTTCCAGTAAGAGTCTTGTGAACTGGGGAGAAAGCAGAAGAGCTTTTTGGGTGCTTATAATAACCCTTGTAAGCCTTTCAATACGCTCTTCTAAATCCACATGGATTTTCCATCATTTTGGAAGTTTATTTATCCGCCCAAACTAAGTTCCACTAGGTATTTTTGCACTGAGTCTTCCTTTCCCTGGATCTGTCTAGATTCTCCTTTCTGTGTGTGTGTTTTGTGGTCATCTGGATCTCACTTCTGGAGTTCAGAAATGTTCTGTGCTCATGTAGACACAGAGTGGTGCCCTCAGATGACCAACCAAGTCCTTCTGTGCTGCCTGCCCTAGCTTGAAAAGACTTTTATTTAACTACATTAGTGGAAATTTTCTCAATATTTTTCAATCTTATGTCTCAGAGTGCTAAATTTTCAAACAAAGCTGATGTTTCTCAAGAGACAGCCCTAATGATACTTTTATATTACAAAATTCAAGGTAGGTCTTTTTAAATTGTGCATCACAATACATACAGGTGACAAAGCTTTTAAAAATCTGGTTAGTTCCTTAGAGAATCTCTAACTTTACCTTTTTAAAATGACTTTGTATAAAATAAGAGATTGGAAGTTAAGCAGTCTTGCTGTCTACCTGATACATGCAAGAAGATTCAGTCTCCTTTAAATCTACTGACTGAGGGGTTTATTGGGCAAAAAACCAAACTAAACAAAAGCCCACGCAGTAATTAAACTCAGTTTTATTCCTACTTTAGAAAGAACTGACTGTCCATTCATACAAATGAGGAAAAGTGCTGAACATTGAATACTAATGAGTGAGACACCCAAGGGCCTGAAGGGCAGTGACCATGCAGTTGTGGCATCTTGTGACCAGCCTGGATCCACTTCAATCCCTTCCTACTCCCAGTTCAAGCACTTGGGGCATTGCCAGCAGGTCTGGGTTTAAGCTTGGACATGCTCTGTACGTGTTTTAGCACCAGGAGTCTGCAGACATGAAACGTATGGAAATGAACAGATGGAACTTTATCATCCTGACAGCGTCTTCAACCTGGGCTTGCTTAGTGAGGACTCATTAGTGTGTTTGAATAGGTGTGCTCAGGCTGAAGGAAAACACTTAGCACAAAGTGGAATTTCCCTGGGAAGTTTGGGATGGCAAAATAATGCAGTGTGTTCAGGATGGTGGGCAGTGCAAGCTGTAGATACATTTCCCTCTCCATCTCTCTCCTCTCTCTCTCTTTCGCAACAACAAATTTCACCACAGTCACAGGAACCCTAAAAGGCAGTGGATATCCCCTGGTTTGGAGATTTCCAAACCAGCTGGGTCTCTCTTGTGTTTAGTAAATTAATTTTTTAAATGAATTCTCATCAAGTTGCTAATTATAATATCTTTAAATTTAATGTTTGTATTTCTGATGAAAGACAAACATTTTGGGGGCAGTCACAAGGGACATGAATAATTTCTTTAGAAGCTTATCTAATTAATTACATTTCTCTGTAATGTCTTTAAAATTTGAACTGCCATCATTTCATTAATTTAGATAAAAGTAAATCTTTAGTGTTTAAATATGACACTAGTGCTGAGAATTCTGATAAGCTTGAGATTCATTGTCTGTATTTTTATTAAGTGAAGATAAAAATGTGTTTAAAATGTTTGGAATTCATGATTTGCATTTTAGGTTTATTTTGGTTTCAAATGCATTATTATTTCGTGGCATAAGTGTTCCCCTCACCTACTAGTAAGTAAGATCATAATATGCAAAATTACATAAATATTGTTCATACAGTATTTTGGTGGGGATTTATTTTTCTTCTGTAATATGTTTCTTTCCATATTAAAACTGTTGGCTCCTTAAGATGGAAAACATTTAAATTCTGATGTGTGGGGATCTTCCATGTCCTGTCCAGGAGGAATTTTGATATTTCAGACAGTCCCAGAAATAGAAAGCCTTTTCTAGCACTGGTATATTTGAGTTTGCACTTTTAAGGTTGTTATTTTTATGCCATTTCAGTGTCAGTAGAGCAATTGAAATTTGCACATTTAGATTTATGGGTGGAGCCTCCCATACTGCGTATGCCTTTAGCATACAAGGAGGAAACAGAGCTGTAAGATACCAGGTTTGATTAGGTCACATCAGAATTAATCCTGATGGAAATGACAAAGCCCACACTGTGTATGGAGATTCTGCCTTTATTCAGCTCTGTCACTCGTAGGGCTGCCACCAGTGCCCTGAGCACTGCTGGGGCCTGATCTTCTTCTAATTTGTAGTCATTTGTACTGAGAAGTGCACTGAATATTGAGATTTGTCATTGCTGATGATGCAAACGAGGTGGAATACCATGATTAGAAAATAATATTCACTGAGAGATGGAGTTTGAAACTGGGATTGAGTTACCTGTGGAGGTGTGTGTGCGCTGTGAAACAGTTTATCAAACTCTCCAAATCAGCTGGTGACCTCAGTTTAAACTGAATTCATGGGTCTGCTCCTTGGAGAAAAATAATTTAAAATATTTATAAGTAGTCTCTAAGCAAATTAATAATGCTGAATGAAGGAAAGACAGGCAGCTGCCTCTGAAAGCTATTCAAAGTAGCTGCAAACTGTTGGTTTAGCTTTTCTTGCCTTACAGCTCATCCTACTCTTCACAGTGATAAGCAATTTTATGCAAAATAGCTGTGTATTATAAATAATGAGTCATTACTTCAGTGAAGAAAGAAGTTCACAGGTCACGGTTTGGGTCCAGTGGTAGATGATCAAAGAGCTTTAATAATCCAAATTTCTGTCTCGTTTCGGCCCCTCAGTTTCCCATCCATCTTTTTCCCAATGTGGGTCAGCACTTTAACTGTGTTTGCAATGAAGAAATAATAGATGTGCAGTCAGAACAATTAATGGAGTAAAATGTGCTGTTCTCTGCCAAAGATAAACAAAGAAATAAATCTCTGCTGTTTTCAACCTCCCCTTTTCCATATATAATGGACTTTATCAATAAAACAATACAAACTTCATCAAAGAAAAATTTTACCAGTTTAGGCCAAGAAAGGTCTTCATTGAGCTAATCTCCAACAAATGCTGTTTGCAAGAGGGATCTATTTATTATTTTCAACCACAGAGCCCTGGCCATCCTTCTCCAGCTCACACTCCAGCTCCATGATCTGTTCCAGAACAGCCAGCCCAGCTAAGCACGGGCAGGAGACAGGAAGAGCACGGTCACAGTGCCAGCACTGCTGTATTTAATTCCCAGTTAAATATGCTTACCTTGGGTACTTTGGTTTCTTTCCTTAGGGAACCACAGCCAGGTGTCCCGGGTGCCTGTTGCTATCAAAGTTCTCGATGTGAACGACAATGCCCCTGAGTTTGCATCAGAGCACGAGGCCTTTCTGTGTGAGAATGGGAAGCCTGGACAAGTGAGTATCCCAGTTTTTGTGTGGTGTGAGACTGGGCTGGAGTTTCTCCCTGTCACCTTATGTCATCTTTATTCCCAAAATGGGTGCCCATGTATTCATAATAACACCCCTTAACATTACTTTAAGATAAACCCATGGTCGCTTTCTGTGGGATGTCTCTCTATAATTAAAAAATTTTTCCCCCCTTAAAGTATAGTTTTGGATTAAAGGTGAGTACTTTGGGACAATATTGTGAAAAAATCCTGAGTGTCTTTAAGCTCCCAATGTCACACTCTGTGTGATGGAGCTCAGCGCTTCCTAAATTCACATGTGTGAGCAGGTGAAAGTATAATCCAGCCTGAATTCCAGTTCAGTTATTGACCTACATTGCAGCTGCTCCCAGGTATAATTTAGAATAAACAGTTAAAACAATAAACCCATTTCCCCTTGACCTTATCTCTCTTATAATCTCTATCCAGTTCTTACTTTTCTATGACAGTTGGGAAAAAAAAATAAAACGGCAAACCAGAACTTGATGGAAAGTGAAGTAAATTGTAATTGTGTTTGAAGACGGTGTTGAAGAAGGGAAGTTCAACTTTTCATTATATTAAAAAAAATATTAAAAATGTTATTTCCTTCTTCATTTAATGAAGAAAAGCTTGGTGAAGCATCTCACAAAACACGTGCCAAGGTGAGGTAAACAGCAACATGTCAGAAGCAGGATTTAAACTGTTTAGTCTTTTTCAAAGGAAATGAAGCAGATTTGTTCAAAGGTATTCACTTTGAAGGACAAATGTACAGAAATAGGGAAGAATATCTCATATGCCACCTAAATGACAAGGTGAAAATTCAAGAATATGCACCGACATTTAGAAAGTAATGCAGTGTAAATGAGATGTAACTTTTGTCCATCAAGAGAAACACTGGGTGTTACAACAATTCGGTGTTTTTAAACTTTGCAATTTATTTCTGGATTGTGACATTTTATTTAAATAAACAGCAGCTGACAGCATGACATGGCTTTTTAATCCAACTATTCCTGTGTCTCATGTGGGTGTTAGACATTAAATTCACTGCTCTCCAAAGATGGTTACCTGACAATAGAGTTAGAATTTATTTTCTTTTTAGTAGTATTAAATGACAACCTATGTAGCAGTGTATGACAACCCACCTCTGCCAGGATTATATTGTTGCAGAGGATGATTTGATTTCTAGCACCCCTTTTTGTTTAGTAAAACGGTGTCAAAAATGTGTCATTTAAGGAATGAGAATTCTCTCTATCCACTGAAGGGATGTGCTCTTATGGGCAGACAGTCATGTTACTGTTGGCATTTCAGTTCTAGCTCAGAGTGGATTTCTGTTTAGCTCAGGGTAGATTTCTGATGCTGAGTTTTTTTCCCAGGATAGATTAAATCCTAATGACTTTGTCTTTATCCAGGATTCAGTGAGCTTTGCTAAAATCAGAAAGTTCTGTTGTACATTGTTTTCCGACTGTATTTATCTAGGTATTCCTGTCAAATTTCAAGTGGTTTAAGAGATGGTGAGAAATGTTCACATTTCATTTTGGAATAAAACAATAAATGAGATGATTAAGAGTCAGCAGGTAAAAGAGGCTTTTGTTTAAGCACTTACAGAAAACTTTCATTAAAGCATGATATTCTTTATCTACCATTACCTCTTACACTCTTGATCTGATGGCAGATGTCACTCTTGAGCATGAATCCTCATGTGAACTTTACAGATGGTTATTAAATATTTGGCTGCCAGCATGGATGAGGTGGCACTGATCCTGCAATTTATTCTGTGTTTAAACAAATAACACTACTGGAACAGTAACCAGTCCAGAATAATCATCAAAGTTAGGTCCTGAATTGAAGTTGTCATTCAAAAATTATCAGCTCCTGTAAAGATTTTGGTAACTCCACTGCCTTACTGCATTTTCTTATGGGTATTTCTATATTCAAGTTTTGGAAGAAATCATATTAATAAGTCAGGCTGTAGAATTCAAGAAAATAGATATATCTCAGTTATGAAATAGCTGATATGAGAAAGATACTACTCCTAATAGAGTAGCAAAAGCCTAATTTGGATGATTGTCCAAAGCTTAAATTCAAATGTTACGTGTGCAGGAAAGGTGCAATTGTCTTAAGGTATTCCTGTCTGTTGACATTTTCAGTTCCATTAAAATTTAGGTTTAAATCAAATGAGATTTACCATCAAGGAGGTTAAATTTGAACTGTAGGTAAAACCTTATGTGCAGCCACTAGATGTGCTGCACCATCTATTCCAGTTCACTTTCTACGTGTTCTATTTTGGGTTCTGATATAATTGCTGTATTTGCTACTGCAAATGGGAGGGAGAAGGGCATATATCTGTCTATGCATGTATTTATGTGCTCCTTGCACATTTTTGCACACAACAGAAAGTTGCCAGAAATGCTTTTTTGTCAGTTTTAGGGGGGGAAAAAAAGAAACCCCAAAAATTGGAATGGACTGTTACAGTACCTCTAAGTTAGCCACTAATCAGCTTTTACCTTTTCCTATTAGCCCTTTTATTTTGCATAATTCCAATTACTAAAACCAGAGCATTCATGGTTTGCTGACTATAGCTGTGCTGTTGGTTGTTCTCCAGCACTTTAAAATGATTTTCCTGTAGTCCTAGAACTTCTGTAATGCTGAGTAAGTAAATGCCTCTCTCACCATCCCCCAGTCCATACTCAGACTTTTCCAGGGAAGTGATGTTTACTGGAAAGAAAGCTACAAAATTTTCACGTGAGTAGTGCAGACAGCGATATATGAGAGCTGAAGCCAGGTTTAAACTGGAGCAATATAAAACTGAGTACAGGGCTCCTCCAGTCTCCTGCAATTTGTCTCTATTTTATTCACTTCTCCTACTAGAATTGTTTTTCTTTCTAATGGGCAAAATCTTCAGGTAGATCTTTGCCTTTCCAGCTGGAGCTATCCCTTTACTGCCAGAACTTGCATTTGACTCCTCAGACAGACAAAGTTAAAATTGCTCTGTGGTGAGTCCACTCTTACGGAATTTTGAGTCTGCAAAATAACGCAGAAATAACCATGAACAGCAATGCGACTGCAAAAGCTTTTGCAGAGTTGGAAGAGCACTCTTATTAAAATTAGAGAAGTGTTTACTAGGAGCCATAAGGAGCCATTCTTAGTGAGGTTACCAGGTTACATCACAGAAAAAGTCTTTCCAACAATACCATGCACTAAAATTGCACATAGATTGTTATGATGCATTAAAAATAACTTTGTTTTACTATTTATCCTTGTATATATTATTTCAGGCACATGTGGCTTTGTACAGTACAAATCTACGAATTAGAAAGTCAAGTTGTCCTAGGGGACCATTTAACTATTCATTACAATTCAGTGCTGTCTGCTAAACAAAATATGCTGTTTTGCTAAGTTTCTGCTAAATGTATGTACAGAATCAAATGTATGCATGAAGTATTAATACAACATCAAAGTTGGAATTTTACATGTAAGAATTTCAGAAATTTCAATACTGAACAGCTAAAGGGTTATTAACTTTTACTGGATATGTAGTGAAAAAGAATCAGTTCTTGTTTGTGACAAGAAAAATAGTTTCTCTCTAATGGAACACCTTTGGGGTGTATGTTCTTACCAGAAGCGAAAAGACATCTGTAGTGGGCAAGAGGCCAATGGCACCTGGGCTGTGCCAGCCATGGGGCGACCACAGGACAAGGCAGTGCCTGTCCCCTGTGCTGGCCCTGCTGAGGGACCCCAGCACTGGGGGCAGCTTTGGGTTCCTCACAGCAAGAGAGCCCTGCAGGGGCTGGAGCGTGTCCAGGGCAGGGAACGGAGCCCAGGAGGGGCCGAGGGAGCTGGGAAGGGGCTCAGCCTGGAGAAAAGGAGGCTCGGGGGGACTTTGTGGCTCTGCACAAGTCCCTGACAGGAGGGGACAGCCGGGGGGGTCGGGCTCTGCTGCAGGGAACAGGGACAGGAGCAGAGGGAATGGCCTCGGGCTGGCCAGGGCAGGCTCAGGGGGGACAGCAGCAGGAATTTCCCCATGGAAAGGGTGCTCAGGGATTGGCAGGGGCTGCCCAGGGAGCTTTGGAGTGCCCATCCCTGGAGGTGTCCCAGGAAGGGCTGCAGGTGGCACCCAGAGCTCTGGGCTGGGGACAAGGTGGGGATGGGGCACGGCCGGGGCTCCATGGGCTGGGAGGCATTTTCCAACCTCAGTGACTCTGTGACTGTCATTTTGTGATTCTCAATCATGTTGTGAACCGCAAATTAAGAGCTGGAGAATTGCTTCAGTAGTATTCCATCGTATGGCCACACAACAAAGAGTAGTAAAATACACCTATCAGCACGCTAGTAAAAACTTGGAAATGAGAATGACTGGACTTTTCTCACCCCTATGGAGTAAAAGATACCACAGTTTCATATCACTGCATATATATTATGTTTTCTGTTCTGTTTTTTTTTAATTTATTTTTTTTATTTAAGAGCTTATCTTAATGCAAACGCACAAAGAAATAAGGTTGCCATGGGAACTCTAACTGTTAATTCTGTGATGTGTTCATGGAACACAACAAATGTAGTATTGCACTAAGCCTGTCTTTTGCATATATTTTTTTAATGTATTTTCAGAGAAAGAAGGATTTTGTAAACAATGAAGGGAATGGATGGAATACCAGTACATACAAAATATTGCAACAAACTGATAAACTGCACCTGTTAAGAGCAATTGCCCTTCCAGATTTCACTGTGTCATTATCCTTTTTGCCCTCTTGCTTTCCCCTTCTATCAGTGTTTGAAAAATTGAACAGCCATAAAATATATCTGTCTAAATATATCGGTCTTGTTCAGGATCCCAGCCCAAACTGCACTTCCCTGTGATGATGAATTACTGGTAGCTGCTCCAGCCCTGGGCACATCACAGTGGGTGCTTTAGTGCCTGACACCTCTGCAAAGAGAAAGCTGAAAATATTTCCCATCTGCAAATGGCTCCATCTCTGCACCAGGACAGACAGAAGAAACTTAGATATTTTCCCACTGTTTATATTTTTCCCACTTTAGGGTCTGTTGTTCAGCTATTAAATTGGAGACTTACTTCTTAATGCAAAAAAAAAAAAAAAAAGCAAAAGCTGAGTGAGGCCTTTTATTTTGTCCGTCTCTTCTAATACATTTGTTTGAAATGCTAGCAAGGTTTACATCTCGACTGATGCAGTTATCAAAAAAACCCCATATTTATGTGTTATCTAAGCAGTCTACTTTTTCCAGTGAATTTTTGATAATAATAATGGTAAAGCTGATCTATCCAGAATATAATTAGGCCCAGAATTAATTGTGTCACATTCTTTCCTAAGTTGGTTTGCCCTACAAATATCACTACTTGTGAAACATTGTTTTATATACATAATTTCAAACATTATGTATTTGTTGTTGATCCCTGTTTTTACCTAGTAAGATCTTGCTCTTTCTTTGACTCTTGAAGAACATAAATATAATTTTGACTATTGTCATATATATACAACACATACAGATTGATAGTCCTTGTAGTTAAATCAGAATAAAATGTTAGTTATTGGCATTTTCTTAGGGAAATGTGGAAATTTAAAAATAAAAGTCTATAAATTTGGACAGCATCAAACCCTATCATCTCTTTACTTTAAAACTAAAATTTTTAATGATTCCTAATTTGAATTTAATTGTGCAAGAAATTATTGATGCATTCCTTTAGGCATGGCAAATAAATACCTAAGACAATTGTTATTGGATTCAATGGACATGGAAAAGCTCAATAATTGTAATTAAATTCCTTACAAACCTCATCTAGCATGAGCTAACTGGCCCTGAAAGCCAGATCTGAGGGTGGGATCTGGATGCATGGCTGGTTTTGTTTCTGTTTCACTGGAAAATCTTTGGAATCAAAAGCAAGTGTGCTTAATATTTTAAAAATCCCAACAAAGCAGAACAAAAAAAATCACAAAGAAACCCCCAAACCTCCTGGCTATTTTAAAATAGTGTTTCTTCCTTTCATAGTCCTGTGCAACTTAGTTGATCAGCTGCAGTACCTGAGTAATGCAGGAGGCAGAAATTTGAAATGGAGATAAATCCACTTCAGACACCGAGTTGGTCATGTAAATCATATGAGGTTGTGATTATAAATAACAAATAACTTAGCAAAGCTATTTGATTATTCAAAGTTATCCAAATTATCCAAAACATTCTTCTCCCTTGTTTTGCATTATTGTAGAAATCATTGGCTAATAATGCTGTTATTAAAAAACAAACAAGCATATCTTCCTAGTAGAGGAATAACTGAGGTTTTATTAGAATGAAGGGGGAAAAAATACAGCCCTCAGTTTTTTCTTTTTTTCTTTTTTTTTCAACTTTGATTTTTTTCTCATCTAAAATTTCCCGCTGAAATTAATTTTTAAAAGTAATAATTATTCAATGAAGTGAAATGAGGGGGGGGGGAAAGAGAGAGGATTAAAGGTGTATTATATATCCAGGTCCAGTGAGAAGTGTGGTCATATAGGTAAAGATTGCCATAAACAATGTTTCTGAAGCCAAGTTTGCCTTTTTTTGTTGATTAATAATTTATTACTTGTCTAAATCAGCAGCACTTTCTGCTGGCCTGCCTTACCTGTCTCTCCTAATTTGCTGGCTCTTTGGTCTGGAAACGTTTTGAAAGGGGCAGATACAGTTTTTCTTCCCAAGGTTTTCACACTAAGGTCTATAAAAGACTTGCAAAGTTATAAATTATCTTTTTTAATCTGGCATGGAGATAAATGAAATGTGTCCAATAAATAGAATTTTTTTCAGCATTGTCTGTTTATCAGGAGTGTGAAAATTTAATGAGCCCATTTGTGTTGCAGGTAATTCAGATTGTCAGTGCTGTTGACAAGGATGATCCTAAAAATGGGCATTATTTCCTGTACAGCCTTCTTCCTGAAATGGTCAACAACCCAAATTTCACCATCAAGAAAAATGAAGGTAAATAGAACAAATATAAAATGTGTATCTCAACAACTTACTTTCAAGTCGTTTTGTTGACTTTCAGTTACTTTACCAATGTGACCTTTGGGCAATTAAAACATAAATAATCTTCTGAATGGTACCTTCATTATATCTCTCAAATGGTTTCCAATAACTTTAAACTAGAAAAGAAGAAAGTAAAATGAATATGGAATTTAGATCCAGAAGACAGTTCACTGACTTAAATAAAATGAAAGGATGGATTTACTACCTGTGTTATGCCTATTAATTTGAAATTCCGGAGATATGGTGTAAGATGAAAATCTGAAACTACGGTGATAAATAAATGTTGATTCCTACATTGGCTGTTTATGGATGGGAACATAAAATTAAGTATCCACTAAATCTCCCAAAGAAAGCACCTTTTCAACCTGTTTGTTGTGTATATAAAGGTCTCAAAGTATTTTGGTGAGGAGCCTTTGCTAGGAAGAGAAATCCCTTAGGTCAGCAAAGCCCAGAAGGGCACTTTGAGTCACTGTGCTTTGGAGCACTTCTGGAAGGGCAAAATGTCATTTTGCAGGGCTGTAGAAGGGACCATTCACGTGTGATGGGGGAAAAAGCACCAATTTTATATTGTTGGGCAATAAATTTGTACTGAGCCTTTTCTTTGGCACACAGATCTGTTTGAAGGTCAGGTGAGAGGAACTAGGACTGGTCCCAAGAACGCTATAAAGAGTGCTTGATGTGTTTGTACTTACTTGAACTTTCAGCAAAAATGTTCTATCTTGGCTCTTTTTAATAAAGCACACCCTGCCAGGAATTGTAGTCCAAATCAGTCTCTTATTTGAAATTGTAAGAAAGTAAAGCCCTGTTAAGTCCATTACTGATAGGAGGACGTATGTGTGAGCTGCGTGTGCAGGAGTGTAAAAGCAATACATGAAATGTTAAATGAAGAGGAAATGCTGTTTGCATTCTTTTATTCTATCTGTTCCAACCTAGAAGCATGATGACACTGTTTTACTAAATGACAGAGCGCCTAAATTCTTAAATATATCCTATATTTTTCTTTTCTTTAGATATGTTTTTCTCCTCTAGCGTTCACAAACTGTGCCTCTACTTATATCTCTATTTTCTTGTAGTAAATGAGTCTCTGTGTGTTTTCTGGAGAAGATAAAACAAACCTCTTCAAAATTCATTTCATAATCATCAGCAGTGTAACAGAAATTGAATTAAGCATCCTAGATGTGAGGTGGTTTGCTTGGCACAGCATGACAAAGTAAAAAAGATCTTAGCATTTCTCTTCATGTTTAAATACTAAGCTCATGTTGCTAATTACCCTTGTCCTTCCAATCTGTTACTTATTTAAGACCCACTCCTGCTCCTACTCACAGACAATGACAAAATGAGTCCTGAACTGAGTGGGAGCAAGGAAACTTTCTATGTAACAAGGTTTAGAAAAATAAGTCCAGTTTTGTTACAGCATTGCCACTGTTTTATATAGCTTTTAATGTGTTTGAATTAGTTACATGTGAAAATCCTCTTAAAACAACCACCTGAAATCTCTTGAAATTAAAAATCTGCTTGAAGAGACTTTTCTGATTTAATCCTTCAGTATCCAATAATAAAATTCCAACTATGCATGCCATCATTGTCTGTCAAGATTGCTCTGTCAGGGGTGCAGTGCACGGTTGCTGTTAGAACATGATCTCCCACAGGAAGCAAATTCTCCTGTCAGAGCAAAAATAATTTGGCTGAGGTGAGTTTTTATGTCCTTTAAACATAATGGATCTTCAGTAAGTCTTTATTTAGTTATGCCACTTAAACAATGAACTTGACCATGACTTTGTCTTGAATATATCTGTCAGATAAACATCATGAGTGATGATTCATATTGAAAAACACCAACATCTCTGAAAAAACCTGAACTCACAAGTCAAATTTCTCCTTTTTTTTTATTTTTTTTATTTTTTTTTTTTGTATTACTGAGTGTCTGGGCTGTCCATTACCAAGTTGGTGTGGTCTGGAACTGTAAGGAAATGCCTGTGACAAACCCTCCTCTCCTTTCTCGTGATCAGATCAATGCTCAGTACAGTAAAGCTTGGAACAGAAAGACATTCCCTCACACTGGTGGCCAAAATCCTTGACATCTTCCTGACTGTGTCCTCAGCATCAATTTCCTCCCAGAGTCTTGACCCTGCCAAATTAATTCTTCAAGGCATCAGAAACTTGATGGCTGCTGAAGAAATCCTATCCTCTTGCAAATACTATACAGGGACTGCATTTTCTCAAGAAACCTCCTATATAAACCCAAATTTACTTGCTAAAATTAGCACATTTCTTTATTTCAATCATTTTTAACACCTCACCTTTCTTCAAAATTCTCTTGAGGGTGGAGATAAACAGAAGAAATGATCATTTCTCTCCTCAAGAAATGATATTGCCCTTTTAGGTTCTCTTGTGCTTTAGGTAACTGCGTGGCATTTGGCCACCATGTAATGATGACATTGAATGTGGTGGCATTGGTGTGCCCACAGTGCAGCTTGGTACCTGCCAGCAGAAAAAACTGCAGTGTCCTCCTTCTATCCCTCACACCAAAAAATACATAAGATGCCTGTGATTTGGAATGTTCCCTTCCTGTGTAGAACATAAGCACAACCATTAATCAGTTTAATTTGCTGCACACAGGCTGATTCTGTTCAAACCTTCCCGATCACCCTAAGGCAAGTTCCCATGATAGTCAGTAATTAACTGTGCTGCTGACATATACTGCAAATATTATGATTGGCCATGTTGTTATTGAGAAATGTACTTAACTGACACAACAGGTATCTTCATCAGGAGCCACACGCACACAAAAAACCCCCACCCCTAAAACACCTGTCAGAAGATTTTATTGAATATACAGAAGTTATGCTGTGCTCACAGCAGAATCTGAGCCTCGAAATGGTGCACTGGTGTTCTTCATTTGCTTGGTTTGTTGAAGTTCTATATTTACAATCCCTTCTGTTGACAAGATACCCAAAACTGTAGAGGCTGTGGTGCCTTTCTGATGTAAATATTGTAAAAAAATATAAATTTAAATGCCACCATGCATTTCACTGAATGTCTGTAGATCATCTCTTAGCCATCTTTATTTTCCATATCTCCTGATGCTTTTCTTCTGTTCTTTTCTGATCTCAGATGTCCACTACTGGGTGGGGCTTGCAGGTTTAGTGCCTTGGGCTCCTGGGCAGTGAGTGATAATGCAAATCGAGGCAATCATGCCCTCTCAAGCTGTAATCAAGGCACACTGAGCACTTGTCTTGCCAGGTGCAAAAACCCTTTATCCCCTTTCAAGAGAAATAATAGAGTTTTATATATATATATACACACACACACACACACACACACACACAGACACACACACATATATATATATATATATATAAGAAGTTAATGCTACCTGAAAATCATGTCAGGTTTTCTGTGTTACACCTGTGACTGAAGCTGTGACTCTGTGACATAACAGGTCCCTGACTGCACAAACTCCTGACTGAATCTCTGGGCAGTTTTCATGTGCCTTTGTGCTGGATTTTCTGCAGAAGTGGGGAAAAACATCCCTGCTTTGTGTTCTGTGTCTGGGAAACTTTGAACCAGAAAAACCTCAAATTTCAGATGAAAATATCTGGTGTTTAGACAAGTGTTGATACACTCTAGCAATGTGTTGTAGACTGACTGGAATTAACCCTTCCAAAAAACCCCAAAACTGTAGGAACACAATAAATGACAAAAAACTGACAGGAATTTAGACAGCTGATGAGGATTTTGTACTGTTGTGGCATCAGAAAACTGAAATAAGACCTCTGGAAATGGAATTAGAATTTGCTGACAGTCTTTTTCTTCAGGTGAATGGTCTTTACAGAGCATTACCTAAAATCCAGTGGCAGTACATGGATCTTCTGCTGCATCCCAAACAACACCCTCAGAGCAATCCCTGTTTTCAGCATTGAATTCTTCAGGTTCCCTTGGATTGTTCAAGTGAGAAGAGAATTCTGTGATAGGAGCGCTTTCACACATGCAAACATTTTGATACACTGCCAATGCAATTTTTACTGTCAAAAACTACCAAACACATCTTTGCCATAAAGAGACCTAATGTTTTTCCCACAAGAAGTTGCCATTGCTATTCCATTTTTCTGGAGCCAGAATCTGTTTCCTAATGGAATAAACCCCAAATTGAATGTTCCACAGTGCCTTTGGATGCAGTAATTCTTCTGACAGGAGAAGTGGTGCATCTTTCCTGGATAAATGGGATATTCCACACTTCTTATAGGGCTTATGTAGCAGAGCAGTCCCGGGGTTGCCTGGCCCATGGACAGGGCTTACCTTTGGGTTAAGAACCTTACTGGCATGAGCTCATATTCCTGCAGGAATCCAGTAGCCTGATTTGGCTTCTAATAGGCTGATTATCACTAATCAACCTCTCTCCCTCAGCTATTCAATGTCCATCTGGCAAACTGAGGTCTGAATTTGGTCCTGATTCTAGTGAGTGCATAGGAAAATATTGTTTGTTTGTTTTTTCTAATTGAAGTATTATATTATATATCTGCTTAAGTGATGAATTGTTCTGTTGGTTCTCTCTAACAAACTTCATACTTACTCTTAGCCACACTTAATCTCTTACATCTATGATACATATAACAGCTCCAAGAGTGATCATGTTTAAATGTCCAGTTCTTTTGTTCTTTCCCTCAAGTTAAATCTCACTTCCGTCCTCCTTGTGCTGCCTTGAAAAGTGCAGGCACTCTGTTGGGTGTTTTAAAGGAAATGACCTGATATAATCACTTCACTCACTGCCTTGCATGCCTTTGTATACTCTGGATTATTTTATATTTTATCAGCTCTTTACCATTAAAAACATATATTTCTAAACTTTCACAATAGCTGAGGAAAACAAGTACATGCAAGCACTCTTAGATATCCCAAATAATAAGACAAATTATTATCACCTTTTCTTTTTTTTAAAGTACTTCTCTGTCACTGTGGTTTTAATACAATAAAACCTGGATTTTTCCCCATCTTTTTTCATGAAAGTATTTTTAGCAGCATCTGTCAAATACATACCCGGAGGGTGAGTCTTTTGTTCCCACCAGAGTAACTCTCATGTGTTAAAATAAGTCTTCCCCTGAAACAATTTCTTTTGGCATTTCTGGATAAGTCTCTCTGCCATTGTCTCAGCTGCCAGCTGAATCCTCTTCTGTGTTTTTGATTGACTTTTCTCCCCAAATATATCCCTCAGAGAGCTCTGAGGTGACTCCTCTGTTTCACTGCCCTCCTTCCACTGTGCCCAATTTCAAAGTTAACCCCCTGACCCCAGGTACAAATTGCTAGAGCAAGAACATCATTAGACCCATCATTTCTGGGTGATGTGCTGTGAACACCCAGGATAACAGCACCCTTGGATGTGAGCAGCACATCCTCACGCATTGCTGCAGTTTCAGGCAATTTTGAGAAACTTTGTGGCCCAGCTGCCACGTGCCAGAGGGTGTTCCACAATGGCACTGCTCGAGGGAAAGCACATGCTTATGTATTTCTAATGTGTTTAATTATCGTCCTCATTTCTTTTCTATATCACTAATGAGACTTTCAAACTCCAAAACGTACCAAATCACATCCTTGTTAGTGGTTTTCTTCAAATTAAGTGATGTGCTCAGTCTTACATCTTATAAGTTATTATTTTTCTACCATCTGTCAACATTAGTGGTATGGAATAATACACAGAAGATGTAAAGGGATATGAGGCATAATACAAGAAAAAACATTGGTCAACATCTCTTTTAATAGATGTGGTTTTGTCACCAGAAATCACATGGAATGTTTGCATAACAAGGTGCAAGCAGTGTGAAAGGAGCAGTTAAAAATAAAACATTGCAATATATTAAAAAATAACAAACACAAAGTATTCTATTATCTGGCACTTGTGTGTCAGGATCTGCCATCCACAGGCACACATCATGTTTCTCCAGGAGTGTTCATAGTGTGAAAAACGTATTATAAATATCATACTATCAGTCTTTTTCTCAGCACGGCATTTAAACTGGAGTTGTTTAAATAGCAAAGTTCAACATTTTTATAACCTCTGCATACCAGAAGAACCTCAGTTTATTGATTTTTTAATGAATAATAGACTTAATAATGAAATTGCTAATACAAAATTATTAAAATATTTCCTTTGTAGGGTGGCTGAAAGATTTTGTTCAATAAGTTCCTTTTATGCCTCTGTTAGAAATTATAAGTTAACAAAATTAAAACAAAGCAAAAATATATTATTTTGCTGAGTAGGAAGGCCTAATATTATTAAAAAATCATGTGATAGCTAAGGTAACTAAGCCCTGTGAAACATTGTCATTCTATGGATTAAGAATAATCTGGCATTGTTTTTTTGTTTTTTCCCCGGAAAATACTTAATTCTATTCTGGATGCACACTTGCTTTTCTCAGCTAAAAACAAAATTTGATTTACAGGCCTGAAGTGACATATTCTACTGATGATCTGCAAGTTATCCTAAACTGCTGAGCCCAATTTTAAGAGTTATGTGTCTCGTGTGCCTTGTTCTGCTGCTGGAAGTGTGTCGGGATCATGCTGGGGCTGGGAGGGGACCTGGGGACACCGTGCTGCCACACCTCCCTCCCTGTGGCAGCAGGCAGGGACACCGTGGAAAGGAAAGGGCTGATTCAAACTTCCACTCCATTAATATGCAAAAAGTGATGTTCAGCCAGTGCAAACTGCTTTGATGGAGTGAGTGGTTGTGCATCGGGTGGCAAGTGGCAAGTCCCTGAAATAATTAATGCAGTTCCCTATTTGTTGTACTCAGGTTCCTTTAGCCTTGGTCCTTAGACAATTCACCTGCCTGAAACTGCTTTGGATCAGAAAACATGCTAGATCATTCTTTGTGAGAAAAATAATCAACTTTCTTATTTGCATATCTGACAATTCTAAGATGTAATGTCATCCTGTGAAGTAACAGACCGTGCTAAGAACTGAAAGGGAGGAGCCATTTCTCAGTGACAAAGTGATGAGCTATGTGAGGAGGAAATCAGTGTTATACATCTTTAGATTATTCTCAGGTTCTGGAAGACTTGGTAGAATTCCAAGTTAATAATATTCCCAGGGGACCCCAATACATTCCAATAGTGCTCAGAGGTTCTTTTTTTGCCCAGCAGTGGATGGATTTCCATGTTCACTGTTATGAGTTCACATTGCAGTTAAAGTGACATATCTGACTCCTCTCTACTATTCCTACACTTTTCCATGGTACTGCAGTGTTAGTCCCACCTAGCTGAGAATGCTGGTGACAATATTCTCACTATGTATCTTTCTGCTGATAACTTTCTGCTTCCTTTCTTCCTTCTTTCTTTACTATCATCACTATCAGCTGTGTTCTGTTATTCCCTGAAGTTCTGTTTTTCCTTGATGTTGACTATGAGTTGAGTGAGATTTGAAACAACTTCCCTGGCAGGGATGGCTGGGGTGTTATTTTCTGAAGTGATTGCATTAATGGAGACAGGAAGCCAGCATTTTTCCACTCCAATCCTTTGTCCTCCACTGACACCTGCTTCTGTCTTCCCCAGCTTTCTTCTTGCATGCAGATCACTGCTCTTCCCAGACTGCTTTCTGATTACAACCACAAACCAGGTGAAGACTCAGTGCAGTTCTTCTGCAAACACTTTTTAGCCCTGTCTGGGTGATTTAAGCTTCTTGCAATGGTTATGCACTTTTCACCACTTCAGTAGCTAAAGAGGTGACTCCTTCTTGGTCATTCATCTGAAACAGAGAACTAGGATCGAGTCTTCAGAGGCTAACTCAGCTGTCAACTCCTCCACCTTGAGACCCTTCTGTCTGTTCTGTGCATCTGAATCCTTATTCACTCCTCTCCTGTATTCAAGGTGCAGGACTCCAGACAGATTCCCTCTCTCCTCTGCCCTAAGCCAGAGGTGATCCATCAAGTCTTCACTGGACTGGACAGGCCAACCTGATGGATGAACCAGCAAGGAAGGGGCCATCTGGTAAGCTGATTGTCCTCTTCCAGGCATCTCCAGTTCCTCATCAGCTCTGCTGTGCTCCCCAGCACGTCTGTACATTTTACAGTTTTGCACTGGCAAAGTGTTTCCTGGGAGCTTCTGTTCCAAATGCTGTTTAACCTTTCCGTCCTGTTCCAGTTTAGCTCTGTGGTGACAACTTCTTTCCAAGCCTCCTAAATGCAAACTTTCAGACAGCTACAGAGGAGTTGTATATGCACATTGGGAAATCAGACTAATTCCCACAGCATTCCATCCTTTCAGAGACTGCCTTTTTTTGGTCATTTGAATCAACCACAATTACACAGTTATTGCAGAGCATTCGTGCAAACATGACCCAGCTCCAAACAGAATCCAATGGGAGTGATGAGACCCAGGCTAATCCCAAATACATGCAGCCTGCCATTATGCATACATGACTAAAGAGACTTTTACTTCACTTGTTCTTAATTTATTATTTGTGCTGCTAGCAACAGAATGTTGCCAAGACGCCAATTATGTTTCATTTTATAAATCAAACTAATTGAGAACCAGATGCAATCTGAGTGAAAAAGATCTGAGGTCGGTGTTGTGCACCATATGCACGACAGTGCTTATCCATCATGAGGAAATGGATTGGACAGCTGTGAAAATTCCTGCTGCAGGAGTTTCATCAAGCTCAGTAGTGTCATATCCCTAGCTCTCTTTTCCCAGTTTATTGCATTAATTTCATAATAAACCTAAAGAAGAGTGAGTAAGGGATAAAAGGTTTTGAAAACAAAACGGGAGAGCAAAAGAATTTGGTCGGTAAGTTAGCTTGAAAGTCTGTCTGGTTTAGTAATACCATGGAACATGGATGAAAGAAGTAGCAGAGAACAAATTGAATCTTCAGTGTGACTTAATTTCAGACACATAATGGGAAAATAGACATTAAATCAAGGTCTTGAGACTGAACGGCTTATCAGGCAGAAAGGTGGTGCTCTTAGTGAGTGCAAAACTTCCTCACTAACAGCAGCAAGATCTGCAGTACCAGCTCCTTGGGATTTATCAATGGGCAGGAACTGCCCCTGCACAGGAGGCACAACTTCTGCCCTGGGCAGTGGCCAGCCCTGAGCAGAGTGTGCAGAGAGGCTGTGGAGTCTCCTCCCTGGGGATATTCCAGAGCCCCATGGACACTCTGCTGTGCCCTGTGCTCTGGGATGGCCCTGCTGGAGCAGGAGGTGGCACCAGAGCAGCCCCTGGGGACCCTCCAGCCTCACCCACCCTGGGATTCTGTGAAACATTGCTCTACCAGCCTTTAATCAAAGGTTCCCTAGGTGCTCTAAAAACATAACTCCTTAAAAACTCACAGCACCCATGATTATGATATTCTAGGACTTTAGAAGTATTTCATAGCAGTATTTATAGCTAAGTGAATATGTAATATTTGGAGATAAATATCCAGATTTTTAATCAGCTACCTTCTGGATGAGTTAAGAGATTTCTAAGTACCACTTCTGGCTTGATGGGTGCATCTGATTCTTCCAGGTTTTCTGCAAAAAGCAATTTCTGTGGTGGAAATGTTCATGGGCAATGCACTGACTATGTTTGTCTTACTGGAAGAGGGTTTAATTCTCAGTAGGAGTAATGATGTCCTGAGGCCAAAGCTTCTTGTAGAACCTCTGCCCCATCACCACCTCAGTATATTACCCAGCAGAGTCATATTGCTTCTAAGAAGTTCTTATGTGTTCACCTCATGGTTAGCTTCTGTTTTGTTTGGGTTTTTATTTGGATTTTATCCCTAAGTAACTGACTGGTAAATATGGCACAAGAATGTCTCTCCCTTTCCGCTTAGGTTATTTTCCCATCAGCTCTTGATTTTGTAATTTTTATGGATGATCTTGTAAAATATGTCGCTTTGTTGGTCTTCATTTAATTCTGTCTAATTAGGACGTACGTTATTTGGCAAGCAGCCAGTAATTAACGACATATTTATGTAATTATTAGCATGTAATATTTATATAATAAATCTGCCTAGAAGGCAATCCATTCAGAGGGCAGGGAAGGGGTAGAATGTATGATTTGACTGAACACAGAGATCTTACACACCGAGCCAAACACAGCAAAGAAATGAAATGCATCAGTTGACCTGTCTAGTCTGGGAAGAGAGTTTGCATATCCTAAAATGATAGGATGTGCACACTTGGTAATCAGCACTGATTAGAGAGGGAGTGAAGATGGGCCCCTGTTTGAAGTGAGATAATAAGGCAGCTTGTTAGGGAGAGATAAATAGAACTTGAAGAAAAGGACCAGATGTCTCCTTGATGGCACTGAAGAGGAAGAGCTCGTGGGGTCCTCCAAAGGTAACTGATGGATCCGATTGCAGGAATCAGGGAAGCAGTGGGAGCTGTCTGCCCGTGTCCAGAGAGCAAAGGCTGAGCCCCCGGCCTGGCCTGACTAACTCTGGGCTCAGACTAGCAAACTTCACTCTGGCTGTAGGCTAAGGACTCTGCACACTCCTAAATGCTAACTGCAACTCTGTAGGTTTGGGATTTTTCCTACATCTGACACTAAGAGCTAAGTCAGGAATGAAGTCCTCTAGGTGGAGTTTGGAGTAGAGTTTGGTGTTGAAGTCATAAACCTTAAAAGGAGCACCAGCAGTAATCTTTAAATGCTGATAAAAGTTCTCTGCTCTGTTCCGAGAATGTTGGGCTGTCTTGAACGTGAACATTGAATTTTTTCTTTTATTTAATGTCATAACAATTTCACATCACTTTTATAAAGACAGGTAAAATTTTCCTGCTTTGTTTGTGCAATGTTATGAAATTCTCACTCAGTCTAACCTAAAACCGAAATATAGGTTATTGTAAATAATAAAAACAAAAACTAATTCCTGTAGCCTTTTTTGTTGCTCCCTAACCTTGCTTAGCTGGGTCCTGTCACTTTCTGGAACATTTTCATCCATTATATGTGACCCTCCTGTAAAATATGCAGTGTTCCCCCAACAAAGTTTAAGACCTTGTGATCTCAGAGCACTCTACAGGAGTGATGGATTTTTGATTGAGGAATTGTTTTGGAGTTTGGAACACTTCTGTTTAGCTTGGCTATGGGTTTCTTGTATGAATTTGGATGAAACATTTAATCACCGTGCTGCCCTTGTGCTGTGCAAACACTGCAGAGCTGTGAGCAGGTAAAGGCTGAGAGATTCAGGAGTGCTCTAAGGGAGGGGTACTTTAGATTCTTTTGAAAGTCCCAAACAGGAAAGACGAGGAATTTTCTTGTCAGGGGAGGAGATGGTGGAGCCCACTCTGCTGGCAGCTGCAGCTGAGGCTCTGTGCTATCTTTGATATGAGCTGCAATCCTGAATGCAGATATTGGTCCTACACCTGACATCTCCTGTATCTTTATCTAATCCACATTGTTATGCCTTCTTTATGATAATATTTTCTATTTTTAAATGAGAAAAAAATATAACAAATCAACTTTTTCTTGTTTTGTGCTTTTTTGTGCTAACAGGCAAGATCAAAAGATGTAGTTGCTAAAAACTTTATGGAGTTCTAATACAGTCTGTCTAGCAGAACCACTTGTTTCAAAAATTCATATATTCATATATATTCATATTCATAAACCATTGCTTTTTCTAAACTAAAATTATTTTTCTTAAATCTTTTTTTTTTTTTTTTTTTACCCAGTGAGGAAGCATAACTTTCTCAAGGTATCTACTGAGTTTTTTCTGCTCACCTTTTTGACTTTATATTATTCTTCTTCATGATCACAGAGGTCTTTTTGGCATATTCAGATTTATTTTACTCTGCGGTAGAATCCCTATTATCTTCTAATATTTTTATGTGATCATGCTTTGTATTTTTACTGCAGCTTCTGCCTAAACAGTTCACTTGTACTTTATTAGACTCTTCATCATAAATTAGAAGACAACAAGGAACCATTTGCAAGATGTTCTCATGGCTTACAGATTCTTTATATATTTATACCTCATAACTTCTCTTCATGGGATGAAGAGAAACACTGAATAAGATGTTGTTTGTTTTGTCACAGTTATATTTCGATTGTGAATACAAACGTTTTACTATTTTTAGAACTCCCACCCTTGGAGATATTCAGAAGCCACCTGGACAAGGTCCTGGGCTCTGGGTAGCTGTGGTGAGCAGGAGTTGGACCAGGTGACCTCTGGAGGTCCCTTCCAACCTCACTCATCCTGTGATTCCACGAGAACTCGAAACAACTTCTGAACTGGTGCTGTAGTTTTCATGTATTTACCCATATTAGCACTGACTTTGTCATATCTCTGTAGTGAGGCAGAATTCAACTGCTGACATCTTTCTCTGGCTCCTTTCCAAGTTCTGTGTGGTCACACCATGTACAGAGCAAAGGCAGGGTCTTGCAGTATGTCTTGGGCTTGGAATCTAAATTCAGATGTGTGTGTGTTCCTGCTTTGATTCTCCATAGTCCAGCTGTGTATCCCACTCTGGAACCTGTGGCTTTTCTAGGTTTTTTTTCCATATGATGTTTGCATGCTGTCCAGAAACATTCCAAAGAGTATCTGGGATGCTTCATTTGAAAACTTTCAAACTATTCCACTCTGCAGATAAGTAATTGTTGTTTTTTTTCTTTTTTTCACTCACTGGAATTCCTTCTCTGGATACCCTTTGCTCTTTCCTGCATTTCAAAAGGCCATGAGCTCTCCCCATGGGAACCACATCCTCAGTGAGAGGTGTGCATGCAATAAGGCATGTGTGAATCATTTGGGTGTGAGACAGAGGTCTAAATTACTGCCATTAATGGTCTGATGATAACAAATTGTTATTGTTATATGTAATCTGCATATCAGAATGTCTTCTCAAAGTCATTATCATGCTGCCTGGGTGCCCAGGGGCAATGTTACACCATAACATTTCAGTCTTTCAAATTACAAAAAGCTCATATAACTCTTGATGACATTTACAAAAATGTATAATGGCACTCTTTTCAGGGCTCTCACAGAAATTATTCTCAGGGAACTTCAAGGGAGTTCTGCGTGTATAAGAACTGCAGGATCTGGCACTTTTTACAATCAAAGCCACATTTTTTTCTTCAATGGCACCAGCTCAAGAAAATGTTAAGTCAGAATTGTTTTTAATTTATTTTCTGACTTAAAATGCCCCAGCCAACATAAGCTGTATTTAACTTTTAGTGCTCTTTGGCAGAGAGTCCGCATTCTAAATTTCTTTTCATAGGAAGTTATGTCAGAGTTATAAACCTCTGAAAAATTGGCATTTTGTAATGGAAGTGCTGACAAGACCTTTATTACACCAGTACAAATAGGTAGCATTCCAATAAATGCTGGTTGCAGTTTTTATAGTCCGCTGGTTGCTTTCTACTGCTGTATTTCAAAATGGACATTATGTAAAAAGTAAGTGGCATAATAGAAATACACTGGTAGGGCTGGAATTTGGCTTTTACTATTGCAAAAAAACCCTTCAATATCGTTTTTAAGGGCTTGTGTATAATTTACTGGTAAATTGTTTTAAATCCTTACCAAGCCCTTGTGTACATTCAGCACAGAATTTGAATGGAAAAGGTGATTATCAAGTCATGGAGAACTAGATGTTAAATTACTTAAATGGCAAGAATACATTACATCTAAGACCTAAAATGTTCCTACTTAAGTTTTATGGTTTTTACTGTGATATTCACAGTTTACATTGTAGAAAGAAAGATCTACCTCAAACATCCATGATTGTCTTCCTAGTCATGAGGTCTGTGAACTTTTCCAGACCTAGAAGTCACTGATGTAAGAATTGGAAGATGTGTGTGAAGTGAGGAAGGTGAAGAACATGGGCAGGAAGCACTCTGAATTTCATTGAACCTGATGGAGATTTAGCTCTACACAGAAGAGAACAACGTAGTCAGTGTAATGTCTAAAGCTGTACCTGTCACTGTGGCCTGAGGGACTCAGTTCCTTGTCTGCCACCACCTTCTCCTCCCACACTGCATTTGTTAGGTAGGTATTCATAGAAAGATTGAGAATCCATTATTCCTCCAAAGAAAAGCAGATGGAACAGCCTTGGGATATCTTGGCTTCTTTTATTTATCCTCGCAGCAAATTTGTTGGAATCTGGTAATACAGTACTGTAAAGTTCTTGGTTCAAATGCAAAATATAGGTATTATTCTATCAAAGCACTATAAAACACTGTATCACTTTCTGAAACTTTTTGGTTAAAATAACAAGAGAATAGAATTAACTAGAATATGTAGATTTCAAAAATGATCCATCAGCCTATGCAAATTGCTGTGTTAATAATGTATTTTTAATGCTGAGCACATTTGACAGCCATTTCATCTCTTTCTAAACCAGAGCTTGGCAACCTGCATTAATTCTTACGCTTTACAGATGTACCATTCAATGCACGTGCCATGTAGTGATGTGATCCAAATAAAGTAAAGCATGTCACAGCAGTGGCATTATTAGTAAACAACTTTGTGACTGGCTGCTGAATACAGCAGAGAAAAAGGGGAGGCAAAAGTCAGTGCTGTTTTAGCACATCTCACAACCTCACTGGCCTGGATTTGCTTCCCATTATGGCAGCGTCAATCCTAAGTGGCACCAGGGGTTTGGAAGAGATGAATGGACAAACCAGATTCATTGAGACTGACTCAGATGTGTTGGGTGCAGTTCAGACAAAGTGGAGCTTAAACAGACTCAAAACCCCAAATTTCCTGCTTTGACTTGCTATAGGTGTCTGTAAAATAAAAAGAGAGAGAGAGGTACCATGTCCTAATTATTTCTCTACCCCATTAACAATAAACCTGGTATTATCTCAGGCGCAATGTGTGCTCCTACATCATTATTTCTTCAGCAGGGATTTTCTGTCTTTTCTTCAATGAGTTAAAAACCCAATGTACAAAATACAAGAGTTGCTGCTAGACTGCCAGGGACCATATAGTTATGTTTGATTATAGCTCTGCTGGCCTAAAGGTCAAAAGAAAGTTTTAGAATACTTAAGAGACAATTATCTAAAGTTCAGACTTTTCCAAAGGAATAGAACTAGAAATTATACAGACTATTATCTAAAGTTCACATTTTCAAAGAAAAAAAGGTAGGAGGAAATTGTTATTCATCATCACTTTGCTGTTAATTTGTCTGGCTTTTTTTTTTTTTTCCTTCTGTCAAGAATTTATTTACTACAATTTCTGTATTACACAGTAGTACTAACATAATTGCTCCCCTTTCCAAGAAATTCTAACATATGAGAATGATGTATACATGATTAAATATTACTTTGCTCATGAATCAAAATTCCCAGCAGTACTTTTTATTTCTGCAAAGGACTATATGGAAACGTGTTTAGGTTTTTTTATTCATTAGTTGATTCAGCTGCTCACTTCTGGCATAAAATGTTATTATTTAAGCCAACTGGTAAAGAGGAGAACGTAATCAAAGATACAAAATATGTGACATTTTCCAATTATTCTTCTACCAATACATTTTCTCACATGAAATACTTTTTCTTTCCCTGTGTTCTTATTGGTGTTTTAAGGGATTGCAGAAACTCCTGGTCTATAAAAAAAACAAAATAATTCAAGTGTTTATTAATTTGTCATAGGAATGTTTTCTGAATTGCCATTAAATATGCCAATATGGAATGCAACTTGCTGTGGAATGGGAAAGAGAATTTGATCAATCAGCTGGAATTTTATGACAAAAAGTTTTTTTCCTTTGAACCTGATATCTGCTATCAAATTTAATAGCAGTCATCAATCTGCTTTTTTGAAGATATCATAAATTTTTGACACTTATGAAAAGCAGGTCAGTTTGGAACACCTGTGGATGCTTCAGTGCCCATATGGTTTGGCCATTATTAATCAGGAAAAATGTACTGTAAAAACGGCCTCTTTTTTGTTTTCAGATGATTTTGTAAGCCTTGTGTTTGAATAGAACATTTATGCCTTTACCATACAGATTAGGCAAAGGGTCCTTTTTCTTGTAAACTCAAGAGGATTTTGTTTGAGACAGTCATTAAGGAAGTCCTGAGACAGCTGTAAAAACACACATGACACAGTTCTATATACAGATATACTTATATACATCTATAGAAATATATTTTATATATATTTATAAAAATGTATTTTTTATAAATACAGCCATGTTGAAAAACACTGTTTTGTAATGAAACAAAATTGTTATAGCAGTTCTAATGAACAAATAGGTTTTTTCAGCTACTAACTATTGCCAAATTTATAACATACTAATTTAAAAGTGTACCCTTTTAATCAAATATTCCTTTAAAATATGTTTCAATCTAAGGCAGAAAAATAAAAAAATGCAGCTGCCTGATATGGGTGTTTCTCATAAAGCATTTTGATTTCATTCTTTTGGAAGCAGAAAACTGATGCTTCCAACTTGTACTGAAGTGGAGCCTGAGACAAATAAACTAGTTTTTCAGCTCAGGGCCCGTTTGTGAGCAGTGGCTTTTTACAAGGTGAACATGGATGAGGGTGTGCTTAGAGTTGTCACTTCTGGCTCTTGTGGTGGATCAGAAAGGAGGTCAGGGCTGTTCTTTCCCAGGGATTTTGTAATTGCAAAAAGAAACGAGAAATTTCGAGACGAGAGTTAGCACGTGTGGGACTGTGACTTGTCGGGGCTGTATTCACTGAGTTTCTTTCTGCACTGCAATCCTACCAATCTAAAGAGGTGTTATTGCTAAATCTTTTTGTAGAAAGAAAGTATGACAGAAAATATTCTAAAACAATAGTGATCAAGGTGACCTATACAATGACTTTTTGAGACACCTCTGTGTCTCTTGGCGGTTTTATTCTCAGGCTCTATAGAGGGGATTGGAATCTTCCTATTATCCACCATTTCTCTGTCATTAGTTGTGAATTCTGAAGAAAAAACAAAAATGCCAGTGTTAGAAATGACTTTTAAAAAATCTATGTTTGACATTGTAAGGTCTCCACAAATTAATAGTGAATATTAACTATTATGAGAGGCATATGCATATTAATTATGGTTATTAATGGCTATACAAAGCTGAAATGGCATCAGCATTCTCTTGAGCTGGTTGCTAAGTGTTCTAGAGCTCACATTACTTCAAATGTCATGTACTCTGGTTTTCTGCCTGTATTTTGCTGGTTTCCACTTAAACCTTGATGATAATAATTCAATTGCTCGGTTATTTCAAGTTTGGGGGTTTTATTTAAGAATAGATGCTGCTTTTGAACAGAGATTGGAGATGAATGAGCTGCCCCTGTCTTTTTCTTATCAAAAAAAGCAAGGAGTGTCACAGTAAGGATATTCCTGCTGCTCTTCTGCTTGTGTCAAAGAACTCTATTTACAGAGAATCTGAGATTTTAAAATGTGCACAGAAAGATAGCTCTAATAAACAGGAAGAAACATATATTTCTGTCATTCTGCTGTTTCCAGCTATAGAGTTTCCAATTAAAATTCTTTCTTCACATAAGTAATATATCCAGCATAGACGACAACTTCTACCACAAAGTCCTTAATACCATTAATTATTTGATCTTTCTGAGGACATTATAAAAGGGATAAAAAAAGAAAGGCAGAGTTCTGTAGGTGTAAGGTGGCACAGCAGGGAACTCCACTGATCTCAGCATATTAGAGACTGCAAGGGAATTAAGAATTGCAATAATGTGCCAGAGAAAATGACACTTAGATGGAAACTCACCGCTTCTGATTTTTACTTTTGTTCTGTTCTTTTATTGTCTGGCTTAAGATTGCAAGATGCATTCTTGCACAAAGTGGGAGGTGAGGGAGTTGACTCCTGCCTGCTAATTTCACATCCTGATTGCTGTCGATGCCATTAAAGTCACTGGTGTCCAGAAAATCCGGAAGTAGCTTTGTATTAAAATGATTGCATTTACATTTTCTCAAAATCTTTTGTCCAAGAGCCTCAAAAGAGGTCTGGGAGATTTGAGAACAGCTGGGGAATCTGCAGTAGTAATGGTTGTGGTTATGCAAACTACCTTTGTCTAGAATCCACACTGGACATCTTTTGAAAGACCTTCTGCTTTGTCATTCTTTGTTCCAGCTGGGAGGGAGATATCCCAAAACAGTCTCTTTCATGGTTATTTCAAGAATCTGCATGTAAATGTCAGAGACTGAGAGTTAGCCAGGGAGCTGAGCCACCAGGTTTTCTATGTGTAAAAAAGGCAGAAGTGAGCTCCAGCTCTGAGCTGTAGGGTATTTTTACATGTAAAAAAAGGCAGAAGTGAGCTCCAGCTCTGAGCTGTAAGGTATTTTTACATGTAAAAAAAGGCAGAAGTGAGCTCCAGCTCTGAGCTGTAAGGTATTTTTACATGTAAAAAAAGGCAGAAGTGAGCTCCAGCTCTGAGCTGTAGTTGTGCATGCCCAGAGCTGTGTTTCTGTGACCTGACACCAATGCTATGACAGTTCTTTAGATCTTACACCATTCCTGAGGCCTGCAGGACAGGATGCAGCTCCTGGTCCAACCTGGGTTGCTAGTACATCACCAGGGAGAGGGCCTTTCACAGGGTTCAGGCATTTCCATGAACTTCTCCAGCCCCTTCCTCACAGAGAAGGGCCCAGAATTCCAGGAGACTCATTGTGATGGAGAACGTCAAAGCCCCTCCTGGATGTGCCTCACTGACTGGAGGAGCACGCTCAGTGTCTCTTGGCCCGTGGCAGACAGCTCAGAGCTCTGTGAACAGAGAGTTTTGGGGGTTTCTGCACGTGCTTCTCCTTGTTTTGCTAAAAGCACCATGAAGACATAGACAACCCTATGAAGAAGGATCAGTGGGTTAATCGGGAAGATGAGGGAAGGTGATTGTCCCCTCTCCTGCTGAGCACCTGCTGCCAAGTTAATTCATGCAGCAGGGCTGGAAGGTGTTCCTGGAGGAGATTCCTGGAGGGAACATCCACCGAAAGGAGGAAGAAAATCAGATAAATTGAGTTTATTGCTGATCTGCTGGTAGGATTTATCTTCAAATTCTAGGAACCAACTAAAATGTCAACTAGAGAGTCATGATTCTTCACTCAAGAACCACATCTCCAGCAACACCAAGGTATATTTATTTTAAGACATAACAATGAAGGGGAAAGAATTTATTGCTAAACAAAATTCCTAAGTCAAATGGAGGACTTGCCACCCATTGGCAAAACAATTTGGTCATTTTGTTTTGCTTTTTCTATTTTCTGCTGGTCAGTTTTTTTTTTCTTTCCAGGCACAGCATGTTCACTTACAGTCAAACCTGGTTTCGAACAAAAAACAGGCAAACAAACAAACAAAAAACGCCAACTAACAGCAAAAAACCCAACCAAAAAAGCCATCTGTAAGAAAAGAAAGTTATTCTCTTCTCATTTGACATCTCTTGTGAATTGCTCTGACTGTCCAGCCATTGTGTCATTTTGCACTTAACTAACAGTTAATATCCCAAATATCATTCATGTCTTTTGCTTTCTCTCATTACCTCTGAACTTGAATTGATAACCATTACTGGTACCAGGTGGTTTCTTACACTCAGCAAAGCTTCACTGACGGACACTTTATTTTCTCCATCTCTCCTCCCTCTCACTTTTTCTGCCCCCTTCTGTTTGTCTCTATAGAGTACATCCTTCCTTTTTTTCAGACTACATAACTATATAACTTTTTCAGAGTATATAACTGTACTCTGCTTTTTGGCTCACTAGAATTTTCTGCAGCAGACAGGATGGCAGTGAGTGTCTCAGGAGAATGGAAGGGATCTGAAGCTCTTCCCAACAAGTGCAACTTCTCTTTTTTTGTTCCTTTCTAAAGCAGGTGCCTTCCCTCTTTTGCATATCTGTACAGTGCAGGGCTGTTAGGCTCAGCACATCAATTCTGTGCTCCAACTTGGGCAGAGAAGGACTACAGCAGGTTCACATGAAGGAACAGGCTGTATCAGTACAGATTTTAGAGCACAGTGTAATAGAACTGTAAAAGTCTCTGGAGTTTGGAATAAATGACTGCAGATGTGACACCTCTGAGTGGGATTTGTCTCGTAGAAAGAGCTGGAAATTGAGCACCACATAGTTTTCTCTTTTGAAAGGTTAAAGCAAGAGGATTAAGGATGCAGTTTATGCTGGGATATTTTTAATTTTGTGGGAGAATGACAGTGGACAGATGAATTTATTTTCCAGTATTCGAAAATAGATGTGTGCCAAGGGGGAAAAGAGGGCTATCAGATTAAAAAAGGAACTTCTGCACATCACTCTTACTTTGGTAAAGCTATACACACCCATATTCAGGGAAACTGAGGTACAGGATTATTTTCCCAGCATAACTTTTCCTTTTTATCTCTGCAGAGAGCAAGGATGGCACTGGAAATGGCTTAACTTGCACATGTGTGTTAACACCTCTGGCACACCCATCCGAGGAGCAGTGCAGGGTTTGTTCACTTCCAAATGTGTGTTAATGATTGCTTCAAACACACGGGACTTATCCACTGCAGCACACTGGCACATGTGACACCGGTTGTCATCAGGGACTTTGGTCCTATTTGAGTTGTCAGAATTCTTAAGAGCTTATACCTGAAATTTGTCTTCAGTAAACACATATGCTTCCTTTCATTTTAAAAAGGGCACAAGGAAGAACTAGACTATTTATTTAGCTCCAGGGTGCCATCAGTTTTGATGTGACTGTTTCCAACTGAAACAGATAAAACTTCAGGAAAAAAAGAAAACTTGTGGGGGGAAAAAAAATATTAGGAATAATTTTTGTTCTGCAAAGTGACCATATTTATTTTGCTTTTTGAAGGAGTTAATTTTTAGATTGACCTTCGTGTGTTGCATAATGTAAATGTATGAAAAATGCTGAAATGGTTACATCATCTGCAATATAAATTATAGTAAGTACCTCTCTAGGCCAAGTAAATGTGATTGATGGTGATTCTACTGTGGAAGGCATAGAAAATTATAGACTCACAGAATGCTTGGGTGGGAAGGGACCTGCTCTTCAGGAGAAGCCTATTGTCACATGAGCACTCCCAGTATTTTCTTTCCTTCCATGGAATGAGATTTAGCATTGCACGTGTCCATTTTAGAGCATAAAATATCAGGAGGCTTTCTTTTGTTCATGATGCATCAGGAAAATGAACCTCAGCTCCTTCTTCCAAACAAGATGTGCAGCTTTATTTTTAAATTGTCATTGGATCCCACAGGAACACACACACACACACACATATTCCTCTTCTCTGTGCCTCTGAATCTTTTTATTAAGCAAACACAAACAGCAAACTAGTGCAAGCCAACATGCATTCTGTTAGTATAATTCCTAATATTAGATTATTATTTCTTTCCATGGAATAAAGCAGTTAAAAGTTAGAGAATGTTTAAGTATATAAAGAAATCAGAATTTTCTGCATATTTTACATGCCACTAATCATGGTTTATATCTGAGCACTATGACACATACAAGGTTATTGATATCTGATATGTTTGTGTTTATAACTGTCTAGAATCTGTCATTTTTAGAACTATGCAAATCAAAATCTGTATGATTACATGAAGAAAAATCACCTTGTATTCATTTGATGGTGAAATGAGAACTGAGTGACTCTGAGAGATTTCACTGTGTAACTCTATGGCTGTGTAGGATGCCATGTAGTCAGATGCCTCTTTATATTTCTAAAATTAACTTTCTGCATATGTGTGCAGAGGTAAGATGTCCTAGACTCATTTCCTGTCTTCCTCCATGGGAGATAGAGCATGGTTTGCTCTCTTTTCTTCATTGAGGTCAAAGAAATGTTTAGATCACTTAAAATCAGGCCCAGAACTTTTAATGCATTTGGCTTTTCTTTTGTCTTTATATAAAAAGGAAGAATCTTTTATAGCAGTGGAAAACGTGCAGTTTGTGGTTGTAAGGCAAGGAAGATTTGTGTTAATTGGTGAATGTGCTTTAAGTCTGGCTTACTTTAACATTTGTTTCTCTCTTGTTTTACCGGCTGGATTTTTGTGACTGTGGTGAATCATTGCGGGAAGATATCTGTAGTGCTGTAGGCAGAGCAGGAATAAGGGACTGCCATCATGTGACACAAGAAAATGCACATATTGCTCTTTGTTGGACAGTAAGGGGAGGCATTTCTGTGCCAGAGGAGGTGGCGAGGAGATGGCGGTCTGCGTCGAGGTTTCCTAACGCACCACGGAAGAGCCGTGTGCTGAGACGCTGCCGGTTTTGCCTTTGCAGATAACACCCTGAGCATCCTGGCCAAGCACAGCGGGTTCAGCAGGCAGAAGCAGGAGGTGTACCTGCTGCCCATCGTCATCAGCGACAGCGGCACGCCGCCCATGAGCAGCACGGGCACGCTGACCATCCGCGTCTGCGGCTGCAGCAGCGACGGCATCGTCCAGTCCTGCAACGCCGAGGCCTACGTGCTGCCCATCGGGCTCAGCATGGGCGCCCTCATCGCCATCCTGGCCTGCATCATCCTGCTGCTCGGTGGGTGCTCGGGGTGCACGGATCCCTCCTTCCTGCGGGCTCCAAGGAGCTGGGGGATTCCCAGGGGAGGAGTGACTGTCCAGTCCCGCACAACGTGCAGCAGCGCCGACGCTGCTGGCAGGACTGGATCGCTCTCGTCCTTCTGTCATCTCTGGACAGAAGCAGAGAGCAAAGTCCTGTTCTGAAGTAGTCACGCACACGCAAGTTACAGAATAAACAGTGTGGAATGGGAAACTCAAAATCACATCAGGGTGTTGAGCAGCATGGTGAACATAGTGTGGACTACACCTGATGGAAACTGGATCTGTTATATATTCTAAGACTTGTATGAATCATGGAATCACAGGATGTCCTGAGTTGGACAGGATCACCCAGCCCAGCCCCTGTCCCTGCAGACCCCCAGCAATCCCCCTGTGATCCCCGGCAGCGCTGCCCAAACGCTCCTGGAGCTCTGCCAGCCTCGGGGCTGGGACCATTCCTGGGGAGCCTGGGCAGTGCCGGCACCCTCTGGGGCAGCAGAACCTTTCCCTGCTCGGCAGGCTGAGCCTGCCCTGGCCCAGCTCTTGCTGCTCCCTGGGTGCTCTCCGTGTCACACAGAGCAGAGATCAGTGCCTGTCCCTGCAGCCTTGGGGGGCTCTGCCCTCAGCTCCTCTGCTGCAGCTGAACCAGCCCAGAGCCCTCAGCCACTCCTCGGGTGGCCCCTGCAGGCCCTTCCCCAGCCCGGGCTCCCTCCTTTGCATGCTTTGTTATAGCTTTAGTTCTTTCCATTATATATATTTATATTTGTATATTTCTATTATGAGTTTATTCTGGATTGTAATAGCACAAGAGACACTAAAGCTTTACAAGATAAGCACTGTGGTATATTTAATAAAACATGCATTTGTATACTACATCAAGCAAGTGAGGGAGAGAACAGTGAAAGGAGAGTCCTATTTCTGCACTTTGGATTTTCACTTTGTGACTGAGATTTATATCAGTAACTGAGGTTTCAGCATTAAGCTGCAAAAACAAGCATTACCCATCTAGAATTTTTTATGCATCTGTCCACAGTTCTGAAATTAAGCTGAGCTCTTTCTCACTTATTTTCTCACTCTCTTTTTAGTCATATGATAGGAGTCTCTAGCAACAGGTACAAAAACACTGATTTCCTTCTCCCATTAGGGCTATATTTTCAGAAAAACATCCTCTAAGTTTTGAAAACACCATCCCTAATGTAGATCATTATAGACTATGTGAATAATAATAGCCCGACTTCACTTGCAAAGGGAAGCTCAAGATAAGAAGTATGGGAAATCTTACTGCTTCTATAAAATTGAGTTTCAGATGTAAATATAAGCTGATATTTAAAGACTAGATGACTAATCAGAGTTTCTGATCAAATTTTCTTCATGTGAAGGGGGTTGAAGTCATAGGTCCTTCAGCTTTCCACCCTTATTACTCCCAGTGCCACGAGAAGCAACCTCTTACCTTCCCCAGCTGCATTCACCATGTGGTGTTTGGATTGGAAATGTTTTGCCTAATCAGCTTGTGGTGCTCTCTTTGCAGTCATCGTGGTGCTGTTTGTGACTCTAAGAAGACATAAGAATGAGCCTCTAATCATCAAAGATGATGAAGATGTGAGGGAAAATATCATTCGCTATGACGACGAAGGAGGTGGAGAGGAAGATACAGAAGCGTTTGACATTGCAACTCTGCAAAATCCAGATGGAATTAATGGATTTTTGCCTCGTAAGGATATTAAGCCTGATCTGCAATTTATGCCCAGGCAGGGTCTTGCACCTGTTCCTAATGGTGTTGATGTTGATGAATTTATTAATGTAAGGCTTCATGAAGCTGATAATGATCCCACAGCTCCGCCATATGACTCTATCCAGATTTATGGCTATGAAGGAAAGGGGTCAGCGGCTGGTTCCCTTAGCTCCTTGGAGTCCTCCACATCAGACTCAGACCAGAATTTTGACTACCTCAGTGAATGGGGTCCTCGCTTTAAAAGACTCGGAGAACTTTACTCAGTTGGAGAAAGTGATAAAGAAACTTGACAGTGGATTACAATTTTTTCCCCTGTTGACTTAATGATCATGTAATATTCTAGGGCCACTGCTGTTAGTTAAAACTAATGTGGCTTTTTGTTTTAGAGGCAAGTTTAGCGCCAGTCATCTATAAAATCAACTACATTGTAATGTTGAACCAAAAAAAAAAAAGTATATGTTAGGAGGTTAAGTCTTGTGGAGTGTGAAGTAAAGTATGTGGAGTGTCTAGAAGTCTTTGGATATTTGATATTCACTTGACCACTCTGAAGATGGAGATTTGGATCTTTGATTATCTTCAGTGAATTGAAAAGAACAAAAAAGAAATTGGTGCTCTCTTAGGAAATGGACTTGCAGGGACTTGCTGTTGAACAGTAGCTCCCTCCCAGTATGTGTAAAGATAAAGATTTGTTTCTGCATTGCCAACAAAGATCCTGTCACAGAAAAGTTCAAAGCAATATCTTGGTCTTCTTAGCAATGCTGAGCAGAAATAGCATTGCCAATTCCTACTGGCTCCTACTGTGCAGTGACCATCCATTGTACATACAGTAATTGTTGGCCACGCAACCACAGACTGAATTGCATCTTTAAATATTGTGTCAAGCCTTAAAATATTCACATGTTCTTAATCCATTCCAGTGATGGGTAACAAATACTACTAATGTGTAGAGATTCAGAGGCAGGGCTGCAAAACCTTGCTTCACAAAAGGATCTTTTTTTTCTAGAAGAAGGATCAACCCCGTGCTTCGTCTTCTGAAAGAAAAAGCTGTGAAATGGGATGGACTTACATAAATGAAAGAATTGCTGATTTTATTGCTAAAGATCGAATTTATTTGTTTAATCTTTGAAATAAATATTTTATTGTTGTCCATTACTGCTTTTATTTATTAAGACTGATAATCTATAGAGTAAGATTATGAAGAAAACTAAATTATGTCAGTTAGATTTTTTTTTCTATATGTAATGAATGTTTCATACATGTACATTTTGAAAAGAAAAATTACTAATTGTTGCAGGTTAAAGCAGTTCCCTGTCCATTTGCAGTAGCCGAATTTTAAGAGAATGCTGGCAGGAATTAAACATTGCCAGAGAAAACTTTTGACAGTTTTATATCTTCTTCATAAATCTAGTACCTGGTGTTTTTAATACAAGCACAAACAGCTGGAAGTAAACTGGTTCATGTGAATATTTAAACTATAGACTTTTAGAAATCCACACATAACACAGTACAGTAAAAAAAAAACAAAAAACATGCTTATAGTTCTCCACTGTATTAGAGCAGGAACCAGTGTGTACATAATTTTACTGCTTCTGTTATTAGCATTTTTTTCTATAATATTCATAGTGATGCACCAGGGCTCTTGCACACAGAGAAAGAACACTAGAAGCTGCAAGCATACTCAATTTGTAATGCAAACTTGCCATTTAGAAGTAGCAATTGTATAAGAAAACTAAGTATTACATGCAAATCATTTTAATTTTCTACTTTGTTTTGAGGCTATATTATCGTTTGTTTATTTACTCCATGTATTGTATTCAGAAAAACTCCTGTATTGTTTCCTACTTTGTGAAATATATTTTTATAAATACTTTTCTTGTTATTGCTTTTCTTTCAGGTTTGCCTGGGCACTGCAGAAATGAATCTGCCAGAATAACTTCATAGTTTTTTGAGGAATGTAGTTTCTTCAATATCATTTATTTAGTAGTTGAATACAGACAAAATAAAAAAAGAGAAAAGGAGAATATTTGAAACCATTTTTGACAGTGATTGCAGAATTTTGACAGTGATGGGAGCACAGGAGTTATGAGTGTCTGATTCACTGCACCATGCTGAAAAATAACCTCACATGATTTTTGTTAAAGCATTGCTGGTTAAAACAACTCACCGACTTAAAGCTCCTCAATAACACTTGTTCTGCACACAAAGAATTCCTAACACTTCACACAAAGAATTCCTAACACTTCACCCCCAATTTACCTGCATTTCAGATGGTAACATTGACTTTGCTTTAGCTGCAGCCCCACTTGGCTTAACGACTGTAGTCTGCGGGCAACTAATACAATGATAGCACTTATGATATATATTTTTATACATATTATTTATATATTTTATTGAAATTCATGAAGTATGCAATGAATTTAAGTTACCCTGCATTAGAACAAAAATGCTTTTGAATGACTGAATCTGAAACTTTTGGCCAAACACTGAACTAAACAGTGAAGTCCTCTAAGGGTAGGAAAGAAGCCATCCTGGTCGTTTCAAAGAAGTCAAACGTATTTCTGTAGCTCACTATAAGAAAAACCAAACACGCTCTTACTCGTCACTTGCTCTGGGTGCCAGGGTGTTCTGAGCTGCCATGGCAGATCCAACAGCAGTGTAAACAGCAAAGGGACTGGGAACTGAGCCAGCTTCGGTGTACATCCCATTATTCACATCCCAGCACTGGGCCAGGGAGGGCTCTGTGAACGTGGATCATGGCATTGTCTGGAGCCACACCAGCCTTCAGGGCAGGGCACTCTGAGTTAGAGGTTACACTGGAGTTCAGCAAAGCTCTTTTGTGGGAAAACTCACAAGTGGAAAACCTTCTGATTGCCTTTCTGATTGAAAGTTCCATCTGAGACCACGACAGTACATTCAGTAATAAGATTTCCAGGAAAAAAAATCCCATCACTGGCCTTGTAGGAGAGGCAAAGCATGACAGAAATCTCATCATTGTCAGTCAGAAAGAGATGGGAGTCACTACTGCCGGGCAGAGCTCTAAATTGGACATTGCTACAGCTTTTAAACAGGAATAGCTACAATGCAAAGGAGAGAAAAAGATTTAATTAATTTCTGACCTGTCAATAGAGATGTGCTGTTTCTTGTGCCATTGTGTCCCCACCAAAGGGAAATGATTAATTCTGCAGACTAAGTCTATGTAATTTGAAAATCAAATTCATACCGATACATGTTAGAGGGTTAAATGTCAGTCATCCAATTTTTCAGTACTTCTCCTTTTTTGACAATTAACTCAGTATAGAATGATTGTGGACAACAACAGTAGGGGGATTGGATCATACTGTTCTACATTTCACATCTAGATTTAGACATATTAGCGACACTTTTTAAGCATGTAAAGGTGTAATTCATCTTTTTCAACAACATTTAATTACCAATTGACTCATTGCAAGTGACAAGGAAAATGCATTAAATTAGAATTACTAATACTGATAAATTTGATAAGTAAATACTCAAAATCTTTTACAAGTGCCAAGTGCCTTAGAGTCCCATTGATCCTGGCCTGCCTTCACCTGGCTGTGCCTCACATCATTTGTCAGAACTACTCAAGTAAATCATCCCACCCATGAGAGCTGGAATTCTGTGCAAGGACACAAGGTTCAGCTCAGGCATTTCAGTACGAAAGCACTGTGAAGGGAATGTGTGTACATGTTCATTAAATATAACTGGGATGGCTGAAGGTCCTCAGCATGTCCTGTCCTTTACAGCAGCTGAAAGCAGAGCCTGTTTGTGTGCTCTGACCTTGAAATCAGATCACACAAGCTCATTTAAATACATTTTTTTACCCGGTATCATTACACCTTTTTGTCTGTGATGACTTTGAAATGACTGTGAAATACAGAGGAGAGAAAATGGCTCAAGACTTTCATTTAAATCAGCAGTTCCTGATCACAGGAGAAACATTTAACACTATGGCAACTCCAAATCCCATCAGCTCTGTGGCAGCGCAGCAGTGACAATTCTCAGTCTGGAGAACAGACAGGATGTCTGCAAAATAGTCTGCTTGGAATAACTCTATTTGTACAGCTCTGCTAGAGATGGAGTTGCTGATTTTAATAGAAAGAGAAAAATAAATCAGCTTCACTACATCCGTGCAGTTGCATCTACCTACAAATGTGTGTGTCAATTTTTTTACAGCCTGCATGGTCATGGAATTCCAGAACTGGATAAATGGGTTTAGAAAGCTTCTGCAAGGTCTGTCTGGGTGAGGGAATTTTTGGCAGGTAGCCTTTTCCTATATCTGATTTTCTTGGGATATAATTTCAGTCAGATGGAGTTGTTCGGCTATTTCTCCTTCTTTGCCTGCTCCTCTCTTTACTGTGTCATCTATCCTGAGCTGGAATACTGGGAGTATCATGATAGGAAGTTCATTAAGACCATGCAGCTCTTTTTCAGCTGGTCAGTGTTCAGGGACTAGAAAATGCAGCTCACCCAGGAGAATGGGGTTCACCAAGCTCCTTTCCTCCTCTAGGGAAGACTGAACAGTCTGAGTTAGTCATACAAAAGGACTGTTCCAGTATTTAAATTATGCTGAAAAATCTGAAGCTAATGATGGTGTTTTTTAATTAATAGAAAAATATAAATAATACAAAAAAATATGTTCATTAGCGGCAGACATCCACAAGTGTTTCTGATCAAGAGAAATGAAAAGTTCATCTAAAGTTCATCAGAACTGCAGTGCCAGGAGCCGGGGAATGGCTCCCAGTGGCCAGAGGGCAGGAATGGATGGGGATACTGGGAATTAGGAATTGTTCCCTGGCAGGGTGGGCAGGCCCTGGCACAGGGTGGAATTCCCAGAGCAGCTGTGGCTGCCCCTGGATCCCTGGCAGTGCCCAAGGCCAGGTTGGACACTGGGACACTGGGAGGTGTCCCTGCCATGGCAGGGGTGGGGCTGGATGAGCTCTAAGCCCTCTTCCAAGACGGGCCATTCTGTGATTCAATGTAAAAGATTGCTTTAAAAATTATTTTTTGGATTTGGAAAGTTTTTAGCAGTGGCCGGACGTTTAGTAAATTGAAACTTAGCAAAAAATAAAAATGTAAAAAGTAAAAAGTGTGAGCATTCACTGTTGCTAGAGTTTGCTTTCAGACCACAGCACGTGTCATTAGCAGAAAATGGAAAGCGCTGATGGAGTGAGCAATGAAAGCTTTCTGTGCTCTATCATTCAGATAAGTTGGACTTGTATTATTTCTACATTTGTATACTATTTGTGCAAGATAATATTCTGGCTTTGCAGAAAGTGGAAACTAATTTAACTTGCTGTATAATTCACAGTGATGGGTTTTGTAATCACACTGCAAAATGAGTCTAGCTGCTGTATTATACAAGACTGATACTGGCTTATGTGCTGCAGAACCAGACCCTCTCCAGCTAATGTCACAGTATTCTAAATGAGAAAATATAAAATTCCTGACAATGCTTTTTGTGCAACTGCAACTAAGACATCTTCCAAAATGGCTAATAAAAGCGAGCTGAAGCTCAGAGTTGCTGGCAGAGCCTTGTAAATGTGCTCATTAGCATTGCAACACAACTATCTTTTCTTTTTTGGTTCTTCCTACCATCCCCCCCCACCCGCCCCGACACTGCAAACATTAAACCAATGAAATAAACAACATTAAAATCTCAGCCTTCTCTTCAGAGGGGATATGGAATAACTTGCAAAATTCCCTTTCTTCTCCTTGCACTGTTTCTGGTGCCTGTTTGAAGGAGGTCTGTGAGGCCACAGGCAGAGTGAGGGATGAGTGGAGGTTGCCTGTTTTATTCCATGATTGGAGAAAGCATCCCAAGTGTGGGGGCACTAGTACCCTCCCTGATATTTTTTCTGGGCACTCACAGAATATGAATGAAATCTAATACTGACAGCTGGAATTCCTGTTCATCAGGAGATCCCAGGCCAACCATCTTGTGTAGACTCATGGAATGGATGGGATTGGAAAGGACCTGAAAAGTCATCATTTCTTCCACCCCCTGCCATGGGTGGGACACCTTCCACTATCCCAGGGTACTCCAAGCCCTGTCCAGCCTGGCCTTGGGCACTGCCAGGGATGCCCATCCAGTCTAAATAACTGAGAACACAGAGATTTCTTCCTTTACTCCAGTGCAAATGCTCTGATTTGTGAAGCCTGCAAGAAACAGCCAGAGAGGCAGCAGGCAGACAGCACTGAGAACTGGTGGCAGCAAAATGATGGGTGAAACTGGAGTGGGTTCTCATTTTGTATCTGGGGTCTTTGGGTTGGCCAAGCCTAGCTTTGATTTTTTTTTTTTTTTACCTTCAAAATATTTTACAGAAAAAAAAGTAATTTCCCTGCCTTTCATAAGAGCTTGTTTTTGAATTATAAAACAGGTCTTGTGGTTGGGGGACCTTTTTGTCATTTCTTTCTTTGTTACTGGAATGTTCCCTGATGGCAACACTGACACAGTTCATTCTGCCAAATTTCACAAGCTGGCAGTTTTACCAGTGAATATGAAAACAAAAGATGTGCATTTTTAAACTGAAATATTATTTATATGATTTGGAGCAACAAAGTCAATCGAATCACCTTTAAAATAAACTTCACTTCCACATTTCCTGCCAGAGATGGGATTGCTTTTGGACTCATTTTCAGATACGGATACATCAGTGCTGGGAATGCCTCTTCAGACAATGCTGAGGAATAAGTTTCCCATCTTTTATAGAAGAAGAATGTCATGACTTTAACCCAGGAACACAGAAATAGGGCATTTTACTTAAAATGACATGAACAAGTAGAATTCAGAGCTGAATTCCAAGTGTCTCAGGTGTGAGATAAGGCAGCTGGTTGGAGTTAAGCCCCAGATTATTTTGGCAATCGGTGTGACCTCCTCCTTCACACAGCCCAGGGCTCTGGTGCAGCTCTCAAGCACAGGGTGACTCTGCAGGGCTCCATCCCAGTTCCTGCCATGGCAGGGTGAGGAGGGTGCCCAAGAGCCTGTCCCCTCCAGAGGGACAGGTCTGGTTTTTGTCCCAAAATAGATTTTTACAGCTTCCTGCCAGCTCCTGCAGTGCCAGGTGTGAGCTGGCTGCAGTTGTGGCACCTGGAGTCACCTGTTACACCAAATAAAGGCAAGTTGGGGAAAATGTCATTGCAACACTGAGCAGGAGATACAATTAATCCTTGCAAAAAAAGGTCAAGTATGAATCATCAGATGCTGAGGGTTTTAATGGATATTTCCCAACCCTCTTATATTACATGAAACAGCAGCCATTCATTTTATTGTATATAATGATTCTTCCATAAATAAAAGTAACAGTGGATGTCAAAGGGGTTTTATTTAGACTGGCATAAATGTCTACTGCTTCTCTTTTCATAATTTATGAAAAAAACAAAAAAGGATTTTTTTCAGCCTGTGATTACATAGACCCAGTCCCATATTTGACTAAAACAAAAGTCTCCATTGCTCTCTTTTTTCTGTCCCATCCTCATGAATGCTGTGGCTTAATTAATTAATAAAATTTAGCATTGTGTCTGCTCTTGTCCACGTGGCAATTTGTTTGAGAGCTTTGTAATTCAGAATCTAGGAAGAGGCTGTCCTTTCAGGCAGCCTGCTAATATCAGAGAGGGAGAAGAAGTGTTATCTTACAAACCTGTGATTGCCTTAATAACTATTTTTCAAGTTTTCCCACAGCTTCTGTTTCTGAAAATATTTTATCACTTAAAAATGTATGAAAGGATTAGGTGAGTGGGTTTTTTGCAATCCTAATGTGACACAAACAGAATCTAGTAATTTTGAGAATTGATTTCCCCTTATGCTTCGTGATAGACAAATGAGCACATAAGACTTTTATTGCCAAAACCAACTTACAGTTACAAAGAGAAAGAAAAAAAACATTTAAAATAAAACCAGAGAGATATATTTTCCTAAATTTTCCAAATGATTCTGTCTAGTATTAATTTTAATTTCCAGTCATATTTTCAGTGCTTTTTGTGGACTTTTTTCTGGCTACAAATGCCAGTCAAATACTGTCACTCATAGGAAAATAATATGATAAAGAAAATGCACATTATTGCTGCAAGTGATCCCTTCATTCAAGGAATTTGATGGTGTGATAGCAATTTAGTTTTTGGCAAGGAATTTTGGGAACTGCAGTCCTTGAGATTTGGATGCATCCATTTGTTACAAGCTGTGTAAGGCAGTGCTAAGCCTGGTCCCACCCAGTGCCAGCTGCTCCAGGTCTGAGGGGTAATTTCTCTGTTTCTGTTTTATGTTTCTGATTGCTTTTTAGTTGTAGGTGAAGCACAGAGAGCTCAGTAAGGCACAAAGTCAGATATAATTTAATGCATCCTGATCTATCCTGATTCCTGCTCAGGTAAGTGTGTACCAACAACTTTTATATTTACTAAAAGAATTTCCCTTAAAAGCTGGAATTCAGATTTTGGAAGTGCTGATAAAATACTGTGTTCACAGCACTGGGTGTTACACATAAAACATTCAAGCAAGTTTCTAGAAGTGATGAGGAGCTAATGAGGTGAAAGTGGTACAGATGAAAAAGAGGAAAAAATAAAATAAATTATTGCTGTGAGTAGCTCACCTGCCTCAAAGGGTAGAAATTTCCCCTGTGCAGGGAACCAGAGTGAGATCTGTTCAGCACTTAATTAACACTTAAACCCACAAAATATGGCCCTGTGCACTGCAATGATTTTCTCTGAGGACACGAGCACGGGGAATAAGTTCCAAACTTGCAGCCCATGCTGTTCCTCTGGCAGTCTCATACATCACTGGAACTTTCCTGCCTGCACCCAGTGGCTCCACAGCTCTGCAGTGCAGTGTAAGCTGAAAATGCTCAGAGCTGGACCAGACAGCTGATGAGAATTCAAAAAATGTACAGGAGCTGAAAGTGAGTGAGCAGCTAAAACATAAGGTGCCACTTGTAATCCAACTTCCATGCTGCAATCTGGGGCTGAGTGTAATTGTTTTTAGTGTCTATGCACTGAGCCTCAAATCAGATTGGGAACATACTGATTTGTGGGATGAGGAGTAGAGCAGAAAAAAAAATCATAAACAAGAGGAAAAACTTGAGACAAAGCCACAGACATGATTATGTGTGTGTAGGATGAGAGAGAATGACAAACAAATTATCCAAATTTTGGAAAAGATTCTCCAAACCTGGACGTTTAAATCCCTGACATTCACCCTTTATTAAAAGGACTGATAGGTCAGTTTATACAGTTCTCAAACACTTCTAGTGTTGTGGGATAACTCCTGGAAAATTTGTACACCTACTCAAGTTATTTTCTTCACTGCTCATATCTACAACAAAAACAACTTTATTTTTTTTCTTGATATAAAGGAATCATCATCGCAGTCACATGGTCAGAACCATAATATGTGGCTGACCATGCCTTAAACAGAATTTCATGTTTCAGATTGCCTTTCACCCAGGGGTAAAAGACAATGAAACGTCTCACAGGAGCTCTTTCTAATGGTGCAGTGATTTATCCCTCTGATTTGATGATATTTATACAAATACTTTGTCTATTACAAACTGAAGGAATGGTGTGTGAGGTGGAGGGTTTTTTTTTAAAAAAGGAATCACTCTGACAGGTCCAATTCAGAAGTGAAGAAATAGTTTTCATCCAATCTGGTAGAATTTCACAACAATCAAAGAACATAATATTTTTTTTCTTATTGACTATTTTATAGAACAAATGGATTTCTGCATCACCACTGATTTGCACATGTATTAGGGAGAGAACCACAATGATCCTAATGATCTTATTATTGATACTAAAAGAGAGCTGGATAACTCCAAGTTTTCCCTGAATTCAGAAGTTTAAGCCTGAATTTGGTTGCAGATGAATCCTTCACTGTGGCACACACAGTGTGGACAGCACTGACTGATCAGGGAATTGCATCCCCTGCACAGCTGTCTGCAGGCACTGAGCGTCCCCGAGTCCTGATGCCACAGAACACTCTCATGCTTTCCTTAGAATCAGAGGGAAAATGCATTTTGAGGAAAGCTCCAGAGTCCTGCTTCCCTGCTGGTACAGGTCCTAAGCAAGCCCAAACTTTGTAGTGGCTTCCTTCTGTCCGTGGGGCTGGAATGTCTTTGCAGGGAAAGCAGGGTCAAGGTCTGTGTACGGACACAGGATGCATTCCTGGAAGTCTTTAGTTAGATGTAGCCTGAATGAGTTCAGCTATATCAGAAAAGGTTGTTCTGTGTCCTTGGGGGACCAGAGCAGGACAGTTCTGCTCTCTCACAGTAACACAGAGAACATTCCTTAGTGTAAATAAAGAAGGGCATTAGAACCCAAGCCACAGCAGGTGAAGATTAGAAGTAAAATTTCTAGTCCCTTGCAAAATTAATCCCGCTTGACAGTTAAGAAAAAAGATCTTGTTTTGTAAAAAATATGCATTAAGTTTAAAGCAGATCTGTGGGACTATAAATAACTTGAATTTTTGAGTAGGAATTGTCATTGTAATACATGGATCAATAAAGAGGATTTATATAGTCCCCAAGCAGATAGTTCAGAACAATGGTCAATTCCTCATTACCCTTTACTCTGAGCCTGTCTCATTTTATGTGCTATCCTCTCAAAAAATATTCCTGACTGATGCCTGTGTGCTTTGCTGATGATGTTCCTGTGGAATTTGTTGCATGCCAAACCTTTATGTGGCCAGAAACAAAAAAAATCACCCTCCTGCCAATTCTCCTTTCCCATCTCTACTCTAGTTTCTGACAAGAAGGCAGATGTACTGTCCTGAGCTAAATACCATTTAGTCAGTTATCTTTTTACTTATCACCCCCTTGGTATGGTAGAGATGAACTGTGTGTTCATCATGTGGTTTGTATTATGTTTGAGTCCTGGGTGATACATTATTTTTAAACATACATCAATCATTTAAATGAAAATGTTATGTGCCAAAATAGTGTCCCTTTCAGGAACTGGGGCTGTGTGAACAGATAACTGTGCAAGGAGAGCAGAAGATAAACTTGGTTTAAATGATAAAGTCTCTGGGAAAAAAAAATAGAATGTGACATTCAAGCTGGAAAAATTTTGAAGTCCATCTTGACAGTAAAGAAAGAATAAGGACAATTTGCTTTTCTATTGCCTGAGATTAGTGAACGGTAGAAAGGAAGGGAAAAAGGAGCAAATGATACTGGATTGGTGAGACAAAATGATGGAGGGTAAAAAGCTGCTGCTATTCACAAGAGGTTCCTAAAGCATTAACCTGGTTATTTACCTCCCTACTGGAGCAGAGAAAGAGCACGTTAATAGTTTAATTAATAGTCAGGCTTTAGAGGCTTCAGTATTGCAAGGCCCTGGACCAATTTTTTCTTGGGAGATTGGTTCCATCAAGAGTCAAAGTGAACTGAAGGGGAGCAGTGCACTTCTCTCTAATGTACATTATTATAACTTTCCATTGTGTAGTAGCTAGATGCCTCATTTTTTTTCAGTTACCTGCATAACACCCCAGAGCTGTAACAAAGTGCTGCTTGACACCTTGCACAAATTAAACACCTGAAACTGAGACACTGAAGGAGCTGGGCAGGGCTACACAGAAAGTGCAGTAAAACAGGAACCTTAACCAAAAACCTGTGCATGTCCTGCAAGGCCAGGAGAGATTTCTCCTTTATTTGTGTTAAAGCAGACAAGAGCTGGAACAATCTAACAGAACACGCTATAGCTGGAGAAAGTGTAACAGAAAAATGCAGGTTTTGGATTCCTGTTGTTTGATTACTATTTATTCTGTTAACAGAGTTGGGATGTTGTTCAGCTGAAGTGAACAAGAACCTTCCACTGAGTCTTATCAGTGTGACCTACTGATAATTAATGATTTCTCAATATTCAGATAAGTGAGCTGCCTCATTCCTTAGGAATATTTTGAATGAACCAAGCTGGAATTTCTCAGTTCAAAAATCTGGATATTTTTTGGTCTGCAAATTAGCCCGCATGTCCCTTCACTCCTGAGAGGAGTGCAAAGGAAGTACTGTGTGGGAAAGGTATTTCTGAGTAGTCCAAATGGGGATGGTAGTCTTGAGAGATGAAAAAATGACTCTGGTTTGCTTTTTGTACCAAAGGGATGTTCTGGATAATCAGTTAAAAAGCCTTTGAAATGAACCTTCAAAAATTTTAGAATCATCCCTCCCTCATAAAAGGCCTTTTTCTCCATCACATCAGTGAGATGAAATGAAGATAAAGGTTGCTCTGTTTAAAATTATTTCCTTCTGACATGAGCTTGAATTTGGCTTTTTTTCACTCTCCAGCAATCTCAGCGGAGATCCGTGTGACAGGGGCTGCTGTTCCCCCAAACCCGCTCAGAAATTTTACATTTCAATGACCTGTTTGTATTCCTAGATCTAAGCAGATAAGCAGCGATTTGAGCATGCCCTGAATCTGGAATGCGCCGTCCTGGAGTTAGGGAATAAATGTGCTCATCACGGCTTTGGTGGTGATCCAGAGGGAGCTGTGGCTGGAGGAGAGGATTGGGATGTCAGTGATGCTGAGCTGAGCCCTGCCCTGTGCCCTGGGTCCCTGGGTGGGTGGGAGCTGCTGGGAGCCCTCTCTGGTGTCCAGAGGCACCCACAGCAGGGCCCTGCTTGTCTGCAGGGGCTGCTTTGGCTTGGGGAGCTCTTGGGCAAATGGCCAGGATCGTCTGTCCCCAGCTGGGCTGGGAGGAGAAAACACAGGGAGCCTTCTCTTGGGAAGAGTGCAGGGTGCATCTTGTGGGAGGAAATAGCACGTACTGGGTGATACTGGGAGAAAGCTTGCAGGTTTCCCACTCAAATTCTTCATACCCAGTATGTGTCACAAGCCTGTTACTCTTCCTTTTCATTCCAATGTGTGTGACAGTGCTGAGAGTCATCAGGTGTGTCCCCCCTCCCCTTCTACACACTTCTGTCTCCCCTGGGATTGTCTCTGTCAGTGTGAATTGTCCTAAGACAAGAGCACCGCGTGGGGATTGCAGGAGGAACGCTCTGGGTGCTCAAATAATTAATGTATTCCAGAGATGAGGAACTGTGCTAAATGACTTTGGTGCACCTCAGCCTGCAAAAGGGTATAAAATGTTAGTGGAGCCCGGGCCAGCTGGACAAACTGGTGTCCCAAGGTTGCAGGCAGGTTCTGGGGGGATCCCCTCCTTGGCAGGGACCTCTGCAGGGTACGTCCAGGTCCACCTGGACAGGGGACACTCCCTTAGGGATGGGAGAGTAAAAGCACTCAGATCTCACACAGGGGCTCTGTGCCTGTGTGTCCTGCAAGGCCAAAGGCTGCCAACCTGTGCATTCCCACCCAGACCTGCTTTGAAGAAGAGATGTTACCACCCTCTTCTTCTTTTAGACCTTCTTCTTTTGCAGGCTGCCCTGGCAATATTTCTTCACTCTATCAGCAATAACTCTGATCACAATCTGCCACATAAGCAGTGGCACTTTCTCGTGCCTGAGTGAGAACCTTCTCTGCTCTGCTCTGCTCTGCTCTGTGTGCCAGCTGTGACCCAAATAAGCAGGGGGGCTCTATGGACAATGAGCTTTTTTTGCAACATCATGATCCAGAAGGTTTTAGGTAACAATATTCCACAAACTATCCATCCTGATTCCCAACCATTTCTTCCACCAGTGAGAATCTGCAGTAATTTCAGTGGAGTCATCCAGAGCCAGTGAAAGGAGCTGTCACTGGCTTTGCCTAAAATCCCTCTCCTCAATTTCCACTGCAGGAATCAGGCCCACCTATGGACACCGACCCTGGCAATGTCTGTGTAACAACCCCCATTAGCAATTCTGCTTTCATCTTGTTTGCTATTTCATTTGTCCGGAATGATAAAAGGTCCTAGATATTTCTTTTCCTTCAGTTTTAGGGAAAAGCAGTAGGCCTGAAGGGAATGCAAATGACTTCTGCTTTGCTTTTTGTGTTGATTATGGATAAAAGGATGAGATAATAGTAGTTCCATGAAAGATCGACATTCTTTAAAGGCATGACAGATTATGCATTCTTTGTTGTCTAAATATTTCCTTCTCCCCATTCTCTGTGTTTTGAAAATAACAAAAGTTATCAATCACCTGGAACTGTGCTGATGTTTCCATGACAGTTCAACAATTAGGTCAGTTTGCCAGGGGTCCTGATTAGTCCAATAAAGTCCTTTGTACAATTCTTTCAGACAGAATATTACCCTGTGTTGCCAGCCTAGGAATAAAATAAAATTATTCTGACCACAGGCACTCATTTTCCCATTGATACACAGCACTGGTGCCTTAAATGCCTTTATTGTGTTCTTTTAGGCTTCTCAGGACAAGAGCCCATGACCAGTGGAAGAGCCTTGTGAAGTTTGCTGCATTTTGCCCAGGTAAGCTGTACATCAACATCTAAAATTGCTCCTTCTCCTGAGCTCTTGTAAGCCAAATCTAGGAGTGGAGAGATTAAATAGTCTCAGTTTGTTAGATGGGTTCTTCTACCCACTGTCAATGTGCTCCCAAATCTGCCGTGTGACCCCCACGTTCCCGTGGCCTTGGCTTACATGAGGAAATGCCATCCCCACAGCTGTGATGTGAGTGGAGTTTCTGTCACACTTCTGTTTGTGTGCTCCTGTCCATCCACGTGACATTGCTGAGCTGTGACTTTTCCTAGGAAGGGGCTGGTACCATTGACACGGGAAAAATTTCAGATTCACATTGGACAGCATAATAAATATAGTAAGAAAAATATTGAGAGTAATATAATTTTTTGTGGGGCTGGGTGTTTGACACTCTACAATTAACTTCTTCTCTGGGGATATTTTAAATCAAAAAACTGATGTTTTCATTGATTTCTTTGAAAAATTCTCCATTCCATTAAACTCAAAAATAATAGTGTCCACAGTGGATTAATTACATTTGCCTCATTATTTCTTGACATCCTCCCCACGCTGGAGATTTGTGTGGTTTAGTTCTGTGTTAAGGTGGTACAAGTCTGTGCTGTAGACTAAAGAGCATGAATCATGTGGGAGGGTAGATCCAGGTGATGCTATAGGATAAATGCCCTGATATGCACTGGAAACTGCCCTGGAATTTTAGGTTAATGTTTGCAGAGTGACAGAGCTGGCTTCTATTGAGAAACAGAAGTAAAGGAGGTAGAGGGGCTTAAGAATGGGACATTAAGTAAATGGCTCATTCTTACAGATGCTTTTTGTCAGTGCAGGATTCCAAGGTAAAAAGAAACTTAAAGGTAATTTGAATATTTCCTTGTTATTTTAGTCAAGGGTATAACATAGAAGGGTATAGCACAGAACCCAATATACAACATAAGCAGAACAGACAACTGGGGATGCAAGCATCATAAAGTCACCCTAGGAGTCTGAAAACTCTTCATCCTTACTTTTCTTTCTGCTCAAGCAGGCAGCTTTTGGGCTTTCTTCCTGTCAATTACTATGGCCTTTCCACTTCTCTAAAACACAGAGAAACCTGATGGAGTGTGAAGTTCTCATAAACAACTAGTCTGTGACTATACCCAAAGATAATCAATGCCAAGTAGATTGAAAATATGGTCATCCCCTTTTATTCAGAGGGAGCAGATGATCAACCCACATCATTGCCAGGGAATTCCTGAATACCCTGTTGTTGAACCCTTAGAGATGGAAATGGGACATGCAGAGCACATAGCTCTTCTTAAGGTTCGCATATGCATAAATATAAAGATGAAGTATCATCTACCTACATGCAGCCTATAATTTCCTTCACATTGGTTTGTGAGTATCAGTGCTAATTTTAGTCTTTCTGGGAGTGTGTTGTGTTTTCTATGAACTATAAACAGCAGAGGCTGCCCTTTGAAAGTACCTTGAATTTTCAAACATGTTCCCAGGAGCTGGAGCAATGCCCAAAATTATCTGCTGAAAAATCAGTAGACTTTGCCAAGTGGACGATTATTTTGAGCTTTATGTGTAACCAATATTTTGATATGAATAATATATAGCTACAAATGTTATGTAATGTGGAGATGCTTTCCTTAGTAGATATCACAAAGGCACTGAGGTATCTGTCAATATATTTGATATATCTGAAATATTCTTGCAGATCTGTCCATGGATGTCTTGATCAGATATCTGGTTATGTAATCACCACAATTATCCCAAATTAATGTGCTGAAATTTATAATGTGTTGCACACTTCATTTACATTCTTTAGTCTTACTGGATTAACTCAGATCAGTAATGCTTGTTCTCTCCTGTATTGGTTAAATATTTCTCTTTTGGGTGTACTGTTCAACATCAGCCAAGTACTACATGGTTCAGGATGGACATTGGCACAAAAGCCCCAAATAACCCCTACGCAGGGGATGAATGCTGGACTAATTTGGTGGCTTTTTGCATGAGTGCAGAAAGAAATATGAGGACAAGTGCTGTGGTAGGTACTGGGAAAGTAGAAGGTGGCAGAAAGTATAATGTGACACAGCAGCCTCGTACTTAGTTTTGTGATATTTTCAGACTTCTGGGCACATAGATTTTGAAAATTAAATATTTTTACTGTGTTGACCATTTTAAAGTCAGGACTGTTGTCCATACAATTTTGTCTTCTAGTGCACTAAGCTGCCTGAGATTCTTCTAGCCACTCAATATTAAATATGCAGGCAGCAGCAAAAAAAATTCCTAATATAACACAAGCAAAACCTCTGTAAAACCTCCTTACCCCACTTGCCTCACCTTGAGATGAGTTTTGGAATTGAACTTGATTTTAATGAAATGAAAAATTGAATGTTCACGTTCAGACCACGCTCACCTTTGATATTGTACTTGCTCACCTGAAATTTTTCAGTGTATTCATCTCTTCCTGCAGTCCAACGGAGAGTCCCATATGCATCAGCTGGCTGCCTTGGTAGCAGCTCAGCCCAAGCTAACAATGTTTATCTCAAACATAAAACAATGGCAGAATTCTTCCAGTAATGCAGTATTTTATTTGTTTAATGTCTTGTCATGTTATGCTTGAATGTCAGTTTTCAGTTAGATGAAATGAAAATTATATCCTTAAGCAAACAATGGGGGATTCTGCCAGTGTGACCTTTAGGGTCAATCATCTCATTAGCAGTCAGTTTTTACAACTGCATGCTATTTATATGAGAGGGATTTACAAGCTGTTTCTAAATAACAAATCAAATTGTCCATGAGCCATCATCATCTGATAGAGAAATTCCCCATGGGTAATAGGCTGCTGCTTTCTCAATGGGAAGTTTTGGAAAAATTTAATACAATTTATTTTTTGCCAGCATAACCTTTGTAGGGAACAGTCTCTTTTTTATGATGATGGAAAACTGTGCCACCAGTGCAAACAGCTCCAGATGCACAGTGAAATTCAACAGTCACAAACCACAAGCCTCATTTTAATGAATGCTCACAGGCATCTCTCTCATCTGCTAATTGTTTTCAATCAAACTTAAAATACCACAAATAGAGAGCAGCTCAGTAGTGCGTTTACAGTCTCCATTAACTAACATTTTTTTATTAAATATATTTAAAAAAGCAATAATCTGAGAAGATAGCTTTAGCAAAGGCTTGCATCTCTGCATTTTGAAGGTAGTAGTATTGTTTCAAATAAGCTGTCAGCGGAGCATGGTGTGATATAATAAAGAAATATGTTGTGACATCATACACCCAATGTTTTTGAAGATCAGGAAGGGCAGATTTTTGGTGTGTCTAATGGTAGTGCTTTACACTGACATTTTTCTGTACAAGGGCTGTAGTAACTCTTGCAGGGATCCTTCATTTTGCATGTTTTGCTGTTTCTGCCTTAGTCTTTCATGTATGTCAGTCTTCAATATTAGTCTTCTCATCTCAAGTGTGTTACTTGTTCTGTTTGCAATCCAATTGCTTGTTACTTTCAGAAGTCTTAAGTCATTATGCTGTTGTGTGTTTGAGCTTACCTCACTTCTGTGCACTCTTTTTTAATGCTGTCCTTTAAAAAAAGAAACACAAGAAAAAAACCAACCACACCCCCCTCCCCCCCCCCCCATGGTCTGGTCTTAATTTATCACTTTCCCTTGTTTCCAGACTTCATTTTTGACTAAAAAACACTGGTATCAAGACAAGCTCAAAGAAAAGCTTCTTCTGTAAGTCACTTACAGGCAACTGGTTCTGGAAAAGAAACAGGAAGAAACAGAATACTGTCAGGTACTTAAACACCCCCCACCCCCCAAACTTTCCTACACTTTATTACTTAGTGTGTGAGATTTTGGCAGGTGGAATAGGGGAGACCCATCCCTGATGCTGTAAATTCAAGCAAATTCAATGCTCACTTTGCATAAGAACTAAATGCAATTTGTGAGATCTGCCTTAATTTGTGCCACACAGTCCAGTCAAGTCAGCCAGGCCTTGATAATTTACTTTCTCTATGACCTGAATCAATGCCAGAGTAACTTCCCAAATATAATCAAAACTGATGATTTTTGGGAAATCTGGTGACCGTAACAGATAACACCACCCACAGCAGGCTTGCCTTCTTACCTTATGCTTAAATTCATAGTAAACATACAAAAAACGCCCTGCAAGACATGCAACGTGACATAAAACTATTCTAATTCCTCACACAGCAGGAATGCAAACCCAGTTATTTGCAGAGAGAGCTTTTGTCAGGGTGGTGGCTCTACAAAGGTTATGACTTTTTTTCCAGTTTTCCATGAAAAGATGAATCTGAGTTTAGCCTGGTGAGAAGCCTAAGAGAATATGGAATTTCCTCCTCAAGAAGGGCATGGTCTGTGCCTACCTTCTGATATATTTATCATGGACTAGGAAATTGAACAAATGACCATGTTCCAAGCTGTGGCTACCTTTGGATCCTTGGAAGTGTCCAAGGTCAACCCCTTGGCTTGCCCCTTTCCCTTTGCTGTTGTTTCTGCTTTTTGGGTAATGGGTGTCCTTGATTCTCTAGCTGGGAAGGGATTACTTTGTCTAACTGTCCTGTGAAGAGAACCTACTAACACCTAACATGAAGTTTCAGAGTTACACACCAAGCAGCAGAGAGTCTGAAAAATATAAAAGCTAAACCGAAGACATGAGCTGGACAGGGCTTGGAGCAGCCTGGGACAGTGGAAGGTGTCCCTGCTCATGGCAGGTGACACTGGGTGACCTTTAAGGTTCTTTCCAGGCTGGGCCATTCTGTGGTTCAATGGTTCTGTGATCAATTCTGTACAGCTCGCAGAAAGATTCAATTAAACAAACTGTTACTCAGCCAAAACTCACAATTAGATTTACATTAGGTTTTTTTCCCTTCACATGTCAGAACATTGTCTAAACCCTACAGTTAGAGTTCATGTTAAAGAAGGATCTATATTTAAGGACAGCTGAGAGCTTTTGGAAAAACAGCTCAGGAGAAAAGAGCAAAATAATAATCATAACTTTCAACATGTGCAAATGTCCTCGGAGTTAGGCATTCCACATTCTCCAGTGATAGTATTGTGTACTCCAACTCCATGCTCAGCTCCAGAATCTGCATCTCAATGGAAGACTTCTGCCAGATCCTGGGTATCAGCTACTGACATCACTCTGTCCCACGTGCTTAATTCAAGTCCCTCACAATCACTCGAGTGCTTTTTTTCTGGTTTTTATTTCTGCTCGCCCTGCTCAGCCAATGGCACAGTGCGATGGGATGTTTGGTTACGTGCGTCAGCAGCAGAATTGCAGCTGGGTCTCACTTGAGAACTTTTATTAGAAAGATGATGTATGAAGCAGAAGGAACACAGCTTGACTTTCAGAGCCCAGACTGAGGCTGTTGCTGGAGCAGTTGGAGGAGTTCTTGACATGCAAATTTTGCATGGTTTTGGTACAGAGGCAAATGATGGATGACAAAAACCGTGTCCCAGCATATACACTTTACAGTGAGCAGAGTGATGTGTACACCCAGGGCAAGGAGCTGTGACAGGGACATCAATGTCTACAAACAGCTGAGCTGCAGGAATCCCTGTTGTGGTATTGACAGTGGCTGAAAGGGACGTAATAAGGAGCAATAGTGCGAAATGACCGCATGAAAGGAAACACTTAAATCAAACATTAGGGGAAAAGAATCCTTAACAACTAGAAAATTACACAAGGAAAGTAGCTGCTTTTAGAGATATCTGAAACATCAGCTCTGTGCTGCTCCAAAGTGTGATTTCACTTGACAAGGAGTTATAAAAGTTGCTGATTCTTTACCCATTGTGTCTGTTTAGTCACATTCAGTGATTTTTAGTGACAACGACTTGGTTTTATACCATGTAGTTCTTATCATGGCCACTGACAAGTAACAGAGGGAGAGAATAAGGTGAAGCTTACTGGACTTCGGTTAAAATCAGGAAAATTGGTGTTCTTTAGGGTAATTTGACAGTGTCTTTTGGATTCCTGAAATAATATTCACATTTTAGGCCTAATTTTGTAGTAATCGCAGTAAACTCATCACGTGAAGTAAAGTGCAAAATTCAGCCATATGGCTGCTCTAAGCAGAAGCAAGACATGAAAACTGTGCAGTAGAGAGTTACTGAGACTTGGTGTAAGAGGGTGCAAAAAATCAAGGGGCCTTTTTTTGAGAAGAAACATCTTTCATTAAACTGCTGTTAGTGCTACAGAGCCTCTCTGTAATCCAGCATGGCAGTAGCCTTTATGTCTCTGTCTCATTTTGCCTGTTACGATGGAAAAATGGAAAAAAGTCCAAAGTTTGGAGTAGTATGAACATGCTGAAATGCACAAGAAATAGTGAAAACTGGCACCAGATCCTTTCTACAAGAAACAATGAAGTTTGCATTCAGAGTTCCTTTTCTGTGATGAACTGTGATAATGCTTTTTTTGTTATGGGCAGTCAATACTTGAAACTCATGAACCACAAGACAACCATTTTTATACATCTATTTGTATACATATATTGTATGGTATAGCATTTAAAGTTGCAGTATATTGTGTTTAGCTCAGTTTATTTTAAGACAGATCAATATCACCTGCTGAATGTGAATTTCTTAGTTTCCAAGGCACTTACTAGCATTGTGGTTAAGAAAATAAATGCCCAATCACGATGCATGTTCTTTTTTATCACTTAAGATAATTCCAGTTAAAGCAGCTTATGCACACCTTAAGAAATAGAATGTTAAAAGCATTTAAAGAGGATTTGAGGGTAGAATTACTGAAATTCTGAAATCATCCTTAAAGGCCAAATTATCTACTACATGTTAAACTTTCCAAGGTTTTTTAACTTTCCTCTTAGGTGATCATTTCACATGTGTTCATCAGTCCCAGGGATGAAGTCCCATGTCTTGCCACTTGTAAATCACAAGCATGGATCCATATACAGATCCATGGCTGTTTCACCTTGCAGGGTCTTTCCTGAGTGTGTTTGTCCCTCAAGAAGGGGGATCTGGCTGCCACCCTGCAAAACCCTGCCTGCATTCAGAAAGTCTGGCTGGTGTTGGTTTGTTTTTTTTTCTCCTTTCAAGCATTATTCCTGGTAATAATGACTCTGTTTGCTGAATTCAGCTGCTGGTGGCACCCCTTGTGCAGTCTGGAGCTCTCTGTAAGTGTTTGTGTACCGGTTTGAAAAGCAAAACCAGTGAGACTTCAAGTCAGTAATACAATTTTTAATAGGGAAGAGAAAAAGGAAAAACAAAATACATGCAATAATAAAAAGAATAAAACCACTGACAGAGTCAGAATACAACCTGATGCCCTGTCAGTCAGGGTGCTGGTGCAGTTTTCCTCCAAGGGGTCCAGGGATGATGTGGAAAAAAGCCTGGTTCTTCCTCTGGAATCCAGTGGAAAAAGGCTGCCTTTGGCGTTCTAAACCTCAGTTTTTATCTAGGTAGGAAAGGCTTGGCTCGTCCTCCTGGCTGGAGCATCTCCCAATGGGATGATGTAATCTTATCAGTTCTACAGTAGGACTCAATGGCCCATTAACAGAAGATATTTCCCACAGAGATAAGAATGATCACTCTTATCAGTTATACAGTAGGACTCAATGGCCCATTAACAGAAGATATTTCCCACAGAGATAAGAATGATCACTCTTATCAGTTATACAGTAGGACTCAATGGCCCATTAACAGAAGATACTTCCCACAGAGATAAGAATGATCACTCTTATCAGTTATACAGTAGGACTCAATGGCCCATTAACAGAAGACACTTCCCACAGAGATAAGGGTGATCACTCTTATCAGTTATACAGTAGGACTCAATGGCCCATTAACAGAAGATACTTCCCACAGAGATAAGGATGATCACCCTTCTCAGATGGCAATAGAATATATATCTTGTATTGTAAACCAGGACGGTTTGGAGCACACCAAAATATTTCCATCATGCAGTGGCAGCGGCAGCTCTCAGTTAACTGCAGACCATTTTGGCTCTGCAGGAGCAGTAGGAATAAAGCTGTGTCACTGATTAGACAGGAGCGGGCACATCTCTAGATCAGACTTGCTGAGGAGGAAGGTGCCACTCCAGCCTGTCACTGTGCAGGGCAGGGCAGGACTGTCAGTGGGAGCTGCCAGAGCCCTGCTCTCTCTGGTGCCTGCTCTGTGGAGCAGCACCATTTGTTTGCAGTGCTGCAGCCAGCTCCCAGGCCAGCTGGCTCCTTTCCAAGGCATTTTGAATTACTTTTGGAAGATTGTGTAAGACATTCTGTCTGCTGGTGTATTACCACAGAGATCTTGAGCCAGATCATTCTTTTCAGGAACTTCATTTTACCCTGATTTTTCTATATTTCAGTAAGGGGGACCAGCCCTGAAGCCAATTTGCAAAACCTTCAGAGGAGCTCTTCTAAGAGGAAGAGGAAATGCTCCTGTGGCAGACAGGGACTGTAGGATCCCCATCTCTTGTGGTGTTTGCTGTCTTCTTCCTTTCTTACACCTTCTGGAAATACTTCTTTACTCATTTGATATCTCTTTGTCTTATGATACTGTCAAAATAAATGAAACTAATGAGAGTACTGAAATGCATTGTGGTGAACTTGTTTTTTTTTTTAAACCTGCCCAGCTTCTAGATGGCACTGAGAGCTCTGTGTAGTTTGGGGTTCAGACTTCAATTGCATTCCTTTGCCTGACTTTTTTGCCAAGACTTTTCTCCTCTTTCTTCAGTCTTCCCTTCCCCAAAATATGAATAACAAAACTGACCTTTGTTAATCACTTTATCACTCTGCTAAAAACATAAGTTGAAATGATTTTTTTTCCCCCCCCTTTTTGGTGGGCTTTAAAAAAAAACAACCCAAAACAAACAACCAGAAATTACTACTGAAGCATAAGGGGAGGGTGGGAGGACTGTGACTTTTCAAAGCACTCTTCCTATGCAAGATGCACTAAACAAGATTTTCCTTTTGGGGTTATTCTGATCACTGAGGTTCCTTAGTATTATTTAAAAGAAAGGAGTGTTGTTTCTCTCCTAGCATCTTTCCTTTTTCCTGCAAAAGTAGCAGAACAGAACCTGGATCTGTTTGGTATTGAGCAAGTTCTGGTGTTGGAGGGCTTTTTTTCAGTGCCTTGGTGGGTCATTGTTCAGAAAGATGCCAATGTTGTCTTGCATGGCTGAGAAAAAGAAACAAGAGACTGGATAATTTTTAGCTTCCCCCCACCCCCCCCCCCCAAAAAAAAATATGTAATGTCATAACTCTTTCATTTCCATGTTTTCTAGTTCCTGTTATGTCTAAAAGAATGAGTCAGAGAAATGGAAACAGAGCTGCTGTGAATAATTTAAAAGTGGTCTGAGAATAGCTAACCATTACTTCTGGTGATGCTGCTTGAGATGGTTACACAGTGATATGATTATCAAAAGGACTGTGGGAGACAGAAAAATGGAAAGGATGCATTAAGTCATGTAGTCATTTTTGCTACTGTGGAATTATGCCTTACATTAGTTTTACTAATGGCTTATCTGGCTACCTTTAAAAAGTTTGAGAAAATGGATTTCCAGTATTTCTTTAACATTATTCCTATGCATTTTGCTTACATGAAACGATTTTTTTCTTCTTATTGTTTCATCCTAGAGCTGGTTTGTTCTGTGAAAGACTCTCCAGGTTAAAACAGTGATCACTCCCTTTTCTCTTTCTACAAGTGATGAAAAAAAATCACGCTTCAGATTTGTTGTGTACCAAAAACATCACAACGTATTTTCATGAAAATTACAGCATATCATAAAAGTGAGTGATTTTACTGAATAAACACCTTTACTTTTTTCTTTCTTACCTTTTCTGCCTTGGCTTCATCCTTCCCACCACTGAGAGTAAAGTAGGATCCATAGCCCAGAGATTGGAACTCTTGTTCAGCCAAACAATTTCTCGTTTTCTATGAAAGTAGAATGTCACCATGCTTGTCCCAAATACTGTCTAAATAGCAAAAAGATGAGATTAATTTATCTTTTTTTGTTGTTGTCAGTAATCCTCAACAGCTTGTGTAACCTCAATTCAGTAAAAGTTCGATACCAAGCCTGAGGGTTGGACAGAATTTACTCCTTCATACTTGTTTTAGAAGGCTAATTTAATAAAAAAAAACAATTAAAACAAATTTATTCTAATTTGGTAACTGATTTCACAGTTTCTTTTCAAACTTTGGCTTTACCATAAACCACCAAATTCTGAGGAACCATAAAGATCAAGTTTTATCAGGACAGGAGGATAAGGCTTTCCTGACTGAAATTTCAGAAAATAACTACCACCTCAAAACTAAGCTTTCCTATTTGCTTTTCTCCTGTTAACACTGTTTTCATAAGAGATTTTAATCCTTAACTCTGACAGAGAAAAGGTCTGGGATTAGAGATATAAATGGCTTAGGGATGCAGATAAGCATTGGGAAATCTTTTCTTCTGCGTTGCCTGCCAAAAGAGAACACTGGATATTTCCCATTTGGCTTCCCTTTAATTAGTTGATTTCATTGTAACTACACAATTACCTATCTATTAGTATTGCTTAAGCCCTGCTAATTTTCAGGAAGAGTCTACCTGTGAAGCTGAGTCCCTTTTTTCTGGTTCTGCACTGGGCCCATTTCTCTGGCTCTGAGCTGCTCCACTGCAGAGACATGAGCACGAGGTGACTTTGCCAGGGTGTCCCCAGAACTGTGTTGGCCCGTGTTTGTCACAACACAGTGACAGGAATGTGGTGTCCTGGCTGGCTGAAGGCTGACCTGGAGCATTAAGGAACAGCCAAGACATTTCCTCACCCCTGAGCCACCCCAACACCAGGAACATTTCCTGCACTGGACAAAAATCATTCCTTTCACTCGAGGCTTGAAATTCCCCTGGTTTCATCAGCTCCATGTTTCCATCCAGTGCTGTACTGATCTTTTATCTCCACTCTTGGCTGTTCCAGTTGAAAAAGCAGCTGGGCAGCCTCCCTTTCTGCACAGCCTGTTGAGCCTGTGTCTAATGGGCAAACATGAAACTGGGACGGATGCCTTGGAAATCCTTCTAAGTTTCACTTAGAGGTCGAGTAGTTACAATCTCCTGAAGTGGTCTCTAATTTAACCCCAACAGCTGCTGGTTTTCAGCTGGCTTCTCTCCTTTATCCTCCTCTGGACTATTGTTCCTCATGGGTTCAAGTAAAAGCTTTAAATCTCAGATGGAATTGGCCATTTGTTGTTGCACCTGGATCTTTCAGCAGGATGAAATCTACCTCAGGGAAAGACATCGTCACCTCTCACTAAAGTTTTCTGACATTGTTCTGTACAAGAAACTTCTTCTATTTGGGTTTGACTTCAGCAGGTTTCAATTATAGGAGTTAAAATGTTTCCAGCTTGGATGTTTCTCTGTTTTTTGGGTTGAGAGTAGCAGACAAGACAGGACAAAAGGTTTATAAAGCAGCCCAAAGTGGGCTCTTGGATTTGCCTGTGCTGAGGGACAAATGGCAATTTTTCCTTAGGAAGTACTACGTTTCTTACATGTGAACTGGATATTTTCTCCTATCTTGGTTAGGAGATACCACTGGAATTTTAATATTTGTGTGACTTTTTCTAAATTAAAAATTCTGATAAATACCTTAGGATCTAAACAGGCTTGTGCACATTGAAATGTTCTGCCTAGACAATAATTTTGTAATTAAAATTCTACCCATACCAAAATTTCCATATTTGATTCTAGCAAGCACATAGCTTTTCATCCTCATTTGAGATTTGAGGGGTCAAAGTTTTACACCTTCTAGTGCCTCATTTTCAGTGCTGTGCTGTCAGCTTAATTTAAAGCAAAGTAAACTGATGAAACCATAGATTGAGGGGTCACAGCAAAAAAAGAGAAATCAATATCTTCAATATTCAAGTAGATTTTCATAACTCCCTACAGCCTCTGCTCTCTACTCCTTTCTGCTCCTTCCTTGCTTCCCAAGGAGAACAGATTGTTTATTTTAGGTAGTGTTACAGATGGCAATTCAAGGAATGCAGAGTTTGGCCAAAACTGACCCCCTTGGAGTTCAGGTTTTGTCCAGAAGTGGAGGAAAGGGTCCTTGACTATACCTACAAGCAGTCCCTCAACTTTTTGGGGATGTTTAAGTAATCACCAAGTGCTGGAACCAAGATATTTGGACTTTTGCCTCTTGTTAGCAAACACTTACAGAGCAATTACATTGTTAATGCACATTGAGTCTGTGTTTTTATTTTGAAACCCTTACAAATGTAATCTGAAATACTTGTGCTTTGGCTGGAGGGGGTAGGGAGGAATATATAGTTTTTCCATATCCATGGCAACTCCTATTCTTTTATTACTCATTAAAAAGAAAATTTGCAATTATTTAACCTCTTGTAAAAAATTATTGAAACAAAGATTCTTTATTTTGGACAAAAATATATTCTGCTTATTTAAACATTGAAGTAGTTCTTTCTTTTTAAAATAGAGTAAAAAGCAGAAAATATGGAAGATGAAATACTTTAAAGCAGTATCTTTCTCGTTTCAATTCAGCAGCATTAATATTTAAATGCTGTGTAACTCCCAGTATATTTATTTTTTATGCTGGGGAAGTGAGGCCTATCCCTTTTTTGAGAATCAGTTGTGAACTTTAGTTTGTTTCCAACTGCTATAAAACCCTGCCTTCTCTTATTTTTGATTTTTTTTCCCCCTCTGAGATACATGTCCTAGATATTAACTGCTCTGTATATACCTTTTTCACATTTAAGAGGTGAAACTAATATTGTGCTTCAGCCCTAGCAAGCATTTTATGGAAGGAAAGGAATGTTTCATGTTTTGGGTTTGTTTTCTTTTGTTTGGTTGAGTTTTGGTTTAGTTTGGGTTTTTCTGGGGAGGGACAGGGGGTTGAAAAGAGAAGAAATATGATATATTAGAAAAATAAATCAAACCCTGTTGCAGTCAAGCACCAAAACAAGATTCTTTTTCATGTGGGTTCGAGTACACAAAATATGGAATTAATCATAGCAATGCTTTTTAATCAAATTTAGAAAGAGCAGGAGATGGAAGGGACAATGTTAGTTGTAGTCTCTGTTATCACCAGGAGTCACTTGCAGGGGTATGTATGAATTTGGAATAACCTGGGTTTATGGTTTGCAGCAGTGTCCTCAGGATAACAAAGCTGCTCCAAGCTGCCTTTCCTGGTGACCAGTCTCCAGGCTGGGCTAAGAGGTTTAATTTCCATCAGCTTTGCCACATTTTCCATGAACAGTGATTCCAAAAGATTGCTCAGGCACTGCTCCACCTCTGGGAGATGTGACTGATCTCACCCTGGGAGCTGCTGGAGGAATGACATTCCTCCATGGAATGTCATGGACGTGACTCCAGAGAATGGCATTTGCTGTACTACACACTGTGCTTTTCATCTGAAGGGAAGGGATGGGTGATGCAGAACAGGTGCTTTGAGAAAAGAAAATACAAATTTCTTCTGTTTAATGGATTCCTGTCTTCTATCAGACAGGGGTGGCTGGGCTGAGCCTACACAGGTTAAAGGGTTCACTCTTACCTGGGATTCTTTTGTAAGGTGTTGTAAGCAACAGTGCCATTCTACCTTTTTTTTTTTTTTAATAAGAAAACATAGGTTTTTGTGGTTTTTTTGCAAACTGAACAATTTTGACAGAAACATTTGGGTTTTGCCTAATTTTCCTTCTGCTCTATTGGTTTGGAGCGACTGCTGATGGAAGCCTCCTGGAGGAAAGGAGAATCAGCTGCTCAGGGAGCTGCTGTGCAGGCACTCTGGGTGAAGGGAAGGTTCAAGGGGCTGCAGGTGGGGTGGGAATGGTGCCACTGGAGTTGGTCATGAGAGAGGGGAACCCAGGCAGCTGCAGGTGGATGCAGAGGGTCAGGAACAAGCTGAGGCAGTCTTCAAATGAGCAGCTCCAAGCCAGCAAGGGGCACCTAGCCTGGAAGGATTCAGGAGGTAAGGAAATATTCAATTTAATATCAATTTAATAGTGAAAAAAAGAGTGCTGTCACAGTTGCTTTAATATTTGATGAAGCTGGTTTTGGAGCTTTGCTGTCCTTTCTATTGTGTCAGGGGCTTTTGTATCATCCAAGTTGCTGTTTTTAGGCTCATTGTTGGAAGGTATCTGAGAGAGGGGGCTGGAGACTGTGAGGTGTGCATTTTTATAAATGTCTATCCACTTGCACAAGTTTTGACAGCTGAGACCTGTGGACTAGAATTTACACGTGGTTTGGAATAAAGATTGGAGCAGTTGCAGCCTTGTTAGGTTCTGTTTACATGTTCCATAAGGAGAGGTTGTGTGACCCGTACTTTGATTTGTTCTTTATACAATTAGTTGTGTGGTGGATTAGAATCATTGGGGTTCAAAGAGCCAGCCGTGACTATTCTTCCCAAACACCAGTATTTGGTGCAGGGGGAGGGGAGGAGAGCTCTTTATTTCAGAACCTCTGAAGTTCTTGAAGTGCAGGATATTTTCTTTGGGTCAATTGATTATTGACATCAGAAATTCCAGTTTCTCAGATGGGGAACTGGAACAAGGCCTGCTTGGTGAGAACAAAGGCTGTTCTATTACAGTGGATTATTACACTTGCAAACCTAATTATCCCCTCTGGGACTCAGCACAGGCCTAATGCTGCTTGGATTATGGAGGCAGGTTCTTACTTTCAACTCTGTTCAATAGATTTCTGACAAGTCGGGTCTTACAGATGATTAAATTTCAGTACAATGATTAGAGATTTTTCTGCAAAGGAATCACTGGAATTTTTGGAGGTTGGAAAACTACTCTTCTCTTTCACTCTGAGGTTTTCTTGGGCTTCCCCCCGCCCCTTTTCTTTTTATTCAGAGGAAGAAAATAGGATTTTCTTTTCAAGCAGAGCTATCCTTCAGGTCTGGCATGAGAGAAGTGATTGATGCCTGGGTAACTACAAACTTTCTAAGGCTTATGGTTGAGGAATTAAATTGTCATAAATAAGTGGTAGCTGAGCAATATTATTGCCATATCTAGAATTAGCTTGGTGAGCAGCTGAATGTCACTGAGTGTGTCCCCAAGGCTGTCAGTGCAGGTGCAACAGGGTGTGGATGGGCTCTGGAGCTCCAGTGATAAAGTCACTTCATCCAGCTTTAGGTGTTTGCATTAGCTGATTGCTATTAAAGCTTCTAAAAGATGAAAGTGTACCTAATGTCCCAGAAGAGGACAATAAATTAGAAAGAAAAATTGAAATCTAAATCCTAAGCCTTAAAATTTTACTTCTGAAGTATTAACAGTGTAAGCATCTGTCCTTTTTCCGGGCTCTACTTGCCAATAAAGGCATATTTTTTTATTACCCTAAGTCTAGCTACATATCAAAATTATCATGATTTTTAATATACTTTGCACTTATGTTACCTCATTCTTGTAATGAAGGTAGGAACACTTGCAGTTAAACCTGCAAACACCAATTCTAAAAAAAATTGTGAGGGTTTGTCTTGCAGAATTGCAAGATACTTAAAACCATTGCGCAGAAACCTTTCTTGTGGGCTTTCTTAGGTAGATTTCTGTGTATCTTTTTGTCCTTTAAGAAGGCTTTTAATAATTTGTCAGCCTATCCTATTTTCTCTGAAATGTAAATTACTGTCATTTATTTGAGAATGACATCTAAAAAAAAAAAAAAAAAAAAAAAAAGAAAGTGGCCAGTAGATTAAGGAGTGGTTGGGAGGAGGAGGTAAATGAGGTGGCTGGGTTTTTTTAAAGCCTTTTTTTCTGCATGAAACTAGACTAAAATATCTTTCCTTAAATTTGTGATGCTGTCCATGAGCTACGTGTTTTCTACACTGAAAGATGAAAAAAGCTCCACAGCCTTACAAACATCTACTAGATAGTCACTTTTTATTTTTTTTTTGCCTGTAAATAAATAATTCAGGCAATAGTTTACTGAACAGTAAGAACTCATTATACATAAAACTGATTAAAAAATTGAGTTGAAATATCATACATTAATAAGATAATTTTTACTGTAGTTTGGTGCTGCTAAGAATCTAGTGAACAGTATAGTGTGGATGTTATAAATATGTAGTCTGTCCACAAACGTTGGTTGTCCGAGCGTCTTGTGTTCTCTGTGGGGTTGTTTATTGAAAAATCACTGCTGGTAGGGAAAGAAACACCCAGGAAAATAGCTGAGAGTTCTGACTGCACTGCACCTGATAACTTCTCAGTGCCTATGGACTATTGGCAGAACTGAATGATTTAGGAAAGGGCTTTATACACAACAACATGAAAAGGATCTTTGGATCCTTAGGAGCCTTCTGAAAATAAAAAGCAAACCAATCTAAGGACAATGCAAACAAACTCCAACCAAGCTGACTTTTCTTCTTCTTCCATGAAGAGCTCTGGGTGGCCTCCTGTGTGTGTCCTCTATCCCTGTTTGGTGTTCACCCACGTCAGAATCCCAAAAATCTCTCCATTTCTGTTCTAGATAAAGAAAACTACCTGATATTTTACCTTCTGCTTACTGGTAGTGATCTGATGAGTGAAACTCAAAACTGATTCTTTCAGAGAAACATTTTCAGATATTTTTGAAGGCTTGTATAGGAGGGAAGGCTCCTCTTGGCATGGAGGTGTAAGGAAGTAGAGGAGACCAAGGTTTGCAATAACTTTTATTGGCCCAGCTGTGAGTGCTGGTAAAGGTAGATGAATTTTAGAGCACATAAGCCCTTCTGAGAGTCTGAAATAGAAACAGGGGGTTTCAAAGCTAAATGCAGGTGAAGAGAGATTGCTGAGTTTGCCTGAGCTTTACAGAAAATATTCCATAGGTAGGATCCCTACTGGATGGTAGCCTCGATGCTCCAGTGCACAGCAAGAGATTGGACTCCAGAGCTGGTATCTGTTACATTTGTTCCTCAAAAGAAACAAAGAAAGGTTTAATTTCTGTTTTGATGTGGAGCAAGAAAATATCTGCAGGGTTGTTTTTCAGACTCTTACCGTTAATAGTCATGTTACATTATTTTTCCTCATGAGAGTTTATATAACTCAGACTAAAATAACTTGCACTGAATCTGTTCCTGTAAAACTGTTTAGTGTTTGGACTTCATCTTTTGTTTCTGTGACTGTTTTTTGTGTTTAAGATCAGAATGAATGCATTCACACTGCAGAAAGACTTTTTGGAAAATATATTGTTGAAGTATGTCTCAAACCAGTTCTTAATTATTATTTCATGGTTTTTAATCTAGTAATTTATTGCTTCTTAGGTAATGATGGTACTTAAAAGAAATTACTTTGTTTACTTATAAATTAAAATTCTCAGTTGTTCAGTCATAGGCTACTTCCTCTGAAATGCAATGTAGTGATAATTTGCTATAAAATAGAAGGACCAAAGGGAAAATAAAATTAAAACAAGAACAAAAACCCCAGCAAAACCAAAACTCGGTGATTTCGTAGCTAAATACGGAACAAACAGAAAGGTCTGGCCCTTCTGTGTGTCATGTTCTCCCTGTGGTGAACATAATGGGAGATCAGCCCAAAGCCTGTCAGTGTTTAAATCATGCTTTAAGAGAACACTGGAATACTGCCTTGAGTATTTCATCCAAGCAAGGGCTGAATTGCAGTATTTACCTTTTCTGTGCTGTGGCTTGCCAGAGAATTTTGCACTTTGTCCTTGCATAAAGTGATGGTGATGCCAGTGCTAAGCCATGCAGAGTTGGGACTGGATTTAGAGGAGATATCTGGCTCTGACCTAAGACCTGTGTCTCCTGCTGCTGCTCTCTGATATTTGCCTTTGGAAGCATCAATTCTGTTGGAGGAGCAGCAGCACTGAGTGTGTCTGATGAGAATCTGCTTTTGTCTCAAACAGGTGAAGAAGTGGAAACTTTGGGTGAAATGTTCAGCAGGTATGGTTTGATGGATCTGTTTTTTTCCATCACCTGAGGTTTTCTGCGTTGTCTCCAGGGAAGAGAAATTGATGGAATTCTCTAAAATCAGCTGAAGGCTTGATTCATGGATTTTACTGACTTGGGTTATTATCCATTCCCTTATAGGAAATGATTTTGTTCAGTTTAGCAGATTTCCATGCAGGTACCTGTCTGAGTCTTGCCAGTTTTGAACCTCCGTGCTTATTTGGTCATTTTGCCTGAGGTGTTCAGCAGCTCAGAATGTCAGAGATACAAAACCCCTTTAACTGGGGATGATGTGTCTTTGAAAGCTGCTCTGCTCCCTTCCTTCTTCAGCTGCATATAAAACATTCCACAGATGATGTAGTGCCTCATTTCAGTGTTTGTGAGCCAGACTGGAGCTCACCTGTTTAAAAGGTGGTCCCCTCTTAGGATGTTAGCAATATTTTCTAAATAATTGTAGTTGTTAAAGTGCAAGTACAATGTAATTAAGTAGAAATGTCACTTTACAGCATAGAATTTAACACAGAGGCAAAGCTTGCTCTCTGAAAAGAGCAGAGAGCATGAAATGCAGAGCTATTTAATTCAGTAGGAAAGGTTTACAACCCTCCCACTTTGAAATACAGAACAAAACTGTATTATTGGAATGGTAATACACAATACTTCTTAAAGCCAGAGGTGTCTAACCTTCTTTAAATATTCTTCAGAAGCAATCAGATGGCAAACACACATTTTCACAAAAGCGGTTTCTTCCACAAAGCAAGCAAGCTTTATAAAGCTGCTAAGCCTTATAAAATCTGTTATTACTTGTGTCCTTTATACTCTAGGTGTTTTAGCTTTTAAAGTGATATTATCAGTTTAATTAAAAACTTATCAAAGCCTGCCTCTCACGCAGAAGCAATTCAGAAATTCAAAACACAAACATCTTGCTGTGTAAATTAGATGCTAGAATCATATCAAACTTCAGGTATGTTAATTATTTCAGAAAAAATAAATCTCCCAGGCATTTAATGAACTAGATAACTAGAGTACCTTGTTGTTAAAGCTGGAAATGTCTTTGACCTCAGAGGGGATGGAAGCAGGTAATCCCTTTGGTGCAAGTGGGCTTTGATTTTTGTACTTAACTGTGTCTAGTAGCCTAAATCTTTTTCATGGAAGGTGAGATTAATTATGGGCTGACATGACAAAAAGGCCACTGAGGCCTTCATAAACATTCATCAACATTTAGAAGACTTTGGATCAGGTTTTCTGTTAAGGCCTGAGCTTCTTTAACTCCATTTGTGAAAGAACATACTTTTGTCGTTGGGGTTAGATTGAGCACCAGAAATAGCACACTTTTTTTCCTGTGCGTGTAATGAATGAAAAGTAAGATCATCTTATATCTATACTACTTATGTTCCCTTAATAAGGTTATGACTGAATGTTAAAAAATCAGTCCTTGTGGGGTGGGGTTTTTTTTTGGTATTTTAAATTTTTTTTCTTTTTAATTTTCCTTGAAGACCTTGTATTGTTTGGATGAGTGCTGCAGCATGGGCTGATGGAGTCAACTGGGCCATCTATCCCAGGGTGTACTTGCAGCAGAGTAGAGTCAGGCATTTTACTGACAGGTGATCATTAACTCAACTATTTAAAAAGAAAAAAAAAAAAAGTCTGTTTTGGGTAAGACTGTCACTGTTATGTGGTGCTGCCAGGTCTCACTAGGTGTAGGGTGAAAAATGCATTTTTTTCTGTAAATTCTGGCATTCCAAACCATGTCAGGCCCTTGACAAGTGTCTGAAAGGCTCTTCTAGGGTCATTATGGCCTGGGTAGAACCTTAGTGTGCTGAAACTTGTGGGAACAAAAGTCCTGTCTGGAACTTCCTAAACAATAAAATCAGCTTTCACATGTTGCCCCTTTTAAGTAAGTTGTTAATAATGGGGTGACGGACATACATGTTTGTTTTGGCAAGTCTGTTTTCAGGAGACTAAAGTCATCCCAAGCCTTGCTTTAGCTTACCCTATACAGGAATCCTGATTATTGTTATTTATTGTGGCAAATTACCCAGACCATGTCACCAAGTACATATTGAAACCTTTCTCTCTTCATTACATGGCTTCATAGTTCAGAGTAAATAGGCATAATATGATTTTAATAACTGAAGTTTACACCTTAGGCTGTACTTCTTTAGACTCAACTGGATTATTTATTAAAGACATAGTGTAAATAATGTGCATATTTTATGTTTAGAGTCCATTCAACAGCCTGTATATACAGGAATGTAGTTTTTCAGAGAAGACTCTTGGTGTAAATTTCCATAGGTTCAGTGACTCATGGAATAACAGGTGTACCTCAGCTGAAGATGTCTGGTTTTGGTTTGGATTTTTTTTTTAATTTATTTTTTGTTTTGTTTTTCTTTTTGTCATTTGTATGTTTTTTGGGGTTTATAGGTTTTCTTGGGAAGCTGGTAGGTGAAACTGAAGTCTTGCCTGGTTTAATATAAGAATGGAGTGTTTAGAAATCTAAACACAGGATGTATGGAATCACTGAGTTGTTTTAAATTTTGTGTTGTTTTGGAAAATTAAGGGTATTGTGGGTTTTTTGACATTTTAAGATTATTGATTTCTCATCACCCAATTGTAGGCAATTATATGAGCAGGTGGAAACAATGTAGGGGGTTTCTGTAGTATCAATGAACTAAGTGTATGTTACATATCTCTCTGCTTTCAAGATATTTCAGTTTTTAGCAGTTTAAAGTAAATCTAATCCCAGAGTAGACTGAAAGTTTACTGCTGTGTTTTTTGGGGTGTGTTAGGTGTTATTTTTTGTAGTTTTTTTAAATACCTTTGATGTGTAACAAATTACTAATTCACTTTCAAAATAATCTCCTATTTGCAAATCCTAGCTAATTTTCTGATTAAATATTTCTGTTAATACCAACTTTAGATAACAGGATTGGAGTTGGCATGTCCAGAATCCTCTGGGGGCTGTGGTTGCTGCTGGAGATGTGTTGGGAACCTAAAAACAAGTTGTTTCACAGCTGAATTGTCTGGGTTTCAGCTGTACACCAGGCAGGCTGAGTGGAGCTGAATTTCTTGGGGGATTTAAAGCCTTTAGGTAATTTCATGCACAGCTCAGACCTCACAGCAAGCTGGGAGGGTGGCAGGAGGGTCTTGTAGAATGGGTTGTCAGGGCATACAATTCCATGGTATAAAAAGGAAATACTGAGCAGATGATTATTAGGATGGAATAATTTGCCTGGGTCTAAGGCAGAACTGTTTTTCTTCTGCCATTCCTAGGAAATCCTAAGAATCAGAGGAAAACAATTGATACCAGAGGTGCTGCAATGCCTTAAGTTTCTTTAACTTGTGCATTCTCAGTGTTTTTTCACCAACTCGGTCCCCTTGCCAGCCTAATTGTAAACTTTCACAGGGTACATTATTCTGGGCAATTTTGATATTGCTGATGAAAATCCAAACGCTTTCAGGTTGGTTACAAAGGGTAGCTCCTAGCTGATATCCTCGCACTCGCTTCCATTGTTGTTGTTCTAAAAGTGTGCTTTCTTTTGCTGTGTGTTGTTTTAAAAGGAGCATGTGGTGTACTCTTGACTTGAATGGATGGTGGAGGAAGAAGAAGAAAGGATTTTCCTAATGGTTCAACAAGAGCACTTGGTAAATAATTTATCATCATCAAGTGCCAGCTTTATCTGAAAGCTGACAGATCTTTCTTTTATGATTCAGTGGTGTCTGTAGTGACCTGCTGTACACGCTGCCCATCAGTGTTTTAAATCTGTTCTGGTGTTATCCCAACCCCTGTTACACTGATCCACTCCTTTTTATGCTTTATAAAGCATTTAGTGATATTTATGAGGTCTGTGTAGCAAATGTAAGAGTAAGTATTTTAAGGATCATTAATATTTTAAGTACAGAAATACAACTTCTGAATTCACGTGTGTGGCAGACGTCTTTTTTATGAGAACTGTAAGAAGGTGATTTTGCTTATTGATTGACATTATCAGGCAGTCAGGCAGACACTCCAGCAGGTGGAATCACCTTTTTGTGTTGATGTCTGCCAGAAGTTAACAGCAAATGTAATGCCCTTTCTGCCAGGGAGAGCTAATGTGCACAGAGGTAATGGGTTCTAAAAATGCTGCAAACCTTAATGGTGTGAGATCAATATTCTTGCTGCTATGGGTAAAATGCTACTGCATATATTATTAAGACCTTCTTCAAAATTGAATTACTTGAAGCACTTTTGGACTGTTGGAGGATTCAGTATTTATCTTCACAATAAAATACTAATGGACCCGTGTTTGGGGAGATAATGTTAGTATTTTTCCTCTTGCTTAGAAATATGAAAACTTATTCTTTAAATGTAGAGAGGAGCACAGCGATGCCCACAAATCTATCAGTTTCCTTGCTACTGGGTAATGTTTGAGACTGGGGGAAAGTTAAATTAGCTGGTAAAGGAGCTAGACAATTTTCCAAGGATTACATATCTGCCTGCATGTATTTTTCCCTCCTGGAAAGGGAATGAGCAGGAGAACCCTGGTTTGTTCTTCCAGCAGAATGCTCATAACCTCAGTAGCAAGGGGACAGGTCCCCAGCGAGGCCTCAGGAGTGCTGCAGGATGCTGGAGACCTTGGATATTTTCCAAGCCCCAGTGTTTAAATATTAATGCGTGTGTGTGACTCTGAGGTTACGTGTGTTAAGTGCAAAGCATACAATAGCTCCTTGCAGTGAATCTTTTTAAAAAATTTCTTATCTCAAGAATGTTCTTGTGTGTTCTGCAAATTATCCTGTCAAGATTTAATCTGGCTCACAGTACCTGCTCTCATTTAACTATTTGTTTGGAACTGGTGTTCAGACAGCTTCTGGGAGAAGAGTTTTGCCTTCCTGATGGTTTCCCTGAGGCAGCCAGGGGAAGCCAGTTAAAGTGAAAAATGAGGTTCTTGACTAGCTAGACGATCATTGGTTAAACATACTTGGTCAAAAAAAACAAAAAAAAAAAAAAAAGAAAAAAAGGAGGAGGTGGCTTAACTATTTCAACAAGAAATAAACAGAACTGGCTTTGACTCTGGTTGAACTGAGTTACCACTGAAACCTATTACAAATCCGTAAATATTAATTGCAATGAAAAAGCTACTTCTTGGTGTTCGGTTTTGATTTTCAGACCAGTAAAGCAACTGCATTTACATTGAAACATTTCACACAGTCCCCTGATGGGTTTTCCCAGTTGCAGAAGGCAGGAAATGCTGAGAGGAGCTGTGCCATGATTGCAGCTTTATTGCCTGGTTCCTGTGCTGGGGCTTTGCCCTTCTCCCAGCACTGTGGGGCTTTTTCCCTGTGAGAAATGTGAGAGAGAGATCCAGCTCCAGCATGCTCAGCCTAGCACATGGAAAATGAAATATTGTGGCATAAGCACACAGTCTACTTTCTACTCCTGGACAGATGGGCAAAATCATAATTCCCCAGAGCCTGAGCTGTGTGACTCTGTGTTAGATCACTTGTCACAGTGAATGTATTCAGCGTTCCATAACATTGGCATATTCTAACAGGAGCAAGTAGCAGTGTGCTCACTAATCCTCCCCAAACCTTTCAAACTCTGTCTTTACTGTAGGGGTTTGCTCAAACACGGGAACAAACGTGACTTTGATGTGGACTGCTGGGAACAAAATAGAGCTTATGAAAAATGAGGTATAAATATTGTCATAAGGTGAGCAGCACGTGGAGTTCATCCTGCTCAAAGCCATGTTTGGCATAGATCTACTAGATCTTCTGCCAGCTATTTTTCTTCTTATGCTTCCCCTTCCAGTGCCAGTTGGAAAAATACAAAAACTCTACTCATTTTCTCAAGAGAAAAGGAAATAAATTTTCCTGTGTTTGTGTATATGCGTGCACCCACATACATATGTGTGTGTATATACATATATATAAAAAACCTGTATGTGTATCCGTAGATGTTAAAATGTCTTTTTCCATGTAATAGGGAAAAAGTTTTAGTAAAAATAGGAGACAAAAAAGGTAGGGGGGGAAAAAAAACAGATTTGGAGCAACTGAGGCATAACATGAAAAATATGACAATTTTATTGTTTTTTACTCTTGTTTTTCTATCTGCATAAGGTATCTTGTAAATTATTTGCTAATTTAAAGTATGATGTTTATAAGAGATAATTCATGGTTAAGTTAGTTCCTGCAGTGTTCAGGCAGGAGAAGAAAGGAACCATATTGGAAAAATCTTGAAATTAGTCCAGTATCCCTGTTTATCTCTTCTTTAAATATATGTGCTTGTAAATGCATAAAAATGCAGTTAATACTGAACTGTAATATGCACCCATGTTTTATTGCTAATAAGTTTAAATCATTGCAATGCAGTAGGAACTCATTCTTGTTCAGCATTTCAGTGGGACATTTTTATAGTAATCTTTATTTACTTTAATTTTTTTTAAAAAATATTGCTTTTTCTGCCATGGAGCAGTAAGAGTGTCACAATCCCAGACATTGTCAGCAGTTCTTTAGATGCAGGGACCTCTGTTCTCTGCTGGAGAATCAGAAGTTGTGCAGAACATTCCTGCCTTGCATGAGCTACCCTTTTGCAGAGTCCCAGTCTCTTCTAAGAGGTGAGGAACTGCAAATAAGGATGGGTTTTCAGAAAGCTCCACTCATCTGATGGGCATGTGAATATATTTGTAATTATAACGAGTCTAAATCTATGACTTAAGTCTGAGAGGCAAATGACAGAGTTTCTGATAAAGAGGACTTAACTGTGACTGCAGGATATGTGATGCTATGATGCAAATGGGAAAGTGTTACAGAATGCTTCATTTTCTAAATTAAGGAATATTTTGGGGTGTTGTTGACAGGTGTATCCGACCAGGTTCCTCTGGAGTTGCATCCAAGCAGGTTTAGCAGCTGTGTCTGTGTTGATAACAAGCAAACATGGATTACAGTGTAGAAAAATGTTGGAACTGTATCTTCAGTCAACATTTTGTAGGATGGCTTCTTTTCATATTTTGAGTGTAAAATACTTCAAGGTGATAATTCACTGTTCTCTCTGTAGCTTTAGATCAGGTCCTTGTAGCTAAGATGAGTAAGCACAGTAAATCTGCTCACCTAAGGACCAGTTTCACTGTCCTTCAAGCTGCATTTACCTCAAGCTATTGGCAATCTCAAAGGCTCTGTAGGGAGACTGGGCTAAAAATCCTGGACCATGCAATGGACTCCTCAGTGTGGCTGTGCTGACACCAGCTCTTGTTACATGTGTACACACACACACACACACCCTGAATAGCCCTGAATTGCTTTTTATGGTCACTTAATTAAAATCTCACAATTTTAAAATATATGTGCTCTCTGCCATCAGAGTCCCATAGATAGGGACACACCATTCCAGCCCTGGGGTTCCAGCCCAGCAAGGAGCTGGAGCTGCTGGAGAGAGCCCAGAGGAGGCAGCAGGATGAGCAGAGGATGGAGCAGCTGTGCTGGGAGGAAAGGCTGGCAGAGCTGGCATTGTTCACCTGCACAGGAGAAGCTTTGGGCTGAGCTCAGGGTGGCCTTGCAGGGCCTGAAGGAGCTGCAGGAAAGATGGACAGAGACAATTGGCAAGGGCTGGAGGGACAGGAGCCAGGGAATGGCTCCCAGTGCCAGAGGGCAGGAATGGATGGGATACTGGGAATTAGCAATTGTTCCCTGGCAGGGTGCTATGGGTAAGGACACCTTCCCCTGTCCCAGGCTGCTCCAGCCCCAGTGTCCAACCTGGCCTTGGGCACTGCCAGGGATCCAGGGGCAGCCACAGCTGCTCTGGGAATTCCACCCTGTGCCAGGGCCTGCCCACCCTGTTCTTCAATGGTTTTGCAGCTTGTTATCTTAGGCTTTTATTTTTTTTTTTTTTTCTTTTCTGGGAGTTAAATTGGTACTTAGAAGTATTTGACCATTTGTCTGTTTTGTTGGAAGTTAGATGCTTTTTTCCTTTTTTTTGTTGACATCTGCACTTTAAACACGTTTTGATATGAATGTGTGAATAATAGAAAACGTGATTTCTCTTATGTAGTGGCACTTTATCTGCAGAAAACTGTTTAGTTTTCCTTGAATTTTTAACCCTGCAACAAAGGCAAATGGTGGCTGCCTTTGTTATAAGTCTGTTTAAGTTGTAAATTCCCAAATTCTGAAAATTGCTACTATTGCCTTGTTTTTGTGTAGATACAACTTTCCTTCTTGAAGTGGTTTTCTGTGGGTGAGCTGTAAAGGCATATTTGTGCTGAGGTCACTGGCTGATGATAGACGTACACTTAGTTTTTCCACACACTTGCAGATGCTTTGTGTATAGGTAAAACTTTCAGAAGGTGGGGTTTAATTCTGGCGAATAGATGGGACCAAAATCTTTTCCTATAAAGGATGTGATTGCTTTCAGTTCACCCCTCTGTGCTGATTCTAATGCAGCTCTGCAGAGCAGGGTCTTCTCTCCTTGTGTTGTTTTGGAGGAGAATTTGCATTAAGTGAGTCAGTCCTACATAATGGACACTTTGAGTGCTTACAAAGCCATAACTACTATATTCCTGGTGTTTCAGCACCAAAACATTTGAGAGAAAGGATTTGTGTCAGCCACCTGGAGGTTTTTTTGTCCTCCTGAGTGCTGTCTTCCCTTGCTCTAGGCACAAGTAGCTGGCATGCAGGGAAGAACCTCCTTTATAATTTCAAGGTGATGGTTGTAAATCAAGCGTTATTCCTTACATTTAGCTTGCCCTACAGGACAGAGAGCAGCCACGGATTCGAAAATGGATGGAACTGTGTGTAAACAGGCGGTGCAGAACAACTGATTTCACCTTCACAGAACAAGTTATAAATTTTGTTGCAGTTGATACAGAGAATTCTGCTGAAACTTATTACTTTTGAGGCACCTCAGAAAGGTGTTCAGGATCTGACTATTCAAAAAATTGCTTGTTGCCAGAATAACACGTTGCATTTTGTCTTTGACTTTTATGTGCAATAGCCAGTAAAGTGCAACACTGATTTTGAAAATATACTTTATATTTACCTCAGAAGTTGCATTAAAATGATCTTGATTTCTATCACATATACTGGACATGTATTTTATGTGTGTAATAGCATTATTTGGACTTTCCTAGGGGTGTCATGATGTGTTACACTGGGGGATTCAAAATGCAATGTTCAGGAAACTGAAGGTAAATAAAAAACACTAATACAATTGGGGTAAATACAAAACATTAATGAGGGTGTACTGCTGAATTCATATAGCAACTTGTTTTAGTAAAATTTCTTATGATATGTGCAAAAATAAACTTTCCTCTGCAACAGGAGTTTGGAAACTTACATTCAAAAATTACTTGCTATTGAAAACTCTTAGGCAGCTTTTATACAGAATTAAATGGATATAATTCATAGCAATATAATGCTATTCAGGTTTTAATGAACTGAAGAGCCTGGCATTTAGAAGCTTTTGTACGCAGATTTCCCTTAAAGACTTCACTCTTGCAAAGAGATTTTAAGAGACTGGTGGAACTTGGTGTATAAACTGGTAGTTAAGTGTGCAGTAATGGGACAGAGGTGTATTTTTGAGTGTCACTACTCAACTGAATTCACTGGAACTTGTGTATCAGGTGTTTCTCCAGATACAGAGTTGAATTCTTGAGGCCCTGATGTACAGATTTTATTTATATTTGTACCTGAATGGTTATGTCAGTTATGTCAAAGAAATATAAACAGCCTGAATGTTTCAGCCAGGCTGCTTCACCTCAGTCTCATCATTTCCTCCTGTTATCCAAGGTCAGCTGGCATAACAGGGCATCTTAAATCCATCTTTTACTTTATTGTAAACAACAGTCATTGATATGAAGCAGCCAGGTAGGGGAATGGAGTGTTTCTGGAAATTCAGCTGTTTGCATACACAAAGCTTCTACATTGAATATTTCAAATGGCGGGGGGGAAGGAAAAGAATAATAGAGGCAAAAAAGCATGTATGGATATGATGGCAGTAGAATGAGTCAGCAAATGTGTTCCTGGTTACTCTAATTATGCAATGATAATGGCTATCTAGAAACACAAGAACTTAATTGTTAGCAGCAGTGGCTTTGGTTTTGGGCTTTAGCAGCAGATGGATGGAGGCTGACACTGGCTGCTGTGCTATTAATAGTAGTAACCAGCTCAACATCCCTTGGCTTTCATATAGACCCAATAGATGTAAAAGTGCTGTGGTTATCCCCATTTCACAAAGACCAGTAAGAAACGTGAGTGGAGTGACATATCAATGTCATTGAGGTGTTACCTAGAGCCTTAAATGGAGCTTTGGACTCCAAAGTCCTGTGTCTTTGCCCGTTAGGTTGTTCTGATGTCAGTAGTGTTTTCATCTTGGAGGAGTAGAAATGTTTGGTTTCTATTGTAGCTATCAGTATTTTCTGTATAAAACAATTATTGTCATAACTACAGTGTGTTATAGTAGCTCCCAAAATATGAAAAGCTCCCAAAATACAAAGCAATACAGGCTATGGAATGTTGGAAACATTTTTTTATCTGGTGTTATTCCTAATTCACTTAAGGATCATAGAAACCTCAGTGAGCTCAATCATCAGAGCAAGGGATTGTGGTTTGATGGACACAGGGTCAGATGTATTACAAGGGAAAAGGATAACACAGGAAGACAAAAGTAGATCAAAATACTTGAGGATTAAAAAGTCTGAATGTGAAGATCATGAACGTCTAGAGTGAAGACAACATTTGTGTGCCTGAGACTTCAGGATCAAACTAAGCATTGTTATCACATCCCTGAGAGTAAGCCAGAGCTTACTGGAAGAAATCTTCCTATACAGTTCTTTTGTCATGCTTGTCCCTTTAGTTGTAGTTTGTTGTTGGCTTGGTTAGGTTTTTAAGCAGTTTTTAATGCAGGATTATGTGTATGGGAGACACCATGGTGGTGAGGTGTTTCCAAGCAAAGACAGGCTCTTCCCTGGGGTCAGAGAATGAGGACAACCCTGGCAGCCCTCACTGCTGAGCTCCTCAGAGAAGGAAAGGCTGCTGGAAACTTTATCTTGGGTAGGTCTGGTGAGCTGCATGGTGAGGATGGGTATTGACTTAAATGTTGTATTGGGCATATCTCGTAAAGGTTTGCTGGTTTGTTTGGGTTTTTTAAAGACTTATTCCATTTCCATAGCATGTACATATTTTCTAGTGGGCTGCCAGGATTAAGGGAAAAAGATGCAGTATAAATTTGATTAGAAACAGTGGGGCCAATGCAAGGATCTGTATACAAATATCTGACTGCAGGCTAAATCTGAAACAGGGCTTGTGTCCAGGCTTGTCCTTTCATCATATTTCTTGCTCAGTTAGTCCCTACATTTTTTTTTTCCAAATACATAAACAAGAAAAAATATTCAGCAATTAAAAGAAAATTGCAGATTGGGATTTCTTTTGTTTTTGAGTTTTTTTGTTTTTTTTTTTTTTCAGAAATTGTATTATTAAGGAAAACAGACATAAGAATTTATGTATATATAATTTAAATAGTTAATATAATTATGTTCATATAATTGAATAACACTTATGACTTGCTCTGGATTCAATGAGCAAACTCTTTGTTCAAAGAAACATTATTGTGAACCCCAGAAAACACATTTTGCTTTGTTGATTGAAAAGGTGGTGTTCTGATTTAGCAGTTACAAACCTTCTGATATAATTTTTATTTTATTTTTAATGTTCAGTGCAAGCACTATAATTTCTTTCTCTGTAAATTTTCCAGTACACACTGGTGAGCAGTTGGTGATAGACCCGCCCAGGAATTCCATCCCTGGATAGAGAGAACGAGGTGCTGCAGCTGCTGTGAGCTACGTGTTGCTCTCCCTACAGCTGGGAACAACTGCATTTCTCAGCAAGCAGTGATTAGCATTTTGATCTTGACAAGCACTTTCCTGTCTGAATACCAATGTTTGAATGATTGTTTCTGCCCAGCAAGGCATAAACAGCCATTGCATCTATAGCTTGTAGTTAGCTCCTTGATAGAAGCATTTGATGAAATACTTGCACACTTGACTATGCTTAATACAGTATTTAAGAAAATCTCCTCTGATTTATAGTTGTAGGGAAAAAAAGTAAGTTTTTGTGTCTAAATATGCTAAATCAACTAATTCCAGGATGAAATGCTTGATGTCTGAAAGAGCATCAGTGTCAGGTGTTGTGATCTAATATGTTGGTGGTTCATGCCAGTGCTCCCAGCTACATGCAAATTAACAGTATTCAAGTGTAACCACACAGCATTTATAGTCTACAGATTAGCATAGCCTGAGAAAAATCCAATTATCCTTTCCTTGCTTGTTTGCATTCATTATATTTTTATTTCAGGGTACCTCTTTTATTAAAATTTCAGAATTATTTAGAGAACTAAAATCAGATTTATAAATAGCAAATGATAATTCAAATCACCAGGCTGAAGTATGAGGGCGTTTTGCCTTTCTTTTCACGAAAGGAAACAACTCACAAAGGAAGCCCAAGTCCTGGGGAGCAGGGGAACAAAAGTTAAGCTTTGCAATGTGTTTATGCTTTGCTGTAAAACAGGCTTAAACAAAAACCAGCTTATGCTCTTGGTCCCTTTTTAGCTGTTGGAGAAGAGCCTCCTGTCCTCCAGTCAGGGACAGAACAGTTGTAGAACATTGTCTTGTGGAGAGCTTAAAAGAACAGAGGAAGGTTTCATATAATTATAGAATAGGTTTGGGGTGGAAGGGACCTCCAGGACCATGTGGATCTGCTCTGCCAGAGTGGCTCCTGGAAGGCTGGGCAGGAAAGTCTCCTTAACACCACTGAGGCAATGTCCCGTGTATCCAGGTGGCCAAAGGCAGCCTCAAATGAACAGATTTGATAGAAAGCTGCAGGGAGTTGGAACTGTAGCTCACATCCAGTTTGCTGCAAAAAATAAGAGCTTGGGCTAGTAGAGCTTCAGCTGCTGGGCAGGACTTGCAAGTTGCCATATGCTGATGGGCCAAGCTGCCTCTCAAGCCAATTTCCAACTGGCCTGAAGGATTTAGGATTGTCCAAATAGAGTGGAAATTGTTTATTTAAACAGAGAAAAATGATACCACTTCATAGAAGTGTCTCTAGATTGCTGTAAGCTAAATGCAGCCTTCTGTCCAGGAACTTTGTTGTTTGTGGTTTTCATCTGTATCTGAGTCAATAGGAAGGAAAAATGTTTGGGAATTGCTTGACAGGGAATGATGTTAATAGCAGTCAAATGAAATGGATTAGTTTGCCAGTCCAAGATAAGCCCCTGATCGGTGCCCTGCATCTTTATTAGATAAATAATGGGAGATCTGACTGTGATAGAGCTCCCCAATTGTGAGACTGGGCGTAAGAAGGAGCCATGACACAATAAAAAAAACTGCTGAAGATGCTCAGCTAAATTCCTTACCTGTGAGGAATTTAAATTTTTGGTAGGAACAACCATCAGCAAAGAGGTCTTAGCCTGTACAGGTTACAGAGTGTGCTGATAGCTGGTGGCAGAACATTGAGAGAGATGCTAGTGGGAGCTGCAGGGGGACTGTGAGAATATCTTGAAGTGTAAAAACCAAAAAGTGGCTTGAATGTTGCATGAAGAACAAAAATATATGCTTGTATAGTTTAATAGAGAAATGGAAGGAGATGAGAAGTACAACTGAAGGATGTTTTTGGGGACCATGAAGAGCAGGAACATTCATCTTTATATTTGCACGTGTCTTAGATTGCAATGCAAGATGTAACCAGAGTTCTATCACCATCTATGGTTTTCTATCACCATCTGTTCAAAGCAGGTGGGGCAGTGTTCCTTCTCTCTCCCTTGACCCATCCCTCATAACTCCAAGGGGATAACTCCTGTTAATGGGCCATTGAGTCCCAGTGCATGACTGATACAATTACATCATCCCATTGGGAGATGCTCCACCCAGGGGGAGGAGCCAAGCATTCCCTACCTAGATAAAAACTGAGATTTGGAACAGCACAGTCAGCCTTTTACCACTGGATTCCTGGAGGAAGACCAGACCTTTCTACATCACTGCTAATTCTTGATCTTTCAGAAGGAACCCGTGCCCTTCTACAGGATCACTGCTTCAACAGAACCACATCTGTCACTCCAGGAGGATGGCAGCCACTATTTAATGGGACTGCTGCCAACACCCTGACAAGATGTCAGGCTGTATTCTGACTCTGTCAGTGGTTTTATACTAGTGCATTTTATTTTAATTTTCCTATTAAATTGTAGTTCTGATTTGGGATCTCCCACTGGTTTGCTTTCAAATCAGCACAACATGCTTGAGCCTTTTCCTGAAGTGGCAAGGCCTTTACAAGGTCTCAGACAGCATTGATGCTACCTTGGGGGTACTTGGTAGAAATGTAGTGAAGCATGAATGCTCCTGGAGCCCTTGTGAAATGGAGCATTCTCATGGCATTAGGATTGGGCATTATGAAGAAATCTTTCATCATAGTCAGGGTAAAGTAAATGAGGGAGAAGTACTTAGCAAGAAAATTCAGAATTAACAGGGTGTTAAATTGCTGCCGAAGATCCTTGTGGCACAAGTGACCAGGGAATGCATAATGTCCTTGCAGGGAAAAAAAGTTCAGAAGGTATAAAATGGATGTAGCCAGAGCATCTTTGCTGCTGCTGCTTTGCTTTGCTGCTGTGTGTCAGCACTATAGTTTCTGTGTAAGCTACACATATAAGTTTGTGAGTTCTTCCACATTCTTCCTCTTTGAAAAGATTACATATCCACAATTTCATTTTAGAATGGAATTTTATAATGAAACATGGAATAGTTGGGTTGAAAGGGACCTTAAAGATGATCTTATTCCAACCCCCTGCCATGGGAAGGGACACTTTCCCCTGGACCAGGTTGCTCAGACCACTCCAGACATGCTCCCCTGTAGATTATTGGACCCCCTTAAAAAAAAAAAACACAAAAACAGCAACTAAATACCTAAGTTATAAAACCAACCTCAAAAAAAAATCCCCTACCCCTTTTTTATTGCACATTATACTCTCCCCAAGTGAAGAGTGAGGGTTTCTTCAGGTAACAATTCTGCTGTTTCACTGGACCACCAGTAAATTGCTGCTGTATAGTGAACAAGGGTCAGATGAATAAAACAGGAACTAAGCTGGTAATTTTGTGCAGAAATCTAAGGGCCTTTAGCACGTTGACCTCTTGTTTAATTTCTGTGCGTTACTAGGTAAACATACCTTACAAATGTAAATGGTGTCAGCAAAGCTTCTCTTTGAGAGGAGTATAAAATACTGGGGTGGTAATTGATGATGAGATTGCCTGTTCCCCAAGGATGCAAAGGAGAGGTGGGGGTTGTACGACAGAATAAATGAGCTGAGAATCCAAAATAATTGCCAAGAACATAATTATGGAATGTTTGAGGTGGTTGTGTACTGAGTCTTAGTGGTGAAATAAGTAGGGAGCTGTTTTCTAGACAGCTGAGCTGTTTGTGAAGAACTAGACTGTGATGAAATTTGGGAGGCAGTGGGAACCCTTGGGAATAACAAAGCACCAGGTGCTGGTTGGAACTCCAAGAATTATCAGTTCAATTTTGTTAGCTTGGGGCAAAAAAAGCCAAGGAATTTGGCTTTATGGCCATAATGAGTAGAAGATAAGATTTTGATTGCATAGAGAAGAGCTATTTATTTGCTAATACAGAAAGCAAGTGGCTGGAACTAACACAGGCCAAGTCTTGTCTCACCTCCTTGATGGAGTGACCGCTGAGTGACCGCTGGGCAGGGAGTCACCACTCAGATGGAAAGGTGACAGCCTGTGCTGCTTGCTGGAGTGTGAGGATTCTTGATCTTTCTGAACTGCCACTTTCCAACTCATTTTATGTCTCTTCACATCCGTGTTTTTCTCTTATCTACTACCAGCTCAAAAGTTTTTGTTGTTTGTTCCTAAATGCTGTAAAAGTCTCCCAACTCTTTATTTTATATGTTTTCTTTGGGCTGGTTCAGCAGCAGTATTACACTTCAAAGCTGAGCAAGGGTCACAGGGCTGTGCTTTGCAGAATTTGGCCATGTGTTGGGGATAGTTAATCCTTATTAAAGTGGGTTATAGTCCATCCATCTGCAAAACAAACTCAATGATGCCTTCGTTATTTTGCCCCCTTCCTCCCTGCCAAGGATTTTCAGAACAAGAGAGGAGCTTTGAGAAGTTTTGATGAAACACGATCATTAAATTAAGAAGTACAACAGTAGGCTAAATATAAGTAATATTAATTTCTCAAATCTATGAGAAATTTTGTATGGTTCATCTAAGTAGCAAAGGATTAATAATTCATATAAATCGTAAAGGTTCAGTAAATCATGCATCAAGACCCTACTTGCTATTACATTTTCAGACATTATGAGTCAGCAGCTTTATAACTGTAACCATCAGAATTTCAAATGTTAAATGTATTTTTAACACTGCTTAAGACTGCAGAAGAAATTACAGAAGGTCACCCTTTTGAAAAATTTACCTGTGCCTGTGTAATTTGATATATGTAACATAATCTATTATGCACATCAGGTTTGTATTGTGCAATTTTATTACATTAAGTGCAGCACAAGCTGCATTTTGTTTCACCTTCTGCCAACAGTCACTGACTGAGAGTTTTATTTCCAGGGCAAAGATCTGCCTTTTGAGAAACTTCAAACACAGAAATACAATTTTTTACTAGATGTGTACACGGCCAGGCCTCATTGCAGGCACAGCTCTTCTTGGAACTCTGCATCAGCTTTAACTGAAAAAGAATTAAGCAGTGTGATCATGAGTCTGGCATCTCAGCCAGAAAGGCCAGGTATTAGAGGGAAAAAGTCAGCCTATAAAATCTGATTATTTTTTCCCATCCATTGGCCGGTCAATTACAATCATCAGAATATATCTGTACATGTTAACATTAAGGTGTTTGTATTCACATATGGAGTAATATGTCTATAAAGACTTTTGAATTCTCTTCAAGGAAAAGGCAATTTGAACCAATAATCATTTCTTAATAGAGAGATCTGGTTTAACTTTTCACAAAAGATGATAAACCCAAGGGCAGTTCATATAATGCTGCCTTTATATATAATTATTTCAGTCTTAAAGAATAACCTTAAATTTATTTCACATACATTTTGACCATTGCAATGTTTGTGTATGATAGGTTTAGAGTTAAAATCCATTTTGAATCATCACTTCATAGAATCATAGACTCACAGAACCCTGAATGTTGGAAAATGCCTCCCATCCCAGGGAGTCCCATCCCCTCCTTGTCCCCAGCCCAGAGCTCTGGGTGCCACCTGCAGCCCTTCCTGGGACACCTCCAGGGATGGGCACTCCAAAGCTCCCTGGGCAGCCCCTGCCAATCCCTGAGCACCCTTTCCATGGGGAAATTCCTGCTGCTGTCCCCCCTGAGCCTGCCCTGGCCAGCCCGAGGCCGTTCCCTCTGCTCCTGTCCCTGTTCCCTGCAGCAGAGCCTGACCCCCCCGGCTGTCCCCTCCTGTCAGGGACTTGTGCAGAGCCACAAATTCCCCCCGAGCCTCCTTTTCTCCAGGCTGAGCCCCTTCCCAGCTCCCTCGGCCCCTCCTGGGCTCCGTTCCCTGCCCTGGACACGCTCCAGCCCCTGCAGGCTCTCGTGAGGAACCCAGAACTGGACACAGCACTCACGATCACACAATACTCTGCATTGGAAGGGAGCCTCAAGGATCTTGAGGTACCTCCCCAGTGCCTGGCACAGGGGGATGGTGTCTTCTCTAGTAATGAAGTAATATGAACAAAATTGACCCAGAAAACTATTTTGACGACAGGAGGTAACTTGGATTGAGATACTTAAACAAATCAAATACTTGGATTTTAAAAAGAGGTTAATAAAAACTCAGTGTTCTCAAAATTTTAAGCTTCTCTTGCAATGGCTTCCTCATGGAGTCTTCCTCTGATGGATCTGTAAATAAAACTGAACAGGGACCAAGCGCTGTACATGGAACCTTCATTCACATTGTGTGAAAAGTTGCATAAGTGCTTCAGAACTGGGTACTGGCTCAGAGCTGAGAGAGTTACCAAAATGAATGGTGTGTTGAAGTGCATGCTAGGAGGCTCATTCCTTCAGAGAGAAATTATTTGGGAATATTTATAGTGACCAAGTGAGCAGGTGAGAGTACAGTCATTAAAATGTATTTAGATATTGCATTTTTGAATATGTGGTTTGACACAGGGTGGCACAATCAATTTTCCCAGAATCAAGGCAGAGGGAAGATGCCTCATTTACTGTTGAAGAGCATCACTGTGCACTAAAGTACTTGTATGGCACTAAAGGCACTGCTCGCATTGAGCCAGGTAAATGCTTCTGCTGGTGATGAAGAACAGTCAGTTATGCTACCTGTAATAAAAACAAGTTAGTCTCCATAGGCAGAAATTGGCTTTATAAATCCATAGGAAGCAGCTCAGTGTTTCTCACGTTGTCAGGCAGTGTAAGGCTGGAAAAGGCAAACAGCAAAGCTCTTGGAATGAGGGAAGCTTTGTGGCCAGCAGTAAATGGCAACACTGGGACCCAGGCAGCTGTGGAAAAGACGTGCTCTCAAACACTGAGTGCATTATTCATGTTGACACTAACTCCCAATGACTGCTTCACATGCTGAAGGCACCAAGGCACAGCCACTCCAGAGGAATTCAAGGGATGACAAAGGAGTGATGCCCTGTAGGAAATAGTTGGGGGAACTAAATAGTCTTGCTACAGGAAAGTGAGGTGATTTGGGGAGTACAAAAAGTGAAAAGTTCAGGCAAAAATTAAGATTTAAAGACTTCTGCTAGGAATTGTTAGCAGAAGGGGGGAAATGACCTTATGAGGAAGGAGCTGGGGAAATTTGGAGTGGTAGACTGGGAATGAGGGTATAAGGATATTTACAGTATTAAGCACAGCACAGAGCCATGAAGTAATGTGTAGGTTAATAAATATCTGTGTACTTCACAATTGTCACTAGAACGTTCTGTGGTATGAATTAGACAACAGGGAGAATCCACATACATTTTTATTTTAGTCACAAACTGAGCATTAATGAGTGTAATGAGAGGGGGAGGAATCCCCCTCCTAATTATGGTTTAACATATTTGACTTCTGAGAAGAATCTCAACATTTTCAGTAACTCAGGTATATCCCAGCTGCCTGGGAGGAACAAGTATTCACCATAACCAAATATTCACAGAAGGTAGTGTTGACCTGTGGCATTTGCCAGTCGTTTTTCAGTCTGGTTGAAGCTTGGGGAATGATTTATTATTAAATTTTTAATCACACAAATATTATACATAAAATCAAAGAATGGATGGTTTCCTTTAGCTCCTGTGCATGCACTGTGATGATTCCTTTCCCAAGGTGCACACATGAACCTTTTTGTTGGAAAGCTGTGACATTACAAACTGGCTTGTGCTCAGTGCTGGGAACTGGGGATGGACTGCTAAGGGCCTCTCCATAAGCAGGCAAAAATGATGTGGAGCTTGGTTAATTTTATTTCAAAACATTGATAATTTATCATCTTCTAGTTTTAATATTGCTGGGTTTAGATATATGCTTTGATTTTGTTTGGTTTTTTTATTAGTTGTTGTAGTTAAATGACAGCTCAGGGGATGGTGATGCTTTTAATAAGTACAAACAGCAACACTTAGGTAGGAGGGTTATTTTATTAAAATAATTGATACTTTCAGTGCTGATTTGCTTTATAATATATAGACAGATATAGACATATATATGTGTGTGTATATATAATCAGAACAGGTAAGAAGAGCTGTTCTCCTTCTGGTTGTACTTTTTGTTGTCTAAGGTGAAAACAGTGCTCAAACTGGAACTCTGAGTAATTGACCCTAGTCACTATTTCATAAAAATAACTTATGTGACTTGAATTATTTTGTGTGCAGAGATTTCGGTTGTTCCACTTCAACTAGCAGATTGTGCCTTTTTGATCTTATTTTCTTCCATGCTTAATCCTTAAAACCTTATACTGTAGTGGTTTGAGTTGTTTATCAAAGCAAATATCTCTGGAGCAGAAGTGTTATGTAAGGATGAACTGTCTTGGTCCTTCAAATTTTACTTTAACTATTCCACTTGGTGAGTGGGAAGCATGTGAAAAAGTAGGAAGAGCCCACTGTAGACCAGAAGTGTCACTCTGCTTTTAAAAATAAATTAGAATTATTCAGTTAAAGAAGTTGTCTACTTACAAATATAGTAGTGTGAGTACTTCCCAGTAGTGAGTTCCAGCCTCTTGAAGGATTTTAGTGGGAATTCCCTCAAACAGGTCCCAGAAAATATTTGCAAAGTTGTCTCTGTGAACTACAAGTTTTCTGCAGCATTCTGGAGCTGGGTTGATTCTAAACTAAGAGACCAGGCAGCAGTTTCCAGGGAATCTTTGTTCATGCTCATGTGAAGCAACTCACTTGTGATGATGAGTAGTGTGCACATGAAAAATTGTTTTGTTTATAAATTCATCACTTCCATCAAAATTTACAGATTCTACAAATCCAACAAATTCATCCACTCCGGAAAATTTCCAGTAGTCAATGGTAACCAAGCCATAATAATGGTGATATGGTAAATAGTAAAAATAGTAATATAGTGAGATATTGATAAAGCTCCTTGTTCAGAGAGTGTGGATTCAAAGGGTAGAACTGCAAAGGAAATGGAAATATTTACTTTGTGCCCGACTGCTGTCGTTGCAAAGTGCTGAGGTTCTCCTCTTATTGCCGTCAAGCAATTTTACAAAGAAATAAGATCTTAAGACTGGGGAACTTTCTTCTCAGGTACAAACCTGGAAATGCTTTTTAATCTGGAGGAGGGGAGGAGAAGAGCAAAGCCTTCCATTGGGCTTGTAAATGGTATTTTCTGGGCAAAGCAGAAGCTGGTATTGACTCTCTTCATCTTTATGGTATTTGAAAGAAATTTCTGCTGTTCTCAGGTCTGATTTTTGGAATGACCCAGTTTGTTATCTTTTGTCTGAAGGGGCCCCTCTCATTCACTTTGCCTGTCTTCCATCAATCTCCATGATGAAACAAGAGGCAAACTTAACCTGGATCACATCACTGAGAGGGTCTGATGGCACAGACATCTTTAATATATCATTGAATAGATGAAAAGAGCACATAAGGAAAGATTTTCAGTTTATATATGGCCACAGATGACCAAAGTAGTTCAAAGGTATCTAATATATGTGGCACTCCTTAAGCATCTAGAAGGTTCTGTATGTGCTACCAGTTAATTTCTCATTTCTTTTGTTCTATTTGAAGATTGCAGAAATCTTCAAAAGGAAATGGTACTAGATTTGTCACTTAAAGTTAGACACTTAAAACACTGGAAAATATAGCTTGGATTTTTTATAAAGTCTTGGAAAGTGTTGGTGAAGGCTGAAATCCAAAACTGGCAGCCAGGAGGCTGCTTCTGTCTGTTACTTTTACAGTGGCTGCCTGAGAGATTTCCAGGAAGCCAAAGATCTTTCTGTTCTCCTAGAATTCCTTCTTTCACCAGTTTATTTAAACATGTTTTAGCTGTAGATTGATTTACAAACTCAGGGCGCTCAGAGCTGGAAGCATTCTGTAAATTTTAGCACTGATTTAGTTATTGGTATTTGGATGTATGTAAAAGTAGGCTGGGCATGACAATAATTAAATAATTAGATATTATAGGGGCTTCCATGCATTTTACTTTTAGTGGAAAATAATGTGTTGGTTTGCTTTATATTTAAAAATTTGTCAACTGGATGCAAGAGAAACCTTCTTACAATATTGGAGGCAGATGATCTCTTCCAGCCTGAGCTATTCCATGATATATGGATGAACACTGGTTAGTGAGGGCACATTTAAGCAGATTATGAGCACTCAAACCCTACACCGAATGGATATCCAGCTTGTTAAAGCTTGTTACTGAACTGTTAAAACATATATTACGTACAAGTGGAACAGATTATGTAGAATTCCATTGTTGCTAAAACAATGATGGATTAATCACATAGGAACTCAATTATCTCTTGTATTTCATAGATTTCTGCCTTGTGTCATCAGTTCATGAATATTTGATATGCCAAGCATGCTTCATTGAAATAACTAATTGCAAATGCTGTGATTTGCTGAACAGACTTTACTGGCATTTTAATAGAAATATCCATTCCAAAGTAATTTGAACACAGATTGTGTGTTTGCTTCTTAGAAATTCCATCCAGTATAATAAATTTGCTGCTTTAATTGCATATTAACCTTTGAGAAATCATACCTCTGGGAAAGCCACCTATTGGAATATACACTTTCTGAATTTGGTCGTGACACACTTGCAGGCAGCTGCTGTTGCCCAAAAGCATAATTTGATGTTCTGATCTTGCTGGATCCAGACCCTTTAGTCTGTAGGCATTTACATAAGGCCTCATTTTCTAACAAAGCTGTTTCTAGACTGTGAGAGACATTTATCATCTGTATATAAGCAGAGGGAAGAAGGCCTTAACCTGCACCTCAGACCTAATGAATCTCATGGATTTTCTTTGCTGGGAGCTCTTTTTTTTTTTTTTTTTTTTCCCCCAGGCTTATTTAAGATTTTCAGATAAAACTTCTGTTTTAAATTGGGGGGGGGGGGAAGAGGGGGAAATAATGCATTTGAATGGGACAATTGAAAAAAAAATGTTGCATTTGAAATTAAAAACACGTGAACATTCCTGAGCCTTGCACATAGGAAACAAGGAAACTCTGGAGTCTTGACCAACATGTAGGATTCTGCTGTCTGGTACCTGGCTTTTGTAATAAGCCAAAAGAGAAACCCCAGCAGCAGGAATTGGAAGAGGGTTTCTGTTTAAAGGCCAGGGGCCCTAGAACTGACTTTGAACTTTGAAGAGAGCTCCTATCTCTTTGACCTCTATCAAAGGTAGTGTCAGTGGAAATTTGATGCTGTATTTATGTCCTGGAAGGTCTGAAAGGTCTTTGACTCCTGTAACCCTGTGGAACTCAGGATTTAGGTTGCTGCAAGATGGTTTCATTAAGTTTGGATGTGGTGTTTGAATAAAGCCTTCCTTTTTCTAGCTGGATAGAGAGATGCTCAAATAGGGGTTTTTTTTGAAATTTAATGGCGAAACTGCTGTTAAGTGCAGTAACATACAGATTGTACTTATTATAAAATCTACCATCACTGGGAGAAGACTTAAGTATTTTAATTCTTCCTCCACCTAACTGAATTGAGATCGTGCAGGTGTGTACCTGTACAACACTCTGATTTGGGGTGGCAAATGGTGACTGTCCCAGGAGCAGACTTTGTTACAGCAAAAAGAAGAGAGCAAATATGTTCAATTCAAAAGGTGTTTATTGGGGTTTTTCCCAAGTATTTTACTGCAATTTGTAACAATGTACAATGATTTTTGAGGGAGTCATCCAGACAGCCTAGAATATTTTTTTTCTGGTTGTAGGTGTTAAGGTGTGCAGTAGCTAATTTATTTTTAAATTTGGTGCTGAAAGTTCATGGTTCTATTCTGCTATTCTCATCTTCCTTTTTATTTTTTTTTTTTCTTTTTAACTATCAGGACAAAACTGACAATGAGTTTACTGTACTAATTAGCCAAGGGGATGTGGAGAAGGGATGTTGTCATTAATGTATTTTACCCCTTCATTCTTCCTTTCTGATGAGTGAAAGGCACTTGGTGGGGCCTGGAAACAAGATATGAAAGATGCAACCACAAACATTGATATTAGAAGGACGTGTGGGTGTGAATGGTTGATTCTTTACACTTCCCGTAAGGAAACATTAAAAATAGTAATAGTTTAAAAAAGGAGTGAAAGGCCAATCAAAGCCACATGAAAATCATTCTAAAATATCATAGGAAAGGGGACAAAAATTTCAAAATATCAACCATATATCTTTATTGGTGCTGGTTATCCTGTGAAGATACAAGTTTGGAGGCAGGCAAGATTGAGGTGAGCCATTGCCATTTGTCCTACCCGTGAAATGGGTGCATTTTAAGAAGGCAGAGAGGTGGAGGGGATCAGCTGAAAAGGGGGTTATTAAAAGAGAGGGGGACACTGAAAGCTCCAGTCTAAGATTCTCACAGTGGATTTTCTGAAGTATTATGTTCTGGTTTATAAATTAAATCTTTTGGGTGCTAATTCCAGCCCCTTCTCAGTATAAAACCTGGGTTAACATGTTAGAAACAAAAGTAACACTGACTAAAGAATCTGCAAGCCTGTCGTCCCACTGTTATTAACTATATTTAATTAAGAATAATTATAAAGAAACTTCATTTGATTGTTGGTTGAATGTGTGCCTATTGTGGTAGGATACATAAAGATGAATTTACTTGGCATGTAATTAATTCAAACTAGAAATCCAGTAGGTACATGACTACATTTCTATTGTCAGATTAGATTTCTGAGGATAATTAATTTAACCATTTAATTAGCATTTAACCACATATCTAAAAACCATGAGCTACTAAGCTTGCTAATTAATTTGTTGCAAATATTTGTTAAATAATGATTAAATAGCTAAAGACTTTTGATCACTTTTTAAGTTCAAGTGTTGAGCAAGTTTAGTGTTGCATAATAATGTCCTATAACTGTAGGTTACTCGAATGCAATGAAGAATATTTTCAGCTGTTAACATTTAGATCAGATGTCTGAAAATTTGGTTTTTGTGTTTTCAGAGTTTTCTGAAAATTGATGGCGTGTGTAACCCCAAAGTGAAACAGCTGTGGGCTAAAGGGGATGGTAAGAGGAGGGAAGAGAAGGTTGAACTATTGTTCTACAGTGAAAGAGAAGGGGTCTCTTGTAGGATTGTTTTATTGTTCCTCGGACAGACATTCAGCAAGTTCACAAATCTTGGCAGCTCAAACCCCAAGATTTGGGCTGTTTCTGTGTGCCCTGTCCTCTGGGAAAGGCAATTTCTGTTGGTGTGAGATGCTTTGTGCCTTCTCTGGAACGTTTTCCTGACAGTGGCAGCCTGGTGAGGCTTGTGCTGGAACTGCATTGCCTGCCCTGTGCTGGTCCTCTGGGGAGGAGGAGAGGTCCTTCACAGGTCTGATCACCAAACTTTGGGCTCACCTGAGGCAAGTGGCTCATGGCCTTTCTTCTCTTGGCAATTCCATCCATGTCATTCAAAGTGGAACTGTTTGAGTCTCAGAGATCAATTATGCTGGGATTTGATGCAGCCTGAGACACCTGGCAAGGCTTGGAAACCTCATTTGAAGGCTTAGTTGAGAATCAGACGGAGAGAAGACTTAAAGTTGAAATGTTTCGGTTCAAAGATGAACAAAACCCACTCATCCTTCTTTATAACTTGTTGCAAACATTATATTCCATGATTCATTGTATCCTATCCAGCAAGACATCCAATTTATAGATCCTATATTGACTTCTGCAGCAGTCAAGAAACTCAGTTATTTAGCTAATTGAAACATCTCTGTTTTGCCATCCTGTGATAGTGTCAGAATAGTAACATTCATTAAAGCAACAAAGCAAACCTTTTGAAAAGGGAACATAAAAATAAATCACATGCGTGATTTGGTTTAAAGGCCAAATTGTTTTGATAATAATTTTTTTCTTTAAGTACTAGATTGTTTTCTTTCTTTGCCCTTTCCCACTTTTTTACTTGATGGTCAGCAATAGCACCTTCCTTACATGCTTTTGCAGCTTCATGGGTATTAACTTCCTAGTCTGAAAATCTCCAACTCTTTTTGTTTGCACTTATCTCAAAAGTGGAGTGTGTGGTTCCAATCTGAGGTGTCTCTGTGAAGGTTTATGGCTTACTGTCATCTGCTTGAAGAAACGCTGGGCAAGTTTAAAGGGAAAACAGTAACATGGTAAATGAGGCAAAACTAATTTTTCATTAGAAAATTGTATAAAACGACCAGCTGAGCAGCAGAACAGATGATGAGTATGTGTTTGTGTTAGTTCTGTTGCTTAAAGGCTTTTTTGAGAGGCTTCTGTTGTACAGGTCACTGGGGATCCTGGTCAGGAGAACTCCGTCACTGTCTTCCAGAGCAGGATTCTATTCCAGAACTTCTCTCAGTGCCAGGAGATTATCCAGTTGCAACTCAGTGTTGAGAGAGAGATTCAAGGCATAATGTCCCAAGAAATGTTTGTTTTTTTCTAACATGTGTCGCAGCTTTGGCTTTAGTTATTGCAGAATTTTTTAGGTGAGCCTGGTAATGAAACACTTGTAAAATTTGAGAGATTTCTTTGCCTAGAGGAGGATATTGGTATGTGAAATGCTTTTATTTTTATTTACTGCCTCAGGCAGTAAAGTAGAATTGCAGCTCTATGTTTTTTTCCCTGGATGGTTTGCATGCCACATCCTGGAAAATCTTTCTTAAGAGAGAAAAGTGGGAAGAGAGATTTGACATCCTAGGACAGTTCTATTCCTCTTGCTGGTATTTAAGGAAATTTCAGGTGGCACAGTGGTATGTGCTGGACTCTGGTATACCAGCAATTTTTTGTTTTGCATTCAACCCCTCCTTTACACCCCTCCTCTGTTTTGTTAGCTGTATTCCACACTGACCACTTCCTGAACTACTGTGATGTCCTGTATTCTTCCTGCTGTATGAAGTCTTAATACATTGAAACAACAGAGAGGCAATGATGGGCAAAAAGACATTTAATATATTTAGTGTTTTCCAGATAAGAGCTGATAAAATTGCACCAGTGAAAGCTGCAAAAAAACAAAACAGTTGTTGTTTGGTGTGATGTCACTGCTGATGATAAAATTAATGCTGGTGTCAAGGCTTATTTTCAATCAGGAAATACTTAAGCAGTTGTGTTGTGGTTTTTCTTGGCTCCAATGGGGTTGCATTGTACAGAGCTCTTGTGAACTCTGCAAAGCAGGGAGGGGTGGTGCTCTCTGTAAATACCCAACAAACACTTGGTGCTGGATTTGGTGAAAGTCAGAGAATACCTTTCATGGGTACATACATATGTATATGCCAGTTCTCACACAGAGGGCTGTAACCTAATCTGGCACTCCAGAAGTAATAAGCTTTTGTAAAAGTGCTGTACTTTCCATTTAGTTCTGCACACTGAGCTGTGGGTTTTTTTTGTGGGAAAATTAGCCAGGTCTGAAAGGAATTTGGCAATCTTCTGGGAATTCTACCTGTAGCACATGCAGGATCCGTGGGTCAGTCTAGTGCCATGTACGTAACATATGCATTCCTGCTTTGGGTATCTGATCCTAACATCACCTCCAGAGCCTCCTCAGCATGGCTGATTCCTTTTTCTGAAATCATTTTCTAGTTATTATATTTACAAATTTGTTGCTTTTTTTTTTTTTTTTTTTTTTTTTTTTTTGTGAGCCTGAAAAATGCAGGGGTTAACATTGTCTAAAAATCTTTCTAGATGGAGCCAATGAGGATTCTGACTAACAGGTTTTTGTTCTTAATTCAGTGCCATGTAAATTCAAGGTAACCAGGGAAACCAAGAGCTAGCTATCCTTATATATTTTGCAGAGTGCTTTCTGGAAATAGTGCTCTCCAATCTGTCATGATCAGTATTCTTTGAGAACACAATAAATGAAAATAACACAGGTAAGAAGCAAGAAGACAGAATCATCTTATTGTGCAAGTAATCATGCAGTACTCAAAACTTTTCATTTTGTTACAGATTTACTGGGAGAACTGGAAAATTACTAGATGGGAAAAAAACCACCTGCTGAATGCATGGTAAAATAGGGTGTGTCACAGATTCAGCCTTCTTGAGCAGTAGCACAGGTGCCTGGAGAGATGCAAATAAAAATGCTCTTCACTAGGAATCAGCTTTATCCCTGAATTTAGGTGCAGTACAAACACGCACTCTGTTTCTCTGGGTTTCCTCACACGTTTTCTCCCACTTTGCACATGGGAGCCAAGGGGGGCAGATGCTTCACTCTTTTCCTGGTACAAAGAGCTGTGGAGCAGATCCTTCTTTCCTTCCCTCCTGAATTTAGTGTGGCATAAACTAGGGACAAGTGTGTCCATGTGGGGTCTTGATAAGGAGGGCGTGGTGGATAATAAATACCCAAAGCAGGGACCCTGTACAGAGTGGTGCTGCTGACTTCACATCTCTGTGATGCTTTGTGGTCCCTGGGTGAGTAGAAGTGTGTTCTCAATGCAGGCAGATTTGTGCATATAATAAAGTGTAAGCATTTGCTGCATCTGAAACATAGACGTAAAGTGCACTCATGCTTAGATATTGGCCTAAATTCAGATTATACCTAATCAGTAATGCCTAACTGGTAATAACTTTTTTTTTGAGGGTGTGGTGTGTGATTAACAAATAAAAGAATAAATCTTAACCTGCTTTTAGAAACAAGTTCTTTGTTTAATATATTATTCCTGAACAGCCAGAGGGCTTTCTTTGTGGTGGACTTCAGGAATGGCCTTTACCATGTAGGTGGTGTTGCTTCCAGAACAGTACCAAATTCACTTCTGGGATCTGACATTTAGATTTCCAATGTCTCTGCTATTAACAGATATGAGCTTTACTGTCTCTAAATTAATCGTGAATTCTATGAAGATATGTAGAAAATGTTTCAAAACAAATTAAAAATTAACGACAAACCAAGTCAGATTTTTCGTTTGTGGCTTGTATTCTTTCACCTCCAGAAAACTAGAAGCCATCAAAGAAAGCAAGTGTTAGATTCTAATTTGGAGTAACTTATTGAAGGAAAATAATCACTAAAAAACTCTAATGATATTTTTTGACAGCTCCTTAATTCTTACTCGTTGCTAGTAAAAGCTGCATCAAGCTTGTTTGAGAGCCCTGGCTCTCACCTAAGTCAGAGAAATGCATGGCCTCTGATCATTTAAAAGAAATGATACCTTTAAAACACAGCTGGAGATGTTTTTTTGGTTGTTTTCTTGTTTTTTTTTTTGGGGTTTTTTTTTGTTCTTGCAGCATGTGGTAGAATCACAGCTGCTGGTTCTGCCAGTCATATTCTGTTGCATCCATTGCCCAACAGCAATAAGGAGTAAGTAGGCAAAAATAGTGAGCCTTACTCATATTGTATTTGAAAAGAAAATCCAATACAACACAGTCACTTAGTTCATTATTTTTGTCTGTATGTGCCAATCAATGTCTTAGGTATACCAAAATGAAGGGGTTATTTTTTCACTTTAAATTGTCTTCACTTGTTAAAAAAAAAAAAAAAAGAGGTTAAAAAGGGTCTGTGAAGTTAATTTCCCGTGTGGAACTGCTGTAAATTATGACAGCAGTAAGTAGGAAACATGTTTTTTTCATTAATCTAATATTAATGAAAGGCCACCTTCTCTGAGTCTTGCTACCTTTGTTCATGTTTAATAGATGTGTTTGCACTATTTGAAGTCTTCATTTGCATCTGAAGATGTAAAGGGGGAGCACCCTTCAGTAGTGTGCAATGATCTTTTCTTCTGACCAACAAAACAGGGGCCAAAGACAGAATCTGAGAACTGAAATCACACCTGCCGTGTCAGAAGGATACAAGTTGCTTTAATGAACAGCTGAAAAGATTCCTGTTTTCTGTGGTTCATGGAAATTCCAGTCAGATCTGCTGAGCTTAGTTGGGCAGGACAGTATAACCCAAGATACAGTAAACAACCACACTTGAAAAAGTGAACTCCAAAGTGCACCCAGAGTGGAAAAAGTCTGAGATGTGGCTGCACATCTCAATCTACTTTATTACCTGTATTTAGGATTGGGCAACGGAGCTGGGGAAGGGCACGGAGCCCAGGAGGGGCCGAGGGAGCTGGGAAGGGGCTCAGCCTGGAGAAAAGGAGGCTCGGGGGGAATTTGTGGCTCTGCACAAGTCCCTGACAGGAGGGGACAGCCGGGGGGGTCGGGCTCTGCTGCAGGGAACAGGGACAGGAGCAGAGGGAACGGCCTCGGGCTGGCCAGGGCAGGCTCAGGGGGGACAGCAGCAGGAATTTCCCCATGGAAAGGGTGCTCAGGGATTGGCAGGGGCTGCCCAGGGAGCTTTGGAGTGCCCATCCCTGGAGGTGTCCCAGGAAGGGCTGCAGGTGGCACCCAGAGCTCTGGGCTGGGGACAAGGTGGGGATGGGACTCCCTGGGTGGGAGGCATTTTCCAACATTATTGGTTCTCTGACATTTTACATATGGAACAGAAAAAGCAACGATTCTATGTACTAGATAGTAAATGGGTGGAATAGTCACTATTAGCACTGCTCCATAGGAGCACTGATTGCTTTTGTGCCCCATATATATTTGAAACAATAACATAGCAGCTTGGAAATCTACTTAGGTGTTTTTAAAGCACAGGAAATGAAAAAACAGCTTATTGAAATTGTTTCCCACCCAGTTTCTGTGATTCTGTTGTTGTGGCTGACCTCCACACTGTACTCTGCTGCTGTTAGGGTAATTACAGCATTTAAGTTTATTAGTGCATTACCTAAAGGCCAATTAACATCTTGTAGCATATGAAGGGTAGTTTAGATGCCAGTAGTTTCTTCATGATGCACTTTTTAATAATTTTCTTGTGCTGTTTCTCTGCAGGTGCTCTGAACGACCTGTTGGTCAGAAGTGGGTGCATTAATGCACAGTGGGTTTAGGCTTGTCATGTGGGACTTTGAACAAGACATAGAAACGTGGCAGTCAGTCTGTACCCTGCTGGATGCAGGAGGTTGATATTCCTTTTGGGAAGGTGTTCCGTATTCATTTCTTAGCTGCAGGCAGAAATTATGTATTTTCTTTCCAGACTTACTCATCCCATCGTAAGTGGTATCTTCACTTTTCAAGTGTTGATAAAAGATAAAATCTTGACCTTTTAAACGAGACTTCTTAGTCAGCTTAGTGAATCTATTTTCACAGTTTGGTGTATCAGAAATAAGTGATGGCAATATTCTTTGCAATAACAAACAAAATGAGAGCTTTGAAACAGTTTCCCATGTTTTTCCAAAGTATATTGACTTGACACAAACCAGCCTCCACACATACTTGTCACACAGGAAAATGCCACATCATTACTGCCTTTTACTCCCCAAGCTATACTTCCCATTTTATTATGTGTAATGTTCTGGCATTTCAATCTATATTTTAAATAAAAAGCAATAATTTCAATACACATGTCAAATATTAAATCTTTCTTATGTAAATTTATGTTAAAATATTAATTTTTAGGTAGGTTTGGTTAGATTTCTTGCGCGTGTTTGCCATTGGATTTTGAGAATAATGCTAATTTTGAGGTAAGACATGATGCACTGTGTAAGAAAGCTCATCTAAATGATAACACTCTAAAAGAAATACCATGCTAAATACAAGCCTACAATTTGTTTAATAAATCACATTTGTAGCGATTTTACAAATCATTGTTCCTGTAGAGAAGAAACCAGCTATGCCCTTTTCAGGTGACATGTTAAAACTTGTCTCTTTTTTGTAGCCAAACCACCACATTTTTTGCATTCCACCCCTTCAGATTCTGTTTCCTAGGACAAGCTGGAGTATAAAGAACACAAATTTAGAGGTTTGATGGAGAAAAAGTGCTGCACTGCCCTTAAGAAAAGCTCCCTGACAGGTGCCCTGGCTTTTCCTTTATGGAGAGGGTTATCCTGTGCTGTCCTGGGATGTGCTTGGCAATGCTGTCCCAAGGAAACACGTGCACACCTTCAGAGTAACGTTGGTGGCACTGAAGCTTTGGGGCCATTAGAGATCTCAGCAAAGGTTTTTGTAGGAACACTGCGTGTGTGCAGGTAAAGCAGAGGGAATTTAAGAGATGTATTGTGCAAAATAACAGCAGCAGAGATTATTAACATAATGCTGGTAAGATGAACTTTAGTTAGATGTCACAAAACCCAGAACAAGGACAACTAACAGCTAAAGGAACTTTTTGTAAGTTAATTTTTTACATTGCTCACCTCATCATAAATAGGAGGGTTGAAGCACAGAGGTATACAAGAAATCCTGTGAGTGGAATCACAAGTCTTACCATTCCAAATATCCTTGTCATATGAGTAAAAAAAAAAAAAAAGGTTCTAAAGCATGTAAAGGAAAAATAAAAACAACTTGAAGTTGAAAACTGTGATTGCAGAGGTGGGTTGTGTTTCTGCACATTGAGAATTAAAGGCAGCATAGAGGAAGTGAGAGAGGAGGTGCTGCCTTGTCCCCTGGGACTGAAGGAGACCCTGGGAGCTGTAATGAGGCTCCAGAGCTCTGATAGCAGGTGATAAACTGTAAAGTGGAGTATTAACTTCGCAGGATTTGAATAGAATCAGGCTGAGTGAATAATGAGGCATTTCAGTAACAAGGGAGTGCTTGGTGTTTGAGCCAAGTCCTGTGAGTTCCAATAAAACTTCCAGTTAAATTTGATCTCTCTACTTAAAGGAGGGGGGGAGTAGGGGGGAAAGGAAGAAGAAAGCACTGCAGAAACTGTCACAGCCCAGCTGGGCAATTAATTTGGCCATAAAAAAGAAACCCAGTTTGGCTGGCGTGGTTCGATAGACGGGTCCCTGGGTGGACAATGATGGGATGTATTCAAACCCAAACAGGGACTTCACCCAGTCATGTTCCATCCTAAGCTGCAGACACCTCACAGGTCAGAGAGCTGTGGAGTCTGAGATCAAAACTAATCAGCTGTCTAAGCCTGGGAAATTGAGAACCTTGTCTCTAAGGAGGGTCTGAACAATAATCCAGGTTCTTGTCACAAGGATCTTGGAGCGTTCGTGTCATTTCTGCCTCCAACCAACAACCCCACGTAACAAGAAACCACCAAACACCAGACAAGAAAAGCAGCCACATTCTTTCTGTAGGCAAAGGAAAACAACCATTCTACACCTGTACCATCCTGCCTTGGAGAAGAACCATAAAGCTGCAGCAGCTAAACGTACTCATATTCACTTGAAAAAATGAACCAACAACTTTCTGTAGCTGTTAGTTGTGCATTCCATGAAGATATCCTCAGCTTTGCCCTTTTTAGCTGGGCAATGTGCCCTGGGTTCAACTCTCCTGTGGGTTCCCCTGCTCTGTGGTTTGTCACAGCAGACCGCTGTGCTTCCTCTGGAGCCATTTCACCATCCTAATTCAATTTGTGGTTAGGCTTATTTAGCTGTTATTTGCTTCATAGAATCAAATGTTTGAGAGTTTGGTGTCTGCTCATGAGTGCACTAAAAGTAACTGCTTTAATTAAACAACAAAAAAAAATGAAGTTTGTTCTGTGGTTTGAAGTGCAAACATTATTACCAACTTCACCAGTCACTACTTATTTTAATAGAGAGAGATATAACTGCTGCAGTAAATGCTTAACTCTAAATTGCACATTTTTATAAAGGAGACCTGTTCAATGGCAGCTCTTTGCGTTTCAGGGTAAAGGTTGAAAAATTCTTTAAAAATGTAGACTGAAGTAAAAGTTATAATTTTTTTTATTGAGGTTGATTTTTGCTTTGAATGTAAATGTCTCAACTGTTCTCTTAAAAACTCTCTGAAAACTGCCTCAGTTGTGTTTTGGGGTGGTGTTTCATTTCAGTAAAATAAGGAGGTTTTTTGTTATACTAACACTATTTTAATACTGATCTAAAAATTTCAGAAGAAGTATTTAAAAAATCCTTGTTGTCTTAAAACATTTAAAAACTGATTATTTGAGAGGCATTTCCCAGATCTGGCTTGAGGCTCAGCTCTTTGCACTCAGGTGATTGTCTGCACTCTGAGCAACTCGGAGTAATTCTTTTTAAATGGATACAAATAAACCCATATTCTTAAGCAGTAGATAAATCATTCTAATGTTCATTTGGTTTAAGGGATGGAAAGAAACAGGCTGTGCAGTTACTGAAAAGAGCGTTTATTCATAAAGTTATGATCCTAGGAGCTCACTGAAGCCCAGATAGTATTTATCCATCTCTAGTGTGGGATTTATCTATTTGTTGCAATTTGAGTTTTAAGTGGTAATATTGGGTTTGTGGTGATATTTTGTTAACGGTAATATTGTGCAGAGAACTGGCATTTGGCTTAAGGGTGAGGACAGTTCTTAACCAGAAGTGCAGACTGAAGTAGAGCTGTGGAAAGCTGGAAGAATGGCTCCAAGGATGGCAAAGCACTCGAGGAAGCGGGATAAAATGATCACTGCGTTCCAGACAAGTTGCTTAGTTTGGCATCTAACACTTTCTCAAAAAGACAAATAAATTCTATAATAGCCACTTCAAGAGATGGAGCACAGCATGCAGATTAAGACATGTTTAAACACTGAATTTAAATATGCAAATCACAGGCTGAACATTAGCTGGTGTTTTTCCTTTTGTGTGGGCTTGTTTAGCTTAAAACCACACAATGGGCTGTGATGAATGAGTGCACCCAAGGTTAGAGTAATGCACTGTGCTCCTGAGAGATGGGGATCCCTGGAAGAATATTAGGATAAGGATCTCTGGTTAATAGGGGCACAGGGCCTTGAGAAAGGGTCTCACTTGTTTCCATTTTTTCAAGGAATTTAGCAAGCTGTGAGAGGTCACAATCACTGCTCCACTGCCCCAGCTTTTGGCCTATGGCTTGCTTTGTGTTCCTAATGCCAGGGTTTTATCAGAAATTTAATGTTCAATAGAGGTATTTTTGCAATAGAAATAAATCAATAAGTGTTTTAATTTAAATAAATTAATATTTTCTGATGAATAATTCTATTGTATTGAATTTCTATTGAAATTACTGGTACCATAAATACAAGACTTCTGCATCCATTGAATCTCCTTCAAGATTTCCTTGAAGATGAGATGGTCTTCCCAAGGTACTGTTTTCATTAGAAGGGGGAACAAAGGGACTCAAAAAGGATTGGGTCGGTCCTCAAAAAGGGATTTTACAAAGGAGTCCCTTTCACTTTACAGTGCAGGCCCTTTCTGCATAAGCAGCAAGAGTAAAAATCTAGGAATTGAAGCAGCACTGCATGTATTGGCTAAATACTTTTAGCCAATAAGAATAAAATAGAGAAATAAAACCAAATACTTCTTTGTAAACTTAGTACTGTTTATAAATCCAGAGTTTTCCGTGTGCTACCAGATGTTTAATTTACCATGTCAGCTCTTGACATTTTTCTGATAAGTATGAAAGATAAATCTATCACATTTTTTTCTTTTTAACTGCAATTGCATTTTCAGCATAGGATGCACTGAAATAATAGATTGCTTAGCAAAGTAAACATAGGAAAATGGTGTTTAGAATTTCTGTGTAAGCAGTAATTAGGGAGCTGCTTGTCAGTTTTACAGCATTGTGAAATATTGTGGCATATTGTGACTTTATTTTTACAGAATCTGTTACATACCTGTCACGTTAATTCAACTAGAAAGCATTCTTTATGACAATTCATATAATATCATAAAGGCAGCTAGTCATGTTTGTAACTGAATCATTGCATGTCTCAGTGTTGAAATTAAATTGGAAAGGAAAAAGAGAGTGCAAGAAGATTAAGCTCAGTATCAAACACATTTTAAAGGATGTAGATTTTAGTTTGCCATTCCTCTTGCAGTCAAAATATTCTTAAGATGTGAACTTTTTTAATTAGACATATTTACACAAATTTATATTTTGTCTAGCGTTGACAGAAGCGATCACATGAAAGACAACAAAATTCCCAACACTGATGGAAAAATGTAAAACTTTTATTATTGCTCATTTCTTACAGGGCAAGATGGATTTTTAACATTTATTCAGCGGCTCTGTGTTAATTCTTCATCAGTCCATATTTACTGCTGACCAAAGTGGACTCATGGCTGTTCTCTCCCAACAAGATGTAAGGTTTTTGTGTAACTGGGTTAAATGTTTTTCTAAGCAATTGGATGGGTCCCTGCCAGTTGTGTGCTATTGGAAATTATCTGAGTTTTGAAACATGAACTTTACTTGCTGTCCCTATGAACTGCAAGCTATACAAAAGAGAAGGAGTAATAATTTATTTCTTAGTTTGGTCATTTAGGTTTTGGTGGTTTTGGGGATTTTTAGAGCTTTCTCAGGCACTGCTTGGAAGGAATCCAGAGTGTGTGATTGGTGTCTCAAGCCTATCTCCTTGTAATAAATATGATTAGGTCTTACCGTGTACCTTACTTGTTTTGTTTCCATCATTTACAGTTGTTTTCAGCAGTCTGTCCATTGCTCAAACAGCACCAGGTGTCAGCTCCAGCATTTTTACTTGGGCATATCTCTGTCATCTTATCTGTTAGGGCAGGGACAATAAAAGGGTTTACAACATTTCTGTGAAGTGGATGTTTTGGAAAAGTGGGCTTGCAGTCTCTGAGGCTACTTTAAATAAGTTATTTGACTTTGTTGTGTCCTCTCAACGTGCAGGAGTTGAATTACCTGGAGTTACACGCAGCTGGTGCTGCTGGGCAACCTTATCACAGTTTCTAGATGGTTATTTCCCTCTGTATAGCAGTTATAATTAATACTGGGTAGTGAAGCATCCCTCTACTGATTTGTTTTTATTAACATGGCCTAGAACACTGATAGTCAATATCATTAAATATTTTTATCCTTCTTGGATAAAAGTAACAGAGTGGATATTAATTGAACAAATAAAAAGGCTTTATGAAACATTGTTATATAGATATCTATATACTTGTCGGGCTTTATTCCTCTCTGAAATGGTGCAGATTTTTTTCCAATACTGTTTACCACAAGCTGAAGTGTTTTTTACACCAGTTCAAAACAGAAGTTGTTAATAACAACGATAGTATCTACTAAAAGAAGCTATTGCTCACTTAAAGGTAGTTTAATATTCAAGATTACTTTTTTTCTTTGCTTCTTGGTTTTATTTCCAACTTTTAGATTCAGTTTTTAAAAGCCTTGCCAATGTTTTCAATTACAGCAGGACTTGGAATTCTGTGTCCATTCCCATCGTGTTCCAAGGGACACAAGCTGATTTAAATGTTCCGTTAATGAACAAGAGAAGTACTTGGGATGTGGGGACTCTGGTATTATTTTCTAAATTAAACCAGTAGATGTACTTCTATTTATATTTTATTTGACTGTGCTTGCTATGTGCTGGGATGTTCAGCATATGCACCCAGCTTCAGTTGGACTGAATACAATCTTAATTAAACTATTCTGGAAAAGCTGTACTTTTGGGTTCCAATAATCTTCTTCTTTTTTTTTTTTATCCTGTCTGATTTATATATTTGAGGCAGTTTTTTGTTGGCCAAGTGGGAAATCTTAGGAGATTATGACTGCTGACTTTGAAGATCCTAATCCTGTAACAACTGATTTTGATGGCTCCTCAATACTAATTACTGCTTAAGCATTTGCTCGCTTTTATGTATCATTAAATAATAAGAAACCATGAATAAAAGTAGTGTGGTTTTTAGCTTCAGCTGAATGTACTCTCTCATAAATGTAGATAAGATTTTTCCCTTTTGTTATGTAGTCTTTGCCACTAAATGACACAAATATATTCTATGTCATGGAATCACTTAGGATGGAAAAAAACTCTGATATCTTCAGCCCAGATGTAAACATGGCACTGGTAAGAATTTATTTTTTATATATATGTATATATAGAGAGAGAGAGATATATACAAACACATATATATTCTTAATATATCCTATGTTAAGATAAAATAAGGTTAAAATTAAGATATATTAATATTCTATAAAATATAACATATATATTATATAGAATATATGTGTGGATATATTTATATATATCATATATATATGTATACAAACATATACATACATATATACATATACACATATATATGTGTATATAAATGTGTGTGTATATATATATATATATGAGTTATTTATGAGAGCATCTGGTGAGTTGTGGTTAATCCCTCCTTTTAAGCTGCAGCCCTAGGACTGAAAAATCAGTTCTTTTAATTTAGGGTATTTTAAATTTTTCTTCCATTAAAAAAAAAAAACAAAAGCAAAAAACAAACTAGAGGTTTTTTCGGTGTGAATGGGGAAAACCCAGCAACAAAGAGACACACACACACACACACTCCCCTGTGGCAAGATTAATGTCAAATGAAAACTGAGAAATTAAGGCACCCTGCAGATGTTTTGAGACATGGCTGTCCAGGGATATTTGCTGTGGATGATGGGAATGATTGGAGACTGAAAGTCTGGTTGAAATTACGGCTCACATCAGGAATTCTTTGCAAAATTTCCATTTTAGCTTTTGATAGTTGTTGTAGAAAAGATGTTCTAATAAAGCAAAACATTGGTCTTGTGACAACGTAGGTATTGTCACAGAAATCTCTTTTCCATTGTATTTTTTGAGGAGGATGCTTTGGGCTGCGTTCAGTTGTATCTCTTGGCACTCCAGTGGGGTAAAAGAAATACTGAGAATGATGTATTTCCTGCTTTCTCTTGCTGAGGAAGAGGGATAAACTTGATGACACAATTTTTGCCTGGTCTTGACTCATATGCTACTGCTCCTCTGAACTGTACTTTGTTTATGTTAAAATGCTCCAATGCCCTTTTGTTCTGAAAAGCCAAAAGAGCTGCACCAAGTCTACAAGGACAGAGGCTTCCAAGCGGAGTGAACTACAAAGATTTAACATTCATTTTTTGAAGTTTGGGGGTCCCTCTCTAAAGTGACAGTGCAGATAAAGCTTTCCTAGGGAAGAAATGCTCCTGTTGTGCTGGTCTAGGAAAAAAATATGGGTTTTGTGTCCTTGTCAATGGGTGGAGAGGGATTTAGGCAGGGATGTGACTTGGCACACCATGTGACCAGAGTGATGGCATGGGAGTCATTCCTAGGAAGGAAAAATAAATAACTCAGCATTCGAGGTGATACTTCTTCCCCAGCTCTGAAAGAAAGGATTTAAGCTTGATGGGAAAAAATTGCATGGCAATATTCACTATTTTCAGTACTTGACAGTTCCCATTGTTACCCGGAGTCCCATTTCATGTGTTTTATAAATATTTCAAATCAAGGTCCCTTAGATGAAGATATTAAGATGCCATCATTTCACAGCAGAATGTCACTGGTGACAGGTAATTTTGAAAAGTTCCAAACAGGTTTTCTTCTCCTTTGTAATTTTTCTTGTTTTTCAGTATTCTTGAATCCTCCCTGATTCCTTTCACACTTCTGTCTTCCCAGTCAGATTTCATAAAGAGGGTAGCAATGGAAATGCATATTAAAACAGTCTTGAAATTTAAGTATTAAATGAAATAGTGCTTGAGTATTTTACTGTGATTTTTTAAACGTAATCTACTACGTTTCTGGAGTTTATGTTTTTTTTTTTTTTTTCACTTGAGGATAAAGTATACAAGCTTATACAAGGTGAAGAGAGAAAATAAATTCCCTGCCCTAGGAATGTTAAAGTAACTTATCTTAATTTAGTGTAAGGTCTCACTAGATGGATATCTTGTAGTAAAAAGTAAACCGCTTCAAAGTAATTCATCCTTTAATTTTCTAGGATTTTTGGATTGTGACAAATGGAATGCTCCCATTTTTCATAAGTTAAGTATGTAATTAGAACAATTTCACACATCTTTATTTTTGGTTTTCAAGAAGCTCTGATTTTGTTGTGTAACTAATGGCAGAGTGTAGAAGGATTACAGTGGATTAATTTGCAGTAGCTCTTGTAACAACATCCTAATAGTTCCTAAGTATAAAGGTAGGACCTGTTTATCTCTTTTTAATTGTGTAAAGTACATATCAGCTGCTAATAAATCTGTGATGTATAACTAGGCACGAAAGATGCTTCAGATATAAATTGTCTTTTATAATTAACTAGCTCTTGATGCAGATGATTTTGACCCACCTTCTGCAGAAAATATGATTATATGGTTACTACTATGCTCTTCCATGTAAGAGTACAAATTTCATTGAAAGTTTTGACATAATAATTTGCTAGAGTACTTCCTGAATGTGTGTTCTTAAGGGAATGAAGAACATATTGAAGTTCTGTGTAGAAGGAACTGCATTTGAAAGGTGGGATAATCAGATGTGAAGCAATCACTGAATCCCAGAATGGTTTGAGTTGGGAGGGACCTTGAAGCTCACCCAGTCCATGGCAGGGACACCTCCCAGTGTCCCAATGTCCAACCTGGCCTTGGGCACTGCCAGGGATCCAGGGGCAGCCACAGCTGCTCTGGGAATTCCACCCTGTGCCAGGGCCTGCCCACCCTGCCAGGGAACAATTCCTAATTCCCAATATCCCATCCATTCCTGCCCTCTGGCACTGGGAGCCATTCCCTGGCTCCTGTCCCTCCAGCCCTTGCCAATTGTCTCTGTCCATCTTTCCTGCAGCTCCTTCAGGCCCTGCAAGGCCACCCTGAGCTCAGCCCAAAGCTTCTCCTGTGCAGGTGAACAATGCCAGTTCTCTCAGCCTTCCATCTGAAATGATCATTAGGTCTGGTGCCACCAGTCATGTACAGCAATGAAATATTCCTTTCTTAAATTTATGAAGATGCATATAAAAAAGTTACTTTGTCCTTACAGTTTCTCATCTGAAACTGTTCTAAAAGGTGATCCAGATGTTGATAGCTCTGATTGTAGAAAACTCGTAATTTCCAACTTAAATCCATGTACCCTAATTTGCCTTGCTCTTTAAGGAAAACAGTTTTTCAATCCTTTAATTTGCTGCATCCTTTTCTTCATCTCTCCTATACCTTGTCAAGGCTGTGCTGGTAACACCCCAGAGTTTTAGAGCATCCTCTTCAGATGCACCCACGGAGCCCTGGGGACCAACAGCCTTACCTGGCACTGTGGTCAGGGAGGGTCTCTGTGCTGGGGCTGGCCCCAGGGAAGAGACAGAATAGGGGATGTGAGCCTTACCAGCAAATAGCTCCAAGAGGCTGAGCTCTGCCTGCTCACCTGCTTTATTGCCTGTCCTGGCAACAACAACAACAAGAGGAAAAGGAGTAATCAAGGAGAAAATACCTTTAAAACATCCTCTCTGTGTGGCAGAGCAGTGGCACCATGTGCACACACCTATCCCAGGTCATGCCCATTTAACATCTCTGCTGAGGCAGGAACAAAGCAAGGCCATATTCTGTTTGCCCTGCTCTGTTTGAAATGATGTTGTGCCACTACACTTCTGTAGGGTTCATTCCAGTACCTGTAGTGAGTAAAACTTGCTTTTAGCATTACAGCTTTGTGTTTGAGTTGTGCAAACATAGTTTGCAGCAATAAGGGTGTTTTGCAGGGATGGCTTCTAATGAATCCATCTCCCTTACCTCCACAGCCATTTCTGATTGATGAGATCTTTGGTGCAGCCTAGGATTTTTCTTAGTTAGCTGAATCCTCTTGACTTTTATACTTATGGCTTTCATTCCCACTCTGTATCTCCAGTCATGGAGATAATCCAGTTCATGTGCCATGATATCTCATTTCTGCTCCTTACTGACACTGGTCCTAACTTTGTTTTAGCAGTGCTCATCTGTTCCACGTGCCAGGGTAATACAAAGAAAGTAGTAAAAAGATGAGTTTGAAGAAAGAAGTTGATTCTTTCATTTCAGAGCATGGTTAGGATGTAATTTAACATTTTTCATCCTAAATAATGTTAAAATCTTCTTTTTCTTTCCCTTCATGGTGTCTGAGTGGTTTTAGCTGAATATAAAACAATGCAATATGTAAGACATGAAACTTCCAAGCCATAAGTCAGTCAGAATAACAGAAACCTTCTTTTCCTATGTTGCTACCACATAATATATGAATATAGATGTCACATTTAGAGAAAACACACTTCCTTTCTGGTTGAATTGTTATCTTCAAAAATATTAATTCTCCAATTTGCAGAAAAACTCAGCTACTTAAACAGCATAATGCCCTATAAACACTAAAATAACATTCAAAGTTCTTTGCAACCAGTTATTTCATGTATGTTTAGTGCATCTTGAATATGCCTTTTTCTTTGTCTCCATGGTCAACACATTATTCACTATAATTTAAATAGTGTCAGAATTACCTATTGAGATACAGGTGATGAAAAGGAAAGACCAAGTAAAAATTGAAAATTGAAAAAAACCCCAAGATTAATGGCTACAGGGCTGTCTTCCATGACAGATTTCTCTGTCAGCTCAGACTTTTCTCTGTTGGGCAGGGTAGACTTTTGATTCTGAGGGTAGTCCATGCAATATTGTGAGAATGTCTAAAACCCTCAGGGTGGTAACTACGAACTCTGCATGAAACAAAGAGTTAATGTGGTTCTGATGTGTGTTTGGGTCTTTTGGGGAATATTTACTAGGCAATGTGGTGGTGGCTGTGTGCTTTGGGGTGGGGTTGAGTGTCACTTTTTGCTTTTTTTTTTTTTCTTTTGTTGTTATTGTCATTGTTAAGCTCTGTTTCAGGTTTGACATTATCTCGTTTCCCCAAAACAAATTCTCGGTGCTTTTCCAAAAATGCTGCTTTGGGATCACTAATTGTGGCAAATTTCAGAATGGCTGTTGAAACACACCAAATTTGTTCAAACTTCCCATTGCTGAAAAGAGTTGCCTGGTACCTCCCAAAGCTCTGCTGGCCTTGCTGTCCTCTGTAATTGACTGAAGGGTGAATATTATCAAGTGGCACAGTGGCTACAGTGTGGTTGCAAATTTGGTAGCAATGGCAAGATGCTTTTCCTCATCTTGAGTGGTATTTGGTAACCTCAACTCGTAGCTTTTGATTTGATTTCTGGGAAAATTCTCCTAATTTAGAATAGGGGTAAGAGGTTCTACAAGCAGTTTTCCTTTAGTTGTGTTGGACTTTAAATCAGCAAACCCTATAAAATTGATCACTTATCAATCGATTTATTAATTCCATTCTAAAACCATTTTAATTGCTTTATAGCTCAAGTGCTTTATGATGTAAATGCAATTAGCTTTTTCCTAAACAAGCAAAGCTGGCACTGACCTTTGATACAGAATTGTAATTTCAGACAATATTTCCAAGTTCATGGCAACCTCTATTCATCACCATTGCAACACAGAGCTAAATGATTTCCCCTCTAGTCATATTATTAATGTGGTTTTCTGTTTAAATATCCCAATGTAACCTTCTGCTAATTAACAAATGCACGGAAAAGTTTATTCTGCATTTTCAGTACTTGGGCCTCTGGCTGTCTTTTAGATGTCTGTATGAAAAAGACATCTTTATGAAAAAGATGTATGAAAAAGACAATCTCTTAAAACCAGGAGAGGATGTTTGTGTTGTGGATGTGGCTGGGGACTGGTTTGTTTTAATTCTTTCTTGACAGCACCTAAAGTTCATTGCACACTTCCAGTTTTGCAATACAGATTAAGATATAAGTATGAATCTGTGTTTAAAAATAGAAGTGCTCAATGCTGATGCTCTCCATGAAAATTTAGTTATTTCACAACCAAAGAATGCAATTTGATGACTGTAATCCAGTTAATTTGGTCAATATTGAAGTGGCTAATGCAATTGCTTACTTTCTGTGTGTGCTTTAGCAAGATGTAAAAAAGAGTCTATAATTAAGCACTAAAATAAATAAGATCTAATAATGAGCTACCTCATGTAAAATGAAATAGTAATACGGCATCTCTGCCATGAGAGTTGTCAGTATTTTGAATACAGTGACTGAATTGTCTGCCTTTCTTGGGAGTGTCTTTATCATTTTATCATTCTGGTGAGGACTGTAGATAATATGTTGATAGTTGTCCCTGTGTGCTCTTGAGGAAGATGTCATGGGCTTTGGAGAAATTTACATATTAGGAAAAAGAAGGGAAATAATTCTAATTGTGATTAAATGAAGATCCATCTTGTAAAAGCATCATTTTTTGGGTTTTTTTTGTCTTTAGGACTGGATTCCCAGGCTTTAGTTCTGTCACAAGGTCCAGGAGTTTCTGTGACTTTCATTGACTTCACAGGGTGATGAAGATATTAAAGTGTGTGAATCTGGGAGATTTATGCATGCAATAAGTTCATAAGATGTGGTAGATAGAAGAAAAGGGAAGAAAAGGAAGAAAAGTGAATGCAATCACAGAGTAAAAATTCACTCCTGGATGGAAATTTTTTGAAAGGTTTTGAAATGAGGGGAGTGACTCGGGTGCATTTGGTATTGCTGGTTATGGGGAGAGTCTGCCAGGTTACTGTTTCACATTTCACTGTGGAAATGTGCTATTTCTTGATTTGAGGAAATGATGCAGAATCACATCAGCTGTAGAAGTTGTTGTGTTCAAGCCGTTTATGAAAAATTTATCAGACTCAGGTTTCCAAAGGAGAGATTTGAAACTTCTGCCTCTGACAGGGGAGGGTTTATTTAGATGGACTTGTCCATCCGTAGAGAGAAATGCACCAAACACAAAGTGTCCTCACCTCTGCCCCATCACATTTCAGCAGCCAGCACAGGCTGGTACCCCAGGAGATGCAGTGACAGGACCCAGGGAAAGGCTCCCAGTGCCAGAGGGCAGGGTTCCATGGGATCCTGGGGAGGAATTGTCCCCTGGGAGGGTGGGGAGACTCTTTAGCTATATATGTATACCAGCCAAAGTAGCCCATTCTTTTGAGTCTTTAGAAGGTTTTATCAGCACAGGTTAGACATCAAAGTGGAGAAAAATGTTGTTGAAGAGATGGAAGAACAGAAAAATGGGAGGTGAGAAACAAACAGTTAAGAAAACTATAATAAATTATAGGAATTTCTAAAGCTGTGTAGTTTCTTTCAACAAAAACAACTTTAGCTTTTTTTTCCTTTCTTTTCATTTCTACTTCAATTAATATAACAGGGTCTTGCAGTTTAATTTGCAACAGCCAGCTAAACTCCCTGGGAAGTGCTCTAGTGGTAATCAGTCATCTGAGAAAATGTAGCAAAGCCCAAATAACTGGCAGATTCATAAACATATCACACTTACAGTGCTGATATAATTTTAGGGTATTTTTTCTTACAGAAATATGAACATTGTGCAGTGTGCAATGATGCACATGAACACATACCTAGTGTTGTGGGGGAAGAGTTTATCTCCCAGGTTTTCTCTTAGTGGAGGATGGAGACTTGATGTTTTTCTTGTGAGTCAAAGTGCTGGAAGTGATGTCATCACACATTCGTAAAGCCTCATCTGAAACTCTGGTCAGAAAAAACTGAATTTTGTTTTTTCCTTGTTTTTAAAAGACAGTGAATGTGGAGCTCAGGCTGAGCTGACCCTGAGACAGGCACAGCTCTGTGTCTGCTTTGCAGCGCTACAGGAAAATGGGAATCCATCCTCTTCTGGATGGTCCAGCCAGGAATGTCCAACCTTGCAGTGAGGAAGAAGGGATGTTTAATGAAAAAGTGGTGACATAAGGGAAGAGTGGGGAAAATCTCCTTTCCAACATTTAACCCATTATTGAAGGTTTATATTTTGGGAAGTCTGGCCTTTAGGTCATACTTGTGGTGTTTGGCTGTCAGCCCTTTCACCATACAGATGATGTGTATTTAAGCCCAGGTTTTCTGCCTTACAGTGTGGTTCATTGAAATATACTATAACTGTACATTACTCTTATTAGATAAAGTCTTACTAAACTCAGTGGTGCATGGATCTGGCACTTCAATGCGACTTTGTGTAGTAAAAATGTATATAGTAAAAGGAATTCTTAATGAAGGAGCTGACAAGACTTCTCCAAGAATAAATAATGGAACGAGAATAAAAAATTATGATCACATCTTAGCACGTAATTTACCTGATAGTCACAACTATATTTCTCTATGTTTGTTTTTCTGAACCATCCATAGTTGCACAACATACCTCTTATCTTTTTTTTTTTTTTTTTTTCTAATAGTGTCATTCTTTTAATGGTTTGGGTTTGGGCTTGATATAGGTGCTGATTTTCTACAAAGAGAATTGGGAGAGGAACAGATCCTTTTCTCGTGGAATGAAGTTAAGCAAGGAATGAATTTGTAGGTAAATAAATCCAAAAGGAAAGCAAGAAAACACACTTTCAGTGCATAATACCTAATAAAGTTATCTTTATAAAAAAACAAACAGATACCTTGATTTAAAGTCAGTGTTCTAAATCATCACTGTAATATTATATTGGCTGTGTATGAATTTTCTGGTGAAGTTTGAAATCTCAGAGAACATCTTAAAGTTCTAAATGTAAAAGAAAATAGGATAAAGGATAAAGAAATCCTTCACTTCCATTTTTTGTTGAAGAGCTGACACTGAATGTGCCTCTGCAGTAGGTGCTGCTACCTCTGTCCCTACAAAATGTTACCAAGTTTCATTCACACTGGTTTGAAAAGCCTAAATTGTAATTTTGAAGGAAGAGATCAGCTGTTTGAAGTTACTATACTTGGGGTATATTTATAGGTCGAAAAAATTAACCCTTGAATCTTCTATGAATTCAAAATAGGTAGACTAATGCCATGAAATTGAGATCTTATTTTCAGTGTTTGGACTTCAGAATCACATTCTGCACAAACCATATCATGGATTATAGCTCCTATGTCTCACTTGAACGTGGAACTCGAGACCTGACCCTACAAGTGTGGTTTTAGGAAGTCAGCTGCTTGCTTATATTCATTTTTTCAGCCCCCTTTTCTGTGGAATCTCTTTTTATCCAAAAAACCTGCATAGTAAATGAAATCCAATTGGCTCATTTTCAAGCTTAAACTCATGTGAGACTGCTATGGAAAAAAACAAATGGAACTGCTTGTGTCTGTTCTGCAGTGATAGATCTAGGAAGTAGATTAGTTTGGCTTTTGTTATGAGAATTTTTTTTTTTTATATTGAGATAGGTTATTAGATTCTTAGTGCTCTAAGTTAAGGATTCATATTATTTAATAGACAACTGTTTGTAGTTGGTTGGTTGAGACACAGTTCTGACATTCTAATGTCAGAATGAACGTTACAATGAGTGAGGCATCAATTCTGTTCAAGAGCAAAGCAAACATCCTGAACATATTTCAATTTTTTGACGAAAAAATTTCATTTTTTCAAGCAAAAGGTTCAATTACACACTGCTTCTCCGTTTTTGACTGGTGTGCTTTAAAGGAAATTAAAAATATTAGAAACAAAGTACCATTGGATGCAATAATATTATTCACTGGCAGTTCAGAAATGTTTTAAAAACATGAAATTAAATGTAATTAATTTTGTGGTATATGTGTTTGATGCTGTATTAATAAGATGCTTAAGCAGTGCTGAAGAGCCTTTAAGGTTCCTTCCCCTCTCCTCCACAGTGTGGTAAATGTGCCAAAACCTGCAGCAGTATTCATAGTCAGGTTTAAGTTCCGTGCATGCACAAAAAGACATTGAGAGTTTTTTGGGATCAAGATTTGTGGAAATTCTGGGCTAAAGGAGTGACCATGGTGTTGCTAAGCAAACAAGAAAAAATCAGTAAGAAATGAATCTGTACTGTGGTTGAGTGCATCCTTTTATTTTCCACCATTATTTTCCACCATTATTTATTTTTCACCATTATTTTCCAAAATATAATTCAGTTCAGTCTTTCTGCTAGAAACCTGAAATAGTATAATTATAGTTAATGGTGCTATTCACTTTTGACTAGAGGAGAATTTGGATTAGGATTTTTGAAGAGCAAATCTTAATGATCCCCATGTAGTATATGAACTCCTCATAAAAGCAGGTCTTGCTAAAAGACCTTTATTAGGAAAATTTCATTCCAGCACCTTCTCAATATTAAATAGTAATGAAATTGCTATCAATTTGGTGTGCTAAATGGAATTGATTACAACACTTTATGTTAGCACACACAGAGCGTAATGTGAATCAGATTTTGAAAGCTAAGTGAATGCAACACTAAAAATGAGAATTTTCCTTTCCACTGAAATCAGAACATTTATGGTTCAGAATAAAAACCTTAATTTTGGGCATTCTAGTTCAAAGCATTTAATAGAAGGGAACTGTATTTTGTAAAAAAGAGTAGTCCAAAGCTATTTTACACTTAATTCTATTGTTCTGTCTCTTGCAAATTCCGTGTGTGCCGTTTCCTCAGACACTTTTTATTCTGAATGCATTTGGGCAAGGTTAAGAGAAATAAATATGTAATCAAGCACCACTGTTCAGTTGCCATCTTCCTATGCAGCTTCCCAGCACGCAGACCCTTGGGAAGTCAGGGCAGCAGCACTGGCATCCAGTTCCAACAGGAAACCAGCTGGGATTTGTGCCCTGCTTCCCACAGTGTTTGATAACTCTTGTGAAGGTGGGAGAACCTTTGGAATGCAGTAAAAGAAAAATCACTCTTTCCTAACTACAGAAGGAATGATATTAGTCCATCTTTTGTGCCCATGCTTGACCAGCCATCCTTCAGGAAGTCTCACCAGTTTTCAAGGAAGAAGTTTCAGGAACTCCTAGAAGTGGGAGAAGTTTCCTTATGGGCAGCAGCATCCTGTTTCCTTTTCTGATTTCAGGACAAGTACAGCTGTCAGTGTCCTTTGCAGCTTGAGTGCTCTCAGGATGGTTCCATTTCCCCTCCCAGATCCTGTCCCAGTCGTTCTTTGCCATTTAATTTTTTTATGTATATGTACACATGCACACGTAGTAATTCTGGTGCACCTAGTTGTAGAGTTCAACACCATCCCTCTCCTGGCAGTGTGTTTCCTCCATTCTCCTCCCGTGCACGTGCCTTGTCCAGAGCTTTGTTTCCAGGATTCAGATCTCAGTATTGTTGGCTGGATGCTCCCTGGGCAGGTGCAGCCAGTGCCTCCCCACCTGAAGGGGCCATGTCCCAGTGCTCCCAGGACCACAGTGCTCCTCAGCCTCTCTCTTCCCCCATCTCTGATTTGTTGTATTTCCCTTCCCGTCTGCTCATGGAATTCTTGCAGACCACACTCCCAGTTTCAATCTGCTTGGCTTCCAGGGACCTCTCAGAACTGTTTTAACACCTGCTGGCTTGGGGAACCGTCTGGCTGTTAAACTTTCTGCTCTGTTTAGAAGTCTTGATTATGTTCACAGTATGATGAGCTGCTAGCTCTGCCCTCCTCTTCACCTTTATTTATAATCTCCTCAGATGATAAACAGAGCAGGAATATTTCTTAATTTTTAATGCTGTTATAATTATATGTTAAGACAGAATTGAGGCAGAAAATAATGATCATAATTTTATAAAGCAACCTATGCTACACAGGAATTAAACATGACATTGCCATGGTACTGTTTGACTTCAGTGAGTTGAACTCAACCTTTTCATGTAGGAATCAGTGCTCATAGGAAGTTAATTGCAAAATCTACAGGACAATCTTAATAGGAAACTCTAAATAACTGACCAAGTTCAAATGCCAGGAGAGATGTAGGCAGGTAGGATGTGATTATCTACACTGGGATTTTGCCAGGGCACTATTTCTAATATTGGAGAGTTACAAAACTTAGTTATGAACTTAGAATTGCAGAATCATGGAATTATAAAGGCTAGAAAAGATCTTTAAGATGGAGATCAACTCCCAGCATTCCCAAGCCCATCACAAACCATGTCTCCCAAGTGCCATATCTGCACATCTTTTCTGTTGCCTCCAGGGATAGTGACTCCACCACTGCCCTGGCCACTTGTGCCAATGCTTGTCCACCCTTGTGGTGAAGAATTTTTGTCCTAATATCCATGAAACCAGTGTGTTGCTTAACCCTCGGTGATGTCTCAATTATTAAATATTTTGACATTCTAAAACTGTGTAATCACTCACATATTTTGGTAATATCTATTTACATAGAACTGTCATTTCCTGAAGGACAAACTCTTACTAATGTATCTACTGTTGTCAAAATTCTTAAGTATTTGCGAAAGCTGCATTAAGAAATTTGCTATCTGAAATATCTCTGTGGACCACCTGGCATGAGAGTGCAAATTATTTAATGGGACTTAACATCTGATTTAAATAGTCTCCTCTCCAGTAATCTGCACATCACAAACTGAATCCACATAGTGCAAAACTGACAAGATAATGCACTTGCCATGAGTTTAGCTAAACTATTCTGGGGAATCCGGGTAAAACACTCTCAGACGTTGGCAGGGCTATGGCTCAGAAGGAGAGAGCCTGACCAAATCTCACTGAGCTCATGCACCAATACTCACTGCAGAGTCTGGGGGTGCTGGTGGGTGAGAGCTGTCTGTGCCCAAACACCGCCAGGGGGGATCCTGCCCCTCTGCCCCTCAGGTGAGACCCCACCTGCAGAGCTGCCCCAGCCCTGGGGTTCCAGCCCAGCAAGGAGCTGGAGCTGCTGGAGAGAGCCCAGAGGAGGCAGCAGGATGAGCAGAGGATGGAGCAGCTGTGCTGGGAGGAAAGGCTGGCAGAGCTGGCATTGTTCACCTGCACAGGAGAAGCTTTGGGCTGAGCTCAGGGTGGCCTTGCAGGGCCTGAAGGAGCTGCAGGAAAGATGGACAGAGACAATTGGCAAGGGCTGGAGGGACAGGAGCCAGGGAATGGCTCCCAGTGCCAGAGGGCAGGAAAGGATGGGATACTGGGAATTAGGAATTGTTCCCTGGCAGGGTGGGCAGGCCCTGGCACAGGGTGGAATTCCCAGAGCAGCTGTGGCTGCCCCTGGATCCCTGGCAGTGCCCAAGGCCAGGTTGGACACTGGGACACTGGGAGGTGTCCCTGCCATGGACTGGGTGAGCTTTGAGGTCCCTCCCACACCGAACCATCCTGTAAGTCTTATTAAATTTTCTTTGTTATGGTGAACGTCCCTGAACATCATAGAGAATAAACTTAAGATTAAAAGATGTCTAAATTAAAAAGAACAGACTTTAGATTTTTTTTAATGCTAAATAAAAAAATATTAAAGTGCACAAAAGTGTTAAGTGAACTGGGACAGTGGGAGGTGTCCCTGCCATGGATGGGGTGGCACTGGATGGGCTTTAATGTCCCTTCCAGCCCAAACCATCCTGTGATCATATTATTTATTTGATGACCAGGGTTTTGTGCAATTTTTGGCCATCACTGACTTTTGCAGAGACTGCTACTGAAATTTTACTCATATCAGTAATTACTGATGTATTGACTTCTTGGTTAAGTAGTGTTGTCTTTGAGGAAATGGATTCAAATTATTTCTGTAAATAATTTATTATATTTAGAATATTATCTATATTCAGCATAAGTATTATTATTAAGGATTTAACTCAGTTATATTTATTTAAATCTCATAAAAATGTGTCATTTCTATATAGAAATGAATTCAACTTTTATGAACGTTTATTTTTGTGTAGTTTGGAATATGAGAATGAGAGCTAGAACAAAAGATTTAACACTGTGATTTAAGCTTTTAAAAAAATCTCCTTCAGATAGGGAGCACATGTGGTCATCATTCTGCTTTAGTTGCAAACTCAGCCAATATAAATGTTCAGCTTTTGAGTTAAGAATCTTTGGTTTTGGTGCAATCAGCAGCTGTAACACACCACTGCTCCCAACCCCAAGCCAGTGCTGTCATTTAAAGAGATATAAGAAGTCATCTCATTTTCAGAATGGTGGAATATTACATGAATTAGTATAATTGCAGGCAATATATGCAAATTATATTTAAAATTAAATGACATCTCTTATGTATATAATCATAACACATGTATTTATATCTGATATTTATATATGTATATAGAAAGTGAAGTGTTCCATCTATTTTGTTTAGATGATACCAGATTCACAGTAGAGTTAGGCATTTGGTTACCCAGTGATTCCTTGGGAACAAAATTTATGCCCAGTTTATTACCTTCTGAAATTCATTACAGGGATAAACACTTGGGGGTGGTTCTCCCGTGTAGGATCAGAAGCAGAAGATCTGTTCCCTTCCTTTTGGATGCTCAGTGCCCAGGAAGGCCCTTCTGGTTGACTGCTAAGTCAACACAAATCAAAGCTGATCACACCCATTTGTCCTTTATGTTTCACTGCACATGCTTCACCCTATTACCCAGTGTCCTTCTCCTGCTGCTGGGAGCTCTTTCTCTTGGCAGCTGAGGTATTTTTTGGTTCTGTACTTGATATTAAAGTCCAAACGAATCACAATGATGCACTGTGATTTAAGGTCATTCTAGCTTTTAAATGCTAATTGTTCTGCCAGCAGTTCTCATTTACAAGAATTTCTAAAGGCCACACACTCATTCTATAGGATTCAATAGTTGGGTACTTTCTGAAACCAATTAAGAAGTGCAACTGGTCTTAAAAAAGAAACCATATGCATTTTGTCCTGGGCTGCTGCTTTCACTGTAAGATTTATTTAAAAGCCGTTTTAATTAAATTGTAAAAGTTTGGAGTTCATTTAAGTTTACACTTTTTTTTTTCCTCCTAAATGAACATTTTATTAATAGAAAGAACCACAGAAATTGTGATTTTTTTTTCTTTTTTTCTTCCATCCCTCACCTTATCCTCTTGCTGAAGGAGATAGAAATAAATCACTCGACAGATGTCATATTTTGGGGTGGGGTTTTTTGTTTATTTTTATTTTACCTTTTATTAGACATCCAATATTTGAGTTTATAAAGTATATTTTAAAACCCTAAAAGAAATAAGTAGATTTCAAATTACCATCCAACTTTCAGGAACAGAATATGAGGGTTTTTCTGACTGTGAACATGCAGGAAATGAGGAGATGTTCTTGGAGGTAACACGCATTGTCTGTTTGACTGGTGTTCAGTCAAGACTCCATGGAGATCTGTGGAAATCCACAACTCTTTCCCAAGGCCACAGTTTTCAGCTGAGATTTTCTGTGTCCCTTTCCCTTTCCCTTCCTGTATCATGTTAGGGATATGCTCATAGAAATACCAAACTCTCCGTAAAAACTGGGAGTAGAAAAGGACCACCATAGTGAGTCCATTCCTACAGAAAAAAGCAATTGGATTATCACTAAATTATTTATAAATACATTTTCACATATTGAATGTCAACAGCATACTGTCTTAGTTAATGCTAAACAAAACTGTAAATACAGTGGTGGTATTTTTATAGGAAAATTATTAATGCAATGAACAAATCTGGTGTGAAAAATGAAAGGACAGAGGACTCAGTTTGTGAGCTGCCAGCAAGATTGTTTAGATAGGATTTAGCTGAGTCCTTTTGGACTGGATGCCAAGATTATGTTAGTTCTCCACCTGTTAACAGTTCTCCCCAAGGAACTTTAGTCACAAACCCTGGTGGCACATGGATGTGTCTTACAAGTGTAGGGAAGAGAAGACACCAGAAACCAACTGTGCCTGGGCTACGTAGCAATGGTGGGGCTTACAAACAGAGAAGGAAGTTCCTGGTCTTGTAATTAAATTGTCCTTGGACAATTATAACCTTGTCAGGGTTATAGAAAACCTTAGTTCAGTTCCTGAAAGAACAGAACAAACAGCAGTGGTGAGAGAGAGCCATGGAATCAGGGAATGGTTTGGGTTGGAAGGGACCCTGGGCAGGGACACCGTCCACTGATCAGGTTGCTCCAACCTGGCTTAAATGTTCTTTTCTGAAATAGGTTTAACAAATGCACAGAACTACTCTTCAAAGTTTTAGGATGTTTATTGCAAATGTTTGTTCTTCCTCTTCATTATTCTCCTCCTTAGGTGATTACAGGACCACCATGAGTTTGGTCTGACATTCAGTAATGATATTTCCTTCTCTTCTGTTGCCATGCTGAGGATGATTCCACGCTGCCCTGTGCTCTTGCTACACAAACACTCTTCTGTGATCAGCACTTTGTGACTCTCCTTTCGGTGCAATATAGTCAGCACCTCAAAGTGTTTACGTAGAACTGGTGAGAAAATGAGGTTTTTCACTTTACCAGAGTGTTAAGGTTGAGGTATGTGGTAGAGCAGTCATCCTTTAAAATCTGTGATTTAACAGCAAATGATGGTGTGAAGACTGAATGGATTTGGAGACTAAAGCACTTTGCTCATAGATAAGCTCAGTTTTGCTGAAGACTTCTGTATCCCACAGGAGAGAAAGCCTAGTCTGCCTGGAAGTTGCACATGTACTTTATTTTCTTGAGCACGCCAGAACTGTTCTGTGTAGAAGTAGATGGATCATATTTCATCCACTTCTGAAGCAAAAGCTCATATAAAGTTCACTGGCTTGTGTTAACATCCATAGAGAAACCTCAGAACTCCAGGTCTGAGAACGTTGCAGGGTCTTATGATCGGTCATTGTTTGCATGGAGTCTTAACTTTGTTATCTCCTCCCCTTATTTTTATATCTTCCTTTCCTCCCCTCTCCTACCTCTATCACATGAGTCAATCACATCTGAAAATAGGAATGTACATGGAACTTTTGCAGATCTCCTATTTGCATTTTCTGTCTGCAGTGTAATGGCAACCACTTCTGATGTACTCAGTAATTTTCTATAGATTTATGTAAAATTCTCTAATCCTCATGCATTCCTGGCCATCCCAAACCAAACTCTCTGCAGAAAAGCTGGCTAAAGCAGTTGCACTGGCATTGCTTCATCCCATTGCAATTGTGTTTGGGATGTCTGAGAGGGCATTGCAGGGTGGATTGCCACGGGGGCTGTGCTGGTGCTGCTCTGCCACAGCTGAGCCCCACAGTGCAGACCCATCCCCTGCTAGGGCATGATTTGTCACAGCTTGGCTGAAAAATTATCCTTTCATGGCTGTGCCAGTGAGTGCAGCACTGACAAGCCAGGAATAACTGTGTTGTTCTTCTCAGGTGCTAATGACTCCAAAATGTTGGAAGTCACTGGAGAGTAAGACCCTCAATGAATAGCAAAGGAATTGTATTTTATGCTAACTCTGACTCATGGCTTGGAAGTTAATGAAACCATTCAAGTTGAGTACTTTAATCTCACAAATTGGTTATCACAGCCTTGTGGCCACTTCTTGTTTTATAATAAAGCATAACACAAAATATCTGTGAAGGCTTACAAAATTAAACTAAGGGAAATATGTGCAATTTTGAGCTCATTAGGAGCAATTCATATTTTCATCTGTCTCATTAGAGATGTTTTCATGAACTAAGAAAGTACTTTTGAATCTGTGATTTTTAATTTCCCTGCCAACTGGCGTGAGCTTTTTGGGATTGTTATTTTCTTTTAATTTATTTCAAAATGTTAAAAGGAGGGAAAAAAAAAAAAAACCAAAACCAAAACAACACCACAGGAGAAATTAGAAGAAAAGCAAGGCACTAAGAAACAAGTGAACTGCATGAATGTGATAAGAAATATTTTAGAGTAGGATATATATATATATATTCTGTTTTGGTACTTTGATGACAGTGCATAGAAACAGAGTATAATGGGAATGGAGGCAGAAGATGCAGTTCAGAATTGCAGATGCACAGGTGAAGTACACCAACTTGATGAATGCAACTTGACCTGATGCTGCTATGTATATTTATTGAAAAATTGTCAAATTTCCTTAAGTCAGATATAACCTCAGTGTAGCTGTGCTTTTGCTGTACAAAACAGAGCATTCTGGCCTTTGCTAGTGTTGGCAGTGAACCATTTAAAGTGTTTTGTCTGAAGAATAGAGGGGGAATGTGAGTGCTCTCATCACAGGGCTGTAGTGACTAACAGAGGATACTTCAGGAGCTGCTGGACACATAATGCCAGAGATTAACTACTCTGTAGGACTTCAGGTTTCAAGGTTTTTTTCCTTTTTAAATGTAAATATTCAGAACCTATAGGTATGTTTATTCTTATAAAGGTCTATTTTCATATCTGAGAGAACCCCGGAGAAGAAGAAAGCAGTGATCTTTCATTTCTTTGCACGACATTGCTGTCCATACAGTGAAGTCTGTGTTGTGCCATTAATCCTGGCTTTAACCTTTATGTTGAGGTGATTTCCCTGCCAAATCTGTGCTTCATTTTAGTCATGGCTTTCAGGATGTAATTGCTGATTGCAGGCAGGGATGGAGACTGAGGCCAGAGCTCAGCAGGGGCTGCAGCAATTCCCAAGGGGCAGCACCCAGGGAACAGCTGGAGCTGGGGCAGGGCAGGGTTAGGTTGGGTTTTAGGGAAAGGTTCTGCTCCCCCAGAGGGTGCTGGCACTGCCCAGGCTCCCCAGGAATGGTCCCAGCCCCGAGGCTGGCAGAGCTCCAGGAGCAGAGAGAGCACTTCAAGCACCATTTTCTCTTTAGCATTCCGGTTTCTGCTGAGGTTGCCAGCAAGACTGTCACAGTGCTAGTCCAGATAATTCCTTCTGTGATGCCAGTGCCTTTTCTATATGAGCTGAACAGAGGGTGATGACAATTTGCATCACGCCCGTCACCAAACACCAGTAATGTCATTGATTTTTACGTGTGCAGCTGCAGGACCACATTAAATAATAGCAACACAGTAGTTGGTTGTTAAAAACTTATTTCTTTGTAACTGCCAATGTTTGTATGGTAATCATGGCTAAAAGCATTGAAATATGCAATAATTCATTGTAAATCCAGCTTTTTCACAGTGACAACCCATCAATTGATGTTGTCACCAGCTTCTTCACAGAAACAGTGTCCCTGCTGTGTTTTAATTTTCCCATGAACTGCAGCTGGGGTAACATCGCAGGTATTTGTTTTTCAGGAGAAATCACCTTGGGCTTTGCGTTGCTGGACCATTGTTTTGGACCCTGCTGCTGGAAATATGCGTGTGGTGCTTAGACAGGGCTTAGGAGAAGATGATCTCTCCTTTACGTTGTAACACATCCAGTGCCTTAAAGCATTTCTGAGGTCTTGCCATGAGTGTCGATGGAAATGCCTCCTATTTCCTGCTTTTCCCAAGCATGCAGACATAAATCTGTCATACACTGCAACTCGGTTTGGCATTATATACTGAGAAAATGAACTCAATAGCAATATAATCTTACTTTGCAATATAACCAAACTGCAGAAAACATTTCTGGAAGTACGTAGATTTAGGGATCAAATAAAATTTAAGTGTGCTGATATGTAGGAGTTTATGAAGGCACAATTTCTTTGTTGAGAGGCATTTTTCCTTTTATTAATTCAAGTAAAACTCATCTTTCATTTTAACTCTAGTTTATTTCAGTTTCCACTCTGCACAAGATAGGACTGGGTTTTTTGTATTTTTTTTCCGCTATCCTTTGTTAGTATTGTGGCTTAATTGAAAATGTCACTGTAATTAATATAGTAGCTATTTATTTTGTTTTCCGTAATTCTGAGATATTACCTTTCTACTGGAAAGATATTTGTCCTGTCTCAAAATATGACAATCTGCTTAGGCATTAGAACTTGTGTCATTTTAAAACCTCAAGTTACAGTAGTATTCTCCTTGCATTTTTTCTATAAAGTCTGAATACATTTGTGAATTCTACTGCCTGAAAGGGCAGCAAGAAACTTTATGTGGGGCAGTTCTTAGCTTTCTACAGGATAGCTTTATTTTTGTAGAGGAACACTTTTTAAACAGTTTTTAGTATTTTTATTAGAGCAGTTGAGTTTGGTTGCAAAATTTTATATCTGTAGATAGAAACTTCTTGTAGTTGTGGTGGGGAATCATTCGCACAAATAAATTTTCTGTTTTAAAGTCTGCCTCAGTATAAAGAACCAGCATAAAACATGTCTTTCAGGAAAGCCTGAGAGATCTGAAGCCCTGACCATAGATTATGTAGTTCTACAGAAGCTGTGCTGTTCAGTTTACAATAAAAATGCTAAATGAAAATATTATTTACAGAAATTTTCCTACAGCCAGGCTCCAGTCTCAGAATATGGGTTAAACAGAAAAGTCTTTATCTTAATTTTTGGGTAATGACTGTGCAGGAATTGGGGTGGTGCTCCATGTCTGGAGAGAGCACGAGCACGTAGTTAAACTTCATAAGAAAGTTTAAATCCAGTTTCATTCCTGTCTGTTAATGTGTGATCTCTTACCTGAAATGGGTTGAGGTCAATGATTGTGTCGATCTCTCTGTGAATGCTTTACAAAATACAGTATTTAAATAATTTCACAGGACACACCTCCAAGGAAAGGATAATACCCAAAACTGCTTTAGGTAATAATGTTTTCTTTTTGTTTTCTTTTTTTTTTTTTTTTTTTTCCCACTGAATGTGCACTGGGTTTTCATGGCAGCTCCAACTGAATCACCTCATCCATGGTGTGGTTTGCACACAGGGCTGCATGTTTCCCAGGGCCTCAGCTGGTGAGCAGTAATTCATGAACTCCAGTAACTGGAGCACTTGTGATGCTCTAAACAGAATTCTAGAGTAGTTTGAGGATTTTATATTTTAAAAAAAAAATGTCTCCACCCGTGGCTATTTAAATGTTAGGAAGCAATCAGTGTGTAACATGTGCTTTTAATGGGAAACTTAGGAAGCGGTAAATTAAATTTTTGAATTGTCTTCAGCATTCCAGTAGATATCAAGGGATAATGCCACACTTAGTGCTTTGCAGGCATTAATAAGGAACACAAAATAGGATGAGTTGCATTCATGTTGCTGTAATTAAACACGAAAACAGTTCAAGCTATGAGTGCTCTTTGAATTGTTGAGAGCAACTGAGATCCAAACAGTTGGCAATAAAAGATCTGAAATAATCTTTGCTGGGTTGGGTTTTTTCCTTATTGTAACTTAACAGCATTGAAAATTTCATTTCTCTTGACTAAATGTAAACATTGGCATAAAAATTCTATATTTCTGTCTATGAGAGAGACAATGGTGAATTAGAACCTAATCAGCTTTGTTGTGCTTAGGACTTTGCATCAGAGCACTCTGTCATTTTTTTTTCCAGTCTGGAAAACCCTTGGTCCCAGGCTGAGGATACATCTTAGGTAACCCATGAAGTTTATTATCCCATATATCACAAGGCAGAGTCTTCAAAACTCTTCAGAATCCCATGAAGGGTTTTATAGCACAGTGTAGCATCCCCTTTTGAATTTTAAGAATACACAATCATTGCCTGTCAATGAAAGGATTTATTCCTCCATTGTGGTACTTCATTGAATTTAGGCTGTGAAAGTTGAAATCCTAAACTCCTGTAAAGTCTTATTGTGGAGGCATCCTGGCAGTGCTGTGCATGTCATTTTACACTAAAGCTCATATTATATTTTGGAGCATCTCGACTTAGACAGACTGGAGCAGATCAGGATTTATCCCCCATATCCCCTGGATCCAAAAACTGCTTTCCATAATGCCTAAACAAGTACCTTTATCCTCTAAGAAATATGAGACTTTGCTTGTAGTTGATTTTACAGTGAAGTTATAGAAGTGTAGAAGAGCTGGTACTTTGTTGTAATTTAGGGCAGCTGGGTGGAGAAGGCAGACTAGGAATGGTTAGTTGGTAAATAAAAGGTGACAATGAACGTTTTCACTCTTACCTTATTCAGTATATTTCTAGATTCTGTGAAGAGGCTGAATTGAAATGCTTCCTGTTAGGGCACAGAGTTGTCAATATTAGTCTTTTGGATCCCACCTCCTGGCTGCATGAGCAGGTTTTTTTATGCTTTCTGCTTAAGTTTTAAGAAAAAAGGAGTAAAATACACAAAAAAGTACTGGTTAGAAAAGCAAAGCTTGATGTTTTTGTGCATGTGAACATATACAGAGCATATTTTTATCGCAAAAGGCAATGTAGGACTGCAGTGATGTGCAATTAATATATTTTCACCCTTGTTCTTGATTCTTAATCAGGAGAGTTAGCTGTTGCTGTACAGTTAGCAAATTTAGTAATAAGAACAAATTGTTTAAAAATGCAATTAAAAAAAGGTAGGGGATTTGTGCCCTGACCAGCACAGGCCATTAGAGATCCCAAGTATTTTAAAGTACATAATCTTTGTAGCATTCTTAGGAGAGCTGTGTTTGTTAGAGTAGGGGATCCAAAGGATTTCTACTTTCTCACAGACATTGCTTTCCTGAATTTGAATTCCCTGACACTGTAGTCCTAATTCCCAACTTGTCTTTGTTACTGTTAGAACTCTTTATACACAGCACACACTTCAGCTTTTGAAATGATGTGAAGCTTTCCTGACTTTCAGATACAACTGTGAGCAAGATGTTTTTTTTTGAGTCACAGCAGGGTATTTCTTAATGCAAATAAATGGAAGTCATTAGAGAGATATGTGAACCTCAGATGCAATATCTAACCACACTCGAATTACACATTGAAATCCCTGCTGGCCTGGTCTACTCTGTGAACAATGGTTAAGCTCCTTAAAGTGCTTAGTGTGATCTCATAAGCATTGTTGGACTGAGGTTCTAACAAAATTATCTTCTGCTCTTAATGGACATTGCACCAGGGTTTGGATTGATTTTATACCCTTCATTAAATTGCTGCCACAGGTTTGCCAATGGACATGCCTATTTGGCCACTCTGGGATTGGCTACTATTTTCATAGAGTAAATGAAATAAATTAAAAAAAAAAATAGTTCAGCTGAGATTATGAATCAGTAAAATGACAGGGCTTCTAGTTTGCTAGAATTTTTTTTTTTATTGCTGTGAATTAGCCAATAATTGATTTTAATCTAAACAGAACAAGACAATTTTTTTTTTTTTTTTTTAAAGCAGCTGGGAACCTGGAAGTTTAGAGCTGTGAAGTTCAAGGTCTGGTAGCATGAAGAGCTAATCACAAGCAGAACCTGCAGATATTGTAGTAATGCACATAATTCATGAAATGTGAAACATGTATAGAGGAAAAAAAAATTAAAAGGATGATGGTCTTGCAGAGAAAAAGCAGCAGAATTCTGTGGTCTTTGGATCCTTTATGAAATTTCAGAGTGCCTAATACAGTGAAAGATCTTTAGAATATCGTTATTTGACTTTGTCATTTGTGTTAGAGCTGAACTGATATTTTGTTCAGTTTTCCTGTCTGTCTCAGCAGCCTGTGTACACACAGACAGGGAGACAGAGAGTAGAGGTCTTCTTTAGTTTAACTTGTGCAGACAAAGTGTGTTCACAATGTCTGTTGGACCATATGAGGGTGTTTGAACAAAGTTATTTGGCACTCTATTCCTATTGTGCTCGTATTAGCCTTTAGTTAATTAGCTACAGGTTTTCAGTCAAGAATTACACACTTATCAACCGAAAGGAGGAAAAACACTGTGGAAGCACTGAAGGACAGTGCACTGGGGAGCTGGACAAACAGCTCTGAGCAGGGAAAAGCTCTGCTCCAGAGCCCAGCAATGGCCCCAGAGCCACGGGCAGGGCTGAGCCCAGGAACTGCCCCTGCACAGGAGGCACAACTTCTGCCCTGGGCAGTGGCCAGCCCTGAGCAGAGTGTGCAGAGAGGCTGTGGAGTCTCCTCCCTGGGGATATTCCAGAGCCCCATGGACACTCTGCTGTGCCCTGTGCTCTGGGATGGCCCTGCTGGAGCAGGAGGTGGCACCAGAGCAGCCCCTGGGGACCCTCCAGCCTCACCCACCCTGGGATTCTGTGTGATTCTCTCTGTCTCGGGGGCAAGGATATTTTCCAATAAGAGCAGAATCTCTCAGCAATTTTTTTCATGTTCTTTTCAAGCTTTCTTCCTCTAAACCCCTTAAAGCAGCACCTGCTCCAGTCAGGTGTCTCAGAATAACACACGGCACTTTAACATACCTGCATTATGGTTACTCTTGTCCCTTGTCTGTTTTCTTTCCCCAGGTCAACTTAGAATAGTAGAAGAGGAGAGGAGAAAAAGAGAGAAAGCCACCAATATTCTTTACTCATAACCTTTGTGGCTTTCTTCCCCATCTCCCTCCTGCCCTCACTTACTTATATTTTTTGTCCATATCTGCTGAGGAGAGAGAAAAAAACAGACAGATAATTGAATTTTTTCTTGAATTGAATGCCAGAATTATTTTTGGACAAAGGTAATGTGAGCCATTCTCTTCTGGTACACTGATGAATTTCCATCTTGACTGTTTGTTAGGGAAAAAAAGGACGATAGTAATATATTGGAGTTCTCCTAGAGAGCATTTGGAATGAGGGGATTTGTTGACAAATGCAGCAATGGCAGTCAGGAGAGGGGGTCTTGTGGAAGGACTATTTTGAAAATGTCAGTAAGGGCTTTGCTTCTAGAACCAGGTTTTTATATGATACCTTCCAACAGAGAAGCAAGGTGAGAGCAGTTGTGCATGAAGAGTATGAGAGAATATATTCAATATTTACCATCAAGACTTTTATTTGTGCATTATTGGTGATTTATCCAGTACTGATGATTTGTCCCTGCCAAGAGATGGAGAAGCAGGGAAAGAGTAAAAACAAGTAAGATTAGGGAAAATGCAAAAACTCACCCTTATACAAATTAAATAAAGGTTAATTATGCTGAACAAAACATTAAAAATGTTAGGTTGATAGAGACACAGATAAATGAATCTCTGGCTCCGTGGCGTTCTAATGAAATTATGAATGAGGATCATTTTTCCCAGTTAAAAAAAAATAAAAAGCATGAGCTCCCAAAGAAAACAAATAAATATATCAAAATGTCCTGGTTTACAATACAACATACATATTCTATTACCACCTGAGAAGGGTGATCATTCTTATCTCTGTGGGAAATGTCTTCTGTTGATGGGCCATCACTGATAAGGGTGATCATTCTTATCTCTGTGGGAAATATCTTCTGTTAATGGGCCATTGAGTCCTACTGTATAACTGATAAGAGTGATCATCCTTATCTCTGTGGGAAGTATCTTCTGTTAATGGGCCATTGAGTCCTACTGTATAACTGATAAGATTACATCATCCCATTGGGAGATGCTCCAGCCAGGAGGACGAGCCAAGCTTTTCCTACCTAGATAAAAACTGAGGTTTAGAACGCCAAAGGCAGCCTTTTTCCACTGGATTCCAGAGGAAGAACCAGGCTTTTTTCCACATCATCCCTGGACCCCTTGGAGGAAAACTGCACCAGCACCCTGACTGACAGGGTATCAGGTTGTATTCTGACTCTGTCAGTGGTTTTATTTTTATTATTGCATGTATTTTGTTTTTTCTCTTTTTTTCCTCTTCCCTATTAAAAACTGTATTACTGACTTGAAGTCTCACTGCTTTTGCTGTTCAAACCAGTACACAAAAGAAAAGTAGCATCTGACACTTTGAGAAGAGAAATTAAGTCTTGTAAGACATGGGTGTTTGCATTCATGATGGCCAACTCTGTAAGGATAATTGCGAGTATGACAATCATGGCACTGCTGATTTGCATTGTAAATATTAGTAACTATTTATATTTAAACTATCTTCTACCTACATATCTCCCACTATTTGTGGTCATAAACTATTATGCCTCACTTGTGACACTTCTGCTTAAACTTGAAATCACCAGCCAGTCCTGATTTAGTTATACTTGAGTTAATGATTCTTCTTTAATAGAAATTTCTGAATGATTTCAATGTAAAACAATAAAAATCAAGCAAAACATACTTAGTAAAAGATCTACTCCAACTAGCAACTCTGGAAATAAAAGCAAAATGGAATTATTTAAAGAATGTAAGTACCTTTGCAGAACTGAGTTACAAGTGGTTACAATGTGCATGGTGGCTACCCATAATTGATAACCTTTCATAATTCTTCTGTGTAGGAGCAATAAGGCCACTGGAAATATATAAAATATACCCCTCAAGCAGTCCATTATGATACTTTTCTAAGTGTTATTCAGTGAGGGAACAAGCTGGTTTGCTGCACCCCTTTGCCTTGAGCATCTTGCATCTGGATTTTTCAGATCTTCTAAGCCTTTTAAAATTGAGAGGGCTCCTCCAGGCTGGGTTTCTATTTTATCATTTGGCATCAATGAAAGACAGTAAGAGAATGTTTACTTACATACAAGATAAGCTTTTTACTTGCAGATAAGCAGTAGGGAGTGTGAGTCAGCCAATATTTATACTGCCTGTTTACAGGGAGTAATGCAAACTGTTTATAAGATGCTGTGGAATATTTGACAAATCTTTTGACTTTTACTTTTAATATTTACTCATTGAAAGTGGAGAATATAGGGGGGAAAGTCTTTCTTTAACTTGTTTTCCTAAAACTTTAAGGAACAGCAGACTTAGTTTGGTAAATTGTTAAAAACAAAGATACATTTTCTTGGAAGTGTTTTAGGATTAAGTGAATGCAGGATCTTTTCCAAGAAGACATCTCTGTATCCCACAGGGGTACTCAGGGAAGGGCTGTTGCAAATGTAAAAAAATGGGTCATTGCTGAGAAAACAAAGTCTCACTTGACCGTTTCCTCTTTGACCCTGGAGCTGCAGGTGTCTGTTCAGGACTGCTCACCATGGCATGGCAGGAACTGCAGGGACAAGGGATCACGGAGAGCAGCGAGGAGAGTGGAATTCCTTCCCAGTGAGATTGGCTTATTCCTGATTTAATGGGCCTGAAAGTTCAGCTGCTGTGTCAGGGGTGCAGTGGAAGCAGATCACTAAATGATTTATGTACTTGGTGTTACTTTCAGCTTTGTGATAAATCACAGGGTGTGGAATATCCTGGGCTGGAAGGGACTCACAGAGATCAGGGAGGAGAAGCCCTGGCCCTGCACTGACAGATCTTGAGATCAGCCATTAGCAGTGTACACCTTTGTAGGACAGAATTTTTCTGTCGTTTCTGATAATTTCCCAGGATTTTAAAGTAACTGTTTTATTTTAGGGACTGGAATGGATGCCCTATTTAAGCCACTGAGGCAAACTTGTAACAGGATTTATCGTTGAGGCTTGATTCAATATTTAAGAAGAAAAATGCGTAATAAATTATTGATGGACTGTTGAAAAGTAATCAAACTTGCATCATTGTCCGCTGTGCTTAAGTCTTAATTGATCTACATGATAAACCTCGAGTTCTGTCAGGGGGAGTTAATTTATAATGTGTTGGGTATTACACTTGCTATATGAGAAAAGCCTTGGGAAAAGAAACAGAAAACTTTCAATAATATTTACAACTTGAAACACATTTGAAATCTAAAAAAAAAAAATCATGAATGCCTCTTGATTTGAAATCTATATGAAAATAATGCAAATTTTCACTCTGATGAAGGTAGTCTCCTAAACTTTGTCTAGAAATGGTCCACACCATTTTGTTTTAAATGACAGACAATTAATTTTTTCTTTGGTTTTGCCCAGAAAACGTTTTCACTTTTTCTTCTCATTTTAAGTAGATAATGAGCCAGTGTAAGGTGTTAGTGTCAGTCACAGATGCTCAATCCTATTTTCTTTCTCATTATACGTAAAGAGAATATGTAGTGCCCAGGCATGACATGCCTGGGGCATCATTTCCAAAAGCACATGTATGATTAGTGTTCCTTGATGCTATTTTAGAAAATAATCCAGGAATTTAGGTGCATTCTTAGGCATTGCAAACAAATCTTTCTGTTCTTCTTGATGAAATGGACTGGCCGTGTGGACAGTGCCACTGGAGAATTAGACAATATTACCAGGATTATAATGTCAGCTTCCTAATTGACAATTAATTGTATTATAGTTTGCCTAAAGCAAAAAGTGCCATGTAGAACATCAGAGCAGAGTTTCCCCAGTATTTCTGTGGCATGTTGATAAGTAAAAATTTAATTTTCCAGTGCAAATAAGTGTGAAATTAACTACATATGAAACACTTTTTTTTTTTTTTTTTTTTTTTGTTACAGCAGAAGTATCTTTATTGGCTACTTTAAAGTTTACTCAGCAATCTGTTTTAAAAGTCACTTTGGTTAGGTGCTTACAGGAAATACAGTGCAGTGGAGTAATCCAGTTTGTAGGCTGTTTTCCAAAGAAACGCTTAATAAAAAGAATTTCATGCAATATGCTATTAGAGCTTCATTTACATTAATAAGACTCTGTACTCAAACTATTAAGCTACCTTCAAGATAAAAAAACGAGGAGACTCACTGTACTCTGCATGTACAACCACGGCGATTAGTTTCTGGTGCTCTTGTACCCTTCTGAACCCACCGTACGGGAGAGGAAAAACAATGTTTTTCTCACAGCTGAAGAGAAATCCTGCTGCCATGAAATACCCCTCTGACAAGCCAGGAAAGTCCCAAGGGGAAGTCAAGTCTTTGGTTTGCTGTAGCTGCCCTGCAGTGGCACTGGGGGTTGTGTGAATTCCGCGCTGCAAAGTGTCCCCGGGAATTCCGAGTGCGTGCACCGAGGTTGTCCAGGATGGAAATGGTGCTCGCCAGCAAAGTGCCACCTTTCTGAAATTGCTTCAGCAAAAATAGCAGCAGGATGAGCAGAGGATGGAGCAGCTGTGCTGGGAGGAAAGGCTGGCAGAGCTGGCATTGCTCACCTGCACAGGAGAAGCTTTGGGCTGAGCTCAGGGTGGCCTTGCAGGGCCTGAAGGAGCTGCAGGAAAGATGGACAGAGACAATTGGCAAGGGCTGGAGGGACAGGAGCCAGGGAATGGCTCCCAGTGCCAGAGGGCAGGAATGGGTGGGATACTGGGAATTAGCAATTGTTCCCTGGCAGGGTGGGCAGGCCCTGGCACAGGGTGGAATTCCCAGAGCAGCTGTGGCTGCCCCTGGATCCCTGGCAGTGCCCAAGGCCAGGTTGGACACTGGGACAGTGGGAGGTGTCCCTGCCATGGACTGGATGAGCTTCAAGGTCCCTCCCAACCCGAACCATCCTGTAAGTCTTATTAAATTTTCTTTGTTACAGTGAACGTCCCTGAACACCCTAGAGAATAAACTTAAAAGATGTCTAAATTATAAAGAATAGACTTCAGATTTTTTTAATGCAAAATAAAAAAAATATTCAAGTGCACAAAAGTGTTAAGTGAACTGCATGGGCATTTAAACACTTATTTTACATGAAGGATTAATATGGCTTTCAGACAGAATTTATTTTCTTCAGCTGTTAATGATCTGCCATTTTACTCCCTAAATTAGTTCTCAAAGGTCAAAATGCAATCAATTATCCAGTAATTTGGATCTCTTAATTGGCTTGGTTGTGCTTGAAAAGCAAAGTTTCTGTTTTATTTCTATAGCTTGAAAAAGAAGCAGGAAAAATTTCAAAGTACAGTTAGAATGATATGGATTGATATGCAAAATGGAAATATGTGTAGATGCATTTTTGGAGTCTTTTCAGTGGATTTATGAAGTTATTTCCATTACACATTGAAAATTCAGGAATACCAAATTTAGTCTTCTTCCTAAATCGTGTTCTGAAAAAAAAGGGAATTTAAGTAGATTTCCTGAATTTTAAGGGACATTAAAGGAAAGGAGAAGTGAAAAGCAGAAGAACAGGAATAAACGTAGAGAGGTTTTTGATTAATACAGTGATGAATTCTCTCCAGATCTCCAGTGGCTTGAACAGGAATGGGATCAGACCACAGTGGTTGTTTACAGCAGTCCTGGGCCTGAGATGTGCTGGGTGATTTCAGTGAGGAAATAGAAGAGGAAAGCAAGGGTTGATAGTCTCTTTACATTCCTTACTGTCACACATTTAGTTAAAATTTGGATTAAATAAACAGATTTGTCAATTATTTTCAAATTTAAAATTACAATAATACAATCTACTTAAATTATAGGGATATTGGAAGGACATATATTTGTGCCCAAATTTTAAGTGACATTTTCATTAATGGTCTCAATTCCAGCTCTATGCATTGTGTTTCCATGTGCATTGCAGAGATGAAATATTTCCAATTTAAATTCACATAGATAATTCTTATTCAGTTCTTTCTCTTCAAGGTAAACAGTGTAGAAGAGCTTAAATATATTTTGATATTTTTCTGGTTTTTACTCATAATTTTGTAATAAAAATTTAAAAGATTTTAATTTCACATTTTTTAAAAATCAGCTTTTACTATGGAAGGGTTGAGAAACCACTTTTTGGGAACTGGACAGGAATATAAAGAAGTAAAACAGTTGCTGGATCTATTATATTCAGAGATAGTTGCAATATTCATATTTTCTGGAGTATGGTATTCAGATTTCTTTCTTTAGTATTTTTACAGGAGAAAGTCTTTGTAAATGCCGGGGAAAACAGGAGCAATTTCTTACTCAGATGTCCCCTTTTGTTGCTACATCTATGGATGGACTGATTTTATTAGTGAGATTACAATGCTGCTGTTAACGTGGTGCTACTGAAAGTCAAGTTTTTAACATGCCTGTGCCAAAATATGCTTGTATTTTTAAACTGATCTTTTAAGTCCTCATAGTTTTAAGGAATAATTTTTATTTTGTTTTTAAACCTACAATGCTATCTTTTAGTCTTCCTCAGCCTCCAGCTGGGTTCCTTGGGTGCCTCCATGAAGTGGATATTTCTGCCTCATTGCCACACGCCATCTGATTTTATTGGAGTATCAAAGAAAATTATTTTTCTTCCCCTTATATCAAGGTGTTTAGGAGGCAGATTTTCCTTAAATATTGGTAACTGGAAAATATGAATTCTTCATTACTTACAAGTTGTTAAGTTTCTGCAGTATGTAACGAAGTTATGTTTGATCACTGAATAGGTTGCTTCAGTGGGAACAGTGGAAAGGTTATATTATTTTTCTCTTTATTTATCCAACTCTTCCATCGGGAGATTATTCAGGTGCACTGAAAATAGAAAATCATGTTTTCAATTTTTTTTTTTTTTTAAGAGCTTCAGGATATTTCCATCATAAAATTGTACCAATTCAGAAAATGATTACAGAAAGTTTGGAGCTGCACTTTAAAGAGTAGTTAGAGTACACTGAATCTTCCTTGTAGCTGATAGAAAAGATATTTTCTGAAAGAATAGCTAACAACGTGGAACTAAACGTGGAACTAAAAATAAACAGTGGAATAACTTTTTATCCCAAATGTCTGTCATGTTCTTTCTATGTTTCTAAAAGCATTATCAGTGATGCTTATTGTGCTGTTAAAGAGCAGCTATAGGGATTACTTTCAGTACTTAAAAAGTAAAAAAAAATTGCTCTCTAATCAAGGATTTAATATTTTTGTGTTTTTTTTATTGTTAGAAGGCAAAATATTTTGTTTAAAGGGACCTGCTTGTTTGATGCATTTTTCCAGAGACTGGTTTAAGATGACTGAAGTCCTGAAAAACCCCTTGACCTCCACTGAGATTATAGAAGCACCTTGTGATTGCTTGCTGGCAAAGATCACCCTCTGTATTCCTTCATGGATTATTTACATTAATATGTGTCCATGGGAATGTACTTATTTCTAAGATAAAATTTATTGTCAGAAAAGGAGAATCAATATGTTATTGCCATAGTCTGTGGTGTATTGAATTTTCATGTTGGCACATTTACCACAGGCCTTCAAAAACAGCACTTCATATTAATAATTCTGACAGTCACAAGGGGGATCCAGATGAAACTGCCTCACAAAATCATACCAAAAAAATCATATATTAGTGAAGAGAAAAGGACTACAGCAATCTTGTGTTTTCTTTACATTTAATTGCTTTTTGTTGTTCAGGGGTTTTGCTCGGTAATTCTAAATTACTAAGTACAGTATGCTAAATACAAACTTTTAATGACTATTTGTGTTTATTTGCAAGACTGAATATGCCCTGTGGAAGAGAAGTTTGACCATCGTTGTGTGCTGAAATTTAATATCTTTTGCTTTCAATCCCTTGTTTTGAACCATCAATCAAGATGGACTGCAAACACTCTACTTTGTGTAGTACAAGTTTTCCTCCCCCTTGCTTTGTTTTATGACTCTGCCATGTTATTTTTCCCTAGGACATCTTTAACCTCAAAGGAAATGCACATTACTTTTCTGAACTGCTGTTCCATTTAAGGGTAGATGAATTATAACTCATGCTAAGTTGCATGTGTATTTGTCTTGCACTGCAAATCTATTTATAGAATCCCAGAGTCACTGAGGTTGGAAAATGCCTCCCAGCCCATGGAGTCCCAGCCGTGCCCCATCCCCACCTTGTCCCCAGCCCAGAGCTCTGGGTGCCACCTGCAGCCCTTCCTGGGACACCTCCAGGGATGGGCACTCCAAAGCTCCCTGGGCAGCCCCTGCCAATCCCTGAGCACCCTTTCCATGGGGAAATTCCTGCTGCTGTCCCCCCTGAGCCTGCCCTGCCACAGCTTAAGACAATGCCCATCTCTTCAATCTCCATGCATGCACTGGAGAATATTTTAATATAAATCCAGTTCTAATTTTTAATAATTGTACTTCTAAAAAACTTTAATTTTATTTTTAATGCTACTGATGAAAGAAGTCCTTTTAGCTAGTTTCTGCTTAGTTTTGTGTATAAGATACACACAAAGGAATCACTTTTGTTTAAGTTTCAATGCACACACAGAAGTCAGGTTTTTTTACAGGTATTTCCTCTCAAATACACTTCTGCTGAGATAGATTTGCCTGAAAAAATGGTCCTCTCAGTTTCCACAGCTGGAGGAAGTGAGGCAGATGTTTGGAAGGCAGAAGCACCATCCTGACCTCAGTGCTGCACCCACACTCCTTGCAAGCAGGGGCAAATCCCTGCAAAACTGTGCCCCTGATAGGGGGAACATCCCTGCACAGCCCTGTCCCTGCTGAGATGAACATCCCTGCACAGCCCTGTTCCTGCTGGGATGAACATCCCTGCACAGCCCTGTTCCTGCAGGAGAGATGAACATCCCTGCACATCCCTGTTCCTGCTGGGATGAACATCCCAGCACAGCCCTGTCCCTGATGGGATGAACATCCCTGCACATCCCTGTTCCTGCAGGAGAGATGAACATCCCTGCACAGCCCTGTTCCTGCTGGGATGAACATCCCTGCACAGCCCTGTCCCTGCTGAGATGAACATCCCTGCACAGCCCTGTTCCTGCTGGGATGAACATCCCTGCACAGCCCTGTTCCTGCAGGAGAGATGAACATCCCTGCACATCCCTGTTCCTGATGGGATGAACATCCCAGCACAGCCCTGTTCCTGCTGGGATGAACATCCCTGCACAGCCCTGTTCCTGATGGGATGAACATCCCAGCACATCCCTGTTCCTGATGGGATGAACATCCCTGCACATCCCTGTTCCTGCTGGGATGAACATCCCTGCACATCCCTGTCCCTGCTGAGATGAACATCCCTGCACAGCCCTGTTCCTGCAGGAGGGATGAACATCCCTGCACATCCCTGTTCCTGCTGGGATGAACATCCCTGCACAGCCCTGTTCCTGCAGGAGAGATGAACATCCCTGCACAGCCCTGTTCCTGCTGGGATGAACATCCCTGCACAGCCCTGTTCCTGATGGGATGAACATCCCTGCACATCCCTGTTCCTGCAGGAGAGATGAACATCCCTGCACATCCCTGTTCCTGATGGGATGAACATCCCTGCACAGCCCTGTTCCTGCAGGAGGGATGAACATCCCTGCACATCCCTGTTCCTGCTGGGATGAACATCCCTGCACATCCCTGTTCCTGCAGGAGGGATGAACATCCCTGCACATCCCTGTTCCTGCAGGAGGGATGAACATCCCAGCACAGCCCTGTTCCTGCTGGGATGAACATCCCTGCACAGCCCTGTTCCTGCAGGAGGGATGAACATCCCAGCACAGCCCTGTTCCTGCTGGGATGAACATCCCTGCACAGCCCTGTTCCTGCAGGAGGGATGAACATCCCTGCACAGCCCTGTTCCTGATGGGATGAACATCCCTGCACATCCCTGTTCCTGCAGGAGAGATGAACATCCCTGCACATCCCTGTTCCTGCAGGAGAGATGAACATCCCTGCACATCCCTGTTCCTGCTGGGATGAACATCCCTGCACATCCCTGTTCCTGATGGGATGAACATCCCTGCACATCCCTGTTCCTGCTGGGATGAACATCCCAGCACAGCCCTGTCCCTGCTGAGATGAACATCCCTGCACAGCCCTGTTCCTGCAGGAGGGATGAACATCCCTGCACATCCCTGTTCCTGCTGGGATGAACATCCCTGCACAGCCCTGTTCCTGCAGGAGAGATGAACATCCCTGCACAGCCCTGTTCCTGCTGGGATGAACATCCCTGCACAGCCCTGTTCCTGCTGGGATGAACATCCCTGCACAGCCCTGTTCCTGATGGGATGAACATCCCTGCACAGCCCTGTCCCTGCTGAGATGAACATCCCTGCACATCCCTGTTCCTGATGGGATGAACATCCCTGCACAGCCCTGTTCCTGCTGGGATGAACATCCCTGCACAGCCCTGTTCCTGATGGGATGAACATCCCTGCACATCCCTGTTCCTGCAGGAGAGATGAACATCCCTGCACATCCCTGTTCCTGATGGGATGAACATCCCTGCACAGCCCTGTTCCTGCAGGAGGGATGAACATCCCTGCACATCCCTGTTCCTGCTGGGATGAACATCCCTGCACATCCCTGTTCCTGCAGGAGGGATGAACATCCCTGCACATCCCTGTTCCTGCAGGAGGGATGAACATCCCAGCACAGCCCTGTTCCTGCTGGGATGAACATCCCTGCACAGCCCTGTTCCTGCAGGAGGGATGAACATCCCTGCACATCCCTGTTCCTGCTGGGATGAACATCCCTGCACAGCCCTGTTCCTGATGGGATGAACATCCCTGCACATCCCTGTTCCTGCAGGAGAGATGAACATCCCAGCACAGCCCTGTTCCTGCAGGAGAGATGAACATCCCTGCACATCCCTGTTCCTGCTGGGATGAACATCCCTGCACAGCCCTGTTCCTGATGGGATGAACATCCCTGCACATCCCTGTTCCTGCTGGGATGAACATCCCAGCACAGCCCTGTTCCTGGTGAGATGAACATCCCTGCACAGCCCTGTTCCTGATGGGATGAACATCCCTGCACATCCCTGTTCCTGCAGGAGAGATGAACATCCCTGCACATCCTTGTTCCTGCAGGAGAGATGAACATCCCTGCACAGCCCTGTTCCTGCAGGAGAGATGAACATCCCTGCACATCCCTGTTCCTGCAGGAGGGATGAACATCCCTGCACAGCCCTGTTCCTGCAGGAGGGATGAACATCCCTGCACAGCCCTGTTCCTGCAGGAGGGATGAACATCCCTGCACATCCCTGTTCCTGCTGGGATGAACATCCCTGCACAGCCCTGTTCCTGCAGGAGGGATGAACATCCCTGCACAGCCCTGTTCCTGCTGAGATGAACATCCCTGCACAGCCCTGTTCCTGCAGGAGGGATGAACATCCCTGCACAGCCCTGTTCCTGCAGGAGGGATGAACATCCCTGCACAGCCCTGTTCCTGCAGGAGAGATGAACATCCCTGCACAGCCCTGTTCCTGCTGGGAGGAGATTATCCCTACAAACCCCTGTTCCTGCTATTTCCCAGTGTGCTGCTCACACTGCAAAGTGCTCCATAGTGATGGGGATCCTTGGGAAAGGGCAGAAGGCTTCAAATGCAAATTTATCTTCTTGATATGCGAGTAGCAGCTGTCATCCTTGGTGGCCATTTCCTGGGAGGAAAGAACATCTCTCAGTGCTGATAGAATCATGTCTTATCTACCAAGGCCAAGATCAGTGGCTCCCTGACAACATCCTGCATGGCCTGAGTGATATACCTGGGTGGAAAATCCTGCAGGTTTGGGAAGGAGAGAAGGGTTAAACTCAGGCGTGGCAGGGGGTTCTAAGATGTTGATATTTGCCTGGGAGGGGAGTAAAGGGAACCTTTAAACCTGAGGTGTGTAGACAAAATTCGAGCTAAATACAAAATTTGTGGAATTTGTGTCTTGTTTTTATCATGGATATTTTAGCTGTCTAAAAATATCCATATGCATTAACGTAGTTTTATACTAAATATTTTTTTCATTGCCATGCTGAAAAAAAGGTTCATAAAATGTTATTTTCAGGCTAAAAATTTCAATTTTTCATAACTTTAGGTTTTAAACATTTCCTTAAAACGCTTTCTTTCATACTTTCTGGGCATTGGATCCAGAATTAAGGATGCATTATCTAAATTACATACTCTCTTTATTTCCATATGTAGTGTACGACTAAGTATTAACAGGATTTCTCATAGGTCACAGAAAAAGAATAAAAGCCCTGTGGAATCTAAAATGACAGCTTGCTTAAAATTTCTAAAGCCTTGAACACTAGAAAATATGATGATATAATTATGACAGTGTAATTGCTAACAGACATAACTATATTATTGTTAAAACTTGAATATATGAAATTAAATAGCTGCAAGATTTAAGATACCAAGTTTTGCAGCTATAATGAATATAGCAGAAGATAACACCAGTGGAAGCCCTCAGCTAAATGGAAGAGAAATACCTCAAAATAATCCTAATGGCTTTGCTGTTCCTTCTGATGCCAAACAAATTCAATATTTTCCTTATTTAAACAAAGAGAGAGAAACTCTTTCACTCTGAGAACACCTCATGCATCCCATATTTTGCACGTGTTGTAGCTCAGCTGTTTAGTATTAAGGTAGGCACAGCATTTAGGATTGACTTGAAAGTGTTCAGCAAGGATAAAAGCTTGGGGAACTAATTCAGGATAAATCATACTTATCTGAGCCAATTTTTCTAGCTTGACATTTTATGGTTTACTTCTAAGAAGCTAAAAGAGTTTAAGAAACCTCTTCCTTCTGGTTCCTCTGATTTTATTTATTTATTATTTATTTATTTATTTATTTATTTATCTATTTATTTCAATGTGCTGCCTAATCCTGCCTGAAATAGGTGTAATTAATATCGAAACAAGCAGTGTGGGTATTGACCGTGAGAAAGCTGAAGATGTGAGAGATTAGAAGTGATCATGTACTGCATGGAACTTTTTAATACATGCTCACATTGGTACATCACCCAAAGAATGGAAAGGTTCTGTGCAGTTTTCTGCAAAACAGAGCTGAGACCGTGCAGTAGTGTTGTGGATTTCCAATATTTTTGTTAACTTTAAAAATGGTCCAAGCCAATTACACACCCAAAAAATAAAAAAACCTTCAATCTCTTTACAATTCTCAGTCGGCTGGTACTGGCAAAAAAAAAGTAGTTAAGCTGTGCAGGAGCTTGAGCCCTGGATGAATCCCTTGTGAAATTTCTAGGAACAAAACCATTTAGGTGTAAGAAAATCATCTGAAGCAGTAAATAAACAAGGAGAAATGGGCAGTTTCCTTTCTGTATTAGGCTGATCCTGGAAACCTGGAGCAAGGCTTGTTGCTTAAGTCCCAGCATTGAAATGTAAATGTTCACAATCCCAGTTAGGGGCAATGGTTCCCAGTGCCAGAGGGCAGGAATGGATGGGATACTGGGAATTAGGAATTGTTCCCTGGCAGGGTGGGCAGGCCCTGGCACAGGGTGGAATTCCCAGAGCAGCTGTGGCTGCCCCTGGATCCCTGGCAGTGCCCAAGGCCAGGTTGGACACTGGGACACTGGGACGTGTCCCTGCCGTGGCAGGGGTGGCACTGGGTGAGATTAATGTCCCTCCAACCCAACCCATTCTGGGATTCTAATAAATAATCTGTTAAATGCATACATTCATTTTCCAATAAGTACTTGCTTATTCTAAAAATGATGCCCCCACTCAGAATCTCCAGTTATGGAAGCATTTGTGGTGGTGTCCAGTAGACTATCCAAAAAATTTGCATTAATTTTCACAGAGTAACTTTTGTCATCCTAGAATATTGCTGCATGGTACCAGAGTGCTACTTTATATAGAACTTGGCCCATTTTTTTAAAAATTGAAAAACTAACAGATGGAAATGTTTGTGTCACCTTTCCAAAGGGAATGTGTGGTGTTTGTATGTAGATGGCACAGTTCTCCAGAAGATTTGCACTGTGTTGTCTGCTCTTTTCCAGAGCTATTTCCAATATCTCAGCTAGAAATACAAGACATGCGAAGATAACAGTTTGTGCTACTGAACATTGTTCAAGAATGTGCTGAATTTTTTGTCCCCCTAAAAATAAATAAATAAAACGCCAGTTTTCTGGAATCCCATCACAGACTTCTTTGTAATTATCGGCACTCAAGATTTTAGCTAAAGCTGTACAAAGATTACATTAGCATAAAATGTTGTGTTCTTTTGATTGAATATATTATTTGAGAGAAAATATTCCATGGTACTAAAGGTAGGAATAAGAAATTATTACCTGTCAGGTGATAAATACTACTGTGTTGATGAGAAATATTTTTTTTTTAAATGCTAATTGCTCCGTTGAAGTTGACATTTAATCCAGTTAAAAATATGCCACAAATCCAGCTTAAAAAATTCAGTATATAAGTAATGGGGCTGTGTGAATTGTAGCAATTACTGGTTCAAATTAGTGGGTTCTCCTTTAAAATTTCCCTATCACATCATATTTTGTCACATCATGTAGTTCCACTTCCCGCACGTTGGCAGAGGCTCCTGGCTGGCGAATGCAGGGAGATGATCAGAGCCCCACTGGCTTTGGAGCTCCTGATTGAGAAAAACCAAACACTGCAATGCAAACCCCACCTTTCACTGATTGCACAGCTGCACTTTGTAGCTTTTTAGTCCAAGACCTTTCTGCTTTCACCTTCTCAGCCCCTCAGAGGCTCCTCATAAATTCCTCCAGTTTGTTTTGAGCCTCCTGGGGTTGCTGCACAGTGAGAGTTGCTGCCTGTTTGGGGTCTCCCACTCCTAGTGGGTCTCTGCTGGCATTAAACACAAATGGGTCTGTCAGGTTTAGCAAAGATGAAAGCACCAAACTTCTGACAGTAGCAGTGATGTCTCTAAGTGCTCAGCTGCTTCTGAAATTAGTGATGCTGTGTCTGTAGGATCGGACCTCGGAGGAATTTTCTGTTTATCTACAAACCTGGGAAACATCTTCCTGCACAAAGCAAGCAGGAATCCTTTCATTTAATGCAGCATCCTTTGCTGATCCTGAGTAGAGAACATTTTACTGGATGCAAAACAGAGGACTAGTAAAGTAAGTCTTTGTTTTTGTTCCTAAAAAAGCCCAGAAGGGAAAATATTGATAGGAAACCTCTATCCCCTCCTTAATTCAGACCAATCAAAACTCCTGTCCTTGGTTGTGGAAGTGAAGCCAGCACAGAAAGCTTCAGGGCATATCCTGTGCATGGATAATTGGTCAGAAATGTTTAGATTTTTCCCTACTCCATATTTCCTTGGTGAATCTGCCTTTTGCAAATTCCTTAGAGAAGAGTCACGATATAGTAATATAGTATCACCTGTTTTTTGTTGCTCCTCTGTTGTAGTTTTTGGGCTGGAATACAGAAATATAACCCTTTCCAGAAGAGATGATTTGTGATGATGTCTCCACTTGGATGCAGAGAATTTTGGAAAAGAAATAGGGGTCTTGAGGCTCATAAAAAAAAAAAAAAAAAAATCTGGTGCTTGTTTTCCTACTGTTTTGTACCTCTTGAATTTCTCCACAAGATTTCTTTCTTTCATAAAGGTAACTAATTACTGTGTTTTATTCTTTCAGGTAGTAAGATCTTCCACTTTTCAATCATCTGAGGAGATTGTGCTCAGCCTCTGAATTTTCACAATGCCTTGGGTAGGCAGGGAGATTTATGATCATGGAGTTCCACCCCCTGCCATGGGCAGGAACACCTCCCCTGTCCAACCTGCCCTTGGACACTTCCACTTGGAGCAACATGGGATAGTGGAAGCCCGTGGCAGGGGGTGGAAAAAGATGATCCTAAAGGTCCCTTCAACCCCAAACCCTTTAGATGTTCTATGAGAAACTACTGGGCTTTTTAACTTGAACTTTATGTGGATTGTTGCTTGTGTTTGTTTTGTTGTTGTTTTTAATTGCAAAACCCCATCTGATTGCCTTATTGAGATAATTTCGCTTTTTTTTCCATCAATGTTTACAAAGCAAAATACAGTGATTCTAGAGAAATAAGAAATTATAGTAGATTATGTTCCATAAAAATGGCTAGTGATTTATGCCATTTACAGCACGAGGAGTAAGGACTGTGCACTGCCTCTCCAACGTGGCTTTCTCTCCCCCTGCTTTTTGGGTTTTTGCCTGGGTTTTTGGTTGCAGGCTAAAGCCTCCTTATGCTGTAATGTAAATACAAGCACTTCTGGTGAGGAAGTTTTAAATAAGAACCTTTACTCTGACAAGAAAAGCCACGCAAAGGAAACAAAGGCACTGCCCCATGTGTGCTGTATAATGAGTTGCTGTCCTCGTTTTTCACTTGGAGCCAATCATTATGGTACTGAAGTGAACAGTGCCTTATCTATACACATATATCATTTTTCCAAAGGATGCTCTAGAGGGGATGAAGATCAATATAAATTCATTTTTTTCTGGTAATGGAAAATATTTGAACTGTTCAGCTATCAGACACAAAGATGACTTCTGGGGGCATCATGCTTTTGTTTTAAGCCACTGTCCTGACAATTCCAGGCATGTGTAAACCCAGAGTTTTTGTGTGCCTTGACAAGTATTCTGAAGAGAGCAGAGCTACTTTGAGAAGGTAGAATGATACATGATGAGCAGAAAAACAATTTGTCATAAATAGAACAGTGTCCTCAAAATTCAAGTGTGTTCTGCTTATTGTAGAGATAACAACATTTGGAAAAATTATAGCAGTTTAAAACCCCCTGTATGAAGTTCAGAATGCTTTCTCACACACACTGTACAACAAATACTGTGAAAGTGCTGGGATAAAACTATATTTGAATGTATGAACAGGACACAGGAGTGCCAAGGTATTGAGCTTGGAAGAATGATGCCTCAGCCCTAAAAGAATTGGTTTTAATTACAAGACGTGCTATGCCAGTTGCTGCAACATTATCTGCTTAATCATAAGCATTCAGAAATGGACATACTTACACAAATATATTTCTGTTGGGAAGACACTTTCAAGCTACTCAGAAACCTCAAAGTAGGACAGGAAGGAATAATGCTACATTTAAGTGGAAAATGCTGACAAAATCTAAAGTACATTGCCGTGAGGATAGACCAAGTAATTGCTGTGTTATCATTAGGAGGTTTGGACAAGGAGGAAAAGGGAGAGGAGAATAGAGACTGGAATTTGAATTCCTCTGTTAAGTTTAGTGCCTTTCAGAGGAAGAAAGCAGTGTATGGCTGTTACAGGCAGTGTAAGTGCACTTTTTTTATATCTTTGGCATGTGTGATTTCTGTGCCAAATAGCTTGAGAGTGATGCTAATTTTATCAAAAAATGTTCCATTTTGAAGTTGCATCTCATTTAAACCTGAACTCTATTTAGACCCTGTATCTGGTAGGGAAGGGGGGAAATTTATTCATTTTGTAAGTCATAGGAGGAGGGGCCGAGGGAGCTGGGAAGGGGCTCAGCCTGGAGAAAAGGAGGCTCGGGGGGAATTTGTGGCTCTGCACAAGTCCCTGACAGGAGGGGACAGCCGGGGGGGTCGGGCTCTGCTGCAGGGAACAGGGACAGGAGCAGAGGGAACGGCCTCGGGCTGGCCAGGGCAGGCTCAGGGGGGACAGCAGCAGGAATTTCCCCATGGAAAGGGTGCTCAGGGATTGGCAGGGGCTGCCCAGGGAGCTTTGGAGTGCCCATCCCTGGAGGTGTCCCAGGAAGGGCTGCAGGTGGCACCCAGAGCTCTGGGCTGGGGACAAGGTGGGGATGGGGCACGGCTGGGGCTCCCTGGGCTGGGAGGCATTTTCCAGCCTCACTGGTTTGGTGATTCTATTTCTATTTTTTATTATCTTAGATGTGTTGAGTAATTCAGGTGAGTAATTAAAGGACTTTTAAGTCTTAAATTGTCGTGTATTTGAGTCAGCACTGCTTTATTTTTTTTCATTTTATTTTATTTTAGTTTTATAGCACTTCCTCAGCATTCAAGAAGTTTCTTCTGCAGATGAGTGGTTATTCTGTGGGATTTTCAAAAGTCTAGGTCATTTAGACCTTCTCTACTTCTCAGTGGCAATTTAAAAGAGAAAAATATGTTTGTGACAATTTATAAGCTATAGATTACTGAAGATAATTTACTAGTGCCTACTTCAGAAGGTCAACATACAGCAGAGAGGGTGAGTGGCAACATATTAAAGTTTCAGTAATCTGTTGTTGCTTTGGTTTTTTTCCCCTATATACTTCTGACTTGGCTAGAACTATTTAATAAATTCAACTTCAAATTACTGCTTTGGGGAAGTCCTAGTAAGAACTTTAGTTGAGAAAAGAGCTGAATATTACACAGAAAAATTCTTAATGTCTGGGGAACGTTTTCTGTCCAGATTTTTTTGTTAGTTTCTTTTTTTTTGTTTTGTGTTTCTTTTCCTTTCTCTCACCTTCTTTTTTTAGTTTAGCTGAGGAAAATCTGTAGAATGAAGAACATAAAGTACTCCGTTTAATACTGTTTTTTGTTTTTTTTTTTTTTTTTGCTTTTTCACAATACTTACAGTCAGGTTGCCATTCTATATTAAACCCCTGAGAGACTGAAAGAAAACAAACCCAATTCTCAGACTGAACTAAAGAAGCCTTAAAAATTGCTTAAAGAAACCAAACCTGCCAAGCTTTGTTTCACTTGCCTCCATTCAAGAAGGACTTTGGCCTGAGGGCACTCAGGTCCTCATCCAAGGCAGGCTGGAGAGCATCCCTCATGGTCTAATTATCAGCAGCTCTGATACACACAGTGCTTATGGAATGCTCTTTAATAAGGGGAAATCAGGGGGATTATTTCAGGAATGGCCTTAAAACACACACATGCTCTTTGAAAATTAGCACGTTTTCCTAGAAGCTCAGTGTATTTATTTTGTTGTTGTTGTTGTTATTGCTCTATTATAGGATTGGAAGGGTTTATGAGAATGTGATAGATTTCTCTAAGTCTGAAAGGCTTTGTCAGACATTTGAAAGAAATACTTGGACTGAAAGGGGGACTTGGCACAAGCACACAAAAATAGGGGCTCAAATTGTATTTCCCGAAAGAAAAATACATTTATAAGTATTGACTTCTCCTGGGTTTTAGGGTTGTACGTACGTATTTTCCTCAGTGACTCAAAGTGGATAAATCACCTTCAGGAGGACCTTCTGCAGCATTTGCTAAGAAGCAGTATCCTTTTCTAGGCAGATTAGGGTGATATTCACAGGATTCTGCAAAACTCTGTGGCAAGAGTGAGCTCTGGGAATGTAACCTACAGGAGATGGGGATATTGATGTTCTCACCTGAATTGCAGCCTGCCTCATCCAGTGGGAACGTGGCTGTGGAATGTGCTTTACCTGTGGGAGGTGGGAGCAAAACCAAGCAGCGTCCTCTTGTCTGGCTGCTGTTTGATGATGGTCCTGGCTTGAGCAGCTCAGGAATTTCACAGCTCCTGGAGCTGAGAGAAAACAGAGTGGAACTTGGTTTAAAAAGCTTAAAAAAGCTTTGGCCTCAGCAGTTGGGTAGGGAGGGAGAAAGATCAGAACCACCCATCCTCAGCGCTGTCCTGACTGTGAGCCTGCTTTGGAAGGGGCTGAGCTGATGACCACCAGTGTTTTTTAATTCTGCCTTCTGCTTCAGAGATAAATCCTACACAATGAAGGAATAAAGATTTAAACTGAGTTTGGGAAAGCAAATTGAAAAAAAAAAAAAAATCCAGATTCCAAGTGATCAGAGCCTCATTCAGGTAATATCAGAAGTTTCCCTGGAAGAGAAGCTGTGCCCTTCCCTGAGACCCAGAGTGTGCACACCTGCTTGGAATTCTGCAGTCTGCCACTTGGGAGTTCCTTTCTATAGGTGAATCCCAAAATACAGTCTTTGAAGTGTCTTTGAGGAGACTTTCAAATCAGGAGAGGATAACCTGGAAAACATCTGGATAACTCTGAAAAACCATTGATGTCCACACGCCTCTAAAGAGATAGAAAAAGCCGAGAGCTTTCACTCAGAGTATTCACAATTAATTCCATAGGCAATTGGAAACTGCCAAATTTATATAAATCTTCTAATTCATTAATTTCTTCCAAAATAGGCACACTTTTTATTACTTTTTCTATGAGTTAGTGTATATATATCTGATGTTTCAAGAGAAAAACCTCTCAGACACTGTATCTTGCAGGATTGGTTTTAAAGCCATCAAATGAGCTAAAGGAAAACAAATCTATGGAAATGGATTAGAGGTAAAAGGATTTAATTGAAGGTTTATTGAAAGTAATTGAAATTAACAAAGGCTATTGATAGAGATCAGAAGTAATTAAATTAATGTGAAGAAATTGGGTTTAATTGAGATTTAGCTGAGAATTACTGAAATTGAATGAGATTCAGTGAGAAAATTGATAAACTGTCTGCTGATTTTTAAGATTGATATTAATGATTTTCTATGATGAAAAGCTGTTCTTTAGGAAATTATATAGCAAAGATATATAAACATGATCATCTTTCTTAATGAAAAAATTGGTATATTTTACTGGCATCACAAATTGTATGAAATATTCAAACTATCTGAACACAAAATATAAGCTTGATAAATAGAGATTCATGAACTGTACATAGAGGATATGGAAATATTCCATGATTTTCCAATTCCTGTTATAATTACTGCTGAAAGAAATGAAGTCCTGCTAGATAAAGAACTACCAGACTAGTAGTAATTCTCAGGATCATCTTTTAAACAAAATAATCCCTCATGTTAATGATGTGACAGTTTCCAGTGGTATAATTTGCAAAGGCCTTACACTGTTTCAAAGTGACCCCAGTTTTATATGGCAAATAGGAATACAAATAAGTCATTTTCATCATTTTAGAATACAAGTATATGTATTCTGAAAAATATGGGTCTCTTTACTTGGTAACCCTGGTTCTGAAGGGGGAAGAGAAGTTATTGCTGCCTTCATTATGGGAACCCATATCCAAAAATAGAGGGGACTTGGGATAGCAAAGGATAAATAAAAGAAATGTAAAGGCAAAAAATCCTTGCTGTTTCTGATTCAAGGTGTTAGCTTCCTCTAGTTCCTGGGTAAGAGGTACTAGTCCTTGGAATTATTTGTATTGTATTTATATTGTCTATTTCTAGTTTCAAAAAACCACATAATTTGAAAAGCAGCAATTACAGCCATTCAAAAGTTGCCTTGGTGCTGATCTTGAAGAAGATGCTTAGGCTATCTCTTCATTTTGTGGTAATAGGTCTTATTTTATTTAAAATAATATGTTTCCACCTCCTATGCATTTGATAATCTTGCCCCTTTCAAATATTTTCAGAAAAAAGTCATTGGCAATGCTTCCAGCAAAAGAGGCAGACATCAAAAAAACCTTCAGGGGAGGCAATTGCAGAAAAGGATTCTAAATCTACTTATATAAATTGGATTTTCCTAGGTTGTCAAAATTAAGGCAACTGTGCACATTGCAGAATTAAATAGAGTTCAAATTTTGGAAAATATTCTTTCCATTTCAGATAGTTTAATGTATATATGTATAATACATATACATAGTTATATAAAATAACTGCAACATAAATAAAAGCTGGAGCTTGCAGGGATTTAATTTTTTATCAGTAGGGTTTTAATTTCCTCTGGCACCTTAGAGAATATAAAAAAGCATGTGGGGAAGTACTACCATGTCTGTAATTTGCATGTTTTAATGCAAGAAGGAAAAAGCATAAAAACTATTGGGGTTTTTTTTTTCTTGTTGTTATTTATTAATTTGAAATATATATTTTTTAAATTTAATATTCATCAAAATTGTATTCATATTGTAGCAAGGTTTTCCCAGTCTAACTGGTGTGCTGATTCCCTGGTTATTTTTATTTATCCAGAGGTGAGACACCATGAAAGGAGCATTAAGCTGCTCTGGAAAGGTCCATTTGATGTCAGTCAGAAACACTCGGTAGGAACTGTTGGCTCACAATTTCTGTCAGTGGGGATGATCTAAATCTTTCTGTAGGAAGTTTGACTGTGAAGAGCTCAGGCAGTTACCAGGGTATCTCACCATAAAAGCTGCTGTGTTTTGGGGTTTTTAGGTGCCAAAAGTTTTGTCCCATTTGGTCACAGGAGTGGAATGGCAAGTTCAGCGTTCTGCATTTCATTTCTCTCGTGAGACCTTTCTCATTTTGGTGCATTATTTGTTTCTAGGACATCTATGAAGTTCTGGTTCCCTGAATGCAGCAGTTCTTGCCCCTACTTCAAATTCTATTTTGTTGAATGATCTGAGAAGGTCTCTGTGGGCTTTGCTCCTCCTCAGTGCTGTTCAGACCACATTAGATGTGTCCTTGCTGTTTCCTTTATCAGCCTCTGTCTTTGCTACTTTTAGTTCAGATATGAAGCTTCAGGAAAAAAAAGTGCAATTAATTTTCTGTAGCCTTAATATGACTTTTTTTTTAAAAATATGAATCTTACAGTGACTCTTTATTTATACCCTCTGCAGTGAGTCTATAAAAATGTTTTTATATGCTTCTCTCAATTAAAAATCCTGTTGCACATTGAAGAACACTGGGCTATTCTGAGATGTTTATATGGATTTCTCACAGAGAATGACTTTTAGCAATTCATCCTAACTGAGAACATTGGACAAGGTCAGATACAATGCTCAGTCCCATAGATTTGTTTTTTATATTATAATAACTATATTTTTGTAGGAGAATTAGATTTCCACTCCAAGAATATGGAAAGTTCTGTCCAGTGTAAGCCAAAGGAAAATCCCTCTTAGCTCACAATGAAGTCATATTTACGTCATGGTATGACAAAGCCCACATGACAAAACTCTGGCCTCTTCAAAAATGGCAGTAGTTGCAATAGCACAAGTACAAATAGTTCACTTTGTTTCCTTATTTATTTGTTTTACTGGCCTTTCTTTTCTTATTTATTTGTTTTGTGTATGTGTGCTCGCGGCATGGGGATGAGTTTCATGGCAGCCTGTGGTTGGAAGGATGTGCCTGTTGGTGGTGTTGCCTTTTGCTGTTTTCCCCTAAGACATTATCTTTTCATTTTTACGATGTCCCAGGAAAGGTTGAACTGCTTTGTTGTTCTTAGTGGTTTTGCTGGCATAATACTTAAAAAATAAACCTTGCATGATCAGTCAGTTAATGGCAGCCATAGCTCACGACACCTAGTCATTATTTTTCTGACTAGCAGGTCTTTCAGTGCACTACATTTATTTACATGAAAATACCTTCATATTTACCTTTCTAAGGACATCTCTGTCATTTCCTAAGCACATCACCACTTCCTTTGAACTTTGCCATATGAAATTGCTGCACGTTTTTGGAATAATTACAATCCAGCTGTGACTTGACTCTCCATTCACCAATAGAAAATGATATAGCTCTTTATTTTCTAGCAAAGCTTTACCTTAGTCTCTGCTGACGACAACATTTCCGTTCTCATTTTAGCTGTGAAGGCTTTAAAAATAAGTCATCATGTTTTAATAATAAATAAGTGTATTTGCACAAATCAAAGTGGGGATGAATTGGATGGGAACTGCAAGCCCTGTGCTCGCTGTACCTCACATCTCACACGTGTATCTTGTTTAAAGGCAAGCCAAGCATTTGAATGTGAATTCAAGGACAGGCTGTGCTCTTACTATTGCTTTGATCAGTCATTTCTAGACATGCTGTTTCCTCTGTCATGTTCAGAGATTACATTTGGAAACCTGTTTGATTCTAAAGCTCATAAATGAGTAAATGTTTATATTTTTGGATTATCTGAACTGTAGGAATTTCGTGGAAGATAAGAGTGGATTTGGAGCTACAGTTGAGAGCCAACAGCAAGCTAAAAAGTTTTGGCGTAGGCAGCTATAGAAGGCTTCTCTCAGATTTTGTGCAATTTAAATACAGTTCTCAGTGAGTTACATGAGGTACACTTAGGGTAACCCTAAGCAAATAATGGTTAGAGATTAATTGTCATATCTAAGATCTATATTTCATTTCTTTTGCTTCATACAAAGCAAACCAATAATCACCATCCTTTTAGTTGCACAGCCCCCAGTGCCCTGTGTCCATCTCACTTTGTTGTATATACATATTAGGTTGTGATCAAAAGTTCTAATTCTTGTAGCAGTGCACTTTATTTCTTTCTCTCTTTGAATACTTTAGCCTGTGTACGTTCAAGTTTCTTTGCATGTCCTTTCTGGCAATTTCCCCCCTGTGAGGTACTCAGTCCTCTCCTATTCCAAAATTCAGCACGTTATTTTAAGTGCCTGAGATAACTATTTGTAACTTACAGCTCTGTTGTGGGCAGCTGTGTTTTCTCTTCAGTTTTTAGTTCAACAAATCAACCAGAGATCTTCTCCAGATGTGTATCAGTAACAAATACAGCATCAACCAGCACGTGAGCTCCTAATCTTGCAGCCAGCCCTGAACTGACAGATCTTATGGCTTGAAGTTACTCTTATGCACTTTGATGCTCCATCTTTATTTCCCATCAGGTTGGTTTTTAAACATTTTTTAATGGCCCTCTTTTTGTACTGTCTGGCCCCTCTCAGCAAAAATATTTGATATTTTATGAACTACCTGAAGAGTGGTATGTGATTATTTGATACAAGTCATGCAGAAGGAGAGTATCTCACCATTTGCTTTGGGTAAAATTGGGATTCCCTTTTAACTTTTCCTTTAAAAGTTCCTAAAAAAAAAAGGAACAATTTTTTTCTGTTTTTTTGTTTGTTTGGTTGTTTTTTTGTTTTGTTTTATTTTTCTTTTTAAAAATCATTATCCTCTTAAAGACCAGTGTTGTCAGAGAATAGCAGAAGATGGCATGTGCATAGATTGGTAATAAGATGAGTAATTTTTCAAATAGTGTTATATCAGTTGAAATCCAACAGTGATAAAACCGTATCTGGGTGGCTGTTTGATGCTTTTTAGGACATTTCAAGATCGTAATCTGTTTCTTAGAGAGAAATAATTACTGTATAACAATCCCTTCCATCACACTGCACCCTGGCACAATTTCTGTGGCAACTGAAAACCAGACCTGGGAAGGAAAGCGAAATCATTCTGCTACCCCTTAAACTGCTTCTGTGGGTCTTGCATCCTTACATCAAAAGGGGAGCTAGAGCTGAAAACCTACAGAATTTTTTAAAGAATGGAATTGGCAGTTGCAAACACCAGATTGATTTGGAACAATTCAAACCAACAAAACCTGCCATTCTGATTTTATGAAGTCTGTGTCAAAATGATTGTGATGTATTTACTCTTGTTTCATAATTCTGTTGCATTTGCTTGATTAAACATTCAAGTAATTGAAAAAGGATAAAAAGTTATTGAGCCTAACAAATGCACACAGGAAAAATCAGCTGACCTTCAGTTCCAACACTTCAGTTTCTCTTGATGTTTCCTTTATTTTGAGCACCTGGCCTAACGAACACATTTCTAAGGAATTTCAGAAGCTATTCTATATTTAATTGGACAAAATGAAGTTAACAATGGAATGGCTGCTTGGGAAATGAAAATTGTATAGGTTAGCAGAGACCTAACACACTATATGAACAGGAAGTATGGCCGACCTTAAGTTAGCACATGCCCACTGTATTTCAACTCTTATGAAAACTTATGAGGAGGTACTTTATTTAGTGTGCAGTCCTATAGTGGAATGTATAGAATACCCAGGAAATAAATCGTTTTATAGGGTAGAGTGGGGGGAAAGATTATGTAGTGTCTTCTGGAATATGTGTTGTAGTTCAACAGAATGTATAGAGAAGGAATCTTTAAAAATTAATGTATCATATGGTGGTATGCTTCATACTGTAATTAACTTGATTAACCCCAAGGCAAGAGGTAATTATCTGCCCTATAAGTCAAATCAGTCAATGTCCAGATAAGTACTAAAATGTTCTTGGGTATTTTTTAGAACTATGTTGCACAGCCCATATTTTGTCTTGCAAAACAGGAAAGAAGGGAGCTTTTTTTATCCCAAAGAAGTATTTATTGCTGCTGCTTTGAAAAAGTAGAGATCCAGAGGCAGGGATTCCATTCAAATCACTCTAGGTTTAATTTCATTTTTGATAAAGGGTACTGAAATAGCCCATGAGCTTTCTGCCTGTCTTAAAGGCAACGGGTTTTATGGTGCACAACACTTTTGGAAAGGATTTTGTGGCAAGTGATGTGAAGAGCTCCACCTTACCTCTTGTGCCTGAAGCTTATAATGGACTTTTTTCCCTTCCCTGTTACACTGAGCTTCCAGCCAAGCAGCTGATAGAAATACTAGATTGTTGTTAAACTAAAGGTAATGCCTTGAGTGGAGTGGCAGAATCTGAACTTCAGCAATTCAAAATTTGTGAGTTGTAGCCACCTACCTAAAACTGTACTTGTAAAGATCAGACACATCAAACAATTAGCATGTCAGCTGAATGCACAGAATGACAATAAATATTACCAAAGGCTAGCACTGAGAGTTATGCAGATCAGAGAATTTAAACAATAAATTTATTCCATGGGATACTTCATAATACAGACTTTGACTTCATTAATAACCCTGCATTAGATAAAATACAGATAGACAGTGAACCATGTAGTAAAATTATGAAACAGGAGATGAACTTGAGCTATTACTGTCTGCCTGGTTTTATCAGAAGTTCCCACAGGCCAGTGAAACACAGAATAGAACAAAATCCCTCCCTGACCTTTCAGTAATACACCCTTGGAAGCCCTAATGCCACTGACGTCAATGTCAGAAAAGTTTGGAATCTGGTGCTTGTTATCTTCCACAGGATAGCAGGTGTTCAATCAAAGTTGGTAATGTATTTTCTGTGGATCTCATATACTTTAAAAGCGAGTAATTAGAATTATCCACAGATACTTTGTGACTATGAATAATTCATTTCCTGTGCATCAATAAAATAATTATTGCATATTATCATTCTTAGCTTTCTACTTCAATAAAATTGCTCACATCATGTCACTGTCATAGTAATGTGCCTTTTTATTTTTCATATTAATGAAAATTATCAGTAGAATGAGGAAAATTGTAATAAGATTTTATGTCACCTGTAAGCCTTTTCCACTGTACTGCACTGAAATTAGACAATATCTAGATTCTGGCTGATTGTAGATGGGTATTCTTGCCCACCTTAGACACTTTTAATGGTTCTGTTCTAAAATGATTATTAAGTGTTTTAGAGCTCCTTCTTTAGCGTGACTAACTCAATTACCAACTTACTTGGTAAAATTCAGATAATTTCTCTATACTTTTAAAGCACTTTTTCTAATCTTGTGACATTATTTGTTTAGAAACTCATTACAGTCATGATCCAGAATGATTTCAGACACAAAGAATATATTATTTTCTTTAAAAGCATGTCTATATATTATATTAAGCCATCACTTAAATCTGTGCTGGTTTAGGATCAACTTCTATATGAATTTAATTTTAATGAGTTATCTTTCAGACTATATGTAATGCTCATTAGAAATTTTTAGGTCAGCTAAATTAATATATATATATATATATATATATATATTAAAACCATGAAACAACAGAGCAAATAGTTTGTGGTAAAAATAAAAATAAAAATAAAAAATAAAAATATCAACCAAACAAAACCACAGACTGAAATAAATTCTTTGTTGGAATACTTAAAACAATATTGACTGTAAAATACTCAGATTTTTTAACCTGTGCACTGCTTTGTTAGGAGTTTTTTACTCTTTTCGCTATCGAAATGCCTACAATATTTTTACAAGATTTAAAAGGATCATCTTTAGGAATGGAAGTTGCAGTGGATTCCATAATGTGGAATAGTCAGAGGCTTGGAGAGACTGGAGCCAGGTGCTGTAGACATTGTTATTTGGATTTTACAAAACCTAGCAAGACCTTCCTGGCCATGTTCTGGTTGAAAAAGGACTTGGCCAGCCCGAGCTGCCTGCTCTCCATCACATCCCGTGGCAGGAGAGGAGGAGGCAATGGAAAATCAGCACTGATGGAAAAATCCCGTGTGGGTGTGGAGGCAGCAAGAGCAGAGTGGAGATCTTCAGTGGGAGGTTCCTGGTGGGAATGAAGAGCAGGCACAGTTCTAGGGAGAGGGGTATTGCTCCAACCCAACCTGAGGTCATCTCCTTCAAGGAAGGGGGCTTGGCTCGTTGGTTCTTGGTTTTTACTTGTTCTGCTGTTCCTCTTGATGGCTAATTGTTCTTTGATACTCTCTGAGCATTTAAAGAAGGGGCTGAACCTGAGTCTGACTTATTGAAACCTTAGATCTTTGCCCATTAGGATTAAATTGTGAGCACAAACCACTGCAGGATCCGGTAGGAAGGTAATTCCTGCAATTTAGGGGCAGGCCAGCATCCCGAGCCTAGGCTACAGTTTTATTTGCTACTTTCCTTTCAGTTTTCCAGAAAATACCAAAATCAGGGATAGTTTCCATTTCGAACGAATGGTATGAAATGGAAAAAAGAAAAAAAAAGTTTTTTCACGAAAATTAGTTAGGTTTAGCAAAGTATTGGTGAAAATAAATCCAAATATACTGCATTTTCTGGAGAAAAAATATCCAGAATTTCTCATAGCCCTTCTCTAGGTCCTTCCTGGTTTTCTTTTCCAGACTGCATAGATAATTATAGATTAAGCATAAATTAATCAAGCAGCAGCTGTCCAGGCTGTTCTAAAAGGGGAGTGTCATGGACACTGAAATATACATTAACATCTTCAGGGTAGGACAGGAGAGAAAGGGGGAAATAATGTGCATTTGAATAAAACTGTAACTTGAGGCTACAATTATCTATACCAGCTACAAGTTGATCTTTTATTTCCTGTATAAGAATATTTCTTTGTTGCCTTCAACATGGTTTTAGTGATTTAGTAAACCAAGCAAAAATGTATTGTGGTTATAAGAGAAAATGTGCTCAGTTTTGTAAAAGGCTTTAGAAATATTTTTTTTTTAATTTCTACAATTCACAAACTCAGGTTCTCATAAAACTTCTATTTTTGGTCAGAACTTTTACTGTTTTCCCCCAACCTTTGCTAAATTTAAAGGGTAAGTGCAATGAAATTAATTTTTTTACTTATTACGTGCCACCTGTAATATAATCCAAGTCCTTTAAATAATTTTCTCAGAATGTGGAACAGAACTTAAATTAGCTAATAAATACAAAAATGTAGGCTGTAAACAAAGATCAAAACCCACCCAAATTAGGCAGACATCCTTAAGAACTGAAAAATAAAATAATTGTTCCTTGACAAGCTCAGGGATTTAGACTTACCAGAATATTATGTAAAATCATTTATTCTTCTCATTACTGCAAGGCGAACAAACCTTTTGTTTGCAATCTATAATTTTAAAATATTTTTTATGTTAGGAAATGTAAATATTCAACTTAATTATGCAGTGTGCACCAAATGCTGTGTGCCTTATCTATAATACCATGGCTCTGCACAAGTGTGATGCCTTCTGTTATTGTCTTAACTTCAAATTTGTTGTCAGGAAAATATCTTCTTTTTCCATCCTTCCGTTTGCTGAAACCTGGAACTGTTCTTAGCTCATGACTATTTGAAGCACAAAGATACAATTGTGCTGTATGATTTGACATCCAATTCAATGTGGAAATAATCTTAACAAATAGTATGGAAAATGCTAGGGGTGAGATAAAAAATGCTGTATTCAGCATTAAAGAATATCACTGCCTGGTGGTACTTTCTCTTCTCTTTCTTTTCTTAGTTCTGTGCCGTGAAGCCACAGGTTTTGCACTGAAATATATGTCAAAATTGATTAATTCTGAATTCTACTGCTACTTAAACATCTTTCCAGGCATGACCACATCAGTGTAATCAGTGACAGTGATGCCAATGTAAGTGAATCCTTTTGAAATACATTTCCATTTAGCATTGATACAGTCACACAATCAGACCAGTAAATAGGCCATGAAATGGGGTGTGTGTATTGATCTCCTCCAATTGAACATTCCAGTGTAGCAAGAATTTCCCAGTTACTTAACTTCAGGATAGGATTCACTCCTCTGGGCTCCTCTTGCTTGCCATAGCCACAGAATCCCAGAGTGGTTTGGGTTGGGGGGACCTTAAAACCCACCCAGCCCCACCCCTGCCACGGCAGGGACACCTGCCAGTGTCCCAGTGTCCAACCTGGCCTTGGGCACTGCCAGGGATCCAGGGGCAGCCACAGCTGCTCTGGGAATTCCACCCTGTGCCAGGGCCTGCCCACCCTGCCAGGGAACAATTCCTAATTCCCAGTATCCCACCCATTCCTGCCCTCTGGCACTGGGAGCCATTCCCTGGCTCCTGTCCCTCCAGCCCTTGCCAATTGTCTCTGTCCATCTTTCCTGCAGCTCCTTCAGGCCCTGCAAGGCCACCCTGAGCTCAGCCCAAAGCTTCTCCTGTGCAGGTGAACAATGCCAGCTCTGCCAGCCTTTCCTCCCAGCACAGCTGCTCCATCCTCTGCTCATCCTGCTGCCTCCTCTGGGCTCTCTCCAGCAGCTCCAGCTCCTTGCTGGGCTGGAACCCCAGGGCTGGGGCAGTTCTGCAGGTGGGGTCTCACCTGGGCAGTGACCAGAACTCAGCTCCGGCTCTTCCTGCTCCAAGAATCCACACTCCTTTTTCTGTGTCTTTAGAGCAGGACAATCCCCTCAGCCCTAGAGACAGCACAGAGCATGGAAGGGGTCAGTTTTCTTTGTAGGTACTTATGTTGATTATCCAGACTTGTATGATCAGCACTAGGAAAGGAATGTTTTACTAAGTCAGACTGGGATGAATCTAGGGAACCCTTCAACCTTTTGTCTCCTAGAGACTTTTGAAAGATCTGCTTCACTGCCCTTGCAGAGGCTTTGAATATTAGCAGCCTCTTAGTCTTGTATCTTGTCTGTTTTAATTTCAAGAAATACGGCAGGGATTCTTTTTCTTGCTCAAATGGTTTTGTGGATTTGGTTAAAGCAGTGTCCAGGTGAAGGAGAATGGCTGGTAATCAGGTGTCCTGAATTTGCTCAGATGAAACAATGAAACTAAGTGAAGAAATTGTATACACTGTAATGTTCATTCAAACAGAAAAAAAAAACCAAAAAAAAAAACCAAACAGATGCACCTGGGGAAAAAGATTTGGAAAGACACCTGGATATGTTCCAAATGTGTGCTTTCCTAATAATTAGCACATCATACACCTAGTTAGCATCTCATAAATAACCATAAAGTAGTCATTTAATGAATCATTTTACTTTTTGCTGTCAGAGGTTATAAAAAAAGCAAAATACTTTGTTTATTTTAAGAACAAGGTGTGACTCTTCTTTCAACATCATTTAAAGGACTGCAGTAGGAAAAGTGGTGTCACCTTATAGAGCAGCTGGGGTATTTTTAAGCTACAGAGCATGAGTGATGTGCCATCAAGTGCATCGATGGCATCAGTGCACTGCTGTTCTGTACAGCACTGTGGGGCTTGGCCCCGTGCAGAGGATTGGTGGGGCATTTCTGACAGAACTCATCCCCTGATTTGTAGCCTGAGCCCCCATGTTAGGCATAGAAGCTTCTTAGGCTTCTCATCTCTGTTCTGTTTAAGTAGCCTGAGGTTATTTAGTGCGAACCAAAGCACCAGTACATCCCATCCATCCTGGGCTGTGTAGGGCTGTGTCTCATCCTGGGGCTGCCAGGAGGGGTTACAGCTCTGCTCCCTGCCTGGGCGCTGAGCAATCCAGCCATGGCAGAGGATGTGCCTGTGCTGAGGCACCAGGCTGGGCTCACACCAGGGAGCAGGGAGGAAGGATGCTGTCCCCTGGGTGTCCCATGCCAGGGGTGAGGGGGAGCCCCACGCTTCAAGAATCAGCTCCTTCCTGAAGATAAGAAACCCCAAAGCTCTGTTTGGAAAGCCAGACTTGGATGTTTCTGGGATTCTGCTCCCAGGGAGCGTGGGCTCCCTCAGCAGGAAGGGATGGGGCCTTAGTGGTGGCAGGAAAGCTGTCAATATTCAGGATAACATCCTCCAAGCTAAAAAGAGTCCAGCCAAAGAACACGACAGCCAGCCAGGAGGTCTGCAGGGATGAACACGCTACTCCTGGCAAAATTCAAACGTGGAAAGGGAATATACGGAATACAGAAGCAAAGACAGTTATTCCTGGGAGGAATATAGAGAAGCTGAGCATTCAGGGGTATGGTTAGGAAAACTAGAGCCCACTTGGAGTGAAATCTGGTGAGAGTTGTCAAAGGCTGCAGGAAGAGCTCCCATAAATATATCAGAGCCAAAGGAATATGAGATAAAACACGAGGCTGCTGCTGAGCTGGGGCAGGGGCCTGGGGGCACAGGGTGGGAGAAGGCTGAGCTACCAAACATCTCCATCTCAGCCCTGGCCTGCAGAGCCCCGAGGCCCCAGCAGTCCAAGGAGGTCTTTGCTGTGCTGGAACAGCATCAAACTAGGGGACATCCCTAAAACTGGGTATGCAATGGGCCCTGATGGGTTCCCGCACACGGCTGTGACCTGATTCCTGTGTGAGGAATAACTCTCCATAACCTTGGAATGGCCATGGAGCTCGGGAGAGGGCTCTGAGGGCTGGAGGGATGCACATGTCCCTCCTCTGTTCCAAAAGGGCAGAAGGAGGAGGCAGGGAGCTGCAGCCAGCCATCCTGGCCAGTGCCACCAGCCAGGGCGGAGCACCTGAAGCACTCACGTGAAGAACTTTCATGGTTATCCTTGTTACTGTATTTTTAATGTGCTGTATGTATTGTAATGCATTTCACGTATTTTAATGTCTTTTTAAAAAAAATATGCAATTTCTTCTATAGGAAAAAGTATTCAAAGTCTGGCTTCTACATACAGGCTTTGAAAATTAAAATAGCCTGATTTTTGAGCCTTTGGCCTTGATGGTGGTGATGTGAACAACTGGAAACTCAATTTTGAGAGAAATGAAACATTCCTCTACAAATCCAGGCCAAATTAAGGCTTAAAAACTTTTAGGTATTAACTGATTTCTTCCATTGCTATGTTGTATTTGTGTAGACTAAAAGCCCTAAATTATGCATAATTTAAATGTCTCATTGAAATTAACAATCTTATTCCCAGAGAAAAATCACAGTTGGTAGTCAGCTTTGCAAAGTTTTTATTTTTTCCCTTCCTTCGTGGGTAGGGGAAACTTAGCACTGCTGCACCCAATCAGAAGGAAAAAAAAAAAAAAAAAGTAGAAATTTAGGCAAAATATTATATTCTCTTTTTCTTCTATTTAGAAGATATAATAATGTTTGTGATTAGCCTGTCACACAAAATACGAATAATTAAATACAACAAAGGCCTCTGTATTCAGAATTAATTAAAAAATAATTAAATAGAGCGCACCGCTAAAGAGCTTTTCTTGTTTGCCTGAAGTTAAGTAAATATGCTCAGTGTTGTAGGATCCAGGTATAGAGACACTGGGAAGAGAAGCAAAAAGGAAGGTTTGGAAGGTGGAGTCTGTTTTTGTGCCCTGGACTGACTGCAAGTCAGGGTGGCTGTTAGAGGTGTGAGTGGTGATCTGTGTAAATCTGATTTCGAAGCTATCTTATGTTTACTAAACTCTCTTTTATGAGGCTGATCCCATTTTTATCTTCTGGTTTTGGCCTCTTCAGTAACCCCATAGATTTTTTTTTTTCCCTGTTGCACAAACAAGTTACTTTCTCATGTCCTAATACTTTTTTTTGTAATCCAAGTCTTAAGTTTAAATGATGAAAATAATAATTGTGTTTCTTATCTAAAGACACGTAAGAATTAATGAAATTCTGAAGTGATTCAGCTGGTACCATGAAACTAATTCTGTTTGTTGGGCCCACAGAGTAGGAGGAAAAACAACCAACAGGTAAAAATCTGTTGAAGAAACTTGAAAAAATTACCAGGAAAGTATCCTTGGAGAGCCTTTGACATCCATCAGCCTTCTTTACGTGGTAAGTACCAATAAATACATGTCTGTGGAAAGAAAAACTCAGAATTGTCTAATGTGGTGAGAACAGGGAAGGTATTTTTGGATTTCTTAATGTAGCTTTCCATTCTGCAATGCATCATTAGGTGTTATAAACAGCAAGGAAAACTGCCAATCATCTTAACAACTAACTGCTTTAAAAAGCCATCTAGTGACTTTAATTATGATTAAGTATTTATGAAATTAAGTAATGCCGAACACACAAATTCCATCTGGTAATGATCAAGGTGTTTATTTTCTCCATATTGTTAGGCTTTGTCATTGCAGAGCACTCTGAGCATATGCACACTTCTGAAGTTAGGAGAAGCCTCTTACATAACCAACATATTTTAATTACCTTGAAAAATAAACCCCCCATAGGCCTCCAAGCCCCTTTTGTTTCCCCAGTAAGCAGCTGTAGTCTTTACCTCCCAATTTTATTCACTATTTGTGATTTACCTTCCCTGAGAATTGTTCCCTGGCAGGGTGGGCAGGCCCTGGCACAGGGTGGAATTCCCAGAGCAGCTGTGGCTGCCCCTGGATCCCTGGCAGTGCCCAAGGCCAGGTTGGACATTGGGACACTGGGAGGTGTCCCTGCCGTGGATGGGGTGGAACTGGGTGAGATTTGATGTCCCTTCTAACCCACACCACTCTGGGATTCTTGTTTGTTTTGGTTTTGTTGTTGCTTTTGTTTGTTTGTTTGCTTGCTTTCATTTGTTTATTATTAACATTATTAATAACTGGTTTAATATTTTATAGTCTGGAATAATTGAAATAGTACAACTGAGTGAGTGTAGCCCTACAATGTTCTCTAGCCTGGGAAGTAGGGCTTTGGATAAGACATCCAACATCCTACCCTAGATAAGTTCGAGCAGGAACTTGCTTTCCCACTCTACTTCAACTCATCTAAGGATTTTACCCCAATAGTATAAAGTAATTATTCCTCCCACTTTATGCTTTTAATTAACAGAAAATAACAAAAAACCTGAAATGCAGACACTTCGGGCTGATGAACCTGGGAAGTCTACAAGAAGTTTTCAATCAGTGCTAGCTGAGGTTTTTTTACCCATTTACTGACTGTTGAGATACCTCCTGAGCAGGCATTCCTAAATCTAAATATTGTGGCATTTTGGAAAATGTGAGGGTCTAGTCAGGACTGGATGAATATTACCCAAACCCATATGCATTGGATGAACGTAGGTTGAAAATAGCTGAAAAACCTGTGTGAGTGAAAATACCCTGTTATGTCCCTGAGGAACTTAGAGACTTAACTGCTGTATAGCTTTGCAATCAATGAGAGTAATCAACTGTTAGTATGTCTTGCAGCTAAGAGCTCAGTACCATTTGTTAGGTACTGAAGTATTTTTGCAAATCTGGCTCTCCATCCTTCTGGCATATGGAATCCTCCTCCTCTCCCTCGATTGTGCTGTTGCTTTTGGCAGCACTGGTAGTACTGCCCTTTTTACTATGATTCCTCCTGCCCGTGCAGAAGCCCCTGTTTAATGTGCTGTGACCTGCTCCCTGGCACTCAGAACCCACAACCACAGCAGGCTGGGGCATGTCCTCCTCTTGTGTGACCCACTGCTTCTCACTGCCTGCTCTTCTCCTCCCCTGCACATTTCCATTTTCCAGGGTCCCCACTGGGCACCATTTCTGTGTTTGGAAGCATTTTTATTTATTTTTTTTTACTTTTCCTTTGTTTTACTGTCCTTTCTTGGTTCTGAAGAAATTTTGCTTATAAACTATTGTAACTCTAGGAGGATGGGAGCAAAAAACTAAATCAATTATCCTTAACTTAATTACCTTTATTATCCTTACCTAAACTCTTTTTGCTTGGTTCACTGCATATGCCTCCACACAGAAGAAAAACAACCTACTAGTCCTCATTCTGATCTAACAAATTCATTGACTTGACTTAGCCATCAGAGGTTTTAGGTGTTGGAATTTTATGTAGTCAGTCAGCAACCTAACACAAAATTTTCTTAGGCCTCACCTTGATAGACCAAATCAGAAAACTAAAAAAGAATTCAAACAATTTATAAATGTAGTATTTCAGATTATAGAGGCCTTTTCACCATTAGGCAATATGCCTTAGTGTAGTTATGTGTGTTTTCATTTTTAGAAGACCCTTCAAACATATTTATGAAGAACTAAGATTTCTGTGAATACATTTTTGTGCTTGTCCTCTTTCCCAGGCACTTTGTCACCCTCTCAATGTTTCATTTTTTGTTTTCAGATTAATATTTAAATTATCCCTGCATTTTGCTAACGATTACCCTGATGTTTAAAACTTTTATTTGAAGAACTCTCCTGAAAGGGAGCATATGCCAGATTGTGTGTTGGTAATTAAAAACATACATTTCTATCATTCAGTAACCAGACAAGTCTAGTGTGCTTATTTCCTTGCACTTGCCAGGCAAGAGAGCTTCTACTATCTCATTAAAGCATCCAACTTCAGTGGCAATAACAAGCTGAACTCAGAAGAACACCAAGTGCTGCTTTTTTGAAATGGATAGCAGCTAAACAACTCAGTAATATACATATTTGTGTTTTCAAAGAAATAACCCAAGATGTAAAGTGTAATAGAATGATTTTGCAACAAGCCTTGGCTCTGAAACAAATGGACAAGAGAAATGGAAGGTAGATTTTAAATGTTGTTTGTCTCCCTGTAAATTATGCATTTGTATTTGAAATGACTTAGCTCTTTAAATAATTAAATAAACACTGGGTTAAAGCCACTCATTTATGTGTCATAAGACTGCTCAGTGTTAAATGAGATTAAACGAGTCCTTCTTTTTTTGGTTAATAGTTGAATTATTAATTGTGCTTGTATGCCTCTATAGGGATTATTTGGAAAACAGAATTTAGACCATGTTATCCTAAGCAATACAGAGTGTCTGTTTTTAATTCACTGCTGAATTAACCGTGCTGGGGTCTGAGGAAAAGGCTGCTGGCCACCAGCCAACAGCAATTGCCACAAGTCAAAAGAGCTGCAGGCAGTAGGTCAAATTTCAAAAGTACAGAATGCTAAAGCTCAATTATTTAAATAAAAAAAACCTAATGTGGATGATCAAATAAGCAGTTGAGAGTATTTGATTGGGAGCACATGGAAACCATCTGCTCCTCTTAAAGCAAACCCCCAGTAATAAATACAGGCAATCAATGCTGTTAGCTGGCTACACTTCCTTAGGACACTGGGATGCCATTCTCTGACAGTTTAGAAAAAACATTTCAGATTATTCATGGGGAAAAACATGTACATATGCACATGTGAAATACTCCACGGAAGTGTGAAGAGTTATTTTTACCTGGTTATTCTTCACTATAAATTAATGTTGTGTAAGTGTAGATCATTTTATGCCTTTTTTTAAAATTTATTTTTCTTAGTTCATTCCAGATAGAATTCCAACAGAGAGTTCTGAAAAATGTCATTTTACATGTAGTCTTGTTGAATGATCAAAAAATGTTTTGCATTTATTTTATCTTTTTATAAAAGAGTGTTTGGTCTTTGGTGCTGGAAATGATTGGAAATGAAGCAGAAATACCTCTCTGGTTTGATAGCAAAATATTTTTGATAAAATGTTGCTAAAATGTTTAATATAAAAGACTGAGCTGTTGTGATAATTAATCCATTGTTGCTTGCTATAGGAGAGGTTTTTAATAGTTGAATTCATTACAACTTAACTGGGATAACAAAATAAAAGCAAGTGCACGGGGGCTGGTCCTGCAGTTATTTTTCTAAGCTGCAGTGCATATTTCCTGCATTTCAGCCCCATGGCAACCTCTCTCCAGAAACAGGTGTATATTTGGTGCTTGTATGCAGCACCATTCTGAAATTTTATGGAAATTTTCTTCCAAATAGATGAGACTTGTCTTTTGTTTGTGGAATGATAGCAGTGATCAGGCACATGAAACCACAGAAGTGTTGGAGAGGGGCCGATTTTTCATGAGTGTATATCTCTAGTATTACCTAAATATCAAATCTTGTCGGTTTTAAAGTCACAGAATGTTCTGGAAGTTGGAAGTGTCCCAGGAGAATAATTGAATCCAAGTCTTAAGCCTATGGCTCCTGTGAGGATCAAACCTACTGGTGTTATTGCCACCATGCTCTAGTGCTTTACGAAGTAAAGAAATGTGTTTCTTACCTCAAAAATTCTTCAGCCTTCCCAATGACTTTAAAAACATTAATTTGCACAGGCAGGAGATGTTAATGGGAGCTCTGTGAATACCCAGGCTTGATTGCCATAGGGGTACACACAGATCATCACCTCTCAATCCATTTCAAGTACAAATTTACTTGTTCCACTCTCCCTGTCCTTTCCTTCTTTACATTCAGTATCTGATTTTTAGTCAGTAACTTTATGTGCCAGGCAGGAGTTTTTGAGCTCTCCTCAGCTTTCTGATGCCCAGGAACCTTGGATAGGTAGCTGTTGCATACAGCTATTTATACAGCATGTGCAATAATTCTGGAGGCATCCCTGAAGTCAGTTTAGATAGCTCTGTGCTGCCCAGTGTCTGTGCCTCAATTAATATCCAGTAGTTCTGCTGTGGATGGAGTTTAATTGCTGCCAGTCACTTCGGAACCTGAAGAGTATTTTAGATGCTTCACAGAAGCAGAGAATTGAAACTGCGGGAAATCTTTAGGTCAAGAGAAAGCACAAGAATGTCAGAGCCTTTCTAAATGATCTGTTTCTTTTGAGGATTTTTGTGCCTGTGAAAGCAAAGTACAGGAGACATGGAATCCTCAGTGAAGGAGGCTGGTAGGAAACCACAAGTCCCACCTAAAAAACCTCATGAAGTGCTTTCCAAAGAAAAGGAGGACATTTTTAGCATCAGGAGTTGATGGAGAAGAGGGTTGGAGGGTTGAACGAAGATGTCGTGTCTCATCACTTGTGTCCTGCTCTGAGAGGGAAATTTAGTTTTAAAAGTTACAGTGAGTCTATCCAAGAAGTCACAACCTCCTTCCACTTGTCCTTGTAAGAGAGCAACTGGAAGTCTTCAAACCAGCTGAGTGACTGAATCACAGTGTGATACCTGTGCCAGTGAGAGATTAAAGGAACCAGGCAAAAATGCCCTGAACACGTGTACTATTAACTGCTTACCTTTGAAAACTAGGACAATAAATTTGTAAAATAAACCTAGGAAATTGTTAAGTCATTTGCATAAATATGGAACTCCATCTTTATACATTAAAAATCATGACAAGAAATGCCCTCTCACTTCTTCCCCCCCCCCCCCCCCCCTTAATTTTCCTTTGGCCGTGTTGAAAGGATTTAGGCTGAAAAAAATTGGTAGGATAATATAATGTCCTTTATGTCTTCTAGCTTTGGCTCATGAAGATTAAAGTTTTGGGCAGTCCTGCTACATGGAATTTAGTAAACTGCTTGTTTGCTTGCAGGTAAATTTCTGAAGCAGCAAAATGGGACATATTTCTTGCTTTTTGTGAGTGTAACTTGTCCTCTGTGTATACTTTGAGTTTCACGAGCAGGAGAAAGGCTAGACTGAAGTTCAGGTCAAGCAGTATATAATAAAAAATGCAAGTCAAAAGTCAAAAAGCACATTCATAACCTTCTTTTCTGGGAGTTTTGTATGAAAACATGTTTTGTTTTTCTTTACTGTGGCACTCACTCATTTTTCTACACCTGTGCAGCTGTGAAGTTGCACCAAGGGGGAGACCTCGTGTAAACCCCTGTTCTTTGAAGTAAAAAGTCTTCACTAAATAAGAATGGCTCTAAAACAGCTTAAAGGCAAGCAACATCATGCACTTGATGGGAACAAAAATCACTTTTAAAGCACTCATTCAGTAGTCCTTCAGAATGTTTTTACACAAGTCAAACTGAAAATTGCAAATTTCAAATGCAGGTGTTGTGATAGTTTGCAATAATGATCTTCCAATAAGACAGTGTTCTACTTCAATATATTTCAATATCTTTGTTCAGTTACATAAAGTTCTGAATCAATTAATTACAAGTACAGATGGGCAAACCAAACCACTTCATTTATGACTCTAGAAATAATGCACAGCATAAGCACTTTGAAATTTATGTAGAGGTGGCAGCACACTGCACAGGTTTTTTTTTTGTACCAACGGTTAGGCAACTAATTACAGTGTTCTGTATTTGTGCTGTCACTAAATGGTTTCACAGCGTGTAGCCACATCAGTTCTGTTCTTGAATTTGGCAACTTCAATTATTGCTGATAAAAACTGACTTGTTCAGAAAGTCTAAACTATGGGAAGTATACTATTAAATTCTCCAGGGATCCTGTTTTCATTTAAACTGCGTTCTTTAGTATCAAAAACTTGAATTTTCAATGAACAGTTGAATAAAAAGCGTCAATTATTAAGCAGAGCTCAAATCTTAGAATATGGAGTGCCCTTCTGGCTTGTGTAGGAACTGTTTCATTTCAGAACAAAAATGCTGCAAAGTTCCCTGAAGACAGTTAAACATTTTAAGATATTTTTTCTCCTTGATATGAGTCAGCAAAGTATAAATTGTGCTTCTTGTGAGGTGCATGAGTGTAATGCCTTCTTGAAATGTCCATTAAAAAAAGGTAGAGAAGACAGGGGTGGTTGTACGTTACTGACAAGCTTTTAAAATGAAAGTACATTGGTGGTAGATGAGGAAAACAATTACATCTTGTGGAGTGAATCACAAGTAAGGGTGTAATTCTGGAATTATGGCTCGGACTGAAATCCCATGGAACTCGTAGCCTGCAAATAACAAATTCTATGAATGCCAGGGAAGCAGCTATTTGTGCATACCCAGTGCAGAAGAGGCACTAGAGATCAACAGGTAATCCTCTTATCAAAGAGTTTGTAATGGAACTGATAACACAGCCAAAGAAATAACATATCCAGGAGTGAGTAACATGATGGTAAGGTGCTGTGCTCTTTTCTAGAATTACTTTGTTTGCTGGGGAAGAGGAGTGAGGCTTGCTGTGTGAAGGGTAACTAGTGAGGAACAGGACTGGGATGAAGTGGATGAGGGAGGACAGGAGGAAGAGTAAACGCCCAAGGGGTTGTGAAGAAAACAGAAGGGAAGTTTGGGGCTAATGACAGAATTCCAGCTGGGAGGGACATAGAGAGCTGGCTGATAGCCTTGGAGAGGCAGCTGCTTTAGGAAGCAGCAGAAGCAGCACAGATTCGGGATGGGTTAAAGAATACTTCAGCAATGAAGACAGCAAAAGGAAATTTCCCCTTTCTTCATTGCAGTGCTTGGGTGGTGCTGATGCACCTTGCTAAGCATCTTACAAGGTGCAGGGATGTTTTGTGTTTCAGGCCATTTCACCAGCTTAATCTCCTGATAAGCTTTCTAACATCTGTTCTGAACCTGACATTTATTTTCTTTTCTGTGCTATCCTTGAGGTAAAATTCTTTTCTCAGGTCCTCACTGCAGCTCTCTTATCTAAACTGCAGAGTTTTTTTAGGAGTTTCTATCCACTGACAGGAAGTTTTGCATACCAGTCAAGCGCAGAATGTATTTAAGGATTCTTCATTTTCTCACTTCAAATCTTACAGGAAAGAGAATTAAGGAGGTTCTTGCAGATTGTTTTCTGTTGTTGCTGCTATTCTTGTTTGGTTTTTTTTCCTTCACAATTGTTTCAACGACTCAAACACTTAATTTTGGAGAAATAAATGACCCACTATTGACAAGTAACATTCATTACAGGTGTAATTTGTGGCTGTTTGCACTTTAGCAGATCCATAATCTGGCAAGCATTTGATTAGAAAGTAAAATGCTGTATGCAATTTTGAATTTAGGTATTTCTGTTGCTCCCAGTGAGTGATCACATTTCCTTGTACAGCAAACCCCTTTAGAGGACTGTGGACTTTTGTTGTCAAACAGTAGAAAAGTTAATTTATAATTTTTGTGGTGACTGGAATATACCACTTTTTTGATTTTGTTTTTGTCAGTACATTTTAGTCTCCTAGGTTTTTACTGGAGCTGCATGTCCTTCACTGTGTTTTTCACCACATTCCTAAAAAAATTGAAGTTGCTTCCTTTGAACAGCACAATGATCTGAAAGATGTGGGGGGTGTGGGGTTGACTTGTTTGTTTTGCTGGTGTTTGTTGCTTGTTTGGGAGTTTGATAGGCACTTTTTAGGTGAAAAGAAGATTCCTCAATTACATCTACTGATAGGAAGGAGGTTTTCCCTAGGATAAACAGGCATTCCTTAGGGACTCCCAAGGAAAGTGGTTTATGAGAGAGTAGAACAAAGAAACTGTCAAGATTGACAAATAATGAGATATCTGCAGGATGAAAACACTTTGTTTTTAAAGTCAGTGTGCGTCAAAATACCAGTGCAGAGCTCCGTTAAAAGACTTGATAGAAATTTATGGAAAATAGAGTTTTCCAGTCTTTAAAGGATCAGTTTCATTCAAAGTCAGGAAATACTCTGGACATGTGGCATTAGTAGTAATTAATAAAATTTTAACTCAAGTTATCCATTTGTGATTTTTGGTAAAGCCACTATGAACATTAGCATGGCAGGTAGGAGAAAAATGGCATTCACCTCCTGAGGAACACATTTCTGGTTTTAAATTAATAGGAAAAATAGGTTGCACAAAAGATAAGAACAGGTGCAAAACACAGAATGCTAGTGATATCAATTAGAAATTGAATTAAGAATCAATACAAACAGACTTCCAAAGTATTTTGAGCAACAGGAAGGTTTTCAGTGGTTCATTTTAGATGGCAAAAAGTAGCGAAGAATGCAAATGGAGAGAAAACAAGCTGTAACTACCAAGATATTTTTTCCAGTTGTGTCCTACCCCAAACTGAGATCTCACTAAGGCTTAATAAAACAGTAGCCTATGGGTTTAAGACCACATTAAGATCTTTAAACTTGCTGTATATGCTGCTGCCTTCTCCTATTGCTTCAGTGCTTTTAATTCAGTAGATGAACTTCTGACATGGGTAAGTCCACTGCATATTGCATGGTCTGGCTGGGTGGAGAGACCTCTGGCCATTCTCTGAACAAAGGAGGATATCAGACCAAGAAACTTTGATTCTTTATGAGATGCCACTCCTTCTGGAGCAGTGTTAGACCCTACAGACCAGAGCTTGGCCTGCACATGACATAGCCATATCAGCTAAAACCTGCTGGTGTCACACATTTAATTAGTTTGAGGCTGTTCCCTTTAAAGAGGCATTTCAGCCACAGAGGCGTTTGTAACTTATAAAGTCTGTGAAAGTGTTTTCAGGCAACTTGTGATCCTCAGATCAAAAGGACTACTTCAGTTCTGCAGGCATTTGGGATTCCTTTTCTGGGCACTCTTGCAATTTAAACAGCTCAAAGGATGACACTTGTTTTTATTTCAAACGTTGTAAGGGAGTAATAATTCACGGCAGAGATCTACATTTGGATTTCCATGGTCAAATGCCCTTGGAACACTGAGCTGTTCCCAGAATCTTAGCTGATGCCAACCTCCCAGTGTCCATAGGAATGTAAATGATGGGGTTGTAGCACTGGAACTGTGGATTCTTTCCCTCTCAAGGTCAGTAATGTTCAAGGAGAGGGTTCTCCTATGGATATTCCAGTGTGGTCATTGCTCCTGGGATCGCTGTAGACATGGCAGCATAGGATTTTGAGGTCATTTGGAGAATGCTGTGTGAACTCATTTTTTTTCTAGATAGTTCTGCTCTATGTCCTTTTGTCTTGGACGTAGCATGTGGAACACATGCCATTTTTTACTTGGATTTTTGCTTTATTTTTATGAAGTAAGCAGTCTCTCTTTCCAATAGCTGTAGTGTGGTGTTAAATGGAATTGAAGCTCTCTCTTTTCATTCCAGTGTTCAGAAAAAAATAGCAAAGACCTAATTAACAAAGTTCTGGTAAATGCAATTAGAAGAGTACTCACCAAACTTATCAACAGGACAGTGAAGAGAAAAAAAAATATACATACTTGCACTCCTTTTGTACTTTTGGAGTTTTGTTTTAATGGTTTTACGTATCTCGGTTGTCATTTGTTGCAGTATTAGAAGGTAAGAAATGTACAGCATGAACTTAAATTGTCCACAATCCAAAATATGTAGCTCGTGGTTTGAGCAGGATTTTGAGAACTTTAATTTTCCTTGAGTTGAGCGTTTCCTTGAGTTGCATCTTATCAACTAGTCATATTTGTCTGCCCTTGTTAGAAACTAATATTGATACATGATGTTGCCTAAAGTCATCTATGCAAGGAAGACCCCTTTAATATAGTGCACTCTGGTTGTGATTTCCTTCAAGATTCCTAAGGAGATAATAGGAATTTGAGAGTTGTTGTACACTGTATCTTGTTCCTAACACCTGAAGCCACAGAATTTTCAGTGTTTCTAGAAAAAAAAAAAAAAATAGAAATGTTGGAGATTTAGAGTGACCCTTCCCCTCTTTATTATTTGAGCTTTTGGCAGACAATGGCACAGATTTACTGAGTTGGTAATGCCTTGAATAGCATTCATTTCATTTGATTGTGACTTGTGAAGAATCTTCTAGGAATTATAGCTCTTTTAAAAACATTCTTTTTAAAAACATTCTTGTGTTCCACCACATCTTGTGGCAATGAATTTCATGATGTAACTATGTATTGTGTTAAAAATTGCTTTCAGCATTACTTTCCTTTTTGGACTTTTAATATGCTACCTAATAATTGTATTGGTGGTTTCTACTGTAGGAAAATGTATTACTCCCCATTTATTTTCCTCGCTATTTCTCAGGATTTTATAAATCTCTGTAGTATCGTAATGCCTCTTTCTCACAATGTTCTAGCCAGTCCTTCTATGGTGTTGTCTTCCCTAATCTTCTTCTTCCCCTTCTCTGTGCTCTGTGACCAGACTGGCTGCAGTATGAGATGTCATTCTTCCATGAATTTAAATCAAGAATTCGTGGATATAATGCAATAATTATATGTGTGATGTATATATGTATAATTCATTATTATTATTATTATTATTATTATTATTATTATTATTATTATTATATTTTTATTATTTTTATTATTTTTATTATTTTTTTATTATTTTTATTATTATTTTTATTATTATTTTTCAGAGGTCTGGCCATAGTGAGATAAAAGTGTCTTTTCTGAACTCTGTTGGTTCGGTTCAGTACCCATCTCTGAAAATCTCCTTTTCTTTAGCATGAACCACTTTGGACTTAATTGACATTTGTCCCCAAGTTGATAAGGATATGAAAAGTTCTTCCTGCAAGTCTTAGTCTAGTTAATGTGGAAAAATACCCATATGTAGAGTATGTAATTCCAGAATAACCTCTGTGGCAACACTTATTGGTGCTGGATTATTTTATTCTCTCCAACTGAAATGTATGAAGTGAGAAGAGTGCTGGCAAGTCAAGTAAGAGAAAATAGAAGTTCTACCGTGCCTGCCAGTGCTGTGAATGATCTACCTGTCAGCACATAGTCTGCTCATGAAGATGAACATGTGCTCTCCTGCAATGATTTACATGGCTTGGTATGTTTGGAACATTATTTGCCTCAGTGAAGATGTCATTTTTCCTGCTTTTCCTAGATTTATGTGGACAGATGACTTCATGGCTAGAATTCTTTGTCTCTGTGCTGAATTGCTGCAATACTTTACTGTCTCTGTGGCTTATTATGGAGTGCCTGCTGTGCCAACACTTATCAGCAGTACTGCACATGCTGCACTTCACATGCACAACTGCTGCAAAAAGCTCTACAAGAGGAGATGTCTGATGGATTCGGGGGGGGATTCTTTTGCTCTTGTGCTTTTTTAAAATGGGTAAGCACAGCAAGGAGCCCAGAGGAGGCAGCAGGATGAGCAGAGGATGGAGCAGCTGTGCTGGGAGGAAAGGCTGGCAGAGCTGGCATTGTTCACCTGCACAGGAGAAGCTTTGGGCTGAGCTCAGGGTGGCCTTGCAGGGCCTGAAGGAGCTGCAGGAAAGATGGACAGAGACAATTGGCAAGGGCTGGAGGGACAGGAGCCAGGGAATGGCTCCCAGTGCCAGAGGGCAGGAATGGATGGGATACTGGGAATTAGTAATTGTTCCCCTGGATCCCTGGCAGTGCCCAAGGCCAGATTGGACATGGGGACACTGGGACGTGTCCCTGCCATGGCAGGGCTGAACAAGGTGATCTTCAATGTCTCTTCCACCCCAAGCACCCCTTGATTCTCAGAACAAAGCCAGTATAGGTCCTTGTTCTGAAGAGTGCATGAGTGTACACTTTAAACAGGTGCCTGAAACTCTCCTTGGGATATGAGATGACCAAAATCCACACATTTTTTTTTGTTAATGGGTGACCTAACAGAGTTTCATTAAGCCCACTTGTTTCTCTTGAAATTCTCTCAATGTTTCTGGAATGTCTTTCTTCAAAAGATAAGTCTTATGAAGAAGCATAAGATACCTGAAAATATTTTATTTAGCATTTTCTTTTTCCTGGAGAGAAAGTGTAGCTTTGTAACCAACCAAGTTTGTTGGTACTTATAGCTGAATGCAATAGTGAATACTAAACTTGAGCTAAAGGGCTTTTACTTTAAAATCAAGCTCTGACTTTTTTCTTTGATACTAGTTGTTTTTTGTTTTTTTCCCCCCCCCCCGATGGCTAAGATGAATGTTTTCAACAGAAATATGCACTGTGTCCTCCCCAAAAACCCTTCTTGTGAACTTTGCCAACAGCTTGGAAGCCAGGTGTACTAAGATTTTACACAGAGTTTGTGATAATTTTGATAGAACTTGCCACCAGTAACTCTTCTTTTTTTTTTTTTTTTCTTTTTTTTAGCTGATATTACTGTTACGAGCTACCAAGATACCATAATAAAATAAGCAGGTCCTGAATAACAGCGTCGTAATTGTCAGGCTTTCTAAAGTATAAACTTGTACTTCAAAAATTTTTCCATATAATCTTAGAACTGTGCTTTGCTTGCACATATCTTTATCCAAAGCATTTTTAAAGAAGTGAATAATGTTACTGTGGTCAGCTAAAATATGCCCTTTGTCCATTTTCACATATTTTTACATCCCCAGGGTTTTACAGGTTCTTAAAACTTAACTGATGCTTACATGCCATGTTTGACCGAGGCCACAGTAAACTTCCAGAACACTCCTGGTTCCTTTACAAAAACAGATGGTTATTATAAAAACCAAGATACAGCTTTGCAATTAAAAAAAAAAAGGGTAATATTTATTTAACATAGAAGTTATGCATCCTGTCTTTTTGTTACCAGCATTAACATTTATTTTATTTCTCACCTCTCTTGTTTAGTGCTGCACCAAGTGTAACCCATTCCAAAGGCTCCTCCCTGTAACTGAATTCCTAAATATGCATCAAAAGAATGAAGACATTTGCATCTTACTCACCTTCAGCAGTGGACACTGTGTGTGTCCCAGAGGGAAAGGGGCACAAAAGATGAAATAACTGGCAGTTGTCAGCTGTGTGTCTCTGTTCCAAAGCCAAGGCCACTCGAGGAGGAATGTTTGTGGTTAGCTGTGTTCCTCCTGAGGGTCCATGGTGACAGGGACAGGGGGCAGATGCCTCACCATGCTAGGGCTTGACACTCAGGTGTCCCCAAACAGGGGGAAAACAAAATTTAACCGACTTGAACAGGCTCCTGATGGACTGACACAGACTTCCTGTGAGAAAACTCTAAATACTCGCCAGACATCTTAGACCAATTTTTGTTCCATGTACAGGTAAAGTTCTGCCTCTCCTCGGTTTTTGGAGGAGTTCAGCCACCATAAGGCCTGGAGAAACGGAGCCAAATGCACTCTTGCAGTGACTAATTTATAAAGGTTTTCTCATTACTTGTGCTGGGGATTAGTCAGTCTTGTGGTACCATTCTTGACCTTTGAGTCTGATCCAATTTGCAATGAAGATGTTGGAATGATCTAGGGGCATTTTTGAATGACAGAACCATAATGGTAGAATTACAACATTATAGAATCTTTCAGGTAGGAAAATACCTTTAAGGTTGAGTCCAACCATTAAGCCAGCACTTCTAGATCCACCACCAAACCATGTCCCTGAGTGCCACATCTGTGTAGCTTTTAAGTACCTCTGGGGACAGGAAATTAGTGTTTAAAAAATATTCGTGAAATAGGCTTTTTTCTATAGAATATTAGGCTTGTAATCTGCCAGTGGCAGATTGTTATAAATCCAATAACAATCATTGCACAGGATATTTGACAAAGGAAAGAAGGTATTTTTTTAAAAAAAGTGCATTCTTGTTTAAATTTTTGTACCAAGAAATGTGTTTTTATGAACAGATTGTTTGTTTATATCCTCTCTCAAATGCTGTACATCAGTACTTTGTGTTCATCATAGTCTATATGCAGCATAAGAAACATTAAAGCAATACTCATTCATATACACGTGATTTTATTACAGAGAATCTAAATAATAATAATCCTGGTTTTTTTTCTTTAATATCTTGGGTTTGATTAAAATTATTTATTTTAGGAGGTCTCTCTCTATCACTGTCTCTGTGCTCTTGTCCTCATGTGCAGTGCTGCTTTTCCAAGCAGATTGCTGTCTGTGCACTGGCAGCTCGTGTGGCCCCTGGAATGTTTCAGAGGGGTAGGGAATGCTCTCCCAAAGCACAGACAAACTCTCTGGGCCCCCTTAAGTCACACAGGCTTTGATGTGTCCATGGCATTTGTTAAAGCACTTTGTGGTTTAGCCTTCCTGGATAATGGAAAATTATTCCTGGAAATGCTTCCCCCTGCCAGGCCCTGCTTCTTTCCTGCAACTCTTTGCACTGTAAGACAGACTCATATTGTGGTGTTCCAAGAAGGTCTTTGAACAGGCTAAAATTTCCTTTCCTGAAGTTCAGAGCTCTAATTCAGCTGGTTTTTCTTCTGCTCACTTCTCTCAGGATCTTAAGATCCCTCCTGTGATCTCTGCAGCCAAGGTTGCCATGGACCTCCTCATCCCCAAATGGTTTTTCCTGTTTATGAGGTAGGAGGTCCAACAGTGATTGTTCAGCCAGAAGAACCAAGTTACCTCCTGGTTAACAGCTTTGAGTCTTCCAGAAGCTTTTCCATCACTTGTAAACTTTTGAGCATATAAAGAACAATGGGATGGAGGAGAGAAGAAACCCAAAGCACTGTGTGTGTTTTCAGATGATTTGTTAATGCTTCTGGTCTTGCAATCTCTTTGACATCTCCCACCTTTCTTTGTTTTGTCACTTGGCTGTAAATAACACAATAATGCACTTTCATGACCCTTAGCAAGACAGTGCTCTCCCACTTGTCTTGTACAATGGACTTATCATTGAGAGGAGCATTCCTGGCAGCCCTTGAAGAGCTTTAAATTGAAACAGCCCTGTAGTGTGCAGTGGTAATCAAAATGCTTGTGTGCTGCATGGGAGAGGAGAAGTAAGCTTTCTTCAGTTTTATGGCACAGAGTTTTTCTCATTGTTGTAAGAGTTCCTCCATTAAAGAAGCCACCTTAAATTGCCACAGAGGGCCAAAAGAAATTCTAAAAACATTTGTTTTTGGATAGCAGGGTTTGGATCAGCTGTCACTGTAGTTGCACCGTGTTGTCACAGGTTCTCTGTGTGGTTTTTCTCTGTGTGTTCTCCTTCATCCAGAAAGTGCATTTGATTTGAAGCATTTTCTCCTAGGTCCTAGTGTGAAATATATCATGTGATTTTTCTCTATCATCTCCAACAACCGTACATTGTTGAGGGTCAGGTTTTCTTCTCAATAAATATCCCCTTTTTGTATGATTTTAAAAACTGTAGCCCTGATGCTATATGCATTGCAGCAGTGTGCTCTGTGTGCAATGTATAGTTTGGCAGCAAACTATAAATTGTAATAAGTACTGCCATTACAATACTGAGTGTTTTCCCACAGAAGGAAACTGCTCTTTGTATTCCTTTGGTAAGAGTTTTCAGGAATTTATAAGGCTATGACTTAGCAATGGGGGAGAACATGAAAATGAGATTAAAAAAAAAAAAAACCAGATTGTTGTAGTAGCAATAGGTCTTGTATTTTGTGACTTTTTCACTTGTTCAATTTTTCATATTATCTGATTGGAAGCATTTCATTTAAATGGTTTCCATTTTTATGAGTCCATAATGAAACTTCATTTTCCCTTAAATTGCTCATCTGGCTCTAGATGAATACAGATGGGTTGCCAAGCACCCAACACTTCTTGAGGTCATGTATTTGGAGCCACTTGCCATGTGATTTCATAATCCATGGCTTCTAGACTAGATCCCTAGGCAGGCTGACTTGCTTGGCATCTGCTCTCCAGATTTCCTGACTGTGGGGGATCCTTAATGAGCTGTGATAGGAGTTGTGGCAGGTGCAGACTGAAATTCAATTCCACAGTCAGAATAAATATCTCCTGTGTTAGTCAGTGGTGAATAGCCATGGAAATGACAGTTATTTTATCCATATCCTTCTAGATCTGCCAAAGTTGGGTGTCCTGCTCTAATTTTTAGCAAGTAGTTTGGTACCTTGAAGTGGATATTTCATTCTAGAAATGTCTTATTTGGCAATAAGTACACGTTCCCAAGTTTGGGCTCGTTGTCCTGATTCAGTGATATTTTTCTTTAAGATAAAAAAACTTCTGAGAAACAGGAATTTTGTTTCTGAACTTGCTCTCAGCACGGATATTTTCCACCAAATATATACGACATAAAAGTGACACTAAACTCTACATTCCTCTAAAAGCTGAGAAATACCTGTCATTAGTCCCCTTCTTGCAGGTATGTTATTATTACATTGCTCCCTACCAAGAAGGACTGACTATGCAAGCTGAGCTTTCTTTCTCACATTCTTGTTGTTTCTGCCTCCCAGCTCTTTATCTTCAGAAATACTTACCATCCCTGGTTTGTTTGGGGTTGTGGGGGTTTTTTTGTTTTTTGGTTTTTTTTTTTTTTTTTTGTTTTTTTTTTTTTTTTTGCTTGTCATCAACCTCCTGTTCTTTAACAAGTCAGCTTTTTGGCACATTCTTTGCACCTTCAGACTGCTCCTTTTCTTTCTTTCTTTAGCTTATGATTCAGTGGTGTCAGAATGCCAGCAGAGTGCAAGGAGACAAAAGATCCCAGCTTTTTATGCCAATACCTGATTTTGTCTAGTAACAGCAATTGTCATTAAACCTTTCTCCACTACCAAAGAGCAGGGAGCCCAGGGCATTGGAACATGAATTTAATATCCACTTTCCTCTAGAAACACAATGCTTGTAAAGTTTGGTCAGCAAAATCCAACAGCTTGAACTGTGAGAGGCTTCAGTTCAGTCACTGAGAACAGATTATTTTGCTTGTTATTCTTTGAGCGCCTGCTTACATGTGTGGGAAGTGTGGAAATGCTAACAGGCTTCAAAACAAAAAAGTCTGGGAACAATTTTACATGTGCAAAATTCCTCTCTCCCACTGCCAGTCTCAGAAATGTCTGAACAGGAGAAAAGCATCAAAAATGAGAAAGAAAAGCTCAACCAGAGTGAGCGAGAGACCCAGTGTATGAAATGCTGACAGAGTTGGCTAAAATTTGAGCCAGAAAAAACAGGAAGTTGAAGAAAGAGCAGCAATGGAGTTTTAGTATTCAGTGCTGCCTGGAATTTCCCAATATCAACACTGAATTGTTTTTATTTTGTATGTTCAAGTAGTAGTGAGAATAAAGCTCTCTGCTGTAAATTCACATCCCTTAATTTGCTTTAGGTTTTAGAACCCAGCAATGGGACAAGTGAAGTGCAATTGCTCATCTCTTTGTTTTCATCATGAGTTGTTTTGTATTGCCTGGGTTCAGAGGAGGTGTAAGAGCTATATCACTTGAAAATCAATTTATTTTACTGCTTGGTTTATTTTACTCCTTTACCTTTATGGTAATTTTGTCTTTTGCATAATTTTATATTTTTAAACCAGCATATGAATCTGCTCTAATGATACATAGATTCATTTTGGAATAGATCCAGACTTACTTATTTGTCAGATATTATTATAATGTGTCTTAACAAGTCTAATAAACTGTGCTGAAGTGGTGTCACTATAAAAGTATTCCCAGAGATGTCTGCATTGATGTAAAACAGTTCCCTGACTATTCTGATTTGATCAGAGCTATGCAGCCAGTTCCACATCAGACTCTTCCAGGCTTGATCACGCAGATTTCCATTAATTTTTCAAGCCTTTCTCTAAATTCTGCTTTATTATTTATTTAGCTGTTTCTTTGCTACAAAGAAATTCCAGTAGAAAAGGAATGTCTAAGCTGCTTAACAATTGGCTGGGTCAGGTTTTTCTACTGTCTTCTGTAGAACTGAGGGCTGAAATTCTGCTTTGTTTTTGGGCTGCAATGCCTCATGCCAGCCCACAGAGGTGATTCCACAGCTGACACATGCATAAAGCTGGGCCTGTGGGTGACAAATATCTCCATAATCATTCATATGGACACGTCTGAAGTTCCTTTTTCTTTTCTCAAGCCTGAAAAGTTGAGAGGGAGAGGCATTCATTAATAGCTGCTGCTTGGAGGTGTGTTTATCAGCTGCCAGGCTTTCAGATTAGCTCTTCAGGAAGATAATGCCAGTTATTTCTTTTTATGTCACAGAGCTGTTCATCAAAATCAAATTTCTACATCAGAAACTGTATGATATCCCAGCACAGGACATTGCTTTGGTCCTGGACAGAGATTGGCTTTGGGGTGACTGTCCCCCTCATTGCTGCAGAAAGAATTCGGGACAGTGTCAGCAGGGCTGATCTCCACAGTGTGGGAGGGTCTTCAGCCTTTCCTGCCAAAGTCTACATCCAGCCCTTGCTCTCCTCAGTCTTCTGCTGTCCTTGCTCTGATGTGAAAGCAGAGAAGAGAGCCTGGAGTGGGAGACACAATAAATTCCTTGGCTGGAGGATTACGGCACATCACGGACCGCTGTGGATGTGGGTGGACCTGGGGCTGGCCCGAACGTGGGGGAGATGCTTCCAGAATGCCCCATTAGGCACAAGAAATGCAAGACCACAAATGGCAAGAGAATGTGAGTGTTGGCAGACTGGGTTTTTAAAGGTCTGACAATCCTTTTGTTTAGCTCTCCTTTTGCACAGTAAGTTCACCTGAGGAAGAAAGAAACAAACAATGTCTCCTGAATGACACGTCAGCAGAAATATCTGATGTTTTCAAATGCAGTCAACTATTTCTTCAACAGATTTCTCCTGACCTGAGGTCTGTGTTTTTCTTGTACATTTGTGTTTTACAGTTGTGAAACACAATATTTCCATTTTATTTCAATCCAATAGAGGAATTAGAAACTAACTCTCCAAAAGGCAGTCTCCGTGTTTATGGCATTATATTCTCCTTATGTCCCTCAGTGGAAAAATTATCATAGATTTAACTTGTTTTCCTATACTTGAACTCCTCTTGTGGGGTATATACACACTGCATCTTGAGGCATGCAATGTTTCTACTGCATTTCACATAATGTTACAGATTTTAGCAAATTTATGTCATCCTGACAGTCTTTGAAGGAATTATAATTTTAGATTTACTCATCTACTGCAGTTAGGAACCTCAGACCATTACCAGATGGGTGATGTATTCATAAATCTTAGAGCTCTGATACTTTGCATTGTAATATTTGAATCAAAAGAGAAAAATGATAAGGAGGGTGCATGGATATTATTTGGAATACTTTTTATATACAGATTGCCAAGTGGAGAACCTGGCTGAGAGGAGGTAGGAATATCGCAAAGTGGGTTCTGAAAAACAGGATGGCACCATGGTGAACAAGAAATGCTGGAAATCTTTGGGCAGACACAGATTCCAGCCAAATTCCCCCCCAGCTTCTTGTGCACCCCCTGCTCCTCAGCTGGATGGGGGCAGAAACTGGGAGAAGAAAGTTTTGGGGCGAGAGAAAGAGAGGGGAAATCTTTACCAGTTACTGTCACAGGCAAGAGGTATTCAACTTGGGCAAAAATATTTTTAATTCCCAATTAAAGGAATTGAAAGGGGAAGCAGAGGGGCAGGAATTGACCTCTGCTCCCTGTGACCAGAGCAGGCTTCGGATGGAGATCAGGGAAAGGCTCTGCTCCCCCAGAGGGTGCCGGCACTGCCCAGGCTCCCCAGGAATGGTCCCAGCCCCGAGGGTTTGGGAAGCACTCCAGGGATCACAGGGAGATTGCTGGGGGTCTTCAGGGACAGGGATGGGTCAGTGATCCTGGTGGGTCCCTTCCAGCTCAGCATCTTCTGTGATTCTAAAATAGATTTGGTTTGTAAGAAGCAAAAAGTAAATTGATAGGCGTGTTGATAGAGGTCCTTGTGTGGAACTGGCCTGGGAGCTTTCTGGTGAGATTGTGTAGACAAATTGTATGATAGTTTGATGCTAATAATTAGCCAAAGACACTGCACCAGACCACCTGGAGAAGGAGAAGGCTGCAGTGCTGGATTTGGAGAAGACAATCAGACCTGAAGAAGTGAGTTATTTTACCTTCCTGTATCTTATATTTCTGCCATGTGCCTGATGCAAGTTTATCTTCTGCTTACCCTGTACAGAGAGTTTTATGTGCAGTTAATTCTCTGGACTATCAGCCAGGATATTTTTTGCAGTGTGGATATATTTCCCAGAAGTGCTGGTATATGAGGATCTGGGAATAAGCCATTAAGATTTTGTGAGATCTTTGTTCTTTCCTACAGGGTGTTGTAAATAACTTGCAATAATTTGGACTTAAGCAAAAAGGAATTAAGAAGTTGACTGCTGTTAATGAATACTAATGATTGCTGGAAACATGATCAATGTGAGGCACATATTATTAGTGAAGGTGCCCTTCTTAAACTTCATTAATCACCAAGATACCTAGGAAGCAACAAATAATTCCTTGCTATTTGGCAACAGCTAAAGGAAGAGCCAGTTTGTAATTGGTGTTAAATTCTGCATTCCTGTCTCATGCTGATGTAAAGCAAGATTGCTCTAGGTTTGTGCTGGCATAAGCAAAAGATGTTTAATGTCCAAGTGGTGCAAAGCTGTCTGAAAAAATGACTAATCCTGGTGGAGTCAGCCAGGTAAAGGGTGAGTTTATGGTCAATCCAGGATTTCAAAACAAATCTGGAAAAGTGAGGCTATGGCTGTCAATAGTCAATGGAATTGAAATGTCTTCTGGAATCCCATGCCCTACAAATACCATCCTTCTTCTTTTCCCTAATGAAACGCTCTTATCATAACAAAAAACATTCTAACCACATTTTTAATAAAATACTAAACATGTTTAGCTTGCCATATGGAGGCATGGCTTTTATCTTTGTCCATGCTATTTTTCAGGTTGCAAATTTTTAAGGTTTCCTTACTGTACATCAGGTATTCCTTCCTCAGCTCCACTAATCCTTATAATGACTAAGCAAAGATTGTGCCAGGAAAATGATTTTTGCTATTGAAGTTCCTTCCAATGTATAATTTCAACCTGTTACTTGATTTCTTTGCTTTGTCAGTCTTATTGATGGTATTAACGATGAGGTATGAATTTATAGTGGAGGTATCAGTTGTCTTAAAATTATTGCAGTCCAGCAATATTTATATGTAGCTAAGGCAAGAATGTTTTCCTTCTAAGAATCTCTGCAGAAAAGTTTTGTGGTGTTCCATTAGTTCAGAATTTCATTCACATGGAATTTTTTGATATCCATGTTTGAAGGAGCTCTCCTAGCCCAGTCAAATTGATTTTTGACTTGCAGTTGGCCCAGGCTTGATTTTAATTTCTTGAATTATGTTGTTACCTTCTATTTCATCTCGAGAAAATACTTTTTCACCTCTTAGTCCTCTTTACTGACTCGAATTTTCCTATCCAGCTCTTTAATTTAACTAACAAACAGATCAACTGTGTCAAGAACTTCAGACCTCTGCAGCACTGCATGCTGTATTTTTACTCTTCAGTAATTAGTTCCTTCAGCAATTCACTCAGCAACTGCTCTTCCTAGGAAGTTCCATTAGATTCCATTGATAGCCTGCTGTGGAGAGTTCTTTGAGGAAGTTTACCTTTCCCAAGTGTGATTTTTCTCTTTTTTTCTGGGCATTCTGCTGTTTATTTACACTCTCACAGTAAAATATCTTGCAGGAATACAAAGATTCTTAATTTGGAAACTTATATGCTGTAAAAGAATTGGCTTTTTTGCTGTTCAGTAGGGGTGAAATCTGAGCTGTTTTGATAATTTTCCACAATTTCCCAAGTAAATTAGATTTGATGCTAAAAAAATGGAAAGGAGGATAGGCAAAGCAAAGGTTTGCGTGGGCTTTCTGGAAAGCCTCACAGCAGAAATTCTCTGGAAATATTTACCTTTGTCACTAAATTTGGAGAGCAAAGCAGATCAGGGACATCTCCTCTGTTCCATCACCAGTACTTGCAGGGGAGAAGAAAAAAAAAAAAAAAGGATTATTTTCAGGCACAGAATGAGCTGTTCATTGTATGGCAGTGCCAGAAATACTTTTAACTTTATTCTTAGGATCGTGTATTAGACCTGTGGTAAATTTGGTATCTTTTTTTTCTGGAGCATTTTTATTTTCCAGCCATACAGAGAGTGCAGATACTGTGAGGGTTCACCTTCAGATCCCAGCCCTATGGATCGGGCTTTCTTTTAGATCATCACTCAGAGAAGTTTCAAGGGAAGCTGTTTTTAGCAGTGAAGTAACACACTCACTTTCCTCTCATGTTTGCTCCTGTCTTTGTCTCTACAAAAAGCAGCTCCTGGGAGGAAAATTCTTTTCACTTGAATTTAGACTATCAGAAGTGTGTTAGGCTGAACTCAGGGGTTTTAGGTGTAGCATTACCTGATTATGGAGTTCTTGTCTCATTCCTTTCATTAAACCTCAGACATCTTCAGGCCTTTTGTTTTACTTTGTTTTTACAAGCTTACAGGAGGAAAAGAAAGCATTTGTACTCTGTAATATTCTAATGAACAGTTACAAAAAGTAGCTCAGTTGCTCCTTTTGAGTGAACAACACAATTCTGTATTAATAGGTCTGTGTTTACTGACAGAGGATAATATAGCTGAGTAAAAACCCATGGTTACTCTCACACAAAGATGATAAAGCCTGGATTATTAATCTGAGTGTAAAAAATAAGGAAAGAGACCGACTATGGTCCACAGCAGTTTGCTGTGGACAAAATTCTCAGCACATTATGGTCACAAATTGTCACTCAGATGTTTCAATGATAAATATTTAATTACTCTGTAATCATTCTGTAATTTGTTTTTACCCTTTATATTACACAGTGATTATTTTATAATTAAATATTAATTTAATAACGTGATTATGTTTGTGTTGTAGCAGAGAATTAACATTGAGTTAATTATGAAATTTTTCAGATGAAGCAGTTTGAAGTAGTAACCTCTCCCTTTTCCCAGAAGAAATGAAGCAAGAATTGTATTCAGAACATATTCCAGAGCAGTAAAATGAGATAATCTCATGCATGAATTATGACAGACCTGTGGGGACTAAGGCAGTTTATTGGCATTTAAAAATGTGTAAAGGAACAGCGCTGGTTTTAACACGGTTAATACTTCAGCAAGTATTCTGATGATTCTTGTACTAGTGGTTGTTTTCAGGAGAAATTAGCATTCAGATTCTATTATCTGTGTAAGATGCTGATCTTCATATGCAAAGACATCACAACTACAGTGGAAACATTTTGTAATGGAATTATGGAGCTAAAAAATGTCCACCGGCAGGCTGGCAGGGAATGTTCACAGGATACTGAACAGATCAGGTATTTTAGTTTCTAAATGAGCTGTGTCAGTGTCTAAGGAACTCTGAAAAAGGACACATTGTTGACTAGGTCAATATTTAGAAAGGCCCAGCTTGTTTAACTGTGAGGAATTAATTCTTGTGGCAATATTAGGGATGCTAAAATGCTGCGGAAGGGTTTTGCCTAGATAACAGTAGGGTTTACCTCTATTTATACCATGCTTTTTCCAGAATTTTAAATCCAGAAGAGAGAAAGTAGTTAGTTACCTTTAAGAAATAAAACCACTTTCTGAGTTGGTTTTGAGGTGGAATTATGAATTATGTGGGTTTTTTCCAATCAGAATAAATACCTTCATTCTGCAGCTGGATTTACCATGGAGAAGATTGCTTCACAGCAATATGGAATGATGTATTTGAAGAGTGTACAACTCTAAAAACATAATTGTGCCCTATTATTTTTATTAATATTTTTTTTATTATATCTCTCCTTCCAAATGCCCTTGTCTACTTGGGCTGAGCTTTGTGTTACTGAAGGTGCTGCTAAAGTCATTTAACACAGGTTGCAGGCTATTTAGGGAGTTATTAAAAGAAACAGACTACTTCAAAACAAATGCAACTTGCTCTTGCAGAAACAAGAGGTTTTTTTTCTGCTCTTTCTTTGTTCCCTGCTCATTTCTGACATCCTTTGCAGTCGTTTGTCACAGGACTGAATTCAGGCACATAACCTTGGCACTCTCAGTGCATTAACAGGAGTGGTTTATATTGTACTATCTGGAATAGGGGACAGTGTTTCATAACTGGTTTTCCTCCCTCTGCATTGCTGGTGTTCCTTATCAATCTGCTGCAGTTGTAGAGTGCAAGTCACAGTATTGGAAGCTATTTATAGTCAGCTTTGGGAAAGGTCAAGTAGCTTAGGCTGTTTAGATGTTCTATTTAGCAGTATTATTTTCTGGTTTATTCTGTTTCAAGATAGGCCAAATCAATATATTTTTAAAAAACAATATTTAAATGCTTTTTTAAGAGGACTGTTTTTTGATCTTAGCTTGATAAATTCTTTCCTCGCAGAAAAAAAAAAAAAAAAAACAGGTGATAAAACTAATTATTGTTTCCTTTTACATCTTTAATCTGATTTTGGATGTTTTATAAATATAGGCAGCATTATTCATAATTCATCACTGGGTTTGGAACTAGACACTTTAGGTACAAAATAAAGGTTTTCAGATAATGAAGAAACCTGGAAAGCTGATATAAAAACCTTAAAGAATGAGAAGAACCTAATATTACTGATTAGATATCAACATAAATATCTAAATATTCCTCTTCAGCTAAAGTCAGAGCTGCCTGTTTATGACTTTCATGGTGACTTGTGTCCATCTGGAGTCTGGTGCTTTGCTGACCACTCATTGAGCTGAGTCAACCCCAGGAAAAACAACCCCCAAGTCCCCATATCCTCCTACAGAAAAATCATCTCTGGGTTAATATACTGAGTTCCCTCAGCCCGGGATCAGTCAAGCTGTAACCCAACCACATGGCCATTGTGGCCAGGAGAGACATTGAACATGAAAGAGTTCTGTTGAATAGAAGAGGCAGCAGGGGATGAGCTCCAGGGCAGGATGAAAACTGCTTTAGGTGCCCTGTGCTTGGAGCTGGAGAATGAGGCAAATGTGCTGGGACAGGAGGAGAGAGAATCCCCTTCTCTAGTGAAAAATGTCAATGTAGAAGGCAAATGTTGCTGAGGTAAAAGCAAACAAAGGCATCCGTGCTCTAACTTCGCTCTCATCTCAGCAGAAAATCCTGCCTGTCACACCTGAAATATTACTGGTAAAAATGTACTTGCTTGAAGGGAGTAGATGGGAATTCTGAGTGTTGTTCTTGCAGATTAAAGCACATAAATTTTCTTTAAATCTTAATTCTGGTGCACATATCCAACTTAGAATCTGCTTTGTCTCTTGTCTACTGGGATGAGATTTAGAAAGGCACATTTGGTGTTTCCAATTAAGGTTTCTCACATTTGAAAATGCAGAGTGTGTTCCCAGTAGGATTTAAGGAAGTGGTGGTATGGATCTTAGGAGGATGAGCCACCGAGTTATACAAAATGACAGATAAACCACTTAGAACTGGTTGAAATAGCAGGAGATACTGACTGTAGGTGTGTAGTTGTTGGGGCTGTCACCACGCTCATGAGCACGAGGCTCTCAGGTCTCTGAGAAATTGTCTTTCCAACAGTTCTTTGCTGGATTTAATTTTAAGTGTTCTCTTATAGAGAGAGGAGAAATGGAGTAGACTCTCAGTAGAAGGAATAGACTCTCCAACTACCTTCTGAGTAATTTTCCAAAGGCCCTAGTGAAGCAGCAGCTTTCACCTGGGAAGTGTGGATTCCAGCTTCTTTTGCAGCTGGTGGGGAGCTCCTGCTCCCCAGAATCAGAGTTATGTCCTGTCTGTGCAAGTTCACCCAGTGGTTTTGGTTTGCTTCTATTCCAAAGTGTACAGAGAAGTCACACACAGAAAAAGAGCCAACCAATCTGATTTTTGTCTGGGCTTCCTGCAAGTTTTACACAGTTCTTCCAGTTGCAGGATTCCAGGCTGTAAACTTGAGGCAGTAGGTTGGAGCCATCTTAAAATGTTTCCAAAAGAAGGGAACGGAAAGCGAGTTGCTGTGGTTTAACGTGGAGTTGAGGACTTGCACGTGCATTTTACTGAGTCTTTGGATATCCTGGCTATGAACAAGAACAGGCTGAGTCACACAGATGTGCACTTCAGAAAAGACTCTGAGGCTCCTCCTGGCCAGCTTAACTCCCGAGGTCTGATTTAATACTGAAACCATCCCTGCCCCTTTGATGTAGGTTAAGCTCTTTTCATCATGCCTGTTTAGGAGCTGTTTATTTTTCACTTAACCTTTCCCTTTGCATTTGTTTAATTAAAAGATTTCTCGAGAAGTCACATCGCCACAGTGCCATGTTCCAATGCCTTTGTCAAGATTATATAGAAGTGCTTCTCTAATAATTGTCCTGGGATTTAGGAGAATTCTGCAAACAGCTCACCTCCCTGCCTCCAAGTCTGTTTCCCATATTAAGGAGATTGCGCTCTGCCTGTAATACTTTGGAAGTCTGGTTTATCACACCACAAACAGGTACAGAACTGAAGGAAATCTCTCTCAGATAGCTCTTTGCATCAACTGCTAGTGTTAATTTATGATTACTGTATTAAATCCATTTAGTTTTGCGAGAGGACTGTAAATTAATTCTGTGATTTGGGAACACACTAAAGTTATTACTGCACAGCACCTTATTAAAACATTTGAGCACTTCTTGCCTGTACAAATACACTGTGATGCTCTGATAGTCTCAGTGGTTTTCAACTGTGCTACTGCAGCACTGTAATAAATTTCTCTAAGAGAAAATTTGGGTGATGATGAAACATTTTTTGTTTAATTATATGCTGTATTCGATTGCACATATATATTGAACCTCTTTTAGGTGTAATAATTTCTTGAAATTCAGATGCTGAATCCAGTATATTTTGCCACTGCTATTCAGACACATTGTCTATAGACACTTTGTTAGTGCAAAAAAGTATCTTTATTTGCACTATCCCATAGTGCAAGGGGCAACAAAAAAGCACCAAATCAGGCACTGCTTTTCTTCCAAAATTCCTTCTTTGAATCCATTCTGTGAGACAAAAAAATAGCCTGTGAAATCATGAAAGATAAATTTATTTAAAAACCTCTCAGTGTTAGATCCAAAAAGGCACTGGTTTTTTTATGTTGGTGTCATCACTGGTGTAAAACACAGGATGTTAATGAAGTGGGAGCAGATATCTTGCACAGCAGAGATGTGAAAAGGTAAATTTAACACCTAACAGGTGTTAAGAACCATAAATCATGAAAGGCTCAGCAGTAATTTAATCCTTTGTCAATCAAAGTATTCGCTATTGAGAAAACATCTCGCTGAGAATGCTATGTTTAATGGAAATGCTTGTTAGGTGGAGAGGCAAAGTGCAATTTTACCAGCATAATACTGAGTGTGGTGCATTTTGAAACAGTTTGTGAACCCTCAGATATATAAAAAAAAAGGAGTTTTATTGCTGGTGGTCATGTTTTGTTGTTATTTAAGAATTCTGTTTAAATAACACAATAGCAAATAGACAAAGCACTTCCCCATCCAGTACCTAGATAATATTTAGTGGTGTTCTACATCAGCCTCACTGCACAATGGATGAATAATTCAAAGGATTCTCAGGAAAGTACTTTAAAATTGTGAGGACAGTAAAATCATTAAAATCCGGGTGAAAAGATCAGTAAAATATTTACCAATTCTTTGCCTGGGGTATGTTGCAGCCTGCTTGTCCCAGAGATGGGCTGGGTGGAAATGAGCGGAGGTTTGGGGCAGTGGGGAGGGAGGGTCTGGATGGGCATTGCAGCCCTCACCCAGGCGGGCTGTGCTGGCTCCAGGCTCAGCAGAGAGCTCCTGGAGGGACCAGCGTGCTCCCACCAGCACGGCTGCCCTTTGGAGAGCTCCCTGCCCCATTCCAGGCAGCCAGCTGGCTTCAGAGAGACTCCTGCAGAAACTGGCTGGAGCCACCCTGAACGGGGGAGGATGGAGCTCAGAGCTGTGAGAGGAGGAACAGGCACAGGAAACTTGGCAGCAGCTTTACACTGGCACATCTGGGCTGGGAGGGAGCTGTGTCCTCAGCTGTGCCCCAGCACAGGCTCTGTTGTGGCTGCCAGCCCTGCCTGGTTCCTGCAGCATCACTGCCTGGTTCCAGCAGCATCACTGCCTGGTTCCTGCAGCTTCACTGCCTGGTTCCTGCAGCTTCACTGCCTGGTTCCTGCAGCATCACTGCCTGGTTCCTGCAGCATCACCGCCTGGTTCCTGCAGCATCACCGCCTGGCTCCTGCAGCATCACTGCCTGGTTCCTGCAGCTTCACTGCCTGGTTCCTGCAGCTTCACTGCCTGGTTCCTGCAGCTTCACTGCCTGGTTCCTGCAGCATCACTGCCTGGTTCCTGCAGCTTCACTGCCTGGTTCCTGCAGCATCACTGCCTGGTTCCAGCAGCTTCACTGCCTGGTTCCTGCAGCTTCACTGCCTGGTTCCTGCAGCTTCACTGCCTGGTTCCTGCAGCATCACTGCCTGACTCCTGCAGCTTCACTGCCTGGTTCCTGCAGCATCACTGCCTGGTTCCTGCAGCATCACTGCCTGGTTCCTGCAGCATCACTGCCTGGTTCCTGCAGCTTCACTGCCTGGTTCCTGCAGCTTCACTGCCTGGTTCCTGCAGCTTCACTGCCTGGTTCCTGCAGCATCACTGCCTGGTTCCTGCAGCTTCACTGCCTGGTTCCTGCAGCATCACTGCCTGGTTCCAGCAGCTTCACTGCCTGGTTCCTGCAGCTTCACTGCCTGGTTCCTGCAGCTTCACTGCCTGGTTCCTGCAGCTTCACTGCCTGACTCCTGCAGCATCACTGCCTGGTTCCTGCAGCATCACTGCCTGACTCCTGCAACATCACTGCCTGACTCCTGCAACATCACTGCCTGACTCCTGCAGCATCACTGCCTGACTCCTGCAGCTTCACTGCCTGGTTCCAGCAGCTTCACTGCCTGGTTCCTGCAGCATCACTGCCTGGTTCCAGCAGCTTCACTGCCTGGTTCCAGCAGCATCTCTGCCTGGTTCCAGCAGCTTCACTGCCTGGTTCCTGCAGCTTCACTGCCTGACTCCTGCAGCATCACTGCCTGGTTCCTGCAGCATCACTGCCTGGTTCCTGCAGCATCACTGCCTGGTTCCTGCAGCATCACTGCCTGGTTCCAGCAGCATCACTGCCTGGTTCCTGCAGCATCACTGCCTGGTTCCTGCAGCATCACTGCCTGGTTCCTGCAGCATCACTGCCTGGTTCCAGCAGCATCACTGCCTGGTTCCTGCAGCATCACTGCCTGGTTCCTGCAGCATCACTGCCTGGTTCCTGCAGCATCTCTGCCTGACTCCTGCAGCTTCACTGCCTGGTTCCTGCAGCTTCACTGCCTGGTTCCAGCAGCTTCACTGCCTGATTCCTGCAGCTTCACTGCCTGGTTCCTGCAGCTTCACTGCCTGGTTCCTGCAGCTTCTCTGCCTGACTCCTGCAGCTTCACTGCCTGGTTCCTGCAGCTTCACTGCCTGGTTCCTGCAGCATCACTGCCTGGTTCCTGCAGCATCACTGCCTGACTCCTGCAGCATCACTGCCTGGTTCCTGCAGCTTCACTGCCTGGTTCCTGCAGCATCACTGCCTGGTTCCTGCAGCATCACTGCCTGGTTCCTGCAGCATCACTGCCTGGTTCCTGCAGCTTCACTGCCTGACTCCTGGGCTGTACCAGCCCCCTGGAACTACCTTGGGCCCCAGCAGAAACCTCATGCTGGACTGATGTTTGTGTGGCAATATGCATCTGATCTTGAGGACAGGTGCTGAACTGTTCTTTTCTTCCCTAGATATAATTAAGTATGATTCAGCAGGTTAATTCCCATGCTTAAGCGCATTTATATTGAGGATTAAGGTAAAGCAGATGCAGACATGTAGTTTTGCCATAATTGACTGCAGTGAGGTGAAATATGACTTTATGATCACAAGTATATAGAAAGTAGAAATTAATCTTCAGAAACCTCCAAGCAGAGTTAAGTCTTCAGTTCTGATAAGGACAAACATTTTTTTTTGTAGTGACTTAAATGCTCAGAATCCAAAATGGAAACAAAATAACCACAAAAGAGTTCAACGTAGGTAATTTTAGGTAGTTTTTGTTTAAAGTTGAGGAATAAAGTATTTAAATTTGCCAGAATGAGTGTCCAGAACACTGTATGCAGCCACAAATACAAGTTTTTGGCAGTTAGTATTCCAGAAAACAGGACAAATAAGAATTGTATACTGTTTATATATGTTTCCTAAACTTTCAAAAAATGAGTTACATTTTTGGGTCATAATTTTACCAGGGAAGATCTATTTATTATCCAAGTGTGATGTCACTCAGCAGATACCCTGCTGGCTTCATTTGTGGTAAGCAGCTCTGCAAAAACAGAGACAACTCTTTTCCTTTCCATCTGCTGCTCAGTTAAATCCCTATTACGTTGGGTTGGTATTTATATAAATTGCTGGTAAATTCTTTGTCATTGCTTCAGATGGTAACTGATTAAGGGATTTCAAGATCTCTTTCCCTAAATTAACAGTGAGAGCTCATGCTGTTTTCAATTATTACAATTCATTCTATTTGCTTTGTAAAGAATGTTTTTCTGCATTCCAGTGAGGCACCAAAACTAAGTTTTCCAGAGAATCACTGGAATACCACTAGAATAGTGTTTTTCTGGTGCTGCCTGAAGTGTGGGTACCTTTGGGATCAGTGGTTCTTTCTTTGGAAGCCAACCCCTACTGAGCTCAGAGGGAGGAGTGTTAGAGTCTCAGTGGAACACAGAACAGCCTCCCCAGAAGAGCCTCAGAATTATCCCTGTGATTCCAGCATGGGCTAAACGAGTGGATTTTAGTACACCTGGCATCACACAGTGAACATACACACAGGAGTGACTGGTGAGAGTCCTGGTGGCTCTTTTGATTGCAGGATTTCATTGCCTGAGCTGCTCACTTTGCATCCATTGACTCGGGGAATAGGTGCCCTGTAGTGGCAGAATCTCAGAGGAAGGCAGTTGGAGAACTTGCTTGTGGTATTTAATATCCTAATTTATGCAGCAGATTTTGAGTTGCTGACATAGGAGTGTGAGGTTGGGGTTTCATTGCATTTATTTAGTTTGTGATTTTTTTGCCTGGAGAGGCTGCTTTGGCCCACTTCTGCTGCTTGTGTGGAACTGAAATAGTATTCAGAGTGGTGGGCAACAGTACAACACCCGCAGTCAGAAAATAGAAATGGGTCTAGAGCTGCACTCACTATTTATGTGTGCGTGGGAAGTGTGTGCCATCCTGGGACAGGCTGCATTGTGGTCAGTAACTCACCCTCATCGTGGTTCAAACGATCCACATGCAGGCTGTCAAGGGTGACACATTTATCTAACGCCTGGTGACAGATTCAGCACAGTCCTGAGCTGGCAGACGCACTGTTTGGACCAAATGTTCCAACACCAACGCATTAGGCAAGGAGCCAGCAACTGTTTGTCATGCAAATATAAATAACTGATACCACAGCAGTGGTGTCTTGCTGCAGAAAATCTGCTTTCTGCTACAAGCAGAGTTCACTGGTTCTATTTGAACCATAGAGGTTGAAGGAGTATGTATATATATATTTTTTTTTTTTTTTTAAATTGCAAGTTAAAGTGTCAGAGAACAATTATAAATGTGGTTAAAAACTCTGTAGTGTTTATAAAGTCATGCTGTGTATCCTTGGAGTCAGCTGGCACCGTTCTGTGTGTTTGAACAGTGTGTGGCAGGGTTCGGAGCCTCTCCGTGCTGGTGTGCAGGTTCCAGGGCAGTTTTAATCGTCCTGTCTGTCCAGGCCTGTGATCACACAGGCAGGGAGAGGCTGACCCTTGGAAATGAACCCTGGAGTCCTGGATGAGGTCCTTTCTCACTTTATTTCACGGGTACCTGCCCACCGCTGGCCAGCTGATGGTCCAGGAGAGCAGAGCTGCTCCTGTCTGCATCTCCTGTGTGGGACAGGGCACCACCTCCCCTGTCCTGGGTCACAGAGCAGCTGTGGCATTCCCAGGACACTGGGCTAAGATACAGAATCACAGGCCATTGTTCTAGGGCACCTACATTTCCAAGGTCTCCTCTTACAGTGGGCTGGATGTTTAGAGCCAGTCTACCAGGGAGAGGGAAGTTGTACACTTAGCTAACAACAGGTTTACTTGCAGTGTAACAGATTAATTCCAGTGTGATACAGGATATTAAGGAGATAATGAGCAACATCTTTTTTGGTACAATAATTTTAAAATGTATTTAAAATCCTCTCTGATTAAGACAGCCCTTCTGTATTTGCTTTCCTCCTTTTTAATGGTGGAAGACCTGATGATCTGAAGGCATAGGCTGTATCTTTATTTGGTTTGGAACACTGTTAGCAACTTATTGAACCAAGTAAAAGAATTTTAGTGTAATATCTCTGCTTGTGATAAAAGTTGATAAAGTTACAGCCTCCCACTATAAATCAGCTCTTCTATTCCTAATTCATTTGTTCTCTTGTCCTAATCAATAGAGGCACTGCTGCAGTGAAACTCAGCAGCTGTTAAAAAACAAACCTACTGCAAAAAAGGCTCAGAACAAAACTGGAAATGCAAAACAAGGTCTTTCTGGGAAGGCAAATTATCATGACTGCCTGAAATTGAATTTGGATTGGTGATCTGTAAGAGGACCTTTATTTATCAGAGAGTTCATTTCTTGACTTTCATAGAAGCATCAAGAAACAGATGAAGTTCTCTCTCAGAATGTCTTCAGAATGCAAGGTGTGAAACTACTGATTCAAACCCTTCTCCTTAAATTGCTTTTGTGTCTTTGGAGTGTGTGGCATAACCAGAGTTACTGTTACACTGTGGTGCCTTTGGAGATGAGTGATTGTGGATTATTCTCTCAGTTTCCTAAAGTATTTTTTCCCCAGTCTTGTTTTTTGTTTGTTTCTAAAATACACATGCTTCAGTTTCTGGGTAAACTGTGTTTGGTAATGAAAGCTCTGCCTGTGCTATCACAGAACAGTTCCTTATCCTTCTCTTTTGCTGTAAACAAGGATAAATGGTTATGCTCCCTTAAAGCTGAAGTCTTGTGTCAGTCACACCATATAAACATGTTCTCTTTTTCTCTTGCATTAGTGTCAGGGAAGAAAATGACAGCACTGCTGATTTCCTTCATCCTTTTACTTGTTTCAAATCTTGGAGTCATGATACATAAGCAAACCCAGGACTATTTTATCCAGCCCAAAGCTGATGTGCAAAATGTAATTATCTTGGACAGGGACTTTTCTCTGTAACCTGCCTACTCAACACGCCAGCCCTTTGTTCTCTGGCACTGTTAAAGCTGGTGTCTTATTTCACTTTACCTCTACTATTGCTCTACATCTTTCACTCCACCTCCAGTGTTTATTTCTGCAATGGATTGCTCAGAAATGTAAAAGGTGCCCCGTCATAAGTAAAAACACCAGAATCGTGCAGCAGTGAATAAACAAATTGTTATTTGGGATCCTTCTTAAAAGTTGTTATCTCCCCATCTTGGCTGTTCATCAAAGATTTCATGGTGCTTCTTGCAGCAGGGATTGCGGCCATAGAAGCAATATTTAACCCAATGAGTAAAATAAATTTCCCCCCTTTTATGATCTGCCGCTGTCACCTTTTTAAAAAGCGTGGATCTCTTTTGAATCCCCCCACTAAATTTGCAAAATGAGAGTAATTATTTCTTTAGCAAGAACTTATTTAGCAATAATTGAGCTTTGAAACTTGGTGCTATGTTGCAATTCAGATATGTATTTTATGATGTAGATATTTCAATAAATCCACTTAAAAATGTGGCTGCTGTTCATGAAATAAAAGCTGAATATTTTCTTATTCATGGAAAAATTTTATGTGGAGGGGAGGTGCAGAAGGAGTGCTGCCAGTGTTTTGTGTAAATACAACTGTTTTTCCACAGATACTCTTAATTTAAATAATTTTAAAATTTTTTTGTCAAACTTTTAAGATGATTTTTTTAAAAAGTCTCATACTGAAGGAAGACTTTGTGTTTTTGAAAGCCGCAAGAACAATATCTGAAATTCACAGAAAGAAATACTTTGTTGTTGAATAATGTCCCTAAAAATGCAGCAAATTTTTCTCAGTAAGAGCTTTGTTGTGAACAAATGACTCACAAGTTTTAGTGTCACATATTTGAACATCCTAAAATGAATAAGTGGATGGTGCATTACTGGACATGTTAAAAGCAGTAAATGAAGTTGTTACCCTTCTACTTATAATTTTTTTTTTCTTCAATCTTTGGTGGATCCAAGCTGTCAGAGAGTGGAGTTGGATGGGATATTGGGAATTAGGAATTGTTCCCTGGCAGGGTGGGCAGGCCCTGGCACAGGGTGGAATTCCCAGAGCAGCTGTGGCTGCCCCTGGATCCCTGGCAGTGCCCAAGGCCAGGTTGGACACTGGGACACTGGCAGGTGTCCCTGCCATGGAGGGGTGGCACTGGGTGAGATGTTGCCTCTTCAGCCTTGCCTGGTATCCATCTTCTGCTTTGCAGGTGCGTTGAACACCACAGTTCACAGCTAGCACGGAGTTTGTTCTTTAGGAGGAGTGGGTTCAAGCAAATGTTCTTGTTTTGAATTGTTTTTTCCTATGGCATGTGTTTGTGCAAAAACGAAGCAACTGGTAAAGCAATAATCAGCATAACTGCACAGACATGGTGCTGATGGCAGGGGGGCATGGAAGGAAGGAGCACAGATGTGTGCACAGCCCCACACTTGCTGATTGTGGCAGGATCAACAGATGTCTTTTGAAAAACTAAGTGAAATGTGCAAATATTTATGATAGATCTTAGTTTATAAGATTTATTCCACAGTGCTGAGGTGTCCCCAGAAAATTCCATTTCTTGGGTAAAACATTTTCAGTGTGCCCACATTGATTTCTAAAGTACTTACTGATTAGAGCACAAACATTTACAGTAAATAAGTTATCTGTGAATTCAAGTAGGGGTTTTGTCTTTAAACAGCTTGTGCTTTTAACACATTTCTTCTCAAGCCGTAATTATCCAGTAAGTCATTTCATGATTCTTATTCCCAAGACAAACAGTGCACTGTAGCATTTCATGTTCAAGGAGTCAAGAGCAAGCTGGTGATTAGCGTTGGAGCTCTGGTGGTTGCCAGCCACCAGGAGGGACCCCTGCTCTGCAGAGATGGATGTGACTGTGATGGGCAGCTGAAGCTCTGGGCATGCCTTCGTCCTCCTGGAACAAAGTACAGAGTCCAGAGCTGATGCTCTGTGGGCTTCTCCTCATTGCATGTGTTAGTCTGAGAAGGGGTCAGAGACTGGTGAAATTATCTAGCAAATTTAACTGTACTACTTTGTGCCCCTGGGGGAAGGGAACAATTCCTTTTATATTCAATATTCTTTGTGCAATGAAACAAGCTAGAAGATTGGAAGTGCCTTCAGAGGGATCCATCCTTATCCCTGCCATTCTACACTGAGGAAACATTTGTGTGGGGAATAAAACCTCACTGTAGTGCAAAGCCTGCAATCCCATAAGATGTGGAGAAATCAGGAAATTCATACCTAAAGAAAGTGATTTCCCCAGTGTAAACAATATGTAAAAAGTAACAGCAGTGCTGTTTAAGCAAGCACAGTTTTTACTTTGATAACTTGAATAGTGCACAGTCCAAGAATATTAAGATTATTTTCATATAAGTATATATATATATATATATAGATATATATGTGTGGGTGTGTGCACACAGACGTAATACATAAAATATGCAAAATGTGTTGCTTGGTCTAATTAGGTTAGAGTGATCAGTGTCCTTAGAAGGTGGAGGTTCCATGAAATAAATGCAATTTCTCTTCTAACTGGCTGCAATTTTCCTGACTCTTTCTTAATTTATCCTTCTGTTCATAACAACGAGAACTTAGTACCACAGAACTTCAGAGACAGAACACCAGGTGTTTGAGGTGACCTCCCTTCTTTTACCTGCTTCTACATTTATTTCTTGTTTATACAGTGGGCGTGCTCAGCGTTAAGTTTGCTGCAAGATTTTTGCCTGGGCAAATGTCTTCTCTTTAAAGGGCAGAAGTGTTTCTTTTTTGGTGTTGCCCACAAATAAATTGCACTTAGATTAATTTGGACCCTGAAGCTTCTCTTATAATATAGGAATCCAACTGTACTTTTGATGAGTGGAATCATATGCATTTAATAATATTCATACATATTTAAGATGAAACCTTAAAAGTAAACTATGAAAGCTACATAGTCTTTTTGCTTGAGAAAAGTAATAAACATGAGCCTGATATCAGAAGGAAAAAACTGCAGGGGAATTGTGCATTTTCAGATAAAGTAGTTTCTGTGCAGAGCATCCCATTCCTTTAATTCAGGGAGAATTTCTCTTCATAACAAGGCAGAAAGATTACATGCACTTTTCCAAATAAATTCTGTATTGGGATTCATTATTTCTAGTAAGAAGGGAGAGCAATATTGTGTGGAATCCCAAAAACAAATGAAAATGCTCTATTTTATTACAGATTCCTCTAGCTTTTTTTTTTTTTCTCTCCCAGACTAAGCTTTTTTTGATTGACTCCCTGACTGAGCTCAGAATTAGTTTGATGCATTTTCATCTTTGTCATTAAGAGAAGCACAGGTGATAGCTATGAGACACTTGCTAGAGCAGATAGCCTGGGCACTTCTGTAGTAATTCAGGAAAGTGACTGCTCTGCTTTCTGCCTCAATCTTATTGCAGCCCAATGTGTGTCCAAAAAAAAGAACATATTCCTGGCATGGTAATGACTAGAGGTAGGCATAAGTGCTTCTGATCATTAAAATATGTTTATCTGAATGCTTCTTACAGAGAACTGAAGTTAAATATATTGGGGTGGTTTTTTTATGTATTGTGTTAGATTTAGTGTCCTGTGATCTCAGTGGAGACATTCCCATTTTGTTTAGTGGATTTTAGATGTAGCCTCTCATAAGAAAGTCTCCTGCAATTTTTTCTTCTCTAAATTATTGTGTGTGAGCCTTATTCCTTTGGGAAAATGCACGGAGAAATGTCTCTTCCTTTTGCCATATGAGTATAACACAGATTTTCTTTACCTCTTATCTGCTTAGCAAATATTTTACCTTATATTGTTCAGAGTGGAAAAGAATTACTTTTTATGACAATTAATATTGTTCAGCTTGGATACATTAAAGGTATATAGTGGGGCTTGTTTAGACTTATATGCAAAATGTCTCTCTTTCAATTTCAAGTGATAAAAAATTCTATTTTCTCTTAGAGCTTGCTGTGTATGTATGCAAATTACAATTCTACTTTCAGTAAATGAAATATAATAGTTATTTACTTGTTAGGATTAAAGCATAAAGATATATATGCAAAACTATTATTTTATCATTTTCCACTTTTGTTTTCCCTTCATGTTCTTTCTCTGTCTGAGAAGTATATCAACCCTCTCATATTTTATCATAATTATGTCTGTAGATCAAGTGGTTGAGGGACTGTGATGTTGCAGAGAGTTGAGGAATGTGCCCAGTCGATAACAATGGTGCTTGTACATAAACAGACAATAAAACAGGTGATAAAGCACAATCTGTTTACTCAGTGTTGCTGATGGCTTGATCGGAGTGTGAAGGGAAAGATTTCATATTGGTTTAGTTTCCTGTTCAATAGAATTTAGAACAAATCTTTCATCAAAAAGGAAAGGCTTATCTTTCTCATTCAATCATGTTTGATGTGTACTCTAAAGCAATTAAACAAGGGAGATCCACATAGCATGAAAGTACCTAAAGCTGCAAATGTTTGTGTTGGAACAATGCAGTGAGTGATGCAGGTTTGATGTTCAGAGTTCCTGAACACCAACTGTAACAAAAAGATTCTATTTTCCTTAAAATTCTGCTCAGTTGTTCAGAATCTGGTGGAAATCTGGTTTTGTTAATAGGGCAGTTGCAGCTTTTTAAGGGACAGAAATTGTAAATAGGCTCAGTGCACTTTAAAGCCTTAGATTTTGTTGTAGGTGGTGGCTCCGTGTGTTGGACCCAGTATAATTCTGTTACCTGTGTAAATTCTATGCTGTGTACTGGGGACTGCATTCTCCTGCTGCCACTGAGCGTGAGGCACTAGAGGGGATTTGCTGAATCATAAATCTTTAACAAGAAGGAGGGATTTAAGGTGATGCTGGCTCTGGTTGCATTGACCTGTGTCAAAACAGGCTGGCTGAACTTCATGGACTGTCCAAGCAGAGAACTCTAACTCAGCTGTGTTTGCCACGAAATCTGAATCCTAAGTCAAAAGTAAATACTAAAATGTTCATCAAGAAGCAGCCTGAAATATCGTTTGGGTTGTATTACACAATGTGCTGTGAGCTAACACAGTGCACAAGTTCAGAGATGTGCTATGGCTGGAGAGGAACAAGTACTATGTTATTATAAATTCTATTTCCTTCCTCTAGAGAGATACAGAGGCCAGGCGAGCATGATCACAGCAGTTCTGTACCATTAATGATATCTTCATCATGATTGGGAAAAATTCAAGTGTGAAGCTGCTGTTATCAGACTGATCCCAGATCTGAGGAAGAGAACAGTGAGATGGAAGGAGAGGGATGGTGCTCCTTGTTGGTGTGATCCTCCTTTCCTTTGGCATGGCAAAGGACTGTTCGTGGCTTTATGCAGAGAAAAAGAGGAAGCAGTTTGAAAATATTATGAAAAACAGATTTCCAAGCTTCCAAACAAATAAGACTTTTGTCAACTGAATTGTGTTGATGAAGGCAAGTTTGGGACATGTAGAAATAAGGGAAGAACTGGAAGTGTTTCTGCTGTGGGTGTCCATAGATCCAAGCAGAAGTGTGACAAACATGGATATCCCAAGGCTTCTGCTGCAGTTTCCATGATGGGAAGGCACAGTCTCTGCTGACCATGTCTGCAAGCAAGATTCCAGAGGACCTGGCTGGATTTGTTTTACTTTAGCTGGACCCCTACATTGGTGTGCTTCATCTTTTAAAGAGTCAGCCTGTTCTGCTTCAGAATCCTCAGGATTTCCTGGACTAATTTAGGTACAAGGTGATAGTGAAATGCTGGCACCTTTTCCATTCAGGTAATGAATGCACTTTTGATCTAGAGCCTGTTAAGCCATTGGAGTTAGAGCAGAAGAATAAAGCACAGGAGAAAATGGAAAACTCTAATGAAAAAGAATTATCAAACCACTAAGAATAAGAAACATGATTTGTTATTCTGTTCGAGAGCATTATCACAAAATTGGATGGGCGTATTTCATATTTGTATGTTTAATACCAGACTCACTATCACAGTTTTTCATTCATCTCTAGAGCTGTCTTTATATTTTTCACCAGTTCCCTCTTAGGCCATGGAGCTGCTATCACTTGGTGTTAATGAGAACAAAAACCAGCAAAAATTCTATTTGAAAGTCCTTATACCCCAAACAAGTGATTGGATATTTAGCTTGAGAGCTGTGTGTGCTCAGCCTTTATAACTAGGGCAGCTTTTTAGATACTTATTATTGTTTCAGGTTTCATACATGTTTGAAAAGCCCTTGTGACTAAGTGCATCATTAAAGGAATAAACACAATCTTCAGTCACAGAAAATATTTTCCCCAAAAAAGTTTTATACATACTCCAGCACTCAGCTTCTATCAGATCTTTGTTTTCTCAGAAATGAAGGGCTGAGAAGAGCCTTGTGAATGAACAAACAAGTTTCTGGTCCCTGCCCCAAGCGATCCTTCCCGATATTTTTGAAAATGTGCAAACTGTGGGAGGAAAAAAAGACAAACCTACGAGAGGAAAGTAAATAACCTTGTCTGAAAGTAATTTCTCCTCTCTTCTGGCAGCCTGTCAGGATGATTCGATCTGTGGGGGCTTGTGGGGAAGCCCAGGAGTTCCCTTGAAGTGCCTGTGTGATGAGTGGTGGCTATTGGACTCTGTGCAGCCTCACCTCCCAGCAAGAGACTCTGCTGCAGCTGTAACCCTCAGAAGGGGAACAGCAGGACCTGAGCCCGGCACTGCTTGATTTGCTGTCCTTTTTTGGACTGCTATGTCTATCTTTTCAGTGAACAACTTCAGTTTAGGAGCAGCTTCCTCCTGGGGGGCTGCAGGCAGGGTGAGCAGCGTTCTCCCCGCTTTGGCCATGTGTTCCACAGTGCCTCTCCAGCACTGCCCAGCTGGCTGTGCACTCCCAGACACCCAGGGATGGTCCAGCAGCACTGCCCTCAGCTTGCCACCCTGTGGCTGTGATGGGTCCATCACAGCATCCCAGCTTCTGTGCACTGAATCAGGCCCCCAGAGTTCTGGTGCTCTAGAGGCTGTAAGAGGGGCTCTCGCTGTAGGGTCTCTCAAACATTTCCTGTTCCAGGCAGTGATTTCTGTCGCAGCCCTGGTGTGACCCACGACCCACACGCTGCAAAACAAACCCTGGAAAGTGAAGAGCTGCTCTTCTGCTTGATCTTGGTGCTCAGCCACAGCTCTAAATGTCCTTTCTACAAACTGTGGCAGTTTGCCTGTATTTCTTCTGGCTTTTTAGCTTTATCTAGTCATGGTTACCAGTGGTGGTAACAGCAATCTTTCCGTCTCATGTATGTGAAGCTGCCATATTACATATGAATGTTTATCTACATATAACAACTCTGCATGTTTATAAGTATTTGGTTTAGATGTGTATGTGTGGGCATAAAAATGCAAAGGGGTGAGAACCAGAAAGAAACCCATGCAGAGAAGTGAAGGTTAGGATAATTATTTGTGTCTTCCTCTATTTTTATGTTCCCTCCAGCATGAGGAGGGTTTAAACTTGATTTCTGTATGTGGTAAATCCTACAGCATACAGTAAGTGAAATAAAACTAATACTAGAGCCTGACTAACCACAACCCTCTCTTGCAAACAAGCTGCAATTTGAGGAAATTGAATTTAGGGAGAGTTTTCTGCAGTTTCTTTCCTTCTTCATGTGCCTGTGACTTCAGGAGCATAAATGCATTTTATAGCTAACATCCATCAGAGAAAGCAGAAAGCTGTTTAGGGGTCATAGAATCACAGAATGGGTTGAGTTGGAAGGGACTCTCAAAATCTTTTTCTACCCCCTCCATGGCAGGGACACCTCCCAGTGTCCAACCTGGCCTTGGGCACTGCCAGGGATCCAGGGGCAGCCACAGCTGCTCTGGGAATTCCACCCTGTGCCAGGGCCTGCCCACCCTGCCAGGGAACAATTCCTAATTCCCAATGTCCCATCTAACTCTGTCTTTGAAGCCCTTCTCCCTTGTCATGTCCCTCCACACCTTTGTGGATTGTCTCTTTCCACCTCTCTTGCTGCTTCAGCTACTGGAAGGCCACAATGCAAGAATATGTAGAAACTTTAATTAAAGCTGTAATCATCATTTGAGAAGCAGAGAAACATTCCTCATAAATGTGAGTCAAAGGCTCATATTTTTATGTGGGAGTTGCATTCTTATCTGCTTTTCTTTTGTTCTGTATTCCATTGCTCTTTTAAGGTGAACTGAAATCAAGCAAATATTTAGATGCTCTTTTTATTGCTTGGTGCTCAGCAGCACCATTGTTTTTACCTTTAATGCTGCAGCTCTGTTAAAATGCTATTTTTGATGGGTTACTAATTTTCTATGTCTTGCTTTTGAAAAGCTGTGCATACCCACATATTAACGTACCTTAACTGTGCATTTTGTAGTGGCATGCAGGAGGACACTGAGGATTCTGTAGGACCACTGGTTTCCATACTGGATATATCTGAAATACCTCTGGAATGTGTGGTTGGATATTGTAACTTCAGTTTCACAAAGAGAGCTGTTGGTTTGTAAGTGGCAGTAGTGGATTTCTAGACGGTTCCTCCTTCATACTTAAACTTGAAGTACAATATAGATTTGTAAATCAGAGTGAATTATTTGAATTTAGATACTCTGAGGTAAAAGGGGAAAACCTGTTTTCAAAATATAAATTATCTAACCTGTCTTTATCATCTTTAGAAAAGAGCTGTCAGTGAGAATGTTATTGCCTAACAATGAGATCCTAATTTTCCTTTCTCTCATCATCCTGATCTCCTTTCAGCTTTCTTGCCTTTCGAGGAATTGATTTTTCTCAAGGAACAAACTTTATGCTACTCAGCTTGCCAACTTTAAGGTACTTTTTTCTGCCATTACTGCTTTTACCTGGGGTCCTCCACAATGGTTTCTTAAGAGAAAAAGTTAGCTGGCCTTTAGTTTTTTAGGGAAACAGCCTGAAAGTGAATGGTTCTTAGTCATTTATTTTTTCTGCAGTATTTAAGAGCATGATGGATTTTCCTACAATAACTCAATAAAGATACTGGAAAAGGAAGTTGTCACATATGATCTCACACTAGGTGTGTTTGTATATCCTGACTGAAGCTAAAATATATTCTAAAGTAGTGAGATATAGCACTCAGAGATATGAAAGGAAGGAAAGCAGAATTTGTTGCTATTTCCTCGGTATGGGACCATTCCTCGAGACCAAGGTGCATCAGCTTCTCCTCTGAAGTAGAAAAACAAAAATATGGGGATGTTGCCCATGCAAGAGATTAAAGGGAGGTCTGGGAAGAGAAAGAAAGTACCCAAGTAATTGGAGAAATCGTGGTTTCAGAATCAGGCAGAAAACAGCCAATGCTCATAAGTTAAAAAAAAAAAATAAATTGTATTATGACTGCACTGAGCAATAATAAAGTATCTATGGCAGGCAGTGCTTGGAATTAAAAATGAACATATTAAACTAATTTAATATGAAACTCAAAAACAAGCTTTGGCTGAAGTTGCAGCAGAAGAAACCTTTGATTCATGAGAAAGGGAAGGAGGGTCTTTCCAGCTTAGGCCAGTAGATACACCTGCTATCCATGGCAGTCCATGTCTATTGATTAGCTGTCAATAATAATTTAGTAAGCTGCATAGCGTATTCATTTCACAGAAATTATTGTTAAGCTGGTAGAAGGGCACACAAGGATTTAATTGCAATTTTCATCTGCCGGTACAAACCGCTGAGCAGATTTTCAAATGCCAGTGGACACCAAACACCAAAATCCAGACAGTCCTGCAGTAAGAACTAAACTGCAGCAGTAACTTAGAAGCCAAGTTGTGAAATGTTGTGGAAATGTTTCAAGAGAGCCAGACACTGAAACACGGAGAAATTTGATTAACAATTCTGTTTTGGCTCTTAGTTTTCAGTTGTGCCTCTTTCTTACAAACATTTAGCATTTTCTCATCTTTTCCAAGGCAGATCTAAATGCATACGAGTTATACATTTGTGTATAATCTATACATCTGCAGGGTTTTTAAACTGAATCATAAATGGCTTCTTTTGAGCTTTCCACTGGCAGTCTGAGCTCTTTAAAGGAGTCAGTAATAAAGCCCAGTATGGTACAATATGTTCTAGAAACAAGGCTGGCTACAGGATCAGTTTCATTTTAGTGGCAGAGAATTTTAGGAATAATTCAGTGGCTAACCTGTTGCAGCCATCTTCAGCATTTATAATGTATGCTTGACTTAAAATCATCATTATAGGGTATTGGATAACCCCAAAATTAATTCTTGCTCTTAATGAAATCTGGAAGAATGACAGCCTATATGATAAATTAATATCAGTATTATGTTAATGCTCGGGGACATTTTAGTTTCGATTTGTTTTCTGGCTTTTTTTTTTTTTTTTTGGCTTGGGATGTGAATTTTTTTGATAGTTTTTAAATCTGACTCAGATTCATCGCTCTTAAAAAACAACAACAACAACAAACCAACAAGAAAAAAATATAGCCTCACCTGATTTTGGTATTTTGAAAGAGAAGGGAAATAAAAGGGGATTTGTATATACCAGAATAGAATAAATCTCAAAAAACACACCACAACAGTAAGAGACCTTTCCTTTGCTACTTTGAGTGGGATTACAGGTTCACAGAGTTTATAGTTTGCAAGCACAGGATAATGCATGAGCTTTTTACTTTATTTCAGAAGTGGAATATCATGAGAATTTTTCCCCTTTTATTCTAATCTGATTTCTCCTGTGACTTGGCATCCAATTATTATCTCCCAAGCACCTTTGACCCAGCTGAAAGCTGTGCTGCTACTCAGTCCATTTGTTTCCAGTCAGTGTCCACAGGTTTGAGACAAAAAGCACCAGACCAGTGGTTGTAGGCAGCTGTTCTTGGCCAGGTTGGCTTTACTCTTCCCACTGTGCCTTGTTTGTGTGTTTGACATGTACTTTATGAATTTTGGGACACAAGATGGTGCTCAGTCTGTTGCATCCTCTTCTAGGAAATTCTGGAACTTCTTCCTCTGCTGCTTCATTCTTCTCAAGAACAGAATTTCATGTCAGCCCCCAGTAAAATGATGGGAACTTCTCCTCTGTGTTCTCAGGAGCCAGAGCATCTGAAATAAGATTTACAAAGAAGCAGCAGCTCATGGGTGGGCAGTTTTTCAAAGTTCTCCAGTATTCCTTTGAAATGTGCCCTCAACACTTGAGAGTGCTCCAGCTGATGCTCCATGGACTCAAGGACATGGCAGAGCACCCCTTTGGTCCTATTGACCCCAGAGTCTTTCCAGCTATTACACAGAAGGCACTGGGCTGGTTTTTAAGTTTCTACATTTCCTTTTTTAAGTTTCCACATTTCCTTTTCCTTAATGATCTTCTGTCCCTTCAGTGCAGGGCAAACTGAACCTTATAATATTTACAACTTTTTTCTTTCAAATGCTGCACTGTTGCTGTTAAACCTTCTCCAGAAGAGGAACTACCACCTGGGCTGAAGCTGTGAGTTGAGTTGGCCATAGGAAAGACTCAAATAAAACTTGTTCAAAACTCTTCCAGACTAGTTTGGCTTTTATGAGCCCTAAGCAACAAAAGGAAAAAAACAGGTAAATAGATTTTAACTCGAATTCCCTCTCTGTGGAGTGATGCTGTTATTGGACATCTCAGTGAGCCCTGAGCAGCTTTTTCATTTTTCCTGTCCTTTTGTCTGCCCGTGCAGAGCCTCACACCCCCTCGTGCAAGGCTTTGGTTTTCTGGGAGCTTCCCTGCAGTGGAACAGTCCTGTCCTCAGAGCTCAGCTCAGATCCCACTAATGTCAATTATTATTCTTCCATTTTGCAAATAGGACATGTGGATGTGATTTAATGCTCGCATTTCTCTCAGGGTACACATTCAAACTTAGGAGAATGAGCCAGCCAGGAAATAACTTGGGGTTTTAATTCTTAATTAAGAAAAAACAGTTTGATTTAAGACAAACTATCGTGATCCCCTGAGGGAAGTCCACAGAAGGAAAGAGGTCATTGTACGTAGATGAAAATAGCTCAGAACACACCCATTTTTTTTTTCTATTTTCAATCCAGATTTGACTGGCATTCAATGATAGTGGACAGATGGAAGAATCCCATGCAAGAGGTCACCTAGTAATTTATTAATTTTCATTTTTTTTTTGCCAGGTTGACTGCAAATCCATCAAAATCTCTTGTTGTTAGAACTGCTAATGGGTTCTTAATTAGAAATTAGCCAGCCATATTAATAATATATAATGTTTCTTAAATCTGTCAGCCAAGAGGATTAAACTGTTAACAGCTTAACTGCCAGGCTGAGTTGTGCTGATTTAAGAATATGATTTTAAATACAATTTAGCCTTTTGCCTCACCATGACCAAATAGTTTTGAGGTGAATTGTAGCAATTTTTGTCAATTAGTTCCACACCAACCTGTTTTAATTGGCCAATCTGAATATTTAAGAACTTCACAGTATTGGTGGTAGTACTGTTTGTTGAATAGTAGTCCTTATATGGATCTAGTTATTTCAGTAAGGAAAAAAAAAAAGTTGCTTATTTGGCATTTCTGAAGTTGGGAAATAAGTTGCCTTCATCAGGAGATGTGAAATTGGTAAACCTACTGATTTAGATTGGTTGATTTTGTTTGAAAATAATGAAAATAATGTTTTACTGGGAAAAAGTCTCAATTAATTCAAGGTGATTGCAATTAAACAAAGTATTATTAGGATAAAAAAATAGAGATATTTCTTGCTTTAATTGGCTTCTTGAAGATTCTGTAGATTAATTTTACTCTGTACCCCATTTGAGACAGCAGAATGGGCACAGAAAAAAAAAAAAAGAAATTGGTTGGAAAGTTCTTTACTTATGTCTATTCATTGGAGCAGTGTATTTTTAGATCAGTGAGATTACAGTTAGTGTTACCATTGAGTTGTTAATATAAATCAAACAAAAAGAGGTGTTAGCATCAGGCAGACTGGAGTCAGGTTTGGTTGGAGGGGAGGCAAATTTCGATGCCTTGTCTGGTTCTGCAGAGGTTAAGCAGCAAACATCTAAACTTGAGATACAATTTTGGACTCATTATTTATGTCCCGGGTAATCCTGGGGTCTGTCTGTGTCCTGGAAAGCAGGAATTTGGAAAGTCCCATGAGACACAAAATCCAAACCCCTGCTGTTAAATACTCAGGTGTCCCGGGCAGCTCCAGCAGAGTCCCTTGGTTCAGACCAGGCTGAAGATCAGGGATGGCCACTTTGGAAAAGCTACTGGAAATATTTCAAGACCTTTTAGCCAGGAAATTTCAGAATATACAGTTAGAATCAAATTATGTGTTTGCTAGTGAACAGCATGCACAAAGGTGTCAAAGTTGGGTATCATGCAGAATACTTCTGCAAATAATTGAGAAATGTAACAGACTTTCAGAATTGGACCCTGATAATTAAAAAAAAGCTCTTTTTCAAATCAGTGAGGTGTTAAAATTACATGTGCTACATAGAACCTCAAATGATGAGGATACTTTGGTATATTTTTCTGGATTTTACTCTTTCAAAAAGTGTTATTAATCAAGATAATGGTAGGACTCAGAGATCTGAAATATTCTTTCTAACCTAAATGATTCTTATGTTTCTAAGAAAGGGCAAAAGAGGGAAATGCTTTTATTCAAGGGATTGATGCTCATCACTTCTTTGTACCCTGATATTTTCAAAAAGCCACTTGCTTCAAAGTATCAGAACAACTGAGGAATTGATTTAGACTTGTAGGTGAGTTCAGAAGAAGAAATGTGTGTGCTGTGGTCAATATTTTAGCTTTAATGGGAATTTGAGTATTCCAAAGCTCACTCAGACATTTAATGGGCATTTTAGACTTCACTAAGGCCCAAAGTAATGTTCTCTAAGTCTTGCAAATAAATATTTTAAGGTTTCTCTTTTCTAATGTGAGTGCTCAGATAATTGAGGCAAAGTGTTGGTGTTTAATAATTGCAATTAATTTTAATTGTAAATGTACATTTCCAGAGGAAATATTACCCAGAGCACCTTTGCAGATTTTTCAGATGTGAACATTAAATCCTGAACGTGCCTAAAGCATTAAAAGCAAACAACAACAAAGGCCCCATAATTGTTGATTTAGGCTACATTAAAATCGAATAAACTCTTAATAAGTAAAAAATAAGCTAAAGTGAGTACTCATTCATCTCATTTTAAGTAACTAGAAGCAAAGTAACTGTGTGTTGAGTTTTGGCAGAGGTGCTGGTGAGTTTTTTGTTGGCAGAGGAATGCACAGACTGTGGTGGAATATTGCCTGAAAACTGCAGGAGCTCTTCATACAGTGGTGCTGATTCATACAGTACAGCAGACTGCTTCTTAAGACTTATTAGGAGTTGTTGGAGTGTCCTAATTAGTGTTCTGTGTTCTGTGCTTGTTCTTGTGATGGCACTTGAAGGTCAAAAAAAAACCAAAAAGGAAAACAAATTAAATTAACGGAAAGATGCAGGGACATTTCTGCATATTTCTTTTCAGTAAGTAGATGCTTTTAAAGCAGTAATTTGTATGACTCAAGATGGGGACACACTGGTTTTGCTCTTTAAATATGGGTTAATATAACTTTGCCATTTGGGAGTTGACAAGATGCTGATAATTTAAGCTTTTGTTTCTGTAATATTCACTGGGAAAAATAGGTGCTGCTTTTTAGGTTGTAGGGGTATGAACCAAAGATCTGCAGCTTTGCTGGAAATAACAGGACTTCGTGTGAAGAGGTCAAATTGCTGTGGCTTAGAGGTAACCTCAAATTAATATTAGGAGGTTGTGTGGGGGTAATATGGAATGATATTTTATTTGGAACTACAGATCTCTGTCTGGGAGTGGTTGTGCTGAAGTGTTTCTTGGCAAATTTGATAAAAAACCCCTCCTCATTAATTTTGCTTTTTGAGGATATTAATGACTTTATGGTAAAGCTTAATGAAAACCCCAGTATATAATAACTGCTGTCTTCCCTTTTTTTCTCGTATACATGTATTTATGATTAGAGTGGTCATTCTTAAAAGTTCTAAGCGTGGGTTATTTTGGTGAATGTTCAAATGTCTAACACAAATATACCCCTGAATTTGAAATGGCTTAGACTGAAATTCAGGGTGTTGCAGAATAAGCCTTATGTGTTTGCTGAGGAAACCAGTAGAATTTGTGTCACATTTTTTCCCTGCCTGCCTGCAGGCAGAGCTTTGATCAGGCCACTTCTCCTTGGTTTATGCCACAGTTAATTCAATGGAATCCCCAGAAACTCTTCCAATGGCCAATGTTTTGGTATCAGAAACAGCACAGACATAAAAACCCCCACCAAAACAAACAACCAAACAAACCCTAGAGGAAAAAAAAATGTGAAAAAGAAGCTGGACTATACAAGATGCCATTATATTCTGGAATTACCCAAGAAACTCTCCTGTTTCCAGGATACAGCTCTCAGCATGTAAACATGAACTCTGCTGCATTGTTAGCCCAACCTTGCAGAAGCTCTCTGCAGCCAAAGGATGCTATCAGCAAAGGTGTGAATGTGTCACTTCAAATGAGAGGAGCTGGTACTTCTCATGATCTGTTTGTTTTCAAGATTTTACAGTGTTAAAGCAAACTGTGTTAATTCCTAGTTTACAAATTGAGGAGGCCTTCATCTGCTCTGGATCCTTGGTGAAATTTGCTTTTTAACTCCTAAGTGGAGCAAATCAGACAAGCACAACTCAGTTAAATATGAATGCAACTAAAAGCAGAAAGTACTGCAAGATACTTCTTATTTTATTACTTATCCCTTTGAAATCTCTGTGTAATCTGAGAGAATTCTGAAAACTGCTGAAGAAGGAATAGATGAAAATGTTTATGGATGGCACTCTCAGCTGGAATTACTGAGTATGAATTAATTCTAGCAAATAAATTTTGATTTAAAAAAATTCCAGAGACAAGTTTGACTGCTACCATTGAATTTGGAGAGCTCTGACTGGGAAGCTTTGCTGAACTTCTTTGTTAGCCTGACAATTAAAACAATTCACTGGCAGAAGACAGAGTCTTGCTGCAGCAGAAAATAGCAACTACAGGAAGAGTGTGATGCAAATTAAAAGGATGATTTATTATTACTTTGTTCTTGCAAAACCTGAGGGTTTTTTTTTTTTTTTCTGAGAGCCAACAATATTTCTGTCCACCCATACATTGAGTCAACCAACTCTTTAGACATCACAGTCTTTTCAAGTAGTCTGTACTCCCTCTAGTCTTAGAATGTTCTGCCACTTGCCAAAAAACCACAGCTGGTCATGGAACAGTGGTCAAAGAGTTGGTCTGGAGGCAATAATGTCATTTCTTTTAGGCAATTATAGCCTTTCAGAAGCTTTGAAGGTTTGAGCCCAAGCTTTGAATTGCAGGTGCAGTAATAGCTATTGCTGATCCTGTGCTGAACCACACTGTACTGAGATATGTGCTCACAGGTCTATCTGACCTTCTTAGGTAGCAGAGCACCATAATACCAAATGAAAATGTGCCCACAGTCCCTGTCCAGACTTCTGTGGTTGCCAACATTTCCGGGAAAGGGCAGCAGCCAAGATGACAGGATGCTGAATGATCAGTTCTACCTCCTGGGCCATAACATTTTAGGTTAAGAATTGCCCAATCTGTAGATTTCAATTTGGAATACAGTAAGTAGCAAAATTTTAGTTTGATTTCTGTAATTTTCTTCATTAGCAGAATTCCAGATGTCCTGATCCATTCTCCAACTTCCCCAGTGTTCCAAAAAATATCTTCTCAGTTTTCTGGTCTGTTCTTGCCCAGCATTACTGTGGGTTTCTGAGATGTCCTTGCAGGATTGGATTTCTGTTTGTCTTTCTCCTGCAACAGAAATTTCCCCATCTCCCCCTTTACATGCCCCTGCAGTGGCATTTGTTACTCCCTGCTGTACTGGAAGAAATGCCATTAGAATCTTGCAAAGTATTTTTATTTTTTATGAGTCTTTCAGATCTTTCACTTTCTCTTGACCTAGTAGCTTGTCAGCTTCCCCTCACCTTCTTTTTCTTTTATAGAATATTTAACACCATTCATTTGGAAAGAATGAGTAAGTTCCTGGAGTTACAAACCTGTTTGAAGTGTAAGAAATCTGCCTGCACTTACACAAACCCATGTAAGCATAACAGCACAAGCACAGTCAGCTTGGTCACTAGCTAAATGTCTTCAAAGGGGGTGAAATGGGAGGCAATAAGGGAAAAAAAAACAAACCCAAACTTTTGCACAGACTTAATATTATGATGGAAGGGAGAATGTTGTATGTTTGTTTGTATGTTATTCTATGTGCAATGGACTCCAGGAAACAGATCTCCCACAGTCAGGCTTGATATAACGACTCAAACACGTGAAGGAATATTTCACAAGTGTCTTTGAAACAGAGAGAGACAGAGAGGCAGGAGTTAAAGACCTCCAGGAACATATTATTTATCTCCTGCAGAACCCCCGAGATGCATGTTATTCCCAGGAAATGTCCTGTCCCATTCACAAGCCAGTGTGCCAGCCCCAGCCCAGCCTGAGCTGGGCAGGAAGGCAGGGTCAGGGCTGGCTGCAGCCACTGCTGTGCTGTAAAGGGTTAATTGCAACACTTAATTAATGGCTTGTCTTTATTTTCTTCTGTTTTCACTCAGAGCCAGGATTAAAAACACGAAGGAGATTAATTTCTCATGTTTGGACTTGGTTGTTTATTAAATCTTATCTAAAGCACAGAGAGTTCTGCAACACTTCCAGCTACCAGCTAAAAGTGAGCAAAATGGAGAGTGAACCTAGACAAAGTCTCTTAAAGCTGAACAGTCCAATAGAGAATTAACACCTGTATTATTTATACTTTTGACCCAATAACTAAACCTCTGTGACCTGCAGTGCAGCACTAACTGTCCCACCAAAAACGACTACCTGAAAGCATGAAGAAGAAGAAGAAAGAAGAAGATAGAAAGAAACAATGCCCAAGAACCTCTGTCTTGTCCCATAGCTATTACTGTATTCTAAACCCCCAAATTCCAAACCCTTCACCATGTGAAATCACACACTTCTATTTTAACTAGCCATGACTCAAACTCCATCACTCAGATTTGGAAGCCTTCTCCAAGGTCTCAGGTCAAAAGCAGTGTTCCCCTGGGGGTCAGTGTCAGGAAGCACAGAGAGTTCCAAGCTCCCAGGTTCCAGGGTTCCAAGGCTGTGCCTTCCCCAGCTCAGCTCTGCAGGCTGGTGGATGTGGGAAGGATGAGGGGACCCTGTGAAACTCCCCAGAGCTGTGTGGGTGGGAAGGCTCAAAGAGCTGGAAACAGTGATGGATGAAAGAATGTTTGTAACGCGTGGTCATGAGCAGGAGAGCTCAAAAAAAAAAGCATGTGTCAACTGCATGCAAAAAGGGATTTTGGAGATGTAGGAATATGTTTTGAAACCTGTGTTTAAACTAGGTATGAGGAATATGAATCTGAACTGCAGTCAAGGTCTAAAGTCACAAGGATTAGGTTGGGTATCAGGGAAAGGCTCTGCTCCCCCAGAGGGTGCCGGCACTGCCCAGGCTCCCCAGGAATGGTCCCAGCCCCGAGGGTTTGGGAAGCACTCCAGGGATCACAGGGGGATTGCTGGGGGTCTGCAGGGACAGGGGCTGGGTCAGGGATCCTGGTGGGTCCCTTAGAGCTCAAGATATTCTATGATTCTTAATATTGCAAATAATATTTAACTTGCAGAAAGCTTGTACCCTGTACAATTAGTTTTTTAATCTACTGGTCAGTATTTGTGTGGTGCAGTCTGCTGCTCAGACACACAACAACGTGAAATGCATTCAAATGAAATGACCTTTCTTATAAGTTAACTTGTTTAAAGTAGTTGTCACAGAAAGGAACACTATTTTTTCAGACTTTTATTTGAAAAGTTACAGGTGTGAAATAGTGGGTGTAAAGTTAAATTGTGTGAAAGAAACGTGGAATTTAGATTTGGACTTTTTACTGTTTTAAGCAACAACAGCAACAACAACAGCAACAACAACAACAGCAACAACAACAACAGCAACAACAACAACAGCAATAGAATTATTTTAAAGAGAGTAATCCTTGATCTTATGAAGATGTTAGACCAGCATAGATGTGACTGGGAGGAAGTAAAATCCAAAAGGTGTTACCTGAACTACCGATGTGTGGAATCACGTGCAGGGTGGTTGTCACAATGTGTATTTGTGTGTTTGATCACTGTCAGGTGGGTTGCACTGTGCCAATGGGGTTTGTGTGAGCAGTGCACACAAATCAGGCCACGTAGGAGCTGTAGGGCACGTACTCTTGTCTGCCACACTACGGACACATCGTAAGAAAATGCACAATTTCAACCAAATGAGAATCAGAGTATTTGCCTATACTGTCTGCTGCTGCATGTTTACTGACAGAGCCCTGTTTTGTTCTCCTGTGAGCTCCCAGCAGCTCTGACAACCTCTTCCTTTAGAAGAGGCTGAAAATGAAATCCTGTGTGTGGAGCTGTTGCTAGCTGTCCATCAGCATCCATTGCCTGGGTTATAATAATGCATCCAAAGCCACCAAGGGAAGCATCACGTGCTGCTCCCTCACCTTTAGCCAAAGCCACATTCCACATTAAAGCATCCTAAATGGGGAGCTGATCCATTCAAGTGGATTTTATGTTTTGGGAAGCCAGGATGTTGATATATCCCACGTTCAGCATTATGGCTTAATTGCAGTCAGGAAGGAAGAAAAAGGAGATGGAGAAGGCCATGATGAGAAAGAGGATTGATTTAAAAGGCCTCCTGCATAAATTATTGGAAATGGATGTGAGCTGTCTTTAGGATGCACTGTGAATATAGAGTTTGCCTTATCTTTCCTGGGACTCAAATCTTGGCTGTTTAAGTATGATGCATGTGACTGAAGTAGAAAATAGTCTCATTTCCCTGTCTGTAGTCCAGCTGGAATGGGTGAACTGGGGCAGGAGCCTTTCAGTGGTTTCTGTTTGTGAGCAGCCTCTCTGATCTTCCATCACCCTTGTCTTGGTCAGGGCTCCTGGGTCACCTGTCCTCCTCCCTCTGACTGAGGCCACTCAGGTGACCACTGAGGGCTCAGAGAGGGTTCCCTGTCCTGTGCTAATAATCCCTGGGCTGGTGGAAGAGAATACAGCAGAATTTTGTCTGCAGCAAGCTGCCCTAGAGCAACGCCTCCCTAAAGTCTCTGGGAATCTCTACAATAAGATGTGAACAAACTTTCATCCTCTTCACAGACTCCCAGCTGTACCCAGGTCAGTATGAAAACTCCTTTTGCCTTCTTGGTCCATGGAGCACCTTTGGATGCTCCAGGCATGGTCTCAGCTCTTAGAGTTTCCTTCATCATTCTCTCATCATTATATGCCCTCTTAGGTTGGTAACAGTCAGTTAGGAATGACAAACAGCATAAATGCTGCCTCTTTCTGGCTTTACAAACTCTATATTTAAACACTCTGTCTTATACTTTGATTTTTAGTAGTTGTAAATAGAATGGGTCTATTACCTAGAGCTATAATTTCTTTTTCTTTTTAGTTAGAATTCACATACTTTGTTGAAGAAAAGCATCTGAATGTTGGCTGAGTAGTTAAAGTGAAATTTCTTGCTTCAAGAAGTTACAGGAGTGCAATCTGATGTTTTTTTCAGCTTATTTCAAGAAAATGGGATGGAAAAAGTAAGGGTAAGAAGCAGAGAAGTGGTATTGCTAACAACGGATTGAATTTTGTATGTAGTATTATCTGTAGTCTCCTGTACTACCAAGAAAAAAAAACAAAACTTGAATTCTGGTCTTAGTTGTTGCTACTTCCTTTGCAGAAGTTAAACTTAATTTCGCTGTGGTGTTTCCTCTTCCTGCCAGCACAGAAGCTCCTGTCTCATATTTCCAGTGCTCCAGTTCCACTCCTGTACAGCCTGGGAATGGGCACCCCCCTCCACCTGAAGTTAGTGAAACAGTGCTTACTTTTTTTTTAATGGAAGCTGCATCAGGAATTCTCTATCTTCTGTATTTCAATTCCTCATTTTTATATTGTTTGTCCTAAAAAAATAGAAAATTGTAGAAAATTCCATACTGCATAAAAAAATCATAAAGTTTGTTTTGCAAAACCAAATTATAAATTAAGATCTATAAAACCTTAAATTCAACAGAGCCCTTTGTTGAAATGCTGTGAAATCAGACATTGCAACTATTTGCAGAATTTGAGGTAACAGAGTAGGCTGAAGTGATTAGGTTAGGGGTCAATCTGTTAAATATGCTGTGGGATGAAGACCAATTGTCAGAGCTCGTGTCCCCTAGGAGTTATTCCTGCTCCTTTGTGCTGTTTAAGGCAGATTCCAGACTTTAATGTGACTTAGTGATGCCATGGGGAGATGGCTTGGATGGTACAACCAGCCTTGTTGGGCCAAATTTATGTTAATTTTAACAGCTTCACCTCCAGAACACAAGATGTGTTGCTGTAGCTGCAGTAAGAAAAACCACAATGCAGAAGCTACGACTGCACCGTGTGGAAAACACCTTCGGTATCTCTGCCATACTCAAGGCTGCAGACTTGCCCTAAGCTGCTGAAATTCTACAGGAATGCTGCGAGGCAAAACTTTGCACACAACCCCTTAACTGTGATAATTTGTGTTAATTTTTTTGTGCTGGTAAGCGTCTGCTCCCGTTAGATGCACTGCATTTGTGGCAGGCTCTGAATGCAGGTATTGGGCACAACAAGCCATGCAGAGCATGAGGGTTTTCCTGTGATAACAACCCTTGTGTTATTGCAGGGTTATCCCAGTGCTGGTTAGACACCAAAACTGTCGATAAAACTGCTTTTACTGCAGTCTCATGCTCATCCAGAGCAGGGCTCTGCCCAGAATTTCTCCCCCATCTGAATCCCTGATTTTTATTCCCCTTCGAGGTGGAGAGAAAGAGCTTTTGGTCCTGAAAAGAAATGCCATCTTTCTCCTACAACCTATAAATTACACCCAAACCTGCTCTTGCCAGGCTTCCTGGAGGAGTTACTGGAGAGAGATCAGTTGCTCTCACCTGATGGAAGAAATTGAGACCTTACTTATTTTCTGCTCTTGTTGCCCTCCACTGGTTTGGTTGCAGATGAAACTGCAACATGAATACATCCAGTGCTGTGATGCTTAATAGAGATATCACTGAAAATACATCAGGGTGGGTTACCAGCTGTCAAAGTTCTTGGTCTGGTGTTTTCAGAAGTTTTACAGCATTTCTGTAAAAAGCTGCATCTTATATTTCAATATTTCAATTGACAGCATTCGGCATTTCAGCGGGATAAACTCAATTTCTACAAGATAAAGCCTATCCCTGATCTTGCTTTGAAGTGCTAATAAAAACACCTGTTTTACTGTACACATTGTGAGTAGTCAAAAAGTAAATATTTCTTTAAGTGACCTAGTAATTATCTACAAAACATCTGCTAAATTTCATGTGGTTTGAAACATTTCATGAAACTTAATGACCTACTAATTAACTACAAACATCTGCTAAATTTAATCTCATTTAAAGTCTTTCCTGAAACAATGTTTTAATAAAAACTTTGCCTTTTTGTGCTGTTTTTATCATATTCCTATCTGTTGTCATCAAACTCAGTCCAGCTATTGGCAAGGAGATGTGTTTGGAAGGAAGTGGGTTATAAAACTGGTTTAAAATTATTTAATTTGTGATTGTTACAAAGACTTAGCTGGAATGTTTCAGGCTGTGATAGATCCTTTAAATATTGTGATATCAGAGACAGCTGAGTGATGTACTGAGAGCACAAATTTATTACTCTTGCTGATTATTATGTTGTAATCTCGTCTGAGTGAGGGTGAACCTGAATGCTGAATGAAAACAAAGGGAAAACTAAACAAAGTCTGAAGTCTCAGGTTTTTTTGCTGGGCTGTCCTCTAACAGCACATCCATACTGCCAGAAAAATCCCTTAAGCTTCTATTATTTTTTTGAAATGCAACTTCACCAAGACAAAAATCACAGTGTTTAAGACTATGCTTCACTTACTTTTCACAGGGGACATGATCTTCAGAAACAATGAATTTTATTCCTGGACTGGGTGACTGCTAAAGGTCAGAAATCTTCCCTTCTGATGTGTTTTCTGAAATGTTTTTTTGTTCCTAATAAACTTCAATACAAATAGCAAAGGAAGTGCAGTGCCTATTGAGATCACTTTAGAATAGATCAACCTTTTTATGACAATTCCTGGAAGGAATTGAGGATTTAGGTGGTTTGTTTCTTTGATTGCTTGCTTGCTTGTTTTTAAGAAAAAGGATTTACATCTGAAGGTAGATGAATAATTTTTCCCACAAAAATGTGCTATCAGCATGTCCCAGTTCATTGTAGGTGTTCCTTTTCAGCTGCTCCAGTTGTGCTGAGTGTTTTTGTGTGTTCAGGTCCCTACCCCACCAGTAATAACCTGATGACTTCAGTGATGCAGAACCCAAATTACCTGCCTAAATATCAGCACAAAAAACTACTCAGACAACTAAATGCAGTGTCAGGGCTGTCTTATTGAGTATCTTCCAATCCATGTGTTTCATCTGTGGTTGGTTGGTTAGGTTTTCTTCCTTGGTTTTCATTTAATTTTCTTTTTTTTTTTTTCCAATCTTGGTTCAGCAAATTAATAAAAACGCAACCTTATGAAAACAAAGAAAAGAAACGTGGCCATTCCAACCCCTAGACTGACACTGCTCCTCCGGGTTGGTGGTGACTGCTGACTCGTATGAGCTTTGGACTGGTGGTCCACAGATGTTTTCTGTGTCCTGAGCAATCCTGCCATTGTTTTCTGTGTCCTGAGCAATCCTGCCATTGTTTTCTGGTGGTTCTGACAGGCTGTGCCATCAGTGCCCCCACTGGTGTTCAATCCCAGAGATTCTTATAAAGTCAGCCATTATTTGCTTCCTCCCCATTTAGCCGTATCCACAGTGAGTGTGAGGATGGAGCCACTTGCAAGGATGTTAACTGGGCTGCAGTCTAATTAGTAGGTTCTAAAGATGTCCAGGAACTGAAGTGGGAGAGTGGGAAGTCCTAGGGGGTGTTCCTTCCCATGACACAAATCATACACTGTGCACAGGCTGAGGGCTCGCTGAGCACTGGGGCTGAAAACACACCCAGAAACAGCAAAGGAGGCACATTGGAAAAGTTTGGAATTTGAAAAGAAAACAATGAAGAACAGCAATTAGCATTAATAATAAAGGGAGAAAGGTATTTGACAAGATTACCTTTTGTTTAAAGGGTCTGTTTTGAAAGAATTAAAATGCTGATGCAAATTGAGTTTTCCTAACGCTTTAATCATCTTGTTAATTCCCTTTCATTAGGAAGTCCCTAGCCAGAAGTTTCTCTCAGAGCCCAGCTAGCGAGATCTTTAAAGTTTGCTCTTTTTTGCATGTTTATTTGTCTCCTGTGTGGATTTTCCACTGAGCAGACACAGAGAATGGCCAAATGCAGGGAAAAGATTGGAAGAATTCCTGTTAGCACTGTGAGGTTTTAGATCAGGGTCAGAATTCCCAGACTATTGACGTCAGGATCCCTCCAGTCTCAGAATCAAGTGGAAAATCTGCTTGGGAGAGAAAGGTGGGAGCAGGAAGGGAAAGCACTGCTGTGTTAAAAGAGAACTTGGCATTTTCATTTTGCTTTTTTTCCTGGGAAAAAAATAAACCCAGAAAGGCCTGAACCCCTTCCCTTTTTTGAGGGAATAGTTTTATTGACCCACAGGTTATAACTGTTATTCAGATGAACAGTAAATGCTGAAGGAAAATGTTACAGCAAATGTAGGGAGCATCCTGTGTACATTGTAATAGCATAAAGAAAAGCAATTTAATGTCTTTCATGCCGAATTAGTAATGTAGAAAAAAAATATAAATTTGGATAAGATGTTACAAGAATTATAATGGATGAAAATATGCCAGAGGAAAAATTGTTTCTTCCTGAAAACCGCAATAGAATTTAAATTTCTTGAATTTTTGCATAAAGTGACAATTATAATATTTGCAATAAAAAACCCCAACCCTATAAGCAGTAAGTTGGTAATTTGCACTTGCTGAAAACATGCACTCTGCATTTTTTAAATTCCCTAATTAAATCCTAATTAGCATGTGCACTAGAGTGTTAATTCTTGCTGTTATTCCTCCAGGGTATCCCTACACCTTCAGGAACATAAGCTTACTCAGATATGTAAAAGATAATTATCAATAAGTAGGACTACGACATCGTATGTTCATTATGTTACTTATTTGTTACGTGCCTGCTGGTCCATGAGCCAGAAATAAAAGAGAATTTGTTTTGTTTCTGGTTTTGTATGAAGGCATTCAGCTTTGTCAGTGGGATACCAAAAACTGGTCAGCATTTTATCAGGTAATAACAACACTGGAGCAATTTTTGGCTGAAAAAATCCAAGTTTTATTGCTTGTGTGTTCCTAAAACCTAGAAATTCCTGTTGATAGGCTGCAAAATAGAGAGGGGGAAAGGGCCAGTTTAAACCAAGCCATCAATTTTATACAGAGCATGAGTTCTCATTCCACATTTCATATTACTTGAAGTTCACATCAACTACTTGGTGGCTTATTCATATTGCCAAGAAGCATGAATTGTCTTAGACAAAAGGTACTAATTAAACACCTCTATTAAACCCCAAGAGACAAAAACCCTGAGGAGCAGTGTGATTTCTTGGCAAGCAGGAATAAATCAGCCAGTGGGGCTGTGGTAGGGACAGGGATGGGTTCAGTGTGCGAGATGTTCTGAGCATCCTCCCCACAGGACTGAAAATCCTCCTTACACCTCCTGACCCAACTCACTGGTGTCTAGGAAAGGACAGGATTTGGGTTGGGTGGTAAATCATCTATTTGTGCAAAACAATCACTGGCTATCTTCCTCTGCTGATCAAAACAGGTATAAATAATGAATTGTACTCGTAAGGTAAAAAATTTCTGCTCCTGAAGCCACCACTTGGATTGGATTCAGTGGTTGAATTCCAGCCATTCCACGAAGTGACTGGAAATAAATGGTTTTCTCCCATGCATTTTTCTGTCCCTCTCTGCTCCCTCCCACAGCAGGGATGCTGTCACCATATGTGATTATTTACTGTTCATTAAGTTCTTGTCCTGGATGTCAAAGGGGCTCATATTTTCCATCTGAAGGAGATTTTAGAAGTACCTTGTCTGAAGTGCTAAATTCTCACGTTTTTCTTCATTACAGTTACAATCAGACTTTGAATAGAAGGGGTGAACCCCAGTGAACAACATAAGCTCAGCTGTCCTTGCCATTACAGAACCTGATCTGTGGTAACAAATTATTATTGGGAAAAGGTTTTTTTCTAAAAAAAAGCAAAATCCATAAAAATCCGCAATGTATTAGTGTTTGCGACCTTTAATGAGGTTCAATCACATTTAGAATTGAATATCTGTTTTACTCAATGTCTTTTACTAATTTTCACTAAAACTGTGGAGATTAATTTTTCCTTAAGTTTTTAGAAATAATTTCTTCAGTTAGCTCAGACTTTTGTTGGTCTAGAATTGAACTGGCTATAGCAAAATAATCCATTAACCATAGAAAATTAAGGCTAGGAGGTCTGTAAGAAATTATGCACTAAAATAGCTGTTTGTTTAATGTGTTTATAGCAAGAACAAATCAAAAGAGTTTCTGCAGCCTTTCTAGAAATCTCTGAAGACTTAGTGCGTCTTTTAGTCAGAAAACTTTTCCTAATATCTAAAGTAAATCTTTGAACTAAATTATAATGCCTGTCATTTGTTTTTTCCTGCCCTGCTTAGAATGACTGTCATTTTGCAGATTTTTGCATTGTAAGTCTCTCATGAATCTAGCTTTAATGTTTTCTTTTGTAAATCAAATACATCAAGTTCCTTCAGCTCCTCTTTATCTGTCATGTACTAAAATCTATTGTCTTTATTGTTTCCCTCTTGTAGAGCCTGAAATTTGACATCATCTATTTTGGGGTCTCAGAAGCTGGCTCATACCCACACTTGTCAGGAATACTTGTCTGTGTTTTGCAGTCCCACTTGTGCCTCAAGGATGAGCCTGGGGGCTGGGGTGTTTCACTGCTGTTTGAATTCTACATCTTCTATTATTTTCTTCAATTTTGCCATCTGACCCTTTTCTTGTTAGCTGTTCTTGGTTCATTTCATGACTTACTCCCACACACAATGACTTGAATCTGCCTTTACCAAATTTCATCCTAGAGGTCTTTATTGACTTTGTTTCCAGCTTGTAAAGATCATTTTGGATCACAAAGATCCATGCTTGTATGTCCTCTTGCCTTATTTCCCCTGCACTTCTCCCCTGGCCCTTTTCACTGGAGGATAATTCAGATATTGCTTGAGTGGACTCCTGTGAATTTCCATCTTAATGCCTCTTTCAGTTCAAAATAAGAATATTGGTAATTGCTCCTTGAACATATCTTTTAAATTAATTAAGGATTTAGCTCAAGGGTTTTATTTCGTCCAGGTAATATTTCCCTAGTTTGCCAATGGATATTCCATGCCTAGCAGTATTTAAAGTTTTATAGAAGTGGGGTTGTATTACATCTGCTGCTTCTGCCTTATCAGTTATACCAGTTACCTATAATGGAAGGAAATTTAATTGGTTGCTCCTGACAAATCTGTGTTGCCTATTTCCATTGCTTTATTATCCTGTAGGTGATTATTAATTGATTATTTAATAATTTTTTTTCAGAATCTGTCAAGCAATTGAAGTTGAGTTGGCTGCTAATTATAACTCTCTCTTTTTACTTGCTGGATGGGAGGTGAATCTGAATATTTGTATTCCTTTATGACTTCCATGTTTTTGTTAGTGGTAAGTTTCATTGCACTGAACACAATGTATACATCCCCACTCTTATGCCTTTTTATTGTCTTTGCAAATTTCCATTTGGATTTTAATTCTCCGGAGAATGTCTTCAGCAATCCTGCTTTGGATAGCTATATCTTTTCTCTCTCATCAGTGCTGCTCCAGCTCTCCATTCTCCTGTCCTTTTCTCCCCTGCCTGCCCTCAGGAGATGCAGTGTGTCCTGACAGGGACCTCGTCTATTCTCACACAACGGGTTTTGAGCCATCACTTTGGCTTTTGAACCAAAGTGATGTTTCGTCTTCCTAATCCTTCTACTCTGATCTTGGTCTGGGTGTTTCCCCCTGGCTTGGACACAGACAGACAGTTCTCCCTGCCAAGGCACACCTTGCTGTGGACTCTGCATTGCCTGCCTGACTTTCTGTTTGGGAAGGATCTTTCCTGGGCAGGCACGTCACAGGCACTGTGAGAGTGACCAGCAGTTCTGGCAGCGTGGTGTTTTCTGTGCTTAGCAACTCAAAAATCTCTGTTTCCTCCTCTCCTTGGCTGAGCTGGCTCCTGGGCTGCTCTCAGCTAGACAATGATTTCTTCATGGCTTGTTTTATGCCAGTTCTCAAGTCGTCAGTCTAGAGACTAGTGAATGTTTAAGAGCTGGTCTAGTTAAACCCTCTCATTTGAAACAATAGACAGATACCAGCTCTTGGGAGGTGTCTAATTCATTTACTGTTTATTAAAAGTTGAATCTAATTGAAGGTTTCCCTGCCCATGGCAGGGAGGTTGAAACTAGGTGATCTTCAAGGTCCCTTTCAAAAACAATTCTGAGATTTTATGATTAGAAATTCTACATGAATTACTTTTTGCTCCAAAGGCTCAAAAATCAGTATTTAAAATGTTTCTGCTGAGGGACAGGATTTGGTCAGGTTGGATTTGACACAGAAGCAGGATCCTGAAGTAGTATTTCCTCTATTTCCCTGGAATACTTTCTGTGACCACTTGACATCAACACTTGCTCATGTCTGTGATGAGGTCCCTGCTGAAGAAGTCGTTTGCAGTAAGGCTGAGGCTGCTTCCATCATTCCACAGCACACACCTGCCAATTTATGAAAATTCCATTATTTCTCATCCTTGTGAGGATATCCTGGCTGAGGGCAGGGCACACTTTTGAAATGGTTTAGAGAGATTCCCACTCTGCCTCCATGAGGAATGAGCATTTTGGGTAAGTGCTTCTGGGGGTTGAGCTGGAGGCTGTCTGGAATTGAATCACACAGCACAATATCAGTGCTTTACTTCATCTCACACTCCTTCTTGACAGCTAATGTTTCACTTTCATAGTAAAGGGAAACCAAAAATAAGTTTTCCCACAAACTCTGGACTAACTAAACTTGACATTCCTATTTAGACAATTGTATTCATAGTTGCCTTCTGGGTTTAACATTTCCTTTTTAATATATGGTTGTTATTCAGACAAACTTTGTGATCTAACTGGAGAAAAGGACTGAAATGTTTTGTTGTATAGAGAGCTTTCCAAATGGATTTCTGTCTCATAGTTTCTGTGTTGTCACCTCGGCATGCTCTGGAGGTTTTTTTTCTTCAAGCCTTACTGATAATTTATGAGTATTAATCACATGGTCTCTTACCAGGTCATTTTCATGGAACTACTGAAATTTAAGGGAAAACCATTGCAAAGTGAAGGGTGATTTCCACATGGGTCCCATTCCCACCTGTGGTAGAGACACAGCTATGCCTCAGTTAATGATCATCTCCCTGGATTGCCTGGGAAAAGTGTTTTACAAATGTCCCTTGATCAATTCAGGGCTGTTTCACCTCTTTCATGATAATGTGACTGACCCTCAAAACCAAATTCTAATAGAGCAACAGCTGCATCTTAGCTGCAGAAAAATCTGAAAGATTTTCAGTGTTTCCAAGAAATAAACACTGACCTAGAATTTAATATATTTTTATTAATGTTTCTTACCACTGCTGAAAAATGCAGCAACATAGAAATTGTTGAATGTTTAAAGCACTATAAATTGAAGGCCATTATGCCATTGTGGTCCTTTCAGCTTGGAGTCCTTCAGCAAACATCAGGTCTAGAATGGATATTCTGTGTCTGAGTGCTTCATCTCAGTTATCTTAGAGATACAATTTCAGTGCTTAGTTTGTGCCCAATGGGCAGCAGGATCTTTGAGGGAATACATGGCTCACCTGCCAATTGGGAAAATACTAGTATAGAAAAATAATGATGTGATCGTTTCCCAAAGTATCTCCATTGGGAGAAATTTCCTGCATTTAACACACTGAGCTGTGAGCATTGGCATGGCTTTATCAGAGATACTGTCCTAGCAGTTAAACTGCAGAATGAGAAGTTAACAAATTTTAAATCATGTAAACATACTTTGAGCTGCATAAAATGCTGCCTTTCACAACAAACATGCAGTTTAGATACATTTAATATGTGTGCCAGATCAAAGGAGTTGCCTCATACTACTTCTCACCAGATGTTGGTATCTAAATATGTCTGAGCCTAAATTAGGAGTTATGTGCACACAGTGGTAACACCCTGCATGCAGAGAGACATGTGCAGGCCTGGTCTGAAAATGGGCATTGAATATCCAGAGAGAACTGGACTAGGAAGATACTGGTTTTAGACCAACAGTCAGCTTGATATTCTCTAATTCTGAACAGTTTTAGCTATTGTAAATTATGGTTTGGAGGTCGATTTTCATCAGTACGTTCTGTAAGAGATTTCATTCATCAAGTGTGTGTCCTCACTTCCAGAAATGTTTGCACATTATGGAGCACTGTGGACATAAACTGAAAAAAAAAATTGCAGTGTTGTTAGGCATTGAGCTCTGAAAAGGTTGCACAGCAGGGAACCACGCTTGGGCATTTAGTGAGGAGGACTGACACATCAGGGATGCAGGCAGAATGCAGCACGAGGAGGGGAACCTCTGGGAATGTGTATGGGCTGTGCTGAGAGCAGGTGGCTCCGTTCAGGGCCTCTCACAGAATTCCACTTGGAGCGAGACCTTTGGCTATTGGAAATAGCCAGAAACATCGCAGTGGGTGCTGATCAAGAATTTTTGAAAGCACGGCTTCCAGAAGAAGATTATTCTAATATTTCATAGCACCCCATTTCTAAAAGAACTTGATTGAAGCACTTGATTCCTCCCTGTGAGGGTGGGCAGGCCCTGGCACAGGGTGGAATTCCCAGAGCAGCTGTGGCTGCTCCTGGATCCCTGGCAGTGCCCAAGGCCAGGTTGGACACTGGGGCTGGACAGTGGAAGGTGTCCCTGCACAGGGCAGGGGGCAGAACAAGATGGGTTTTAATGTCCCTTTCCATGCCAAACCTTTCTATAATTCTGTGAGTCTATGATTTTTCATTCGACACCACTTTTTGAATTGAATGCACAATATTATATGTAAAGTTTGAATTTAGAATGTAAATCACAGAATTATTGAATATCCTGAGTTAGAAGGGACCCAGAAGGACCAACAAATTCCAACTCCTGGCCTTGGCTTAGAATATTGAAATATATAAAATTCAAAAACAATAAAACCACAAAAGCAGTTAATTGGTGTCTCCAAGCCTTTTGCAGCAGGAGACTGTAACAATGATGGAGATATTGAAAAGCTACTACTGCAATTGCCACCTGGGTTTGTCCTAACTGACCTCTACTCTGCAGCCTTTTCCTCTGTCTACCCCCTAAGCATGTGAGTGCTCTTAGCTAAAGAAAAAGATAACCAGCACATTGCAAGCAATGCTGTAATAACTTACAATCTAGGCTGTTCATGCAGAAATGAAGTAGATGACATTGTAATCATTGCAGTAGGATGCATACTTTATTACAGTGTGGCTTTAAACCATCCTGAGGAAGGTTATTCATGCTACACTAGCCAGGGATCATTTTTGTTAAACAAGAAAAATAAAACTGCTAAGTGCTACATCATTTAGGTGGCTGCAGAGCTGAAACCTGTCTGAGTGCTCTGCAGTCTCTCCTGAAGAACACCAAATATTTATATGGCTTAAAAATCCACACCCAGCTTAGGGCCAGCAACCCAAAAAATGGCTCTGAGGAGCAACAGGCGCTGGTGGGAAGGAGAGAGGCCAGCAGTTGGTATTCACAAAGGACTTTACTCTGGAAAATAGCATTAGCAGCTTCTTGCTGCTTCCTTTCAGCATCGTGTGTGGATGAGAGTTGTGAAAAACAATGGTACAAGTGAAACTGCCTTCACATAAACCTATCATTCAGAGTTCCCGGCCTTAAAAAAACAAACCTTAGAGGCAGAATCCACAGCTGGGAATTTTTCCTTTTAACAAGAGATTTTCCAAGGAAAAGGGATGGATTTGCTACATGGAAAGAAAAATCATTTTCTTACTCATAGGATGGGAATATATAATCAAGATTACTTATTTGCTATTTTAACCTGATATGATACTTACACAACTTAAGTTTTTTGGAAGATTTATTAATCCTTTCAGTATAGAACTAACAAATAAATCAGAAATTACAATATTTTGTCTTTTTTTTTTTTTGTTTGAAGAAGCCCCAATATGATTTCCAGATTTCCCTGTATGAGGGAATATTATCTTTGTGCACTTTACACAAAATTGCTATCTTGTGGGTTTCTGACATTATAGTAAGTGAAAGGAAATTGAATATTAATATTTATCAAAGCACCTTTATTTATGAAATGTTCATATGAGCAAAATAGGATGATATGCTGATTTTTTTCATACATTAGGTGTTTTATATGAGATATATATTGTCAGATCTGAGCATTTAACTTATGTTCTGTATAAGGCTAATGTGTGTTTTTTTTTCAATTTGCTTAGTCTCCTTTATACTTTGCAACATTCCTCTGATTTCAGGAAGCTTTTGGGGCTTTTTTTTTTTTTTAGTAGGAGACTACCCATAGTTTTGGTGCCATGCAAAATGAGTTATATTTGTAGAGTTTTATTAATACCAATTATGAAATGAGAGTAGAATGCGAAAAGATGTCATGTTTTATTGCCATGTTTTACTTGGACTATAAGAAATCACGTGGCAAGCAAAATCACACAATAATGAAAGGTAGGATAGTGTCAGTAGCAAAAGCACTTGCACGGAGAATGAGCCAAGCTGATAAAACTGCTGGGAAACGGGGTGAAACTGGAAGGATTCACGTTGTGTAAAATTCGTGTGTCGTTTGAAGCCGGGGACCCACAGTGTGGTGTGGGGCTGTGCCACTGGGATGGTTCAGGACTGAATGGCTCACAGTGAATTCCTGATGCCTGCCTTTTGAAGTGCTTGGAATTCTCCAGGGACCGTTTAACTGCTTTCATCCAGGCCTGATTCTTCCAGTTGTGTGGTCACCTGGGAAGGAATCACCCTGCCGTCCTGGCAAGCTGCACTGATTTTGTTAAGGCGCAGAAAACTCGAGTTTAACCAGTGCAGTGATTTTAAGTGAAAGGTTAGAGCCTGCTAGCAGCAGCGTTCCTGCCCTGTGCACGAAACCCAGGCTCCACGGAGCAGGAGGAGCAGGAATATTCCCATGGCAGTGCCAGTGAGCCCAGCAGGGATGGGCACCCCCAGGGCTCTGAGGGAGCTGCCACAGCCACCACCACAGGTTTCTGCTCCTGCTGAAGCCCATCTCTCACTCACACTGCTGGTATCCCAGCTCCTGAAATGAAAGCTGGGTTTGACGTCCCTGTCCAGGTCCCTGATCTCCAGGGAGGTGACCCGTGTGTGGGTGCTGTGCCCATCTGCACATTGACACACGCTGTGTGAATCACTTCCACACTTCCATTTCCTAATGCCTTTCATCTCTATTCTTACCATGGTTTAGAGTCCTTCACTGCTCCAAGATCCTTGAGGCTCCCTTCCAATGCAGAGTATTGTGTGATCGTGAGTGCTGTGTCCAGTTCTGGGTTCCTCACGAGAGCCTGCAGGGGCTGGAGCGTGTCCAGGGCAGGGAACGGAGCCCAGGAGGGGCCGAGGGAGCTGGGAAGGGGCTCAGCCTGGAGAAAAGGAGGCTCGGGGGGAATTTGTGGCTCTGCACAAGTCCCTGACAGGAGGGGACAGCCGGGGGGGTCGGGCTCTGCTGCAGGGAACAGGGACAGGAGCAGAGGGAACGGCCTCGGGCTGGCCAGGGCAGGCTCAGGGTGGGTATTAGGGAAGATTTCTTCATGGAGAGGGTTTTCATACATTAGAATGGGCTGCCCAGGGAAGTGGTGGAGTTGCCATCCCTGGCAGTGTTCCCAAAGCAAGTGGATTCTGAGGACACAGCTCAGTGGTCAGCATGGCAGTGGGGCTGGGCTGATCGTGATGCTCATCTTCTCCAGCATAAGTGATTCAATGGTTCTGCCCGAGTTTGGGCTTCCAGGGCTGGAGGTGGCTTGAGCCCGACTTCTCACGCTACAGTTAAACCCCAGTTGTGCTGGAGAGGCAGCCAGGCTTCCCAAGCACAGGGAGTCCTCAGGTCACAGAGCCAGGGCTCAGCAGAAGGCACTGAAGCACGGTGGTCTCTAAGAGCCCAGCCTTGGACAGGCTTTCCTGGCTGTGGCCAAGCAAATGCTTTAGCTGAGGTGCTTGCCTCTGAGTGACTCTGAGAGGCTTTAGGAGCTTGAAGCACTTCCTTCCTGCTCAGAGCACGGAGTGTGGCTTTCTACTTTCCCTAAAAGTGTGCTTTGTCTCAGCACAGGACCCCTGTGCCTCTCCTCAGCTGCTCAGGGCTGTCTTGTGTGGAGAGACAAGGTGGATGTAGGAGTGCCTGGGAAGCCAGCCTGGATAATGTGCCTCCCCTACCACCCAAAAAACCTGGAGCAGCAGCACTAATGAGTACTGCTGCTCTTGGGCAGAGCCCAGGAGACCCAGGGCTTTGTGGCTCATTGCTGTTTTCAAGTTCTATTTCTAATGGGGAAAACTCACTGAAGTTACTGCATCATTTCTGCTACTCAGAGTAGTAATAATAATGTATTTGTTCTATTTGTATTTAACATGCCTTTGAGTAAGAAAAACTATTTTAGATCTTTATTTATTTATATTTACCTTTTGGGTCAGAAATCAATGACCACATTGTTGACTGTGGATATGCATTATGCAAAGCCACTCTATTTTTCAGTATTGTTTTTTTCTCCTTCCTGACTGTTTCTGTTTGACTCATTGCACCTCCTGGTCTACATCCAAAAGGTGATTTCCTAGCTGGAAGGACTGTGGGGATATTTATCATGGGACAAGGCTTGGGGGAGAAAAGGCTATCAACTTGAATATTTGAATATATTTTTTTAATGTTTTTGCTTTCATTTCTTCACTGCCTTGTTTTCTTTCTTTGCTACTTGTTATATGGGAGCATCTTGATTTAGTTATGTTTTTCCTCTCAATGCTCTTCTCAAAGGCCTTCCTGTTAAATCATTCTGCTTTGTTTTTTCTTCATAAATACCCACTTAGCAGCACTATTGCTACATTCTGCTTTTTCATGAGTAAATTGCTCATAATTCCTTTAGATCACATTTAAGGCACTTAAAAACAACAGTGGAATCATCTGCTCCCTTTCAGATCCCTTTCCTGTTAAGTACTGATTTCCATGGATGAGCTGAACACAGTCATATTGACAGCAGTGGTTTTTAGGATGAGGTACATAAAAACATGTTCTTTACACAAACATACTCTTTATTATCTGTTAATCTGCAGAGGAGTATCTGTGCCCCTGTTTGATTGCTTTTCTTTTAAGAAACTGCTACCTGACTTAAAAATAAAATAGGAATCAAAAGGAAAAACCCTAAAACAGAGCAAACACATATAACAGGAAAGTAAACATGATGGAAACAGTGGAGGATTGTTATTTCTATGCTTTGCAAACTCAGTAAGAAAAAAAAAATTAAAAAAAAAAAAACAACTAAAGCTGTGGCCTAGAATACTAATTTGGATCATTTTTTTCTTGGAATACTTTGTGGCAAACATGTCCCCTCAATCCACAGAGCAGGTTAGAACAACCCCCTAAACAGCAAGGCTAAACAAGAGCAATGCAAATTGAGTTAATATCAGACATGTTCAGCAAGCACAAACATTAACTTAAAAAATGCCTTCTGCAGTCACCAGTGAGGGTTTTCCTCATGGTTTTTGGCAAAGGATGCCACGATAGCTCTGAGCTGGACAGTTGGGCTGGGTAAAGGAAGGATTGAAGTCCTCATGAAATAGAAAAGAAATTCTACTTGTACAAAAGAAAAAAAAAAAGAAAAAAAAATTGCAATGCACGTTTGGGGAAGATCTGGCAGGTTCTAGCTGTGTTGCATTTCAAATGGTTGAGGCAGTGCCAGCAGCGTTCTCCTACCCTGCTGTGTCCTGGCCCTGCTGGGGGTTGTAGGTCTGTGACAAATGCTCCTCTGTGCAGCCTCTGCTGCCGGGGGGACACAGGGAACGCAGCTGGTGCCACCAAACTTCCTGCATGCTGAAAACTACAATTGCAGAGGCACAGGAGGGGTTGGGCTGCCAGGTCTTGTTCCCCTTACATGCTGTGAACAATATGCCAGCAGGTGAAGTAAAGATGATCTTGCATTCTGAGTGAGACCTGGGTGTAACTGCTCCCGAGTAAGGGCACGGCTGCACGGACTCTGGTCACAGCCTTCTGCACAGCACTGAAGTCTGATGCTAGGTCTTCAAACACCTTCTCCCTTCACACATCTGCACTAGGCACTGGCGTCCTACTGAGCACTCTATTTCATTGGAATATCCAGAATCCCTCTGAACTGCTTTATTAATTATGCTGATGTCATTATCAGCTTTTCATCAGTGATGAGAAGTCAGTAGAAACTCGGCCTTTCAGCATGACATGGTGCAAAGAGAAGGGGAGTGCTTACTCTTACTGTCTGTACCTGCATGCTATTGACTGTACCATCCCAGTGTTGTCCCACTCACTTGTGACATCTCTGCCAATAACAAAGCATGGTCACTGGCTTGCCAGCAGGGACCCTCTTTCCACTACGCTTAGTTTTAAAAATGTTGGAATAATTCTAGATCCCTTTCTTAAAATCCCTTTGCCTAAGAGAGAACTTTCCCTCAGTGTTTTCAGGAATATACATCAGAGGAAATTATTATTGTGTAGGTTCTCATATGATCAGAAAAAGCCTCAGAAGGCCATTCATTATTTCTACCCCTTGTGAAAATCCAGATGACCTCTGTCATTTCTGACAGTTGCATGTCCAACTGCTAAAGACCCACTGACAGAAACTAAACTGCTTCAGTGAACTCCTTCGGTACTTCAGCAATTTGAACATTATTCTTGATGTCCAGCCCAGCTCTTCCTTGCTGCAGCTTAATCCTCTTGCTGCTATATTGACCAGAGACATAAGTAACCGCTGTTCTTGCCTGCAGCAGAATGCTGTACTTGAAAATTGTTGTCATGTCCTCCCCTCTCCCTTTCCCTTGGAATTTTCTTCTCTGGCTTGAACAGCTCTGGGTCAGCCTTTCCCCTTTCTCCTTCCCTTTGCTTGAGCAGTTAACACTTTTTTCTGTTCTCTTTGAATCACTTCCTCATTAGTGTTTTCCCATCAGTATTTTTGAAGAAAGATGCTGAAACTGATCTTTATGGAAAGATCTTCATGCATGGTGCAGAAAGATACTGAAAGCAAATCTTTATCTTAAGACCCTGATGGAGTGGAAGAATAACACTGAGTTTTGCCAAGTGCTTTGTTAACATGTCCTACTATACATATAACGTTTGTTTTTGCCCAATTATTCCATTGGTGACTTAAATCCTGTTATGGGTGATCTTCATCCAGGTCCTTTCCTGCACCTTATAATTTTCTCCATCATGCTCTTGAAGAACAAAACTTGTGAGCATCTTGCCATGCTGGAGAGTTGACTTCAAGTGCAAATCTAACTGCCATGGCAGCTAACGTCCAAACACTTACTAAATAAGTACAAATCAATTGACTGCAAAATTGAATAGGTCACACAGCAGAAACACCTTAATCCCTGTATAATTTGCAATCTAATTGAAATTAAGTAAATGAAAACAATGCAGATGAGGTAAGCAGAGTGTAACTACGTGTCTCGACTGTGCTATTAGTAAGTCTGTATCACAGTGCCTGCTTTCTTCTGTTTTTTTTTTTTTTTTTTTCCAAGACAGGTAAATTGCAATTTTCAATTATCTGACCTTTCAGGAAAAAAATAAGCATGGGGAGCTGAATAGGCAGCTCACCATCAAGCTTTTATTTCTTTTTCTTTCAATTCCTATGTGGATGAGGGGTCTATTTAAAAGACTGAAATCAATCATCCTTCCAAATAGATTCCCGTGATTTGAATGCTCAGGTCAGCCCAGTAGAGCAGTGATGATTACAAACTAGCACGGGTGGCTTTTTACCAGACACAAGCAGGGCTCAGATGCTTAAATCCAAAATTAAAACTTCAGGTTAATTTTTCCTTTAATATTTGTCTACTGGTGGCAACCTTCAGCTTTAACATAAAGATTCTTAAGCTTCCCTGCTTTCTCCACATGTCCTGGCCTGAGCAGCTGTAATCCTGAGCCTAACTGGGAGCCTAAAGCTGGGGAAAGCATTGTGAGAGTCCCCAGAAGGTTCTGTTGAGCAGGCAGCCTTTTGGACTGTGACTGTGGGATCATTATCAAACACCTCTCCAGTATAGTTTATGTGCTTCATTTTTAAAGCACCACTCTCACAGCTGTGGAGCTTAACAGTTCTGATATGTCATTTATTTCTGTGCTTAGCTGGGAGGATTTATCTCCTGCACAGTTTGATAGCAGTGGCTTGGCATTCCGGGTGGGCTGGAGAGCCTGCTTTGTGCTCTGGAAAACCTGGGGGAGGCAGACAGGGCCACTCTGAGCAAAATTCCATTTGTCCTTTCCAGGTTGTTGTGACTTCACGGCTCTCCACACCCAACTGGTTTGGCTTAAAACACCTCAGGTCTTATTTAAGGTACATTCATATACAGATAGTGTGTTAATCCAGGGATTTTATGTCTGTTTGTCCAAAGAGTTTGAGTTTTCCCAAGAAGCACACCAAGTATAATCAAATATGGAACATGTTCTGGGACATTAAATCAAACAGGATTTTTCAGCCTGGAAAAGGGATGACTTTAGGGGGTGTAGCAGAGACCTGCTCAGTTGTGAGTCATATGCAGAAAGTGAATTTGGGATGTTTAGTTTCTGTCCTTTCCAGTACAGAGCTTAATGAAACCAGCTGTGTGGGCAGGGAAAGGAGGAGGGGAAAGCCACAGAAAAAAGCCATACAAAACCCCCCCCAAAAACAAAACAAAAAACAAATGAAAAAAAAAACAAAACAAAAAACCACAAAAACAAAACAAAACAAAAAACCATCAAACAAACAAAAACCCCCACAAAAACCAAAAGAACAAAAACAAACAAACAAAAAAACACACACACACACACACAAAACCCCCTCCCAGCAAAAAGGAAAAAAAAAAAATCTCAAACTCAACAAATAAATTCAACAAACCGAAACATAAGCCCCCATCTTCAAAGTCACATAATTAGGGCTCTGCTTGACTCTTCCCAGAATAAATATTTCTTATTTGAACTGCTAAACTCTTCCTAAGACTTGTAATTTTTTTTCCTATTTTCTTGGTGTATTAGTTTATTATTACCCATGTTCTGTTTCTGGCATCATTTTAAGTTCACTTCTGTATTTGTCTCTAAAGCACCCCATACAATTAGTCTTAAACTTGACCTTTTCTTTGTCTAATAACACTTTTCTTTTTAGATTTAAACTGCTTGTGCTGATTTCCTATATTGTTTGTTCTGGACTTTAGGAGCAATGCCTTCCCTTATCCCCACCCTGCCCCTTAGAAACTCTAACAGCCCCCTGTGCTTTCATTTCCAATTCACCCACTGTGATTTATTCTACGAGAGGCTCTCAACCAAAATGCTCTGTCAATAAACAAAATACCAGGGTGGCATCTTGATGGACCAACTAGAGAAACTTAATTCTTAAAAATGTGCTTTTGTTTCCTGTAGACATTGTGTGCAGAAATCATTAAGTGGTGTGCACATGGCTGCAGTCAGATGATGAGGAATGAAAATGCACACCAACATCTGGGCATGGCTTTGGCAACCAGTAGATTTATTAGCTGATTAGAAATAAAAGATGAAGACACAACTGCCTGTTGGTTCACTGAAAGCTGTTCAAATGCTAATATAATAGAACTATTATTTCTGAGACACTTGATTAAATGTAATAATATGCTTCTAGAGCCTCACTTTTCTGTCTGCAGCCTCAGTGGAAAGAAAAATCTGTTGTAATAATATCAATCTTGGTAGATAATACCATCAAACTTTTAACCAATGGAACATCTCACTTAATAATGTGAGGTGATTATGTGCCTTTTAAATATTTATTTTTCTGTTTTCATTGATTTGTACTTAAATTGAGATGTCTTGAAATAAAATCATTATCTTTCTGCTTTCCAGTACTCTATAAGTGTGAAACTGAAGTAATCAGATTGTTATCGTTTACTTGTTTACTTGGTAGTCATAAAACTCTCCTTCTGCAAGGACCACCTTCTTTTACCAACATTAAATTCTTTAGGTCAGCTTTCATTTCTCCCAAGGATTTTATGCTTGTACCATATGTACCATTTTGTCAGTGCAGATTACACTTGTACAAACCTGATTTTATCAGGACTTCTTTGACTGCAAAATAATACTGCACTGTGAGGAGGTGGATATTACAGGATTTCCTGTATTTACATTTGTTGAGTTTATTGCAATTGTTTTGCAGACAAATAGTCATGTGATGATCTAGTATGTCCTCTAATATAATGTCATTCCTTCCTAAGCCTCTGTTTATCTTGGGGGCTGGTGCAAGGGCATGGCTGGGAGTGACATAATTGAATCTTAATGGGAAAACTTTCTGGATGCATGTAGAATATAATAAAATGCATGATCAAATGTGAAAGTGACCTTCATGACACTTTTTTACAGTCTCATCTTACGTCCAACTTGTGTGCCATAGAGACTGTCTCTTTTCATATTTTCTACAGTGGCCCAAATGTAGTGTTTTATTTAAATTCCTGTTAGTTATTAATTTAGAAATTACCTGAGTGAATGGAGAAAATTAACTGCAGAACAAATGAAAAAAAAAGTGACCTGTGGAGTAGCTTTTTTTTGTTGGTTTTAGGACTGATGCAAGACAAATTCAGCAAAATCCAGGTATTTTCTTAGTACAAGGGGAGAGACAGTCATGCTGAAATGACTGAAATGTTTGTAGCAGCACCATAGTGGGTATAATTGGAAAAGCTCTTATCAGAAGTGAGCTGTATGTCTGATACTATTTTAAATCTTATCAGTCTGTTTGTTTCAATAGAGTTTTGAAGCTTGAAAATTTAACTGTAGGTAATTTTTAAAACTGCCTTTAAATTTCTTGCCTTTTAGTCACATTGAAATTTTTGTTGTTCTGGTAATTTAGGTCAAAGTAAATAAAAATTCCCAACTGGCTTTAACTGTGCTATTAATTTTTACATCTATCAATAGTCCAGATGCATAGATCATTATCACTCAGCAACATCAGCAGGAACAGGATCAAAAGGCACGGCAGCATTTAACGAAGAAAATATCCCCACATTGCTCATATAAAAGAGACCTGAGGAGTTCTGCCAGCAATTATAGTCCCAGTGAGGGTCCTGCTGTTGTTACTCTACAGCCAAGACTTTGCTGAGCCTGACCTGTGCACTGCACGGAGCTTTAAAATGCATAAATATGAATATAATGAAATATCTCTCACAGGATTGCCTGTAGATAAGTTGGCTTTTCTTCTGAGATAAGATGTAATAACTGCATGGTGTTTTCATGGGAAGCTATTTGTGTCTGAGGAGATCAGGACAGAATACACTCAAAAACCATTTTCCACAGCCCAGGGCTTGGTAGTTTGTGAGTAAGGATGTGCTTGCTTGTCTTGGCAAGCTCTTTGGCACATTTGAGATGTCCACTCAGAGTGAGCAAAACTGTTTGCACCTTTAAGTGAATTGTTTATTCCCCTGAATTCTGGGCAGGAGATGAGAAAGGGAATGGTAAACTGGTAGGATGGGGTGGGTGATGGTTGTGCCCATTACGTGGATCCTCAAGTTTTATATCTATACTTTAATTCTATAGCAAGTAGGAAGGGCCTTTCTGAATCACTCATGTTCTTACCATCCCTAGGAAGTGTGGCTAACATACCTATTTTTCTATTCTTAAAAACCCCCAACCTTTTCTTCTTTATAGTAATTTGAGGAACTGTTTTTATTTTCTCTCCTGCTTTCATTTTTGCAGTGCACACTGGATTATTCATGTCGGCTCAACAATTGACTCTGAAGTATTTACTGTTGATCTGAGTTTTCTGTGTGGATTGTGTGGAGGAAAGAGTTTAATTTTTAAAGAGATTTATCACTTGCAATGCCATGTTCAGCAGAGAGGCTGCCTTTGTGATTTTGTGTACACCAATATTTTGTAAACACGCTGACTGCTTCTTACCGGGTTTGATGGCTGCCAAAGTAAAGATCCAAATGTCATCGAAACAGCAAGAGAGTTGAACTCCATTGGTGGGTTTCTCTCAGGCTGGGGCAGATGACACCAGAAAGTCTGGCTTACCTGTCCCCAGCAGTGCTGAGACACCCTGCCAGGAACTAAGTCCTTGAGAAGAGAGAGGACAGTGGCTGCTGGGGGAGCAGGAAGAGCTGTTGGAAGCAGGTTTTCATACCTCCTACTCCACTTCAATGCCTTTCTCACAGGCCCAGGTGATGCAGGTCTCTGGTGAAGTGGTCATGGCATGATTAAGCCATACCCTTAATGCATCACACAGGTTACAATTCAAAAAAGCTCTTATGGGAGACATATACAAATTCTGACCAAACACAACATGGAATCCAGTGGCTGGATGTATCACAATACACAATAATTCCTATAATTATTCAAAATTACAGTCAAAACCAAAACCAGGTCCTTTAGAGTATAAATTATCCTGAAGGAATGCATGAGTGATGCCCTACATTTCAGGTCAGGTGAGAGCCAGGAGTGGAGTAGAGAGAATAATTCTCAGTGGATGGTGCAGGAGTTGATGGAGATAATGGGTAAAGAGAAAAAAGATGTTGTGGGGAGTTGATGAAAATACCTCAGTATGGCCCCTGATGCCATCAGCATCACAGATCCAGAGTGGTTTGGGTTGGAAAGGACCTTAAAACCCATCCAAGTGCCACCCCTGCCACGGCAGGGACACCTCCCAGTGTCCCAGTGTCCAACCTGGCCTTGGGCACTGCCAGGGATCCAGGGGCAGCCACAGCTGCTCTGGGAATTCCACCCTGTGCCAGGGCCTGCCCACCCTGCCAGGGAACAATTCCTAATTCCCAATATCCCATCCATTCCTGCCCTCTGGCACTGGGAGCCATTCCCTCTTGCCCTGACACTCCAGACCCTAAGAAGGCCCTCTCCAGCTTTTTCTATGTAAGAATAATATAAAATTAATTATTTCCAGAATAGCATATCTTCAGGCAAGTAATGTGATTTGTTAAATGCATTATGTAGCTTTAAGAATGTGTCTCATCCAAGTGGGAAAACATTCAACATCAAGTTTTAATAGAATTGCAAGAAAAATGTTGATATATCCTATTAGGTGTGAAGCAGGGGAATGAGGAGGCCAGGTGGTCAATGCAGCATCTGGAGTCATAAACCAGACTGGAGGATAAGAGAGCTTGGTTCAGATGAATCATGTTACTGCTTTCAGGTTTTTCATCTCACCTTGTTTCCTAAAACATCCATTTCAAATGGGTTAGAGAAATGTAAAATTGTAAGTCCAAGAAGGTGCCAATCTGAAGGAAGGGATCAATAATTGAAATAAAGATCTGTATAATTTTGATAAGCATTAAGGTTTTAGTAAATAAAATACCAGTTTCCCCCCCTCCTGCTGCTGCAGTTGGGCTGTGTAATTCTTGTGCACTCGTAGCAGTTACAAGAGCTGTACAGTCAATGTGTCCTTGTCTCTAATGTAGGCTTCACCTTTCTCTCAAATAATTGAGGATGTAACAGCTGATATTACCTTTGCTTTATCTGCATTTAACCCTGCTTTTAGTTCTCTTCCTTAGAACACAAAGGGCAGGAGTTTTTGGTTGCCAGCATTAAAAGCTAAAAATACTTCTCCAAAACGCTCCATGATGGCATTTTACTATATCACGTACTATTTACATTTTCCTGTGTGGCTCTAGTGGAGATTTACTGTTTGTGTGTACAGTGCTCTCTCAGAGATTTACTGAGATCTGCTTTGAAAACCAAAGATCTCAGATCTGCTGTAGGATTTTGACTGTTTTAGCCTGGATCACGGGGGCTTCCCTGTGTGTGTTCACTGCTCTTTGTTTCTGCAGTGACACCACCTCCCTTCCCCCTGACATCCAGTCAGGCCACGGCCACTATTTGCTCCTCTCTTCAGATTCATTCCTCCACTGAAGCAATAGATCTGGAGCTGTTCTGTGAGCACAAGGGCAGCAGAGCCCTGCATTTCCATCTCCTACAGGCAGTGGCCTGAGGAGAAGCACAGCCAGTGCAGGCATTTTATCAAGGCCACCAAAAACAGTGTTTTACTGAATTTATTTTGCAAAGGCAGGACTTTTCCAGCTGGATGACAGCTGAGAAACATCAGTAAGAGATAAGGTCTATCTTTTTTTTTTTTCCCACTGTCAGCTGGCAAAGAGAGGATAGAGCTGTAGCTGCCAAAGGTACCAGGTTCATGGTGATGAAAGGAAGAACAGCAGGGCATCCTTAGAGCTTTGTGAGCTCACTCCTGCACTTATTCTTGGTGTCCTTTGGCTTCCCATGAAGTTTCCTCAGAAGTCCTTCTCTGAGGTGAGGCAGGGGCAGTATCTGCAGTGACAAATTCCCAGTGCAGGGGAGCACTGCCAGGGGCAGTCACTTCTGCCCGGACCTGTGACACTGCTCCCATGGTCACGGTGTGGCAGAGCCAGCAGCACCGCGCTGCGGGGTGGCACACGGGCTGTGGGACACAGCATCCTCTCACTGGACTCCAGTGTTTAGAGTCCAGCTGCCTGAAGATTGGCGTTTGGAATTCTCTGTCTGCAGATGTTGGAGTGTTGTATATTCTAGTTCTGCACATCCTTATTCACACAAATGCCCAGCACCTAGAATCTCTGCATACCTTACCTCAGCAGCACACCATGGCCCGGCACACCAGAATTAGCAAGACATCTGTCTATTTTATTTCAATGTAAAGGTTTTAAATTAAACTCAAATATCTGGAGTGAGTTTTAGAGACACTTGGGGTTTTCTCCTAAAATTTTTGGAAGGTAAATCCACCTTCTGTAGCTCTAAATGTGGTGTCAAATATTTAGAGCCAACAAAAAAAGAAACAAGAATGTTGCTCCTTAAGTAGGATTTGTCTCAGGGAATTACTAAGCGCTGATCCAAACCCCCAAACAGGGGGTCACCTGTCTCTTTTATGCTTTCCCACTAGGCAAATGTTAGAGGATAAAATGGGAATCTGACAATAAATCTCTTTTATCTGCTGATAGAAGAATTTGTAGGTAAGTAAAAAGGCACTCCGTAAATAGCATCTTGCATAGATTTGTGTCAGAGAGGATACAATGTGTGTGCATATTAATTTGAATCTGGAAAATGCCTTGACTTTAAATGAAATAAGGAAAATTTGCCTTTTTATATAATATGAACAGTTTTGGTGTGTCCTGGCCATATCAGGTATCATATCAGGAGATAAAAAAAATCTTATATAATGCTCTGAAAGAGCAGAAATATTAATATTGTGATATTTTGTACTTAGCTCTTGAGCACTTTAATATCACTCTGAGATGTTTAAGTTAAATAGCTCTGACTGAGAAAGCTCAAAGGACAAAAAAATATACAGGAGGTCTCTGAAATGGGTGTTCTGTCAGAGACGTTGGCAGGAATGCAAGTCAGAAGGATATTACAGCTCTTTTTTATTTGATGCTTTTTCAAGACAATGTGGTAAGTATGAAGGCTCCTGTTGACTTTTTGTGGTCCATTGTTTCTGGGACTGGGAGGATTAAATCAAAAGATGGAACCTGTATAATAAGAGAGAGGGTAGAAGAGGACAGGGCAACTAGCAGATGAAAAACAAGGGCAAAATTGTTGTAATAATTTCTCTTTCTACTTCTTGGGGTAATGAACTCCATAATTTGTATTTGCCTTTGGTACAATAAGAATAGTTTTTCACATTTCTGTGCCCAGTTTTGGGTGAGCAGAGATGTAAAGGTTATTTCAAGGCACTCATGTTGCCTGTCTTGTTATCTACTTTGCTTGTGCAAATACAGTAGTGGTTCACATATTCCTGCTTCCTTTTTGTCTAAATTTATGTCTTGATCACAGGTCTGTCTGAAGGACAAAATTTCCCTCTTAGATGTGCAGATCGAAGCTCAGCTCTAATAAGCAGCTCTCACTTTGAGAAGATCCCCTGGTGAGATCAATGGGACTGGAGGTGCAGGGCAAGAGGAGTAACCAGGGGTGAGCTTTGCTCTGTTGATTTCAGAGGACATCTCTGTCCTAGGGATGAATTATTTATGTATGTATTTATTTATTTTGAAATCTAAGCCCTACCTTTGCATGCTGCTTCTGGATGTGATGTTAGTGCTCAGTGTAAGGTTATTTCTTTTATCCTTCTCATGTGAAAGAAGTAATGCCTCACAGGAAGGAAGGGGTAGCTTAAATGTAGGAAAAAATGTACAGAATCCCAGAATGGTTTGGATTGGAAGGGACATTGAAGATCATCTTACTCCAGCCCCTGCCATGGCAGGGACACCTCCCACTGTCCCAGTGTCCAACCTGGCCTTGGGCACTGCCAGGGATCCAGGGGCAGCCACAGCTGCTCTGGGAATTCCACCCTGTGCCAGGGCCTGCCCACCCTGCCAGGGAACAATTCCTAATTCCCAGTATCCCATCCATTCCTGCCCTCTGGCACTGGGAGCCATTCCCTGGCTCCTGTCCCTCCAGCCCTTGCCAATTGTCTCTGTCCATCTTTCCTGCAGCTCCTTCAGGCCCTGCAAGGCCACCCTGAGCTCAGCCCAAAGCTTCTCCTGTGCAGGTGAGCAATGCCAGCTCTGCCAGCCTTTCCTCCCAGCACAGCTGCTCCATCCTCTGCTCATCCTGCTGCCTCCTCTGGGCTCTCTCCAGCAGCTCCAGCTCCTTGCTGGGCTGGGCAATAGAATTGTAAATTCTCTCTTAGCCAGATATTGAAGAATTTTGAAATCCTCTCCAGAGATCACAAAGGACCGTGGTTTTGTATTCATTATTAGTGCAAAAAACATCACTGCAAACCCCATTCTCTACAGTAATTTTATATATGTTGGATACTTAATGGTATCTATATGGATGTATTGTTTATGCGGCTTCAGGTGCTATTACCTGCCTATATAATATGCTGTAAATTGGTTAATTAGCTGACAGGCAATAATTATCAAGAAGACTCTCATACTTGCTGCACTAAAGCTGTGCTGGTACAACTTGCTGTACAGTTAGATTAGTGGGAATTCTGTGCTAACAACATGAATGGGACTGAAGAAGGAACACTTTTGAATGGCCCAGACATCATTAATCTTACTAATTAGTAATTGATGTCAAGTATATCTCTAAAAATATTTATTAAAATGTGCTTTTGTGGGAACTGGACGTCTATTTAATACTGGACAAATGCTTCAACTAATTTTCGCTTTGAGTTGTTTTTTCTCTTTATATTATTTTGTTCTTTCAATCTAAATATTTTAACTTTATTTCTCAAGGCTGCATGAGGTCCACAGGAGGAAGTCTATAGCTTTCATCTTGATTTATGGAGCCAATGATAAAAGTTTAGTCTCACAGCTTGTTGCCCATTTCTCTGCTAGATTGCTGCCTACAGCATATGTTCAAAGACAGGTTGCCCATAGTTGAATGTAGCTTTATTTCAGTAAACATAGCCTACAGTGGAAACATATTGAATTTAGGCTAAACTTGCAGAGGGATTGAAAGGAAAACACTGTGTGTGGTGGTGGGTTGTTAGCCTGTTTTAACTTTTATGAGCCTGTGTGGCTGTGCTGGAAGGGCAGAGAGGATGGGATGGGCTTCACCCCTGCTCTGGGTGTCTGCAGCAGCCACGGTTTGGGGCTCAGAGTGTGCAGAAACAAGATATTGTACAGGTCTGGTATGAATGCATCTTCTTGTGAATCAATTTTCTATGTCTCAGGAAGCTGTCTCTAGCAGATATCACAAAGAATTATTTCTGTGCAAGGTTTTCATGCTGGAGAGGAGAAACAATATGAAACTGCAGTTGAGTAAGAGGAGAGTTATTCATCCCCAGGTGAGGAAGAAGACTGCTCCTTCATGCTTCCTCAGAAAGGCAGGAAGCAATATAATGGAGTAATCACTTTGAAATACCCTTCACTGTTATATAGATTCTTAAATACATTTTTATATTAACCCCCCCATTTTTTATATATAGCAATTATGCACACACACATATGTACACATTTTTTAATACGTGGACTATACATGCTGGCATATCAATTAACAGCAAAGGACATTGTTATTTCATTGACCAGTCTTCAACATTAACTAGTTTAATATTAATTTAACAATAAAATCCATTCAGTTAAATGTTAGTGATTGCTTACTGTAGAATTGTATTCTCAGTTTTATCAAAAGATGTGTGCTTATGTTTTCCTTAGAATAAGAATTCACTGCTACTAAAATACAGCATAAACTCACCAAATGAAGACATGCTTCAGCAAACCAATACATCTGCTTTAAGATCACTGAGTCCTGGTATTTGAATTTGTTGTCTGGAATTACTACAGTGAGGCTCTGCCACAGAAGGAAGGTGATTCTTTGTGCAGGCCTGTCCAAGGGCTGGAGCCCACTTCTCTCAAAACTATTGCACTGCAGAAATCCAGAATTACAGAGCTCTTTCTGTGTTAAATATTGCCAACGAAGGGGCAAATTTTGATTTTCTTTGTCCTGTTGCTGAGCTTGGGCTGCACAAAGTCCGTGCAAAGGTGTTTCTGTCAGCGGTGAAAGTGTCTGCCACTGACTTCACAGACAGCAAACAGATTCGCACCTAAAGAGGAGTAATATTCAGCTTAAATGCCGAAGGGCCATTTTTGTTTCTCAAGGTAGCTGAAGCAGAATAAAGTGCAGGATATTCCCAGAAGCACATGGAGTGGTGGAGTGTTGAGATCCTCATCCATAACCTGCCTGTCGCACACCCCTGGTCCAGAGCAGATTGGCTGCTCTGGGAAACTTCAGATTAATGGATCCCTTCTGCTGTCAGACTCGCTGGAGTGGCAGATTAAGATTCTATTTTTGGTGCCTAATTTCTAAATTAGCAGTTTCCATCAGCCCGTGTTTACTGCTGTCACCCAGGAGCACGCTGGGCTGTGCTCGAGCTCGCTGAGTGACATGTAATTAAAGAGAGCTGGGGCTGTGCCCTTGCACTTTGCTAAACGAGATGGTGGCAGCTCTCCTCCCTGGATATACTGATGAGGGGTTGTTGGGGTATACTTTATTTGGTTTGCACACTCTTTAATAGATGAGGTATGGGGAGGTTTTTTTTTCCCATCTGATTGATAATTGCTCAAAATTAATTTTTTTTACCCCCTTAGTTTAATAATTTTTGTTTTCCTGAGTCTTTTGTGCCTTTCAGGTTGCTGTTAAATGAGTAGGCTTGTTTCATATATTATAGTTTAAATATAGTTTTACTTGCTAAAATGCATAAAAAAATAGCTGTCTCATCCCATATGAAAAAATATTTCAGTCCTCATGAAGTTAAAATATGTCTGTGACTGGAGGTTCAAGAACAGTAGTGAAATTCCAGGAAAAGTTCTAGCATCTGCATCAAAGTGGAGCGGGTGATGTAAATTTGCTTCCTGAAGTTATGTCCACTGTAGATAGACACACTCAGCTCTCGAGGGAGTGAACTTGGATTGACTCCCCGTTCTTAAAATTTGCCTCTCTAAAACCTGGCAGATTAATTGCAAACAGCATAAAACTTTTTTCGAAGGTTTTAAAGGATGCTAATAGCTTTGGGAAAAGTCTCATCTCTCCCAGGAAGTAACCATGATAGGGAATTAAAGGTGAAAATGGCCTCCAAAACTTACAAATGATTACATTTTTTCAGTGAGGAGGCAGTTTCTGAGAAGAAACTGTTTCTAGGAAGGAGACTACACTGGATATGGAGGGAGAAGTCCTGACTGGCCAAGATCAGGAGACTTTTATTAATTTTTTATGTAGTAACTTCATGAAAAAAGAGTACTTGACATTCAGCACAGAGCCAGGATTTAGCTTGTCCATGCGTAGTGGTAACTCAATTTCAGGTTTAAGATAAACAAGCATTAAAAAGTATCAGGTGCCAGCACTCAGTGTTTTTGGTGTGTCTTCTGGTTGTGCTAATTAATCCCAGTCAACCCAAACCAGATCAGGTTCCACTTAATATAAGGCTGAATCAGGTTATGGATATATCTTAGAGATACTGAGGTTAGTGACAGTTTAGGAATTCCATATAGTTATATGAATTAAAAAACATTTAAATTTATCTTCCTAGAGGAATCTTAATATCAAGGTACTCATTTGATTTACATTATTCCTATTATACCTCTGCCTGGGCCATGAAGGAGCATTTCTCCTTCTTAAAAGTGTATATAAGGTAGTTAAGCCTTTTAACAACCTTCTATGTGTTCCAATATTAATTACATGTGAGAGTATTATCACAGATGAGACAGAATTATTTTTAACTTCAACATCTTTTACTTTTTATTCTGCTTTTTACACTTACCAGGAAGGGCATTCGCTATGAACAGGTGACTTTATTCAGACTGTAGGTTTTTAAAGAAGGGTCTTCCTGTCTTGTAAAGGATTCAGACTCAGTTCTTTGGATTTCTTTCGAATGTTTGCTGAACTGCTCAGGAATCTTTGATTTCCCATCACTTCACGTTACTGCAATGTGTTTGCCAAAAATATCCTTTGTCAGAGAGGTTGCAAAGCTTTTTTTCTGTTTGCCTCTTGTAGATGTGTGGAATAGAGATGCCTACAGTGAGAAAATGGAATAAAGAAATTGGTGTAAATGTAATTGCTCTCAGTTATCTGGTACAACCACTTGAAAACATTTTTCACCAAGCAGTAGAAGGGCAGTGGTTCATTCTGAATAAAATGGTAAATTTTAGGTTTTGATTAAAACACGAAGAATCTGTACTGTGGAGTTCCTTAAACTCAGCTAGAGCTGATGTTTCAGGCACTCCTGAGAAGGTGAGTTATTTCAGACTGGAGTGACTCCCTGAGCCCTGTGTAGGGAAGTTCTGCCAACATCTGTTTGGCAGTGTCTGTGGGACTCTTTCAATCCCAGCAGTGCATTATTATCTCCAGATATATCTGCAAGCAATATTTTAGTCCTGGAAATGCTGACACATCCAGGTTGTATTTTCTTTTCCTCTGGTACAGACTTCTTACCTGTACCTTCCAGAATTATAGGCACAGAAGAGCACCAGAATAAATCATAGTGCTTCCATTCTACTCTTATAAATTGTTGCCTAAATCGTCAACACCTCTTCACTATTAGTGTTAAGTAAACTGGCTTTTATAAAATATGAGCCACTCAATCATTTATCTTAAGCCCCAATCTATCTTCTTGTTGTTTCTAAAGGCAAGATATAACAGTAAGAGAAAGCAGGAATTGCTTCCCTGAGGAAATTTTACTGTGATCAAAGCAACCTGGCTGTTTAGGAGTGAAAGCAATGCCTGTCTTAATGAAATCTAGAAGAAATTAGATAAATAGGTGAAATGGAGGTTTCCAAACAAATTTTATAGTACATCTGGAGAGGGAATGCAAGCTACTGAGCCTTCAGGTTGAAGGTGGAGGGGACATAGTGCGAGTAAATGAGCTTTTAAAATAAAATACATTTTGTTGAAGAAGGGGGAGGCAGCTGGAGATAACTGGATACTAGATTATGTTAAATTGCTTTTGGGGTGATATGGGTGAAGTGTGATGAGAGGGAAGACTAAATCAAAAGAGAAGTGAGGAGCAGATTTACATAGAGCCTCAAAGGTGGGAGCAGGAAGATTAAACTTCAATTTAAAATCTAACTTTTTCACAGAAAGGGAATTAAAGAAAAAAAAACAAAGTATATTTTATAATAAATAGAAGATTACTATGCAAACAATAGAGCCTGGTTCAAATATCTTTCTCCCATCTTCAGGCCTGGCAGAGGAATGAACATGAAGTGGGCCAGGCTGAAGTTTCTGTTAGTTCCAAATACAATTGAACTTAAAATGACTCCAGTTCTAGTTTAGAAGCCATGGATCTCAAGGGGGTTGCTGTTGATCAGTCTAACAGCCTTTATACTTGTTGTAATATCTCATTTCTGAGAGCCCTGGTTTTTATGTTCTGCTCACAATCTCAGCATTGTACTGTTTGCCAGATTTGGGGCTGGGAAATCTTCTTCCCAAATGAGATTGATGGGTTAATGGACCATTTGTAAGGGTTGTTTAAGCATAATTGCACTCTTTGATTTGTGCAAAACTTGTCAGTAAAAATGTTTCAAAATATAGGGACGACTCTTCTTGTTTATCACCCAGTCTGTGAGGGCAGAAATCAGTGTTTTCATTTTCAGATGTCTAATTATTTTCTTTGCTCCTTCTCTCTAGGAAGCGTTGCTTTAGGAAGTGTGGAGAGCCAGAGAAAGATAAGAAAGATATTTTCTTAATTCCTGTCGATGTAACCATATGCGTGTGTGGGAGAAACACAGCCTTCCTCACAATGCTCCTTGCAAGGAGGTTGGAAACAATATGTCACAAATCAGAACCTCTTGCAGGTAAGCACTGGGGTATTCCAGGCTGTGACATTAATGCAGATGTAGCTGAATAATTGCCAAATTGCTCTGCACATATTCAGCTAAGACCAGGAACAGTCATGGGTTTGCCTATTTTATATAACCTTCAACGTAGACTCTCTACCTACAAACCTAGGTGGGAAACCACTCTGTTTTGAATACACTTCAAGTAGCGCAGTAGATTTTTTGATAGGAAAAAAAAAATCAAGTCTTAAGAAGGCTTAAAAGTCTCCCTTTTTATTTCCCTTTCAGTCTTCTTCAGAGGAAGAGGAGAACAGGTTTTCAGATCTGACACTGCCATCTGTATATCTCTCACTCTTTTTTTGCCTGATGTGATGGCCAGTAGAGCAGGCATGTTGGTGAAATTGTCTTCATCTTTTAAGCCTGAATTGTTTAATCCTCATGTGATGGTACCAAGACAAACACTGTCTGCTTATTTTTTTGTAGATCTCCATCTCTGTCTGTATACATCTGTTGTGTTTTCTTCTCAGACATGCCCAAATTAATATCAGGGAAGCAAATACAGTAAAGTTAGGGTCAAATGCCATTTATGCTCTGTGGTAGCTATGTCACAATATATAGCAAATATATAGCAAAGTATCTTATAAAATGACATCATTTTTCTGCTACATCACGGTCTTGGAATGTTCAGCCTCTGATTATCTACATTTCGGGCCACAATTCATGGAGTATTTCATTAGGAAACAGTTGGAGAGATTCCTAATTTAAATCAATTCCAAGGAAAGCTCTCAGTGGCATTTTCAGCGTCCATGTGCAATTTTGCATTCTGTGAGAGAAAGAGGATTGCTGTTTTACTCAATCCAGCCACTCCTCAGACTTAATCTGGTCCTCACAATTCACTAAGTAAAGCTGGGACTTAGGAAGAGAGAATTCTGTGAAGCACAGGGAGGAAAGCTGCAGTATGGATGTGGGCAGTTAACTGAGATCATTACTGATAAATTAATTTGTGGTATCAATTAGAAATAGCAATATATTCACACCTAGTGAATGTAAATGAAGTATTGCTCTATAACCTTAGGTACTCCCTCCCTGTCACCCAGTGGTTCTGCCAGTGTAGTGTGCTTATTTTATTTTCGTGATAATATTTTGGTTTGGTTGGAGCAGGTTGGTAAACAACTGAGCTGTGATGATTATTTCAGTAGTTTGTTTGGTTTTATTTCCTCTTTGGGATAGGCTGTGTAACTGTGTTTGTACTGCCTGTTCCTCAGGCAAATGTTTTGGAATTGGAGATAATATCTTCTACACAACTTTCAATTATGTTTTTGTATATTTAATTCCTCACATTTCTATTTTTTATTCTCTCTACAGCTTCTTTCCACTCCTTCATGTTTTTTGTTAAAAGAAATTAAATACAATTGCTCTTTGTTATTAAGAGAAAGGATATGCCATTAAAATGAATAATTTAGAATGGATTTCCCTTTTCAGAAACCTTAACACCTTTCTGAGCCCCCGTCCTGTCCCAGATGTGTGCTGTACCTTCATTAAGGTACAATTCAGCTATGTTGAATTCTGCATGGGGATTTATAGTCTTGGAGGTCTCCTCAGTCAGTGTTGTCTGAGGGGAGAGTCAGTTTATTCAAAATGCATTGTTTCTGCTTTTGGCTAATTCTGTGAACAGTGAGAGTTGTTTTCACTCAGACAGGGAACATGACCAAAAAGGAATAAAAGCAGATGCCCACTTTTGTCATCTTTGGTTCTTTGTTGAGATGGACTCAGCCCTGCCACAGCTTGTGCAAGGGCCAGTGAATTTGTCCCCATTTTCTGTTTTATTCAGGGAGCAAATGCAAACCAGCATTTTTCTGGACCAGTTCTTGCTGTTGCCATTTCTCTAAGTGCAGTCTGGAATGTGGTTAAAGGAAAACAGGTTATATTCTATACTTGCTTGTTCTACTTTTAACAATTGTTACTCCAAATTTTAGCACACTCCTTTGTCATCCCACATACGTATGGTAATGATGAGAGGCACTGCTTCCAGTGCTAGTCTGTTCTTTTAACAATCCACATGAGTGACACAGATTAATAAAATGTGACATTTCAGGATCCAGAGTAAAATATGAAATAAAAAATGAGTGTTTGAGGAAAAATTAGTCATATGCAGAGGGACCTATTAAAGTTGCCTCACATATCAAGCCTTTGTTCTGAGCATGTGTGACTGGAAGTGCAAAGCTACGCTGTCAGGATTTGTTTAGCTAATGATTCTAACTTGTTAAAATTTTAACCATGGCTCCTTTTGTTGTGCTTCAAAGGATTCGTAATGCTCTTTATATTAATTTATCTTATATTCTTGAATGTATAACACATTTTAGTTATTATTTGGATATTGATTTGGCTGCTTGGCATGTACTGTTTTTATACAATTTTGATTTTGAATATGGGGTTCAGTGTAAAAAAAGAATCTGCATAAAATTCATAGCTCATATAAAAGTGCTTTTTTTGTTATCCACTAAGACACAAGATACAAATCAAGTGTGAGAAGAGCTTGAAGCTAGACTGTAGGATATGAATGCTAAAACCTATCACAATTCATACTTGTCAAAGAAATGCACATTTAAAATCCTTGGTCATGTATAATAATAGACTGAAACACAAATAGGATGCTTGAACATGAAACTTTAAGAACACTTTTGCTTTCAAGAGGAGAGAGGAACTTGAAAAGAGTCATAGAAGTGCAATGTGGGAAGAAGCTCATACTGAGTTTTCAGCATGGCTCTACCAGGCCTGTTATCTTTATCTGTCTCTGTGTGGTGAGCAATAATAAGAAAGGATTTCACTTTCTGTGTTAAGCTGCTGGGTAACCATCTGGTTACAGAAATGCATAATGTTTTTGGATTATGTTTGGCACAGTCCTCTTCTCCCATCAGTCCCTGCCCACACTACAGACATTTTGCTCCCTGAACTGGTTCCAGAGCCCAGTAGAATGAATGGAGATGATGCTGTGGGTTCCAATAGTTAATTTTCATAATTAAGTTTTCTTACACAAACATTTAAATAGAGAACCTGCTTCTCTCAGTATGCATAGGGATGTGGGCTCTAAATTTCAGGGTCAAGAGAGCTGTTTTTAAATAGATACATCCAAATGCAGTTGTTTGCCTGTGCATACCCCCATGGTCATCAGAATAAAGGCCTCTTGGAACATCTGTGGCTTTGGAAATACTTTGAAAAGATGGGTTCAAACTAAAATCAGGCATCGGGAACAGTTATAAGGTGGGTCTCAGTAAAGCAAAGAACTGAACTTTCTCTTCTCACCTAGGAAGGTCTGGCTGATCAGGAACACCTGCTTTCACAGGGAAAGGCATTTCCCCATCTGTGTCTGAGGGGGCTGGTCTCTTGAAGACATCCAGGAGGAAAGATACAGCCTTACCCTCCTGTTAATGCACACATTAGACTGTGTGAATAACTGCATTTTTATACCACACTGATTTGCTCATGTAGATTCCATTTGTATTAATGGTATAGAAAAATGTGTCTGTATGTGAATCTGTGCAATTCAGTTGGTTTGAAAGGTGTGGGGATCCTAAAGCACACACGTATGCATTCAGTGCGTGCTTTCTAATGCCTTCCTGATGTAATAAAGAAAGAAACTATCAGGAGAATTGCACTCTAAGCAATGCCAAGGACTTTGTAATGTACTTTGAAAATACTATGTACAGCACAGTATGACACTGAATATGTCCCAAGCTAAGTATTATGTGCATCTTTAGAAATCCCACTGTACTACCAGAGCCAAAGATTGATTGGGAGTGCAGACAGTGACCTTTAGGAGCAATCCTTCCATCCTTTATGCAGTGACAAGTTTGTTCCTCTTCCCACGTGAATCTTGGGACTGTGCTCCCCTCCTGCCTCCTCCTAGCAGAGGGTTTGTCATGGCAGTGGCAAAGGAGCAGATGGAGGCAGCAGCCTCTTGGGCAGCACAAGCCCCAGCATCAGAAGCAGCCACATTAGCAGGCTAGATGAAGGATGCTTCCTTGTGGAAAAATACCATGTCAAGTGTTCTGTCTGCATGAAAATGGGTGTAGCTTTCTGTGCAGAACCCAGGGGATTCCAAGCTCTCTGCCCAGACTGGCAAGGCACGCTCAGCTCTGTGGATGGCCTGAGATGCCTGTATGCTACAGCATATTTTTGGATTTCTTTTTGATTAATATCATGCTTCAGTGCACCCATCTGTCTGTGTGTACTGGGTGCAGGTTTCAAAGGAAGATAAGTGATATGCAATCAATTAAAAATGCAGGCAAAATTCAGGACTTCAGCAAATTTCAGTAAATTTTGAAAAGTAAGGTGTTGCCAGATTGAAATGCTCAACAGGTTCATGCAGTTTTCCAAGTAAATGAAATCCATTTCATAAATGCAATTAATACAAACCTGGGAGGCTGAATGAATAATGCTTCCAGCCCTCCTTGTTCAAAGAGACCAGGAAAACTCAAGAGAGAGGCAAAAGGCATTCTAGTGTCATAACAGCCTGGGATGGAGTTGTGAGATAACTGCAGTGATTTCCCAGAGACTACACAAATAATTTCAAAGTAGTTTGGCAGGTATGCAGTTTGCAGAGCAAAAGCTATGTCTGTATTATACCACAGACACATTTTAACCTACCCTGCAAGCTCTGCTTCAAAAGTCAAGTCCCCAGCTCTCCAAAGCTGTGTCTTCAAATCCATTTGGAGCAGTGGATTCATCATCTGTGTCATGCTTGGCAATGCAGCTTATTAGGCTAGAAGTTACTGAGTGAAATCAGAAAGCAAAAAGCCTCTAAGAAACTTAACCCACCCATTTTAGCAGTCACTAAACCAGCTAACAAATAGAGACAATTTAAATCGCTTCACAATGCCAGCTGCTTGCAGAGCACCTGCCATCCTCTTGAGCAGTTAAAAAATAACCTATTTGCAGCCCTAAGGTTGAAGAATGCAATGAATTTAGCAAGCTCAAGCCTCACTGCACTTGTCTTTCATGCTACCAAATGTGTCCTTTTAAGATATTATACTGTTACACAGCTGATTGAATAAAGAATTTAAGAAGATATCTTCTCACAGTATATCTGTTCTTAAGTCTCTTATCATTTCTTAATGTTGGAACACATGCGTGCCAAAATCCATGGGGCAGTTGGGAAATATTTATACAAAATGTCACGGCTGATGCTTTTAAAGCTTTCTTTGAATATCTAAGGAAAACTTGGGTTTCATACTTTGCAAAAAAAAAAAAAAAAGTAGAGTGTTTATCCACAGACAAGTACTCTGTATCACCACAGGCTCTTTCCAGTGGTTAATGACACAAAAAGGATCAGAGGATCAGTAAACTGCAACTTTAGATCAATAGATTGACAATGGCCAGATTTGTCACTATAAATCCATTACATTTAAGCAAATTATAGATTAAATTATTTGCCCCAGGGAACCTGCAGGTGATGTTTTGTAAGAGGCCGAAGGACCTGAGGTTTTATTAAAACAATGTGATGGTGCATTCAGCCAAATTTCAGTGTGTGCTCACAAAGGTGTTGATGGATATTTATACCTGTACACCCAGGTACGGATGTGCAGATGTACCAAGCATTTGTAACGTTTTTGTGCTCTAAATAATTCAGTGTGTTTGGAGGTATTTGAGACAAAAACTGCCTTGGGATATCAGTAGGTCATACATTCACTGAGAATCGGCTTCTCCATTAACGAGCACTGGCATGGAATCAATATAGAGTGAGTTGTGCTGTCAGCCCGTTCATTTCAGCTTCATAAAAATGTGGAAGAAATATCCAAATTTCACAATGGTTTATCCGAAGCAGAAAGAATCTCAGTGACTTATTTTGCATACGAAATTGCTGCAAGGCTGAGAGCAACAGAGCTCAGGGCCTTGGGCAATTTTGAGTGCGCAGGGGTTTGTGTAGAGGAGTCAATAATCATTAAAGTTTTCCTGGTTTCTCATCACAGTATTTTTTTCTGTGTGGATATCGTGGATTTTGGTGGGTTTTTTTTTTTTTTTTTAGAACCAAGGTTAAAGGTAAGAGCCCGTATCTTGCTTGCAAAATTCACTGAAACTCTGTAAATCACTGACGGAGGTAAGAACATGCAGAAGTTGAGGAGCAGAAATTTCTGCTTTAAAGCATTGATGAAGTTAATGCTCAAGGGTAACAAAGAGAAACGAAATTAAATTCTTTAAAATATATGGATCTGACGTTGTAAAATCTCACACAAAATCAGCTTTTATGCACTTCAGAATACACCTGTGCTCCTGTTCAAGTGTGTGAAATGCTCCTGGTCAGATCAAAAGCCTTCAGCATGAGTGTATGTTGGGCTCTTTTCCACTTACAAACTGTCTTCTGCAGCAAACCGACCTTTCTCTGAATAGGTCAACATCTGTCAGGGCCCAGGGACCACTGCCTGACCTATGTTGCAATGATGAATTTCTCGAGTGCTTCGCCGATATCGGTGCAGCCACTCCATTGTATTGTGGTGTGAGAGCAGGACTTTCACTGGGAGCTGCCTTCAAGTATCCTCGCGGCCAGTTAAAAAACTTTAAATTCATTTCTGTCAGTGGTAATGAATTAAACCAGGGCTTGAGATCTAGTCCTTGCACTGTGCCAGGAGCAGTGAATGAGCAGGTCGGAGGAGATGGAATGGTAGATGAGGAAATCTGCTACCACTTATCCTTGGAGGCTGTGATTTGTGTTTGTGCTGGAGAGACTTGTCTGCAGAGACAGAGATTTTGCTCCACTCTGAGATTGCCTATGGATAAACAGAGTCTACCTGGCTTCTTTGTTGCCAGTTTTATCATCTCTGCAAGCACTGACACTGAGATGGATACTCCAGTTTAGAAAGTGGAAAATAAAATTAGTTTTCTTTGAACTAAGAATGGATATTACTGGCAGACTCCATCAGAGATGATCAGGGCAAAGCTTATGTTGCATGTTACTTGACAATTTTTCTCTCATTGAAATTAAAGAAATTTAGGCCACTTTCAAACAAAGCTGTGTCTAATTCTCTAGAAGTGCACTTGTCTGCCTTGGGGGGCCTTCAGAAATGTCTATTTATGATAAACCACTTCAAGCAGAAAGTTTTAAGCCATGCAGAATGTTAGCAACTATAAAGAAAAAGCATGCCTGTTTAATTCAAATCATCTTCCAATTTATGCAAATGAAAGGCTTGCAATTTCTTTTTTTGTTTTTTGCCCAATTTTGTAATTTTCAGTGTTTTGTTACATCAAAACAGGCAAACAAAACTGGTTGTGTTTACTGGGATGCGTGTTGAGCACCAAACTCAGGGCAACGTATACAATCTTGCAAAGCATCTTTGGGGCTGGCTTTGCATGACACTGCCATCAGTAAGTGGATAAATTCAGTCCAGATTCAGCATTGGAGTTCTACATTATTTCACATCCATCTGGGATGTGTTTTTTGTGTTGATTTGAACCTTGATTCCTGATCCGAGCACACTGAGAAGTGGTGGCTGTGTGGGAGTTACAGATTCCACCAGTGCTGGTGCCACTGTGCCCAGAAAGCAAATAATGATTCTGTGTGAATCCCATCACCTATGGATGCTATGCCTCTTCTGTAGTGAGGGAACTGTGTTGGCATATGTGGGGAGGAAGAACCGATTTCTCCTCGGGCTGTGAAACTGCCCAGTGGTCAGATCAAAAGCATGTGGGACGAGTGTGAGTTTAAACCACCCTATATTTAATATTTAATGTTTTTAATGGGGAGGATGTAATGGTTATTATTGGATAATACTGCAGGCTTCAGTGGATTACTGGGGTTCTTTAAAGTACTTGGGGAATTGATTTGTTTTGAGGGTGAAGGTCAGCCTGGGGATGGAGACACCTGAGGCAATGGCCACTGTAGCGATGAACCAGCCCAGTGACACCCTTGCCCTCCTGGAATTTGCTTTGCTTCCATCAAATACTTGTCAATGGATTTTTCTCACAGGTCTGACACTGTCTGTGGCAAATCAGGTACTTCAGTGAAGGTTCTTGATCTGTAATCCCAGAGTCCCTGAGAAACTCATTTAATATCAGTCGGCTCTGACTGCCAGGATCTGTGTGCTTAATGGGCTCTCCATAAAAAAAGAGTAACTATATTGGGATAGTATTGGGCCCTGTTATGTGCTTAATTGGTCACATCCATGGGCTGAAATAGGAAGGCAAGAAAGTACAAAGCTGGAATGCCTGTACCCAGAAGGATCACATTCATTTCAATAAATATCCTCTGTTGGATATTTTCAGACAGAATATTCTTTGTGGTTCCCACATAGGAAGCATAGGCATGAAACTGCACCCTACAGTGTTTTGGTGATTTAAATTTAGAATTCAGCATTGAATCTACATGGGTACAGCTCACTGCTTAAGTGAATTTCCCAGCTACTACAGAATGTACCAATAATGTGCACTAAAATAGAGAACCCTCCCAGGCCTTGTGCAGCACTGGGTGTTTTTGTGCAGTTTACAAGGGAGTTTGTAGAGCTACAGACAGAAAATAGCTGTGAACACAAAAAAACAAAACAAAACAAAACAAAAAAATAACAGAGTAAAAATATAGATGGAATACTGAAGTAAAGAGTATCAATGAAACTAGGTGCGAGAAAGTGGTTTATTGTTTATTTTGCATTGTGTTTGAATGTTGTTGTGCCAGCTTGGAAGATCAGACAAAGGTAGAAACAAAATAATGTCACAGATAAATAGTGAAGAATTATATTCTGTGAATTTTGAGAACAGGTTTAGCACATAATGTGTCTAAAGTTAGGCCAAAAAAAAAATTCAAATGGCATGACATTTCTTGTGAATGACTTCCATTTCTTGGCATCACATATCTAATAGCTTCATAGTGTAGTAGTAGAGAGCTTACACAAGTACAATCCAACAAGTGAAAAGGTTACTAAAGAGACAATAAACTTGAGATAAAAGTCTTTAATCCCACGACCCTTCAGGAGGAAAAAGGGGTCAGATATTACCAGGGCACAGCTGATGTTTCTGGAATGTTCAATGGCCAGTTCTCTTGATTTGGAACAAACTTGTGTGCTTTTGTGTACAGCTGAAGAGCTAGAGTTATGAAAATATTGTAGAGTAAATGAAAGGATGCGGGGGCTTGGATTTTTAGTGCAGGTAAATCTGCCTGCTTTTCTTCTTGTTTTGCCCCATTTTTTTCCCCCTCTCCATATGCTCTTTTTGAAGAGTTTTCTAGGAGTGCAATATTTTGTGTAGGAACGTTCTGTTCATTTTTTTGGTCCTGTTTAAATACAGGTCTCTCCTCCATTTTCATGCATGTTCTACCTGTCAGTACACTGCTTTGGGTTGCTTGACTTTATTCAGATGAGAATGTAAAGATACTCTGCATGAAACAGAAATATTTTCTACCCTCTGCAGTGTCACAAGAATAATTTCTTAATTTTATCTCCAGAGAGCAACCAGGCAGGGAAACATATTGTTATCAGGTTTTAGATGTTTGCAATCTGGAAAGGTGGATATTGTGTTCTGTTGCTGCACTTTGTCAGCACAAGCATGGTATATATTTTAGTGATGTTTACATCAGAAACCCTAATTTACTTACATGCAATTACTACAGCAGTTTGTGAAGGCAGCCAACTGAAATACAGGTTTTGCATTGTTGCTTCAGATATGACTAATTTGTCACTGAAAACCAGAAAGGATTATTTGAAAGCCTCTTTGTTGGTATTTGAACTGTACTTGGCTGGTGTTTTCAATGCACCACTCAATCCAGTTTCCAACTCTATACTGGATTCAAGGAACAATTGAGAGATGATATTTATTAGGGAGAAGATAAATTGGCATAATGCAATATTAAAAAATACAGAATTGTGCCAATGGCTGCCCTTTAGCAATGATAGTGAGTGACAAGGAAGCAATGAGAATACATATATATATATATATATATATATATATATATATATATATATATATATACATATATCTGTGTGTGTGTATGTATGTAATGCCTGATACAGTAACCTCCACCAAAGGAAAAAATTTCCTCACTCATTTGGGTCAAAAAAGGTGACCATAGTTGCAATGAACGTTTCGATTTCTTTGACTTTAGGGAGTGGACTTGAACCTGAATCTGAACCTTTGACCAGCGCAGTTTCTTACTGCCAGTGACAACCACGAGCTGATTTCTGCTTGTTTTCCTCTGATGAGAGCTTCAGAAGGAGGACATATATAAGATGATAACCAAGTGATCAAATTCAGGTTTTACTCCCTACTATAAAATGACCTTTTTAAAAGTGCATCATTTGGCGCTGTAGTATCCATTGATTTCTACTAATGCCTTTTTTATCCTTTAGAGCACCATGAAAACTCTGTGGAATTTAATCCTGCAACTCACACAGGTGTGCTAATAATTCCTGCTTAATAAGGGAAAAATGTCTTTCCTTACTCAGAAATTATTGTGGAACCAACAGAAATGCAGAAGAGGAACAGACTTTATTAATTGTATCAACTCTCTGATTATAATCCAATAAATTTTAGAAGACTGTTTTATAATTAGTATTTCCTAGAGATAAGTTCCAATCAGTGTCTGAAATTAATATTGCAGTTTAAGAAGATGCAAAAATAAGTTCAAGGAAAAGCAAAAAAAGAATCAAAGGCTGAGCAGGGGAAAGATGAGACAGAAAATAGAATGTGTTCACAAGTGCCTCTTTTACAATGGCATTCTAACACTTCACTTATGAAAAGGAACGTCCTCTCTCAAGCTGCCTCCATCCAACAAAAATGAGGGTTGTAGTATCAATCCTGCTAAATGTTCTCCTGTGGTATTTCTGGTACGTTGTTGTTTAAGTAAGCCAGAAAGAAAAGAGTTCTCTTAAAACACTTCTGTGTGGTTGTTTTCAGTGGTTGTACCAGCTTTGTAAAGAAATATATTTGGAGGTTGACTGTCCCAAGGAGCTGTGAAGTGATGAAGTGATTGGTAGCTCCTTTCCCTTCCATCCCATAACTTCCTATGAAATTCCTCTTGTGCATCTCAGTTCAAGTGCTGAACTGTGGAAATTTTCTTGTAAGTTTTTAAAGAAGCCTCTTTTCCAGTGGTTCATCTCCTCTTTGTTTCCAGAGAAAAATCTTCAACATATTCTCACTGCAAAGCAGGCACTGAAAGAATGATCCTCTCTTTCCACTTCAATTATTAAAGTAGGCTGCCTAAGTTCTTCTTCTGTCAAAGTACAGCCCTCACTTTCAGATGCTTATGCAACAGAAGAACACAAGTCTTCACATTCTGAGACTCACACAGCAGTTGTTACTATAAAAGCTCTTGCCTTTTTTTCTTTTCTTCATTTTTCCACAAAATGTTGCCAGCCAGCTGAATTTTTCTTAGAAAGTGGAGGGACTGTGAAATGTCATGATAAACCTCACCAAGTTTCTTGATGCACTTGTCAACAGTTAGAAATCTAGTTGTCATGGGAAAATAATAATAAAAAAAAATGTTTCCTATCCATAGTGACTAATTTTACTGAGGCCATCACTCCATGGAAGTGCTTTTAGTCCTCACTTATTCTGGTTAGATTCTTGTTGTGCCTGAGCTGCTTGAAATACAGAAACATGTTGTGTTTTGGTTTTGAACTGCTGTATGCAGAGTTTCTGTCAGGTATAATTTCAGTGCAGAGCTAACAGTCTACACCTGTGCTTTCTTTTCTCCCTCTCCACATACAGGTGGTTCTGTTAAAACAGGCTGAAAATCAGGACGTGGAAAGCTTGGCATGTGCCTTTTATTTTTAACAAAGATGAGTGATATTAAGCATGGCCTTCCCAGCCACTCATCAGTATTAATGTCATTTGGAGCTGCACTGCTCCCTTCTTTATTTTAGTGTGTTTCCTTCGAGTGAAAAATGCCAGATTGACAGGCTTGAAAGCTGAAATCCTTCTGTTTATCTTGGGGCTGTGATAGTACAGTCAGTGACAGCACAAACATCCACCCTGCCTCATCTATATGCCTTGAGTGTGAGCAAAGGTAGTTCAGTCTCCGTGGCCATTAAATCCTGTTGATTCCATCAATAAGAATGCCAGGTACTGAGGGGTGTCACAGTGACTTTGTGATCCGAGTGACTGCTCCAAACACGCTGGATTGAGACACCAAATTCATCTCACATACACCTCAGCACAAATACCATGGTAATGGTTTTCACTCACAGGGAATCTGCCATGGATTCAGAAGGTGTCTTAGATTTAAACCTCTCTGAAATTCAATCACCTTCCCCTGAGCCAGACAGTCCCTCCACTTAGCTGAGAAACTTGTTCATGTTTTTTAACAGGTTCCTTTTCATGTATGAGGTCTTCCTTGTTTCCAGGAACTTTCTACCAGAAAGAAACAGTTTTAGGATCTGTAAGGCACGTGAATAAGAATACTTAAAAATTGTGAGTGTAAAAAATAGTCTGGTGCTGCTGCAGGTATTTGATGCTGTTGAATGAGCTGCAGGAACCTGTCTTTAATCTCAATTTTGCCCTTGCTCATGTCACCACAGGGGTTGCAAAAGCCTAAAGGGCTCCAAGTGTAGTGGGGTAGCCCCCAGCAAAAACATCTCGCTTCCTGCCTCAGCTTCCCCAAAATAAAAAAAAAAGCTCTGTGAAGACACGATGTTAAAAACTGATTAATTTATATTCTGGTATTTTATCAGACATGCAAAATACTAAATATTATTGCCAATTAATTTAGCTATCCATTAATAGATTAAAAAAGAGAATATCTTTTAGAATTTTGGTTTCGATAAGTCTTACAGGCTAATAAAATATGGTGCAGATAATTTGCTGTCTTCTTTTTAGTTTTAGAATTCCTCCCTAGAAAAATTCTAAATACTCTTAGAAAATTCAAAGGCAAGTAACAGCAAAGTTTGCTTCAAGACAAATCTGTAGAAAACATATGAGCTTCATTACTTATCAGGCAATATTTAACTGAACTAGCATGGTGAACAGATGCTGCTCTCCAAAGGGTGCTTTTGTCTAGAGATCATTTTGAACATGCAGAAAGAGAAAATGGAGAAAGAATTGTAGGAAGTTTAGCTGCAAAAAAGAAACTTATATTTGGTCTAAAACAGAAAATTAATTTTTTTCCACCACCCCAGGAGTTCCCTGTATAGGAGGAGTGTTAGTGTATGCACAGACTTTTCCATGGAAAGGCTTTGTGTGGTCAGTAGAAAGAAAGTTCTTAATCAGCACCAGAGACTGGCTTGTCTGAAGTGGCTGTACAGAAAATATTCTGGAGCTTCATCTCTTTATCAGGCAGCTCTACAGGAGCTCCAAGCAGGCTCTCCATGGGAGCAAGTGACTTGGGGGTCTGGGGAGAATTTAGTATTTGGTTCTGCAGTAGGTGAAAAAGTAGTGCTGATGGTAGTTTGGTGCCAATTCCAAACATCATGGGACATAGAATATCCTGAGTTGGAAGGGAGCCACAGGGATCATCGATCTAACCCCTGTTCCTTGCACAGACATCCCAACAATCCCAGCCTCTGCATCCTTGGCTCCCTCCTTTGGACACTCCCCAGCAGCTTTGGCCCTTTCTTACCTCGTGGCACCCAGAGCTGCCCCAGCCCAGCCCAGCCCAGAGCAGGACAATCCCTTGGGCCTGGTTGCCTCATCTGCCCTCAAATTGCTGTAGGAAACAGAGAATTTTTTCAAAATTTACAAGGCTATAAAACCCAAGTCTATTTTATGTCAGCATCTTGCTCTTTCACGTGGACAGTCTGTTGGATGGAGAGAAGGCAAGATTGCAATTCCCTGCATGCACTTTTCCACCCCAGGAGTACATGAAGGCTGTGGGGTAACTCTTAACCAGGCTCCTGATTTGACTCTGTAGTGGCAGAAATGCAACTTTCAGCTCATAACCTGCAGGTACATCACAGGAGAGTCAATGTCCCTGTCATTCCTCAGATAAGCTCTGCATTTTGCTTGTCATTAGAGATGGTCCCAAACCATTTTGGGTATCTTGAAATTTCCAGCATATATAATCTAGCTCTAAGTCCTATTGACATTCCTGACATTTATATCTTTGCTCACATATTTTATTCTGGTGTATGTCTTTGGCAAGAAGGGAGAAGATATTTTTACACTGAATATGGGTTTAGAAGCATCAAATGTCCCAATCAGCCATGGCCTAGGTAATTTGAAATTTTTTTGCTGTTGACTTTAACGTTGTCTGTTGTTTGGACACGAGAGGAAACCCAACTATGGGAGGAAAATAAAGCTGTACCTCTAATATGAATGCCTCAATATGTTGTACAGGTCCTTTTAGGGCAGTGCCCCTTTGTTTTGGTATATATGATTTTTTCTCTTACAAGGTTGCCCAAATTCCTAAGCATGATCTATATGTAAATTTTGTTTAACATATAAATATATAGAATTTACATTAAGTTTATCATGTCTGTGCCTTAAGGAACACATTTTCATTGTAAAATTAACTTGTAAGATCAGTTGTAAAAAAACATTTTTGACCTATGGCCACTTAAAAACATTATATTAGTAATCAGTAAATGATTAGCACACATTTTCCTCCTTAGATATTTAGGGCAGTCTTGAGTAGGACAGTGGGAACTAATGCACATTATAATGTATAAGTGCTACAGAATAATGGATAGCATCCCATAATAATGTATTTTAATATTATTTATACATGTCTCTCTCATGTGTTACACAGTGGAGCCACTCGCAATAATTTAAGTTAAGAAAAGCACTGTGTTAACCTGTCTTCCATTTGTCCAAAATTGTCATCTTGGTTTACAGTGCTACTGATATTTTCTGCTCCCCTTTTTCAAACATTAATGCTGTTTACTGCTTTGCCTGGAGAGAGCCACAGACATGGACTCATCCCACGGGGACTCTCAGCCAGAGCTGAACGTTCAGTGTTTCACAGGGAGCACGAGGAGCAGCGAGCTCTGATTGCCTCCTGTGCTCCTCTCGCTTGTTTGGTCACAAAATGCATTGCTCCCAGTGCATGAAAAGGGGTAAGACCTCAGAATTCAGAGCTTCCTCAGAGCATTTGTTTATTTGTTGTAGGCTTGGAGCAGTCTGACTACACCAAATTACTTAAACTATGCTCTTGTAGTAAATGATAATTTTAGTTTGCTAAATAACAACACAGAAGCGTTTGGCTTCCTTTTTGAAAAGCAACGGGTAGAGGATTCACAGTGATAATTCATTGAATCAATGTGGCAGGCTTCTAGTAAGGAAAGTTAAATAATTTTGATGGAAATGCAGTGACCGGAAAATAAACAGAATTGAACAGTGGGCATTTGAATGCCTTGCACTTCTCATGGGCACTTTGAACTGACTTCACATGGAATATGGTTAGTCCAGGACCTGTGTTCTACTTCTGTCCTCAGCACAATTCAGGTGAATTCAGTAGCCCTGTGACTAACACTGGGCAGCATCCCAGGCACTGGATCATGCTGATAACGATGCTTCTCTGTCCTCCTTTCAGATCTGGATGTAGTTTGCAATGTATGAAACATAAGGATGCACCCTCAAATGCATTCCACATATTTCTCCAAATGATGGAATCCTAAATTGGTACTTTTAAGGTCAGAATGAGCAGCCAGGAAGCACAGTGGAACTCAGGAGTTGGCACTTGTAGAGCTTTACCTGCACTGAGTAGGATGTTGCCTGGTAATCTGAGGAATAACAAACCCACAGGACATTTTGAGTGGCAATTATTTGTGTTCACAGAGCTGGGAGCTGGCAGAGAACTGTTGTTTGTTTGTTCCCATCCATGTAGACACACCCTAGATTTTCAGCCCTGATCCCCTGATCTGGGAAGAAAGAAAGGAGGGATCCCACTGTTCATGAGCTCCTGTGAAATCCTCTGTTCAGTTTGATTTCCCATGGAGAGCCACCCACCAGCGGGGAAACAGTAGACACAAACACATACAATCACAGTGCTAAAATTCAAAATTGTGTGCATTCTTTTAGTAAATATGTGTATCTGAGTAAACTGAAGAAAAAATATTAGTAATCTGCATTCTTGCAAGACCCATCTGCTGTCTGAAGTTGGGATATTTGAGATTTGCAAAGCATTAGAAGATTTTTAAGATTGGAAGACTTAAGAAAAGCAGATGGCTTCATCCTGTTTAATTAAATTAAATTTGTTTAGTATGAAAAAGGGAGAAAGCTAGCTGTCTCCAGCATAAAAGCTCTTTAAATGCATTAGCTCCTGAGAGGCCTGGAATCTGAACACTGCCACTGTGCTTTTTAGATGAATTAGATATTGTCTTCCTTCATTCCTTATAAATTGTGAGGCAGAATAGCTTCTGAAGTTCCTTTCAATACAGAAGGATGCTCAGGCATCCAGTCTTGAATTGCAAGTACATTACTATGGAACTGTAAGAGTGTAATTCAGAACCATTTCTCATTCATGTTGGCTATTATTGTCCTAGACCATCTAGAAGATCTACTTAGCAATGGGGGGAAAAAAAAAAATCAACTGACATCTATGTGCTTGGAACATCTCCTTCATTTCAGCTTCTTCATGTCACTTTTTATGTAAGATAACTGTAGAACTCACAGATCCTGCCTTTTGGAAATATTTTCTCCTGCTTATTCCCAGATTCGCTAATGCTGCTAAGATTAAAAGAACACATGCAGTCTTGTGTGTGAACCGCAGGCAGGTAATAATAAAGCATATACTTTCATAGATACTATGTTTTAAAGCTCTTTAAGCAATGATGAGTTTCACACCTTCCATGCTAGTCTGTTACAGTGTTTAATTATCCAGAACAATTTAGAACAAAAATCAGTACACTTGGCCTCATTAATGTAAGGCAAAGCAGAGCTTTTTTAAAGCAACCCCTAGACGGGATTTGTAAACATCAACTTCATTTTTATTTGGAACAAAGCACATTAACAGCAGCAGCAGAGAGAGAGCTAAAATTTTACAAGTAGAGAATTAATCACAGCGGGTGATGACAGGCTGGTAAAGTGTCTCATTAGGAAAAGAATAACAAGGAGTTTAATAGAGAGCCAGCGTTTTGTGAGGATAATGGCCTGGGTTTTCAGAAGGTATTGGTGATTTGGGAGCGCCTTCGTTCTGATATCAATTCAAAACACCTCATTTTCTGTAGGAGCTTCAAACCTTTCCCTGCATCTGCTTTAAAGCACTTTGAGGGTGAGAACCCCAAAGCCAACAGACTCTTTTATCCATCCCAGGCAAAATTCTTTCCTAAAGCACCTAGATCCACAATCTTCAGGAGACACCAGCATGGATTATGGGGCAGATTTGCAGCTGATGTGAAATGTCACAGCCCCAGGTCCTGTCTGCAGTAGGAAAAGAACAAACCAGTGTAAGGAAAAGGACAAACCAGTGTAAGGAAAAGGACAAACCAGTGTAAGGAAAGCTCTGTGTCCTGGCAAAGCTGCCCACACCCCCTGCCTCAATCAGGGAACCACAGCACTCAGCACCACACAGGATTTTGGAAATGCTTTATTCCTGGCTTGCAACAGACATAACTAACTCAACATCTCATGTGGAAAAGGGGATCATAAACCCAGCTGGCAGAAGCAGGAGACAGAACCATAAAAGACAAGAACATGCCGTAACTTGAATCAACAGGTTGGAAAATGGAAGACACGAGAAGAAATTGAGATGTTATTTGAGCAGTTTGGAGGATGAGGCAAGAGTTTTACAGTCAGTGTGCTGGGTAGTTTACTCTTGTGAAGTATAACTAATCTGTTCAAACAGATTATCTCCAAAAGTAAGGTTTATTTTATTTGATTTTATTTTATTTCCTTTTTAAGCTTTTGCAATACATTTAAATGCATTGTTTTTGTTTGGGGGTTGCTCTCATGAGTGTCTTTTCCTCAACTACTGAGCATATAATTTATGTAACCCTGTAACACCATATATTGCAGGTAGGCATTTTATGGCATAATTTATTTATATTTTACTGTTGCTGTGTGCAATAATGAGGCTTCTGCCATTTCCAATTTCATTTATTAGAGCAGGCAGGACAATGGGCAAAAAATCCTCATAACCAAGGGCTAAAAACACAGTAAAGATTTTAGCAATGCCTCATGTTGAGGCCTTTAGCTGGTGTAATATGTACCTGCAGGTTAGTGGACTTTGTAAATGACATAGGAAGAAGAATGCACCAAAAAACAATAATTCATGAAAAAAAAAATATAAAAGAAGTGAAAATTTCTCTGTTGGTGCATGAAGACAAAACAACGTTTTTCCCTTCTGATGCTTCCTCTCCTCACTACTGACATCACAGGGAGAATTTTAATGCCCACCCTAAATCTACTGAAGTCACATTGACAAGATTTTTTAGCTGTATAGCCAAATTATTTCTAGATGTTCAGTACACAATAAATCTATTTAGGGTGCTTTGTTCTGATGAACTCATTTAAATGTATTATATTAAAAAATTACATTTCCAGAGGCTTCTCTAGACATTTCTTAATCGGTTGTCATGGTGATATCACTGATTACAGTTTTTAATGTCCCATTTGAAGATTATGCACTACTTAATGATCCAAAAGGTAGGTCTAATTTCTTTAGAGAAAAAAACCCAACTCTTTTCATGGAATGAATTACGCAGGCTACTCATAGTACAAAATAATAATGTATAATAATACAAAATTTTGTATAGTAATACAAAATGCAAATGGCTCAATGTAAAGTAAGATTTGGTCAAGATTATAGGCCAAGAAGGTGTCCTACACCAAGAAGTTTTTTAACAAACATAGCAGAAGAATAAGAAATGTTGTAATAACTAAAAATGTGGCTATAGATGAGAGTAAAGAACACCTAAAATATTCTTGTGCAGTCTTCAACTCTCTTTGCAATCACAAAACAGGTAATGACCTAGAGAGTATGAGAAATTATTTTGTATTTTAAAGAAGTTTATTGTGACATTCTCAGTTGCTGGGAGCACTGTCCCTCTGGGTTAGGTGGCTTTGCAATCTGCTGCAGAATTCTAGCTGGGAATTCAGTTTCAGCTTCACCTGAGCAAGTTCCACATTTGGATGGAGGGGAAAAAGCCCCAAAAATTCTTTACCTTTCTGTTTCAGACAACTTTTCTCATCCTTAAAGTTTTAAATGTCATTCTGGTTGCTCTAGAAATGTAAACATAAGCTGCTTTCATAAGCAGCTATTTAAATTTCCAGAGGTCTTTCTGTAGAGTTTTTTTTTAACCTCTATTTTTTTAGGTGTCCTAGCCTGTAACACTTCTCCCATCCATGCTCCTCCTGTCCTTTCAGTGTGGAACATGACAAATAAACTGCTTTGTCACCTCAGAACAATTGAACTGGGTTCCAATCAGTTCATCTTAAATCTGCTGATCCCTTCCCAACCCAAAGAACCTGCCTGAGGTTAGTCCAGAAGAGGATAGTCCAAAGCAAGAGCTGGTTCTGTCAGCCCGTCCTCTAACTCTTTTTACAGTTCTGAAACTTTAATCCTTAGGCTGACTTGTAGCACACTGAAATCAAGGAATTAGAAGAGCGAATTGTTTGTTTACTAGCAAAAGAATTGTAAAATCCATGGAGGAAATAGGGGAGGGAGAGACTAGAGAGTAACAAGGGAACAAATTAAGTTACAGGGGAAAAAATAAGCCACCATTCACATTATGGGATCATTCATCTTTGTCTAAGGCCTGGGTTTGCAGAAATATTTACACACATAAATCTTATTCCTGCTGAAGAGAGTTGGGTATCTAATGCCTTGAATTTTGGTGAATAAAATACTGCTTTACCTTCTTAAAAAAAAAGCAAAAAACACATTTTTTTGTGATATCCATTGGGAAAAGTATTTTGATCAAGATTTCAAGTTCTTAAGTTTTTGGTAGATAGCAGATTTCTGTAACTATTAAAACTTCTGAAAGGGACAAGGGTCAGAACACAAGGAATAATAAAGATTTGCCTTGTGGCAGATTCTGAAGGCAACAAACAAAAGGAAAACTCTGTAATTTGAGCATAAGGAAAGCTGAAGATTTTCATAGCCATGAAGAAAGTTCTGTAGGTCAAGGACTTCATTCACAGTGCAAAGAAAACAGCTTTGGTTTTGTTTGGAAAATAACTGTCTTCTGTTTTGTTTTTTTTTTTTTTCTAGACAGTAGCAGTCTCAGAAAATATAGAAAGAGTGAAAGAAATCTTTCAAAAGAAATGTGCTTTGTTCATTGACAGAGGGGAAGATTTTGAGGGAAAAAATAGTGTGAAAAAGGGGTGGTTTTGTTTGTTTGTTTGTTTGTTTTGTTTTCTTTTCTTTTTTCTTTTTTTTTAAAGCAAACCAAAAAACAAACCCCAAATAACTTCCAAAGAACTTTATTTGGTGGGGAGGGAGGAGAGGTGGTGTTTCTTGATATTTGAACTATCTGATCCCTGTGGTCTTGCTTACAAAACATTGTCAAATACCACAGTACTGATTCCAAGTTTAGTTGTTTTACTGACATTTGCTGCTAAGGCTTAATTTTACTTTGCTCAGGTCTAATTTTACCTCATCAGAGCTCCATTACTTTAATGTCTGGCAGCAAGTATAACCTGTATTAATGGAAACAACCAAATCTCCACAGAGAGAACTGTTCTGAGAACCTCTGGAAGGTTTATTCATCCACAATAGGTGCAAGCACTTTGTAACAGCAAAAGATGGTACCACAAATGTCTTTAAAGATCCATTAGGAGAGAGTCAGCGCAGGAAAACTCATAAAGGTTGCATGATCTGAAGGTGATTGTTCACATGCTAAAGCAGCCACAACCTTCTGGTGCTTCACTGTGCCATAAAATACCACGTTCATGTTTGGTACATAAAGAAGTTTGGACTGTGGAAAGAAAATGTTTTTATTCAGCATGAAAGTTAAAGATAAATCCCTTCAGAGCTGAACCTAATTGTCCTTTGAGGTATTTCTTAAGGTCGAAGCTGTACTTGATGGTAATTATAGTTCCCTTCTCATGAAATCTTTGCCATTGTACTAAAAGCAACTCCAAAACCTCCTGAGCTTTTACTGGCTTTGTTGCAGAGAGAAATAATATTTCCTCTTTCTTTTCAGTAAATAATGCTAATTTAAAAGGTCATTGTGTTTTAGTTTTCCTGTGGTGGTTATAACTGCAATTAAACCAATATCAGTCAAAATAAATTTTTCAGAAAAGTCTAAAAGGAAACATTGAGAAGTAGTACAGAAAACACATGGCCATTTTGATCAGGAGACCAACCTATTTAATCTCAGTTAAGAAATGAGCCACCGCTTTTTTTGTTTTACAAAAGGCAAATATCCTTTTTTGACATTCACCTCCCTCATAAAGTATTTCCTTCATTCCTTAACATTTAGAAAAAGTTCCACATACTTTTGTGTGCTCCTGCAAAAACATGGCATGTTTTCTATAGTGCAGGATCTGCTTGAGCTATGGCCCTTTTGGAAAAGAAAATAGATACAATGCCATAAAACAATCCTCACTCTCCAGCCTCCCCAGTGCTCAGTATCTAGAGAGCAAACAAGAGCAGAAAAAGCAGCCAAAGCCCAGGTGCCCCATTCTGTGTTTCTCTTGGCCACTACTCAGTGACCAAGGGACTTTCAAATTGCCTAGGCCACAGCTGACTGGGACATTTGTTACCTCTAAAGTATATTCAGTGTAAAAATGTCTTCTCCCTTCTTGCCAAAGGTACGCACCAGAATAAAACTTGTTAGCAAAGATATAACTCTGACAAGTTAGCTCCTTTTGTTTGAAGAGCTCAGCTCTGCTGCTTTGCTTCCAGCCTCGAGTTTGCATAATTCCCACGCTGTCCCTGTCTCTGCTCCCCTCTCAGCCCAGCTCTCCAGGCTGCTCTGTGCTGCTGTGGCTGTGCAGCTCCTGCTGATGGAGTGATGCTCCATGTTGTCACACTCAGCAGCCTGGGCTGGAGATCCCTCCTGCCTTCCCTCCTTCCATGGCCCGTGGCACCCCACCGTGGTCCCCCAGGTTCCTCAGCATCACTGCTTCTCCTGTTGGGTCCGTGTCCTTCTGATCATCCCATGGAAGCTCAAAGGCATTTCTGCTCCAGTTACTTTTGGGAGGAGGATGTTTTGGGCTGAGCACATTTCTGTATATTTATACTTTGACATTGTTAAAGAAAGGAATATGTGTAAGGTTCGTCAATAATTAAGTTTTAAGTCATCTCATTCCATTGGCCTTATTTGACATAATGCTTTCTCTTATTTTAGGTTTTATTTGTATTTCTGATCTGAATGTTCCAACTGGTCTCTCTGGGAATTGCTCACCAATGCTTTCTTTTCTTGGCCAAACTTAAACATTTCCTCTGAGGAAAGGTTCAGTTTCTGTATCTGTATAATCCTACCTTGGGAAGTTCATAAAAATCTCTGTTTAGCTTCACTTCTTTCAATTGCTGGGATTTTTTTTTTTTTTTTTTTTGAAGGAAGTCAAGTCCTATAAGAATAAGAGAAATGTTTCATGGTGGGAAACAATAAAATGTTATTAAAGTGCACAAAAGCACTATAATTTAAATGCTTTCTCTGTTCATGACAACAGCCTGCATGTTATATATTTATTACCATTTATATGTCCTAACTGCAGTCTCTCATTTGTTCACAGTAATGAACATTTATGCTCAGACAATAGCTTGTTTAGTCCAAATACAGGTCATGATACTTATTTGAAATACTCATTGGTTTCTGGCATTATATGCTGACCTTTTCTTTCTCAGATTAAATAATTTCAGACTAATTTATGCAAATTTTTCTTCCTCTTTTTAAAAAATTCCTTCAGTCAGTGGAGGGACATTTTATTCAGGATTGTAGACACACTGGTGTACATTAATACCAACAGTGAAGTGATAAGCTCTTCAAGGTGGCATAAAATATGCAAAACCAAGTACACTTTTTTGTAATTCAGTTCCAGAAAATATCAGTCTTATTTAGCTACAGTTCAACAGCAAAATGCACAGTACAAAGGTAATATTCCATCTAAACTGGATACTTTTTCTATACTGGCATTTAATTTGATTAATGTTTACATTAAGAGCAATTTATTGGTCACTTGTTCAGTTGAAGCTTTCCAAAGAGACATTATATATGTTAATGTGTTGCTACTTACATCTCCATAAAACATACACAGATGACAAATTAGAAAATATAGGACCAATTAGCACTGATCAGCAGATGTGTATACTGATGTGGTATATTGAGAAAATCTGATTTTCAGCTCCATTTAATCAGAATCAACATGCTGACCATCATTTTGAAGAATGCCTGAGTAAACTATAAAACACATCAGCAGAGGCCTTATTTATGTATTCAGCTTTGTTTTTTCTAAAATATACGATCATGTGGTTTAAGGTTTATTCTGCACTGGATTTGAAAATTAAATAGGAATCATAGAATAGCATGGGTTGGAAGGGACTTAAGGTCCATCCCACCCCTGCCATGGCAGGGACACCTCCCACTGTCCCAGGCTGTCCCCAGTGTCCAACCTGGCCTTGGGCACTGCCAGGGATCCAGGGGCAGCCACAGCTGCTCTGGGAATTCCACCCTGTGCCAGGGCCTGCCCACCCTGCCAAGGAGGAAATTCTTCATAATATCTGACCTAAATCAATTAGCTACTGTGTAAGTAAAGATATAGTGGTAAAACAATCCAAGGATGATATTCACACAGCCCCAAAAATATGGAAACTCAAATCTCTCCCTTTTTATGCTTTGTTCTTAGATATTTTTATTGTGATGAGGAGATATGATAAGAAAGAAATCACAGCAGTGCTACAATAAAGAAGGAAAGACTTTAAGGCAATGAATACATTTAGAGATCATTATCTATCTAGTACAAAACAGCTTCCACTTCTGCTAAAGGAAATGCATTACACAAACCCCCACTTTATTCCAGCTTTGCACAGGTGCACCACATGCCAGTGGGCAGCCACACTCAGGCTGATGAGAACGGTTGGGACAGAAGCCCCAGAACTGAGAGGTCTTCCTCACAGTCCATTATCAGAAATGAACCTGTCATTCCTGTTTACTCCTAGGCAGTGCTGGGAAATGAATAGCATTAAACATTCAGCAACATTATTCCTTTTCTATGTCTGCCTAAATTTTTAACTGTTGCAGTGTCCAAAATAATTTGTATAAGTTTTAAAGCTGGGGAGTATATTGTCATATTATGTCTTTGCTAGTCAGGCCAATAAATTTAATTTCAGAGTACTGCTCTCAAAGTCTGAATTGTACTGTTTATGAACCAATTTGAAATTAAATTTTAAGTTGGTGCCAGCTTCCTTCACATTACAAGAGGCAAAGTTTTAGCCTAGTAGGAGGTACCCCAGGAAATCCTGCTTGTTGTGTGAGATGCAGCTTTGCCACCATGGAAATGCTCGCAGGTATGAGTGTCTGCTTCCCCTGTCACCACTGGGCACGTGAGATACAGCTGTGTAATACACATACACACATCTTTAATACAAAACATAGATCTCATTTTAAGTTGCTGTTCTTATGGATTGCAATTTCCAGTATGCCTGTACAGTGGGTCCTATTCCTGGTGTTTTTTGGTCTCTTGGACCTACCCTCTGCCCAGCCTTCAACCTCCTCATTTCCACTAGTTTTTCCTCTTCTCCAGCCTTTAAAACCTTTCAGACATTTGAGCAATATGTCATATTTTCTCACCTGTTGTGGGCAAGGTGCAGGTCATCCCTGCAGCCTGTTCACTTGCCAAAATTGCCTTGTGGGGGAGGCTCTGCCAGAGTGTAACAGTAATGAAAGGAAATTCAGGGACTTGAAGAGCTCTTCTCTGCCTAGTCATATCTCTAAGCAGTTCACATTTTATTAACCTCCACTGATGTGATGTAGTATTCCAGTGCATTATGGCTGGCACACAATGAGGGTGGAGCCTCACGAGAGGTTTTGCTGTTAGAGACAGGGCTGAGGTAAGAAAGGAGGGACCTGACTTTCTTCTCTGCTCAGGGGGGCAAACCAAGGCAAACTGCTGAGTGGGTTTAACAACTTGGCTACCAAAATCTCCTTCTAAACATTCCTGGCTGTCACACCCTCACTCTGATGAGTACTTCACCTTCAGAAGAGCTTTTGGCTTCCAAATGACAACTTTTCTTGAAAACAAACAAGAAACATACAGAGGATGTAAAAACATGCTTTATTGGACTGAAGATTTTAGGACTAAAATGGTTTTGATTTTCCTGCTTGTGGTGAGAACACTGATTTAGGGTGCAGGTTACTATTTCTGTATAGGATGGAATTTCTCCCAGTCTAATCTTCTTGGGGACAAAATGTCTATAGGTACTTCAGTAATTCAGCTTAAATTCTGGATTTGATCCCCAGTGTGGGAATTCTGCTCTAACCACAGATATTTCTCTGGAAACCAGTTCTAGTGATAGTATCATCAGCTGATTTTTGGCTGCTGAGTTCATCACTTTTCAGAAGTGTAATCGTCATTCAGGAAGAATATGCAGCATGGATATTAGATTAATCACATATTTGTTGCAAGAAAAAAAAAGGGAATTTATGCCCTATATTCTAATGAATTAATTATGAAAATTTCTGCACTTGTTCACAGAAGAGAAAATTTTCCATATTGTGGAATGGAAAATCATCCATTCAACCATATTGTGGATAAAACATTCTCTTCCCCTTTTGTACTTGGCCATCAACAAAACTAAAAGTTTTTATATATGTGCATTTTTGCAGCTCAGAGAGTAAAAGGAGGGGCACTTTGTGGGTATTTTTTCAGGAAGAAGAAAATCATCCATTATCCTAACTGAAAGAATGAATAGTTTTCCTAGATTATGCAACATAGCTTTTGAGAGTAAAGAGATTGAATTTTCAGTCATGTCAGCACAATAATAATTTAGCAGGCTTCCAAATTTATTGTCTTGTTGATTCTCATATGAATATGGAGCATCTACCTGCACTGAACACAGAGCAGCTGTCTCAGATCATTGAAAATTTGTTGGTTTCTTCAGCTGAAGAGTTTAAATGTGTTTTCCTCTAGTTATAACTCAAATGAAAAGAAATGTTTCATGTTATGTCATCGTGTAACTGTGCAGGAATAGAAGCAAATACCAGGTAGAAGTACAAAGGGGTGCCTGTGATAGATAAATGAATACCCTGTGCTGGTGCTAACATTTAAATACAGGAATCTGCGACTGAAGAATATGAAAGCTGGCAATGAACACTTCTTTCTCTCAGTCATGTGCATTGCAGTGTTTTGGGCCTTTAAAGTGGCTTTTATTTCAGTTTTCAAAAACGGTCATCATTCAAGCACTTGTGAATTTCTGTGTCTCCTTTTTCTTTAAAATCACTGGAGATTGAATGTACATAAACAACCAGGCAGCCTTTTCCAGTCCCTTTTTGTGCATCCTGTTGGGATAGGTCATGGTTTGGAAGATGCAGAAATTGATGTAGAATTAGAAGATTGGCAGGAAATAATGTTTTATGTTTATGTTTCTTTATATGCACATGTACACCTCTAGGTGTGCAAATGTACACTTTTATCTCCTGCTCTGGCAGTCCTCTGAGTCCTTTGTCTGTTTTTCTTCCAAAACAAGAAACCTGTTTGCACTCCTCTTACCTCAGATCAATTTGGAAGTAGTAGGAAATTTAAAAAGAGCCAGTAAATCTTAGGGAAGTAAGTGAAAAGTTGTATGTTTGGAACAAAGAGAAAGAACATCAATTGTATACAGCAGAGACAGTTTATCATTTTCATTCTTCTGTCAGTTTTGAAAAAAACAAGTGTTATCTAAGGGTTAAAAATAGAAGAATGCTAATGTTGTACAGAAATGCTTGTTCTAGATCTCAAATTCCAATGATTGCTATAGTACATTGATAACTTAATTTAGTGCAATTTTTATAAGCCACCTGAGCTGCCTGCTGCACCTCGGATGGCTTCAATACTTGCTCTAATCCATGTGTGAGTTAGCATTCCGTGAGGAATAGGGAGTCTTCCAATTTATTAACTGAAGTATCTTACATCTTTCTATGCTAGAAAAAATTTTATATTGACATATCCAGAGTTTTTATTGAAGTTATATTAGTGCTATCTATCAGGGATATGCTAGAAAATCTATAACTTCCACCAAAATGTTGCCCATGTGAGCAATTCAGTTTATGAAGTACAATCTTCCCAGGCTGGCTTAGTGCCTCCTGGTTCATTTTTCAAGCTATGTGATGTTTAATGAATTTGTCAAAATAAAAACTAATACACAGTTTCACGTCTATCATCAAATTATGCTTTGCAATATACGGCTAAGGGTATGAAACAAGACACCTATATGAAGGTCTGCAAATGGAAAACATCTCAGGTCTGCGCTGTTCTATTTCTTGTTTTGACACTTCTTTGCAGGCTCAGAGATGTTTTACTTTGGTTGCAATTGCACTGGGAGTTTGTCCAGATGAAGTAACGACACAGTTTCATTATGTGCAGCATGTAGATATTTGTCTGCAGTGCACCATCAAGCCAGTCAATATATTTGAAAAAAAGAAAAAAGAAAAAAGAAAGGTTGAGAGGTCTTTATGACCTTGTTTAAAGCAATCCCTGATTCCATTTTCTAAACTACTAAACAGATTTTCAGACTCATTTGTTTTCTTCTACATATTAAGTCTGAACCTTGTGGCAACTAACAGAGTTACATTTGACATGATGTCTGACCTGTTTCTACAACTGCATCACTTTCCCAGAGCCTCCAGTTTCTTTGAACAAAGCTTAGAACAGTAAACTTTTAGGAATACTAATATGAAAAATGATTTCTCTGTGCCCTGCTCTACAGACATGAGTAATACATGCTGTACTGGCTACCAATTTTCATAATCACTGGCAGTTGTCAATCATCATAAATCAGTCAGAGCCTCTGAGGGATCTCACAGGTCACTGCAGAGAGCTCCACGTGTCTCAGCTTTGATGGAGTGAAGTAATGACACAGTGGTGAGAGGAGAGGAGAGGAGAGACCTGTAACTTCTGCAGTATGAGTGAGGAGCAGCTGAAGGAGCTGGGGTTATTTAGCCTGGAGAAAAAGGAGGCTCAGGAGGGACCTTTTTGTTCTCTACAACTCTCTGAAAGGAAGGTGGAGTAAGGTGGGAGTCAACCTCTTCTCCCAGGCAGCTAGACACAGGAAAAAAGGAAAATGCCCTCAAGCTGTGCCAGGGGAAATTCAGCTTGGATATTAGGAAAATGTTCTCCATTGAAGGAGTGGTTAAGCATTGGAATAGGCTGCCCAGGAAAGTGGTGTAGTCATCATCCCCAGAGGTGTCTAAGAAATGACTGGACTTGGCACTTTATGACGGTGTTTTGTGAAAGGTGGGGTTCGTTGGTCTTGGAAGTCTTTTCCAACCTTAATTATCTGGTGATTCTGTGATTCCCATGCCATCAGATGCCGTGTGTGCACCCCTAAACCTGAGGGACCAGGGCTGCAGTGCTCTGCTCTCACTGCAGCTGAGCCTGGGCTGACACTCTCAGCCTTCCTACACACAAATGTTCAGGCATATTAAGCTAATAAAGCATATTAAAAGCCCACTGGTGGGGCAGTGCTGATTACAGAGAGTAAAGAAGTCAAACCTTACAGCAGAGATTTACTGTGGAAAAAACAGAGCAAAGAGAGGACATATTCCTGTATTTCATCAGGAGAAAACTCCCTCTTAGGTGTATCCTTTTTAACCCTGTAGTGCCGCAGCTGCTGAGCTGAAGGGACATGGCTTGAATTTACTGCAGAGATGATGTTTAATATCCATTGATGAAAATTTTGCTATGAATACCAGCACATTAATAGAACAATATTTAAATGCATTGCAGCCTTTAAAAACTTGTGCATGATACTGGGTGTGCAATAAGGCACCAGAGGGTAGGCAGAAGCTTAGGAACAGGTGTGATCATGTTGGATCAGGAATGTGAGTCAGGAGCTGTCTGATAGAGAAAATCTGTAGCAAGTAATCCTTTTGCTTTGTAATCCAGCATGCACTGGTCAGGATAGTGCCAGTCCAGGGCTAGTCCCAGGACAGTCACACCACTCCAGCCCTGTGCAGGCAGACTCTGGCAGCTTTCCTGCTGTTTTAGTGCTTTCCCCTTCTTGTTCAGGAGGTGATTCCTCTGGGACAGTCTGCAGAGCTAATGCCACCGTTACTGAATCAAGATATTGGTTCTTGCAAAGAAACGCAGAGGGCTTCTGAAATAAAACATTATTATAGGGCTTTTCTGTGAGTCGCTGGTTTATTTGTTTTTGGTTTTGTTTTTGTGGGTTCTTGTGGTTTGTTTATTTTTTTTTTCCAGTCAAGGCTGAAGTCCCTGTCAGAAAGAAAATTAAGAATCTGGTAAAGGCAGAGAGCTCCAAGTGAAACAATGACCATAGGCAGGTGTAACTCTGGGAAGCCACAGCAAAGGTGGTATTGAAAGCTAATTTGATGAGGCCTGGGACTGTCTCAGAAGGGTTAATCGAGTCTTTCAAAACATTTCCATTGGTCTCAGATGATATTATCTGAGTAATGAATCAAAAACGAGGATTCCATGAAGGAATGTTCATTAGCATAATTATGCTTATTAACATAATATGTTCATCACTTAGTATTAATCTGATTGGTTTACTTGGGATTAAAAGCCTGAAGCTGCAAAATTGAGGATAACCTTTGCTGGGAACTTGAGGACTTTCCTGCTCCAAAGATTTAGGATTTTAGGTCCAGGATCCCGTCTTGTACCAGTACCTCAAATATATTTTTGCTCACAATTATAGCATCACAATTAGTATTCTGAAAAAACAAAGACTCTCAGATTTTTCCTTTTTTCCAACTGCCAGAACATCTAATATTTGCCAGACAGAGACATTCCTGTGAGACATTCCTGTACATAGAAGTGTATTCTGGAAACAGTTAAAATAGAACCTCTGTGTAACTTGAGTTCATTTATTCTTGATAATAATGGAATGCTAGGTTGGCATCCTAATGTCCTATTTTTCTGCTTAGTTGGAACCTGTCATGTGCATGTTGACATTAACAGGAAAGCTGAATATGAAACTTGACTTTGCTACCTAGAACATTAAAATTTCAGTAAGTTCAAAAAAGAAAAATGTAAACATTTGAGAGGTCATTCTGCTTGTTCATTTCTTTTACAGTAAATTGCATGCAGCTCTCATTATATCATTTATCTCTCGTAATAGCTTAATTTGGATTCCTTCCAAATTAAAATGGAGACAAAGTCATTGTTTTGCTTTTTTCAAAAGAGGTGCTGAATTTCCTATGAATAAGGCAATAGAGCAATGTCTTGAATACTAAAAGGAATGCACAATTTCATTCTGGTAGCTGTGCTGGCAATTGAGTTAGTGTGTTTCCCTTGCTTGAATGGCTAAAGAAAATAATGATTTTGTCCCTTCAAATGGCGCTGTGGAATCCAAGAGTTGATTTCAGCAACGTGACTCATACATCACACTGTCGTAGCTCACATATGGTCTCCTGCTCCAGAAGAGTTTCTTGATGGCTTCCTGGGTAATAAAACACATCTCTGTACAGCTCATCCTGCTTCCATTGCACCCTCCTCAGTGCAGAGGGAGAAGGAGCAGCTAAACCCTCCTTATCTCTGAACATTCCCTTTTAAATGCAGCTTGTGATGTTATTGCTAAAACCAGAGCTTTCAAAGATGATCAGACAATAGTTTTGTTTTTTTTTTTTAAACATAGCATTATGCACACCAGTACTCCCTGTGGTCCTTGGCAATGTTCAGGTCGCTGTAACGAGGCTGGTCCTGAGGTTCTGGTGAGACTGGGTCAGTGCCTAAATACAGGCAGGGACAGAGGGGCTGGAAAGCCGCAGGTGGGAAAGGCCCAGGGGGTGCTGGTGACGGGGCTGGACACGAGCCCAGGGGTGCCAGAGCTCTGGCAATGGCACCTGGGGTGGCAGCAGGCCCAGGGCAGGGCCCGTCCCCTGTGCTGGCCCTGCTGAGGGACCTCGAGGGCCGGGCCAGCTCCGGGCCCCTCACGGCCACAAGAGCCTGAAGGGGCTGGAGCGTGTCCAGGGCAGGGAACGGAGCCCAGGAGGGGCCGAGGGAGCTGGGAAGGGGCTCAGCCTGGAGAAAAGGAGGCTCGGGGGGAATTTGTGGCTCTGCACAAGTCCCTGACAGGAGGGGACAGCCGGGGGGGTCGGGCTCTGCTGCAGGGGGCAGGTGAGGAGGAAACGACCTCAGGTTGTACCAACGAAGGTTTAGAGCGGATATTAGGAATAATTCTGCATGGAAGGGCTGTCTAGCTTTGGGACAAGCTGCCATAGAATCACCATGTTTTCAAAAACAGGTGTGGCACTTGAGCGCGTGGTTTAGTGGGGGACATGGTGGTGGGGCGGGGTTGATTGCTGGATTTGTCTTCGAGGTCTTCTTCAATCTTAAGAATTGTATTCTATGAAAGGAGAAGGCCCAGAAAGAGCACCCATCCCCTTCCTGGGGTGCCCACAGGAGGCTGCACCCTGCATGTAGAGCTGTGGCCATAAAGCTCAAGGCACTCTGCATCTCCTGCCCTTCAGAAGGTGCTGTTGGTCACTCTTCCAGTCTGTGCTCCCTTCCCTCTTTTATGCTTGTTTTTAAAACCATAGCATTCAATTTCAGTTTAACAAATCACAACTTTGATTGCAACCAGGAAACTCCATTGCTTCTCATGTGCGTATTCCTGGAGTTTTGTGGGCACCGAAAGCAGATTTTGACCCCACACCACTACCAAATGTAAATAGGAGATATCAAGAAGAGCAATTGCACTTTTCAAAACCATCCTACAATAATAATGAAGCATGTACTGAAGAATAACAGAATTCACTGAATTTTAAGGAAGTGAAATGCAAGTGTTTATACTGGAAAATAGCCAAGGCACAACTATTATCTGCCACATATTATTTGAAATATTCTCCTCTGTAACAAGCACTGACAGGAGGTCAAAGACACCCTTTAACTCATGCCCTGGAGATAAACACTATTCATGTTACCTTTTAAATATTAACTAGTGGCTTTTCTCAGCTGTACTAGGAGTTAACTAGCAATGGTAATCATTACTATCAAATGCTCTTACAAACCTCTCAAGGTGTGGATTTCAAAGACCTCTGCAAAAATCTGGAAGTGCCTTTTATTTCCCAGCTTTACAAATAAGGAGAGTGATGTGGTTGGGATTCATGACTTGCCTAAAAGCCTAGGTTGCCATAATTCATTTCTAAGAATAGCACTCAGGAGGTTTTGGCTCTCAGCCAAAGGATCACTTCACAAAACCACTTTGCTTCCGATACCTGTGTCGAGAGCCGTGTAACACTGATTTGGAGATGAATGGAAAGGGAGACCAGCATTTCATGTACCAGCAACACTGAGCTTTCCAAAACCTCAGATTGCTTTATCAGAGATTTCTCTCCTGACTACAAACTGACCTGAGCTGCTGCTTATTTGACAAGGGCCATGATCCCCTGTTCTTGGATAGTTGTACACAGTAATGCTCTCTGCATGCTTTCCTCTGTGTAATTCTGACTGGTCTGCCCACTCTTCTTGAAGATTTTTATTTCATTGATAGTAAGCCCTGATGGGGCGCTAGAACTTAGAGTCTTAGCTCAAAGTAGAATGGAGTTAAATTCAGTGTGAGTGGTGGAATACACAGCGGTGGCTGGGGAATAAATTTGAGAGCAGAAAACCCTGTGAGTATTTAGGTTCTAGAGAAAGCGTGGCATCACTAGTCCCATCAGAGATGTGCCAGAAGTGCCAAAAATAAAAGACCTCAGGTAGATGACCTACTATTTAGGAGTAGAATTCATAGCTACATTCAGGTGATTAAATTCCGTATCAGGAGATAAAGGTTTGATGCCTGTTTGATGTTTTTTCCAACATACAGGAAGTTAAGGCAAGGAAAAGCTCTGAAAATGAGCTGGAACAGATGAGTGGGGTGTAATTCTCATCCTGCTTCTCTTCTGTGCTCTTCTTCTCCCCTCTCTTGCTCTTTGAAGATGTAGCTCCAAGGTCTAAGGACTCAGTTTTGCACTCAGGAGCATCAGGGAGATGTTGCAAAAGGGAGTTGGGGTAAGGAGGGAGTAAAAGAGAGAAGAAAGCAGCAGACACCTTGGAGAGACTAAACACAGTCTAAAATATTCTTTTTGAAACTGGACCACTGTGCAGCTGGAAACTCAAAGGATGTTAAGCTAGTCACTAGCATGGAGTGTTTGAATTCATTACAATGAATGAAACACTCTGAAAAAGAGAATATCAGCATTTTTCAATTCTTTGGCCAAGAGACAGGACAGTAATGCTTTTAATGGGTCCTTTTGCTTCTTCAGGGCTGGCTGCACAGTGGCTCCCTTCCTCAGGAAGCTCAGTCTCTGCATGCCAGGTGTGCATATACTGCACTCAATTCACCCAAAAGCACAGGCAGAAAGAATATCTAAGTCACAACGTGGTTTAGGCTGAGTTAGGTACTCTCTTTCTCATATCAGGCGGTGTCTATGATGTTTATATACCTCTAGGTCCTAATCCAGTACAAATGAAGACACTCAGATCAATTAAATTCCTCCTTTTTAGACCCCCTGTTTTCTGTGATTTTTTGGTAAATAGCCTTGATACCAAACATTGCTTCTGTTCTAATTTTATTTTGGGTTTTGGTATAATAAATATCATAATTAAGGCAGTAGTCTCAGAGTTTGGTCCCATTCTGGATCCCCTGAATCCATGTATACCAAATATTTATCATGGAGGAAAACGGGGATTTTTTTTTTTTTTCCAGTGACGACAGGACTGTGTCCAGATTGGCACATACAACCTTATGTTTCTTGACAGTTTGTTTGCCCTGCAGTTTTGACTGCATTTTTTTCTGAAATATGTTGAAAAACCATGTTCTTAAAATGAAGCACTTTTAATTAAAAATTTGACAAAAGAAAAAAAAAATTGCATGGCTGGATTTCAAATTCATTATCATCATCTGGAATTTGTCGAGGTTCTCAAGCAAGGTGCGCAATCTGTTTGGCTAAATTACAATGAGACAACAGAATTATGTTACATATTCCATATTTTCCTATATTTTCTTGCCACTTCCAGGAGCCACAGTTTACCTTGCCAGTCCTCTTTTTCTTGTCTGGCTCTGGGAAGAAGCAGAGTTTCAGACAGCTCTGACTATCACTGACTTCAATCTGAGCTCAAAAAGCACACTGATTTCTTCACTTTCCAAAGACCAAGATGAAAACTTTCCAGTGCTTTTGTAGGTTTGTCTATCTTTCCAAAAGAATTCTTTGCACATGATACTCCATTGTTTAGGAAGGAACAGCTAGGTTATTTTCTCTGTGTTGTAGCACTTGGTTTCCTACCTGTCACTCCATTGTGGACATCAAAAAATAATTTTTATCTACTTGCACTCTCTTCTGCAGGAGAATTTCTTTTCCCTGTTTGTTTTAGCTCTTAAAACTTCTGTGCAAGACCCTAATTTAGCGTGAACCACTTGTAAAATGCAATGATACCATTTTTCATTTGGTGTGTTTTTAGTTCTACCACTGTGAAGGTGCCTCAGACCAGCTGAGCATATTAAATATTTGAGAGTGTATTATAGCAGCAAAAGAACATTTTTATCAATACGATAAATTATGATATAATGAAAGAAATTGAATTGTTGTGTGTAGACAAAGCCCTAACTTTGTAACACTGGGTTTATTTAGGCCTCTGAGCTAGTCCCTTTAGCAAAGGCTTGCTGTGATATATATTGGGAGAGCTGTAGAGGGGAGCAATAAATCAGTGCTCTTATCATGTCCTCTGTCACTGCCTGGTCTTTACTGGGAAAATTGATAATCAAAGCAGCAGAGAGAATTCACTGAAACCCAGTCTTTCAGCCATTCACCAAAAAGACAGGCTGCTCTGCTAAAAAAATTGCTCTGGTTTGGGTGCAACTTGGAACAGTAAAGGCGTGCTGGTGTCAGAACTGCCTATGCCACTTCCCTGAATGAAATAAGCTGGTTTTGCTCAGTGTGACTGTGTCTACCCCAGGGCTTTCACTGCTACAGAAGCACTCCTGGCTGACATTGTTCTGAGGAAAACATCTCTATCTGGCTTTAGTCTAACTGGGCTCTCAGGAATAGGAGAGCTCCCTGTGGGTACAGAGGAGGTGGGAAAGGAGCATGGTTGTACAGGGTCACCAGTGTCACAGCAGCAGGAGTGCCATGCATGTGGTGGTACTTTCCTGTAACACTCTGGCAATCTAATCATGTGCTGGAGAGCTTGTCCCACCTCCCACTGTGTGGTTTAACACATATTTGTTTAATATGGGTGCCTAGAGTGAGGCACGTTTTGGGTGATGTGCACCTTTAGTAATTACAGGGGATGAGCTTGGCTCTGCATTTACTTATTGATGGCACATCATAAAATGCAAATGCCCGCCTTGTCTCTGAGAGATAGTAATTAATGATAAATACTACTAGTTATCTATTTCTTAATTGGATAAATATACATTTCAGTGAGGAACCGGTCATATTTTATGATCTAATTAAAAGAATGTATAAAAGGATTATTGCATGCCGTGGTCTATGATAATTGAGAAAGACAAATAAACCCAGGCTTTGCTGCAGACTGTTTGAAACAAGGAATTCTGTAACAAAATAGGAAAGTGTGCAGTGGGTTGACATGGCTTTTCATGGCCCTGTGGCTGATGCACACGTGGAAGGGTGAATTCATGGAGCTGCTCCCGCTGCTCCAGCAGCTCTGGGATGATGCTGTACACACAGCATGATGGAACAGCATGTCTTATCTAATTCCATTACCCACAGGCTCTTCTGGTTCAGGGATTTATCATTTGGCAGCTTGCAATGAACCTTTCTGTCCCAGAGCTGCTGCTGCATGACTGGCCCAGGGTCCTTCCCCTTGGTCCTGGGAGCTGCAGGGAAGGAAGATCTGGTTAGGAAGGCAAACATACCTGGGACACCTGTGCTACCTGCTCTGCCACCCATTGCCTTCTGCTTCTGCCAGCAGTTTCTCCTCTCTTTTATTGTCTCCATTTTGATAGAATTATGTATCTCCAAGTATCCCCAAAACATAAAAAAACAAACCAAACAAATCACCCCCCAAAACCCAAAAACAACAAAAAAACCCAAACCAATAAAACCCCCAAAAGTAAAATGAACAACCCCCCCCAAAAAAAACCCCAAACTAACCAACCTGAAAAAAAACCCTGAAAAAACCCCAACCACACACAAAAAAAAAAAAACCAAAAAAAAAACCAAAAAAAAACCAACAACAAAACCCAAAACCAAACCAAAAAAAGAATCAAAACCACAAACCAACAAAGCAAGGGAAAAAGGGGAAAACACAGAAAGCTGTTATAGAACCTTCCCTGTCTGTCCATCCAGGAGCCACTCACACCTCAAGCTGCTTTTACTAAATGTATTTTTCAAGAAAAACTACTTGCAAACTGCTGGGGGAGAACAATTTCCAGCGGAAAGGCTTATGTAGGAAGACAATAAATAAAAATACTGCATAATGGTATATGCTGCCTTCATCGGGGTTTTTGGCATATTGAAATATTTAGTAAGATCAGCAGATTGTCTTACTCTTATTATAAGAGTACAATGCAGCATATTTTGTCAGTCTGAAACATTTTGACGATCAAGATGAAATGTTTCATAACTTTGTTTTTATTCTGATTTGAGATGATAAAAAACCCCAAACATTATGAGTCTGTGGGAACAAATTAATATCTTGGCTTTCCTGACAGTACAGAAAAGAGTTTCTCTTCCTCATATTCACAAAATCACAGAATAGTTGAAGCTGGAAGAGAGCTCTGGAGATCTCCTAAGTGAGCATACATCCAATTCTGTGAGATTGTTTTCCTTCGGTAAGGAATGTCAGATTTGTCCCATTTTACCAGTACCATGCCTAATCTGAAATCATAGCAATGCACACCCAATTTCTGGCAATAATTCCTGCATCTTTATTTATGGATGAAAAATGCCTTTCTGGAGAGAAAGAGAAGCATCTGACAGCTCTTTGAAACATTTGCTATGTGTAAACAGATTATTAGTATTCTGTAACAAATATTTGCTTCCAGTTTTAAGACCCTGAGTGGAAGCGACTTGTACTCTGAGACTGTGTTTTTAAAATCTTTCAGAAGGCAGAAGAGTCTCCTGTAGTGCTAATTTGTATACATGAATTTTAGTACAAAACAGCTATAATTTTACTAACATTAAATATTGATGATGCATGTTTCACAATTTCATGAAAGAATTGGCTGCAATAATAATTTTCTCCTGGTCATGTAAAAAATCTCCTCTGAGCCTCTAACTAAAATCTGACAATTGGATAATTCTATGGGAAAATAGACTTTTGCTCCAGTACAAAACCAAACAGGCTATGATTTATTTCCTGAATGTCACTGGGAAAACTCAGCTGCAGTCATCAAATAGAAAACATGAACATATAGGATTGGTGCTGGTGTCCTGCCACAGCACTGTGAAGAATCCCTGCAGACCTCCCATGATCCTTAGAAAATGGTTTGGATTGCCTGGACATGTTCAGTGAGTCCAAACTTTGCTAAATTCAGTCCTGCCTAAAACAGAAACTACAGGTTTTGTCAGTTTTTCTCTGCTTTGGGCCAGATAATTTACAGAGATTAATTATTTTCTTGCACAACCAATTTCTGCTTAGGACAAGAGCTACTGCAGTTTGTTTAACTCCAGTCAGGACAAGTTCCCCCAAGGTCCCCAGAAAATAATTCAAAGTCCTACATGAAATAGAGCAATGCCAAAAGTAGCCAGTCCTCTGCATGCATGAAAGCATGAGTTGGTATGGTGAGCAGTGCTGACTTTGTCTGGGCTAAAATGATTTTGAAAGGAGCAGTCAGAGTTCATAAAAGTGGGTTGCACTCATGGCAGAGTTCTGTGTCTTAAAGGGATTGGTGTTTGTGTTTCTTTCAAGGTCTATGCTGGGACACCAGTGCAATTCTGTTGTGCTCCTACATATTTAAATAAGACTTTGCTTTGGAGATGTGATTTGAATGCACTCAAGAATGATGCAAAACCCCTAGGTTTCTGAAGCCTTCAGCATCATTCCTAAACCATTAAGATGGGTTTGCAATCACAGGGGAACACAAAAATACTGTAATTAAGTTCAGAAGTTTTTGTAACATAGACAAGAGATATTGTTTGAGGCAACTCCTTGCCATTAATGGATTTTGTCGAAGAAGTTGCCATGTGTCAAAAACCCAACCAACCTAAAAAAACCCAGCTGCCCACAAAAGAAGAGCTTAAACTTGTCCATAAACTGCAAAGCTGCCTTGCCATAATCCCCTGCCTGGGGCTGAGCTGGTGTCTGGGCTCCACCAGAGGTGTGGAAGAGCTCATCCCAGGGAGGCCATAGCAGCAGCGCCCGATGGCACACCCGTGGTGTTCCAGAAGTGCTTAACCCTTGACTGGTCTGGAAGAGCTCTGCACTGGCACAGCTGGGTGCTTTCCAGCTCTGTGCGTGCAGCCACCAAGCTGTGGGTGGTGCTCTGTACTGGCCACCCTTGCGGCCACGCTGGGTTAGTTGTGCCCTGGTGCTGTGTGTTCTCTGCAAATCCTGGCCGTGCTCCACTCCCCTTGTGCCACAATTTTTCTGCTCTTACTCGAGTGTGTTTGTTTGGTTGGGTTTTTTTTTGGGGAGTGGGAATTTTTTTTACTCCTTTCTCTAAAATCATTGTTTTATATTTGAATTTGCTACTACGAAGCATTTAACCCCTGACTTTCGGAACAGGCTGTTTAGGGTAGTGGTGGAACCACCATCCCTGAAGAGTTCAAAAGGCATGGGATGTGGCATTTGGGAATATGGTTTATTGATGAACATGATGGTGGTGATGAGTTAATGTTTAGACTCAATAATCTTACAGCTTTTCTCCAAATTTACTGACTCTATGATTTGCAGAACTACTGTAAGGGAGTGTTTCTGGATAGCTGGGTGGCTGGTTTGGGTTTTTTTCTTCCATCTGATATACAGAACGCAGCTATTTGTCTCCCTGTGTGAAGAAAGCTGCTCTCACAGTTCAGACAGGCTGCTCTGTTGCTCTGGTGTCCATGTTTTGCTAACAAATAACATGCAGTGGGGAAAGACTAAAGTTCAAGATATGATAGTGACATTAGCAGAGCTCTTTTCTCCCTAAGATTCCCCCAAACCATCTGCCATCAAGTGATAAGATTGTGTAAGTGGAAAACTGCAAGCAGCAGAGCTCCTACTGCATTGTCTCCATGACCACAGGAGAGAAGGAAAAAAAAAAAAACCCACAAAAAAAACCCCCAAAACCCAGTACAGCTGTGCCTTGTATGAGCACCAGGGGAGCATCCTTAATAAATACCCAATATGTGAGATGCTGTGTGCAGAAGGGTCACTTTAAGAAATGCTTGAATGAATGAGCACAGCTTCCTCATCAAGGCACATAGGTATTATACCCTATGAGAATGGAGACCAGAAGCAGCTCTGTAAAATTCACACCTGTGGCCTTTAGGCCTGATATTTATGACAGACAGGCTGAGCTGTGATTGACCACCCAGTGTCTAATCACTCTGTAACTACCCAGAGCACGCCGTGCAATGGCACTGACCCAGTGGGGGCAGCTTTGTTGGAGGCTCCATGCCTGCCTTCACATTATTATGCTGCTGTGGCCTTTTGAGCATAACATTTAACATGAATGGACTCCACACTGGGTAGGATTTACCTATAAACTGTCATTTCTATTTATGCAAACAGTCATGACTCTTAACGAGAATTGACTCAATTGCTGGGAGAATGCTGCTGCCTCTTCAGCCAGAAATCACAGGCTTCTGGGTTTCATCTTAGGAAATCCAAACATTTTTTAAAGGTAGATTAAAAGTGATTGAATTTTGACACATGAAACCAGGTTTTCAAAAGACCTGTATATTTAGCATATAATTCCAATATACACAGTCCTTACTCCAGGCATTTTTAATGCATTTCCCTGGTTGAACAGGCCTTGGAGATCCTGCCACATGGGGCTTCGATTTTCATAATACAAGTGTTTGCCCATGCAGGCACTTGCATGAAAATCAGCTCATGCAGTCTGTGACTGTGGGTCCCTTGTGCCTGAATTTCACTAACATGGCAACTTAAAAGTCAGCAGAGTCCATTATTTTCTTTCTTCTGAAATTCCTAGTTTGAATCATGCTTCTCATGTGCCATGAGAAGTCACAAGAGGACAGAGCCAAGGAGCAGTATCAGCCAGAGGACACTGAGAGAGGCAGGATTTCTCTGGCTGAGCCCGTGGGGGCAAAGGGAGCACAGTATTCCACTGAGGGGAACATAGCTGGCCTCTTGTTTGTTTTTTATTTTGACTGGGAGGATCCTCTCCCTTTCTCTCTCTCTGGCAAATAGCACCTCAAAGAAAATTGGCAATAAAGCATTCTGAAGTCAATTGGATTTGGAAGAGGAAGGGAACAGAGCAGATTTAACATCTATGTGCCCTTTTGTGCCCCCATGCCAAGACACCAGCACATGTACCTGGCCCTCATATATGCTATTTTGGCTACTGCCTTTTGGTTGAGAGTCTTTTGTTTTGTTCAATCTGTGCACTGCAGCCATGATTCTACAGGGCTGTAACATCCTCCAGCTGCCTTTGTTCATTGCCTTTAAAGTGCTCTGCTTACCAGACGTGCAATTTTCAATTTTAAAAAGCTGTCTTTATTCCTTAAATCCTGCTATGCCAGAGGTCTCTAGTAAGATGACAACAATTCCTCACTGGTCTCTTGAGGGATGATTTTTTTCTTGTTTTATTCTTTAATAATTCTATGAATACAAGTAATGAATGAGCCACAGCTGGGTTTTGCTTGCCTTTCTCCCAGTGCTAGTTTTCCTCTAAATATGAGTTGAATCTATTCTAAGAATTATTAGGAGTGATTCCTCTCACAAGTCTGTAAGCCTTCTGAGTTTGGCAAGCCAAAAGTACAGGCTTCAGTGTCTGTGCAGCCAGCTATGCTCACTTTACATGAGATAATTCAAATCCAGTTATTTGTGCAAAGCAGAAGGGCTTTTTGTTTTGCAGACTCTGGATTATGAAACCCTTTTGTTTTCACTCATGTAGGCTTATACGTTCCAGGCCTGATTTTCACCTGGTGTAAATAATTATCATTTCACCAAACCCATTGAAGCTGAGCTGTACAGTTCTCTACAAGTTGACAGTCTAATACCTAGAATTACAAAGCACAAGGCTCTGAGAATCACCACAGTAATGTCTCCTGATTTTGTTTGGTTTCCATGCAAACCTGAAAACTGATCTAAGTTTCAGTGAGAGGTCTAGCCTAAGTGTAAGTCTTGTGGCAAAATTGCAATCCAGGCAGTTTGACCAGATACTGAATTTTCCTAATGAATTTTCACACAAATGTAGTTCTGGCATAATTTGACTTGTGTATTTTTTTAACTTTTTTTGTCTCAGGACATGCATGAAACCAGATGTTCAACTGCTGCTTACTCTGAGCATTCTCTACTTTTTAAGGTATGAGGTGACAAATGATCTCAAAACATTTCCATGCCATAATTTAAAAGTGTTAGTCAAGAGATGCTAAGTGCTTAATTATTCAAGACTTCTAGGTCTTCTCATTCACATATATTCTAATCTTTAATTGCATCCTCGAGCCCTCCCTTCATCCTCCTCTGGGCTTTTTGTGCTAGGGCACCATTCAGCACCACAGGGAAATTCTACCAGGAGGCTCTGAAAATCTGCCCCTGAAAATCAGAGGAACTGCCATGATTTTCTTCTTATATGGGTTCTGTTAGATGGGAACACGGAGCTCAGAAGCCCAGAGTCACTGAGGTTGGAAAATGCCTCCCAGCCCAGGGAGCCCCAGCCGTGCCCCATCCCCACCTTGTCCCCAGCCCAGAGCTCTGGGTGCCACCTGCAGCCCTTCCTGGGACACCTCCAGGGATGGGCACTCCAAAGCTCCCTGGGCAGCCCCTGCCAATCCCTGAGCACCCTTTCCATGGGGAAATTCCTGCTGCTGTCCCCCCTGAGCCTGCCCTGGCCAGCCCGAGGCCGTTCCCTCTGCTCCTGTCCCTGTTCCCTGCAGCAGAGCCCGACCCCCCCGGCTGTCCCCTCCTGTCAGGGACTTGTGCAGAGCCACAAATTCCCCCCGAGCCTCCTTTTCTCCAGGCTGAGCCCCTTCCCAGCTCCCTTGTCCCCTCCTGGGCTCCGTGCCCTGCCCTGGACACGCTCCAGCCCCTGCAGGCTCTCTGGACAGAGTTTAGGGGTGCAGATCTAACAGGTGCCATTGCTGAACTCCTGCCATCTGCACTTGGAATGCAAACCAGCTTTGTCACTGTTCTCCCAGCTCAGAGCTATTCTGAGCTGTGGAGCACTTCTACTCCTCTTTGGCCAATGGTCAGTGTCCAGTGCAGGTTACCACAGTAGAATTTCAGTCTCTTTCTGGTCACTGAAAGGCTTGATCCCCAAATTACCAAAACCCACAAAAGTGATTTCATTAACTTCCGTGGCCTTTGGATCAAGCTGTGTCAGGCTGCGCAGTATGGTGCTGAAGAAGAATTTTGGAGAATTTCTTTTCTCCTTTGGAAAAGTTAACACTTGGAAAAAACTAGCATTTTTTAACTTCTTGCTTCAGGAAAAATACTAAAAAGAAATTATTTCAAGCTGCTGATGTGTCAACGTTTCCTAATGAAAACAAAATACGCTGTGGTTTGAAATGTAAATAACATGCAGGTGAAACATTTAAAAGACAAAACAACCCAATGCATTATTGAAATAATTGAAGCAATGTTTCAGTTTTCCTCTTCTTTTGGCTTTTAATCCAAATTTTGAGGAAGAATAATTTGCACATAAATCTTCATGCATCCATGGTGACTGTTTTTTATACAATTTTACTACCCAAGACCACCCTTCCAGACCCTTTCCCACTGTGTGATTTGCCCAGAGTGGCATTATTTCATGTGTTAATCAAAAGAATGAGAAAAAATAGTAGAAATGACTGACAGGCATAATTCAAATTCCTCAATCTTTTGCAAACCGAAGAGAAATTTATCATCTTTGTTTTTATTGGGCTGGCTGTGCATTAACATTTCTCCATCCTTCCTTGTGTTTTAAATCTTTGAAGCTGGGCGCTGCTGGAGTCACTCAGTTTTGCATTCCTCCAGGAGGAATTGTGTCTGTATTCGGGAAGGGTGACAAGCCCCAGCTCTCCCACCCGGTGGGAGGTGTGATCAGGCAGTGCAGGGTCACTTTGGTCACCTGCTTTGGTCACACTCTGTCCCCAGCTCCCCTCCCACCAGCCCGGCTATCCCAGTCACCAGCAGCCAAACGGGGATGCTGGAAAGCTTTGGAGCATTGTTCCTGTATGAAGTGCTAAATTTTCTCTTCTCCAGGCTGTGGGCTTTGTTCTGGTTGTTTGCACTTCCTCGTGTACACTCTTTTGCCCTCTGGGGCTGAGCGTTTTAGATGTTCCCCGATTGTCCCACATTTCTCTGTCCACTTACCTGGGGCCAGGTACACTGATAATGTAATGAAAAAGGATTTCTTCTCTATAGGAGCTGTTAAAAACTGATGTAAAGAGCTGCACAGAGGAAACCATTTGCTGTTCACAATAACAACAAGTTTTATTGGTTAATAAATCCCAGGAACTATACTGCTTCGTTTTCTTGTAGCATCTGCTGCCCCCTTATTTATTAAGTAGAGATTTCAAAAATATAAAGCATTTTTAATACCAGGGCCTGATCCAAAGCTTTTGGGTAATTCAGTAGGTTTTGTGTTGGCCATTAATACAGATGAGTGCTGCTGCTGAGCCTTTATGGGTGCCAAGAAAGGCAAAAGTAGCTCTTCCCTGCCTGTACCATCATTTAACATCCACTAATAAATATGACACAAAGTCAGGGGTTTTGGGTAGCTGCTTATAGGCAAATCTGAATCCGGAGTTCCCAGCTCCCATTTAAGCATTACAGTGGCTTCCTCTGGTGTTGTATTATAACAGCTATTTCCCTGTCTCTGTATTCTTTCCATACACATCTGTAGTGCTTTTCTGTATGCTTCAACACTGAGAAAATGGACATTAGAGATAGATTGGAGGTCTCTTGGTAAAATTTATTTAACTAGAAAGAGAGAGAAACAAAAAGAATAAGTCAAAATCCATCAGTATCAAAGCATTGTATGAGGAGCAGTGGCTCTCAACAAATTCCTTGTTTAAAAAACCAAATTGAAGTTTTCAGATCTCCTATTTCAAAAGGCTGATGCTATCATGCAATATTTTGATGGATATGATGAAAAATTGGTAAGGCAAGAAGCTTCAGCATTTACATTTGTAGAGTTAGACTGCCACACACATGGCAAGTCTGATGCAATTTCACTGAGACCCCAGGCAGAATGTAGATATAAATCCACACTGCATTACTGCAGGAGAGCTCTGAGAATATTTTAATTAAATTAGTGTTTCAGCAATAAACTATTAAACCAATCTCAGACTTATTATTCAGGTAAAATATCACACGGCAGAAAGACTCCAGGATGTTATGACTAGTGTAGCTTATAATGATTTACTGGGCAGCAGTAAAATCATTCAGTTCTGCTGCTTGTTGGTTTTTTCAGATTGCTGCCCATGTGGTTGCAGGAGAAGCTGGTTTTGAATTAATAGATAATATATTTAATTCTGCCAGTATCCCATTTAACATTTCACATGTGGTCTGTTGTCCATGCCTTTGCCTTATCCTGTTGTATGATTGATATGTGAGTAATGAGATAAATAACCCTTGTCACACTGTGAGCTCCTCATCTTCATAAGGCATGTTTGTCATTCCCAGAAAGCAGATAAATTCTTAATTATTTTAGGCTGACATGTATGTACCTTGTGAATAGGATGGAACATATGGAGCGATAGCAAATGATGTGGGGGGAGAGGTAGAGGAGTATCACCTTGGACTTTTTAATTCATCCAGCTCAGACCGACTCACTGCAGGATGCCAGCAGCTACTTATGGAACCAATTTGTTGTTGGTGTCCTGTATGCCCCTTTCCCCATCTGAGTGTCTGTCAGGGAATAAAAAAGACATTCCTTAGCACAGGGAAGGTTTAAAGGGCAGACCAAAGTGGCTGTGCCAGATCCATGTCACCGGGAGAAAAGTGGGAGGAAGTGTAGAAAATGGGATGTCTAAAAGAACAGATGCTGCTAATGAAACATTCACGGTGATGGGTCTGTGTCCTGGCAGAGCTTCACAGGAGCTGAGTGATCTCCAAAATGCCTTCCCTGTTTTGCACTTGTGTTTAGAAGTGTGTTATGAGGATGACGATGATACTTAAATCCCATTGACAAGCACTTTTGGCTGAAGTGTTACGGTAACATTGAATGTCAGGTGGATGAGGGCTGTTAGCAAAGGGCTCTGATTCCTCTGCCCAGGAACTTCTGAGGGGCTGCAATCCTTCCTGGACACCCCACAGTTTCCTTAAAATCTCCCGAGGACTGTTTTGGGGCTGGATCTGAGATGCACGGAGGAGGCAGGGAGATGCCCAGCTCAGCCTCTGCGTTGGTTTGTGATGGCTGGGATGAGAAGCCCTGTCCTCTGGGACAGAGCAACCATTGAAACTTCTCTCGTGTGTTGGGCTTGGCTGCTCAGACCCAGAGCCTTCCTCCATCCACCTGGGGCTTCCTGACTTCCCCAGCTTGTTCTTTAGCACGGAGTTGTTCTGGGGGGGTTGTTGAAAACAAGCATGCTCAAATACAAACACCTCAGGGGCTGGAATCACCCGATCAGCCTGACCCATGAGAGGGGCCCTGCTTTGGATGCTTTGGAACAGATGATCCAAAAGGAAAGGAGAAAAGGATTTAATTGCTACTTTGCAATTTTAATGAATAAATGTCATTTCTGCTCATCTTCTGTTTGCTTTCCCCAATGTGAGGCAGAGTTCTAACGCCAAGAATTAATTTTATTATGGGCAGAAAAAAAGACACTTCATTAATAGTGAACTGTTATTGCTGGCATATGTGCTGGCTGGCTCATGCCTGCGGCTCTCAGCAGAAATCCTCACAGCTTCTCAGACACAGGCTGCCATCTCCAAAGTAACTAATTCTCATGGATGCCTCTCTTTCTCTAATTTTGGTGTAGACACTTGAAGAAAAATTAATTTTTTGGAGCATTGAGGTTTGGAATTTTCTGTAATTCAGGTCTTCAATGATCTAGGTAAGGTACTAAAATTAAGCTCATGGTTTCTATAATTTCTAAGTCATTTTGCAGAGGTGAAGGGGTGGAGGATCAAGGTACTTGAAGCATATCTGCATTAAGGACATTAAATCCATAATTCAACATAATTGAAACAATGAGATTGGAATAAAATCACAGATTTTGAATCACAAGACTGGAAGGTGGTCGTGTTCCTGTCTGAAATACCTGGAGTAGTAATTCTTTCAAATGTGAGCTAACTGTCTCAAAAACCTGAAGTTCTGCTTCAAAGAAACAAAGTAAGGAAAACATTAAGAAATATTTTGTTTCTTTTCCTAATATAGAAGTATGAGTAGATGGTTGAATATCAAAATTATCTGATTGCTCATAGTAGAGCAAAATGAATTTTTGACAAAAATATTTGTCAGTTTTTTGGCTTTTTTTTTTCCACATGAAAAATCTCTGAACAGTGAAAAATTATGACAGGGAGTACTTCAGTGTAAAATCTTAATTAACAGTGTGAAGTGTCTTGTACAGTAAGGTCCTTATGCATGTATATATGCACACATCATTGATAAGCACACATATTAGTATTTAAGCACACACTGCCTGGGCTGCATGCACTGAATCCCTATAATCTCTCTGGAAATGCTCCCAGATCCATTTATACCAATTTAGCAAAACCTGTCAATAATCTGATATAAGATAAGCATTTAAATCTGAGGGTGTTTTCACAGGGATCCACACAGAAGTGGATGTTTATGTGCTGCTTTTAATTAAAGCAGTGTAATGAAACAAGTGGGACGATTGAATGGCTTGGAAAATTCAGTATCTATAAGTTGAAAATAGAGTATATACAAATTAACTGGTGTACAATAAAAGATCTCTTTGCAACATAGAATCATTACTGATTTTCTTTGACATTTCTCCCATTCTATTGTCCTACTGTGTGCAAATGTTTTCCCCAACACTTTTTCCCTTGCTATGAATGTGAGATGCAGCTTGGCTCCCTGGCGCTTTTCTCCCTAACAATTTTTCTCCATGATTCAACTCACCAAAATCACAGAGACACCAGGCTGTCTTCCCAGTTGCTCATGTACCTGTTCCTTCCTATTTTTCTGATTATTAATAATCGCAGTAGTTTCAGGTTTATTACAGGAATTCACGTTTTTATTTAGTGGTATTTCTTTACCACTTGCCCTTTAAATATCATTTACTTCTCAACAATGATTTTCCTGCGTAATGTCTGATTCTGTCTTTAAATTCTAATTCATTGAATATCTGGCTTTTTAAGAGTTTAATGTCCTTTTGCTGGTGCTCTGGCATTTGGAAACCCTTCAGATATGTCTCAGAGCTGATAGTGTCAGAGTAAATCCAGGCACTCACAGCTGCTTATCCTGATTCTTCACACTGGCCAGCACATAGTCCCATGTAGAGAACCTCTAGCACCTGCCTTTATTTACCTGACATAATCTTGTCTCCACATCCAGCTGCCCTAAAGATTCACATCTCTTCCCCCACATCTGTTTGGTTCTTCATGTAGGTGCAGGGAATAGTGTACTTTTCCTCCATATTAACATTTTTTCCTTGCATTTTGACCTCTAACTGGTTTAATTTTACTCTTTAAAGATATATTTTAAGCCCTTTTAGGATAGATTCCCTTTGTTTGGATGGAATATGGATTCTAGGCAGGGAGGATACAAAGGTGAACAGGACTCCTTATTTTCTGTCTTTTCTTCAGGACAAGAAGAAACTGCCTTAGGCTGGCCAGGGCAGGCTCAGGGGGGACAGCAGCAGGAATTTCCCCATGGAAAGGGTGCTCAGGGATTGGCAGGGGCTGCCCAGGGAGCTTTGGAGTGCCCATCCCTGGAGGTGTCCCAGGAAGGGCTGCAGGTGGCACCCAGAGCTCTGGGCTGGGGACAAGGTGGGGATGGGGCACGGCTGGGACTCCCTGGGATGGGAGGCATTTTCCAACCTCAGTGACTCTGGGATTTTGTGACTTCCAGTAAAACCACCTCAACAGAAAAAAAGTAAAAAAAATTAAAAAGAGAAAGTCCAGAGGTTAGTAAATCACCAAGTACTACAAGTACCAGCAAGGCAGCTTTAGTCAATTGACAGAGGAAAAGAAGAGAATGTGCACCTTTGGTAAACAAAATGGCCCAGCTCAGCTCAATATTTTGATTTACCAGCACTGCACTTCCCTGAAGTGCAAGAACAGAGGAGCATCACTCATTCTGTTCTTACACTGTTGGGTTTCTTAGCTTCAGCATGGGGTGTTTTTCCTCTGGTCACACACACTCTGAAAATCATCAGGTGTAACAGGATGAAAGAAAAGTCTCTGTGTCTTAAGTAATGCCATTGATGTCTAAAGACAGTGAAGTCTCCTCTGCTTTCATCTCAGAGCACAACAAGGAGTTTGGAACAACACAGAAATACAGCAGTCAACATAATTTAAGGGGGGATGTGAGTTTCAGCCATGCTTATTAGAAGTTAAGAGGGATTCACAGATAGGAGGAATCAGATTCTCTAAACCCCCAAGATTTCCTCGGTCCCTTCAGAAGCCAAGACACAGAGCTGCAAACAGCACTGACCTTCTACCACACCAAACCCCCAGGGCTGTTAGGACAGGGCTGGGTGTGGGGGCAGTAAAAGACAGAGGCATTTCATTCCCAGCACTGATACAACACACTAGCCTTTTATGCAGCATTTAATTTTAACACAGTTCAGCACAAACCAGATATTTTTTTCGCTCCTTTCTGTTGTTCCACATTAATATTTCAAGAAAAATCTATTAGTTTCTCACATAAACATCAACAGAGCAATAAACAAGTATTTCACGTAGGCTGAGTAATTCCAGATCATTGAAAATGATTATACTTGACTTACTCCTCCATGTAAATCTTTCATAACAGGGTCAGATGTTCAAATAGAATAAATCCATATTGAACCCATAAAGGATTTATATTCCTTGTGGTCTATAGACTGTTTTTGCCCTGTATTTTCCTGTATGAAGTTTACACAGAACTTGAAAAACATGTGCAGGCATTACTGTGCTTAGGAAAGATAAGAACAAATGATTAAAATCAACCAGATAACTCGGCTTTATTATTACATTTACTTGATATTCTTCAGAGGTACATTTTGAGGTACAGTGACATCTCTGACTCAACAAGGCCTGGGATTGCTGTCTTTGGGACTTCTTTAAGCTCAAGTGAGTCAGAAATTCTTGGCCAAATCAGAGCTTGGTGCTAAATGCTTTGTAAACTCCAAAAAGTGTTACTAGGGATTAGCAGGCAAAACTCTCTACACTGCCACATTTAGGATGGAAAACAAAAGTTTCATTTCCTAATTGCCTGTGTTCCTTTGCCTGCTTTTTTGCTAGGAGGATTTAGTTGTCAGCTGAAGGCCAGAGCATGTGGGAATGTTTTTAGAGGAAAATGGAAATGCAGTGAACGAGCCAGGAAAGGGATATGAACATTTTTATGAGCCTGAGCTAGGCCTGGAGCTTTGCCCTTGAAAGAGAGATAAGAAGAACAGCTGCAGCCTAACAAGAAAACAAGGGGCGAGACAAGAAGAGCTGAAGGTGATAGGTGAATGCCAAGGAACTCTGAAGCCAATGAAAAATAGAAAAGGCTGCATGTTTGCCTCTTGCAAGAAGGCTTCTACCAATCATAAGTTGTGTGATCGTGTGTTGGGGGAGAGAAATTTTGTATTTGGGTTGGAAGACAACAATAAAATGGCACTTGCTTGATTCATATTGAAACATGCAATGTCCAGTTCTTATCTTCCCAAGAACAGGCTTCTTCTCCCTCTTGGAGAGCACCAGCCCTGTCCCACAGAGCATTCCCATCACCCAGATCCAGGTGGTCAGAGGTTTCCAGCTGCTCAATGAGGTTTCCAGCTGAAGCAGCAACACCGACTCTCCAGCCCCTCGGCTCCGTGCCTGGGCAGGGTCTGGACCTCTGCACTGCTGGATTTTTTTAGCTCCATTCCCCATTTAACAAGAACAGTTGCACCAGACCCTTTGTAATCATTCTGTCACTCTTTTTCTTATCATTCTGGGCCACAGCAACTTAGCACCCTTCCTAATATGAATATTTCAATGTTTGTAGCTCTGAAAAATGCACAGACTGGAAGGGAAAAATCCCAAACAAAACATCCCCTTCTTCCTCCCAGCTCCTTTTTACAGTTTTAGCTGTAAGAAGAGTATGAATTAAATGTTAGGGACTAAAAAATGATTTTTTTCCCCCCTCCAACTCACCAGTGTTGGGGACATAATAAATATGATGAATTAATTGCATGTGAGGTATGGGCTCTGATTTTTATCTACTCTCTGCATGAAACCAATCTTCTCTGAAAGGACATTTGAATTGAAGAAATAGAGGACAAATACAAATATGGATAGAGGTTAAAGCTCTCAGTGTAGGTGTGAAGTCATAAACCATTTGACCAAAAAAAGTCATTATGTTGTTTCTGCTGTGAGCTTGATGAGCTGCTACACCAGAATTTCCTGAAAGATAAAGGAAAGATAAAGGAAACAGTATGTGAAACAGTGAAAAACTCAGGAAAATGACATTCATGTAGTGCTAATTTTATTGCGTTCCTTTGTAGTTAAGTCACTCTTCAGTGCTTTCATTTTTCCCTCCCAGATTTACGGATAAAAGGACTATTTTCAGACAAAGAAAATTGCTATGAGAGTACATGTTGTATTTCTGATTCCACAAGATGTGGGCTTGTACATGTTTTCAAGGATCACGTTGGTTTAATAGTAACAAAGCCTTGGGGGCTTAGAGAATGCACATCCTATTTATTCAGAGGTTAAACATTTTCCTATCAGGCTGCAGATAGTGGTTAATATACTGCAGTAAGTGCAATCTCATTGTACATTCCTGAGATTTCAATTATTAACATGTTAATATTTGCTATTAATTTTTAAATATCCGGGGTTTGAATGTAAATCATTGTATGCTTCTGAATAGATGTTTTTATATTAATTATTTAATCTTTGTTACTGTATCAGTATTTTATTATATGTAGCTCAATCTCCCTTGTTGGGAAAATAAAGGAAAAAAAAAAAAAAAAAGGAAAGAAACAAACCAAACCAAAACCAAAAACCCCCATAAATCCCACAGATAAGGAAGTCTTGAATGTAACCACCTCTGGATATAACAGGCATCCATCTGCTCATGCACACAGAGTTTTGTACACGTACTGCTGATATGTAAATAATAACAAACTTTCTAATCTATATCTATTACCAATGAACCAGGAACTGACAACAAGGTTGGATGATTCGTGTGTTACGATGAGTGAGCAAGGGACTGATGTTTAAAACCTGTCCCATTGACTAAAGGACAGAGAAACAGACCCAAATGAGCAGATCTAGAGAAAGATAATGACAAGGAAGCAAGAGAAATAAAATTCCTGAGGTGTAGAACCTGAGTTTATGCTCCTAAAACATGGAGAGAGTTGGGAGAGGGAAAAAGTAGCTCATGGATACTCTGGTTCTGCTAACCTTACACTTCCACAGGGCATTCAGGTTTGATTTTGATGTGGAACTGATTCTAAGTATATTTTTGGAATACTGATGAAGGGGATTTGTACAGTCTGTAGTAGCCCATAGTTTAGCCTCTTAAATCAATGGAAACAAAGCATGCCTTTGCCCAATATGAGTAGATCATAGACCACAGAATGATCATTCTATTCTATCCTACTCCATTCTGTTTCGTTAAGAGAAATGTCTGAAGCAGGTGGACTACATAAAGAGATATTTGGCCAAAACCAGACCCATAATTTGTTTAAGGATCAGATTAGAAATAGCCAGGACAAATTGCACATGGAATGTGAAAGACCATGGCCACTTGCAGATGTGTGTGGATCAGCACTGCCAGGTTCCCTGCTCCATGGACATAATTGCTGTCAGCTGGGATTTGGATGATGCTCTAGCTAAGATCAATCTCTTTCTTTTTGTCCTCTTTGAGGTCCTGGTGTACCCTTTCTTCATAGCTCCTGTCACATGCACTGCCCCTCTGACTGTGCCATTCACCTCTCCCTAAACTCCCTCCTTTGCCTTATCTAATGTCCTATTTACACAGCTTCCTTTTGGCCTCCTTTTGTTTCCTCTGTGGTTATTAACTGGGTAAGAAATAACATTTATCCAGTTTTGCTCTATGGATCTACTCCAGAAATCTCAGTGAAGCCAATGAAATTACTTACATGCTTGAAAAACAACAAACACCCAGCAGCTTAATGAGTTTTTAGAGTCTGTCTCTTTGCCTTTCCTTTCATTAGATTCTCCTCTCCTTTTACACAGCTTCAGGAGACATATTTGTGGCATTACAGATGCTTGATAGTGATTACAGAAGTAGTAAGAATAAGTAATAATAATGTAGGTTTCTAGGTTGTTCACTTTATGCTCATTTAAATTAGCATTTCTGTATAATAAATCTCTGCACATGAATCTCTGAAAAGCTGTAGTGAGAATCCTTAAACAAGAAAGTTGCCTGCCACAAACCCCAGGCAATCAGAGTCATCACAGGATTTTAAGTGAATCCACTGCCAATACTCCAAAGTCTTCTGCTTGTTGTTGATGCAAGTGATGTTTGGATAAAACCCTGTATCCAGCCTCTTTAATTATGCCATAGATGAATTACAATTAATATGTAAATACAGACATAAAACTAGGCTTATCACATGTAGCTGTATCTGTACCACCAATCAGCCTTTAAAAATACCTCCCTTTTGAAAGTCCCCCAAGCTACTAGCTTCTTATTTTATCTTCTCTTTAACCTTAGCTAGCAAAAAAGCATCTAATCAACAAGCAAGACAACATACTGGTATGTTGTATTCACTAATATCCCTTCCTTCCATTGAACATTATATATGTGTGTGTATATAAGTTTATGGGTTTGTGTAGCCAAATTATTACAACATTAATAACAAAGACTTGGAGTAGAGGAAACCTTTTTTAGTCACCTGAGACAGAAGCACTTAACCAGAACCTGTTGAACATTCCAGGTGAAGTGATTGTTATTTTTCCTAGACTCTCTTGCACAGCTCTCTAATTGTGTCAGAACTTCTCATTAGGCAGATTTTCAAGGAACAAATCAACAATCTCAAAATAATCCCCTCCCCAAAAGCCAGAATTTTCCCTGAGGAACTGCAGTCACTATAAATCTTAAACCTGTAACTCTGCCCTTTACCCCTCTGTAGGTTGCAATATTTATGTGCCATGGCTATCATGGTGGGCATGGTTAGAATTTGTGAAGAGAGCAAATGCCATCATTAATAATGGTGACAACAATTGCTGCCACTGACAGGCAGACTGCACCCCAAAGCTGCACATTCCCAGCCCAGCTCTGAAAGTCAAATGAGCAGCTTTCTTTGACTGCTGTTGATATTGGAGAGGCAGTAAAAGCAATGACAATTAAGAGTCAAAGTGAGAATTTAATTAGATGCCTCACTGACAGCTTCCTGCAGCTACAGATGCAGAACTCCTAAAAGAGTGTGCACGGGGGTAGCTGGGGTATAAAAAAGCTTTAAACATTACTTAGTTATTTAGTTGTCACAGTTCCACACTCAGGTGAGTTGGTTTGTCTCTGCTTGGAACTGATCTAAATCAGCCTCTCAGTCTTGGCACGATTTTGGGTTCTTTACCCCCCATACACAATCTCTGGATTTGCACTCAGGGTTTGGTAACAACATTCCCTCTTCAACTGAAGATGCATATCTTGTAACACATTTAAGAATAAACAGGACTTATCTCTCATGTTTGCACGTCTGAATGATGTTATCAATAAGAACAAAAATGTTAAATAATTTGAAGTCCAATACCCAGAAAAGTTTGAAGATCTAGATATTTTTAGAATATTTTTCAACACACACATTTCCATCTCTCTTTAAACATTAGGTAACCTCTTGGATTATGCAATCTTTTTTTGTTTAAATGACCACTTCACTTCAAAATAATTATTAAGAAGAAAGAAAAACAACAGTCTCGAAAAATCCATGATTCTGTCTATACATTCATGCCTTAGTGCATGACTTCATTCTCTCAGAGACTAATCCCAGACTGAAAGCTCAATGAGTGTCCCTGAATAATCCAAATATAAAGGACTGCCAAGCAATGGTACTGTGAGGCTGCACATTCTGTTCCAAGCCTTGGAGCACCTTGTTCCTGCAGGCTGCAGAGGCATGATTGGACATCAAAGAGAGAGTTTGGCCTTTTTGTTTTAACCTGGGAGAATTATTCCAATAATGATTAAATTAATTAAGATTTTATGGCTTAAGATCTTAAGTTATGAACTTGTTTCCAACCTGCAGCCACACAGATCAGAGGGGTTGAAGTATTCTAGTAGCTCTGCAGATCCTATCAGTAATTTTCAAAATTTATTGCATTTGGCAAGAATCTATTAAAACCACAGATAAAATCACTCACATCAGTGTCTTTTTATACCATCACCCTCCTGTTTTTCTAGTGGATTGGAAAAATGGATCATCTTTGTGACAAAATGCAAAGTTGAATTTCTGTGCTCACTGTAAAGATGTTGGCAGGTCCAATGTGTGCTGGATTTGCCATATTTATTGTGCTGCCAAAACAATCCCAAACCCAAACAGTTTTACAGATAATTATGCCCACTAATTATATGCAATGCACCCATTTCTCCTTCAGTGGTACTACACACAAATGGATCTTCTGCTAAGAATACGAGCTTGTACTCAAACACTAAGGAGGGCCAGAGCAATAAGCTCCCCTCATCTCCTTTGCAAACTGGACAACTTCTTTTTCAGATCAAGCTGTCATAAATTAAAGTACTTCTCAGGAATCGTTGTACTTTCTATAACATATGTGAGAATGCAGAAAGCAGTTTGGAAAGAGAGAGAAACCTAGCAGGACTGGAAGAGAGCCAAAACGATAAAGAACAATGAGTGGGCTTGCTGGTCTGTTGATCTTGGATTCTCACCAAGTATCTTTTCTTTTATGAGCTGCTAGGTTTTTGTTGTTGTTGTTGTTGTTTTCTTTTTTTTTAAATGTTGCTGCTGTTGTGATGGTTCATTCTTCTTCTTCTTCTGTCTCCCCTGCCCCCATCTCTTCTCACCACCTTACAAGATGGGAAGGACAAGGACAAGAGAAAGACAGCAAGGGAGTGCAGTAATTTTAAAGGGAGGATAAATAGGAATGAAAACAGAGGTGTTTATTAGTACAGGAAATTGGTTTACAGCTTCATAAATTTAAAACAGGCATATCATACTGAACAGAAAATGAAGTGTTAGACTGTGCTATTCAAGAAACTGGACAATCTGCTTTGCAATGCAAAACATACAAGCACGGCACAGATTTGAATGAAAGGTGGGCACTGCTTAAATAAGCTGGACATATAGAGAGAGTCGTAGAATAGTTGAGGCTGAAGGGAGTCTCTGGAGCCTCTGGCCTGGCCTGCTGCCCTTAAAGCAGCATCAACAAAGGAGGGTGCTCAGAGCCTTGTCCAGCCTCATTTAATGTCCATGGTGCTGGACAAGATGCATACAAAGACACTGATATCATTGGAAGGCTGATCTCTGTAAAGGTGTTGCAAACTAGAAAAAGCCATGCTTGTCTTTAAAAGAGGTGAGAAGGGTCATAGGAAATGCTGCCCCTAAAGCCTGAGTTCATCCTGAGAAAGGCATTCAGGAAAGCATTTCCAGCACAAGAATGGGGATGGTATCAGTCAGCAGGGATTTACCAGAGCCACACTGTGCAGCCTGTGCAGGTTCAGCTCTGGCCAGCCTTCAGCAGGAGTCATCCTTCAGTACCTCTGTAGCCAAAGGGAGCAGGTATCAACTGGACACTGCTGGGATCAAAGGCGCAGTGATGCAAGGTCCAGACCTTTGAATCAGCTCCAAGTGGTGCGCGCTGAAGACTGGGACTGGGGCTGACACTCTTTCAGTGGTTTTTAGAGCAACCAGAGCAGTGACATGGAAACACCCCCAGCCATGGCTGACACCAAACTGGGCGGACCAGATTATGTGGGACCCTGGGGCAGAGTCGCTCAGAGAGGTGGCACTTCATGAAAGTGGACAAAAAACCCAAGTGAGCAACAGTGTAATTGTGAGCTTGGAAGAATTGGTGTTACAGGCTTACTCACCAGGAAACAGCTCTGGAAAGGAATCAGAGCCCTGGTGACCATGGCACAGTCGTGGCAGTGACAGCTGATTGTGCCTGGAGCACAGGGCTGCTGTGGACAGTGCAGCCAGGAAAGAGCTGATGCTTTTCTGCTCAGCACAAATGGAGCAGCAGCCCATGGACAAGAGAGGACTTTGCAGCAAGTCCAGGAGAAAGCCACAGTGTGGTTTGGGGACTGAGGCACCTGACATTTAAGGAGAAGCCAAATCCCAGAATCCCAGGATGGGTGAGGCTGGAGGGTCCCCAGGGGCTGCTCTGGTGCCACCTCCTGCTCCAGCAGGGCCATCCCAGAGCACAGGGCACAGCAGAGTGTCCATGGGGCTCTGGAATATCCCCAGGGAGGAGACTCCACAGCCTCTCTGCACACTCTGCTCAGGGCTGGCCACTGCCCAGGGCAGAAGTTGTGCCTCCTGTGCAGGGGCAGTTCCTGGGCTCAGCCCTGCCCGTGGCTCTGGGGCCATTGCTGGGCCCTGGAGCAGAGCCTGGGACTGCTCTGCCCTCCCTGCACACAGGGACAGACAGACAGATAGACAGGGACAGACGGACAGACAGGGACACACAGGGACAGACAGACAGGCACACACAGGGACAGACTCTGGAGGGAAGTTGTTTGTTCATTGTGGCTGAGTCTGCATCTCACTGCTGCCTTCAGCTACTTAAAGGAGAGCTGTAGAGAAGATGGATCCATATTCTTCTCACAATAAATATGGCAAATCTACAAGGAGCAACAAATCCCAGAGGGACCAGGAGGAACTGCATACAAGGAAAGCTTCCCTCCAGAGCAGATGGCTAAAGCAGGGAACATTTTGTGCAGAGAGGTTGGGGGATAACCGTCCCTGATGATACCTGAATCTGACTGGACAAAGCCCTGATCCAATATTGCAGCTGATCCTGATCTGATGTATCTCATGGAGTTTTACTCCCTGGCATGCTGGGTATCTCTCTTGGCATTTTGAAGACATGACGAATTATGCTTTGAAGGACTTGCCAGCTAATTTCTTCTCCTGCAGTTTTGCTGTATTATATATCTAATTTCTATGCATCCATCTTTTGAAATTCATCATTTTCATCCTTCCAAAATATGGAAGCAATATTAAAGTGTCTCTAAAACCCGATGGATTTAACAAAAGTTATGCTGATTAATGGAGACAATTACTTCACTATTAAAAAGTTCCAGAAATGAACTAAAATGATATTATTTCAATTCAGTTTTTTAGTTCTTTCACTTAATACAATGGCTTCTTCTATGAAAGGAGCTAAAACAATGAACAAGGAAGAGAAAGACATATTGCAGAGCACTTCATCAGGAAAATATGCTTCAAGTTCTCTCATTGCTTAAGTTTTATATTCAGTGTATGCCCATGAGCACCTTTGCTTTGTAAATTACAGAGAGTTACATATGATATCTAATGCTACTAAGTGAATATTCCTATGTTTTTGGGCTTTGTAAACAAGATGGATGATAAAATCTCCAAAGGAGACTACTTTGGGGTGTCTGTAGGCTAAGATTGGAGAAACTGCTTAGAAATGATGATGAGATGGGTTTTCTCCTCCAAAGGAAGGTTTGTTAAGGTCAGGTACTTATCTAGTGCCCTACCAGGTACTTGAGTGATTCACTAACAGTGACATCCTGACTTTCCCTCTTGTGAAACAGGGAGCTGCTGCTGTCCCCATTGCACAAGTAGAAAACAAGGCAGAGGAAATACTAAGGACACGTGGCAAGAACAAGAAGTGGTGAACAGCACTCTCCTCAATTGCAGGGGACTGTCTCGTGCTGTCATGTCTTTTCATAGGTTTTTTGCTATGCCACAATCTCAGCCAGAAGGGTAATCCCTATGTCTAGTGCATGAATAATGTACCTTTTAATAACATTATAAAAGTATTAGTGCTGCTTTAATCTTATTTTCACGTCAATCATAACTGGTATTTGGCATGGTAAAACACTCCCTCAAAACACGGTCATAGAAATTTAACTTTGCAGCACAGTTTAAAAATCAAACAAACAAACAAACAATCAGCTTCTTATTATTTAATGGGCAGCTGTCAATGCCCTGTGAGAATCAGAGCCCAGATTGGTGTCAGTCTAGGAAGCACAACAAGTTTGCACCTTCCAGGCAGGGAAGTGCCCCTGTCCATGATGAGGTATCTGCTGCTTCCTCACTGCAATCAGGTGGATAAATACACCACCACTGGCTTTTGCAATGCAAACGTGGTTGTGTCTACACAGCCTGTTCAGTGCAAATGTCCTCAAACGATAAAATGAAACACAGGGAACAAAAAATATGCACGAGTTGTTACACAGAGCATGGAAGGGGTGTTTGCTCAGACAGACTCTGAGCACCATCTGGGAGACAAGTGTTTAGTTTTGCAACAGATTGCATAATTTCCATATAGAATCTGGAGAAAAGCTCTAAATGCTTTAATAGATAGTTGATTTAACATGCATTTAATCTTTGTTTTGTGTTGTCTTAAAGGCTATGCATATGTTTTGAATGACAGAAGTAGTCATTAACTTATTACAGTGCTCATCCCTTTGCACAATTCACTTTCTTTTCTCTGCTCCTCTGTACGTGTGTCTGTGTGCATGCAATATTTCACCTTACACAGTTCCCTTCCCCAGCACATGGTAATTAATCTTAGTAAAAGCCAAGCATCTACTGCATATGCATGCCACTTGATTGATTAGATTAAAAATTTAATGTTACAGTTCATACATTAGCAATATTTCAATATAACGTATACCAAGGGCTCCACTATCAATAATAGGAATACTTGAAGAACAACACAAATTAACACCTGAAGCATAAAGAATGACCTTGAGAGAATGAAATGCTTTATGTAAAACACATTGCTTAGAGTGCATTTAAGCTGAGTACCATGTTTATGTGCTAAAACAGCTGTAGGAAGCACTGCCCCTCAGAACAGGAACATTTCTGACAATTTCTCACCTGGGGCATTCTGCAAGTGGTACGATGTTGAAAAACTCTGCATTCATTTTTAGCCTCTTTTTTCAGTGGTATCCACTCAAATACATCCTCTGCTACACACTAGTAAAAATCTATACATTACAGCTTTTTTCAATTTTCCTCCTGCACAAGTTAATCAGAACATTGGAAGACATAAACTTGAGAATTCACTTTACTAGGACAAGAAGCACAAAGAAATTTAATAAAATGAGTATAAAAAAGGCATGCTGCCTTGTGTGACATTGTTATGACAAAATGAAATACCAGCCTTCATTTGGGTATCTGTTCCTCTGTATCCAAAAGCAAAATTACATCAAAATCCTTCTGCACTGATTGACTTGTAATGCAATACACGGCAGCATCTTTGAACCTTAAGCAATGATAATGCTTCCAAACCTGCTATAAACTGGGTCAACTGTACAAAGAAATTGTAAAAAATGATGCAGTAATTCAATTTAGCACTGTGTGAAAACTGCACAATAGCAGGATTAAAGGACCTGAAAATGAAGACAAGTGGTTCATTATTAACTCTTTAAATGTTGTTCCCTCTGCTTTTTCTGGAATGCCATTTATTTCCAGCTTAGAATTGTAATTTCTTTGTCATGATACACTGGATACATTTTATGCTGCCTCTCCATATGAGCACATTGAAGTTTCCCCGAAGGCTAAATAAAGTTTATGAAATAAGACAGCATTCACTATTCATTTTATCCACACAGGTAACAAAATAAATTAGAAAGAGAAAGCATTATATAATCATATAAAAGCTGTGATGTGTATAAAACATAGTCAACTTAAAAAAAAAAAAGAAAAAGAAAAAAAAAACAAAAACCAGCTGTTGAAGTGGCCAAAACAGAAGTAGAATTATTATAAAACTGCAAATAAAAAGTACTTGTATGAAGAGGAGATATCTATTTGTACCTCAAATTTGTGCAACACAGCAATTTTATAGACATCATTTCTTTGTGTGCTGAAAGAGGCTTTTGTTTTGTTTTGTTTTGTTTTGTTTTGTTTTGTTTTGTTTTGTTTGGGTTGTGGTTTTTTTTTCTTTTTTTTTTTTCTTTTTCCCAGGCTGCTGTGTGTTGTGCATACATGTGGCTGTGTTTTGGAGCAGCGTGTGCAGTGCCATGGCCATTCTTCCAGCAGGAAGTCCAGCCTCTATCCCAGTGTACAACAATAGCACTCCATGCTGACAAGCCCCAGAATGCAGTGTTCAATTCAGAGGCAGCATCGAAAAGAGTAACAATTGAAGAGAAACCACCTTGGAATAATTTAAAGAGCTGGGCAAAGTCTAGAGGTGAAAATAAATAAATAAATGCAATAAAAATCCTGCTTCAGGGGAGCAATTGTACTTTTGTGTATGAATCTATAAAAAACCTCCTCTGAATTCTTTACTTTGAGAGCTTAGACAGCTTCAATTAAATTCAGTCTGGACATCTAAAAACAAGCTGATAACAGACAGAAGTGTAGTCTTACCTCTTCTACAGAAACTTGTCTCCCTTCCAGACTGTTACGTTTGATAACACTAATTTTTTAACTTAATCTTATTCTCGGTTGGCAGAGGTTTGATGTAAAATTCTAGTTGGCAGTTAGAGTTTTTGCCGAAATTGCTGAGTAGTGTGGTCCAAAAGGCTTGCTATGGTTCTGGCCAGCTGCCATCAGAGCAAGGGGTGTGCTGGAGCTCCCTCTCCTCCCCTGCCTGGCCGGAGGGAAGTGCCCTGGGGCTGGTGTTGGCACAGCTGGATGCAGCCACGGCTGAGTGACTGTTCTGGGAAGCAGTCTTGGGTCCCTCTTCTTCACTCTATTCATGGCACTTCCCACAACAGGAACTGTCATTGCTTGGCCATTGTGATAAATAAATTAAAAAAAAAAAAAAAAAGGCACTGGAGAAAAATCCTAACAATCCAAAGTAAACCAGCAACTGGAAGGATGATCAGCATGGACGTTGTTGCTAACCAAGTAATCTCCTGCCCAAATTTAGCAACTCATCTGCAACTTACAATTTGTGCTTTAATGAATTTCTAGTTTCTCCTCTGCTCCCCTATCTCAATTAGCAGTAGTAATTATCTGGATTAATGCTCTTTTTTGTACTCACAGTTACATGGTCCCAGGGCACAGGAGCTGGAGGATACATCAGATATTTCTATATCATTGTGTTTTGCACATCTGGTGGTACACAGAGTGCGGCCTGAACTCGTTTCAACTTATATTTCATAGAAGAATCTTTGGCCCATGAGCTCCACTGCAGTATTAATGTTGGGGCTGTCATTTAGTCAGCATGAGGTGAAAGACAGTACTGAGCATTTAGAAAAGTCTTCATACAAAGACAGTTCACTCAGTGCCACAATGAGCACCATGGGCAGAAAATATTTTAAATATTATGACAAAACATTTTGTACTGAGAATTAAGAGAAAGAAAAGGGATACATTCATTTAACTGTGTCAGTTATCATTAGGTAATTAATGCTTTCTCCATCTGTGTTCAAAAACAGAAGTTCTCTTCCATGAGAAGTGGTCACACGTGATGACTGTAAATTTATTTTTATGTCTAGTAACAAGGAAGAATGCAGAAATTAACAGCTTCTTAAAAAAAATCTAAATGCTTAATTAGATGACAGAAAATTGACTGAAGGAATAAAGTAAACCTTAAAATCAGAGTGGGAACAATTCTTTTCACTCTAAGGATAATAATAATAATAATAATAATAATAATAATAATAATAATAATAGTTGTTATTATTATTGCTAATTATATTTGTGAGATAAATTTGTAAATCTTTTATGCTGCTTATTTTCTCAGTTTTTACAGTTTTCTCAGCTTGGCTGATGACAAGGATTCAATGTTTATGTTTGCTTGTAGTCAATCTCATGTTTAAGCTATGGGAATTTGCAGCCAGAGGTTTTATACTCTGGCAGAGTGCTCGATTTACAGAGGACAAAAATCAATGTTCCCGTTGCTCTCAGATTTTTTGAAAGGTTTTTTTTTCTCCTGGTGTCTGTTTTTTTTCTTGATGCACAACTGCACTTCTGGAACTCCCATAATTTCATAGTGACTTTATGGTAACTTTCAAGGCATATTGAGTCTTGGCTCCACACTCCCAGCATTTAACTGAGTCTATACAAAATCAGTATGCAGGGTAATTGCATGAAACTTGGATTAGCTAAAGCTTGAGGCACAATGTCTACCAGAGCATCAGATTTCTATCATGGCCGTGCAGCAAGGAAAACTTCCAGATTTCAGGTTCAGAGCGTGAAAAGGATGTTTGTGTTGAGTTGGATACTGCTGCACAGAGCAGTTCTGCACTGCTGGGAGCACGTGAGCACACAGGTACGTGGGGATTCATTTGGAAAGGTAATCCATGGCCTGATCAGCAAAAGATTAAAATAGTTGGAGTAAAAGCCAACTAGGGCACAGCAAAATGAGGGATGGAAATTGCAGCAACGTACTCCCACTTTTCATCATTTATTCATTTACTCATCTTGACCATGGTGCTTGTGAAAGCAGAATGCAGTTTGCTTTTATGCATACCTTGCTGTATACAAATGCTTGTTTCTCAGTAGGATTAATATGCATTTCAGGGATAGGATCCAATATCTGCTGAAATCAAAAGAGAAGTTTGTATTGATCTTCAGCTTATTTGAACCAGGTCCAGATCAGGGAAATAAGTGACGCATTCTGTATTTCTGAGTGAAGGAACACGCATCAATTAATGGTGCCACAGCTGGCTCCTGGCACTGTCTGTGCAGGGTAATTGCCAGTTGCTTTGGTAGGTATGAATGAAATTAAGGCCTTTGGGGTGGAAAAGTATGCACAAACCTTAGATGTATTATATGAAAATCCTTAGATATTTTATATGAAAAATCTTATTTTTCATATGGACTACAACAGGGAAGAATCACGGGGTTAGCAGGTGCCATTTGTGTGCCAGAGCACACAAGTCCACGTGTGTGGGCACCAACAGCACAGCCAGCAGAACGAGCCATTATCTGCATGAATCCCTTGGCAAAGCCAGAGCTTGTGCAGAAAGGGAGGGAAGTTTTCTTCCTTGGGGTGAGGCTGGGCTGGACACAAGCACAGTGTAGGGGAGAGATGGTAGCACAGATCTAAATGTGCAGAGGGTTACAGCAGAGGCTGAATAAACGTGGACTTCTACATGCACTTGCTAAGACAGATAAGCAATTAGAGGAGGAGAGATTTAAGGGCCAATAAACCCTAAATAGAAGGCAGACCTGTCTGCTGTGATGAGGTAGTCATTTAGGCCCACAACAAGTGTCACTGCAGTAATTAGAATATACTGAGAAATCTGATTGGAATTTCTACAGGATGAGAGCATTGCCAACTGCTTTTGATGCTGGCTGATAGCACCAGTAACAGGCTGGCAACACCTGTTCCCAATTCTTTACCAGCAAAAGGGGAAGATGCTTTTAAGTGGGTTTATCCTTTAGCATCTCCCCTTTCATTTCCAGCCTCTTAGATCCTTTGTAAACAAATAAACAGCAGTGATATTTTAAAGGGTTAGTTGTGCCAGACATTGCTCAAGCTCAGTTAAGAAGAGGCTCCATATATATATATATATATATATATAAAACATTCTTCATCTCCATATTATGTTTGCTATCAAGGTTTGGATTCACTTTGCAAGTTTTCAAAGTGTTACTATTTTATTCTGATATTTATCATAAGCATTGGCAAAGGGTTTTGCTGTCCTGTCTCTGGAGTTTCAGCTTGCTTAAAACAAAAAAAAAAAACACCAAAAAAAACCCAACAAACTAAAAAAAAAAAAAAACAAAACAAAAAAAAAACAAACAACACAACAAAAAAAGATTATTTGTTGTAGATCAATATTCCCTTAAGATGTAAACTCAGCAGCTCTTACATGTGAAGCAAGATTTGGCCTGGTCAGGACTCAGATGTTGGATCTCGAGGGCTGCAGAAACTGTGATGAAGAATCAATAACCAGAACAATCTCTCACAGCCCTGTGCAGCCTCTCACCACCTGCTCTTGTCTTGCTGGACCTGGAGGTAATTTTCTGCAAATGACATGTAAAATGGAGGAATTCAGGAAATTCACATGGCAGTTTCAGTGCTGGACAGGACTGTACATTTGTTCCCAGGGGTGGGGTTTTGCTCTGAGCATTGATATTCCTCTGAGCTGAGCTGCTGCTGGAGGAAGCACTCACAGACTCACCCCTCTCAGCTGGGATGTGCCCCTCTTTTTGCTGTTTAGGCAGATGCTGTGTCACCCTAGGGATGTCTGAGTTATAGGCTGGATAAAGTGAACAATCCTGTACAGCATTTCAGGGTGAAATGAACGTTTTCAAGCCCTGCAAATGTGTGCACAATATTTTGCTCTCCTGAAGACTGTACCTGTTTCTGGAAGTGAGCAAGCTGAGCTTTCTTGAATCTCGTACAGAAAATGAGTCAGGATTATGCTGCTGGACATGCACAGCCAGCTTTCTGTCCCCCAGGGCATGAGGGACTCTAAATATATGCACAGATATGGGTTTAGAGAAAGGGCTATTTTTGTACCATCTCAAATGGAGCTGTTCTCAGCCGTTCAGCCAGGTTGGAGATCCAGGGCAAGCTGAACATCTCTGCAGCCAAATGCTGGGGTGAGTATTTATAAGGCAAGCAGGAATCCTGTTGTGTTTATTAATGATCTGAGATGAACAGAAAGTCTGCAAATGGCTGGATACTCATAAAACAGAGGGAAAGTTCAGATGCTGCATGCTGGGATGTTACAGCTCTGCTCCTGCAAGGACCTTCTGCCTCAGTGTTGTGAGTGACCTTCTCATTTATGGAATCCCTCTCTGTTCTTCTCTCCAAGCTATTGTTCTTCTCTGTTAATTAAAACCCAGACAATTAAGTATACAAAAGTGCACTCAAGCTGCTCTGCACACCCAGCTGAAAACAGAGCCAAATGCCCAGAAAGAAGTTAGTGGACACATGAGCTTTGTCACTGGAATAGAATGACTGGGAATGAAACTCAGGAGTGGGAAGGAAAATAACATTTAAATTATGCTGCTGGTCCTCCTGCAGGCTTCTGACAGAGTATTTTCAGAAAGGAAACTAAATGCACTGAAATGCAATGCTTGAAAACAGTGATGTGTTTGAGTCTTAAATGAAAAGTGAACCCTGTGAGTCTCCACCATTCCACCGTGATTGTGACATGGAAAGACAACACTACAACTCCTCAGATCTTCAGTAACTAACTTTCATCCTTAAATGCTGGCCTTGTGCCATTTCTGTTGGACCCACACAAAACAATTAGTCATGAGGAGAGTGAAACAGCTGCCAAAAAAGGGGGAAAACACCCAAAACTTAAAAAAATCACAAGCAGCTAAATTCATTGGCATGGGTAAAAGACAATAATGAATCAGAGGCAAGAGCAGAACTACCTGGGGGAAAACAACCTGAAATAAAGGTGATTCAAGTCTAATGTCAGGGTCTCTCAAGGAAGTGATCCACAGCTGGACAGAGAAGTGGAGAAGTAAATGGCTTCAGACAGGTAAAGGCTAATTTTTAATATTGGAAAGAAAGCTTTATCCCTGTTGTCTCAGACCCAGTTTTAAAAGGGTATTTATCCATGGGGTTAACTTCATCTGCTCCACTAACTGCACTCCAGTGAGAGATAAGGAGATAATTAAAATTACCACCATGCTTAATCAACATGCCAGCATAGGGATACTCTCTTGAATTGGGGCACAATTAAATGAAGCTTATCTTCTTCCAAATATATGCAAGAAGTAGACATCTGGCAAAGTGCAGAGCTGCATTATGACACTCTCTGAGGGCAAAGGAAATGGAAAGTGAAAGGATTTGGGAGAGCAAGAGTTCTGCCAAAGAGTTCTGCCAAGTCCTTTAGTCTTCATCTTGCAATGCAGCCTATCAATCCCACAAAAAATACTAGTGACTTCACTAATTTGTTGGTAAACCAGTTAACCTGGTTAGCCTGATTCCACTCGTTTGCCCATATATGCAACAATACATGTGAAAATGCATTCATGTATGCAAATGCAGGTTATTTTACAATATTTCCTTAAGCATCTCTGATTGTTGTGTTTCACAACAATTTATAACTGCAATTAAAAGGTCTGAAAATGGTATTAAAGAAAGCAGCCTAATTGAGCTGATCAGAGACAAGATCAAGGCCCTTCTGGCCTTGAAATCTATAGCTCCATGAAAGGGAGTCTGTGAATATTTGCTGAATCTAAGGATATTAATAATCAGCTGTTACAATTCTGTCTATCTACAATGACATCAGGGACTTAATTTTCACAATATGCCCAGAAGGTAAATAGCAGAATCTCTTCATTTTGCTGAATCAAAAATTTGGGAAGGCCTGATGAAGCCCCAGCTGGAACTAGTCATAGCCAGAGTTTGTGTTGCAAATTCCTGAACCCCCAGTAAAGACAAAAAAGATAATTCGGGTTTGGGCTGGTAAACTCATGTGACCACCAGTGATGCTCTCACTCTATGAAAACCCAGGAAAAAAAAAAAACAAACAAGAACCTATTGAGCACTTTTTTTTTTTTTAATGATGTTTATCTTTGCCTTGAACAGACATCAGCCCATTCCTTTCACTTAGCTATGTGAATAAAGAGAATAATTATCTTTTTCTTCAGCCCAGACTGTTGGAGTAGTAAGGTCATTCACTGTTTTCTGTTTTTCTGTGTTCTCTATGTAATTTACTGTTTCACACGTGTGGGGGAAGGTTGTAGGAGTACTGTTAGAGGTTGAAGAAATTACTTTTTAATTTATTCTGTAGTGAGATATCACTTGAATGCTTTGGAATTGCACTAAATCTCCTGAATTCCCAAGTTTCCTTGTTCTAGCCTGAGCAGTAAAGCATATTTAGAGAGCTCTGCTTTCAGGAGACCATCCTCCTTTTCCAACAGGTCCATCCTCTTGCTAGGATCTTGTTGACCTTGTCACTGTTCATCCCGACAAGTGTATAGAGTGTCACTGGCAAATGGAACACTGAATCCATCCTTGTTTCTGTAAGGGACAACAGCACCTCAAGCTCTGAGAATCCTGCTCGGGCAGAATTTGCAAGTAGTGCCAGTTCTTGCCCCAGATCTCACCAGGCTTGACCTGGAAGAGGTTGTAGGCTTGAAGCCAGAAAGTTCAGTAATGGAAAAGTAGCTCCAGGGAGGAGGGGAAGCAAAAATCAAATTGTCTGAAATTCTATTCTTTGAGACGTGAGCACATTTTGCTGAAAAGTTTAAGAAGTGATTAGCATGTTATCAAAACTGTTCATGCTGGACTACTTCCCCATAGAGAAAAAGTGAATGCTTTCATTAAGAGTAATCCCAGACAACCATTCTGACATGCTGATTTTTATTTTCATCCATCAAAGAACTGAGCTTGTGAGGGAAAGAACATTCTAATATCCCCACCATCTTTTCCTCTTGCCTTTCAAACTGAACAGAGCACATCTCCTCATTTTTCTGTTGTGTTGAGCCACTCTTTTACAACAGTGGGCTGTGAAACCAGAACTCCCACTGACACAGGATCAGAGACAGGCTTAAGATTTTAGAGGTGGTTCTGAAGTCCTGAGAAGCCCTTCAAAAGCTGTGTGCTTTTAGCTGGGCTGAATCACTACTGTCTTCAGATCTAATCTTTCCAGCAATTGATTTTCCCTTTATCCTCTGTGACCAAACTTCTCCCATGGGAGGAATTATGGTTCCAGCTTTCCTAAAATTCTGTAATTCTTATTCCCAGGGTGGCACAAAAATGGGTCACACTTTGAATCCTGTTTACACTAGCTCTGCAAACTTGTTCATTGCTTTTCTCATGCAGATGGTTGCATGTAGGAAAACATATTTGTTAGATGTAAATTTTAGCTGCTTGGGGTCTCTATCTCTATGTAATATCCAGCCTAATGTCAGAAAAGGACAACATTTATGTTTTCATTTAAATATACAGTAAGCAGATGGGACTTCTCCCATCCATAGAGTAGTAAATTTAAACCAAAAGTAACAATTTTTTTAATGTGATCCTTTGCTGGGATGAGGGTTTGGCATTATGACTCCTGCTCTGGTTTGAGGATTCCAGGAGCTGTTGTACAGCATTTTCTGTAACACTGAGATGAATTCTGCTGATATCATTTTTGCATAATCCTGTGAACATGCACACAGAAAGTCTGTGCTGCTCACCCTCCCCTCAGAATACAGCCCAGTACAGACCTTGGTGCTTTCACAGCATATGTCAGTAATGATCACCATGGCTGAAACACTCTCACACCAAATCCAGTTCAGATTATCTGAACAGGGGAGACGATGGCAGAGAGAAGAAAACGGGTACCAGTCTGCCAAGCTGTAGTAAGTAAACAGCTTTTCCTCAGTAAAATTTAGAATTTAAATTTTCTGTGAATCTGCTAACCATTACAGCAAGTTATTGAGATTCCACTGAATATTCCCAAGGTCACTGATGTTGGAAAATGCCTCCCAGCCCAGGGAGCCCCAGCCGTGCCCCATCCCCACCTTGTCCCCAGCCCAGAGCTCTGGGTGCCACCTGCAGCCCTTCCTGGGACACCTCCAGGGATGGGCACTCCAAAGCTCCCTGGGCAGCCCCTGCCAATCCCTGAGCACCCTTTCCATGGGGAAATTCCTGCTGCTGTCCCCCCTGAGCCTGCCCTGGCCAGCCCGAGGCCGTTCCCTCTGCTCCTGTCCCTGTTCCCTGCAGCAGAGCCCGACCCCCCCGGCTGTCCCCTCCTGTCAGGGACTTGTGCAGAGCCACAAATTCCCCCCGAGCCTCCTTTTCTCCAGGCTGAGCCCCTTCCCAGCTCCCTCAGCCAGCCCTCACATGACAGAATCTCTAGAGTACCTTCCATGGGTTTCTTCAATAGCGATCTTATAGTGCCAAGAAACCATCAATATTGACTTTTGTCCTTTAATTATAAGCTGTTAAAACTTTTCATCGTGAACCAGACACAAAGTATGACTAATAAATGATTCGATCATCTTGGAGAGTTCAACACAACACGCCACGGATATGGTTAAAAACTGAAATGCTTCTTCCATCTCTGTAATCCAGATTGCACTGAGGGTGCTTATGCAGCAGATATTCTCTTTTTGATCTTTCAGGAAAAACACTTTTGGCAAATCCAGACAAAATACAAGTTCTTCTTATAGATTTATATGACTTTCTCTCTCTCTCTCTTTTTTATTTATTTATTTTTTATTAACACTGTCAGCCTGACAGGACGTGCCTTTTCCAGTAAGATGGTCTTAGGTGTCCACAAACAGCTCCCTTTTACTTTCCTCTCAGGAGAATGAACAGTGGGTTCATGAGAAAGAGACATGAGGAAACAGCAATTGTGTGCTCATTTCAAGGCTGTGCGATTCCTTTTGTTGATGTTTTTGTTCTCTGACAACCACGATACCATCTCTGACACAAATAAAATAAATAGTTCATATTGTGAATGATTATATTTTAGGGAATCACAGTGAGAGAAGGAAAAAACCTTATTTGGTCTCATGTGTTCATATAAATTTACTGTGCAAATGGAAATATGATGAATAAATATGTTACATAGACTTCTGTGGGTAATTTCATATACATAGATACCCTGAGACTGGGGCTCCATGCAGGTGCAGAGCAACATTAAAATTTATGCAATTGTAGAATTTAATCCTTTATGGAAAACAAACTTTCCTCCTGAATCAGCCAGAATGTCTGAGCTTCTATCAGGAGTAGCTGGTACATGTTGTGCAGAGGTTTCTGAGCTGCCTCCCTCCCAGACACCTGCCCATATTCCCCACTAGCCTTGGTCAACATTAACATTTACTAATCAAGAATATTGAGCAAGGAGATCTTAAGAATTTTTTTTTTTTCATTGAAGTTTTTGTTGTGGGAATAAAGAACTGGAGTGCAAGAGCATGGAGAGAGGGCCATTTAATAACACTCATTTGGAAACCTGAGGCACCAGGAATATCTTAAATGCACCTCCTTCTGCAGATTTAAGCTAGGGAGAAATGCTAATCTTCATTGATGGTTTCTTTTAAAAAAATTAGGAACATTTCCTTCTTTGAAACAGATGGCTGAAATGGAGATGTTTCCTTTTCTACCCTCATTTACCTCAGCAGCTAAACTGCTCACTGAAGAGGTAGGGTACTTCAGATCACAGCTTCTCCTATCCAGGGAACTGAAATTCAAATTGAAATGCTTGTCAGTCTTTCTGGAGAGTGCTTCATCAGCTGCGCCCTGCGCGTCTCTGGGAGCACGGGAAGGAGCGTTCTCCTTCCCTGTTTAAGGGAACCTCTTTATTTTGCATGATATACCAATTTGGAAGCAGATGCACATCTTTACATCGTAATCCTATGGTTAGGAAGGAGGCAAAATGTATGTGCAAGTTCCCTAAAACATGGGAAGTCATTCCAAAGAGACCTCCTGCACTCCGCTGTGTTCTGTAAACTGGATACAAGGAGTTACCATTGATTATCACTGCTGCATTTTTCTAATCCCACATTTTAAAGTTATCATGAAATTTTAAAGTTCTCATGAAATTAAAAGTGAGCATTTTGTGCTGGAGCAGTTTTGTTCTTTAGTAATAATTGAGAAAATAGCATCTGGTCTTTGCAAGTAGCAATCCCACATGGACTCAGGAAATACATTTGATTGTCTTCAGGGCAAGAACTAATTCAGAGAAAGGCTCTTTATTTGCCACCTGTGAGTCTTGACCTTGACCTAGAAAGTCTTTCCTCACTGTTGCATGAGGGGCAATTAAACTTCTGTGAAGCAAAACCTCCCTATCATAGCAAAGTTTGTCAAGTGTATCAGAGCTCAAACCTCCAACCTCATTTTATTCCCCTTAAATGTGCCAAGCTGCCTCACATTAATTTGAATAAAGTGAGAACAACAGCTTTTAATAGGTTTGGAAAACCTAGAAGTTTCTTTAAGGATAGCTAGGATTTATTTATGTTGAGGGGAAAGCAGGTTTCCAAAATAAATAAGTAAGACAGATTTCCAACACGAGGAGTGGGGACCAGACACAGTACTGAGACCAGGGTTATTTAATATCTTCATTAATGACTTAAATGAAGGGATGGAGTTGCACCCTCAGCAACTTTGCAAGTGACACAGAGCTGAGGGTCAGGGACAGTCCTGAGGGACCTGGACCTGGACGAGGTCCCAGTTCCTCCAGAATGGGAGCCCTCCTGAGAATCTCCAGAGGTTTAACAAGGCTGGGGCTGCACCTGGGTCAGAGCAGGGATCCCCCCATGGCCCTGGGATCCCCCCATGCCCCTGGGATCCCCCCATGCCCCTGGGATCCCTCCATGCCCCTGAGATCCCCCCATGCCCCTGGGATCCCCCCATGCCCCTGGGATCCCTCCATGTCCCTGGGATCCCTCCATGTCCCTGGGATCCCCCCCATGCCCCTGGGATCCCCCCATGGCCCTGGGATCCCCCCATGGCCCTGGGATCCCCCCATGGCCCTGGGATCCCTCCATGCCCCTGAGATCCCCCCATGCCCCTGGATCCCCTCATGTCCCTGGGATCCCCCCATGCCCCTGGATCCCCCCATGGTCCTGGATCCCCCCATGGCCCTGGGATCCCCCCATGCCCCTGGGATCCCCCCATGCCCCTGGGATCCCCCCCATGCCCCTGGGATCCCTCCATGCTGGGGCTCAGCAGCTGGAGCAGCCCTGGGAGAGGCCCTGGGGATCTGTGGGGCAGAGCTGGGACCCCAAACCCCCTGCCCTGGGCTGAGCCAGGGTGGGCAGCAGGGCAGGGGGGATTCTGCCCCTCTGCCCCTCAGGTGAGACCCCACCTGCAGAGCTGCCCCAGCCCTGGGGTTCCAGCCCAGCAAGGAGCTGGAGCTGCTGGAGAGAGCCCAGAGGAGGCAGCAGGATGAGCAGAGGATGGAGCAGCTGTGCTGGGAGGAAAGGCTGGCAGAGCTGGCATTGTTCACCTGCACAGGAGAAGCTTTGGGCTCAGCTCAGGGTGGCCTTGCAGGGCCTGAAGGAGCTGCAGGAAAGATGGACAGAGACAATTGGCAAGGGCTGGAGGGACAGGAGCCAGGGAATGGCTCCCAGTGCCAGAGGGCAGGAATGGGTGGGATACTGGGAATTAGGAATTGCTCCCTGGCAGGGTGGGCAGGCCCTGGCACAGGGTGGAATTCCCAGAGCAGCTGTGGCTGCCCCTGGATCCCTGGCAGTGCCCAAGGCCAGGTTGGACATTGGGACACTGGGAGGTGTCCCTGCCATGGATGGGGTGGGGCTGGATGGGATTTAAGGTCCCTTCCAACACAAACCATTCCATGATCTTATGATTAGACTGCATTGGTCTAAGAAGTCCTGTGGCTGTGATCTAATATAACTTAGGGAAAAGTTCAAGCTCATTTTACACAGGGAGAGGGGCAGGTTGGAGCACACACATGATCTGTTCTCTTATCAGCTCAGCTGATGGGAAGTAATTTATCAAGCTCCGTTAGCTGGTGGTTAAAGCACACATCACTGCTGTCCTTTCACAGACCCACAGAATGTGGGGAGTGTACCCATCCAGAGCGCTGATTTCCTACACAAAACAAAGATGCTTTTAAATTTCCCTTGGATCCGCAGACTCTCAGATTCATGTTGTGTATGAAGGAGCACAATGTGAGATCTCTGATATTTTGGGTTTTGTTGGCAGTGCCTGACCACCACAAAGGTTTGCAAGTCTCCAAGACATGTAGGTGATCATTGTCTTACTGAGGTCTGTGATTAAATATGCTTTGTTTTCTGTTATGCCCAAATGAAATGCATTCAGAAGCCCTTTTTTATCCATCCTTAAAGATGTGAATGTTTACAAGAGGAAAGAGGATGCTGAAACATAACTCAGCTTACAGTTTTTCCTGGATAAATCAATTCTTCTGGAACGCTGGGTGCCAGGGTTTGCAGTTTTCCCTTGATCCCACTCACCATTTCCCAGGAGAGCCTTTCTGAAACGCTGCTGCCAAGTCACAGGCGCTGCTGTGCAGGGAACAGAGCAGGAGCAACCTTTGCTGCCTGAGCAAAACTCAGAACGACACAGAGCATCCAGCTCAGCCTCCTTTAGGGTGTTTAAGACACAGAACTCATTTTTCTGGATGAAAAGCAGACAGTGACCCTGCCAGCAGCAAGTGTGTCACCTCAGGCTCTCCCTGCAGGAGGGACCTCCAGGGCGGCTGGAGAGGGGGAGGCACAAATGGCTGTGCTCCTTTGGAGCCCACTTTTAACTACACTAAATGAGATGTGGGGCACGTGAAAGCTACCAGTGACTGTCCACATCACAGCAAATGACACTGATCAATAGTGAAAAGCATGGAACCATTAGGATCTGCCTAAAGTGGGGAGCTCAGCTTGCATCCAGAGCATCAATGGATGAATAATGAATGGCTTGGTCTGGTATCTTAATCACAAAAACATTCCAGGGGAAAAAAAAAAATAAAAATTGAAGCACAGTTCAGGTAAGGAGAAAAGAGGAGCGTTTTCAGCAGAAAAACCTTCACCCTCCACCCAGAAAAACCTTAATTGAATCATAACTAACACAGTGAATTCAAGATATTTTATATCCAATTTTATATTCATCCCCATGAAAACAGGTTTTCTTTGTGTTTACTTTTATAGGAAAAATTATACTTAGCAGTTTTAGGAAGTCAAATATCATAATCAGGTAGAAATATTTTTTTAAAAAGAAAAAAGGAAGAAATTTTGGAGAGACACACAGAGTACAAAATACACTATTTCAAAATAGACTATATATTAACACTTCATACTGCTTAACACTGAGATGATCATTACTGGCTAGAACTTACATCATACCATTTCCATTGATAAATAAGAAATTAACGAAAGACAAGATATTAAAAACCAGTCTTTATTATATTTATTTATTGTATTTGGAACATGATGGCCTTCTAGTTATTAAGATCAAGTAAAATAAAATTCATCACATTTTTCAACATAATTTAGATATATTTTGATGCTTCTCAAGCCATTAAAATAATAGTGATGGCTATAAATAAATTTATCATTTTCCCAGCACTTATTATTATTGGAATGTCTTTATGAACAATGCTGCTTTTGTTAACTTGGGACCAATTAATAAAGCAGTGCCTGTCACGATCTGTAGATCATCAAAACACTGATTAGGAAGGCTGTAGTGACTTTGGTTTTCCCCATAAAGAAGTGATAATTTTCACTGCCTGCTGAATAAACAAAAAATTTGCCTACAAACATTGCCTACCATTTAAAGGAAAGGAAAAGGAGTGACTTGCTAACTGCTGCGAGGGGGAAGTTATTTTTTTCTTTATTTTCAACATTATTACTTTTTGGCCACCTACTTATAAAAGCAGCAGATACTTCACGGTTCATACTTTTTAGTGCATCCCTACGTATTATTCAATAATAACTTTTAGCTGAAGTCCAGTGTGATCTGTACATTGTGACTCGGCTGGAAATGCCGCATCTCCGCTTAAAAAAAACATAAATAAAAATTAAAAAATTGCCAAAATCTATATCCAAGTAAAAGGAGAGGGAAAGCTGTCCCTGGGCTGTATGGGTGGCAGGCTGCTGTACTCGTTTGCGGCGTTTAATGGAACCGGATTCGGGAACAGCAGCTCGGCGCTCAGGCAGACCGAGAGCCGCAGCTGAGGTCGCGTTTTCTCAGGGCTCTCTCACGCCTCCCCTTTTGCTCTGAACTCCTCCACGAATGCAGTCTCGTCACCCTCTGGGATGTTGTTCCCTTGAAGCGGTTTCCTGACCGCCCTCCCATCACCGCAGAGAGTGTCAGATGTGCCCGGAACAGCTCCGCACGGGGCGGGTGTCGCTGGGGGAGCTCCCGAGGACAGAGAGCTGCCGATGGCCGGGGCCGGCCCGCGGGGAAGGTGACGAGCAGCGCTCGGGCGGCTGCGCTCCCGTGGGCTGCTTCTTCTGCTGAGTGCCCGGGGCTCAGAGTGCCGCGGGGCAGGCTCGAGTGCCGGCTCCGACCGGCCAGGGCACGCCTGAGCCCCGCCGGAGCTCGGAGCTCACCTGGCGCTCACCTGCAGCGCTCACCTGCAGCGCTCACCTGCAGCGCTCACCTGCAGCGCTCACCTGCAGCGCTCACCTGCAGCGCTCGCTGCCCGCCCGCACCGTCCCTGGGCGAGCCGCAGCTACTCGGGTCGTGCATGGGGAATCCTGCTAATTGGGTAAACCCGCTCTGGTGTACAGGCACCAGCTGGCACACACAACCTGCGCCGTGAGAGAGATCCGTAATTTTCGGATGTAACTAACAATTTGTGACGATAAAGCGGCAACAGGAGCCAAGATGCTGGCACTTCTCCTTGTCACCTCTTTCAAGCGCAGTAACTAGAATTTGCATTTGTTTCCTTTCCAAAGGCAGTTACTTATTTATGAAGTAGGCATTTAATGCTCGCAGTTTCTTTGGCACGATTTTATTTTTAGGCAAAGTCTCTAAAGAGTTTAATGTTGTCTCTCTTAAGGAAAGTACTCAAAGAGTATTTCATTAATGCTGCATCAAACCAGAGAACTGGCATCATCCGCTCACACAACAGGGACCAGAACTGTCTCAAAAAGGGTAAATAACAAGTGTGAGAAAGGAAAGTGAAGATGATGGGAGTGCACAAAATTATGGGTGACACAGACACGGCAAATCAAAAATTCTTGTTTAAAATTCCTGATGGTGACAAAGGCAGTGCCTTTCAAACGCACAGCAGCCAAGAGTTTATCACTGCCCATTGTAACTGTCCATTGTCATTCATGATGCAGTGCCTTGGTCAAACAGCTGCATCTCTGTCGCCCTTGTCCAGTGCATATTCCTGGCTTGTAGGACTCCTTCGAGGGGAATTTTTATTGTATTTTATATACATTTTTTTTAATTTTTTTTTTTTTTTTTTTTTCATTTTTAGACTAGCCCCTGGGCTACGACATGCAGGATATCAATCATTCTTTCCCCGGAGGTTCAACTCCCCCCCAAAAAATTCAATGCATGAAGGAAGGTCAGTGCCAGAATAACATTTTTAGAAGAAAAGTATTCTGTGCTTGGCATTTGACTGTGGGCATAAATCTTTAAAGAGAAAAAAGAAAACAAAAAAAGGACAGAAACTTGGAGGAAGGGTTTTGAAATGCTGGTTTAAGCAGAGAAGGAGTAGGTGGATGAAGCCAGGGCAGCTTTTTCAGGTACCCGGTACTCACGAGGCTGGTTCCCTGCGGCAGGAGAGCCCGGGGGCAGGTGAACACACATCGCCCTGGGCCGGGGGTGCCAGGGAGCCCCGAGGGCCCTGCCGGCTCCAGACACTCCTTGTGAGCCCTGCGAGCCCTGGAAAGGCTCCTGTGCTGCTCCCAGCGCTCCGCTGGGCAGAGGAGCCTCGCCCTCCCTCTTGTTAAAAACCTCCTGCTCCAACTGTTGCTTTCTGTTGTTGTTTGTGGATTTTTTTTTTTTTTTTTTTTTTGGTGATTTTTCTTTTTTAGGGGCGAGTCCATGATTATTTCTTGTCAGAGCAAGTTTGGTAGGCTGTCTAGAAAAGGAGGTTGGAGTTATTAAATCTAACATTTCTGACACGGCTTCTTAACAGCTCCAAAGTGCCACTTGATGGATGGCTGTCTGGAATGATATCCTCATTCCTGCTGATGTTCCCCACCAAATCTGAGCCATACAAAGTGTCTCAGAATCCCAGCAACCACCTATCAGCATTAAATTATTCCGTGGCACTTCAGATCTCGTTCAGTCATTTCCAATACACCAGCTCCATATGGCATTTGGAAAGGATTAGGCATCATATGGATAATGTGCACATTTGCAGTTTTGTTAGAAATGAGAGGCAGGGAAAGAGACCCCAAAGCCAAGATTCACTGTTAGGGGTAGAATGCAATTTCCCCTCTCTGTGGATTATCTGGGAACCAGGTGACTTCTTTAAGGTTCTTTCAGCTTTAGGGTTTTTTCCATGCCCTCCATGTCCCATCCATTCCCATCGTCTCCACCCTGATTTAAGTAAAAAATGTTTTTTTTTTTTTAAATGTCTGTGAAGCATCTGTTAGTGCTCATTGCCAAAGGAAGCTGAACTGCATGTCCAACCAGCTTAGACAACTCCTATGGATTTTTGGCCATTTTAATAAAACAAAAGAAATGTAGAACTCATTTGAAAATTTCCTATAAACCAAGAAAAGTTTAATTTTCAAAATCCAACTTGAATTTTATGAAGATAATTCATATCAAATTTTATATAGGCAGAGGCTGTTCTATTTCGTTCAGCTTCTGGAGAAAAATAATTATGCTCTTTACAATTTGAAGTGCATTTGTATTCCTTCCAAATAGTCCTATTACAACAAATGAAGTACTTACTATACATCTTTTTCCTGCTGCTTTTCAACTTAAATTTAATTTTCACATAGATTTATTTAAAACAATTCTCAACATGACTCAGCCAAATGATGAATTTATTGAGGGTTCAGTAAATGTGCAATCCAGTTGAAGTTAAAAATGGCTACTTTGTAATTCTGTGCCTAAATGAAATTACCCATTGTAGCTAGCTATGGTGCATCCATTTAAAGTCGATTTCTTGAGGCACATATTCAATCTTTAACAGAAAGAAAGCATTGTGAAAATATGTTGCTAATGGAAAAAATATATATGTACATATATAGAATTAATATTAAGCAAATGTTTAAGTTTATTTTTTCTGTTCTCTGAGCCAGCTTGAGCAGTTATTGGTGTACACAGTTTGTGTGTGCTGAGAATACACGGCACATACAGATGATGACTCATTTTTTATGGCTCATAATACATGACTGTCTCTGTCCAAATGCAAATAGTTTAAACCTAAGAAGGAAAGTTTAATCAAATTAATTTCTAGAGCATAAAAATATTTGTAATGAGATCTCAGTGCAGAAGAGGTTTGTGATTTGTATTGATGATAGAACAGACTGTGTGAGGACTGTGCCTCAGGCAAGGTGTGATTCTGTTTCCTGCTCCATTGTTGGCAGAAAATCAGCAGTTACATCAGAGGTAAGTCTGAAATAAGCCTGTCTCTCATAAGGAATGCTTGGGTTCAGCATGAGATGTTTCCAAATTCACCAGTTTTAAGAGTGGGACCCAAAATTTCCTGAGAAGATGCATCACTGGGGTTTTTAGTAGCTGCCCTGAATGGAGATGCATTCAACTCTCTTCTTATTTAAAGGTTTTGATCAAGCTACCCACAAAAAGTTGGGTCAGGATAAAGGTAATTTCTCCAAATATATCAACACTGAGGTACTTGATTCTCTGTCCATATCACCACAGCTGTGTAGCATCTACAGGCTTGGTGTGTAACCCAAAATCCACTCAATTTTGTGGATGAACTTCTGTCCTCACCGTTCCGGATGAGACCTGTACTTCCTACTTGAGATGCACTTTATGCTGTTTATTCAGCAATGTCCTGACTCATATAGAGGGACTTCCATAACTGCCTTTGCAAGAACTCATAGAAATGCAGGAAGACACAATTCCACATCCTCAGCCATTCCCAGGCTCCCAAAGTCTGGCTGCATTCCATAGATTCCATTGCAGCCCATCCAGCATGCAAATGAGAGTCCAGCCACATCAATTACTGAGAGTAGAACTACTTTATTCTTTCTTTAAACAAGACCAAGAAAAGCACAAACTGCTTCATCTTCCTTCCCCAGCATTTCCACTGCTGATGTTCAAAGGTTGACAGGTGTGTGCTAAGGAGATGGGCTTGCCATGGAATTCCAGCAAGGTAAGAAGGGAATGCTCCGGGTATGTTTTTAAAACCAGCACTCTGAGGGAAAGGCAGCAGAGCTTATCCAGCTGTCTCCAAGGGCTTCCCTGTGTTTTGGGCGGATGCTGAACCCTATCTGCTATCACAGCCTGCTCGACTCAGTGTAAGATCACACCCTGCTCTAGCCTAGAACTTCTTCATGACTGCAGTGTTACTTCTTGATATTGGGTTAATGGAGTGCAGCAAATACTCAGATATTGATTATAAGGACTCATTTCTCATTGTAGATGTCTCCCGCCTACTAAGCTGTACCGCCAAGTCTGAATTTAAAACAGTACTATGTTCAAACCACCAGAATTCAGAACTCTCTTGCTTCCTGTTGCTTTACTTATTTTAAATCACAGAGGATGTACCAAGGAAAAGCTAAAAGGTTTTGATATGTTATTAAGCCATGGATTTTAACCAGATACTGGCTTAAAATTCTTTAACCTGACTATCAGAACTTCCCAACCAGTATATTTTATTGCCATGATGGACCATCAAAAAGGTAGCTTTGTGTCACACAACCAGCATTTCCTGACAATCCTACAAAAACATGTGGAGTTCCTCATAGTTTGACTTCTGTTGTTCTCAGATTTGGGTAGATTCCCCACATGGCAGCACAAGGGGTTGCTTTCTTTTGAGAATTTTATGCTCATGGAGTACAGTTCCAAAATAGTCCTGGAGCTTGGACTGATATGAAAACCTCCAGAGTTCCTGGATTCTTCACAAGACTCATTAAATCTGTGAAGTTGATAGTGCAGTCTGTTTTGTCTCCTGCATTCAGGGACGTGGAAAGTAAAGAAGGCATTTGGGTTTTGTTATTTTGAAATCAGCCAGTGAAAAGGGCCTGCCATAAACAAAGCTTATGAATAAATTAATGCATCTGACAAAGAAGTTAATGATCATATGGACTGAGCCCAAATTCATGATCAATGAATCATGTAGGCTGCTCTGTTTAGGCTTTGGCAAATCAATACTCCATTTTGTTAAACAAGTAAAATAGATTTTTTGTGGGGGTGCTCTGGGATAATTTTAAAATATAAAGTGTCAGACAAGGAAATCTTCAGGGGTTCTTGAGAGTATCACTTGGAGCTTTGCATATTTCTTTGCTTTTTGGGATTTGTTGTCTTGTTATGCTTCTTACCAGGTGCCAAGACACAGCAGATAAGCAGTTACAAGAGAGAAGCAGTAAAATGTAGAAGGCTAAATGTAGGTACAGAGCTGTGAAAAATGCCATGACATTACAGACTGTTAGTATGGTCTAATGACAGAGTCACAGAAGTATTTAGGTTGGAGGGGACCTTTAAGATCACCCAGTCTAACCATTACACGTGTCACTGCCTTACACTGCTGTTAAAAGGAGTGGGGTTGGTCAATGGGAGGAGCATCTCCATTTCATTCTCCCTGGATTTGTAACACCAAGCACGTGAATATTTTTCTTTTTCCTTTATCATCTTATGTTGGAGTTTTATTTGAGGCTGGTGGTTAAATTGTCCCTCAGGGTCCTGCCACACCTGTAGTAAGTGAAGAAACCCTAGCATGTAGCATGTTGTTTTTTGTGTGATAGAAAGTATCACACAGATCAAGATTCCTAAAGGGATTTAGGTACACAGCAATGCAGATAGATCCCCCTCAAGGACTAAGAAATAAATTTGGAATTTTCTATTGAGCAGAAAGATTATGACAATTCCATAGGAAATTTAAGTAATGAATGTGGGTTCCTGATGATGGATAAACTGGTAACTGGTTTTCAAGAAACCTTGATTTGTTTTTGAAAATTACTCCTGCAATACCACATTCAAAGGAATAAATATCAGGTTCTGCTTCTTACTCGCATGCCATTTGCAGAGTGGGTACAGCAGATGAGGTGATTCATTCCTACAGAACGTAATCCTGCTCCCCAGTTTACATTCTGCTCCAGTAATCCTGTAGGTCCCACCAGACTTCTACATGGGCTTGGAATGCCATCACAGTTCCCTGATTCTGGGCCCAAAAATGTTAGGTCACAGCTGGTGCTATGAAGGGCATTAGTATTGATGATTTTGCAGCTGTCCTCTAGATCCAGCAAACTCCTGAAATTCTGTCTCTGGGGCTCAATGAATGAAGAGAAAATAACTTGAGAAGAGAACAGAAAGTTTTTCCTTTTTCATAGGGAAATGACAGTGTCCTGCATTTGATATTTCCCGAGCAAGAGTCCTGGAATGCTGCTCTTGGAGAGATGTAAGCACAGACAGAATGCCAAATCTCATTACATACATCAAAGTGGTCTGCTGCTACAGAGCTCTGAGAACTCGCAGCTCACATTGGCAGAATTAGATTTGTGGCTAAGTGGAATTTTTCATTATCACAGCAATTTGTTTTGTTACTTAACGATGAATGTAGGGGCCTAACTTTAAGTAGCCAACATTGATGGCTTTGGTTTGTTACTAAAAGCTACTGCTGCCCAGCTTCCCAGCTCATTATTACCTTCAGCAGCACGTCTTGTTAGAGATGTAGGGTGTTCAGAACCACTGTCCAGTAGGAAAACAACCAACACTGAGATGGGAATAAGAAATCATCCCTTCCCCTTGCCTTGTTGACCTCTGGTCTTTCATCGAGTTTATCTATGTAAATACTGCACTGATAGAAAATCACTCTGGGATTTCAATAAGAAATCTGAACAAGAAGCTGCTGAGCCCTGAATTAGGCATTCTGGATGGTCACTGCATTGAGTCAGCAAAGAAAAAAAAAACAACAGAAAAAAAAAAAAAAAAAACAAAAACAACAAAAAAAAACAGATGGTCGGTAAAGGATAAATTATTATGTCCTAAAATGGTTTATGTTCCCTTGGCTATTTATAGTGAGTGATTGAAAGTCATGTAGAGAACACAAGCTATTGAACAGATCACTGGGGACTCTCCCAGGTTTGGGCTGCTAATAATCTTCAGAAGTGTATCGGAAAATTCTCTGCAGAATAGGACAAAATACATACTATTCTCAGGCTGAGAAGACCCAGAGAAAAACATTCTCTCCATTAAAAGAGAAACAAAGGCCTCCCAGCACATCCTAAAATCAGGCACTTTTGCCTATTCTACCATTCTCCCTGCCTGCAGAATCACATGTTGCTGAAGGTGTTTTTGAAATCCAAGCACAGCTCAATATTAATAGTGACAGAGTTAGTTACTGTCCTTTATCAACTTGGGATCAAATGTTCTAACTAAAATCAATAGTGTGTTTCCCCACAGAGTTTCTGAAAGCAAGAACAAATAAATACCTGCAGCAGATAAAATGATTGTGTTTTCCTAAGCCATTAGCATGATTCAAGTGATACGCTCCTAAAATGACTTTATGCAGAATCAGTGATTTTTAAAAGAGCATTTCAATTTCATTCATCTATAAATATTTCCATTTTGGCATCTCTTTCATGCAGCTGTATCAAAAGCCTTGTGTCAGGCTGATCCAGGCCATTGCATCATCTCCAGAGTTAGAGGATGCACTCTTACCAACTACAGGATTGGGTGGATTCAAGCACAGTGTGTCAGTGCTGGACTGGATGATCTTGAAGGTCTCTTCCAGCCTTGATAGAATCCTATGACACCCAGGGCTGAGGGCCCCTCCCAGCTGGGGCTCCTCTCCAGGCTGAGCAGCCCCAGCTCCCTCAGCCTTTCCTGGGCACCGAGATGCTCCAGCCCTTGCTCAGCTCCAGGAGCTCCTGGCCCTGCTGTGCTGAGGATGCAGAGCTGGACACAGCACTCCAGTACTTCCATAAATAAAAAGGCTAAAAGTCATACACAAAACATGAGAGAATTAACATTAAATCTTGAGAAAAAAGAGATGGATTTTAGGGAAATGAAAGACTGAATTTGCCAACAGTTTGGATGGTGGAGCTGGAATGTCTCACGTCTTTCAGTTTGATGTGAGCTCAAGAGTGACTTGTTTTACTTACAGGTGCTTGCAGCAAGTTGTATCCAGGACACTACTTCACTTGAGTCAGTGATAACCCTCTCCATTGCACAGCTCTCAACAGAAGCTTGTACATATCCCTGAGCAGGACTTGTACATATCCTTATACATATTCATGAGCAGGACCTCTAAAATCTGCAGTTTTCCAAATGTAATTACAGCAGGTATTGCATGGGGTAGAAGTAGAGAAAGGAGACAAAGAACTGTGAGAGAAACAATGATGTACACAGTATTTTTCAGATCAGTTGTACTGATGTTGTGCCTCATTCAAGCAGTCTATTTGACTAAAGAGCTGTGATGGCCATGGCAAGAGAGAAAGACATGGAAATCTCCAGTTCAGAGAAAGCTCAGTATGTAATAGAAAGCAAGTTGGCTGCATCTATCCCCAAGACAGAGATTTCACTCATCATTGTTACAGAATGAAAAATTTAAGAAAGCCCCAAGAGAAGAATTTTCTTATTTTATTCAAACGAAGCTTCCATCTGAAGGCACATATGCCACCATATGGGATACATTTCAGGCATTCATTAGGAGAAGAATAATTAGTCTAGCATCATACCAGGAAGAAAGGAAGAGGCCCAGAGGATAATTACTTTAGAAATAGAAATAAAAGACCTTGAAACTAAATTTGCTAGGGACAAGTCTATGAAAAATGAAAAAAAAGGGAACCTTATTTATGGGAATTTGAATTCGGTTATCAAGGCAAAGAGGAAAAGGGGCATGCGTACAACTGGATTATTTTTAGCTTGGGGAGAAGCTGGTACATTATTGTTTCAATGATTATGGAAAACATGTAGTCTCATATTTCAGCCATTCACCACAAGCAAGAAGCCTCTTCTGTAGTACAAAAGAGATTAAACACTTCCACATTATCCTGGGAAGAACTGCTCTGTATGTCCTCTCTTTGCAAATACACCGTTAATAGTGCTACTGGTCATGGGCTTTAAATGTGACTGTGACCCTTTAAAGGTTGTCAAAAAGGATTATTCCTTTGTAGAGCTTCCTATGAAGCGGCCTGCAAGAAAGAGGAATATCTGTATTATGTAAATAAAGCACAGATTGAATAACAGGAGAATAAAGAAAGCTCAAAAGTATGTCAGACAGGGATTTTTCTGTGAGCAATTAAACACACTGAGATAGTGCTCTCTATACATCAACTTAATCCTAACCATGCATTGAGCCAACTTATCTGTACTTCACCTTCTGGAGGGGAACAGGTAGACACATTATATTGAATAAAAGCCATGCATTGTATAGTGCACCACAGTCTGTCTCTCAAGCCTCAGTCCCTAAGTAACTAACCCTAATTAACTGTTGAGTTTGGAGTTTCTGTGCTACTCAAAAGGCCCATGGGAAGTAACAGTGACAAGATTTGGCCCTTGAAAAGAAGCACCGGTGACTGGATTCCTCCTCTTCATGCCAGGAAACACCTGATATTCTGCAGCACTGAAATTGTAATGGGAGTAAAGACTTGTCTAAGTAAAATCCTTTGACTGGGACAGCGGTCAAAGGAACAGGTCTTTGATGTCTGTAGCTCTTTGCAGCAAAGAATAAAATGAGATCTCGCATTGCTGTGTGTGAGACAGATGGTTTGGGATATGACAGTGGTTCATTCATATTGGGAACACTTGTTTCAATGCATTATCTTTCAAAGATACAGAGAAAACGCTCTAACATTTTCTGACTCACCTACAGTATAAACAAGATAATTACCTGGTTCACCTGCTAGAGCTGGGAGATCGATTATGGAAGCTAATTAGAGACCTGTTTTAAGCAGATATGAACTCATGAGTTTTTGTTATGGGTTCTTCTCCTCTTAACACACCACAGAGAAAAATCATAGAACAACAGTGATTAGCCTTATTTCATTTTTATTGCTTCTCCCATTCAGAGTGAAACCACAGAAAGTCAAAAGTGTAGCTAATTTACTTTAGCAAGCTAGAAAATGTAAGTTAATTTCCTTGCTTTACTACTTGGAAAGCTCTGCCAGAGCATTAATGTCAAAGGAAAACAAAGAAAAAATACATATCCATATGGAATATGAATATAGCTCATGGTAGCTTGACAAACACTGGCAGAGAACACTATCATGCTTACAAGGAGGTAACAGATATTGGTAATGGTCTTTTGACCTCTTGGTTACTAGCACATATCAGCAGTGCAGCAGAGAGATGTACCAGATCAGGATGTTTGGGTTTGGTTTTGGTTTTTAAATTTTATTTTTCTGGAACTGGAGAATACTTCTGTGTCTCCTTTAAATAGCAGTATTCCTTGTTCCAAAAGCAGAATATCCCCAGCACTGCCCACAAATTCCTGACTGTTCATATCTGAACACATCATATGTCTATGATCTGCAGTCAATTCCCAGATCCATGTGTGCTGTCATACTGCAGCAGGAATTACTGCAGAATCTGTTGAGTCTGCAAATTTCACACAGCATCGCTATCCCCATGTGGGATGAGAAAAACACAATTTACCTTGGGAAGGCAGAAAGACTTCGATAATTAGTGCTTCATTCCTGAGTGCCCTGCTGTCTAGTGCAAGATACAGCTCTGAGCAGAGCACCCAGGCTTCCAGCCCACTGGAATGACAAAGATCTGACAGATCCACCAGGCTTCGGTGTGAGCTGGCACTGCCACTTGGAAATTCCAAGGAGTGAAATGTGGCCTGAACTGTACCTTGTTAGACACCAGCAGCAGAGCTATAAAAAGACCTTTGCATTTTAGCCACACAATTGTAAACTAAACTCTGCATTCATCAGAAAGCTGTAAATCACTTAGATTTTCACCAAATCCTTAACAGATTTTTTTGAGAACGCTTGCCCAGCTACTGCAGATACTAAGCAATGAGTGCACACAAAACTGTGTGAGCTGGGAGGTACAAGTTTGGTGTTTCATCTGTCACATGCACAACCAAGGGAGGCATCATTCAAAGACCTTGTCTGCCACAACAGGTTGTGCACAAAACATGAAGCTTCCCCTGCTTTCCCTGCTCTTCTCCTGAGTGCTAAGTGAGAACCAAACTGCACCTCTGTGGTCCTGTCACAGCTGGTTCATTCAGTACTTACCTGGTCACTGAATCAGAGGAACGAGCACAAGTCAGTGACTGGTTCTAGTGAGCAGAGAACTAACCTGAGTAAGGGAAATGTTAGCTCACATTTGCTCCCTCCATTATTTTTAAATAATAACCTTTATATCTTATGTAATTTCAATAATGGAAATATGTTATTAGAGCTTAACCAGCTTGGGGTGAAGTCCCGTGCTATACATGCTGTTTCAGGCAATGTGGTAGGTGACACTCTTCCTCTAATCTTAACCCTGGAAACTGTCTCCAAAACAATAAATACTCAAGGTTGGATGACAAGAGATCAGGCCAATCCAAGGTTCTTCCTGAGACTCACTGTCTAGTGAAGCCCATGCAAGTGTAGTGCATCAGGAAACATAAACTTAACATGGTTAAACAAGAGCAAAATTCCCAGATATTCAGCACTGAATGACATGAATTGTCTTTGCATATGTCCTGAAGCAGAAATGGATATCAAGAGGGTGTAATGGATGGAGACAGACTGTAGCTGAAGAGTGATATCTCTGCTCCTCCCTCACTCAAAGAATTTCAGTGCCTACAGAATTCATCAGGAAGCAAGAAAAATCTTTACAGTCTCAAAGATACTTAATTACTGGACTTACCTCCCTGGCATGGTATTTTCTTTTATCTATGGCTCTTGCACATGCAAATGCACAACTGCTCTTCAATGATATTAGTACTTCTGCAAAAGATGGACAGTAACAGTATTAAATGTGCTGCTTAATTGTCCCAGCAATGGAATCACATTTACATCATTTGCTTTCTAAACCCATTTATTCCCCTAAAACTAACATAACCTGGACAAAAACCACCCAGTCCTGGCTGAGTGCCAGGTACATGGCAGAGTTTAGCAATGATAATCTGATGGCACAAGGGGAGATCCCTCTGTGAGCACAGAGCTGTACTTCTCCCTGCTCGACTCCTCAGTACACCCTAGGCTGGTATAGAAACTCCAACCAACCTCCTGAACAGGCCTTTCCTGGTCATTGTGGGTTCATACACATTACCTGACTTGGGAGATGAAAACTGTGCTCGTAGGCAAGGAGCCAGACTTAGAGATGGGTAATGCTTAGAATATCTTAGCATGAACCTATAATAATTATTGAAAAATACATCAAATATTTGACTAAATGATTTTATTTATGCTGCCAGAATGGTGCAATGCAAGAAGCCATCCTATTGGCACACCAAGATATACATGATATCTAATTTGAACAAGGTCACAATTCATCTATTCCACTCAGTCCTGGGATCTCCTTGGTGTTATGTAGCCCTTCAGAGGGGCCTCAACAGCTGGGAGAGATTGGTAGGAAAATGACAAGTGGAAATGCAGGTCCTGCTCCTGGGCAGGAACAAGCCCAGCACCAACAGAGACTGGGGGGACCTGCTGGAGCAGCTCTGTGGGGAAGGACCTGGGGGAGCTGGGGACACGGAGCTGTCCCTGAGCCAGCACAGTGTCCCGGGGGTGCTGGGGACACGGAGCTGTCCCTGAGCCAGCACAGTGTCCTGGGGGTGCTGGGGACACGGAGCTGTCCCTGAGCCAGCAGAGTGTCCTGGGGGTGCTGGGGACACGGAGCTGTCCCTGAGCCAGCACAGTGTCCTGGGGGTGCTGGGGACACGGAGCTGTCCCTGAGCCAGCACAGTGTCCTGGCCCAAGGAGGCCAAGGGTCCCTGGGGATGGGAAGAGCCTTGGCAGCAGGTCAGGGAGGGATGCTGTCCCCGTGCCCAGCCCTGGAGGCACCTCTGGAGTGCTGTGTCCAGCTCTGCATCCTCAGCACAGCAGGGCCAGGAGCTCCTGGAGCTGAGCAAGGGCTGGAGCATCTCGGTGCCCAGGAAAGGCTGAGGGAGCTGGGGCTGCTCAGCCTGGAGAGGAGCCCCAGCTGGGAGGGGCCCTCAGCCCTGGGTGTCCCTGTCTGTCTGTCCCTGTCTGTGTCCCTGTGTGTGTCCCTGTCTGTCCATGTGTGTCACTGTGTCCCTGTCCCTCCCTGTGTGTCCCTCCCTGTGTGTCCGTCTGTCCCTGTCTCTTCCTGTCTGTCTGTCCCTGCCTGTCTGTCTGTCTGTCTGTCTGTCTGTCCCTGTGTGCAGGGAGGGCAGAGCAGTCCCAGGCTCTGCTCCAGGGCCCAGCAATGGCCCCAGAGTCACGGGCAGGGCTGAGCCCAGGAACTGCCCCTGCACAGGAGGCACAACTTCTGCCCTGGGCAGTGGCCAGCCCTGAGCAGAGTGTGCAGAGAGGCTGTGCAGTCTCCTCCCTGGGGATATTCCAGAGCCCCATGGACACTCTGCTGTGCCCTGTGCTCTGGGATGGCCCTGCTGGAGCAGGAGGTGGCACCAGAGCAGCCCCTGGGGACCCTCCAGCCTCACCCATCCTGGGATTCTGAGATTCCATGATCTCCTGTAGCCAAACCTGCACCTCCCATTAAAACACTGAAAGTCCCCAGACGCAGCCCATGAAATGAGAAGGGCATCCACAATATCTTAGGCTCTGAGCAGAGAGCATGGTGGATAAATTGGGAAGTAAAGATCCTTTTCCCACATAATACAGCAATGGTAAAAAATCTATCAGTAAATATAATATTGCAGTTTAAAGCAGGCCTGACAGCAAGACAAAACTGTGCTTGTGTTTAATGGTCATTCATCTCTGCTGAGAAAAGGACTGAGTTCTCTCTTTCCTTTTGACTTCGAGATCCAGTACAAGTGCTCACAAGAGTCAAAAAACAGGTTATTAATGTACCAATGCAAAACACCAAGGAAATCTCTTACTGAAATCATAATAAGAAAGGAAAAAAAATGAAAGTGCCCCTTCCAATGCCGCCCAACAACACAGAGTTAAGAAATGGGGGGAGGAATATTATATTTAAGAGACCAGAGTTATATCAACATGAAGGTTCTATATAATGGGTCTTTATCAATCAGACAACGGCTGGATTTTCACTTTAGGTTCTTAAATACCCCACCCAATAATTAACTTAACTGATGTGGGACAGCTATATTATCCCTGAATAAGGTGATTTGTATAGATCTAAAAGCAAATGCCTTGGCAAAAGACAGGGTTGATCATTATTTCAAAGCTCTTATTTTTCCCCTACTTTTAAGGCTTGGGAAATTATTTATTTGACAATCTGAAAATAAAACTTGAGCTGTATTAGCATGTAGACTGCTCAATAAAAGGGAAAAAAACGTGTGAGAGAGGATTAATAAATTGCATGCTAGAAATGGGAGACAAGATTAGAGGTAACATTTTGGCAATGTCTTCCTCAGAGTGAAGGAAAAAAAATGAAACAAGATTAGTTGGAGAGGAAAGAGGGAGTAAATCAGTAGGAAAAATGAATTTAGAAAAAGTGAGAGAGCCTGTGAGAAATAGAGAAATTGATTGGGATAAAGGGTGCAATAAAAGTGCTCCATGGCAAGGAGGGGCATCACTGCTCTCCAAAGGTAAACCCTCAGTGAAACAGGGCGGAAGTGGGCTGGGGATAATGGGCTGGTGGCAGAAAGCCCAATGGAGGGGACAGCAGGGAAAACTGGGGCTGTTCCTGGGATGAGCAGCCACTTCCCCCAAGGCTGGCTCCATGTCCCTCCTTCCTCACCTCTCCTCTGCTGCCACGGGTGCAGGTAACGCAAACACAACCACAACAGCCCAAGCGCATTCCCAGATGGAGACCAGCCTGGATTTTCAGTTGTTTGTTTTCATGGCTCACCATTGATAGATTATATCCTACAGCACATCTCCAATCTGCATATCAGGCTTCCTCCAGCACATTACTATGGCAACACCTTCTGGATCAGGGATGTTGGACATCACTGGCTCTTTCTGCTTGCAGAAAGGCTCTTCCAGCCTCAGGCTGCTCCTCTGCCAGTCAGTGGATCTCTTCTCCTTCAGCTTTCCCACCTCCACTACAAGGGCTTGGCTCCTTCAGCTTCCTCTCTCACTTAAGATCACTTTTTTTTCCCCCTTCCTCCCTCTCTTGTAGTGGCTGCTTGAAACCCGTCCTAAGGATGAGCACATGGGCAGTTTAAGAAGCTGCACTTCAACTGCTAGACCCAGATTATCATCTGAATATAAAATAACTATCTGAAATAACTATCTGAAACTGACAGTTATTGCTAATTGTGTGTGCTTACAACAGGGTACTGCTACCAGGAATGTGAAGTTTGCATGCTAGATGTACTTTGAACAAACTTGTGATCAAGGTCAAAATATTTCATAGCTATGAAAGTAAACCTTTTTGGGACAAGTGTTACAAGAGCTACTATTTGGTCACTCTTCAGTGTCACTTTTAGTCCCTGATTGTCTCAGGCCTCCAGTCGGTGATCCATGGGATCCTAAGGGAAAAACTAAAAACCAAGAAATAAAAAACCAAGATCTAAAAAGCCTTTTGGTTTGGCCCTATTCAAATTTACAGGAATCATTCCACTGCAAACCTGGTTAGACCTTCCACAAAGATCTGAACGTGGGCTCAGTCCAGGACACTGAATGTGACATCCTGCTGGAATTCATCTCTATGTGAGCAATCACCTGAAAAAAGTGATTCCCCCTGACAAGAGCACATCTCACTGCCTTTGCAGGTATAGTAAAATGCCCATTATACTTGTGTTCCACTGCAAGATGCAGAGCTCAGGAGATGTATTCTGTATGCAGGAGCAATTACCATCCCTTAAAATGCTCATGTTCCAACAGCAGTTCCTCCACAGCAACTGAGAAACAAGGCAGATGATTTCCTCCTGTAATTTAAAAACAGGATTTAACTAGTAACAGGCTGCCATGACTTAGAAGTGCTGACTTCTGGAATCATAATTCCTGTAACGTCCACTGAAGAGTTACATCAATTTGTCAACGAAATTGAGAGTAGTTAATGTATAAAAGGTAATTTTTTATGTCCTAAATCAGTAGAAATATTATACTGCCAAAATATTTATTAACTTTGAGAACTTGAAATGAATGCATGGTTTGCTTATAGTCTTAACAGGGCATCATGTCACCTAAACCCAAAATGCACATAAATGTCCAGGATTTTCATTTACTGCCAGCCTATTAACATAATTTTACTTTTCAAGGGTATTTTAATTTGAAAGGTAATTTTTTTCTAGATTGTATCACAACCCACTGTTAATTAGGATGAGAGACAAATTCAAATTTACCTTTATTTTCCTTTCCCAAGAAGTGTTCTTTATTCCCTATTAGTTTCCCACAGAGAATTTTTTTTTTAATGAAGAGTCTTTGTTTTAGAGTTTGTAATCTCCTGGACAGACTTTATAATGATGAAATATAAGTGTCTTTCCTGCAATAACCCGCTGTGTTTGGAAAGCTTCGCATAAGGCAAGGGGTTAAGTAAATCTCCAGTTCCCTGGGGGTCAGTTTACAGAACATGCAGGTACATACATTGTTTAATCTCTTAAAACTCTGCAAATGGAGCTTATCCTTTTGGCCTACTTGCTCTTTAGAGTGGTGGCAAAAACATTCTAAAATAAGGGCAAGTTCAGTAGGGGAGATGTCAGGCAGCTGCTGACCAAATGCAAAATACCCACAAGTGTTTATTGGATGATTGAATCAGAAACCCTGCTTTGGGCTGGGATGGACCTTAAATCTCATCCCATTCCACCCCCTGCCATGGGCAGGACACCTCCCCTTAGACCAGGTTGCTCCAAACCCTGCCCAACCTGGCCTCGGACACTTCCACACCTCTGATCAGCTCCCAAAACTCTGTTGCACACCTACAAATTCACCATTGTTTAAAGAGTTTCCCAAGAGAGTGATTTCTTCATTTTTAATCCATCTTGATGAAAGACCTTAAAGCAAGATTCAGCACTGAAAGCTGACGAAACTTCTGCTGTAGAACACATAATAAATGCAGTTAGGTCTCAACATCACCACTTGAAGGTTTTAAATTACCAAAGCACAGGCAGAGAATCAACATTCCCAATTTCAAACCTGCATGGCTGGACATTTAACCACACACTGAGTGCACTTGCATTAGCTGAGTGACTCGTGCACTCGTATCCAGAAGTTTTCAAGACATTGGACTGATTTTGTTTTTCCAGTATTTATTCTTTTACTGATCCTAAAAAAAATTTATTACTTATAGTGATCCAGCTAAAAATGCACCTGATATAGTGTTGCCTTCACACCTGAAATGAAGAGCCCAGTGCTGTGTTCTGTAGGTAACAGTGTTATAAAAATCAGATGTTAAATTCCAAGCCTGTAAGATGCAAGGGAGAAGGCTTCTTTTGGAAAGATGCATCAGGAAATGTTTAACATTTTGTGCATTGTAGAGATACAAATATAATACAATATAATATAAAAGTAATGAAGGAAAAAACTGGTAGGAAGAACCAATGATTTGAAAAAGATATTGGACCAAACATGAAACACAATGACCACACTTTTCAGTCACTTTGATATAAATTCTGAAGAGGAAGGAATTACTAAAATATGGCATAGTAGTAGAAGAAAAATTTACACACAATGTAATAAAGAAGAAAAATTAAAGGAGAATCAATGAAATTTAGCAGAAAGCTAGACATGATGAAACTACTGGTTTAAAAGTTGTCCCATTATTTTAATTTTTTATCTTAAAAATGGAAGATTTCTAAGTGAGGATATTGAACTGGAGATTTAGAAAAGGCATTTAAGTGTTGGATAAAAGGAAATTGGATAAGGAACTGAAGGAAGAAAATGCAGAAGAAAAATTGTTTCTTAACATTAATGCTATGTCCTAGAGGGTAGTACATAGCAGGACATCCACTAGCAAGCACTGTAATAAAATCTCTAAATGCAAAAAGCAATCAAAGCTTAAGGAGCTAAAACCTCACAAACACAGGGGTACATAAGAGTAAATGAAGTTAAAAGACTGTAACAATGATGAAAAAAAAGAAGGAATAGGCTGGAATAGTATTTGAAATGGGTTTTAGAGTATGTATAAGAAAAGAAAAGAGGTTTACAAGGGCTTGAAGGAGTACTGTAGCAGGAAAAAGAGATACAGAACACGAAATATATGTTTTCTTCGCCAGGGGATGACACTAAAAAAATAAAAAGAAAAAGTATAAAAAAATACCAGAGAGATATCAAAGGGAATCAGTTTCATATAAAAGAGGATCAAGAAATAACAGTACTTGAAGATTGACACAGTTTTAGAATGAGCTGAGAGCTGTCCCAGAATTCCAAATAAAATGGCACTGGGCTTGGGTAAGACTCTCGGAGAGCTGCACTGATGAATCTACTTGAGGAAATAATTACAAGGACCCCAACATCAATATTCAAGGAGAGAGTATGGTAAAATTCACTCCTGTATGGTGAAATTCACTTTGCAAGTTCCTGGCAATATTTAAGATTTCAAGTTTAGCAATTAGAGTTCCCCAGCTCTCATAATAGAACTCAGAAGAACTGATGAATACTATGAACAGTCAGGAGATAAAATTTGCAAAGATGACACAATTTCTTAGGATGTACAAGGTGACAGGACAATTTCTGGCAGTGTGATTACTCAAAGCTGAATGAAGGCACATCACATAACACAAAGTGAAATGACACAGGGTTGGAAAGAATTACTTAAGCATCTTCTATTCATTGCTAAGTTCTAAATGATCTTCTTACAATAAAGAGCAAAAAGAAGAATGTCATTAATTTTGGACTCTTCAATGGAACCTTGTTACAAAGAAGGGAGAACGATTCTACAATTTCTCTAAATTGCTGCACATTGAGAGAGACGAGCTATAAAGACATGGTGCATGTGTGTGCATGTATTTGTGATTATTGCCAGTCTCCCTCACAAAATTGGTTTGTAATGAGATTAATAATACATGGTCAGATGCACTTTGTATCCAGCTGAATGCTATAAAGCATGGAAAATGAGAAGTGGAGAAGGTGATGGAGTAAAACAAAAAAAATGGGCAGATAAACCATCTTGCTTATTTCTTATTATTCATTCTCTGAACCCTGCAAATAAATGTTAGAATTCCTCAGGTGTGAGGAACTAAATCAGAAGAGCCACAGAAAGAAGAGAGAACAATAAGTCACAGCAACTCCTAGAGCTGCACCAAATCTGTAATTACACATCAGACCTTCCAATCAAGGTTCCAAAACATAGGCAAAATTATTGGGAGCCAAAAATTCTGACATAGGAAGGATATTCAGCGTTCCAAAAACCTGATTATCCAAAGGCAGCTCAGGTGGAAGCTTCTGTGCCCTCTCATGTCCTCAGCAGGGCCCTGGGAAGACACAGCCAGCTCTTCGTTAAAGCTGAGCACAGCCTTGCACACAAACAGTGCCCCTCGGTGTTGGTCATGAAATCTAAGGGGGGAGAGCAAACAGAGATACCATAATACTCAAATGGCATTGTGTTAAAACTGAAAAACAGATGGGGAACAGCTCTGTATGCTTGTTACAGCAATGGCTCCTTGGCCAGTGTCCCTGCTAGAAAAGCACTTGTCCCCTTCTGTGGGGTGTGAGGGCACTGCCAGAGGAAATTCATGCCTCTGATATTTAATTTACTGCATGACAGAATGCTTCAGAAAATAAAATGAAGCCTTTGCTTCTCTAAATAATTCTCCCTCCCCCACTGCAGTCATTGTCTTTGTAATATTTTATGGCTTGTCATATAACACTCTGGGATATTGTCCTACAGAGGATGTGACTACACTGCTGAAATGAAATACCTGTGTGGTGTTCCTTGCTCACAGAACCATCAGAGCAGTGGCAGATGATGCTTTGTACATTTCTTAGTATTTTATTTTGGTTTTATTCTATATTTGTAATAAAGAGCAAAGAAAAAAAAAAAGAAGTAAAAACAAGCTTCTCATAGATTTAGGACTTCAGGGAGAAGAATAAACCTATTCCATTTATTTTATAAATGCAAATATGCTTATAACATTGATCTCAACAGTGTAAATCAATAATACCCAGAGCTTCCCTGTCCCTCACAGATTGTCTGCAAATTATAAATGGTGGTTACAAAAGTATAAGCATGATGAAATATCATCAAATCTCATATTCTAGTCATGCTATAATTCTAAAAAGGAGCAGATATCTTGGAAGTTAGACTTTTGATGTTTTAATGAGTGCACTATGTTTTTTCTAGTGAAGCACAACCAATTAAATTGAGCATCCAATCTTTTGCTGAAGGAACAGTCTGCAGCTTCCAAATGACTGCAATTCTCTCTTTTGCCATTATAGGAAAATATTTTTATCCTGTCACCAAGCTCAATGCACTCAGAAGCATGAAGCAGCTGACAGACAACATAAGTAGTATTCAATATAATCAAATTTTGCTGTGCATCCGACACAAAGAGCCATTCCGAGACACAGGAAAATACAAGAACATATCTTGGAATTCCATCTTTTATGGTGGGGTTAAAAAAAACAGTTTTTCTCACCTTTTCCAGAACTTCAGCGGTGATCAAAATTAGCCTTTTGGAAGCATTTCCAGGTTCTTAACTGTATGTTCTGAAAACTTTGCCTACTAAATATTTTAGAAATCCAAAAGTCCCTAGAGAACATCACTGCTAGAAAACCTGACACACTGGATGTCAGATGATGCAGACTTAGAGCTTAGCTAAGAATCTTGAGCAACTAAATTTTTGACTGTATTGAATTTAGGCCTAATTAGTCTGGTCTCCAACAGAAAGATTGAAAGACCAAGAATCCATACCTCTCCAAGCTTGATCCACTTCTATCCACCTTCCTCAGATTCTGGGGAGAAACAAAGATGAGGGTCATATTTTTCCCTTTTGCTCCTTGGGGAACTCCTTGTCTGGATTCAGCAATGGGCCAGCAAAATACCCAGAACATTAAAATTATAGAATCATAGAGTGAATTGAGTTGGAAGGGATTTTAAAGATCATCTCAGTCCATAGCAGGGACACGTCCCACTCCAAGTCCCAATATCCAACCTGGCCTTGGGCACTGCCAGGGATCCAGGGGCAGCCACAGCTGCTCTGGGAATTCCACCCTGTGCCAGGGCCTGCCCACCCTGCCAGGGAACAATTCCTAATTCCCAGTATCCCATCCATTCCTGCCCTCTGGCACTGGGAGCCATTCCCTGGCTCCTGTCCCTCCAGCCCTTGCCAATTGTCTCTGTCCATCTTTCCTGCAGCTCCTTCAGGCCCTGCAAGGCCACCCTGAGCTGAGCCCAAAGCTTCTCCTGTGCAGGTGAGCAATGCCAGCTCTGCCAGCCTTTCCTCCCAGCACAGCTGCTCCATCCTCTGCTCATCCTGCTGCCTCCTCTGGGCTCTCTCCAGCAGCTCCAGCTCCTTGCTGGGCTGGAACCCCAGGGCTGGGGCAGCTCTGCAGGTGGGGTCTCACCTGAGGGGCAGAGGGGCAGAATATTGTGGGTAAGATGCACTCAGGCTGCTGTCAGACAGAGATAGATACACTTCAGAAAGTGATAGCAGATACTACAAAGATCAGTATAAATAAAATATCTCAGTGAGAAACATAATTAGTTAGTCAATGTGTTCATAGCATGAGCAGAAAGTCTTTTTACCTGCTTATCCATAGGCAATTATACTGAAAGCATTGGACACTTATTTCTCCACTGTTAAATCCTCTGGTCTAGTCTCTGCCATTTAAAATAAGAGAAGTTTGAAATCTTCTTTGTGTTGTAGAGAATGGAGGTATGGGAAGGTTACTACAGTGCTAATAAATGACAAGTAATTTTACCACTTGGTTAGCAGAGTTTGAACATTATCAAACACCATTCTCACTGGTTGCTCTACAGTTAAGCCACATACAAGCTTCAGGTTAAGAGAAATACTTTTATTTTTCCAGAAGGACAACTAACCAGTTGTTTTTTGACTTCTGAAACCACACAGAAAATAGAAGGTTTTGGAAGATGTTGAAGGCAGACATGAGCCTGAGGACAGACTCCATCAATAACTCAGGAAACAGATGTTACAGTGTTTGTTGAGCTTTCCAAACTAGTCTGACTTTTTTTTTTAACTTTAGTTTGAGAACTTTTCCATGTTCATGTGTTTATTTTTGTTGAAAAGCATCACATTTCTGCTAAGGGAAAAGAAAACCCAGCACAAGATCGCACCTGTGTGTTTGCTTTGCTAAGCCCAGAGATGACACCAGGTTTATGGTGCTGGTCTTTGTGCATCTATTGTAATATTTGGGAGTTGCTGGTGCTTTTTAATGAATCTGTTCTCCCAGTAAGCCCCTGGGAGGAAAATGCTGTTGTGACCAGTTTACAGGCAGAGAGCTTAAGCACACAGGGACACAGTCTAGAGAAGAACAGGGACTTGAAATCACCTTTCAAATTACGGGGCTTGAACTTCAGTCTGAGGAACTTCCCAGCCCTTTCTGTTCCTCTGACCCGCCTGTGCCCCCTTCCCAGAGCACCACAGGCTCTGCTCCCTCATGTTCTCCATCTCATTTCCCTCTGGGCATAAGACCACTAAATCATTTAAATCATCTGGGACTTCTCAGAGAGTTAAATGGAAGAAGGCACATTCTGAGTGCAACCATTCCTGACACACCAGCCTGCCAGACACTCAGCCTCTTAGGGGGGACACAGGAAGTGGGATTGAAAAAAACACCCTGAAATTACAGAAATGGGTTTCAGAAGTGTCTCACAGAGAGTGCTTTCCATGCTTTTTGGACTCTTCACAGAGCTAAACAAAGGATTTCTGGGAATATGGTAGGTATTTTCAACCATGTTTCCACCTGATTCACTGTGGCTGCTGGAGAGATTTTTTCAGTGTAAAGACACTTACTAATGTTCTAAACTCAGCTAAATATCTGTGAATATGACAGTAGAGTGATAGCATATGATCAATATAGTATGAAGTTATACACCATATGTATTGCATGACACTGTAGAAATACATATACCAACAAAAAAGTAGAAGAGGGTCTCAGCCCCTGAGGTTTTGGGTACAGCTTGCACTTTGTCTCTGAGGAATATAATAGCTTCTTTTTTAAAGCATGACAAAACACATGGTAGGATTCTTGGGGTGTCCTATGCAGGGACAGGAGCTGGACTTGGATGATCCTTGTGGGTCCCCACCAACTTGGAATATTCTATGATTTAATTGTAAGCTGACTCTGTAATTCTCCATCAAGCTATGTTTTTGCTTCATAAGCCCTCTGAAAACTTCCCTTGTGTTTTATATGAAGAGCCAATAATTGGCCTTATTTAGTTTAGATGAAAGAAATAATTTCACAGCCACTTCTCATATAATAAGGTTGGCCACAGCCTGTTTTTTTTCTCTTCAGCTTGTATATTTTTGTTTGGAGTGAACATAAAAGAGCATTGTCCTGCCTGCTGAGTGTTCATTAAAACCACTTCTAAATCTTTGCCGCCATTAGGGTCCTCACTATGTTCTGATCTTCCTGGCATATTGATTTAACTATAAAAACTATCTTCAAATGATAACAGTAAAGTTATTAACTGAAAGTTATGAAGGACAGCTCTTCATCTAAAAACCTCAACTACTTGAAAAGGTTTCATAAAATCAAAAACCAGAAGACTTCTGAAGAAACACTATCAAATTCAGATTCTTTCTCCCTGAAGTGTATTTCAAACTGTAGGGCATTACATATGTGGAAATTTCTTATTTGTTCTTCATGGTTTTATGTACCTGCTCCTTGAGCTGGGGCTGCTCTGGCAATGGCATTAATGATGAATAGAAACATCTTATACATAAATGGGAAACTCCAGAGCTCTGGTGTCTCCAAAGAGGCACTATTAGAAGCAGGTAAGAATATTATGTAACTAAACAAGAACAGCATTTCCAAATTTTCACTTGGAAGTTGTTTTCAAACTTTCAGTTCCTCTTTCACTGAAGCCTAAGAAATATTCCCACTGTAAAATTATAATTTTATATTCTTCTTAGGAGTTTGAGCAAAATTACCGGTGGGCTTTCCAGTACTCAGACTGGTTGAGGATGTCTTCCTCTGGAGGAGGCAGCACACTGCTCACAGCAGTAGATGCTGCTGTGCTGCTCAAAGGATATGAATGTGGTAAAGTCATAGAAAAAAAAGAAAAGAAAAAATATTACTGCTAACAATCACATAATCTGATTAAAGTTCTCTCTCCCTACCTCACCTCTGCTCTGATTGGATACTGCTGATTTCTTCTCAGAGAAAGAGTTAAGAACAATTATGATAAAATTACGGAAGTCATAACTTTAATGTCAAGACAGAAATATTGTGGTGCAGACCACTGTAATAAATGTTAAACTATTGTCAAGAAAGAGCTAGATAAATTATATAATCCATTCTCCACATCTTACTGAGCATAGAGATCTGTAACTATTCCTCTATTAGGTCTGCCTAGGCTGACAAATTGTATGCTAATGGATAAAGTCTTAATCACAGAAATAAGGGCATGAAAATCATTCAGTTTAACTAAGATGCTTCATAATTTTCAGTTACTCTTTCACTTGTCTTAACTCATATTGGTAGTTCAGTCACACACTTCATCATCCCCTGAAAACTCAACAACCTCAGCAACTCCTCTGTAAAATTTTCCTTTTAACTCCAGTTTACTGTTGATGCCTCTGAAGAATTTTGTGTTACTGTACATTAAGGCCATCCTATAAAAACACAATTTATTTTACTGCATTATAAAAGAATGCCAGTTATCCTGCCACATCTGTGTTATCCGTGGGGTCCTATGGGGAATAGTGGTGCAATAGCAGGGAATATGTTACAATTTGTTTGGAAGCATTTTTACAGTCACCAGGTGAGCGAGTAATTGCTCACATGAAAATGGGTATCACAGTGCCTTATCTCAAAGATGGGGATAACTCGGTGTGCACAGAGCATCAGCAACTGCTACTGAATTTCTGTGGCCAGTCTAGCTGGATAGCTAAGGGAAGTAAGTAATGGGAATGGAGGTTCCTATCAGAAGTAAGCCGGGGAGTTTTCACCAGGAAAGGGCACTGTGAGCAGCTGAATTGGAGCGGTTTAGTTCTGTTATCAGATGTTGACCATGGCTCTGTACACGGGGGAAGCTGGAGTGATTTCAGCCCAGCCTTGCTCAGGCAAGCTCCTCTGGAGCCTGGCTACACCTACTGCAGAGCTGGGACATGTCCAATTTAGCAGGATTCCTCAAAGTCATAACCTAAATTACCATAGTCTTCTGACAAAGACTGGGATTTAATGAGAGAGACTGAGCAAGCCAAGTATCCCTTAATGAGGGAAGGCAAGAGCACAGGAAACCGAAGAGTTTTTCCTGTTGAAAGCAAGATCTCATTCCTGACTTGGGAAGAAGTGGGTAGTACATTACAGGCAAATACTTTTTAGACTTTGAGGAGCTTCCTCTCCCCCCTGCTGATCTGCCTAGTGGGGTTTTGCTCTCTCAGTCTCACTCTCTGAACTGCACAGTCTCCAGCTAGGAAGCAGGAGAAGGACTTACTCCTATCTTACCTGCTAACATTACATGCACACAGACTATTAGTGCTTGGCTTCAAGAGGGAGCGTGCTCTGCCAAAATTTATACTGCTTCAACTCGTGGACATGGTGGATCACAGCTTTACTTGTAAGACTGCCTGAATGTTCATAGTGAAAATCATCTAATGTAAAGCTAAAACTTAAAAAAAAACCAACCAACCAACCAAACAAAATTTGCGTTGTGCTAAAATATTAAAATAATATATATATTCTTTCTCCTCTGAAACAAAATACTTTCAAAAATAAAAGTTCAACAGCTCAGACATACCCCTGAAAAAGAGGATCTGTTGGAAAATGTCAGTTATCTCTAGGTGGAATTAAAGGAGCTGTTCACTCTGTCTCCCCCACATGCATTGACAACGCTCTAAAAAACAACTTACAACATTATCTCCTGGCCATACATTAGTTTTAATGGCTCTTCTTTTTTTGGTTGGCTGATTTTATTTCTTGTTTTAGGCAATTTTCAGAAAATCATAAGCTTTCCTCCCGTTTCCTAGTCCTAATTATTCTGCATACACTTGTGATATATCAAGAACTGCATTTCCACAGCCCCTTGTTTCTAACAATGTGTTGTTCACAACTGGTGATCAGCCAAAGGTTTGCAATGCTATAAATAGAAGTCAAGAAGCAAAGCACGTCCCTATTGCAACGATGTGCTGAACAAACAAAAGGCATTCCTTGGTATTCAGTAAATGGACTATTATCTTGTCCTTCAATACTCAGATGCTTTCCCTTAGTAAAAAAATTTAATAGATAATTTTACAGCTGAATAACATTTGACCTTGGAACTGCTCATTGAAATCAATGAGGCAAGCTGATTTTTATGCAGCATCTATGCACTAAAAAGGCACTTTAGGCAATTCCAAACATGAGACAGCCTAGCAGGAAACACTGAGAGTTCCTTGAAACATGAAAGAGCTTGTATGCTCTACAAGGCTTGTAGTTACTTCTTTGTACGCTTCCAAACAAGTGTTATGTGTTTTATCATAGTGGGAGTCATAAAAAAACCTCCACAATTGCTGCACGTACAAGGAGATGTAGTGATCCTAAGAGTTTCATCACAGCAGACTATTTCTAGCAGTTTGGGGTGTTTTTTAATTGAAAAATCTCTCCAAGGACTATCAGCAGTTTTTTTTTTTTTTGTTTGTTTTTTGTTTTTTTTTTTTCCCAGACAACAACTACTGCTATATGGACTTGTTTTCATAAGAGCTCATCTGAAGGCTGCTATGATAGGCTTATATTATTAATATTAAATCTCAACATTTTGAGCTTGGAAATCCAAATTCATATCACACTATTAATGTGGCAGCACATCTTTTAAACATCATAGCTTTTATTTGTCGGTTAATTCTTCTTTGTTACTTGAAGCCACACTTCAACAAAAAGCAAAATCCTTGTCCTAATTTCTGGACAACTTAATCTGCAGAGTGACTCTGGTCTGAACTGAATTAATAACTCAATAAAGTATAAAATCCAGTGTGAAAAGGAATTCCAGCCTACATGTGGGTTTGAAATCAGAAAGGAAATTTGGATCTGGGGAAAACCAAATAACAGGTTCTACTCAACTGGTCACCCTCCTTGCCAGACACATTTAGAGTAACAAACTTCAGCAACATTTTCCCCAGAGGAAGCAAACCCACACTTGATCCCTGCCACCTGAAGTCTGCTGGAAAGCCACTAAAGATCATATTTCAGTTTTGAAACACCAAGCTCTATAATATGGATCAATTAAACCCTACACGATACAAATTAAAAATTAATTTTTTTCTGATTATTATACACTTAATTCATTTTCAAGAACAACTCGCTAGAGCATAAATGTCAATTTCATTATTATTTTTTTAACTAGGATTCAATTTTGCATTTCTATCATATTCAAAAAATAATTTTCAATGTAACTCAGTGGGATATTCATATGTGCTCAGAAGCTAATGAGGTATGGGAAATAGATATGCTATCATAAAAGGAAAATTACTAAATGAGAAAAAAAGATTTTAAAAAGGATCTCTTAGAGTGAAAAAGAACAATTTCATCACCAAATGGGACTGCTTCTTCACTATATCTCTGGGTTTTGTCATCCCAACAGGCCTGCTCATTTATGTAACTATTTTGGAACATTCTCCAGCTTTTACTGATTGAAAGAATCCTGTTCATGAAACATCTTTGTAAAGAAGCATTAAAAAAAAAAAAGAAAACAAAACTCCAAGGCAAAGAATTGTATCAAGGCCATTTGAAAAATGAAGCTGTGCTCATTCTTTTTGGTAATTCTGCTCTGACTATAGCACATGAGTGGTTCTCTAGCCCAGAATCATAGCGAGGGGAGCTGCTCAGGAACATTCCCTCGTCACTGCTCAGTGAGCTGGGAATTCTCCTTCTTCTCCTGTGGCCCGAGTGCCCCTTTTCCCATCAGACAGACTGGCTGCTCAGGACTTTCCCAGCTCCTTGCCGTATTCCAGTGTTGATGAAATCTCTGTTTGGCTTAGTTTTGCCTGCTTGCAAACTAAATTCTGGCAATTGCACAAAGATCAGATCATTCATGAGGGCTGATCCAAAGGCTCAGATATTCCAGGTGAACACATGCCCTGGTGTTATGATGATACCTGATGAAAGTCTGGACGCCAGTTTAAGGTCTGACCCTCCAATCAACTGGAAACAGTTGCTGGAAAAGTTCTGTTGCATCTGAATTTAAAATTCTCTTTAATTAAGAGCTAAATGTTCAGAGAAAGTTAGTGAAAGATGTCTCCAAGCAGAGTAAGAAAAATACATATTCATATTCTGATAAGGCAATCAAGATGTTGATGTTAATATTAGAGCAATAACTTTAATTGTATTTCAGCAAACGAATGCCAATTAGAAAACAAATTATCTCAGAGAAGCATGTCTGCTGCACAGCTTAGCCCCCAAGGCAAGCCAAAAGCTAAACCTTTTTCTTGAATTTTAATGCAGAAGATAAATAGACACACCTCTGGAATTATTCTAAACAGAAATACCATAAACGGTTTAAAGTTACTCTGAGACAAAAAAGTAGAAAATTCCTTTCCTCTTGAAGCGGGGTCTTTGCTGTCACAAGTAACAGCATCCAAGAGTAAAATGTTGCTCTGCTTTAAAGATGAGGAAATGTAACAGATGTTGACCATGTTAATTAAAGAATATTTGTGGTTTAACTGTCCTGATTTAACCTTCCTGGCACCCAAGCCCCCAGTGCCACACTCGCTGGGGTGTGGGAGAGAGGCAGGAGTGTCAAAGTGAGAAAACTCATGGGTTGAGATAAAGACAGTTTAATAGTAAAGCAAAGGCTTTACTTTACAAAAGCTGTGCACACAAGCCCAGCAAAACAAGGAATTCACTCCCTGCTGCCCACGGGCAGGCAGGGGTTCAGCCATCCCCAGGAGAGCAGGGCCACATCCCATGGAAGGGCTGCTCAGGAGCACAGACACAGTCACTCCAAACATCAGCCCCTTCCCTCCTTTTCCACCCCATGTCACATACTGAGAATGATGTCACATGCTGTGGCATGTCCCCTGGCTCAGCTGGGGTTGCCTGTTCTGGCTGTGTCTGCTCTGGACTCCTGGTGTCCCCCAGCCCCCTTGCTGCTGGCATGAGGATCTGGGAACTCCTTGGCTCTCTGTAAGCCCTGCCCAGCAATAGCCAACACATCCCTGTGCCACCAACATTCTGATCCCAAGTCCAAATCACAGCACTCTAACATCTACCATGAGGAAAATTAACTTCAGTCCAATCCAGCACAGAAAATAAATTATTTCCATTAGGGTAAGATTTAGAGCACACAAATGCAAATGAATGATCCAAGTTGTATTTCTGTACTACCTCTCAGTGCTGTGCTGTTGCACAGTGACAAACCACAGTTGTTTTTGGACAGAAAAAAATACTCCCCTTGCTTTGTATCTGATCAAAGAAAAAATTCTGGTAAGGTTCCTTGAATCTTGTCTCCCCTGGAAAGGCCTTGGCCAGCTAGAGTGTGACTCAGTGTGCCAAGAGCTAGACTGAATTTTCACCTGTGTCATGGAGAACTAAAATCTGGTGCAAAATTTCCGTATGCAAAGTTATCTCCTGTGAGGAAAATGCCTCCTTCCAACACAAATATTTCAAGCCATCAGTGTTTTTCCTTTTCCCCAGTCCATTCCCCCAGGACAGTATGCCCCATCTGTCAGGATGAAAGTCTGTTCTTGTGATCCAGTCACCTCTCTGCTGTAGACTTTCTGCTCTGTGTGACTTGGCATTGACTGTATTTTGCTAAAACAGTGATAACACTGCTCAAGCATTACTCAGCTCTCTGTGGTTTCAGACATGCTATTTAGAAAATGTATCAAATCTGTGTATCAAGCCTGAATAGTTTTAATGATGTTTCAACTGAACCCACCCAGATTGCAACAGAACATTACAATTTTCAACCATCAAATTGTGCATAAAAGGTGAAAAGATGGCCTGCAACAGATCTTGATCCTTAAAAATCTCCTCGCTCAGAAAGGAAATCAGGGACAATTCGTCATTGTACCTGCAATGCAACAGTCCATCTTGGTTCTACAAAGCAATTAAGTACCTCATTAGCTTTAAGCACCTGCTTAATTCCCATGGCTTTGAAACCACTGGGAGTTAACTGCTTGCTCCTGAATTTGTTCAGGGAAAACATGCTTGCTAAAATTTGGGAAGGGGGGGCAGGGAGAAGATTATGTCTGCTAAACTCTCAGTGTGGTTTAATAAACTTTATGGCACTTAAAAATCATCTTTGTCACACAAAGAATCAGTCTGTGTCCCAAATGTGTGATGAAATTAAGGCTGCGTTGTCACACAATGCATAAGACACAAAGTGGTCCCAACAGTCTATTCAGAATTTGGAATTTTACTGATCCAGTCTCATCTGGTGGGAAAGCAAGAAAGAAAGGTCTAGAGGAAAAAAAAAGAAACATTAGGCAACTTCTTCATGGAATCTTCTAGGAGACTGTCCAAAATTAATGAACTCGATGTTCTTATTTATTTTTTTTTTTTTAGCTTGAGTCTTACTCTGAGAATTCCAAGATTTGCATGAAAAACCATGAGGTTTTTTTTTTTGGCAAAAATGTCAAGCTGGTGGTGGCCAGGTGTTTTACAGCATTCTAAACACACTCACATAGGATATGTCAGCCTCATCTGTGCTCTTGTTGGAGGAGCAGCTGACAAGTACAGACTGAGGCTACAGAAGTGGAGCAGAGACTCTTCCAAAGTGCACCAGGTAAATTGTGTGCTGTATTTTGCAGAAAATTGAACATCCAGTGCCAGCTCCCAAGGAAATATTTCCAGAGGAATAGCTAAGGAACAGCTTACTAAACTACCCACAACCACCTTTACATTAGCAAATACATCAAAGGGTTTCATTCTACATTGTGAGCTTCATTGTGATGCACCAACATAAATACATAAATCTCAATAAATAAAAGATGCCTTCAGGACTGCTGAACAATTCAGAGAATATATCCAAAAGCTTTCTCCCCTCTATTCCGAAATAAACATATCTTTACTGACTTGATTATCTAAACACATTTTTTTGGACAATGTATTGATCATAGTGCTTTTCTCATAGCAGCTATTTATGTTCCCGGGTGATTAGAGGGTTTCTTAGGAACCTTTCTTCTGAACAGTGAGGTACAACCCCAAATCTCAGACACTGCCCCGTTCAGCTGGTGATATCAGTGATGCAGCACATGGCAGATAACTTGTTTACTTCGCAGTAGTCATTTAAGTCATAGTGTCTCACTCACAGCACTGAGTCCTTTTCTGATAGCCAGGAATTCAACTTTGGGAATAAAACATTGGACATTTGGCTTATTGCTAATTTTTGGTAGCATAATCATTTAAATTAATCAGTGGTGGATCAATAAGCCTTCCAACAAAAGTGAAATATTTTAATGTCACGTGCCATTTGCAAAAGTTGAGGGTTTAAAACTGTTTTTTTTGTTTAACTTTCCAAATGCAAATTAACTTTTCCAGTAACCTTTTCAAGCAACACACTCTCTTAAAATGTATTGTGAACACCACTTCTCAAATATGTCTGCATTGCCTTAACAGCAGAATACACTGAAAAGCTGCTGAGGAGAATCCAAAGGGCCATTGATTAAAATTCATGAAGGGCAGTTTCTCCCTTCAGTGTCAAAAGTAATTGCATACACACTGAACATTAGAGCAGTTCCAGAAGTTGCATGCACATTATAAGCAGAAATTCAAATGTGTTGCAATCCTTCTCATCTGCTAATATCTTTCTGCATCTTTTCCACTGATTTCTAGCCTTAAAACTGTGATTAAAGAGGTCACATGATTTAGGTAGCAGTCTAAATCAGGAAAAAACTTAATTGTTTCCAATGTTGGAGATGTTTTAAGAAATACGTTTGATAAAAACAGTGTTCTTACTGATGTCATGTGGTTATGGATCAACTGGAAAAGGTCCTGTAGTGACTCCCAAGCCACAAGCTGAATATGAAAATGTATTAAACATACACATAATTCACTTTTTCTATCTATCTTCATAACTTTTTTTTCTATTTATGGCAAACAACCTTTACTGAGCACAACAGCTTCTATTTAGACTCTTGGCACAAAACCTTCTTAGACTTACACCGCAGCGAGTTAAAATTCACTGGGAAGCTTCAGTGTAGATCAAACTCCACCTTTTCCTTATTTAAAAAAAAAATATTTTGAAAACAAATCCATCACATTTAGCATTTGTACATGGTACTCAGTTGACAGGCTTAAATGTTACTGAGTGACAGAACTGGTACAAACCTGACTGCAGCCCTGCCTATTGCAGCAATTTGAAAGTCAAGGGGACCCTTTGTAGTCTGGGAGGAAATGAGAGATTTTACCACTAAAAGAGAGAAGCCAATTTCTTTTGCTGAGGTTTTAAAACAAGGATAACAGCGCAGGTCAAACACCACAGGTTTACATTTAATACAAGGATTCTATATGCTACAAGTGATCCATACAATCTGTGTGTACGTACCCATGCACTTGAATAAAGTATTACACAGAATCCCACTCACACAGAAATATAAATGCAGATTTTGCTACTGCCATGTAAAAGCCATCCTGCTTTTTCTGAAAAGGAAAGGTGGCAACCGACACTGGTTTCACACTGCCAGTTCACAGTGGAAGAGAAGGAACGTCTAGCTTACCTACTTGAATTAGGTACTTTCCTTAACTTTAATTAAATTAAATAATCTTTGAGGAATTTATTACGAATAGAACAAAAGAGAGGGAGAAAGATAAATGAGGAAGTGGAATTCAACACAATTTCATTGCACGTACTATTGTGTCCTTTGGCCTCACAATATGCAACTATAAAATGCTTTCTAAAAGCAAAAATGAATAATTTTATTCAAAGTTTATTAATTAATTTTATCTTTTTCATGGACTAATTATTTAAGTTGAGCCATCAATGGGAATGTTGAGCTCCTTAATATCAGACTGAAGCCATGTAAGAAAAGAGCATTAATTAGTTTCATTCCAAAATGCAGGTGGAAAAGGCAATTAAATGATCTAACATAGGCAGGTGTAGGCCCTGATGTCATGTGAAAGATCATTATTGTCTTTCTTTTGCATGACTCAGTCAGTTAAAATCCATCTGTTCTCAAAGTTACTTTGTAACCTACAGGAAATAAGTTTAACAAATAAATAAACAATATAGGAAGTGGAGATTTCACTCCAGTTCCCAGTGTTCAGGTGCCAACAGCACAAGGATGATGGCAGAGCTGCCATGCTTTGACACCCATGTTGACAGGCTTATCCCATACCAAAGATTTAATGGGAATGGAAATGGGATGCAACCTTTAACCCTGTGGGGACCACTCCCCAACATCACGGCACAATTCTAATTTTCCATAAGATTTTGTACTCTTGTTCTGTGAAGAACCCAGATGATCTTAGCTGCCCTTTCTCGTTATTTTCTTCCAATTTATTGCACATGAATTCTGCAAAGTTTTCAGTGGCAAAGCCCCCTTGATTCCCTGGAAAGTCTGGGATGAGAATTAGAGATGTCTGTGGGGTTGGATGTCTGAGAAGAGAGAGACCACAGAATCACAGAAGATGCTGAGTTGGAGGGACCCATCAGGATCACCCAGCCCAGCCCCTGTCCCTGCAGACCCCCAGCAATCCCCCTGTGATCCCCGGCAGCGCTGCCCAAACGCTCCTGGAGCTCTGCCAGCCTCGGGGCTGGGACCATTCCTGGGGAGCCTGGGCAGTGCCGGCACCCTCTGGGGCAGCAGAGCCTTTCCCTGATACTCAACCTAACCCCGCCCTGGCATGAATTCAGGCCATTCCCTCAGTCCTGAACCCATCTCACAGAGGAGAGGTGAGTGCCTGCCCCTCTCTTATGCCCATGAGGAAGCTGTAGTTGGGATGAGTCCCAGTCCCCTCCCGCTGCATGCACCAAGTGCCCTCAACTGCTCCCCATGCAGCTTCCCCTGGAGGCCCTTCACCATCCCCACAGCCTCTTTTGGATACTCTGCATTGTTTGATATCTTTTTTTATACTGTGGTGAAATATATAAATACTCTAGGTGAAACCTCCCCAGAGCAGAGCAGGACAATCTCTCCTATACATGGCTGGGATGTCCCTCCTGGCTCCAGGGCACTGCTGGCTCCTGTGCCGATATATGTGTGCATAACAAGTGACATAAAAGAGAAAGTTTGCAGGGTGAAGCACAGATTAATGGCTGGGTCTGCAGAAAACTGCCAAAAAAACTTAAATGTGCAACAGAAAAAATGATATGTCCCAGGGCACAGGGACGTGAGAAGGGCTTCCTCTGATGGCTGTCCCTTTAATGCATGCTAGCAGAAACAAAGCAAGACATGCAATGACACAGACCCATTACTAATGGATGCAATATTTTAAAATAATCATTCAAAAACATCAGTAAATGTGTCTGAAGGAGTTGAAGAGAGTCCTTGAGTCATACACAAACCCAGTGTTATTTGACTCAACAGGTTCATCTATATTGACAAAACTGGCCAATTAGTTATCATGAGAAAGAAATGCTTAGCACCTTCTCAGGTTACTTAAAAATGAAAGTAGTAAATCTGATGCACTATAATCAATCACCAAAGGTTGAGATATTGAGGGCAAAACACTGAGTCTTTTTAAAGGTAACGGATTTTTACAACTCGAAAAATTCAGTTGTTTCAATAGGACAAATTTTAATTACTGTTTCCTCACAGAATGTTCTTGCAGCATTACACTCTCTGCATAAATGTCTCAGCAGCCAGAAGCAGAATTTTTTTGCACATTTCAAACTTCAATAAAGAATATGAAGATCAAAGAACAGGAAAAGTTGTTCCCTGGACAAAAAGGGAGCAAGCCAAGTCCTGCAGTGCCATTCCCGTACTGCGTCCATGGACAGCAGCCACGCAGACAGATGTTGATGCTGACTCACTACATTTATTTGAAAGAGTTCCATCCCTCTACTGCCAAGCACGAGATGTGTGACTGCATCTGTTTGTTCCACTCAGGGAGCGTGCAGGCATAGGACAGAAGAAAGGGCTGCCATAAAATGAAATGTTAATTAGTGCACAGAGTCCCATTTGAACCATCAGCAAGTCTGTATTTCACAAGGATCAGCCTATCACAGGTCCTCCTGAACAGGATGAAGGTGTGCACTTGGTGTTAATGAGGGAAAAACTCATTAGAGATTAGGACTGAAGTCTGATATCTCTGGATCCTTAAACAGCTGATGACAACAAACATCCACTATCCATGTCCACACCTCTTTGCTCTCACGTCTCCACACACACAGACACAGATACACGTGCTCACTATTGTGTCTGTCAGTGTACAAACACCTCCTGCCTCCGAATCCTTCCGTTTTATAACACACCTGGAAAACAACATTCGGATATTAAACTTTCTGCATTAGTTAAGTGCAAAGATCAAAGGATTACGAACTTAAGCTGTGATCCTGGAATGAATATTTTCCCATGGTACAGTTCATGGGAAGTATCAAGATGATTTCAAGGACAATCATTAAATAATACAATGTTTGTAGAGTTCACTCAGAGGTCTGAGATATACAAAACTAATTTATGAATATATTCCTTGTTTTGCAGCTTAAGACTTGACTTTACATTGTACCTTTGCCTTAATTTAGCTTTTAAGACACCCAGAAAACCTGCCAGATGGAGCACTTTAGTAAAGGAAAATAACAATTTGCATATTCACACATTTATATGGTCAAATGTATTTTTCCTGAATACATCTTCAAATGCTATTATACTATTATGGATATACGTATTTAATGCATAAATATAAATAAGTTTCCTGGCTTCCCTGACTGATTTGGTTAGCAATTGTGATTTTTTTTTTTGATGTAACCAATCCCATCTTATGTTCTCTTCTCATTTCTGGCCCCTGTAAGCCCTGCTGAAGGTGAAAATGAAATTATCAAAGTCTCAAAGATCTTAAAAATTAATTTCAAATATTTGGATTTAAAATATTTAATTTCTGCCCCCCACCCAAAAAAAAACCCCAACAATTAAACAAAACAAAACAAACCCAAAACAGAACCAACCAAGACAAGCTATGCAAAACTGGTTTCTAAAATAAGGCAGCAAAACAAGTTTATATTGATTATTATTGATTATCTTATTTTTATAATTTGGCTACAGATGTTCTGCTCTTTCCCCAGTTTTTGGAAACGATCCATGTAACCCTTTTACTCTTCAAATAATCCACCTTTACCAGATACAAGATTGAATTATTTTTGACCACATATTTTGAGGATCTAAAAAGATATTTTGGAAAACTGCATTTACCTTGCTGTACATACAGTACAAGTAAAACCTTATTTTAAGTTCTCGTGATGGATACCTAGAAGTTACAAAGTGAAATTAGTCATTTTTATGTTTCATGGGTAGACAAAAAGCACAAATCTGTATTTTGAAAGCAATTTCCTGGCTAAGGCAATGCACAGCTACTGGCAAAAGGTAACGAGTTTGACCAACCACTGAATTCACAACAGCAACGCTGATGAACATGGCTCCAAGACACAATAAATTAGTAATAACCTCCATTATTACACCCCCAAAGTAAAAGTTTGCCAGAAGGGGATATGCAGCAAATATAGCACTCTAAGCTTGTTCTGATAAATCAATGTTTTAATGGCAACTTCTGTACATTGTGTCTTCATTGCATGAACTGCCAGTTACCTACAAACTCTTTTCTTCAGTATTTCATGGCTTTTATGCAAATACTTGATGCTAATAGCATCATATTTTTTATTGGTTTACTTCATATAGTTTTGCTGAGTCGCATTGTGGAGTCATTAAAAATGAATAGCCAAAATAAAAATATTTCATATTGGAAACCATATTTAAAAATTAATGGTGTATTAGCAAAAGACTGTTTGCCACAATTTCACAAACATAGCAAAAACTTCATCAGAGAATGGCTAATCAGCTGAAGGCAGCATTTATCTGTGCCCTTCCTACATTTGGTAACCATCGCTATAAACTACAGAGGGTTGTCCACACAGCCCAGACAGTGCAAAGGTGGCTTAAAACTCCCCTGTCCTCTGCTGTGTACTGCCAGCTGGAGGCCAGCCTGTCCTTCCCTTCCACTCACAGTGCTCAAGAGAACAGAAAATAACTTTCACCAAATCCCTGTGCTTTGGACAAATTACAGTTTTGGTTTGTCTGTGGTTAGCAGTTACTCCAGTAAAAAAAGATATTTGGGATGGAGAGGAGAGGAGAGGAGAGGAGAGGAGAGGAGAGGAGAGGAGAGGAGAGGAGAGGAGAGGAGAGGAGAGGAGAGGAGAGGAGAGGAGAGGAGAGGAGAGGAGAGGAGAGGAGAGGAGAGGAGAGGAGAGGAGAGGAGAGGAGAGGAGAGGAGAGGAGAGGAGAGGAGAGGAGAGGAGAGGAGAGGAGAGGAGAGGAGAGGAGATTACTCCTGTTCCAAGAGAACTAAAGAGAAGCCCCATAGATTGCACAGTCTGGATTCACATGAGGCACAGAGCCATGTAATTCCTCACTGGTTTCCCTTTATGGATGGGCTGCAAATCTGTCAGTCTCTTACAACCAGAGGACCTGGTGTGGACTTCCTCATGTATACAAGTTATCCAGGGGATTCACTAAGTACTTTGACTGATGTATGTGGGGGAAAAAAAGCAAAACTGTAATGTACTCCTAAGGGAGCAAACAGTTACTCAACACACTGGAAAATAGAGTGAAATAATAAAGGACAGTGATAATCCCATTGCTGATTTTAATTTTTAATTGCTCACAGGTATTTTTAAGTCAGCCCATGAAAGTCTTCATAGGGACAGAGAGAGGAAGGGAGAGTGGAAAAAAAACCCTAGAGCAAATAACCATAAGAAGAAATGGGTACACAGATATGGCAAAAGCAATTGAATCAGATTCCATACTTAGAGTAGGGAAGTTTTGTTCTCCTGAACCCTCTGCCACCAATGTGCTTGTGGTTTTTATCCCCTTAAATTATATTGATATCAGCAAAGGAATTGGCAGCTGAGGCTCTTCTCATGGGTAGGTTTGGATTAGGCAAATTATACATCTCCTTATTTTCACAAGGGATCAGCTTCAATTCAACCCACTGGATGATTCTGAGTTTAACATATGATTAGGAAAGTTCAGCTATCCCATTTGGAAACAGTCCAATTTACATTCCCCAAACTTGCACAGTCTCAAACCTTTGCAGTCCCAAGCCTTTCACTGGACTCTGCAGCTACAAGTCAGAAAGCCAGTGATTGATTACTGAAATTCTCTCCAGTACACAGTGAACATCAAACAAAAGTGTGTGCCCTGCTGGTATTGATCTAGAGCTGATGATCTCATTAGAAAGTCCTAATTCTCAACATTGCTTTGGTTTACACAATCTTTAATTTATTTTAAAAAGGCTGATTGGCCAGCTATTTCAGCCTCATGACTGTCTTCTCGTCTTACGAGACAACTCCTTTAGTCTTTGAGCATTTAAAAGGTCATTAATCCAAATGCTAATGCAATCAATATTATATCAAATAAATTATAAAAACTAAATTAATATTAAGTAACCTGATGCACTGTGCCATAAGGTTTAAAATGTGCTTGTTGTCAGCGTATTTAAAATGATAAATTAAAACACTACACCTTTCAAAAAATTATCCCCTGGAAGCTTTTAAAACTATTTCCTCCACAATTTGAACCATGAAACAGTAATAAAAATATATATAATTTATTTTTCAGTTGAGTTAGTTTTTATACCGATGCTATTTAAAAAAAGATGTAGTTAAAATTGAATTCTAATTCTTAGAAACAGAATATTTCTGTCTCACGTGCTGTGGGTGGAGGCTGATGCCCTGTTAGCTGGAACTGGAGGAGATCAGACTTGTCACATGCCTCTATTTCATACTCCAAAACCCCATAGATTTGATACAAATACATATTATTTTCTATTCTGAGAACATAAAGCTCCTCTCAGTTGTCTTATCTAAGCTGGCCCAGGTAGCCTGCATATTCATGTGGAATCCTAGTGTTTCCATGATCATAAACAGCCAGTGGTTCTGTTGTTTGTGCATTTGTAAACAATCCTGGTCTCAAATCTGAGCAGCCAATGTGCACCACTGCAATAATTTACATCTCACAGGGATGGTGGCATGAAACCAGCATTTGCTGGAAGTTTTAGAAAGTGCATTCACATTTTGAAATGCATTTATTTAACAGGCTTTCAAAGAAAAAAGCTAGTTGAGAAATCAATGTATATCCGCCCTCTAGCATCTACCCACCTTGCATCTTGTGGATTTTAAACCTGAGGCATGAGGAAAAGCTTATTCATTTTTTTTTTTAAATCTTGGGTAATAAAAACTGAGCTCTTGAAGGTACACTCTTAAAAGCTCTCTCCCATTTATCATCACTGGAAAATCCTGTATATCTTTAGTGCTTGTCTTTGCAGCCTCTGTGCTATTTACCTTCCCTCTCGGATTTTCTGGCTGTATCCATGTCATTGTCTGGGTCGCTCCTTCCTGCACCTTTGTCTTGAATGTTAAAACAATCGATGTGGGCTGTCAGTTCACTGTGACTCCTTTCCAATGACTCCAGTAGCTGATACTGATCATTTAAAGTCCTTCTATTGAACAGTTGCTAAAAAAAATGACTTTTTGGCAATGATATCTATCTTATTATCACTAACATTCATTTCCTAGGCTTTGGCTAGGCCAGCTTTTTCGGGTTTATGTGCTCACCTTCCAGGCCTTTCATTAGCCTGACTTTCTCCTGGTCTGCTGACAAATCTATGCACAGAAACTGCCAGCTGAAGGGTTCCACCAAAGCATTTGGGATAAAAAAAAAACCAAAAAACAAAAGGCTCATAAATCAACCACAAAAAAAAAATAGAATTTGTATCTACAAAATGAAGACTTGTGCTTTTGCTCCTATATTAATGAAGAGAGTGTGCAGATTTTAGCATTTGGCTCTTCATCTGCTGGCTTCACATCAAAGATATATGCACCAAAATACAGCTGTGAACATATTATTTGGGAGAAACTGTCAAGGAAAGAGAACTGTGTCTGATAAAGGGGAAAATTCCCCATAGAAAATGACGTTGCACAGATTATTGCCGTGTAATGATGGCAATCTCAAAAAACCACAATCAGCAATATAACTGAAGTGAGTGACCCCTGTTTAGGCAAGAAAAAGCCAAAATACAGACTGATGAGAAAATCTCTTGTTTGAGAAAAATAGTATTTGTTTCCAGAATCTGCACCTTAAATATTATATCAATTTCCTTACAGTTGCTCTTTCCATTATAATCAATAGTAAAATACCATTTTAGCAGGCCAGAATCATGGAAAAAAAGGTCAGTAGAAGGAGTGGGAAAGCAAGTGCCAAGGTTGGTTTTGGTTTATAGAAACTAATAGAAAGGGCCTAGTGTAAGCTGCTCTAGATTTCAGACAGTTCGGCTGAAGAAAGAACATTTTAATGCAGCAAAGTTGGACTGCAGTGGATCAGCTTACTCTTCTGACTGGCTTGCAGCTGACACAAAAGCGTGGCCAAGATGGGTGAAGGTGAGTACTTATGGCTCAGCAATGGTTCCTTGTTCAACCTCATCCCAGAATCACTAAAGCTGGAAAAGACCTCCAAGATCATCCACTCCACCCTTTGACTGAATCCCACCATTAAACCATATCACAAGTGCCACATCCACTTGTTTTTTGGACACCTCCAGAGGTGAGGGCTCCAAGGCCTCCCTGGGAAGCCTGTTCAAATACTTGACCACCATTCCCATGAAGAAATCTTCCCTAATACCCACCCTGAGCCTGCCCTGGCCAGCCCGAGGCCGTTCCCTCTGCTCCTGTCCCTGTTCCCTGCAGCAGAGCCCGACCCCCCCGGCTGTCCCCTCCTGTCAGGGACTTGTGCAGAGCCACAAATTCCCCCCGAGCCTCCTTTTCTCCAGGCTGAGCCCCTTCCCAGCTCCCTCGGCCCCTCCTGGGCTCCGTTCCCTGCCCTGGACACGCTCCAGCCCCTTCAGGCTCTTGTGGCCGTGAGGGGCCCGGAGCTGGCCCGGCCCTCGAGGTCCCTCAGCAGGGCCAGCACAGGGGACGGGCCCTGCCCTGGGCCTGCTGCCACCCCAGGTGCCATTGCCAGAGCTCTGGCACCCCTGGGCTCGTGTCCAGCCCCGTCACCAGCACCCCCTGGGCCTTCCCCACCTGCGGCTTTCCAGCCCCTCGGCCCCAGCCCGGTTCCATGGGCTTGGGGTGACCCCAGGGCAGGACCTGGCACTTGTCCCTGCTGTCCCTCAGCCCGTGCCTCCGGCCTGACCGCATCCAGTTGATTTCCCAGGTGTGTTGTTTGGAGGAGTAGGAACTTTCTTAATTTAGAAAAGAATGAAAGCAAAGCAATAACTGCAGAGTGCTGTGCTCTGTGCCCAGATGTGAGCACTGGCTCTCTGTCAGTGCACCGAGCAGTAACAAGGCTCCAAGAAAAGCGAGGCTCCTGCTCATGGCCGGGCTCATGCCGGGGCTCAGCACACACAGCTCCCAGCATGAAGTGATGGAATGGCTCCTGCTCCTGCTCACAGGCAACATTCCCACAGCACCAACCCTTCCTGTCGGGAGTTTTCTCACCAAACTGATAAATTATGATAAACAGGGGGCTTTAGAGATAATTTTCCTTAATGGAAAACTCCAATAAAAAGCTAATCATACTTGGATATAAAAACATTTTATTCCACTTCATTTTGCTTTCTTTTTTCCCACTGAATTTTTATGTTCCCAAGTGCCTTATTTCAAATATCTTGGGTATTTTGCAACGCTACCCACAAGGGGTGATATAATGAGTACAGGGAGAACGTAACTAAGTGATGTGTAACAAAGTAGTGCTCATTTGTAGGTTGAATCATAAAAAGAAATTTTTAGAGGAATATTGCACTGAGCAGAGAGGATTTGAAATAACAATGGATTTCAAATAACAATGTTATTTGAAATAACATCTGATTGGTAATGGTGAGAATATTAAAAAAATTACAAGGTGCAAGGATCTCAATTTAGAAGAGATGAGTTTCAGAACACTCAAGCCAAGCATTGGGGTAAACATCAAATGCAAATCACCGTGGAAGCATCCTCAGGTCACCCTGGAGCAAACACTGGGGCTGAGCTCCCACCTGATGCAGTGTGAGCTCTGTGTCATGCCAGCACTCGGCTGGCTCAGCCTGCAGAGCAGGGAAAGGCTCTGCTCCCCCAGAGGGTGCTGGCACTGCCCAGGCTCCCCAGGAATGGTCCCAGCCCCGAGGGTTTGGGAAGCACTCCAGGGATCACAGGGGGATTGCTGGGGGTCTGCAGGGACAGGGATGGGTCAGTGATCCTGGTGGGTCCCTTCCAGCTCAGGATATGCTGTGATTCAAAGGCTGCCCAAGGTTCCAAGGGGTGCTATTTGGTTCGCTTCAGGAACAAAATGTTCAGTTTGCTTTACTAACAAAGCACCATCTCAATTCACATTTTTGTACAGAGTAATGTCAAATTACCAAGACAATTATTTCCTAAGATTTAGATTATTATTTAAGAATTTGGTCACTACACATTTTTTAGTTTCCTCTAGTTTCTGGAAGCTTGGGGTCAGGAGGGCTTCAAACAGGTTACTTACAGCATTTCTTCAGCAGAGGCACTCAAAGAGGGGGAAGTGGGTTCCTAATCCAAAGTGCCAGTGTAGGGTGGTCTTTCACCCCAGGTGTCTCTTGCTGCACACAATGCAAGTTTCTCTGGAACAATAGAACACTTATGTGAAGGGATTCAGAAGTAAATTTGCCAGCAGTAGTCAAGACTGCTATGAGAAAGAACAGCCTCATTTTGCAAGATTCGTGTGCTTCTTACTTCAGGCATAAATCACTTACATGTCAAAAATTATGATTACCTTGATGTGAATGAAGTTATTCTTTTTCTATCTACATTAAAGCTACCACAAGCTAAGTGGATGTATTTTCATTTTTCTGCAAGGATGTTGTTGGCAAAGGATGAAACCCCTTCCCCAGAGTGGTTCCAACACAGGGCTTTTTGTGGCTAATCAGCACCAGAACAACAGAACAGTTGAAAGAATATTTTCAATTTACTTTTTCATAAGAATCTACTGGCATCTGAAAAGGTAAAAAGGCCTTAACAATATCTAAGAGACCATAAGCATCAAAGAAATGTACACAAAGCTTTGTTCTATGTTCTTAAAAGGTGCCTATTGTTCACCTGGTACTTGAATCAGCTGCCCTGTCTCACAAACAGGAGGATAAGAGCAAAAGGAACATGGAAGAAAGAGATCTGTCCCCATCCACAACATGAACAGCTCCTGCTTATGGAGGACGAACTTGAATCTATGAGATAAAAATATCCCAACCAACTTATTTTGATTACTGATTGCAACCACGTAAAAAATTGGAGAAATATCACAAACCACATTAATTTTAATTTTTAATATTGGTTTCTAAAATCATGGTTTAACAAATAAATTTGCTAAATCTTTTAGAACCCAAGTATAACTTATTCATGCAATATCTTGCCTATAAAAAGAGAGCAATGAGCCAGGATAACTGGGACTGGAGAAATAATAACAGATGTTAGAATAGAGTGATATGGGCATTGCCTGGGTTTTTTAAGGCATAGTACTCATAGTACGTCTCATATTACTGGTTTTCAAGCTGGTTTGATAAAGACTTTTTTTTAATATTTTTAATTTTGTTTTTCCTAGTGTTATTGCATCATTATTATAAGGCAAACAATGTTTTAATGAAACAGAAAGAGTCTTGGACTCCTCCTTGGTCTCCTTCGGGTGTTCTCCAGGGAATGCATCTCCCACTTAACCGATGTCAGGAACATGCTGTTGTCTCTGGTTACAGCAGCCCCACAAATGTTTGAGGGTGCATTTGCATCCTTTGCATCTCCACACAAACACAACAACTACAGAGAATGTGGCTGTTAGGGATTTTTAACCCTGTTCATCAAATGCCAGTTTAACATCAAAGTTTCACGCTCCATTAATAGCCTAACTGACAAATTTAAGAGACAGCCTTTGCTGTGAGTTTGTCTTAAAAGCAATGCAAGGCAGGATTAATTTTGTCATTCTGCAGAAGAAAGGGAATGTGATTTCTAACATGCTCTTGGTGAGCTGGGGAGGAAAGCAAGCACACAGCACATTACAATGACTTGAATGATTTGACAGCTGTTAGCTAAACAATACAACATTAATTTTCAACATTTTTGCACATGGCTGGGTGAGAGATCCCTTAATCCCAGTTCCTATTCTACTTCTGCCTCATTGTTGCTGTCTCCTTTTGTATCACCTATTATAATCAGTTTCTGCTGTATACTCCCTTTCACCTTATTATTGTTGCAAAAGTAAGGTACGAGGTTAATTCAGACTCACTTCCCCGGGGTACATTAAGATGGATTTAAGTACTTTATTGAGACAGTCTGACTTCAAAAGCTGCTTTATCAGTTCCTACCAGAGAGAGAGACCCATCCATGACAGCAGTAAACTAACCATAAATTCTCATATTCTATATGCTGAGTGACTGTCAAAAGGAGAACTATTGATTTTGTCATTTATGAATGGATTTAGTCAAATTAGTCTTTTCATTGTGCACAATAAGACAGCATTGTTATTAGGAATTATAGGATAAAACTGTGTGGAACAAATGAAACTGCCATTTTTGGGATCCTCAGCACAAATTCAATAAGCTTTAGCTATGCCACCCTGATCATTTTGTTCACGACCAGCTACTCTCCATACTTTGATTGTCTTCAAAGGAAAGGAAAAGTGGCCTCTGCCTTCAAGAGGCACTTTCAGAAGACTTAACCTTTCAAAGAGCTCTCATGTCTTTTCCTTTGAAAGAGCTAATAACTTGTTTGCTGGAATGGCAGGAGTATTTACAGGCACACTTGAAATCAGACAAAGATTACACAGGAAAATAAACAGAGAGACTGTCACTGTCAACAATAAATTAAGTTTGAGCTAAAAACATAAAATGTTTAGAGTGGAGCAGACATCACTCAGCATTATACTACTTGAGCCTGTGAACTTTTCCAAACACAATGAGCTCTGATGGGCCCTGGTTACTTTCCCCTGAAGAGCCACTCCAGATGGTTACTTCAGGATCTGGGCTGGATTGCTGGAAACAGGCTGACACTTGTGTCCTGATTTTCCTCCCCTTTGTGCGGTGTCTGGCAGGAATGCTGCAGCTCACAAGTGTACAGAGAGCAGAGTGTCAGATGGAAAGTCACTGGGGAGGAGGAGCTGTGTGCCAGCCTTGGGGAAGCCTGAGTGTTTTGGTGTTTGTGCAGCCAAATGCACTCACGAGTGGGTCTGCATAGAAATATTAGGATGAAAAAATTAAGCATCTCAACCAGCCCAGCACTTGATACTTCTTAATTATTTAATTAAAAGGTTTATGCAACTAAGCTTGACTTTTCCATTTGGTAATGCAGAAAGGCCAAGACTTTGAACTTCCTTCATCGCTGCAACATTAGTTTCTAACCAGTCCCGTGTCCAGGTTTTTTAAATATACTTTACATGTAGCAAGGGAAATTACAAGGCCCATGCTGCATCTGCAGTGTCCACAGGGCACCTGTGTATTCAGATATTTGCTTGGAAATATGGACTGGTAACATTTTGAAAACCTTAATGCTATTTCTGAATTTATTGTAGTCCTAAAGATTTACGTCTTTGTCCAGAGATGCCAGAAACAAAGCGAAAAGAAGTGAATTCTAAATCTAAAGTATTTCAGTCTCTAATTCCCTCCACTTTCAGAAAGAAATGGTGCATGTCTTACAAAACTGATGGATGCCTGTGAAGCAAGTCCAGTGCTTCTGGATGGCTTTTATAGGAGCAGTTCTGCCAGCAGTCCAGCAAGCAGAGCCAGCCCCAGGAGCTGTAGGTTATGCAGTGCACATTCAATCCACTGGGCCCCAAAAGCAGCAGTCAGTGCAGGTGGAAAGCAGCTTTACAGTGCATACACAGAGTCACACCTTTGTCAAAAGCTTTGGTAATACGAACACATCTTTCAGAGCAGGAGAACATCATCAGGACTTCAGAGATATGTTGCAGTTTGGAGAAGTATGTTAAAAAGGATCTTTTTAGAAATGTCCAGCACAAACCAAAAGCCAGGTACTAGTCACTTGACAACTTTGCTTTTTTAAATTTTACAGCCAGCTCTTGGGTGCAGATGTTGTCCCCACCCCAGAGATGGAGAAGGGGAAATGAATGTCTGTGCCAACATATTCAGGGTTAAACACTGGCCACTAAATGGAATTAATTGGCTCTGGGATTGAGACAAAAGCCTGGGAGCTGGACTAGCTCTGGCTTCTGGGTGTCTGGATGCTCCACAGAAGCATTTACTCGGGTTCTGACTGCAGCTGTGCAGTTTAGTGCTGGTTCCATGGCTTGTGCAAGCTTCTACAGCCCAGGCAAGGCAGAGGCAGTGTGGAACCAGACAAGTCCCTCAGTTCAGACCTCGTAAAAACAATAACTCTGTTGGCCTAATGTGGCAAACTTCCCTCACAGTTCAGTGAGGAGAACAAGCCTGCTTAGGAGAATACACACTGGATACTTCGTGGCTAAAGAAGAATAAATTTACCATAAAATTTATGATCTGTTAAACACAGCAGATTATTTCTGATTAATATCTTTATATTTCTGATATGAACCATGTTAAAATAAATGGAGTTTAGCCATTTCCACCAAAGGATAATGTGATTAACTTAGTCAAATATCTCAAATAAATGGATAGCGATTTGCCATGGAATAAAAAGGACACAGAGGTGGGATCCTGAGTGAAATCACTGGGAAGTTTATTGTTAATTATCACAGGAATGGAGTAAGGCCCACTATCCCAGCTTAAGTCTGAAGATGAGCAATCTTTTGTGACAAATGAACAGATTACTTTCCTGGAGACAATATCAAACTCAGTATCAAATTAAAGAAAAAGAAAACCCACTGATGCACAGCCATGTTTATGCAAAGCAGGAATAGGGTACAAGCTTAATTATAATGATGTCCTTGGGCACTGAGTCTGAAGCAGATGCAAAAAATTAAATACATTGATGTGCTTCACTAAATAGGAATAAAAGGGAAGAGAGTAGCTGAGGTACCAAGCCAAGGTGAGAAGCCCTCAGTGGTTTCAGCTTTAAGTATAGCACAATATGAATGTTTATTGGGCTCTGTGCTATTTTCAGTGTATGAATTGCTTAACAGGAGCAGAGTAAAACCTGTGCTGTCTTTGTCTTCCAATGTCACACACCATTAATCAGAACAGGTGCTTTAAAATGGGGCATTAATGACTTTAGAGACATAAAGTAATTATACATACTAATAACAACAATAACAACCACCACTAGCCTGAAGTTTGTGTAACTGAAGCAGAAATATGTAAAGACATGACTTTATCTGTTCATCAGAACAATACTTAATTGTAACACTTGTGAAAGGAGAGCAACTGCTTCACTTGCTGCTGCAGCTTTCAGTTCTACCATGTTATTTATATCAGGTCATCCACGAAAGAAGGATGAGCATAATGCTCTCCAGCCCTGCTGGAGGTTAGGACATACTAGAACACACACTTGAGACCATTTTCAGGAAGATATTTTCTCAGTCTCCTAACAGAAACTGTTACTGGAAGACACCATTTTCTTTTGCTGCTGAAAAAAAATTGTAGCTTTTTAGCCACACAACACAAATCTCTGACAGTCTGGGACTTATTGTGCAAATGCTTCAGACAAGAGGACTTTAATCATCAACTTTAATGTGCTTTAGACTGAGTCCTAAATAATTAGGTGATAAACTGTGTAAACAGCTGATAAATTGTGTAAGCTCAACCGATGTGTTATTCAAAAGTGACCCTGCCAAAGAAAAAATAAATAGATCATACAATCTCTAGCATCATTATTTGGAATATCGAAGGCATTTGTATAACAGATTTGTTTATGCAATAGTAATTTCACTCTCCATTTTTCCCTTGCTAGTAACTAATAATGGAAAGCAAAATATTCTCACAGAGAAAAAGATCCAGCTGCAAACAAATGTTACACCCTGGAGGCTTCTGTTTTCCCCTGTGGAAAGCAATGCAATAGATAATGTGACGTAGCTATAATAAAAGATCCCCCATAGTAGTACTGCCTATGAGTTTATTTAGAAAGAAGAGAAGGCTCAGGCATTCTGACAAAGGTGCATGTGTGTTTAAAAAAGCACCCTGAGAACTGATGATTTGCTGAACCTAAAAATCCGTGAAGAATTATGCTACCAAATGACAGATTTGAGGTATAGAATATTGCCCACAGTATTATTTTAAGAGTGGAGTCTAAATTTTGGGTTCTTTGTATTGCTAACTTAAGTCTTTGCAAGACTCTATTTACAGCCTGACATCTGAAAACTGATACAATGTAAATGAAATCCTTTCTTCAACTTTTATGGTAATTTCAACATTTTCTTATGTTCTGTCCTTCCCCCAAAAATAATTCACTCACTGACAAAAAGCTATTTCAGTAATCTTTCAATATACAAGTTTCTGCAGAATGGAAGCTAAAGAATAAAGGAGGGAGCTGAATACCCAAGTGCAGTGTGAGGCATTAGGATGCAGGGAGGTGATGTGATTCTCTGCACAGGTTTTCACTGTTAGAAAGGAATCCTCATCAGGAGAAATCGACCCTGAGCCTGGAATGCTGTACATTGAGTATGAGGCATTTATCATCAAAGGTCTCTGAAGATATTTAGCCTTATTCTTGTCAGGACAAAAAGAAACAAAAGCAGTTATTGCATATTAACTAAGGGTAAACACTGGTATGCATCTGTTATCTACAAGGAGAGATCTGTGTCTGAATATGACTAGATCTAATCTGAAATGAGTGCTGAGATTAGCCAAAATTCTCCAGACATTATCTCTGTGTACGACTGTTTCTCTAATCTTGTTCTAAGGCTAAGATCAATGAAACCTTAAAGAAGGATTTACTGATGCTGATAGGATTTTCTTTTTTGGATAGATTGTTAGGTGAAAAAAAAAAAAAAGCCATATTAATAGGAATGCATTTAAAGGTTTCTTGATGGTGCACTCACACTGCATGTAATATTTGTGCTGCAAAACAATTCTTTATTAAAGTACAAAACACTTTCATACTGGCAGTGCTACTTCTGGTTCTCACAAAATGTGATTTTTTTTTCGGAGCATAAGATCCCAAATTTAAATTGCAAAGGAAGGAGATTTGGGCAAAGGTTAAAGCTAATGAATATACTGAAACCTGTCTCAGCTAGATGGTTTTTATCTTAAGATAATATCTCTTCATAAACTTTCAAACACCCCAACGTGTTAGTGACACTTAGCTCTGGAAGGATTATTGTCCTTACAAGCAAGAGTGTTCTAGACAATCACTGTCCACACACTACAGTCCTCTGCTGAAACACCCTCAGCTCAGACATGTGAGAGAATAAATGCTTTTTCTCAATGTTCTTTAATCCCAGCTAATCCAGGAGTAAACCAGAATCTGCAGATAATCTATCAATCATTGTTGCCATAAAATAAAATCCCAAACTCCCCCTGTTTCCTGGAATATCTGAAAACTGTTTAACAGCAGTAGTCTTACATGACAACATCTGAACTACTGTGCACTACTTTTATTCCCAATTTTAGTAATACCAAATAATTATTATACAATAATACCAAACATAATTGCTGCTGTCAAAACAATTTGTCCACCAGATTTTCAAATTAGGTGTATTTCTTTCCCTAGGTAGCAACTGGAATGGGAGAGTCCTCTTTCTAGGAATTGCTGGGCAGTGTCCAAGTGCAGGGGAGAAGGAGGGTGGGTTCCAGGACAGACAGACAGACAGACAGCAATAGCTGAAATGGAAAAAAGAGACTGGGGTGTGGATGGGAAATCAGAGCAGGTGAGAAAGAAACAAAGATCTGGCAGAGGAGGATGAGAGGGAAGGTTGGAGAGAACTGGAAATAGGTCAAGAGGCCTATTAAGAGTACAGTAGATTGTGGTGAAATAAAAAAAAAAAATCTAGGAAAAAAACCATCAAGTGTACCTCCTGCAATAACTAAAAATCTTTTTTCTAGTGAACAGTTTGCCCAATTCAGCAACTGGGGTGCAGTGGTACCACCAGGTTCAGGAGAAGGGAAATTCAGGAGTTCCCAAAATACTGCAATGCTCAGATTGAAAACTTCTAGATTGCACTGAGAGGGCAGAACTGTAGGGAACCAAAAATTCCATGGCTGCAAACTCAAGTAAGAGATGCTGTACACGGAAAGGTAATTCAGAGATAATCAGTACAAATTGCCTGAAACAAATTTGGTAGGCTGTACTAGGGATAAATCCACAAGTCAAAAAGCATTCCTGAGTGTTTTTTTTTGTTGGGTTTTTTTTTTTTTTTGTTGTTGTTGTTTTTTTTTTTAATTATCTGCATCCCAGGGCATTTATCTCTCACCAGCCATAGTGGGCATTCAAAAAATCCCAGAGAAGATGAGATCCCCATCCTCAGTTGAACTGAGCTATTTCACATCTGAGACATCTCAGAGGGTGATTCAACTCAGGAAATATTACTAGAAAGAGATTTGAAAGGAAAATATATTTTAATGTCCCACAGAACACTCATATTTAAAATCCTCCCCCGAAACAGCAATTTTAGGAAACAAAGATCAGGAAACCACTAAAAATGGAAGACAAAAAAAAAAAAGAGAGGGGAGCTCTTGAAATATGAAAACTGAAAAGTGTCTACTTGTACTCTGCTTATGAAGCATTAGTCTGGAATGGGAAAGAGCTGCTCTGATTTTCACACAGCTATTCAAATCTGGAAAATGCTTTTCTAATTCAGAACAATTTATTTCAAAGCTTTGTTTTTGAGAATACAATATTCTTGTTAAAAAAAAAAGATTTAAAATTTCTGGTATAGAATACCTCTGCATATATAATATAATCAAAAATAGTCACTCATGGAAAATGTACAGAATTAAATATATATTTAACACTCTGTATCTCCTAAAAAGTAGTCTTCAACGATTTTAAAAGTGAGAGTCTTAACTGTATAAAACAGATTATAAAATTCCCTGCTTGGGAAGGGCTAGGCTCAGCAATTCATAGACTGACAGAGTGGGTGTACCAGCAGTCACATCAATGTACAAAACATTTTAAACATTGCTTGTAAAATATTGAGCCTATGAATATTTTGGAAGAATTGTTTTGATATTTATTTAGAAATTTAGATCGAAGAAAAACCATATTATGGGTAACATAAATGGATAAGCATGCAGTTATTTTTTTTTTATTGTGTCTTTCATATATACTCATTTCTCTTCAAAGAAAATGCACTAATAATGTTGATGTCCCACTTTTCAACACATGAGAACTTGACTGAAGTTTAATTGCAGGACTGAAATGACTCAGGCAGAAATAAGTAATATTTTAATGGCCCTTTTCAGGTAAATGATATGTGTGTACATAGCAGAAACAACTTCCTGTCTCTCCCTGGTAAACACTGTATTTAAAGAGGAGTCCTATAAATGTGTATTAGGTGTGGACTGTCTTTGAGGGAACACTTTCTAGCTAAAAACCTATTTATAAATGCTTTAAAATCCACAGAGTCAATGACCAAAGTGTAATGGCTCTTTCTGGAGTGGTTCCAGCTCTCGTGCAAATACATATTTAAGGTGTATAAGGTGTATATGATTTAGATTAAGCAGGCATGCACACCAATAAACCCTGACTTTGGGAAGTACAAGAAACATACCCAGGACTCTGTCTGAACTGCTTCGGAGTCTATGCCCAGAATTATTACTTTCCTTCCACTTTGATTTGAAAGCACTCCACATCTCGTAGGAAATACTCAGAGCCCATCAGATCCACAGGATGCAAAAAGACTTTAAGGAGTCCAGTGGAGAGGTTGTATAAAATACCCTTATTTAAGGACAGCAGCCTGAACAGCTGCACAGCTCTGTTTGCAGATAAAAACACTGGGCAAGGGGAGGTGACTGTAGTAAAAGGGGGAGTCAGAGTGGGTGCTATGAAATGCACACAGTCCTTCAGTACTCACCTAATGCCCATTTCCAGTTCACTTTGCTGTGACACACACACAAACATGAGGGGAAAGAGACCCTCCAACACTTACCTGTGCTTTTAGCAAGCAGTGGAAGGTCTGGCCCCTCATATTTACACAGCTGTACCTGCATGACACTAATTCTTCCTGGGTTTAAAGTGGGAAATGTACACCCCACTCTGGACTAGGATCTGACACTTCTTTTCTACCCAGAATTACTCACTCAGGTTGTGTCACTCACAAATCCTAGAGAAAATGGAGTTCCTGCTGTGAAATCCTTTTTAACCTCAGCTAGCAGCATACATGACACCTCTGAAATATTATTTTATGCTAACTGCATGATCCAAAGCTGCTTTTTGGGTGCTTGTTTGCTTTTTACTGGCTATCTTGCAAAGGAGGATGATTCTGACTTCACCAGTAATATTCAGCACTTGTCCCATGTAGTTCCAGAGTGTGACCATACCTGAATAAAAGCAGCAATTTTTGTACACTCTGCCCTTGCCTCCTGACCTGCTGCTCCTGCTATTTAGGCTGATGCTCAGACACAGTGGATCACAGTAGACTGAACAAGTGCAAACCAACCATCTGAGTTCAAGAGACCCAAGAAAGAATATTCTTTACTGTTTTCTAAGGAACAAATGAAGCTTTAATATTGTATTGAGATAAAACTTGTACAAGTTTATTAAAAAGAAAATAAAAAAGCCTGCCTTTCATTAAGGTTCCTTTAATAGTATGAAAACCAAATAAAAAATCCCCGACCCAAAAACCTGCCACATCTGCCTAGTTTTAAACATCCCCAAGCCTTTGGAGCTGAGCCATTTATGTCAGGAGGATGAAGCAAAATGTCTATCTACACTCTTGATCTTGTAGGAAGAGAATTTCCTTAGCTCCATTCCCAATTTAATCTCACAGGACTTCTCTGCCTTCTCCAAGGCAGCAGGAACCCTAGTTCAAAAGGTGCCTGGAAGCAGGTAATCTGAATTAAAGGAACTCAAGTCCTACTTATGTACCCAAGACTAGAGAAGAACATCTAAGTGTGGCTTTAGTCTCTACTTAATCTCTAAATGGACCCATTTGATATACTTCCAATTCTTATTCAATCAGAGGCTGAGAGATGTTGGGAATTGCTGCTCTCAATGGTTGTCGAGAGGATTTTCAAGTAATCTTGATTCTATTAAATGACAATGCCTTGTTTACTTTAATGGGCCAAATGCTGGTCAGATGCACATAAAATACCTGGGTAAAGATTAGAAAATCAGGTCATCAGCTTTCAAGCCTTTTGGGAGTACAGAAAGAGGGGTGCCACTAAATCTACATGTAAACAATTGCACTTGAGGCAGCTGTGTTCTAGGGGGGGGGTTCAAGCTGCAAATAGGCTCAAATGTTTGTCTCTGTGTTTGAGTGAAGTGGTTGGTCCTGAAAGCAATTTGACACATTTTATTCAGTTATCAGCTGCTGCTAGCATAAACAGGTTTGAAAATCTCCACTCAAATCCATCTGTGATCATCTGGGCTGGATGAAACAGAATGGTATGTGGCTATTTGAGAGAACAATGAGCAATGAGCACTCGCTGGAGTTCAGAATCTCACATTGTTCAGATGAATCAGGGAAAACATCGGGTGTACTGCGATTTCCGACAGATCAGCTGGAGTGAAGGCACATTCTTCTCAGCCCTGTTAGCAGAGTGCCGTTCATTTTCCACACTGTACAAGACCTCCTGTTTTCTCTTTTATTTTTCTGTGCCTATTGTGCATTTTTTGAGTTTTACAGTTCACATGAGGGGTCAGATCCTGAGAGATGATGAGCAATTGCTATGCACACTGCCTTAAATAGGTGTTCCAGAAAACCTGCCTCCGTTTAAAATTCAGTTGTCTTTATATATCGTTTACATCAGCCTCATTGCCAGGTTTTTGAAACAAGGGGAAGGCAATTGCCTTGAATAACATATTATTTCCTACTGTGTACATAAACTGAAAGCATTCTGTATCCTTTATACTGCAAAATAATTTTTCTACATTCAGTTAATATACTTTTACCTCCTAATTTCAGATAACTAACACAGGAAACAGAATTGAGGAGGCTGATTCTTTTTCAGATGGATGAAAGCCTGTGAATTTCATTCTAAAAAATTACTAACTGAAGTAAAAGCCAGAGCTGAAAGCCAGGACCCCCAGTTACTGCTGGGTTTGGAAGAACTGTGAGACTCTAGAATTGCCTGCAGGGTATTAATGAAACTTGGGGCTCCAAATGCATAAAATGCTCCAACCTGCTTGACATTTAACATCCTTCAGTCAGCTTTGATGCTTGGATCTATATATAAACTGGCTCTGGAATTGGTGCTTTTATTGTGATTGAGTAATTCATGATATAAACAGAGCAGCAAGAAACTCTGTGAAAAGAGTGGACTCTACAAAGGGTGTGAACTACCAGCTCTGGATGGGAAGTCAGCTTTCCTGATGGAACAGCCTCATTCCTCCATAATTTCCCATTCTTGCTTACTGTGTGTGAAGTACTGAGGGAGGACATTTCCCTCTCATCGCTGTTTTGCCCAGAAATTCTCTATTAATTGCAGACAGGCTATGTTTGGGTGTTTAGCACTGATCATCCCTGAACTGTGTATCCCCACTGGACTCCCAGCATTATTTGTGTGGGATCTCTGTACTCTACATCTCTCATTAAAGTATTTTGTATAATACCTGCTCTTAGAGATATATTATCACGTGCTCTTATCTTGAGTCATATTAAATATATCCTTAGAAGTGGTGGGTTTGCTGAGAGGCTTCCTGAGGCCTTAATCCCAGCTTGGGAAAGGAACTGACTCTTTTAGAGAAAACTCTTCAGTGGTGCATATGGAAAAGAATGATAAATAGTGCCACCAGCTATTTGTGAGATTTGCAATAGTGTTTCTTCAAGTGATAGAACAATATTCTTTCAGAACATTACAAGTGATAGCAACTGCCATAAATTAAAATGAGCATTAAATTCAGTGACAGCAACATTTTGAAAGTAAGTGTTTTCATCTTAATAGCTAGGAAAATTCAGCATTGGATTCTTGAACTGGATGAGAAATAGTTATTTCTCCACTACCCACACTGTGAAATGGTGAAGAGAGGTTTCAGGTGAGATTTTCATTTTTAATACATTTCATATGATTCAAAGAATAACATCATTTTTTGTTAGCTCAGTTGCACAAGTTCATGCTATAAGCAGTAAAAATATAATGTCAAACTTTAATTTCTGCCACAAAAATTATGTTGAAATCATCCACAGAACATGATTCTGTAGTGTTCATAAGAGCTCCTTACTTGATGGATAAAATAGGTTGAACACGAGGGAATTAATAATTTTCCACTGCTGCAGATGAACCGTGTTATATAAGCAGTTATATAACTTAACTCTGCACAGACCTTGTGTACAAACCACGCACCTCCCAGTAACCTCCTCCTGTACAGGGGATTGGCTGAGCATCCTCAGACTGGAGCACTTTTCTTCTGCACCTGGTCATGGAATGGCCTGGGTTGGAATGGACATTAAAGCTCACCCAGTGCCACCCCTGCCATGGCAGGGACACCTCCCAGTGTCCCAATGTCCAACCTGGCCTTGGGCACTGCCAGGGATCCAGGGGCAGCCACAGCTGCTCTGGGAATTCCACCCTGTGCTAGGGCCTGCCCACCCTGCCAGGGAACAATTCCTAATTCCCAGTATCCCATCCATTCCTGCCCTCTGGCACTGGGAGCCATTCCCTGTGCGCTGGCACTGCAGCTCCTGAGGAATTGTCCCTCTCGGGGTTCCTTGCAGCCCCTCAGACCCTGAATGGTGCTCTGAGGTGTCCACACAACCTTCTCCTCTCCAGCTGAGCAGCCCCAGCCTGGCCCCAGGGAGGTGCTCCAGTCCCCTCAGCACTGCCGTGGCTCCCCAGAGCTCCATGACAATGGCCACTGGGTACCATTCAACACCTGGGAAAATACCAAACAACTCACCCTGCCAAAAGCTAACCAGCCAAGCAACCACTGCAGGCTAATAAAGCTACTAAAGGAATGATGCCTGCCTTCACATCCATCTTCTCTGCTCTCATTCATTTCTCTGTGTTTCTATATCTTTTGAGAAATCTTTTAAAGCTGGCACATCTTACTTATTCATTCACCTGATAATCCTTTTTGTGGGGTGTAAAACAAACCAAAGTGGTGCTCTTTCAGAGGTGCATATCTATTATTTCCATAGATATCAGCATCCCACTCAGGGGGAAGCTGCCATTCTTGCAGCAATGCTGTGCAGGCATGATGGGATTTGGCTCTGAGAATGGTTTGACCTTTAAAGTTGCATTGACTCATCCCTGTTTGGGGCATCTCCATGAGCTCTCCAAATGTACAACAGAAATATCTCCATCAATCTTGGGAGGTTCAGCAGTACCTGGCTGAAGACATCCATCTGCTGGAACACACGGTAGGCCTTCAGCTGCACAGAGCTGCAGAGAGGCAGCTGCACCTGCATTTGGTTTCCCCTGGGACTGGGAATCCTGAAAACTTCACAGAGATTTCCCATCAGCTCAGCTGCCCAATGTGTCAACTGGTGCTGTGTAAGCTGGCACAGCACAGCTTTGTTTGGATGGATGGTTAGCATTTAAAACATTCCACACAAGGTCCTTGGCAAACTGCAAGCAAAAATGTGTGCCTTGTTTTTTCCCATTTGTATCCACATACCCCTGCTTTTGTTTTCCTCCTGCAGCTCCAGTTTCACAGGAAGGCAGCACTGCAGTCGTTCAGCTCCAATTTTTCCCAGCTGCCCCAAACTCATTAGTCTTCTGCATACAGCCTGACTTAAGTCAAGAGCTTAGTATTTATTAGTGGAGTGATGAGGAGTAAAACTTCTGTGTTGAAGCTTGAACACAGCACTACAGCCAACACACTTCCTCACAAAAATGCATCATCTTACACCAGATGGACCAAAAAATGTCCACATCTCTGTGTTGTAACAGGTAATCAGATGTGCAAAACTCTGCTGTCTGTAATCCTATGTGAATGTTTTAATCAAAATGCAGATACAAAGCAATACAAACAAATAAACACAAGAAGAATACAGGAAGGTACAGCTGTATTTTGCACTGGGTGTCACAGGTTAGGTTAGGAGTTCAATACCAATAGAATGTTACTGCTGGTAATGGACATGGGTTCTGCTTTGTACAGCTTTTTAAATCTCTCTTCAGAGAGTTCACTGGAGAGGTTTTGATCTGGGGCTCCTGGCTGCACAAAGAGTGCAGCCACCCAAGGTCATGCAGCAAGTCAGTAGTTTAATTAGGATTTGATCTCAGAATTTTTCTAGTTCTTGGCTACTTGCTCTAACAAGCAGCTGCTACAACCTTCCAAAGATATTTATTTAGATGATCTGTGGCCAAGAATGAAACCTATTCCAGGCAGCTGTGGTCACCACTCATTCTGTTATTTCAAAATCTAGATAAATCACTGCACAATGAAGTGCTTGGATAGCAGTTTCATAAGAAGGGATTTGGGAGTTACAGTGGGTTGCATGCTGGACATTAATCATCACTTAGGTGTTGCACAAAAGGAAACTCCATACTGGGATTATAAGCAAAACTCTGACCTGCAGGACACAGAGAGAAATCTCTGAGCTCAGCTCAGCACTTACAAGTCCTCAGTTAATTTAAAACCACTTTCGGGAAACATCCTTGGAGAGATACAAATGAATTTGAGAGAACCCAGAGGTGAGGGGGAAAAAAAATGGCAACAAACAAAAAACAAACAAACAAAACAAACAAACAAACAAAAAAACATTGAATGGAGAATACAATCTGCTCACCAAGCTTTGGTGAGTAGGGCAACAAGCTGAGGGATTACACTGCAACAAATTAGGTATGGCTTAGGGAGCAGAGAGAACCTGCAGAAAGGGGAACAAAGAGGGGTGAAATGGGTTCATTTGTGAGCCACCCTGTTGCAAGGAGCACAGCAGACACTGAAAGAACACAACTGAACTGGATTTTGTGGTTCACACTGCAGTGCGCTGGAATGTACTGGTAATGCAATGTAATGTAATGTACTGGAATGTACTGGTGTGATGAAAGCTTGACCACCATTTATGCATTTCAAACATCAAACTATACTTAGTGTGACGTCTCAGTGGCCACTGGTGTCCACAGAGTACTGGAAAACCAGTGTCCATCTCTCTCCCACCCACACTTGGGACTGTGCCATCAAAGTATCCACGCAGAGGTGTCCTCTGACAGACAACTCACCTCCTGAGCCACACCTTTTGTCACACCCCAGGCACAGGAAGGTGTTTTATCCCTGATAAACCCCAGGGAAGTCCTTTTCTGTCCATTTCTTTATCCTGGTCAAACAGATCAACTACACCACATGGTGTGGTGTAATCTACCAACCTGCTGAGGATCTCATCTCAGCAAACAGGTTATCACTGAGTGCTTAGACAACAGCAGCCCTTTGTTAGGATCGACTCCTGAGGAAGCTAACTCCTGACTGAGCACCAGCTGGGCTCTGAACCAGCTCCTGGTAGTTAGATGCCATAAGATCCATATTTCCTTAAGGCACCAGCATGTGAGAGAGCTCAGGAGAACCTAATGAAATTAATAACTTGTGCTCCCGAGAATTTCCCCAATCCCCATTCCCACATACAAACAACCCCCTGTGGGTGAAGAGACCAAGTTGTAGCTTTAGTGACATGAACAGTTTGGGAATGGGAAGAAAATATATACAATATTTCATTCAGAAGCACCAAATCAGATGTCCACAAACAAGAGGAATTAGGTTTCAAGTAAGATCCTGCAAAGGTGTTGACACACACTATGCCTTGACAGCCCAGCTGGTAAATGTGGATGTCATTCAATGCTCTGAATTTCCCAGTGAATGGCATGCCAAAATCTCACTAGAATAAGAAATTGTACACCAAATGCCAATCACTCATTATTTTCTAACTCTCTAAAGAGTATTTTTCATTCAGTTTGGCATTTATAAAGGAAAAACACCCACCATGCCTCTATGAATGAAAATTCTGCACCTTCATATCAAACCAAGGCTGACACGATGTGTGCAGCCAGGCTTTTCTGAGGGATGGCCATGAGCAGGATATGGAAATGGGAATGCTGTGAAGGAAAACAAAAGTCTCATTAATGTGTTGTTGAACTTAACAAAGAAGAGAAAATGAAACCTAGACAATGTTCTTATTTTTCCCTGTTCATTTTTATTTTCCAGATTATCAGTCTAGGAGGGAGAAGGAAAAAAAGCTAGTGCAGAAATATCTCCAAATGCCATAATCAATAACTCAAAGTGACTGGAATGAATAATGCAGTATCTTGCCTGATTTTACATCTGTTATAAGCTGCTTAAGTAATGTATTCTGAAGTACAGAAGGACAATCACAATGTCTGTGTGCATGTTAGTGAGGGGATGTTAGAAAATAGAAAGAACACAGAAGAGTTGGAGGGAAAATTTAGCTCCTAAAATAGTAGATTCTCCAACTTTCTTAGTTTGAGGGACATTGTTCAAAGTAATTGAAGTGACTTTTGATATCAATTTATTTAACTACTTCAGTTCTTGTTGACCTGCTGCAACACATACACAGAACCTTCCTTCTACCCACAACAAAGTCTGACCGCCAAAGCAATTACTCAAATTGATCAAAACTTGAGATTAGGTAAAATATTTTCAACAATTGTACTTATTTAAAGGTTATGTTTTAAATCAGGTTTTGTTTAAAACTGTAGTTCAGTTGTCAATATTAATATTACAAAGAACTTGGAGTGGAACAAATGTTGTGTTTGACCTATTTTTTGTCCTTTTTCAAACTGCGAACAACACTCAGTTATTTGTACTCTGCAGATGAACATCAGTCACCCAAAGCCTTTTGTGAAGTGAATTCTAGCTTACATGTTTGTGTCATGTTTTGTGCTTTCCACTCCCGGAAGCAGCAGCATTTGAAATAATTCCAAGTGCAACACAGATGGGAACAGAGAGAAGCAAATGTGCAGCCCAGGTGAAGGGAAAGGCAGACCCGAGGGAGGGAGGGTGTCTGTCCTGCTGGGCTTTGTTCCCTGGGCTTTCAGCCTCTCCCAGACTCAGAGCTGAGCTCCTCTCTGAGCCAGGGCAGAGGAGGGAGGGGGCACTGTCCTGAAAGGTGTCCCAGCTAAGGACATCTGCTGCCCCAGGCAGGAGCACTGAGCTCAACATGTGCCTTGAAAAATGTCAGCAGATAAGGGATGATGAGGGTGTGTGTGACCTTCCTTGTGCAAGGCTTGGAGCACTCAAAAACTCTGAATAAAAGCATTTATTTTTCCCTCTGTTGTGTGCTGAACTGTCGGTTCTCTTAGAGGCACAATGAAGAGCCATCAGTTCTGCTACAGATCTTCCTTAAAACAGTAACTTAAAGTTAAGTTATGGATATGATTAAGTGCACTAATACACTAATTTCACCCAGTTCAGTGGTTATCTCAGCACAATACAATACCAAATACTAAAATCAACTCCAGGCTGTTCTGTTCACAGAGAACTTAAAAATAACCCAAGTCAGTGTCCGCATAGACACAAGGACTCATCACATCTTGAATTTTAACAGCAGCCATTTGACTATTTCCATCTTCACCATGCCCAAGAACTATAAAAATATTTTCAAGGCAGCATATGAATAAAAAAATAAACACCAAAAAATACCCCACAAAAAAAAAAAAAAAAAAAAAAAAGAGAGAGAAAAAATAATATGCCTTTTTCTCATGGAGAAATGAAAATAATCCAACAAACTGTTTTTGCCTTACACGCAACATTCTCCTCTTAAAATTATTTATTGGAGTGATAGCTTGAGTAAATTTTAAAAAGAAAAAAGAAAAAAGAAAGAAAGAAAAGATAAAGTAAAAGAAAGCAAAAGAAGACTAAGATTCATGGTATTTCCAGGGAAGTTACTTATCCAGTTATACATATAATACATATAAGTATGCATGGCTAAAACACACAGCTGCACAGGGAGCCCTCAGCTGTCTCTACTGGCAGAAGAAAATGGTATCCTTAAGGAAAGTCTTTCATTTCTTCCTAAATCTTCCTGAACAGCAAAGTCAAAAGTGAGAACCAAATAACCAGAGAGCTCACCTGGAGCAGGCCCTGCCTCTGCACCACCAGGATGTGCTGACACCTGCGGGATGGGTCACTCCCAGCGGGATGGGTCATTCCTTGTGGGATGGGTCATTCCCTGCAGGATGGGCCATTCCCAGCGGGATGGGTCATTCCTTGTGGGATGGGTCATTCCCTGAAGGATGGGTCACTCCCAGCGGGATGGGTCATTCCCTGAAGGATGGGTCATTCCCAGCGGGATGGGTCATTCCTTGTGGGATGGGTCACTCCCTGCGGGATGGGTCATTCCTTGTGGGATGGGTCATTCCCTGCAGGATGGGTCATTCCCAGCGGGATGGGTCATTCCTTGCGGGATGGGTCATTCCCTGAAAGATGGGTCATTCCCTGCAGGATGGGCCATTCCCAGCGGGATGGGTCATTCCTTGTGGGATGGGTCATTCCCTGCAGGATGGGCCATTCCCAGCGGGATGGGTCATTCCCTGAAGGATGGGTCATTCCTTGTGGGATGGGTCATTCCCTGAAGGATGGGTCATTCCCTGAAGGATGGGTCATTCCTTGTGGGATGGGTCATTCCTTGCGGGATGGGTCATTCCCTGAAGGATGGGTCATTCCCTGAAGGATGGGTCATTCCTTGTGGGATGGGTCATTCCTTGTGGGATGGGTCATTCCCAGTGGGATGGGTCATTCCCAGCGAGCTGGGGAACTGGATTTAAAATTCTTCCAAGGGCAAGGATTTGCCACACTTGCCATATTCCTGATGAATTCTGCAGCAGCTCAGCACCTGGAGACAGGGAAGAGATTATTCTGCCATGTCTCCATCCCAGACCCTGAGCACTGACAACCATTTTTGTTTCCTTGAATTTATTAGCAAATGTGACCAAATCTGTGAGCAGGCAACCTATGTAGTCCATTCATTTCAAATACAGGATCTGGGGCGATTAAAAGAAAAATAAATAAATAAACGAACAGCAAGCTTGGTTCTCAGTTTTGTGACCTATTTTTGTACCACTCATTTAAGACATAACCCCCTGTACCAACAAATCCAATTTTCCCTCATCAGCTAACCCAGAGAACAAAGCAGATGGATTCACAGTCATGCACGAGAACTTGTCATTACAGAACATAAGACGCCCTTCACAGAATTAATTTGTGAAAAATGCAGCAGTGAGCTGTTCCTGGAGAGCTTTCTGGGAGCTCCCTCTCATCCTCCCTGTTGCCCAGACCCAGAGGAAGGTCCCATAACTCACATGTGTCCATGCCCCCATCATTATGGGATCAGCCTCACTCACAAACATTAATTCTGAGATTTATGGATTGCAAGGCCAGAAAGAACTATTGGGACAGTCCAAACTGACCTTCCTCACCACCTAGACCAATAATTTTTGCATCAAGTCTGTCAGTTCTGCTGAGTTATAAAATCTCTCTCAGAACATTGTTTAGCCTTCATTAAAAGATTACAGCTGATAGAAATTCTAATCTGCCAGAAATTATTTCCTTGCTGGCATTTTAAAACCATCTTTCTATTTCCACTCTGAATCAGTCTGGGTTTGGCTTCCACTCACTTTAACTCCTAATACTTTTTCACAAATTAAAGAGCAATCAGACAATCCTTAGACATTAAGACAAGATAAAGTGTCCTTTTGAAAAAAAAGTAGAACAGCTTGGCCTTTTCTTACCTTCCTTGCTATGATCTATTTTATCAGTTTTCTGAAGAGTTTTCTCCTTCAAATTTTTGCTGAGCTTTTACAATTCTTTTTCTTTCTTCTTTCTAGTTTTATTTCTTTTTTAATATTTGCCAATATTCAAAAATCCTTGTCTCCCCAGATCCACATACAGTGGAAATAAAAGTGCTTTACTCCATAAATATTCACTATGAAATTAACGTAAGGCACAATATTTGCTCTTGTGAGGAAAGGATCTGTTATGCCCAATTTTCAAATATGAAAAAAATAGACATAAAAGTGCACTGAGTAACATCATAAAGGAAGCACATGGCAGAATAAGGACTTGAACACCTACCAGCTCCAGCATAGCCATAAAGACAAGATTATCCTACCCCTTAATTAAGCACAGAACATCTTCCAGCACTTAGAAAACAGATTAATGCAAGTTTTTAAGTCTGTGACTTCTAATATTCTGATCAGCAATTATGTTATGACTTTTAACATTGTATGTATTGTGTATACCAATTTTCCCTAAAAAAAAAAAATAAAAAAGTTTCTGCTCAATTGCTGAGATTTCCTGCACACACACATGCACCAAAAAAAAAAAAAAAAAAAAAAGAAGGAATTGTGCTTTAATTTCTTTGCTGCTCTTCAGAAAAGCACAAACTCACACTTTTCCTTTACCCACATCTCTACTGGCACCAGAGCACTGCTTTGTTCTTGTTCTCCAGGTTCAGATTCTGTCACCTCCAGACTGAGGTGACACAGGATTTTTCCAAGTGCTCTGGCATCCTCCTGGCCCCAGCACCTGAATGGCTGCAAATTTCTTTAGTGTTAGTGGCTGCTACAGTTTATTTGAAAAATGACAGAGGACTTACAGTGTGATGTGATGGATAAGAGAAACCAACTAAAGAGATGATTCTGCATATATAATACATATATAACCCTTTTTTTTTTTCTTTTTGCAATTTGCTCTTTACCAGAAGTAGAAATGTTCAGTGGCCTGTACTAAAATCCAGGAATCATGTTTCCTGTGACAATGAGCACTTATAAAACACAACTGCTTATGATCAGAAAGACTTCCATGGTGATGTTAAGACACTGAAAATAGTAGAGCAGAGCAATTTTGTTCTCATTGTTCTAGGGTCACACTATTCTCTCAAACAAAAGGGAGATGCATTGTGGCAGAAATGATAGATGGATCATCTTCTCCCCTCTCCCCTGACCTTCTGCAGACTTCTCCACCTTTTCAACTTCTTGTCCTTCTGTGCAAATTATCTCCAGCAATGCAAGGCTTGCTTCTGTAACACCCTGATAATGAGCATTTTTAAAGTAGCTTTTCTTAGGAATAGTTACTCACACTCATACTTTCCAATTATTCTCATACTTTAGACTGAATTTTTATGTATTTTCAAAAGTTTATCTACAATGTGTGGAAGTGATTTTAATTATTCTATTTTATTATCATCCACTATGCCCATACAGTGCATTAATCCTTCTTATACTGCCACAAAGGCAAAGAAAAACTATCATAGCGATTTTAGGTTTATTCCAAATTTACTGCCTAAGACTTCAGCTTGAACAGGAGTGAACTTTTATTCCTTTTTTTTTTCTCTTTTAAACTGAGATAGAAGAAGAATTACATCTGTGGCAGCTCAGGCGGTTTCCTTATGCACAAGTTAAAAATTATTGTATCATGTGCCACTGTAGGTAGGACTGGGTAAGTCCAGGTGTAAGACAGTGCAGGGGATTAAAATTCATGGCTTTCACTCAGCCATCATTTTAGGGACAAAAAATATCAGAACACTAAGAAAACTGAATCAGCATAAGAAGAAGGTTGTCCGGAGACAGAATAAGCATTTTGTAGTAAGACTTATTTTTTAAAATATTGTGCTTGGGGGTATATTGCAAGGATTTTAAGGTTTAAAGCAATGTAGGCAGGATGGATAAAGAGAGAGCCATGTTTGGGGCCAGAAGAAAACTGAATGGACAAAAAGGCACAGCAAGAAATTCCATGGGGTGGAGAGAGAGCAGCTGGGCTGAGATTTCCTCCACAAACCCAGGTCCTTTCTACTTAAGTTCCCATTATTAGCTCCTTCCAAAAATCCAAATACTTTCCTTGGCGTTAAACTTTTCTTTGAAGGTTTCTTTGGGGGGTTGATTTTTTAAATGCTTTTATTAAATATTTTTGCTTCTAGTTAACACAGAAAGTTTTCCTCCCACTTTCTGTTGAGTATTTAGACAAAACTTAGCCTCCCAACAAATTTTAAATGACTATGCTGGAGAAAAGATGAAATTATATTACTCTCATTTTCAATCTTGTAAGGAAGAAATGAGTAACAAAAAATCAGAGAATACAGGAATAGTGTCTGAATTCCTCATTATGTGGCTCTTTTTGTACATTGATGGTGTTTTAAATTTACTTCACAAGACATACTTCTAAATTACAGAAACAGACTCCTGTCCTTAAAAGGAAATATTAAAACTAGAGATTTTCTTACTAGGATAATTAAATTCAAATAAAGACTGAAAGGTTGTTTATTGATTTTTTTTTTTATTTTTTTAATTGCGAGAATATTTTTTCATAATCTTTAAAAAGAATAATTAAATTTGTAAAGACTATAACAGTTTCTTATTCAACTGCAGTCCATTAAAAATGGATAAAAACAGAGAAACCATGGGGCATATCTCATTTTCTGACCTATATTTAGCCTGAAAAACATCAAAATGCAATTAAAAAAAAAACCCAAAATCCAAAAAATTCTGGCATCTTAATGACTAATTTGTACCTGCTAGGGGAAAAAAACTTCATTGTCTACTACTGATTGTTCCATTCATTCTGGACAAGAGAAAAACAAAACAAAACAAAGTAAGACAAAAGATTCAATCTTGTTTGTATTTCTGTTCTCCCTCACAGAAGTGGATCTGGATTGAAAGAAAACACCTTTGTCCCAAGGAGTGTCCTTCAAAGCCTGGGTCAAACTTGCCCAGGTTTGTGCAGGTCTGTTCATGGTGAAATGACCCAGCAGGCAGCTAAGGAAACTCAAGAAATCGTTTTAAGTCAATAAAACATTGAGAATGATAAATACATAGGAAATATGGCTAATCTAAGCCATGAAATACTTGATTTAATCCACAAAAAATATCACAAGGAGCAGGAATTGAATGATTTGATGGATGTTTCAATGTATTAAAATTAATCTTAGACAACATGTTGCAATATGTCAATATAGAAGGGACAGTGATGCATTAATTGTTATTATCCACAAAACAATTTAAGGGATACTGATACTGAATTTTCACATTATATTTTTCTTCTCAACATATATTTACACTATTCCATTGTTTGACTATGCAAATCAGACTTTCAGTTTATACCTACGCTCAATTAGCTTGGGTAATGCCAGTTTAGTGCTGAGTAAGACGTACATTTATATGAAAAGGAAATTTCTTTCTTAAAATTTTCCTTAAAATAACTTTGCTTTGGGATAATTGTAGGGGGTGAGGCCTGTTTGTTTTTCCCATTTTTTTCAGTGTATGCCAAACATCCTGAAAATAAAGTTGCTTCATTGCTATTATTATGATTTGAGAGGTTATTTCACATTGAGCTAAACATTTCTTCTGCGTGTCTGTTCATCAAGGATTTCACCCTCCGAAGGTGACAGGAGCCATTTTCTTGCACAGTTTTTAACAGAAAGGTAAGTTGTTCTATGGCACACGAGATTTTTCCCATTCCGCAGCCATCCTGCCCCGGTGAGTTCTCCCTGCAGCGCTGCCGGTGAAGGACGCTCGGCTGGACGTGCTGGAGCCCCCTCCCCAAAGAGAAACTGCTCTTGGGAGGTGAGACAGTGAAGAAGGAGAGCTCAGAATGGGGAGCTCTGCCCTGCCGGAGCAGCAATCCCTAAGGAAATCCCTCACAGGCCTTTCCTGGGTAAGGAATCACCACAACTCCACCTTATTGACCACGGCTTGAAAAGAAAATTTAAATGTGGATTCCAGGACCACACAGCTGAGGATTTAAACTGGGAAATCATCATAGCTGGGTGAGCTACAGCAATTTGCAGCAGCTTGAGAGCAGTGCTGAAGCCAAGCCAGAGACTGACACAGACATTTGCCTCTCAGTTAATTCATTTCTGTTCTTTCCCTTCCTGCATCTTTCTTCTCCATGAACACAGAAAACTGAAGTGGTTTCCTCGGGAAAGCTTGAGTCTGGCTCAGCAGCGAGACAAACCTGAGACATTTTCATGAGTGTTTGGGTGTGAGTGTGCGTGTCCCTGCACATACACGCGTGTGTGTGTATTTAAAATCATCAGGGCCTTCTTCCAGATTAAGGGAAGGGGTAGTAGTCACACAGGGAATATGAAAGCCTGATTTTAATCATACCTAATTCAGAGAAAACACCTGAACTTCAATCTGCTACAGCCCACTTAATTGACATCGTCATTAATCCCTGCTGACCCCCTTATTTTAGCTGGAAATTCTCTCCTTTACTTTTAAGCAAAACTTTTGTCAAGACTATCAAATCCAAATTGTTTAAAGGAGAGCTTATCAATCACCATGGTTTTGATGAGAAAACGTTCTTGATCAGACCTAGTCACATTTTTTTTTCTCTGCCATCTGCCTGTATCCATCTGTTATCTGTTTTAGGATTAAAAGTGATTTAGGACAGGGAGCATCATATTAATTTTTGTTTGTAAAACACCTAGCACAGGAGAGTCATGGTCCAAGCCACAAAGAGGCTGCAGTTTCTTCTCAATTCAAATAAATAAATGCAAAAATCAACACCAGCTTGGAAGGGAGGTTCAGAAGGAAGGCAATGTGGCAGTTTCCTATAGTCTCTTCCCTATAAACTGAATATTCTAATCCTGGTCATGAAGTGAAATCCTGACAATGAATAGTTTGATCCTGAATCTGAATGAAAAGTACACCAAAGTACTTATTTGCTGTGATTTTTCTTTTGCCTAAATTTTAAAATTTTCATTTTGAGCAAAATATTTCACAGAGATGTCCATGCCTCTGGTTGCACCCTTCACTCAGGCATCCCTTTTGAGAGGGTTGGCAGTAATTTTGTGTTTGCTTTGTCACCTTCCTCAAGAAGCTTCATCTTTCCTTTTGCTCAGAGCAGCTGAGCACAGGATAATTCTATAATTCTCTTCCAGGAGGTGCACTGTTGCCTTTTAAGCAGCCTGCAGGGAGTGTGGGGTGTTCAGTCTGCCCTGCACTGACCCTGCACATTCCCCACTCGAAGGGAGGATATTGCTTTGGTGACACTGGTGGCCCATTCAGCAATCCTGACTAATTCCAGCTCCACAGTCCTTTATTAAGTGTTTTGTTTTGCTCGACCTCACATCATGGGATCATCTTGTCTACCTCTGACTTTTTCATTACCTTCCATTACCTCTCATTTCAGCCTTCCCTACATTACTCTGTCATCTTCAGAGACTTGCACTCATAACACTCGGAATAATTAAGTGATCTGCATAGCAGTAATACCGGTGCCCTCTGCAAAAATGTGCCACCAGCTTTTAACTAAGAATGACAGGAATCCAGCTCTGAAGGCAGCTAAGTGAGCAGCTCCAGTCCTGAAAAGTCTCTCCTGCAGTCTCAGAAGGTTTAAGCCAGGATGGATGTCAGTATTTTCAGGGAATGTACGTGGGCAAGTTCCTGCCAGAAGATGGCTATTTAGTATTGCAATCCTGTGAAAGGACAGAAGGGAATTATTGCCTCATGCTTTCTTCATCTTTCCTACCTACATCTTAGAGTGTAAGTCAAGGTTTCATGTTATACTCCCATTTGTTTTTCCTATTGTTGTTCTCAGTCTCTTCCCAGAAGAATCACGCATCGCTGATATTTATTGTTTCAGAAGGAAAGGAAAGTGAGGCAGAGAAGTTCTCCTGGCTGCAGACAGGAGCCATTATTCCTTAGCCTTTCTACTGGCAGGTTCTATAGGTGCACCTCAAACTGAGCTTATTCAGCCAGTCCCCAGATCCAGGGGCACCCAGCACCTCTCCACCAGCCCAGGGCAGGGCTAAGGAAAGGCCAGCTGAGCCTGCCTCCTGTTTGTCACATAAAGCCCCTGGGCTTGGAGCCTGGCAGCACTGCAGGACACACCTGCCACACCTCTTGGTGCAGATGAGAACTCTGACACCTGGCATGCACTGAGGGGAAAAGGCTTCATTAACCAGGTTTTGGAAAAGGCAATTAAACTCAAATAAAGGGAAAAAAAAAAATACCATGAAGGAAACAAATGACTTTTTACAGTTGCTGTAGGGTAGAACTGAAATCCTTCACACTTTATAAAAGTTACATTATCCAAGACTCTTTTCTTGGGGGAATTTCTTTTAACCTTTCTGTCTTTCACAAGATGCACTAGCAATTTCACTGCAATGTTCAAGAATATTTCTGGGGTTTATATAAACAGTACTGTAACTCAATCTTTCCCCACAGTCCTCTTCCTCCCCAACAATTCCTGAGCATGCCAGGCCCTGTTGTGCTCTTCATCTCTCTAACACACATGCAGTGCAGACCACGGCAGCTCGTGTCACACTCTCCTGATGTCATTCCCAACTAAGGAGCAGATAATTCATTTACTTGTAGCTTCTCCATTTGCCACTGAAGTATTTTCCACTGCAATTTTTAAAGTCCTGCACTTTAGTTCAGCTGCTCAGAGTGAAACCTGTGACCATTCTGAAAATTTTAGTTAAAGTTGGAAACCTTGAATCTCAGGTAGGCACAATTAATGTGATTTCCTACAGAGAGTCAGAGAATCACAGAACTGTCAGCGCTGGAAGGGACATCTGGAGATCCTCCAGGCCAAGCCCCCTGCCAAGGCAGGGTCACCCAGGTGACACAGGGACATGTTCAGGTGGGTTGGGATGTGTCCAGAGAGGGAGACCTCATCACCTCCCATGAGAGTGGCTCTGCCACTCTCCATGGAAAGAAGTTCTTCCTCAGGTTGAGGTAGAATGTCTTGTGTTTTTGTTTGTGTCCTTTAGTCCCTGTGCTGTCACTGAGCACCTCTGGAAAGAGTCTGGCACCAGCCCCTGGCAGCCCTTGGAGATATTGCTGAGGATTAATGGCATCCCCTCTCAGGCTTTTCTCCAGACTGACCAGGCTCAGCTCCCACAGCCTCTCCTCATCACAGAGATGCTCCAGACCCCAAATCATCCTTTTGGCCTCTGCTGGACCCTCTCCAGCAGCTCCCTGTCTTCCTTGAACTGAGGAGCCCAGAGCTGGACCCAGCAGTCCAGCTGTGCCTCAATGGGCTGAGCAGAGGGCAGGATCCCTCCCTGACCTGCTGGGAATGCTTTTCTTGATCTGTCATTCTCTTACCCCCTAAAAAAGCCTGATTCCCAGCACCAGAGCTGTTTTCCCCTTCTTCTTCCTTACCTGTGTATTTCAAACATCTAACCCCAACTTTTATTGTGTCTTTGAAGCTTCTGCTGTTTATTTTCTGAACTTTACTTCTTCACTAAAGCACTTCAGGCTTATGAGTTCTACAGATTTTCCTCTCTGAGAGTTTTGCTGCTTTGCTTGTTGTTTTTAGACTTTCAGCCCCCTGAGTTTTAAGCTTGGCTTAAAATATCATCCATTTTACTGTTGTTTGGACTCTAATAAGACTATACTGATACAAACAAACAAACAAAAAAAAAATAAAAAAAAACAAACTGAAAAGCAAGAACCCTAGCTAAATTCCTTAATCCAAATAATAGAAGTATTTTGTCTACCCCTTCCTGGGGCAATGAACAATTCGGTCTTGAGAGCTTGTGTTTAGTTACAGATGAATCTCCAGGGACCATAATGTTGTGTGTGTTAAATAAAGCCATAAAGCAGGGCAGAAAGGTCACTGTGCTACTCAGTGACAACCTCTTGCTGCACCAAGAGCTGTTCCTCCAGGTTTGCTTTAGAGGATGTGATTTGTCTTCTCCTTGCTCTAACCCAAAGCTCAAAAACTTGGATTTTCTTTAAAGTTTCTGAAGAGATTTCAAGGATGCCCTTGGCCCTTACTTGGAGACTTTTTGTCATGTTACTAAGAATTCACTTTTAAAGACAAAATGCTAAAACTTTCACAAAATACCATTATTCCAGCAGTTGTTATTTTGAGAAGGATATATAAACAGAAATCAAAGTTGCAAGAATCCTAATAACACTCCAGGAGACAGCAACAATTCCAGCCCATGGAAATCATTCAAAGACAGCAGTATAGGATTTATCTCAAAGTCAACAGAAACTCATCAACATCCATAAAAACAAGTAAACAGATGTATTAACACTGAACAGTCACATTTCCAATAGGAAATTGAATCCTGTAATCAATGAGCACGTAAGAATTGCCAGAATAGTTTAATGTGAATCTTCTTAAGAGCTTGATTCTAGAAATTAAGTCTAGAAAGGGCACCTGATACAAATGCCTCTTGAAAGGAACAATGACCAAATGCTTCTACTCTATGGCTAAAGAAAAAAAAAATCCTTACACATCTGTAAATAACTCTAAACCAAGCTGTGTTTTACTTTTTTTTTCACAGCTGGAATACCAGTTTTTATTACAGCTCAACTGGCATTGCAAATTAAAATCCATCTCTGTTTGTTAAATTGCTACTTAAAATGGCTTCCACCAACTGTTACAGTTGGATATTTTGTTGTCATTTATGCATTAAGTAGGAATGGTTCAATAGCATGAATATTTAAAAACAAGTACATGGAAAGTATTTTAATTGGGTTGCCATTGCTAACTGCTGAGTTTTGTTCCCAAGGTTTGGTCAAAGCTTGCTTAATTTTTCATTATATAAGAAGCAGCATCCAGTGAATTAATGGAATGAGGATCCTTTGTAGATGCATCTCAGGGTGTCTGATCATAGCAGAACAGCTTTGCACTTTTAATGGGCAGCAATTAAAGTGCTCAGCAGACTTCTGCCATGCTCTGTTCTGAACAATTTATTTGGTGAGCTCTTCCTTAGAGATGTCAAAGAGGAAAAAACCACCATGTGATCATGAGCAGAGACAATAAAATGACAGTAAGCACATTGGAACTTCTGGCAGAGAGTTTCAAAAGGTCACAAGGAAGCTGTGAATGAAAAACTCTATTTTCACTGCCCACTACATCTGTAAAGCACCAACATCTATGGCAGCTGAGGTGAGCATTGCAAAATAGACAATTGTATGAGGCTCTAGGTCTAACCTAATTTGAAATAATTACCTGAGGGTACAACAGGCAATTGTCACAGGCAAACAGATTATTCATAAAGAAATTAGGCAGTTCTGAAAAATCACAGTAAATCTTCACCATCAGTTTTGTTAAGAGCTCTTAATGACTGACAGCAACTTCTTCAGATGTTGCTTCCAGTTGTTTTGTATTTAACCTATAAACCACATCCTGCAAGTGACAGAAGAGTCAGTCTCACCTGTTACTTAGAGACAGTCAGGCCCACGATATTCTGGTTAAGGTTGTTCATGAATGTGTTCCCAGAGCATCTCACTTGACAGAAACCCCTGTGGTCCATGCTCTGAAGTTAGCACTTTTAGGATAGCTGAGCAATGGGACACTTTGCCAGGGACTTACCTGAAGAGCTATCAGTTACTCAGCACTTTGGAAAAAAATCACATTTATTTACAAACCAAATAAGTTTTCATAAATGTTAAATGATATTAAAGTCCAAAGGGGCCTAAAATATAGCCCATAATACCTTTGAAAATATGTCCACCTATTTATATGACATCAGATTTGGATTTTTATGATCCTTGTGGGTCCCTGCCAATTCAGGATATTCTATGATTCTATGACATCCTTAGCAGAGTGGTTTTTTTTTTTTTTTTTTTTTTTTTTTTTTTTTATTTTTTTTATTTTCAAGCCACTTACCCTTTTATTAGAAACCTTCTCTGGAGGAGAGCTGCTCCTCATGGTGAGCACTGGATGACTCCAGGCCATGAGACTTCTCAGCCTTCCCAGCCTTCCCAGCTTCCTTTCCAAATCAGGTGGTCCTGGCAGCTGCTGCAGAGTGGGGATTCCCTCACCTGTGTCTGACATGGCCAGGTGAGAGAACAGCAAAAGCAGGAGTATGATGTTCTGGAGGTCTGGGGGGGAAAGAGCTGGTGAGATGTAATATCAAAACAGCACCTACAAGTATGGGGAGATGAATCAAGCATATTTTGAATGCTGCTCATCAAGCCCATTGTTTTAGGAGAGCAGTAGGACAGACCAGGGAACTGACACTTGTGCCTCACCAAACCTGGCAAGAGGAGAATCTGAATCCATTTCTCTATTTCATATCTGCCCTCCCATACAGGATAACTTTAAAGCAGTGTCATATGCTATTATGTTTTATTGCTTAAATGGGCAATTTCCCAGCTAAGTGAGGCCTTGGGAAGCTCTTCAAACACAAACCTAACCAGGGAACTTGCCTCTCTCTGGCTTGCACTTACTGAATACTCCACTCTCCAACTGACCTTCAGGAAACAGCCCTGTGGGAAGTGTGCCTCACTCCAGGTCTGTGACTCAGAATTTAATTACATTAGAGAAGGGTATGATCTGAAAAGCTGATGCTGTTTTTATTCCAACCACTGAGCTTGTTGCCAGCTCAGTTATCAGCCCTCATTGGGCTGAGTGGTCCCTTGGGCTCTGTGGTGGCAGTGTCAACACAGAGCTGGTGCTGCTGCTGCTGTGCTGCTCCTCTGCAGGGACACCTGACAGGGCAGGGGACAGGGGGATGCCCAGTCCTGCACATCAGCCAGGCAGGGCTTAACCTGTAAACTGCTTTACAAACTCTGAAATGTTGCTGAGACAAACCTGCTTGGTTTATACCTAAAAACCCAAATTGCTCCTATGCTTTTCACACTCTATTTAAGCTGGAGAGGGGCCTGGGACAATGGGCTGGGGTGACAAGAGCCAGGGAATGGCTCCCAGTGCCAGAGGGCAGGAATGGATGGGATACTGGGAATTAGGAATTGTTCCCTGGCAGGATGGGCAGGCCCTGGCACAGGGTGGAATTCCCAGAGCAGCTGTGGCTGCCCCTGGATCCCTGGCAGTGCCCAAGGCCAGGTTGGACACTGGGACACTGGCAGGTGTCCCTGTCACGGTAGGGGCTGGACAGGATGAAATTTTAAGGCCCTTTCAATCCAAACCCCTCTGTGTTTCCATAATTCTGATTGCACTGGTCATAGAAAACATGCAGAATTTTAATGCAAGCATTCCCGGCTACTGCAGGAGATAACACTCAAAAAGAGACCTGCATGCACTGGAAATTCTTTTGTCTGAACATTTATTTTTGAATCCCATAAAACTGATTTACTAAAAAAATTAATGAATTAAAGACTGGTTTTCCCATTGTCATATTCCCATTAGACAAGAGGACCACTACAGAAAGTTTAATATTCCTTTTTCAGAAAGGAAGGATGAAAATATAAAGTGATTTTTAAAATGTACCAATATTTATTTAGCTGCATTCATGACACAGGTCACAGGAACAACATTTCCCAATTATATCCCAAACCAATACTAAGTTTTCTATTATTCCAGTCCTTCCCAAGAGCATGGAGGATGTCATTTCATTGCTGTTTTATAAATACTGTTTTAACCTGACAATTTCTTACACAAGATCTTTTTCTTAACTAAGAAAAGGGCTCCTGCTAACACAAAATGGGGGGATATAAAACCAAAAAATCGAGCCAGGCCTGTTTTAGCTGTGTTCCCTAACAGATGTGCTGGACAGAGTGTGCAGAGCTGAGTTGAATTTTGTTCTGTCATCCTCAGACCAAGGTCCATCTGGTCCAGACGTCCAACACAACCAACACAATGCTCCAGGGAGAACATTTTAATAAACAGCTACAAGTTAATTTTCACCAAGCTGATACTGACACTCTCTTAACACACACCAAGTTTCATCTCCACAGTATTAATTGTTACAAATACATAACAGATAAGCAGCTCAATCCCAGCCCTTGAGGTCCCTCTCTGCTCATGTACCTATACACTTTAAAAGGCTGGGACCTTAAAATGAATGACACTTCTTCAGCCATTAAAATGAATGCCACTTATAAATTCAGAAAGGACAAAGCCCAGACATGATGCAGTAATATCTGACTGACAGATCACAGGATCCCTTCAAAGAATCTCCTTTAAAATTGGGATTTTAAAAATCCTTAAAACCTTTGTACCTAAAAAATGAAACCCAACCAACCAAGAAAAACAACCAAAACCTCAAAATTAAATTGACATAGAATGCCATGAACTATTGGCAAATTGCAAATTGCCTCAATTTTTACTTACCTCCTATTAAAAACAAAAATCACCTCATTTCTCAAGTAAACTTCCCAAGTTTCAACATGCAACCTTTGAATCTCTTTTGTCTTTTGTCTCCTAGGCTAGGAAGCCCATTACCCCCTTCTAGATACTTACTGACTCTGAACAGGTCCCTTAATAAGTTGATTTAATGAAATAAAAATCAGACCACAGAGAAGAACAGGAGACTCCAATAATGTGCAATGACAGAAATGGTAGGGGCCAAAATTTGCAAATATTTATCTGCTAAGTGAGAATGAAATAAAATTTAGACATCTAAATACTGGCAACAGCTTACTGTTAATACAGAAGTTCCTTATTCTACAGAAAACTTAACTATTTTCTTTCACTGATGCCTAGCTTGTGCCTCTGCATATTTCTAGAACTAAACAATTTGATCCCTGGCTAACTTAAAAGCCCAATACAAAAGTGAGCTATTCCTGCAGCTGGACTGCCAGTGGTTGCTTCAGAAGGGTTCACAAATCATTCTTTACCAAAAAACCCCAGGATAAATCCCACAGAGAAGGCAGTGACAGCTGTCATTCTTTTAAATCCAGGCAGGGCTCAGAAAGGAGAGGGCTCCTGTGCTCCTGTGTCCCCTCCCTGTGTCTGAACACACACCTGAAGAGCAGCACCCTTTGTCTGCCCAAAACCACATTTCCACCTTCCAGAAAACAGAAACACACAAGTAAACTTAAATCTTACCAGCAAGGAAAACAACATAAATCTCACTTTTCTCTGCTGGTTTCCCAGTGATCCAACAGCTCTCCACTTAGGGCTTGGATGCTGTGAAAATCCTGGAAAAGCCACTCACCTGCACACTGGGGGGAATAAACAGCAAGGTTACAGCAAAAGATTCTACTTGAAAATCAAGTGTTATAAAGTAAGTAGTACCTTGTTTTGCATTTCAGTGTTGTCTGACAGAACTCACTTTATTTATCTGGCAGCACTGCTCACCCTGATCAATCCCTGGCCATTCCCTCCCCAGGTGCATTCAGCACCTTGGTGAGAGCACACATTGCTCTGATTTTCCAGCTTGATCCCCAAGGCTTTCAGAACACCTTTTTCTGAGTTGGAAATCTCTCCTGCTGAAAGCATATTGAAATGCTTCTGGTCAGAAGTGGAAAACAAACTGTTTTCACCCACTCTGCCAAGCGTCCTGGGTTGTTTTTGGAAGCACGCCCATCTTAATCACTCATCTTTTTCAGCACACCCAAACTTTTTCATTACGGTTTTTATGTATTTCCAAATTGATTAGGTTATTTTTTTTTTTAATTGAAAAAGAAAAAAAAAGTTAAGTAGAAGCCAGAATCTGTACTTTCAAGGCTCCAGGAAGATTTGACTTTGTAGCAATTCCCCAGCTGTAATTGCCTTACCAGACAGTTTAAATCCATTTAGAAAGTTCCATGTTAACTCTACCCTCAAGAGCCTTGTCTCCAGAAATAGCTGCCGTTTGAACTGAGAGCATACTGAACTGAGTGAGAGGGTATTTTAAATCAAGTCTGCGGCTGCATTTTTACCTGGGGAGCCTGTGTACTGAGATGGGCACTTCAGGGGCAGGACGGGGATGACAGAGCTCAAGCCAAGCCAGCTGGTGCCGTGGCTCATGGAAGGCCAGGGGAGCTGCCTGGAGTCACCCCAAAGGTGACACAAGAGCCACACACCAATGCTGTGTGCACTGCAGCTTAGCCCCCATCGTTACCACCAAAGGAGTGAACCTGGACTTATTTTTTCCCTGCATAACTAAACCGCACATGGAATATTTTAGCTGTCTTTTGATTTGAAACTGTGGGTAATTAAATCCTAGTACAGGTCTAATACTTCAGTGTGCTCCCTCTAATCATAATTATCACATTTACAGAGAGCTACAGGCACCAGGCTGTTACAAGAAGAGATATTTTTTGTCTATAACTTCACAAGATAATTGTTTGCAAATAACATTGGAAGCTACAGCTGGTGAACAAGTTCATGCCCTATTTTGAAGTCAATAGGAGAAGGAACAGCCTGGTGCTGCCTGGTGCTGTGAATCAGGAAAAAAGAAGGTTCAGATCATACACAGCCTGGCCTTTCTCATCACACTCACACAGCTTCGTTCTTACATCCCCGTTTGGCACCCTTGACTCCAGTGGTTTTATTATTTTGGTGAGGAGAATGTAAAGGGCATCCTCCATTCAGGGACACTCAGAGCAAATTAAAGCAATTTTAAAATAAATGTCTGCCGTGTGCAAATACATTCAAGCTGCAGAGCCCAGTTCAGTTTCTTCAACGTTTTTAGCTGGTGCTAGACTTGGGAATTCCTGTTCCATTGTCAAGCTGTTGCACGTATACACCCCCCCCAGTGGTTCTCTATGGAGAACTGCAGTTTGGAGGGACATTCACTGCAACACAGCAATTCCACTTGGAGAGATCCAGGTTTAAATGCACCATGAACTCGGCTCACAACAGAGGGAGTGGGGCTCAGGGTCAACCCAGCATTGAGGTGAGTTAATATCAAAACTCCATTATGATTGATCCGTGGCAAGCTTTCAATTTTTCTCCTAAAAGCTGGGCCAGGCTGTACTCCAGCACAATGGAGTTCAGTCAAATCACTCTTGCACAGCGCTCGCCCACAGCCCATCCAACCCTCAACAGTGCTTCCACTGATTGCAAACAATATAATCAATGGCCAAAACAAATTAAAGAGGGGATAAAGAGTCATCTGCCACCACTTGTATGTTCTTTATCTTCCAAAGGCTTCTAGCAATTAGTTTGTTGGAAGTTTTATTGTTATCAAGTGAACACTTTATTTTGTGGGACACTATGGGCAAGAGCTGTAATGCAAACAAACAATGGTTGTTATGCCATAAATCTGCCTCCAAATCTGACTCATGCACTGAGGGTTTAAGAGCTCTCTAAAGTAACATATTTGTTTGCTTGTACGGGGAAAGGGTCCTTCTGTAATTACTACATACATTTAAAATTTCAACACAATAAAAATGGCACTCGGCAAAGTATCATTAGGAATCTTGTGATCTGTGGTTTCATAATTAAGGGAGAATCATGTAATCACTTATTGATGAAGGAATATAGAAATGTTAGAAACCACCAGGATGTCCTTCAGTCTCAAGGGTGACATGAAGTACAGCCAGTAAGGATCCTCTTCACAGACCCCCTGCATCCATCAGGCAGTGAAGGGATCACACATTGAACTGGGTTGTTTCTTTTCTGATTCACTTCTTTGAATGTTCTCCAGCAGCCTTTCAGCAGAACTCTCAACAGCCACTGGGTATTTCAAATCATGGAATGTCCTGAGTTGGAAGGGACAAACAAAGATCACCAAAATCCAGTTCTGGGCTAGTGTCACTGCAGAGTCTCCTGCCAGCACTGCAAAGGGCAACCTTGCCCTTTGACAGAAATCCTGTGTGACACACAAGTACTGGCTGTAGGCATGGCCACCACTAAATAAATGTAACAACACGTTAATCTGGTGGAGTATGCTTAGACAGATGTATATCAAGCCATGCATTTGGAAATGACAGACAGAGAGATGATTCTGAGAGGGGGTTGCTACATCAAACAATCTAAAGTTGGGGAAAAGAGTGAAAAATCCCTCTCTCTCAGGATGTCACAATGAGGAATGAATACTAATTAGCTGGTATAATCACACCTGCATTAAACACTCTCTTCCCTTTTAGAGGAAATTATTAACTCCACAGGGCAATGGAGAGCATCCAGAATAAAGCACGGAATTGAGCAGTGTGGATCTCACCGCACCTGTAAGCAGGTTTGCATGGTTTAAGTAATAATGATTTGGATGGATATTGCATAAATAATATTGAATTTTCATCTTTGATCACAGCTGCCACTTCCATAATGCCATTTCCATGTGGATGAAGAGCAAACTGCCAGGAATGTGTTGACCCTTCCAGGTAATTATGCACTGATGACTGTGATAACTCCTGTGCTCTGTAAAAAAAGCAACTTGTGTATCAAGGACAACTTAATATCAAAAACACCCAAAAACCAACGTTTGTGTAAAGAAAATGTTCAGGCATGAGGATAATTGTCCACAGAGCATTACAGCCAAAACAGCCATTTTACTTGGTACTTCAGCATGGCACTTGAAGTTTTTAAGGAGGTCTAAAATCTATCTAAAGTAAAAGAATGCCAAAAGAGACTTTTTTCATCTGGAAAAAAATGCATCAATGCATTTGGCATTAATGTCTACAATTTAAGACAGATCACCAGTAATATCATTTGAAAAGTGGATTACAACTACAAAAGTGGTCAGGCATTCTGCTTCTGTTTTGATAGAAACAAAATATGCCCAGTCTTTGCTTCAAGTACACTCTGAGTGCATATTGAAATGGGTTCTTTTCCAAAAGTATTGTGATATTACAACTTCAATCCTTGAAATTTATTTACTAATTCACATACTCCATAATTAGTGCTCAATGAGACCAATCTCTTTTCAGACCTAGCACAGAATTATTAACAAGGATTTAATGCATAAATTTTCCTACAAAATTAGATAGATTTAGTCGTTTTTCCATTAAAGATTGTGGCAAAACTCCAATGATGAGCAAACTCTTAATAATATTTTACTGTCAAATGGTCGCTATGTTGCAATTCCATTAGTAATTAAAACTAAATGGCACTTAGGTAATGTATTATCTTCTACCCTTCCTAATACCTGCCCTTTCAATCTTAAGGTCAAATTAATGTCAGGGTATCTGAAAAATTCTTGGTAGGGTGAAAAAAAGGTGTTTTCTGTCTATTTATTCCTATAAAACGTCAGCCAAAGCCCTTCAATTCCCTTAAGCACAATGCATCATCTGGGTGAGAATCAGAATAACCTCCAGCTTCAAGAAAATTGATTTAGTGAAAATGAAAGTTCCTGATACTCTCCTTCTTCTGCATCTGTTCTTGTAGCTAAATTGCTGACCAGCAGGAGTGGGTGGAATCCTGCTACCCTGACCCTGACAAGCACAGCTTGGGTAGAGTCACTCCTGCCTTCCCTTCCATCCCTCAGGCTCAGCTCATGGCCCTGAGTTGTGGGGAACAGCACAAACCAGGGATCTGATCCCCCAGAACAACCCCTAGGCAAAGCGGGGGATGTGCATTTCAGCTGGGTATGGCACAACTGACACAGATTTTTATGCTGCTCTTATGATCGAAACTCCTCTGCAGGGAGGCTCTTGGAGTGGGATGGGGAAATGGGGAAAATGTCAATGTGCAAAGAGTGGTTCTGCTGTAGATCAAAGATAATTACAGCATTTTTTAACAAACCCCACTACAGGCCTTTCTGGGAATGAGACCAGCTTCTGGTTCCAAATATTTATCTTTTTTTTTTTCTTCTTTTTTTCCCAATTTTTTTTTCCTTTTTTTTTAATCAGTAGATATTTCTCAATCGCAGTACTGCCCAATTAAAGTAATATAACTATCAGGTTTCTGAGAGCAGTAACACAGTATTAAGTGACAAATACAATTTTAGCACATGGTCTGCACTTGGTTACTACTCCCTCTCTAGTCAAGCCACTGCCAGTAATTTGTTACTGCACTATTCCCAGCTTAGCAGAAGCATAAAAAGTGAAGTGTCTTATGAAATGTGATGCTGTTGTTAATGCTAAAACCTTTTTTCCTCCCCCCTTTTGTTTTGTAAAAAGCCTTGTAGGGAAATAGACAGTCAGCAAGTTGCTTTTTTGACAATTTACTTTCAAGTTACTTTAGAAGAAAAATGGGAACCCCAGGAAAATTCTAACATCACACACTCCTTGTGTACAATCTTTTGTTCTGCTTTTGCAACAAACCCCATAAGGAAACTACAGGTTTTGTCTATCAGTGCACCACTTTAACTGTGCAATGATGCACTCACAGAGTTTGGATATTAAAAGTGTAAAACAATGTTAATAATCATCACAAGGATTTGAGAGCACAACTTGGCAATAGGGGTTTAAACCCTTAAAAATATATAAAACCTTTAAAAAATATTTATTACAGACTTTTGAACAAACCAACCTCCTCTACAATATATGCCAGGACTGCACATTCTGGTGGAGAGCTTTGGATATGCATGATGGAAAAAATAAATTACACCTACACACAAATAAAAAATAATTTTGACATTCAAAATACATTCTGGAGGAGAGTGGAACAGAATCAGTTGTATTTTGATCAGAAAGTTTGGCCCTACCAGGTAGAACATAATGTGTTGGTTGTACATCCTCAGGTGACAACATTTAGACAGAGGCAGGACCTTAACCAGAGGAATTTCAAAAATGTGCTCAATAAAGCACAAGATTAAACTGTAGATGCTATGGACTCAGCAGATCTTCAGAGAGCACAGATCTGCAGAGCTCCACTGATCAGGAAACAGGCTCATGGCAGAACTAAATTGATTTAACTTTCATTTTAAAACTTCAAGACACTTACAAAAGTGGAAGCTTCTGGCTTAATTTTTTAAAAACTGTTTTTTATATTATGTTTTTGTGTGTTTGTGTCTAGGCTTTCCTTCTACTTTTTTCTCCCAGGAAATCAAGGCGAACTGAATATAAACCTAGTGTTGTCTCATTCCTTTCCTTTCTTCTTTCTTCCAATTTTATTTAACATCGTGAAATTTGACATGGGACAAAATATTACAAGATGTAAAAACACAACATAATGTATGGAACCAGAAGGGGAACTGAACTTCAATAATTTCTTTGGTTATTTCCAAATAAATGAGCAAAAGAGAAATAGAGTCCTGTAGAGACAGATCTGCTTTAAACCTGACAAAAGGCTTTCCTTGGTGATTCGATGTTATTGCTCCATTTAAAATATGTTAAAAGTTTGACTGCAAGAGGAAGCAATTCCACTTGTGCCAGAAGTGGTATCCTCTCATTCAGCCTCTACTGTTATTATTGTTCTCCTGGTAGTTTATAAATTATGAACTGTATTTAAGAATTTGCAGACAAGTATTTTCTTCGTAAAGAGGAAGCAAGTGCTTATTATTTGTGCTTTGATGTATGCCCATACAGCAAGATCAAATCACGGCCTTTATAATATCCTGTACGTTCCAAGCACTTGACCCAAATGTATTGAAACAAGCATTATTATCTGTGTGTGAGAAAAATAATATCTCCCCACACCTCACACCTCTTCTCTTTTCTTGAGGTCTTTTATAGCTCAAAATAGCCAACCTTATCTCGCTGCCAGCATCCTCAGCTCATCTCAGTGTTCGGGGAGATAAGATTAGAGGCCTTGATCCTCCTGCTGTTAGAACAAGACCTCAATCTCTCACTGTCTCTATTTAATCAGGTTCCTATTTTAGCTGCCACAAAGCTGTCAACAAAAGAAAATAAACTATACCCCATCAAGGGGTTAAATTGGATTTCACAATGTGCAAATGCTCGTCTGAACAAAATTCCACCTGCACCCTCCATCAGGCAAATTAGTTCTGACTTTTAATTTATTTCTCTAGGAAATGGAAAGGTATGGCATACCCAAAGTCAATAGGGAATAAAGAACGAGGTGTAATCAGCCTGCTCACTAATTCAGAGCCCTCTTCTCTGTCAGCTTTAATAGATTTCAGACCACACAATTTATAGAATGTAAGAGGTATCTTTTCTCGTCTATGCTTTATTGTGGACTTGTCTAGTTAATGGTCCAAACAAGTGACAAGTGATGTTTGATGTAACAGTGCCTGTAGACACACATACTGCTTGGGCAGATTTTGGACAGTCTGTTTGGCTACTCCAGTAACAGGACTGGATTTCATCTGGGACAATCTGCAGCACCACAGTTCTGTTATGATTTCTGTCAGGCTGAGGCCACAGGACGAGTAATTTATTCAGTTTAACATGTAGACATTAATTAAAAAAAAAACAACAAAACCAACAACAAACAGTAATTATTCAGTTGTACTTTAAAGAATATTTTTATTTCTTTGATTTAAATCATTAGTTAGTAGTGTGCTACCAAAAAAAGGTTTCCTCTTCTTGGATACTGATTATCCTGTAGATACAAATAACCATTTCTTATTATTTGAAAATATTCCTTCTGTTTTCCCTCTCAATATTTTGATTTTCTTAATTCTACCAGGTCATATTCATAACCTGTTGTAAGAGGTAACTCTCCTGGCTCCTGGAAGGAGCAGCGTGGATAGAGGCAAAATGTTTCTCAGATAACAGAAGGAGGCTCAGGATAATGTTCACCAAAAAAATCTCACTGGCATAGCTGGTTTTATAGTCTTTTTCAGTTCATGTGTTGGCCCTATAGCAAGGCAGAATTTGATCTGTGTCTTGCCTTGCAAAGCAGGAGTAACTAAAAGTGTGTATTCTATCTGTTATAACCAGGTGGGACAATGTTCTTTATCTTTCTCACAACCCAACCTTCCTCCAGGAGATATCTCCTGTTAATGGGCCATTGAGTCCCATTGCATGACTGATAAAATTACATCATCCCATTGGGAGATGCTCCACCCAAGGGGAGGAGCCAAGCATTCCCTACCTAGATAAAAACTGAGATTTGGAACAGCACAGTCAGCCTTTTACCACTGTATTCCCAGAGGAAGACCAGACCTTTCTGCACCACCACTGGACCTTCAGAAGAAAACCACACCCTTCTACAGGATCACTGCTTCAACAGAACCACATCTATGACTGCAGGAGGACTGCAGCCAACATTTAATGGGACTGCTGCCAGCGCCCTGATGGACAGGGTGTCAGGTTGTATTCTGACTCTGTCAGTGTTTAGGGGTTTTTTTTTTTTTGGTATTACTCTAATTTTATTTTAATTTTGTCCTAGTAAAGAACTTATTCATTTTCCCATATCCTTGCCTGAGATCCGCTTAATTTCAAAATAATAGTAATTTGAAGGGGGGGAGGGGGGTCGTTATACTTTCCATTTCAAAAAGGCTCCTGCCTTTCTCAGCAGACATCTGTCTTTCAAACCAAGAAAATCTGCAACAGGGGCTTTACTCAAACCTAATCGCAATAATAAAGCACAAAATAAAACCAAAATTCACATCTGAAGAAAATCCTTCGATCTCATTCATTTTGTGAACAGCATTGAAGATCCATACCATCCGAGGTGCTCACACAAGGGATAAAGGTCATTTCCTGGCTCTACCAAAGGGTGGATCACCTCCTGCATCTTCCCCTTCTTTTCCAGTGCCCCGGTAGGGAACGTGTACCTGCCTCCAGTGTGTTTATTGCTGTCTAGTAGGACATCTGCTGCCTTGCTGCTAACATCTGTCTACCTATGATCATGCAGTGTTAGGCATAATTTTGCCCTTAATAGCTTTCCTCAGGTTTTCTCTCTTTACCTGTGATAGCCTGAATGTTGTGATCTGAACAATAAAGCTGCTTTATTTTTGGTCTAATTAAGACATTCGAATCTTCATAATTGCAAAGGTATTAGATGTGGATTCTGGATAAAAAATGCTTTTTCTTTTGCTTCAGGGTCCTTCTTCCACTGTGCAATGAGAATTAATCATGATGATATTAAAGGTTTTGGGAACACACCATAAAATCAGGGAAAAGAAAAGCAAATACTCTGAAGGAAGGAAACCAGTGGTGGGATTAAAAGGTAGATTACACCCTGCTAACAAATTCCCATGAAAGTTATTCTAGTTATCCTCTTATAACAGCACAGGTCCATGTTTTCCAACAGAATGATTATCTGGAAATCAAATGCAAGTGCCTGAAGTAAATAAGGACAAACAAACTCTGTGCAGGGAGGACAAGGAGGATAAAGCAGACAGGCAAAGACGTAAATACACAATGCAAAGGCATTGTCACACAGAGCTCCCAGCCTTGCTGAGGAACACTTCTGCACAGGGACCCCTCACATTAGCAACTTAGAGACCCAGACTGGGATCAGAGCTGCCTTTCACCTCTCTCAGGGCAAAAATGCAATTTTTCAGCTGAAAGAAGAGCATTACTGGTACATGGGGGAGCAATAGCATGGAGAAAACAAATGCTGGAGTTTGTTATTGGCATTCATCAGCATTTACTCACCAGGAGCTGGACACTGGGACAGGGAACACAATCCATATTCAGAGCTCAGCTGAGGACTCCTGAACCCATGGAGATGTTCTGAAGCAGTTTCTATTTGAACATATCCATTGAGGAGATGATCTCTCAGCTATCTCACTACAGTTTATTTTGGATAGCTGAGAAATGTGAAGTGTTTGGCCACCAGCCAATTCACATCAAGTTCTTAAGCTTTCTCAATTTAAAAAAAAAAAAAAAAAAAAAAAAACCAGAAATTGCAGAAATAGTCTTTGGCCACAGTGTTTGTTTTATTTTACCTGAAAACAAATCAGTTGTTTGAAATGCATCTAATTCAAATTAGGATGCATATTTGCACTATGCAGTCAGCTAAATTTAGTTTAGAAATATTTCTTTTAAAATGAAAAATGTAGAGGTCCATTAAAACCATGCCTGACATCAGCAAATAATGGGTTTGATTTTTCAACGGACCATGCTTCATTAAAATATTGTAAATGGTTTCCCATCTCCAATCCTATCCCAAACACCCCATGCTACATAACTACTGCTGATTTCAGGTAGTGTTAAAAATATCTACATGTAGAGTAAGAATTACTAGGATTTTATAGTATGGAAACATGAAATTAGGGGGAAAATATTATTTGCATCCCCAAATGCAAGTACTGGAGTCCTCAGATGCTGAGAGTCACTAATCACTGTATCCCAGGCATCTTTTCAGTCTGCTGCAGAGCTCAGGTACCCTCCCAGGCTCAGCACAGAAGCAATCTGACAGGTTAAATATGAGTTATCATCACCAGCACCACAACATATTATTAAAAGTTCCATAAGCAGTCATGTATTTTGGAGAGGCACCAACTTCAGACACAGAATATATACAGCAAATATAAATTAACAGATTGTCTGTTGCTTTATACATTCAAAGCATTTTGGAAAACAGAAAACCTATTCCACATTAGTGGATTGGCTGAGAGGTAAGGCTCTGAAAATATGAGATTTTAGGGGGTTTTTTTTGTGTTAAATATACAAACATATTCACCAGGACCCCAAAGGATTCACCAGAACCCTGAATATCAAGGTACTGCTAATACACTCCAAATCAGGGTTGGAGCAATGTTATTAAAAGTCGTAGGACTTCCCACCCACACTGCTGAAAGCTCCCCTGCAAGAGAAGAAAAACAGAATTTGCCTGCATGCAAGACTGACCCAGAAAGTGAAATCTTTTCCCCAGGAAAAACAGATAAACTCGTTCTTAAGTTGCTGTAATGGCAGTGCATTCAGCTGTTACCTAATAGAGAGTGATGCTGGATCTCTGAGTTTTCCCTGGGATTTAACATCTCTGCATGCAGTTCTTTCAATAAATAACCCAGCCCAGGTGGTAGAACAAAGAAGTTTGATGCAAAAAAAGAAATCAAACAAACAAACAAAAGCAAGCCTTTGATCTCAGTAATAACCAGAAAGTCAATCAAACCTCCCTAGTGCTTTGTCTCACACATCAAGGCTTGAAATGCAGAGTTTGAAGCCAAGGACTGGTCAGTGAGTGGAGCCAGCTGCAAATGCCTGGCACTCCTGACAATGCCCCTGTTTCCAGGACACTGGAAAACTGCCTAAAATGGGTCTAAACTGTGGTGCTCTGCTAATTATGAGCACAGCAGTCACAGAGCATCAGCCCAACCCCTGTCACAAAAGGACTGTTGGATAAAGGGAACAACACACCATTAGCTCTTCACTCCCTAGCCATCTAGAAGTGTGTAGGAACAATAAATTTCATTTCCCAAAAGTTTCATTGAATGTCAGGGGGAAAAAATAGCCATTTTATTACTCCAGCTGAAAAGGACTCTGAGATCAGACCCTTCTCTCACTCCTCACCTCGAGGTAGGTCTCAATTTAAGTGAAATTTCCCAATTTTACACCCCAGGGATAACATGGCCCTAGGTACTTAAGGTATTTGGAAATCAGGAATGTAACAAGCAAACCGCAATCCTGTAGCTGTAAATGGGGACTAAATCCTCAGCCCCACTGCTGTATGTTTAATCAAACAGGATTTAGAGGTTATCCATGCTCCCAGTGGCGTTTCATCACACCTTCCAGGGTACTTGTGCTGCTCCCCTGAGTCTGGAATCAGCACCAGCACCAAGAGGAGTCTGTTCCTGCACGGCAGGGGCTCTCCAGCACCGCTTCCAAAAGGAACAAAACTCTCCTTTCCCTGCCAGAGCAGAACACATCTCCCCCAGACCAAAGTCCTTGCACTGCCAGGGGCAGTACTGAGATGAATTCAGTGTCTCCTTCCCTGCCATCACTTTCAAAGGGTTTCCTGGCTGTTTAGCACAGTAACTTTTAACAGATTGACACTCCCCATATTTAATCTTTGTGCTGCTGTCCCCTAAATGGACTGGTGTAATTTCTTCCCAATTCTAAAGGGCAGCACAAAGAAAAGTAATTTTCCCTGGTAATAAGACATATACACACAGAAGCCAAGAAGGGAAGGCACAAATAAAGCCAGATTATCTTGCAAAGTCTGTGGCTGCTCTTTAATGCTAATTTAAGTTCCCATCAATAGGCAGCTCCTACAACATGACACTTCAATACTGATTCACAGCAAATGTAGAAGTGGTAAGCTGAATCATCCAAATGAAATCCTCACTATCAGGCAGAGCAAACACAAGAACTCAAGCTCTTTCTCTTTACCACAGGCTTTGCTTTTTATCTGACATATGCAGTAGGGTTCTGACAAGGACACACAATGCTCAGGGCCCACCTACCCATGCTGGCTGCTCCTCTGGCCTGGAGCTGTAGAAACAGCAGAGAATTAGGGTTTGGCTCCGCAGACTATAGTCTGGGATTTCACGTTTTGATGGGGTTTCTGTATTTTTGGTGTGCTTTCAGAAGTTTCCATTCCATTTGCTCATTTCTCTGACTAGCCCAAAATGTCTGAACCTTCTTGGTTGGGTAAGGTCACACAAGGAGCTGTTGGAGACCTAGAGACAGAATCATAGAATCAGTGATCCATAATCCAAGGTCATTGAGTCCAACCTTCACACAGGCACTACCATGCCCACTAAACCCCACTACCCAATGCCCTTTCCAGGTGTTTTTGAGCACTTCAAGGGATGGTGACTCCACCACCTCCTTGGGCAGCCCGTTCTGGTGCTCATCCACTCTTTCAGGGAAGAAATTTTTCCTTATATCCAAGCTGAACCTCCCCTGGCACAGCTTGGGGCCATCCCTCCTTGTCCTGTCCCTTGTTCCTTGGGAGCAGAGCCTGATCCTCACCTTACCATAACCTTTGGAACAGAACCTCCTCTCACCTTATTGCCAAGCCCCTGCACACACTTCTTTTTACCTTCAACCACACTGGCTGCTCCAGAGACTGAAGCTTCCAGAAGGAAGGCAGGAGTTACCAACTTTTGTTTGCTCAAACAGAATTCCCAGCTGTGCTTATACAACAAAATGAACAACTTTGCTCTGGCTGGTTGAGACAAGTGAGGATACACAGCAGTCAGAAGAATACTACCCAGCTCTCCTAAGTCTGCAAACATCTTATACCATGCCAGGTATTTTTCTATTTATTTATTTATTTAATTATAGAAAAGGATGGAATACTGATACTCTTAGATAAAAGGAACTAATCCCACATAAAGCACAGATCTTTGTTTAGGTCCAGACATTTGAAAGTGCTTGAGACCCAGAGAAATCAAAGGCAGACCTAGCAGACTGTGAGGAGTGTAAAGACCCCAGCAGTGCTTGTTGTGACATGGCCAGTGTTTCAAAAGCTCACAGCACACAAGGTTCTTGTGAACTCTTTTGAGAGCCCAGATCTAAGTACCACATTAGGAGCTGCTGTGCGCTTAGCATACTTAAATATCAGCCCTCAATTGTGGGCTCTTCTGAGCCCTTTTCAAAATCTGGCCTGCACTTTAAGCATCCAGCTTCACGCATTGTTTCAGTCCTTGGAGGATTCAAGAGGTTTATAATGAATTTTTAAAATTGTGAAACTTCAATGAAAAGTGCCTTTTAACAGCTATATAAAGTAGGTTATCTCAGGCAACACATTTGTTATTGTTGCTACAGGAGGTATATGCCAACTATAAATACCATTTATTAGCAGTGAATGATAACGCCTCAGTGTAACTGAAGGCTTAATAGCAGAATGAATTAACTCCTCCTCAGACTGTTGAAACTTTAATTCCAACTTGAGGCATTGTGGGGAAAAAAACTCCAGCTCCTCAAGCATTTCACCAGTAAAGAGAGAAATGTAAACAAGCAGCAAAAATAAAAATAGCTACTGGTCATTGGTGTTTAGCAGCAAGGAGCTGCTCTAGCACTTTATAGAGATGAGATTGGTTCTGAAAATGTAAAGACTTGAGGGTAGTATTTAACTTTTATTCACTGCCTTACCTCCACCTTTGGATTAGCTCAGCCAACACTATGTCTCTCCTTTTGAAACTTCACAAGAAGAAGGAAGTGATGCAGTTTAAATATCTTTCTATAACGCAAAAGAAGAAAAAAAAACTTATTAAAAAAAAAGAAGAATTAAAAGAAGAATACGAATATTAGGGAGGGGGAGGGGTAAGGACAGAGCTGAGAGTAGGAAGAAAAAGCTAAAAAAAAATTGTCTTTCCTATTTGCTGCAGTTTCTGAAAGCCCCACACCCCTTTCCTCTGGAAACCAAGAGGACACAGACAGGTAATAAGGTGAGAGATGGAGGCGGAATAGACCTTTAGAACCCCAAATCCAAACATTACAATTCATGCCGGTCTCTGGGGTGTACCAGGGAGTGAGTGACATGGAATACCTTTGTTTTATGGACCAGGACCAGGAAATTCCCAAGGATGAGACTCTCAACTGAAAGTCACAAAATATGCGGACCTACCGTCAAGGTGGAGATATAATTACATAAATTCTATTTGAAAACCAAACAATCTTTTACATGCCACTGTAACATGAATTAATTGTCTTATGACTAAATTTGGAGCTTCCAAACAATTTCAGAGGTTATCAAGGATCCAAAATTTTGTTATATATTAACTTGTCAAAAAACCTAAATGTTGCCCATTTTTCTAACAGTTACCTGCAAACCCCTAAAAGCCACAGCCAGTTCTCATCCATTTGCACCACAAAACTCAGTCCCCTTCACAAAGGATCTCTCTGTGTCCCTTAAAAGTGTGAATGCAACAAAGACTCAACAGTTTGAAAGAATTTTGGCTGATGTTACAGGAATGAAACCACAGAAGGTACTTTGAGTCAAGCAATGTTTCAGCATTTTGCAGTGTAGAGGATTCTATATAAAGTTACTCTGTTCACACTGCTGGTGACACATTAGGAATTGTGAGAAATAGAGAGGGATACAAGCAGGATAACAAACTTCGTACCAGGGCATGCAGTGCCAGGAGCCAGGGAATGGCTCCCAGTGCCAGAGAGCAGGAATGGATGGGATACTGGGAATTAGGAATTGTTCCCTGGCAGGGTGGGCAGGCCCTGGCACAGGGTGGAATTCCCAGAGCAGCTGTGGATGCTCCTGGATCCCTGGCAGTGCCCAAGGCCAGGTTGGACATTGGGACACTGGGAGGTGTCCCTGCCATGGACTGGGATGGGAGAAGATGATCCTTAAGGTCCCTTCCAACCCAAAGCCTCCTGGGATTCCATGGAAACCCACACCCATCCCATCACCTGCTTGTCTCTCTCCCAAGCAACTTCAGAGTTCAGCAGCTGTTCTTTGACATCTAATCACTTAAAAAATTTGGGAACACTGGCCAAAATTGTTCCCATTTCTCCCCACAGAAGGCTCTGCTGCAGTGGAAATGCCACCTTGCAATGCTGAGGGTGCCCCAGCCTCCCTGCACTGCTTGTAGCATCCCCCAAGCAAAGATTAACCACGTTTGTAAATCACATCCCTTGCCTTCACCATGGCTCTGATTTATGGCTTTGTAATCTTCATAGCCCAAATTGCAGGGAAGGAAAAATGGAAATTGGAAGAAGTCACAGCAGATGTGTTCACTTCTAAAAAAGAATGCACAACATGTGCTGCAAAATAAAAGCACCATTTGGCAACATAAAATATCTTGGCATCTGTGTGAATTTGTAACTGCAGTAAAATATTGATATGGCTGATAAAGCTGAAGTTCCTGTTCCTTCTGCCTTTGCATGTCCATGCCTTTAGAGGAAGATTCTTTTCCACTCTGTGGGATTGTCTTTGTATATTCTAGGATTTTTTAATAATTTTTTGATATGTTTTTCCTGGTGCAATGGTTAAAAAAAAAAAAAAAAAAAGTTCTAGTAACTGATCCTGACTTTCTTGTAGCCTCATTCCACTGGGAAAATATTTGGGTTTTTAATTTTTTTTTTTTTCGCTTTTCCTAAATCTAGCAGTAAGAATGTTTAATCTTAAAAATAGAAATTAAATTAGTGGATTATTTTCTCTTCATTAAGAGTCCACATACATCTTTTTAATTGCACTGAGAATTCTCATTCAGATTGTAGATGGTGAGAAATCTTTGCACAGGGAAGTTTCCTTTGGGAGTGAGACAAAACCATACCCAAAAGGGATGATATATTTATGTGCACAGGTCTGCCTCTGTGGTTTAGGCCATTATTTACAGGATCCATTTGCGAGGCTCACATCTGTTCCCGTCCCCTCCCAGGTTTGGGGCTCATCACTCACTCTTTGCCAGCAGTTCAGGTTAACAGGCTGTTGGAGGTTTGGAGCTGCCTACAAACATCCATGAATCCCAGAGTTTTGTTTGTTCTTAGATAGGAACTCTCACTTCTGAGATAACTTAAACATGGAAACAAACTCCTTCAGAAAATATGAATCAGAGTATTTGGCCTCTGATATTCCTGGCTGGGACAGAGCAGGAACATAAAATGAAGATGAACGAGCATTAATGTGTTAATATTTCTTCTGTTAAAAGGAAACCATCCTTTCCCCCTCCACAAAGCCTTAATCTCCATTTCAAAATCAGCTTTATCACTTCTGGATCTGTGACAAACCAATTTTGCCTCCTCCACACAACCAATCCCTGTTCAGCATTAAAATAACACCACACCCAGGGTTTGAGAGAGCCAGGATATCATGAATATTGAAAGTACTTCAAATGCAATTTCCTCCTCATAAAAAATGTCACTATCTGTTCTGAGTGCTGATATAATATGTGGAGGCTGCAGGCTTGTTCCTTTAATCCAGAGCAATTAGTTTCTATCAAGTTACACTCCCACTCCACAGAAGTTTTATAAAAGGGGTGGTGGTGTGTGTTTGAAGAAATTTTAGCTCCTTTAATAGAAATGAAAACAGCCATGAGACTCTCATGGGTCTGTATCAGGCTGTAAAAAAGTCTACTGCAATCATAGTTGATGTCTCTGAAATATCTACTCTGTGCAAAAAGAATTTTTTTTTTCCTATTCAAGGTATGTGCTTGCATTCCTCTTTGGCCTGTGAAATTCCTAGACATCGTTCTTCCCGTAATTGAAACCATAGAATTTTCGAATTTTAGAAGTATGGAAGTTTGAGGAAGACTGGCAATAAATAAATAAATATCATACAGGTTTACAGGCAGTACTGGGAACAAGTCAGAAGTTAAAGAGGAACTGGCATCCAGTGTGGAATAAAATAATTTCACTTGTAACAGCAACTTAATTCCTGCAATTACATTGCTCCATTTACCACTTCCTGCCTAACTTTAAGATGACTGGAGTGAGCTTGCTTGTTGCTTTTTCCAAAGGTCAGTTCTATGATTCTGAACTAGCTCATGGGTGTTAATTAACCAGGTCTTTAGGAGATGTCCAGCAGCTGCCCAGGTGCTCATTCTGGGAGACCAGGAACACCTCCAGGTGAACAACACTTCTCTAGTGCAGCACCACCTGCTGCTAGAGTGGTGTTGGGTGCAGAGGGGAGAAATATTTGCTGCAGATCAGAGCCAGGGAAGAACAAGCCCAAATTCAAGAAAAGAAAACAAATTTAAGTAGACAAGCTTGCTTTCTGCCCAGGAGACATTTATTGTGGTATGCACTACTTGGCCACAGAAAAATCCTTCCCATAAAATATTAAAAGTGTTTCATTTAAGAATCAATCAATCTTCATGTTCAGAATTCATGCCCTTTTTGATATAAGGCTTGGATGCCTTCCTCAGATAACTGGCTAACAGCAAGTGAGTTACTGATACCTTCTCTGTTGTTTTTAATAAAAACTAAGTCAATAATAAATCTATCTGGCCGTAAGCATTACATTACAAACATGAGCCCTAGAGCAAATTATTGAATTTGTTCTGTTAAAGGAGTTTTCCAGCTCAAACATTTTTGGGATCTATTATTATGACCGAGATTTTGCTTAGATAACATCAATTGTAGAAAAAAAAAAAAAACAGTCGTTTGTACCTGAATGTACAGCTGTCTATAAAAAAATTAAGTCCAGACAGAATATATTTTTTATTCACAAAGAAAAGGAATAGTTATATTATGTCTATGATTTAAAATACACAATCTCCCTCCCATCCCCTTTTCTTTTCTTGGAAGAGAGCTTTCTTTATTAAGTAGTGGATTAATGGGATCCTTTACTCCATATAAAGCTTAAAATGCTATTATCCATTTTGCTGGGGCTGTGCTTCACCACACAGGCTGCAGATCCTGGAGGTTTCTGTTGTGAGATACATGCATTTGTTGAAATACCCACATATTTTACAACAAAGAGTTAGTGACTGAAGTGACTGAACCCAGCAGAAAGCAGTGGGATCTACTGGTTAGAGCAGGGTTCTGAAATCAGGATCTGTGGGTTTGTATTCAGCCCTGAGGATAAGAGCTTTGTTACTTCATATTTGGCAATACTAAATAAATGAAAATTTGCTATCAAGCTGAAGTGTAAAGGTTCTGCTGCTGCACCTGCCTTAGGTCTTCCTCCTGACCAGGCCTTACTAGGAATAGCACCATCCCAAGGTGCTAGTTCCATGGTAATTATATTTATTTATGTTACATGGCACTTGAGGGCTGTGTACTATGTTGGGTATTAAATTTATTGACTTCATTTTCTAAGTGGGAAGAATCCTGGTTAATTGTTTTTAATTTTTGTGAGTCTCTATTTATAAAGTCAAGAGGCTGCTTACAATGTCCCCAGATAAGTCTGTCCCTGCCACATCGCTGAACCCCTAGAGAATCTAACAGGAGACAATCCTGATCATCCATATTTTGAAAGAGCAGCATTAAATAAAGGGAAACCAACATCCAGGGGGGAAAAAAAAAAAAAAAAGGCAATCCCAGCTCTGAAAATTGATTGGAACATCATGGACAAAATGATGGGAGAAACAACCAGCATGTATTAAAAGCCCACACATATGTCTTATGTGAACAAACCTATTAACTCAGCTTCTTACTCAATAGAAGAGGAAATAGATTGAAGGAAAACATTTTCAAGTGTATTATTAGTAATGCTAGCAGATCTTTATCTTCATTTTGGTTGTTTTCCCTGAGTTCTTGTAGAAAGCAGAGTAATCATTGCAGTTTCTTTTGTGTCCTATTACCTTAAAAGTGCATTAGCACTCCTAAATGACTTCTCCAAAACCCCAAAAGCAAGAAGAAACCTTTAGCAAATGAATATACGCTGTGCTTTCAAGTGAGGCTTTCCTGGCTGGTTCTAAACGTTGGGAGGCCAGCAGGTGAGGTGATGGGAGGGTGTCCAGGTGTGCCCACATTTCCGAGTCCGGAGGGCTGAGGGAGGAACGAGCGGGTACCAGGACACTCCGTGTCTCTTCACCTCACCCAGCCCCACTCATTTGGAGCCTAACCAGGATATCACCTACCCAGTGCAACCTGACTGTTAAACAGCGTGGCCTGCAGCTGAAAAAAAAAGGTACTTAAATGGAAATGCAGTTCTGAAAACTCCTGCACAAACCGTGGCAGCGCAGCCTGGGGAGTGCAGCGTGCTGGTGTTCAAAGAGCAGCCACTGCTGGGGAGCTCCTCGCAGGTCACAAAGACAAAGCAGGGGAAATAACAAAGAGCACTGAGAGAAAATTGCCTCGGCGAGAAGAGGAAATGAAGCAAGGAGTCAAAAATCGGTGTGAACCTGGCACACGTGTCTGACAAGGGAGGGGAAGTCTGAAAGAAGCCAGCGCAGCTCTCACCTGCACAGGAGCTGCTCCAGGACCTCTGGGTTCTGTAAAAGGGACAGTGATGGGTCCCAGCCCCGAGTCCCTGAGCAGATGTGATCAGGAAAACTGGAACACGGAGCACAAATGGAGCTGCGAGCCTGCTGAACTGCTTTGATGCTCAGGCTTAGGTTCAATTCTCAGCATCACGCTGATAAAACAGCTCTATCATTATAAATGCCTTAATTTCCCTGTGAATTATCAGACATTTCTGGCAGTTCAATGACATATAGGATTTTAAGCTATATTCCCTACGTCAGCTGAAAAATGATGACATTTTTAGCTTGGGTAAGTCTGAGTATTTTTACTCACTGCCATTCCAAGTATATTCAAATGACTCACAGGTACAGCATTGCAGTCATATTTTAATTTTTGACCCTAATTAATTCATCAAGTTCATAACTATTCTTCTCATCTGAAACTTGTTCTTAGCACTTCAACCTCTACCTTAGAGCTTTAAAGACAAAATTAAAGTCTCAGCTCCCTTTCCTCTCTCATTAAGATGATTTAAATTATCAGAAATTTCCACCACTCCCACAAATAGCTTCCTATCAACGTTTTGTGATAAAAACGAGTTGAGAGAAAGCTGCCTTCCACCAGTAACTGAACTAGAAGAAGGCTAACTCTGAACAGACTAACAACACACATTTTGTCTTGAACTAAATTGATACGAAATGTGCTTCTGCTAGCACAGGAACAGCAGGGGACTTCTCAGTGTTTCTCAATGCAAAAGTACTTACTTTTAAATATTAAAAATACAAAGTGCAGCCGGAACACTCCACTTGACAACAACCCAAAGGGAGTAGCTGGAGTCAGTCTAACAAAGGCCAGGCCCAGCAGCAGAGCCCTGCAGGTCAGAGGGTTTCAGTGAAGCTGAGTGGATGCTCTGATGCTGTTCCCCCAGCCCTTGTAACCATGCAGGCCTTCAAAGTGGGATGAAAAAAGCCCAAAAAGTGAGAAAGCAGCACTCCTTCATTTCATGCTGGGGCTAGTGATGCTCTAGGGTTTGTTGTTTTTTGTTGTTTTTTTTTTTTTTTTTTTTGTTTTGTTTTTGTTTTGTTGTTGTTGTTGTTGTTGTTGTTGTTGTTGTTCCAGAGTGGTTTCGTGGTGCCGTGTTTGTGTTGTCACTGCACATCCCCAGCAAGTGGGTCACAGAGCACACAGAGAACCCCCTGGACTGCTGATGTGAGACAAATAATCCTCCCCAGCCCAGGGCACAGCTACTGCTGCAGGAGATAATTAAACACTGACTAGTGCTGTTTTCTCAATGCTCTCGGGAAGGAGATTAAAAGAACAAGGCTTAGAACTAAATCCAGGGCTGAATTATTGCCTTGATATAGGTATAAATGGACAGCAGGGAATTCAAGTATCAGTGGAGACTGGGATTTCTGCATGTTTTAAGAGCAGTAAGAATTTTTAGGTTTGTCTCAAAAATACTTATCTGAAATTAATCAAGCAGATAATTATATCAGCAGTTTCACTCGAACATCCCAGTGACTGCAGAGCCAGACCGGTATTGCCTGGCTTGTGTTTCACCACCAGGAAGACTTTTTCCTGAATTCAGCATCTCCCAGAAGAGCATTTTCTTTGTGAGGTAAATATTTTGCAAACATTCCTCTCCTTTTGACACTTCCATCTTGATAGCACAGCACGGACCAGAAAAACGTTCCATTTTAGGTTACAAATTTTACCCTAGTAATTGTTTCTTACCAGGCTCAAAACACCCCCCTCATTTTGAAATTTCAGTGTGTTTCTTGCCATTTTCATTCTTTAGTTACTTGCTGTTTTCATTCTTTTCATTCTTTTCCATCACTCTTAACCAGTTCTGCTTCACTTCTGGATAGCATGCAAGAACATGTCAATATTTCTTCCTTGTGGATAATGTGGAATGAAAGTTTTATTCCATGTATATCAAATAGATGGTAAAAGTTTTACATGTGAGTAGTAAAATATTAACTAGGGAAAGAAGAGTTAAATCATTGTACAGAACCTGCCTATAACATCTGAGCACAGCATGTTAGTCCCATGTTTAAGGTTTTTTTTTTGTTTGGTGCTTTTTCTTTTGCAAGTTAGATCAAGAAGAAAGCAGAATACAAAGAAATTCAGTGGTTATTATTTTAAAATTCTGAATCATAATATTTGGAATATTGACAAGTACATGAGGGCAGAATGTGTTAGATGAAGACTGCTAAAAGATAAACATCTTTTTCAGCTACAAATCACTGGGAGATGTTTAGGTAAGACAGCTTGTAAAGTCCTGTACAAAATCATAGACTCTCTGGTGTTAACAAATGTGAGTAAGTTTTTTTAAAAAAGACAACAAAAAACTCCAAGATGAAAGGTGAACATGGAAGGGACTTTGTGTGAGAATCAGAGCTGGCTGGTTAACACATTTCAGCTGCTTGCTCCCTCCAGTATTTAGTTCTTAAGGCACAGATGGTTTCTGCCTTGTCTTGTAAGGTATGTTACCCTAAGAGTATCTTCTATTTAATTCTGAATCTAGCCCAATGGAAAAAGGGAGGCAGAGTGAGAGAAATAAGTCCCCAGGATAATTTATGGAAATGAAGAATAAATCAGATTAATTCTGACATCATTGGTGTCATTTCCAATTACAAAACTGAAAAACAAAAACCCCATCTTCTTCCAGACCAGGTCAGACCCCCCCCCGTTCTGAAAACAAGCCTTGGTGTAGTTAATTCTCATTATGGACAACTTCTTTTGCTCTGCTGTTTTGTGCATCTCTGCTCTGACATTCCCTGACATCACTAAAACAAAGCACAGAGTCTTTTTGGCACTCAGATGCAGATGCTGTGAAAGGCCACTGAACAAAATTATTTTGTTACATTGTCCCAGCAACGACCTCAATCCTGACAGTGGAGCTAATTCAATTCCAAAGACTCTCACTATCAGATACTGTCAATTTGTCCCTTTTTTTTTTAATACAGTAATATCTAATATGGAATAGAGTCACTAGGAAGTGAGCTGAGACCAGCAGAATTTACTTTAATAAATGGATAAGATGGCACTGAAATTTCTCCCCTAGAGGGAAAGAGACAATGTCTTTTTATTCACACACCTTAAAGGTTCTCAGTAAACAAAGTGCCATCATATAAGCTGGATTTCTGCTTGCAGCTGGAGGTAAAATATTTTAGGTACATCTACTTCTTCTGCTGGTGAAGGAATCTGAACTAAATGAAATTCTTGAATTTTGAATTCATGCGTTATGAAATCAATCTCCTTTCCAATGACACATCTGTTCAAAATTTCCACACACAACAGAACCACAGAATGGTTTGGGTTGGAAGTGACCTTAAAGAACATGTCATTCCAAACCCCCTGTCCCAGGCTGCTCCAGCCCCAGTGTCCAACCTGGCCTTGGGCACTGCCAGGGATCCAGGGGCAGCCACAGCTGCTCTGGGAATTCCACCCTGTGCCAGGAATTCAGCATCCCCCAGGGAACAATTCCTTCCTAATTCCCCATCTAAACCCAGCGTCCTTCCGTTTAAGGTCCTTCCCCCTGGTTCTATCACTACATGCCCTTAGGAAAAGTCCCTGTCCGGCCTTGCTGTATTTCCTGCAGTTGCATAACTCCAAATTGCCTCCTGCTCTGTGTTTCAGAAAGCCCCAGGGACTGCCACAGGTCCTGCCCAGCCTCACAGAGCACAGGTGGGCAGGCTGCAGCCCAGCATCCACAGCTGCCAATTAGATGCCTGCGATCTAAACAGTCCTATTATCTCATTTGGGCTGTCACACAAATTGGTGTGAGAGTTAATGCAAATCAAACACATCCAGACTGAGCCAAGCTCACTTGCATGGCTGGAAGAGTAGGAGGAATGAAAGGCACTTTGTAAAATCAGCTGGTGCAAGGCAAAGGGGCTGAAAGGTTTTTGATAGTGGGAGAGAAGCTCAAAACAAAAGTGCCAAAAAAAAAAAAAAACAGCAAAAGCACCCCAGTTGGCTAAACACTGGGAAAGTTAAACTTTTGGGAGATGCTGCTTATCTGAAAAGCACAACGAGAAATATAGAAAGTGAACTCAGGCAAACATTGCAGCACGAAGTCTTGTTTCCCATCAATGTATTTGGAATTCACCTGATATTGCCAGATGTGGTTACTTCTCAAATTTGAAGTGTAAGATATTAATCCCTGTCACCCTCTCTTTTATGTAATTTTCCTTAATCATTCCTCTTTTTTTCTCTATTTTTTTTTTTCACTCTAGGTTGGTTTTCTTTCCATTAGTAATGCAAATTTAGCTGCAATCTCACTTGGCTTCCACTGCAGCCCAGGGACTAACAAAGCTCCACCAGAATTAACAGCAGTGACAAAACAAGTCTGCCTGGTCCCAGAGTAGGAGCTGAGCCTGTGTTCTTTCACTCATGCCAGAGACAGAAAGGACAGCTTTGGCCTGAATCTTTGTTTATCTTGATTTGCCTCTAAGTGGGTGACATCAAATTTACATGCCAAAACCTCAACACTGTGTTATTCTTCTGCTTTTCCAAGCTAATTGTTATATCTTCTGAGGGATTATCAAGTCCCCTGCAAAAAACACAGGTCTTCTTAAAGAAATAATAAAAATGGCTAAAATAATTTCAAATAATCTTTTCAGAGCTTTATTAAATTTTTTGTTGCTGCTGTATAAATGGACTTAAGGGGAGGAAGTGCTTCAGTGATGAAACAAGAGCGTGAATTCCTCTGAGTATTTGTACACATTTCATCCTCACTAAACCCAAACAAATCTTTGATACTGCAGAAAGATCTTGACATAGATGATAAGATCCCAAAAGGAGAGGGGAAAATAGTCAAAGCCTTGCTTTTTTCCTTGCCAGAGACTCCTTCCAAAGGGAGAGGATGAGTCCATGGTTGTGCTGCAGCAGTGCTGTGTTACACAGACAGCACATTTCCCCTTTTGGCTCCCTGTGCCTCCCAGTGACCCTCCAGCAGCCCCAGTGCAGCCTGCTGCGGGCTGGAGGCTCCCAATCCTTGGGCAGAAAGCTGAGGAGCTCTGTGCCAAGGCTGAGGCTCCCAGACAAAGAGGATCTGTCTCTGTACATGGGGAGCAGCAAGGGATGCTCTTCAAAATAAAGATCAGGTGAGTATTCATGCTTTGCACTAAGCAAGCTGAAATCCCTGGTCCCCTTCTCCTCTTTGTGCCCAGACAGAGAAAAGGGCAAGCTGTAATGAGCTAAATGCCGTTGTCTTGATCTCCTTTAGGCTTTTTTTTTTTTTTTTTTTACTTCCTGCAATACTTAATTATTTAGAAACTGTTTAAAAAAAAAAAAACAAAAGAAAAAAAAACCAACCAAAAAGCATAGGTAGAGCTTCAGGCTTCAAAGAGTGAGACTGTCAGACCATGTCTGTTCAGGTCTTTTGGACTCCTTTGGTGAACCTCAGTAAGTCCAGAGCCCCAGGCTGGCACACAGACTGTTGCTCTGAAGGACTCAGTCCCCACCTCAGTTGAGAAGAGCAAAAGGTTCTCCCACACAGCAGTAATGGTGTAATGGGCCCCTCAAACACATTTATGCTGTGTAAATAGCATGGGGAAATAAAAATCCTTTCTAAAACATAAATGCACGTGCCAATTCTCCTGTGTGCAGGATGGACAGAGGTTTCACACTGGCACAAGGCACAGGCAGCCAAGAGCACCACGAAATCACTCCATGCACTGCAGACAGGGCTGACCCAGCACAGACCAAGCCTGGACCCTGCCTAAGGACAGCCTGGGAGACAATCCCAGCTTCCAAGAATGTGCAACCCAAACAGGGAGCATCAGAGAACACTGGCCTGGGATCACAGCGTGGGTCTGAGAGCTGCAGTCCTTCCAGCATTTGCCAGCCTAGCAGCTCCCAAACTCCTCTCAGTGCTTTGCCACCAACACCAAATGTTGGCAGTTTTCATCATAACCTAGGATTTATAATATTTACTTAGTATTTGCTGTGGGCTATTTAATATACCATTCCATATTTATTTGTTGATACCTGTTTCCCAGTGCCCCCTTTTTTATTTTCTGGCAGAACAGCTTCCTGGAAACATGTAGAATAATGGCCTACTCACCATCTTAGCCCTAATTAGGAAGCATGTTTGCAGTCTGTGGAGAAGTCAGAATCACATAAAAAGGCTTGTGCTGGCCATTGGAGGCTCGCTTTAGTCTCACTCATGACCCTGAGTGAGGCAGCAAAGCTTAAACTGTTTATGACAAGGCTGTCTGGAGTTCTCAGGCTGGCACAGAGTTAATGTGGGAAAGAAACATCCCTGACCTGCAGCATGAGTGCCTGCACTTGGATACAGAAGGGAATGGGAAGAAATCAGTTAAGAAGTATTTTTAATGCAACACAATTTAGAAACTATCCCAGATCAGAGTAGGATTACTGTTCCATATATTTCACAAACTCCTAAAGTGAATCCTGGCACAGAGGTGGACAATCTCTTTAACTCACTTATAATATCCTCTCTAAGACTTCATTCCCAACCAATGTGAGGCCCGAAATTTGCAAGTAGGAGAGCCACCTTTAGCAAAATTTTAGTGCATAGAATGGCCTTAGATAGAGAAAAATAATAATCTAAGCAGGCCACAGGGGGAGAAAAAAAAAGAAAAAATATTTCCATTTTACTGGTTTTAAAATATGCCTATGACTTGCAGGAAACCTATCCCTGTCCAAGGGAAGTCTGCAGGTGTTGTAAGGGAAGGAAAACCAATCACAGGTGTGTGACAGCAGTTCTAAAGCTGCCACTCAGAGAGGCTCAGAGTCCCAGCAAAAGACTACACTGCGGAGACAGGATTTGGGCACCTAAGTTTGCAACTTCAATTTTTATATCCCTCTATCATTTGCAATTTCCCTTTCTAATCCTCACAGTAATAAGGTTCCCTAGAGTTCCTTGGCACAGTATAATGCCCTGCTTTTAGGAGATACCTGAGCTTGGTTTCTTGCTAGCCCCGCTCTTGCCTGGGCAAAGCACTTTAGTGGAGATAAACTGGCTGTGGTTTATCAGAGCCTCAGCTCCTCCACAGCTCCAGGGGAATCTACATAGCACTGCTTTGTGCCATAGAAATGATTCTAAGCTTCAGCTGTTAATGAGTAAAATATTTTTATTGGTAGGCAAAGGCATAAAAGCCAAAATTCAGGGTTTGCACTGCTGCTAGAACCTTCCAACAGTACACATATTCAGCCTTGTCATCACCTGGGTTCCAAGCAGGTGCTGAGTGTACACCTAACCCATCTCTGGAGAAGGACAATAAAGCATAACATAAGCAGTGGAACAGTAGCTAAACTCTCAGCTGCAGAATCTTTAAGTGTACCTCCACCTTCTGAATGGAAGACTGGTTGGTTCACTATGTCCCATGAAAATATCCCAGCTCTTAATGAAGCTTTTGTGAGTCAGGTTGTCCCCTAGTGGCACTTTTCTCCTTTCGGTAATTCCCACCCACAGCAAGAAGAGTGTCACAGAGCAGGGGCATGCTGGCTCCCTGCCAAACGTGTGTGTGGCCAAAGGCTGTACATGTTCATCTCAGAGCCCCCTCCTCCCTGAATAATACAGCAAAAACTCTCAATTCAGAGCTGCTCATTTTGCAAGCCACCGGAATTCCGAAATTGTTAGCAATCAAAGGGCCATTTCACAATGCCTGAGCCTGCAGCCCCAAACTGTTCCTGCAACAGTTGGAAGCAATCAATAAACTAATGAAAGTCAAAGTGGCTGTGAGGCAGCAAGGCTTCTGTGTACCTGGAGCTGAAGCTGTTCTTTTGGCACGCTCCTCTTTGAACTAGCAGGGACGATTTTGTCTTTTTCTGCAATCCTCTGATTCACTATATCAAAACCCATTGGCTTTGTGAGCGACTTCGCTCCAGAATGCCTTTCAAGAGCAGCAGCAGAACACAGCAGCTATGTCAGGTCACAAGTTCCAGGCGGGCTGGAGCCTCTAAAGAGGATGAAGACAGGGCAGGGATGCGCGGAGTTCTGGCCAGACCTCGTGCCAGCCTGCAGCCATTTGTGTTCTTCACGGGGCTCCAGGAACCAGATGGGGCTCCCGTGCGTCCGAACGAGCAGCAGGAATTCATCCCTGCCATTGTTCCTCCCAGCTCTGCCACGCAGGACCGTGCTCAGGACACATTTCGTGCCAGCTGAGTTACGCATTTGCAGCGGTTGGGTTGGAAAGGCCTCCGTGCACAGCCCATCCGTTGGGTGCCGAGCGCTCGCTGTTCAGCACGCTGAGCCGTGGCTGAGGGTACCAGGCACCGCAGCCTGCTAACAAATGAGCCGAACCCCACAGGCAACGTGGAAATGGCAGAGACCACAAAGCTCCTGCGAGTTCAATAACTTGGGAATGAGTAATGGCTCGGTGGAGTATCTCCAGTTCCCTGTCGTTTGGAGAGGGCAGGGGGGCAGCACAAGGTAACTGCGGCAGTTTCAAACTGGGATAGAAGCAGGACACAGTCATTTACATTCCCGGCCAAACTGGAGCTGGCTCATTCCAAAGCATTTCCTAAAAACTCCTCCCACCTTGTCAGAAATTACTGTGTTTCATTTGAAAATGAGAAGCAAGGGGAAATGAACTTTGTGTCATGATTCAATTTTTTAAAGTTGTTAATAGCCTGAAAATTCAGTTTTAATCATTCTACAGACTCCTTACTTTTTTTTTTTTCTTTCCCCAGCAGGTAAAATGAATCTTTAGAACACTAAATCTTTTCATCACTACAGAGGTGGACTGTCTCATTTTGTTTCTCTTGAGCTACTTTTCATTTATAAGAAATCTATTCTGTGATTGTATAAAAAAACCTTAAAAACACAAAACAAAAAAAACCACTGAATTTGAAAGATCTGCTTAAGATGAGATACCTCTGTTAGCACCCACAACATCACAACTCATTACTGTGACTGTTTTGATGCTCTGCTGCATCATTTCAAAGTCCATGTAGCCTTTCCTCAAAGTAATACTCACTCTGAGTTAATGTTGAACTAATAATACAAGTATTTCTTTGAACAAAAAGTTTTTCTGGAGTGACATGCTGCAGTCCCCAATTGCTTTCATCTCCCCCTTGAGATATTCTGATATACAGAATATTTTATCTAGTTTCTACTAAATGTATATTTACTTATATACATAAAACTCTTTCCAAAAGACAACCTCGCATCTTAAGAGCTCTGAATATGCAGCAGGAGTTTGGATTAAAAAAAAAGGCCACTGACTGTGAAGATTTAAGGAGCAGAGTGACATCTGCCACCTCCATATTTCCCCTAGAAATGGAGCAGGACATTGTACACTTGGGAATTATTTTCTCTTAGTGAAATGCTCAACACATCAGGACTCTGAAACAGAAAAGTATCTCAGTATTTACATTTTTATACGTATTGTGTAACTTAAAGTGGGTTTTTTTAATATTATTTTTTGTTCGTTTGTTTGTTTGTTTGTTGTTTTTTTTTACAGTTTCTCTTTTGTTCCACCAAGGTGATATTCACTGTTTTAATTCTCAGGCTTTACATTTCCACAGCAGTTGTTCTAGGGCACAATTCATGTAAAGATATTTCCCTTAAGCATTCCAACCTCCCATATAAAGTCTCAAATTCTAAGCACAGGGGGAAGACTGAGGAGGTGACAGACAACACAACAGACTGAAAACTCACTGTTGCTGCTAATTCATTATTTTATAAAACAAGAAGTTCTACTTCTGGATAAGTTGTTGATTTATCAGTTTTCTGCTGTGCCCAAATGACAGGTTATAAAGCACCTGGTTACTGGTACTATTTATTTCTTTTGTTAAAGCAGAAATTAAGTGATATTAAGCTCTCTCTGTTAGGTGTTATGCATATTTGTGCCTGATTTGAAAGTTTTAAGAACTTACTGGAAGAGAATGCACAGATACAGAATATAATGATTGTTCTTAATTTGTCTTCCAGGAGCACTTAGAAGTTCCAAATAAAATCAATGACTCAGGCAGATAGCAACAGCATGAACTCATTACAGGGCCACCCCTGCCATAAAAGAATATTTTACATGATACACAAAAAATACTGCAAGACCTGGAATGGAGGAGGAAGAAAAAAAAAACAAAACAAAAAACAACCCAAAACATTATCTTTATTCCAAGTTTAAGCTAAAGAAAGGACTCTGGTCTTGTAGAAGTGAATTCCCTTCATACTGATTTGTAAAAAGCAATATTTTTGGATGGTACAGCTCCCTGAGAGGAGGGGACAGCCGGGGGGGTCGGGCTCTGCTCCAGGGAACAGGGACAGGGCAGGCTCAGGGGGGACAGCAGCAGGAATTTCCCTGTGGAAAGATCCCCTCCCTTTGGAATTCCTTATTTTTCATAGCATTACTTTGGGTCAGAAGTACTTTGTGACATCAGCCAAAAAGATGAAAACCAATTTTTTCAAAAGCCATGGCAGCTTCACATTCTTTATTTTAAATGCAACTTCAGGCTAAAGAATTAAATACTTCCATAAATCCTATGCAATAACAATTTATGGATTACACACAGCTATACTTACAATAGTCCTTAAAATCAAAGATCCCTCTAAAAGTTCTTAACAGCACAACACTTTGGAAATAATCTTATCCTACAGATCCAGAGTTTGCCAAACCTCATTTACTTGTAATGAGATGGCAGATATTTTACAGTGTATAACATGTTCATACATTTTCTGATATAAAGGCTAATTACAGATTTGTGATCCTTCTGTTCAGCTGGGAGTGCAATGCTGTCCTGTAACATCATATTTGGAGCACTACTGCTACCCCATCCCGAAGGAAGTTCATCCCAAAATGGCAAATTATTAAATTCAAATTTAACTTTTTCAGAAAACTAAGGAAATTGGATTTCCCAGAGCAGCTTATTGGTTTTATTTTTTCTTTTCTTGTCTTTTAGCTTCAGTCTAAGGCAAATGACAGCTTGGCACAGAGTTCTGCCACTGGATACCATGATATCCAAAGGCCAGACCAACAGTGCAGACAGCTCTGCAATGCTATAAAACAAAATGCCACTTATTCCTTCGTTGCTTGCCCCTCCCATGAGAAATGTTTGTGTTTCAACAGCTTTTCTTGGAGTGGGGGAGAACATGAAGAATGGTTTCCTCTCCCACTTCTCAGGTGGAATCTCCATCAAAGAACTGGAGGAATTCACTGTAAACCCAAAAATGTCCAGGGCAAAACATGTAGGTTTACATTGAATTACTGCTTTTGCTTCTGGGCAAATATCCAGGATATGAGCAAAAGAAGACATCTCTTCCTTTTTTTTTATTTTTTTTTTTCTCCTTTCCTTTCTTTCCCCCCTTCAATATAATTTCCTTTAATATCTACCACAAAAGGCTCAGACATTGCATGTTTGAAAAGACTGGTTATAACAAAAACATTGTCTGGAATGTTAATACAGAATCATTGCTTCCAGACATCTTATTTAGCTTTGGCCATTTTAGATCTCCAAATCCAGGCATCCCATTTGAATTCCTTGGAGAACAGGATCTACTGCTTTCATCAGCACTATCAAAGACTCACTTCCAGAATCTGGCAGTGCTGATCTGCTGCTGCATTTCCTGAAATGCTTATTTTTCCATATGCTTCTATTTCCCACTCACAAAAGAAATTCTGATTTTAGGCCCAGATAAGGATTTTCCCTATAATCATTAATACATCTTTAGAATCACCCAAAATTATCACCAAATCAATGTGTTAAGTGTTATTTATTAAGTCAGTCGTTCTTTTTCACCAAGTCCAAGAAAATTATACTGCAATAGAGCATTTGCCACAGTAACATTTTCATCATAACTAACACGGGCTAATATTCTGTGTAAAATCACTACCATGAATTAACTTTATGTCTGTAGAAAATGAGATTGTATGTAATTACTGATTTCCATTCACAATAAACTAAGCAAATTATCTTCACAAACATAAATGCACCATAAATTTGTTTTGAGGCATAATGAAGAAATAAATTTTTGAAAGAAATATGGACTGAATCTGCCAAATTATTGTAAATGATAGCTTCTTTAAAATTAAGGCATGTAATTGCAATTGGAAAATGTTATCCTCTTAATGGTTGTATTATTATTTAGGTAGACCAATAATCCTCTTTGCTGATGCCTCATTTCTAAACTATTGGCAGATTTTATGCATTTTAATATCAAAATGTCATGCAATCTATAAATAGAATGATTTATCATTTGCAGGATTAGGTTTGTCCTAACAAATTCTAGAGGATTTTAAAAATGGGGATAAAAGTGCTTAGTAGAAAGTCTCACATTTTTTCTGCTCGTATTATTTAACTGAGTGTGCTCATTCAATAGACAAGATTGTTTTAACATATGGCTCCCCAAGTTTAATGTTAATGAGTGAAAATCACCGTACTGAATATGACATTTTAAATCAAATAAAGCAATCAGTTTGATGATGTTTTAACAATTGCACATTACATCCTGCAATAAAATTGCAAAGTTAACTTCTTTAAAATGCCACAGAAATTAAAACACTCGTATTGTTTTAAGGCATCAGTGCTATTTGACATTTCAAAAGCATTAAATCCTGTTTGATATGCCCTTTATCTTGTTGATGACCAGGCATTTTAAGACATTATTAAAAACTTCAACCACTTTCAGGTTGCCAAGCTTGTAAAATTCTTAAAGTTCTGAGAATATTTATTAATGTTCACAACATTAAAATATTCACCAGTATAACGTTGCTAAAAATGTAGATTGTTTCTCTCTCCAAAAATATATTTTTGCTCATAGCTATTATGTTTTGGATTTTTTTTTTTTTGTCTTTGACTAGATAAATCACAAGAACCCCCCCCTCCATGCTGCCATTTGCAGTAAGAAGTGATCAGCTCAGGAGGACTTGGCTGTGAGAGCCACACGGGGCAGCTGCTGCCAGAACAGCCGTGCACACAGTGACACTCCAAAAGGTGCCTGAACAAACCCTTTGTCCTGTCCACACTGGACAACAGGGAGTCCCCCTCCAGACTGTGCTCAGTGGCTGCTTATTGCAGGTACCCCAGCTCCAGTCCTCGGCGCAGCCGTGCGGGACCTTCAGCCTCCCCTTTCCTTCCTCTGCACACACCCCAGCCTGCCCTTTGGGAAAGGGAACCCCACAAAGCTGCAATGCAAAAAAAAAAAAAAAGACAGGCAATTCTTCTAAGGCTTTGTTTCTTCCTTGGATAAGATTAGGTTGGAATTATCTTAAAATAATATAGAGCTTATTACAAAAATTCTATACTTTAGCCAAAGAAGAAAATTACAACCTTTGTCAGCAGTCCCCAAACACTTAAGCCACCTTAGAGCACAGCAAGCACTTTATTGCTGAATAGTGGGAGTTTCATTCTTTACTGGGTACCTTAACACCTCACCAGGGAGTGGGGATCTCTCCCCTTCCTCACCACGCACACTGCAAACAAAAAAGCTGCAGCCAAGAGGTGCCTGGTTGTAGTTTGTACTTCCTCACTTCCACGGGGGCTAAAGGCAGCCTCACCATATTTTTCATGCAAAATCAAATGGAATTGAGTTGTGGCTGGAAAGCTTTGCTTTACACCCGATTTTATTTTAATATATTTTTTTCAAACAAGGAGAGTTGCAGTAACCTAAAGGCCACTAGAGCTCTGTTGGTAACAGCTTCCAAAGTGAAAAAAAAAATTAAATTTCCTGGGCCAACCACAAACCTTTGCCTAATGCTACAATAATGATGTAAAATATTCCAAAAAGCCAATTTTATTTATTTATTCAGCAGCCTCTGAAGTTAAAAAAAAATAATTATCCTAAACTAAACAGAAATTTAATATTAAATACTGGGAATTTTATAATAATGTTGTTTCAGGGGTGGTCAAAAACCCATCAGGTTCTGCACCCAGCTGTTTGTGCTACCTTTCTCCCCTGCAGGACCTTCAGCAGAATGTTCCTGCAGACGGTGCAAACACACAGAAGGATCCCAAGAGCCCACTCCTTGTGCTGCAGCACCTCTGAATTCCTGCCTTTATCAACAAGGCAACCACTCCACGTGGCAGCAGCCGAGTTCCTGCCCCTGCCAACCCCTCCATAAAGCAGTGGTAGTAAAACAGAGTGTGCTGACATTCCAGCACAGTAAATTAGTCTGTAATGAGAAAGTAATTCCAGTCATCCAGATAATCCTGAGATCCAGGCCTTTGCTGGCTGCCCTAGGCATGACATAGAGTTTGAATCCTAAAGGAAATCATGAAGTCAGTGTGGGTTTGAATTTTGTTGGGTGATGCTGGGGGAACAGAGCAGGTAACTGGAGATGATCAGTAACTAGCAGGAGTAACAGATAGTGACTGCAAACAACCTGAGAAGGACAAGCCTGTGCCACTGAGCAGAACCCACACATTCCCAGCCTTTTCATTGTCCAGAGAGAGCAGGCAGAAAGCTCACTTAACTTGGGAAAAAGAGGAATTTAACCCGCAAGTCCTTATTCTCTTCATCCCCTATTAACAATGTGGTTTGACATTATGTACAAACCACTAAGTGCTGACTGACATTCTCTGTTTGGCTTTTCCCATCATGTCCACTCAGATCAGGCTCTGCATGCTGCTGCAGCTCTGACAGGGATCTGTGACATGGGGAATATTTCTCTCCTCCCAAGGGAACGAGGTGGAAAACCTCTCCACCAGCAGTGTGTTTTGGGCCTTTATGAATAAACTAATCCAATGGCAATTCCTAACTCCTTTATATAAACTAAATCCAGGTGGTTAAAACACTGAAATAAATCTGTGTTTCAGTCTCAATGTCCATGAGCAGACTGGGCTAGAGATCCAAAGACTGAAGACAGAGTAATCCCTGAACTGTTACTGGGGAGGAAAGGGTGGTTACCATTGGATTTCTTACTGCCCACCTCTAAAAGGGCAGCTAAAGGCTTATTCTGTACAGAAAACTATTCTTCACCAAATATTCTTGAAGACTGTACAGTATAGTTGATAAATTAATATTTTCATGGCCTTTGGATTCTGGAATGAAGGTAAGTACTTTAAAATAGAGCTACTGCTCATAAATATGGATATCTCCCCAAGTAGTTCAGTCCCAAGGCAGATATTTGCTATTCCATATGTAGGAAACACAACAGATGCCTTGGAGACCTCACAGATAATCTTGGTCCTAGAGGGCTTCACTGCAGACCACCATGAATTTCTACAGTCCTGAAGTTATATTTTAAGCTAGCACAGAACTATAAAGACTTTCATGATGCGGAAGAGAAGTGGACACAAGTATTTTCTTTCACTGAGGTGTCTGTGAGGATGGCTTAGCTGGATTGATTTATGAGGCCATACCTCCTTTATATCCCTTTTTTTCTCCATGTCCAAAGTGTGGAAGTTGTATTTTGTTCGATATGCAAGGCAGGTGCAGGACTGATCAATTCATTAGAGCTCACAGAGAAGTGCATTTTCAGGATCAGCAATTCCCCAAGGACCTGCTCTGTAGCTGTTCCTTGTGTGTCCAGGGGAGGGATGAAGGGAATGTGCTCCTGGGAGACACAGAGCCCTCGAGCCAGGTAATTCACATCCTGTTGCTCTTATTTCAGGCTGTGAGGGAGAGAAAGTGGGAAATTGTATTACTCAAATTTGAATGCTTTCTTAGAAGCTTAAGAGTTGCAGTTGTGAATGAAGCAATTCTGGAAAAAAGGCTGGAGGGGAGACAAAAAATAAATTACAAGAAACACTTCCTAGACACAAAAAAGCATCTCTTCCACGAGACAATGAGCAGTGTGACATGAGCTGAAGAGCATCACTGTAGCAAGATATGTCTATCACTCAGGCACAGATCTGTTTCCAGAGAATACCTAAGAACAGCTGAGAATTTACTGAGATATTGTTTAAAAAAACTCAACAAACACAACAAAACCCAACCCCCCCCCCCCCAAATCAAAGCTAAGCAAAAAGGAACAAAAACTCTACCAAAAATACACACACACATACAGCCAGTCCTAGAAGACACAAGCAATGTCAGCAAAAGCCACATTAGCAGCACCTGCCAACAATGAGTACTTATTTCTCCTTATTACACAACAATCTGGAGTTTAGAAACATCAGCCATAGATTGATAGTGAGGAATTGAGGTTGAAAAATGTGTAATACTGAGAAAAACATTCTCAGTGTAACAGCATCTAACCTGAGGACTCCACCACAAGTGTTTAAAAAAGGGTTGTTCCCAATGGTGTTAGCAGTGTTTTTGTCCTAAAAAAACAAGTGTAAGTAAGTGTCATTGCAAATAAACAGCATCTATCTTTGATGTTAAAGAATTTTCACAAGAAAATTTGCCTTATTGAATTGAAAGCTGGATTTTTACCTATAACAGTTCATAATTACAGTCCAAATTTTATCTGCCTGTCCTTCTCTACTGCACATATAAAATTCAATTTTAAAATTTAAAAAAGACCAAAAAAAAGATTGGAGGGAGGCATCTTGAAAAATTAATCCCAGAACATTATCTCATCTCTTGCCCATGATGCAGATTCTGATTACATGATCACATATTTATGTCTTCAGCATCTGAGGCTTTCCATCCTGATCAAATAAGTTCCCAAATACCTCAAAGGCAGAGCAAAAAAACCTTCCAGCTTCATTGAATGAATTGATAGGATCAAGTCAATGAGGCATCAAAATTACTCTGGTTTTGCAGATCATCACCTCTACTTCAAATTATAGCCTGAATCTGGCAAAAAAAAGCAAGAGCCAGCCACGTGCTGACTCACCTCCACAGGCATCCTGGCTTTAACAGGAATCCTGGAAAGTTGGTGCCTTCTGATTTGAAAGCTTGGGAATGATATCTGGAAATATAGAGCTTAGCCAAAGGACAATTCAGGATATAAAATGTTTGAGGAATAGTCAGAGAGCCAGAAATGGCTTTGAGGAAGGCATCTGGCTCATTTCATGTTGGATTCTATTTAGGGAATGAATTAAGGGTCTGATAATAAGCTGGAGGATAAAAGTAATGTAAAAAAAGTAATGAGTAAAGTTGTCAGATTGCAAAACTTCAGTGATTCTCACCCAGGCAAACATCTGGACCCAATGCATGCATGCACTCCAACAATTTAAATTTCTCATTCCCATGCAGGAGATCCTGATGGAAATTACAAAATTCCCAATTTAACAGGGGTTCTAAGGGGCAAATAGCTCATTTTAATTCAGAAGATACATTAGGGAGAATTGACTGTGATAACAAGGAGTATTTCAAAAATAAAAATTACGTTCAGTAATTAGAATATTGAATGAAAGCTGAGAGAAAGAGAACAACTCCTCCACTTAATGCCTATATGGAATTACTATTTCCCTCCAGCTCAATATAGGCACTAGAGTCACAAAACAAAATAAGTTTTAAGAATGAGACAATTTATACACACAAAAAAGCACCAGCAAAGACCATATTGTACATTAATTGCTGGTCTCTCAGTCCAGACCATCTGTCTGTGGATGTAATGAAGGCTGGCAGCACCGCTGCTATTTGCTCAAGAACTAAAATTGGGTCTGAGCTAAACCCTCCTCACTGCTTTGTTACACCCCCAGCTCGACTTTAGCAAGCCCAGCTCTGGAAGCAGAGCTCAGGCACCCCTCAGAGCCATGCCTGAGCCTGCTGGGCTGTGCCTGGAGGGAGCACAGAGGCTGTGAGCAGGGGAAATGCAGAGCAGAGCACCCCAGGAGCCCCCGAAAGCAGAGCCCTGTCCCTGCTGTGCCTTCCCAGGGAGGGCATGGCCAGGGCACACGGCAGTGCCTTCAGCAGGGCTGGTGCCCGTGGCACCTCTCAGAACTCCATTTGCACTCGCCTTGGTAAGCAGCACTCAAAATTTAAGTGATCTTAACTTAAATGTGAAGATAATGAACTACCAGAAAGCTGGATAGCAACATTGATATTAAAACAGCCATAAGTCACTCTGGATTGCTCTGCAGGAACAGCAGTCTGAGCAAGGGAGAGGCTGCATTTTCCATTTAATGTCAACATGCAAGAGCAAAACACTGGAGGCAGCTCGGTGGCATTACTACTTCAGCACACATGGCAGTGACATGGCACACACACAGTGACATGGCACACACACACACTGACATGGCACACACACTGACATGGCACACACTCACAGTGACATGGCACACACACAGTGACATGGCACACACACACAGTGACAGGGCACACACACTGACATGGCACACACTCTCACAGTGACATGGCACACACACACTGACATGGCACACACACACAGTGACAGGGCACACACTCACAGTGACATGGCACACACACAGTGACATGGCACACACACTGACATGGCACACACTCTCAGAGTGACATGGCACACACACAGTGACAGGGCACACTCTCACAGTGACATGGCACACTCTCACAGTGACATGGCACACACACACAGTGACACGGCTCACTCACACAGTGACATGGCACACACACAGTGACACGGCTCACTCACACACTGACATGGCACACACACACAGTGACAGGGCACACACTCACAGTGACATGGCACACACACAGTGACATGGCACACACAGTGACATGGCACACACTCACACAGTGGCATGGCACACACACTCACAGTGACATAGCACACACACAGTGACATGGCACACACACAGTGACACGGCTCACTCACACAGTGACATGGCACATACACACAGTGACATAGCACACACAGTGACATGGCACACACAGTGACAGGGCACACACACACAGTGACACGGCTCACTCACATGGTGACATGGCACACACAGTGACATGGCACACTCTCACAGTGACATGGCACACACACACAGTGACATAGCACACACAGTGACATGGCACACACTCACACAGTGACATGGCACACACTCACAGTGACATGGCACACACACACAGTGACACGGCTCACTCACACAGTGACATGGCACACACAGTGACATGGCACACACACACAGTGACATGGCACACACAGTGACAGGGCACACACACACAGTGACACGGCTCACTCACACAGTGACATGGCACACACACACAGTGACACGGCTCACTCACACAGTGACATGGCACACACAGTGACATGGCACACACACACAGTGACATGGCACTCTCACAGAGCCCATGAGGGAATGTTTTTGCCTGGCATTTTTGAGGTGACAGCAAAACCTGCAGCCCTGGGAGTGTTGCTAATTCCTGCTGCCTCAAGGTGCCCACTCAGCCGTGCAGGGTGGAGTGTGCAGTGACCCCCAGGCTCACTCCCTGTGCCCAAGACACCTCTGGGCTGCTGGTGAGCTGCTCTTGCTGCCCAAGGGGAAGGGGTGATTTATCCCTGAGTGTGTGCCAGGCACTGCTGACAAGGCAACATGCCCCAGGCAGGATCTGTGCAGCTGTCTGGTGCAGCCAGACCTCGCTGCAGCTCTGTGGCAGCAGTCCAGGCACTACTCCTGCTAATACTATCAATTTAGGAGGTGGGTGGCCAAAATAAAAAAGCCATTTTCATATAGCTGTAATTCACACAGCTCTCTGAAAGGATGTGGCCATGTTGCTGCAAAGCTGCTCATTGGAAAGCTGGATTCATCAGTTCCCAGCGTGCTGGGGAAGACTGATTACTTGTCATTATTTTCTGGCTTCAAGACCAACTGGGAGAAGACAGAGGTTCTACTGCTTTCCAGATTTTTCCCCAGGAAATCTGTCCTGATCTCAGAAGGTTTGGTGTTTTTTTCTCTTTATTTATTTATATTTTTTTTCTTTTCTTGTATTGCCAGAATCTTATGAAGCACTCAGGTGTTTGGGATTCTAAACAATACACTGAGATGGGGAAAAAACATTTTTCACCATTAATTAAAATCCTTCAAAGAACTTGTGACAGATGGAAGTGATTGAACCTATTGCTATAGGGAAAGGTCAATTCTATTACAATGATTTTTTTCACTCAAAAAAATTAATTATTCATTGTTGAAGATACCACTGGAGAGTCTAAAGAGGATTTTTTTCCCCCAAAGTCAGAACAAGTGTTCAGTGAGTTCTTATCAGATGGAAAAAGCACTCCTGTACTCAGCACAGAAAGCTGGAGATAAATTGTTCTGCTACATCCATGTGCCTGGAAAAATGCTATTTTTTTTTTCATTGATTCAAACTGATCTGCTATAACATCCAATGCTTATTAAATTTCCAGAATTCCATTCTAACAGGGGCACAGGTTTTGTAAAAAATTAGATGTTTGCCAGTATATAAACTGGGTTTCATTAGAGAGAACCAGAGCATATCCAGAGCTGGAAGGGACCCCCAAGGACCATCCAGTCTAGCTCCTGTCCCGCCCAGGACACCCCAGCAATCCTACCCCATGCCTGACAGTGTTGTCCAAACACTCCTAGAGCTCTGGCAGCCATGGGCTGTCACCATTTTCCATGTGGATATTTAGATATTTTCCTGAAAACAATATGCGTATGTGTACCTGAGGAGGAACAAAAAAAAGTGTTTATAGCAACCCTAAAAATGAGAATTCAAGATGAAAATCAGTATCTAATCCTGGGTTCCCCAGTGAAGAAAGAGACAGAACTGCTGGAGAGAGTGAAGTGGAGAGCCACTGAGGTGATGGAGAGACTGGAGCCTCTCTCATGCAAGGAAAGGCTGAGAGAGCTGGGACTGGGCTATCTCTTCATTGGCCATAAAGATCTAAAGAAGATGAACCAAGGCCTTCCCAGAGGTGCTCAGTGACAGGGCAATGGGTACAGACTGAAACACAGGAGGTTCTACCAGAACATCAAAAAACACTATTTACTGTGAAGGTGGCCAAGCACTGGTGCAGGTTGCCCAGAAGGGTTGTGGAGACTGTGTTTGAAGATATTAAAAATTAATCTGATCCTGGTGACCCTTCCTGAGCAGTGGGGTGGGACAAGAAGACCTCTGGAGGTCCCTTCTCACCTCAGCCACGGGTTCTGTGATCCCAGGTGCTGTTTGTAAAGGGCTCTCCTGCAGGGAGAAATGGGTGGAAATGGGGACTCAGGAGAAAACCAGTGCCCCTCCTTGGGCACCTAAATGTGCTTCCCAAGCAGACAGCTCAGATCCTCAGGGTCACACCTCGCCCTGGTGTAAGGGGAGTCTCACCCCTTCGCTGCAGCAACACAAATGTGGTCTCACCCCCTTAAAACAGCTCCTGAGACTGAGAACTCTGGTCAGAGTCACCAACTCTATTCCACTGGGAAAGCAAGGTTTGCTATTCCCCACATTTCTCTTGACTTCTGATGTAATGGTCCAGCAAATGCCAATACCAGAGCACTCATCCTCTTTTGGCAAGAGCACCAGGAACAGTGGGTCAAGAGTTCCCAGAAAAATCTACTAAATTGTAACTCACCAATGGACAAAACAAATCTATTTTTCCAGGCTGCCTGCTCTCCCATGATGTGAATTAAATGAAATCCCACAATAGCCAACATTTTTAGATGTCTGTGTGAGCAAAAAGATGTGGCCTCCTTTTGCCACCCAGGGACTGCAACAGCTGATAATGGAGTCAGTGGTATAATACGACTCCAGATATATCTGAGCACTGTCTGAAACCTGATTGTGCATGACTCTCAGAGAGCATAAGCCATGAAAAGTACCTTTGATACAGCCTAAAACTCCCCAATCTTTTTCATTTTTATAGTTTCATAGTCTTGCAAGCTTGAAAATTCCTTAGAGAACATGTGGTAAAACAAAAAAAAAAAAAAAAAGAATGGAAGTAACATATTCTTACAATTGGTGCCAGCCCAGTGGGACTGAAAATGTGTTGTGCAAAGATATAGGGAAGCAAAGAGTATAAGAATACCCTTCTTTCAGAAAGTTAGAAGTTCAACATCTCTTTATGAGACATGAAAAAACAGATGAAGAATATGAAGCTACGTAATGTATCTCACTGACGTATCTTCAGCCTGACCCAAGCACCAGAATCTCATTTGCTTTATGACACTTTAAACCTTCCACTAACAAATCAGAAACAAATACAAGGGATGTGAATTTGCACCCAAAGCTGCTCTGAAATGTTCTGGGAGAATAAAGTGGCATATTTCATTATTTCTTAATCTTCTACAAATGTGGCCTGCAGCCAAAAGGACAGTCCTGGTTTCCAGAGCTCTGATTCACACATCTAACTGAGACCTAGTCCTGAACCAAAAGTTCTTCCAGTTGCATGCACTTTTAGCTGTTTCCAAAGACTGGGAATTCCCCTGATTACAAGGATAGGGTCGAGGGTGAGGCTGTGTTTCATCTATGGTTTAGTCTGTGCAGCACAGCAGGGCAGAAGGAGCTGCATCCCACCTCAAAAAGTCTCACAGACAGATGTTTCTTTCTTGCTAAATTTAACTTGTAAAAAGAGAACACATCAAACTTTTTGGAGGTACAAGTGAGTATTTACAGAATTTCCATTTGGAGTTTTTGAGTCATTGCATTTTCAATCTAGCCTGAAAGTCCAAACCAAATTCTCAGTTTATCTTGATTGCTAGCTAATTTATGTCATTAAAAAATGGAATAAATGTTTGCAAATGTTTTCCAAATTTGTAAATGAAGAATGTACATAACATATAAAACCCCCACTACTTATAAAAATAAACCTACCCTAAATTATCTACCTCCTTCCTTCCACAGGGACAAAAGGAGAAGTACCACAAGTACCACACATCAGCTGAGCTGCCTGAATATGTTGTTGATAAAAAACAAGCTGACCTTGTTTCCTGAACAATCCATTGCACATATTTCTTTTGAATGAGTTCTAGATGTACAAAGGCAGAATAATAGTCAAGCATACTTCTTCAAAAGCAAAGATTCAAATAATTTTCCTATTATCTCCATTGCAATCAAATTACTTAAGAGCAGTATCTCTTAAGTATGATAGAAATGCATATTTTGATAGATTTCAAGACCTCTCTAGCAAGGTCACTTCTAAATAAAATTAAATATTCCCATTTCAGTTTTCTGGTAGTCAGCGCATGATTTTTGCACAAGGCAAAAACATAGCTGGTCCTGACTTGAGCAATATTGGGGGCAATAAAGACACATTTCACCCTCCCATGTGCTCTCTGCTAAGTGGGTTTGGGAAACCACAGGAAAGCTCCCTGAAAATCTCTCTGCAGCTACTTCTTGTGGTGATTGCTTGCCAGGAGAATGATATGTGGCAGCTAAGACACGCAGGGTGTGCTGAAAAGAGTGGCTAAACTGGAGAAGGAAGGCACTCCTTCCTGTGTGATGCCATGGGTGCATTCCCAGTGCTCCCCAGACTGTCCAGAGCCATGTCTGCAGTGCTCAGTGCAGTGGGGAACAATTAGCAATTGCAATATGGCTCAGAGTAAAAACCCACTGGAGCTGATGCAGGGATGAGGGAATGAAATCTCCTTCAGATTCACTCTCAGCTCTGCTCTATTTCATACACAATTCTTGCTCAGTGATACTCCCACCATTCCCCGAAATTGGGCTGAGAACATTTTTATCTGAAGTCCCAAATCTCAACCAACCATGCCTTGGGAAGGTATAATGCTAGTCAAGATTTCCCGTAGCAAACTACCTAAAGCTGTAAAAAAACCTCTATTAGGCACAGTTATGGCTCAGTGAATAAAAACAAAGTGTAGATATTTCCACAAATGCATGTAGTTGATTCCAGTCTGACTGGAAAAGTCTTAATCATATTTACAAAGTCTCCCATTTATTAATAAAAATATGTCTGCACTATGAAATTTTGGCATTATTTAACATCAATGTTAAGTCATTAAAGTCAACGAGTACCTGAAATAAAAAATATTTTGTTTCCAAGGTTGTGGGTACTAATAGAAACATATGAAATTTTTAGTAAAAACTCTAGTTTGCAAATGATTCTGGGACTAGTAAGAACTCAAAGACAAGAGTAAATGTTCTCACACAGGCAAATCAGATCTCTTCATCATGTTTGTTCATTAAAAAATAAAAAAAACTCTTTTAAAAAAAATGACGTTTCTACAGGTTCTGCTAGAGATTTTTTTCTGCTTCCTAATGAAGGAAAGTTTATTTATGCAAGTAGCTTCTTGGGCTATTTGCATGACCGCCCTTTTTGATGTCACTGAGATTTTACAGACTGGCTGGGAGATCCCACCAACACTCTCTGGCTAGCAGGGGCACCTGAAAGGGGTAGGTAGGTCAGTTCTAAATCTTCCCCCATTTCTGTTAAAGCAGGGTTAAGCCTTTTACCCTGAAAACAAAAAAAATCCCCCCAAAATCACCAGTGCAATGGTCCTGAACATGACTGTGACAAGAAGTGCAGCTCTGTCTGTGTCACATGGCTCTCCTGATGTCACTGAGGCACAGACCTGTTCTGTGTCCTGCTCAGAGGGGAGGCAGGGCTGGAACCCAACCTGTGACAGGTGATGCACTCAGGACACCGCTCCCAGTTCCCCAGGTGAAGCTCCAGCTCCCAGCTGCAGTCACTCCCTGTATGTTGTTTGCTGTGTTTTGCACACGCTGCCCATCCATGTTGTCAAATAATCCTTGTTAGAAGGTTTTAGGAGAGCTGCTCGGCAGGGTGATGGATAATCCAGCACTTGTGTGCTGTCTGGTACTGAGCAGACCCAGGCTGCCTGCCCTGGCCCTGGGGAGCTGTGCTGTTCCCAGGCTGGCAGTGCCCGTGGCCGCAGTGATGTGGGTGCAGCTGTTTAACCACACCACAGTGAACCCCTGAAACTCTGCTGCAGGAGGAGAATGATGGCACCCAGCATGCATCCATCACCTGGCACTACAGAAATATAGAGTCATTGTAATAGAACAATATCACATGATAAATACCTTCCCCCTTGAAATCCTAGTGCCTCAGCGTTTAGGGATGATGTATGGCCAGGCTTCACCTTGACATTTTCCCCCTAGCAGCAGACTGTTGTCCTGTGACATTTTTCTTTGAAGACATATCAGACAAATTTTTGTGGGAGGAAGAGCAGGAATGAATTTTATATTCATGAAAGCAAAGAAACAGCTACTATTTAAACTAAGAAATTCAGAAGAGGCACAGCTCTGTCTAATCAGAATTTCAGTATCAGGATGACTTTGGTTTCCTTTTCTCATATGTAACATTTACTAATATTCTCTCTGACCATGCTTTAGCACATTTTTTCTCCATATTCTTCTCCAGGTTCCCAGGATCTCTTCTTACAGTTCTTTCTCAGTGGAGATGATTTTCTCCCAGGATAGGGAAAATAGTTCTTTGTAGAAGTCCACAGCTATTTGGTTTATGTGGGGACAAAAATCTGCTTATTTTCTTACATCTCCACTGGACTGTTTGCTACAGCCATGGTGGTTGTGAGGGAGAGGGAAAGCTCACTGGCCTGGATTCAGCAGCTTACAGAAGGCATAGTCCAAAGGGCCCTCAGGATTTATGTCTGTTAGAATCATTCTTTCCAAAAATTGTGACTCCAACACATTCCTACTACATCCTGATCCACAGAACACAAAATGTCAGTGAAAATTGTGATACTGCGGCATAAGGCTCAGGCTGTGAATTTTGGTCTTTTTCTTGTGAGGAATTGGGAAACTATGGAAAAGCAGCCCCATCACAAAGCATTGTTACGTGTTTATGGGCTGGAGACACATTTCTCTGGTGATATGGCATTAAAACTTTAAACAGGTGCTTTAAGCAGTAAAGAGGAGACTAATGAGGTCCTCTCAAAAGTGAAACTTTCAGGTGGCTTCACAACTCAAGGAAGTTTTTGTGATGCTTCCCTGAGAAAGTAGAAAGAGGCATTTTTAAAGAAATTGCTTTAATGCTATTCATTCCTCACCACCTGCAAAGCTATGCTGACTTACTGCTCAAGGTTTAAAGGCTTATGGATTGGGAAGGAGGTAAACAGTAAACACATTTTAGCAGCCTTGAAAAGAAAGGAGCACAGCTTAAAACTTTTTTCACTGTTTTATCAGCCCACAGTGTTGGTATTCTGAATTACAATACCAACTCGGGTTTGAGCTGGAGTGATCAGGTATGCATGGCCAAAACAGGTTATGGCAAGGCACTGCATTCTGTGGCATGAACTTCATCACTAAATGAAAGATAATCCTGAAATTAGTATGTATTAATCTCTTTTTAAATTCAGAGGGGCTTAAAATAGGAAGAATGGCACTGAGGCATTTTGAAGATGTTGAAAAAAACCCTATTACACACTGAAGTTCATTACCACTGGAAACACAATTGGATTTCACAAAACCAGTTTGTAAATAATTGCACATGGACTGCACATGGTTGCTCACAGTTTACATATGATTACAGTTTGATTGCAGAGACAACCATACAAACAATGAGCTCAATTTACCCAATAGTTGCAGACATTTTGCAAATGGATTCTGTATACTTAAATCCATTTGGTTAAACGCACTCAGTAAATATTTTTCAGCTGTGAGCCCATGCAGGGTACTCGGGGAGGGTTTTCTATAGTTCAGTGCTCAGACCTCGGCAGAGGCTCTTTTACTGTCAGACTTGCCTGCTCTTCACGTTTTGTTCTCTCCTCTCTGTCGTTTTTATTTTTAGGGGACTGATCAAAAATCCATGGCAGTCAACACAGAACTCCCAGCAATGATATGTCCCAGGCTGTTATGTTAGAAACTGGTGCCAGGGACAATTACATGGAATTCCCACCTATTCCCAGTGACAGCCAGCTGTTCTTTCCAGTGTCCTGGCACAGGAGGGGAATGCTGCCTGATGTTGGGAGAGCTGCCAGGGCTGAATAAAATTAGTTAGAACCTGAGACTTCCCAGGAAGATTTGCTCAAAACACGTCTGTCTGTCCATAGCTCTTCAGCCTGTCCCATTAGGCTGGAAACCACTCAATCACGGGCTGAAGTCCAGTTCCAGACTGCCACTGTCACAGGGAGAAGCTTTCCAGAGCATGCAGGGCTCTTCCAGCCTGGCTGTAGCCTTGGTGAAGGCACAGCCTAAAGAGACTGGAGTGAACCTGAGATTTCTGCCAGCTCAGGGTGATGCCAGAATGTCAGACAGTCATTAGATGGAACAGCACCTGTAACACCTCGGGCATGTAGCACAGAGAACATTCAGTGTCAAGGAATTTGAAAAAGGTAACTAGTCAAGCAGGTTTTTTAATAGGCATTGGAACAGGGCAAGACAACATTTTTCTCTCCTCACCAAAATGTTTCAACTGTTTTTTTCTGTTTGTTTTTGTTGTTGTTGTTGTTGTTTTGTTTGGTTGGTTTTTTTACCCCCTCACAAAGATAACAAATTTGGAAATATTAGTATAGCCTCACCAAGCAAGGATGACTGCATAAGCAGTCCTTGATTTGCACACAGACAATGCAAATCTGCCCCCTTGGATGGGGATGGGGCAGGGGGAGGTGTCCTCTTTAATGCTTTTCCTTCTGTCTTACAATGTTTTCCAAATCACCAATGAGAACAAACAGCACTTTCTAAAGTGCTGAGAGAGCTGCAGTCCTGGAAAAAAAACATTTTAATGATAGATTTAATTGAATGAGAAATAGTCTTTTTTTTCCCCCACCACAGTTTTTTATCCACATAATTAGCAAAATGAATCTCTACCTGAGTTGCACCATGTCACACAACAAAGGCACTGATGACTCCAGAGCTCCTCGCACAGCCTCAAATATTCTTTGTGTTGCTTAATAACACACCTTGGGTGAAACGGTGCCATTAGACAATATTAAATTGCCAATCTACTCCATTCTTGTTTACAGTACATCCAAAAGCTCAAAAGCTTTTCAAAAGCAAGAAAGTCAGTGACTTTCTATGCTTAATATCTCGAATGATAATAAAGGCCATCTCCAGACTGCAGCAGGCAAACATAATTCCTCTCAACCTAATGAAGTTATGCCTGCTTATACCAGCTTAGAATTTCATTCAGAATTGTGTTTTGGAGATAGGACTTCACAGTATGCTTAGCAGCTGCCTTCCAGTCACACAAAGAATGTGCCCATTATTATAACTGAATATTATTTCTTTTAAACAGAGAGAATTATTAATTAGAAAAAAATGCCCTCATTTTCAGGGGCACTAGAAAATATTCTTGTTAAAAATAAGAAACAACTTCTCTATTAATTATGTCCACTGAGACCAACACAGTAGCAAAACACCAACCGTAACTTATTAGTACAAAATAACTTGTAGATCTGTTAAAGATCATCCTTACAAGAATTTTCAGGTATTCATTTCAGTTCACGTCTTTTGTCTTGTGCAGTCATTACTTGTGTGCTTCGTCCAAACAAAGAAATCTTGTTATTAAAATAGGACAGCATTAATTTAATATTTTTCTTTGTTTTTGACTTGTGAAATCTAACTGGTTAACTGAAAATGAAGGTTAATTTTAAAAAATCTTGAATGAGCAGGAAATACTGCAAATAACAAAGTGTACTCAGATATATTCTGAAAACAGTTACAGATCCTGGGTAGCACCAAGTTTGGATGCCCTGCTTAACTGGACTTATTAATCTTCTGAAGTGGATACCTTTTCCAGGTTCTCTACTTTGAGTACCCAGATATCACCTTGAATCCAGAGAGACCCTGAGTGCCTCCCTTGACTGAAGATTTGGGACATGAGTATTTTTCTTGGTGGAATGATATGGGTATGCATAGTTTATTTTTTTTCTTCTTTACTATCCCTTAAGGACAAAATTTGGCTGTCTGAATTGAAGAGTTATGACCTGGGTTCTTGCCTGAATTTCCACACATGATCACTGAAATCAGTTATTCTCTTTATAGGTTTTGAATAAGACAGCCATATTGAATAATCCACTGGAAAAAAAAATGAATATTTAAGGATTTTTTTAATTTGAAAATGACTTATGTATTATAGTAAATGGAAGAAAACCAGAGAAGGAGCACTAAGAAAGCTGGTTCAACAGGGGACAAAGAATAGGGAGAAAGAAATAGATAGTGAGGCAGTCATGGATACCTGACAAAGGTGAAACACTTGAGCAGATACTGGAGGACTCAGAGGCTGAAGATTTCCATACAGGACCATCGGAACAATGGGAAAAAGTTTTGAAAGCGAAGAAGCCTCAACTGAAGAGAGAATAGAGCAGTGGAATCTGGTCCTAGCAAGATTGTAATTGAGGTTCTTATTGACCTCCAATATTTTGATAATTCCATTTAGATTTACAAATGCAGGAGCTGGCACATCCTGTGAGAATCCCCCATGCAAGGCTACAGGGCTGTGGTTTCCAGAGGTGCTCGTGTCTGGGTACCAAGCAGGGGAAACCTTTGTCCTGTCTCTGGCACAGGAGCCCTGCTACAGGACCTTGGTGCCTCAGGTGTGGGGCTCAGTCTCTCACTGCCCAGGTTACTCCAGAACACAGAAATCCCTTTGTCTGCACATCCAACGCCAACATTTCAGAATGAGGGTTTCCTTTAAACCAGCCAGCTTCCCCTTGAGCAGGGTGTGACAGAGCTAGAAGGCAGCAAGCAGCACCTCAGGACTGTGCAGGTGGAAAGTTCAGCTCCACTGGAGGCTCCAGCCCTTCGGGAGCAGGGTGAGCCAAAGGAAGGAGCAAATTTTGCCCAAAAAGTATGGGATACAGGGTTTCATAACGCACCCATTCATTACTCCAGGAGATAGAGTTCTTCCTCTCATCAAATATTAATGATTGTTTCAGGAAGTTTAAAAAATTGTCTCCAAGCAACTTCTTGCAGCCATTAATTAAAATAATGAGCACTATAATATTAAAAGTGTAATTCTCTTACATGTCCTCAAGTGTTTGCCTAGAAGTTTCTGTCTGCAAGAGACAAAAAAAAAAAAAAAAAAAAAAAACCTGAAAGCACAGCAAATTAAAAGTTGATACTTGTATCAGTCCTGATCTAGCCTATAATCCTCAGCTTGCAAAAATGAAATTGGTTTGTTATATACTGCAGACAAGATGCCACAAGACTTCTGTTTTTCTCAGTACCCAAACTCCTTGGCCCCAACACACACACACAATGTTCTCCTGTGCTCCTCAGGAAAGGGGACAAGTCTCAACCCACCTGTGCTCCTGCAGAAGTGCTGTAAATGTATGTCAAAATATAAGTTTTCAGAATTCAAAGCTGGCACTGAGCAGTTTGCATGAGAAATGAAGGATTCTGCATGTATTCATATGTGGATACCTCCAGAGATTTGTCTCTGCTGTCATTTTTTCCCTCTGGTTTTTTGTCCCACGAGCACTGAAATGACAGAGGAATCCTGATATAAAGCCATGCATGGCTCTCCACATAACAATTCAGTTTTAAGTATCTAAATACAAGGACTTGGAGAATCATCTAATAGAGGATGAAAAGATAACACCATGTGTTTACTTGTAATGTTCATGGTTTGTTGGGTTTTTTTCATTTAACAAACACACAAAGAATATCTTTTCAGTCATGTCTGCTCTTAATAGGATTTTGAATTGCTATATAGCTTCAGTTCATTTGAAAAGACACTTAAGAATGAGTATAGGAGCTCCGGTCTCGTTTCCATCCCTTTCAAGGGAAATCCCTCATCAAGGTGTTTGTGCAGGGCACCCAGAAACCTGTTTGGCAAAACAAAAATTCTTCCTTGACAGTCAACTTTCATCTCACATATCCACTGCAACCACCCAGGTGAGTATGTAAACTAGACTACATTTGCGCTGCTAATTCAAATTAAAACAGAATGGAACATCTCCAAAAGAGACACTAAGAGAAACTTCAGTTCTAATACTAAGCTCGGATGGTTGAAATATTCCTTTCACAGAGTGGCATGCATATTCCAGTCCTCTTAGCCAAAGGATGAAACTGAATTTCAATCTTTTCCTGAAGAAAAGTGTGAGAGCAGAGCCTGTGTTTTTTGTTTTTTTTTTGTTTTGTTTTGTTTTTTTTTTTATTTTTTTCCTTTGTCTTTCTTCAGTCTGAAGACTGCATTGGACTTGATGGAACAGAAACCAGGGCACAGAGCAGGGCAAAATGCAAAACTCCAGGACTTGCATAGGGAATGTTTGCTCTGTGTTCTTCACACTCTGCTCTCTCTCAGCCTCTCTGTGTGGCACAGCCATCAGTCCTGCACAGCCTTGGCTGTGTGAAAGCTTTCCTTGCAGAACCACACCACTCTAGAGAAGAGCCAGCTCTAGCATGATTGCATTTTTTCAAGGTGAAGCTGAAGGGCTCCTACACTTCAAGCTGCAAGTGCAGCTTATAATTGCAGCTGCATTTCTGCTCTCCAGTGCTGACATGGCTGAGAAGAGGCAGAAATGCTATATCTATGTGAAGCTTCACCTTAAATCATCACTTTCCAGAGTTCTGAAAGTACTGTGCTGCAGTAAGACTACTTAAAATCATACACTATATTTTGCCATTCAGTTTGGCACAATGAGCTGCTCAGTGCTATTCCTGTAACTCTCAAAAGTATTGTTTCATTTAAATTAAATTTTCACTGTTTTTTTGGGGATTTTTTTATTCCTGCCTCAGTAATAATGTGAAATATTTTTGAATAAAAGATGTAAACAAAGCTAAGCCGGAGTCTGCATTGACATCACCTAAAGCATCTGTAATTATCTCTATTATTCCAATGAGAAAATTAGAGGGAAGAAAAAATTCTATAGGTTTGAAGGTGGTGGTGGTGGTTACTGAGGTTTTGTGTTTTTTGCCTTTTTGTTTTTTTAACCTGATAAGAAAATGGCTGAATTATCATGATAAGGTATCATCTGTTAGTGAAACAAAGATGATAATTTCAGGAGGGCAGTAACAGGCAGAGTTCCCAGGCCTCAGCTAAAAGACAACTTTCAGGGAAAAGTGCAAGGGAAAAGCCAAGTCACAATGTAATGATCCATAGGAGAGCATTTTAGGTAGAATTGATAGGAGTTATTAAAAAGAAAAAAAAGGTAGATAGTTGAGCCCACGGCTAAATTGAACATAGAGCTGTGAATGAAGCTTAGGCTCAGGAGACAAATTAAGGTATGATGAAAAGGTCTGTGCCATCAGATAAGAAAACACAGTTTTATTTTTACTCCTGGTCATAATAGTGAAAAGCCACAAAATGGCTAAAAAGAAGAAGTAATTCTCATTAAAACATAAGCAAAACTGTAGTGTTCTAAGACATTTTGTGCACTAACAAATATATATGACTGTAAAGTCTCTACTAAATAAAATTTACAAATGATCTGCCAGTGGTTTCTCTGTTAAAATTTCAACATAGTCCTAAAATTATGTGGTTGAGAAGAAAGTTTCAGTGGTTTCTGTTCTGGGGTGGTTTTTTTGTTTGCTTGTCTTGGTGCTTCTGTATTTAACCCAGTCATACATTGCAAGACTGTCTATATATTGGTATGATGTTTTTGTAGAGCACGTTACTGAGATTTTGCCAAAACCATGGAATAGTCTATACTAGATTCCACAAGGGAATATCTCAATTGCCTGGTCTGGGAGCAGAAATAGGAAGGAATGTGGCAGCTCAGCAGCAGCATATGCACACACAATGTTACCTTAACTCTACCCACGTGAGACTGAACCAGTAGAGTTAGAATATAAAAAAAAAAAAAAAACAAAACTGAAAAGGGTAAAAATACTAAACTAAAAAATAAATAAAATTATGAAATAAAATAAAATAATCACAGACCATGCATCTGTTGGTAGGTCGAAAAACAGAAATCCAGATTTGAAGAGGGTATATTATGAGTAAGATACAGCCAGCTGAGAAGCACTGAACATCCCCTGAAAAATGAATGACCAAAACAGGCATAGGAAATGGTTTGTTTTGACACAGAAAACAAATGGATGGAGTTACTGCCAAGTCTGAAACTAATACTTGGACTTTGAAATATCAGGCTATGTTATCCCAGCTGAGACCCTTTTCTCTTGCTATGTAATTCAGAATTTCTGCTTGTTGATCTTATGCACTTTGATGCTATTAATGCATTGACAGAAAAGCTGATTCTTAAGGTAAATGCAGGATTCCTGAGACCACAAATGCATTTGACAGCAATGATCTTGAGGTTTCTGGTAAATAACCTGAGTTTATGCACTTGATACTCTTTACATCTAACTCATTATATACTTGCCTAATGTATGATCAAGGAGCAGGCAGTACAAAATCATTCTGTGGTAGAGAGCTTTTACTCCATATTATCCTCAGTGTTCTGAGCCTTTTTCTACCTCAAAACATCTGCAATGGTTTTCTTTTTTTCTACATAATCATGGAGTTTCTTTGGAGGGGCTGAGAGCCCCTGCCCAGTCTCCATTCCTAATGGCTACAAACTCAATTTTCCTTCAGGGGAGAGCAGCAACCTCCTGGTCCTGCTGCCTGGATGCTCCTCAGTGAAATCACCTGTATTCAAACAGTTTTCTAAGAGGATGCTCCCAAGCCTTTGTCTTCAAAACCATGGAAGAGGCTGCAAATCTGCAGCACACAATCTCTGGTCCTGGTCATAGCATGAAAATGTTAGAAAAGGGTAAGTTAGGAAGCACACTGAAGTTCACAGGATTTACTGCTGAAAGCCCATGGAGGTTGAAATTTATCTGCAATTTAATACACTTTTGCAAAGTATATATGCAATTAACCACACATTATTCCCCATACTGATTTGATGACTAATATACATAATTTCTGATCACTACTTGTTCAGACACACTGATCTTAAAAACATTTGAAAAGCAGTGCTGTAAACAGTAAAAAGCATATCCATTATTCTAACAGCTCACCCAGAAAATCCACTCTTCATTTACTTAATTTTTCCAAACCCATATTTCTCTTCTGCCATTAGGACTACTGGAAAAACCCCTCAAATAATAAATCCTATGTTGGTTTGAAATATTCCAAGCAGAGCTTAGAATTTAGCCACTGCCATGGATCTTCACTATTAGCTTCCCTAAACAACCTCAAACAATAAATCATTTGTGAAAATTAGAATGGCTGTATTGATTCAACCCCAGCATCCCCCTAGCTCAGGGCTCTTTCTCCAGCAGGGACCACAAGTGTGTATCTAGGAAAAAGCAAGAACAATCATGACAGCTTCCTTGATATTCCTCTTCCTTGCAGTCTCTGACCCTTCTTTGACTCAGGGTCTTCTGGGGTTGTTGTGGTTTGCTCATTTAATAACCCACAACAAATCTCTTCCCATTCCTGTCTGGTCTCTTGAGCACATGAATGTTTTTCATCCACAACATTCAATAAACATTCCCATGTGTCTGCAATGTGTGGTGTGAAGAACCACTTTGTTCTGTCTCTTTTCCATCTGGCTTTTAAGTTGCTCTGATAGCTCCTACTTCTCATATTCAAACAGAAGGCAAATATTTATTCTCAGTCTCCATTCCAGTCATGGGTCTGTAGTCCTTCTTTTCTCTTGAATCATGGATTTTTTCCCTGCATTTTGAGGAGCCTGAGCTTGCCCGACAGAACAGCAGAACAATGGGTGGAAGCCCTTCCCTATCTTTGATCACACTGACTTCCCTGAAATCTTTGCAGTTTTAACAAGTCCTTCTGAAGGAAGGAACCACAGCTGCAGTCACTCAAGACATGGATGGCTCACTCTTCTTTCCACTCAGTATTTGTTCTCTTTTTGTTCTTAGAGCAAGCTTTAAGTCCCAAATATCCGTTGCACTTTTTTGACTGCTGCCAAACACAAGGCTGATGTTTCACTGTACTATTTAGCATAACCTCAATTTGTCATGAGACTTCTCTTTATTTCCTCTGGTTTGACAGTCAGGTATTTGGGAACTCACCATGTGGAAAATTTCTGTATTTTTTACTCTTTTGCTCCCTTTTAGCTTTCTTTCACATGTTCCATTAATTCATCCTGTGCTTGAACTTAAACCCAGATGCTTTTTCCTCTTACAAATAAAGTAAGGGTGGGCACAGATAAAGGGGAGAAAATCTTTTGGCACTCATTATTTCCAAAGGCATTTCATCACAGCTCTGATGTCGGTCCCATTGTCACAGATGGAAGTATGCATTTAAGCACCATTAAACAAAACATTTATTCCAAATGCACCGTAATTACAGAAACACCTGTGCAAAACAACTCTGAAAAGACACATTTTTGGAGCTGATTAGCTCTGGCATTTCCATGGGGGGACAGGACAGAGGCAAATAAAGCATGGTGGGTATGCAACACAAGATGTTCCAAAGATTTTTTTGGCTGCTTTTTAGCAACGTGTTTATATTAATTTTCAATATTAATCCTCACACAGTCTCCAAATTCTTTTTTCAGGAAGAATTTATTCACAGAGAGGGTGGTCAGGCTTTGGAAGGTATTGCCCAGGAAGGTGGTGGGCTCACCAACCCTGGAAGCGCCCAAGAAATGAGTGGATGTGGCCCTTAATGCTCTAGTTTAGTTGACAAGCTGTCAAAGGTTGGACTTGATTATCTTGGAGGGCTTTTCCAACCTAAATGGTTCCATGAGTCCATGATTCTATGATCAGGGGAACCAAAATTAAGTTTTCACGGGTGCCACTCTTAAGGTGGTGAGACAGAAAACACTTACAGAGGGACTTAGGAAAGGGTATATTTCAGTAACAAAAAAATGCCAGCTACAATTAAAAAAAAAAAGTGAAGATCAATAAGAAAAGCAAAGAGTAATTAAAAGCAAAGTAATTAAATTAGAAAACAAGCAAGTAACAGAAACCCCTTCTGCAATGAACAGAAAGAACATAAAGATGTATTTGAGAAGCCTGTGAGCTTCCCCTGATGCTAAGGACAGCTATAAGCAGTTTCAATTAGTACCATTTAGAGATTCACTGCAGTTGATTTCAGAAGAATGAGCCCACTTTCAATAAGTGACTAATGGACCTGACATTTGTAAACCATTATGGACCCCCAATTCTAATCACCATTTCGTCCACAAAAAGCTTTTTCATGCAGCTAAACTAGGCTGACTCCAAAAGTACATTTTAGTGTGATAATTAATTCAATGCCAAATGTGCCTGCAGTAAAAATACCTTTAGGGAATGAACACATAACAGTGTGTGTAGCTTTTAAATAATCTGTCCACAGGGCTATGCCAATTTAAACAAATTAAAATAATTGTCAGTATGCTAGGTATGGAAATATTCTTTTTGTAAAACTGCTGTGAAATGCCCTGGAGGCTTGGGTGGCATAGCAAGACTGCCTGAGAGATCCAGGCACTTCCAGGCATCTTCTCTGTCCAGCTTGATAGAAATATCCTCAGGTGCTGGGGTGCATTCAGTGGTGTTGATATAATGGCATAATCCTGTTTTTTCCAGACAGATGGATGTTCATGCAAACCAACCCCTGAAAGGCAGGGAGTCCACAGCAGAGCATTCAAACAGATTCCTTCCTCTGCTCACTCTGGTTGCCTCACTCATATAATTCTGTTCAATCTTCTCCCCCCCAACTCCCCCCCCCCCCCCCCCCCCGCAGAAAAGTAGACTGAGAACCAAAAAGAGCAAAATATAACCCTAGAAATGCTGGTGAGTGGCAGCAGGCACAGAAGCCGTGCTGCACCTGAACCTCCCCAGTGTAATTGGATCGATGGGTTTGGGGTGGCACTGAGACACTTTGCTCTTCCTCTGCTGCCACCGGGGCTGGCTGGGACAGCTCCAATTCCAGCAGCCTCACAGACACCCAGGGCTCTTCAGTGTCCTGAGAGTTCTTCTAATAAGCAGCAATTTTTAGGTCATTGCAGCACTGTGATCTTGTGTTGCTTTGTTGAGCACCAGCGTTCAGACTGTCTGTACGACCTGAGATCAATACCCACAACAGGACCCACACGCCCTTGCAAAGGAGAAAACTCAACTCATTGCAGCTTTTGTACAATGGGCAGGAGCTCAGGATCTGGCCCACCGTGGTCTGGATCAGCTTTTCAAAGACTAAAACACCCAAGCAGTGTTGTCCTCCCACAAGAACAGGTATTTTGGTTCCTAAAAAGTGCTTAGGTTAATGTGTGATTTAGTGCAGATCTTGCACAGATTCATGTAGATCAGGTAACTGGACAAATAAATCAATAAATAAAAAGAAACCAAAAAACAACTCTGCAGGTTTTTCAGCACCACCACAGATCCTCAATGTCATCCTTAATTTGTTTCAACAGGTTCACAGGGTATCGATAGAACAATATGAGTATTTTCCACCTGCTGCTGCTTGAAACAATAGCATTTAAATGGTCTGGACTTTACAGCTCTACGAAATAAATCCTTTGGGAAGGGGAGCAAAATACTCTTTTATTATAATCTAAAATGCTTATCAGATTATATAGTGACGTCTCACCCAGCCTAAGATTTCATACCCCAATTAGAATAGCAATAGTTTTCACTTCCAAGTTTTCAACAAGAAAAGAAAGGGGGTTATTCTATTCTACATTAAGACTGAGTATACAGCAGCTTGTTAGAAAACAAGAAACTAAAAATCAATCATAACAGTATCAAACAAGGACATTTGGAATGGCTTTCCAGACCCTGAGAAAGACAAATTTAAAAAACTCTTAATCATACCCCATGGAGAAAGAATATTTACAAAGTTAGTATTTCTATCTCAGATATATTGAAGAAGCTACTATATTTAGCAGGTGAAGGTATGCTGAAGGGAAGAAATAATCTAAAAAGTAGGAACAGATCTGGCCATCAGCTCCCAAACTCTCTTGAATATTTGAGTTTTAGTGTCTGCCCCTGCTCACATCTCCAGACACAAATCCAAATCCTAGTCTTCTATACCTCAGAATGTTTCTAGTCAGATATTCCAGTTAAAATTTATTTCCACTTACATTAGAATACTTCTAGACTTTGCCATAGACTAAGTGCTATACCAGTATTGGGTATTTCAATAAAGGGCAGTGTTCACCACACATTTCACACACATGAGTCCTCCCTTTCAGCTTCTGTACATGTGCTGCTTGATTTTACAAAGCTATTTTCATGCCATATCAGGCACACATTTCTTTCAGTGCCCCAGCACTTTGAATCATATACAAAGGCTCAAGGGGTAAAAAAAAAAATTGCTTAATGTTTGGTTAGTGGGAAAAAAAATTACATGCATTTACATTAGCTGGTCTCAGAACATGAGAAACAGGTAGATATGGATGTGTGAAAGCCCTTAGATATATTCTTGAAGAACTCATGACAAAAATTTATTGGAAAATCAAATTTTTTACTTTTGGCCAAAAGATACCAAAACTTTAGGTACTAGAAACTTGTCTCCTTTCTTACAGAAAGATGTAGGAAGACTTTCAATAAAAGTTCTAAAAAGTTTCCTGTCCTGCCCCCCAGAGGATTTTCCTCCATCTTTTCCTCATTAATTTCCCATCATGAGACCATCTTCACATTAGAGAGAAGAGAGCTGAGCAGGTGTGGACACGACGTTTGAACATCTTTTGCCTTTACCCAGCCTAAAGCACAGGCTGCACACACTGCACACACCTTTACCTGCTGCAGCAGAGCTAAAGGACGAGAGCTTTGCCCTCTGGGTATCCCCTGGCTGCCTGTGTGTAGGAGTGTCGAGGGGTAGGACGGCTGGCACGGATGGAGACAACAGATTCTTGAAGTCAGGTTTTGGAATTTGTGGTTTATTGCAAAGGGCTTGGGTGCAAGGGCTCTGCTTGGAGCTGCCAGACATAGCTTGGAGCAGGCACCACAGAGCAAGAGAGCAGGAGTAAGAGAGAGTAGGTGTAAGAGCAAGAAGAAGAGTAAAAGTGTAAGAGTAAGAGTAAGAGTAAGAGTAAGAAGAGTAAAAGCAATAGTAAGAGCAAGAGAGCCAAGTTTCTGTTACAATACAATAAATCTTCTGTGCTGAATATTCTAATTTTTACTAACTGATTTAATACAAGATACAAATCTTGTAGCATTTACATACAGCCTATAACAATCATTACATTGCCAGGCTGTGTTACATTTTAAACCCTAAAATCTCCTCTTTGGACCCTTCTGCCAAGCTAGTATGGTCTGCTCTGACCCTTGGAGCTGTCTGCAAGCAGAGGGAATTGTTCAATCAAAAGGGGATTACTTTCAGCTGGCCATACTGTTGTTTTCCAGTTGTTTAGTGACTAAGGTTTGGTATTTCAGAGATGGCTTTCATTTCAATCCCACTTATAGTTTCCATATTCTCAAAATTTTTTGCCAGGCAATCATATTTATAAGGTTTTCCTGTTTTATTTTCCCCAACACCTGTGCAGGGCTGGGTGTATTTTGGGGTTATTTCTGCCAATATTGTTTAATTTTACAAGCACATGCAGTAGCATGCATTTACCAAATGGGAGCTTATTAAGAAGAGCTCTTTTTGTTTAATATGAGGACCACTCTTGTTGATGGGCATGGGGGATTAGATATTTAGCAGTTCCTCTCTGTAAAGCCTTTGAAAAAGGTATTAAATATAAGGTTTGGCAAGAAGAATAGGCAGCAAATAACACAAAGGGGAATCATTTTCTGAGATAACATTACAATTTGCCACGTAGTATCTTTTTGTTTTACAAGCATATGTTTAAATGCAACAGTAAAGTGGGAAGATCAGAAGAAGTACAAAATCCTATAGCTTTATTTCAACTTGCTGTTCTTTGAAAGCTGGCAGGCAAATTGACTTCTGTGACAAAGACCTCGGCAGGTGCTTTGCACCAGACTTCACGGAGCAGTGCCCTGTCTGTCCCACTTACAGTCAAAGGGGACCCACAGGACTCCCTTCTCCAAGTGCACCCCACCCATGTGGGTGTCCTGGCAGGAGGGGATGAATTTTGTCACCTGAGAACCCACTTCTACACCATCTGGTAAATGGTTCCTAGTAAAGGACAGTCTTTTTTAGTCTTTATTTTTTCTTTCTTTTTTTTTTTTTTTTTAATTTTTTATCTTGTGAGAAGCCCCACTTGAAGGAGATGATGAAATTCCTGTTTGGGGTGGGATGGAACTACCATCTCATTGCTGACAATGGGAATTTTGCTTTTTCACTTCAGTAGGTGGAGGGCTGCACACAACTCATTTCTTTAGCACATTTCTAATACCTTTAAAAGAACTATTTATATTGCATTTAATTTATTGCATCAGATTTTATGTTCCCAGAGAATTTACACAGCCATATCCTAACAAAATGGTTTCTTTTAATGCAAGCGAGCATATGAATTTTACGCAGATCATTAACATCTGTCATTTTCAAAATTGTTAATAAATTCTACTAAAAAATAAACCCCAAACCAACCCCTTGCTAGAAATGAAGTGCACTAGCTATAAATATTTTGTGAACTCCAGGAGACTGAGTTTCCACAGAAGAAAAAAACATTTCCTGCAGTATTTTCTTCATTAATAGTGTATAAAAATAAAATGCAAATATTCAGACTCTTTGGTACTCTGGAATCATCCTGCCCAGTCTTCTCCAAGCGTTACCCTTCATGCTGAAAAAGGTCAAAGCTAATCCTCTCCCATGGATTGTTCTCTTTACTATGGAGGTGGCCATCTGTGCAAAAAGCTCTAACTTCTGCTCTAGCCTCACTTTTTCCTGGAGTTCTTCCTCAAGGACTATCCTGCCTCTTCCATCTGTAGCTGTGAATGAAACTACAGAGCCTGCAGGTTCAAAGGAGACTTCTGCAGGCGTTTCCCTTAAAGTCCTCGAGCAGGGGTAGAGTTTCTTGGCCCTGGCACTGTGCCACATTAGAATAGGTTTGAGCACCTTTGCCCTCCGACCAACCTCCAGATTCAGACAAGCTGATCTGCAGAATTATCCTAATCAGAGTTCAGCTACTGATAACCTGGCACTTCATCCCTGTGCTGTCCACTTAATTTGGACTGATTTGTAAGGATAGCAGGATGTCCCTTTGTCATCTATGGTAAACAGAATTGATTTCCTCTGCCTGATTGCTGGGATGCAATTTTTTCTCAATATCATATAATTTTAATGATGTGCTAAAAATAAGAATTTTCCTCGTGTAGATATGGCTCTACATTTTTCACCTCTGCTGATCCTCAAAATGCATTAAAAAAGGCTTAGAAAAATGGCTTCTTCTGGAGAATACACAAGTTTGAGTAAATGTCTATGTATACAAAGTATTTCTGGAAATGAAAGTGGATGAATAAAATACACTATAAAGAAAGAGAAATAGAAAGAGGATTAGCAGCAACCTTTTATCTGTGAAGCTTTGGGATGCAGGAAAATTAAGGTTAGAGCAAAAATCCTGCTGAGTTAATATGTATGGAGAGATGAAAGGGAGAGGAGAAAGGGAGTGTGGCAAATGGGAGGGGGAAAAAAGGCTGCAAAAGGTCAAGTTGCATGCAGAAGAGGTGAGCACGGAATCAAAGGGTAGGAGCCATATGAGCCAAATCAAAGCAGAAAGGAGCCAAGGCTTGAAATAAGAACACTGATCATTTTGGAGATAGGTTATTGGATTAAACTGGAACAGTGTTATCACCTTGTCCAAGGAACAAGAAATGAATTAAAAGCACGTCATGCAAGAGGCTGTCGAGCTGTATATTTCTTTTTATATTTTTTCATTAGTGAGTTGCCTGCTTCTTTTGACTCTAATTTCTTTAGCCTCATTTGATAGAACAATAAAGCTTTTGTTTTCATTTATGTTGATTTCCAGGACTCCTCAATTTATTCAGTGAATCCTCACCTATGTTGTTAATCACAAAATCAAAGTCCCATTATTCTAACTTTCTGAATCTGATAGATATTGTGACTAAATTTTTCAGAAGGACATGTGTGCTGAAGGAGGAAATTGATTAGTGCATGAACTAGTTCTCCAAGGAGAATTCGTGGCAGATGTCCTATTTTAGAAGTCTCCTCAGTGCAGATGAAGTAATGCTAAACTGACTTGGGAATGAGTGAAGATTAACTAATCTTTTAGGTTTTTTGCTGTGCAGCCACACTTGAGAATTATGTTGCTTATTCCCTCAAAATACTTATTACATTTAGAAAACCCTTCTATCCCCCATGCAAATATTTCTAATTGCTTCCTTTAAAAGCCTGCTTCCTTGTCCCCATTTCTGCCTTTATTACAAACCCACTTTAGTGATGGCAAAAAAAAAAAAAAAAATTGAAGAGTCCTTGGATACTTCAAAGATTTAAAAAAATAGTAATTGATCTTGGGAAATCAATGTTGCAAAGAGGACTTACCTCTATGGTAAGTGATTTTGAAGTCCTACTGCCACCTAAATTCAGACACCAAGCAAAGGGCTTCAAAAGGAATTGGATCAGGCTACGGATACCTGATCTCCATTTTGTGCAAATTATACCAGCTGCATTTGCAAGAACAAAAAAAAAAATAGAACAGGTCTATAATACCTAGACTTTATTGTCTGAAAAACACTATTGGCCCTTTCATCTCTGTAGATTTATATTCAGCAATACCTTTCTTTAAGCTGTGCAAAAAAAGCGCAAATACTTGATTAAATATTCATTCTGACATTAGCTTCACTGAAAGGGACGAATATTTTATGTACTGTAATAGTTACAATCGCTCATTAGGGCTTTGGAAATGAAAGCAGATCTGCTCTTGGTACCTCTTCTAGAGTTTTGATCAGGCAGGCTGTGCCATGTTCTGCAGCCGTGGATGTTGGCTGTGCTCACGCTCCCTGGGCGCGGCGCGGGCACGGTGCAGTGCCGGAGAAAGCGTGGCAGCGTAATTCCACAAACACTGAGCTTTAATCATCACTTGCATTCCCACTGATTAGAGCGCAGAACACGGAGCCCATTATCCAGCAGCCCTTCAAGCAATTGCTTTTGATTTCAAACTGAGAAAACTCTGCAAAAGCTGCCTTTAAAAGCAGGGCCATCTGACTCAGAGCACTCTCCTCATGTCAGAAAAATGTCCCACGAGTTCCTTCCTTCTACAGGACTCGTGAGAGCTTGAGAGTCAGGAACATCAAAAAAAGTAGGTGTTCAAGCTGTGGTTTTAGTGCTTGCCAACAGTGCATGCTAAATCAGATTGTTATCCTTATTCCACATAAACATAGAGTAATTGGGCAAAATCAAGGGAAAAAAATGTTTAACAGGCTGCCATAAAAAGCTAGCAAACCTAAGCCTTTAGGAATCACTGCCATCTATAAGGGTAGGCACATACTCACCTTCTGACTGCTTGAGTCTCCTACATCACTGTCAGTGCACACCAGTAGAGTCAGGTTTTGAGCTTACATTCACCTCCAGGAAACAGAATCACTGTTTTGCTCAATAACACTGTCTCCATCTTTTCAAAAGGTTAATAAATTAATATTTTCTCCTTATTTGGTGGAGTGGTTAGTGATTTTCACTGAATTATCTTGGACCAGCTGAAGTGATTTGGATGCTGAAGGAAATGTTCTTGTAAAGCTGGTTCATGCTGGCATATGGACATCATGGGTTTCTGTACATCAGCAGTTTTCCTTCTGGAAGGTACTGGCTTACTTTGCTTTCAAAACTGCCCTCTTGTGATATATATTCAAGCCATTAAGTAGTAAAAAACTAGTACTGAAGTTGTATACTGCAGCTTAATATAAATTGCAGTGATAACAATTCCTTTCATGGCTTTAGCAAACTTCTAATAATTTGCCTATTAATAAAAACCCCACCCTAAAAATGAAGCATCAATGAATTTTTGATTTTGATCTTTAGATCAAGAAAATCTAAACTACCTGTAGGCAAGGGCAGGATTTGTATCTGACATTAAAAATAGCTGGTTTGTAATGAAACCTACAAAATCCATGCCCAAGCTCCATTGCAATTTAGCATTCTAGGTCTGCTTTGGTTTGGTTTCGGTTTGCTTTTTTCCAAACGATCACCTTGAATTATTGCTTCTGTTTGGTAAAAAACTTCAGAATGACAAAGCCGTCCAAAACCTGGCCTGATTTTTTACCTTGTGTGACGAAACCCTCGCAGGAGTCCCTCTGCTCTGGAGCCAGGCTGGGAGAGCTGGGGGTGTTCATCTGGAGAGGAGAAGCTCCAGGGAGAGCTCCAAGCCCCATGCAGCACCTAAAGAGTCTCCAGGAGAGCTGGAGAGGGACTGGGGACAAGGGCTGGAGGGACAGGAGCCAGGGAATGGCTCCCAGTGCCAGAGGGCAGGAATGGATGGGATACTGGGAATTAGCAATTGTTCCCTGGCAGGGTGGGCAGGCCCTGGCACAGGGTGGAATTCCCAGAGCAGCTGTGGCTGCCCCTGGATACCTGGCAGTGCCCAAGGCCAGGTTGGACATTGGGACACTGGGAGGTGTCCCTGCCATGGCAGGGGGGGGGCTGGGTGGGATTTAAGGTCCCTCCCAACCCAAAACCTTTCCAAACATGATTCTGTGAAGTGTGTCACCTTTTCAATGCTTTTCTTCCTTGCATTGCCAAAGAAAATGACACCCCTCAGTAGAATCTTTTCTGTTGTTAAAGTCTTGTTGCTTTTAAAATCAAATTCCTTGAACTTCCTAAGTGGCATCTCGGTTTGCAGTCCACAGGGACAAATGGAATGCTGATATATTCTTAAATTCTTAGCTACTTTGTGGTGCAAAGTATCATTTTCCTGCTATAGTGAAACTGGCACTGATAGGATGCATTCATACTGTTTACTGTAAAAGGGAAAATTTATATTTAGAAAATGCCATCTTTCTGAGTGTAAGCACACAAGTAAAATCAATACAAATTCAACACCCTGCTTCTTTTTGCAATTCAATAATAATAATATTAAAACTGTGTTTAAATGTCAAGGATGTTGGAAAAATTAAAGACAAAATTGCAGCAGTTCTTCCTCCCTTGTGAAATCATAATTCTTTCACTAATCTTGTAAACAAAAGCACTTATTTAATTGTGCTCATCTGTTCTAGAAGTACCTTATGACAAAGATGTCTCTGTAATAAGAATTAATTAAAATAAACCATCTGTTTGAAAAAAAAATAAAAAGTATATGTAGCAAACCTACAGGGTAAAAGGCTTTTCTCAGCAAAGCCACTAGAATTTCATTTGACCAAGATCATGGTTTTGTGATTCCTACAGTGTGGGGGTGATTAATATTGTGTAGGGTCACTGAAAGTGCTGAAGGTGCTGGCAGTCATCTACTTACTTGTTTACTTTAGACTTTAGGTCAAAAATCACCTCTAAGGGAAACAAAAGGCAGAAGTACCAATGAAGTCTAGGAATGGAGGGCAGGAGTTCCCCTGAAAAGGAGCTTGTGGAAGGTCTGGTGGAACAGAAGGGTCTGGTTCTCCTGCTCCTGGTGCTGAGGCTGCGAAAGCTCTGGATCAGAGGGAGGGATGTTGGAACCCTGGAACCTGGGAGTTTGGAACTCTCTGTGCTTCCTGACACTGACCCCCAGGGGAACACTGCTTTTGACCTGAGACCTTGGAGAAGGCTTCCAAATCTGAGTGATGGAGTTTGAGTCATGGCTAGTTAAAATAGAAGTGTGTGATTTCACATGGTGAAGGGTTTGGAATTTGGGGGTTTAGAATACAGTAATAGCTATGGGACAAGACAGAGGTTCTTGGGCATTGTTTCTTTCTATCTTCTTCTTTCTTCTTCTTCTTCATGCTTTCAGGTAGTCGTTTTTGGTGGGACAGTTAGTGCTGCACTGCAGGTCACAGAGGTTTAGTTATTGGGTCAAAAGTATAAATAATACAGGTGTTAATTCTCTATTGGACTGTTCAGCTTTAAGAGACTTTGTCTAGGTTCACTCTCCATTTTGCTCACTTTTAGCTGGTAGCTGGAAGTGTTGCAGAACTCTGTGCTTTAGATAAGATTTAATAAACAACCAAGTCCAAACATGAGAAATTAATCTCCTTCGTGTTTTTAATCCTGGCTCTGAGTGAAGACAGAAGAAAATAAAGACAAGCCACTAATTAAGCGGTGCAGTTACCAAATTTACAGAGGGAGACCCAGACCCATTCATGACTGAAGAGAATTATCAGACTGGATAAAGGAAGCTAAAAGAATGAGATGAAAGTCCAGAGAGGTCACAATTATCAGCCTGACCTCAACTAACATCAGAAAATATCTGTTCCTTTGGTTTCCTGTGGTAGCATCAGGTACCCACTCCTAACCAAAAGTCCCACTGTTAAAGCTCACCCCAATCTTTGCCTTACACATCTATTTGTATATTGCATTTATATTCTTATATTGCCCTTGGGATGAAGGAAATGTGGTCCCTTTTTGAATGAGATTTCAACAAAAACATGCAAAATATGTGAAAGGTTCATATGTTGCTATGTTAAACAGCAATAATGAAAGAATCTTACTGGGAGTTAATTAAGGGTTATATCTTATTTTTTTTAATATTTATTTTTGCATTGCATATTTGTTGCAAAATAATGACTGTTATTTCACACTACTTCCATATAAATTAGGGGAAGCCTGAAGTATGTCTCCTCTGCTATTTTTCCTAGAAATCTTCAGGCTGAAGGCAGATGAGCAACCCTTTTTCAGCTAACCCTATATTTTTTATTTCCCTTTGTTTTCACACACTTTTTCAGTATGCTACTGGGGTAACTACAACAAACAAAAGACACAAAATAACCAGGTTCTAACATATAGGTTAGTATGAAATACTTTTAACATTAAAAGTAAATAATGCAGCGTTTCTGCATTTTTTTGGTAGCAATGCTACGTTTTACAGCATTTCCTGCATCATATTCTGAGTGAATTTTGAGACAGAAACATTTTTTTTTTAATTATAGGCTGTGGATCAGAGGAACTGAAGTGGAGCTTTGTCTTGTATCGAAAAGGAGGGAATCCAGCGGGATGCTGTTGGATACACCACCCCTTTTCACTGCTGCTCACACTCGTGCTTGCTTCCACCACCCATGGCTGACAGACTGCACACTTTTGGTTTTGAGGCAGAATTTCGGCTCAGAACAATGAGTTCTATCCATGGAGTAGCTGATTTGGGCCATAAGTGCAATGCTCACAAGGGGAAATTAATCATTACCAGAGAACACTCCACCATAATGTTCACTCAGCTATAGAGCTGCTCCACTGGAGATGGGTTGGCATTTTCCAAGTCCTCATTAATACCAGTCAGAATAGAAATGCTTTTCAGCTTCTCCTATTACATATATATTTATCCTGAAATTATGAAAAGTACCTTTGAAGCAGCAATTGTGTGAAGTGAGTGACCAGAACAACTTAAATGGAGAAGTATCATCATTTTGATATATTACATTTCAAAACACCGTACCTTGGGCAATACCTCACATGAGGATGTTACTGCACATTAATTTTAGGAATGTTAGGATCTGCCCACCACTATTTCAGCAGTAAATGCCATGGCAATAAAGAATAATCGCTGCAGTAGTCACACTATTATAGTTAGAGCTCTGTTGGAGTTTCCATTATAAGTTGTAAATGCTCTTTTTGAAGGATTTGCAACTTGGTGCTTTTGAATTCACATAGGGCTGCAACTTCACATGGGGAAGGATTAGTGTATATAATTGCTTTGGTTTTGTTTGATGTTTGGGTATACTGGCTGACAGAAAAATAGACCAGCTCATTGAAACACCAGCCTTGTCTGCACACTGCTTTTTGCCCTTTTTGATTACAATGCAATTTTACCCAAGGATAATTACACTGGAACAGCCTCTCATGTAGCTCCAGTGTAAAGGTGCTCCACCAGTACAGCTGATTCTTTTAAATTTAGTGGAATTACCTTGTTTTTATGTCACACCATTACATTCTTAAATGCTAATTATAGATCTTTCCCTACTGTATTTTAGCTATGTTGGCTTCTACATCAGCAGAGTTAGAGTAAAGCAGAACCCATGGAGGAAAAGATGCTGCATTTGTTTACAGGAAGTGAGCAAATTGTTACCTTTTCTCAAGTTGTTTCATCATGAAAAAAAAAAATGTTTTTATAGCTTCATAAAAAGCTTGGTTGGTTTATTTTAGAGGGCTATTTGGGAAAAGCAGGTTTTCACATTTTTACTTTTCTTCATTTTCCATTTGCAGTGCTCTAGTCCTAAAGCTTGAGACTGTTCTGCTGAGAATTACTTATGCCTTAACAGAGCTTCAGCACTTTGAGTGATACATTAAATTGCTGGTACTTAAAATCACACGGGGGCCTGGAATGTGAAAGAACTCCATATCATATTCAGCAATGAGGAGCAGCAGGCATTGGAAACAATGAAAAATACCAGTAATTGGCCCAGGATTTCACTGATGACTTAATGGCCAAACTGTTAATATTTCCAAGTGAAAAACATTAATAGAAGAGTTTGTAGCAGAATGACTGTGAAACAAAAAAGATTCAGAAGTACCCTGTAATTATGAAAGCTCAGACATACCAACAAATAATGAGAAAAAATGGGTGTAAAGACTCTAATCTTTGGTAAATTGCACCAAAATAGGAGAAGAGCAGTATCATTACTGTATGAACAAAACTCCAGCTTGAGTGCAAAGCTTGTCACATCTAATACAATCACCTCTAAACCCGATGCAGGGAATCATGACCCTACATTTCTACTGCCACATTAGACTTCTCTCACCCAAAAGAACATAATTAATTTCAGCTGGAGGATGTTCTCCAGTTCCATAATTAATAACATGTACCTTCACCACATTAGCCCACTGCAGCTGAAACAGTATGTAAAATGATTAGTAAAGGTAAATGAAGGATGATTTCCATCCAAAAATAGGCTGGTACCTGTTGTAGTCAACTTTTAAAAGATCAAAACCATGTCAAAACTTATTTATGGACACTAAAACACAAAGAGCAGTGCATAGATTGCCAATGGATCTGCAGTATTTGAAACTAGATAAAAACTATATAGAAGGGAGATAAACATGGTGCTGATCTGTTACAATGTGTTGTGCATCTGATATGGCTGAAGCAGATCCGTGTGACTTTCTATAGAATTTAATGTACTGAGATTTTAGGAGACCTGAACAAAAAAAAAAAAAAAAAAAAAAAAAAAAAAAAAAAAAAAATCCAAGAAAACCAACCAAATCTAACAAAAAAAAAATCAAAAATCAAAACTCCCAGATCAAACACCGCCAGTGAGTCTTGCTGTGTTTTCAGGTGGGTTACAGTTTATTGGTTCATTACCTTTGCCATGTACAGCAGGAGAGGGCCTGGGAAACCAGACATTTCTCAGCAAGGCTATAATTGCTTTTGCCAGACTTGCTGGAGACAGTGCCAGTTTTCCTGTGGAACTCCCTGGGAACAGGGATGGGGATCATCAGCCTTGAACTGGCAGAGGAGATGAGCATCTCTGAAACTGCTTTTACTGAGAGACCCGATTCACAAATTCCATAATTCAATATCCCTCCCACCTACCTCCTCACACTCACAACAGGTTATATTAGCACATACTAAGCTTTAAGTGGTAAGCCTTCAGCAAATTGCTACTGTTATTGGGAAAAAAAAAATAGAAAAGAGGTTTTAGTCCCTAAAGTGTTAACAAAAGGTGAAATCATTAGAAAGCTGAGAGAGCTTCAAGATCCTATTCTATTAAAAAAGTTACCAGATGAGCCTGTCTATTGCAGGATTGCAGAAGAAAAATAGGTGTATTAGGGGTAGGGAGTAGAAAGGAGATACAAATAAGAAACAATCATTTTTACCCAGAGGTAAGAAAGTCTAGGGTGTATGAGATCATCTTATTGAGTTCCATTATGCCAACTAAAATCCTAATTTGGAGACCCACAGTGCTAAGAGAAACATTGTGTTGGAAAATGCCTGTCTATGACTTTTCAAAGTTCATCCTCAAGGAGAAAACGGATTTTCTGTGCATCATTCTTGGAGAAATGAAGCTGCCTAAAGCATTTTATGTTCCCACCATTAACAGCCCATATGCTTATACTGGCACATGTTCAAACTGTCATTCTCTGTTGTACATGCTGCTCACAGAAGAAAAACTATCAAAAAGGCATTTAACATATTTTAGCTTTGACCACATTTTAGCAGGTGTAATAAAAATTAGGAGAAAGTTGCAGGTACCATAATGGTCCCAAAATGTAGCGAATATTCTGCTTAAGAGCTGCTGCTCAACAGTAATTCCAGGATAGCCCTGTTTTGAAAATCAACCTCTAATATGTGTAGTTTGTCACGCTGTGAATGGTGCCCACCCAGCTGTGAGTGTACCCGCTTTTTCTGGTGTTTTTGTGGACATATCAAAACATATTCCAGGTGAAAAATATGAAAAGAGGAGGCTTTCCATTTAGAGGCTGGAAATTTATTTTTTTGTTTGTTTGTTTTTGTTTTTTTTTTCTTCCCAAATTCAGATCCCAAAATGTATAGGTTTGATCTGGGTCAAACACATTAAAGTTATTCCATCCATTTACAAACTTCTAAAGATTATTTTTAAAGCAGAAAGTTTTCAATTAAAAGTATTCTTAAAACACTGAACATTTTTCTTCATGTACTTCCAAATTCTTCCCCTTATTACCATCAACATTGCTATCTGAATGCAATGTACTGCCCGTGTTCTTTCCTCCAAAAAATCCCATGAATATTTATGCATAGCTAGTCCTAGATTCATACTAAAAAATCTTTGTTTTCTCATGTTGTCATAGTTTACCATAGAGTCATACACTGCATATGCATCATTTCTGTGTCTGTACAGATAATAAATCAATAATATCTTAGATAAGGTTGGAACACTTCTGCTGAAACCAAAATTTAAAGCTGTGTTATTTAACTAAATGTTATAATAGAGTATTGAAGCCCTTCTTATTAAAAAAAAAAAAAAGAAAAAAGAAAAAAGAAAGGGAAAAAAAAAGGAAGGGCTTGTGGGACAATCCCACAGAAATGGAAATTAGAATGAAAGGTTCTGCCTTGAACCTCACTGAAAACACCAGGATATTCCGAAACATCTCTTCTTATCTGCAAAGCAGGTGGTGTTTTAACAGTTTCCATCTTCCCCACTGGTGTGTTTTCCACATATAGCTTCCAATGATAAATTGCATTTCATTGGCCGAATTATTCCACAAAGCAGAGCACTAAAGGAAGATTTCAGAACAAGATGAGTCCATATAAGCAATCTGCCTTCATGGCACTCATGTGGAGCCTCTCTCTCATCGCTTTGTTTATCCACATTCTGTACATGGCAATCCATCAGTGACTGGTGCATAGGAAGACTTCAAAACAGAAATAGCAGTACCCTGCTTACTGCAGAGTCAAACTTTTGCAAATAAGCCCCACCAGGCTCTCTTGGAAAAGCTATCAGAATTACTTCTGTTCTCTTGCTTGAGATGAAAAGCCCCCTATTGGCTGCCAATATTTGTATATTTTTACATTTGGATTATCCGTGCGGGATTCAGTCGGCAGAGTCGGTCCAGGAGAAATAACAGATTTGTGTGCCCAGAAACACACATTTGGAGCACTGATAGCCTTTTTCTACACTACTGTGAGAACTTCCCTGAGAAAGGAGGCCTTAAAAATGCTGCAAAGGTTTCATAAGTATAATGCTCCCTGTGGAAGGGTAAAAGCTGTAAAGATTGGGAAGGTCTGCATATCTGTATTCCATGGTTTCAAAGGATCCAGTCTCAGCCTGCTGTGTCTGAGACTGTGTTCATTGTCTGCCTCTCAAGATGGCATTGCCAGAGCTTCCCAGAAAACATTCCCTACATCACACCAGAGCTGCTGCCTGCCCTTCAATCAGCCCAGGCAGGAAAAGATGCTGCTGGAGATGCAAGTGCTTTACAAGAGCTTTAACTCTCAGCATTGCTCTCCAAGCCATCCTCTGACAGATTGAGTGGGGAACTGGGGCTGAGTAGGACACTCGATGTTCTTCTGATCTGTTCGTGTTCCTGCTTCAGCGGAGTTTGCTCATATTTGATGTTTTACTGACAAGGAGGATCGTGCTGCACTCAGAGCCAGACAAGCTACCTGGCTCATGCTGCTGGAAAGGCCCAGGAGGAAAGCAGGAGAAAATTACCAAAAAAAAAAAAACAGCAAAAAAGCTGAATTTTTATTCTGATTTGACATTAATTAACTCTAGTCTTACAAGACTGGACTAACTAGACAGGTGTAGCAGAAATTTACCCTGTGCTCAGTTGAAGGATCAGGACATCCAAGTCCTTGGTGTGAAGGACAGTTTTCCTTTATGTAAATTATCACACTGGTTTTGAAAGGCCAGCTGATGTCAATAAGAATTGATAGGTCTGGCCCTAAATTTATGTTCTCTGAATGCTTTTGACATGATTAAGATTTTCACGTTATCATTTGATCAATTGATTGATGCATACACACATATTTTCTTCCCAAGAGAAAATGAGATAATAAAGAATTACTGATGAACAAGTGATTACACATCTTTTTTTTTGCACCAGGAATTTTTATCAAGCACTTAGAGATGAATATAAGCCAATAGTAGTAATAAACAGTCTTCATAAAAAGTGTGTTGCTGGAAATACACTTAACTTATCAACACTATCATATCTGATTTTTAGCAATGTTATTTAGATTATTATACACACTCTGGACAACATATTATATTATATCAGATTCTTGGAGAGACTTTTATAATAAATGGATAGCAGCAGAATTTCCATCTTAACATAAAGACTTATTGCTTGGCATTCAGAGAGATTCTGTAATCCCAAGATAATTGTTATACATTGAATTACCACATTTAATCATTAATGCTGTAGGGAAGCAGACATAAACAGATCATTGAGACTGGGATATGACTGTGGATTATTAGCACTACTATCCATTTTATTTTTCTGGATGAGTCTTTCAATGTCAGTGCAGTGTATGCTATACAGAAATGGTATTTTATCTCCATGCTGCTGCAGTGCAAGATATTCCAGAATCCCAGGGTGGGTGAGGCTGGAGGGTCCCCAGGGGCTGCTCTGGTGCCACCTCCTGCTCCAGCAGGGCCATCCCAGAGCACAGGGCACAGCAGAGTGTCCATGGGGCTCTGGAATATCCCCAGGGAGGAGACTCCACAGCCTCTCTGCACACTCTGCTCAGGGCTGGCCACTGCCCAGGGCAGAAGTTGTGCCTCCTGTGCAGGGGCAGTTCCTGGGCTCAGCCCTGCCCGTGGCTCTGGGGCCATTGCTGGGCCCTGGAGCAGAGCCTGGGACTGCTCTGCCCTCCCTGCACACAGGGACAGACAGACAGACAGACAGGCAGGGACAGACAGACAGGAAGAGACAGGGACAGACGGACACACAGGGAGGGACACACAGGGAGGGACAGGGACACAGTGACACACATGGACAGACAGGGACACACACAGGGACACAGACAGGGACAGACAGACAGGGACACCCAGGGCTGAGGGCCCCTCTCAGCTGGGGCTCCTCTCCAGGCTGAGCAGCCCCAGCTCCCTCAGCCTTTCCTGGGCACCGAGATGCTCCAGCCCTTGCTCAGCTCCAGGAGCTCCTGGCCCTGCTGTGCTGAGGATGCAGAGCTGGACACAGCACTCCAGAGGTGCCTCCAGGGCTGGGCACGGGGACAGCATCCCTCCCTGACCTGCTGCCAAGGCTCTTCTGTCCCCTCTCTGTGCTGCTCACAGCAGGAACAAGAAGTTCTTGGTGGTCTGAGCTTGTGTCTCTGCTTCTCTGTCCTTACGTGATTTTTGTCACCTCTTCCCTTTTCTGTGCCAGGTGGGACGCAGACCTGGCCCGGCCACATCTATCGTGAACTGCTGAAATATTTTAAGATCTCCCTCCTTGTAATGTATCTGCAATTTTAGTTCTAAATCACTCTAAAGATGTGGCTGTAGGACTGCCCATTTTATTTGGTAAAGTTTCTAGACTATTTCCAGTTCTAGATGTTCTGAAGACTTTTCCATTCATCTGTACAATATTTTTTTGTCACAACAGGACACATTTTCCTCATAGTCAGGTACCTGTTCAATGTATTTATCTCACGTAACTTCAGCAGATTTAAGACTTCTCACTCTGTTTTGAGGAAGTACTTGGCTTTTCTTATAAACCTGTAATTTTCAGTGTGAAGAAACACTTACACCTTCAGGGAGCATTGTATTCTTTTCTCCCAATACCTTTTAAATTTGTTTACTTTCTCAAGTACCAATGAAAACATGCTGTAGTATTGTAAATATCTCTTGTCATATCTAGAGAATATATTTTTACCAGGCAAGAGCTTTAGTTTATTATGGAAATGTAATATGGTATAATTTATCTTATCTATGTTCAAAATCCAGAAACATTGTAGTAAAAATTTCCCTTAGAAAAAAAAAAGAAGAAGAAAATGAAAGTACAATTGCAATAAACTGTTCTTCATACATTTGTACTCCAAGAAGCCTCTTTTAAATCACCTAATAAATCCTGGACCAACCATATCTTCATTTGCTCATTAGGTACTCACTTTAAAAGAAGGGAAAAAATCAATACTTGTTCCTGTCTCATTTCTGAAGAATGGCACTGAGCCATTTGAGGTCTGGAATGCCTTCAAGTGAGTGACATGCTCAGATAAAGTTCAAAACCTCAATATCACCTCAGCTTATTTTGAACATCAGTCACAGGATTCTGATTTTTGATGGAATCAGAATTAAAGCAGAGGGAGAGAGGGAGGCACACACTGTGCCACAGAAGAATGGATACACTTTGGAGAAGGGAAAATTTCTTACCATTCTGTAGCAAAATTACACCACCAAACAAATTCTTGATTGTTCTTAGAATTCATTTTTACTATAGCTATTTTTATGGTAAGACTGTAGATATAAGATAGATATAAAGCTTGCATGTAGGTGAAATAGATAAGATCTATTAAAGATGCAAATCACCTTAAAATACATGAAAATTTTAGATATGGCACCTTGTATAATATTCTAAGGATTTATTCTTGCTGCTTTCAATTGCATATATTTTACTGTGAGGGTGCAGAGAAAGGAGGTAATAGTGCTTTACTTATTTTCCAGAATCAGTGCTCACTCAAGCGGCGTCAGAAAAACCTTATTCTGGTGTCTGGTTTAAAAAAAAACCACATATTGACAAACAGAAAGGGCATTCAGGACTGAGGCCTTGGGAAGGCTGATCAATGAGAAAAGGCTTAAATAAATAAATATGTATGGCTTATCTAAAAGGTGACTTTTACAAAACTTTGTTTCACATGACTGTTAAACCTGATTCTTAGGATGAAACTGGGAGAAAATATAGCCAAACCAGAAAAAGCTGCTAAAAGAATTTAAAATTCAATGACCTAAGTATCTAACTATATATATTACAGAAGAATCTTCTTCCAAATGATCATAGAAAGACAAACTTGTTGTAAACAAGTAATGTAATAATATTATGTAGATAATACCACTGTAAAATACAGGTACTGAATGATTTAATAGGATTTCTAGCATCTGACTTGAGACAAGTACAAAATAAATGGACTTAATCATTAACAGGATATGGTGAGGGCCAAATTAGGGCACAATCAGACCCAGTGCTTCTGCATTGTAGAGTTTGACTCTCTTCCAGTTGGGAAAGTTCTTATGGATATTGTTGGAAGACAAAACTGAACTGCCAACATTATTGTGAAGAGGGGGATTTTTAAATTATTCTCTTCAATGCCTTTTTGTTGTTGTTGTTGTTGTTTTGTTTTGTTTTTGTTGCTGTTGTTGTTTTTGTTTGTTTTGGGGTTTTCTTGTTTTTTGTTTTTGAGGAAAGGTATGAGTTGGAAAATATACATAGCAAGTTGTGTTCTAACATTGATTGAGTCTTCCAACATTTAAGAGAGGCATTAAAAACAGGTGATGGACTTTAGGTATCAGGATCCTTCAAAAACCTGTTCTCTTTTCCCCACTCCTTTACAGCCAGGATCCTCTCACAAGGCAGAATTCTCATTCCCTCCCCAGCACCCAGTGGGTCTGGAAGTGGCAGCTTCCCATCTTTGGTGTTCCCTGGGTGGGAGGATCACCATGGTGCTCTAGGGACACGGTGCCACCCTTTGCTGTCACCATCCATGACCTGGATCACTTCACCATGGACAAGGGGCCCTCGAGGACCTGGCAGGTGATGTGTTGGGGCTCTCTGGGGCAAAACTGCCTCAAACTAAGCCCTCTCAGACCAGGCTTACAAAAACTACAGCTCAGATTTATGCTGCCTGCGCTAACTGTACTTCCTTCCTATAGATTTCTTTTTTTGTCTGCCGAATTTGCTGCCTGATGCAAATGAACCCTGGGGAACAAAGCAGCATCTTTCTATATGTGCAGCTTTGACTAATGCCACCTTGGGTCCCAAATTTTACCTTGTCACCACCCTGCCTGCTGGTGCAGGTGCTCAGCAGACAGACACATGATGCCTCTTACAGAGGATTAAAATGCCTATCTCTGAGAGACAAAAAGGGAATACTTTAATGTTTAATATTAAATCATTCTCCTAACTGGAGCAAAGCTATAAAAACAACAATAATAACAGACTCCTAGAGGAGCTGAGATTCAGTCTTTATCTGACAGAGGAGAATATGCAATTATAAAGCTATTAAAGCCTTAAAAATATAAATATAATTAAGAATAAAGATATGCAGAGAAAAGTAGTGATGTAAACACTTCATGTATTTAAGATAACAGTGTAGTATTCTAATATCATAGAATAATATGAAGGAAAACACTCTGCCACAGTAAAAATTTGATCCCACAACTCCCAGTTTGCATGCAAGAACACGCAGAATCTCAGATGTTTCACCTCTGTTGTGTTGCTCTCTCCAGTCGACATCCACCCAGGAAGAGATTCACTAAGATTCACACAGAATTTTAACACCCACATTTGCAACAGGGGCTCAGACTGGAGGGCTGAGAAAAGGAGCATTTGCAAGGCTGATATAAGGAGGTAAAGCCAGAAATCCTCGCTCTCAGCAGGCTGATGTGCTACTAATAAGGCAGGAGGTAAAACATATTAGTAGGTGAAAAATGCTGCTGTGGAAACTGTAAAGGCAGTTCCATGTGGGTAAATGCAGCCATGGAAAGGAGTTGCATCAGTCCTAGGACCAGCAGGATGGGAGAGGGCCAGCAGACATTAGATAATGTTGCTTAATTTACTGGGGAGTGTCTCCTTCCCTTTCCTCAATTCTTTATCCCCTGCAGAATTCTCTGGTGATTCCTGTCAGGCACAGCCTTTCTTCAGTTTCAATTCATTTTCTCTTAAGTTCTGTGACACTGAACCAAGTCACTTTTCTCCAGCCATCCCTTTATGCTTCCCACAATTGTGTATCCTGCACTGCAATGCAGCAAAGTCTCCATGTCCTGCTTTACAAATTTTCCAGATCTCTAATGACCCAGCCTTTGTTTTCAGTGTCATTTCCAGGGTCCTGTGCCTTCAGAATTAAATCTAGAAGGTTTTTTTTTTCTTATCAATTATTGTATTGCCTCTCTTGTAATTTAACAGAGCTATTGATATTTGATATTTTGCACTAAATAGTAACTTTTTCACAATTTTTTCTTCTCTTTTTTGTTACATTTAGCATTTTCACCATCTCCTTCCTGTCCGCTAGGTTCTGGCAGCGCTGTGCCTTAACAAATGTTATTGACAACAAAAAGTAACAAGAATTGGTGTCCTGCTGCCTTTATCCATCACTTTTATACTCTCCTTGTTCATCACATATCTTCAATATTGAAGTTCTAACTAAATATTTTTTCAGCATAATAATAATAATTACCTTCTAATTTTTTTTTGGCCCTCATGTGAGTTTTTATTTTCTACTAAAGTTTGTGCCACACACACTTTTAAAAACATTAAAAAAGAATTCTCTATAGTTTTTCTCCATACTCTGTGTAGTAGAGTTGCAGGATATATATGTGAAGGTAATAATTTCCTTTTTGGATGTCACAATCTCATTTAATTGCACCTAACATTCAGGCATTCCAGATTTTCTACTCAGAACTTCAGGCCTTATACCTTTGGATTTTACCATGCAAAACAGACAGATGAATTTTCTTCTCCTTAAAATGGATTTGAGTATATTTAAAATCATTATCTATGGCTTGGTGTCTGTCTCATGTGTTTGGGGATACAAAACTTTGAGAGGGTAGAATTTTAGTAAGTCCCAAAGAAAACCTATAACCAAGAAGTAGTAAAAATCTCCTCCTTCATTATCCATATCAGCTAATGTGACGGGCTCAGTTCTATGATTTTTCAGTTTTCTCCCCTTCCAGAGTCATTAGGCATCACACAGTCTCTGTTCTTTGTGTATAAAGTAAGTTTATAGCCTCCATCAGCTTTTTTGAAAACCAAAATTTAATATCATGATTGTAATCTTGTATTTCTCTAATTATTTGAAGCTGTCTGGAAACACTCCTTGGTTTGCTTTAATAGCTACCTTGGTATACAATACTGAATATAGCAACAGTAACACACTTCCTGGGGTTTGCAAATACAGTTAAATAATATTTTTATTGAACTGAACCAGATGGAAATTACCTATGCCACCAGCTTTCCATATGAGAGAAGTTGGTGGCTGCTGAATGGGTGGTATGAGAGTTTACCATATTCAAATATTTTAATGATTCTAGGAAAGAAGAAGATAAAGATTTTGATGGAGAAATACAATCGAGGGAGACAAAGAATCATGATAACTTTATGCCAGAGGCCTATGTTTTTTAATGTATGTAGTACAGCATACCTGGTCCACCTCCCATTTCTCCTTCACTCTTCAAAAAATAATTTTTAAGGAAAATGATGGTTCAAAATGGTACCAAATGCACTTTTTCAGCAAAATTCCAAGTGACAAGGTTTCAGAAGGGCAACAGCAAGCTGTCAGTAAAAGGATAGGACAATTAGGTGGAAATGCTACTTCATGTCAGCTTCTGGTACAACTAATGACATTTTGCACTTAAAAAAGATGCGGCTGAATTCTGAGTGACACTGGCTGTGGATACAGGCTGGCACCATTCCACAGACTTCAGAGAGCTGCAGCACCTACACCCAGCAGGCAATGAGGCAACTGGTCATAAATTGTCCATGGGATTTTTTCATGGCTTGTAAAAAACTCTTCTGCTGCTTGGGCTAACATTTAGTCATGCTCTCTATGAGGGCAGAAGCAGAAATTCAGTTCAGCTCTCACTGACCCTCAGACTCAGGTGTTTGACCAGGCTTATGGTTAAAGTGCTTACAAGACAGTTGTGATTTTCCTAAAAGGAGTGTTAAGTCTAAAAAGATAAACAATAGTTGGCTCTAAAATTGCTGTCTAGAAATCTGTCACTTAAACCCCAGAAACCTGAACTTCAGGGGGATTTTGCTGTTTGACCTTGAAACTTTTTGGTCACCCCTGGATAAGGCCCCAGATCACGTCACTCTTGACGAGCCTGGCACCTAAACTCAGTTGAGATCCAGCCCAAGTGCTACTCCGTATATTTTCTTTCCTCAGGAGTTATTTCTTTAACTTGCCTATGATTCCCAGGCTGGAAACTGCTTCTAACCATTGTCTCGTCCCTTGAAAACCTGGCTGCTGCTGTCCAAGACAGGAGCTTCATTTTTTAGCAGAGCTTAGTTTAATTATGAGCCTATTTTGCCTAAGTGTGATCCCTGGCTGGAGGGCTGGTTAGTTCTTCCTCCTCACAGTTAAAGTACTCATTTATAAGTAGGTCTGTAGTTACCTTCCTCCTCTACAGAAAATAGAACTGAATTTTATATTCTATGGGAATTGCATTCAAAAACAGAAAGGAGAAACATTCCTTGGAGCAGGGACCAAATGTAATGAGCACCTTGAACACTGAACTGCCGAGTTATCCATCCTTTCTGACCTTGTGAGGTTTGAGCTTTTTTTCCTGCACAAAGGTACTGCTCTGAGAACAGCAACATTTCCCACCTCCCGAGTAGCCTCGTTTTTTTGCAAGCCTTGTGTTTTGGGCACTCATCTGGAAGATAAAAGGTTAGGTTTGAAGTTCAGACAAGAGGGAATTGAATCTGCGCTTGCCTTTTACAGGGTAAGCATTCTTACCACTTGGCTATTGTGCAGGAAAGAAAGCCTCGGTGTCTCCTTCTTGAGCATCGATCTGAAAGGAAAACAGGAGCACTGCTCCAAGGGACTGTGCTCCTGCTTTCAGCTAGGGCTGCTTGCTGGGGAGCTGAGCTTCTGAGAGACCACTCAGACCCACAGGAGATTAATATTTAGCTGTGAACTTGCTGTTGGGTAGCTGGAGCTTGACTAAAGGAGGAATCCTGTTCAGCCTGTTGGCTGCTTCAGTCTCCATGTGCCGAGCTATCCCTCCCTCAGGGGCTCCTGGGGAGGTAGGAGCCTTCTTCCCCAAGCCAAGCATTCCTCTCCATGGAGCAGCAGCTTGGAAAAGAGCCACTGCAGCACCAAACCCTCACACCCTACCTTATCACTCTTTATGAGATCACAGTTCAGAATTGGGTCTTCCTGCATTTTCGTGGTTCGTTTGTCCGTCTGGGTTTTTTGCTCGTTGTTTTGGCTTTTACAGTCCTTGCAATATGATTGTAAATTTATTTTTCTCTCTAAAATAATATGATTTAGGTTTACAAAAGGGAAGATCTGCTGTAGTTCAATATAGGCAAGAGCCACAAAGCTTTTTTTGGACAGAACCCCTCGCTACGTCCAAAAGTGTAGGAAATGGTGGAGGCACCTATGAAACAGAACCAAGAGCTATCTATTGGAAAGCACCCTCACCTCAGGAATATTCCAGGAAGCTTTGACCATTTCAAAATTTCCTGTAGTGATGAAAAAATGCCATTTTTATAGGCCACTTTGTTTTGATACATGTAATCCTTAAATGACAGATAGAAAAGCATAGCAACACATACAGCACTAATTACTGATGGCACTGATGACAGAAATAGGCAAATACCTTCATTTATTTTTCAACTTTTCTATTCCAAGGCATCCAAACATATTCAGATATTCTCAGCCCTTCTGAAATAGAGCATAGGGATAATGTGAATTAATGACTACTGCCTAAAGAGCTGGAAAATATTTCTGATACTTCTTTTAACTGCAGGAAAAGTTCAGATTAGGTTGTTAGATTGAAAAACATCTTATTTAGAGAACCAGGCAGAGTTTCTGGTTAAAACAAATATTTGGATTAAGTGAAGAAATTTCCATAGGCTATTATGGCCTGAAGCAGACACACTACATTTGTGAATGGCTGAGATCCGTGGTCCCAGACAAAGGAGGAAAAAAAATGCTTACTCAGTTTCCCTAAAATCTGACAATAGAAATACAAATATATTGGCAAGATGGAACTTTTCTTTGAGTCTTCCCCTCCAACAAAAAAAAAAAAAAAAAAGTCTTCCTTGCAATGAGAATAAAAACGTGCAAAAATACCTGAACACTCAGCTCAGACATAGACCCTTGGTACCTTCTACAAAATCCTGCCCAAACTTTGTAATACATAAGCATCAGTTCCAAAAGACCATCAGAAAAGCAAAAGCTTTATGTGCTGTTCTGGAATCCAGCAAAAAAAAAATGCATAGCCTTAGGCATTGTATTCAAATGAGACTTCCAAGATCCTCATGAATGTTAGCTGAGATGGAGTTTATCTACCAGGGGGAAACCAGAGATTCAGCTTCAGCTTCACTGCCAATTGTCTTAATAAACATGAGCCACTGGCATTGTCCAAACTAGAACAGATAAGCAGAAGTTGCACATCCCACTCATTACTGTGCTATATTAAAGCTTAGCACAGTGGAGGGAACAACATTTCAGAAGTTATTTACAGTGATGTGAACAATTTAGTTTATAAACAAATGAGCAATAAATGTCCTTATCCTGGAGATGAAACGAAAAATGTTTTTACAAAAAATCAAGCCAGATTTTTTTGAAGCACTGATTACCAAAGAAATGTTAGTACTTTGGGTGTGTTTAGTAGGTTATTAGTTTCTATTTTATGACCTATTGCTCTGTGTGCATGTTAGAGAAAGGCTGCTGCTTTTGGACAGCACAGTGTCTGACCAGCATTCCATCTGATGAGGAAAAAAAAAGCAGCAGGAGTACCAAAATTTGCTTTGGTTTTACCCTCTTCATGGCACCAACTCACACCATTTTCAGCTTCTGGCAGCAAAGCGGTACCAGGATTAATTGCAATCATTTCTTAATGCAGCAATTTTTGTTTTAGGCACTCTGAGCTCAGAGTTCTGATGTTTGAGAGAGACTCAGAACCTGAAGGTCCTGTCGGGTCCCCTACCAAGGTGTTAGGGCAGGCTGGGCACTGAATCCCCAAAAATCTTGGTGCAGATGTGCAGCCAGATTCCCCCTGCAGGACCCATGTGCTCTCCACTCATCCCAGCTGGAGAAGGACTCTACTTCTATGTCCTCTGGAAAGAGGAATCAGTTTTCCTGGTGACTGCTACAAAATCCAAATCTTTGGCATCATTTTCAGGTTTCCTCTTAACTCCCAGCATCTGTGAAGCACCTGTGCAATTTGTGAGCTTTATCCTCAGGTCTGTTATACCCCAAAATCACCTTCCACAGAATCAGAGAATCACTGAGGTTGGAAAAGACCTCCAAGATCCTCAAATCCAACCTCTGACCAAACACCACCATTTCCTTCTGCAGCCTAAACCAAAGGAGTGCCAGTGCCTGCAGAGGGTAAGGAGGACTTTCCCTGCTGACCCACAGCCGTGCTGCCAAAATCCGGAGGTATTTGGGGAGAGACAGGCATTTCAAACCTCCCTTCATAGCTTTAATTAGCATGATTGTCTGCACAGATATGTTCATGGCAGTTTTCTTCACTCAGCTCCAGAAATCAGATTGCAAAACAAATGACAGCATTTAAAAAATCTTGTTATAGTGGCTCAGTATTTGCTCCTCACCCATCCAATGGCACATCCTACCAACCCTGCAGTTTCCTCTGCACTTTAGAGAAATGTACAGGGGTGCATTCTCAAGTAGATTTTTTTTTGTCCATGAAAACTTCTAGGAAAGCAGCACTTCTTTGATTTATCCATTTTTTACACATCAATAAAAACCAGCCGTGTTTCTTTTTGTGATTTTTGTGCCCAGCAAGCTGAAAGGGTGGAGTTTTGGGAGGCAGTTATTTAGGAGACTTGAAATATCTTGAAGAAATGGTAAGTAAATTATATATTTTGGCAATAAAAGTGTATTGGTGACTTGGTCCTGAAAATAGTAACAGCAACAATATTTTTCTAATCTTTACTCCTGCAGAGCCTCTTAATTTTTCATGGAAAATAAATTTGAATTCCTTAAAGTCATCAAGCTTTTTTTCTTAGAGGGGACTCTAACATGGGTCCTCTGATCTCAACTAATTCTACTTTTTTTTTTTTTTCCCTAAATGAGAAGACAAATGGCAAAAAGAAATGAGACAAATCTGAAATTTTGTGAAAATTCAATAGGCTTTATTTTTTCTTATTTCTTACATTTGCTGGATATGTTTTTCATCTACCCACTAATATAACTTTCTTTACATTTTGTTTTTACTTAAATAAACATTAAGCATACTTGCCTACAGTAAGCTCTCTTGTTTTATTCTCTTTGCTCTCTTTTTCTGTACAATGAGTCCATTAATTTTTAATACTTTATTTTCTGAGTTTTCTCTTTTGTTATTTGATTCTTAATGAATTCTCTCTTAAGCTTACAATATCAATGGTTATTTATTATGGATGTATTGTACAGAAACATTTTTACTGTGATTTGATTTTTCATCAGGAGACCTTGAAGTTCACTTTATGTAGAGGTAATGACAAAAAAAATTCCTTGGGAAATAATCCACTCAAAGCAAATATAGATAATTCAGGAGAGAAACCCAAACCAACAAAACAAGGAGTTACGATGACAGTAAACTGGGAGAATATTTTTGGAAATAAAATAAATCCATTGTAAAAGACAACCTACATTAAACCTGGCATCCTTATGAGTTTTGGTTTGGTTGTTGTTTTTTGGGAAGGGGGGGAGGGTTATATTTGTGTGTGTGTGTGTGTGTGTGTGTGTGTGTGTGTGTGTGTGTGTGTGTGTGTGTTTTTGTTTGTTTTGTTTGTTTGTTGTTGTTTGTTTTGGGTTTTGGTTTTTTGGTTGTTTTTTTTTTTTTTTTGGTTGGATTCCCAGATAAGTTACTTCATTTTTTTTAAACAAAAAATTTTGTGTCACTCAAAGAAAAGTAATTTTCTACATTTATAGTTACACCAGGAAAAAAGAGGTCTTAGTCAATGGGACTACAGAATATCACTCTATTATCCATTCAGCTTATACCCTGATAAAATGTAATTAATGAGAGATATAAGGAGGAGCAGAGCTCCAGGCAGTTCAGGAAACAGTGATCAGAGAGCTGGTGCTGAGACATAGAGGAGTAAAAAAGTCTGGAGTGCTCCTTTGGGGCCTGGGCTCCCTAATCCTCTTTTTCCGTGGTTTCTGGCTGTGTGTTCTAAAGTGGGATGAAAAAAGATGCAGCCAGGTATTTTGATCCTGAAAGATTAGATTTTGGGGAATTGTGATGTTGAAATACATTGAAACTTCTATAATTATCAAAAAATTCTAAATATTACATACAGCACTGGTTCCAGATGCTGCCTGGTAGAAAATGATTCTTAAATAAATATTTACTCCTTGTTTTTAAATGTCAGTGCTTTGATAACAACTCTAGCCCAGACAGTGTAGGTCTGATTTTAGATGATCTTGGACAAGTTACTGAGCTATTCTTAGCTTCTGTGATTTCCCAGCTAAGTGGGGGATTGTCAGGATGAACTCATTGACCAGGATCATTAAAAGGAGGCCCTATAGCTGGATTTTAGGCACATTCACAGGCTAGAGTAGTTTTCAGGAAAGAAACAATCATGTTATAAGACATAGCAGTGTTTCATGGCATAACTAGACCAGGAAATAAACAATGCAAAAAGACAGAGATGAATAAAGAAACACTTGAAGAAACCTAAAGTTTTAAACCAGGAACTTACCTGCTGATTTATACCAGTTCTTCCAGAATTCTTGGGTATAACTTGAAAACTTCCTGCATATTTTCTGAATAATGGCGCAGAACAAGCACATGCTGTAAGCAATTAATATAATGTTTTTAATTTTTTGGGGGGGCGGTCAGCATTTTTTTGTAATACTGATATGGAACAGGTACTTGCCTAATTTAGTAAAACAATATTGGTTATTTCTCAGACACTGTGATGGAAATAAAACTTCTGCTTCTTTCTTAGCAGAAATCAGGAAAACATTTGGTGAAGCTGTTCTATTAACTGGAATGGATCCACATCCTCCTGAGCATCACTCTGAGTTCTGGATACAAATGGATGCAGAAAGCTCAGGAGAGAACTCAGCTGGAGGAGCTCCATCCCTTCTGAAGCTCTGGGCAGAAACTCACCCTGGGTCACACGTTGCTCAGAGCACACAGCCAGCTGTGGCACAGAGAGCACATCTGGGCCCTTCCCAGCCCTCCTCCAGCCTGCCTCTGCATCTCCTGTTTGCAACACAATTCCACGTGAGGGCAGCTCCACTTGGCTTTGAGTGTGGCAGCCCAGCTAAGCAGTAGGCAATAATTGGTGGGGGTAATTTTTCCAGTGAGCAGGAGATAGCCGTGCACCTTCTGTGTCTTATTTATAACACACCACTTGTGTTCTCTCTAGTCTGAAGAGTCAGGAGGAAAATTGGGGTATTTACACAAACCTGCCCCAAAGGGAGAGTATTTGAAGAGACTGGTCCATTCCTCTTTTATTTCTCCTTAATTTTTGGGAGTTAATTGTAACCAATGCAGTCTAGATATGACAGAGACAGGAAACTGGACGGAGTAAATAAACCTCTTCCTCTAAACTTGGGTTTCTCTTGCATATTAGGTTTTGTTGTCTCCTAAAAAAGCCTCTCAAAGTTGTGATAAATTGCATATAAAGATCATAACAGATACTTCTGTGTAAATACATCTGACTGTTCTGTGTGTACAAGTCTGATTTTTTCACTCTTGATGTGGATATTACTTGTTTTCTCATGACGGAGAAAGCTCATCCTAGAAATTAAAGAATTGGTTTGAAACTTGAGTGAGATGAGCACTAACCTCAGCCTGACTAGAACTTTCCATGTAGCTGGAAGTCACATCAGCCACAGCTTCAGGCTGGCCAGCCTGTTCTTGCTCTTACTCCTCTGTGCCTTCACACGAGCTGTTTTAGCTGAATTTCCAGCTGTCCTTGCAAACCCTTTGTGCCATCTCATGCTTTCAGCAGGAGACTTCCTGAGCCATAACTTCTCATTCCTACCTACACACACCCAGCTCCATTGAAGATTTTTTACCATCAGAGAGCCAGTGCGGTAAGAAATTATCAGAACTTTTCTTCATGCCTTGTAAGCACTAATGAAGATGAGCTCCTTTCAGAATCTGCTTTTCATTAATGCCGGAGAGAGTGGAGTTTAATGCCTGCGTAGCTGAGGTTTTATACAATTTACATTCTACTGCAGGAAGTGTTTCTTACCTCTTGGGTAAACATTATCAGCAATATAACATGTTTTTTCCTACAGACAAGGTCATGGATGAGAAATGAACAGAAATGCTGTCAGGCCCTGAATTCATGTAACAGTTTTGACTAGTTGTTTTCTAACATGCTGCTTTGCCACACAACAAGACAACTCCTTTGCCAAATAGGAGAGAGTGTAACAGTTGTTACCTTTCAACAACTCTTCATTTCTGATCAAAAGATAAGGAGGTAATTTTTTGAAATCTGTTAATCCGAAGAAGCTTAGCTGCTAATAGTTCCCAGAATCCTTTCGCTGTGTGTGCCATGTTCAGTCTTTGTAATGATCAAAAGTGAGGGAGCTCTGCTGATCAAAACTAAAGGAACATGCTATTTTGACACTTCAAGATAAACTTTGCTTTCCGTGCTGACGAGGATTCAGAAATTGTACATCACCCTGCAACAATTCAGTAAGTCTGCTAAAAAATGCAAATCTTCCACCCTGTAAAACATCCACGGTGAGAGAGGACTTGGCGTTCTCCTTCAGGAGGAGAACGGGAATTCAAGTGCTGTAAATTATGTATAGCCAGACGTTATGTAAGAATAATGTTTAATGTTTGCATGTAATGTGAAAAAAATAGAAATGTGAACCTTGCCTCTGGTAAATAGTAACTCTTGACAAAATAAATCTCCTTGTCACAGCCAGAGTTCATGTTTGCCTTTTAATTTCTGCTAGGGAGCGAGGTAGATTGAAATAGTCACTGAAGAATGACTACATGTTTGCAGAAAAGAGGATTTCTCTTCAGCCACTTCAAGAAGAGCAGTAGGTCTGTGCCTGCTGTAGTTGGAATTTGTTCAGTGTCACATAAGCCAAGGACATCCTAAGTAAGACCTCTGCTCATATATCACTTTGCACTAAGATTTTTCTCCATTTACCTACAAAGCCCTACCACAAGTGCTGATCTACACTTACATGGTTCTGTTCATACACAACATAGGGGATATTAAATTCATTTTTTTTAATTCCCACAAACCCACTGGAAATATTTGACAGAAAATGCCTGCATGAAAAAATCCTGTGACATTCCAGGCATATGAGGAAACCAGCCCTGACCTTTCCCTTTGCATTGGTCGATGAAGGTGAAGAGCAGCTCCATTTATATAAGATCTCCCACAGATACCAACTGTACATTATCCTATGGAGCTTCTGTGCTGAAAGACCACATAATTTGGGCAAATTTCTGAAGTTGTTCTGGCACCAGCAGATAATGGTTTCAGTTCACCTTTGGATTTATTTGTTTATCTTGGATGAGAGAATAAAGGTCCCTCACAACACAGAGGTTACTACCATAGCTTGGTGGTGGACCTTTAGCTTTTTAACACTGGAGGGGTTTCTTCTCCTTTGTTCTGGTGCATAGATGGATCTGGCAGGGAACAGAAAGGGGTTTTCCTTCTTAGAGTTCGGTTTGTTTGTTTGTTTGTTTTTTCTGGATTAGCAGGTACAGCTGGCAACATGTTTATGTCAGAGTTTTTATTTCCAGGAAATTGTATGTGTGGGCTGACCAGAGCTGTTCATGAAATCACAGCCGTTTCTGCAAAATATTTTAAAAATTAAAAGAAAAAAACCAAAAAAAAAAACCCCAGTATACCTTCATCTGTATGTTTGAATAATCTATCACTTACTTCATTGTGGCAATTCCTCTAAATTAAACTGTCCTCATCTCTGCTCTTTGGACTTGCTCCTGTGGATGCTTGGCCAACATCCAGCAGAAGTACACTTAGGAGTGACTGTAGAGCTGTGTGTAATTTTGCTTCTCGCAGCTCAGCACTATCACATTCTCTCCTGCCTCTTGTCCCTCTTCTCTTTCCAGTCCCATAATCACATTCTCTTGATTTTCAGCTGTGTGTGCCTGGAACGATCCTTCTGATCTCGTATGCAGGCACCCTCTCTCTTCCTTTGAATTCCTTGCTGAAACATTTCTTCAGACAATTATTTCTACTCTTTATTTATAATCAGTGATCTCTCCTGAACTGCTGCCTCTTGTCTTGTTTTTGTCTCACATCAGATTTTGATCTTTGAGTAAGGGAATATGTCTTGCTATGTCTTTGTAAAACGCTTTATAAACTTGCAGTGACAGCCACGATAATTCCTGCTACATTTCCACTCAGATCAAGGAATTACTGCTTACTGATTCTGGGCAGCACACGCTCCCATGAGCTAGTGAATTCAGGTTTATCAGGGCACTAGATTATCCTGATAATCAAAATTTGCTATTGTGATCATCAGAAGTGGTGTGACATTAATTCACCACCGCTCCCCCTGACCTGGGTGCGTCTGTCAGCGGCTCCAATCGAGCAGCAGGGCTGGGGAGCAGCACGGGAGGAAAGAGAGGAGGCTACTGCCTCTGTGTGATTGTTAGACTTGCCTTTTCTTTTAGTTTCTTTTCTTTTTCCCCTGCCTTTTCATTGCACTTGAAAAATAATTTCTGTCAGATGCTAAGAAAGGCAAGGCTTCCATCTCCAGCTCCGTGGTGAGGGAGTGGCGTGGAAGCAACCAGGACTTCCTTCTGAGGCATCATTTTCTTTACAAAAGTGCAGAGAGGCCAGTTGTTCTCTGGGAATTAAAAGTTGTAGAGCTAGCCTGCCATACAGTCGTAATGGCTGTATATACTGCCTGTTTTATATTATTTATCAGAAATTCCAACCTCATTTCTGTGCCTTGCCAGAGCGCATTCAAGTCAGAGTTCCACTACAGTTCCAAGGAGGGAGGGTAATAAATTACAATAAAACATTAGATTGTACTTCCAAGTTGTCAGTGACCAAATGCTTAAATTGCAGTAACTAGCAAGTGATATTTTTCTTGGTGGAAAACAAAGGAATTTTTCTCCCCAGTATTGCAGTACAACGTTTAGAGCAAATCATGGGATTCATTCAGTACTATAAATATAATCTGCTTGTAATATGTATTACAGTCTTCATTAAACTTTTAAGAATAGCTACAATATTTGCTGTGGAAACAGCCCTCTCCCCTCCAACTTTCATCTTATATCCATCAGCAGAAAGCTGAGCTGAATCTTTTTATAAAATGAATGCATCCCTCCCCTGTCCCTCCCTTGTCACCATTCTTAGTTTGCTGCTCAGAAATAGAGCTGGGTCACTAATTCAGGAAACTCTGCATGTACTACTGGTTTCCAAAAGGCTTTGTGAATTTTAATAGAGATAAGGGTACCTTCTTCCACTGCATTTGGCCCCATGGAAACTCATATCAAGTATTTCCTTGCGAACCCATTAGCAGTGATTTGCAATAGTCCAATTTAGAGGTCACTTAAGCATGAAAACAGTGTACAAGAAAGTATATAATGAAACAATATCAGTAATAGCATTTTTAAATTAACAATGTCAGTAATAGCATATTTAAAATGTTTCATTAAATCTGAATTGTTATATTGTAACACTGCTGTGAAATAGCTGCTATTTTCACTAAGATTCCTTTTATATCTGTAGTACTGAGGCACAGAAACCAAAAGATGATAAAAGTCTAAATATTTTTATTAATCATGTGTTTTAGAACATTTGTATACTGGATGACTTGGTTTATATGTCTTTATATAGTCAATAATCCTAGATTAGATCCAATTAATATAAATTCAACGTGTTTTTTATGGAGGCAGTGTGAGGAGGAACATTTTGTAGTCTTGCATATTAAATTAAAACAATTAAAATACTTCTTTATTGCTTTCGGAAAACTATTATCCCAGCAATAGATTGTCAGTGTCCTGATTTAAGGTGATGAAACAAACAAAACTTTCCATCATAACCTATCAGTTTGGTATTTTTTCTTGCTAAGCAAAGCTGTCCAGCTCCCTGGGCTGTGCTTTCTGTATTGCCAAGTGGCACCAGGTCAGTCACTCCCTGGAGAAAATTCAGCAGAGGGACATGGCTCAGACACATTCCTGTCCTTAGGGCACACGTGCTGGTGGGACAGAAGGGGGTATTCCTCTGGGACAGTTCTTCCAAAAACCATTACATGGAGGCCTTCAGTTCTTTCTAACTTTTCTTTAGCTGAAGTGAAATAGTGAGACAGCCCTAGGCCCAGAGTGAAACCCAAAATATTCTTGGTCTAGGTGGCACTGCCTTGTTTACAACAATACAAGCTAGCAGTACCTTAGCTGGATTTCATTGCTGGACAGCACAAATTGATCTCACTCCATCAACACAGTATGGCCATGGAAGCTCTTAGCAGCTGAGGATCTGTTTCACTCTGCAATGAAACTGCAGATTTTTCAAGAACACTGCAGTACTGAGACCTGGTCAAAAAATGTGTGGATGGTTGTCTGGGTTCCCCCCCCCCTCCCCCCCCCTTTTCTCCAGCACAGGCCAGTGCAACAAAACCCCCTAAAAATTGTTTTGGCTTTTGGAAGCAGCAGTTTGAATCTGTGGACTTCTGAAAACTGGAGCGGTTTTGGCTGAAAACTGTTTTCAAGAGAAAAAACAACAACTCCAAAGCTCTGGACTACATAGATTCATATTATTATCTTATAAGCAATGCATCTGAGGTAGATGGGACAACATGAACTCCCAGAGGCAGCAGAGAGGCTTGTCCTGGTTAGCAGGGCTGGCTGTGGACCCACAGTAATGTTTATAGGGCTCCTCACTCTTTGAGTTCCTGGCTGAGACCAGTGGTGGCTCACGCACTGAGCCATTGTGTCCTCAAACCTCCATGCAATGACAGAGCCTTAGAAAAAGAACAGAAAACCTCCATGAAGTAATGGAGATTTTGCATCTAATAAAAGCACGTGTTGCTTTGGTGTCAGTTTACACTTGCTGGCTCCAGATTCCACCTCATCAGATCAATTTTGCTTTCAGCCACCAGGACAGAGTAATCCCATAAGCACTGTCTCGACTGCAAGAGCCCTCTTGTCTTCTGATCATGTATTGCAGGCAATCAATCAGTTCAATCTGCCTGAATTGCTCTGATTTTACTTCTGTCTGGAGCTCTGCATTTCCTTGCTGAGGAAAGCACTGGCATGCAATGCCAGGAGGTTTGTGTGTGAAGCCAGAGCGTTCCTGCTCAGCCTTTAATCTCACTAGTTAGAGCTGTAGTTGGCCTTTATTTCTTACACAGTCAACTAAGCTTTAAAATACTAGCATGGTTCCAGCAAGAAAAAGAAATAATTAAATCAGCTGATACCTATCAATATATATTTCAACAGTCATTTCAGACTGCAAGATTCATCTTGTCCTTAAATCAATATTTGTGTGATATATGAGCTTTTTAGGGGCTCTAAATCAAATAGGAATATCACTCACGCAGTGTCTTCAATTTTTAAAGAATTAACTTTTGTGACTATGTAGCCTAAATATAAAGTTAAAAAATATTCTTAGGGATGTTTCTTGTGGGTTTTAGTCCACAAAATTGACCAGCATAGGAGAAAACAAGATGTATCTAACAATATAGCATTTTGGAGTTGTTTGCTCCATTGGACATGCCTTTTATCGTGTGATTCTGACAAGCAAGGTTAAAAAAAAGCAAAAGTGAAACTGTAAAACACCTCTTCTCTTATTCACACCTAATTATACTGTCTGCTCATTGTACTCAGTATCTCAGAGGACCATGGATATTGTTGGTGATTTATCATCACCCCATTGACAGTGCTGTGGCATTACTGCAGAAAAGAAGCCAAATTCAACCTTCAGGTGGAACCTCTTGAAATGGTGTCCTGGTTAGAATCCACCTAATGGACCTGTTTATTTGACACAATAATTCCTTTTCCATTTGGCTGCATCTGCTCAACTTATCAAATAATTTTTAAGGACTTAGTGTTTTATGTGGTTTAGTCCCCAGGAGCACAGAACAGCACTGCCAGCTGAAGGTTACCATAGGGAGATACTAAAAAAATAGGATGTTTTTCTCTTCTGAGGGTGAAAGGAAATAATGTCAGTGACAGGCTGGAAGAGGATGGATATATTTGTAAACTGTGACAATAAAAGTTAACACCATAGCAGGAATAAAACAAGCATTCAAGCAGCAGCTCTGGCAAATACACACTCCAGCAGTACTGCACCGGAGGAGTGAGCTTTCAAATGAAAATATCCATGCCAAATGTGGAGGCTAAGGATGCTTTTGTTCCACCTGCCTGTACAAGACTAAAATATAATATTTATTGCTTATATTGAACTGCTTCTGCACATCTGCAGTAGGAAATTTCTCAATGCACTTTTGTAAATAATGGATTGTCCAAAGAGGCACAGCAGAGGTGGAAGGCGTGATATGAATATGTATCCTTCAGAAATAGATAAATCAAGTCAACGTTTTAAGGAAAGCTGGCACAAAATAAGTGCAAGCAGCCTGTAGCTAAAACCTCGCTTTCTCTAGGTTATCTGGTTTTCGTTTGGGTTGAGTTTGAAGAGTGTGTACAATTTTCTAAGATTTTCAGAGCGCCTGGCTTAGCTGTTCCCAGTCCAGAAATCCCAGGTGTATTTCCAGGGACTCTTGCAGAACAGTCTGAAAGTTCAGGGAGCAGGCTCCGGGTTTTTGTGTACACTCTGCACAGATGCTGTGCACGTCCCTGCTGGCGTGGCTGCATCCCGGGGCGGCGGCAGGAGCGCGCACGGCCGGGCCATCCTGGCGGGCACCGCGGAGCATCCCACGCTTCCCGGGGACACCGCACTGGTGTGCAAACACGGGCACAGCTCCAGGGCGTGCTTCTGTCGGGAGAGTCCCCACAGAAAGAGGGGTGCAATATCTAAGTGAGGGGATAAGTTTTCCTAGGAGCTGGAGGCAGAGAAGTTAAGTCCGAGTTGAGGTCCCGTGCACAAACACGTTATTTGTAGCACAATGGCACGCTCATTCCCGAGGTCAGAATGGATTTAATCGTTTCCCCCCTTACATCAGACCTTTTACTTATCATTCTTACGACTCCTGCTCTGCTGCTGGATACTTTAAAAATCCTGTTTGTTTATTTCTTTCCTTCTCTTTGTCACCTGCCGTGCTTTGATCCGGTTCCTCCTGAGCAGAGCATGGATGTCCTTTCTAATCAGACCTTGCAAAGCCTTGTGCAACTTGGCTGAGACTTCACACACAAGGCCCTTCACCTCAAAATGTCTGATCAGAGGAAATAGCAAAGAGACAACACTTGCTGGATATGTATGTCCTGCCACTAATGATGGTGGGGAGCTATTATATGGAGGGTCCTCTCTCTGATGCCCTTGATACATATATGGCAGGAGTCATTTTCACTGCCAGCTTATCTTTCCACTGTCAGACTTCCAGCTTTAATAGGCTCATTAATCATCTGTGTCACTCACTTTCCATTCCTTCCCTGAAGCTGCTCAGCAAAAGTTCTGCTGCTGTGTTTTGCCAGAACCTCGGTGTTTTGACAAGGGGATGTAAATGCAGCTGTCGAGGGGCTGCTGAACCAGAGAAAGGTTTAATTGGGTTCAATAAGCATCACAGTCTTTGGATGCTGATGAAGAACAATAATGTGCTTGCCTCAGAGATGGACCCAGGGGAAAGCAGGTTCTGTTTATCATCTGGATCAGGCCTTTTCTTGGCCTGGCTGTTTGGGCTGTTTCTCCCTGAGCACCTTTCATTTCCCTTGAGCTAGCTGCCTGCACTATTTCATCCCAGTTTGACTGCACTCGCATAGGGTAGAGTCTGACTCCCTCAAGATTGATGTTCATGGATTTCCACCTTTAATTTTCATCCCTGTCTTCGCATTTGACCTAATAAAAATATATTTACTGGTTCTCAGTTTTCCTTTTGCATTTGTAATCAATCATACTCGATGTATTACTTCATCCCAAGTCTGGCATTACTGACTCACTCTGTGGTGGAGCCATATGCTAACAGTCATATCAGAGCAGAAATCAAACCAGCAGTGTTAGCATTTCCAGCTTCAACATTTTGGGAAGGTTTTAAGAATGCTGATATTTTTACCCCCTTTTTTGAACTATTTTAATCTCATTGATCTTGTTTTATACCCTAGCTATTTACATTTCCATTGTTTGGGGTTTTGTGGTAAATATTCTATTGAACCTTTATTTTTTAATATTTTGTAAACATCTGATGAGGAAGAAAAACCTTCTGAGCTTCACGGTCACCTTCTTAATTCTCCTTCTAACCCTTCTTCCTAACTCTGAAGAATAAAGCTTCAAAATATAGAGAATATTACATTGACAAAGATCCCACCAGAAATTATCGATTGGTTTTAAAGCATCAGGTCCTGTCAATTACTGCTCACATATGCTGAAATCTGAATGAGGACTGAAAGTCCTTAAGTCAGGCCTTGCAGCATCCACATTATAGTTACTGATCCCAGGCCTGGAGTAGAGGTTTAAATGCCTCAGTTCACAGGCATAACCTCACAAAGAACACAGGATGACAGAAAGCTTTGGGTGCTCTCCAAAACAGCCACAACAAACTTCAGAGACCCAGAGAAACCTGGATAATCCTGAGTACAGGGAGCTGATCAAAGGCTTTAGGGAGTTGCCTTAATTTAGGATGCAGAGCTCAAAAATTGCTTGTGAATAAAGATACCTGTATCTCTTTCCTTGCCTGTATCCCTCCTCCTTCTGCAGATAGATAATAGCAGGAGGAGCCTTCCCACATGCTCCCTGGTTGTAAAGGCAGCCAGATAAACACTCTGATTTCCTGGGAGAGCTCTGCCAGGCTCCTGCTCTGAGGAAAGTGCCCAAACACCACTGAGGCTGCTCAGGGTGGTGACACCTGGGAAAAACAGATACCTGAACAGCTAATGCTTCAGATGCAGCTGCTTAGGGACAAAGAAAATTAATATCACAGCTTTTAGAGCTTTTTTTTTTTTTGAAAACAGAAGTCCTCATTAAATTTCTAGTTAAGGCTAAGCCTCAGCTGAAGGAGTGAAAAGAATCAGAGCAGCCACAACCATCAGCCCTTACATCCTTGTGCCAAACAGAGGGCTAGGTCCTGCAAGTTCTGAGTTTAAGCTCTGATTACAGTAACATCAACAGGAAAAACAAACAAGCAAACCTCAAAAACCTGGCTTAGTTAACTGATCTGGTCTAACTAGAAAAGCAGTTTATCAGCCTTTGGAAAACAACACCAACCTACTCAACTTGGCCTCTAGACAAGTGCTGAATTCTGTCTTATCCCAGCTCATTCATCTGCCACAGGATTTTCAATTCATGGCTTCTAAAGGTGTCATTTGGTTCTGTCAAAAGCATCCTAAACTCCCTGCATTTTGAGTGGGTTGAAGTTTCTGCTGAAGCTGATGAGTTTCTGAAAATTTAAGCAATGTTCACTGTCTGGACGTGCATTCAAATAAGTATTAGCAGCGTAAAACTGCAGTGCCAAACACTTCCAAGCAGTGAATAAATGCTTCATTTCAGCCATAAATATATGTTGTCAGAGGTCATTAACTTCCCCATTGTAATAGATTAAGCAGTTTTCTCTACACTCTGGGAGCTGACAGCGTCTTTGCAATCTCTGAGGGGCACTGAAGTCCTCACAGGAAGATTTAGGGAACTGCTGGAGCAGTAGGGTGGTCCATAGGCACTTCAATCTTTAGGCCAGGGGTTTCACACTTTGTTTTTTTTTTAAAAGTGCTTCACCACCATGAGATGGAAGAGTTGTGGGCTGCTGTTTCTCAGTGTTCTCCAACTTTCAAACACTTAATACTCCCTTCCCATTAATTTTTCTTTTCATGACTGGTTAAAGAACTCCCACTTTTCCTAAAAGCTGAAGAATAAGTGACTTTGTTTTTGTGCCCAGAATCATCTCGCTGTGGATATGGGTTTTCTGATGAAATGTGTGACAACAGAGGCTCAGGGATAAACAAGATCCCCAAACAAACATGAAAAATTTCAACAGATTTGTTAAGGAAAATAGAGTTACATTCACAAGGCACCCTGTTGGTAATGGGCATTTGTAAGAAACATGATTTATAATGGCCTTGGTTCCATACACAAGAAAGCAAATATAAAGGAAAAGCTAATTAAAAAAAAAAAATATATAATTAAAACCAAACCAGTTAGATCCAGCTTCTTCTCATCAGCTTTCAGTCTTTTACCAATTCCAAAATTCAGGGATTCCTTGGGGAGAACTGAGAGTTTAAAGTATTCAAGAAAAATTTCCCTCTTCTGATGCCTTCCACTGTGTTCAGAAAGAATTGGCACTCTAGAGATGTACAGTTCACAGAGTATATTTTTCACTAGTGGGAGAATTTAGAGGGATGAGGAAAGGACACATTGACTATTCAATGGACAGTCAGGAAAGAAAAAAGAAGTCAGGAAAAAAAAATCTAGATTGGGTCAGGTTTTGTATCATTGTTAGCCAGCTGGCAAAAGAGCAGCAGGAAGAATAAAATGAATATTACTAGAATGTGTTCTAATAAATATTCCTTTGATTTATTTTTTAATTCAAGCTAAGTCTTTTACAGCTGCATGAACTATTTTGTTTGACTGAGCTTGACATGGTCTGTGTGGTTAAAGATGTATATTTTCATCAAAGGTGCCTCTTAATATGTGCTGTGATTGAAAGAATTGAGACAGCACCTCTTGTTTCCTCAAATTGTTAAGCAGGAGCGATGTGAGCATCCCCTAAACCATTCCAAATTCATTCCATATGTTTTACAAGCCATTTACAGTAGCCAATAAATATCTGCCATGGTGGGAATGTAATACTTGGCCAGCTTTTGATGCTTTACAACAAAGGGCCCTATACTTTATAAATATCCTCAATGAGGGGTTGTAAGACTGGCAACATCACAGTGGAATTATTCACCTTATTTAATCACACTGGTAGCAGAAATTTGAGTTGAAAAGAAGCTGGTGTCTTAACTTTGGCAGGACAAATTTAAAAGCAGATACTGGTGTCAGGGTAAATTTCTGGTAAATTCAAATCAATCCTTCAAGTAGCTGGAGCTTGATTTGGCACAACCCCTCTTTTTTAAATCATTTGAATTCCAAATGAAATGGCAGTGAGGCAAGTGTCATAACCAGTTTCCTCCCAGTCTGAAATGGCAAATATTTGCATTCCTGTTAAAGGCAGCTTGTAAAAAAACAAAACAAAACAAAACAAAACAAAACAAAACAAAACAAAACAAAACAAAATAAAATAAAATAAAATAAAATAAAATAAAATAAAATAAAATAAAATATTGTATTCTTTCAACTGCTGTTCCTGCTAGGCTCCTCCCTTGAAAAAGCAGAATTGTGGTGCTAATCAGATAATCTTGGGGAATAACTGGAGCAATGTGTCAGCCATGAGAGGAAATAAAATGAACAGCTGCAATTGGATTATGCATTCGTCTCATTATCCAGATTCAAATGCCTGATGAACACTGTGTGCAGTGGAAGGGATGCCAGTGCTGCATGTAAAGCAGCAAATCAAAGTGTCTGGTTCAGACAGTGCTGCCCGGTGCCTGCAGGCACAGCCCCGGGCCAGGGGGCTCAGGGAGCTGCTGCTGCTCCAGGAGCCTGGGGACTCCTCCTGTGTCCCAGGCACGCTCTGCTGCTCCGGGGAAGGCAAGAGATGATTGCAGCTGACACCCTCTTCATGCCTGGCCAGCTCCTCTGATCATTAGTAAGCGGTGGTGTGGAGCCAATTCTGTGCCCATTCTCTGCCAATTCCTTCGCAGGGGGAAATATCTGGAAAGTGGAGTCAGAATCTTGTGCAGCTGCTGGGTCTGAGCTAGGCAGGCATTAGCCAGTGGAGGAGAAGCTCTGCTTGGCTGGGTAAAGAAATAATATCTCGAGTAGCAGAGACGAGGGGGCACGTCATTGCCATGTGAACTGCTGTTCATGTCTCCATAGAGCTACAGAGCTCTGCGAGGGGAGACAATATGTGATAGTGCTGTTCCTAGGATGACTGGGAGAAAATCTTAATTTATCTCCCAAGATTCTCACCTGTGTATCCATGTGGGTAATCCAGATGGCCAAGGGGGATTTTATTCACTCTGCCTTCACTTAGGGTGCAGCTGTGAACTTGGGTCTGTTGGTGTTTGGCAGAGAAATCATTACAACTTCTCGTCATCGAGATATCCTTGATGAGTAGTTACTGGGACTCACTGAAAAGTACTCCTGAGAAAAGCACAGACTTTCTTCCAACCTCAGGAGCAAAAGCAAACAGTTGTCATTGCAAGACTCAGAATTTTCCCTATTAAAAAAAAAAATTACAAAAATCATAAGCACCAATTATTGTCAAGGAATAAAATCTCTTTGGTTTGTTTTATTAGTTTAGTGTAAAGAAAGACAACAATTAAAGCAGGTTTCTTCTGTGGTAAAGAGCAACTTCTAGCACTATCTCCATCTGTCTAAATATATAGTATACAGAATAAATACACCTAAATACAGAAAAAAAAATCTCATTTCCTTCTTATGCTCAACAAAAAAGTGCTGAAACTTCAGGAGTGTTTTGTGCTGAAATTGGGAGTAACACACATGAATAAACAGCAGCCAACAGAAGTCTTTTCTTTCAGATTAGAAGACATAAGGTGAGAGATATAATGCACATAATCTGTGCACAGAGAAAAACAAATGCCCTAACAACTAAGACATAAAAATTAAATAACAAAACTTGGCTTACCACAAATCATCTGAGACTTCTGCAGGTGCACATGGTGCACAAACTCACTCAGCCACATGAAAAATGTCACCAAGATATCAAAAATCTCTCTTTCCTTCAGGAAAAGTCAGGGAAGTGATCTCATATTATGAGCAAGTAATAAAGAGGAATTTTCTAATAAATGCAGCAGTTTCCTATTGTTAGATAATATGAGAATTTGGGGTTATTTCTAGGTCATACTGGCACATATTTATGATATTGAAGGCTACAGCCCCACTGGTTTAGCTGTTACTAATTGCTACAGGTCATCCTTCCAAGAAATAGTAAAGTTATGCTTTTCTCAGACTCTAATCTCTGCAATAGAAGAACTGCCTGGTTTTCTGGACTTGAAAGTAAAATTGTGCTCCCACATCCCATGGAAGCCATCTGAAATGGAGCTCTTTTTATAAAGCACTGTACTCCTGCTCTCCCTTGTTTATTATTTTCTGATCCTCAGTAGAAAAAGGCAGCCTGCCTGGAAGTACTCATTTGTTGTTTATCTGTAAAACAGTGCCATTGGATCTTTTATATTTTCCTCAAGATGCAGATCAATATACAGGTGATGCTGTCAGGTTTGGGCTGCTTCCTAAAGCCAGCAGAAATGGCTCAAAACTTTGATGCCAAGTGACTCAGTACTACACAGAAACAGCATGCAGGAGCAAGAAGCCACACTGAGAACTGGGTAGTTTGACCTCTACCAGAAAACATCTCTTACAACACTTGTTTCTTGCTAAGACACCCATTTCTTCTTTGCTTGAATTCTTTTCCTCACTGAATGATGTCTCAGCCCCAAATCTTTCCACTACAGACAAACAGCACTGCAGTCATCAAAGCTGAGCCTGTCTCAAGTCTTTGGACTGATTAAATATTTGGTAACTTAAGTTAATAATGAAAAACCTGTTCTGGATTAGAATTTAGTATCAAACACATGGACATGGCAGAAGTTTCTCCATAGGATGAAAGAAGAAACACCTTTTTGTACTGGTGCCAGTTATAATCCTGATGTACTTTAAAAAAAACAACATAAGTAAATAAACTTTCAAAACTTTGCAGAGATTTACACAGACAAATATCCACATGCAAGAAGTTCTCTCTTTATGAGGCCCGAGAGACTCACTTTTATGGGTAAGCATTCGTTAAGCAAATTACAGCTACTTTGTCCAGGTGGACAGAGCAGCCACATAAAAAGAAGAGAACGGGTTTATGGAAGGAGAACAGAGCTGCTGAAGTCATGCCAAACAAGGAAGGGGCAACCCCATCCGGCAGAGTAAGCAAATGATGCCATGGATCCATAAGCAAGTAAGTAAGGCACCCACACACTGCAGAGTCTGCCAAGACAGATGGTGCTACTTGTGAAATATCTTCAGATGTTCCTCAGAGTTTACAGCTTATATTTTATGGTAGAAATAAATGGGGGGGGAAAAAAAAAGTAGTCTTTTTATTCCTTAGATTTTATTGGCTATAAATCTATAAATGTTATGTTATGTCCTTTTAAATCAGCCTACAGAAAGATCTGCTCTTAATTAAACTCTTTAAATAATTGGTGGATTTTAACTTGCCTGTGGAGGTTTGATCTCCATCCTAGTAATTCAATCTCAAAGGCTTAATCCCCATTTAGTTTAGTTAATCGTTTGTGTAGGCAAATGCCCAATTAGGAACTCTCCATACCTTTTGGGCCTGCTCAAGTTCAAAATACCTGTGCTAAATAAAAACACTTTTACAAAAACTGAGGGGTTTTAAACTGCCTTAATGGTGTTTGACATCCTGTCTCTAAAAGATTATGTTGGTGCATTTATATTTTAGATGTCACTGGAGCACCTACCTGTGCTTGCCTTCCCAGTTTGGGGATATGAGTAAAGAGGGCAGTGCAGTCTGCAGATCACTTTGAATTTGGAAGGTTTAGGGTATTTTCTCCATAATGAATTTCTTCCACTTGTTTACTCTGTACACTTCTCTTTAAAATATTAATAAAATAGTAACAAATAGCAAATAAAATAGTAATAAATAAATAAATAAATAAATAAATAAATAAATAATGATGAATAAAATAATAATAAATAAAATAGCAATAAGTAAAATAATAATAAAATAGTTTAATTATCAGGTCACTGGCATTCATATAACTAAGTTTTATAAGCACAAGTGGAAAGTAAGGGACTTTTTGATATCATCTGCTTGTTGTTTTTTTTGTTGTTGTTGTTGTTGTTGTTTTGTTTTGTTTTGTTTTTGTTATCAGAAAATGCAATATTTAGCAAGTAAACAAATCTCAAGAGTACAACACAAAAGAGGATTTCACCCAGACAGGCTCTCAGCTTCAACAGAAATGCTCCCTTTTCTTGCAAGACAATCAGTAGAAACTTCAAGGAATGCCCCAAAACAGCAAGCACCAAAAGGCAGGTGGGATAATGCTTATGTCCTGCCTGGAACTGGGCATCCCCAGTGTCCATGGAGAGGCTGAGCAGGGTGCAGGGTGCCAGCAGTGCCCCAGGGGTCAGTGGCAGGGCTGCTGAGCCCCCTCTGAGCCCCGGGACACACAGAGGCTGTGCCTGTGGTGAACGGAAGGACTGGTCATAGCTGACAATAAACCCTCAAGGACTCCAAATTGTTTTCATTGTTTTCGTTCACATTTTTTCACATCACAATCCCTCCCCATTCTCGCCTTTTGTCAGCACCGAATTCAAGTCATTAACAGCATTCGGTAGAGGAAAAAAGGGCACAGAGCTCATCACTTAACTTCATCCTGGCATTATCATTCTGTAGGGGTTATTTTGGTTTAGAAACCCACACGCATCCATCACAATCACACTAATTTTGCCACCAAAGATGAGGTCTACAGGTAGCTACTATTTTTCAGCCTGTGTCTACTCTGTGCTAAAGTTATGGTTTTTAATCTCATAATCACTGATGAACCGTCTGCAAGCTTATGTCAGCAGATTTTGATGAAAAATATGTATATAAAGATACTCCTATTTAGTGGCTTTTTGTTACTATTCCTTTTAAAATCAACTCAAGATCTCTTACATCCCCCACATTGAAAAGTTATTGGTATATTTAAGAGCTGAAAACTGACATTTCAAAGTTCAGCTCAGTCAGCTCTTAAGCCATCCAAGGAGCATCTTTTTCTCTTATTCCCATTCTGGAGAGTCTGTTGGGTGTTTTTTAACAGCACCTTTTTATTTTTTATTTTTTCTTGTAAGACACTGTAATTTGAAAACTAACACTACTGTGAATATTTTTCTCTTTTATGTTTGTGGGAAGATTGACATGAAAGGAGCAATCTGATTTGTGTTTCCATCCCACTGGAGCCCACTGGAATCTCCTCCTGGAGAGCCTCCAGTGACCAGCTACCACAGCATTCACTGTCCAGCACAAGGATATCCTGGCCTTCCTTCCCACACACTTTAGTCCCAATTTTCCTGAGCAATCAGAATGAAAAATTAAGAGTTAAACAAGCATGTGGAAAAAAAAAATGCAGTAATTCAGCAAGTATTGTTAAAGGGTTAGTCCCAAGGCCCAATTCCTATTTTATGGTCATTTAGCCTGTCTCCCCAGAGCTCAGCCATCTGACAGGAGGCTTGGGGAACCATCCAGCTGTTTCCAGTCCTCAGCTACCGCAAGGATTTTTCCTTTGTCCTCCTTTTCAGCAGACAGCTGAGTTAAACTCTCACCAGGCTTGATGCCTGTAGCAAGACTGGGTAAATTAGTCCTCCTCGTTAACCTGTTCTGAGCCAATGCAGCATTGAGAGGACCCCATCTCCCTGGGCTTTTATCTGTCTGACCACCAAAAAATCTGTGCTACTTCCACCTTGACAAATCTCTTGGCAGTGCTTGCACCTTCCCTGCCACACTCAGCCAGCCACAGAGGCGCTGCTCAGGGGGTACAAACACAACTCTGGAATTTTGGGCGCTTCAAAGGAGAACCTCCTTCAAAGGAGGGAGAATTGCTGGAGACTCGGGATCCATACCCAGTCCCTGCTCAATAATTTATCCTCATGAAAGACCAGTGTTAGGAAGCACTTACTCTGCTAGGAGAGAAATCCTTTGTCCTGAGCACCTGTGGGCATCCATGGTGCTGTTTCACTTTCAGGAGAGAAAGTATTCAAACCACAAGGCAGATTTAGATGCATTTCAACTTTCACTCTCTCTCCCCTCCCACTGCAATTCAGTCAGTTCTATCTTGTAAATCTTTGTACATCTTCTTTTCTAAATAGCATATGGAACCTTATTCACCAGCCTGTGCATGAGCCTACTTTGCCATGTGCTTCAGTTTAAATAATCTCTTTCACTTTAGGTGCAATGATTAGGACTGTGTATGAGCCCTGCCAGAGTGTAACACAGAGTCCCTCTCTCTGTGCAAGGTCACATATGTACAAGCACCAATTTCCTCTGTGAATTCTTCAATATGTTAACCAAGGAAACATTTCAGCTAATTAATTCAGACAGAATTGCTTGGAAAAATCAAATATTCCTTATTGCAGGAGACTGAGTGGCTCTATGGAGGTCTAGTTGTTGGCAAGCCAAAATAATGTTGTGTCTTTAAATGGTACTGGAAAGGGCAAATTGACAGTCTGGAGATGTCACTTCATCTACAGAAAGAGATATGAAAGATTCCCTGTGATGTGACTGGCACCAGAGCCAGGGTGAAAGGACACTGAGTCATTTTTCAAGGCAGGAATAAATCAGCTGCATTCTGCTTACATTTATTACCTACCTGCACATATCCAAACCTTCCCAGAACTGGGCTTGCTTTTGCTCTGTCTTGCCATGGCCATCAATTCACTTGTTCACTGATGAACCCCCTCACATTTGAGGCACTTTTTACCACTTCCTTATAAAAAATATTGGCTAATTACTGCCTAAATGACTGTATTGATTTCAGGACCTGCCTAAGAAAAATCCCAACAAGCAGCCTCAGGAACACAGAATTTCCTCAATGCTTTGATTGTTCAGACAGTATTTCCTCAGCCTCTTTCCCCCTGACAGTCTTAATAAAAGCTGTTACCGCTGATTTATTTGGAAGTATGAGCAATATCCCCTGTTTTCAATGCAGCTCCTATAAGGCAAGATGCAGGAAGTTGCTGTCAGTGCCAACCACTCTGATGGAACATCCCTTTATCCAAAATCAGAGCAATACATTCCGAAAAAGGCTATTAAATGTAAACCCCACCGAGGGCTGCATTTGTCTGCTGTGTCTTCATTAGTTCATGGAAGTAACTGCCTTGAAGAGCAGACAGCGAGACTTCTCCTCAAAGCAGTGAAAACCGCCCAAAAATCTGCAAAACAAATGAAGTTTGTTAAAGCTTTAAAGAAATAAAAAATACTCCGTATATCCTAAAAGGCCAAATGCTGTTTCCATGAAGAATCTCAGTTAATTTTCACTAAAAGCAGCTCCAAAGCTTTAAAAGTAGGGAAAGAATATCTGTTTCAGCAGACACATACTTTCAGTAGATTACTTCTCTCCGTCTCAGAGATATAACTTTTATTTTGGCAACATCTTATAACGCGTGGTGATGAAAACCAATTCTACCTTTCAATTTTAGTCACAGAACTTTATAACTGTGCCTTGAGATAACTTCAAAACATAAAGTCTTTTTTCAGGCCTTTGCTAACACAAGTTACAAGGATTCACATTTAGAATTTATTTTATTATATTTTGTAATTATGCAAATGATGTGGCACATCAGCATTAATCATACTAAATGAAGCTATCTGTTTCAGTTTGAAATACTGAATAATTATTCATTAAGAATGATGGGCAAAGAAGCTTAAATCAAGTAAACTTGCACTTTAGAGAAGAGAAGCAACTTGAAAAAATATTCTTTGGGAGGGTTGATTTTATTTATTTGGGGGAAGTGTGTAGGCAAAAATATTTAAAACCAGATATTATTGGTGAGAAATGTTGTACAAATATCCTTCAACTCAATGCAATTTATAAATCCAGTATCTGTAGTTATGAAGAGTGTTATGAATACGTATTATGGTATTGGCTTTTTGCAAATATTAGAGTGAATATTATGTGTGGTGTTGAAATAGCTTTTAAAATACAGTTTTCTTTAAGAGTAACATAGACTGATAAAGTGTCTTTGTAATAAATGAACTACCTACTTGGTTAAATAACACCCAGTAAAAACACCAATTACTAATATTACTAATTACCAACACTGACCATCTACAGAAATTAAAGACCACAGTCCAAATTAAAGTCGATAAGAAAAATAAATTAAAACCACAGCCAAAAAACACATGTACTATAAAAATCAGGCTCAAATAATAGCCACGTAAAGCAATTCTTAAAATAATATTTGTTAAAAAGTTTAAAAATGTATAACAGATCTACGAATATGCAATGAGCTAATAAATTTAAAGATTGTCTCCAAAACAACAGGCATACTCTTAACTAAATACCAAACACCAGCCATTATAACCTTTTACTTTATGGTTTGCCTCTTATTGCCTCTCATTAAACTTTTTAAATTTCACCAAAAAAAGCGAACCTCATTTTTTACAAGAGGCAGCTAAAGCGTAAACTCCCCTTATTTCTCCCCACTGAAAAGAGCAGAGGAGCAGCACGTGCCCCGTTTCAGAGCGGAGCAGCGGTGCATTAGTGGGAGCTGTCTCTGGAGGATGTTTCGGAGCGGGGCTGGCGCTCGGTGGGAGCAGCTTCACAGCCCCGGGGTCACTGCCATCCCAGGAGCTTGCTGGGCCAGCCTTGGTTTGTGTCTGTCTCTCAAAATGAACTCTGGCGCTCTGTTCAAATGGTCCAGTGGCAAATTGATCTCGCCAAGTCCACACGAGCCCAAACTCCTGCAAGAATTTCCTCCTTTCCTTAGACCCTGTGACTTTGCCATTGACTTTGATATAGGCTCCCTGCCTCACTGCTGCTGTTTCTTGCTCTTATCTTTGTACAGGGCAGTCAGCAGCTTCACCCCTTTCAGCAGCTTATCCAAGCTTACAGTGTAAAAGCTGCTGTCATCCCCAGCTAGGAAGAATCGTTCTGTACCAAAAGTGAGGCCAATGCAGTCAACTTCCACAGGCCAGTCAAGCTCAGGGAGCTGGGAACTAGTGCTGCTGGTGGTGACAGGGCCCTCAGCTAGGCTGGAGGTCTCTTCAAGCCTCTGCCAGTCAACACGTGCTTTGTGTTGGCAAATGAAAGGGGTTTTGGCTATATGACTCGTAAGTGCTATCTTGGTCCCTGGATAGGGAATATTTCCATTTCCCTATTCTCTGAATAGCAGAATTAAAGGTTGGGTATCAGGAAAAGGTTCTGCTTTCCCCAGAGGGTGCTGGGCACTGCCCAGACTCCCCAGGAATGGGCACGACCCTGAGGCTGCCAGAGCTCCGGGGATGCACAGGGGGATTGTTGGGGGGTCTGGGCAGGGACAGGGGCTGGGTCAATGATCCTTGGGGCTCCCTTCCAATGCAGGACATTCTCTGATTCTATGAACAAAAACCCACATCAGCAATGGGGTAGGGCTTCTTTCCATTTTAGAGGTCATTTGTTTTGAGGAGGAATCCCCTGTTTTTCCAGGTGGTGGAAAGGTCACTTTGTGTGACGCTTACATGTCTAACAGGAGCAGTCTTGTAGTCACCAAGCAAAGAGAAGGCCCTTCCAGTTCACCTAATTTGAACACAGATGGCCAGCACTGAGGTGACTGAACTCCTCCCTGGAATGGCACTCCCTTTGCTCAGACCGAAGGGCACAGATATTTAACTTTGATTAAATGTGTAAATTCAGCTCAGGCAATTTGTACCCAGCTATTCTGCTGGCACTGTGAGGGGCACAGCCATGCTCACACCCCTGGAATAAACTTCAGCAAGCTGCTCCCCAGAGAGCTCCAACATGAGCCATGTTAAACCCAGATCAAAGGCCCTCTGTTGTTTAAGCTGGCTTCTTGGACTTTGCACTGAAATGGAGCAGAGGAGATGGGCTTAAGATGCTCTGAGCAGGGAAGCAGCAAGAGGCAGCACAGCCTTTGTGAGCAGCTCTTTCCTGGGACGTTGCTCCTCTGGCATTTTCCAGACTCAGTTGGAGCAGCTGGAGTAAAGTTCCACATCCCCTGATTTCATACCTGCCTTACAAACTGTGGGTGAGAGCCAAATTCTGCGTGTGCTGTACAAACAGTTCCAAAGCTGGCTGGGTCTGGGGGAGGCTGGGCACCCTGCAAGGGAAGGAAAGCGAGGGGAGCGTGACCGTGGGTGAGAAACACGAGAGGGGTGAAAGCCAGAGGCCAAAGGGAGAAACAGAACTGAAAAATGATCAGAGTCCAAGGTACAAACATCCTGTGAACTCTGTGCTTCGCTTCTAATCAGCTGCTTGTTTTTTTCTCTTCTTCCTCTGCCCACATTAACCTTTCCTTGTGGACAGGACTCTTTCAAGTTTATTTTTCTGGGTTTGTTTGGGTTTTGATTTTGCGTATTTTTCTTATTTGGATCCATTTTTTTTCTGTTTGCAGATTTCAGTGACCCACCCCATTTATGTGTGTTAAATGATCCAGGACCCTACAAGATCCAGCTTCACTTACTTGACTTCTATTTTAATACTGGAAATAAATGTGATTAAATAATAAATTTGATTGTCTACTCAGAAGTGTTTGTCTCCTCAAGTCTAATGCTAATTTCTTGCTTTCTTAAATCTTTCTTTATTTTAATATGACATGTATCATGGGAAATTGCTCACTAAACCAGAACAGATTTAATAAAAATCTTTCCACACGCTCAACCTCAACTGCTTTAAATCTATGCAAGCAAAAATTAAGAGCTATCATTCAGACTTGTATTTTCAAACACATAAGGGAGCTTTCTTAGGAAAGTTTTTGATTTTAAATATACACAGGATGTAGTTCTCTGTTTCACTACCCAGGGTTCAGAAGTAAAAGAATTTTGATACAGCTAAGTTAGTGCAAGGATTACAAAAGCATTTTCAGTTGTAAGATGAGGGGTTTACTTCTGGTATGCTGGGAAAAAAATGGGATCAATAAAAGTCTTTACAATGCATTACAGTGAAGAAAAATTAATTTGTGTAGAAGTTACTGTGAGCTTTAGACTAATGGTCATAACCATAAATTATATTGAAAAACAGATAAAATTAAATAAAGACTTGCTAAGTATAAATTTGCTGCTGGCAATCTAAAAAGGATTTTCTTGTTACTTGCCCATGGGATTTGGGGTTCTATCAAGGAAGCTTTCCTACTTGTCATACATCATTTCAAAGAGACATATATAGCCTGGAAACTGCTTTAAGGCAGCTGCAAGCAAGTGTCACTTTGAGTTAAATGCATTATTAAACTGTTGGGAAATTTCACATCATGGGTCATTTATCTATGCTAAATGGGTCAAAAGCCTCTACACATGCCTAGATAAATGAGAGAGAAGAGCAAAATTCTCCCCTGGGAAGTAATACGTTGACAACCTCTTAGAGTTCATGTTGTTATTTTTAGTAGATAAGAGAAAAAAATACTTGCTAAGTGCACTAATTCATAAACCCAGGTGCCAAGTACCCACATGAAAAGGTTACCACACATCCCCATATTCTGACGATGCTTTGTGCGAGATGTCAGCAAAATTAACTGTAATATTCTTTGGGTCTTTATCTTTAGTGGTGGATGATATGGTCCCAAAAGATGCCCACTGAATGACGGTATAGAGAATCATGGAATCACAGGATGGTTCGGGTTAGAGGAAACCTTAAAGATCACTCTGCCATGGGCAGGGACACCTTCCACTATCCCAGGCTGCTCCAAACTCCACCCAGCCTCACCAGTTTAGACAGTTTGAGAAGCAGAAGTTGGTGCACCTTGGACAAGGCTGCAGGGAACTAAAACAGAGCCATGCAAAGTTTCTAAAACTTTGATGTGCTTCTAATACGTGATTTAATTTAGCCACAGAGAATCCTTTGGTTTAGTAAATCCTGCCCCTGACATGTTGCTGGGCGTTCCCAGACACCAGGACATGCATCATCAAACGAATTGGAAGCCAGTCTGGTAGCCAATTTCAGGCAATTAGCAGCAGTGTAAATCCACACGAGAGGAGAAGTGAGCTAGAAACAGTTCTTCACAGTGCATTGGCATTCTCTCATGTTGAAAGATTATGTTTTCCATTTCCTTGCACATTTGCCCATCAAGCAGACCAGTCAGAAAAGTATTCGAGCAAACAATAGCAAAGGGAGGGAGTCCTTTTGATTAGAAGCAATTTTGCTTTCTCCGTAGCTGATAGAGGGGAAAAATGATTTGGTGTTGGTATCAGCTCGTAGCTCTGAGCCAGCTGGGTTCACTTGGAGCTGCTCCTGGCTGAGAGGCACCCAAGGCTCAGCCCCCTCCTCTGCAGAGGGCTGGGCAGAAGGTCTCCTCAGCCAGAAGGTTATGGGATATTTTAGCAAATACTTTCTCGGTTTTGGGAAAGGGTTCTTCACTTTAACAAACTGATTTATGCAACTGCTGATGGTAATGAGGAGATATTTATGTGCCTGATGTATGAGTTTCTTAAAACGGATTTTTTAAAAAGATTGTTTCTTTTTCAGTGAGGAAAGGTTTTCTTATTTTGAAGTTTAGTTGATTTATGGGTGAAAAAATTAAAAGGCTGGAAAGCACAAAGGATCTGTGTGTAGTCAAAATCATTACTGCTTTTAGTTGGTGCAGCATGTAAAAAGGGACCTTAGCCTCCCAAAAGACACTGAGAATTTCAGTTTTTACTAATCAATATTGACTCAGGACAAAGATGAACTATTTTATTGCACTACTCACCAAGAAAAACTTCAGCCCATAGCATTTACTGTAAATTTAAAAATCAAATGCAATTAAAAGTTACATCACTGTAACCTGTCTCTAACTGTTTTTTCAAAATGTATAGTTAAAAAAAATATATATTTTCATACAAGACAGACTTATTAAAACTTTAACACATTAAAAATTGATGGATCAAAGAAAGCAAAACACAGCAAGATATTTGGCTGATGAACCAAGCAAAGCAAAGCTGTACTGCTAAAGCCAGCTGACACTGCTGGCATTATCCCAAAATGTACAAACACTTAACCTGACCTATCAGTGCATTTTATTAAGATGTCACTGAGAACAAAATTAAAACATCTAATTAAAATTTTTCTCAGACACAAAATTAATGTATATATCAAAGCCATGACATGGGTTCTCAATTAATTAATTAACCTACTTTCAAGTACAAAATCTCTGTGCTCAGGTGTTCTGTCTATGGAAAATTTCTGACCAGATCCCCAGCTAGGCTGATAGGCTTTTAAGCTAAATTGTCTTAATACAGTAAGAATAACTTATATCACCATTAATTTCTTGCTTTACTCCTCTTTATAAATTTGCCACAATGAGATTAGAAACAGATATTATAGAACATCTCTACAGATCAGAAAATATTCCTGATGGTGTTAATCTTACAATGTGAGTACGGGTTCAGTGTAGAGAATTTAGCTGGCTTCTTTGTGTACAATGTTTGTTGTCATAACCTGCATGAGGCCGTTTACATTACAACAATGGCTCTAAATTAAATAAGCCAGATTTACTTAATTTGCTCCATAATAACAATATTACATTATTTTAGGAAAATGTCGATGTCAAACTGAACAGAAATAAGAGGAAAGCAGTAATTAGTCTAGGTTAAAATATATCCTCAAAGGATATTAAATATGCAAGAGCTCATTCATGAAAATTAGACTGCAAGAGGTTACACCATGTATTGGCTTCTTTTGTTACATATCAAATTATCTCTCATGAATAAATATATCTAATAATGTTTAACTCTATAATTTAATAGCGTCCTATTAAAAATACTTTCTAAATCAACCAGGCTGTGTATCTGATTTTCTATGATTATCAGATTTTAAGTACACAATAATTAAATGTGCAATTTGTACTGACTCCTGCAAGCACATTTAGAGAGACTATGCCCTTCTATCCCTCTAGGAGATAACTTTAATAAATATGAATGCCAGGACCTTATACTTCAGTGGGATAATATATGTTAAAAACCACAAGAAGATGTGAAATTTCTTAATAGGAAAAAAAGAAACAAAAATTAAGTTTAGTGCTGTTTGTGTATTGTAAACAATGAGGTACACATTCCTGGTAAAATTTAAAAAGTTTAATGAAAGACAATAAGAGACAAACAATAAAGAGAAAGGTTATAACGGGCAGGTGCTTGGAATTCAGCCAGGAGCACGCACTAACTCGGGAAACACTTCCTTAAATGCATCAACGTGTTGCATATTCATAGACCTTCGTGCATTGTTCGAAATCATCCCACCCCAACCTGTAAATCAACTTTTTCCTTGTGGTTCTATTTTGTTGTGCACTCCCTGATCAATAAAGTCCGTCCCTGGGGTTCTGGTGTCCCTCATCCCTACCTTTATCCAGACAGGATCATCCAAGAATGTGAAGAATTTCCTGATTATCTTTTTATCATTCTCTGAGTTGGTTGCATGAACAAAAGCTTTTTACTTCGCCATGGTACAGACCAAGAAGAATATATTTATCACACTTCTATTTCTAAGTATTGTTAATAGCAGAACTGAAAGAAACTATATTCATACAGCAAAGTTTTCCGACATTATACATACAGCACTGATTTTAATATTTGTGGAAACCCAGTAATATGATATGTACTTATGAGATGTATCTAAAGCAAAAGGAACAATCCCTAAACTACACAGGGTAAGTTTGATGAGCTTGGCAGCACAAGGAGTGCCGAGTTCCCTTTTCCTCAAGTACCAGAACACGGATTCCTTAAAGGATGTGAAACCCATGCCATCCAGTGTAAAATCCTGCCCTTGCCTGTGTCTAGCCACAGGATTTCCCTGTCAAATAGGTCTTCAAACCGCAGTGACCCGCAGAGCCCAGAGTCCCCTGGCACAGGGTTGTGCCGTGCCTGGTGGCATCTCCACGGAACGTGCCCGTGTCCCCCGTGATGGGCAGGTGCAGGGGAGCTGCCATCCCTGCATGCAGCAATAACCTGGAGCTGGCTGCTCCCCCAGAGGAGCTCCAGTTGCCATGGTGAGCTCTACTCAAAGATTGGAGCTCTTGCTCCCCTTTTCCCTGGGAGGATGAAGATTTCGCTGAGTTTTTGTTCCCTTTTGCTGTGCTCCCTGCCCAGCACCAAGCCCAAGCCACAATGCTGAGCTGAGCAAAGGTTTGGTGCTGTTTGCTAATTCTAAAAATTCATGAAGATAAATTAATCTCCTTCCTACCAAGTTTCCTCTACCTTAAGAAATGAAGATGAAGAGTGGAGCAATCAGCTAATTAACCCTCTTCTCCAGGCACAAAGAGCTGCATTACAATGTGACATTGCTCTGCCCTTTTCTTTTTGAGACATTTTCCTGGCCTATCAGAGTCTGCTCTGTGAAAAGACCCTCTGCATCTGCTCTTGCAACCTGCTAATTACAATACTGTAATTAAACGCACACAGAAGCAATTACCTTCATATATCACCGTGTCTGACAAGCACACAGCAACTTCCAGTTGTGTGCAGCTCCCCTCTCAGAAAGGTGGAGAGTTGGGTTTGGCTCAAGCTGGTTTGACTGCTGTCTGAGGACACTGAAAACCCAGAATGCTGTCTGACCTGCAGTTCTGTGAAAAATGAGCACATGTCCATGCACAGAACTGGGCCCGAGGCCCCAGGAGCAGGAGCTGCAGCCCCACTGGAGTTACCAGAACTGGGTGGATCCAAGAGGCCGCAGACTCCAGTGTTGCGGTTGTTCTACCTCCCCCTTGAAACAACTTGATTGTTTCTCAACTTCTGTTGTTGGTTCCTGAGTCTCTGCAAAGATTCAAAGCCACTACAAAATCCTGGATTTTCCTTGGTTTTTCAATTCTTCATCCCTTTTCTGGTTCCAGCATTCCCAACATCTTTTTCTCTATGACAACAACAGACCTCTCAGTTCTTTTTCCTAGTAACACTTCAGCCTCCTGGAGAGCAGAGCTTAAGGTTTTATTTTGCTTGGCAAGGAACAAATAAATAGATTTTTTGAATGATTCAGCCTTTGCTGTTTGCTCTACGGAGCACTTTGAGCCTGCGGCTGAGCCACGCTTAGCGGAGCTCCACACCCAGAGTGCTCAGAGCTGTGCTCAGCCCTGGGATACAGAGCAAGTTCTGTAAATCACAGGCTGGCAAAGCACAAAACCACACAAAAGACTCCAGCCAGGGAGGGGAACAGGTATCTGTGGGAAAGCAGGAGAAGGTAGAGGACTCGACAGTACCCCCAGACACTGCCCCATCCTGCTTCTGTATGCTGCCTTGGTGTCACATCATTATCTGAAGGGAGAAGAAGAAAAAAAGCTGCTGCAAAATGTCAGTGCCTTTGAATTATAGACAAAAAGCAGACACATCAAAATGTATTTTCCTTTTCAATACCTTTTCTTAAATGAAATATAATAGCCAGCTCTAGGCTAGGTGCTGCCACACGTTGCCATTGGGAAGTGAGAAACAACAGTAACAAATCCATCTTTCTTCCTGAAGTACTGCTTGCAGCATGAGGCAGCACTAATCAAAGACAAATCATAAAGGTTTGGATTTCTTCTGTTCAGGACTAATACCTAGGGGTAAGGGGGAGAAGAGAGCTGTTTGATACTGAGCAGCCATACTCCCTTCACTCTTTTCATGAAAGCTTGGAAGATTTATTTTGTTAGAAATTAGAAATAGTATTAAATCACAGTGAATCCTATTATTTGATGGCACTTGTGTAGCAGCATAGGAGAGCTGAGAGAGTTTATACCCAAATCCAGCGATATGCATAAAAAGTGATTTTTTCCCACTGCTGAAACAAAGAGTTACACCTGTGAGCAAGTGTCTACAGGACCTAAGAACCAAATAAGAGGAAACAAACAGCAGGGATACGCCAAGAGTGGAGCAGGCTGCACACAGCATTTCTTTGAAGTATAATTACAGCCCCACTGAAGCATGACTGTAGCCTCCCATCTTTGCAACAACTGTAATCAGTGTAATCATGCTGCCATTTCATTTCCCTTCACACATTCTGTTAAGGCATTAAGACTGCTGGGTAGACTGCTGGAATGATACAGTTAATACTGTCCATTTATTTCCTTCATGCTGATAAATCGTGTTGTTATTCTGCTGTATTCATACTTCTTTTCTCTGACTTTAAGGCTAAAGCAGCCCATTTGATAGTACTACCAGAATGCTGTTTGTAAAAGAAGAATACAAGGTTTTACCAGATTTTGTTTTATTTTCGAAACCTTTACAGGACCTTTCATATCTGCTGTTAATTAGCAGCATTGGGACCAAATAAAAATAACTGATAATTCCCTCTTGTAAAATTATTCCTTCCAGTTGTTATTATTTAGTCACAGTGAAAGGAGTGGGGGAAAAAAACCAAACCAAAACAAAACAAAACAGAAAAAGACATCAAGAAGCCTAATTTTACTGCCAGTTCACCCTTTCCTGAGTGAGTGCCCTGCCTACAGTTTTCTTTCTTTAAGCAGGTGCATTAGCAAAATAATATCATGGGAACTGCCTTGAAGGTATAGAAGGTAATTAAAATAGTACACGTAGCTGAGTGAAGCAAGGGTAGGGTGCAACATCTGCTCTAGCACACAAAGCCCTTGGAAAGAAAACACAAACTGATTTAGGACACATTATGTTGCTGATTTTTCTTAATGATTATAGCCCTTCTTTCTTTAAAATGTCCCTCAATGCAGTTTGCATAAAGCATGGACTGAAGTAAAATCACTCCAGTGAAAGAGCAGTGATTTTCCTGCTGACAAGGGCTGGTGTTGATGTTGCTTTTCATTTATTTGTCTTAACTATTTCTGAGTGTTCTATTTGCCTAATTTTTAAGGAAATATTTTCTGTGATTCTTCCTCTCTCAGGCCATTAAAAAAGGTCGTGGAAAATGGTGGAGTGAGTGTTTAATGAAAATTATTCACCTTGACATCTATCTAGGAATTTAAACAACTATTTAATAAGTAGACTCACAAGAAGGAAATCTATATAACAATTAAAATAATAATGCTCTTCTAATCACTTAAAATCCTAGAGTAGGTATCGAGTTAATCACATTCATTTTAAATTTATATTCTATGCATATCCTCCTAAGCATTTTGAAAGAAAGTAGCTCAGAGTACACAGGTGCCTAAATTATTAATAAAATTAAGCAAGAGATTTAACTACACTGGTTATTGTTTTCAATTATCAAATAATAAGTTTGAATGTCTTTGTACACCTGGCCCCAAATCCTGGGATTCAATTACCTTGAATGACTCTGGCTGACATTAGAGAACTTAATACTAAATCTGCAAAGCGCTGGGTATTGGGAAGAATAGCTGGGGGAGAACAATGGGATTTCCCTGAAGTTTTGTGAAAAAGTTCACCAATCAGAACAATTTTGTTTGTGGAATTAAGGCTATAATTAATAAAGGAAAGCTTTATTAAGATTTTTGTTTTTTAAGAAAACGGATGGCAAGCAGCAGACTGAATCCCAGCATCTCTGTATTCCAGCAAAGTGTTTACCTTTCCAGGACAGCTACATTTGAGAGAATAATTTCAGAAATGTCATGTGCTCCTCCAACTTTCCTATCTCTTTTGCTTTCCTTACTGACCAACTCAAGAACTCTGTCTGGTTCAGTTTAAAGAGCACTGAATTTATCTTTTACTGCAGCTCCAGTAGATGCCTTCTGAGAATTTCTAGGTGATAGAAAATTCAGGAAAGCTTTATTTGAATTAAAGTCCTCCAAGAGGCTCTTAAGCAATACACTCAGCCTGCTGGTGATATAGCTTGAATTCTGTTACTCATTTGAGCAACACGCTCAAATGGTTTGGTATAAAATTTCAGATTAAAAGAAGGATTTAATTAAAAGTTTTGGGAAAAGTTTCACATTGAATGTCAATGGGTTTGGCATGATATTTAGAGCATGCAATAATTTTCCTGTAGAAACTGAGGAATGAAAGAAATACTCTTATGATATCCTCTTTTAATAGGTCCAATAGGAAAAATAGGATAACTAAATAAATCTAGATTTAAGAGTCCAATATCTCACTTCTTTTTTTAAGAAAGACATGAAATAGCCAAGTGCCATTTCTGCACACATCTCCAAATAATGTATATAATTCCATCAAAAGTTTCAATAGCTCAAAGCATCTTTTTCTTTCCAGCTTTTGAGCATTCATTGATTCCAAACCCTGTAATTTCACTAGCAAAACACAGACCAAGATTTTCTTTTTCTGCCTAAAAGCTCACTCCAAGCAAAGTGTTGTCCCCCTTCTTAAGCAGGAAGGAAAACAGGGGTGGAGGGTGTTTCCCAAACCTTGAAAAGGCCTCATTGATGTGGAACTGATTTTCCAGGTCAAAACACAGTAATGTAGCTGAGGCTGGCAAAGGAGAGGTTGCTGAATCTCTCTACATTTCTGTTTCTTGTGGCTCTCAGTGACACCAAGTAGGGACAATATTGGTGACAAACACTGACATTCTCAGATAATCCAGTTAAGGGAAACTTCTACAACATCATCACATATTCCAGGGTATCGTGGCATCATTTTAAGAGGACCTGAGACAGCCAAGGATATTTCAGACCTAAATTTTCTACAGCACATGTTTCTGAACATAACTGCTGCCAGGCACGCTGATCGCATTAATGAGATGTTAATCCTTGTGAATTATATAATCTGTAACACGGTTAAGAATTACATGTACTGTGACTTCCAAATTGACTATTTGTATTAATTTAAAGAAAATTCACAAGAGGATTTTTTTTCATCAACCTGACTGGTTATGAATAAGTCCCTGTGACCAACTGGAGTCATGACTGAGCTGAGGCAGATAATATCACACAGATGGCTGCATTTGGAAACTTGGGATTAATGCAAAGCCAATGAAAGCTTTCATGTGCTGGCTTCCAATGTGCTTTGCAGGTCTGTTTGTAGGACTGGAGGCACCATGCAGATTGCACCCAACCTATGGGTTTGGGATTTCATTCTCTGATGTGCCACACAGAACCTGCCAAGAGCGATGAAGAAAATAAAAGCAAATTAGAGCTAAAAGGCGTTCAGAAAATTGACTTACTTGTAAATAGATGGGCTTGCAGGAATATTTCTGAACTTCTTAGGATCACACAACCAGGGCAGATCAATGGCAGAGATTTGTGGCTCTATTCAGGCACAGGTAAGGAAACCTTTGTGAGATATTTACCATTTCAGTGGATGTAAATTGGGCAAGTATTAAACACTAATTTCCTAAACAAAGTTCCTTTCCTGCTCCTTAGTGATGGACAAAATCTGTAGGGTTATTTAAGGAATACCTGGGTTCTGGGAGGGAGTAATGAGGCAGAATATTTGACACAGTGAGTGCAATAGAGATTATTGAATTTGTACATTTGAAAGCAACCTAAATATTAAAAAAAAAAAATACCAATAAGTTTTTGGTGTCCCACTCTATCTTTATGGCACTCAAAATCAGCTCCCTGAAGTGGTCAGGCAGACCTGTGCCACCAGAGGATTATATTTGTATTATCCATAGAGATAATAAAAAATATGGGAGGAAATGAGTTTCATTATGTTTTGGAGTGCGTTTTGAGATGGAGCACTGGATTTCCCTGTGATATGCATGTTCCATTCACATCTGCAGGACACCTGGCAGGGGATGGGATGCACCTGCCTGGCCCTGAATGAGCTCCTCTGCTGCTCTTTCTCTTCCCAGGGTGTGCCTGCTCCCTGCCACTGCCAAAGGCCCCACTTCTCCTCTCCTCAGGTGGGATGTCCCTCCCACACACAGGGAGACACAAGACCTCCCTCCTCCTGAAGGAAAAAGGGTACTTCCCTGATAATAAAGTTTTCAACCAATACACCCGTCACAGAACTGTCTCTTTCACCCGCAGCACTAAATGATCTCACTTAGGAAAGTCTACAAGCGTGGCTGAGCCTCTTTGCAGCAATAAATATTACAGAAAAAAAAAAAATGCTCAGAGGTTGTCACTGGTCCTTACTGAGAGCCTGCAGCTCCCCTCAGGTGCCCAGCCCTTGTGCCTCAGGTGTGCCACATCAGCCACCCCAGCACAGCCACCCTCCTCATGCCTGGCTTTGTAACAACATCCAAGGAACTCCTGGGGTCATTTTATGCCAAACCAATGTTGGTCCTGCTTTCCAGAAGCACTGCTCAGTTAGTGCAGAGCAATTGCACAGGTAATCACCTTTACAGTCACACAGGAGGGATGGTTGTGCTGGTGAAAGGGAGATTTTGAAAGTCTATGTCTGGCCATTAATTAGGATGATGGAGGTGATGTATTTTCTTCAATTGGTAGACCCTAGACTATTACAAGTAGAATTAAGGTGTTGGGGTATTTCAAATGCGTTATTTGGAAAGCATTTTGGGACAGTTTTTTTTTTTAACTGGAGGTCACACTGTGCAGAGAGGAGATGTTTGCTGCCAAATTAGCAAGACACTGCCATTAAAATTGGATCAGGCTCAGGTCCAAGTTGTGTTTTCTCCCTCTGAAGTTTATTCCTAAATCTCAAAAGAAACCTGTTGTTTTGATAAAAATGGAAGAGAAAAGGGAAAGGACTGGTTGACCCTAATGTCTTCCATGGGCTTAATCTCATTCTGGAGCACCCCTGTTCCTTTAAGGCTGAAACTAGAAACCCTAAACTGCCCTAATTTTATATAGAATTCTACACCAATCTAATTAAAATGTTTATGAGGAGATGTTAGAGAGATCCCAAGACTTAATATTTTTATGTGGAAAATGTGATATAAAGATTAAATGTTTTAGAGATGAAATACAGATACGATTTAGTGAATAACCTTTTTTATTCATGACATTTTCATTTTGCAGGTTATTCCTTTTATTTCTGTTCCTTTTGTGCCTTTGAATTTAGGATACAACATCATCTTCTGCAGTTTTCCCCTTAAAGGGTTTCTCCTGTAGTTATAATGACCCCAAATATACTTTGATAGATGACTTAATTTCTTAAAATGCTTTGAGATACAATAACTGCCTCGGAATAGGCAAACACAATTAAATGATCACTGCCTGCCATACAGTTTGTATCCAACATGGTTCATCTGAGAGGATTTAAAGGAACAGACTGGGATCCTGTCCATTTTAACATGAAGTGCTACAAGGGAATCTGAGCACCATGGGAATTTACAGTGTGTGCAAATCCAGATGGTGAGAGGAAAAAATCAAGATAAGGGTGTAAGGAGTAAATCGATTCACCTACAGGTTTGGTTACAGGGTTGGTTAATGGAGTCCTGTCTCTTCCGGGGGTAGTAAATGAGGTCACTTCTCTCTTTTCCATCTTCTATCCCAAATTGACTTGCTGTTTTGCTTTGCTACCTCAGCAGATTACACTACAAACCAATTTTCTCGGTGCAAGGGTGGTTGTACCAGTCAGAGAGTGGGTCTGATACATCAACATTCTCCCCTATCACGTCTCTCCAGCATTTTCCATTCCCACAGCACCCTCCTCATGCCAGGTGAGCAGTGAGAGTGAGGAAAAAGAGGAGCTTTAGGATTTTTCTGTGTCGATTTTGCTCCACCTGCCTCAAGCTGTACCTTAAGCATAAGAAAGGCAGCTGTGACATGAGAGCTGTTGTGGTAAATGCTGGGGACTGCTGGAGGAAGGGATGACACCGGTGTGTCACAGCGTAGCCTGGAGGAAACAGGCTGTGGAAATTGCATCTAAAGCCAGTCGTGATCCCTTCAGTAGCAGGCTGCTGTCAGCATCCACTGGCAGAGGCTGAGAGAAGATGCAGAAAGGAAACAGCAGTCCCTCTTTATATACAGTCCTGCTGGATGTTTGAGCTTTTTGATAGACTCAGGGGAAGAATAAAAGTGTGGGAATCTGTGGTGCTTCCTAGGACTAAAATAAACTCTTTGTGTGTCTCTGCTCCTGTAAAATGAGGGCTCTGCCACTTTGAACTTGCCAAAGCAGCAGGGCCAGGAAAGCAGGGATATGTAAGTAACTGGAATAAAACAAAGGGCTCAGAGACTGCTTGTTCACCCCTTCGTGGGGAAAGTCACCTCACCAGGACAAAACTCTTTTTGGTCGGAGCAGTAACAGTGGGCATTAATATCACTGGGAGCTCTTGTGTAGCTTCTGACAATGAGTTTCTTAGAAGGATTTCCTCCCTTTGAAGTGCCTGCCTTGCCTGCACAGCAGACAGCTGCTTTCTGCCTGCTGTCTTGCCTGTCTGCTCCCCTACGTGCTGCTCTGTTGAAACACCCTGTGTTATTACAGTCACTCTCAGCACCTGGCTGCAGGAGTGAATCAAAGTATTGTGAAGGCAGCATATCAATTTGGGTTTGTGCCATGTAACAGTTACTTGGCGGCTAAGTGGGATCATTTCAAAGACACTTTTTCTTCCTTTTTCCCTATTTCTCTGTGCCCAGATCACTGCTTGAGCTGCCTTCCCCCTAAACACTACATGCTCACCTTTTGTGACTGTCTAAAATAGAGAAGCCTCTGCTCTTGTCAAAAGGATAAACTGAAACAGTCACTTATCTCTGGCTGAAGAATTGCACACTGGAGTGCTCCACCAGCACTTCCCAGTTGCCACAGCCCCTCTCCCAGCTGGGCCAGCAGCAGGAAGCTGTGGACCCTGCAGAGGGTGACTGACCCTCCAGCTGTCACATCCCAGAGCAACCAGGTGAACACAAATAATCCAAAGATCCATTTGGAATTGTTGGTACTTAGAGAATCCCCACAGGTGCAGAAAAGGTTGGGTTCTGTGGTCGTTGATTTCGTGCTGTGCAGGAGGAGCTGTGTTCATAGATAGAATGGTTAGGCTTGGAAGGGACCTTAAAGATCATTTAGTTCCCTTCTTCTTTTCTTTTTCCCCTGCTCTGAGGTGGCTAGTTACAGATCTGCACGCACCTCCTAAGTAAAACCTGCACTTTTCACAGCCCGTGATACCTGCCTGGACACTACATGGATCTCAAAAGTGCAGCAGTGCAGGTTTGCCTGCCAGTTAACAAGATTTTAGTAAATTCAGAAGACTGGAATGTCCCCGAACACAAGCCAAATTAATTCATATTTTAAAAGATTTCTGTCTACAATAACAGGAGTAAATGCCAGATAAACCCCAGTCCTGCTCTCATCAGAGACAATGGGAATTAAGCCACTAACTTCAAAGAGCAGTGCTCTCTCTGTAGAGTGTATTTCATGCTTCTGCAGTCTTGGCTAGATTAGTGCAAATTAAACATTGGGTTAAGTTGCCAGAACCCATAAGCGCTCCATTAGGCTCTGGAGGATTTGGCTAATTTTAGTCAAATACTTACCTATTTTAAAGAAGCCATGCAAAATTCCTCCATGGGCTGAGCCCACTGACTCCTGATAGAACACCACTAATGAATTTTGGCCTCACGGCTCCTGTCTCTGCATTTATGCAGGGCTCAGAATGCAGCTTCATGCATTCTCAAGGAACAGCTATTTTACACCAGAGCACACCAAATACTTTCACGAGGGCTGTAAGCAAGGGGCTTTCAGGAGTGCTAAGGGATCCAGCCATCAAGCGACACTGTGAGTGCACTGGAGGCTTCCCTTGCCTGCAGGGCATCGTGGAGAGCAGCAGCAGCTCCTCCCCGAGCTGCTCACTGTCCTACATCCTGTGAGTGCCAAACTGCCCCAGGGAGCTACAAGCTACATTTTTCAATCATCTCTGCTTTATGTTAAATACACTTACAAGCAGCCAAGTAGCATCCCCAGAGGGTCTTACTACGACAGAGGGATGTTAACAATACACTTCTGCCTTTTTTTTTCTGCTTTTTTTTTTTCTTTCAAATATGTTTCAGCTATAGCCATCCCTGAATAATCTCCTAATTAGTGAGGAGGCCTTGAGTTTAGCACAGACTGCAGAGATGGAGACCTGAGGTATCATTTCCAAGCTCCACAGTGTAAAGATTTTAGGGCCAGCCTGGACAAAGGCTTGCCTGATTTTCAAGCCTCATTTCTTCCCTGGTTGAGCACAGGGAATTCCATCGCTGCTGTGTGTCTCTGCTCCCATCTAGCCAGGATCTTACAGGATGGACCTGTAAGGGGTTCTGACACCTGAGGGGAAGCACCAGAGCTCATTTCCAGTTTGTGCAGTGGCTGGAACCACTGCCTTTGGAGTTCCTGCCAAGACTTCAGGGTGTTCATACAGAAACAATCAGACTAATTAGTCATTTTTTAAACTTATGACTCAGGCATTTACTAAAAGCATGTGTCCAGATAAAGGTAATACAGTGCAAAAAAATAAAACAGCAACATCCTTTGGGAAGGCAGAAAAGGTCAAGTACAGTGCTGCTCTTCGCTGAAGTAATACACAGAATTTATATGTGGAAACTTGACCACTCAAGCAGCTAATTGCCAGTGGGATGTCTTGCTGTACACATCTTCTGAGGTACTTTAATTATGCAAACACACCTTGTTGTCACACAGATATAAGTAATGTTTAAGGCTCGTGTTCCTTTGATGTGCTGTGGGGATTATGTGGGGGTTTATTTCATTATGATTCCCCTTTGGGGAGAATACCATGTAGTAAACAGCACAGCACATCAGCAGAGAGATTTTTGCAGGTGGATTTCCCCCTCCTCCCCCCCTTAAATTGTTTTAAAAAAGCTTCTGGCTCTATTTCTGACTCCTGTTGAAAAATTGGGTACTTCAGCAAATTGCTCAGTTGACAAAAGGGAAAAGAATTGTTGCTTCAAAACAAACAATTATGATGACTTTGAAGCATAACATGGAATGTCTCATTGATTTTGTCCCAGAGGACTGGTGTAAAGAATGAATAACCAAATGTGCAACAGAGCACATAATATTAGTGCATGCACCATTTCTTGTGCAGTATTGTTTTAAATGCATTTTCTCACCTCTGCCCTCTGTGATCACCTGCTATCAACAGGGGAAACACACACGAGCAATCTAAATACTTGATTGCTTGTAAGAGAAAAAATTCTTCCTATTCAAAGATAAAGTGTCTGAGTAGTGGCAGGAAAATGCACCATTCCTTTCCTACAGTCTCTAAGAGGAGCATTAGAGACAGAGATTATAATTTCAACCTGTGGTGCTTGAATTCCTGGCCACAAGATTTCAGCATTTGTTGTTCTCCTGGCGAATAAACTTTACATTTAAACTCTGATTAGACCATAGAACTGGCATCAAGAAGCATTTTCCCCTTTCCTGCTCCTTATATTCATAATGTTAAGTGCACTCTGAAGGGGCATTGTGCAAAAGGCTCTGCAAAGCCCAATTCTGGAGACAGCCACTCACTCGGGTGCATTCTGTTCACAAAACCCAGCATTCAAGAATTAGGACTTTTGAGTTTTAAAGCCAGAAAAGGGAGCAGTAAATGATCAATTGTAGCAAATGTTCTGCAGTCATTTCTTCAAACACAAGTGATGCAGTATTACGTCCCTGAGCTGAAATATCAATTCCCTATTAGGCTAGAAAAAAAACCTGAGTACAGCTGTTGTGCTACCTTTGGATATGGCTCTTTTCTAACAGATCAACTTATCTTCAGCCAAGGTATTTGCTTCTGTGATGGAGAATCTGTGTCTTCTAGGTTTGCTTTCAGCAAAGAAAATTTAAATTGCTTAAAAAATTACATTATTCACATGGCAAAAAATCGTTGAAAACAATCAAACAGGTGCTGTCAGTCTTCTGAAAGTTTGATTCCTAACAGATTTGGAACTGAAATTCTCTCATTCGTATTTCTCTCTCTAGGCATGTCTGAAATCAGTTTCCACCACTGGAGTGGAACAGATAATTTATTGTCATGGGTTTCTCAGCATCTTTTCAGTGCTCAAATATTTCTACATGCATTTCCACTTAGTCTCCCTGCTTTGGGATTCTGATCCCTCAGTGAGCCAAGCCTCCTCTTCTTGGATGCACTGATCAAATCCATTTTTTGACTGGAAGGATTCTGTTGAGTGACTGCAGCTTCTCCTTTACTCCAAAGATTTAACCATGGTGTGCCACATGCCAGACAGGGTGGGAAATGGATTTCTGTATTATAAAACACATTAACAGAGCCAAGGCCGTCCTGTCAGGCAATCCACCAGTTATGGGATGCTGTTCCCTAACTACTTTGGGAGATTTCAGCCTTTGTGTTTTCATGTTTCTGGGTTCCTGGTTGCTCTGTACAAGTGCATTAACTGTGCAGGGAAGATAACCATTTGTTGGAGAGTGACTTGCCAGTGCTGTTTTCAGAGGTGCAGACTGACAGCAGATATATCTATTCAGCTCTGCTGGGCAGCAGGGCTCAGCAGTGAGCTAAATTAGTCCACAACATGTTATTCTAGCCAGGCTTTCCAACAGCCTGTTCAATGCTAACACACACTCACACAGAGTATTCAAAGGAGAAAGATGAAATTTCAGCACCTTTTTTTTTTCCCTGGGTTGATTTTTCCTCCAATATTCCGGATCCTGCTCTGTGGCAATTAAACCACAGCACCTCATTCCATGCTCAAATCTACCTGTCCTTGCTTCCACGGGTATACTTGTGCTTCTATAATGAATGAGAATGAAAAATGAAATAATAAATAAGACTATGTAGCTCAGGAATATGCAAGACTGGTGGTTCAAAATAAGTGTAATAAGTATTTGTAAAAATGTAGTAATTCAAGTGTATAAATGAAGGGAATTAAATGTCACGGTAAATTTTCATAAAACAATGTTTAAAGTGGAAATTGGAATAAATAAAATATACGTAAGTACTAATCCTCTTCCTTCTTAACTAGGCCATTAATAAAAATTCTCAAGGACTGACGACAAAATATCTTTAAAAATGGAAGGTCATATTAGAGACTAGAAAAGAGTGATCCAGGAGAAAACAAAGATCTGAGCCTAACTCTGCCTCCAGCTCTGCATCCTGAGTGCAGTGGTTCCTACTGGAAGCCTACCTTTCCTAGGAGTCACTATATCCTGAGACATAATGCTGATATCCTTTTGCTCTGCTCTTTTTTCCTTCCAGCATTTTCAAGTTTGTTGGGGTTTTTTGGTGTTTTTTTTTTTTTCCCCCCCAACTAACATTCACCGTGGAACAGCATAAAATATTTGGCCATTGCTTTTTCTCTTTAAGAGTGCAGCAGAAAAGACTTTAGAAATAGAAAGAAAATAAGCTATTCAGTTTGGTCCTTTGAAATTAAGCCACTTGCAATTCATAAAGAAGCTATTGGAGATGACATTGCTGACATTTTTGCCTTGTATAAAGCTGCAAAGATAGCTGCCTTACAAAGACAATCACTCCTAAGAGCGGGAGCATTATTAGGTTTTCTCTGCTGATCTTTAAGGTGTAAATGACAGGTAACTTAAATACCCTGCCAAGTGCAAAATTTCTTTGCAAAACATCTCAAAAATATGATTTCCTGTTTTGCATAAGGCTTCACAATCCATATTATTTCTAATCCTCTAACGTGTATTCTTCTGTTTTCTCCATACCTGCAGGATTTCTCGTGAGCAGTGCATACGGCTTTAAGTATTAAAAAAGTAAATGATGTCCTGAATAGTAGAATTAAATTCAGAAGCATCCTGCACTGATAGGAAATCACCTCTAGAATATATTCTTGCAGGCAGTTGTTCTGCTAATTCCTGGGTACAGATAAATATTGATCTAATCCCAAAAGTAACAACTGTCAGGAGAGTGAGGTTTCTGTGACCCACATCGTGTCTCTGTAGCTCTGACAAGACAGGAGAAGAGCTCCCCAGCAGGGAACAGAATCATGCTACTGTTTTCTGACATCCCTTTTGATTTTTTCCTGCCAGCCCTGTTGATCAGCAGGTGAGTGTTAATATAAACCACCCATTGTGAATCAGGTTCACAATCTCAACACTGTGAAGACAGATGAGGGAAGAGAGAGTGGGTCAGATGACTTAAATGTGCCTTTTTCTTCTCATGGTGAATCTCTTCAGGCACAAAGGATGATTCTGTGCCCTCTTGTATAGCAGTGGCCACAATGACAGACTTCAGGCAACACCAAACATCCATTTATCAAACCAGCCCTTTGCCAGTGCACTGCTCTGCTCTGGGATTAGTGTGCTCACCTACAAGTAGAGCAAAAAGTAAGAACTGGTATTTCCATCTTGGCCAAGCAGGGTTTGGATCAGTTTCCCAGAACCCAGTCAGCAAGGTCCCAAGTTGCTGTCACCTGGATATAGCTGGAATATGGGACTGTTTGATTAGGCAGCTGAGGTATCCCCTGTCTGAAGGATCTGTTTCTTGGAGCATCTAAAGCATATCTGAGTCTGCCTGAAAGGAAAAATCTTCCCAGATGAGAGTAGGATGAGGAGGAAGGATGTTCCACCCCCTGTAACTTCAGGGATCTGTGAAGGCAGGACCTCAGGCTTCTTTTGCAGCCAGCAGAAACTTCAGAAGCAGCTGTGCTGGAAGCTCTGCTACACTTGTCAAGAAATCTCAGAAGCCAACCAGGGAAGCTGCAAACCCAAACTTAGCTGTGTAAATCTGCCTCTTGTCTCCCTGTGCCCACAGAGCAAGGGTACAAAGGATGGGCTTTGGGATGAAACCCAGGAGAGGCTGCTGTGCTCTTTGAAGCTCACCAGCAGACAGAAGTTCAAACGGAGTCAAGCACTGAGTGATATCATCTCGTTTGGGCTGCAGGACGAGGTGAAATTGAGTCTTTCACGGGGTAACACTTTCAGTCACACCGGGAGCCTTGTCTGTGGCCGTGGCACTGATGGGACAGCGGTAACAGCGCTGGGAAGTTTTCAGAGAAACTGCCACTTCCAGGATTCCTTATTATTTTCCTGTGCTTCGCTTGAACGAGTTGTACTGATTAAGAAGGAGGTTTAGGACTTGAGGGAGGGGGATCAATAGCCTTTTAGTGAACACTAAGTGCTATTTGTGACAACTTAGAATATGAAAGAGCCCCATGCTGTCCAGCTCTTGCAGAGAGGAAGAGGAGCAAGACTCATTGCCTTGAAGGATGAAAAACTGATATCAGAATGCCATTTGTATTTGGCTCAGTGGTTGGACTGGATGATTGGGCAAAGGGTAGAGCCCAGGGAGATGGAAGACTGCTCTGGAGAAGTCCCAGCTTTGCTCAGGGGCAGTGTGGCTGGTCCAGGATTGCCCAGGCAGGCTCAGGGAGTGTCACTGAGCTCCAGGACACAACCGGGTGAACTCCTGGGAAGGAGCTCACTGCCCAAGCAGCAGCTCGATGCCTTTGCACGGCACAAAGGATTTGTGAGCTGCATCAGATGTGGTGTGTGCACATCGGTAGCCTGGTGCAGCCTGGGTGCACAGGGGTAGCTCCCAGATAAAAATGAGGATTTCTGCAGCCACGCTGCAGATTTCAATTACGCACTGGGTCGGTCTGGCGCTCTGCAGAAGTATCTGACCTGCTTTACAAGTACTTTGTGCTACACAGCAAATTCTTGGTAACCAACACGCTTTGGACCAAGTGAATCAGAGCACAGATTTGATTTATGAATGAGATGTAGAAATTCTGCACCAAGTGCCTGCCAGGAATACAGTGTTGTCGGGGAGATCTGGTCAAAAACTGTTTTGTTTTGTTCAAAGGGTGTAATCCTCCTTACATATACAGAATTCATGTTCCCCGCAGGAATAAAGGAAGGAAACAAACTCGGGTTTTCCCTTCCTGGGTGCAGAGATATTAATTAAAATAGATTAATTTAATTAACAAGAGTCACAACTACCCTAGGAGAATTTAAGCAGCATTCCCAAGTAGCTGGTGATTCAGTTAAAACATATTTGGCAAATAAAAAAATTGAATTGCAGTGATAGATCCTAAAAAGGGAAAAATATCTTGTTATAAAAAAGAAAATTATTTGCACTTAAGCCCATCTGTTTCTTGTGCTCACAGAGTTTTGATTAAAGTAATTTAGTTCTGTCTACTAATTAGGACTATTTATTACTGACTTCATACAGTTTTGAATTATAATTCTCACAATGCTTATCTTAATATGGTATCAGCACAAATAAAGGGTGACCCTTGGGAATCTCTGGAAAACAGGGAGTAACATCAAATCCTAATGAAAGTGGTGGCATTTACCAGGCTTTAGAGACACTCTCAGCAAGTTGTAGAACCAGACGGTGTCAGCTGAATTCTCATTCCTCAGAAATTGCCAAGCATAGTGCACTGGGGAGAGCTAATCCAGCAATCATAACTGGGAGATCAGACAAACAGGAAACCTGAAAATTCCTGCAAACTTTGTTCCACAAGTATTAACAGCGAGTGTAGAAATATGTATCCCTGAAATCTAATTAGAAATTAGCAATTCAGCTGAAAACTATGTAGAAACAAAAGAGATGATCAAATATTCACCAAATTGCTGTGATGAGTTTTGGAATGGAGCAATTACAGACAAGTGTTTCTTTATGGTTTCTTAATGGTTTCAAACCCACAACATTTTATGTGTGGAAAACAGAGGGGAAGACAAACACTCGACTGGGAGAAATCTTTTAGCAGCATTAGAGGTGTTTGAGCCCTACCTGCACTGTGGTGCTTCTCAGAGTTGTGACAAGCTAATTGATGGATAAGAAAAATAATCTCTCACACTTCTACGAGGAGCCTTGATGCAGTAAGTTAGGTGGAAGTGACATCACCAGAGGGAAATACATAAACAGAAAAATTATAAAATCATCTCGGGCCTTTGAAATAATTTTTCCCAACTTTTTCTGGCTCCTTCTAGCGCCCGACAAAAACTAATCTCATTGAGGGAGGCACACCAAGGGAAGCCAAAAAGATACAGCTTTCAAATGGAGCATGAACCCTGGCCTGAGAATAAAAGAGAGGTGCAGTTAAAAGAATACAGTATTACATGAGCTCAGATTAAAAAAAAAAAAAAAAAAATCTGAATCTAAGTATTTTTTTTTATTATTTTTATTCCATCTTGTTACTAGTACTAACTGGTCTTCAAATGAGGATCAAATTTCCTAAAATCCGTTGGGTAAAGAAAAATCTTTAAGCTCTTAAAAATAAGTAAAGGACCAGTAAATAATGGGGATTAGAGTATTTTTGTCAACAGTTGTGTTTTATAAAAATTCTAGTCTTGTATGGGACTTAAATGAACTATTTCCTATTGGCAATATGCCATTAGCACCATCCTAATCATTCCCACCTAATCTCATCTAATTCTCTAAGGACTTTTTTCTCGGGAGTAATTGCAAGTCTCATTCCACCAAGTGGAAATACTGGATCAGGACAGACTGTTATCCTACAGCCCTCCAAATAACTCTTGCATCATTTCTTTTTTAATCAGGCTTAGCTTGAACAAATATCCCTGTTTTTCGAAATGCATGTACACAACCTCTACAAATTACTAAACAAGATGCTCATTAGAGGCACAATTACCATTATTAAAATAAACAGCTATTTTCTGTGATGTCCTTCAAAGAGAGAGAGATGGTGTCATTTGTCACCAAACCTCTTATAGCCTACAAAATATTTTTTAACCATTGTTTTTTATCTCAAATAGAACTGCAGGTATAAAACTCAACATTGAAGAACATCACCCTGCAAGGTAAGATGGCAGAAAAATGCATTTTGGTCAGGTGGTGAGTGTGTGAAAGCTCTGAGGTGGCACTTACCCAGCATTAGATATAACTTGGGGAACAAGGATTCCTAACTGGCCATGCAGGGAGCACATCAACATTTAGAAATGCGTGACAATCTCACAGGAATTCTGGGAGTGAGGAGCAGAGTGGGTTAAATTAGACTCTGGAGGAAATCTCAGAGCAGCCCCATGGAAAATTTAGGTGCGAAAGCTGCCTTGGTGAGGGACCCTTCAGAAAGTGTAACATCAGGCATGGGGAGCAGATCAAAGAGGATACCACACCCAGCCATGTACACATACACGTACACGTATACATACACATACACGTACACGTATACATATACATACACATACACGTACACATACACGTATACATACACATACATGTACACGTACACATACACGTATACATATACATACACATACACGTACACGTATACATACACATACACGTATACATACACATACACGTATACATATACATACACGTATACATACACATACACGTACACGTATACATACACATACACGTACACATACACGTATACATACACATACATGTACACGTACACATATACATACACATACACGTACACGTATACATACACGTACACGTACACGTACACGTATACATACACATACACATACACGTACACATACACGTATACATACACATACACGTACATGGACAGATACACGTACACGTACACGTACACATGCACATACATGTACACGTACACATAGACGTACACATAGACATACACATACACGTACATGTACACGTACACATAGACATACATGTACACATACACAGATGCATACACATACTCATACACGTACACATATACATACACGTACACATGCACATAGACATACACATACATGTACACATACACATACTCATATACATACACATAGACTTACACGTACACATACACATACATGTACACATACACATACTTATACACATACACATAGACTTACAAGTACACATACACATACTCATACACGTACACGTACACATACACATAGACATACATGTACACATACACATACACATACACATACTCATACACATAGACATAGACATATACACATACACATACACGTACACATTGACATAGACATACACGTACACATACACATAGACATAGACATACATGTACACATAGACATACACGTACACATATGTGCACACATACACGTACAATACACATATACATATACATCCATTTTATTTACCTTGTACTGAGCAGCCTTCAGGACCCCTGAAGAAGTCAAGGGATTTCAGATTTATGGCTGCAGTCATCCCCAGAACAGGTGTCATGACACACTTCCCAAAAATGATCTTCCCAAAAATGATCTTCCCAAAAATGGCCTTCCCAATGCAAACCCTCTGCATTTGTTACTTCACACAGCAACTCCACATGTGCCTTCACTGAGCAGCCCAGGCTGGCATTGCAGGGCTCCCTAAGAACTGGGATCTTCCACTGGAAACCACGAGCCAGGTGCTCCTTGTTAGTGCAGGAGAACAAAACATACGAGATTTTATGGCAGAAAAACCTATTCCTGACCACATGCAAGTTTTATCCAAGGATACACACCTGTGAAGAGCATTCTCAGGCAGTTTCCTCGTGGTGCTGTGTGGGTTAACTGAAAACTGTGTGACAATGACTTCAGTGCAGCTTAAGTCAACCACAGCTGACAGTGTGAGCTGCCAAGCACTCACCCAAGCACACTTTCAACCAGTCTGCACACAGCACAGCTTTTCTGATTCAAGCAGTGAGCACATTGCTTTGTAGATGAGGTACAATAACGAGTTAAAAAAACTCAACTGATCAGCTTCACTAAGCTCCACGTGCCTTTAAAGATCTTCTCCTTGTAGTGACTGGTTTTCCCTTCCTAAAGGATGCTGGAGCTCTGATCATGGTGAGCTGGAGCCTTTGCCCATGGTGACACAGGGACTTGCTTTGAACTCCCCCTCTGTAAATCATGGTGATGGGGGTGTGAGCCTTCTGACAGCACCTTGACATGGTCTCCACACTGAATTTCTACCAAACACTTTCTAACTATAAAGTTAGCACTCCCTGCTCTCCTGACATCCTGTTGAACATCTGTTTCCCAGTCTGGACAGAGGCTGTCAAATCCCAGTTCATTTGCTTTGGGGCTGTTTTTGTCTGGTCTCTCCACACAGGATGAGTAAACTTCACTCAACTACTTCAGATATGGAGCACAAGCCAGAGACCCCTTTGATTTCACAGTATATCTGAAAATTTCTACTTTATGGATAAAAGGCCTTGAATTTACAACCTCATCTTCTTGCCTTAGGAAGAGCTTTTTCTGCTATGGTTACGACCATGAGACAAGACCTATTACCAGAGAAGATGGATTTTTCAGGCAGCTGCTTCATGAGGGGCCGAGACAGAACCCTTGTGGTTAACTTGAGTGATTTGGTTCTTTTTCTGTACCAAGAACACAAGGAAAGGTTAGTGCCCACAGCACTTGGCAAATCTGTGCCTGACAGCACTTTTATCCAGTGCTTTGGATATTTCTACACATGTGATATGGCAAAAAGCAGGAAGTGTTATAAATTGGATTTAAGTGTAAACAAGGGTTTAAACTCCTGTCCTATCCAAGAGCAAAACTTTCAGCTGACTCATGACATGATTTGCCAAAGACCATACAATGAATCAGCTGCAGAACCTGCCAGCCCAACAACAAAGCCAAAATTTAGCCTCTGCTTCAAATTGCCGTGGCTGCAGGACTCTCTTGAAGGCAGACCCAGCCCAGCTGCAGTTAGCTGCAAACACTGATGTGTCCAGAGCAGGAATTCACAGAGACTCAAATTAAAATCCAACAGATTTAGGAATCACTCATTAGTTTTTTTAAAAACCCTAACTTTTAAAATTGTCCCCTACTTATTTCATGGTTTCTTTTTCCTTCAATGGGACATTCAAGGAAAACTATAAGAATATTGGCAGCATTCAGCATCAATAATCAAGACATAGAACCATAAAACAGTTTGGGTTGGAAGAGACTTTAAAGATCATTTCATCTCCTCTGCCATGGCAGGGACACCTGCCAGTGTCCCAGTGTCCAACCTGGCCTTGGGCACTGCCAGGGATCCAGGGGCAGCCACAGCTGCTCTGGGAATTCCACCCTGTGCTAGGGCCTGCCCACCCTCACAAGGAATAATTTCTGAATCCCATTGTTTCAGCAAACACTATAATGGGAAGGGTGAAGAGATAAGAATCTGTTGGCACAAAACTGGCACATTTTTGGGTGGGGAGGAAGGAATGCTGATGGTCCGACCTGTCAGTGTCCATGAGGGGTTTTAACATCCTTGTCCCTGCTCCTTCTAGTAAAGGCATTCCAGGCAAGTTCCAAGCAACATTACATGTTCCTTGGCTTCCTAGGACCATACCAGTGGCTGTACTGGGTTAGAAGTGCATCTAACTCACAATTCCAGCTTTGATGGACATATAAGAAAAGCACACAGTGATGTTCCTCCAATACACTTTCCCAGCTGCAGGAAATTACCACTTGGATTACAAGTCCTAACATAAAGGTGTTTGTCTAGATATTCTATAAACCTGTTACAACTCTATTTTGCTGCAATGAGTTCCAGAGTTTAATAAACCTGCTATTGTAACAAAGGGTTATGATTGTTGCATTTCTTTCATCGTTTTATTTTTTTTTAAAACTCCTACCATTAGATAATTCCATTTGATACTGACTTCTTCTATCATGATAAAGTGAATAGCAGTTTTTGATTCCCTCTCAAAAAACATTCAGAGTTTCATCGTTGCCTTCATTGTATTCTGGTGTCAGTGTGTTTTTTTTCTGGGCTGAAATAATTAATCTATTTCACTTCTCCTTGGACACAAGGCATGAAGTTCTTTGTCACCCATGACTGTACCTGTAGTTCTGTTTTAGCCTTCCTGGCATGGGTAAACAGAGTGCATTGAGGAAGGAAGCAGGCCTTTCTTCTTGATCAGCCAGAGGAGGCTTTTTCCTTAACTGAACACTTGCAAAGGTGGAATACAAGTCAATCTGGCCATTTCATTTCAATGCCTTCAAAGGGATGGATTTCACCAACATTTTGAAAATGTGTTCCCTAAGCTTTGAGAAATCTGCTAAGAACCCTTGAACTGTTTTACCTTGAGAAAAGCCAGCATCTCACAGGATCAGGCTGTAAAACGTTATCTCCATCCAGTTACAATGACCCTTTTATTACACTGCCTTTAGACTTAGAAGAAAACAAAACAGAACCCTGGAGAGTTAATATTTTCAAAACCAGCCCCAGTTGAAGACAATCAGTGCAGCTTTTGATAAAACTGATCAAAGGACAACTCTTGACAGCTTGGAAACATAAAATGCTATTACTTGCCCTCTTTTAGTTTTGCTCTTTCTTCTCAGAAGGCCAGTATTTGTTTTGCATAGCAGCAAACATTATTCCTGTGGTGTTTAACTTTTGCACAGGAACCCTCCTTTCATTACACCAGAATAAAAGCAGCGTAAGATTAGCAAGAGATTCTTTGTCTTCTGCTGTAATTTTTGTAATTTATCTTTCTTTTCTTTCTCTCTTTTTTACCTCTTGGCCACAATTTACACATCAGCATTTTCTGCTATTGTCTTTATATTGGATGAGAATCCCCTTAAATATTTCCACAGAGTTGTTATTTCTCCTCTTTTCATTACTTCAAATTGAAAGTGTTTAAGATAATGTATTTGGTGTCAGGTTTACAGAGAGGAGAAAAAAAAAAAAGAAATAGGGAAGAAAAGGCACCGTGAATTGCTATGATCATCTCACGGACAGTTTGTGTTGGGGCACCAAGGCCAGGGGAAGAGGGCAAATTCCTGATCCCTTTTAAATTGTGGTACTAATCAAGGGATATAGAGGTCCCTGCAGACAAGTGACCAGGAGCAGCTTAGAACTGCTGCCCCTTAGGCTTAGTACAAAAGCTGCAGGGCGTGTGTCTCCACTCCCTGCCCTCTCACAGGAGGGGATGTGTCATTTGGCCATCTAACCCTCCAGAAAGGCCCAAAGGATTCTAATCTCTCTTTCATAATCTCTAATTAGTCACCTCTCTCAGCACCTCTCCTGCCATTTGAAATCAAGATGCTTTGCAGATACTGGCATGGAGATTAAACCAAGCATTAAGCTGGCAGCAGTCCACAAGCAGTGTAAAAAGCTTTTTGGGCACAGTTTCTGCTCTCTCAGACCAGTGAAAAACAACATGAAGTCTGAAGATCTCAGTGTCAAACCTTCCTCTGTATTCAAGAATGCTGAGGCTGTAAAGCACAATGCAGCCCTTCTAATTCCTGTAAACCAAAAGTTGACATAACTAATAGAGAAATGCTTAACTGCGGGACCAGCTAATGGAGGTAATTTCTAGTCCATCAGATCTTTATATTACTTACTGCCCTCAGTTTAGTTTAGAATTGCTTTTTAAGCTTCCCTATTTAACTTAGTAGCTTTAAAATGCGAGCTTCTGCATTCTCAATTCATTGCTTCTTATTGAGCATTTGGGGCATAAAGAAGCAGCATTATCTCCTCATTTTAGTTTAGAATAGGGAGCAAAAATACCTTGCAGATTGTTTTTTGTTCACAGTGAAGACCTGAAGACCTTTCTGCTCCGTGGTTTCCTCATTCGTTTAATGGAGTTGAAAGCCTTTCCTTTCCCAGCCGGGATACTCTGCTTAGACCAGCTGGTGCTTGGTGTCTGGTTTCAAGAGGAAAAATATTTCCTCAAAAATATATTTGGTATAAATACCAAACATTATCATTCATGACCATTAACTCCCTGGGCAGCACATCTGTGAAAGCTCTTTAGGTAACACCCCGCCTCTGAACACATTGACTGAGGACTTGACTGGGCACATTTCCTACACAAATGCTGTTTATTTGTTTGGTTTTGGCAAGTAGCTGTCTCTGCTTACACCCCAAAGGGATGGAAGTCACAGTTCTCACTGACTGGGGAAAAGCCATCAGTGTCAGTGGCATCCCTGAGAAAAATATCTTCTCTTTCCAAGGAAAAGGGCAGGTCTACCTGGCAGGCAGTGTGTTCTCCCCAGAGCCAAGGACATGGAGAACTGTGCAAGACTTCATTTTCCTTTTTCTTAAAAACTGATCCAAAAGGAAAAAAAATAAAAAATCACACAATGTTTTTACATGATTGATTTTTTTTTTTTTCCCTATTGGAACTGGCATTTTTCATTAAAATGTGTTTTGGCAGCACTGTATCTTTCACTTGGAAAGCTTTCCACATGAAAAATCTCAGAAAAGCATAAGGTAACAAATGCTGCACTGGTACATTTCATGTGAGAAACAGGGTGATTTTATGACCAGCAATACCAGGGGAGGGTACTTTTCCAACAGAGGATTCAGTTATTTATAATAATAACTGTGTACTTGAGCACATCCCATTTGCAGATGCAAGGATGTGTGCATTCACTCCCTGAACATGTTTCCCAAAGAAATACCATGCTTTGCAGGAAACAAGGAATGAGCTCTTTTGGTGACCTGTCAGGAAGGGCCAAAATGGGCCTTTACACACCTGGAACAAGCCTCTAGTTGGGTTTAGTCCTAGTGAGCTCCCTTTTGAACACTTGAGACAACTGAAAAATATTATCCAAGGAAGGTGCTCCAGGCCCAACAAGGACTTGAATTCCCATAAATTGCAGTAGCTGCAGTTTCAGTGCCCACATCCTGGAAAAAATGCAGCATAGCAGGAGCCCAAGAACTCCGATTCCAAGTGTTTGGGCCTTTTTTTCTTAAAAAGGAACTTTTAGACCATTCCCACAACTTCCTTGCCACCAAATCTGTAGAATCACAAAAGAGCTTCCTATTGACATTAGTAATGCTCATAACCCTGAGAGTTACACCTTTTTAAAGGAGGTTGTCATTTCAAGACAATTAATTTACAAAATTAATTGTTTTAGGTGTAATTTTCTCCCTCTTAAAACAGAGTAATCCTATGAACCTATGTGTTTTTATTTCCTACCAGAATTACCAAAATGAATTAGACTCCATTTACCTTCTACTGTACCTGGCATTTGAACAAATCCCATCTTAATTACTTTCTGACTTCGATAGTGGCTTTGGCAATTAGATTCATAGCCCACCTCCACTCTGGCATTCAAAGTCCCTTAGTATGAAAAAAAAAAATAAAACCCTTCCTTCCTATTTCTTCCTTACCATTCTAAAAACTTTACCATTCAATAAACTTCGTGACATAATGCAGCGATGTAGATCCCAAAAGGAGCATTTCATTCTGCAGAAACTAAATGAAACACAGAGTGTGAGAAAGCAATTTAATTACATGCAAGTCGACATACTTTTGATTTTGTGTTTAAAAACTAGTGGTGTCATCATTTGCCATGCACATATTTATCCATCCTGTGGGCTGTACATTACTCTAATTATTCAGTTTGCTCCAAACGCTGCCTATACATCACACTGTGTTCTCTGGTGTCTAAGCTCAGGAAGCAAGGACTTAAATTTACCTGCCACAATTTTCAGGGAGGCTCAGGACACTTTCAATTTATCTCTATGACCAAGGAACAAATAGTTCTTCCATTTTTTAACCCTTCTGCCAACATCCTCCTAAGCATTATCTCTGCCTTGCCAGCCGTCAGCCTCATTCCAAACTCCTCATGTGTAGCAGTCTCTCTTGCTGGTGTGAAATCCCAACCTCCTCCCCAGCTTCCCAGGAGCTGCTGCCCTTTAGCATCAGCCCTCTTAATGCTTGCTCCTCTTGCCCTTCTGCAACCTCCATGGTTTAGAAGTCTCTTTCTCAGTGGAAGTGCCATTTTTGTGTAATCATTGGTTTAATCCCTTTAAGAGCCTGCAATCTCCTCCCTGGATAGGTATTGAACATCTCTGTGAAAAAGTCAGATTTTCAGATCCACTTTCCCTCTCTAATCTATAGCTGTTAAAGACATTCACTGCTTTGCCTTTCAGCCTCGTGCTTTTCTCAGACCAGAAATTGATGGAGGTGGCCTCTTCTATTTTTTACTTCTCCTGAGCATTGACTTTTCTGATAAGGCTGGCTGTCCTCACTAAACCAGGAGGTTGCATAGTCCTGTTACCCAGGTAAAGCCTAATCCTTCTCCTTTTGTGCAGCCCTAACTATTAGATTTTTTGCTGATTTTAGCCTGCACAGTTCCATTGAAGGTGAGTCCACATGCTGGAAAAATGTCTGTGCTTCCCTGCTGTCAGGAGGAGTTTGGATACAAAAGGCTTGGAGGAAAAAAAATGTAGAGACCCATCTTTTAGACATTTTAGTAACCAGGCAAAGAATTAATTTGCTAAAATGCTTGTGACAGAAAAAAAAAGGTGTGTTGAGACTGACTTTCAGAGGTAATTTTTGTTTCAACTACATTTATTGGTTTTTTGGACTCACTTTCAATGAATGCCCCAGTGCATGAGCTTTACTTAATACCAGTACTAATAAAATGTGATATTAAGTTAAAAATTCATATTCTGCCAAAGCAAAGCCTGGGCTGCACACCTGATCACAGTCTATACAATACCAGGTGATTTGCTAAATCACCAGTCTAGAAGCAGAACTTGGACTCTGTGCTCAAAGTAATCACTCCTATTGTCCAACTGTACTGATGTTTAACCCTGCCCTAAAATACCAGGACCATGTATTTTAGTGAAGCATAAAATCCTGCTTGCCCCTGTAACACCTTTGGTCACTGTTATAAGCTCAAGGACTTTGTGTGAGTTACTTCCAGTGTGGATCCTTGAGACAAAAATCAAGTTAGAAGGGTATAATTATGTGTGCTTCATACACCCAGCTTCAGACACGCACAACAAGCTATCTATAGACAGCAAAACACAAAAGATGAGGGAAAAGATGCTGGCATGTCTATGGAGTGCTCACAGATATTTCAAGTGAAACAAGGGTAAAAGTGTTTATGCCAATGACTGTAAGATAACTAATTTTGGTTCAATTCCTCTCATAAATCATAAAGACTTTGCTGGATAGTTTCTCTAAGGAGAATGAACTACTGGCATGGCATAGTCCTTCTGTGATATTTGCTAATACTCTTCTCTGTCAAACTGTGAAGTTAAATGTTTTCATTGTTGAATTAAAGAAGCTTAACATTAAAAACTTATGGAAATGGCTATAATACTCAGATTTACTTCTAGAATTCTTTTGAAATGCAATATCCCCAGGTACTTTATAAAAAAGCTAGACTCTATTTTCAATAGCTTTTGCTGAGTTTTTATCTGTATTCATCCTCCAGAATGTGCCATTATAAATAATTAATCAATCAGCATCTGCTCTGCTCACAAAACACTTATACCTCAAAATTGACTCTTGGCCTGATTCTGCACCTCTGAAGAGGCTGAGAACTTTGCCTGTGGCTTCTATTAAAAGAGGATAAAGCACTCAGCATCATCCCCAGCACAGCCTTTGGGCCCACTATGCAGGCACACACATCAGCTGCCTGACCAGTGGGAACACTGTAGGCTGGGGCTGAAATCCAAGTGCCAGTTTTAAATGTGTGTTTCTAACCTGTGTGAGCTGCTTGTAAATGTATAAATATAAATATAAATAATATAAATAAATATAAATATAAATGTAAATATAAATATAAATGTAAATATAAATATAAATATAAATATATATATATATGAGTATATATATAAATATATATATATGTCAAGGAAATGGTAGAAGAGTATTTCAGATCAATCTCAGCTTGAGACCTCCTATGACATCCTCAAGCTCTCCTTGCCCTGGCTTGGGCACTCTGGGGCAAAATGATGCCAGCCCTGTTGCAGTGCAGGCTCTGTGCTTCCCAGGGATGGCACCCCTGTTCTCAACTCTTCCTTGGGAATACATCCACCATGCCTGGATGGACACTAATCACACATCTGACTCCTTTGCTATTGATGGACTTGCAGAAAAGCACAATTACCAAATTTCCAGGATCCAGTAAACACTAATATAAAGTTCTGCACCAAATCTTGCCTCTTTCCTGTCTCTTTGATGCATTTTCAACCATTCATTTAGACATTCTGTCTTTATACTCCAAATGAAGTTAAACGTCCTCTAAAACACAGATGGTTTTTACAGCCTGTTGTGGGAGAAAAAAAAAAGGAAAAAAAAAAAGAAAAACAGAAAAACGAAAACCCAGCAGAAATGCTGACTGCACTTGATTTGTTGATGCAATAGAAAATAGCACAGCCTTTGTTCAGCCCAGCTGTCCTGGACAGGTAAAGGCCATAAGAGAACCATGTGACATCATGTAACAGTGAAAAGTAGTGCCTAAACTAATCTTGAACGAGTTTTCTACAGAGATAACAAAATATGAAGAATATGAGAGTGGCCAGCACTTACCTTATTGCCATTTCCTCCACAGCTATGCAGTTTTCTTTACTTAGAATTTCCCCCCTTTCCATACTCTGCCAAGCCTCATCTACCACACTTCCATCATGCTTAGGGAAATCTTTCTGTCTGTTTTGCAGAGTTCATATAATTTTCTTTCAAAAAACACTAGCATTGCATTGACCTAACTATAAGATTTACTGCATCCTAGTGAGTCAAAAACCATAGGATTCTTCAATTCATACATTCTTAAATTCATGGGAAGCTTCAATATAGTAGTGAGTATATAAGATTTTGTGGCTCTTGAGTGGATTTTTTTATTTTATTTATTTTTTTAGTCTGAAGAAGGAAAAAATATTTTTTAATTCCTTACATAATACAGCCAAGTTTGGGAAATTAAAGCCACAGGCAGCACAGAGTCCCCTTCTCTCTCACTCTGTCACCTGCCAAAGCCTTGTTCTGGGTTACACTGGGAGTTATTACTTAGCTTGATTAGCATTCTCCTAAACACTCTTTACTCTCGCCCCTTCTCTGCTCTTCATTATTGTCCAAAAATCCTACTTTGAAGTGAACACAAAGAATCTTAGGTTTTCAACAGTTCCTTCCACTTGCAAAAAAACCCTGCTACTTTCTTCACTTACTCAGCAACAACTGCTACCCAACTTTAGAATTTATATAGGCAGGAGCTTTGGAACCAAGACTACTGCAAAGACATTGCACATTTCTTATCGTTATGCCCCTCATTTTGCTAGTTAGTCACATATTTAATGGCAGCAGGGATCTCTTCAGAATTGCCTTTGCTTATTTTGCTTTGTGCAAGATACTGCATGATCATTATTCAGGGTTGTAAATAATTCCTAATTACATCTCAAGGGGTCCATTTTGCCTACTTAATTCTTGAAGAAACTACTCTCTTCTGTTTATACAAGCTTAGGCCATATATTTAAGCTGTGATGGTACAAGCATTTACCTGTGCAGGAACATCTCATAGGGGGAATGCTCCTGTTTTCACATGGCTCACCTGCACAAGTACACAGGGAATGAAGCTATGGGCATGAGGGGCTCTATCCTTTACCAGAAAAAGAAAAAAAAAAAAAAAAGACTTTGAAAATTATTTTGCCTTCAGCATATAATGCTCACAACGATGAACATGTGGTTAATGAACAAAAGCCTTTTACTTTTCCCCTTTAACTCAGGCTGTCACTATTTTCATGTTTATTTGCCAGATGCATCCCAGCTGCTAATTAAGCTTGAACAAATTAAGGTGAATTGAATCTTGCCTGAGCATCTGCTGCTCTCCTATTTGTATGGCAAGCAATGAAATGAAGATGATGCTACATCTTTAAAAAGGCAATTTATACTTAAAATTACTTCTTACTATACACTAATAGAGAATGCTTTTTCATAACAAAGACTGTGTAAGTAGTAAAATATGTTGTAGGATGTGCCAGTGAGTTGACCTGTATTGTAGTTCTAGGAGTTTCCTTGGCAGATGCTCATAATGTGCAAAATTAAGAATAAAGTTTCAAATTACATTCAGAGATGAGGAAAGAGCCAGGTACTAAACACAAGCTGAGTGGCTTGATCAGGAGGGTTGAAGGTGGAGCTTCAATCCCTCTCTGGTTTTGGCAAATGTCCCAGTTAGTAACAAAAAAAAAAAAAACAACACTGCAAGTTTATTCTTTATTATTTTTTCTTTATTCCAGGCATTATTCTGTGAGGCTTCTTTCTTAGAGAAGGGAAATGGCTTTTGTGGCACTTGTGTCAAACAGCCCCTGTGCAGCCTTAAAAATGGGAGGTAGAACAAAATGTTGGATGGGGTCTGTCTGTGCCAAACACACAGGAGCTGCTTAAGGAGCTCCAGAGTTCTGGCTGCTGTAAAGTTAATATAGTTTAATAAAAAAAAAAAAGAAAAAAACCCCACAATATTAAAAGTAGTCATGAAAGGGAAGAAAAAAGCAAGTCATTTTGATCCTGGAGACCCTTTAAGGTTATTTTAGATGCAAAGAAAATCTCTTCATAAAAGAAATGTAAAAATGATTAAAACTCTGTGCCTTGAGAAGGTGCAGAGTTTCCTTTACACAATTTGTAGCAAGTCCTTAAAGTGATAAAATCTTGAATATTAGATGTGCATCCCTTAGGGCTTTCATTTCATTTTTAGATTGAAAAAAAGGCTAATACAAGTTCACAGTAATCAGAAATTGTGATAATTGCCACTACGAAAATTCTCTGTAAAAAGTTGGTGCTGTCTTACAGAAAAGTTAGTGAAAATTCATCAGAGTTAATAAATTTACTTATTGCACAAGAGACAGTTGGAAGGGGAAGTTTATAAATGTAAATGTGCAGAAGGCAGAAGAACAGTTCCTCAGCTGTAAGCCTGATGCATGTAAGTTTGTAAATGGTGGATTGTGGCAATTAAAACTAAGGATGCACAACGGTAAAACTGCTGAAATAATGTCTCTTGCTCCAAGCCTTCCCACAGGAATATACTGTGGAAGGAAAATCTAATGGGCATTATATCCAATAATTAATGTTCTTTTGCTCAGCACCAAATGAGAGCTATAGAAGTGTTTCCTGTCTAAAGATGATTAAGTATTAATGCCTAATGAGCTAAAGAACAAAACAAGAGATATTGATCCAAAATTGGGCCAATGTGGTTTTTTTTTTCAGCCCACCTGAATTTTGCCTATTCATAATGGTAAACTCAGAACCATGAGAAGAGTAGCTAATGATGAGGCTCTGGAGTTCTTAATGATGCTTGGTTTGCTGGGAGAATTACCTGAAACACATTTATGTACTTGGATAAATTAATCTTCATCACTAAATTCTGTCTAAGCAAAATAAACCAGGGAAATGGCTCTAGTATGCATGATCTTAAATATAGGCTGCAGGACTTGAATATTTCTGTGCTCTAATAAAATATGAATATTCCATCACCTTGGAATCCTTCATTTTTTCCCACCAGGTAAAACTCAGTAAAAAGCTGATTGTTTTTCTCTTCCAAGAGTAAATGCTGAATTGAAATAAGCACGAAAAAAAAAAAATCTAGTCAAAACTTCCCACTTTCTGTTTGGTCAAGTTTCATGAATTCTTTCTCATAATTTATTTTTAAGGTTTATTCAGAATGAATCTGGCCAACATCAACTGAGACATGCAGAATTCTCTAAGAAGACTTCGGGATCCTTTCTTGGGATCATTTGTGTTGAACCACAAAAACGACAAAGACAAGAGCAGCAAGACATTGGTGTGACAAACAGGAGACAAAGAACAGTACAGAATCCAGAGGTCTGGCTGCAAACGAGCAACACAGAATTAATGCATTTTGGATGTTAAATTTCAAATTTTAAGCTATTCATTAATTCATGAATAATTCATAATTCACACTTCATAACTATGATGAATAATAATTACACATAAAATGGAAAGTGCAGGAAAAGAGATAACAATTGATATTGAAGAGATAACAATTGATACTGAGTTGATGAGAGGGATGAGAAATATTCAACGCCCTCCTTACTGAGCAGCTAATCTCTAAATTATAGCTTCTTTGTGGCTTTCTCAAAAACAAAGCCCATTTTCCACTAACACTTCAATGTTTAAATAAGATAGAGACTCTTCATACCTGCCTTCTTTATGGACCAGTCCTGGCTAAAAGGCAGCGTTTGTGTGTGAAATCAAAGCTGGGAAAGAAAGAATTTAAATTCACAACAGAATAAAAGCCATTGTTATTGCAGAAGCTTTATTGTCAGATGAAAGAAAGAAGATAGGACAGTGTAGGAGAGGCAAAGCCTTGTGCAGTTAAAGTTATATGTGTGGAATGATATCAGGGCAAGGATTCCTGGAAGATCTGTACAATGGAGTGCTGCAGAGAAATCTGCATGAGACTTCAATGAGTGCAGGATGATTTGTCACAATTCTTTTCAGAGTAGCACAATATAAGAGGGGATGTCTTACCCTCCTGCCAAAGTAAAGCTAGATTGAAGGCATCAAATTCACCCTAAAAATCTTCAGTAATGCAGGTTTTACCACATCAACCCATGCTGCTTATCCACCCTTATCATAAGCCTAACTAAATTTTTACTCTTTAGTGAAATTTATGTGAGTGTTTTTTAATTTGTCTGTCATAACCACAGAGAATAGTTCAGAGTGAACTTTCGAGGGCAGTTATCAAAGAAACTTCAGAGGAAGTCCAGCTGCGATAGAATAATTATATTGAGGGGAAAAAAATACTAGAAAATTACTATGTGTTAGAAAAATTATAAGAAAAGTTGAAACTGGTAACTCTGGGGAATTAATTTAGTAATGAGTTAATTCAGGCTCAGACATTTGGATGCTTTGCTCTTCAGAGCTACCAGAATCTCTTGGATGTTTTCAGGTTGAGTTCTGAGCCACACAGAGGAGACCTGGGTGTGACAGAAGTCCATGTAAATGGTAAAAAAGGCAATTATTTCCCAACACTTTCTAGATTTCACATGAACAAGAAGGGACAAAATGTAGAACTAAAGAAGTAAGAGTTCAAGGTGCTAAGTTAAGCAGGATAAAGTTCAGAACAGTGTCTGAAGTGTTGAGAGAAATTCAACAGGACACAGAGGGAGATGGAGATGGAGATGGAGATGGAGATGGAGATGGAGATGGAGATGGAGATGGAGATGGAGATGGAGATGGAGATGGAGATGGAGATAGATGGAGATGGAGATGGAGATAGATGGAGATGAGGCAGGTAGAAAATGGAAGTGTTCTTGGATACTATAATTTAATTTATCCCCAAAAGGTGTATACATCATCTCAGAGAAAGGTCTACACCAGATGAGGTACGACATCCCCAAAAGGCTACGTGTGGAGTTTAAAAGGGCAGACAGTGGGGATGACATGCAGAGGGCAACCCTGGGAAACAATCACACATCCCTTGACCCGTGTTATCCCTTGTATCCCTTACAGCAGCCTCGTGCTCCCTCTGGCTCCTCCTGCAACAATCCATTGAAAAATAAAGATATTGCTCTTTATTCTTATTTCTCAATGGCCTTGTTTGTATCTTACTCTTACATTCCCTGTCAGTTTTGATAATCTGCTTTAGCAGTCCCGTATCCAGCTGGTTTACGCTTTTATTCTGCCTGGGTTTTAATGTTCTGCAAAACAAGCAAGTAAATGCAATAAGTAATGTGAACTAGGTTAAATACCAGCAGTAACTTGTATGAACAAAAGTTTATTTATTCTGCCATTTTTTTTGACACAGTTAAAACGTGTTTTTCAGTAATCAGAGATGAATGAGTCAGGTTGTGTTCAGAGTCTGAGTTTGCCGCTGGGACTTGTGTGTCACTGTGACTGTGACTGGGTGTCTGCTTTCCTGTAAAAAGGAAAATAATATTCTTTAGTCTATTTTGAGACATAATAGAAGTTTCTAAAGTATTCTGATACTGTACAATGAAGGATGACAAATTAAGGTAAAAAATGACTGTTACTAACACCACCAAGTCCAAGACTCCAAGTAGGTTCCTATCCACATCCATCAGATTCAGCAATGGGATTTGGATGTGTCCATTTCTTTGTTAACTCCAGGGAAAGCCTTGGCACTGTCACTGTGCTGAAGACCTTTGTCAGAGCCCCTTCCTCACTTGTGGCAGCTGGACTGGCTGGGCTGTGACTCCTTTGCCCAGTCCTGCCTCTGCTCCTGGAGGAACCACATAAGACTGGACCTCCCAAACTTCCTCCCAGGGGCATCCCACAGAGCTCAGATGGCAAGTGGTGTCATTTCTGGGGCTTCCAATCTTTGCTGAACAAAAGACTTGGAAGGCCACTAAAGAGAAGAATTCTCCCAATTTCTCCTTCCAGTTTAATGTCAGGTTGTAGCTGGGGGTGGGTAAGGGCAGTAAAAGTAGCCATGTCTTTCCTTCCACTGGGTCTCACAACTTCTATTTCATTTAGTTTATCTAGGAATTCCTTTTTCCTTACCATTCCTAAAGCCTGGGTCCTTAAATAAATGTGTTTGTTTTTCCTTGAAACTTGTTTTAAGTATAGACAAAGTAGCAGTTCTATCTGTGTGCTAAACTAAAATACTCAAATCTCAAAAAAAAAAAAAAAAAAAAAGTAAACATCATCAGCATTGCCAAGGATGTCTGCATAACAGTTTAATTATACCTAAAGGCTTTCTTTCCAATAACAAACTTGCTGCACAGGTCCAAAATTGGCAATAGCTCCAGCTCAGGGTTTTCCCAAACTGACTCTGTCTAATTTTCATCAAATACCAAATCAGTTTTAGAATGGCTTCTCAGATGGACGTGTCAGTGAAGAGAAAGGGATCAGTTTGATACCCAATTTCCCATGGGCATCCTCCAATGACAGATATTCTAATGTTATCCTATTTTTTCTTTCAAATATTTGGATTTTGCAGTTGAGTAGGAAACGAAGCAAAGAATCTGTGGAGCAGTTTTGCTGCATGTCTTTACAGGTGAAATTACTAATTGAGGGCTCTACAAGTACATTAATCTAGGAATGAAAGCTTGTGACTGTTTCTTCATTTAACTAATAGTAACAACAATTAAGTAGTCATGTCCAAATAACACAAGTAGTTGCGTTCTTTTTGTCATTGAGTAAAAAAATGGTATTGATTTCTAAATCAGTAAATAACTGCAAGCCAATAGCAATCACAAATATTTATATGAAAATAAAAAAGCATTTTATTTAGACATGAGAAGTTTTTATTTAATTTTTTTCTGGTTATATTTCAGTGTATCTGTGAATATGTCAAGATGACAGAATCTCATTTAAAAGCTGTGAAGACAGCTGACAGAAAGTGCATTAAAAATTAGATTTTGAATTCAAAGAATGAAAGCTTTAAATCACTACAGGCATGTCTGTAGGACAAGATTGATACCAGATGCTATTTAGTACATGTTATTAACAAACCATTCAAGCCTTGAAGGGACCTTGTCACTACATAACTTCTGTCTATGTAAATAAGATTGAAGCAAGAATTTATATTGCCAGCGATATCGAGCATCCAGTACATCAAAGAAACAGGACAGAAAGTATTGCTCACGTTAAAGAAAGTACTAGGGAATACTAAAATCTGTGACTTTCTCCTGACTTTGCTTACCCACATAAATCACTCCACAGTGCCACACAAAATCTATCTCATGGAAGCCCTGGCTGGCAGAACAATTCAAACACCTGCAGTTGTCTCTGTGCTAAGGAAAAAGTATTGCATCAACCAAAAGTTGTTGTGCTATTACAAAGCAGCATACGCTAATGCAGATTGAGTTTTAAACTGAAAAAAGGTACCAGTAGACTCATCAAAAGTCCTTTATTTTCCCTGTCTCTCTTTCAAAGGTCTCCTGTTTTTATGCTGCTCACTAATAACTGTGGTATCCAACACTCCCTGCTCAGGGGAATTCTGTGCTAGCAGTCTGAACAGCTGAGTTCTTGTCTTCCCTGATCCTCTGCTCCACAGCCTCCACTGATACATCCATTCAATGTTAATGTGACTCTCCTGCCTTTTCCTGTGGCCTCCCTAATTTATCAAAACCAATTGTCCCTTGCTTTTCACCTTAGTCATGACAACCACGCTTATGTACGAGTCTCTTCAATGGGATTGCCTGTGTTACCAAAGGACACGTTGATATCAGACATATCTGATACTAATTCTACAGATATTTTCTCAGTTTCATAATTTTTTTTTTTTTTTACCTAAAAAATCCCACCAGGAGATCAGCCTGATCTTCTTTATCAACCCCTGTGGGTGAAAAAATAAAGTTTTCAGAAACATCCAGTCTTAGTGAAAGAGAATGCATCATATCTTTACATAAATTTCTGGTAACATTGTTACCCACAATACTGCTGGGTTGTATTTTCTTTTCTTGGCTTGATTTATCTGACAAAATTTTAAGCATTAAATAAATAGTTATTTGCTATAAGAACTTGAGGAATCCTGGTCATCAGGAGATTTGAAAGCAGAACTTTGATGGGTTGCAATTTTATCTTTAAAGCCCTATGTGATTTTTTTGTCTGTGATAGCATTTTCTTTGTACTGACCTACATCCATGATAACTACAGTAAAATACCTGAGCTGCAATCCCACTTTTGCAAGATGAAAACAGCAGCTGGCAGGTCATTTTCTGTATGAGGAAAGTGAAACTTTCTTGTCTAGGAAAAAAAAACCCTGGTATTTGTCTCCATTCATTGTCAGAATATTTTACTGGGTTTTTTTTGTATTCCATAGGAAAACGATGTGCTTTGGAGCTCATGAAACTGATGGAAATCTCAAAACAAATATTTTGACTGCAGGCTATACAGCCTTTCCCAGATCACTCTTCACCTTGGCAGTTCTGTCTCAGTAATCGAGAGACTCTGGGGTCATCCTGACAGAAAATGTGGAGCCTGTTCCAGCAAGGGCAGCCACAGAAAGGTGTGGATCTCCTGCAGGGTTTTGCCATTTCATGGCTGGGCTCAGGGGTCCTATCTTGGCTTCTCCAGCACCAAGGGCAATTTCCCACCCACCCAGTGGCCTTCTCTGATGGACTGACTCCACTAGTGGGCAAGGGAAGGGCTACAGATTCATTTCTCTGAACTTCTGTAAAGCTTTGGGTGTGATTCCATGCAGCATCCTCCCCTCTAAACTGGAGGGAGATGGATTGGGTGGGTGCACCTCAGATGAGTAAGGAATTGGCTGGACAGTCACATCAGAGGGTGTCAGTGGCTCCGTTCTGATGGACATCAGTGACAGGGGTTGTCCCTGAGGAGTCTCTACTGGGACCAGTGGCATTTATTTCATATCCTCACCAATGACATCAATGAAGGGATGGAGGGCACCCTCAGCACATTGGCAGGTGGCACAGAGCTGAGGTACAGGGACACTCCTGAAGGATGGGGCCATCCAGAGGGATCTGGACAAGCTCCACAGAATCAGCCCCTGGGACTCTCCTGAGGTTTAACAAGACCAAGTGCTGATGTTCATCGTGACAAATAAGGTACTGTTCTTCCATGGAAATTTAAAACTGGTAGAAACTCTTCTTGCTATCTCTTTGATGAATCTGGACCAGAGATTTCACTTTAACACAGTGCCTACAATCTTTATCTGGTGCAATTCCGTAATGTCTCCCTTTTTAATTTATTGTTCTTATTTTCTTTTAGCTTCCTACTGATCTGTCAGTTTGGAATTACAATGTTCCTGGATTTGCAGATGTTATTGAAATATGGTGATTTACTGAGAGCTGTGTTAGAAAGAGTGTCAAAACACAGGAAACTAACATTCCTCAGTAGATGTGGATATATACATGACATGTCTTTTTCTTAAATCACCTTCTCTTTGTAAGTCTATTCATTGTAACATCATCCCCTTATGTGAATATCACGGTCTCATCCCAGGCTTTACTGAAATCTGTATAAATGCCCCTTGATTTGAACAACATGCAGCAGATTTAAATTCTGCAATAAATTTCAAATGGCAGAATTAGCACTTCAAGTTCTTGTAAGTGAGATTGCAAAGAGCAGCTGTGTTTGATCTAGTCAACCCACAGGCCATGTTCTGAGAGACTGTTTGCAACTGCATTGAGGGGGAGAGGATACTCCTGTTTGTTTCCCAAGTACTGAAAATAATTTAGCTTTATTTTGCTATGGAAGGAGCACTTTGGTTTGATTTTTAGGACTGTCATAAAACAATGACCTTTCTAGGAGCACTGCTGTCATAAGACCTTAACCCCTGAACACTCATGCAGAAGTGCTTCCCCTGCCCTCCCCTGATGATGAAATGGCTCGGGGCTGCCTGGCTGGGTTTAAAAAGCATTTCCCAGTTAGTGGCAAGGCCAGGGGCTGGTGCTGCAGCCAGGTGTGGGCATATTTCAGATTCATTCCCATCTCATTGACATTCCTCACGTGGCACTGCTGCCTTGAGACAGCACCACAGGCTGAACTTCTCCTGCTCCTCGCAGGAGGTGAGCCTTGTCCTGGGTAATTCACACACTGCTTCGTGCTGCTGGAGCATGGGGTGCCTTCTGTACCCCACTGGCTTAATGAAAACCTGGCCATTTGTGGCATTTGCTGGATCTCTGATCAGATGCCCTGCCTAGCTGAGTTACTGCTGCAGCCAACAATGAATTTAAAGCACCAACTTAAAGCTCACGAGCTCAAACAGCCTCACATGGTTCATGCAAAAATTAGAATCAGTGAAATGAAAGTATATAAACCCAGACCTCCTCCCCTGAGTGGCTGTTATTAAGCAGAGATTTATAGCCAAAGGCCCGTCGTGCTGAGGCTGGATGCACTTTTCAACTAACAAATATTACAGCCATTAAATGATATACTTTACAGCCTATGGAAAGATTGCTCTAATACGCCGGTAATATATATTTCATTGGAAAATAATAAATTCCTTTTTGACAGAAGTTTTAAATTCTAAACTGCTGAAATAAAACTTTGAGTGCTAGCATCTTCTGTTTATTGATGGCAGTTTTTTTGATAAGATGGTATGGTTATTAATATTTTCTATAAAATAATGAGAATCTCATTGCCTGGGAAACTTTCCAAACAAAGTTGACTCTAAATTATGTAACTCCAACTTGAAATTGGCACACAGTATTTTCTATATGATAGGGGACAATTAAATCAGAGATAATAGAAGGAATAAAATAATCCAAGCACAAATCACTAGAGAAATTACTGAAGAAATGTAGCATACCAAAACAGGTGAGAATGAGCAAATAAATATTATAACTTCAATTAAAAAATAGAGTATTTAATGGACTGGAAAGGGATGTGGGAATTAACATTGGCTGATATATTTCAAACCACTGAATTAAATCTATAATATCTGTTTGTGTTGCTATATTTTAATATCTGTGGTTGCCTGAAAGCCATCTTCTAGGAAACAACAACACCCCAAAAAGATATATCTATTTGTCAATAAGACCACGAAAGTGCTGTTTACTGCCACCAGAATCTAATTGGAACCATTTTGTGCAGCCACATACACCGGGCAGGAAGAACACTTTCAGAACAGCAATACGGGTTAAAAATTCTGCTGTGTGGGGAACAGAGCTGCTGCACCATGAGCTTTGCACTTGGGGAGGGATGAACAGACCTGGAAAAAGTCACAGACTTCTTCAGCAGACGCTGCAGCTCGGAATGGGGGTGTTGGAAGAGCTGCTGGGGAGCCTGGCTGAGGTTGGGAGGGGTCTCTGATAACACCAGGGGTCTGTGCTGGCCCTGCTGCTGGCAGGGAATCTCTGCAGAGTGGGTTGTGGAGCACCCACTCTCTGAGCAAGCAGCTTTTCCTTGAAATTACTTCAACTGTGACAAAATATCTTCTCATCTGAACAACAACAACAACAAAAAATCTGCAGGAGCATTTGGCTATCAGAGGGATTTAACTCCACAGCAAATTGATGGAAAATATTCACTGGCGAACACCAAGCACTCACAGGTGGAGAAGGGTATTTGTTTTGTCTCATTTATTCTGATTGCTAAAATATTCCCCAGGTGCACATCATGTGCACTGGGTGGCTTTTCCAAAGCTGAAAGTGAAAACACACAGCAATACAACAGAAATGAATGTACCTCTCCTCTTTGGGGTATTGAAGAACAATGTTCATTTTCCTCCTGAGAACATAATGTTGAGCCCAGTGGAGAGAAATAACAAACTCTGGGAGTTGCTGAATTCTGTCGTGTGGACTTAAATTCCATATTTCAAATACAGTTTGTAGCTAGTATGGTGATATTTTGTGGTTATAAATACTTCTTTTAATGATCCAAAACTATCTTCATACAATAATGGAATTCTTAATAAACTCTTTTTTTTCCAGAGTCTCCATGTACTGCACACCACTGAAAATCTGAAGTTCTATTTTCTCTAATTTCTTAGTGTCTCCCAGACCTTTTTGAATGTTCTTGTATGTCCAGTCTGCAGAAGCAATTAGATCTGCTGTAAGAGCATAATGTGAAAATGAAGAATTTTGGTATTATCTGGATACCACTCCTCTAAGACACCTGGTCCATATGAGGAGAACAAACTTACTCAAAAAGAAAACAAGATCTTTCAAGAAGAGAACATTTGGAACCACACTTGCTCTGGCTGCATGTTTTAGAATAAGGAAAAAACAGTCATTGTCTCTCACGAGGGAAAGCCTTTGTAGCACGCCAGCTTTCCTTACATGATCAGCAAACCTGGAGAATAGATGTTACCTTGCACACTCACCACACTTCATTTTTTACTAATATGTGTCTTTTTTTGCTCTTTTATTTTCTTTTTAAGACTGCCAGTTGATCTCAAACAATGTATTGTTGTGCTGTTTTTTGGGTTTTTTTACATTTTAACTTGTCTTGAGAAACAAGCAGAAGTTGAGCGCAACTCAAATAATCACTTTCCAAAGCTTGACCAAATTACATTGCACATTCAATTTCTTCTACCTTCCAGAACAAGCAAATTAAATGTGATGTGTTGTAAGAGGAATAAGCTTGGCACTTCTATAAACTTCAATACTTTTCTGTTACCAAACCACCAAGTTGTTAATTAGAGAATGATGGAATCATAGGGACTGGAGAAGTGTAGAGAGACTCAGCTATTTGTACATGACCTGGAATTAAAACTGCAGCAGGAAAAAAGAGATGGAGGGGAAGGACATAGTTCACAATTACTTTTATCTATTCTATTCTATTCTATTCTATTCTATTCTATTCTATTCTATTCTATTCTATTCTATTCTATTCTTTCTTCTATTAACCATATATAGAGAATTGAAAAATCTCCAACACTAAGCATTTTTATTTTGGAGAATGAAAAGTAATTGGTTTCATTTTTTAATTCATTGCTGATAGAATGATTTTTGGGAGTCCTGACACCTTTGAGTGAAGGGCATGGGATGAGTTTCCAAACTGAATTTCAGCTCCTGTGACTGGAATACAACTGTTCAACCACCTGAAATCTCCCCACCTGGCCAGAAATGCTGCCTAGTTAAAAGACGTACTAAAGGTATTCTGTTCTGGATGTACCTCCCTTCCTTAGGCACTTCTTTGACCTCTATTTCTGAGTTATCAAAGCACATCCCAATCTTTGGGCTTTATCTCAACACCCCCCCTGCAAGGGTTTGCTGTTATCTCTGCGCTCACACTGACACTTTATGTTTCAAGGAAGTACAAAATCAAACTGATTCAAATGTAATAGTTTCCCTTTGGCCTTGGAGGCCCAAGGCAGCTCTTTCTAAACATGGTTTCAATCATGTTTCACAGATTAAATGAATTATTCAGGTCTTTAAATCTACATTTTGCAGAAGATTTTGCTCAGCTTGAAGATCAAGTTATAAAAAGTCATCATTTCTCTAAACTGCCTCTTAGTGGTGGTTTTGATTAAAAAGTCACTTAGGAAGTACACACCTTATTAAATACATGGTGGTTTTACAATGAGTAAAACTTGCTTTCTTATGTTCTTCAGGGCAAAAAAACATCACCAGTCCAAAGAAGGACCATGTGTAATTATAATTGAAAGGAGAGGCCTGACTTGTATATCTGATGGCAAAATGGAAGTTGCAGGAAGGATTTCCTGTTCTCAGGTTTTCATGCCTCTCTTATGGATCCATTTCATCCACAGGCTGAATACACATTACATACAGGAGTTGGTAAACTTGAAAAGAATCCAACATTTTAGGGAAGAAAACAGAGAAGAGCAGAGAAGAAAAGAGAACTGAGTAAAGAGTTAAATTCCAGTCAATGTTATTTACTTGCTGTTGTTTTGTGTTCCAAATAAACCGTTGTCTACAGTTTATCTTTTCATTGTGCTAAATGAAAAGGGGAGAAACTATGAAGAATTACTTGTGGTATCCAAGATGAGAATGTTTGGAGACAGCAATTCCTCCAAAAGGCACTGGGGTGAGCACAGATCTTTTCTTTCCACCAGAGTAAATGTGCTCTCAGTGGAGTAAACAAAAAAAAACAGGGTGTAAAATGACAGAGAAGTTGGAAAACAAATCAGCTGGAAATGTAAACTCTTCAATATTAACAGTGGTTGCTATCTTCCCCTTTTCAGGCTGAAGACTGAGGAGTGTTTTCCTCAGGGGAAGGGCTGACTTTGGCTGTCCCTTGTCTCACGCATGGATTTCTCTCTGTGTGCTGTGGCCTCAGCTGAGGCAGAACAACCCTGTTGGGACTACAGGGACAATTGGATCAGGGAGGTGACAAAGTCAATAATAATAACAGCTGTTGTTATTCCAGTTCCCCGTTTCCCTTCCCCTGTGTGCACTCAGAAGCAGGGTTTAATCAGCAAAGGGACAAAAGACACCCAGGTGGGTGGCTGGGTTTGCCTGGGGAGCCCTCCCAGAGCAGCTGCTGTGTGAGGAAGGAAGGACAGACACCTTTCCCCCAGGGGACCCTGCCCAGAGCCCCAGCAGGACCAGGTTCCACCAGCAGCCCCAGGAGACACTCGGGGCTGGCAGCTGCCTGCTGTTACCTGCTCCAGCATCCACCAGGAATATCTAACACTGGACACATCTTTCAGGGACAAACCAGCATTTTCTGTTCTGTCACCATCTGGGAGGGCTCCTTGCATCTCAAAAATAGCACCACATCCACTTGAGTGTCATGGACTTCGTTTTGCTCCCAAGGAGGGTTTCAACCCCCAGTTTTCCTGCAGCAATCAGCTGGCTGGGGGCTTCAGCAGACATTTGGAACAGCTTCACTTGGAAGGATCCTTTACTGACAGCTGAGCAACAACCTGCCACTTCACAAGTTCACTTGCTGCTCAGTGCTAGGCTGCTGGTAGGTAAAAAGAATGAAGAAAACATAAATATTTAATCAATATTTTAGCTGTAAAATATGGTTTTAGGGAAATCGCTTATTCACTCTCTTACTAAAAAGAAACTGGTGTGGTAATTCTTTATCTGCAAAGCTCATGATGGGGCATGTCCCATGCAGCACCAGGCAAGCACTGCTTCTGATTTCCCACTGCATGGGAAGAGTTAGAACTGCTTGTTGCTCTAAGTGTCTGCTCATGGTGCTCAGCTTGTCACATCCTGTTCTTCTGTTTTACCTACAAAATGCCCCGAGATAAAATTTTGCGAGCGTAGTTTGAAAATCTTGATAGGAAAATCACAGAGTAAATTATTTAATATTACTCCTGTTCCTTCTCGCCCTGTTTCTGTTGTTACCATTTATCCTAAGAGGCAATTAAAGCATTTGTTTCAAATTACAGTCACAAATGTGACTTCTTTTTAGGCAGCGACTTTATTAACCTGTCAATCCTGATTATTAAGCAAACTATTCATTTTGTGTGTTTGTTTCTGCTCATGTTCTCCATCCCTGCTCCACAAAGGAACTGGGATTCTGCTGCTGCTCCCGGAGTGGAAAGTGCTCAAATATGGGGCCATCCAAAAACTGACACTAATAGTGAAATGAGTATCAGAAAAATATTAGGATTCATGAGCATTTTCATAGACATGTTGTTGTCTGAGCACCTCTGGAGAACACAGAAGTGTTATTTGCAGCAGCCTAAACTCTGTGCTTTGCTCATCCGGGGAATTAATGTCAATCCTCTGGCTCTTTGTTGTCCGTTCCTTCAAATCTCAGAACAGTTCTTTGTGCTGAAACCTTGTGCTGTGTTGGAGTCTGCTGGACAATACATTTGGGATCCTTTTCACTACTGTGCTGCAAAGTAATCACCCAGAGTGTTTGAGGGATCTCCTTTTGCATTTAATTCTTTCTTGGCTTAGTTTCTGATCTATTAATAGTGACAATTAAAATTAAGAAAATATAACAAAACACAGAAAGCTTATCCAACTGAATAAAACCGGAAATTGGAAATATTTCCTTTAAAGATCCTGGATTTTGAAGAAGTTTGCCATGTTGTTCCCCACATGGCTGTAAGACAAGGTTATTAAAAAGTGCTCATTCAGACGAGATGTTTTGCACCAAACTGCTTACAATCAGTTAGTTAACTATGAAACTGCCCAATTTCTGTGTGTAATCAAAGTAACTGTGTACACATTTGGCATGTAATTACATTTCTAAATTGATTAAAATCCAGCCCTGAAACGATTGCGAACGAAGGCTTGGCTCCAATGATTAGTTCTTAAAACTTCTTTCACAAGCTTGAGCAAATAACACATTTGCCAAAAAAATGCTGCCAACTGTGAAAGTTAATTATGATAAATGTAACACAGCTCTCTCATCACCAGTGTACAGAGAAAGGTTTTGCCTCTCCCAACTCTATTGTCCGTCAAGACAAAGATGGCGCTTCAGGATTTTTTCCCTTTAACAAGGACAGATATGCCATGAGTGACAGTTAAATTTGTTGGAGGTATTAAATTGCTAATGCTAATACATTTTACAATCTTCTGAACTGATTTAATATATTAGACTGTCACTCAAAGTCTTAATAAACAATTCCACACTCTTAGTTTAAAATCATCCTGTCAGACCTGGAGGTTTTCTCAATTGGCCTCCATTGTTAATGTGATAGTAGTTTACAAACAAAGGACTTTTTTTCTTCATAGCTTGGTTCATATGAAACTTTAATGGGCGTTTCTCTTGTTTCTCTTTTTTATTTATTACAAAACAGATGTGCCAGAACTTAATGGGGTGGATTTGTGCTTTAAAGCACCTGTGCTTGTAGCTAAACTTCTCCCTCTCTTGCAGATAATCTCTCACTTATTCATATTTGAATAGATCTTTCTTCTCACTTTAGAGTATTGCAAACTCAGCCTTGTGCAACTTAATATACTTTTGAAGAATTGATTTCATTATGTTTATCCTAATATTGTGTAATTCCACCTTTGCTTCAGAGACCCATCAGAAGCTCAACAAGTATCAAAGTTTCATGTCTGCAGATGTGAAAAACAGGTACTCATTACAGTTAATAGACTGTCAGAGGAAAGTCATTACAAATAAAATACTTTCTCTAATTTTCTAGAAAGAAAAATAAAACAAATGATGAGTTAATTTTGCTGAAGTTAATTTATGGAGAAAACAACTTTGATATTTTTGATTTTGAGGCTCTCAAGTATGGGAGCAGCAGTGGCATCAAACGGTTTGGATTATGGTTTGGATTATTGTTTTGATATTTTATACTTTTTTATTTTATAGATTTATTTTATAGATTTTTATACTTTTGCTGTCTGAGTGTTAAATCATTATATCAGATTGCTGCCAAAGAAAACCTTGCAGAGAATTCTACCTCAAACTCGTATTAATGAAACCTTCTCTTTTGTTTGTTTTTCCTTATCTGTGTGATGATGGTAGATTTCTTCTGTGAATAGATGCATAGATTATTTGTAGTAGGATCTAAAATCATGTCTACAAATACAAAATTTTCTGACAGCTCATTCCATAACGTGCTGCTACTCATTTAAGAAAGCTTCATCTCCAACCCTCACAATTTTCATTACAGACTTTCTTAACTTAGTTATCCCAAAAGTATTCCCTAAGGCATTCCTTCTTTTTCACAGCTAGCTTTCAGGATTTGGACTAAGGCTATAAGTGGATCATAGAAGAAACAGAACCAGTCAAGACCAGAAAGTTTAATATCTGTAACTCAGCCACTTGAGGATGTGGGTTTTTATTTGATGGACATGATCAAAACTCCATTCTGCTAATACATGTAATTAACCCAAATGTCCATATGTGAAATTACCTGATAATTATCAGGTCACTTATTCAGAGGACTAAAACTGTAATATTTAATCTGAATTTCTACTGCCCTAAGATCCTTAAGTTTACCAGAGCTTGTCCTACCTCTGTCTCAAAGCCTGTCATGCAAGGTTGCTGATGCTGCCAGAAAACAGCTTGTTTTTGTTCAGTGAATTGTTATTTTTTAATGTTATTGTTTACTTGCTTACAAATGCAGTAAAATCAAGAATAAAAGTATTAAGCAGCAGAAAAAAAATCAAAGATATGGGGCTGATTCAGTCCTTTGTTGGGATAATTCTATATCATGGCATGTGCAATGCAATATTCCTACTTCTGGTTTGTTTTTCTCCATACTCAGATCATCATGGCTGTAGTATATATGAAAGATTTGGATCCTTAAGTCGATGGGGATTGAAAATTGAGGGCTGGCTCTTCTAGTTTGTGGTACAGTCAGCATCGCTGGAGCTGCACCAGACTGCCAGCTGAGGATCTGTCTGTCTGTCTGTCTGTCTGTTTAGCAAGCATTTCTAGTAAATAAACTGAAAACTTAGATCCAGTGTGGAACCAGATTCTTAGAAAATAGGAATATGTCATTGCTGGCTTTTTTCAGAACTATGCAAACGTCAAAGAAATAATTTTTTGAAGGTTCCAATTTGTTTTTTCTTTCTTACATTAACATTTCTGAACCTGTCATACAGACTTTTGAGCTGCCACATCTGGCTGAATCAGGAACATCATTTTATATTAACCTTATGAAGAAAAACAGCATTGCTGATGTTACTAGACAAGGCATTTTTGTAAATGTTGTGATTTTGGGTTTGGTGGGATTTTTACGAAGGGCACAATCCCCCTTCTAGTTATTATAAATTCTGTTTTTTTTCTGAGGCTTGACATGGGCAGTAAAGATTCTGACACCTGGTAGTGGGAAATTGTGTGATCTTGGGTGCAGGAATAGGTGGTCTGGACAAGCAGACCAGTCACTGATATTTGTTGATCACCCAGTAGAGACAGAAATATTTTAATGTGTTTGGATAGCTGTCATCCAGCTTATTTGTTCCAGATGAGGACTTAAGGAGTTAATTTCTCCTGGACAAAGTATCCTTCACCTCCTATTTTCAGCAGCCAATAAGGTTTTCTTTGAAAGACTGGCCTGGTTTAACTAGGACTGATTTTTGCCTTTGACACCATAGACTCAGTTTCAGCCATCTGAGAAGCTGTAGGTGATTTTACCCTGTCTGTCATCCCTGTAATTATATCCTGTGCACCTGGAGTGACCAGAGAGCAGTTCTTACTCCTGACCTGCTCTGCTGCAAGCTGACAGCTCCTCAGCCTTGGTAGGAAGTGTAGGAGACTTTACATGCTGTAGAGATCAAGATAATTTTATGTTAAAAGATGAAATGCCAGAAACGTACTTTAGAAAACTCATGAACTTCATGCCAAGAATATGTTTTTGATGAAATAGGTATTTATCTAATGAATATTACTCCAGGAGCAGTTATAGAAAAGATAGTGACAGGCACAAATGTAAGAAATGGGCAGAAGCTGGCTGAGACAGAATAGAAAAATTCAATCAAGATAATACCTCTCTATTTTTAATGTTGGATTCCATTGTCCTGGTTCCCATTTTCCTCATTCAATCCAGAGAATTTTGATTTTAAAAAGAGGGTGCCAAGTACTTCTTCTGTTAGATTTGCAATTCTATGAACCCCACACAGGGTCTGTAGTAATAAAAGATAACAATTATGAACCGGTATAATTCTCATTACACGGCTGAGCTCACATAAATTTCAAGCTGTAGCATCACTGGCCTGCCATCAGCGTGGGACGTGGGGGGAACTGCTGGAACGAGCTCCCCACACGATGGCTTTGTTGGGACAGGAGCTGGAGCAGCTGCCTTGCCCCATTCCTTGTGGGAACCACCCTGCAGCCTCACTCCATGCAGAAATCCCAGGGAAGCCCTTGAGCAGGAGCATAATTGGGCCCTGGTGCCTGGCTGAGCACATTTGTTTTCATCCCCGTGCTCCCAGGCTCTGTTTTGGAGGCGTCACTGTCGGCTCCGCGGCCCCACACCCGCGGTGCCACGGCAATCCTTTCTATTTCTCCTTGAAACAATCATTTAGCAATTATTTTTCCCCCGTGTGTGTATTTTTTAAGCAGTACCTCAGCCACATTACAGAACAGAACTCAGAGTCAGCGCTTTCCTACGGTGTTTAAAACTCCTGGTACCTGTAAACCTTTATGAAGTGGCAAAACTGGGCTCTCCTTTCAGACTTTGCAAGCAGCTGAAAATAATAAGCACATCTTTCCACAGAGAAGTCTTTTAATACACAAAATCATCACTAAATTTACTGGAAATTATGGTTGGCAGTTCAGTAGATGGTTTTGGCTTTAAATGTGACAAATTTTATCTTGTTTTTGGGTTTTTTTTTTTCCTTTAAAGAAAGTGGATACTAAAAATTGCATATGGCAGTTCTTCATACGTATTCCATGTGAAATCTTAAAATATAGCCTTTGAAAATCTCACTAGTGAGTTTTAAGGGAAAGGGATTTATCCCATATATTTCTTTGACTGAAGACCAACCCATATATCATTATTATTATTATTATTTTTGATTGAATCAGTAGTTAATGAGAAATATTTGCAGACAGCACACAGCAGCAAATCAATATCTTTGTTTCTCCTACTAATCTTCACTCTACAGATAATCAGCCTTCGGAGGACTGAGAATCTGAGACTATTAGAAGGTAAGGATGAAGCGCTGACAGCTCACTCATTTCCTCAGGCAAAAATATGTTAGGTCATTTGTGCATGTGAAATATGATAAGGATATATCATCAACATTTGATAAATAGAGAGGGTTTTAAAAATTGCATCTGAAATACTTGACATTCAGCACGTTCTTTGAAAATGATAAAATCATAATTGTAAAAAAGACCCGCAGTATTGCCAATCAGAGGCTGGCTGTTCTGAGCACCCTGGCACATATATCTTAGTGTCCCCCTGCAGAAGGAGGAATGAGCATAAAGAAAAGAGCAATTTTCCTGCCGTAAATTGGAAAGTCTGCCAAGCAACTATGTGATCTACCATCAATCAGTGTTAAATTTTCCTTAGCTGCAGAGAACTCAAGAACTAACTATCACTGAGAGATTTCACACGGTGACTAATGGTATATGACAAACACATTTAAAATCTGCATAGACCAGCATCAGTTTAAAATATAACATGAATAATAAACAATCCTAAAGATATCCCGGTGTGCAAAATAAGACATAATCTCCTCAGACACATATTGTACATAGGAAATTACCATTCTGGGAGTGCACTCAATATCAATACAGCACCGAGTCATGCACGCAATATGACTTTATTTGGAATAGCATCTTTCATGCAATACATGCTGCAGTGTCGTGAGGCTGTACAGCAGGATGGGGAGGTCGTGGGATAAAGGGGAGATGACAGCTGAGTAAAACACTGGACTGAATCCACAATTACTCTGCTCACATGAGGAGCCCCATTAAGTAATAGTGAAATCTTGAGGTGAGAAAGGTCTTCTCCTCCTCTGTGTCATTACTGAAGCCACAACTAATGCATCTGTTCCAGATGGCAAGTGTTCAGAGGAGTGGGAGACAGTGCTGTCCCTTGCATACTAAGCTGGTCATTTCTCAGTGCAAAGGATCCACTCATTCCTGTTTAGTTTCCCATTAAAAACATATTATTTACCTGTATAGTATGGAAAAAGTATTTGTAAGAAAGGAATACATTAGCTATGAAAACTGCCTGCACATCTAACTGAAGAATAGTTCATAAAACTGGAGACATGTGTCCTAGATTTGGATTTTCAAGCAATCGCATTTCAATTTGTTTCAGTTCTAGATTTATCTTTTTTATTTAGAACATAAAGTCCATCATTTTGACAATGGCCTTTGTGGACACTACGGCTTTTTGGGGGGTTTAATTTTTTTCTTTCTGGCAGGAACAGAATTCAGAGGGAGATAATTTTTTATTTTATTGGGAATAGAGTCTGTATTCTGGGCTTGGTGAAGCTAGGCAGGAGCCACAACCACTTAAGACAAGGGTGTCTTCCCTTTGAATGGACACACACCCTGAAAGGAACAGAAATTGGTGAAGCCAGAGCACCCAGGGCAAAGTGTGTGATCCTAAGAGCACAGGAGGTTCTGATAATTACCAAAGTGATATGGCAAACCCTGAATAAATGGAATGACACCACATTGCTTCAGGCTGAAGTGCAGCTTCCCCCATCCCAGCAGGAATAAAAGAACCTAGAGGGAAGTATAACAGAATAGTTTAAATGTGGTTTGGTGCAGTGTTTGTAAGCTGTGGTGTGATCTCTCAAATATTAGTCTGCCACTATGTCTCCTCATCCATCTTTTTTGCCTTTCCAAGTATAAGTATTCACAGGCAGTTTGCTTCAAAACTTTAAATGCTGAGATTATCTCCCTCTGAATTGTGACTTTCTGAATCTTTGAGGGATCACTTTATCTATTTTTTTTCTCCTCTGAGCTCAGATATCTCATATTTAAACGGTATAATGCGCTATATATTTTAAAGACAAAACAGTAGAGGCACAAGTTGGGAAGTCTGCTTCCATGAAAATCACAGGTAACACAATAAACACAAAAATGCCTCCTGCTGGGGCTGCTTCTATACCAGCAAAAGGACTCTGTTCCTCGACCTTAATTCTACAAGAGCAAGCAGTCTGCTCATAATACTCAGAAAGCAGAGACTAGGGCAGTCAGAACAAACAAGAGTAATTAAATAATCATCCCATTAGCTGAATTACAGTAATGTCTCAGTGATTTGACCCTACTTTAGAGCATCATTTCCATTTGTAGAATTGCTAACAAGGGATCAGGACCAGGGCAAAAAGAGTTTGGTGCCACTCTGGCGAACTCTGTGCAAGCACAGAGTACCCATTTGGGGTGAAGATGTAAGGAAAGGAGAGCTTGAAAATGATGATGTCAGAGAAGATTCCAGGGCCCTGAATGCCACTAAAGACCTGTCTGTGTTACTCCAGCTCCCTGAGGAAATGTTCTGAAGGTTATGGAGCTACTGGTAGGGAAAGTAGTGGCAAGTACAGAAAAAACACGTGGCCAAAATCCATCTCTGATTGCAAATTAGCTCAGTGTCGAAAGCAGCCATAAGGTTTATCAGATAAGTTGTATTTCCAATTATTGACTTTTCCCAAAGGGAAAAAAAAAACTGAAAGGATAATATTTTTAAAAACTCAGACTAAAGTGAAAGAGTGAGTGTAGCAAGAAAGATGAGCAGGCAGAAGGATATTTGCCATCTCTGTGCTCTCCTCTACTGTTAGCAAAGGCCTCTGATGTAATATCATCATATTATCTTCCATTGTTTTTAATAAGGTTTTTATGAGTAAGGGATTTACGACTATATGCAAATATTCTATGAAGCTAGCAGCAAAAGAAAGTGCTATTTACACTGAAATTCATGTACTGACTAAAAAGCATTAACAATGGCAATTAACAAAAATGGAGATTGTGCTGTTTCCATCTGAATTTTGCAATACACAGCAAATTATGGTCACTCAGCAATGCATTAATTTGCTAACGTTCTTCAGATGGGATAGAAAGGAGCACTGGTTTGCATCAAGGCCACCAGCAGATTCAGGTGTTCCTCTCATGCTGTCCTGTTGTACAAACACTGCCCAGGTACAACTATTTATTATGGGACACAGGGAAAGAAAGTGATGTGGGTGGAGAGACACAGATCTACAGAGAGAACCTTCACCTCCCACCCTCTTCCTTCATAAACACAAGCAGAGGTGTGTGGAGGGAGCTCTTATATGTCTTTTCTCTGCAGCTCAAATATATTCATCAGCTGGACACATTTTCCACAAAATTCTGAACTCAGAGAATTGAATGGTACAATTGTAATATTTTGTTTGTTTTTAAGTCATCAGTTCTGAGCAAAGTGTCCTCAGTTCTACTGAAGAATCAGGGAAATTTCTAAATCTGTGAGGATCATGACAGCTCTCTCTCCAGTGCTTTACATGCCTGCCCCATCTCTATCTATGGAGCAGGATCCAGGTGGATAAAAGTGTCTTCATCTCCTTCCCAAGTGACCTTGCAGATGCCATTACCCTAAATGAGATCAGTCACTGCACACTGGCTTTTGGCAGCTGCAGCACCAGCAGCAGCCCTTCCCAATGAAGGGAGCCTGTGGAAGACAACGAGCCTGGGTTTGGGAGTTTTGAAGATGATCACAGCGACATATGGTATCTGAATTTGTGAATATGCCAGAGCCAGGCTGCCATAAGGACACATATCAAAAACTGGAAAAAGCCTCAGTGAAGAACGAACAATTTCACGTTCATTTTTATTATACACTGCCAGTGTTTACACAGAAGCCTCTCATCCAGGAAAGTGAAGTTTATTGCTATCAATCACAGAAACAGCAAACAAAAATGCTGAGATTTTATGTACAGTGCTTCAGTCTGAGGGTTTTACCACTTCTGTAGGCAGCAGTAGTTATTTTACTGGCAAATGGTGTCATTGGGAATATGTTGATCATCTGGCAGTGTTGTAACATTCGTAAAATATCAGCAATCCAGCTGAGAAACAGCCACAACAACACGATGGGGCAGATTTCCCTTTGCACTTGTTTAAATATTTATGCTGGGGTGCCTGCTGCCACTGGGGACAGTACCTTTTGTGCAGAGCAGGACACTAATCCATGAATGAAATGGCAAGATTACTGTTAGTGCAAAATCCATCTGCAGGAACAGATTTTATTCTCCCAGTAACTTTCCCTGGTCAAGAGGGTGCTGTGGATGGAACTGTGCTTTGTGTACCTTGAAAGGATTTGAGAAAATACTTAAAGAAAGCTTCAGTTGCTATTTTACTATAATAAATTGCAAAGGACAGCAGATACCCAAACCTCAGATACGGTGAAGGAAGAAAGAGACACCTTCAGAAAGCAGTGGAACCTCAGGCCTGAAGGGTGCTTTGGAAATGTCTGGCTCCTTCCTTTGTGTCCAAGAAGATTCCTTGCTGAGACATTCATGGTACTTAGAGAAGGTTGGGGTTAATCTAGAACTTTGTTCTTGAAATAACATCATGAACAAGGTCTCACCAAAGTCCCGGGAAGTGAATGGATATGATAGCTAGCATCACATCTGGGTTTAAAGCACTGCCTGCTGGATTAAAGGCCTTTCTTTTGAAGGAGCTGATGACAGCTTCTCTCAGAATGCACTAATCATGGGGCTGCAGGGTAATCTGCATTCTTGTTCTCCTTCTCTGGGATTTACCGAGTGTTTAATTATTCTGTGTAAAGTGAAATAGCTTCAACAGAATGGAAAGCAAGATGAAAATCAAACCTGGAAGTCCTTAATGGTAGAGTAGGTTCAAATGTTGTCAGGCAGAGGAAGAAACTGAAATGAGAGCTGCTAGGAATGGATCAGTTATCTGATCAGCTCAGTGAAGTGGAGAGTTATGGAGAGCTCTTCTCCTTTCCTGAGAGCACCTATGGGATCACTTCAAAGAAGGGGACATTTCTTTTCTGTGTGAATTCACCTAGGTTCTGTTTTTCCTTTCAGCTATGGGAAAATGTGTTGGAAATATCTTTTATGACCCATCCGAGTTTGCAAACACAAAATGAGGATCACCATACGGTGTCCAGCTAACTCAGATCTGTAACAGATTTCTTTATCTCTGAGGGCAGCCCTGGGGCTGCCAAATGTTTGATGAGCTCCAGTGCATTTCCACGCTGGGCTGCAGAGCTGTGCATGTCACTGTTTGGCCCTGCAGGTGATGACCTCTCTTCCAAGAGGCAGTTTTGTGCTTGCCACAAGCATGTGGGGACTCTTTGGAGATATCTCTACCACAACCAATAGCAACATGTCCAGTGCTTTCTCAATCAGTGGATATCCCCAGCGAGACACAGCGAGGAGGGAGAGGAGCAGACATCTTTCAGCTGCCAGTAGGATGGCCAGCGAGGCTGGCTCATCCTGGTCCCTCCTCACAGCTCTGAGAGGGGCCTGCTGGCTCTGCTCTGGAGGTATCTGCTTCCCAATTTATCTGACAGGTGGTTAGCTATTAACATGAATAAAAGTTGTGACCTGTCTGCCACTTCCAATAACTCAAGTGCTGTATCCCCAGTCTGTCATGTCCTTGGCAGCCCTTTTGTTTATTAGGAAATGAATTATTCATTAGGAAAATTCGTTAGAAAAAATGTGCCTTAATTTTCATGATTTTCACTGTAATCCACTCTTATCCCTTTAGTGGCACTTTCCTTTGCTGCAGCCTGGCTGTTTCAAGGGTGGTGGCTTGGCTGATACAGCTCTGCATGGCACAGGAGGGGAGGAGGGCACTTTGTCACTGGCTTGTGCAAGTTCAAGATGTGCAGGGATGAAACACATTGCACAGCTAAATCCTTTCAGGATGGAGAAGGGAGTGAGGGGGAAAATGGAGGAGACAATGCATTTGCCACACACTACAGTCGAATTAACCCTGCCTGTTTAAAGTTGAAGGAAAAATAACACCTTTGGGAGTTTAGAAATACAGTGACTCACACACACTTCTTTCTGAGGCTGCTTACTCACTGCTCCATACTCAAAATGGCCTTCTCCTTTCTTCCTCTCTCCACTGCAAAAAATGATTTATCCCCAACAAGGAATAATGACTTCCTTGTTTCCCACAACTAAAAAAAAAAAAAAAAATCCTGTTTATATTCTATCTGTAATATAAAATTTAGTCTTAGAATTTTTAAAGGTTCGCTAGCAGCACTGGTTCTTACAACAGAAGCAGCCCTTGAACCTGATGCTGACCCTCCATCCTTTCTGGAACCAGTAAAAGCCCCTGAAGAAATACACTGAAATACAGAGATCCTTTTTCCATGAGTTAGCATTGAGGTAGCCATTCTGTCCTCATGCTAGGTTGGAAATTTCTTATGTAAATTGGACTGCAGCACTCACGACACCTGTTACTATGGCAGCATTTATCCAGGTTATTAAAACAGCAAAGTCACTAATAAGATATCATCTTATAATGTTGAAAAAGGAAATTACCATTATAAAATTTCATCAAATGGACATGATGGAAATTAGGAAGCAACTCTTATTCATTGGAGGTGGGCAGACAAACAAGGATAAGTATGCAAGGCTGATCCTACTGTGTGTGGGATCAGATGAGGCACAACGGCTCGGCCATTAAAGTTATTCCAACCCAAGTTTCCTTCCCAAGCAGCCATCTATCTTCCATGCAGTCCCGATCACATTATTTTAACCTCACAGTTCACCCTTTGGATTGATAAGTCTGCCTACCTGAGGGGCTTGGAAGGGGAGTAATTTGTTGTAACCATCTTCCAGACAGTTTCTGAAATAGTCTTTTGTACAGGTGAACTCTTTGCTCTGTACATTTTTCACTCCTGGGCTGTCCATTTGTTTGCTCCCGTTTTCCAAATCTGTGTGGCTTTACGAAGAAAGTGTCAGAGACTAATGGCACAAGTCCTTGCTAATTACTGCTAAAACTCCCATGTCTAAAGTCACTTAAGGCACAGAAAACTTGTGGGATGTGAGACAAATTAAGAGGTAAATCTGCCAGATCTTAATTGAGGGGTATTTTTTTTTCTGGAGGCTTTGCTGGGCTTTAACTGAATTCCGAAGGACAGAATTTCCAGTGGCTGTGCAAACTGTCACACTGAGAAAGATCATCTGTTGCACTCCAGTCTGCAGCTCCACAAAATAGCAGCCCATTTTTCATGATTGCAGCTTTGTGTTAGCTGCACCAGGGAGATGTTCTTCTGGCACATTATTCAGGAAGATGTTACTGGACAGGTAAGAATGTTGAGGTTAAATTCAGAGTTAAAGGAGGAGAGCGAGAGGCAGAAACTTTTTCATACCAGTTGTATAAAGAACCCAAAAACTCATTTGACATTAGATGAATGGAAAAAGAAGAAAGTTAAAAGGGTGTAGGATAGAAATGCAGTTCTCAAGTATTGTTCCTGCTCAGCCTAAGCACTGTAAATGCATGTCAATTGTCAATTAACCTTGCCTGTTTAAATACAGAGATGGGCAGATGACTCTTCTTTAATTTCTGCTTTTTTTCCTAGTTCAATTTCAGAAGCTGATTTCCAATGTATGAACATAATGGGAACTACATCAGTACAAAGCAAAGGTCTTCCTAACCCAGTGTCCAATCCCTGCAAGCAGCTGACACAGAGCAGGCTCACAGCAGTGCTTTCCCTGATATTTTTCAGCCTCAAATGATTTTAGCTCAGCAGTGCCCCACGACAGGGGTCTACTACATTCAATAAACTGGTATCATTTTTTATCCCACATTTTTTGCCTGTTGCCTTTAACGTCCATTCAGATGTTTAGCTTTCCTCTGAATGCTGTTATTTCCCACCCAGTGCAGTGACTGGAACAATTGTCTGGCAAGGATAAAGCAAGGGCATGGCCTCAACCTCACTCGTTTTGTGGGAGCAGAGAATCTGAGCAGAATTCGTGCAGCTACTTCTGCATGGGGGAGCCAGCTGCACCTTGTCCCCAAATCAGCTTTGGCTACATTTGAAGAAAACAACCTTGAACAGAGAGACAAAGGAAGACAACAGTGGAAGGGTGACTGTATTTTCTATGAGGCTGCAGATCAGGTCACAGGTAAAGAATAAACAAAGAATTGTTGAGCACCCAAAACATGCTTCAAAAGTTACCAGATGGCACCAGCTGTAACTTAACTTTTCAGCAGTCCTGCCAAGAGCTGAAGTGAATGCAACTCAGTACAGTATCTTTTGTAGAAAAACAAAAACCAGAGAATTCCTGCCATAATTGTTCCATGATTCAGCAATTCACCCCCGCTAACTGCTCCCAATCACACATAAACTCCCATAAATTTGAGGAGAGATTCACACACATGCCATATGTTAGGATGGATGCAAAACCCCAAGGATATCATTGGGGAGCTCACAACGCCTGTGCAGAACTCAAGGAGGAAAAGAGTGAATACAAATTTGCAATATGTGTTTTTAAGAGGAAGGGCATGGGGAGTAGGCTTTTCAAGCTCACGATTAACTTGCAGCAGGCAAATGCACAGCTCTGCCTCCCCAGGACTGCCATAAAGTCAGCAGAGCAGCTGCCTAATCCATGGGCAGAGACAAGCCAGGAAACCTTAAAAATGAGACAGGTGAATGCTCCAGATTTGTGTAAGCAGCTACCTGAGGGGTCACTCAGGGGACTCTTCTCTTCCTCAGCACAACCCTCTGCAGCCGCTCTTGCTGCAGCTCACAGAACCCAAGGGCAAATCTGAACCCGAGTTACACTCTGTGAAATGAGGATTCACCACTTTTGGCTCCTTTGAGCAGCTCTGTACCTACAGTGGCATCACAGAATCTGACCCCTCACTTTTTAGTACCTGCTTGGATTTAGACAGTAAAGGAGCTTTAGCTGAAGACAAGAGCCATTAATTCCCACCTTTGTTCACACAGAAAGGCTGATAAAAGCTTTTGTGCATTTATGTAAAAGATAATGCAGCTAAAAAGTGTTCAACATGTGCATAAAACTGTAGAGAGGGATAGCAGATGATTTTCAATTCCTTCTTAATAATTATACTTAAGCACACAACTATATTATGATATACAGTGTATTATTTCCCTGGTTTTCTCTTTCCTCATTTTTTTTTACAAAAGCTTAAGGGGATAATTGTTCTTTGGGTGCATGTATTAAATGTTACTAGCAGTTTGGTTTTGAGACTATTCATTCCCTGCAGAGTTTTCAACACCAGATTTTTAAAAGGCAATATAAAATAATTATAAATTCCCCACATAATTAAGTTCATTATAGCACTATTCTCAGCTGATTTAGTCCTCTGTTAGCCATCTTGCTTTTCATGTTTCAGGTTCAGAATGCTGTTTAAATTCTATTGTTGGGGAAGGGGCAGCTTTTGCTCTTTCTCAAGTATTGCATGGAACAAAAGATGAAGAAAGAACATCCATTGTTAACTACTGGTTTCAGAGGAAATGTATTTTAACTGCAAACCTCTAATGGTAATTCACACCTTCATATGGTAAATGCAATTCTGCTAAAAAACAATTTTTTTTTTTTTTTTTAATTCTCCTTTTCTCATCCCTTTACAGGTGGTTGTGAGACTCCTGGAAGATGCTGACCAATAACTTGACAACCACTGCTGGTCCAAACTCCTGTTTTTTGAACTGCTCACTACTTTCCCTTTCCTCCCAAGACCCAAGCTCTGGTTGCATCCCTAATTTCACTGAGAACAGGAAAAAGGAGTATTCATTACTGTGTTTGGAGTATTAGCATTTTTAAAGCTCTGTTGAAAATGCAACAACTGCCTTTTATTAATAGCTAAATTCAGCCACCAAATAAATACGAGGAAGAACATTCTGACTTTAAAATTGCTAACCCTGCAGCTCTCCCAGCAGGAATTCCAGCAAAGACACACTCAGTGGAGCCCAGGAAAGTGAGAGGTGCTCTATAATGAGGACACTCTCAGATTGCAAGGTAAGACATGGCACTCTCAGCTATTTAGAAGCAATTAACCCTTTTTTGTGGATACTGCAGTTGGTCTGACCTGTTCTTCCTGCTTGCACCCAGCTCTAAGGAGCAGAGGGGATGGGCAGTGACCTGTCTGGAACAGCATGTGGGCTCCAGTAAAACCTCCCCAAGTATTCTGCATTACCCTTCGCCTGTATTTTCCCTTGTGAGGAATGGAAATGTGTAAAGATACAAGTCAGGGTTTGCAAACATCACAAGAGTACCAGAAAGGTGAGTCAGCCAGCCAGGGCCAGATCTGTGCTTCATTCAAATAAAGCAGCTGATCCCTCCAGCTATTCTGGCCTGATGTTATTCAGAATCTGCCAAACTAAAAAAAAAAAAAAAAAAAAGGAAACATCCCAAACTGGTAATAAAATACTAGAAACAATCAGGTTCCTATGCTCGGATTTTTACCAAAAACTGCCTTTTAAGTCATGGTCCAGACCTAATGTGAGTGCCACATGCCAATCCCCTGTTTTGGGGGGTCAAATTCCCTGTGTACAGAAAGTCAAGGGAGCTGGGAAACACCTGCAATGTGGAGAAATAAAACAAGGTCTGGGTTTTCATTCAGAGAGCTGCAGTTGGGCAAACTGCTCGCCAAAGACATGATTTAATTCTGACATTGTCATCCTGCCAGAGAGAAAGGGAAGCTAAAGGGCATAATATGGAGCCAGAGATTACCACTAAACTGACATTTTCTTGAATTAAGATGGATTAAATTTTTAAGTGGAAGAACTATTATTGCAGTAAGACTGATAGAAAATATATCTCTCAAATTAGAGTAAGATTCAAGAATGATGGGATTGTCTGAACCAAATTTCAAGTGCAGGATTGAAACCCTATTTGTGGGAATTTAGGCCATTTATAAAAACATCGGTTGATATTCTTATTTAAGTAATATATCATTTGTTCTATCTAACAACCAGTACCTTGTCACCCTCTCCACTTTCAATCACAGGTAGAGTACTTGACAGGAATCAAAATATTATCTGCACCTCCGAAAATGAAAGAAAATAAGGGAATATTTATACTTCCAAGGACCCTAAAAGACAAGTTAAAAAATGGCATTTATGGGCATCATTAAGCACAAACATTTTGCCATCAATACTGAACAGGCCATCACTGACATGACAAAATCAGTCTGTCATTCTACCTGTTAAAAACATGGTCATAATGCTCAGAGCGCAGGTGAATTCTCTTTATCTGCACATTCAGAAGGTGTCTGGATGCAAGTTCCATGACCAGTGCAGTTTCTGCTGTTCCAGGCAGGGTTCTGGTAAGAATGAATGAGTATTAGAGAGGTCAGTGTATGCAGTATCTTGCATCCTTCGAAAGGAGAGCTCCTCTGGACAACATGAGTCCATCCCACTGGCTTCCTTTTAAGAGGAAAGTTCACTGGAGACTGGATTCTCAGGGTCAGATTTAAAGTTGGATATAGGCAGAATTGATGCAGTGAAATGTAAAATTCTAAAGCAGGATTTTTTCATTCAGCTGTTCCCTAACCCTGGAAATGCCTAATTTCTCCAGGTGAATCTCCTTCTCAAACTTTCATCTCTTTCACAGAAAGCCCAGAACTGCTGTGATTTGATTTCACCCCTAAATTTCACATGAAGCTCCATCAAAATACAAACCTAGTCTTTTTGATTTGGCAAAGTCCCACAGGAGATTGAAAATTCAGAGGCACCTCTAGAACCATCCAAGGAAGCCAACAGAGATTATTTCCTTCACATTGCATGCCCACGTTTATATGGATGAGGACACCACCAGCCTGGAGGTTCCTTGGAGCAAAACAAAATGCTGAAGAAAATGCTTCAGGAAACTGATGAGAAATTTGAAAAGAAAATAACTGAAATGGCTTGTTATAATCAGAAAGAAAACCCAAACTCTTTTAGATTTTCACTGTTGATTGTTGCCACATTTCTGTTCAACATAACTGAAACTGAAACCTTTGCCTTAAGGGATTGTAGTATTCCAATGGCCTGGAATAAAATTCTCAAAAACGTTTCTCTTGCAAACAATACAATTTATGTTCAGAAACCATTCAAAGTAAAACCAGGTTTTCAATATTGAGTAAAACTAGGGGGATTTTTGCACCGTTCTCATTCTCTGACCCTAAAAGAACTGCAGAAATGTTACAGCTGGGAGAAGTGCCTTTAATTTCAGTGGGTGGGAAGAGTTTACTACAGCAAATATGATTGGAGTGTCTCTGACACTTTTAATGCTCAGCTGTTTAGCTCAGAAGATTGACTGTGGCTGCTGTGGATTGCTCCTGCTCCACATTAATGCCTCCTTCCTCTGCTCCTTCCCTGAATTCTCCACACACCTATCCATCTTTCACTTGCAGGGGAGCCTTATACTAATTACACTTCTCAGAGCATTAAGAAGATGGAGATGGATTTATTGAGTGAGCAGGCTCAAGGAAAAAAATGGCTGGGAATGGCTCACAGTTGTCAATTTTTTTCCAATTATTAAGAGCATATGATCAATTTGTTTCTCTGAATGTGCAGGCTTGATTCTCTGGAATATTTTACAGGACATCTTAATGTCATTGCCGTCCTTTTAAAAATGTAAACAAAAAGCAAACTAAAGTCTTTAATAATGCAAATAAAAAAACAATGTCACAACATATATAAACGGATGTAAAAAAAAGCCAAACCTTGATGTAACACATCTGTCTGCCTTCAGCAAAGCACAAATGCAGGTAAAAGGGGATTTTCCCACTTTAATTATACAGATATAGAATTTTATTTCTTTCTTATGCCCACGGAATTGAGAAGCATCATTAATTTATCTACCACTAAGACACTGTTTGCAGTACTTGGACCACAATACCTCGAGCTTCCTAAAAAATCCTAATAAGAATACATTTTTCCAGAAATTAAGTTATTATTCTCTTGGAAAACAAACAATTTTGTGATACTGATCTTTAAGACTTAATTTAGCACAGGTATGGGAATTAGGCAACTAATTTACCTCTTGCAGGAGAATTGTCCTCAGAAGTAGAACAATTCATTGTGACTATTTCACCTTTCCTTTTTTCACTCCAAAGCAGCCAAGATCAACCCTGTTTGTGATGTAACACGAATACCCAAGCCACGGAGCTGAGGTGGCCAGAAAAGTGGAATCTGCCAAATGTAGAAGTGAAATGGGATGTGAAATAAAATGATACTTCCAAATCAAGATGAAATCATGTAAGTAATTAAATACCTGTATGCACAAAAATGGTAACATCAGGGTATCTAAACAGCATCTATCTACTTGGATATTTATCAGTTCACCTAAGCTTTTATATGCAAAGGGAAATGGAAAACAAAAAGCTTTTACATCTACTAATGGTATTTGCAAACCTCATCCCAAAACATCAGTAATATAAAGTTAATTCAGAGGTATTTAAAATTTGTATCTACTTTATTCACTTAATATTGGTTCATATTATTTGTTGTTTTATTGCCTAAAGTTGAATGCGTCACTTGTGCACTATTTACAGTCACCAGAAACTTGTCATGGTTAGAAATATTAAAGTGTCCCAGAGCACATCTCTAATTGAATATTCTTTCTGATTCTCATGAATGATTAATGACAGGCCCCCAGCCACTTACTGCTGAATTGTAGATTCCTGAAAAAAAAAGAGGTTACGTTTTCCTGATTTACCAGAAAAAGTTCTGTGTGGCAATCAAAATTTGATTTAAGAAATGGTCATTCTCTGATGGTCATTCTGGAGACAGGCCTGCTTTATGCCTGATCCGTGGCCTGACTGGGTAACAAAATCATTCAAGAAAATCCCCCAAAAACCAAAAAATCCGCGGTGCTCCCACCACACAAAAGTGAAATGCCAAGCTGAATGTTGTTAACAGGTTTATTTTACACTGCCAATATAATACAGCTTTGATACACCAAAGTGAGGAAAAATGCTGAAAAATTTGAGGGAAGCTTCAATAAAAGGGCATCAGCTGGACACCAAGGAAAGATACCCAGATTGAAACAGTGTGTATCCTGTGCAGATTTTCACACCTCATTTCATCTGTTCCTTGTCCTCCCTTTGGGAGGGACAGCTGGTATGGCCTTAAGGTTTCCTCATCACTTGCACTGCACTCATTTCTTGGGTTCTGATGACAAAATATGGGCTTCCTCAGCAAGATTTCCAGTGTGATACAGAAATGACTCAAATGTCATAGATAAAGTGCTCTCTTGCCATTTCCCAGCACAGCACAAACATGGAAACACCGTGCTTGGCACAGATCTCCCCAGATGTCAGTATCCATCTCTTCTTCCTTGCACTTTTATATCCTCATTTGTAAGCTGCTGGGCAGGATGCAGAAGAAGGCAGCAGAGTATTCTGGACTCTAATTCACAACTCAATGTGTTCTTCAAAGGAAGAGCCCTTTGTATTCCTGCTCCTGTGCTCAGGTAAGACGTTTGTACGCTTTCTGTCATCCCTTTCTGCAAAATGTATCAAGGCAAGGCTGTCCTATGGAAGGCATGAATAAAAAAGGGCTCGTAGGATGGGAATACTGAGATATGCACACAGAACGATTCAATTTCACAGAATGACCAAATGGCCTGTGTTGGAAGGGACCTTAAAACCCATCCAGCCCCACCCCTGCCACGGCAGGGACACCTGCCAGTGTCCCAATGTCCAACCTGGCCTTGGGCACTGCCAGGGATCCAGAGGCAGCCACAGCTGCTCTGGGAATTCCACCCTGTGCCAGGGCCTGCCCACCCTGCCAGGGAACAATTCCTAATTCCCAGTATCCCACCCATTCCTGCCCTCTGGCACTGGGAGCCATTCCCTGGCTCCTGTCCCTCCAGCCCTTGTTAATTGTCTCTCCAACTTCATTTTAGAAGGGAATGTCATAACTTCACTTTAGAAAAGAATAAAGCAAAAGTTTTGGTGTATTTCATATTTACAGAGATACTCCAGAAATCCTACTAAATATAGCATTGTAGGAACCTTTCAAACTACTGAGTGTCCAAACAGTAAGAGCACTTAAAAAATGGCAGTTTACAAATCGTTTGCCACTGAGCCTAATTCCTCTCATGCCTTTAAGGTTATCTTCGAGTACTTTAAAATGTTCCTGGTTACTTTTCTCGAGCCTGTAATAAATGGGAGAGAAAGGACACTTAGATACTGACTTCCTAAGAACACTTTCCCTCTCTAAATGAATCATGTAAATGTATAAATTTATGCTCTTTCTATTCAGAAGTTTTCTCAACGGATGAAAAGGAGTTACTTTTTATGAACACCATTAAATGTGTGAAAAAATAAATTGAGTCTTTTCCATTTGCTGAAGCCAAAGGTACTACCACTGTTAAGAGTCTTAAGGAGTTTATTCCTTGAGGGCAAAACATCCTCCTCACACAAGAAGATTTTGACTGCAATCTATTTACAAAACAAATATATCTAAACTCAAACTTTTCATTCTGCTGTGATCTGGAAAACCCACAAAATGTGGTGGATGTTTTTTCTGTTTTGGGTTGGTTGTCTTCCTTTGTTTTTGCTTAGGTTTTTTTTTGTTTTTTTTTTGTTTGTTTTTGTTTTTGTTTTTTTGTTTTGTTTTGGTTTTGTTTGTTTGTTTGGGGTTTTATTTTGTATGTTTGGGGGTTTTTTTGTTTGTTTGTTTGTTTGGGGTTTTTTTGTTAAATTCTGGTACTTCCCATGTTCTACAAGTCCAAGCATAAACTGACATTGGCTATGACTGCATGGTAAACAATGATTTTACTGACAGAGTACTTCGCTTACTAAGTGAAAGGAGTTTCATTTCTCGTTAATGGTATTTTCAAATTATCTAGTAAATTACTGATTTAAAAATTAGAGTAAATAAAGCTGAGGAACCACCTAGGGCTGACAGAAAATTCCCAAAAACACAGTGCAAGAAGTGGGATCCTTGTAAGTTGACCACAAACATACTACATTCCCACACATTCTTATTCCCATCCCCTTAATAAAGTACAGCAGGTAAATCTAGAATTATAATTCTACAAGCAATCCTGTTGTTTTTAAGCCTGAAAAGTATTTAATCAAATCTAATTTAAATAACATTAGATGCATGTGGAAGCAAATTCCAAAAATTAATCTTCTCTCAAGATCCATCCTGGTGAGGCAGTGGCTTAAAGGTGTCAGATTTAAAAATGCTTTGCTAAAGCATTTGAAAATCTTCTTTTAATTTAGATGTGTATTTATTCCACAGCCCTGTTTTTGATCTAGTCTAGAATTGTCACACAAATACCATAAAATCTGCACTTCATCTTGTTACGATCAGGGAATACGTGTGTAAGAGAGACACAGGGAGAATGGTCTTGATCCCCTTAGGCTAAAGTACATTCCCTAACATTTATTAGGCCTTTATAATGTACTTTGCTGGATTTATTATCTCCACCTCCATCTACTTCTGCTTGAAGAGAACAGTCCTAAAATTGCCCTTAAAAGAAGACAATCATGATTCTTAAAATAGAGCATCCTTTCACAGCAAATCAAAAGTGGAGAACAGTAGTGAGGGGGCTGTCTTCCCAACCTTGCTGTGTGAAGTTTTCCTGCTGGAAGCTTTAAATGAAATAAAAATCAGCCTTTACAATGAGCCTTTACAGATAATAGCGTTGGGCAAGGACTTTGTTGGGTTGCCTTTTTGTATCTTGTCTCTTACCAGGCGAAATGAAGAAATAGCCTGGTTGAGGGAGAACTAACTTTATCCAGGTTACAAGCAGAGAACCACAGCTAAAAATCAGCAGAAGAAGGCAGTGGCACCGAGCCTGAATTATTTCCTCAGCTCTCCATGTGGTCTCCTCTGAAGTGAGAACGTCCCTTTCTTGCACCCCTGGGTAGCCCAGATGACTCACAGGGAAAAGAAGCCTGGGTCACTTGAAAACTTACTTGTCATCGCTGCTCTCTGCCCTCCAAGGCTCCTCAGGGTTTAGCTGAAGATTCTCCAATTCATCAATGAAGCCATGAACAAAAGTTCTGAGACTCGCTGAGGGAAGAAAAAAAATAACTGATCACATGCAGGTCTAGTATTTATGTGTCTAGGAATGTCAGTCTAACAAGAGCTCTCCCCTGGAAATAAAGTAAAAAAATATTGTTCAAATTAATTTGGGGTTTGGTTTATTTCTTTTTCAGATCAGTAAGAATGTAGTTCATAGGAAATAATGGAATTTTTTAGAAGTTCATTCTATGTTCACTCTCACTCTGTCTAGTGTTGAAAGAAATAAAGTAAATAAGTTTCTGCTCTTGGAAATACTAGACTTCAACTGGTTTGCCCTGAAGCTTCTCAAAACTTACAAGTGTATTCTGTAAAATGTCTCAGATTAATTCTCCTCTTGCTGATATGGTATCAGTCAGAAAGACTTATGCTGAAATCAGTATCCTATTACAGTCATTCCATTTCCACATTATTCTCTTCATTTGATTGATCTTGAATGTGAGTGATAGAAAATTTAACTAAAAGATTCATTTAGTTCCTTTCCTGCACTTTCCTCATGTGCAGCCACCCAAAAAGTGTTGGCCATCTCCCTGCAGGAAAGTTGTGCACAGTGAAAATTCTAAGGGCTGGCAAAGATTCTGGCATTCTGGTTTTAGCCAGGAAATCTGCATTTCCACATCCCATGCTGACCTACATGACCTCAGGTTCCTGTTTGCACTGCCTAGATAATTCCCACAGTCAGTTGGACCTGGGAATAGTCTACAGAAACAGCATATTTGGAGTGTAGAAGGACTAAAGAACTTTCTATTACACCTTATTTTCATCTTATTGCTCTCAGATTGTCATGCCACCTATCTCATCATTATCAAGTGCATCTTCTAATTAATTTGAAAATCTCCACTTACAGGTCATCTCTGGTGCTGCCACTTCTAACAGAGAAGCTTTCCTTTTAGGTATTTCTTTCAATTCTTTGAAATTCCAGCTTAGATTTATTCATGGCCTGTGTAAACACGCATCCATGTCTGTGCCTTATGCAGCTCTTTTAATGCTGCTCATTCCTCTTACATTCAGATGGTGAACTTAGACACGATGTTATAGAACATCATCTTTGGATTTACAAAAAAAAAGCAAAGGTCCCTAAATATCAGGGGAGAGGCCACAACTGTCCTAGCATCTTCACTTGCCAGAGCTCATCAGATAAATCAGACACTCAACTGTTGTTAAGGCTGGCTTGAAATCAGCAACTGCTTAAACTCAGCAAAAATATTCAGATTTTGTGAACTGACCTTTGGAAGGGAAGCCTGCTCCTCTTTTCCCTGAGTGAGCAGCAGAGTCAACAAAGAATGAGAGGGAAGAAACAGTGAGGCCAGGAGATGAGCAGAGGGGTCCCAGGCAAAACAGTGGCCACACAAAATACCTTAGGTGCCTTTACCTAAGGCATGTTCCAGCTCCTGCAGTTAAAAAATGGAGAGGCTGCAGCATCCTGGACTTCCACAACATTATTCAGGAATACTGGCACATTTTTAGGCAGAAGTACATTTGGAAGGAGTATCTGCCACGGAGCCTTGACTAGCATATTGAAAACATATGTGAGTTCTCTAGAGAGCTTTAAGAGTTCTGCTCAGCAAGGCTAAATGACGTCTGGAGCCCCCACAAGCTGGTTCCTCGTGATTCCAATGCTGGCAAACTGTTCCCCCTAGAATTAGCTGCAGAAGCTCCAGAATTTGCAGTTATTTTCCTTCCAGGCTACAGATAAATTGAAACTCTGAGAACTTTCTTCTCTCAAGATTTCTCCTCAGAAATTCAAATGTCTTAGGAGAGGGTGAGGCTAACAGCAGGATGGAGCTGTACTTTTGTGTAACATTCCTGGGGACAAATTCAGAGACAGGTAAGAAAAACAATGGAGAGTGGGATTTAGGCATCTAGGGGATTGGTATGCAGACAGAAATCCTGGCTGTAGAGAAGCCAATATAAATTGAATCACTGATTCCAAAGGCCACGGCTTTTATCCAAAGTCTGTTCTCCAACTGATTCCCAAATAAACCCACAAAGGGAATCAAATGCTTCATAAACCTCCTAACTTGTCTCTGACCAGGAAAATCCTCTGGAAGAAGCATGTTCTGGTGCAGAGTGGCAGATGTGGCAGAGGACTCTTGTTAGCAGAGGAAATTTTTAGAGCTTTACGACTTCCTTTCTCTCCAGCTCCTATCTTTGGCTTCAATATAATGACCAAATTTGCATCCAAACAAGTTTGCATATTCTTGAGTTTTCCATTCTGTCTTCAGTGTTGCCCTATTCCACGGAGGTCTCATCTTGCACTATGACACATTTATTACCAGATGATAATTGAAAAATAGAAGAAATGGCTTGGAGAGTAAATGGAAGAGAGGTAGATAATTTTAGGATTCAATTTTCTCTGCATTTTTTACTGGTAGGCATAGCATAATACTGCAGTAGAATCCAATCAGAAGTTCTCTTCTGCACTTGTCACATTTCAGTGAGCTAACAGTGGCATGTCAAAACAGCTACAAATCTGGAAGACTTGTTTTTGTTGGAATTAACAATAGGACAACCAAAATTGTGAAGAACAAATATAAAGAGAAGGCAAATAAAAATAATTGTAAAGCAAGTAAGGGATTTCAATTATGCTTATTGCCACCTTAATTTGCTTTTCTTCCTGTGTCGCAAACCCCTCAATATAATATTATACACAATTAATTCAACTGCTGTAATTAAATTAAATAGATTTCTATAATTTGTATGTTGGAAGAAAGCAGTAGCATTAATATTGCCTGTCATTTGGCAAACAGATAATAAAGCCCAAATCCAGTTCAGAAAACTCAATAAAGTATTTATGTGGTAACAATGAACTATGCAAGTGAGATGCAGCTTGTGTGGATGGGGTGGACTCAGGGAGCAGGGTACAAACAAGCAGAAAACCCAGATGTGTATGGGGGGTTTTATTATAATTGCCCAAAGCGAACAGGGGAGAAAATCCACTTGCTTGTTTCTTTCACAGTGAATTTCCCAGCAGACTTCAATTCACTACCTCCTTATTGAGATTCTGAGGGATATTGGTCTTGGCTTTGCATGCCACACCAGAGGGGTCTGTGCAGCCCTGGAGCACAGGACACTGAGTCGGGATTTCCTGTGCAAGCCTGGCTGCTCTGGGAGCTGAAGGGCACCAGGAATCCTGGAGTAAGTCACACAGGGGGCAAAGACTGCAGCATGGAGCAGAGCTGTGGGCTGGGAGCCTAAACGTTCCTCTCCCTTCTGTGCTCTGCTCTCAGCACATCCTTCCCTTGCTCCAGCGCCCCGTGTGTGCCACCTCCAGCAGCCAAGCCACAGCAAGGGGCTGGGCTTTCAGGGCTTCACAGATTTGCAGTTCTTCCAAATTGCAGGAGAGACACTGAAAAATTCGATCCACTGCTGGAGAGAGCCCAGAGGAGGCAGCAGGATGAGCAGAGGATGGAGCAGCTGTGCTGGGAGGAAAGGCTGGCAGAGCTGGCATTGTTCACCTGCACAGGAGAAGCTTTGGGCTGAGCTCAGGGTGGCCTTGCAGGGCCTGAAGGAGCTGCAGGAAAGATGGACAGAGACAATTGGCAAGGGCTGGAGGGACAGGAGCCAGGGAATGGCTCCCAGTGCCAGAGGGCAGGAATGGGTGGGATACTGGGAATTAGCAATTGTTCCCTGGCAGGGTGGGCAGGCCCTGGCACAGGGTGGAATTCCCAGAGCAGCTGTGGCTGCCCCTGGATCCCTGGCAGTGCCCAAGGCCAGGTTGGACATTGGGACACTGGCAGGTGTCCCTGCCGTGGCAGGAGTGGGATCAGGTGATCCTTAAGGTTCCTTCCTTCCTAGGCCATTCAGTGACCCTGTGATTACTGATTTTATGTGTTTCACTATGTACACCCACTTCATACCCAATCTCAAGGTATAGGCACTTTGATGGTGTGGCTTAGAAATGCAAAAATATAATTTCAAAGAAGAGAAGGTCATCATTTAGAAATTCAGCTTGGGCTGCTTGCCAACCATGTCTTATCCCAGGGTTCCCTAGACTCATCTATTCTTCATTTGCCTTTCCTATAATTCTACCTATGATCTCTCTTGTAAACATTTATGAGCAGACATTTCAGAAGCTTCATATTTTCTTTAACAAATGGTTTATATCATCTTTGTGAAGAGTGCTACATAACGATGCAACATCATACATTAATATTTAAAACTGAATGAAATAACACCTGAACAAGGATAATTTTTTCTCAGTTTGCTAGCTGTCTTAAATTTATTTGTGAAATGAATTTAGAACAAGGGAACCACAGAGATAAAGTTTCCTTGCATTTTTATGAATAGACAGCAAATTAATTTTTAGAAGAAATATTTGCATAAATGTCTTTTTTTTTTACCTTCTGAAAGGGCACCTGTTTCCACAAATTATAATCTGAGTCTCATTAGATGATTAGATGTTCTGGAACTATGATTTATAGTTTTCCCAATCAAGAGAGAAAAACAAGACTGCACGAAATATATTCTTGAACAAAATTCAGCAGAACTGTAAAACGCAGAAATTGAATATTCCATAATTGCTGTTACAAGCAGACACCACTTTCAAAGGCAGCACCGCAGGAGCAGTGAGCAGAAATAAAATTCAACAAATGGCGGGAAATGTAAACTGAGAACCAGAAGAGGTTGAGAGGTCACATCCTGTGTCAGGCAATGGCAAGCTGTGCCTCTGTGGGCACGCTTCTGGAGCTGCCTTGCTTTGGCTTCACCCCGGAGCCCTGCGGATGCCTTCGGGGAGCAGGAACGCTGGCTCTCGGCTGTTGTAGGAGATGCTGCCGTGCCAGCTGAGCCAGCCCTTCCTCCCAGCCCTGCCTGCTCCTGCGCTGTCCCTCTGCTCAGCTGGCAGAACCCTGAGACTTCTTCTGCGCCGCCACATCTGTGTTTGCCTCACCCCGCGTCCTCTCGTGCTTTGCCTGCTGTCACCTTCTGATTCTGTCACATCTCGTTTGCTTGTTCTCCTGTCCCCCTCCTCCAGGACCTTTCCAGGAAGGGTCTGAGGTTCGTAGAGGTGCTGAGAATGCCCACAGTGATGGGCATTTATTTTTATATACAGACCTTCCAGAAATTTCTTATCACCCTTAACCCATTCCTCTCAACTCTGTACTTTTTTCCCTCTTGAATATTTTTCACACCAATTTTTCATTTCATTTCCCTTATGTTCCAGCAGGATCACAAAACCACAATTTACGGTTTCTGAAAACTGAAGGTACATTCCTCCACTCTCACTTAGCTGCTTTGGGATTTGTAACTTATTGACTCCTTTTTTATTTTCTTACAAAAAAGCAATGTGTCCCTTACATGATGGCCTACCTAAAACAGTTTTTTATAGACCTTGGGTCAGCATACAGCTCTTTAGGAGGCATTCAAATTTGGCTTGGAAACTTGTATTCTTCATTTCTAAAAAAGGGAAAAAGCATCAGTCCTCATTTTTTAAGAGAAAATTGGCTCAAATCAACAAGCCCAGACTTGGAAGTTCAGACAGCTTTGTGCAAGTAAAAATTAAAATTAAAAAAAGTTCATCTTGTCATCTTGCTTCTTTACATTTGAAGAACTGAGCAAAGATCCCTCATGGAAGTTGACAGGGTCTGCATGAATTGGAGACTATCAAAGGCTGTAGGGTACTTTTATATCATCACTTGTCCTTATTTATACAATAGTACATTCCAAGAGTCTCAGCTATCATCCTTGCCATGGTACAAACCCTCTGAAGGTACGATCTAGCTGGATAAAACAAATCACAGAAAGAGACACAGCATTAGGACAGTGAAACTGCTTGTACAGTATCATGCAAAATCAAGCGAAAAACTGAGCTTACCTGGATCCCCCCTAGTTCAGTGCTCTCTTTAGTGGACAATCCTAACCTCAAACTTTTTCCAGCCTCTCTGGACTTACCATTGCTCCACACACAGCTGTAATACACAAGGAGACTGCAACTAGCGTGTTCACTCCTTCATGTTACAACTGAAAATAGTGTAGGTTCCTTAGCTTAACATCATGTTTAATAAGAGTTGCGCTTTAATAGGTCTGATATTAAGTGCCAAGTGACAGCAATAAGATGTGACAAATATATTTTGAGACTGAGAGAGAAGACTGTTCTGTATGTCACCTGCATTACTGTTGTGCAAAAGAATACAAATAGTAGGTGACATTGGGTAACACATGGGTGATACTTAGTAAAATTATGTCAAGGTAAAATTGATTAAGTGAGAGTGACACAGCCTGATTTATGTATTCCATTGACATGCTATTTCTTCCCTGGCAGTGGGAATAATATTATTTATTTCTGCTGCAGATAACTTTCTCCATTTACCACATTCTGACTCTTGTATTAAATGGGCTCCATTATAATATTATTTATATGACATCAGTACCTGGAAGGCCCAGTTAGGTCTTCTCTGGGGCATGCATAGTAAATTACTACTGCCAAGAATCATTCATTGCTGAAATACTCAAGTGAGGCAAAGGGAGGTTAAAACAAATGGATTTTCATGTTCTACAGTCAAAGACACACTGACATCTTCATGCATGATTTCTTCATCTGCTCAAGTAGCTCTGGATGACTTTTTCATCATGACTGACATGCAAGGTTCAATCTGGAACTGGTCTTGCTTCCTTTATTTTCCCACTGTTTGTGTCAGCACTGATTTCTCTCTCCTGCAGCCTCCTGATGTTTCCTTCACACAGCGTGTCACAGACTGGGACTAATGATGCCCCAGCCTGGGAAAAACACAACGGGGCACGTTTTCTTATCACCAAATAAACCTGCTCTCAGATTCTGTTGCACTAAACAATTTTTAATGAGACCAAGCTGTGTAATAATGTATTTTATGTTTATATGTTGGACAGAAGTAATCAGTACCGATCAGGATCTTGAGCAGAACTCTAGAAGAATTTCACAAGGTGGATATTTTGTACCTGGTCTCTAACCCAGCCTCCTCCCCAAAGCAGGGCCATACTGCTGGCCCGGCCCTCGAGGTCCCTCAGCAGGGCCAGCACAGGGGACGGGCCCTGCCCTGGGCCTGCTGCCACCCCAGGTGCCATTGCCAGAGCTCTGGCACCCCTGGGCTCGTGTCCAGCCCCGTCACCAGCACCCCCTGGGCCTTTCCCACCTGCGGCTTTCCAGCCCCTCGGCCCCAGCCCGGTTCCATGGGCTTGGGGTTACCCCAGGGCAGGACCTGGCACTTGTCCCTGCTGTCCCTCAGCCCGTGCCTCCGGCCTGTCCAGGTCCCTCTGCAGAGCCTGTAGAGATGGTGCTCAGGGTTAGCTCATTTCAGGATGTTAAAATAACACTTGACGTCTTAGGCTGCTGCACACCCTCAGGTGAGGAAGAGTTCCCTCAGTGGCATGGAAGTTGGCAGTAGAGAATCAGCCCGCACTTCCAGATGTTCTCTCCATCCAGACCCTGTCCTAAAGAGTGAGAGGCTGGAGAGGAGTAACCAGTGCAGCACTGAGAGCTCTGCCTGCAGGGAGAGCAGGGGCAGCGGTCACCAACAAGAACCTCCAGAGCACAAGGACAGCCTCGTGCTCCCCTGACAGCCTGCCAGGGGCATGCGGAGCAGAGCAGAGCAGCAAACCTGTCCCACAGCAGCCACTGCACACCTCTGACCTTCAGAAAGAATGGATTGGGCAGGAAAGGCTGGACACTGCTGCTGCACCAGCTATCAATATATTCTTAATAGAAATAGCTCCACCGGCAGCTGAGCCCACCCCTGCCACCACAGAGAACTGTGCAGCACTCCGCCAAAAAAAACTGCTGGAAAAAAACGTGGTGATACATATTGTAAATAAGAGGTTTAGTGGCAGCTGTCAGATTACCTCTGTTGTAAAGTTGCTCCTTTAAATTTACATCGCTGCAATCACAAAAACTGTAATTAAAAGCCAAGTAAATTACTGTTTGCATTTCTAATGCAACAGCAATTTCAAAACAATGTATCAATACAGAGCAACAAAGAAATTGTCTATTTTCAAAACCAGGGAGAAGAGATTTTATTCTGCGATCCATGTGTGTTTCCCAGCGTGATTTTTCTTTTAATGACGCCTCATAGCAAAATAGTCCACTCCACTTACTGATCATGTTAAGCTGTTGCCATGGAAATATGAAGACCCTACTATACTCAGATGTTAACTCTTAAAGCACAGCTTTACACTTCTTTAATATAATTTTTTGTTTAAAAGAGAGCTCTTGGCAATGCAGAATTCAGTTATTTTCCAGCTGTCTAGCACAATGGCTGTGTGATGTAAGGAACACAATGGCAAGGGCTTGTTTCAGGGGTGTTGTAGGAGAGTGCAGCCATACAGAAATATGCCCCAACATCATTTCCCTATGAATAGGGAATTATGAAAAAGTGACAAGCAGCTCCACAGACAATGTCAGAAGTACTTAATTAGCCAAGTTCATTAAGGAGAAGAAACTGAGCTATGACTAAATCCTGCTACAGCTTTGTCTAGCACCTTATTCCTAGGGATAAAAGAATGATTACATTTTCTCCTTTCTCCCCAGATCCAGAATTTCATTTAGAAATAAAAATCAAAGTCATAAGGAAACAACCACTTTAAAACCACACTCATATTCTCTCTGTCTGTGTTTTTAGTGAGGATTTTTTATTTTGTTTTGGGGTAAGGGGATTTGCTTATTTTTTGGGCTGGGTTGGGTTGAGTTGAGGATTTTTTTAAGAAGTTTTTGGTCATCAAGGCATTGAAACAAGAGCAGCTGTAAATGGCTGCCTTGAAGTTGGGGCAGAAAGACAACCAAGCTGTGATTCCAGCCACATCCCCTCCTGCCATCCTGCTGCCTCCAGAGGTTGTGCAGCTCTGCTCCAGCTGGCTGCTGCAGCCAAGGCAGATATTTGGTCTCAAGTCAGCACGGCAAGGGATTTTGTACAGCAGCTTAATAAATTCCACAATTCAGACAACTTTTCTATTTAAATGACGAAAAATGGCACAGCCATTTTACCTTTTCCCACAGCTCCTGCTTATTTCCAGAGTATTTCTGGAGAAATAATTCTCATTCGTGCAAATGCAACTGAGTTGTGAGGAAAATAATTCCAGACATCCAGTTCCAGTCAGCTGGAGAACCACTTGACTCTTCAATACCACCTTATAAAGGTACAGCAAATGCACCCTGTTCTTGGTAAGACATCCTGATCTACGGAGGAAATATCATTATTATGAACAATGCTTTAGCAGGCATTTTTTCAGAGCATTGACAACGTAAGAATAATAGCTTTGTATTCCTGGTACCTTTAATCATTTTTAACACTTTTGTTTGCCTGTGGTACTTCCTTGCCTTACGAAAAGCAAGCACGAGCTCATATTACTTCATTCAAACTTGCACTAACCAAAAACCCAGATAATTCTGAAAATATGCACCGGCTTGGTGATTTATAAGTGAATTACACACCTACTGTATGTAGCAGGTATAAATCAATGCAATAGTCCTCCTGATGCTCAGATAACTTGTTTTACAATCTTTATCTTCCTAAAGCTAAAGAAGTTGATTTAGATGGCTCTAAAAGCTTAAATGAAATACAGCCCAGGCAGGTAGCTTCTAATAACATACATCAAATCTTTATACATGGTAGGATGACTAAATCTCAAGTCTACACCTTTTTCCTGTGATAAATGCATTGCATTTCTCTTCAACAGTGACAGAATGCAGGCCAGGCCTCTTGCTTCCTGCAAAGAAACTCAAGTGCTTGTGATTTGGTGTTGGATATCTTTAAAAAACAGCAATACCTAGTGGGGTTGGCACCTGCATTGTGCCTTCACTATGATTGATATCATCAATAGCCCAAACACAGCACTGGGGGCCAGGAGCCCTCCTGTGCCCTGTAAACCTGTTTTTGTCACTAATTCTCTCTGAAGACAGAGGCAAAGTGATGTGTGTGTCTTTGCAGCCCCCTGAGTGAGATAAGGGTCGATTACCTTGCACGAGTAGGTAGGGGTTTGGTTGACTTAATAATTGTCTCAATATATGTCAAGTGTCCTTAGAACACATCCCTACTTGGTGTGTATCAGCTGAAGATGACAAGATTTAAAGGCACTCCCTGAAGAGACATCTGAATTTGTCAATGGCTGTTGGCCACTACAAGCCCAGCTGAAAATCTGGCAAATGCTCGTCTGTTATTTTTGTCATGTGTTTATTATTATTCTTATATTGCCAGGTTTAATCCTTTGATGTGTTTCAGATATATCATCCTTCCTCTCCCCAAGACAGAAGAATGCTCTTGCTTCCATCAAAGGTGAGTGACAGAAGATAAAAAAGGCCAAATTATCTGTGCAGCCATTATGAAGTCTGGCAAATCAGGGGCAGGAACTCAGATATTTCAAAAATTAGTTCAATTTATCAATCGATTGTTAGATGTCATCCCTTTTGTGGGCTGTCATCCCCTGAAACCATCACAGAAATATTTGATAAACATAGTAAGGCTATCACAGGAAGGATGAGACTGCAGTTTTAATAAGCATCTTTACCTCCACCTGATACCCACTGGAGCTAAGGACCAGAGCAACAAAAGCTGCATGATACATTTAAGTTTCTCAGCTGCTTTGCAACATCATCAGAACACATAAATTTGGCTTCTTAAACTTGTCTCAAAAAAAACCCAAACTGATTTCTGCACTGTGAGCTTCTATAAACACTTAAAAATAAATCCAGATCACCTGACAGGTCACTAAATAGGCTCTTAAATTTATCTACAAATCCCATCCCACATGCTTAGATTTTCTTTAGCATTCATCCCAGCGATGCCCAGCCCAGCTCCGTGTGAATGAGCAGGGCTTTGGCTCCATAGCTGCAGCTCCTGCTGGCCCTAGGAGGGCTCTGTCCCTCCCCTGTCCTGGGGACAAGTGCCAAAATTCGGGATGGAGCTGGGCACAGGCACGCACCCCTCCAGCTGCAGCCTTTGGGATCTCTGCAGCCCACGGGACAGAGGCAGTGATAGGAAGGGGTGATGATATTAAGGCTACTTCCCAAAGAAATCTCTGTCATTTTTACTCAGAATATTCTAGTAAAAGTAGAAGCGCTTAGCAAGGGGGAAAATTTAAGACCTAAACTAAAAAATTTGGAGCCCTACTCATTAAAAGATGTGTTCATTAAACTGTGCTGTTTTTAAAATGTCACTAAAACAATAGGATCCCAAATTATAACTGTAATATTTGGTTTTGTCTGGGAGGAACAATACAGAAATAAGGATTTGTCAGCCTGCATTATCTCACAAAATCTCTCCTGCATTATCTCACAAAAAAAGGTTATTTACTGCAGAGGATCACCTAACATTTTGGTATAAGTCATTGAAAATTCAGTCTATTTGAACAAGAAGAGAACATAAATCCTTTAAAATATATTTAATTAACAAAAAAATACCCTACCCCAAAATCTCATTTTGAAAATAAACCCTGCAGCAACTCTAGCATACAAATCAATTACCACATATATTCCTTAAGAGTTAGTCTAGATGCCAAGTGAAAATCAATGTGATTATTTGACTTTACTATAGGACAGCACCAGCTTTATGAAAGTTCAACTGAAATTTTGGTATTATTTGTACTTTCAGAGTCAAAAGAGACAAACCCAATATATTTGAATAGGATTCCATTATCAAGGAGTTAAATACAACTCAATGTAAATAAGTGAAATTAAAGATACATAGTGTCACCTAATCCCAGAATAATGCAACTGGGAAGGGACAGGACCCCAGTTTAGTTCTGCTTTATTTTCTCTCTGCATAACAGAAAAATGAACAAAATACATATGGGAAAGTGTGAGAATTTGTCAGAATTAATAGATAACATGCTTCCAAATTGCACCTTCTGGTGTACAGCTCTGACTCAGCCTGCATTTGTTTTGAGGCGTGCAAAGGTCCTTTGGGTCAATATTTTCAGAGGCAGAAATACAGGTACAATGATATAAGGACAAGACTCTGCATAATCTTGGAGTCTAGAAGTCTCTTCAGTGAGGAGCAAAAATACTTTCATTTGCATTTTCAGGTCTCTCAAGTTGGAGGCCTGGAGAGATACTTAGGATATTTTATTCTAGAAAGAAGGTGTAGAATATACTTCCAAGGCATATTAAAATTGGGGATTTTATGGAAAGGATATCATTAAGCACACTAGCAGTAAGATAATGTGGATTGAGAAGCAGATGGCTGCATATATCTGCAGGATTTTCCAACAAAGAAAAATACATTCTGAGTGAAATGCAAGTGACTGATGCAGACATGCCTTTATCCTTACCTGCACTTATCAGCTGCCAAAATTTCAAACTGCACTGCTCTTACACGAGTGAAACTTCGCCTCTCCTTACACTGACTGGAGCTTATCTACAGCACCAAGACACAATGGGTCTGCTTGAAAGATGCAGATCCTCCTCTAACATTTCTTAATTCTGTTGGATTTAAGTCAAGCCCTCAGGGTGAGCACCTGTTTTTAACAGCTCATCAAGGATGAAGCAACACCCCTGTAGCATCAGCAGGCTGATATATGAACTGTGCAAGAGGCTGATATCGTGGCCGGGTGTTTAAGCAAAAAAGGACGAATTTCCAAGTGGCTTTTCTGGAGAATTGACCAAGGGAGGCACCTCCTGAATGGAGGTGGAATGTGCTCTGCAATGCAAGGGAAATTAGCTGGAGAAGTGCCTGAGCAGCCTCGCCTTCAGCAGGAGATCCACTCCAAAGGCTCTCCCATTAAACACCCTTGTGGGTCAGAAGAGCAAGGAGCCAGTTAGGAACCAGCCCCCCACTGCCTGAACTGTGCTTTGCTGGGAGTCTGCTTTTAGATTTTCATGCTGGGATTATTGAGAGGAAGTCTGGGAAGGCAGACCTCTTAAAAACCTCCCCGCTTTTTGTGATGTCCGGGCTGCAGCCTGCAGGCAGGTCCAACAGGGGATGGAAAGCCAAAAGCACTCATCCTTCCCCAAAGGGATGAGTTCCCCAGGAATGGAATCAGGCACTGCCTCTGTCTTTTGTACCGGGGAGCAGAGGAAGCAGCTGCAATATGTACCTTGGGCTCAGGGATTCTTAGCCACTGTACACAGAGCTTCCCAAGCACAGCAGGGCTTAGTTCCCTCAGCATTGCCTCATTTCCCTGGCATCTGGAAAATGCAAATCCAGCAATCTGCCTCTTTGGCACTGACCTCCAGGCTGTCGGCTTAAGTGTACCTGAGGTAAATTTCCAATAGCTGATATTATATTACAGTGAGCAATACCTATGCTGTGGAGTTGCTTCGGTGTTTTCAAATCACTTTGACACACTGGATAAAATAATTTCCATAATGATAAGTCAAAATACAATGGATTTCACTGGGTACTGCTTTAATTCAGGCACACAGCCTTTTCTCTGCTTGCTCTCTCTCTAACACACCGGCTAGAGAGTTATACAACTGCATAACACTGGAACTGAGCACAGCAGTTCAGCAAAGGAGAACAGCAAAATTGTCTCAAACAACATAATAAAATACATCTATTTTGTATGGCAGACCAATAATGGGTACAGTGGCCCACCTTACTCCCTCCTTTTAACTTGGGCAAGAACGGTGTCTGCAGAGGGAACTGACTTTTGCCTTGCATTTGCCTTCTTGCCCTGTTAATTTGATTGATGTAATGCATCCTTCTCTTTCCTTCTGTTGTTGAAAAATATTGCAAGAATATGTCAAGGCTGATGCACTCAGTCAATCAGAGCAGATTTCTGCATATCACTTCCCTGACAATGCCTTGTTTGCCCTCTCTGCAAACTTGAAGTGTTGGGAATGTAGGCACAGGCAAATTAAAGTTTAATTATTCACTTGATCTATTAGGATGGAATTCAGGTTAGTGCACAAGGCTGCCTGTTCCATTCCAGCACATCACGAGGGAGGCTGCAGAGGCAGAAGTGGATTTGGCCAGATAAAACTACCCTGTCCAGAGATTTCTACACAACAGAAACCACAATGTCTCTGCCTGCATTTCTAATGGCTAAAGAGTATTCTGCTGCAGGTGACCCAGTGCACAAAGTGAGGCATCACTGAACTCAAGGTCTCTGCCAGAAGCCTCCATGTCTCTCTCATGGTCAGTTCTCACTGCTGGGAATTCAGGCTGCTGACAGAAAATATCTGTCCCTGCATATTCCTCCTTCCTGCCCTCAAGCACTCTGCTTGTTTCCACATTCTCTCAGGGCAACTTCCATAACCTCTTCCTCACCCCCAAACTTCAGCCAGACTTCATTTCCCAACATTAATAAGGACATCCTGATTTCAACAACAGTAGAAAGCCTTTGGGATTTAGACAAAGACAGAAATATTTCTTCTCCTGAGGATTCCACCTATCATTTGGAGATCTCCTCTTTCCTCATGGCTGATTTTTAACCACTTGCTCTGTTATGGCTCTGGACTTCCAGATGGTGCTGCGGAGGGGACTGATGGCCTGCTATCAGCCTGCTAAAAATAGCAACATTTCCAAGTCCTTCAGCTCTCCAAAATGCAACAGTGGATTGAGCAGTGTTTGTATGATTTGAGGCCTGAAGGCTATTTTATCTCATGAGCCTTCTGCTGCTGCATTTCTGTGGAAATCAATGGAATTATTCCAATGCAATGTGGTGGTGGATTGGAGCCTTAGAGTTGAATTCATCATGGACAAAATTCAGCTGTGTAAGAGCAGGAGAGTGACCATGACAAATCCTGCCCCACCTGTCAGACCGGCTGAACAACAACATTTATTATTTCTCAGACTTTGTCTGTCCCCTCAGATACATTTACCATGGTGTTCTCTAGAACCATGGGCCAAAGCTGGCTGTGTATCAACAAAGCACACAAGAGGTGTTTTAATTAGGACTGATCAGCAGTGGCCCTCAGTAATCTCTAACTACACCTTCACATCCTGCAGTGGTTGTGGTACAAGGGCAAAGGGAAAGGCACTAAAAACAATATAGTAGGTTTCAAATTACCTGTGCTGCAGATATATCTCCGGTCATTACAGATGAAAAAAAAATGTTTTGAAATTAAATATATTTCATGATTGACATTTTATTCATTGACATGGCTTTGCTGTGATTCTGTATTGTGTAAGTATGTTATACATCACTGGTCTTTCCCAAATCACATACATAGATTTTTTTGGTTTACTGTGGAGTTTTCCTATGTGGTTCTATACCCCAGCAATTATTTTGTGAGAAATGATAGCCTTAAAGCAGAGAACTAAGAAATGGTTTAGGCCTATTCCCAGCAATTCTGCAACAATTCTTGAAGATTCATAGTGACAGGCAGATAGTGAACCAAAAGCAACACACAATAGAAGCAATTTCTGATCTTGATCCTGTTTGACCACACCAGAGTAGCTTTCAAGTTAACAGGATAAAAAGGAAGGATCTAATGTATCCAGCTTAGAAATACATGCACACATAAATAAGGAAATGCAGGGGGTTTCTGCTCAGTTGGCCTGGCCCCACCCTTGTGTACTTCTGAAAATCCTTAGGTATCCCATCTGAAAAATTCTCACCAAACTTTAAGGATCCCATCTCAGAAATTCCCCCCAAACTTTATTTGCTCTCTTGGAGGTTTGAAATATTCAACACACACTGAGAGCTGAATAATACAAATGATAACAATATAACTTGTCAGCCCCTGAAAATTAAGAGTTAAGGATCGCAAGTTGAGCTTTCAGAAAAACAAAAAAAATCCTTGACCTGAAACAGGTACTTGAAATTGTACCTGTTGGCCTCCTGGGTTCATCAGATCTCTAAGTGAGAAATGTGAGAATTGCACCAAGGATTCCTACACAAGTCTTCAGAACATGCCAGGACATCTCCGCTTGTAAGCAATAAACTCGTACAATGTAATTTTAGTGGCACAGCAGGGTGCTAATATTGCTCCTTTCCTTTAAAAATAAACAGAAAACAAATATAAAAGTGTTGAATAAACATTAAAAAAAAAAGAGATTAATTTCAGAATTCTCTGAGTTCCTGTCAAAACTGTATTCATATATATTCAAACATCATCTGATAAATAACTTAACTGGAAATTATCAACAACAAAAAACAAAAGGAATGGGAGAAATAAAGATACCTGGAAAGATTTCAGCAAAGATCTGACTCTTGGAGTGTTTCCAAGAGACAGCCTTGATTTTGATTAATATTATAATACAGCCTGCTAAAACAGCACCTCATAAATATCCATGAAGTGGTATATTAGAGATGGTTGTAAATACTTAAAATCTTGTCTTGCAACCCATCAGATTTCAAGAAAAAAAGGCAGCCGAGAACATCAAAAGGTAAAAATAAGGAGGTCTTAGAAGATGTTTTCTTCCTCTTAAACATGACAATATATTGGTCCAAAAAACATTATCCTGGAGAGTGGAAATACTACTGGAAAATGTGTGGGTTGCTTTGTAAGCACAAATAGCAGAGATTTTGAGAGAGAGAGACAGACTGCTGGGGGAAAAGAAAACCAGAAAAACATGAGATGGGGAATATAGGAAAATTACTCTTACTACAGCCTTCTATTTTCTTGTTTCAAAACCAAAACAAAATAACGATTTGTAAGAAAATGAACTTGGTATGTACGTAAGGAAAACCAGAGAGCTAAGAAAGGAACCAGGGAAATATTGGGGCATGAGCAATTTCCTTCTGCAATCTTTTAGTCCTGTAAGTCTGATTTTACACACAGCGTCTTGCAGTTGTAGAATAAAGCCATTTTAATTTAAGCTCTATCTGAGTTTTCAATCTTCTCCAACTTTTTGTCTTGCATCCAGCGCTGATGTGTTCTTAGACAAGGCCACTCCAGGCAGCACTTGTGCCGCTCCCCAGCATTCTCCTTCCCTCAGAATGGATTTTAGCTCGTGGAGCCTCCAAGGCAGAGAGGGGAAGCCGCGCGTTCGGAGAGCAGCAGGGAGGAGAACAGCACCATAAAACGGGGCACCCGTGCGGCACCACAGCCGGGTCCTCGCACGGGAGGAGGCTCCACTTCCCTGCCGCATGCTGCGTCTCCCGTGGGCAGGGTGGCGGTGGGGCGCTGGAGGCAGGGCTGTGCTGTGGGACGGGAGCCCCGAGCACAGCCTGGGAGCGCTCCGGGGCGAGCCGTGAGGAAGGGGCCGGGCGGCCCTCAGCGAGCGGGGCACGGTGAGACCGCTACCCCGCCTGAGGCCCGGCCCCGGCTGCTCCCCGCCGGCAGCCTGCAGGCACGGGGGCACGTTCCGGAGACAGCGGCAGCCCGGCGGATCGCTTTCAATTCCCGCTGCCTTTGCTGCGGTGAGGGTTTCACGTGTAACCAGCCCGCTGCTACAAGTCCCTTGTCCCGACTGTGGCAGACGCGGGTCCCCAGCCGGGGCACGGCTCTGCCGGCCCTCCTGTCACCCAGCAGCTGACAGCGGGCTGACTTCATGCCCTGAATCCACACTGGGGCTGCCTGTGCTCCTGGCAAGGAATGAAACGAAAGAATACTAAATAAAACGATAGTGGGCTCCCTCTGCCCTCCTTCTTGCCTCCCATCTCAGCGAGCCCCCATGAAACCATTTGTCATGGGATGCCAACTCCCAGCGCTGCCAGGGGGGAGCTGCTTTTCTGCAGGAAAGATTGCACGAAGAAGGAGACCTTGGCCTCACACAGAGAGTTCTGAGCTGCAAAAACAGCCAGTTCGGATCATGGTGCCACAGCTCAGAAGCTTGATGCTGTTTCTTCACACTTTGTGCTGTGTTGCCTGCTTCCATCTCCCTTCCACTGTGGGAATTCATAGCATTTTGGAAGACATTTTTCTGCTTCGCTGGCGTTTATGTTTATTTCCAACATTTAGCTTTAAAGGCAAAATGCACAGGTTTATAAGGTAGTCTTCTTCAAAACAAGAATTTTGGTCAGAGATAGGAGGCAGGTGAGTCATGGAAAGCAAAAGGCTAAGTATAAAAAACACAGGGGTCAGCGATGCTTCTGGAAGTGACTTTATGCTCACCAAATTACTGCAATCCACGTTAGACACAGCCTTTTTGTGAAAGCACCAGTGAGGCATAGATAGCATAGTTGGCTGGAACCTATTTTCATGCCTCAACTTCTTGCATACCTTAGATCCCACTATAAACTTCATCTCTTCCTTCTCAAACCCTGAGTCTCCATGCCCAAATGTGCATCCCTGCTTTCTTGGAAAGCCATTTCTGGGGCAGTGCAGCACCTTGGCAAGGCTTCCTCTCACACTATAAATGTTCACAAAACAAAAGAACATTATTTACTTGCTCTCGGATTCTATGGATACAAATAGATTATTGGACTATTTACAGTGTGATTCCCCATATGAACATAATAAATACCTCTGTAATTAACTAATTAATTATGTGTCATAATTACATTGTTTTCCATAAACAGCGCAGTAGCCATTTGAAACTGTTGAGGTGCTTGTTTACTTCCCCCTCCCCTGCTTTTTTTTTTTTTTAATACTGTATTTTTTCATTCAGATAAAAATGTAAGTATTTTTCCAACTTGTCAAATTTCAGGCTACTCCATTTCCAGGTGAAGACTCTTTCAATACTAATAAAAATCCCTCAGAGAGATGAGCAGTAACTGAACACACCAGCTAAAGAGAAATGATGCGCTACAAAAATATACTTGCACGGTGTGGATGTGCAAGGAAATCTTATGCCGCTCTCCAGCTTCCACACAAACCTTATTGCCCATTGAATTTGTATGATGCAGCTCTTCTCCCACCCTATTCCTTCCCTTAGAAGTAATCACTCATTTTCAGCAGCACAGCTATTTTTGATTGAGGTGTTTTTTTCCTGCTCCTCACTGAATGTGCTTTCTATAAGCTGGCTCAGTAACCCTCTGTTAAAAACGAGAAATGGGGAAGAGCTAATTCCTTACCTGGGCAGCTGACACACTTCTAAGAGAGTATTTGGTGTGGAAACACAGCATCAGCTATCATTTATTACAGAAGGAAACCCAAACAGAATAAACTCTTAGAAACCATCTTTATCTGAAATTAAAGGACAAAAATTTTGGAAATGACACTCCAAACTCATATTCATGGGCCCAATCCTACACATGCTTCCAAGACCCAATAAGTGCAATTCACTGAACCCAAAGTCTTCAAATATTCAGAGATGAAACTAGGGCTGGTACAAACTTTATTTTGGCAGATTCAGAAGCTCTGTGGTATTCTGAGCATTTAAAGCAAAAATTACTTTGAAGATAATGGGGTGGTAAAGAATCAACACCTGTAAAACTCTGGCCACTAATTCAACTTTTAAACAAGAAATTGTTAACTAAATTCTTCAAGCACTAAAGCTTAGCAGCTCTTTCCTGGGAAACAAGCCTGTTACAGCCTGTCCTTAAGGTCAAGAAATTGAGTGTCTAAGGCAGCAGGCCAAAAATTGGCTCCTAAATCCATGAGTCTCATGCCTGGAAAGGCTGACCTGGAACAGAGACTAGACAAAGCAAAATGAATAAAATAGGTATTTATTGAAAGGATCCACCTTGGGCAGTGCAAGAGCCTGGCCAGGGCTGTACCCAAATCAAATCCAAGAGGAATCCTGGTCATGAGTCTTTGCACTTTTATCGGTTTTGGTTCATCTACACATTGGGGTCAATTGTCCGACCACAGCTCCAGGCTATGAAGTCTCACCCCCCTGGCTCGCACCCTTCCCTTAGCCCTTGTTTCTGATTTTTGGGTACTGGTTGTCCTTGATTCTCTAGCTAGGAAACGATTGTTTTGTCTAACTGCCCTGTGAAGAGAACTTACACCTAACATAAAGTTTCAGAGTTACACACTAAGCAGCAAAGAGTCTGAAAACTATGAAAGCTAAAACCCAAGGCATCAAGTCCCCTTGGGGAAGTGTTCTGCTACCAGCTACTTCCCATTTAACTCAGAGATTGCCCATTCAAGCCCTTTCATTCATAAAGCTGTGGTACAATTACATAGAAAATGAGAGAATTTTTCTCCAGCAACCCCTGTGAGTCAGAAACACTGTGCTTTGAAAAAGCATCATCAAATAATTGATATTCTGTGAAGTAGGGATGAACAATTTTAAGGCACACACCACAAAAGTGCACTTGTGTCTCAGAAGATCCAGTTTGGCCTTGGCACATGGTTTGAGAGGCATTAATGGCTCTGTGCTACAAACCCTTAACAATCTGGAGATGCTTTCTCTGTCTCCTAAAAAACAGGGGCTGTACACTCCTGAAGGTGCTATTGCAGTGTTGCACAACCAAGTTTGCTTCCCAGTAGTAACAGTGTGGTAGGAGGTTCTCAGACTTTCTCTGGTAAAATACAAAAAGGACTGGATCAGAGCAATACAGAAATATCCAGCCTAAAAGCCACTTGGCCATTCCAGCTCAGAAGGTTGTCACCATCCAGAAATGTGTCCCATTCACAACATATACAAGATTGTGGAATATTTGTTTAGATATGGCTTAGAACAACCCAGGCATGATCTGCTGCGACAGAAATCAACTCCTAAATCCATTGTGCTTTGTGTGTGGTTGCACAGGAACTCCAGCCAAGGGCAGGGTGTCCACTTAGCTTTGTGTACCTAAACCTGGTGAGAATGTCTAAGTATCCAGGATTTATACAACATTACTCCACCTTTTAGAGATTAAAGGATTTCTGTGTTTTTGTCTGGCCTAAATGAGAAACTTGCACCTTTTAGAACCATGAAAGAGTAGATATTTGCAGGCTGAAATAAATTCTCACATTTAAAATAGATCCACATGCAGGAGATTTTGTCTGAAATTCATGCCAAGTACCTGAATATAAAGATTGCAACACTGTAAGGTTTATTACATAAATGAGAAATCTTAACCATTTTAATCTCTCTGTGCAGTTCTATAGCCTGGCCTTCATAACTTCTTGTAGTGAATCTAAAACCCAACACCCTTTCCCTTACTTAATCAAAGCAAATTAAAACTGATGACATCTAGGGAACTGTGCCTTGGATAACAGAGAAGGGTAAGAGCATGTCCTCACTTGCATTTAGGACAATTTACTAGAAACAGGATCAAAACCTTTTAATCAGGTTTAGATTGGTCCCAAGCTGGTTGGATTCCTTCCATGATGACAGTATCTTCAGTGGAAGATCAGGTGAGGAAAACAGCTAAATTTTGGCAGAATAGCTGTGGATCAGGCAAGAACTGATTTATGTGCATGGAATTAAAATTAGAACTGACATAATAGTTGAAAATATGCCTTCCTTTCTTAATAAACAATATTCAGGGAAAGTTTTCTACATGGCAGATGGCTTCTCAGGACGTGAGAGAAGGTTTCAGAAAAGCATCTCTATTGGGAAATGAAAAAAAACTTGTGGCATGGGAAGAGTTAACTCAGGCTTTCAGAGCATTGTAATCTGCCAGACTGTTAAACAGTGAGAGGGAATTAAGTGACCTGAAAATGGCATAACTAATTGCAGAGTCTTGAAAAAATAACGGCAACGTGGAGGTTCATGAAATGTGTATGAACTGTATCACATATTCATGCCCTATTACTGTGAATTCTGAAGTGTCTTACTGTTCAAGATAATAGACCTTGATTCAATTCAGTCTGATGTAGGATGAATTTCATGTGCTAATTAGTAAAGTATTTCTTAATGATTAGGAAAAAGTAGATAACATCTGATTGAAAACCTAACTGTCAGAGATAAAACAATGATACAACTCGGGGTGGAAGAAATGCCAGTCAGGCTGAATTCAGGTGTCTTAATTATGATAATTAATGATTGTATTCCCTATATAGATAAACTCAACCAACATGAAAAGCATATTGCAATTAAAGTGCTTTTGAAAAGCAACATTTAAAGAAATGCCATTGGTAATAATAATTACTTTTCTCATTTTTCATTTTATATTTGATTGCATTGGTTCAGTATGGAGCTAACAAGGAAAGACTTCGAGCTACCACAGTTCCTACTGAAATAAGAGCATAGCACTGCACAGAAAGAGGGCTTAAAAGACTCAGAACTTTTATCACTGCACATAAGCAGTGATTTTTCTAGCAAAATGAAAATATACTCTCCATTAACAAATTGCTGCATCATGTTTTCTACCTCCAATATGCCATCTTGATGGAAAAAGGCCAAACTACAAGTGGATGTGGTTTTGGAGAGACCAGAAGAAACAGCAGCTGAAAGAAAAAGCCTTTGGGGGTTAGATTTGTCCAGGAAAGATAATTTGTGTCCTAAAAGAGATGAGAATTTTGCTTTTTCTCTTTTAGCTCTTAAGTTGTGGCACTGAGATGAGACTAAAGTTTGCTTGTGATTTGATTTTGGGTGTTGTTTGGTTCTTTATTCTGAGGAACCAACACCTTGTCAGAAAAAGCTTGATTTCATTCACAACAATGGTAGAGTTTTTAAATAAAATCAACAGCCATTTATGTTTTGGGTGCCCTAGGCTTGTTTGTCATCTGCTCTGTGAAAATAGCTGCTTGTCCCCAGGATTCCTGCTCCTGTCAAACACATGATGCATTCAGACATCCCTGTGTAATGCTTATCCTGATCCCATCTTGTAGAGACCCTGTGGAATCTGCACATGACAACAGATAAAAATTATATTTTAGGATAGGTAAGAGGTATATCAACATGATCTTGTCATCTACACCTGCTATACCGTGAGAAATGCTCAGTGACAGGACTTCTCAAAGTAGTGTAGAGTCAGCATATTAAGGGTAATTTAGCTTGATAATAACATGGTAAGTACAGATTAGCTCCCCTGGAAGCCAATCCTGTACTGATTGCAATTCTACATAGGAGATAAAACATAAGTTAGAAAAAGTTTCACAGCTGCAGAGCAAAGTGACAAAATAGAAGAACAAAGAGATCAGTGATAATGGGTAAAATCCTGGCCTCAGTAAGGTCAAGAGCAAACTCCCATTGATTTTAATGACGCTTGATATTTCTAATTCATCACCTTTGAAGTGACAAATATACAAACATCAGTCAGTACAGAGAAGTGGCCTGCTAAATCACACCTCCACAAATGGGGGATTTTTACTGTTTGTAGTCAGCCACCCGAGAAATTTGCCAGCAGGCTTTGAATGTATACTTTGAAGTGATTCAATTCCATTAAAGTGTAACTTGCTCATTTCACATTTTTGAGCTTCTTAAAAAAGCCATCTGTAGTTATTCTTCCAGTCAGAATAACCATTTGCAGTAATGGAAAAATGAATTATCTAGGGAAAGCCTGGAAATGTCACTGTTCTGGATAAATACTATGTGTTCCTTCCCCCTTCCTCTTCTCTCTCCTGCCCTTTGCAATTCTCCTTATTAAAAACCCTGTTTCAGTGGCTGGATTTCTCCTTGTTCTCAGCCTCTAATCCTGAGCCATGAGAACCCCATGAGCTGATACCACCACCAAGAGTAGCTCAACAGGCAGAGTTTGACTCTTTGTGAGGTAACTGCTGACTCTGCATTATGGTTTTAGAAAAGAAGGAATCTAAAAGAGCAGTTTATTCTCCAACATGAAGAGATAGCAGCTTGAAAAGTCCCACTTGTTTTTTGCTGTCAGGATCTCTGTCCCTCACCACTCAAACTCCCAGGCAGTTTCTCCTGTGCTCATCTGGGCTGTTTGCATCCCCACTGTTACCCACAGCACTGTTTCTATCTCACCCTTCCCTTCTCTTCCAGCACAATGGATGAAAATTCCATTCCATTAATAGCTAGGCTAACACTCCTGTCAGCTTCCACCAGGCTGAAGTTCTGCTTAATAAGCACAACCAGAGTGTGAGTCTTTCCTGGAGCTACTTGTGCTGTGACCTCAGTGCCAGGATTCGGACAGCTTCCAGATGTGAGGAACTCCAAGCCCGAGCTGTGACAAAGGAGTGGCACACTGGTGTGGGACAGGATGGCACCACGGAGCTCACTCGGTGCTCTGAGTCACCTGGGACAAGCACTCCACAGGACCACGCTGTTGTCATGGATCATGTTTGCTTCTCACTGCCCCTAATCCATCTAGAATTTGTCACTGGAATGGTCAAAACCAAACCAAACCAAACCAAACCAAACCAAACCAAACCAAACCAAACCAAACCAAACACATGCATACACACTAGTTAAAAACAACTCATCTCAGAGAAATCTGCTTTCTATAGGATTTTTTTTACATGCTTCTTTAGTTCAGTCCCTGTAGAGGAGATGAATCCCTCTGCAGATCCCCTGTGAGGCCCCCTTGGCATTTTCTCTGAGATAAGAAGACTACTTAGAATGACTCATGCTAGAAAAAATGTAAGCTCTTCCTCTTATCTTTTTTAGAATATTATTGGTTAGGTTTGATTCCTTATAATTGGTTGTCCCAAACAAAGATAATGTAGTTGGTTAAAATATGTTAACCATATGTAAACCAATTTCTATTGGTTTATCGTGATCCCTCCAAACCCCATAAAATTACATGTGTGATCCCCCATCTTTGGAGTTTTGCTGTCAGACACCCTACATGGAGCAATAATGCCTGTGGAAAAGTCTGAGCTGCTCTCCTGGTCTTTTTCTGTCTGCTGAAAAATATAGGTCCCTGTAAGAAACTATAAAGCTAAGTGCCTGAAGGGCCAGAGCTTACATACCTTGTAACTTCCCCCTGCCCAAGAACAGCAGGGGCAGGGGAGACAAGAACAGTTTCTTTCTTTTTATTTTTCATTTTTTATGTGCTTTTTTTTTCTTTTTTTTCTTTCTCGAGATTCTTTTGCAAGAGGAGTTATACAAAGATTTAAATGAAGACAATTAAGGGCAAACTAAAGTTACTCACACTGTGAACTCTTAAATCAGGCACTTTAACCATGACCTGAGGCCACAGCATTGTCCCAGCTGCTTTCACTGCAGGGAACACCTTCCCTCACCTCTGTTTTTAGGAGGCTAATGTGACCCCTTTTATATTTAGCACAAATACAACAAAAGTTGTGCATGAGAACACTGCATGGCTCATAGCAAAGGGACAGACAAGGAAACATTTTCTACAGAGAAAAACTCCTTTTCACTTTTAGCTCCATGCCAGTGAAAGAATCTTTCCCCTTCCCTGTCAGCAGGCTGCTGTTGATGCTGGCTGAGGTGATTAACATTCCTTGTTCGAGGCCTGAATCCCATTTGTATGGTACAATCTATGGCAAGTCTATTTCCTAATGCAATGGTTACCAATTAAATATCACCCAAGACTCAACATTTAATCAACCTCTGCTTTTTTTTTCCATAAATCTGATAAAATAATTTAAGTTCATCAATAATTTGCATTTTAGAAGTGCTTCAGTGCCTGCAAAAGCACAAATGCCAATCTTATTGTTCACACATATTTCCAAGGTTCAAAACAATTGAAGAGACAATTAATTATGCTGGAAGCATTTAAAGGGAGGGGGGAGAGAAAAAGAAAAAGAAGAAAGAAAAATAAAAAGGAAAGGGAAAGGGAAAGGGAAAGGGAAAGGGAAAGGGAAAGGGAAAGGGAAAGGGAAAGGGAAAGGGAAAGGGAAAGGGAAAGGGAAGGAGAAGGGGAAGGGAAAAGGGAAGGGAAAGGAAAGAAAAGGAAAGGAAAGAAAAGAAAAGAAAAAAAGAAAAGAAAAGAAAAGAAAAGAAAAGAAAAGAAAAGAAAAGAAAAGAAAAGAAAAGAAAAGAAAAAAAGAAAAGAAAAGAAAAGAAAAGAAAAGAAAAGAAAAGAAAAGAAAAGAAAAGAAAAGAAAAGAAAAGAAAAGAAAAGAAAAGAAAAGAAAAGAAAAGAAAAGAAAAGAAAAGAAAAGAAAAGAAAGAAAATGGAGGATGCTTTGCAGGTTATAATCTTGATTTTCAGATCTAGTGAGCTCTGTCTTTGAGAGTGTCCTCTGCCCTTTTCCTCCACACTTGTCCAAGGTGAATTGTTTGGAGAAGTGGGCAGATTCAAGGACAGGAAGAATCTCTGAGCTCTGGTACTCTGGTGTGCAATTCAGACTACCTCTGCATTTACTTTCTTTCCAGTTATGATATGAAAGTTGAGCCAAATCTCTTGAATTTTTTGATTTTGAGTCCAGGAGTGGTTGTGATATGCACGAGTTGCAGGTGCTGAGTGATGCCAGTGTGCACAGCCCTGCTGGGAGGGGGACTGGGCATGGTGCTGTGCAGTGCTCTGCTCTCACTGTGCTCACTGCACCTTTTGAAACCATGCAGTTGATAAGATTTTAACTCAGATTTGCTGGTCAGGGCATGGTGCTGATAACACCAAAGTTGTGGGCTTGATCCCTGTGTGGGCCATTCACTCAAGAGTTGGACTCGATGATCCTTGTGAGTCCCTTCCAGCTCAGAATATTTTGTAATTCTGGAAATTTGTCCCCTTTAAAGACATCAGCTCCACTTCCTTTAAAGCAGCCCTTTCCACGCTGCCTTGTCCTTGAGCATCACCCCTCCCTGAACATGGTCTTATTGACAGATTTCTTCAGGAGCCCCAATAACTTGCCAACACAAAGACCAACTTTTTTACACTGCAGTGTTAAAAGATGATTTCTGTATTTAGGAAATGCATGCATTCATTGAAAGTCATTCTAGGCAGAGTGGAGAACTTACTGAAATGAATTCATAGACCTAGCAAGCCTTTTTAAAATAGTCCATACTTCTGAGAATAGGAAAAAAAATAATATTTTTTGCATATTTCACTGTAATAATAGAAGAGTCATAGACCCTCTAAATAGAAATCAAAGATATAGAGGCATGAACTCCAAAAATAACTAAGCCTGAAAGGATTATAGAATGGATACTCCTAAGGAGATGTTCTCTACTTATATCTTATTTTCTGAGGCAAATATTAGATTAGTTACTGGCTGGTACACGAGGAAAATGCAGAATGGATAACAGTGATAAATTTTATGTCATCTCTGTGATGAGATCTTCATTGTAACAAAGAACTTGTTTTAAACTAATAATAGAAGAGTGTTTATTATGTGCTAGAAGATATATCTGAGCAGCATTTGAGATCCTCGCATGGAGAAACCCCAAAGGTTAAAAATTCAAAACTAAAGCATGGTCATTTCTGTTTCTAAGTTGCTGCCAGGAATGTCTCAAAGATGCTGAATGCAATTGCCCAGCAAATCTTATCGAGATGATATTTAGAATGTCAAAAGATGCACTCAGAAAGATAACAAGGACTTAACAAGCACTATCAATCACCCCCTAACAGCTGAAAGCCCAGCTGATACCACAGGGTTATGCAGGAGGAGCTAATGAAGATATGGATTTCATTTGGCTTGCAGAGCTATTTCCTTTTCTCTTATTAATTTAAGACATGACTTTATGTTCAAAAAAAGTTTTTGCACACAAACTTAAATATGATCCTGACCTACATGATGGTGCCTCTTAAAAAACCCTGTCATTTGAAATTGTGCAGGAATTGAATGACCAGGATTTTTTTTATACCCAGAGTCTGCCCTTCAGCGTTGGATGGTAATGTTTTCTCTCTTTCTTTTTTTTCTCTTTTTTTTTTTTTTTAACATTATGATCTTACTTGCTATAGAACTATTTTCAACTACTATGTTTTATAATTAAAAAAAAGTGTTTATGTACCCCAGTCCTCCCACTAAGGCTCTAATAATGGAACAGAGGTATTGAAAATGGTCCATCCACTCCTTCAATTGCTGGGAATGGGAGAGCAGGGCTGAACAGCACAGCAAGAGACATATTGCTTTGGTGCTCCTGTTTGCAGTCTGGGGCCCTGATCCTGCAGACATTTAGGCAGTTGAGCAATTTTACACAAGTGAATAATCTGATTTAGTTCAAAGGGAGCACTCACATATGTTAAATGTCTCACCTGCTGTGGTGGTTAAACCCCAGCAGGCAGCTAAATACCACAGTCACACCATCCCCTGCCTGGGATGGGAGCAGAGCAGGGAAACAAAGGTAAGGATTGTGGGCTGAAACAAGAACAGTTCCATCACTGAAATAAAATAAAACACAATCATCTTTACTGCAAAATGCAATAATAATTTTAATGAAAAGGGAAACAACAGAAAAAAATAGTATAAAAAGAGAAATGAAACCCAAGAAAGACAAATTATTGTCCACAGAGTGGCTCTCCACCCCTGAGAGATGGTCTGGAATATCACTGGGGCCAGCTCAGATCAGCTGTCTTGGCTTTGATCCCTCCTGGCTCCTGGTGCCCCTCCTGGCTAGCAGGCTGCAGGGACTGAGGACTCTTAAACCACTCAGGGACACCAAGCCATCAGCGTGTTACCAACTTTATTCTTTCTAAACCAGCACCACAGCACTGTGGCAGATACTAGGGAGAAAATTAACCCTATCCCAGCCAAAACCAAGATGCATCCCTACTTGTTCCTAAGCTGGAGACCTGCACTGCACCCAGGATGTGGCTTCCTGTGTAGGGAACCTGACTGCACGAAACCCTGCTTTTAAATTTTCTCTTAATGGCTGCCAAAGGAACGGTATCACATTCCCTGATCTACGTTTATGAAATACAAAACAAGAGTTTGCATTGCTAGAGTGCACGTGAGGCTTAATTGGAAAGGGTATCAGGGCTTCAAGATAACAAAACAGGGCTCAAAAGCAAAATAAAATTGTTAGAATAAAGCAAAATACTTTCTGTTACATGGTGCATGCATTCTGCTCATATGGACTTTGGCCATACCTAGAGGTAATGTAAAAGTGGGACGCCATCAAAAAATGACTCTGAAAATATAAGTTTCAACAGCAAAAGCTCTCCCTGTTATTTTCTACACTTGCCATCTATTAATGTGTGTATATATATGCCATCATAGAACTGTGATTCCATATCAATTTCCATAGCAAAATTCCATAGGCAGATAACAGACAAAAAACTTTGCCGTAATTAGCAAATATTAGGGGAAGACAAAAGATTTGTGACTGCAATCAAAAGGCAGACAAACATTTACTTTGGAGAATTATCTCTGAATTCTTGATACTGATACTTCGATGAGTTAAATGTTTCAAGGAAAATGCTGCATAAATACAGTACAAACCCACTGTCTTCTAATAGGAATTAAAAATCACACACACAATGCTGAATTTGAAATTTTAGGATGCAACTGTTATACTTATTCAGCAAGAATCAGCTTCTCCTCTTCAGAGAGTCTCATGGGCCTCTGATGTGACCCAAATTAAACCATCATTATTTAGGAATTCCCCTTTTCAAACACAACAGTGAAATCCTTTGCCTTCTGTTGCAATTTACATTCTCTGCTCCGTGGGAACAACTTCACTTATTAACTGCAGAGTCTCAGACACAAGGAACCCTCTTTAATGCTCTCAACATTTTGTCAAAAGAGCATCAGAGTTTGTACTCTGGCCAGACAACACTGAGAAAAGCACTGGTGAAATGGAAGGGCACCAGGAAACCCCACGTTTCCTCACAGCTCCACGGACATAAAACAGGACTGAGCTTTGTACATAAAACAGAATTATCATTGCCTGAGACAAGATTAAGCAAAGGAAGACTACTCAGTATAACAGGGAAAAATTAAATATGACTAAGTTAATATTGAAAAGAATATTCTGAAATCAAGACCAGTGTATTAAAATAACAATTATGCTCTTTATGCTGATTAAAATAACAAATACTTTGAGTATATTTCAATATGAAAAAGAGTGATTCTGGATGGAAAGTGTTGCTCCCAGAAGAGCAATGATGCCTTTTGTCCATTTGTTTTGGTTAATGGGGTGTTACTTTGTCTTGACATTCAGCCTATAAAAGATTGTGTGCTATGGCACACTTCTGTAGCCATTTACTGATTAATAGTTTAGGTTGGAAATGACTTTTGAGATCGTGGAGTCCAACCATTCCCCCAGCAGCGCCAAGCCCAGCACCGAGTCCTGTCCCCAAGTGCCACATCCACAGGGCTTTGAAATCCCCCCAGGGATGGGCACTCCAAAGCTCCCTGGGCAGCCCCTGCCAATCCCTGAGCACCCTTTCCATGGGGAAATTCCTGCTGCTGTCCCCCCTGAGCCTGCCCTGGCCAGCCCGAGGCCGTTCCCTCTGCTCCTGTCCCTGTTCCCTGCAGCAGAGCCCGACCCCCCCGGCTGTCCCCTCCTGTCAGGGACTTGTGCAGAGCCACAAATTCCCCCCGAGCCTCCTTTTCTCCAGGCTGAGCCCCTTCCCAGCTCCCTCGGCCCCTCCTGGGCTCCGTGCCCTTCCCCAGCTCCGTTCCCTTTGGGAGCAGGGCATGAGTGATGTACAAGGGCAGAGACACGGGAGGTTCGGGTCCCAGCTGAGGAGATTACCATCAAAGCAGGATGGAAGCATCTCCTGCTGCCCTTTATTAACAACAGGCACATCCACACATGGAACCCTTTCAATAATTTACTGGAAGGAAACAAATCAGCTGAGTCAAAGTCCCATTTTATACTGTCAAAAGGGCACTAAGAATCTGCCCTTCCATATTACACAAACAGCTTCTTTCAAAAATATATTTATGGAAGTTATTTTTATCCAGATAGAGAGTTTTGGGTCTGCGGAATATTGAGACTGAAGGCTCTCTGCTCACTTTTGCTGTCAGCAGCATGTCAGCCCTAATCAGAGCTGCTGGGGAAGTCCTTCCAGCCCTCGCCATGGGCTGGCTTTTACCCAGGCTATGGCAAACAGCAGAGAAGGAGGCCAGGAGATCAGGATTGCTCTTTCCAGCAGGAGCCCTGCAGCTACATCAGCTTAAGCAGGCCATGAAACTGGACCCTGAGGTAGACCGTTTGAATTCTGCCAAGGGAAACTATAGTGTGCTTTCTCCTAAGTAATTGTTTTATGATTATAAAAACATGTTTTAAAAAATTTCCAAGTGTCTGCCAAAATTTCCTGAATTCAACAGTTGAAAGAGTTTTGAATTCACCTCATTTCATTAAGTTTTTTTTTTTTTTTAATGCTGAATATTAATTTAACAGCTAAGTAAAAACTGAAAATAAATACATTCAGTTATTAGGGTCATAATCTTATTGCCCTCAGAAATGCCATCCCTTATCACACATCTTTCATGGTTTTTTTTCTTATACTTATTTATAAAAGAGAATTACACTTATTTGAGTTGTTGTTTTTGTTAAGTCCATTGTAGCACCTTTGAAAATAAGGGTGGTAAAATATAACACACATATATATGGTAAAATAAAAAAAAATGCACTACCTCAAGAATTTAGGGCTGGAGTAAGTAATGCAAAAAGCCTTCCTTCCTTCCTTCCCTTCCTTCCCTTCCTTCCCTTCCTTCCCTTCTTCCTTCCTTCCTTCCTTCCTTCCTTCCTTCCTTCCTTCCTTCCTTCCTTCCTTCCATAAAAGTTCAATCAGATTCTTCTCCCTATACTTTGAAAAATTCAGATTTGAATCCAAACTCAAACTTTAGGTTCCCAGCTCTGGCCATATCACTTTATTTTGCATTAGCTGGGACATATCTTCAAAAGGAAGTCTGAAGTCTATAAAAGGACATTCTTACATTTTTGTTCCCTTCATCCTTATAAAATTGAATTTTTTACCTATCAGTACATTTCTTATTGCTAGAATTATACCTAGATGGATTCTACTATGTCTTTTATATACAACCAATAAAATACTTTTTCTAATTATACACCAAATTGATATAATGTTTTTCTCCTCAAAACAAATAATCTTTCCTTTAATTGAAAGTTTTCTCTTTCCATAGGCTTTTTTTACCACCACAAATTTCCCCCACATTTCTAAATCCACCTCCTCTGTTTCCAGTTTACAATGTGAGAGGTGAAGCTTGGAAAGAACGAGGCCCATTCACCTGCAGTTGTCCAGCTGTTCATTTAGGTAACCTCTCCTTTCCCCATCATATGTAGGTCAGAGCTCCAACGTGAATGCTTAAATTTCTAACTTACCACACAATATTTCAGTATAAACATAAGGCCAACTTCCATCTGAATTTCAATTATTAAACACCAAGCCAGTAAAAACAATTGTCTTTCCCATGATGTACTAGGATAAATCCTCAGCACCATTTCATCCTACTAAGAAATCAAGGAATATGGACAGCTAGAAACCAAAGTTGTTTCCAAAGATCATGAAGGTTAATGGACTGAATTAATGGGCTTAATTACTGATTCAAAACTCAGCCCAACCAGCACAGGCAAAGGATTTTGGAGATCAAACACAGTCCTGGATGCTAAGCTGGAGCGGAAGAGGTGTAAAAAAAAAGATACAGGATATGCAACTGGTTTGCTAATTCCACATGTAAAGTATATGATTATTTGTGGTAGGAAGGACTAGACTTAATTTTGTCGTTTCTTTATTCCTACCTTTTATATCTGTAACACACAAATACAAACTTCAAACATCCCTGAAAATTCAAGGGCTGAGTCACTCCTCAGTTTCTGGCACATCTTTGATTACAAACACATCATGTCTGCTCCTAACCCCAGCCAGAGAAGAGCCCAGAATCTTGTTGTGCTTCATAGTGAAAGCACAGAAGCAAATTTCACCTGCAGGGAGACTGGTGAAGGAACAGCCACACAGAATACCTGCACATTCCAATAATTCAACACTTATACCTGCAGTTTAGAAAAGTAACATTAAAAAGAAGTCACATCTAGGAAAATATAACCACATGCTTCAAGCTGTGGTAAGGAGCTGCTGTTTTCCCTTTGTACTCAGGGAGGATTAAAAGTGTAGAGCTAGTAATAAAAAGCCCTCACAAATGAAATTTTGTTGGCTGTTGTTTTGTGAGTCTGGTTTCTCCTTAAGAGCAGATGTCATGTGTGTCAGAAGAATTTCAGTTTCTATCATAGCTCTTGAAATCAGGTCTGATCCAGCTGAGAATTTCTCACACATGACTTCTCCTGTCTGACAGAAAGACTCGCTGCTCTCAGGCTAACAGAAAACTCCAACTCACTCTAAAAGCTCATACCCAGCTTCAGGCTCCTGCCTAGTCTGGAGTTCATTAGTTCTTATTTTTTTTGCCTCCAGGACCATCACTTCATATTACACTGAAGAGAGAAACCCAGGAAGCTCATACCCACGTCCTTCTGTCACAGAGAGGGAACACCAGCCTGGCATTGCATCCTGTCCCTGTCCCTCCTCCCCTGCTCCCCTCATTTCTCTTCCAATGTCTCTGTATGTACTTTTTCTACTTGACATAATTTTATCACAGTTCAATCCTACAAAGTTACAACCCACAACCACCCATCTTTACTCTTCTGACTTGTCCACAACCTTCTACAACGCCTGGTTTTAGTTTTACCAGCGCTGCTGGGTGAGAAAAAGAAGTGCTTCACCAATGCTGCTCTGGTTCCTGCTGTGTTCTTTTTTCTTTTTACAAATGACGTCCACAGCTACAGAGCGTTTGAAAAGACTTGAAACCTATGCTGTGGTGTTCCTGCATTGTAATAGTCAAGGGGACAGCTAAAGGAACAACTGAACTGTCATGGTAGAGCTGGCTGGGAACTATCTCAGGTAAAACCAGGAGATTGGATCTGCCTTGATTTTTCCTCTACATCTCAATTTACTTGTGCCAAAAGATGCAATTGCAGATTGAGATGTTAGGGAGAACTCGCCTTCCTAAGAGCCTGGGAATTAGGACAGTGAATAAGGGTATGGACATGGGTGTCAATTACTGCACAAAATAGGGAATGGCAAAGTCTGGAAGATGGGTCCTCTGTGTTTCCTAAGAGCAGTCCTAACTCCAAACTGGTTGCTTTTTGTCATACCTCCAATTGATTCTTTAAACAGGTCTGGTGTTTATCTTCAAGGAGAATAAGAACATTCTTGACATTTCAAATGAAATTTGCAGGGTGCAAAGTCTACCTAATACCAACATTATGATTTTATCATGGCTGAAGTAAAGTGTGCTCTGAAGGGATGAACCAAAGTCACCTCTAGGCTCTGTATCACATCCTCGCAATGAGAATGTGTGGCAATAATTGGTTGAAAATACTGATACTTTCTTTTAGAAAGCAGGCTGGGGCCAGGTGGGTGTCAGGCTCTGCTCCCAGGTAATCAGGGAGAGGACAGGAGGAAATGGCCTCAGGTTGTGCCAGAAGAGCTTTACTTTAAATATTAAGGAAAATTGCTTCACTGGAAGGGTTGCCAAGCATTGGGACGGCTGCCCAGGGCACTGCTGGAGTGCCCATCCCTGGAGGGATTTCGAAGCCCTGTGGATGTGGCACTTGGGGACAGGGCTGAGTGCTGGGCTTGGCACTGCTGGGGGAACAGCTGGACTTAATGACCTCAAAAGTTTTTTCCAACCTAAATGATTCTATGACATTTTCCTGTTTGAAAGTATCCCTTGCATCCAGGATTCTTGCTATTAATACCAGCCCAGGTACTGAGATTTCACCGGTGCCCAGTGCAACTTCCAGCTCCCCCTGTTCCCAGCACTGCCCTCTGCTTGGATCACACGTTTCAGAGCAGGTTCCACAGGAGTTCTCCTCTCCCTGGAATTGTAATCAGAACTTCTTAGTGCACACCACATTTCCAAATCAAAGGCAAATTATTCCATGTCAAAAATAAATCCTAACAGAGGAAGGCTGGCAATAACTTAGGAAAGCAAAAATGCAAAGTAAATCCCTAGGCACGTAGACCCGTTTCAATGTAGAATATCAGCACGCTGGAATTATGTGTAAGCACCTGCTGGGAGGGACATCCAAGGAGACACATTCTACTGGGATTCTGCTCTCCCTGGTGCCCAGGTGTGGTGGAAGAGCACAGCTGGGCTGGGTGCTGCTGCAGGGGATGCAGCACTGGTGCTGAGCCTGCCTCCCCTCAGCCTCCCAGGCCTTTCTAAGCTCTGCTCCCTAGTGCAATTAAACCTGATACGTTTACCCTGCTTATTTATAGCTTTGATCTTCTTATAAACATTCTCTGGACATTTGTTCATGCTGAGCAGTTCTTTGATCCGGGAATAAAATCACTCCAAAGTACTAGTGCAGCAAGGCAGGGCTCAACATTTATAAAAGTAAAATCTTGACATAAACTGTTTCCACAAACTTGCATTCCTTTGGGACAGTCATGCCTTGTTTGCTGTTTTCCTGGCAAGCTGTTTTGAGTTAGAAAAGAGTTGGAATTGTAATTGCAATGAAACAAAGGGAGGGGAAGAACAATATAGCTCGTTTTCTGAGTAAAAATATCACAGACAAGTGATGAACTAATTTTGTGGAGAATCATTCCCCTTTTATTTGTTTATCCTGCCATTTGCTTTAAAGACACTTGGCTTTGGGCTAGTTTGATAAAAAATAAAAAAATGTGTTCTGCAGATAGTTTCTAATAAGTTGTGCATTATTGAGAAGAAGTTAAATAGAACCAGTCAACCTAAACTCCCCATACAGTATTAAATATGCTCTAAAATAATATAATGATATTCAAAACTCTAGTGACACAATCCTTTTCTTTTGAATTCCCTTGGCAATATTCACACGAGGAAAGGGAGAAGTTTTGAAACTTCTGAATGCGTTTTCTGAAGGGATTTCATGTTTTTCAGAGAGGGAGATAAAGCTGTGTAGGACTCTAAGTCCTACATCCTCTTCTAGAATAACTGTAACAGAGTCCAGAAGGAACTTGGGGACATTGTACAACAGTGTCTTTTTAACCTCAAACTGTACCTCAAAGGAATAAATACATTTGGTTAAGAGTGATATAAATGCAAATGTTATTGAGGAAATGCCAAAGGGTAGTGGGAAAACACTCTTAAATGAGGTTCTTTGTGTTGGTTTTTGTTTGGGTTTTTTTGCTTTTTTGTTTTTGTTTTTGTTTTTGTTTTTGTTTATTTTTGCTTGATTGGTTTTTGTTGGGATTTCTTGGGGGGTTTTGTGGGGTTTTGTGGGGTTTTTGTTTTGTTGGCTGTTTTTTTTTGTTTGTTTTTTTTTTGTTTTTTTTCAAATTTATTTCAGAATGAAGCCACACTTGTTCCCAAGTTATTTTGTATATAGTGAGTTAGCCCCAGGAGTCATTAGCTCTTAATGTTAATTTCACTTTATATAGGATACTAGATGCATTTTTTTTTTATATTTGCTCAAAAATTGCTCTTGTTAAACAAAATGTGTAGCTTGAAGATGACCAGGATTTACTGTCATTTGCACTCTAAATGCAGAAAAACCTTTGAATGCTATCAAATTAGTGAGTTCCTGATTCTTCATTTCCCCATCATTTCCTTATCACAAATTTCCTTTAAATGAAACTCATGCAAGTGGAGATGTTGCTGAAGAGCTTTTTGTAACTATTTACAGCAGACTTCCAGCAATAATTTGAGTATATGGATGTGTTTTGGACTGAATGCATTATGGAGTAAGAAATAGCATCACATTTCAGTACACACAATATATTGGGGTCATTTGCTCATACCTTGTATATTTGCAGGAACTCACTATGTGCCTGTGTGCAGCACTGAAGTACCAACATTAAAATTAGCATTAAAAATAGGGTTATAAACTTAGATTTTTATTATCATAGACCTCACATATACTTTCTATATTCTGATGATTATCTGCTTAAAGCTTCCAAGCATTTGGCTCATTTGAAAATCCATTCTAGCAGATACATTTTCCCCAGCCAGCTGGGGAATGTGTATATGCAGAAGTCATGTAGGAAGCACTGATTTGAGATCAAACCAATGATCACTGTCATCTCTTCAGGCCTTAAAATCTATAAACAGATGAAAAGGCTGCTCTATACGAGTTAATCTTCTGTCTACTTTTGAATTTAAATTTCATTCAGCCACTGCTAAAGCTTTATTTGGCCTCTCACATTCAAAGTTTTTCTCATCTTGTGCTATGAACAAATTTTCTTTGCTCAAAATTATCTGTAAACTTTGAGGGGTTTAATTTTAAAATTTGGGTTTATTTCCACGTACCCAGTACTTTCTAACAGCTAGCTCTTCAGAACTCATGGAAAATGCCATGTTATTTCATCTTCAAACTCAAACAAGCAAATTGTATGTGGATATTTCAAGTTTTTCTGCATTGCAGGAAAATATTAGCACTCCTTATTAAATGTGAAGATGTAGCAAAGTGTTGGAGCCTTCTGAATTCCTTGGCATTTTCAAAATGTCTTGTTCAATCTTTAAGATGTATCGGAATTCATAGGAAGTCAAATATATTTTAATCACATCAATCAAATGAAAATGTGATGAAATCACTGCATATCACAAAGGAATGTTTTATATTAATGTCATAAAAATGGTTTGCTGAATGAAGGTGTAGAAGAGCTGCCACTTGAACCATAGCAGAACTGGAAGTTTGAGAATCAAGTAGCTAAGAATAACACTGCTCCATTTTCAACATACTAAAAGCTTTTTACTCAGTGGGAAACTAAGTTATTAGAAAGGGCAGTCTAAAAATGTACTGCTAGGAGATTTGGGAGTAGTAGTCCTTGAAGTGAAGATTTAGTATTGTAGATTTTACAATTTATCCATTTTTGGTGGTTGTGATGTATGAGTCACAGGGGTAATAAACTTCAAATAGGTTGAAGTAAAGTTAAGCACTTCCCAGTATCTTCTATTAATTATCTATGGAATAGAAGAAAATAAATTAATGCAGAGAAATAAGCCCATCTTGGAACAAAAGGAGAACATGTTCTTATTATGATTATTTTACTGAGTCTTTTCTCAGAGAAGGATGAGTGATCAAGAAATATTTAATGCCTATAGATAACTTAAAATATTTATTTTTTTTTACCATTAAAAAAATAATGAAGAATGTGTTATAAAACGGAGAATAGCGTAAACAGAATTATTGAAGGTGCTGTGTTGTTCCCTGTGCTGGAGGTCAATCCCAGCTGCCAGGCTTACCCACCAGAGTGGTTTCAAGACTATTTCATGCTCTTTGTTCTTTTGACCACAGAGTTCTTTAGAGAAGACTGAGGAGCGAGAGCCAATTTGTCACGGAGCTGATGGCTCTGTGACTTAGCAGGGAGCTGATGTGCCACTGCTCAGGGGCATCTCCCAGCCTTCCCTCGGCTACCCCAAAGCCTGCTGCCCAAAACGATCTGGGCTTTTGGCTTGATGCAGAAAGAAAAGCAAAAACAAACCCTCCGTTGTCCACACAGCCCCAAATCCTTCCTAACCCTTAAAGACTGATTCCTTCATTTCCTGATGGTTTGGCACTCTGCAGGCTGAAAGTACGTGGAGAACAGAGAGGGAGATTCTTCCCTCAAGAAGGAGGGAATTTTCTATGCACACAGTACAAGCAAGAGTTTACAGACCTGGGGGATAACTGCTGATTCTGGGTGACTTTGATAGATGGAATCGAAGCTGCATTCAAGAGCCTTTTAATAGCTCCAAGTACAATATCCACAGTCAGGTTAATTGAAAAAAAAAAAAAAAAAAAAGGAAACCAAAACCAGAAAATGCATTTAATTCTCATTAAAAAAATATATGGTGTCTGTTTACACAAGTGTTGCCTGTGAATTTCTAAGGTCAGTTCAAAGTTTGCCATTGTAACTTCTTATTCTTCAACTGATCAGCATAGCTAAAACCTCCAGACCTCTGTCGTTTTGATCATTTCAGGTTTGGACACTGTCCAACATATTAACTTTCATCTAAAGCTTACAGCTTCTTGGCAGCAATAACACTATTTACTCCAACCTTGCAGAGACTCCAAGCACTGAAAGCAAACTCTTTGGGGTTTGTGTGGCAAGGTTTTGGGTACTGAGGGCAGGGGGCTGCAAGGGTAGCAGTTATGTTTTCATATTTTCTTTTCTTAGAAAGATTAAAATCCTTCACTCTCTTCTCACTTTATGAGTGTTAGGATCTCCATGTCAGTATACTTTAGGAATATCAAGAATCAATGCACTTGGAAAGCAAATATACAAAGGGAAGTTAACATCATTGATCTTTGCCCTCCTCTAAGAGAAAACACCAAGCATGTCATTGTATGTGCAACTAGAAAATGCTTTTGTATGAATTCCCAGACAAAAGTAATCCGTTTTTTGCAGTTCCATGTATATACTCTGTATTTTAAAACACGCAGTATCCACACTTGCCATGGAATGAATACAAGAGTTCCTAAACTTTTTCAGGGAAGGTACAGGCATTTTTAAAGCTAGGACCTACAATGAATGCTGGCCTGGCTGGTCAAAGCAGAAATATCCAGTTCTAAAATTTGCAAAAACCTTGCTCATTATTTTTTCCCCACTAACTGAAAGCTCTGAAGGCTCAGACCAGCAACTTAGCCCACGAACAACTTTCACACAGAGCTGAGGCTCAGATAAGTGCTCAGACTAGTTTTCCTTCATGTTGTATTTCCTAGATCAGTCTTCCACATCCCCAGCTAATTATCAACATCATCTCTGCAGATAATCTTGTCAGAGGATGACTGTGTCAGAAGATAATCTTTTTAGGGGATAATCTTACCACAGAATCATCTTGTCTCAAGATAATTGCATTACAAGACTCAAGAGCTTCAATTCCTCCCAAGAATATAGTAAATTTTCAGAAGCAGTAATATATAGTCTTAAGTTTAAAAGACATATTAAACTATATGAGTCGGCATAGCAGTGGAAATCAATGTAGAGATCAATGTAGAGCACTCCTTTGTCTCTGCAGAACATCCTGCGCAGAAATGTTTATGAAAGAGGACTTTAATGAACAGCAATTTGGATAGTACAGTATATTACAGATAAATAGCCTTTAGTTCTGTCATTGCAGGCTTTAATATTTTGTAATAAAAGCTTCTCCTGGGTGAGGCTCCACTGGCATGACTTTACAGAAGCATTTTGTGAGTTGATGTTGCACAGAACTAAAAGTACAACCCTCACAGCACCGTTCTTAGGTTAGACTGGAGAGTCCTTCATTTTTAGGGGAGGACTAGAGCTCAACCCATGCATTGCTTATCGCTCCCAGTAAAAAAATCCCGCAAACCACGGCAGATGCTAACAAAATTCTGCTAATTTTCAGTGCCTGTGTCAGTCTGTCAAACTGTCACAATGGATGAAATAGTAAATAGTGATGGAATTAGGATTTAGGGACCCTGATCCTAAAGCCTGCCCCCTCTCACACATTCCAAAACAGAGCTGAGAGTCATACTCCAGCCTGCCTTTTCCCAGACAAAGGCTGACTGCTTCAGCATTCTGTCCTGCCTCTGGCCCTGTCCACGGCTGTTTCACTACACATCCCAGAGGCTTGTGCCCGTTCAGGTATCGAGGGCTGCTTCCAACAGCACTGAGACAGCTTCCTCCTCCTGCCTTGGCAATGTGTCTCTGCCAACAGCAGGTAACGCCTGCGACAAGCACAGCCAAGTTAGAAATGTCAATATTCATCTCTACTTCAACAAAATTATCCCGTTCAAAAGCTGCATCCTCAGGCTAAACAGGGTGAGTTTTGCAAGCACCAGCCCAAAGGCACTGGGATCCTGACAGCACTGTGCTAATCCCACAGGTGTGGGATGGCAGCTGGGTGGTGCGCGCTCCCTCTGAGCTGGCAGCAATGTCACACTGCTGGCACAGTGCTGCACTGCCACTGCACCTTCGCTCCACCCCTGAGCCCAGCTTCCAGTTGGTTTTTTTCTACTTTCAGTTTTATTTAGCAGCACTTTTTGTCAGCTGCACTTCCCTTACATTGATTTTTATGGGTGGGTAGAACAACACCCTGTTTGTTTGTTTTTTTTCTTTTGTTTTGTTTTGCTTTTTGTTTTGTTTTAACCAGTTTCTACTGTTCCCTAACTTTTATTCCAGCCAGGCAGCAGCATGACTGTCATGGTGTGCCTTCACTAATTGATGTTCTCCACTTCCACCACAGCCTGCGCCTGTTCCATGCCAGCTGCCTACTTTCAATTTATTTGGAGATATTCTTTATTATTTTTCCTTCTGACCTCCATGACCTTATTTGTGCTACTGCAAAAGAGAAGGATGATTGTCTAGCATCCACGAGTCACCTCAACTTGGTATTTTCAGACTGTTTAAAACCTCAGCCTTCACTACTGACTATGTGTTTCGTGCATCTCTCTCATGCCAAGGAGAAAACACTATTCCACTACATTACCAGTTTTCATTTATTGGCTTATATTGTGCAGTGCACTCCTTTACAATGTTATAAACTTTTATCAAAACTTCTATTTTTTATTCTGAATAGTATTCTACCCAAAATTGCATTTAAAATTAATTTGGGAAGAAAAATAGTGCCATCTGCATTTGATAAAATTGTAATCACAAGCCTCAAAGGCATTAATGAAAGTCAGGATGTTTAAATATCTTTTGCACTTACTGGAAAATCTTGGAAAACCACTGCCTTCAAAGCAGGGTTAATATCCTTTAAATACTGGAAAAATAGGATTACATTCTTGTTTTAGAAATAAGGCTTGAGGAGGAAAACGTGTAATTATCTCACAGGGACAGAAAATTACGATTGGGGTGCAGTTTCCCAGTGGGTTGGATGTTCTGATGCAGCAGCTGTCTGCAGAGGTGGATTTCCTATTGCCCTCCCAACCATGCATCCTGTCTGACCCCTGGGGTCACTTCCAGAACTTAATGGATTGCTCTGCCTTGTGATATTTTTGTGATCCTGTGTTTTCTAGAGTCATGGAATGTTTAGATCTGTTTCCCAGTGGAGGCAGGAAGGTGTGATTGGTTGTGGAAGAAAAGAACTCCTCTATAGGATCAGTTTAAGAATTAGATGAAACTATCCTAGCTTCTCATTCTGTTTGTTTCAGATTGAGATGTGTTTGCAGGGAGCAGGTTTTGCTTTTCACGAGCCAGTAAGACCTTCCACTAAAAAAAAAAAAAATCAGTCTCTAATTAAATGCAATGGAGTAACATAATTACATTACTATCCCACAGAGTTTTTAATATTAGTTCACTTAGTCTGCATTTCACTGCTGGTGATTTTGCATTACCAACTGACTGTTTCTGTGCATGATTAGCTGTCATTAGTCAGACTTCCTTTCACCCGTCCACAATTTATCAATAATCTTAACACTCCCATCTAAAGACACTAGGAATGTTTTTCTGTGCCAGCGGGAGGGAGTGAGGGGTCTGGGTCAAAAGTACCTATTTAATGATACACGCGAGTAAATATTTTTATTTTTAATGAGGTGAAGCTTTTAGTAATCTCCGAAAGGAGAGAACCTGCCCCAAAGCACTTGGTCTAAAGAATCCTGAAGGTGAGGAGTACACAGCCCTTTCAATTTGCGCTGACTGCAACGAGACTTCCAGATATCCCAGATACACCCTGCAAATCAAAGCTAATGAAAACTTAGATTTTCCAGTTACAAAAGTAAACTTTCTATCAAGTCTTTTCTCCGTTCTTCGTCGAACAGTCCCCAAAAAACCATAGATCTGCAGAGAATTTCTGTGATACACATTGTCCCCAAAAATTCAAGTCTTTTGGGAAGTTTCCTTTTTTTGTCATTTTTCCCTTTCAGACAGAACAGGCTTCCACAGGTATCTTCTCCCTATTTTTGTGCAACATTTTCCCATTTGTTCAAATTCCACTGTGTGCTCTAAAAGTGGTACATTTGAGTACAGGTGATTCCTAGAGTTATTCCTGCTAGAAAAAGAATTCAGTAGCAGAAGCATCTTTATAAGCCAAAAGCAATGAAAATGTTCCATTTACAGGAAACAAAACGTGCTCAGAATTTCAGTCCAACCTTTCACGGGTTGTTCATCAATGTAGACAGCTGGAAATGCTTCTGGTAAGAACAAATTTTTTCAAAGGAATGGGCAAAAAAAGAGGGTTTTACTGTTGTTGTCTCATATGGCCTGAGTGTTTTCAAATTATACCCCATTAGTATGAAAATATGTGTTTATTTACTGGAAAATAGAATATTCATTAATTTCCTACAGCTTTACTGTCTTTCCCAAACATGGTGCAAAGTTCCCTGAATACTGAATACTTTATTAGCCTTTGTGCATGTTATCCAGTTTAAACGATAAGTTAGGAAATGTAGAATAGGAAATATTATAATTAAATATTTGTTATGACAACTCTGACACACTGAAAACTTGAAGAATTAACGTGTTAAAAATCATAGCACTTGGAGCTATTTAGCAAAACTTTCAAGAGTGACATCTCTGCTTACCAGAACCTTTAAGTGTTTATTAACTTAAGTAGATTTCATAGAATTTCTTTGATCACATTTTTTTTACAATAAAGCTTTTGCAAAGCATGCATCCTAATTGTTTATTTACACAATATTAATATTCAGGCAGAAGGATCATGGAAGCACAGTTAATTAAATACAAATTAATGTGGTGGAATATTTAATTATCTATTCTACACCTCACAACTAATGATTATGTAAATGCCTTGCATTTAATCTTGTTCCCAGGAAATTAACTTAATGGCCTTCAACAAATGAACATTTTGTATGCATTGCAGGACACTTTATCTAAATTTTAACAGCATGGTATTAGTTTCAGATAATAACATGATTACATAATTTAAAATGTAAATGCATACAATACTTTTGTTTTCTTATTTTACTTCAGAAGTCAGAGTGAGGTTTGGGACTATTTGTACATTGTAGTTTTGAGGTCTTTGGGCTGGGGGTTGGCCAATATCTATATTTTGAGTTTCACTTTCAGCTTATTTTCAGGGCTCTCTTTGACCCCAACACCCATCCTGTTCCTGGGGAGGAGAACTGGAATTCTGGCTCTCCCAGCTACAGAACATGAACCAGAGGGATACCAAAATACAGGAAAATGTCTTGTGTTAACACAGAGCTCCTGCTAAATTGCCCCAACCCAGGCAGAGGAATAAATATTGAAAGTTTCCCATAGAAGAAATTTTTGCTCTGTTCATCGCAGAAAGAGTCTGGACCTTTCTGCAAATAACAAAAATTTATGTCTGTTTCTGGTGGATGGTTAAGGCAATATTTACACAGCAAACCTCTCATCAAAGAAACCACCCCAACAGTTAAACACAGAAGATGAACAGTGCACGGCAGTTTCATCCCCCAGTTTTTTACTTTTAGAGTTATTAGGAACTCCCACATGCTTTAACCTTGGAACCCAGAACACTTTGGAGTGATTTCAAAATGAGGTTATGTAATTACAACAAGTATCCTTAACTTTTGCTAAAGTACATGCCAGGTATAGTGTCTGGAAAAAAAGGTTTCTTGCTACTAACCAGTATAATTCATACACTCTCCAATCCAGGATTAATCTAAAGAAGTCTGCTTCTCAGGCATAGAAGAGAGAGGGGGATTTGGATCCTATGCACAGCCTAAAAAGGGACTAATTATTATTATTTATTTACCCAGGTATCAAGCACTGCTGATTCCACAACAGCCAGAAAAAGCTGAAATCTTACTCACAGTCAGTGGAAGCCAATAGGAAATGATCAGAAATCAAACCAAAGGAATAAAAGTGAGGCCTCATGGTACATTTTACAGCTTTGAAGCATTTAATATATTTTACAAAGGCAACACAACAATGAGTTATACAGCCAGGGAAATTTTACCAAGTGGTGGCAAGGGGTGTTTAGAGAAAAATGAGAAACTACTCTTTCAATAGTTCCAGCCAAAAGAATAAAATGAAAGTTTTCAAAATTTATTGTGTCATTTTGATATTATTTAAATTAAGTGTTTCAATTGTAAAATAAAGAAGAGCAAGAAGTCTTTAGAAGATAGAATCTCTGTTTCATTTATGAAGAATGAGAGAAAGAGAAATCCCTGGCTCTGACCAGGTACACTCATATGGATTAAACATTTGCTTATCCATAGTACTGCACTTGCTAATCATCACTGTAATTGCACTCAGGAAAAAGGGAATGGAAATTTCACAGAGAAGAAAAAAAACATTTGAGTAATTTATCCATCATGAATTCAAGGGGAATAAATATGAATTTTAAGAGATTCAGCTTTAAAAAACCACCATTAGGAGGTTCTGTTTTAAAGAATAAAAAGGAGACCTAAAAGTTTGTTTTGCTTTGGATTTCCAGTGTGGAAAAGGAAAGAACTGCACTTACCAACTAGAGCAAGGTATGAAATATATGTGCACAAGGCAAGTTCTCTGAACTGTGAGACACTCTCTGTTTAAATTCTTGGGTGTCCAATGCATCTTCCCCATAGTTAAAGCACAGGGAATGTTGGAAAGCTTTGTGCTTTGGATTCAGAAGATGTACACATGAATTATCATTCACTCATCATAACTGTCTCCTGAAATCAGTTGAATAATCACAGCAAAGAGCACCCATGAAAGTGAGTTGATCAAATTAAAATTAATTAGTTGACATTGTGTTCTTTGTTTACTGTGATCTCTTACATTTGTCTTTTGCAGGGTTATATTCATGTTTTTCAATATTTTTTTTTTCATCTGCAAAGGAAATGAGGGATGTTATCTTTGGTATGCAAAATTCAGAATATGGCTTGGGGGTTATTTTAATCTCCCACTTTTCTTCCTGTTTGCTCCCAATTAATTCATCTTTCATTGGGTGAAAATCCTTCAGTTTATGTTTCCTTTCTTGTTGCTTATTGTTCCGTTTGTCCATTATTAACATTTAGCCTATTCTTTTTCAGAATGAGAAACAAGTCAGGGGTGTAAACTACAAGGAGATGGGAATTTCTTGAGGGATCTTAGCAGTCAGTGGAAGCTGATTGCACTCAGTAATGACACAGAACACCCAACTCCTTCCAGGTTCAGTGGTCAGCTGGGAAGGAAAGTGGCTGACAGAGTGCAAACAGCCATTTGTGCATATTATTTCAATAGGCCTAATTCAACTCTCTTAAGTCGATGGGAGGCTTTCCACTGTGCTTAATGGAAAACTCTAAACATTTTACACCCTTAAGGATTATGTATATAAACATATACCCAGGCACACCTACCAAAATCAGCCAAATGAGTACTCCAATAACCACCCTGTAGTAAAGCCCTCTTTTGGCACCCATCTCCACCAGAGAGTATCAACGGCAGATCCTACTGAGGTCAGAGTCAGACACAGATGAGGTGGTCCAAAACTGGAAGTATAAACTGGTACTTTCTGTAAAAAATTCGTTTTCCCATTACTATTTGATATCAGAAACCTTTTCCATGTACAGAAACAAAAAATACAATTAATTTATACCTCCAAACTCTATAAAATACTCATTAAACTGTGGCTGCTTGACCATTCCCTGTTTTAAACAGGCTTTAGAAACTTTCCATGTGTCTAACCATCAGGCTAATGTATTCCTCAGAACACCACGTGTTTATGTTGAACATTCCACACTCTCTTCCTTTTTCCTTCATCGCTGCTGCCTTCCCCTTAAAACATCTTTTCATCTCCTTTCCCAGACCTTCATTTCTTCATCTCCTCTCCTGATCTTCCCATGCCCTTCTTTCTATTAAAATAAATAAATAAATAATGAGAGAGAGATAATTAATAAAGTAGCAGTTGCTGTACAATTTTTTTGGAAGGTATGTGGGGAATTTCTCAGGGCAGAGTGGTGGGGAGGGCCAGTGAGGGAATTAATTGAGGTTCTGCCTCCCCTTTCCTGCTTCCAGGCTCCCTCTGAATGAAGACAACTCTTTGCATTGTTCAGAGGAAATTAATTTCCTCTAACGAAGAGGACGCAGGACAGCAGTGCAGCCCCTATCATGTGTAGGTTATCTCTGACACCTCAGACTAAATGTTCTCAGCTCAGGGTGATGTGGCTATCAGATCAGAACCTCACAGGGACACAGCAGCAGCTCTGCCCTCTGGTCCCTGTGCCCTTCTCTTGTGCTGTGCAGCCCTGGTGTGTGCTCTGCTCCCTCCTTGTAACACTGGTGGGTGGCTTTTTGCACCACTTAATTAGTGGTTTGTCTAGAGTCTCTTCTGCCTTCACTCAGAGCTAGGATTAAAAAACACAAAGGAAAATGATTTTCTCATGTTCAGGCTTGGTTGTTTATTAAATCTTACCAAAAGTACAGCAAGTTCAGCAACACTTTTAGCCACTAGCTAGAAGTGAGCAAAATGGAGATAGATCCAGCTGCTACAAGGTCTCTTAAAGCTAGTCCAATAGGGAATTAACATCTATATTATTTATAATTTTAACTCAGTAACTGGTGTGACACTGACTGTCCAAAGAGAAACTACTACCTGAAATCCATGAAGAAGAAGGAAGATGAACACCAAAAGAGACACCACCCAAAATCCTCCATCTTGTCCCATACCTATATTGTAAAAAGCTCAGATTGAAAACCCTTCACCATGTGAAATCGCACACTTCCATTTAACAACACACCTGTGATTCTAACTCCATCACTCAGATTTGGAAGCCTTCTCCAAGGCCTCAGGTCAAAAGCAGTGTTCTCCAAAGGGTCAGTGCCAGAAAGCACAAAAAGCTCAAAAACCCCAGGTTTCTTGGGACCCAACAGCTCCTCACCATCCTGACAGCCTGGGCTCTCTTGTCCTGGCAGCAAGCACATCCCTAGGAACCAGCTTAAACAGGGTTTAGCCCAGAATCACCAACATCACTTCTTCAAATAGTTAGGCTTCACAGTCATAAAATAGCAACTCCTCCTTGGATTATGGCAGAACATTCCTGAGCCCACGTAATCTTAAAACATACATTGCAGGGCTCTGATTTCCAGTGACTGTCAGGCACCTGCTTATATTTATGTGATGTGTTGACATTTCAGATGTCCTGCAAAGACTTTCACATTGATTTGGATAGGACAGCTCACAATTTAAAAAACCATGGATGTGAAAAATCATTGCAGTATGTCCCTGCAGCAGTTTTCAGATAGGAGGCAACCATAATTCTGGATTACCCTAGACCTTTACATTTTTGTGAATAAAATGAAACCCAGACCACTCAAAAGTGTTCAGCTTTTGTGTCAATCTAGCCCTGTTGGAAACATTGATAAATACCAAGTGTTTTTAGAAGCAGCACAATTAGGTCAGTGCTGAGCACCTTTTCAGATCTCTATTTAAATCAGTAGCTCAGACTCTGTCTAGTCAAGGAACCAGGGCATCAAATTTCAAAGCTCTTTTTTTTTCCCTGTTTAGGAAAGAGTTGCAAAAGTTGAGAAATTACTGCTCAAGAGGAAAAGAAATCATTTAAATATTTGTATACTTTACTAGGTTTTCCCTTTTCATTTCTTTATTAGTTGAGAAATAATTGTAATACTTGAGCAGCCAGTGAGTTCACTTTATTAACAGTTCAAACATAGTGTGAAGCCACTATATTTAATATTAGTTATTAACCTTCTACAAATTAAAGCTGTATTTTGCTCACTTAATTAGGTAAACCATACTGTTTTTCTCTTGCTAGTTGCTGTCTTTAATATGAGAGCATTAAAAGCACCATAGGGTGCATTGTATTTTAGTCTAGTATATATTTTTCTATGAATTGTAAATTGTTTAGAAATTCTTTCACCTTCATGATTTTTGCAATTCACATTAAAAAATGTGATCCCTAATGCAACCTTTTAAAAAAGCGACTGCACCCAGCCTGTAACTAATTAATTATGAACATAATCTTTTCTAGTGACAGTTATTTTTTAACAAAGCTTTATAATGCAAATCATGGCATTTACATTTCTATTCAAGGGATGTCTACATTTAAAGTCTCACACAGGATATTGCCTTAGAATCAATTCACTACTTTCTCTTTTTCTTTTTCACCTTCTACTCTCTCCTTTGCAGTTCTCATTTGCTTTTGAAATGGAACAAAACCTCGTTAATTTGGCTGGGGCCATTCTCCTCCTCGTGGCATTTTCTTACTTTAGTCTCATTGCAGAGAGAGCAGATCAAGCTATTGAATGTAGAGGGAGAGAGCATTTCACTATACATGAAATGAAGGAAGATCATGCTGGGACAGTCACCTTCAACATCGTGCATTCAGTCTAAATTTACAGTAATAGACTCATACTCGGAGGACACTTGCTGTGTTTGTTTGCAAACTACTATGCAGTACTTACAAGTGTGTGGTTTTATTGACATATTCCTTTCCTTTCCTGTGGTTTTTAATTGAAACCCCCACTGCTCAGCCAAGCTCCTGGAAGTCAGAGAACAGAAGTTTTGCGTTTAGTTTAGCATTTAGACAAGATGAACACATACAGGAGAGTTCTGCTGGTCGATTAGGAAATGCACATTTCAGGGGTGTTGGAGATTTTGCTCTGATTAAGTGAGACTCATGATATGTGTATGGAATTAACACTATGAAATGAGATGAATGATGAAGAAAATGGCTTAAAGTATAGATAAACATACAAATGAAACAGCCATTTTAATAGCACTGGGCTTGGAAAAATTAGAATATATAAAAGTGAGAACTTAGAAAAATATTAGAATAAAAATATTAGAATTCAAAAACTATTTGCTAGAAGGTGTTTGATTCCTGCTGCTGCATGCACGCTGCTGGCTGTGTGTCCCACCTGAGTGCTCAGGACACAGCCCTTGTGTCCATTCTTGTCACTCTGGATGAGCCCAGAGTGAGACAAGAGTCTCCTGTAACTTGGGCAAGGCCACACTCCTTTAAAAATTACAGTGTCAGTCACCAATGCTGAAATAAAACAGGTCTAATACCAACAGATTACAAAGCACATATGCAAAACAAAAGTCAGCTAAATCGGAAATTTAACTTCTAGGCCCAGTAATATCACCTGAATTAGAATTCTGATAACTTACACTCCTGCCTTGCGACAGGAGTTAAAATCTATTGGAAGCATTTAGGACCCCAGGGAATGGCATGAAGCTGTCTCAGGGAATATTTAGGTTAGATTTTAGAAAAAGGCTCTGCTCCCCCAGAGGGTGCCGGCACTGCCCAGGCTCCCCAGGAATGGTCCCAGCCCCGAGGGTTTGGGAAGCACTCCAGGGATCACAGGGGGATTGCTGGGGGTCTGCAGGGACAGGGATGGGTCAGTGACCCTTGTGCATCCCAACCAACTCAGGATATGATTCTGTGGCTACCAGTACAGTTCTCATGGAATTAAAATAATAACGGAACACAAATAACAGACTGCTACATCAAAAAACTCAACTCACGTCCACACACATTCAGTAGACTCTCTGATCCTGGGCTAAAACATGTCCTTTTCTTCCTGCAATGAAGGGATTTGCTCGCTTGTACTCAAAAATGAATGGAACGAACTGGCCCTGGGTGCAGATGGGAAATTTACTCTTTCAAGAATTCCTCCTGTTGCATTAACACCCTTCAGCAAAGTAGCCAGCAGAGTCTTTGCAGCACAGAAGTTCTGCATGAAAAAAAAATACATCACCACCATTTGTCAAATAAATGTCTGTTAATGAATAACATGAAAGAGCCCATGTTCCTTAGTTGTAAATAGGGGAGAACAGAGAAGTGTGAAAAGAACTGTGCTGAAGAAACAATGAAATATTAATAAATGTGTGTAGGAAGCCTTGCTAGGTGAGGAATTAGACAAATGTATCACTTGCTTTCTTTATCCTCCCACAGGACCACGTCTACATGAATTGGTGTTGACCTGTGAGGTAAGGAACACACACACATACATGCACACAAATCCACAATTTCAGAGCCCAGGTCGTGCCACAGACCACTGCACAATTAGGAGGTTACATGCATAGTGACATGACAATCAAAAACCTCTTATTTGTTCTGCATAAGGCCTGGAAATCATGTATGCCTCATCTTGATAAGCACTAATGTTCCTTTCTTTCTTTTGTTCTCATAGTTTTCATTGTAACTGAAGAAATGACACAGCCAGATATGAAAAGAAATAAGTGATTATGTTGAAGTCATCAAAAGATCTTCTGGATATCTGGAATTTTTAACAAGTCTATTGGTGAATTGGTGAATTGTTGTAGGGTTTTTTGTTTGTTTTTTTTTTTTTTGTTTTTGTTTTGTTTTGATTTTCTTTTCCCCATAAGAAGCATATGACCAAATATACGTTTAATGTATGTGTGCTGTGATGTGCATATGTACTCTGAATCCTGGACCATGGACTAAGATACATGAGAAGAAATTATTGATTATTTGGGTGAAAACACCCTTTACAGGAGAGCTAGTCACTGAAGCCTGAGGGATTGCACTGGCCACGTGTTGCTGGTAAATACTGACTGCTAAAAGGAGATCACAAAGACAACCAGGTTCTTTTGGTTTTCTACATGCTGAACCTTGTTTGAAGCTCTTTCTAGCTGAAATGGTAAACCGCTGATTTCACAAGTGAGATGCCAGAATATTTAGGAATTTGTAAATATCCCTATCAATGTTGCTCATCATGCAAGAAATAAACTATAACAAAATGACATGGTAAGGAAGGGTGCCGCTTCTTTGAGGAAAAGTGGGAAACTGCTGCCAGGAGTCCACTGAAACTCCAGTGTGCAAAGCACTGCCAGCTGGCTGTCCACAACAAAACAGGACAAAAACCCCTCTATTCTCTGCCTATCACTACAAGAGCAGCCATTTGGCTCAAGTCCATCCAAAATCAAATATCCGGCAAGAAGACAGTTCCCATTTGTGCCTAGAAGGGTTAAGGAAGGTATGCAGAAGGTAAAACAATGATTAGGTTATTATTGCATGAAAGGATTTCTGTGACTGGAGAGTAGCAGACAGAAAAATCTCTTGTACTGTGAATACACACTGGGCAGGCAGGTGTGTGCTGACCAGTAGGATGTGAAAGAAGGCAAATGGAATAAAGAACCATTTTTCAGACCCTGGTGTTGGTGTTCTGGAGTATTTGCTGCATTGTTGCTTTATTACATAGACAAAAGCCTATTGTTACCTAGATACTCTCCCAGTTAACCCATGTCTGGTTTAAAGACATCATTTTCTCACTTTGTTTTCCGCATGGCTTCCACAAATAAATCGTAAAGGAGAAGTTTGGTTATCCTCTCTCAAATGAGCTTTTAGTAGAGGAGATGGAGGGGAGAGCCCAGAGCAGAGCAGAACTCCTATGTTAGGGATAGCTCTGAGCTCTGCTCTGGGCAGGGACAGCACCCTGGGAACAGCTGGAGCTGGACAGGGTTAGGTTGGGTATCAGGGAAAGGTTCTGCTCCCCCAGAGGGTGCTGGCACTGCCCAGGCTCCCCAGGAATGGTCCCAGCCCCGAGGCTGGCAGAGCTCCAGGAGCGTTTGGGCAGCGCTGCCGGGGATCACAGGGGGATTGCTGGGGGTCTGGGCAGCAAATTTTAATTACATATTTGAAAATACATGGTTGTCAGAGAAAGCCACCACTGTGGCTTTGAGCTTCATCCAGATTAGGCACTGGAGCCACAGCTGTGGATTCCTAATGCTGGGGAAATCTCATCTGTCAATGTTTTCAGTTTAAATTCTGCTATTGATGCAGCACTCGAGGATGAGGCTTCACTGAGGGAATGGACACAACACAAGCTGAGTCCTGGTCACATCCAGAATCAAGTACTTGCTGCCTTTACAGCTGGCAGAAAACTACAGTGGGAAAGAACACCACAACCACAGGAATATAGCTGCCTTTTGGGAAAAAATGTGTCAGAAAAGGCAGAAAATATTGCCCTGAGTAAAGGTTTTCCGTCCTTTTAGCAGAGTTTGAGCAAAGGGAAATAACCCGTGATGGTTCTTCTTGCACAGCTCCCATATTTGGGCATTAGTTCCAATCAATTCTTTGAAAATAAATGACAGCTGAATAAATGACTGATGATAAACTCTAGGTTTATTCCCATTTTTCTCTAATGATGGTTTTATCCTCTCCATTTATTTATGATAATTTAAATGTTCTACCTGCCTGCTCTATAATGCAGACTTATTATACTGCCTCATTATTGTGAAAAAGATTCACATACAACCCCCCTTCCAAGTATTTAAAATAAAATGCAACCTAGGATAAAAATATCTATGCTGATGACCTATATTGCAGAGTATATTATTTATCTTTCTCATGTATGGCAACAGGATTGGAATAATAGATTTTTTCTTTATTTAGAGTTAAGAAGGAGGCTTATTTGGAAAGTAATAGACAAGACTTTCTTAGCTGAATCCTTGAAGTTTTTCTGCAGTGCTACATGTGGTGTTGTATGAGGTCCTATTTCTCTCTGACCTGTTCTAGTTGTCCTTCATATAGACAAAGATCTTCCTTTCAATCTTATAGATCAAGCTGAAGGTAGAATACAGTTACCTAGTCAAAATAAAATACACAGTGCTTTAACACATCACATTTCATGGCTGAAAAGGAACCAGTCTTCTTAACAGATTTTCATTTAAATGCCCTGCCCAAGATAAATGCTATGTTTTCCATTTATCTTGAAATGGACACGTTGTTACCATGGTTCCAACTCCAAAAACTGAAGCGAATATTGAGTCATAAAACTGCAACAGAGGATGGATAGTGAGGTACCTGCCTCTACTCGAACAGCTTTTATGGATTGTAGGGAGCCTTTCTGCCTGTGCTGAGACACACTAGCACATTTTTCCACCTATGATACTTGCAGGCATAAATTTAGACACAAATTTAAAAGGCAATTAAGGAGAGCTCTAGTTCTTTGCATCTCCTTCTTCAAAGCAATTACATCCTTTAAGGATGGATGTCTGTACAGTCTAATAAAAGTCAGGGGATCATTTCAGGCCAGGGAGGCTGGGCAGAAAGTCCTGTCCACTTGAGCACCGTAGCTCCCCAGGATTGCAGTTGTCTCAGGTTTTAAGGACAAGGTCCCTTGCCATGCCCTGGCATTTTTCCCACGTCCATCCCTGTTCTTCAAGATCCTTCCGTGGCTGAGATCTTGAACTTATTCCCAAGACCACTTCTCTTCACAAATCTTATTTCTGCACAAACTCTTCTTTCCAGAACCTGATCTCCCCAACTTCCACAGCTCCTGTGCAGAAGTACAATGTGTGCTCAGCCTCCTTTTTGACAGTTCTATGTCATGTCTCTGGAAGATTTGGGATGTGTCATTTTTGTTTAGCCCAATTGTCATTAAAATTTACAGGCAGTCCATGTTGGGTGCAGTCAGCAAGAAGACTTCTTGGAAGTTCAGAAGTTTAATTTAGAATATCTGTTCAGGTGTCCATATACTCCCAATTATTTGCCAAATGTTAGTGTTCCAAATTTGAGTTATATTTTTGCCTAAAACACATAATTAATATATTTCCTTACTTCCATTTTTCTTTCAAATTACAACTTTGATGGCAGTCTACTTTAGGATTACTCCACCACTGCATTGGAAAACCAGAACTCCCTAGTTCCCAATCCCAGATGTAATAATTATGAAATTACTAATAACCACCTAATATAATACCATTTACTTAAAATGTTTGATACTTTACTTGTCAGGTCCAGCATGGGTTCACTGTAGGTGCCCTGAGGGGAACAAATAGGATAGTCCTGACACTAACATCCCTGGGGTCAAGACTGTGTCTTAAAGTCTAAAAAAATCCTGCAAGTGCCTGATCCACAGCTCCAGTAGCAGCACAGGCCATGCTATGGACTCAGGCTCTGTATTGCCAGACCCTCTGGGGGGATTTGCTCTCCAGCACAGCCCCTGGACACATCCTTCCATGTATCCAGCACCAGCTGGGACAGATCCTGTCCTAAAAGTGAGGGAACCCCTTTGCAGCTTTATGGAAGCTGCTGCACAATGATATAAACATCACCAAGTCTCGATTTTAAAATGTTAATTTATCTTCCCAAATTACCACACTCACATATGGCTCATAATTGCGGTATCATGGAGTGTCAATTGAGCAAAACAGATGTATTTTTCAAAAAACTGTGACACTGTTTGCAAAAGCTCTCTATTCTCCATGGGTGCACATGCTGCTTATACCTTCTGCTCCAGTACCTACATATTGATACTGCTCAACCAAATGCAGATTTCCTGCTTCGAGAATATACAGCATTAACATTCAGGACAGAAAATCACTTCATTCTCAGAGAGTTTAGAAGTGGATAATGCTGAATAAGCCAGTCAAAGTAAATGCTTGGGCATGAAGGGGCAGACCAGGATTTTCTATAGAGCCCGCAAGAAACTTGAAATGGAATATTCTGATATATTAGATTACTCATAAATTAGGAAAAAGCTAATGAAGTATAAAATAGCTCCAGGTATGGTAGTTAGGAATGACAACTTTGGTAAATTAGGATCTTGTCCCATTAGGTTTTAAATTTGTGACTTCCCAGAGCACATCTCTGGTAGCTGCTATGAAGTGTTGAATTGCTCTGAAACTACTCCATTGACCTTAACGAGCTCTAATTTTGGTACCAAGGAGGTTCCTGTCTAAGTGACATTTTCTATCCTCTATGAAAGGTGCTGTTAGTCAGCTCTTGATTAAATAATCCTGGAGCTCTGGTCCCACCATCTTCCTGGAAGTCTTTGCCATGCATTAGCTGTGGGACATCACCTGGGTACTGCTATTCCAAGGAGGATTTCTTTGCTACATGAACACCATTTTACACTGAGTTTTTTAGTGCATTCCAGCTCATAGGATATGAATTCATTTTTTTTGTGGAAGATGTTTCATCAATTCATTCATTTTCAGAAAACGTCCCTTCTAGGTTCACAGTGGATTTACTTGGTTTTTCAGACAGCTTTCGACTCGTTTCCTTACTTTTCTGAAGAAAAAAAGCAGAGTTTATTGAGCTTTCAGAATTGTAGAAGCATTTCCTCTCTGTTTTGGTTGGGGTTTTTTTGTTTGTTTGTTTTTAATACAGACGTCATCCTCCCGAACTATTTTTAACATCAGCTTTGAGGGAAGATATGTCTATAAATTGCACTGCCAAGGAAGTTGACTGCATGATGGTTTTAACTCTGTGGTGTGAGAAAGATGCCCACTTTCAAAAACGGCAGGAAAAATACCCTAAATCTCCATTGTAAGTACTATTGCACTGAACTAAATTCTCTCAGTTATCATTCTTAATTGCTTGCTGTGCAACAAGTCACAGTGCTCAATAAATCAAAACCAGGCTCCTGCTGTTAGTTTTTGATCTGTATTACATTAAAGTTTAGCTCTCCAGTAGTGCAGAATGAGTTTTCTCTTGCATTTCTGTCCATCTTCATGCCTTTTCTTGCAGCAGAATTTATAGCAGTGTCTTCTTCATATAAAGAAGAATCTCCAGGTGCTGGATGCAGAGGTGCCTGTGGAACTGTGATTTACTGCAGTATCTTGGAGCTCTTTTGTATGTAGGGCTCTTTCAGGAGGCAGATGAAAGGGGAGTGGAGCCTGAACCCTGATGCACAAGCCAGATGTTCTCACCAGATACAAGCTGAAATAATAATAATAATAATAATAATAATAATAATAATAATAATAAAAACAAACAAAAACACAGAATAACAAGCATAGTAAAATTACTTTTATAAGAATATGATTCTCATAAATACCAATATTTAAAATATATAACGATACCCTTCCTCTTTACTTAGCATATGGATTCCTTTTTTTTTTTTTTTTTTTAGCTTTTGGCCTTTTTAGAAAATATTTTTAATTGGGGCTCTATTCAATGGAGGTTCTACTTAATTCTGTGAGAAGAGGATGAAAGCACGGTTCATTTCCCTTCAGAGGCAGCCAGTATTTTATGGAATGGGGTCATTATCCCTGCACCAACTCAGACACCCTCTGCCTTGCCCTGGGAGTCAGTAGGTTGGGAGTTGTACTCATGGGTGTATTTGGGGAAGTTTCTGCCCATCCATTGGCTTCTTTTTCTCTAATGTGGGTATGGTTATGCTCTGTCTCTAAGCATTTGCAAAACACAACACAGTGTGGGTAGTGTTATTATCACAATATCATTTCACTTTAAACTGCTGAAACATATTTTTAGCTCCTTTAAATTTACAAAATACCAAATCATACTTGGCATGAGCAGTTCCCAGTATATATAGACATAGTGAATGCACCCTCACTGCCAGGAATGAGTTCCCCTACCCATAGCTGTACTTTAAAATACAACATTATTGTGTCTGAGAGCCTGATTTTCCATGTTGGAATACCAGCAATGCAGATAAGACTCTATATTGCCATCTTTTATAGTTTGTGACATTGAGAGATCTGGGACACAATTTCAGATTTTTATCCTCTCTGTCCCATCAGATATGAAATTGTGAACCTTCTCAGAATGTCACCACTGGAGACAAAAGGCAAAACTGATTTTTTTTATTTTTTTTTTTACTGTGTAATGTGTTATCATCCACTGTGTGGCTCAATTCAATTCTTACAAGACTTCTTGAGGTGCAAGAAACTGATTTATGAGTCCACATTAAAGTCTCCTTCACTCTTGAGATTCTGGTTAAATATTATATGATATGGCACGAGTATATTGAAAAACAGAGTTTCAGCTCATTATGGGCTTTCTCATGCTACCCTTGCAGCACATTCATTTCAGATTGTACAGAATGCCCTATGTTTCTATTTTTTATGTATCTCTGGTAAATGTGAGAGTTCAATTTGATACACAGCAATAAAATTCCCTCTCAAACAAAAGTTACCAGATAAGATCCTAGGAAAAGTCTTCATCTTCTGGAAATGCCTAATGCATTACTATAGGCAAGTAGAAGTGAGTATTTTATCACATACTATTATGGATGAACCTTTTATTCTGGATGTCTTTCTATGAGATGGAAACCTGTGATACCACATTCCAGACAGATTCAGTAATACACAGCTACAGGGAGGTTTACACATGGTTACTTGGACCTGTATCTCAAAATCTGTATGAGTCAAAAAAAAGCTTGTTTTATTTTCGCCTGGTCATGTTTATGCACAGCACAAATTGTTTCTAGCCCTTCCATGGCCATAGTAATGCCTTACAGCATCTGTTCAAATTGGGTTTGTGACTCCAGGAAGGTTTTGAGTGAAAGCACACAGCATTTCACCACTACAATTGAAGAGCAAACCAACAAGGATGGAGCTTGAAGGAAAATCAGAGACAATCATGGAACTCCAGAATGATTTGAGTTGAAAGGGACCTCAAAACCCCTCCAGTGCCACCCCTCCATGGCAGGGACACCTGCCAGTGTCCCAGTGTCCAACCTGGCCTTGGGCACTGCCAGGGATCCAGGGGCAGCCACAGCTGCTCTGGGAATTCCACCCTGTGCCAGGGCCTGCCCACCCTGCCAGGGAACAATTGCTAATTCCCAGTATCCCATCCATTCCTGCCCTCTGGCACTGGGAGCCATTCCCTGGGCCCTTCACAGATATGGACCAGATCTCACCTTAATAAAATATTAAACCAAGAGGAAGTTCACATTCCAGAGTGATTTCTCAGGGAATAAGTAAAGATCATTCCTCCATAAGAGGTGTGTGTGCCCAAGGAAGCCAGTTCAAGAATGGTAGGTGGCAGATTTATTAAACAGGTGCTCTTCATGGAAGAGCCATGGAAAGCCAGGTAGGCTGGTGGAATTAATAAAGGACCTGGTACCTGGGAAGTGAACAGCATTGCACCACTGTGAACTGGGTGTATTCACATAATTCCTCATTACATGCAATACTCATATCTCAAAAAAGCATAAAAGAGACCTAGGAAAGATTAATAGTGTTGAAACACTTTGAATAACTACTCTGGTGAGGGAGGCTGAGCAAACCAGGGTTCTCAGCCATTGAAAAGATCACTAATTGCAAAAAAAGAAGGCGAGTAAGGACCAGATCTTACAAAAAAAAGCTGATCGGGCAAGAGGTTTAAAGAAGGAAATAATACTTTTTTCTACAACGCAGAATTCAAGCTGTGCCAGGAGGTGCAAGAACTTACATGCATTCAAAGAACAGATGTACAAGTGGCATGTAATAATGCAATGATTGATATGATCATCATGATGCAATTTTTGCCCCAGAATGTCTTTAAAGAGTGTCTGTCCAGAAGCTGGGAGCTTGTATCTGGGAAAACAGTCCCAGATAAATGTGTTTGCTCCTTCCCTGTCCCTCAGTGTCATAAGAGATGTCCCTTTTGCCTGAGTCAGGCTTGGGATTTTCTGTCCACCCCTATTGCATGAGTTTTTTAAAGCTATTTTTAACTCTCTTAATCTTCTTGTCATAGTCAATTGCAAACACATTCGCAGCATGTAAGAGTTAAATCACAGGTGTTCTTAATTTAAAAAATATTAGCATACTATATAATTAATTAGACTTTTACACTTCAATGAGTTTTTGGTTCCCCAAAGAAAATTGAGCATAGAGAATATTATTTGATTTAATTTTTTGTCAAGTTTTAATCTACCTGAAACATTGTTGTATTTCAAGGGAAGTATAAACTGCCAAGATCTTTTCAGAATTTCCTAAGTGGGAGCTACATTTATTTATTTGAATGTTAAAATGAAACTAAGTAATTTAAAAAGAATGCTTTGTGTATTTCAAATTAAAAAAAAAAAAAAAGTCCTGAAAAACATATACATATGCAAAAGTAAGGACTACATTCAGGCAGTATCCAAGATATGTGAGTCATCACTATGTGAAAGTTGTGACAGAAGTGGTAATTCTACCAGAGATAATTAAACACTTAAAATGCAAAATTAAAAAGAAGAGTTGAGAGAAGTGAAGAAAAAAATGTATTAAGAGTTGCTAAGTAGTCTTTTTTTCAACTACAACAACACTCAGAGTATTTGAGGAGAATGCGCAGATAAAAAAAAAAATTTTTTCTATAAATAATTGGAGGGGAGGGCTAAAATACTAATAAAAGAGTTCCAGTTTTTAATGCTACAAAGACTGAGTAGCAAAACATCAGCTCCAAATGTGTTGTATGGCATAAAATATTGATTTTGTGAATAGAAGGCAATTGAGTGTCCTCATCTGGGGTGATTAAATCTGAGAAAAATTCTATAATTCATCAGTTCAATGCAAGGTGTTTTTTTTTTTTTAATAACCTTCAGGTAAACAGCATTTTTTCACAACTGCAGAAAATAAACTAAAATATCACTGTGTTATAATACAATTTATAAACATTTCACCCCTGGAGGACCACTCATTCCAAATGAACGGTTTGTTGTTAATTTTCAATTTTACATCCTGCCATAAGGAGGCTTGGGAAGAGAGAAACATTCTATATTATTCAATATGTAGACAAAGCATTGCCTTCTCCCATGGCCATAACTCCCTGTAGCCTACTTTATCTTAATCTGACTGGAATGAAAAATTTCTCAGAGGAGGAACCAAATATATAATTTGAATAGAGATCATTAAAGACCAAAAGCATTCAAAAATCAACTTTTCTCTCTTGAGAATAATGGTATTTTTGAATGGTATGCAACAGTTGTTCAATGCTAAGCACACAGAATTGGCTTCTTTGGCAGTGACCAGGAAAATAGGGGTTTTTAGTGGATAAAATCTAACCTGTTGAGCTAAAAGGCATTCTCTGCCACTTCCCAGCTCCCCTTCTGTTTCATTTCTTGATGTGCTTTTTCACTGAGTGGAACATCTTCAATTAACAGGTGATGAGTTCCCTGTCCTGCTTCTACTTTCCCTTTATAGCGGTTTGAGAATCCTTGGGATACGAGAAGGTGTCTGTTGTATAAAACCACTGGACTAGAAAAGGGGTGAATTTTGTGTGACCAACACGTCTTTCCAAATACCACTGGTCTCTCTTGAAAACACTAAAAAAATCTGTCCCAGGAATCTGCTCCAAGGCTGTAGGGGCCAGCAGCAGAACAAGAGAGCCTGTTCTGAGATATCTGAGATATCTAAGCTCCAAACACAGCTTGGGTATTTCATATTCTCATTTGGCACCAAGTTCCCAGCAAATGCACTTAAATAAAATCAGCTCAGCTCCTCTGCCTCACCACCACCCCATTCTTTGCCAAGCTAGCCAAAAACTTATTGAAGAATAATCACACATTTGAACAGAAAGCCAGACGGGACTTCATTTGCTTATTTTCAGTGGCATGCTGCAGCAAAGACTGTAGCAGGATTACAATGCTATTCCAGGTCATGAGTGCTTCAAAACCTTTCATTGTTAATAAAAACACTATGAAAAGTTGCCACTCTGTGCTTAGCAGCTTTATAAAGTTCATGTCTTCGTTCTGTCAAAGCTCCTTATGCAGCAAATAATACTTGTCTGCATGAGTGACTAAATCCTACAAAATTTACTCTTTTTAAATCAGATGAAGCTGGTGTAAAAATCAGTAAAGCAGCGTTTCTCCTTTGTCTTTTTTTGCAGTCAATATTTAGGTATTTAGCTCCATTTTAAAGTTAAATGAGTTTTCAGTCAGTGTGTCAAGGAGCACACTGAATGTCAGCAACAGCTCTTATTGAGGAATTATTAAACATGCAACATGTAGGTTTATCAGGGTGAACCTGACATGTTGGATGACATTTGCTCAACTCACGATGCCATCACAGCCAGAATGTCAGACCCAAATGGAATGCATGGAAAAGAAATAACGAAAAATGTAATACGTGCATATTTACTTTGATTTTGGTGGTGTTGTTCCACTGGCTGCAATCTCCTTTAGAGGAGTGTCCTGGTTTCAGCAGAGGTAGAGCTCATTTCCCCTCAGGAGCTGGTACAGTGCTGTGTTTGGGATTCAGAATGGGAACAACTCACAGGAATTTGTAAAATGGGTAGATGATTTTGCAAGACCAACTGCCATGGAAGAGGATCTCGTCAGGCAACTCCACAGGAATGTGTTTAACCAAAGATGCTGACATTTGAAAACATTGCCCACAGGAAACTCTGATCTCAGACTCAAATTCTGGCTACTGCTGTTTGCTTGGGGAAAAGTTTAAGTGCTGACAAAGAATGGTATTTTGATCTGCATGGTGCTAATTTTTACTAGGTTCCAGTCTTCCATCTTCTGAACAGATGTCTTGGATATCACTTAAAAATTACAAATTTTACTTCAAAGAGAAAGAGGAAAATTATTTCAGGACTTGGATCTTCTTTTTGTCCTCATAAAATAATCTCCAGCCTATGAGAGACTGGCTTACTAATGGTCATGCTGTATCTTATTTCCTCAGAAAGCACTTTAAGCATCCACAGTTTAATTACAGATCTATCAAGGAATCATAGAAATTAGAGGTGGAAGAGGCTTAGTTCACCACTTAAGTCTGCTAATGCAGGAATTTCTCTAGAGCATATTTATTCTCCATCTATTTCTCAGGTCCGTTTTCAAATGTGCATAGAAGGGTCCCACTAATGCAGAAGTTTCTCTGGAGTATCTTATTCCTCATTTGTTTTTCAAGCCCATCTTAAAATGGATGTGGATGACTGAAGCATTAATTTTGATGCTAAAGAAACATTCATATCAGGGGACTGGCTTTGGCCATTTTGGAATATACTTCCTGATTTTGGAAATTTCTTATATATTTCCTGTATTTTGCTACATGTATTGTATTTCTTCGATGTAATTCCTCTTAATTTATACCATGACTCAGAATATAAAGTCAATATGTATTACTGCAAGTAGTGGCTCTCTAGAGAGGAGTTAGGGCTGGGATTAGGGTTGGGTTAGGGTTATGTTTTGATTAGGGTGAGGGTATGGGTTAGGCATTAGGGTTAGGGTTCAGGTTAGGGGTTGCTATTAGCATTAGGGTTAGGTACCCTAACATGTTTGAAGGTGGTTGTATCATTTTCTCACTGAATTAATTCTTTATTATTTAATAAAAATAGACAACGATATTATTCAAAGCCCTTCAGAATGCCAGGGAGCAGAGTTGTCCTAAAACGAATAATAGGAGCAGGTGCAGAATAGAGTATTATCAAAAACAAGGAAGATGGGCTGAATTCTGTTCTGAGAATCGTCTGGTTTATTTATTATTTCAGACCATTGGTATTTCAGAGAAACATGAGTATGTCCAGTGTTTTGATAATGACAAATGAGATAAAAGATGGTCTAATCAAGAACTAAGTGTTAAACCAGCATGGAATGTGAAAGCAGTGTGTGAACTAATTTTAATAGACACCAGTTGTCTGGTTTGGGTTATTTCTTTGCTTTCAGTTGCAAGGTTGTTCTACCAAAATGATTTTCCATGAGGCTGGTGACAGTCTCATTTTTCACTATCAAGCAAGTCTGCAATATCAATTACATTCTATCTTATTATAAAGCTGTCTGTTCCAACAATCCACTCTGATATTGTTAGGGGGAAATAGCATCACAGAATACTTTGAGCAGTGAAAGATTCACTTCTTTAATAACATTTCTATAAATATACTTTCAGAATGCAGTATTGTCAAAGGCAAATAATTTTAAATAACATAATCTGATACACCTAACAGTGTGTGGGACAGATAAAATAGAGATGTAATAAGCTACTCTTCAGCTCCTGTCCAGCCACTTGGACTCCAGAGATGCACCCTGGATGGTAAATGACTCCTTGGAAGCACAGGACCTTTACATTTTGGCAATCCCCAAATAACAAAGTAGACCTTGAGGCTTCTCCAGTTTATCCCAGCTTTTGGCCTTACTCAGACCTTGATTTACACCAAGGTTAGGATCTCATGTCAGAGTCTGAGAGACCAAATATGACCTATATATAAACCAAATATAATGCTTAGGACTTTCACTGTTCTTAAATTAAATGTTTTTATAAATCACCTACACAAAGCTTCTTGCGCTGTATGGAATTACCTTCCCAGGCTCTGCCTCTCACATTTCTTACAAAACAAATTAAATTACCCCTTTAGGAGAGACAACTGTGATCCCTCTTTCATCCATTTGTGTCTGGAATATGAGTCCCTTCCACAAATGCTGATTTTTAGCTCCCTCTGAGTATTCCAGTTTCCAGCTGCACTCATCTGGCAGCATTTTGAGCTACCAAAGAGCCAGGAGCATCATCTGAGCCACAGCTGAGCCAGTGGGTCCAGAGCAGGAAGGGTTCACAAAGGTAACTGGTTGCTCTTACACAGCCATTCATAAGTCTGGGGTTTATTCTGTAGGGAATTGTGGCCCTCCGCGTAAAGTTTTAGCACCAACTATCAATTCAAACAACCCCATTTAGTTTTAAAAAAGTTTCAAGATCATTGCTAGCAATGCTACAGGCTCTGCCTTCTCCAGTTGTGCTAGCACAGTGCAGTTCAGGGCAGACAGTCAGAAAATCAGGCCCCTACAGAATATTTCCATGATACTCTTTACTGCCGTGTCAAATCACTGAAGATTTAGTTCTCTGACTGAAATATATGGTTTCCTTTTTCATAAGGTATTGACACTTTCCAAAGAAACAACCAATTCTTGTGACTAATTTCATTTCTCTAGAAATGTAAACCAACCCCAAACTGACTAAAAGCACTTTCAAGGGAAAACTTTGGACCAGCTGGGTTATAACACTGCAAGTTACGTATTTGGAAGGTTTTCAATCTTTAAAAGATTTATTAGCATGTTGTTTTCAGAAAGACTTTATCTGCAACTATAGCATTTTGCTAAGGGATTATGTTTAGTGCATCATGGTCAGGTTTGACAGAAATTAGAGATAGTTCTTAAAAACTACTGATAGCATTGAGGAAGGAATATGAATTTTGTAACTCAGCGAATGCTTTCATATGTGTGACTCCCATTAATGTTGGTGGAAAATCCTCAGGCTTGAAGCCCTGAGCCTTAAATAGGATTGTAACACATTTCAGTACTCTTGCTTATGCATCCTAAACAACATATGCTACAGCATTAATGAGACCCTTAATTACAAACAGCATAAGTGGACAGAAGAAACATGATTTATACCAAAGTCATATAAAGTCCATTGCTGCATATCCAGTGTAGGACCTATAAAACTCCTTATGCATGTTAGTGTTAAACTGATATCTTTGAAAAGATGGTAAGAGTCAAAATAACCTCCTGCTCATACATTTATCATTGTAAAATGCAGATATCTGGTAACTTGACAGATCCAATGGTGAGATAATAAAGTAGCCTCTCAGCTCAAAATTCAGCTAACAAGAAAGAAGGGAAATGTTTTGTACTTATTTACTTAAACATTGTGTTTAAATTAGCTGGGTATTGTCTGTCAAAATGCATTAAACAGCACAGTTTGATAGGACTAATCCCTTACACGGGATGGATTCAGACTGAGCAAACTGCTTGTGTTATTTTAGCAACTATCCACCACTTGATGAAAACCAGAGAGAGAGATGAGGGGCTTTTTTTCACTGAGCCAGGTGATTCCTTAAAGGTGGCATGGAAGATACTTTGGGGTTTCTGTCCAGTGCTGAAGAGTAGTAACAGGTATATTATCAGCCACGTTCAGCCTGTCACCTGGCTTTATGGTTTGAGATCAAACAGAGGGCAAAATCTTGTGTCTTACAGGATCTGGGTACAAACTGGAAAACACAAAATGTCATAAATATTTCTATGCAACAGAGACAAGGTGGATCTAGCCAGGCACTTATACACCCAGCTGTTGATAGTGCCTGTTGAGGTAACCTGCATATCTGGGGAGACAATAACCAATGCAAAGACTAGTGCAATGAAAATAATGAAGAGAGGTTCCTGAAATAAAGCATTGGATCTTTTGGTAAGCCTGCCAGATGAAGTATTTCAAACATAAAATTGCAGGTCTGTGACAAAGAATATAGGTCATGCTTACAGGAAAGGACATTCTTCTGTCCTAGGAAACAAGGATCCTGTCAAGAACATGGAAATCCTTACGACTGTGAAAATGTGAGTTTGTAGCAAAATAGTGAGCACTGAGTAGATTTACATGATCCTTGGACACAACAGCCAGGACAGCATCACACTGGAAGAGAAAGTTCATATGTTTTCCGTCCAGACAGATTAAAAAACCCATTTTTGAATATTGTGCCCAATTGTTGTATCTGCAGAAGGACATCAAAGGGTCAGACACACTTCAAAGAGGGACAGCCAAATAATTTAAACACTATCTAAGAGTAAAGCTCTAAATACTCAGCAGTTATTGGGCTCAAAGCAACAATTAATTCTAGGGAAATCTATGAGTGGAGTTTCTCTCACACATGGAACTTTATAAAAACTGCTTTTACACTAAATTATTGCTTCCTTCTCAGTGCCTCCCATTGCAATGTTTGCCACTTCTTTCTGGAGCAGGTGAACAAAATAATGGAGACCTGTATTGTCCAAAAGAAGATACTTCTAATGTGAAGTACCTTCTCAACTTGAGAACATTAAAAAAATAAAAATCTTTCATATTAACTGATGTTTCCTACTCCAAATTCACTGGAGGTTTCCTAGCAGCATTACTCTGACAAGAATCCTCAGCCCAGCTGAGTTTTATAGAACAATGCATAATTGCCTACAAAAAGTTCCTGCTCAGAAAGCTGGAGGAGTTCTTTTTCTTCAGAAGGCTTGAGTTACTTTTGTAGGAATGTTACTGCCTAAATGATACCTAAAGAAAAAGTAAAACTCTTCTCAGTGTGAGCTTCAAAAGTGAAATGAAATTTATTTCCAGTGTTCTCAGGGATGCTCTTTGATACACAGACTTTAACAAAATTAGCATTCTTCCTTTTGCAGACTGAAACTCTGCCTCCCAAACTGTAAACGTTGGAATTATCCATCCAGATCTGTCTTTCCTCCAGTCCTGCACACTTCTACTGTAAGCAGTTCTTCTCCCCCATTACTGGTTCTAGCTGGCATCAGCTTTGGAACTCACTTCTATTCTTCACCCAGTTTTTATATAAAGAATATATTTAAAATAGTAACACATGTAACAATTTAAGATTTTTTTATTCTTAAATTTAAATATTTTCTGCTGTTTAGTACAATGCAGTTTTAGGTAGATAAATATATATAAACTATATGAAAAGCAACAAAACTGAAAAAATGAGAAGTATAAAAACCACATGAAATATAATAATTTATTCCTGATAAAAATATTTCTCTCACTAGGGAATATGGATGCAGTTCTATATGTCATTATAATACACAGAATGTTTTCCCTGCGAGTTTTTACCATGGAAGAAAATGTATAGATAAGATATCATAGCAATGAAAACCTGATATCACTGAGGTTATTAGCAAAACTATTTCTGACTCAAATTATGTTAACTTCGACATTTATTGCACAGTGATAACCTTCCTTTCTTGTGGCCTCTGCTACCTTGAGATTTGAGAACAAAATGTTTTTCTGGAACAGATGTTCTGAATGGTTCTAATAGACATTTGTACACAATAACTGCCTTTTTCTACCTCAGGGTCTAAAGGATTTCATATATGAGAGAGAAAATATTTTCTTTTAAAGACACCGGTAGCACGGATTTGGTTGTTGAACTTACCTAGGAATGAACTTTCTGTCTTTCCAGTGACAGGCTGATACTGGTAGTGAAAATCCAACCCTTTCCTGCTTGGACTGCCACCACCTTTTGTGGGAAGACAGGTTGAAAGGATAGTCCAGACAGTCCAGTCTCTCCCAGTGAATTACAGCTGTACTGATTACTGAGGACTGGAAACATCAGTGCCTGCCCAATGAGTTTGGGTGCTACAAGAGAGTGGCTTAGCTGGCCACTCCAGCTGCAATTGCAGTTTGGGCTGGAGAGCCTGCTGCACTTTGGGCTGGAGTGTGCTGGCCGTGCTGTGAGGAGCGAGGGACGCGTGGTGGTGCAAGGCACAGACAAGGTAAGGAGATGCTGTGTGAGGGACAGACAGGGTTAGGTGGCTGGGAAAGGGACAGGTTTGGGGAGGGGAGGAGAGGAGAGGAGTCAGTGCTGTGTGGAGCTGCCTGTAAGAAAAGGAGTCAGAGCTGTTGGGAAGAAGTACACCGAGAGAAGGCATGGAAAGTTTTCTAACAAAGGACTGGTGGCGATGCCAGTCCATCTCAACTTAATTACCACATAATGATGACCCTGATGTGATGATCAGGATTTGGACTGTAGGGTGAGATGCACCCACAGAGGTGGAGCCCAGTGAAGCTGCCAGGTCCACACTGAACTTATTTTGACACCTGGAGGGATGGTTATCCAGGTGAGCCACTGGGAACAGACTGTTCTATCTATATATGCAAATACTGCCTTTAGTGTTAGAGCACAGAATGAAGTTGAGGAAAGTCTATCAGAAGAGGACAAGGCAACTATAGATTTGGCTACCACCTGGGGATTACTCTATGAGACTTTAAAAGAGTGGAAAACAGAGGAGGAGGTGGAAGAAGAATCATGTGTCCCCAAAAAGTTGAATTAAGTGCCAAGCCAGAACTCCTGCACAGCAGTTAGTTAAAATAACTTTCTAAAAGCAATTAAGCTGAAGAAGAAACAAGTGAAGTAATTAAAGCAGCAAGATACAGGAAAAGCTGGAAATAGTAGTTCTGTGGTTCAATGCAATGTGTCTATTTGATGTTCAAACATATGTATTGCATTTATGAGTTGCAGCTTTCTGATCCTTGAACTTTAATAGTAAGCACTGTGTGAGTCTGGGTCACATATCAAGCTTATTTTATAAATGTATTTTAGAGCTAAGAGCAAATACTTAGGTTAATGTTCTATACTGATAAAAGCCAAACTAAACCTAAGCAAACAAAATAAGAAAGTTAACAGTCAGTGAGAAAATAATGAAGTATTAATTGGGACAAATTGGTTACATGCAATGAGAAACTGAAGCAATAAGATAAAACTCTTGGCTCTGAGGAAAAGTAAATAGCTAATCAAAATACAGTATCCAGACAATTACCTCTTCTATAAGAACCTGCTGAAATATTTGAGAGCTAGGACTTGAAGCACATGCCCATATTGTGATCTGTTGCCCAAATAATTGTGTCAGTCTCTAACTCAAACTGCAACTGGTTGCCAGCTCAGCCACTCTTTTATGACACCAAAATTCATTGGGCAGGCAGGGGTGTTTCCACTCCTGAGCAATTAGTACAGCTGTAATTCATCAGGGGAGATTGCCTTCTGGACTTTCCTTTCAACCTGTCTTCCTACAACCTTCAGCTCCAGGAACTGTTAGATATCCATTATTTGATTCAAAGAGTAAAATTCTCAAGCTCATCTTTATTCAGGTCCCAGAAGTGATAGACCCCTTATATCTGTGAAGTGAATATGAGGAGTTACTGATATAGAAAAAAGTAGAAGTCTTCAAAGAAAGAAAAAATATTGAATGAGATTCACCCACAACTTAGATTTTTTTTATATTAAGTGATACTTGTATATCCATTTTCCCTGGGCTTTACTGTATTTTGATTGGTTGCTGAAGCTTTTTAAATATAGGAAGAATATTGTTCCCAGAACACAAAGTTATACCCAAATAAGATAATAATTATATATAAAACATAACAGGCTGGGGATTGTTAAAATTATCAGCAAATTTGAAATTATTAATTCCTTCATGAACCATCAATAATGAATGCAGGAAGTATTACAAAAGCTATCACAGCATGAGACCACCCAAATTTTACTTACCAAATGTGTTTTATTGATTTGCAGAACTGATAACTCAAATGTTCTAAGGGAGATATTTTGGGGAACCATACATACATAGATAAATAATTGCATGTGGCATGAGCAATATTGCTGAGGAAAGCTTAGTGCACCACAGTCATTTTCATTCCTCTTTGGAACATGTAGACTTAGGGCAGAGTCATGTGGAAACAGGTGAGATTTATTTTACTGGGTTTGTGGCTGTGGTCAACGCTCGGTTCTATTTCCAGCTCCCATCTCAGGAGGAACGGTTTGTACAGATATTCCAAGCAGCTCAGTTCACCCTTCAGTAATTTTATTAACTATTAAGGCTACTGTGCTCACCTAAATCCATTCAGGGACCTATTCAAGTGGCCTAATTTTCAGGCTGTTACTCTGTTATAGATGATGTTGTAATCAAAGCACGGGATTTCTGTGCTCACAACACTGCAGGTAAAAGCATGGCCCAGATTTCCCAGGAGGTGCCCTGGAAGTTATCTGTTACACCACTGCAATGATCCAGCCACTGTGGAAATCCCAGCAGCTTCATCAGTGAGAGCTCCTCATGTGGAGGACATTTCCCTGATATTTTACAGAAGTTATTTATGTATTGAAGAATAAGATCTACAATCAGAGGAAAACTATGACAGCAAAAGTTTAAAAACCTGATCAAGGCAGGTTTTGTTGGCTCCCAGTTTTCTCTTACCTTGTCCCCCTACACCCTAAATAGCAGCAGAATGCAATCCACCAGCTGAAGCTGCCTGGAACTGTATCCAAAACATTGTAGGTCACACAGTAAGGGCTCCCATAAAATGACTGGAAAATGTATTGCCTACCAGTGAACCGTGATTTGTCTCATCAGTATTCAATAATGCTGTCTTGTCATAAAGAAGGTTAAAAATAGAACAAAAACACAAGAAGAGCAAGTGAGCAGAGACAAACATTCAGAAGACATTAGGAGTTTTTTTAGCCCAAACAGCTGTGGCTTTTCTCTGTGACTGTTGAATCCCCTTCCTAGTCAAGAAGCTGTTATATGATTCATTCTGCAAATTGAAGTGTGACTTTCTGTGTGGCAGGTGAGAAAAACTTGTACTCAGAGCCAGGTAGCTCACAGCTACTCCTACCATATATGAATATATTTTAGCAAAGAAAGTCAGCTGTGACACAAAAGTTGAGAAGTGTGAATCCCCCTGGCACTAACCATAGAAATGCCCCTGCAGAACAAACCAATTCACTCTCAGCACTCCTTTGTTTCTTCTTCTCAACTGCCAGATCCTGCATCTGTATTTCTCTTCATTAAAGGGAAAGAAGATTGTTTGGAACTGAATATTGCTTGGAAGAGAAGCAACATCTGCTGTGATGTTTATTCCTCTTATTGTTCTTTACATGAGTGCTACAGGAGCCATTCTATTTCCCTTCTGTAACGAGTTTATTAAATCCTGCAGGAATAATAGATACTCATACAGTTCTTGAGTGGGAGAGGCCAGGAAAGAGAGCAGTCACACAGGGGCTCTGGAATACAGGACTTCCCAGGAGGTTCAGGGTCACAACTCTGAGTTCTTGAGCAGAGGGAAGCTGTATAATCCCACAGGAAAATGAAAGCTCTGAACTCCTTTTCCATGATCTGCCTGGGATGAATGAGCCAACTTACTACAAGTTATCAGGTCTTTCAGTGGGAAAAAAAGGGCAATGATGGGATTCCTATGGCTCTTTCCCCCTTAAGAAAATATCAGAGAAAGTGGATAAAGTGAATATTAGTTGTTTAAAATGTCTCTTTATTTTTTGTTTGGTTTTTTTTCTCCCCTCTTTTTATTGGGTGATGAGTCACTTGATATTGCACTAACAGGAGCCTGGAGGGCACTCTCTGCCTTTCACAAAATCTATTAGTTTGGCGTTTCTGAAACAGCTGCACTGTCTAGAGAGGCAGAAATTCCGTGGTAGAGGGACACTGTTGGGGCCCAGGAGTCTTTACCAGGGTGTTTGGGGGCATGGGGGAAGTGTAAAAAGCAGGGCAGTGCTGTGGCCTTTCCTCCCCTTTGTCTGGCAGCCCTGCTCACCCTGCTGGAATGTACCCGGGTTTGTAGATGTGGTGCTCAGGGGTGTGGCTGAGTGCTGGACTTGGCAGTGGCAGCTCTACAGCTGAACTCAATCCTCTTGAGGGTCTTTCCCAAGCTAAGTGATTCTATCTATGATTCTATGCTCAAGTAGATATAAGCCCCCTTTTTTTTTCTGTTGGCAGTAACTCAATAATCCCATGTGAAGGGTATCCAAATATTTCTGATCCACATTCATAAGTGCATTTTCAATAAGATGGTTTATATTGCCCAGTTATTAGTTCGTTAGCCATGGCTAATGTGAAAGAAGTAACACATTAGCACTCTTCCTTTTTCACAAGGGTTTTCTCTCTGGGAGAATCCAAGGAGAGAAAAGTTGGGTATTTCCCTCTGTTTCACTGATATGCAAAGAAGGGAAGATATCACTCGGAATCAATATCCCTCATTAAACACATAAATGAGGTGCAAGGACCAGTTATGGAAGGAATTCAAGTGCAGTAACCCAAAAGGGGAGGAGGGATGAAGATGCCTGCAAGCTGCAGAACATATGTGTCAGTATCAGTAATATTTACAGTTGAAACTTCATGAACAGCAAGAAAGGGCACAGACATGCACATTCTTACAGATTGTGTTGAAGTGCTTAAAGAGATGCTTTCAGTTTAGGCTAACATGTTCTAATTTGTATTGAAAGAGACTGGAAGTGTCAACAGGGTCATTTGCCACATCCCAGTGAATGAGGAGGGAAGCTCCACTTCAGGGAAGGATGATTTTACTCATGGGCATCAGTCCTTGAACCCTCTCTATGGAGTTTGTGAAAGCCTTTGTCCAGGGTGCACAGCTCTGTCACCTGCCATGATTACAATTCTGGAGTATTTAATGATGTCAAGGATGCCCTGCTCCTGCCTGTACCCACAACACAGCTTAGGCAGGACAGGCTCCCAAGGAACTGACTGCTTGGGGATACACATGGGGGCTCCCAGAGCAGCAAAAGTGAAGCTGTGAGGAAGGGACATGGACGTATCTGAGCGTAGCAATTATTCTGCAAGTTCAGGAGCAGCCTGCAAAGTTACAGAGTTTCCACTAAGGGGAAGTAGCTTAGGTGTCCCTTGTCCTTGTCCCTGGCAGTCCCTAATGCCACTGTATTGAGACAGATTAATCCTGTATAGTTGGGGAAAAAAAAGATATTTTGGATCCAGAGTGTAAACCTTGCAAATCTCTTGCAAATCCCTGGTAGCTGAGGAGGCAGCCTGCAGGGACCCACCTGTGCTGGCTGGGATGCTTTTTGGGCTGGCTTTGGCAGAGTGAAGCAGAGGGCTGTGGCAATGTGTCCCCTTGAGGGATGTCAGGAATGGCACCACATGGGCTCTCAGCACAGCTGCAGGCACCTTCAGTCCTGTTTATGCACGTTGGGTCCTGTCATGGGCTTGCTGTGTAGAAACAGGACACCAAGGACTGAACCAGACTGAAAATTAGACAAATACGTAGCTTTTTGTGGCTGCCTTTATTGGCCAGCACTCTTCTGGGGAGAGCTATTGTCCTTCAAGCTAACCTGGCTTCTTAGGCCCACTCGAATGCTGTTCTTTATTTTAAAGAATCGCTTTTAAGGCACAGGAAAAATAATTGATGCACAGAATAGAAATATCTGGATTATAAAACCTATACTGATAGTGAAGAACAATCTTCACACCTGTTCCAAAGCTCGGTCATGTTTAAGAAATCTTATGGCTCTTACATTTGAAATGCACATTTGTGTTATTGTTTGAGGCTGAAAAGACACTAGAATTCATCTATACTGCTGTCAGAAAACACACTGTGATACAAGGAAAAAGAACAGGACTGATGGATAAATGCATCACTATTGCATTTTTGCAATTGTTACCTCAGTCAAAAAAGATTGGGGTGGATCAAGATGCAGAATGAGCTTTAAAAACCTCCTTCAGTTACAGACTGGTCACCTGTATTTTGCCACAAATATCATAACAATTATTCCAGGAGACATTATTCTTCCATTTAAGTACATGCTCTGTGTGAATGATGTTACCTGTAAAAGCTATAAATTCAGTCATGGCAGTAAAATGTAATTAGAGTATTTTTCTGAGACAGAATTGATTTTGGGTAGGTACATTAAACTCGTGTGAAAAATAGGCTCTGGAGTTGCACAACTGAAATTTTTACAGGATCAAGTTTGCAAATAAAGATATCTCCTCACTTACAGGAGATTAACTTTTTGAAGATTGCACTGAAGCATTTAGGAGTCAATGAGCAGGAGGCTAAAGTGATGGGAACACAGAGGTATTTTTCATGGGAGGAGAGAGGGGAGGGAGGCAGAGATTTGTGGGCTGGCTGTCATCAGCCAGCATTAATTTCCCATCATGGTCATGAATCTGCTCCAGTCACGGGCGGCAGAGCAGCAGCAGAGGGGGCGAGTCAAGAACCACACTCCTGAATCCAGAGCCCTGCTTTGCAACTTCCATTGATGGCCAAAGCCATGCCTGGCTAATCATTTATTTCCCATCGTGGCGTGGAGCTAATGGCCATGTTTCAATGTCTCCTCTGACAGAGGGACCATAACTCTGGAGCTGTGCAGGAGCCTCTTTGGAGGGAGCACTGCTTGTCACACAGCCCATCAACACCTTTCCAAACGAGTTCCACAAGAGGAGCTCTTCAATTGCACTGCATCTGTAATTGCAGCAGGCTGTCACAAAGGATTTGCTTCTACTTGGGTGTTTAAATAAGGATCTGACACTAAAAATCGCTTCTGAAATTCCTATCTTTAGTGAAAGAATTTCAGTATATTATTATGTTTATGTCTGCTAATACATCCCAATGCTAAAAAACTTCACAGTATAAGAATGCATTAATTTTTTTAAAAAGTGGGGGTTTTTTGAAAGTTTTTTTTTTAAACCTACTTTTTCTTGAAAAACAGTAGCTTAATATAAACAAATGTTTTGAAAAAGTTCAAAAAAACTGATGAAAGTAAAAGAAGCCTCAACAAAGTGTTTCTCATGAGCTGCTGGGAAGCAATCTATTTACCCCATGCACTTTCTATAATGGGAGAAATGCCAGAACTTAACAAGAGAAAAACATAGGAACTGCTTTCTATTAATTTCTCCTGTAACACTGTAATTTGAAGCCATTTTGCCTGCACAGATAATCATGTCAGATTGAGCAGAGGTGCCTCTAGTGCCATTTCCCCAAATCCATCTCTTATATTCTGTTCCACATAGATTTGCAAACTGTCAGTGCCTGTTTTGTGTAGCACATCACCCAGTAGCACACTCAGCAGCATGACTGGTATCTCTTGATGCATCATTTATTGTCTTAGGCTTTCTCTGGGGAGACCTGTGTGTGCAGGGCTCTGTGTTTTAATTGTAGCTTTATCTGGTTTGTTGCTCCAGAAAAGACAGGGAAACGGAAAATCAGAAAGTCTTTGTAAACTGAAATGGCTGGAAATGCCACCCAGTGGAAGCTTTGGTGCAGTTTAGGGAATATGGGATGATATTTCAAATTATGCTCTGGACCAGACAAAAAATTTACCTCTGTGGGAGTCATTCTACTGTAGCTCAGTAGGGAACATGAATTATCCTGGTTCTGCCACTAAAAAAATGGAGACAGTTACATGGATCCTCCTGCCAGGTGTGTTGTTCCTTTGCTATGCCTGTTCTGTTTGGATGAGCAAAAAAGTCCCCTGAATTCGCTTTATAAAAGTTTATTTCTTCTGTTTGCAGAAGCATAACAAAAAAGAAGTACCTATTCCTCAGTTACATTTATTTACAAAACCTATGTTTGCTTTTTAGCAGGACAAGCCCTCATTCACTAAGATAACATGCACTTTTATTTAACCGTTTTAACAGCAGCTCCAGCCTGTAAGGAGCCTGATGTCAACAAAAATTCAAAGGATGATACCTATCCACTTAACACAGTAAATTACACTCCTTTGACTGGAAACTTCATCATGGTTTTCTGGGAGTCAGTGAAGGAAACTGTACATGTGACAAACAGCAAACTCAGCACCACAAAATGCAAATGGATTGGCAGATATTTAAAATTTACTTCTCTTTTTATAACCAGGATACCATGTGGTGGGGGTGGAGGGACAGGAATATAATCCTGGCACAAGTGAAACAGGACAGAGAGTTTAAGAGAGAAGAGTATTGAATGAACACTGCAAGGATACAAAAAACAGATACTTCAAGGAAGGCTTGTGTAAGAATGCACTAGATTAAGGAGTTGTGATCGGTTTTTGACACCTGCTAAATTTTCCCTGTGAAATATGAATAACATGCAGCTAATTAAAAAGAAGAGTCATCAATCTGCGCTACAGTCTCAGGACAGGATTTGTTACTCCGTTCATAACATTCCCCTAAATAATGACACCCCAACCTTGATTCTTGTTTAGGTTTCAGACAGCTATTGGTCCTGGCCCATGCTCATCTGTCTGAGTAAATGCTGGTTTGTTTTGGCACAGGAAAATTCTGTTTCTGCCTGGCTGTGGGACCTGCCGTGCCTGCACTGTGCTGCTCAGACTCAGCACTGCAGCTGCCACGACTGCTCACAGCAATTGTATCCTCAGACTTTCCATGGATGGCACTGAACAAAGACCCAGCCCAGAAAAATCACAAACCTCACCACATCTGGTGAAACAAAGTCTGAGTTTACAGAGGTTGGGGCTGTGCCCAGCCACACCTCACAGCATCAAACCATTCTTGGTTCTCAGTGCATAGGACCACTGATAAACAGGGGGTGAGAATCTAAACCCCTCTGAGTCTGAAAATCTTTTTTTCCACTTTCACTTGCTGCCATGATTCTGGCAATAAAAGATACACATTAGGAATTCCAAATATACTTAAGCTTCAAATCAGAAGGAAAAAAAAAATATTTCTAATGGAAGGGGAGCAATCTAGTATAATACCCCTGTGGAGGTTCTGGTTCCCTGAATCAGAGATTTCCAAAGTTAACTAAAGAACTTATGTTTTAGAATGGGCAGGAGCTACAGCTCAGGCTTCCTTCAGCTGTTGGCTCCTCCAGGGCAGGAAATACATGCTGGTGTGAAAGGGAAGCACATGTTTGATTAAAGCAGAGCCCTTGGGGGAAAATGAGTATCTAGAAAGGATTGTTTCTGATGGAGAGAATTGATTTGGAGAACCTGGAGTTGCCCTGGAAGATGTATGCTTCAGTTGAGGAAGTTTATGTGAGGTTTAGGCCTCTAGGTCAGGGGAATATTGCCAAAGGTGTTCAGCCACAGAAAAGCCAAAGAGAAGTTGAAGGCAAAGCAAGACAGTGTCTGAAGCAAGACTTGATGAGAAACTCTAGATTTATTTTTAGTTCCATGAGCTGAAATGCTGTTTTACACACCATATTAGTAGTTAGCACTCAGTTCTGTGCTTTTGCACCCTACAGAATCAAATTAAAGGCAAGTTCTTTGGTTAATACAGCCAATGCTAAGGTGTGGAGGGCATTGAGGTTAACCCCTAACAGCTGGGTGGAAGCTGGGAAGCAAAGGAATGAAGCTCCAGAGGGATGGAACATGGGCCTGCAAAATACAGGCAAATTAGGAAGAAAGATGTGACCTTTTCATCAAGTGCTGGGGCTGAATGCAGGGTGTGGGAGGGAAGGGGTGAGCAGTGGTTCATGGAACACTTGTGCACTCAGCCAGGGTTACAGCAAAGTTCCAGAGATTGGGCTCCAGCTGCATAGCCTGGATGGTTGATGCCTTCCCTTGACTCAAATCTTTCCAGGTGTGTCTCAAAGAAACCTTGATGGAAAGGAATGGATGCAGAGTATTCACATTGTTCACTGCACCATGCAGGGACACTTGAGGGCAGTGATAAGAGAACTGAAACTCATTCTTGCATAAAACAGAAGTACAGGTGTGTAAATCTGCACACATCTTCTCTGCAGTGTATTTCCCTCCTCCAAATATACCCTTTTGCTCTGCAAGGAAAGCACTATGAAAGAAGAACCACGGGGCTGGGTCAGAGGAGTTTGGTATCCCTGAATGGCAAACCCCAGTCTGATGCAGGAAAAGCAAAACTTTTTTAGAGATTTTTATGAATGGAGACTGAGTATTTTTAACAAAGCTAGCTCCAAGCCTCACGATAGAGGGGGTAATTTTATTAGCAGATCTGAGTAAAACCAATTGGTCAGATACTTAGTACTCCTCCAGATTCTTGAAACCAATGAATTCAATTTCTTGAGGATTCCTATCTTAAAAAGCCTTTGCATTACCCTTTTCTGCCCTTAAACAGAGGACCTGAGCAGGGCTGGAGTTACCAGAACAACCCTGGCTGGAATTCTGTGCCAGTGAAGACTTTAATTAAGAGTCTTTAAAACTGTCGGGAAGCTGCTCATCAAAACTGAGCAGATCCAGTTGATCTGGATGAGATAACTGGGGTTACAACTAAAGCAGTTTTTTAAAAAAGCCATGATTCTGTTCTGAATGACTCTTCCTCACAAAATAATGTACTTTCTGTAAAGTATTAGGAAATGGATTTAAGCTGGCTCATTGGTTATGTCAAAAATGTTATTTTAAACCAAACATCAAACCACCAGCTTTCAGAATTTTAGGGATGTAAGAGACTGAGCACTGGTTCAAAAAAAAAGATATTGTGACATATAATAAACTTCAGTATTCAGAATTTAATGTAAAATTGATTTAAGTGTGTTTGTTTCTTCTTGCTCTTGTTGAAGACGCTTTCAGATATTCTAGAAGTGCAGAAACTGTGATTATAGAGATAGTTGTGTGTCCTATGCTGGCATTTTAATGTTTACTTACCCAGCTGGCACACAGAAGGGAAGTAATTGTAGTTACAAATTACTCCCACAATCACATGGCTAAAGACTTCTAAAATTTGGCTGTGACTGACTATCCAAATATGATTTAAAAAGAAAAAGTTATTCTGCCTGTGCCAGTCTGCTGCTTTTATTTTCAGATGAGCAAAAGCAATGAAAATCTTCACTTGAACTTGCAGGCAGGCTCTGACCACTGAGCTCTAGCAGTGGAAAGAGGTCTTAAAACAAAGAGCAGGAGGAACAGCAGTCCAGCAGAACTGCAGCCTTGCATGTGATCTGCTCAGCAGTTTGCTGCTGTGACTCACAGCACTGATATTTTATTCACATGAAACACTAAGAGCCTGAGTCTTCACTCAGAGCCATTCAGGTTGGAAATTGCTGTGGGTTAAAATCAGTGCAATTTTGTGAAAAGCAAACCAAGCTCTTAGAGCACCATCCAGCACAGTGGAGTGATAAATTATATAACATTAACAAATCTTCTAACTCTTTGGTAAATGAGAATTTGATGACAAAGCCTCCAAAGGCTTGGCAACTCAGATAAGTGCTACAAAGCCAGCATGTTTATTTGCAGATTATTTGAATTATTCAAACCTCTTGGGTTTTCAAAATTGAGCTGGAAGTCTTGCACAGACAGACTTTGCCAATTGTGTGTACAGTAATGAGAAAAAAAATATTCCCAGAGAAATTTCCCATGACTAAATAAGCCTGGTAACAACAGCAATTTCTTTTCTCCACATGAAGTGATGTTGTCATTCAAGTAGAACCGTGGTGAAAATGCTCCTGAAACAGCTCCTTAGAGCAGTCCAGAGGCAGCCAGGGGCCTTTCCTCACAAGTGAGGAAAAAATTCTTGCAATTAGGAGACATCCATTGTCTCAATAAGATTTCCAAGAACCCACCTTGATGTGGAGAGGACCAGCAGTGGAAGTGCAGAAATGGAAGAGCTGCAGTCCTTCTCCACTCCTGCACAGTGCTAATGGTGGCACCACGTGGCTGATTCCTGAATAATCTGGTTGATCTCTGAATAATCTGGTTGATCACTGAATAATTTGGTTGATCCCTGAATAATCTACTGCATCCTGCTTGGAGCAGAATTGATTATGACAGCTAGCACATATGGCTGACTCAAATGAACAAGTTTGACTCCAAGGTTTTAAGAATATGAAGATGATTGCAAGCAGTAAAGGGCATTTTTGATGCCTGAGAGAGAAACCTTCAATATTTCCCAAAGGCTATTCCTGCATTTTCTACCTCTACAACCCTTGATTGCTTTTAATAGGAAGTATAAGGTGCAAAGTCTTGCTTGCAATATTTTCACCCTCTTGTCAAGCTTCTATAACAGCAATTGCTTTTCTTTGCACCTGTGAAGTACTCCAGAGTCACTTAAAACTTGGTCAGAAAAAGTTTAAGAACACAAGATATATTAAATTTCTTTTTTTTTCCAAATATCTCGTACAGACTGCAGCTGTGGGGTGGTTTGGGGGTTTTGTTTGTTTGTGAGTTTAATTAAGAGAGTAGGATTGAAACTGATGAAATTGTGCTTGAATAAAAACTTACTTGAACAGCTGAAACCTGATAATAACATATCTCTATAATATATTTCTCATTATAGACAAATCACCAACAATAACTCTCTAGTAAAAGAATTTTTTTGTTGTTGTTGTTTGGGTTTTTTTATTTGTTTTTGTTGTTTTGTTTTTTTTGTTAGGAAGCAAAAAAATATCAACTTTCCTACTTTAGGTCATAAAATAGGAACATTTTTTTGATGCTCAGCTCTGAGTTAGGTTTTAGGTTACATGATCTGCAATTGGCATTTCTCTGATTTCAGGAATTCCTGGATTTAAACAATTATGTTGCTCCATTTTAAAATGAAGCACAGAGGGAGCAATGGAGGCTGAATGCAGAGGACATAATGAAAGCAATAATAACTGTCTTTCTTTGTTCAAGAAGATATTAGTGGTAATAAACAGGTCTAGGAAGTTCTCAGTTCTTCCAGCAAACTAAAATTTAATTTTCCAAACTGCTTACCATGGTAAGTTTTTTAGTTTTGAAATGCTTATCTAAGTGTAAAATAAACCTGTGAATCTAATTCTTAATTTTGCGTGGAGGTTCCATCACTGACCTCCCTGGTTACAGAATCCAGACTGACAAACTGATGGATCATGGGGGGCCTCAATTTTCAATAAAACCACAAAAGGACGTCACTGAGGCACAAGGTCAAAAGAATTTTTAGACATATTATAGGCAAGAAAGATTGTTTTCATAAAAGAAAGGTTCTCTCAAGCAATAAACCTTGTGACAAAAAGATAATACTAATCAATGCGTTGTATCTAATGGGGTCCAATAACAAAATTCAGTTGCATTCCTCATTGATTGTTCAACACAAACTACACTTATGAACCCACTGATTGCACAGAAATTTTCTTCAATAAACCAGGATCGGTGGGATCCCAGGGCTATGTGAAACCTCATTGATGCAACAGCCATGCTTATTTTCCAGCAGTAGGTTCACATGATCATCAACTTTCAAATGCCTTCTGCAGCATGAAGGCAAGTTATAATGGAATGAGCATGCTTCTCATTACTTTAAAACTCTGCACCTTGGAATTTAGCACAAATATTTCTTCCCTCTTACAAGTTTTGTGAATGGTGCCTGTACCCAAACCCTTTACAATTCTAGGACACTGCTCACCTCATCTGCAAGTAGTTGCTAAATATGCATATCTCTAGATTTAGCCTGATTTTAAATATCCCTATATCAGACATTAATCCAATATTTGGTATGCTGATTCAAGTTTGATACTATTTTATTTGCAAATGAATAAAAAATCCACTTGCTAGTTCTTTCTTATACTGAGGAATATTTCTTTAGCAGTTGTTGTTTTTTTGTTGTTTGTTTTGGGTTTTTTTTTTGTTGTTGTTGTTTTTTGTTTTTTAATTAGGAAGACAAAATCCTTAATCTGCTCAAGTACACTGCAAAATTTCTGTTGTCACTGGCACAGTGAAGTCGATCCTATTAGATGTCACCAGCACTGGGATTTGGCCCCTAAGGGAAGTAGTGGGTTGAATTGTGTCACTCATTGATATGAGGTAAAGTATGGGTCTTATTTGTGAAACTTCCTTGTGAATTTACATCATGTTGTAGCTGTGTGGTAAGGAGGAGATAGCATGATAATATACGTTACTGAACACCAATAGAGCTTTCCAGAGCACCATAAAAGCTGAGTCACAAAACTAATGAGCTGTGCTAATAAACTTAGCATTTGTGAAAATATGATTTAGCAAATGCCCTTTATTTTTACTTCATTCCTTCAGAGAAACAACCTCCTTCCCAATGCCAGAATGCTGATATAAAGAACTTATATTGCAATGAATCATCTCCTAAAATATTTGTGTGTCATCTCAAGTTTCAGAAAAAATAATTGCAGGCTGTAAAACACATCCAATATGACTTCTTTACACTAATGAGGTCAAGAGAATATGTTATGTGCATCACAATGCTGTAATGGGAATAAAAAAACATGTGGTATTTGTAATATTTTCAATAATGCATGGCAAATATATTATAGAAAATTCATTATTCATATACTTTTCTCCCACATGTACCTGAAAGTGGAATGGTTCTCCTTGCCTTGAGAGCTGTTGAAATGGCATGTTCTATTCCTAACTCTCTTTCCAAGTGTACAATCAATCACATGGCACCTTGGCTTGGTGGATAACTCATTTCCTTTACCTCTGGGGCTTTCCTCCTTTTCTTCTATTTTTTTTTTTTTTTTTTAATATTTGAATAGAAATTAGAGATTTCCAAGACTCTTCCCACACACTCTGTTTCTCTGCAGATTAATTTTTCAGGTTAAATCTATAGAACTGGCTGTTAGTCATGACTCTTCAGCAGTAGTAATATGAGTGAAGGAAGTTTGCTTTTCAGGGAACCATGGAATTGTAGAATCTCCTGATCTGGAAGGGACCCAGAGGGATCATCAAAGTCCAACACCTGGCCCTGCACAGGGCAGCCAGGGATGAATAAAGATGTTAACACAGCCAGCTTTCCCACCAGCATCTCTGTGCTGGTTAACCAGGTGTGGGGTGTGAAGCAGCGTTTCAGGAGGAAAAGTCCACATATGGAATGGCACTTTCAGTAATAGCATTCAGTACTTACCTTCACACTTAGAACTGACACAGTGGGTCAAGATTAATTCAAATGCTGCAGTCTACCAAGGACTGCTTGTTTTGCTTTCAATGAATGTCTAAAAAGGCAGTGGTGAATTATTGTTCCTTCTGCATCAAATGATATTTTCATGCAAATAAAACTCTGGTGGATTTTTTATTCATCAATAGATGGGGCTGAATAAATTTTAAGTTTCTGGACTTTGTGGGAAATGCCATTCTGACCAGCAACTACTTATTAGCAAAACACAAATTTTGCAAATAATTTCAACCTGTTTGTTTGTTTGTTTGTTTGTTTGAAAATATTTAAAATCTGATCTTGGGGCTAGCTAAAATGGCTTTTTGTTTGTTTTTTAATTTCAGACAAGGAACAATGTGTTTTCCTTACAGCCATATTAATGGTCCTTCAAGAAACACAGAATCCCAGAGAAGCTTCCTACAGGATTTTGTATTTCTGTAGCCTTTACCTGTGATACAGTGAGCAGGTTTTGGTTACAGGAGAGCTAGCAGGGCTTTCACCTGGATGCTGCTACTCAGGAAAGAGTAAATTGTGAAGAGGCAATGAGGTCAACATTGTTGTCAATACAGTGTTGTTGACAGGTCATTTGATGAATCCCATAATCCAAAAGGGATAAATTTTTGAATCAACAGTTTTCAGGCGTTCTTTATTGTATTATTACAAGGAAAAGCTGTCAGGTTTCTGTTCCATTAAATAAAGAGTAATGTTACAGAGGATTACCAGAAAAGAAGCTTACAGAAACATACTTGGCCTCCTCACCTCAACAAACTGCCTGTTTAACACCCACCCACACCCCCATGCCCAGACCAGGCAGAAATAAGCTGGGTGCAGCTCTCCAGGAGAAGGTTCTGAGCTACCCCAGTAAAATTACAGAGGCAGAAAAGGGATCAACATGAAATAAATAAGTAAAGGGAACACCAAAGTACATGTGAGAGAGTTTTCTTTCCTGAGCCATAGCACTGCAATCTTAACTATTGCAAGAACGTCTTCTTAAGAGGCAGGGTAGCAGCCACAGCTCCCAAACATTTTGATTCAAAAAAGCAGCTTCCACAAGATGCTGTGCTTGAGCAACTGTCAGGCTAGAGGGACTGGGAGTGAGTCAGGGGATGCTGGTGTCAGAGGTGGCAGGCAGGTGTGGGGACAGGAGAGCACCGGGGCTGTGTCCCCACTGTCCTCGGGACATCTCTGTGTGAGAGACGGGGCCAGACCTGCAGTGATGGCTGTGTAGGACACACGGAGCTGTGCAGAATACAGGGCTCAACAGAGGCTGTAGCAAGCAGCAGTACAGAATGGGAAACAGGGGGAGACTTGCAGGTTCTCTGCAGAGGATTTGCTTCAGACCTGTCAAGCCAAAGATGATTTGTTGCTGCAGTGTGTGGGTTAGACCCTTTGCACCATTCCTCAGAAAACAAAGATGTTTTCATTAAATCATAAGGCATCACCTAGGCTTCTCTCTTCTTTTAAGAACTGTTTGCCTCACCAAAGCATAAAACTCTTTTCAGCACCTACATATCACTCAGTGTGAAGCAGCCTTTACAGTAACATCAATAATGAACATTAAGATGGGATAGAGGTGTGTAGCTCATCACTGGTTCTTGAATGAGAGCAGCAGGATTTTAAGCAGTCCAAGTGATTGATGCTTTGTCAGAGACTTTTGCCTAAGGATGATGTAAGACAACGAAGACAGGAGCTGTGCTATCCCAACACCAGACACATACAAATATGAAAGAGCACGTGCAGGTCTTGGCTCTTCTTGGCTCTTGACATTCCACTGTTCTTGTAACCATAGCTGCAAATCAGGTCATAGCAACACCAATTCTTTAGGGAAAACAAAACAAAACAAAACAAAGAAAACCAGAAAAAAAACCCAAAAAACAATCAACACACAATCTTAAACATATGTAAAATGATTAATTGAATAGCTAATGTGAGTTCTGGTAACAATTTTAGAAGCTGTTGGAAAAAGCACACAGTGTCCCAGGAATATCACCTATTCCACTCTTGGCTTCCTTTAAAGCCCACGTTTGACCAGGGCAGCTCTGCCTTCTGCTGTCACTTGTTGAGGACTTGCTTTTTGGAAAATGCTTGAACTTAAGAAGGTTTTGTGAGAATAAATCCATGCTGTGTGCTGAAGCCATTAGTAAGACTACCCTCTATCTAAAATTTTGTATGTCAAAACTAGTCTGCCTAAACCAAACTGTTATCTCCTGCACTTTACAATGAAATAGAGAGATTAAATACCCTGCTGGGCATTCACCTTCTCCTGCTGTTTGCATGCTCTACTTTGACCCTCCCTGGGACTAGAAGGGTAAACCACATTTTTATCTTGTGGGGAAGGGAAGGGAAGGGAAGGGAAGGGAAGGGAAGGGAAGGGAAGGGAAGGGAAGGGAAGGGAAGGGAAGGGAAGGGAAGGGAAGGGAAGGGAAGGGAAGGGAAGGGAAGGGAAGGGAAGGGAAGGGAAGGGAAGGGAAGGGAAGGGAAGGGAAGGGAAGGGAAGGGAAGGGAAGGGAAGGGAAGGGAAGGGAAGGGAAGGGAAGGGAAGGGAAGGGAAGGGAAGGGAAGGGAAAAAAACCTTTCTATTCTTGTCAAGTTACTGACCAATTTCCATCATACCAATGAAAATTATGAGTTTTAAACAAACAACCTAAAATGTGCTTAATAAAGTGAATCACTTTCTCACCAAAGTAACAGTCACCGTGTGTGACCTCATAGCCTCACTGAGCAAGACAGACAATCTGTTTTATCTGAGTGGCTCTCTCTTTCTGCTAACTTCCCTCTGTTTCCACCCACATAATTTATTTTTTAACAGAAGAAAATAATTTCCATTTTAAAGTTATCAGACTTGCTTTTCACTCGACCCATTTTTCATACATAAGAGTTTCTAAATCAGAACCACAGCTCTCTGCATCTCAGAAAATAACTGACTCCTTTCTCTCAGGTAAGATACTGATTCTCTTTTTCCTTTTCTCACAGATTATTTAACCATTTGCTTGTTTCTTCAGTGATTCAACATCATTACTCTAGCTCCTTCCAGTGGTAAATCATAATGTTTAACAGAAATAGAGTAGAGCGTTTAATATTTCTTTGATCAGTTTGTTCTATAGCAGCCAAATGTGTGCCTTTTAAAGCAAGGTTTTCTGTTTCTCCTGCTTGCATCAAGGATAAAGGGTAAATGAAGCTCAAAGGTACAGCTCAGCTTCATTCACAATTCCAGCACATTTTGGGGAAGAAGGTAACTCTGCCATTTAATCTCGAAGTTTTTGAGTTTTTTGTGTGTGCACTGATGCTGCGAGGGTAAGAGCACAAATGGGGTAGCAGTAAATCTATGTGTCAGAGATTGCATAATTCAAAACAGGGAGCAGCAACTTGAAATAAATTCATGGTTCGTAGTTCTGATAATTATATGTTTTTTGAAATATTGTTACACATAAAGGGATAGAAAAGCAATCAATATGTAAGGAACAGAAGAAGATATTTTAATATTGCCTCATTTACATTCATATATATTTGAGAAACCCTGTGTGAATTGAAAGATTAAGTCTGAACTCATCTGTGACAATCCTGAATTTTTAAAAAGAGAAACAGATCCCAAACAAACATACAAAACCACAACCAAACCACTAAAGTTCCAAATACAATGTATGAGTTATAAATGCTAAAAAAACTTGCTTATGAAGGGAATTCTGGGAACACATTGTGGGAGAAATTTGCAGTACTGAAATCTGGAGTACTGACTTTGATTACGGCCCTGAAAAATATTAAAGTAAGATAAATTTGTTAAAGAAGTCAAATCAGAAAGTGAAGAAACAATTCATTAAAGAGCTGTAGGCACATTAACAAAATTCAGCAGTTCTGCAATCACAGCCATAAGCTGTCAGCAGAGAATGTATGTGATCATTTATTTGATTATAAAGTACCTAAGAGTGTTCAGCAGGTCAGATTTCTCAGCCAGCTGAATTTTCTAATAGCTCTTCTCAATCAAGGGATTGTGCTGCTCAGTGGAACACTGAGCCCAGGCACAATGATGATGGAGGTCACTGACCCATCTATTTAAATAAAAAAAGGACTGTGCACAGCAGCTCTAGAAATACTACTTCCTACAGGTCTCTGTTCAAAGTCTTTGCTTTTGCTGTTAACATATAAATTTAGGCCCTTGCCATTAGGTGTCATGGCACAATAAACTGGAGTTGAGCAAATATGTAACAAATAATTGGTCTGAACAGTAATTTGACCTCTGCACAATTCAGAACCCATTTTTTCATAAGATTATGCACGGGTTTAAGTCTGTCTACATGTGGAATGCTATTGCAATTAATCACTAGGAGCAAGTTGCTCGAGGGAATCAGGGAAAGAACATTTACACCATGTCTTATAATTGGTTGAATTTGTTTCTTACTAATCAGACACTACATAGCATTTTAGTATTAGCTATGTGTAAATTAAAAAGAGCTGGCTGCCCATTTTGTTTCACCATTTCCATTTCTCTTCCATGAGGAAATTTTTTCTCAGTTAACTCTCTGGTCTCTCCAAGCAGAGGTTATGATCAAAAATAACACTCCACACGAGGAATTGTAAATCTTCTGCTGTGCTAGATGGCTTTGGGGGCTCAAGACCTAGCACCAATCAAGGCTCAGCTGGTGCTAGAGAAAAATAAACCCCAAAATTCCTCTGTCTTTATTTTAAACTTGCAGGTACTGCTTTACTTGGCCTGAGCCCAGAGCTCAGCCTTCAGCTGACCCCAAACACCTGCCCCAGGTGAGGGGAGGCAGAGGGAGGGCTCAGCCCACACAGGCTGGGGTGGACACTTCAAACAGGAGCCTGGCTGCTCATTTACACAAAACAGCTGCTGAGGAATTGCCAAAGCTGCCCGGGCATGAGCCCCTAACACCTCTGCTCCCCCCTCCCTGCTGCATTTCCACTTCTTGATGCTGTTCACTTCACTCACCCCCCTCTTCTCCTCATCAGAGCCATTTTTAATAAAACAACAAATTGTCAAATTCTCTCTATGCCAAACAGGAACAAGTCTGGAGGCCATCTAATATCGGCTTCTCAATTCTCTCAGGGCAAAGAGCTGCATAGCTCTAAGCCTAAGAAACCAAACCTTCCAAAATCTTCCTGTGTACAGTTTTGAAGAGATGCAATTGCCATCTTTGAAACCTTAAAGCACAGTTGAGGAGATAAAATCACCGGGTAGTGAAAAAGCAGAAACCACCGGGTTCAATCTGGTTTCTCACGCTCTGCTGACAAATCTGGCAGGAATGTGTGAGGAGAGGGTGCTGAACAGCTTGAAAGGTTAGAGTGTGATTAATGGGATGATGTGTGAGTGCCACGTGGTAATCCCCCTACACACCACCCAATCCCATTTGGCCTGTATAGTGTTGTAGAAAAGATTTAAATAGTCTTTCAAGGCCAGAAGAATAACATTACTGCAGCCCTCTATTCCTCCTCAATACGATTATCTCAAAAGTAGATTTACTATGGAGAAAGGGTTTAAATTGCATGTAGGAATCAGTTAAAATAAAACACGCCTCCACCTCACTGCAAACTCATTTGAAGTGTTATTTGTGAGTTAAACTATTATCTTCAGACAGGGTGTTCTAATGAAGTGAGTTGAAATTTAGGAATTCTGTAATGGCAAAATACAAGCTGTTAAAAATTGGTTTCTCTACTAAACAGAAAACTTGTAGAGGAAATTGCAAAGAGGGGAACTCTACATGGATGATATTGTCAAAAACCTTAACCAATGAGTGTTTTTTAGAAAATAAAGGTGGTCATAAAAAGGGTGTTTGAAGAGCTTAAAGAGAAACTAGTTAACACATCTAACTGGGGTGGGGGGAAGCATATATTTAGATACTTTTTCTAAATCACAGTCTGTTTTCCTTCTGGCCTTGTTCTGTTCATGGACCATGTTAATTAGAGGGCCAGCAGTGGTCAGAGCCTTGTGCACTCATTTGGAGGGAAACAGCAAGAGTGAGTTTGGCCATTTAGTAACTATTTGGTAATCAGAATGAATTTACCTGAAGGAACACCCTGTGCCTCTGTGGCCATGTATAGAAGACTTTTTCTTTCCATTTTACACAGCAGTTTATGATTAATTTTTGTCCCTGAAATTGTTCATAAGGAAAGAAAATATGTTTTGACATATTTAAGGACATGATATTCAAGATGTAGGGTATTGCTCCAAGAGATCTTGAGTACTGGTGAACTCAATGCAATAAGTTAGAGCCATGTATTCCAGCAATATATGGAAGAAAAAGTTTAAAGAAGTCTAGGTAAAAAAGGAGAAAAAACCCCCAAAAATCTGTTCATGTGCTTACTCAGGTTCTTTTGGGGTTTTATGATTTTTGTTGTTGTTGCTAAAAAAAAAGTCCCAATGAAATTGTGAGCTTCACTTAGACTTAGATGTGGCTAAGTGATCTTTTGATCCAGATTTCAGATGTGATCTATTTCTTCGTTATGAACAAAACTAATTGCTGCTGTAGATTAAACTGCCGTTTTTTTCCCTTCCACTGCAGAACATATATTCCTCAGTCCCTCTGAAGTCCAATTTTCCTTATTTCCTTTAATTCTGTTTTGCATCTTCCCTCATTATTCAATCAGCTTTCGATCCATGACCTGCAGAAGATGTGAGAACTTTCCAGCACTCCAGTGTCTGGCCAATGAAGCTCCATGAGATGTGGAGATTCCTTTATCATTTCAGTGCTTGTTCCCTTTGACACATCTTGCAAAGCTTAATCTTTCCCACTTAAAATGCACCTGAAGAAGTGTAAATCCAGATGTCAAGAGCATAAAGCAGTCACCTTTCTCATGCAGTAAGAGTTGGATCCAGCAGTGGCAAACAGCAGGCTATGGATTCCAAGAAGCACTGAAGTAGTCTGACCCCTTTAGACCTTTAAAAAATGTAAATTTGCTTGCTCTTGGCTTTTAAAATAGGTGCAACTTGCAGAGAGTATTCTGGTAAATACGCCAGGGTTACAGATTTTTAAAGGATTTAACCAAAAGGTTTTATTTAATTTTGTTTTTCTGTACATAGCTTGTTATGAAGATATTTGGAGTTATTTAATATATGTCTTATATAATTCATTATTTGGCAAAAATGTAAATAAAATTCCTATTAATTAGTAATTAATTATGTTATTTGCATTATCTATCAATATTGATCAGTTGTCTATTTGGATCTGTTAATGATTCCTTTAAACTGTGCATATATACAATTTTTTAAGAATACAAATATATATCTATATATCACATATATATATATATATATATATATGTAGATACAATCACACAGGTAGTTAAATATCCCTAGCCAAGTGTTGGAGTGGTGAATTTCTCTTTGTGGGTCACAACTCTGTCTTAGTTGTGTTGTGTCCAATTTATATGGGCACTTTATAGGAGGAATGAATGTACACTCAGTATTGTCCCATTTTCTGCTCTGCCAGAGAAGCAAGTGGGAACAAAGAAGGGAAAAGGTTCTTAGGAAATGACATGGGCAAACAGAAAGGTAGATGGTATTTTTGTGAGATTATAGCCTGGCTGCTGCCTGTGTGCCTCAGAAACATCACCAGATAAATAGATGTGCAGCCACAAGAAGGACAAGATTCCCTAAATATTTATAAACCAGGATCAGTAATCTAATTTTTGGGCATGAAAAGCAAGGAGGACTTATTGGTCTTTGTCTGAAGCATCACAAGTGCTGATCATTGAGACTCTTTACCTGAATGTTGCAAAAAAAACCATGTTCTGTCTCAATTAAACATCTTTTTTTTTTGCTGCCAGTGGTAAGCAGCCCTCAAGTGCTGCTTTCCAGAGTGGGCAGCACGACCTGATGTGTGCTCCTTTAGCATTCACAGAATGTGTCAGTGTGACATCACATGCCATGTCCTCTAATATTCCTTTTGGCACTGCTGAATTACTGCTAATTTTGCGTTCCTGGCTCAGTATTTCCTACCAAACCGAATACAGAATGTGTTTGGGTTGAATGAAATGGTAAATTTTCTTATTGTCCAAAGTATTACCATTTAAAAGTTTTAATTGTAAAAATATTTCAAGCATAAGTAAGCATGCTAATATCAGTGAAAAACTTAGCTTAGAAATCCTGAAAAAAAAACCCCACACTGAAAGTACAAGCAATAATCCAGATAATTAACCATCTCAAGGGAAGTTTCTGAATCAACCTGCTAAAACACATATGGTTGCATGTAACTCAGTGATTGATTGATTGATTGATTGATTGATTGATTTTTTTAGCCATGTTAATAGAAAGCAAATAGGTTTGGGCAGTTCTGTGTGGTGTAACATATAGTTTTTGTCTTTTGGATTTTCAAAGTTATTATTTACAAATGTAAATAACATTGCTAATTTCTTACAATAACATATAATAGAAACCCAGTGGGAAACTAAACTTAAAGGGATATCTGATTTTTATAATTTGAGCATCTAGATTACTAAATGGGGAATTCTAGTGCTATTTACAATTAATTGATTTGCTTTGGGGACTGGTAGATTTGTATCTTTATAATAGAAGGGTTATCATGATTTTTATTGTGAACATTGCAAAGTTAGAGATGATGAACAGGCTCTTCTGCACTCTTTGCTTTTTGACATAAAGTTTTAGAATCTGACTGGTCTCATCCTGCACATGGTAACTAATGGAGGGGGTAAAAACATTTACTCAGTAAACAGATGATGAAAACCAATTGCATGGCAGTATCCTTCCCTCGACTCCTTAGGGTGTTGTTACAGGATTGGAAGTGATCAGTTACAATTGATATAAATTGTGATTGATATCATTTGATATCAATCAAAGTGAAATCAATTACATACAAGGTATTGCTTAGAGCTCAGCCACAGCTGATCCTGAGCACAGCCCTAATCCAACAGCAGGGTCCAGCTCTGTGTCATAGCTGACATTTTTCATGAGGCTTCTCTGCTTAAAACTTTCTCATTGGTCATAAACTCACTCTAAACTTTACAAGAAAACTACCCACACAGTGGTATTATTTGAAGTTTTATTTTTTCTTTTCCTTATAGGTGTCATTTAATGAGCTTTGCTAGATACAATTTTCTGATTAAAATAAAGCTGATTAAAAAGTAAATGAAAAGTAAACTCCCAATGATTGTTTCTTATAATGTTTTTAATCACAGGAGTGGTATCAGTTGGACAGATGTTTGCACTGCACTCTCCTGCCTGCCACCATCCTGCTGGTTCCCACTCCGTGCACCACCAAGGTCCTCAGCTGCTCTGCAGAACCTGCCCTGTGATAACAAGATTTACACGTGAGCATTATTAAACCGTCTCCCTCATTCAAACCACAGTCTCTAATTTTTGTTCTGGGAAATCAGTATTCTTAATCAGCAGGGTTCCAGGTGCTTCCATTGTTCTTTGATTTCAGAGAATGGTATCAAAGCTCCCGTTTAATATTTTTTCAAACCCGAGGTTTGAGGAAGGTAAATTACCTTTAATCTCCATAGATTGTCACTTAAGACATATAATTTGTTTGTCTTTTTTAACCATTAAAAAGCAACAGAAAGAGCTGCACTCTTTTTCATGGCTCTGTATTCTCCAAATCACCAGCAATGCTTTAAAAGAACCCACACACTGTGAGAAAACCTTGCGTGTCAGAATTAATTGTTGCAGTGCCAGTCACTGAGAGTTACAGAGCTCCTTGTGCAGCTGGACGCCTCCATCAGAAACCCAGGGCTGTTCACACTGAGCTCGTGGCAAGCCTTGCTGTGACCCAGCTGCACCCCTGCCAGGGTGTGCCAATCCAGGTGTGCGGGCACCAGGAGCCACCCCCTGCTCTCAGGCAGTCCCTGGAACCCAGGGACAGCTCCCTGTGTGCAGCCACACAGCTGGGGCTTCAACTCAGCCCAGTTCTCCTCGCTTCACTGTCACACAGGAGGCTTTTTCAGGGGAAAAAACAAAAAACAAAAAACAAAAAAAAAAAAAAAAAAAAAAAAAAAAAAAAAAAAGAAAACCCAAAAAACAAACCTGCCTGAAATCAGCTGATTGAAGTGTGCTTTTTAAAGGGATGTTTCTCTAACTAAGCACTTGAGCTTGCTTTAAGGCTGCCAGAGCAAGCAAACAAAAAATATCAGACAATCTAATTTTTTTTAAAAAAATCTAAATTAAAATCAAACTCCTGGTAGGTCTACTAGTCAATAGCTCGATGCAACATGTCAGTGCTTGATCCAATCATCTTGTCTGTATCTCAGTTAGGGCTCTGCAGCACATGCACTCCCTCCTCATCTCTCTGTGCTCTGCACTGTCCCTGCCAGGGCTGGGACAGCGCTGAGGCCACACACATCTGGATCTGGAAACTGCAGTGAGACTCTTCTGGAAAGCTGCCTTTGAACTCTTGTTTTACAACCTTGTCTTCCCTCTTCTTGAAGAAGCTTAGTCAGAATGGAAAATATTTTCCTGCCCTTACGAGCTGTCTGCCCCAGCCAGGCTATGAGGAGGCTGCAGGGAAAGCTTTGTTCACCTGCCTGCTAAAACTGACACCACAAACCAAATCTTCCTCTTCAATGTTCTCAGAATTTTCCTTTGCCATCAAAGCTAATATTAGGCATGCATCATAGTCTGTATTTATGTCATAACATAGCAAGTGTAAAGACACTGAACCTCTCCTTCCCTGGCTTATAGTCAGCATAATCCTTAAATTAAAAAAAAAAGAAATAATATATTCCTAGATCCGCCCTGTAGACTTTCTCTGACATACAAGTACATTCTTTAAAACTCTCGTTTTTCCCAGAAGTCCTTAGCGAGTGCATCTTTTTGGGGAGGCTAATCAAAATGAGCATTCAAAAGACAACTCTTTCTACACATTTGTATCTCCTATGCTTCGCTCTTGTTAAGGAAGAGGAGGAAAAGAGAAGACCAAAGGGAGAACTGGATGAAGGCTGGTTTTTTTTCCCTGTGAACTTCAGTGTCCTAGCACAGAGGATCCCCAGCAGCGTGGGCTATGGTGGGAATTGTGGATATTGAGATGAGGTAGTGACCCAGACAGGAGGTGCAGAGGAGCCCCTGGACCATCTCACTCTGTGCCCTTCTCCCTTTGCCATTGTGTTTGACATTTTTGAGGCTGAGGTCTGTCACAATCAAGGGGCTTGCAGCAGCAGACAGAAATTTTGCAGACAGAAAATCTTATGACAATATAAAAATGACATTCTGAAGGAAATGAGTGAGGTATTAAAACAGCCAGGTTTGGGAGCTTTTTGTTAGGTAGTTGCAATAAATTATTCTTTTGTGATACAGTCAAATGAAATATGTACACAGAATTCTTAGAACCTCTGAATATAAACAAATAATTATACTTTCCTTTAACTTAGAATGAAAAAGCTGTCATGGGTAGCTTTTGATGAGTACAATTGCACAATACAACTACCAGGCACTACTGAAGTTTCATACACATTTTTACCTTATTTTACTAATTTGAAGTTTTGACTCCTCTGTCACTGCCTCACAAATGGAAGCATTGAAAATAGGCTACATCTTGCATGTAGCTCTTAGCTTTTTTCACTATTATTATTATTTATTTATTTTTTGCAAGGGGACTATACCATCTTTATGAATAACCTTTTTAGTATAGGAAATATTCTCAGCGCTCAGAGGTAACAAAGTGAGTGTCATTCCAGTAATTATGTGCTGTTTGCTGCAATTATAGCCCTCAACCTGTAATTCAATCTGTGTGGGCAGACCATAAGTCCATGTGAAACTCCACTGTCTTAATGGGTTTTGCACTGTTATAAAGGCCAACTTGCATGTCTTAGATTATAAAGTCAGGCTAATGTGCATATCCCATAAACATTTAAGGACACATTCCTAAACTGACAAGCACAGAAATGGCACTAAAATGAGTAATAAGTCTGTGTTTATCAGCTGCACATTTGCTCAGCAGTACTGAAATTGTGCAGCTCGTTGCCACAGGTTGTGTGGAGGCAGGGAGGATAAATCAGGGCTCATTTCAGAGAGGGACAGTCCTTCAGGGCTCCAAAGCCTCGGAATCAGGCTTTAGAAGGATATGTCCAGTCAAAGTTATTTCGTGTTTGTCCACTTTTAGAAATCCACTCTCCAGTCCTCACTGAATACCTTCAAGTTTCTGCTGCAGAGAAAAGAAAATTATCAGCCTTTAGGAAGAAAACTGGGATACAGAAACTGAAAGCAGCTTTTGTAGGGAAGGGTAGCAAGACATGAAAATAATGGAGATGGGGGAAATTCAAAGGATCTGAAATTGTAAATGAAAGAGCACAGTAAAAATGCAGTATTAGACTTGGTGGGGGTTGTCTTTATGACTTTTTATTGAAAGAGTACTAGAAAAGAAGTGTGGGAAAGGCTTGCTTTATAAGTGGTAGTCTATGTTTAATTTTCAAAATTACAACTTTTTTTTTTTTCAGAGATCTCAAAAATTTCTCTGCTGAGAGCTTATCACCTGAAAAGAGAATAAGATTCTGCGACTTAGTGAGCACTTGGGTTGTAACAAACAGCAGCTGTTTGAAATCAAAAGATGCTTGGTATTATTTGTAGTACTATTTGTACTTTGCCATTTGCTTGGAAGCTGTAATCATGAGGATGTGGTAAATAGCAAAGTTCACGTGTACTTGCATTGTATAGCCCAAAAAAAAACATACACCAGCAAAATGGAAAAAAAAAATGTTTATTGTTTAACGTGCTAGGAAGGAGCTGCTAAAATATTTAGTGTTTTATTTGTTCTTGTGTAATAATGTGTTCTAAAGTAAAATGTGAACGACATCAGCCAAAACAGTTATTACAGAGCCTACAGGCACAGTTCTGCACTGGGAGATTGTACAGAGCCATCAACAACTTGCTGGAGTCTGACTGCAGACTGTCATGATCTGAGGCAGAAATTCTGGATCTGTCACTCTTTATCAGCCATCATTTAACCCACAAAGAGGTGACTGGTGCACTGCTTGGTTAAACACCTGAGTCACTCTGTTTCTGCAGCATTTGTGCATCTCTAGGTCAGCCCTGCCAGCATCACCAGTAGCACAAGGCGCTGCTCCTCTCTGCCTGTTCTAAGATGCTCTGCTTTGGCAGAATTTGCATTATTGGTAAAGTAGGAAGGAGAGTTAAACCCAGAAATGGAACACTATGTTTGAGAATGCAGAGCAAAGTAATAGCAGGGCTGGAAATGGAATCTCAGAATTCTGATTCAAAGTCAGGTACTGAAAGGACTTAAACATCCTTTCATTAAAAAAAAACAAAAACAAAGCCTAAGAAAAAGTTGGAAATGAAATGGCTTTCGAGTGGTCTCATAACTTGGAGTTTAAATATCTTTAATTTTTTTCTTAATCTTTTCTTCTCTTGTTCCTTTTTACTTTATCTACTTGGACCTTCCTGAAAAATGTAACAATTTTTAAGAGAAGCCTACAAGCTTTCTTCATCACATTCTGTTTTTAATAGAAGTAAAGAATGACCCAATTCTCTACTTTTCAGGATTAATAACTACTTTCTTGCTATTATATTTAAAGTATTAGCTCTGACACTTAATGGAGTGTTCAACATGAAGCAAAAGATGTGTCTGAAATTATGAAATTCTTCCTCTTCCTGCCACCCACTGTTGATGCAGACATTAATGTTGTTTTTGGAAGCAAGAACACAGGAAATACTTACGCTAAGCACGAAAAGTAAGAAAAACACAATTTACTTTGAACACCTAAGAATCTGTTCTTAAGCAGCAGATTTTTTCCAGTCCCATTCTAATTAATTTTGTTAAACATATCAGAAATGCTTCTTCCTCTGCATGATATCACAAAACTGCTTGATTTCCTTTTGCTGATTTTTTATGTCACTTTGGGAAAATAGGTTAGCTGTGGGGTGCCTATACTGAAGTGCATAAGTGATCTGCTTTAGTCCCACAAATCTAATTGTACTAAAATTGGGAGCAAATAACTTAAACTGTGCCACAAAGAAAATATAATAAACTATTTTTATATGTTCACTTAAGCTTTCTTTTTCTTAATACAGTCTGTTTTTCAGAATCTTATTTTATGATGCAGAGGGTCCTATAATGTGCAGCTCATTAAAACCTTTACACATCCCCTAAACCCTCTCATATTCAAAGTAATAATCTCAGAAGAATGTAAGCACTTTTCGTGGCAGTGTTTGGCCTCTGAAGGTTTTATGAAGTGCACGGAATATATTAATTTACCTTAATCTTATAGAGTACATAAGACCCTTTAAAATTAAATTGGTCAGTAAAATAGGTTGGTGCAAAGCACAAGATCAATAAGGGGGCCCATTAAAATCTATCAATCTCAGCTATGGGATGAGACAAAAAAATATTGCAGTTCCAGCAAGATTTGAAAGCAACATCCTGATTGCAGTGGCATTCCTTTGCACAGGCAATCCATGGCTCCCAGCCCTCATGAACACACAGCAAGTGCACCTAACAAGAATATTTTACTTTCAGATTCTTGATCCAGGACATTAGTGACCAGCTTGAAGGAGCAGTGGTGCAGTGGTAGGGAGATGATAGAGGAGCAGGGTGGGGCAGGATATGGTAGAAGGAAGCCAGGAGATTTCTAAGGGAAAGTGAAAGAAAAGTTGAAGTTTGAATATCCCCAGGAGTTACAATGATCCTAATGAATCATTAGCATCCAAGCCCTGCCCTCCTTCTCAACTGAAATAATATTTTGGAACTGAACTTTAAGATTTCTCTTTTATTTCATTGTGTTAATATCCTGATGTAACAGTACTGATGTTAGACGTGTTTATTTTTACATAATTTTACATTAAAAAGGTGAAGTTGCAGATAAACTCTGTCAGTTCCTTGAAGAGCTGATGGCCTAAAGGGGAAGTGGGCCCAAGAGCACAGGAGAAGGGATGGAGTGGTTTCCTAAACCAGCCAGCAGAGCAGGAGGGGGAGCCCAGCTGGCCTGGCACTCACCTGGGCTGCCAGAGCCATGAGCAGTGCTGCTGCAGCAAGCCCAGGCCACGCTGATGAAATGGCTTCCTAACGAGACAGGACATTTGATTAGAATTTATATAGAAGAGAAAAAAAAACCAAAAAAAAAAAAAAAAACAGCCCAAAATCAGAGGATTGTACACTTGTATCTCTCTATCAGCAGCTGATTTCAAGCTCCACTGAGACTCCAGAAGGAACAAAGCTGTTTCAAACAGCTGCTTTTCAAACAACTAAATTCATTTCCTGATCAGAGCTGAATTCTAAAGCTCTTACAGCATCAACTTCCATCTGAAAATGAGGGTAGGAGCAGCCAAGAAATTAAATGATTTCCTACCAGACCATTTTTATTAGCAGTGTGCCTCCCCACTGGCAATACAACTCACGAGCCTGGAGCAATTCTTTCAGTCTGTAATGGGTTCCTTCCATGGCCTTTGCTCAGAACAGCCAAGAGCAGCAGAAGGAGCTTGTGCCTGACCTTTTCTCCTAATAGGAAAGAGATGAAGCTCCAGCAGTGGTTTCTTGCAGCAGTTTTACAACACACTGCAGCAGCTCATTACATATGGCAGGCTGACCTATAGATCGAATAGGTCAGCGTTTCAGGCAGCCTGTCTTCAGCCTTCCAAAATGTCCCATCAGCTCTCCTTGTCATCTCTTGTTCTGCTTTGTTTCTGCTGCTGTAGCTCTATGTTTTGCTGCAGACATGCCGAGGTGTTCTCTTGTGACACCTTTCTCTGCCTTTCAGGTCTCCTGTGCAGTGCTGTCACCCCAAATTCCCTCCCTTTGCCGGTTTCACTTTCACCACCAGTTAGGGAAGATGTTCTTGCCTGTTCTTGGGGATGCTGGGCCACTCCTGTGGGAATCCTGACGCTGCAGTGGCTGTGGGTCCATTCTAGAGAGGAAGGACAGGACCTCTGGATCAGGCAAAGATCAAGCATTCACTTGGCTGCTTTGTTTGGGGCAGCATGGGGGGAAGAGGAAGGGAAGAGGAGAGAGGAGGCATTTTTCAGTGTCGGATTGAAACTTTTGCGATTTTCTTCAAAATTTTCATCAGCCTTGGTGATATTCTTACTTTACCAAGCAGAGATTTGGTGAAATTCTCGTGCTCCTTTTTGACTGGGGTACAATGTCTGCTGGAATAGCCTGATGGTGGAGCTGGGCAATTCCCACAGGCACCTCTAACCTGTGTGCTCCTGGACAGAGCAAGGAAGCTTCCAGCTTTCCTCAGCTACACTGCTCAGACTCTGGACTTTATGTTTTGGGGCCAAGAGTCCTGAGAGCTGAGGCTTTGTCTGCAAATTAAAATCCCTCCTGTCTCAGGACCCCCAGTAGGGGAGTCTCTCTGCTGGAATACTGTGTACAGCAAGGGTTGCCCCAGTCTAGTGGGATAGTAATGTCAGAATTACAGAATGTTTTGATGAAATTTCCACCATTCCTTCCCAAAAAAGAAGACAGATAGAGAGTGCAAGTCATCAATTCATTTAGCTGGAGCATGGAAATGTGAGTGAAGCAGCAAAGGAGGAAGAAAATATGCTCAGTTTTATGGAAAATGTTTTTCTTTCTGTCATCTGGGGCACCTCAGAACTCAGAATTATCTGGAATGCTTTGGGATTTATTTAGTAAATACAATGCAACTTGAGTATCCCAATTTTTATGTCCTTACCTCACGTCAGCGAGCACAATTAGAATACAGGATATTCCTCTATTTCATTCCTGTGACTAAAACTTTTGGGCTATCAGAGTTTCCAAGCTTTCATGCAGGCCCACATTAGCAGAGAGCTATCACACTACACTGATTTCTTTTTTAAACAGGCCTAGTAGAAAATTGTCTCCAGCCAGTAAATACACATTAAACACAGATGGGAACTTGGCCTGTAGCCACTTTCTTGACCTGAAAGGAAGGTGCTTTTCAAAGTTTAACTGGAACTGTTTAAATAGCAACACTGGAAACAAGAAGAAACCTTATTTCTCCCCCTGCTTCCCCTCCCTTAAAAATCAAGGCAATCCAACATCCAGAGCTGTTAAGAGGCAAAATAGGAAAGCCAGGAGCTTTAGGGAGCATATGGTGAAACTTGTGTCTACATTTATTGTGTTTCCCATCTCTGCTTTTCTGATCAAATATGTAATAATGATAAGCACACAGCTGAGAGAATTCACATCTTCAGCAAGTCTGTCACAGAAGCTTTTCCCTCCCCATGTCAGGGCTGTAAGCAGATGTGCAGACTCTTGAATTGTCTTTTCATGACTCTGCACGGTGGAGATGAGTCCAGAAGCAGCAAGTGGTGATGAAAAGATCTAGAAGAAGCAAAGGATGTCAGATGTCAAAGTAAAGCAGGGCAGATGTCTCCCAGGCAGAGTCTCCCTTATCCCAGTTCCTCATTCAGCTGCTGCATTTCATGTCACCAAATCCCCAGGCAGCTCTGGTTTGGGCTCCATGACTGAATAACCCCACTTCAGGACAGACCACTTACAGAAGTCTCAAATTCATCTATTCTTTACACAGATTTGCATTGCAGAAAATGTACCCTGCAGGCAGGACCTCAAGACTGAGGAGAGCCAAGGCCCCAGAGTGTTGTGGTGGACTCCAAGTTTAATTGTCAATACCATATTTTTTTGTTTCCTGATCCTGGTCAATATGTCATTTTTTAGGCTTTCACAATTTTGAGAGAGGTTTCCAGGGATGGTTACTGGTTTCCCACCAGTGGGAATATCATGGCATTCTTCCAGTATTTTTCCAGCATAATTTGAATTTCTTCTTAATTCGCTCAAGCTGTGGGAGGCTGTGCAGATCTATTCAGTACTGGATACACAGCACTGGACATAGCAAATAGGGGATATTGGCCAATTGATAAGGCCTTTGTTCCACCTAAATTATGACTTTTCTGTAGAGGTTGAGAATATGTTTTACCTCTCCAGAAAAAAATAATACAGAAGGACTAAAATATGAAAGTAAAATGTGAAATTTTAGAAAGATTAGAAATGGAGTGACTCACTTGACTCTGAATGTGACCTGGAAAAGAAAATGTTTCTTAACTGTTCCTGCATTAGGATAATTGATAACAAATACAATGACAGTATGTCTGCTTACTTACATCCTTAAATGTAACAGGGCATATGCGAAATGCAAGAGGGTTCAACAGAGTTTATTTTTCATCTGGTCTCTGGTAACCCAGTTAGGAACACTGTGCAGAAGCTGCACAGATCCAGAAAAAGAGCTTAGCACCTGGAGCTGCATATGGTCAGACTGCAGGGCCTTCCCTACAAATCCACTTAAGTACTAACTGTGTCCAGCCCCTATTTCTTTATTTTTTTTTTTTTATTTCTTTCGCATATTTATAAAACATGTATTTCATATATCTTAAGGGAATCCTCCAATTCCTCTTAAGGGAATCAACCAAGTGTCTGCTGCATATAAATAAAGGGAGGAGGTTTAGCTCCAAAGTCATTGCAGGAAAACCTCCAGGTGTTTGATTTTGGGAGGGTGGGAGACAGGGACCCACAGACCCCATCTCCTGAAGGTTCATGATGAGCTGTGATAGTGGCAGATGAGAAGGGGCAGGGCTTGGGTTGGAGGAGACTTCTGGAAGAAGTCAAACAGGCAGTTTTGACTGTTCATTCCCCATTTGGGGGATTGATATGCTGAAAATAGCAGTCTGAATCTCATCAGCCCCCTAAGATACATCTGAAAACACAGGATTGAAGTGAATCCACTGCTGGATCCCTCCAGTGAGTACTCCCAGAAAACAGGAGCCATCCAAGAGATCCAGGAAGATCTCAGTTCAGAAGCACAGAGGCCTCACTGCTGTTTAAAAGTCATGCTAAAGACATTACTTTGATTGTGAAAAACCACTTTTACTGGGCATGATGTAATTCTGTGCAATCCTAAAGCTTTTACATCATCTGTCTTTAAATAAAAACACGCCTTATGGCAAAAAATAGTGTTACAATGTAATTAGACTCTATAGTCTGGAAATAAGCCCTCATTTTAAAGGCACTATTACTGGAAAGCTATTTGCACAGCAGATGTTTGAAGATATCTGCTGCGTTTCCATTTTGCCAGCTAACCTTACCCTGACAGTTCTGGTTGTAGACACCCAGGCGTAAATCCTCCCTAAGCAACTCCTAATGCTACCAGCAAAACCATAAATTGCAGCTAATGCAGGATGAGTCTGAAATGTTCCAGCACTTTCTGAAAATGTTGTCTTTCCCTTTGCATTTAAACAGATCCTTACTGGTCTCTGCTTCTCCAGTCCCCCAACCAAAAGTGTTTGCTGTGCTTGAGTCTGCTGGTTTATTCGGTTCAGGAGTTGTAATCAAGTGTTTCAGTTGTACTTAGTGAGAGGGGTAAATAGTCCCTGTAGTTGTTCATTAAAACCTCCATGATGTATGCATCAATTACCAAACAGCTTGAACAAAACAGAGGTAAATTAACTTTCTGAAGCTCGCTGTCATAGCCAAAAGGAGTGCAAAGCATTAAAAGTGATTTCATGGCTTAAAGTTCATCCAAAGTACTATTAGCTTTAAGTCCAATTTTCAGCTGTCAAGGGGAATATTTACAATAGTAATTTCAGATCATTATCTTAACATTTCAATGCAAATAGCCACAATTTAATTCATTATTACTCACATTACATCTTTATTTTGCCACCAACTGGTGGCTGACATTTCCCAAGCTACTAGGAAGAAATACTAATTAGACTGGTGTGCACTCTTACCCTTTCTTAATTTCATCATGTTTGTTCTTCAGTGACATGAAGCATTTCCTTCCTTCTGGTCAACCATTGCTTTTTATCCTCTGCATCTCCTCAGTGGTCCAGTTGGAAAATTGAAATAGAGATAAGGCAAGTGAAATAATTGCCTGCTTTCTGCCTTTTTAGTAAAGTATCGAAGAAAATTTGTGCTAGTGTGACAAAAATGACCTCTTTCCTTCAGCCCACCCACCCAACTTAATTTAGAAAATCTGAAGTGATCTCTGGAGTGGAATACTATATGCATTAATATGCAAATGAACTGCCAAGAAAGTTCAGATTTGCATTTAGACTGGACAAAGGGGAAGGAAATGGCTTTCTCATGCTGTTCCCTTGCATCACCACAATTTCACAAATTACTAATCCCAGAAATGATGCCAGAAGGGACTTTCTCACTACATTTCATTCATGCTTAGATGAGTTTGATTCATCTCAATGTGCCTGGCATTTTACAGTAAACCTGCAAATTTAAAGTGCAAGCAGGACCTCAGTGGCTTTGCTAAGGACCAAATGTGTTTGAAATAAACACAATTAGTAAACTTTAAATAAAATATATCCTCCTAGAGTAGTAATAGGTAGGAGGTAAGGTAAACTTAGGAAAGTTTCCTTAAGAATTAACAATTATGCCAGTGAGAACATCTTATCTCCATTTAAAATAATATTATTCAAGCATGCATATATGGGAAAAAAAAAAAAAAAAGAAGAAGCAGGTGAATGCCAAAATTATTGAGGGGAAAGAAAAAAGAAACCTATAAGGCAAAGCAGTAATCTAGTTTGCAGATGGATAGAGTTTAATCCTTTCCCCCCCTGTTTTGTTATCTGAGATTTAGTCAGCTCACAAAATGAGGAATCATTCCTGGGGTTAAAATTTAGGTGCCTGCAAATTAAAGAGGTTTTTTAAGCAGGTGATTTCCTGAAGACTTTCTGTATGTCTAATATTTGCTTTAATCAGGGGAGTCTTGGTTAATTTATACTTTTTTTTGCCAAGTGAGTCCGTGTTTTTGTGTCTGTAAACAGACGAGCTTTCAGGAGCACAGGTGCCCCAACAGGCAGGTACTTTTCAAAAATAGGTATAATGTTGAAAAAGTACCTGCCCTGGGGCATCAACAAAGAGGAATTTCAAGATCAGTTTTATGTTTGCTTCTTAATCTTTCTGGGGGATTTTTTTTCTCCCCCCAGCTACTGTAGCAAAGAAAGTACTGTAAGTCATCACATTTCTGTTTGCCAACATTTATTTGCTCTTTGGTTTAAATGTGTACAGTGGGAGGGTAACAGGGCAGTGCCTTTTACTGCTGGGGATACATTTTGCTGTGTCTGTTTTTCAGACAGGTAGAAATGAAATATTAATATTTTTTCATTGGAGAAATGCAACAACATTTTTCTATGTCAGAGAGACTTTCCCCTCCTCCCCCTCATCCTGCCATCCTGCTCTGAACCTTCCCCCGTGGTTCTCTTCTGAGTGAAAAAAGAAGCATTTTATTACAATAATCTTTCCATTCTAAGCCTTTCCCCTGTCTCCACATGAGGAGAGGGCAGGCAAGTACAACCTTCATGTTCCGGAGGTTTTTGGCCATTCTGTGCAGCACAGCTGGTTAAACCCTTCCTGCCATGTCTATTTAAGACTTTTTGTGCACACAAGTCCCCATTTCAGCCTCTTGCTTCTAACCAGCGGAAACTGAAATGAGCAGACTTATTTTTGGGCTCTGATTAAGTCCCATTGTTGTCTGATGCCTAAAACTGGAGAATTTTTCTATGTATTTCTGAAATCCACTGGACAAAGGAATCTGTTTCAAAACTTTGTTGAAATGAGGATAGAGCAGCATCCCCCTGGGTGGGGGATGTTGGGATTTGGTGGCCAAACCCAGCCTGTCACTTGTCCTCCTGCTGGTCTACAGTGGAAAAAGGCAGGTGTGTGAGACACTGATCACCTGAGTCAGGCTCTGTTCTTGCCCAAATCAACAGCATTGGATTAGTATTCCACGTTTAGCTCACCAAATATCCAGAGGGAGCAGACCAAGAAGAGCCCCCTGCTCCTGATTTGCCATCTGCTGGCACCTTCTGTGATTGAGCTGAAGCCAAGCTCACACAGTGCCCAAAAACCTGCAGTGTTCCCTACTCTGGTGTTGTACCTCTGTTTTCCAAAGGTGCACAGTGAGCAGGAGGATGAAACCAGCTGTCTCCCCAGCTTGGGAAATGTTATTTTTGGTGTATTTTACAGTGCCATGTGATCTGTTTTTCCCATGCTAATATTCAATTTCTTGATATCCTCCTGATTTATGTTGTATTTGATTTGAGGTTCTCTGTAGATTTCCCACTCTGTCTCACTGTTTGCTATTCCTAATGTTCTCAACCATCCTTTTCCCTCATTTTTAGACCAGGGAACTGTCTGTTCCAAAATATTTTTTTTTTTAGTTTTATTTTGCTTCCTGATAAAGAGTGGAGATCTCTTCTGCAACACGAGCCAGCCAGCAGTTTGATTGGAGGTACCTGTTTTGCTTAAAATCTTTTCAAGGTCACTGGAGTGATGTCAAAGAAGCCATAGAAGGTACATGACGTTTTCAACACCTGAAGAAAGAGCAAAGGACACAAATTTACCCCAAGCACTTACATGCTTTTATCTTGTTATTATCATCACTATTAGGCAGTTTAAGCTCTCTGGTGACCCTTCCTGTTCCCGTTTGGAATGGGGCCTGGCAGTGTCTGGGCTATCAGCTGGTTCACACTATTAATTAAGGGGAGATAAGTAAAAGTGCAAGTGCACGTTAATCAAAAGTAATTTTAAAAATTTGGCTTTGATATCTTCACTTATGGCAGAGTTTGTGGGGTTGGATTAGAGATCTAGATATTTCTAAATCTGCAATGGTCTAAACCAGACTTGAGGCTTGTGAGACAATCCTCTGGGACTTCCTTCCTCCAATTTAATGCATCTTGACTTCATACTTGCCAGAAATTTGCCTTGATTTTCTATCTAGACACCAATATCAAAATAATTACTGTCAAAATAATAGTCTTTGTGCAGATCAAAGAAACAAAACTAGTTGTCAGTTCCTTATCGACTTCTGAATTGTTTATGTGGAGTTTTGTTGTTTGGTGTTTGTTTTATTTTTTTTTTTAATACATCTCCGAATTCCCAGGGAAATTTAGGTGCATGTCTAAAACCTTCTATCAGTCTGGTTTCATTGGCTAGTCACCCACCCATGTCACCAAGGCTGAGCATTTCAGTGCAGTTTCCTGACTCTCTTTCAGATTGTTTTATCAAACTCTCAACATTTCAGGAACCAACAAGAAACAAGGCTTTGAGCTGGAGCCTGGAAGCTTTCATTAAATCTCCTCTCTGTGTCTAGAAATGCTGGGAATCAGATTTATAGTGAGAATCTTCAGCCTTAACCCAGTTTTGGTTTCTGTAATTGCAACTGTATTGTAGAAATTAGTGCTGGACCATGTAGGCAGTGCCCCAGTGAAAGGTCAAAAGCTCTTTGGAAGCAAGGGGTGAAGCAGCTTTTCTCTCAGCTTTTCCTTTTTACTCTCATTGAGTATTGCTACCAGCAGAGCCAAGGCTGGCATCCTCTTGCATCAGCCAGAGGCAAAGAGCTCAGTCTGGCTAATGACTAAATAAACCAAGAAAAGAAGCTTTTTTCCAAAAAAAATTATCAGAGCAACAAGGTAGTACAAACAAATAGCAAATGTGGAGATTTGTAGGTGAGCCAAAAGGTCTTAAATTAACATATCATTTTTCAAACCCTGTCCTTCACTTTCCATGTAAATTTGGTCATTCCTACCACCTTCTTCCCAGCAAAAATTAACATTCACATCAATCCTTTCCCTTCCTCTGTTTCTTCCCTGTCAGCTGTACTGGGGTCTGTACACACTTTTCTAGATGGTCTGGGTTAATCCTAAAAATAAAATTAACATCCACTTGAAGCCTAAATTCTGTGTGAATTCCAGCTCACCGAGAGGAAGGCCAAGACTCTGGATGTGCACAGAACCATCCTGCACAGCAGAGAGTTTGTGGTAGTTAAAACCAATAATTTCTGTGTCTCACACCCTCACTGTGAGTGGCCACCTCAAAGCCCTCCTTGGCACCCTGCAGCAGGGACACAAAGTGCAAATCTTTACACTGGCCCAGATCTCAGGGACCTGTCTGTGTTGGGAGGATGTTTCAAGGTAACTTCTGTGGCTTTTTTTTGCCTGTCTTCCCCTCCTAACTCCCTCTGAACCCCCAAGAAAGGAACACTTTGTTTTCACTTGTTCAAAGAATCACAGACTGACAGAATGGTGTAGGTTGGATGAGACCTTAAATCCCATCCAGCCCCACCCCAACCATGGCAGGGACACCTCCCAGTGTCCAACCTGGCCTTGGGCACTGCCAGGGATCCAGGGGCAGCCACAGCTGCTCTGGGAATTCCACCCTGTGCCAGGGCCTGCCCACCCTGCCAGGGAACAATTCCTAATTCCCAGTATCCCATCCATTCCTGCCCTCTGGCACTGGGAGCCATTCCCTGGCTCCTGTCCCTCCAGCCCTTGTCCAGTGTCCCTCTCCAGCTCCTTTCAGGCTCCCTTCAGGCACTGAAAGGCCACAGTTAAGTGTCCCTGGAGTCTTCTTCAGCCAGCACAACCCCAACTCTCTCAGCTTTTCCTCACAGGAGAAGCTCCAGCACTTGGACCATTACAAGCTGTTTTACTTGGACCATTACAAACTGTTCTGGTTCTGTGAGATGCCACCTAACCTGTGGTCTCCAGGATGGTCAATCCTATTTATAACTTAGATTTGTTCTCCATTTCTGGTGCAGCTAAGGAACTGGAGTGATCCCTTGAAAAGCTCTCTGTCAGAACCAGGAGATGCAGTAAACAATGAATGATGGTGCTAAATGAATTGCCATGCTCTGATAGAAGGCTTCTGAGAAAGTGTGTAAAGGTGAAGACAGAGAAAGTACATAAAGTGTGATCACATTTCTGAAACCACTCATTAATAATAAAAGGAGAGAAAGAAATGAAAGAGAATGTGAGAAAATGTTCTTTCTCTTTCAAGTTCCAGAAGTTCAGGCAGGGAGCCTGAAGTTAGAGACCCCACTTTTTTAGATTAATTTTTGTTGCTTTTTTGTTGTTGCTTTTTTTTTGTTTTGTTGTTGTTGCTGTTGTTTTTTGTTTGGTTGGGTTTTTTTTTTTTTACTTCTGCAAGCTCTGGCCTTCCAGGGCAGTGACCCAAACCTCACCTACAGTAACTGTCCAGAAAGGTCCCAAGAATGTTATGATAAACTTGTTTTAGTCATTAGGAAAAGGTATTTCCAGTTTGTTTCTCTCTCTTTTAATATGGGCATTTTAAACTCACTTTTTCTCTCTAATATAACACTTTAAGCTAAAAAGAATTTATGAATCTTATGAAATAATTTTGCTTCTGCATGCTCTTATTTAACTCTTAAAGGGGTATTCTGATTTCACAGTTAGAATATCCTTTACTTAATCCACTTAGCAAATAGTTGATAAGCACAGCTATAATTGCAGCTCAAAATGCCAGAATCCCTGGGCCCAGCTCCCTGTGGCAGGCTTGGCTCAGCTGTTCCCATTCCCAGCACAGCCCCTCAGTGGTGCCTTTGAAGAGCTTTCCAAACTTGCAGCCATGGGTGGGGGCCATTTCCACCCCGCACCAGGCAGGAGCTGGAAAACCTCACTGCTCCTGGCAAGTCCTTCTAGGGGACTGGCAAAGAGCAGGGCAGGAAAACTTTGTCAGCAGCCCTGACGTACTGCACAGGCTGTGTTAAGTCAAAACCCTTTGTATTCCCCCCGAGGAATTGATGTCAGGGACTGCCAGTGAGTGGTACAGACGTGTCATAAGTTGTGCTCAGTAATTCCCTTGAGCAGTCAAGCTCTTAAGGTTGGACTACATATTCTTTCTTGAAAGGTTTATCTTAAGGTTCCTGGTTTGCTGCATAGTCAGGCTGATTTTTAAGCTTATTTATGACTTTTCTTTCGGCCTATGCCTTTCTTAGGCTTTCAGTTTAAAGAAAACAATCCTGATGAGCAAGCCATTAACATTAAACAGCTTTCCTAAAAGAATGGTTGTTAAATTATCACAATTTTGTTGTGATTAGTTCCTGCAAATAGCGAATATCTCTGGGCTAAGCAATTCTCTTTCCCAGTATGAGGAGTCATTGCCATCCACTTCTGGGTTATGCAAGCCTGAATGATCTTGGTCTGTCCTTAGGTGATGCTGGGATTCTTTTCTTTCTTCCAAGGACATTGATTCCTTCTCTTTGCACAGTGAATCCTCCATTATGAGTTTCCAATGGAGGAGAGCCATGTGCAAGGTTATAACCCACCCCTCTGTGATCTGAGCTCCTTGCTAGGAACAGTACTTTCCAGTCTTTCCTGGTTCAGCTCTTTTCCTAGGAAAACTTGTGTGGACTTGAAGATAATTATGCCAGACCTGTGCTGGTATCCCTCCAGTTCTGGGGTTATAATATTCATGCTGATACCTCCTAAAAGGAGAGGTTGTGTCAAGTCTGACTTGCAGAAAAAATTGTGGAGAAATGCTCTTGTGTAGCTGCTCTGTCCATACTATAACATGCTCTTGCTCTACCATTTAACTATGGTGGTAAATTGGAAAGTTGCTCCTTGATTGCTTAATGCTGAATCTCTACATCTACCTTTTTATGAGTCTGTCTTAGCTATCACAATCCTTTTTAGCTACAAGAAAACAGCACAATCAGAACACAGAACTGTGGAATTTTTGAGTGTCCTGTACCTGCTCTGTTATAGCAAGATGTTCTTAAAGGGGTTTTGTTTGAGTTTCATCTGGAGTTGTTTTGGGAGGTTTGGGGGAGTTTAGGTTTGGGTTTTTTTGGTTTTATTTTTTTACTTTTCCGAGGCTAAATGCTCTCTGAAAAAAAACTAAACAAAACAAAACAACAACAACAACAAAAAAATAATCTGTTTTACATAGCTGAGAGAGATTTACAGAAAACACTTCAGCCAGCACTGACTTTTTGCTTTAGTCATGGCACATGAATATTTTTCTCCACATGCCGTTTTGACTGTTATGAAATGTGATTCCATGAGCTTGCATTATGTAAGAAAAGTCACCTGATCCCAGAGAGTCTCTGAGGAAACCAGTGAAGTTCTTAGTACTGTACATGAGTTTGGTTTTTTTTTAAGACAGCAGGCAGTGGAGGGTCTCTGGACACAGTGAGACAAGAAATGTGTTTATTCCTGCTTGGGACAGCACATGTACTGTAAAACCTGGAATTCTAAGGCAAATTTCCAAGAAGAGAAAACTCCTCTGCAGGACACCAGGGTGCCCCTCTGCAATCACTCCATTGCTCAGTTTTCCTAAAACCTGCTGAAAGGGATGAACATTCAACATGGAACGTCAGCCACAGGAGAAGTTGTTTCTTCTCTCTGTTAGAAAAAGGACCAGTTGGCAAGTACATGGTAAGGTACCCCTGCAATAACCATTTTAATATTAATAAAGGTAGTGTACAAGTGCACTTTCTAGCTAAGTCCTGCCAATTAGAGAAAGATCCTCCTACACATTCTTTCTGTACTCTGCTTTTTTGCAGTGCTTTCACCTATGCCATCTGTGATGTTTGTGTTTCTTGATGACCTTTTCAACAGTTTGTTGTTCTCATTCTTCTGGCCATGTGAGAGAGATGGAATTCTCCAAGGAAAGCTACTTGAACATATGGCAAGGTATAGTACTGTAGCATGTAAACTGACATTCATTACTGCTTCTCTGTACTGCTGGCTTTATTTTTTTATCTAGGTTGTTTTTTTTTCTTTTTCTTTTTTCTTTTTTGTTGTTTTTGTTTTGCTTGGAGGAAGGTTTTCTTATTAATAATAGTTCTAAACTGTGCGGAAAACCCCAGTTTGTGGATTGAAGAAAGTTCATACCAGCTGAGGAGCTGGGCCAAGCTGTAGATGAAATCATCAGGTATTAAAAAAAAATAAAAATACTATTGTTCTCAAACCACCTTAACCTGTTGCCTTTTTTTCCTACCAAATTCTGCCAAGCATGGGCATAAGGAGCATATCTGACAAAATACAGGGACAAAAGCATTTGTGAGTCAGTGGTTTCACAGTTGGGGCAATTAAAACTAAAAGTGAGTAGAAAAAGTCACACAGTGGGAATGCTTCCAATAATTAGAGAGTAAGGGTATGAATGTCAGGCAACTTCTCACAAGACAGGAGTGTTACACTCAGGGAATACTTGTCCATGTCATGAAGGTAATAAAACTTGTGGCTGGATGAGGTGTGCCACAGGTGTAAGAGAGGGGGCTGGAAGGTAGGCCTAGCAAGGGTTAAATGATGGGGGCTATTTTTGAAGCTTCTATTTCATGATGACCTTTTCAACAGCTGCCTGTTTTTGTTCTTCTGGCCATAGGAGAGAGTTAGAATTCTCCCAGGGAGGCTGCTTGAATGCCTGCCATATCCATCCATTTGTGTGAATTAAAAGGGTATTGTGTGGACATCATAAAAATGAGAGAAGCGATGGAGGCTCCTGAATTAAGATGGGAAACAAGTGAAGCATTTTCCAGTAGTTTTGCTGTCAGAATGAAAAAGAAGTACTGAATAATTTATAAACCTGTGGATGAGCAAATGACAAAACTTCATAACACTTTACATATGCTAGAAGAAAGGTGAATGGACAGTAATCGGATTGATGGGAAGAAGAGTGAAAAATCCCTAGGGCAGTGGAGAAAGAAAGCAAAGGAATGTTTTTTGTTTTGTTGGAAAGGAAGTAATCTGACATTTGACTAAAGATGGGAAGGTAAAGGAGCTGGTAGTGGATCATAAGCAGAGAACTGGCACCAGGTGGAGGATTAACCAGAAGCAGTCAATCAGCAGCAGAGATGGCTGATGGGTGAAGCCAGTTTTGAGAAAGAAACAAGAGGAAAATACTTGAAACGGGATGAGGAAGAGATTGAAAAATGAAACAAAGCAAGAAGAGCACTAATATTGCTGCTTAAAATAGTTAAGAGAGGATGTTAGTATTTACAGCTTACAGTTTCTGCAAGGTCAAGAAAAATCCACAGATGCAGTTTAGTGAGGGTTTCAATCAAGACAGTCCATACTAGCAAGGATATTTATGTTAACACATAAACTGTAATTGATACTCACAAATTTAGAGCCCAAATGTTAGTTATTGAAAGTCTGTGCAAGAGGAAAACAACCTAATTGTTTTTCACCATGTCTTCCTCTGTAATACATTTATTTCACTTATTTCATCTCACCTTTCCAAGAAGTGAGCAGGCTGTCAGTGGTACTCCGAGGTTTGAACTTTATCCCACAGGAATTGTCCGAGTTCCACGGTGACAGGACAGGCTGGGTCCCCCCTGCCTGCCCTCAGATCTGCAGATCCCACTGGGAGCTGTCCACCAGTGCCCAGCTCCGCATTTGGTGATGCCACTGCTGTCCTTAGGAGGGACAGAAAGGAATGTGGAGGGTGAGAAGTGAGCTGCTGATGACCCGGAACTGCAGAAAGTGCCATCAATTCTTTTCAGGTAAGATGCTGAGCTGTTGGTTTATTTGAACAAGAGAGGAAGGACCCCACTGACAAAGTTGTGGCAAAAAGGGCAGCTGAGTGTTGTGGTTCCAGGTAATTCACTCCTCATGAACACAATTGGGTTTCTGCCTGTGTTTACTGTGCAGGAACCCATCTTTAGGCTTCAATCCTTGCAAGCCCTTCTTCTTTCTTACATTCAAACATGGCACTTTTTTAATCAAGTGCTGTGAATAGCATACCAAAGGAAGTGGTTGACCTTCAGATCAATGCAGCAGATAACCTCATCAATTTATTACGTTTGAGAAAAATCATATTTCTATCAACTTTGATAAAGAACAAAAACAGAAATATCTGGAAAAATCTCCAGCACGTTTAAAATGTTTCGCTTCTGTTGGTTTCAGCAGTGCTGCTTCAGAGCCCTTCTGTAATACCAAATTCCAAATATTCCAGGGAGTGAGGAGCGTGTGCCCAAGGAAAGCATGCACAAAATCAATTCTCTTATTCTGTGTTTACTTACTCTGTGGAGTTGCCTCAAAGCACCAACTACAATCTGCAAAAACAAGATTGCTTCCCTCTGGATCCAACGTGCATAAATATTTCAGTGGATGGATACATAAATCGAAAAAAAAAATAAATAAAATAAAAAGATGTTGTGGTAAATAGAAAGGGGAAAAAAAAGAAAAGCAAACCTGAGATGGGCTGATTTGTAAACAATAAATATTACATCGTCTTTACACAATAAAGTTCCATAAAGGACATCAGACGATCAAAGTTGTGAGAAAGGCTTACTAGAGATAGAAAAGGATGGCTCTCAGGGTCCTAAACTACTTGTAATTCAAGTATTCATTTTACTTGGTGTTAGCCTTTTATTAGCCAGCTGCTTGGCATTGGCTGTTTGATACTTTATTATTTCTTTATTTTCTGTTATCTCTGTCATAATCATCCCTAAGTAATTATTCAGCTCAAAGGAGTCTTCTCAGAGCAATGTTAACGTCCTGTGGTTTCTTTGCCCGTGTGAGTTGTCATATGGTGCTCCTTCCAAAACCACATTTGTAGAGCACAGCCTTGGAACTGTTTAATTTTTCTGGAGAAGCGTTTATTATTAAACACTAGACTGTTATCAAAACAATTCAATATGCATGACCTAAATCTATTTGTGGTTAAATAGTGGGGTCTGGAGGTTAATAAAAAGAACTGCAGCAAGCTGCTCACAAGATAATTCAAGAAACTTCTAAAGGATTGTAGGACTCCAGCCATTTTCCCATTAGGCTTAAGATAAAAGTAAATATAAAAGGAAGATGATAGTCCTATATTACTATTCCCTTAACAATATTGAGAAATTCCATTGTTTCAAAGGTTAGGTGAGACAAAGAGGCGCTATGTGCAGTTGGTAAAAAGTCGGGTTTTTTCCTAAATTTAGCAAAATGGGTAATTCTTAATTTTATATATTTTTGGATATTTTTTTTCCCCCACTGTCTTTGGCCTTGTGAGTGTGAATTGTTGGAGTAGGAAGGAGAAGAGACCTAAATCAGCTTCCAGTTCAGCATTTAAGCAAGCACAGGCACTTCTCAAGTGCTGCTGAGTGTCACAGCAAGACAGGGAAGGGAAGTGGCACTAAATGACTCCTGAAAAGTCAGTAGGCTTATTAAGTCTTACTTAAAAAGTTGATTGGGGAGCTAATTTAGAGCTCCCCTGTCCTGCCTTTTAAGTATGATGAAAACCCTTAAAAGACTCTCAGTGGTGCTAACCGATTCAGAGTGGCATTGAGTGTAGACGTGGGGTGGGAATAGGGAAACACAAAGCTAGGACTGGGTACCTTTAGAGCCCATGCCTGTGCACTTTTCCCAGAAAGGAAGGGGGAGATGAAGGATATTGTACTGTCTGCTGCTTGCAGTACTATTTTTCACTGCACAGAGGGCCACAGTCCTGCCATCAGAACCCTCTGTCAGAGTGTGGAAGCCTAATGTGGGTCTAAATGCAATCCACACCCATCCCCACTTGCTAAGCAGCATAAATGGGTGGAGGGGTAGATAACTAACCCTGTTTTTCCCGGGGTTTTATTGCTATTAATGGCATTTCCTCATTGTTCCTGTGGACGGTGACATCACATAAAGAGCCAACCAAGCACTGAGAAGGTGGCATTGGAAACTGTTGTTCATGCTCTAAATTGCTTCTAAACTGAGCCTTTAAAACTGAATGTCACTGCATAGCAAACTGCCTGCCCTTTTAATGGAAATGTCAATCCTTTAGAAAGTTCTTGTTTAGAGGAACCATGTGCTAGACAATACTCCTAATGAAGATCTTCTTCTTTTGTCTCTGCATTTGCCCTCTCTTTTATTTCCTCCATGGAAATACCAGGCAGGACTCTTCAATTATGGAAAAAGCTTTTCATTTTAACAACTGTTTTGCAGGCATTCTTGCTAATGCATTTTGTCCGCCTTTGTTTTCCAGCCTCCCATGTCTATTGTCGTCCTTTAAAATGACAGGAGACGGAGCTTTTTCATTAGAAAAGAGCTAAGATGAGGCAGTACAGTTCAGGCTGTGCCTGGAAGAAAGAACAAAGGCTTGACTCTTGAATTTTAAACTCACTACAGGTGCATATTCAACAAGATATTGTTGTCTTATGGCCATTAAAAGTGTAGCAACTGGAAATATTTTGAGAGAATTAATTCTTAATCTATGACATCAATAATGTGACCCACCAGAGTGTCTGAGAGTATTTCATTATCCACTGAGTGTGTACATGCTTGTTTTTATCCTCTCCCAGCCAAAACACATTATTAGTTTAAACTACAGAGAAAGAAGATTAAAGTGGGGTTTTTGTGTGTCAAGTGCAGCAAGCTGAACACTGCATGGATGGGTGGTGATGGTAGCCCTTGACTTCCTAAAGAGACACAGGCTTTGTGCATCCCATTGATTTTTCCAGGACCATGCCAACAGGAGTGCTGCTGCTGGAGCTGACTGCACTCTCAGTTACCTGCTTCCCACTCTGATTATTCTGGAAAGGACAGGGTCTCTGTGCACACACAGTACATCCCTGGTCATTATTGAAACAGAGAACAATCAATAAAAGGATATTTTCAAGCATTGTTGCAATCTCTATCTCCTACTATTAAACAACCTGTCAATTGTCCAAAAGCTTCTTTAGAGTATTTCCATCTCAGTCTTGCTGTCCTTGAGATGGAAGATGGTGTTTAATTGCCTGTCCATGAGAGTCAAGGAAAAGTAACACTGCATGTATACATATATACATATATACATATATACATATATACATATATACATATATACATATATACATATATACATATATACATATATACATATATCTACATAGATACATAGATAGATATGGAGATAGACATTGATAGGTATTTAACAAGTGCATTGATTTCTAATTTCTTTGCTAACTAATGATAAGTCAAAACCAAAGTACGGTGTTATGTGTGATATTTTTGTCCACTGTGGAATACCTTCATCTATAATTCTGAAATGTAGGCCATTGTAAACATGTATCGATAGCAAGTGTACTATTGAATCTCTGGGGTACCAATAAGTCAGATAACAGGCTGTCCTCTGAGATCTCAAAATACATACCTTCCACAAATAGGCTTCTTATTAACACCACCACTGTGTTATCAGAATCTTTCATCAGACCACATTGTGTGCTGAGTTCACTTTCTGCATATCAGTTCTGCGCTATTATTATTATTATCATCATCAGGAAGTTGCATTTAGTTAATTGCTCCAGTTACAGCTTACTCTAAAATTGCAATATTATTGAACCTGCCCTAAAAGGGAGGCAAACAAATTTTATTATTAATGATCAGCTGAAATAGATAAAAAGAAGCATTATTCCGTGTTTCTAGTTAAATGCTCTGCAAACCGTGCTGAATATGCAAGAAAATCCTCTAACATTGCAAGAGTGGCTTCCAGCTGAGCCCAGTTCAGCATGCACCCAACACCTGCTGGGCACCTGGAGGGAGCAGTGTCACATGTAGCAGGGCTGGGGACAGCTCCAGGGATGCTCTGACACACAGGCACTGGGGCTGGGGACAGCACCAGGGATTCTCTGACACTGGGTACTGGAGTTGGGGACAGCTCCAGGAATGCTCTGACACTGGGCACTGGGGCTGGGGACAGCACCAGGGATGCTCTGACACTGGGTACTGGAGTTGGGGACAGCTCCAGGGATGCTCTGACACTGGGTACTGGAGTTGGGGACAGCTCCAGGGATGCTCTGACACTGGGTACTGGAGTTGGGGACAGCTCCAGGGATGCTCTGACACTGGGCACTGGGGCTGGGGACAGCACCAGGGATGCTCTGACACTGGGTACTGGAGTTGGGGACAGCACCAGGGATGCTCTGACACTGGGTACTGGAGTTGGGGACAGCACCAGGGATGCTCTGACACTGGGCACTGGAGTTGGGGACAGCACCAGGGATGCTCTGACACTGGGTACTGGAGTTGGGGACAGCTCCAGGGATGCTCTGACACTGGGTACTGGAGTTGGGGACAGCTCCAGGGATGCTCTGACACTGGGTACTGGAGTTGGGGACAGCTCCAGGGATGCTCTGACACTGGGCACTGGGGCTGGGGACAGCACCAGGGATGCTCTGACACTGGGCACTGGAGTTGGGGACAGCACCAGGGATGCTCTGACACTGGGTACTGGAGTTGGGGACAGCTCCAGGGATGCTCTGACACTGGGCACTGGGGCTGGGGACAGCACCAGGGATTCTCTGACACTGGGCACTTGGGCTGGGGACAGCACCAGGGATTCTCTGACACTGGGCACTTGGGCTGGGGACAGCACCAGGGATTCTCTGACACTGGGTACTGGAGTTGGGGACAGCACCAGGGATTCTCTGACACTGGGTACTGGAGTTGGGGACAGCACCAGGGATGCTCTGACACTGGGTACTGGAGTTGGGGACAGCTCCAGGGATGCTCTGACACTGGGTACTGGAGTTGGGGACAGCTCCAGGGATGCTCTGACACTGGGTACTGGAGTTGGGGACAGCACCAGGGATGCTCTGACACTGGGTACTGGAGTTGGGGACAGCACCAGGGATGCTCTGACACTGGGTACTGGAGTTGGGGACAGCACCAGGGATGCTCTGACACTGGGTACTGGAGTTGGGGACAGCACCAGGGATGCTCTGACACTGGGCACTGCACTCACTGGGCAGTGTCCCCCAGCTCTGACCACCCGTGGGCAGGCACAGTAACAACATCCCAAACGGAGGAGTGGCTGTGCCAGGATGAAATAAACTCCTTGGCTTACCCCTGCTGGCTTTGTGACTCAGGTTTGTCCAAAGGAATGATGGGCTGTGGGCCTGAGGCTGTGCAGAGCTATTTGTGCTCTCTACTAATTCTGTCCTAGGCTCAGGCTCTGCTACTGATCTGTGTTTCCATGTCGATCCTTTCTGAAAGCACTGCTGTGTTTTGGGCTCTGGCACAATCTGGGATCAGTTGTTTTGTTATCAGAGGCTGTCAGGCCGTGCTGGTGTATGACAGAAGTGTGTAAGGACAATGTATAGGATGTTTCTCTCGACAAAGCCTCAGAATTATTTTATTATCCTGGCCTGGCTCATCTCTTCGTGTCCTTCAGCCCCTTCAGCAGCACTGATTGAGGTTCAGTGAGTGCTCCACAGCTGCTCCACAGCAAAATCTGCTGTCCTGCCCTTGTCATCCCCTTAAACAGCTGTGGCTCTCTGGGGAACAAAAGGGGGAAAAAGAACAAAAACAAGAAGAAAAAGAGTGAGGGTCAAGTAGACAGAGACAGAAATGAAGGTAAGAGTGCTCATGTGAGAGAGCGAGCACAATGGCAGTGCCCAGCACACAAACCTGCCAGACTGATGGGACCTCAATGGGAAGGAACCTGGAGGAGGGCAGGAAGAAAAACAGAGACCCAAAGTCAAAGAGAGCAAAATGCAACCAGATAACTTAACCCCAGAGCCTAAGCTAGCACAAAGGATGGGTTAAGCTGCAGGAATAATTCTCCCCTGTGAATTTTTGCATCTGGGTGATTTCTGAGACTCCTGGCCTTATCCCATACCTATGTTTGGAGAGAGCCAAAGCCAAGCACTGGAGTCAGAGTGGGACTGCAGAGGATGTTGAGGGACAGTGGATTGCATAAAGACTTCTCCTCTGAGACTGTTTTCATCCTTTTCTGACTTTCTGCTGTTGGCTTCTTCACTGGAAGGCAGCTGTGGGAATTATCTGACAAAGACAGATCATCTAGTGCTAAAAATAAATGAGATAAAGGAATTGAAAATGCCAATATCAAACCAAGTCCATCCCCAAATAAGATGCTTTATTATATTCCTTTATCTGTGCAGTGGTGGCAGGGACATATTTCTGCACAGATAGAAACAGGTAAATACAAGCTGGTATTTTTTTTTTCTGCTCGCCTGATTATATAGAATACATATTCAACTGAATATATAGAGGGACTAAGAGATTTGTGAAACAGTTTATTATTTTATGTTCGTTTAAACTGGAGGGCAGACAGCAGTGAGAAAGGACAGAGGAGCAATTGTCTTCCTAGAGGATCAATTTTCAAAATTTGTAAATGATGTGGGAACAAATGTTGCATTAAACTTTCTTCAGCCTTTGTTGCGGATCCCATGAGCATTAGCTAAATATTCACGGGGGAGGGTGAGAACCTTGTAATATAGAACCCATTTACAAAGAATGAAACAGTGAAAGCAATAGATGTTTAATATTCTGCATATTCATCACAACTGCTTTATCACTGAATATCTGTTGCACAGGAAAGGGACTGTGTGCAAATACTGAGCACGAGGGTAAAATTGCTTCTTTCCCAAAGTGGATTAGAATCCTGTGGGTGACTGACTCTCAGCTTGGAGCTGTGGTTTTTTTGGACATCCTCTGGTAGGTAGCCAAGGGGAAGTTTCTTGTTGAAATGACAGAAATTCTTTGACACTGAATGTTTTCTTAGAACATATGTTGAAATGTCTCTACCATTTCGGTGATGAGCTTCCTTTCTGGCACCTATCAATGTATGCTCATGGTAATCACAAGCAATATCTTGTCAACAGCCAGCTACCATAAGTGATCCTAATCCACTCTGCAATCATTTTCACAGCCTCTTCATTTTCGCTAAAAGGATTGTTTTGTTTCGAAGAATTCCTGCTAATGTGCAAAATTGCCCTTAGTTAAATGCATTGTAGGAGCTGAAAAGGGATACAAGTATAAACCTTCACAGCTGGAGCGCAGAGCTATGTGGCTGCAGCTCACACTTCTCATTTTTCACATGCAGCATATGCTGGGACAGCCAGGAACAGATGCCACTCCTTTAACGGGACAGATCACATGCATTTTATTTTCATGACTCCACCTTTGGCGGGTGCACTCCCTCTTTACCTTTGCTCAACGTGGCTCTGGATATGTTTGAATAGCCGTGACAGAATACTGACATGGCTGAGATTAAGCTTGGAAATGAAGGTTACAGGGCCTTTCTGCGAGAAGCTCGTTACAATAGCCAATATGTGGTGTACAGGTGGCAGCAGAAATGCAGCCTAAAGTGTTTTGACTGGGCTCACCTGCTGATGCAGAGGGAGGGTTTGGCACCTGAAGGAGCTCCCTGTTATATCATCGACCAGGGATGGAGGCTATGGCTTTAGCTGCTGGTCTGGGCCCCTGCCAAACCCTCTCTGGCACCAGCAAAAGGACATTTCTCTGCTTCTTCCTCCATTCTCTCTCTCTGACTGCCTTGCTGGGGCAAGATAAAGGCAGTCCTGTCACACTCTGTGCAGATTTTTACCAGTCTGGAGCTGAAATAAACTCTGCTGGAAGCCACCTGCTATTTTCAACATCTTACATGTAAAATACTCTCCAAATATCCTGGCCTGTGCCCACTTTCCCCGATATGATGTGCCTCCTTTGCTTTGTTCATCTGGAGTGCTGGCGATTAAGCAGATTTATTTTTTTAACATTGCTGCCCTTCTTCCTGCAGCCTAGACACCACACAGTATTTCCATTGGTGCACAGACAGAATATCAGCTTTTCTTAACCCTGCTTGAGATGTAGGGGAGCCAGGCAAATCCATATTTTAAATTCACACTAATTGGGATTAACAGAAAAATAAATATTTACACAATATGCAGAGGGCAAATTCAGTGTCCCCTTACTGTGGGGTTGTGGGCTGATTTTACTGCTGCTTCTAGAGATTCTTTTTAATAATAGCTGACAATTGGATCTGATCCCAGCCTCCTCCTCCTAAATCAAGATCTGTGCTTTCATATGGGGAAAGGGTAATGGATATGGATGTGTTTATTAAAGCCACACGAGCTATGCTAAGTCCGAAGGAATTTGACAAAAACAAATAATTACAGTATTTTTTATCCAGATATTGGTCTAAACAATCACATTTTTCAGGAGTATTTTGGGCTTAGGTTTTGTTTTGTTTTAGTTCTTGATTAGGAGCTGGCAACAATGGAATGCTTGAATGCAAAAAATATTTTCTTGGCAGAAGTCCAAGCACACATCTTTTAAAAGTTATATTTTCTCTCTTTCATTTTGTCTTTGCCTTCCCTGTTATTGATGCACATAATAAAACACTAGGAAAAAAGACAAATCCAGCCAAAAGGTCAAAATCAATGATCCTTTTACAGATGGCACCTTTGGGAATCCTGGGTACTTTACCATCAGCTTGTGTTTGAGACTGTTACTTGAATACTTGTTTTTTGATGACAAAAATCAATGACTTCTTTAAAGAAGGCACCCTTGGGGCTGGAGGTATGCAGACTTTGAAATGTTTACTAGTCTGTGCCTGTCTCTGAAAGACTAATAAACATATTTATAAGTTTATTAGCTTGTATTTAATTTTATGGATTGGAGATGGGGTATGGTTTTGACAAGAACATTTAAGCTGATGTGCCCCAATGAGACACATTCTGTATCACTTTGCAAATTTACCTACAAGTTCTGATCCAAAACTGGCTGAAATCTACATATATATATACATGAGCTTTAAATTTATCCCTGTGAATAAGCCACTGAAGTTACTGGAATTATCTTGTTAATCAATTTGATCCAACAGCCAAATACTAAATCAATTTTCAAAATAAAAAGACAGAAAACCCACTTATATAAAGATAAGGAATCTACTTCTCTCTGCAAGGATTATTTTCTTTATTTTTTGTATACAAATATTTCTTTATTGTTACTCTGAGCTGCAGAAAACATTTGTGTTTTTTTGTTTGTTTGTTTTTTTAAGATACATTTTTTTACCTTATTTATTTGCTCCTAATTTAGCATTGCATTTATTTCTGACACTATAATTTACTTTGACACCAGGGCAGATATTCCTTGATTTTCCTGAATGAGCAGGGCCATAACAGGCTCTTGTGAATTAATGGAACACTTGATCTGGGTACCCTGTGATGTGCAGTTGAGGCTTTGGTGCTGGAGTCTGGACAATCAGTTTTCTCACCAGCTGTGCAGCTGCAGACTTTGCCAGGATTTTTTTTCCCCCCCAATCAAAGATTTAGAGTTGTTTTAGTCTTGTCTTTTGCACGTCTGTTTCCAGGGAATGAGCCACAGAAATTACTTTGGAAATAGACTGGCAGTGAATATAGCCTTGCAGTAATTAGAAAAACTAATTTATATTCCTTTTCCTTTGACTCTGGATCTAATCAGTAAATACAGTGATAGAAAATGTCAACCCTAACCAAACAAGTGCATTGAAAGCATAATAGTTGATAATGTTATTTATTAATTAAAACATGGGAGCATGCATGACATTAAAAACCTTTTTGATATTAGACATTCCTGCCCATCATTTACAGATCATAATTTAAATTTACTCATTTCAGCCCCATAAATCAGTATTTTTCTCATCTGTAGCTTGTCATCCCATCCTTAAGGCAGCAAAATTGCTTTGCTCTTGAGTTCTGTGGGAAGAACTTCTGGATGTCCCCTGGGCCCCACACAGAGGTGGATTGAAGCTGGGAATTCTGTCATGGTCTAACCCCAGCCATGACCCAGCACCACACAGCCACCCACAGTCACACACAGCCCTGGTGGCACGGGGACAATCACGGGGGTAAAACCCATGGCTTGAGATAACAATTTAATAAATGACATAAAGTGAAATATGATGGTGATAATAATGCTAAAAGGCAAAAGAGAGAGGAGTAAAAGCCAGTTAAAAACAAGCGATGCACGATGGAATTGCTCGCACCCACTGACCCACACCCAGCAGTGACCAGTCCCTCCCACCAATCTCCCCAGTTTATGTACTGGGAATGATGTGCTGTGCTCTGGAATATCCCTGTGGCCAGTTTGGGTCAGCTGTCCTGGCTGAGCTCCCTCCTGGACCTTGTGCCCCTCCTCACTTGAGACATCCCTGAAACATTCTCGTGGCATCCCCATTATCCTAATGCTGAATCCAAAACACAGCACTAGGAAGAAAACAAAGTCTGTTCCAGCTGAACCTAGGGCTAATGGTTCTGGAAAGCTCGGCTGCAGGAGAGCTGCTTGGTGCATGGGATCCTGCCCTCTCTGCAGAGCTGTGCAGCACAAAGCAGAGCAGACACCACATCCCACACGGCTCTGCTGAGAATGCTTTGTGCATCCATGCCGGGCAAGGATTGCTCTAGTGCTGTCTCTCACACTGCACTGACCCACAGCAGGATGACTTTTAGTGAACAAGCTCTTACTTCAGTCCCTGAGCTAAATGGAATTTGTGCTCTCCTGATGAATGTCGCACTGGCATCATTCACAACTGCACCCAGTGCCACTGACCTTTCATTGTCTGCTATCCTTTACAAGTTCCTCAGTCTCATTTTACTTCATTTTCCCAGATATGCATTGGAAATGTTAAAGCTTTCTCCTCTCAGATTTTTGTAATTTAAGGGATTTTTTTTTCATTGTCAGACTTTCATTGTTTGGGGATCACTGTGTGTAATTGTGGTGAGACTGATGTGAGAAGGGGTGACAAAACCACTGCCAGTAGATCTGAACAGCTTCAGCTGCCTGCAGGATGGGACAAGCTGAAGAGTATCTGCCATAGCTGTACTGACTCTTGTTTGAGGATCTGATGCTGTTCACAGTCAGTAGGAGGGTGCTGGGCTCAGAGGAATTTCAGACCCTTCTGATGCTTAGTTGTGATGAGACCAGGCTGCTCACAGTGGCTCATGGTGACACGGATGACGCACAGAAATGGAACCGAGAGCTCAGAACTGACACACAGAGGTACCTTTGCACCTGATTAGCAATTAAAGGTCACACACAAGGCTTGGTCTTCGCCCCGGGAGATTTCAGGACCTGAGTGAATAAAAGCAAATTGCTGGGATCTCAGCTCACCCTCCTGAAGCTGGACTGCAGACCTAAGGAGGAGAAAAGCCCTTCTGTCCCCAGTGTTCCTGTGACTCCTAAGGATCCTCCTATTGCCACACTGCAGTATAAATCTGCATTCTTGTAACTGCTTATGAAGGTAGCATCCCAGTGCAAGTTTCCTTTAGTTATTTCCTGTCGTCTTCCATGACCAGATTTGTTTTGTTCTGCCACAGTTTTATAACTTTTTTCAAAGCCCCTGAGTTTGAGCTGATAGCTGAGAAGGGTTCCTTAATGGTATTAATTGTACAGCTTTGGACATAAAATGTCCCCTGTCAGGCATTTGGCAGAGGGGGTGGGTCTTAATTTTAAAAATTTTACAAATGAGGCAGTTTGAAGTTTTTTGCAAATTTACTATACCAAAGGAAAATACTGATACTGCTTGAACAGTTGGTATTCTGATGCTATTTTACTTTAAGAAGAACAATTGGTTGAACTTATTTAATGTTGGCAAGAGAGTCATGAATCCCAATAAGGCCATGAATACATTTATTATTAATTTTTTTCTCATTAATTTTTAATTTTCTGTCAGACAGAATCAAAGGCTGAATTGGTGACTTCAGTGTTTTTTACCTTGCTCTATTGGCTTCAGAAGTCCCTTAATAAGGCAATTATTTATTCTGGACATCACTGGGAAATCAAAGGTAAAGAAATCGGGGATATCTAAACCCTGTAGTGCATTAATTCAAACAGAACTCACATTGTTGGATAGAGTTCATGCCTCTGGTTCTTTAATGTTGCCTGGTTTGGTACCTGTTTCATTTTAAATTTAGCTGCAATGTGCAGAATGGAGAATGAAGGAAAACCACAAAAGGATTTAGCTTATAGAAGCAAGAATTACTGGAATCAGCAGGGGTTCATCTCTGCATTGAGGGAAGGCTGGTTCAGTGAGAGGAAGCAAGCAGAGGATCTTCGGGAGGGGTTTAATGTGTGCCCACCAGGCTTTCATGAGGAGTTGTGGTTTAGAGTGGCTCTCTGTGCCTGTTATCTCCTGAAAACAAGGAGTCGATCTGGCTTCATCACAATTGCCTTCTCTAAGCCATGGTGCTTCCCTGGAATCAGTGGAAAGCTTTCCTGCCTTTGGCAGCATGGGGTGTTCAAGCAGAGTGTGCAATGTTTATGTGCCTGTGGTCCATAGCTCCCGTTCCTGTGGGAAATCAAGGCTCTGGGAATGAGCTGGACCTGACTGGGAGGAGGAATTGTCTGTGCCAGGGCAGCCCCATGGCTGAGCTTGTCATTTAACTGCCCTCAGTTTTACCTGGACAGACCTGCAGGCCTGGGACACGTGTGAACACGTCTTCAGCTCCACGTGTTTCAGTTTCTGTACATTATTGATGGTATTCCCCCACGAGCAGGAGGCAGTGTTTGTCCCTTTTTTTGGAATAAATATAAAATACGTCTCCTATTCACATTGTTTTGCTATCAAGATGTTACTGCAGTCTCTTGCTCTTTTGTTTTTGCTCATTCCTCAGAATTTCTGCCTTCTATGAAGTTGATGGAAGAAGAACTGAAAAGGGAAACAACATATTGAACCTGACATTTAAAGGTTCAAACCTTCAATGCACTGAGCACATATTCTAAAGAAAACAGTCGTGGAATTTGCTTGTCTTGTATCCTGAATTCCTCTTGACACTAAGCTGCCTTACTGCAGCATGATGTAGTTTAAATGTGATTTAATATTGCACCCAGAGCAGGTAACACTCTGCTCTAATGCTCTGTGTTGAGCAAAGCAACAAGAGGCTATTTGGAAACATTTAGCCATGTGCTCCTGAGGAAAAAAAGGCTCTGTTCCTCTCTTATCCTGCTGATCACAATGCTGTCTTAAGGAAAAAGGAATATTGTACAAGTTGCCATAAAGTTTTATGAGCCAATTATTACAGATATAATTGTCCAAGGTTGTAGAGGTCCATAGATGTCTTATTTTCCATAGGCTGGTGCCCTTTTATGCTCCTCTTTTATAGTTAATGCAATGCCTCATTTAATAATTTAAAAATAATTTATTTGAGTTAAATTGCTTTTTTAGAAGGCATAATCTTATCATTCTCATTTTTATAAGAAACTCATTTTAATTTGTTTGCTGTGCCATTCTCAGATGAATTTAGGAATTTAATGGAGTGAAAATTGAAGGCTGATGGCATCAATGAAATTATTAATTTGGTAAGCGAAAGATTTATTTGGTTGATTTAGATGGAATTTTCAATACCCAATTATCTTTGGACTCTATTAAAGAGTGAAGCCTAGCCAAATAACAGTTCTCACTCAAAGTTCCCTGGGATGAATTGAAAAGGACATCTTCATTATTGCTATTGATGTTAATGTGGAAATCACTTACTGTTAATAATCCTGAAGGACAGATAAAGGCTTATTTTTACCCTCAAGAAGCTAGGTTCCAAACCCTAAAAATGTTATCTTAGTGAATGAATATTACCTGCAGATAGCAGACTTAGCCATGCAGAATATTTTAACAGTTTGCTTTTATCTCTACCAAGTCCCATTAGAATAATTTAGTTGAAGGAAAATATCTTTGTCATGCAAATAAGTTTGATTTTTTTTAATAAAGGTGGAAATGTAACTATATAAAGAGTCTATCTGCAAACCTAGATTTGAGCATACAAAGGAAATATTTATTTTCTATTATATTCCATAAGCTTTTGCTATTAGGATTTTGAAGAACCCTTCCATAAAAACCACCCTTCTGCAATTCATATTTTTAAAACCATTATTTTCCTAATACCCTTTGGCAATATAAGCATTTATGTATTCCACATGTGTTGTCCCCTGAAGAGAAACAAGCACCAACATGACAGCACACCTCAGTGAAAGGGTCACAGGCTTTTTTCTGTTGTTTGAAACTGTCCTGGTTGGCAGAGTTGTAATCTAGAGAAGCACATTTCTCTGTATTTCTACAGCTGATAAATGCAAATGCAGGAGAGGAAACTGCAAATGAAGCATTAATTGCCTTAAAGTTGGTGTCAGATGTTAAAGAGAAACTTAGGGATTTTAGAAGTCAAAAAGGAACATATTCTCACCCAGACTAAAAACGCATAGCATGGATCTAATTGTACAACAGCTTGAGATGGTCAAATACTGATACTAAAAGCCAGGCCTGGATTGAAGTGATCACTGCCAGTTCATAGACATATGGCATTGTTGTGGCACCTGGAAGATTCAAGCTGGATATTAAATAATTCCTTGGCAGCATGAGAACGAAAAATTTCTTTACTCTCAGTTTTTTTGACGCTTGGAGGAAAGAAAGTAAATTCGTACTCAAGTTGGATTCACTAAGTGCCAGAGGTTTAGTGCTGGAGACTCCCGTTTGTGATCCTCACAGCATAAGCTCTCCAGGTAATATCAATCATATATGTCAGGTGGTCCTGTCTATTCAGATTTGGGGTTGAAATGAGGAGAGGAGAGATTTAGTAGTTTAAACTAGGCTTGGAAATAGTTAGATAACTGTTTAAGGAGGACATAAATATTAAAAATACAAAGCCAAGGAATCAGGGTGTCTGCACTGGCTTGCTGCAGATGTGGGGAGTGTTGAGGTGTGGCAAACCAGCAGTGAACAAAGCTGTGCACGGGTTACCCACAGAGCCAGACCAGAGCCTTCCTTCCCGGCCAGTATTTATTTCTTAAGGCCACCAGCCAAAAAGGTTAGCCCAAGATTCTGCTTCTCCCTCCAGAGCTCTTACTTCCCCAAACATCTTTATCCAGTGAGGACTGAATGTTGTGCTCCAGGCTTGCTTTGGGACTGCAGTGAAGGCTGAATTACACCTGGGTGGGCCCACAGCCCATGGGTGAACGTGCATTACAACATCCCCATTCCCACCAGTGCCTGCAGACCTTGATTCCATCCCCACACACAGACAGGGAATTCTCCAGATGTGACCAGGGCACAGTGACATTATGTCCACATTGATATTCACCCTCCTCTGGACGCAGCACTGGTAATGCCAGCAAGGATGCTTGAAATAAAGATGTGTTTGCAAGCGGCCTAGGAGAGAGGAATTATAAACACATTTAATTAAGCTTTCAGAATGTGGCTGCTGGATTGCAGCTCAGCGAAGCACTTGGAATGAAAGCTGCATGTTTTGTTGCAGCTTGCAGCTCTTTTTTAATTTAGAGGTTGGATCTTTAGCCCTGCTGCAGACCCCTCTCCCTTTGTGTGCCACATATAATTTGTGCAGCTGGGTACAGGTGAGATCCTCTGGTCAGGAGACAGTCAGAGCACAGCCAGCATGAAAACTGAAACACTTCTTTATGCTGGCAGACAATATCTCTCAGATCAAAGAGGGCACTGTTTCCAGAGTGAGAAGAAGAATAGGTGCTCTCTGCAGCATACCTGACCTCTGCATAAGAGCTTGCAGCTCCTTCGAGTTCCACTGTCAAGTATCACAGGGAAAAACATGCACAGGACTTGGTGAGTGGAATTAAAGGGAAAAAAATATATCTACAGCATAGTCACATGACAATTGTGAAAGGAATTCACATAATATTCACCCCCTAAATATCATGTGAAATTTTGATTCATTCTCTAACTCTTGGAAATTGTTAAAGCTGTTCAAGAGTGAGTAGAAGGGGTACCATTCCCCTTCTTTTATCCTTCCTCTCACACTTATTAATTTAAATCAATTTACAAAACCTTTTACACCACAGTTGAAAAGCTGACTCCATTCTGTCATCAACAAAACATAACTTGCAATTATTTTTGCTACTTTATACTGTGTGCAAGGAAGAAAAATGCCTAGAACTGTATCCCAAACCAAGAATCAAGCTCAATTCATTTAATTATCATCAACAGAAAGTGATTCTTGCTTCTGAAAGAGCTCTGATATAGGCATAATTAGCTCATTTAACCTCAAAGAAATAATTAGCCAACAAAAAAGGACAAAAAAAAAAAAAGTTAAAATGCCACAGCAGTATATTTTCCCTGTTTTCTAACAAAATCATTATCATGTGGTAAGGAGAATTGAGTGATACTGACTTGCTGAGGTTTTTTTGAAAAATAAGGTATTAAGGTACAAACAAAAGTAGAAAAGCTTCTCAGCTCCATCTTAAGGGCAACACATTCATTCAGACATTTTTCAGTTCTGAGAAACCTTTCCTTGTGTTTTGGGGCTGATTCACATCTGTAAATCTGACCCCCCATTAACCCAAACAATGTAAAAACTGCATCCCACTGCAAGAGACAACCACAAAACCGAACAAAAATTCAAAAATATGTAAAATCCATTGTCTAACCTATGTATGAGTGATTATTCCAGCAGAAACAATAAAAACCACTTGAACTGGAATTAGTTCCCACTAGCTCAGGCACTTTGGTGCAAATAGCAAATACCTTGTTGATCTGGGAGCTGTCTCACCCTGGCTCCTGTGGCCACTGCAGTGTCACTCACAGAGGGTTCTGGAGCAGTTCCTGCTTCTTTCACCTTTCCTCTCACTCTTCAGAGTTCCTGGGTGCTGTGGTGCTGCTCATGTAAGATCCTTACAAAGATCCTTTCTGACACTTAGAAATCTCTTCAAGCTGCAATGCAGGGAGCATTTTGACTAACAGTAGAAGGAGCTTGATCCTTAAATCTCTTAAAATTTCATCAGAACAGCTACTAATTAATTACTCTTGATTTTAAACTTGATCATTAATCTGATCAACTAGGAGAACTGCTGAATCCTTCCAGTCTTTCTGGTAATCACATATTCTTAAAATGATGTTTTATAAGCACACAACAGAAAAGTCTGACTAAAAGAGTACAAACTACACAAAAATCAGGGGAAAAACTTGTTTAGATCTTACCACTGAAAATATTGTGTCTGTTATCAAAGCAAAAACCTTTTTTGTGTCTATGGAAATGAAGTCAATGACTGGGGGTTTTTTTGGTCTTTGTTCTTTTTGGGGGGGGGGGGGGTGTTTTTGTTTTTTTTTTTGTTTTTTTGTTTTTTGTTTTGTTTTGTTTTGTTTTTGTTTTGGTTTGGTTTAGTTTGGGTTTTTTTGGGTTTTTTTGTAATGGTCATTCTAAAAGTTTTTACTGTTGATTCTTGATGAGTTGTCCCCAACACCAGGTTTACAGGGGTTTCAAAGTGGTCTTTAGGTGTTAAGCTTATTCCTGGCAGAGCTGGGAGCTCCCAAGGTACAGACACAGGGTTTATCTGAGGAACCACTAAAAGAGCTGAAGCTTCAGCAACAAGTTCAGACAAGTAAGATGCTTTGTAGTCATGGTACAAACAAGTTAATAATTCAAATACTGACAAAACCTTAGCTGCAGTATCATGAACTTGGCTGTTGTAAAAACACCGGGATTAAGTGGAGGTGTGTGGGTAATAAAATCTTCAAAGAGACAAATTGTCTATAAATGCAAAATTATGGCCTTCTCAAGAATTTTAATCTGTGTTTGTATTTTACTCAAGTATTTAAAGGACCACTGGCAGAATATTGTCAATGTTTCAGCTATAAAATCTTTCCAACAGCCTGAGGCTTTTTGTGTAGCACATACTAGTTTCACTATTCAGTGAATATCATTTTTACATGATGCAAACAATGTCAAAAATCAAAGGGAACAAATATTGAAGTGAGAAGGAAAAATATCTTGAACAGAGCTGCCATCCCATGGAGGGGGGTACAAGCCCACTGGTACTTGTGGGAGCTGGCTCCCTCTGAAGTATTGTATCTGCATTTCTACACAGGACAGGTGAAAAGGGAAGGAAGTGTAGGAGGCTGGTTGAGTTTTTTTCAAATCTAAACCCATTAGCATTTGGCATCACCCTTGCAAAGCATAATTGGTGCTGAGTGCACCCGTTTGCCCATGCAAAACCCCACATTCACAAATGCAAATTGACTGAGAGTGACACCCCCACCAGCAGCACAAGTGTGAAGGAAAGCCTGCAAGTGTGAAAGGGATAATGAAAGCAGTTCCAAGGTTTTGTGTGTGCAGTTAAATGGAGACAGATAATGTATGTCACAACACAGCAACTTTTGTTATATTATATGCACAATCAGGCTCACATGAGGTGCTTGCCTGTTGGGGACCAGATTTCTAATGAATTCAGGAATTTGGCACAGTAGAATTGTAGGCGAGTTTTAGAGAAGCACTCAAGTATTTTTAATGTCTAACACACCATTCAGTTTTGGGTACCTAAATACCTTGGCAGCTTTGACCCTCATTTAGCTCATGTATAAAGGAACTTCTCTAGCTACCCTTACCTTAAGGTCTTCCTCTGGTTTTGCTTTTGTTTTTGTGGTGGTTTTTTTTTGTTTGTTTTTTTTTGTTGTTGTTGTTGTTGTTGTTTCTTTTTGGTTTTTAAGGTCTGACTGTCAACATTTTCATTAGCTAGGCAACAAAGAGGCTGTTCTAATAAAAGAATGGGCAAATGCTGCTTCTGCTCGATGAGGGCATGTATTTCACCAGTGGCCAAGTGCTGGTGGCCTTTATGTTGCTGCTGGCTGCTCTCCAGGGCATGCTTCTGAAATGGCAGGGTGTGAGCATCGTGTTTGTTCTGATCTTCTGTAGGAAAGAGGAGGAAGAGGGAAAGGGTGAAGGCAAGAATGGGCTATGGAGTGGCTCAGTAAATCCTCAGGAAAGGCATCTGTGATGAAACAGCTCATCACTCAATGGAGTGTGCTGCAAAGTGGTGTGAGCATTAGCATTTCAGGGCTTGTAAATTATACATTGAAACACAAGGCTCACCTACAAGAGATTTTCAAAGAACCATGAGGCAGCAGAAGATCCTCTGTGCCATTTTATGTAATTGGCCAAGGAGAACACAGTGGTCGATGACTATCTTTGTACCATTATAACACGGTTGGAGATGTGCACATCTCACAGAACTGTTGCTGCTATGGGTATCTTTTGGTCAGAATAAACAGATACCACCAGTGGATGGGCACACAGTGGCTGGTTTTGGAAAGGAAGGTCTTTTACTATTCTGTATAAAGATAAGGCCTAATGGTGGGTACTGAGCTGTATGTGCACGCTGTTGCTGTATAAATTATAGCATCTTAAGAACATTCTTAAGCGAATTAGTAAAATTCTGAGCACAAAATCTGAGATATGAATCAAGATTTGGAAACCTTGCAGGTACCTGTATGTGGTAGTTGTGGAAGTCAGAGAGTCAAAAGAAGAGTCCATTTAGTTGTGTCAGTATAAACACAGCACACAAAGTAGTCATGACAAATCCACAGTCACCTTGGTAGTTCCAAAAACGTATGGCTGCATGCAATGAAATAGCTGGGTAGGAAAGAACATTCCTAAGATGTTGCATATTTCTAAAGACAGCCTTGTCATGAATTAGGACTAAAGCTAAGCATTTGGTAACCTTGAATCAAATATTTATTACCACTTCACTGCCTCTATATCCCCTTTTCCAGTTGCTCAGAAGAATTACATCAGTACTACCACAGCTACTAGAACTGATACTTACTGGGAGATTATGTTTCTGGGGATGGTACTTCAGCCATAAATCAGCATTTCAATTGCTGTAACTTACATGCTCTTTATATCAGGAAATCTTCAGGAGTGAACCCTGGGAGGCAGAATGTGAAAATGGCAGCACGAATAACAGTTATTGCCACTTTTTGTCTTTTCTGCTATTTCAGTTCTGTATTGTTGGAAGAGGAGGAGAATCAGTGCATTGGGTTGCTTTGTCCACTGTCTCCTTACAGGTTCTGTGGATTTGGATACTGGTGCTCATCAGAGATAAGGTATTGAAATAGGATGGATCCAACGTGGCAATTCCTCTGGCCCAAAAGTTCAGGATGCTGCAAGTACCATTTGGGATTTTCCATGTCCTTCCTGCACATGGCTGAACGGATTGAGGGTCTGATGCCACAGGAACCTTCCAGTGTTTTTCCTCTAACATGCAAATGAGCAATGTAACTCCCTTGTAACTCAGTATGCCCACATAAAATCTATATTGGTCACATCCTTGGAGAGAGGAGCCAGTGTTCCCTCAAAATCTGAAAAATGCATTAAATATGGACTTTAGAAGATTTCTTCTCATTCCTATAATTTCAAGCATCAAAAGAATAGCAATATTTTGGTCCTTTCTTTTGTTATGTTTCTCTTCTTGTCTCAGAAGGTAATTTTTAGTTCAGGCAAGGCCAGAGACAAAGCAAAATAGATGTACTGAAACATATGAGTACCAGGATTTCCTTGGCAATGATAATCCTGTCACAGCTGTCAAAATTTACTTCTTTATCCATATGACATTTAAACAGGCTGGAAACACCGAGTTAGAATAAGCAGCTATAAAGGACTTGGTCCAAAATTACTATCAACAGCAGACTCTTCCAGGCAATATATGGTTTACAAATTTCACAGAAATTGCTTTACCAATACTGCATTTGATTTTGATGCCCAAAAGCATAGCCATAATTCTTCTCTTTTATTATGGCAAAGGTAAAACATGCAGTTAAAAATGTCAATGTCATTTCCACAGGGATCCAGAGGAAAAGATAAATGCAAAATTATTATGCTAAAAATTAAACAGTGCAGGGGATACAACTCCTTAGGCTTGGTGAGTCCTCGTGGGTTTTATCAGTTTGTTGTTGAGAGAGGAATCAAAACCAAATTATAATATTTGGTCCAGCTTCCCTTAGCTCAAAGGGAGATGGATTCTGGAATGCTCACATGTGTGGGTGAGATTGCCAGTGCCTGTAAGAGCTCAGCCCTTGGCAAGGCAGCTTTGCAGTACTGCCACATTGCAGCAATATTGTACTCCTGGCCCTAAATATTAAACACTGAAAGGAGGATAAAACCTCTCTGCTAATGGTACTGCAAATGGAGATAAGAGAGACAGGTAAGGACAGAGGGGTCACCTCCCCAGCCTCTGTATCACTTTGTAAAATACATTTTCCTTCCTTGAGTTTCTAGAGATGCTAATTTAATAACCTAGATTGGAAGGGACTTCCTTGGTAATTCCATTCCCTGCCAGCTTTGTGAAATTAATACTTGTATTCTCTGTTCTGTACAAAGTTGTGGATAATGTTCAGGTGTGGATGTCCCCTGTGATCTGGTTTATACCTGAAGAGGGTTTTAAATATATAGCAACTGAGCAGCTTTCTGACAGGTACAGGGGAAACCAATTACTGTCTCTTCACCATCACTGCCCACTTTCCTTCTTGGCTACCCTTTGAATGATGTGTTATTGGCTGTCTTCCCCAGCAAGGTCTTTATTCAGGATTTTTTTCAGAGCCTTATTAATGTGGGGATTAAATACAACACAAAGTTGTAACGTTATCATCAGATGAACTTCTTCAGGCTGTGAATGACTGTGCTTCCCTGGAGGTAAACAAAAAGTCCTGCTCATGTACTTGTCACTTCCAGCTTGCTTTATCCAAAAAAGTTTCACTGGGGTCTGTGCCAAGCTACCAGGACTTTATATTTAGATATCTTTTTGGTTTTCTCACATTAAACTCTGTTCACCTTAAAAACAAAACAATTTGTGAGTCTTCAGGTCAAACGAGAGGTAAAAAAAAATAAATAAATGTATTTAGCTTCAGAATAGAGGAGGCATTTAAACTGGATAGAGCAGATTTTCATCTTTTAATTCTTGCATCAGCTATGTAACTGCTTTATCCTGTAACTGTAAATATGACTCAGTTAAACTAAGCAGTGTCTCAGGTGAGCTCTGTCCTTGTGGGTTTTAATGACAATTTCAATGTGCAAAAATAGTTTTAAAACCTTCCAGCAAATAAGAATATTGCTGGCAGAACATAAGAACATAATATACCTATATCTCTGCCTATCCAAATCTTCCCACTTGCTCCTAGGCTGCTTAATATAAGAAACATGCAAGGCTGAAGAGACTTGCAGCTCCTGTTTTTGTCCCCTCTGATCCCTAAGCCAGGGATGAGTGAGCCATGACAATGATGCAGTGGTTGAAGTAATTGCTATTCAGGTGTCCAAAATATCACAATAATCCTGCAGGCCTTTAATACAAATCTATGTGTTTTTTTTTTTTTTTTCTGTAATACCTGTTCTATACGGTATTGTAATTATTTCCAAATAGTTTTATCTGTGTTGCATCATTTCCTCAAAGATGCAGGACAGGTGTTAGGCAAGACTAATCCGGCATTAATATATTCCAGTGTACACTTTAAAAAAATAACCAAAAAAAACCTCTGTCTAGGTCATCTATCTCGTTTTACTTGCCCAGGGCTAATGCAGGGCTGTTCTAATTATACCAGAGGATTCAGTCTTTAAAAGTGTCTGCTTGATGCTGTATTTTCCAATATTGATTTTAAAATAATGCCAGCTCATGATGTTAACATTCATTTGTAGTCTACAGGTCATTTTTATATAGAAGACATGATAAAAAAAAAAAAAAGTGGAAAAAATTGTTTGAAATTGAAAGATTAACAAACAGGATAAATTAGTGTTAGTATTAAAGATGAACTTCTTTTAAAGTATATTTAAAGCACAATGTTCCAGCAAATAAAGTGAGCATTATTATGTTCTTTAGAATGTGTCCAGAACTTCAGTTCTTGTTCTGTAATAAGAAACAAGAGATGTTATAAAGCATCTGTGTCTTGACAGAAAGTTTTATCTCAGAAGAGAGAAATTGCAGCAGCAGTGGAGGGAAGCAGTGGCAGTGCAGAGTTCCAGGGAAGCTCCTTGCCCACCTGAACACAGCAATGTAGAGATTCTGGAAACCAACCCCAAATTGCTTAAGTGTGTGGCATCTAATAAAGTGCTCCTGACATTTCCTTCTTACTCTGATGGGAAAATGCATTTGTAACAGACTCAGAAGTCTTTCATTTAACATGTCAGTGTACATTTAGTTGCCCTGACACTCCTGCAGTCTGAGCACCAAAAATGACTTTGAAATCCAGCAGGATTTCATCTTGGGTTAGTACTGCATGAACCAGGCCCTTGATTTGGGGGCAGGTGTAACCACAAAGTAACATAGGAATAAAACTCAGTCTGTCTATGGAAATCTGATTCCCTACCATGATCTCTGTCAGTGGGACTCATTGTGAAGCTGAAAGCTTGCTCATAGTCTGCAGGAGAATTAGTGCTCCAGTTAATCATGTTTATGGCTTTATATAAAATAACATGTTGTTTTTTTTATGATAATGATGTAACATTAGGGAAGAGAAGCAAATGCATTTGCACTCTGCTCGTTGTGTGTGTGTGTGTATATGAATTCAGAAGTCTTGTAGAACATCAGTAATTTATACAGGAGATGTCTAATGAGCAAAAGTAGGTTAATCCTGGCTTCCAGGGTAGCCACAGACTATCCATGCCCCTCTGCTCCTGTCACATTATTGGAAGGGATGGGTGGTCTACCATTTAGGGAATTATTTCTATTTTCACAGTCATAATGTGATTATATCTTCTCTCTTTAACATATACTTAAATGGAAAAGGAGATGCAGGGAGATGGCATAGAGAGACACAGGGGGGAAAAAAATCTTCCTGGGGTTCTCATGATGCCATTATAAAGAGCCTAATTGCCTCTGGGCAGAGTCAAAAGGTCCAGAGTTGCTAGACAGTGTATAAATTCTCCCTGAAGAGTTATGATGATTCTCAGCAAATACAGAGCTCAAATGGCTGTTAGATCATCCATGATGACAGCAATCACTAAGAGTAGAGATTCCTTAATGACTAGAATCCCAAATTACTGCATTTTTACAAGCTATTCTGAAATTTTCTCAATGCTATTTTTAATATAATTAAACAAGTTCATCGCGAACATGGAAAACCAGTAACAGTGTGATTTAGTAACAATTATTTCATATAGCATAATTAACGCCAAAATTTTATCTACGGGCTTCCTTGGCCATGTGAATGAAATTATATGACATATCTTGGTGTCTGAACCACATCACATAGAGGACTCGCTCTTGAGTCATCCTTTTGAGACTTTCTGTGGAGATGCCTTGTGCTTTCCCTTTGGAACACTCAGCCTGTGTATACCTATAGCACAAGGGGATTGTTTCAAAAGTATCTCTGGCAACTTTGTTATTCCATGTCTGAATGGAATGGAGATATCATTAATCTGCTGCTCTGAAGTGCTCTGAGATGCACAGAGGTGTTATTGCTGCTGTTTCACCTTCCCTTCTAAATCAAGGTGGGTTTTGGTGGTATTGCTCTGAGCAAGGGTTCATATTTGAACTTGATTGTGTATTTAGCAATATGCTGGATACAACATGTTTGTTCTATCTACATGTTTGTAGAACATCATTTGTTCTTCCTTTGTGTTCTCAGTGACTGGGATGGATCAAGAGAGCCCTCTGGAAGAACAAGGAGATGTTTTGTTTGCCGTTGGCAAGTGAATATCCAAAGCAGAGAGAATTCCAGAGACTCCAATGGAAGGAAGGCAGAAAGAGATATGGGGAGGGTCACAACAAGGACTTGTGAGCTTCTAGATCAAGCAGAGAGACTGAAAAGAACAGACAGTCGGTACCAGGTCACAGAAAGGACAGAGGAAAACTTACAGAGGGTTTAAGAGGATGGGTTGAAGTTCCCACAATTCGTAAGCCATTGGTTAATCTGAAAATTGAGAGGCAAGGATGCACCTGTACAGCCAGAATTACTAAGAAAGAGTTACCTGCAAACTTTAATTTCTGCTCTTTCTTCTTAATACCTGTATCTTAATTCTGACCTTTTCTTTTCCTGTAAAACTTCCCTATGTTCTTTGGCAGGATCATACAGGGGAGGTCCTACACAGGTGTTTCTCCAGGTGAGCCATTTTGAGTCTCGAGAAAACCTTTTTGTTTCTGTGTACTTAAGGAAGCGCTTCTAATGAATAAAGAACTCCAGAAATGTTTATTTGTTTTATAAAAAGACTTGAGTTGGAACTATGATGATTTTGTGTCCCACGGACCTGTTTGTATTAGGTATGTTCCTTCACAGTGCAAATCTGCTCCATTTTCTGTCACTACCTCCCACCACACTGGAACCTGGGGAAGTACAAGTCTCTCCAGGGAGAGCTGAAGCCCATCCATGTCAAAACTGCTCAGTGAAACATGCTCAGTGGGCAGAGTAATGGGTTCTGTGAAGGGTCAGCCCCTGGAAATTCGTGAGTGATGTTTGGCAGATGTAAGTGTGGCAGCTACCACAGACATTTATAAGTGGTGTTGAACAAGTCTGGTGCAGTGATTCCCATGATTTATCCCTGTCTCTTGGGTTGGAAGATGAGGCCAAATTAAGGGAGCTCTGAGTCACCATTAAAACAATATAAAGAACGAGGTAGTAGTGGATGGGAGCTACACATTTTAAATAACTTGCTATTGATTTTACAACAATTGATGCCATCAATATGGTGGGAGTAAGTCAGCACCATTATAAATTCAGCAAATATTCCTGAAGTAAACAAGGCCACAAAGGACAGAGAGAAATCAGTGCATCTGTTTGCAGTGGGAGGAATCATTTTTACAACCACCAGGTTTCAGGCAGGTCACAGATGATTTTTGGAGACACCATGCTGATGGGTGTAATTGCCTTTAAAATAAGTTTTATGCTACTTAAGACCAATTACTGCCAGTTTTGTTATTCGTCCAAAATTGCTTGAAAAAGGTCATAAACTGTTTCATATTGAAATTGATAACTCTAGAGCCTTGCAGCTGGCTAACCACATTTCCAATACATGCAATTCATAATCTGAATAATCAAGCACTTTCTATATTTCTGTATTGATCCAAATTTCTTTGTATGTACAGGCTAAAAATTCAGCTATTTTACTTTATACTTTTATAAATTGCTGACAAGAAGGGGGCATGTGTATATATAGATCTAGATCTATCTAGATCTAGATATAAATACAGGTATAGACGATATAGCAAAATTTGGAATGAAATATCATACTTTCATGGTAGAATTCCATGTCCTAGTGGAGGGTGTTATCCATAATTATGTAAATAAGCCTGTGAGTCTTACAATGCAAGCTTGTGTCACTGAAGTAGGATTCTAAACTCCCCTAGTGGCTAATAATTTCTAATTTAGAATTCTGCAGTTGCTTATGTTGCTTTTAAGATAGAAATATCCCTGCAGGGCCCATTGCACTGAAGCGCTGTGATCTGGTTTATGGCTAAGCAAAAAAACAAGTTGTTTGGTTTATACTCTGTGTTGAACTGGATTCCAGGAAAGGAATGTTTCCAATTGGAAGGATCCAGAATGAATGACCACCAGGGTGAATCTAGCAGACATTGACCTTAACCTGCCTTTGCCCAGCCATCTGTAAGTGCAAAAGGGCAAAAGGATTTCAAGGCAATCTCAATCAATATTTTTACTGTGGCAAGCCACAGAAACAGGACAGATGGACAAAATAAAGTGAGTCTTCACATTTCCCAAGCTTTCCTATCTGCTTTTGTTAAACTCACTAAATTAAGGCCCACTCCTTGCTCCTCCATGCAAACAAAAGCTGGGACAAGGCAGAGAGAAGGAGAGACCCAACCTACTCCAAATGGTCCCAGGGTGTCCAAAGTATCCCCTTGTTCTGGAAATGGTGCTGGGCTGCAAAGATTCTGTGAGTATTGGCTAAAGGAATTTGTGTTTCTTACTTCAGTCTCATTTTGGAACCAGGAATCAAGTCTCAAATGTATTTTGAGGAAGATGGTGGATGACTATCTTTTTAACTTACAAAGGGAATACCAAAGACTGATTTGTGACTGCTCATGACTGTATGAGTGATACATCTTTCCTTAACATAATTTCCACCATGAAAATATCCTATATCACATTAATTGCCAATCACAGTGAAATGAGGGACAGTAAATTATTTGCATAGTCTGCTGAAATGGTAAATTGCAGGAACCAAGGGCCTCTTACAGAGATGCTTACATCACAGAATTACACATTCACAGAGTGGTTTGATTTGGATGAGACCCTAAAGACCACATTTCCACCCCCTGCCATGGGCAGGGACATCTTCCCCTGTCCCAGGGTGCTCCAAACCCCAGTGTCCAACCTGGCCTTGGGCACTGCCAGGGATCCAGGGGCAGCCACAGCTGCTCTGGGAATTCCACCCTGTGCCAGGGCCTGCCCACCCTGCCAGGGAACAATTCCTAATTCCCAGTATCCCATCCATTCCTGCCCTCTGGCACTGGGAGCCATTCCCCCTTTTCCTGGCACTTCATCCCCTTGTAAAAAGTTCCTCTCCAGATTTCATATTTAAATCTTTACTCAGATTTTTAACTTAACCCTAACTTAAAATGGTTCCATGAGGCATCTGCGTGCTTTCTCTGATTATGATTGAATTATTACATTATATGTCAGCATGTAAAAGATTATTTTTATTGTAACATATATTTTTGCCACCCAAAGAGCACCAACTTAGCTTTTTTTGCAGCACAAAATCTATATGATACTTTATGAGCAATGGATACAATAATAAGTTTCACTTCTAACTCCAAAGACCTGCAGATCTAAAATCCTTTTCTATGTAATAGCTACCCACAGTGGTAGACACTAAGAAGAATAAGGTCATACTTAGCTAAGGTTTATGAGTGCAATTTCCTATCTAAATGAGAAAGCATTTCCATCTGAAGGCAAGGGGGTATGATTATGGACTCTCTTACTGTTTTTCCTACTTGCTATTATAGGCACTCTTCAGCTAATGCTTCCAGTGCTTTCACTTACAAATGCAGTTCAGGTCTGCAAAACATCAAAGCCATAATGACATGATCTTTTTGAAGTCTTTTATCAAGCTGCTGAGGTTGACCTATTTAATTGTGCAGCCTAAGATGATCCGGATTGCCTGGAAGAACATATCGATGCTCTTGGGGGTTTGATATGTGTCCTGTAACAGTTTACACAAGGTCACAGCCTTAGCAGGAGTAAACCAGTATTGCTTAGTTGAATTGGAGACAGTGGTCATAGCTCCAGTAGCTTGAGATCTGTTAATCCTCCAGAGAAGGCAAACAGATTCATTGCACATGGTTTTCCTTGCTGACATATTTTGGAGTGTCCAGGACTTTTCCAAAGGCCTACAGTACAAATCACAACTGATATTTGTGCCCATAGTGAGTGCTCATAAAGCTGGTACTAGAAAGCAGCTTCCTGTGATAGCCTCTGGCAGAAAAGTACTATTGTTTATAATTTTACAAAATGTAAGTTTAATTAGACTTTTCTCAGAAACAGTTTATTTATTTTCAAGCAACAGTTTGCAGTGTGATCAAAGCATGAAGAGGATTTGTATCTGAAGCCCGTGCAGCACCCCAGAGGGCTGGAGCCACAATCAAGTCTTAGGGTCCACAGTTTGTCACTTCAAGTCAAACTGAACTTGGATGTCTGCCCGAGCTTTGATCTCAGTCAAATTGTGGCTCTCTGCAATCCTTCAGGGATATTTCACAAAGATTAAGCATATCAGAATTCACAAAATTAGAGTAGATTTTATCAGAATTAACAAACCCAATGCAAAGTTCTCTGAATGGAGCTGAAGGCATGGGAATCAGCTACTTGAGCTGCTGACAGGAAGAAAATTGATCTCAGTCTATCTTTACAGTCGAGAGCAGAGTCAAATGCCTGATAGATTGGGTACATTGGCAACATACATCATTGCTCAACTGATTTTTTGTCTTTTAATGAATATAATGTTCAAGGAAAGTGCAGGGATTTATAGCCCTTATTCATCATCACGAATTTTAGCCAGGTTCAGCACAGACCAGAGGATACTCACAGCCATCTGATGGCTATTGAAGTGAACTGAATCACTGGTTATAGAATACCCACAGCCCCAAATTCTCATTAGAAGAATTTGGACAGACACATACAGAGCGATACAGCAGAGTCCAGAGATGACAAAGATGGCTTTTTTGATGTTTTTTTTGATTTTTTTGTTTGTTTGTTTTGTTTTTATTGTTTTTATTTGTCAGATGTAATTGACTGCAGTGAATTTGTATGCATTTTTCAAAAGATTTGCAACAGTTTAGCAAACTGGGAAAGAAACAATAAAAACCAGATGTGGATAAAGGCTGGCTTAGAGGGAGAGAACTTTACAACAGCAAAGTTATGAATTCAGTCTTGGAAATACTTTGTATGATGTGTAATTTTACAAATGAAAATAATCCGCTGGGTTTCCAGGGACCACTAGGATCAATACATGTAAGATTAATGTGTGTATTAAGCATTTTACTTGTTAGTCTTATTCTTTCTATTCCCCATATAGTTTACCTGCGTGTATGTGTATTTGTACATTTTTGACTGGAAGTAATTCACCACAGACTCTCAGTACTTTATTACAGGGCATATTGCTCGGACATTTATGTCTTAAGGTGAAGGTTACACTATATTCCCTCTATGTATTGGCCCAACCAGTGTTGGCCAAAGGGTGTTCTCTTATAAACAAAGGGAAACCTCAGGAAAACAGTTCCTTGACTTCCAGGAACAGAAAATGAATGCGGAGGACCCAAATGAGGTTTCTATTGATCTGGCAGAGCATGAAAACAAAGGTAAGGACAGAAAATGAAGTGAGGAGGGTAGTTGTTCTGAACTTTGTAGGCTGTGATTAAATTGTTATTGAGCACTGGAGCAGGCTGCCCTGAGAGACTGAGGAATCTCCATCCTTGGAATGCTCAGGCTGTGGCTGAACACAGCCCTGAGCAACGGGGCTTAGATGATGCTGCTCTGAGCAAGGAGGGCTGGACTGTGAAGTTGCTGGAAGTCTCTGCCAGCCTCTACTCCCTCATGATTTTATGGAATGCAGTATCTGCGTCTGAACTAAGATTTCCAGGGATCCAACATTAGTGTCGTTGGCACTTCAGATGAGCCATCAGTTACCATTTCTGGGACCCAGCTTTGGAAGGTCCCAAGTTCCACTTAACTCTGATCAGTGTGCATCCTTAATTTACACAAAACTCTTTCCTAGAGCTCAGGTTTTTCACCGTGAGGTTCAGTTCTAACGAGTGATGTACTCAGAGGCACAGACCAGCACCTCTCAGTGCTGTATCCTAGAGCTGAAAACACTGGGTCCTACCAGGGCCTGCCTGCTGGACAAGCAGCAGCTCTTGCAGCAGCAGACACATTTCACTTGGTTGTTAGATCTGTGGTATATTTGGGTAAGACGTGTTCAAAGGTGTGTGCAGCCTGCCCTCCTGTCCCACTTCCCCCTCTGAGGAACATTTCCCAGCGTGGAAATGGCACAAGCCCAGGTGCAGCAGGCACCAGCTGTGTCCCTCTCAAAGGGATGCTCACAGCCCTCTGCAGGACACAGGAGCATGGCAGGACCTCCAGCCCTGTCTGACCTCCCAGTGCGTGCCCTGTGGTGCCAGCATCTGCCCACACTGTCAGCTGTGTGCCTCACTGAGGGGATTAGTCACGACAGCCTCGCTCTTCAGTCAAGAGAACACTTGACAGAAGGACTTACTCTCCAGAGAGGGGACAGTTTTCTTTTTGCTGCTGCTCTCCCGGGGCTGCATCCCTCCTGGGGCATTCCCAGCTTACAGGCAGAGTGGAGTTTATAAAAGCAAGGAAAATTATTGTTTTGCAATAGCTCATTTTAATCTCCTGTTCTTCCCAGTGATCTTCCTGTAATGATCTAAACAGTGAAGAGTGTGTTTCTGCTGCTTGGAACAGAGGGAAGATCAAAGGTCTGTGTTTCTGCAGTTTTTGCCTAGTTAGTGAGGTGGATGGGTAGCAAGGCAAGGACAGCAACTGCCAAGAAGAGAGAGAAGCACTGTAACTAAAAAAAAATTAGTAAAAATTCACAGAAGTCTGAATTTTATGTTTCAGTACTTTGTGGTTTAAAGGAAAAAATAAAAAAAAAGACAAATTACAAAATACAAGACTCTTCCGAGATCTTTAAGAAACCAGTGGGGAGAAAATGTAGCATGATTTTAGGGGCCAGAGGTGTCCCTGCACATTTTATAAGCAGATAAAATTGGTGATCTAGTAAGAGGCTAATGCCTGCCTTTTGTCATTTCATTCAGACCCTCAAGGCATGTGTATCTATCCTCTCCCTATTTATATGCAAGCAATTTAACTTCAGGTGAATTGTGAATGATTCTGAAGGCCAGGGACTGATACAGCCCTCAATTCTGCCCTTTTTGGTGTAGTACATAGCCTGATGCTCTGTTTATTTCCACTGTGGAAATTGTGAGGCTGCAGCATTTTGACCTCGTGCATTGTCTCTCCCCGGGATCTCATTTTGACTTCTGCCTTGATGTTTCAGACAATCTGAGATTTCTGTTTGAAGCAGATAGAGTTTTGAGGTTTTTGTTGAAAAATCACACTTTTCATCAGGACCCAAAGGACAGAGAGAGTTTTGGTTTTGTTTTGTTTTGTTTTGTTCTGTTTTTACTTGTTCTTTCTTTCAGATCCAGTGAGTGAACAAAAATGAATTTCTTGTGTGGCTGTTGATTCCTAAAAATTAAGTATTCGTGTTGAGAAACATTTTGCAGTTTTCTGCTTTGACAGCTGGCTTCTGAGCTCCCTCCCTGATGTCATGGAAAAAACTTCATACTGATATTGCACTCGATGGCTGTGGCTTGTGATATCTCCTGTCCAGCTGGATCCATCACACAGGATTGTATCTCTGCTCAAGCCCTGTCAGCTCAGAGGAGCATCAGACATTCTGTCTATTCCTGTTTCAGCAGCAGATCTCCATGATGGCTTTCTACTTTATTACTTTGGAGAGCCAAAATCCAGTTACTCTTTGGTTGCTTGGTGAATGATTTTATCCAAGATACCATTAATAATAGCTAAAGTCAAACTGAATTGTGTGTATTCCCTGTTGAACGCCTGTTAAAGATAGCAGGTTAAAGCAAGGTGCAGAGGACATTTTCATTTTGTAAGTGAGAGAATTAAACAGGTTATCTGCAGTCTCTCTTCCTTTCTTTTTCTATAACTTTAGACTTTAAAGTGCGTAAGCCAAGCTTGGTTCACAGATGGGCAGTGTAGGAGGTCAGAGATGGCTTTGAGCTAAAAGCATGATGTATTTTTGTGAAGACTTTTATGAAGAGTTTTTGCTTATTTCTTCCCAACCATAGGATACTGAGCTGATTAGGCAGTTGAGAAAATTATTCTGAAAGAATGAAGTTTTGGGGTCTGTTCCCAGATGGTTAAAAGTGTCCCATGTGGCAAACATTCAGGATGTTTCTTTTTGCTGATAAGATTGTATTTTTGTTCTGATTTTTATAAGCTAGCACAGTAGCCACTCATCAGTGAGGTTTTTGTAACATCCAAATAAAGCACAGTTGTGTTTTAATCCCATTTTTAAGGATAGGGACTATCCTTAAAGGATAGGAAAGGTTTAATCAACATGCAGAAGATCACAAGGGAAATCAGAACTAAAACCTGAAAGGTAACCTAGACTTCAGTCTAAAGATTCCAAGCACAAGATCAGTTCTGTCTCTCTCCTCTGTAACTATGAGCTGGGAAATCCCAGAATTATGCCAAATCTTATTTGAAGTATTTTAAAAGTAAAGCACATTCTGAAAAACACCATGAATATCCCTGAATCTCTACAACAAATCATTCAGGTGAAATTTCCTAAAATATTTGTGTGAAATTCCAGGCTCTGCAGAAGCCAGTAAAAATATTCACCCTGTCCCTAACAGAGGGAAGTCAATATATCATTATAAAGTAAATGAGGAAAGTTTTCATCCTCTTCACCTGTGTTAAGTCTGGCTGCAACATGCTTCAGGAGGGAGAGAATGTGGCTGGTGGCTCCAGACAAGGAGGAGACATTTATTTCAAGTCACAAGAGCCAAGAAACTGTTAAGCCCAGAGCCCAGTGGGATATTCTTTCATCCTAACTACTTGTGCAGTGCCTGCCTTCAGCTACCAGTGACCTTGGGACTCTCAGTGGGGCCTTCCTGGCTGGCACAAGCAAGAGACAGAGTGTATAGAAAAAATGCAACCAAAAAACACCACCAAAACCCCAAACAATAAAAAACAAAGAAGGTAAGAAGAAATATATTTTTCATTTAAAATTCAGGGACCTTGAAATTTCTGAAAAACATGTCACATTTGAAAAATTTTATTAAGGAATGAGATTGTTTTGCAGATTTAGGGACACAAGAGGATAAACTAGTTATACACTTCAACAACAAATTTTAGGTTTAGAAAAGACAAAACCAAATTAATGCTGATGACATTAACACATCAACTGAACACAGTGCTCCACGAGTCATGTCATTGCTCTACCACATTTCAGCCCTGGCAATTTAAAAGATTAAAGTTTTGCTTTAACTAAGATTTTGAATCTAAAGAGAAGCTACGGAAAAGACATTCAAAGATTTAAATTCACTGTGAGTACTGTTGGCTGCATGCTGGATTTTGAGGATTTTCTGGTTTATATAAAGCTAGCAAAAATTCTATCAAAAACTTTTCCTTTCCTGAAAAAAAAAATAAAAGAGGCAGATTGTTTCCTAGCAGAGCATAAAAGAGGGATTGCTGTGTTTTTTATCAGAGCCACCAAAACAGGTTGCACAGAGGACAGTAAATTTTGTTCATGCTGTGCAGATATTTTGAACCAGATGACAAGTCCAACAGCTTGGATTCTCTGGAAGGTGAGATTTAAGTGGCTCCAAACGAAAATGAAAAAGCAAAATTGAGGAATACCAAAGTGAAAGTCACTTGGATGAGTGACAAACACAAATCAATCAGGTTTATTATGCCCAGTTTCTCCTGCGGAATCCTGGGGCCAGGAAGGCAGGGTGCATGACAGGTATATCCAAAAGTGTCAACAAATCTACTGCCTTCAGCTCTTGTGTGTGCTCCCACCCAACACAAGCATTGCCAACACAGGAATAGCCTGTCTGCATCATTGGTGGCATATTCTGGGAAAGCAAAGGCACTGCCCTGGCACATCTCGCTTCATTCTCATCTGATCGTGCCATATGGTGGTGGCATTTTAATTCCGTATTTAAATGCAACATTTGTTGTCTCTGCCCCCGTCATCCAGACCGCCTTGTGAAATTTATGGCTGATGAGGAGGAGGTTGGACTTAGGAAAGAAGGTGAGGGTGATTAGCAGTGGCCTCAGCCATGCAGTGGATGAGGTGCCTTGGCAGTTTGATGGGATGAGGAACTGCAACAGGAAGGCTCAGGTAGAGAGATGCAAAGAAAGCAGCAAGAGGTAGAATTTTTCCTAGAGAAACAGGTGGAGATAAGCAGAATGGGGAAAGATGGAAAGCTGGGCTCCTGGAACATCACAAGTGACTGAAGAAGGGGCAGTGGGAGGACTCCTTAGTGCCAAGAGCTTGCAATGCAGAGACTGTGGGGGCTGGAAGCTGCCAGGGGGCAAAACAGGACAGAAAATGCAGCCAGGCATTGCCTGAAGGTCAGCTCAGCCTTGGACACTGCTCTATGGAATGAAACAAAACTTCCCTTTAAAGGAAGAGGGAGAGAAAAAGCATAATCAAAGGGGCTCCTCAAAGTTGGGTAATGATTTGAAGAGCCATCCATGTGTTTATTTGTAAAGAGAGATGTTATAGCAAGGAGTGGGGATATTCTGCTAGCGCCTGGTACAGGAGCAGCAATCAGTGCCTTTCATGTAACTGCTCTGGGCAAGACCACCAGGAAGCAGGGAACAAAAGGACTCAGAGCTCAGGGACTCATTCAGGGGGCACTTTCCTCACTCTCTTCACAGAGCTCTGCTCAGTGATGAAATGACACTAGTGGGCTGTTCTTTAAATGTATTCTTTATTAGCCTTCAACCTCTTCTTCATTACGCAACCACATAAAAACAGAAAAATGAAAAGCTACTTCCTCAGTAAGAGACAACATTTTGTTGTTTAGCTCATGTTTTACAAAACAATACACCTTCTCACCCCATTGGACAGCTGCACCTGGAGTTTGAATTTTATTCAAACCAGCATGAGTCAACATCAAAAGTAGCAGCAACAAATGTTCCTGGGATATCCCCATATTTTAAGGCAGAAGGAGCCTCAAGAAGAGCATTAGGTTTCATAATCTTGTATATATAACAGAATATTCTACAACTCTTGGCCATGTTGGAAGAATCTCTTGACTATAATTTGGACTTTTCTTTAGATAGGCAGTGCAAGTTCAGTTGGTATGCTCTGGATGTGAATCAGGCTGTTTCTGCTGGGCTTGTTGGAGCAGGGAATGTTCTTTAGAGGAGCACATGTTTTTTTACTGTGAGGTTTTTTCTGTAACTTCAGAAACGTGTTCTTTGCACACCCTCTTAGTCTTTCATTCCAGCCATTGGTACAGAGGAACCAATAAGTCTGCTGGGTTTCAGCCAGTGTGGTGAATTTAATTTTCCAACACTGGACTGATATTGCAGAGTTTCAAGGTAGTGTAACATTCCATAAAATCAAGCTGTTTATTATCTAGCAGAAATGAAAGAGCTTTGCTTTTCTTTATTCTCTCTTTCTTTTCTCCACTTTGTACTAAGTGATAATATAAATCACATTTTGTACTTATTCCAGGAATGCATGTTTGTTCTCCTGTGATGCTAAATAAATATCCAAACATTAACTGTCCCTAAAATATCTGTGGGGGTTGCTTCTGCTTAAAACATAAACTTAGTCAGCCCCTTGGTGGGCAAATAATCTTTTTGTTATGTGATGAATCTGCAGGTCCTTCACAACAAAAGATCTCCTAATGCACCAGGACCAATTCTTTAAGTTGAGAAACAGTATATCAATAAAGGTCAGTGTGACAATGTGATTTATTGAAATACTGTGCTGCTCCTAGCAGTTAGTATTTTATATTATATGATACACGGCAGGTGTTTTTATTCGTACTTGGGTTCCCCACTGAAACCTTGTTCAACCTGTTTTATTATTTATTGTTGCCTTTTAGAGGTGAAAGAAACCAATTTATTCGGCTTTCATAACCATTCCTAACAGCTACAAAGAGGTTAAGGACTAACAGGAAAAATCAATTGGTTAATAAAATAGTTAATTGACTAAATGCTCCTTGCAGGAGGCCCTGAATGCAGACTGTGCACAACCAAAGGAGGTGCTTTAATTATAATGGCATCTCACTGCATAAAAGCCTTCACTGCAGACAAGGGTTTCAGACCTGAGTGAGCTTGTTCTATTTGCATGGTTTACACACGGAGCAAATCTAGGTACCATAATTAATACTTTTCACACTTTTTAGTATCTACTTCTCCCTTTTATGGTCATGACAGATGGCAAAATGACAAGGAAACTGAAAGATCAGTCAACATTTTCACTGCAGATCTGGAAAGATTTTTAAGATAAATGTATAAAACACTGACAAACAAATACTTCCCAATTCTGCCTCATTCTACTGGACTGTCTGGCAGGATTTTACAGTTGGTTTTATGGTTCTATTACTAACGAAATCCAGGATTTTTTTAAAGGCACAGAGAGGTGGGGAGTGACTCACTGTCTTTAACCACTTCTGAATTCCTGGGTGAACATCCACAATTGTTTTTGGGCACTTGCAGGCTCTCAATGCCTTTCAGAAAAATACCCAATGTCTTCAGCTTGGTTTGATGTGCCATAGTCACCATTCAGTGGGAGCCCCTAACATCTGAGCTCCCCATATTTCCCTGCCATGTTTAATGTAGTTATGAGCACATTTTAAACAGCAATGTCTAAAGGACAATATTAAAAGCTCAAGAGATACTTTACAGTAGGAACAATCACTTTTTACATATATATGTTTCATTGTACAGTATTGTAAATGTAAAAAAAAAGGTAATTAAATTAATTTAATTAAATAAATAATTAAATTATCATTAAAAGAAAAAGTTGCTTGTGCATTTCCTGCCCCAAGAGGCCAAGGCAAAGCAAGGTAGCATGGAATCTGAGTGAGATCCTTTCCTAGGCTTGCCCTTCCCATCCCTCCGCTCTAGAATCAGGAATCTGCCAGAGCAGAAAACATTTCAGTGGTGAGTGATGAGGTTGCCTGACTGAATAGTGAGAGGAGCAGCACATGATGAGGCACACAAGGTTGTAGATTTGGGGTAAGTGAGTAATCACGGTAACTGAGGTGACAAATAATGTCTGCAGAGGTATGGGAACAAGAGGGTCACTGATTGACTAACAAACTACTTGGGGGACAGAAGGGAGCAGTTTGAAATATGCTTGGATCAGGATATTCACAAACTATTTACATTTTTCATCCTTATCTATTACCCCGTTTTCCTCCTATGATGCCATAGTCCTCTGTGTCACACATTTCTTCCTGTATCCTTTCAAATTTCCTGGCATGAGGGTTGCTTTCTTTGTCTGAAAACCAGACAAAGCTACTGGAGTACTTGAAATAACTCCAGCAGTTAAACACCTGGTCCTAGAAGTACCCCTGTTATTCTCACATACCATGGCAAGGCCAGGGCAGGAGTATCTGAGCCATATCTTGCTCTCTTCCTTGTGACAGCACTGTGGCTGGGATGCAGAGAGGAAGCTGATTTTCACTCCTGCTGAGCACCATCAGTCTTAGAGACACCAGGGGAAATGCAATGCTCAGCCCTGGTAATGCTGGCAACAGAATCTTCTGGACCAATTTGACATTTAATTTAAAATATCGACATTATTGTATACCTGCTTATGAACAAAATGCCTCTTGAGGGTGAATACCTTTTATTCCAAGCCCAAAATGGGGTCCTGCTTTCCACATGTCACAGTTACCCAGCCCAGTTACACACAGTGGCATTTCACAGCTCCCACGTCCCCAGTGCACTCCCCAAGGTGAGTTCAGGGAGCCTGTCAACCCCCTCCAGATTTAATTGGAATGCATTAAAAGCAAATCTTGTGGTTTCAAGGAGGTGAGCTGTGCTGAGTGTTGCCTTTGCCTGGAAAGAACAAGTGGCACAGGTTGATAAAGGACACGCCGTGCAGGGCTGGGTGCAGCACGACCTTCAGTGGTGACATTCACACAGTAGAGACATTCAAACACTTGGGGTTAAAAGAAAGGGGACTTTGATTAACAGCAAAGTAATACATTGAAATTCCAAATTATGTAGGAGTCTGTTCAGGCAACAATTTGTCTTGTTTGTTTTTAATTTTAGATTCAATGTCAATGCAAGATTTTTAACTCTCTGGTTACAGCTCTTTATGCATATAATTCTCTAATGTAATTGCGATATAATCCTCAATTTTATTAGGAGTCAAGTTAAAAGGTAGCAATGTGTTATTCAGAATATTACCTTCACTGGCAATTTGAGCAAGTATCACGGCCTGGGAGCTGCTTTTCTGAGGAGATAATATATCTGTCTGTGCTGCTGGGAGCACCTTCAGGATGGAAAGGTGAAGCAAACACTAATATTAAACCATCACCAAGGCTCCCGGATCAGAACATCTGCTCTGGACAGCCAGAATGGGAGGTTTATGTGAAAGCATCAAGCTCTGAACTGCAATGGCTGAAGGCTGAGCTTTTCCTTCTGCTGTGGGACTGGGGAACTGCAGATGGGACAGGCAGCTCCTGGAGCTGTCACAGCACGTGTGACAGAGCTGCACGTCCACCATCAGCTCTGCAGAGCCACCAGTGCCACACCCAGCGCTTCCCTGGGCTCTGGGCCTGTAACAGTGACAAGAAATCAATTCTAATTTTAATTTTACTGCTCGAAAAGCAGCCCAGCAACAAACAGCTGGTAAAAGACTTTCTGTAAAGGGCTGTTCACATCCTTCGTTATGAAAATTGAAACCATGACAGGCTCTGCTGGGCACAGTCCTTTGTTGCACTTCAGCTACCCTGGCCCAAAACGTTGCAAACAGTGCTGGCTTGAGATGTTAAACACCAAAATCTTTCTCTTTTTCCAGTGGCTTCCTTGTCCACAAAATCCATGCACTGACATTCTAGGACATGGTACTGAGGGAGCTGCTTCATTCAATTTTGATCCCAAACAAACAGCTTGAGATTTCACGTTGGATAATTGGACTTTACCTGTATTTTAAACAAGAATCCTTCTCCTTTTATAAACTGCTTGAGTTGGGAGACATGCAGAGCTTTTGCTGAAAGTAATGCATTAATCCTTTTAAGTCTGATAAAAGGTTCCTTTATACCATACTGTATAGTTTCCTGCTGTGGGACCACATTTGTGTAGAATCTCCATTTGTGGGGAAAGAAAGATACAGACTCCTTCTAATGGTTTGAAGGAAATAGTGATAAGGAAAAGTGCTACACACTTGGACTTAAAATTGAACGAGACCCAGGGGAGGTTTAATGCATTGGAGTTAATGGACATGTTCTATCTATTTCTTTTTGATTCCACAGGTGTACCCCAGGAACTGTAGGTGCTCACCCTTTCTCTGAGTGATCCCTTTACAGGGCCATGGATCCCTGCCATGCCCTGGTTCCACTGCAGAGCCAATTCCTGTGTTGGACAGTGACACAGAAGGCATTGCAATATTCTGCTGCCAAGGAGCAAAGAAAAATGCCTGGTGGCTTTTGTTTCAGAGCCAAACTGGCCTGGATTTCTCTTGGCATTCCTGGTATTTTGTTATTGTGACCAGACCTGTGCTGGGCATAGCTGGGCAAGCTGACATTCAATATTCCTGACTCACTGTATCCCACACATCAATGGTCACCAGTGTCAAGCCTTTTAGACTATTGCTGTCCTACTACTATTCTTCTTCTTCTTCTTCTCATTATTATTATTATTATTAATTATTATTATTATTTTATTTCTCTGTCTCTTTTTGTTTAGAATACTTCACTTTTGCCAACCAGTGGAGTAAAATATTTTGATTTTTGCTTTAGACAACATGTGTACAGAAGTTACAGTAAAACATGGTACAGATCTTCCACACATAGAAACCTTTGTTTGTTGTGTGTTGAACTCGAATCTCAAGATTGAATGAGAATCTGCACCCAAATTCAGTCCAGTTCAGCCAGGTTCCCAAAAACAATGAAAGCCAAACTTCTGCAGATGAGTTACATTTCACATTATGAATTGACCTAATAGAAACAACAAATGTGTTGTTATAGCACCAGCAGGGAATGAGATCCTTGTTCTTGTGTGTTGTAGAGCATTAGGGAGCACATAAAAATGCCAAGGAAAAGGTCAGAGTGAAGCGTTGGAAAACAGTGATGGCCAAGATGTCCCCTCCATCAAACAAGCTGAACCTAAGCAGGTGCCTGCTCTGCCTTGCTCTGCTGGAGCCTCTTCTCCAGCCTCCTGTTGCTAAAAGGGACTCTTGGGAAAAAAAATCCCTATCCATTCAATTTTTTTTTTTTCATGACGGACTCTCATAAATTTTGTGCTACCTCTTAGAACAAGCTCCATCCAGTTTTGTTAACATTTTTGCTGCTTACAGCTAATACATGTTACCTAAAAATCTCTTCTCAACTGCATCCTGAGACATCCAGAAACCTCTGGGGGTTTCTCAAGCACATCATGTGTGTTCCTGTGCCCCCAGCACTGTCAAACCTCAGCCTCACGTGCAGAACTTTCAGCCACATCACAAAGTATTGCCCCCTGTAACTCACTTTGGCCAAAATGTGACCTGGTCTGGCAAATCCTCTTTACTGAGGCATAGAGTTGAAGAGAAAGTCTTCAGTCTACAGTGTTTCTTCTGTAGAAAGATATTCAGTTTATTGTATTCTAGATAAGTATGGCATTATGTACATGTTCTTGCTCCCCACTGACTGGGTCCATAGCATTATTTATGAAAAAAAGGGGAATTGTGACTTCACAAGGAGACAAACAGACAAATAACAAGATGCCTTTGCTTATGCATTGAGGGATGGCTGGCACAATAATTACATCAGAAAACTCTCAGGGTCAAAAAGGATTTTTTAATGTCTATTTGGTGAATAGCTGGTATCACAGTATGCCCCAGGAAACTGAGGTGATACCAGCTTCCACATATCACACATGTTTTGGGTTCTGTTCCTTCTGCTGAAGGCTGTGAAAAATTATCAGGTAATATGGAAAAAAAAATTCTTTTTCTTTCTTTCTTTTTTTTTTAATGTAGATGGTAAGTTCATGTGAGCTACATCCTGTTGGAAAAGTGTTATGTAAAATAACAACAAAAACGTGATTGCTTAAATGTTTGAAGAAGGCAGGAGAAGCATTAACGACAGGCAGTATCAAAGCCTGTGGTGACAGCATCCAAGAATTTATGGTTTTAAAGAAACCTACTGGTGGATCTTTAAATGCAGAGAAATCTGCATTTTGGGCATCTTCAGGTACCCTCAGGTGCTCTGTAAGTATACAAAAGTTGTCATTCCCTTCTCAAGGTGAAATTGCATGGAAATATTTCTGAGGTGTCTCGATATACACTGAAACCAGAAGAAGCATGAATATTTGTAGGGACTATTTTAAAAACACCTCCAACTCACCAGAACTCCCTGGGACCCACCCATAAAAGGGGTGGCCTCCTGCCTTCAGGAGAAATGTCCTTTCTCCACAGGTATTAATCACGCTGACTTATGTTGTTTTGAGTGTTGAATTCAGCCCTCCTTAGCAGCACAAATAAATTCAGTCCTTGAGGGTGATGCTAACAGACTGATGGCCTTATCACTGAGATTGCAAAGTTCTGGCTGGAGCTGGCTTGAGCCGTTTCCCTTTAAATCTTTGCAGCTGAAAATGTGACTTCAACAAAATAAAATTAAAATTATACATGAAAAAGTCCATTTTGTCAAAATGTGATCCATGAGGGAAAGTGAATGAATTTCAAAAGCAATAAGCTGGTTTGGTGTTTAAGGGGTTTTTAATTATTAAAACCTTGCGGGATATACATTTTTGCACCATTCATTGAACTGTGGGTGCAATTTATTTAATAGGCACACATTTTACTGGGCAACTTACACCACCAGAAAAGGATTTCAAGCCTCAGCCAAGTGGAAAATCTATCCCAAGGTGTCTGTGTTGCCTAGTAAAAGTAGGAGATTTAAACAGTCGAGATACAAGCTGACTGTGAAAGCACCTACCACTAATGTAAAGCTATGCAGTTCTTAAATGATGCTGACAACCCTCACAAACCTTTAAATAGCCATTTCCAAGCTGGCAGATCTAAATTGCAGGAAAACAAAGTAATCACTCAAGGAATTCTTTGCAAATTAAAACAGTTCCTTCTTGCTGCTTTGTGTTTTGGAGCTTCACAAACAATAATACAGCATCAGAAGCCATTTGCCTATTTCTTTTTGTACCAAGTACTTTTTCTGCAAAAGTAAATACTCTGTCAGTAATGAAAAGAAATTGGTGGTGCATAATGCAAAGCACAAACAAGAACTGTACATTTTATAGCTGATTCAAGAAATAAATAATATATTTGTGCATCTCTTATTTTTATGTAAAATAAGACAAGAACTTGCTTCTTCTATCACTTCTGGCCCAATGTAACTTCCTGAATGACACCTTTGTTGGGTTTGTATTTGTGTAAAAGCCTAGTTCAAGGTCAGTGCACCTTGTGAGATATTGTGTGCTTACAAATGATCCAGAGTTTGTGCTGCTTCTCCACGAAGGGTGATAGACAGAGATCCTCTCCAGAATGGAAAAAAGGAGAGTCCCTGGAGAGAAAATGCCCCTGCAGACACTTATGCAACCTGGAACTTGTGGCAGTTATAAAAATAAACCCAGTCTCTGATATATGCCTAAGGAAAAGCTTACATACACAGCACCTCATGGTGGAAATGGGAAGTTTGAGAGCAGCATGAACAGAGATCACAGAGGGCAAAATGCAAATCTAACAACCCAAGAGCTCCCCAGATGCTTGTCTGACAAAGAGGCTGAGCCCTGGTAGGAAATCCCTCCTGTGCCTGGGGGGACTCCATCCCCAGTGAGGGATGAGTGCCCTTGGACCTCAGCAGAGACATTTCCTTGGCATGGCCAGGGGTTAATCCCAGCTCTGGTGCTGCTGCAGGCACACCACCCCTGACCTGCTGGACACTTCCTCCAGCACAGGATTTCGCTCCTGGTGTAAAGAAGGGGAAGTATTGGCCATATAATACACAAATGCTTGAGTATTTGAATGTATATTTTTATATTCCTGTGAAGAAGAGGCGTTGTTCTGTCCTGCTTTGAAGACCTATTTCCACTTCTTCCTTTTCACAGCTGCTCCCTGGTGCTAAGGTCACAGCACACCAGATTAGCATAAAAAGACTTCCACATTTATTTAATTTTAATTTTAATAATTGTAGGCTTTGTTTCAATTTTTAAGAGCCTGACAGAGCTCCAGAAACATTTGCTCTGAGGCACAGGGTGGGACTGTTGTGGTGTTTGTGCAGGGCCAGGAGTTGGACTGAGTGGTCCTTGTGGGTCCCTTCCAACTCTGGATATTCTGTGAAAATAACACTTCTTTCTGTTCATAACTGGTTACATCCTTGGTTATGCATATTAATATAGCCACCATTAAAGCTGTAAAGTTAAAAACTAAGTATATCTTCTGAGAGGGACCAAGCTGATTTTTGACTCAAGATAGGTTATACATGAGGTGAAAAATTACTTGAGGGGCTGTCCATGGGCTGGGAGCCCTGTCCTGGGAAGACTTCACCTGACAATCAAGGGAGAGAAAGCTTCCACAAATGGGATGCAAGGATGTATCCAAGAACTTCATTGAACAAAATTTTCTCGCCATTGTAGCACATGGAAAAATAAATCCATGTATTTTTTGGTCAGGTCCAGTTGTGTGAAGAAAACTGTCAGTGTGAAGTGTTAAAATGGGATCAGATGGAAGACTGTCTGCCAGGGTTAAAATTACTGGGAAAATAAGCAGGAGGTGAGAAGGAAGTATAACATCAGCTAATGGATACTGGAAATATTTAAGGGCCTCCAAAACCAATATCCTTCAGGAGGCAACTCTTGTCAAAGTGAACAATCTGGGCTCTAACATGCATGTGCATGCAAATAGTCAGTGGATAAAGTAAAATGTATGTTAGCTGTCTAGAGTCTGTACTTTGTGGACCCTCACAAGTGATGAGCATCCAGTTGTTTCCTGCAAAGACAGAGGTGTGTGTGGATCCTGGCTAGCTCTGTAATTCACTGACATCTGACTGACCCTGAGCTCTCAAGCACCAGACAAAAGCCAGGCATATGGCATAATTTGGTAACTTTCCCTGAGCTAATGTTTCAGAACACTGGCTATTCCATTCTTGCATGAAGAAAAGGTCCAAGGGCCCTGGGCTCTGTGTTATTTTCAAACCCAGTGCGTGGCTGGGCACCTACCCAGTGTAACTGCACCAGCCCAGAACAGGAATGTCAGTGACTCCCACTTCACCTCTCTCTTCTGCATTCCTGGCTGCACTCACAGGAGTTTTTGTCAGAAACCTTACCTTGCCAGGAAGATGAAAAACAGAGAGCAGGAAGTAGGAGAGGCATTTTATGACATGGCCTTCAGCTCTTTATTTTTGAAAGGATTCTTCCTGCAATTTATGTCAGTTTGAGTTAGAAGTGTGTGTTAGTTCTGCCCTTGAGATGTGGTGCAAGTACTGAGGATAGCAAATATTCATCTCTGGTAAACATTTCACTGAAATGAAGGAATGACAATTTATTAAAGCTAATTTCCAAAGTCACATCCAAACCTCTCCCCATTCATTCAGCAAAACCTGCAGCAGTTTAAGGTAAGTACCAATACACAAACCCTTTTAGCATTATTACTCTGTTCACTGGGGAGACACCGTAATGAAACAAATGGATTTTTAAAGATGTGCATTACAAAGAACACAGTAGTATTCGCAGGGAAGCCTGAAATGGAGGACAGGTTATTAAATTAATAATGCCAATAATTGCATCAGCCGCTGTCTCTTGAATACCTTCCTAATGTGATACAAGATTTAGCAAGGGGGCTCAGGGCAGCATTCTCTCTTCATCTCTCACTTGGTGGGCACAGCAGATGTTGCTGGAGTTACTGAGCTTGTTTCTCCTAGAGCTGGGACCCCTGTAGCTGACATAAGGAACAACTCAGAGCTCAGGACAGGAAAAGCACTCAAGTCTGAACCTAAATCCTCCCACAGGTCTCCCAATACAAACCAAATTCCCTGCTGCTACTGCCAAACTGTGACTGATCCCCAGACCCAGCAGCTTAAAGCCATCCTCTTAGGTATGTATATAGTATGATACAGTACATTTCCCTCTGCATTTTGATGCAGGAACGACTGTCAAACATTAGGCAAACTACATGCTTGGAAGGTTTTTTTCAGTGGAAATCTTGTGTTGGAAGTAAATTTGTTTTATTGCTGCTAGTAGTTAAATATCTGTCATCAGTTTGAAAGGGACAGAAATATGCTTCTGAGAGAATATGCTTCTCCAGATGATGCCAGAAGAACCATTTTAAACTTTTTTGATAAAGACACTTGCAGAAACCCATGCAGATGATAGTAACAATGATGATAAGATGGCAAGGGACTTGTTTTTCTTATATGGTGACATATTGCATTTTTTATATGAATGGGGATACAATTTGACATGATCCATTTGGCCATCTTCATTAACAGCCTAGTATGGCAACAGAAAAATGAAACACTGCAAATGTGTAATGAAAGATAAAACAGTAGGTAACTTCTGATAAGCACATTATAGCTCATCCATCTTGAGCAAACCTGAGTTTATGAACTTTTCTTCAGCAGCAGGGGCATAAGTGCTCTGACTAATAATAACAGAAGTTGAGTTCAATTGCTCCCTTCACAGAAAAGACATAATTCAAAATTATCTGAACCAATGAACCTGCTTCACATTGCATTCATTTTCAAAACCACTTTTTGAAAAGCCACATCCTGAACCTGAACATTATCATCTTCAGCCACTAATCTCCATTTCAAAAGCCCCGAGCTGAGCAGTCCAGGACCATCAGTGTAATTATTGTATATATCTTTCTATTGACACTCTCCAGGCTTTTTTCAGCAAGTGGATTTGAGCTGAGTGTGTATTGCCAAGGTTGTTACCTCTTTGGTTGCTGAGAGGTGTGTAATGGTTCTTCTCAGAGAAGAACAAAAGAACTTGTCCTTCTAAAGGGATACACATCCCCACCGAGCATTTTTTTAAACTAGATTTTCTTGCTGGAGATATAATTAACATGTCACTGAACTGTCCTTGGTGTGTCCCTTGGACTCACAATGCATCACATGAGATAAACTCAGAGTGTCACCTGAATGACTGGGAGGCTGTATTGTGTGACACTTTAAATTGAGAAGGCTGGATATGTGTGGCTGCTGCTTTATTTTTTTTTTCTTCTGTTGGAAGAAGAAACAAAAATCAATTTACAAGCAGCAAATATTTTCTTTTGTAGTGAGGACACCTCTGGCCTTAATTTGGGCATCTGGCCAGACAGCAGCCACTAGCTGAGATTTATAGCTGCACTTTAATTTCCTTGAGTAGCATGCACACAGATTATCCTCTATGAGCACAAATTCTGCTCCCGTGGGGAGCTCTGGTGCAGTTAATTGGGCATGGCATTTGGAGGCAGGAGAGTTGGTCCTAGCTCTGATTCTGGGACTGACTGTCACTTCAGGAAAGGCACTTTGTGTCTGAGTGTCTGAACTAGTGGCAGAAATATCCGTGTGCTTTACCAATAAATTTCTCAATAAGTGAACAGTTAAAAAGTTCAGACCAGAAAACTATGGCCAGCAATTTCAATGCAATGTATCATTCCCTGAATATAGCTAATTATTATCCCAGTGTCAGACTTTACTCTTCCCCTCTTTACTTTCATTGGCTTTGTCATTTTCTAGCTGTACTTGCATGTTCTGACTCAGCTCTTGTTAAACTCAATTTTTAAGTGAATCTGTACAGTAAACCTTGTAACATTTTAAAGACATTCTGGGCTTGGGCAGCTGGGCCAGATGCATTTTCTGCCAGGTCTGATGATAGTCCAGGATTAGGGACATCCTTGCTGCAGCACACACAGTGCATTGGAATTTGATGCTGCCTCAAACAATGCAAGAGTTGTGGCACAAAAGAGGTTCTGGGGTGTTTATTGTCTGCTTAACTGCAGAGATTATTGTGATCAAATACTGCTGGTCTTTTACAGCTAGATGCAAAATTTTAAAAAAATAATAGTATTATTGGAATAGAAGCGAATAGACAGTGGGAATTTTTCATTGAAGAAAGAATTAGTTAAGGTGCCAGAATAAAAGGACAAAGTGTAAACTGAAAAGAGGAGAGAAATTCTGTCCCCTCCTGTGGCTTATGTATTTAAAAAAGATTTTGTTTGTGTCTCATTTCATTTTCCTTTCTGTCTTATGAACTACTATAGGTCAAAGCCAGTGAATATTGCTTACAGCTTGAGAAACAAGAAAATCAAAGTCATAATCATTTATTAGGGTCTTTTAGTGGCATTTCTCATTTGGTTGTTGGCTCTTCATGCATTCACCACTGTTGGGAGCTCAGTCTTTGCTTTGGGAAGAACTCACTTACTTCTTCTAGGTATCTTTGTGCCTTTTTGATTGCACTGGAATTTTTTACACAAAACAAAACAAAAACAAACAAACAAAACTCTGTGCACTGTCTCTTAAAGAAACTGCAACTTGACCAGGTACTGAGTGTGTTTGCTTTGTATCTTGAGGTTGTTCCAAAACCTGTGCTTTGCTAAGGAGAGTTGCTTAAACATTTTCCTAAAAACATCATGTTTGATTTTCACGCCAATTGCTGTCTGAAAGCTGCCCACCTTCCTTTATTTTCTATGGTATTGTTTCCATTTATCTGATATTTATTATCTTAAAATTTCATTGGGAGGGATAACAGAAAATAATTTCCATTGAAATTCAATATTAATGACACTATTTAGCATAATAGATTTGATTTGATGACAGTGGTTTACATGAGAGGTAGACTGGGCTATCAGTTCTCTTTTTACCAGGGTAAATACAGTGATTTAAGAGCTCTGATGAATGTGGGACATAAGCAATAGTATTGGAACAATAATAGGGAAATTTCAGGGAAGAAATAAAAATGATTTTATGAGAATCTCAGGGGAAAACCTCAACAGTGTTCACAACAACTCTGAGTAGAAAGTCCTGTGGTCATTCAATTTGTTGTTGGTATAATTCCAAACTTTTAAGTTATATGATGTAATCTGATAAAGTCCCATTACCTCAGTGAGGATTGCAGACATGGTGGTTTGTGGAAAAGGAAAGAGTGCTGGTGTGGGAGAGCTGTCACATTAGTTGCATTTTTTTTGCCCATACTCTGAGCACTGAAGCCACAAAGAAATGATCCAGTGCCAGAAATAATGCAGCTGTGATAGAGGCCAGTTTCTTGGTCACAAAACCTTCTTTGCAGAGGTTCAGCCCTTGCATGATTCAAACCTCCCCTGACCTGTGCACTGCAAAATTACATATATATACAATCCATTTTGTTGATTTAAAGTCTAGCTTGCCAGGAACTGCAATCCAGTATTTTCATTGTAATTGTTATATTTTTCTAAACTTCCATGTGTCGCTGAAAATTAAGTGAAACTGGAATAAATGGCTTCGTCAACTACACAATCCTTAAGTAAGTTGAATGCTCACCACTCTCATTGGTATTCAATATCACTAGATATTTTACGTTGCATAATCACTGATGGACATTGATTTTGTCTTTGCTCTTCACAGCACAGCAAAATTAATGTGAAAGTCAGAGTTAAATGAGTCCCAGTGCTGTCCTCCACTCAGTTGAGAGTACATTCTAGATACTGAAGAACTGGCAACCAGCTCAAACCTACAGTGTCTTGTATTGCAACAGTTAATGGATATGAATAGTCCTCAGAGGGGAGATTTGGGTTACCTTCGAATCAACTTTGGAGGTCACACTCCTGAAGCAGACAACGAGGTTAATGTATGGTACTTTATGAACCGAGTAATCCTCTTCTTTAAATTAAATTATAAACTTTAGTTCTTTTCCTCTCTGAAAATTATACCAAGTCACTTGTAAATTGTTAGCAATGAGAAGCTAAATTATTATCAAGTTTAGGGACAGAAAAGTATTATGTACTTAATAGTCTGTTTTTCTACTCTTAACGAAGGGATTGGCAAAACTCCTCTACTTTTTTTCTTCTCAGTCTAGAGCAGTTTTTCAGGCTTCATTTAGGTCATAATCACATCATACAGCACAAAATCCCTGGTGGCTGTGAGGCCAGGGTTGGGCACACGGATACAGCAGCCAAATGCATCAAGAAAAACAAGATCTAACTGAGGGCAACATGTGGCTAACAGCTTTGGAGTCATGCTGTACCGAGGTATATGGGACAAACTTCTGCTTTGTTTCCCCGCTCTAGAGGTGGATGGATTGGCATTATATCAGCTGCAGGGGCTGCCTGAGCACAAGTCAAACCAGAGAGCAGCAATTTCACAGAGAGCAGGAATTTCACAGCTGCTTTGTGGCGAATACACGAGTTGGGAAGAATGGATTAAAAGTGGAGGAATGAGTTAGATCTGGAGGAATGGGTTAAAAGTGGAGAGAAATGGGTTGAAAGTGGAGGAATGGTGACTCCCCATGTGAGCAGCAGCCAGTGAACCTCTAGCATGGACTGCCTTTAAGGTGCCTCTGTCTCCACTGCCAGGATAGCTTTGGGGGTCCCCCAGATCATGAGGGAACAGAAACCAATTCACTCTTTGCTTTCAAGACATGAATTTGTGGTTGCTCCAGTTACCTGCATGTGTCAGGTCACACAACAGTTATGAGATGCTAATTAATATTCAAGGGTAGGTACAGAGGGGTGCAAGTATGCAAAGCAGCTATTCTGCCCCATTCTATTTCTGCCCCAGCTATTCTGCACAGATGCCCTAGGGAATGGTGGAAAGGGTAGGCAGGGTCCTTAGGACTGATTTTCAATATTGCCATCTAAGACAGGTCAAAAATTCTAAATCAGTTCTCCAAAGACTGTGAGATTTAGGAAAGAAAGGCAGAATGGTCTTAGAATTTGAGGATCTTCTCTTCTTTATCGGCGCGTTAAAATATGTGGTAGTTCCAAGCCAAACAATTGACTTTTTAGGGTACACAAAATGCAGCTCAGAGAGAGCCAAGCTTTCTGTCTTCTCAGTCCACAGAGCAGATCCTGAACTGAAAAGAAAAGTTACTCCAACCTGTGTGCTGATTTGGGCTGAGATTCTCTTTCCAGGGGCAGGTGTGGGGCTGTGTTTTGGATCTGTGCTGAACACAGGGTTGATAACAGGGAGATGTTTCTGTCATTGCTAAGCAAGGCTCACACAGAGCCAAGGCCTTTCCTGCTTTTTGTAGGGCCATGCTGGGAAGGGGGATGGGGCTGCCTGGGAGGCTTTGGAAGGGACACAGCCAGGACAGGTGACTCCAGCTGAGCCAGGGGATGTTCCAGACCATGTGGTATCATGCTCAGGAATGCAGTGAGGGGAAGAAGGAGGAAGGGGAGATGTTTGGAGAGAAGGTGTTTGTCATCCCAGGCAACCATTCCATGGGATGTGGCCCTGCTCTCCTGGAGATAACTGAACACCTGCCTGCCCATGGGAAGCAGGGATTTCATTCCATATTTCGCTGTGCTTGGGTGCGTAGCTTTTGCTTTCTCTGTTAAATTGTTGTTAGCTCAGCCCGGGGGTTTCCCACATTTTACCCTTCTGATTCTCTCCCTCACCCCACTGGTGGGGAGTGAGTGAGCAGCTGTGAGGAGCTGGGAGCTGGCTGGGGTTAAACCAAAACAACCTAGGAATTAAACAACAGAAATTTAAAAAATAAAAGCAAGAAAGAAAGGGTTTGGTAGTGCAGCTCTTGCAGCAGGTTGTCTCTGATTATGCTTTTTCTGGCTTTGTGGTGCTCAGGTATTTTCTTTGCTACTATCAAAGGACCATTCCTCATACAAAAGCAGTGGCTCAGGATGGAGCAGGGACTCTTACAAGGACTTTTATCCAGCACAGGAGGCTGCCTTAGTTCTGGGAGGGAAACCTCTTCTGCAGGAATACTTCAATTATGTGAAAGAAAGGGGTGGGGGGAAAAAGATAAGGAGAAAGGAAAGAAAGAGAGAAAGAAAGAGAGAAAGGGAGAAAGAGAGAGAGAAAGAGAGAGAGAGAAAGAGAGAGAGAAAGAAAGAAAGAAAGAAAGAAAGAAAGAAAGAAAGAAAGAAAGAAAGAAAGAAAGAAAGAAAGAAAGAAAGAAAGAAAGAAAGAAAGAAAGAAAGAAAGAAAGAAAGAAAGAAAGAAAGAAAGAAAGAAAGAAAGAAAGAAAGAAAGAAAAAGAGAATCTCAGTGTGATACCAGCAAGATATGCCACTGCAGAAAACATCCTGCTGCAGGAAACACAGTGAGTGCTGCAATATATGGGATAGAACCTCTCTTCCAAACTTCAGCTGTTGTTCCTGACACCCCCTACTTTGGCAGAAACTGTTATGAGGTGACAGAATATTTCAGTCACTGATTTCTGCCTGCTGCCTGCACAGAGGAGGCAGAACTTAGCATAGCACGATACCCAGCTTCCAAAGTTCCACTGAATCTCTCTTTGTTTTTTTTTATTTTTCAGTTTTCAAACTTTTCTACAAGTAAATGATTGGAAAGTTAGTGATATGTGCAAAGAACATTTTTTCAATTAGCAATGCCCATTAGCTGAATGAGCATGAAGGGCTGATATTTTTCCCCCTGAATTAGCAGGTACACATGTGGAATTTGGGCTATAAATCATTACTTAATAATTCACTAGAGAATAAATAGGACATAAAAGATAATTAGAGATTGGTACCACTTGCCTTCACCTTAATTATGAATGAAAGATATTTGGCATTGTCTGCAGGACTGTTAAATTTTGTTATATTGAGATGGGTCTGGAAAAGGAAGATACAGCAAAGTCATTTTATGAAAGAATATAGCTTCTGGCAGAGTGGATCTTGTACATCATTGCAGGAAAGGTATCCAACAGTTATGATCTTAAAATCTAAATGCAATGTGCTGGACCAAGAATGGTGAACAGGTTTGTTTTGCTGTTTCAGTAATGACCTGTTGCCTGGCTCACAGAAACACATATGCCAGCCAATTTCACTGGAACAAAATTAATATTATATCTCCATGCTGTAATAATAGCTAACTTTGGCAGATCAGAAACAGTTGGATATTCTTCCCCATTCTAAGATTTGCTGGAGATACCTGGAGATAGAGGGTATACCAATCATTTAAATTCACAATGGATTTGAATGCTCTGCTGTAACATAAGCCAGCACAGTATGAAAAACAGCTTTTCCATTGTCTAGGGTTTGTTAACTTTAAAATGAGGGACAGACTTCAGTCCTGCTCTGTCCCCTTTGCTGCTGTTTAGCACCCAGGCAAGAATTCCCCCTGCACACATGAGGCATCAGAGCTGCCTCTACACTTTTCCTGTTGCTGGTCACATCCTGTCCCAGCTCAGGAGACACACAGGGCATGCATCAGCCATCCCAGGAAGCTTCTCAATGCTGCCTCATTGCCTGAAGAAATCACAGCAACCTCCACACTGCCTTCTCTTGTAAAAGCCAAACCAACCCCACCTACTCCAAGGATCAGAGACTACAACAGAATGCAGGTGCCATGAGCTGGCTGGGGTGCAGTAATATCTCCAGGTGTGCTGGTCTAGTTAACATAAATTAATGTGAAAGTGAACTTTCAGTCCAGAATTCATCATTATTTGTTATCTAGGATGGACAGAAAAAAAAAAGAAAAAAAAAACCAAAAAACTTTTCTTTGAGTCATCTGCAGTCGTGCTGTCACTCCCTGTAAAGAGTGAGGTGCAGAAAAACTCCCACCCCTTTCTGCCCCAAGTCTGTGTTCAGCAACACATAGCCTGCTTTCCTTTATCTTGAGAGACCAGAGTCTGTTCCCTCAGCTTTGCACATTTGTGGCCATGATCCTCCAACCACACAGTCCATGACAAAAAACCCAAACTTCTAAAAAGTGCCAATCTTTCCAGGTGCTGCCTACTTCAGTGAAAGGAAAGAACTTTGAACAGAGAATGGGGAGAGAGTGGCAGATGGGAAGATCTGGAATGTTGTACTGTCTTTCACTCTTGCCTCATCAGAAATAGCCCACTGAACTCCAATTTAGCTGCAGCTTTCCTCAGAACTTTGGACTAGACCCAAACAGACTGAATTAGAGTGCATCAGCCTGGAACAAAGACAAGCCAGGCCATCATCTGAGAAGATTAAGAAGAGGCTTTCTGCTGGCTGGAGATGAAGAATTTTCTCCTCATGATTTGACAGCAGAGGCAGGGTGATGCCCAGCACAAACCAGTACCAATTGCTGATTTGCCTGCAACACCCCAAATGGGTGAATTGTGACACTATGCACAGGGTCTCTGCAACACGTTATTTCTCTCAAGCTCTCATTCATTGAGATTTTCCTGATGTTTTTCAGTTTACTTATTTATGACTCAGACTGGTGTCTGGAGTTCATTGAAGTGGCACAGGCAGAGCTGAATGAGAAAGAAATCCAAAAAACATGAGTGGCCTGTCAAAGGCATGTTGGCAGCTGCTCTCAGAGTATCCCTTGATGATTCCCTGGAAATGTCAAGGAAGAGTAGTGGCAGGATTGAGCCACGGCAGTTCTGCTTGTCAGGGCAGATAGTGTGCTTTGGAGTGATGGAAATGATAGACAATGTCCTGATCACACTGCTGAGATCTTAATAAAGGCAGTGAACAGTCCCTAGGTTTTGCCATTAATTGAAAAATTAAATTCCTGTGTTGTTGACTGCATCTATCACCCAAAACACGAGTAAATATTTAATTCTTGTGGGACAATGTGATAGGCCCTACCTTCATTATGAGATGTGGAAATACTGTAAAAATTCAGAGACAATTCTCTGCTAAAGCAGAATAAAATCAGACTGACAAATAACAGACTCTAAAGCTCCAGCTCGGTTTCCATTGCAGCTACAGACATAACAGCAATGCATTTCAGAATCTGTGAGCTTGCAAGTATATATTATAACAGTTGGGAAGAAGGAATTGCAGAATGCCACAAGAAACTCATCTCCCAATGGGCTCCCAGTACCTATTGAGAATAATAGGTCTCGATTTATGCAAGGTGCTTAAGCATTCCCACTAATTGTAAGCATGCAAGTAGTCCCACTGCTTTCAGATGGTGATTACCATTAAGCACATGCTTGAGTATCTTGCAAAATTAAGGTTTCAAGAGTATTCTGTTGAGTTAGAAAAGCTCAGTTATGATCTCAGACTTTAATGTTCTTTCTGAAATCCAACTAGAGCTATAATAATTTTGAAGTTTTTTCCCCCCCTCATCGCAAGTGAAATATCAAAGTGATAAAAATGTATATTTTTGAAAGAGACCTAGGTATTTTGGAGATGTAGATTGAATTTATGATCTTGCTTCTTCCACTTGATACCCCTGGCTCCCACAAGATATTGCTGGTTTATACCAACTCTGCTCTTGGGTTTTCCCTGTGGCACTTGGTTTTCACTGAGGCAGAGAAAGATTTCAGGTCTTGTAATTTTTTCCTTCTGAGACTAAATGAATGGTATGCTTACAGGGGCTGTTTTGTTTTAACATCTTTGTACTTGTCACTTTTTGGCACTGATTTTCACAGAATAAAGGCTGAGAGACCCTGGGCATTTGCACATCTTTGGAGAACAGGGCTTGACAGCACTGTGTGTGTGTGTGTGTGTGCATCTACAGCAGGGTGTTAATAATAAGTTAATAATAAAAGTTAGTGTAATGGATTAGTGGGGTCAGTGTTAGTGTCAGTGGATTTCAGGGGTCAGGCTGAATACCTAACCAAAAAATTCAAAGCACCTAAATCAAACTAAATTAAACACCTTCTAGCTAAATTCTTAACTCTTCTTTTGTGACTCTTTATCATAATGACTTAAAGAACCCAGATATGACTTCTGCTTCAATTTGCCACATGGAAAAAACTTACCAGGAGGTTCTAACAGCAACTCTCGAGAAGCAACACCTTGATTTCTGTGAGATATAACATCGTGGAGCTACCAATTCCCATGTCTCTGAGCACTAGGGGAATCTGGTCATGAATCTGTGTTGAAACAGTCTTTTTCATGGCTTCGGCATCACCCCTTCCAGCTCAGTCCTCACACTGGTGATCTGCACTGCTCCTGCCAGGCATTAGAGCAGAACATACACCATGGGGATTTGTTACTCTGCCCTTGATCCAGTCCTTGTTTTTTCTTTCCTCACGCAGGTGACCCTGTAGTTTGCAGACAAGGCTTCTGAACCAAACACAGAGTGAAAAGTATGAGAAAGGAAGGCAAGGACATGAGATGAATTTATATTGGAGAAATCAAGTTTTAGTAGCAGTTCATGTGTCCAAAACTTATAGAATGAAAGAGATACCCATTAAAGTCTTCCTTTTGACCACTGCTGTCACTGCAGGGTGATACTGCAGGTATTCAGGTGCATCCCTCTAGCAAGGCACGGTGCAATGTGGTTCAATTACAGTAAAAAATAATCAAGGTGAGAAATGTATCCCACATCACAACTTTTCTGTAAGGGATAAATATTTAACAAGCTCCTTCCAAAACTGGCAATTTCCCTTGAAACCCCAGCAGAGGTGGCCTTCCATTTACAGACTCTGGGACTGTTCCCTGCCCCTCGCTGTGTAGGAGAAGATAACCCTGTGCTCTGAGTAGGCTGCAGGGAGAGCTCCAAGAGTCCAGCAGCTGGACAGACTGGGCCTGATTAAACAGCTCTTCTCTGTCTTGGAGGAGCACTGGTTTTATCTTGTGAAGGCCACAGTCTCACCTGGTTTCTGCATACTGTTTATCAGGTATATAAACATACCTGCCTTTGGGTATGGGTCTCAGAACCTACTTTAAGTACTGCAGTGGGGGTTCCAGAGGCATTTACCCTGTACAGGTTTCCCTGGAGAAGCTCATGTGCTCACCAGTAGAGGGAGAGGCACTCGGATGTGCTCCTGTGCCTCACAGTGATGGTCCAGACTGCAATTATCTTGTTAGCACTGGTGAGTCATTATTTGTCCAATTGTACCCACATAACATCTCTAAGTCTGGCACCCACCACCTGTGGGCTTGCTCTGTGTCTTCAAGGATCCATGGCCTTTCTGCATGGTCACCCTGCCCCAGGTCCCCTTATCTTCACTAGCATCACTTTCACACAGACAAGCCTGGCCTGACTTATCTTAAGGAGCCTATACAATGTGCCAGCTTCTCTAGGAGAAGTGCAGTGGTAGTCTTAGTCATAGGCACTTAGAACTCCCACTTTTCTTCACTTTCTTGAATTTATCCTCATCATTCATTATCTCCTTCTTTTGCATGACAGTCATATTTCCTCTTCCTCTGTGTTGCCAGCTTGTTTCTCGAAGTACCAGCGTATAAAAAACAGAGGTAAAGAAATCATCCCTAAAATCAACATGTGCTCTGGAAGGAACTAGGTGTGATGCTGTTCAGCATTCTCTGCAAATAATTTCTTCATTATTTTCTTTTGTCTTGCTTTGCTGCTAGGTTTTTGGGGGTTTTTTGTTTGCTTTCTCTGCTGTTCCTTTCTCCTCTTCCTGCTTCTTGTCCTCTCCTTCGATATTATATTCACATCACTTGATCCTGGCAGTTTCTGATGTGAAGCAGAAAAATGGGACATTAGCCAGTGTGACAGACAGCCAGCATGACAGACAGCTTTCCACTCCTCCTGCAGTGGGCTAATCCCCTGTCCCTGACAGTGGCTGCAGAAGCAGCTGGAGTGTGTGCTCTGAGCAGGCAGAGCATATGCTCATACATGTAATGAGCAGCCTTTCTTTCATGTGTTCCTCAGCATTGTGCTGTGCACCTGCAACAAGTGGTAAAAGGAGGAAAGCCCATTCTATATGAAGTGCTGGGCACAAAAGAAGGAGCTCATCAGATTTTCCATCAGTAAGAAAGGGCTGCCAAAAAGACTAGGACAGAAAATGAACCCCCGAATGATTTTCCCATTTCTGCTTTGCTCAAAACGATGCACAGTTACTGCTTAGTCTCAGCTTACGATCTCTTGCCAGCACCAGCTGATTTTCTGAAACGGAGGATAAGAGCTGCTGACAGCTGTGCCCTGCACGGGAGCTGCCAAACTGCAACACAAGCCTGTCAGGCTGCCATGTGGCTTTAGGCCAAACAAGACATCGATGACACGTATAATGAGATACTAAAGGAAATAGCATGTATCATGAATTCTAAGGAGAGCTGGCAGAGCACAGGGATGGCCTTCTGTTCCTAAACACAGGATAGAGTAGTATGGGAAGGCTGAGTCTTCATTAGAACACTGTTTCTGAACCCGAAAGGGGAAAATGAGGAAATGTAGCACCCCAGGTATAACGAGGAGAATGATGAGTTGTGCCAGAGTGATCATGCTGGAGTGGCACCTGGCTGTGGTTTTGGAATAGGAAAAACTGGCAGTGGAATAGAAAAGGTGTAGAGAGAACACAGGGAAAGGTACAGAGCAGTGATGAACTAGCAGAACCATAGACTCAGCTTTGGGGGTAAAAGAAAGAAGGGGAAACAGCAATTGCTGTACTATGACAGATCCAGACATCTAATTTAAACAACCAGTACCACTGAAAAAGTGGAACAAAATCAGTTGGTCCAATTAGGAAGAATTAAAATCTTGCAATGGTATACATGTTCTGGAAGGTGTTGGTCTTTATATAAATTAATAAAAATGTATTGAGCTCCGGAAGGATGATAAGAGAGGGAGTCTGAGGAAGTGCTTGGAAAGTAAAAATACACTTGAAAGTGTGATGTCGTTCTTAAAAAATTGTATCTCTTTAGATTCAATATATATTGAGTCAACAGCATTTTGAAACCTTTCCTGTGGCCAAAAATGAACAGGGGTCTTTTTATCTGCTGCTACCCTTGCCTTAACGCAGTCAGAGCCTCTCTGTCTCATCCTGAAATGCCTTTTCATGGCACATGTCTAAAGGTCACAATTCTGAGACAGCATGCTTAATTTAATATCTTTGCATCTTGAGTCTTTAAGACTTTAACACTGATAACACTTTCCAGCAATACACTTCTCTGGAGTCTTTTAATTTCTTACTGTCTCCTCAAAGCCTGAATTTCTTCCTAGTTCCAGAAATTTATCTCCAAAACTTTTTCCATCGCCTGAGAGATCTACAAGAATTGAGCATGTTCTACCCCTGTGGTAGTAACCCCTGTGGTATAAGAGTCTGAACTGGTTGTGCTGCAGCTCCTTCTGGCAGAGAGAAGAGGGAATAAAAGAGACACCCTCACTATATCCTCACTGGCGGTGGACTAGAAGCCTTGGTAATGCTACTCATTGCAGTGGGAAATTCTCATGAAGGAAGCACTCATCCATAATCACTGAGGTTTTCTGAACTGGAAAGAGGCTTATAAATGCCATGGATTTCTTTCTGCTCTCAGTAATCCATCAGAATATACTTCTCTTAGCCACCTGGCACATATGCTAGAAAATCCCCAAATAATCCAGTCTAGCTTCTTCCCCGATGCTGGCTTTCATCATCTTCAAAGAGTCTGCCCTGCAACTGGTGAGAGGAAACAGGTCCAGGAAACATGTCAGCTTTCTTGTTCCAACAGCACCCAGCTGGGATCAGATCCAGAATGTTCTTCCCTCCCAGGTATTTTATTGCCAAAACAGACATCTCCTTGTCTAGTGAGCCATGGCTCCTATCTTTAATCGCGCTGCTTTGCTGGCCAGGACTCAGTTCAGACTATGCCTTTGATTTATGAATAACATTCCCATCACAAATGCCATGTTCCTAGTCCTCTGCCTTGTGCTGGGTGTCTTTGGGAAGCTTGGGAAGATGCTGTATCTGCAGTGCACGTTGGTATGCTCGCCTCCCCCTTCTTGCACCGTTTCGTTTTCACCCCAAATAGGATCCACATGATCTTGTCATCCTGTTCCCTGACTAACTATGAAAATATGGTGTCAGCATCAATAAATGGGCAAATCTACACCAGTGGATGTGTTACCTCTTTGTTTATGCTGTGGTCATGCTACAGTCTTTTCTGTACAAACCAAAATAAGAACCTTCTGGTGGCCCCAAACTCCACATGGGCAATAAAATATTTTAGGCAGATCTTACTTTTTGACTCCTGCCTTGTTTCAGGAATTTTCTCTTGAAGTAGCAATTCAGAGCATAAACTTTAAGACCCAATAGAGAACTCATCTTCTCAGTAAGGTTCAAGGATCCTGTTCTGCACACAAGGAAAGATGTTGTGTACAGGGCCAGTTCAGTTTATTGTAACAATGATCCCCATCCCTTCTTTATTACCTCTTCTCTGGCTTAGATCCCATTCTTACCTTACCTCTCTTCAGGATGGTTGAGAATTTCCCTCCTGACACACACAATGCACCCCCACACTTTTAAATTGAGAAATAAGCAGAAATAATTTACATGTTTTATGAATTACATATTACCTCTTTTATTCTTTTTGTACCCTTATGCATTTTAAATTCTCCAATTTTTGAGAGGTTATGAAAGGTATAAAAAGCTGTTTGTGCTGCTTCATGTGATACAATGACTTCACAATCACCTCATGCTTTTTACAATGCGCCTTCTGTTCTGCTCATGGGCTCCTTGGTGGGGATGTCTGCTCTCACTGCAGCTCAGTGTAGTAGAGCAGTTTCTGCATCCAGCTCACTACTGCTCTCCCCTTTCCTCCAGAGGCTGCACTCCCTTGGTACTGATGGCATCACTGCATGTGTGCTTGCTTATTTGCCCAGTTTTGTTAAAATTATCTGGGCTAATTAACCATGCCTAATAACAAGGAGGTTTTAACCTGGCTCATTCCTGCACAAGTGGGTCAGGGAAACTGCTTTTGTATTTAAATTATCCAATAGGAATGTTGTCATTTTCTAAGAGAGAGAGAAGGATCTGAGTGATAGATGAGGATAATCAGAAGCAGGAGATGATGACTGGGGTAAGCTCTAGCTGAGACAGACACATCTGGCCATGACCCAAACTTCCACAGTGTTCAGTTTCCTGGGGCAGAATTCTTTTGCTGTGATTTTGATCCTCCTTTTGTAGAAACCCATGAAAGGCAATTTTAAAAGCCCTTCCCAGTAAGTCTAACGTAGACACAGAGAATCAGAAAAGTATGTGTTGGTAGAGATCTCTGGAGGTTATTTGTTCCAACCTCCTACTTGAAACCTCCACATTGTCCATTATCTCTGGATTACTTGTTCCAGTGCTGCAGTAGCTTCAAAGATATGAAATTTCTCCTAATCCCCAGTAGGAGCCCCATGAGCTGTAGTTTGTAGCTGTTAACTCTTTTTTTTTTTTACCATCTGGCACCACTGAGGTTTGTTTCCATTGACGTGCAATTGCTTTCAAAACACTTTTAGACTGCTATTAGGTTGTCCTTTAGCATCCTCTTCACCAAATTCGGCGAGCCCGAGTCTCTCCTTAGAGGTCACATAATTCTGGTAATTTTTCACATGTTTCTCATATCCTTCTTGCCCTGGGCAGCCTTCCAAGGAGTGTCCTTTCCCAACTGGACGCCGTTCCAGGTGTGGCCTTACCAGTGCCCAGCAGCAGGGAATAATGGACTGCCTTGTTCTGCTGGCTGTGCTGCTGCTCCCACACCCTGAATGCAGGGTGTCCCCTCTGCCAGGAGACCCCTCTGTGGGTGCCATCCAGCCTGGCACTGCCACCCTGGGCCCTTCAGCATCTAAACAAGCAGGTGCAACCCCAGATTGTTCCACGGGTGCAGGATTCTGCACTCCTGGAGTTTCACTGAGGCTCCTGTTGGCTTCATTGTCATTTTTATCTGGGTCACTGTGAAGTGGCAGGTTGGGGGTTGAATGCTACCCAGCTCCTCCAATTTAGCATCATCCATAACTGGTTGCTAATTAACCTTTGAGCCCAGCAGTCCAGCCAGTTTTCAATCAAGCTGATGTTGATTAGTTCAGTCCATACCAGAACACAAACAATACTAAATTAATCCTTTGAAATAACAGAACGTGGCAGCAAGGTCCAATATTCTGTTTGCAGTGAATCTCAGCTTTTAAGTGTACCTTCCTTGTATCCAAGATAGTGCTTAATAATTAGTATGTGCATGACTCCTATTCTGCTAATGTTGCTTAAATAAAAAAGACAAATTAGTGTCATTTTCTCTCTTCTCCATTACTCCTAAAACCACAAATTCTAACTTTACTTTTCTATCCAGGATTTCTCCTTTCTTTGAAAATCTGCCATTATTCAGGATTGTGCTTTTCCACTTTGTCACAGTGCTCTTGACTGAACTTCACAAAGAAAAGGCTCTCCTGGGGGAATAACTATTGGCTGGATTGACAGCAGAGAGGAAGTTTTAACTGGACCAAGTCTCAAAAGCATTTCACCAAGTTGTGTAATGTTGGGTTCCAGTTCTGGGAGCAGAGACATTCAGGCCCAATTTAGTGAGTTACAATGTGTGTCCAGTTGAAGGGAAACATCCCCTGTGCCCACAGCATTTGTAAATCCTGCCTTTGGAATACTGGCTTTAATTGCCAGTGCTGAGAGGCTGCTCAGACAGGAGAGGTTTGGAGAATGAGTAACAGAAGCTGTAAGGGGATTAATAAGGGGAGATTACGAGTACTAAATATGCACTTCTTGGTCAAGGAATGACAAAGGGGGATATACTAATTATCTCCCAGTATTACAGAGCTGAAAACTTCAAAGAAGGAAAGCCATTTTTTCACACTGTCACAAGGTATAAAACTAGGATTAATGAGGTGAGATTTAACAAAGAAAAGTGTAAGCTCAATATCTTCCAAATCAGAGATTAGTCAAAGGAATGTTTTGCCAAGGAATTAAAACAGTAGTATTTTAACTCTTCCATCAGAAGAGGGCAAGGTTAGAGGCAACAAAATCATTTACTTTTCCCAAAATTCAAACTTTTCTCTAAATTCAAGAACCGTGTATGCAAGTTGGGCCTAGAATTTAGGGAGGAATAGGAAAGTTTAATTTACTTTCAAAATTTTCAATTTTTTTTCTGGATAAGAGGCTTCGATAATGAAGTGCTTAATCCTAAGAGACTGTTTCTACCACTAAGGCTCTTAAGGTATATATGAAATGCCTATATAATAAATACAACAATTTCATTCCTGGTCTTAGTAAAATGCCATTGAGTCAACTGATTTCAAATTAAATTGTGTTTGGTCTCTCATGTGTGTAAGACAGATATAAAATCACAAAACACAGGAAAAATAAATTCGCCTGTACTTCTCTGTTATATTTTCAATTCTTTCACAATATTCCAGTCTCCTGTAAGTGATATTTCTGGAATGCGTGGGTTATCAAGTGGAGTCCAGCCATAAATCTCTGTAAAAATCAAGTTAGGAAGGATGCGACATAGACGCTTCGTTCCTTACAAAAGACAAACGTGAATTGCACTAGTCCATCCTGGACAGAATGACAGCACAGACACGAATCCTGACATAAGCATGTGAGAGCACACATTTTAGTCTTGTCACATCCCTGAAGTGGTAATAAGGTATCCTGATAGCGTGTCAAGTGTCAGGCTCCAAGTCCCACTCCTCATTGAGCAGTACAGCTCCGTGTCTGACCAGGCAGACAAGTGCCACCAATGGAGGTGGCAGTGTGAGGAGCATTCCTGAGCAGGTGGGGAGGGCTGAGCAGGAGGATGTCAACCTTACCAAAATTAAATCTCTGAAAGTTAAAGGACATCCCTAATTGAGGCTCCCACAGTCATTTTTTCTTTCCCAGAAAACGCTGAAGTGAAAGTTGCTGGCACGCCACTGATCTTTGTCTCAGCAGTGGCTGTTCAGAGCAAAGTGCCTGGAGCAGAGAGAAAGCAGCAGGTCCATGGAGGTCCAAAAGCAAGCCTGAGGTCCATATGGCAAGAAACAATGTGATCCTTGTGTTTATCAAGGTAACTGGTGTAAAAATGGCCCTACTTCCTGAGGCTGCAATTGTCTTCTGTGCAGTGATAACTATGCCTGAAGTGGCTGCAGGAGAACAAACCTGTATTCTGAAGGAGTCCCTCACCCCCTGGGTGTGAATGAGGCATCAGCACTGTAAAATGAGGTAAGTAAAGGGTACATTATACATGAAAAGAACTGGAGTAAGGTTGCAAGGACAAGTGAAAGGAAACCAGAATAACAACTTTCAAATGTTTAATACCATAACCTCAGCTTTTCGTAAATACATTTTGTTTTTGTGCTATGTGAGTATGTATATAAAATAGTAAAATATTTATTATAATGCACTGCTGGTACATAAATCAGTGATATACTTTTGCAACAGTGACAACAAGTTATCCTTATAGACATTGAGTGTTTATGCACACGCACATCACTTATGATGTACAAACCCAGAGTAGACCTTATTTTAAGAGGGGTAATGAAAAAACCATAACTCAGCTGGTTGGAATTACAGACACAAGGAGTATGGAATGATTTAGCAGGATATTGGAAAGTAATCTTCTACTTGCAAAAATATTGAACTTATATTTAATACACTGGAGATGTTGGGACTTCAGATTAACCTGAAACATTCCCTTTCTATTGAGTGAGGGCTTGTTAACAGTCTATATAAATGTAAGCTGGTCAGAGAGACCAGACTTCCTCACAGTAAAAGTGTGAGGGGATAAAAGGGGTTCCTCCTCTCAGGCACCAGCTTGAGCTGAGATTTTTAGGGAATTCACAGAATGAGTAGGTTGGAAGAGACCTTCAAGATCATGGAGTCCAATCCATGCCCTAACACCTCAATTAAACCATGGCACCAAGTGCCAGATCCAGTGGCACCTTAAACGCATCTGGGGATGGTGACTCCACCACCACCCTGGGCAGATCATTCCAGTATTTTATCACTCTTTCCATGAAAAATTTTTCCTAATATCCAACCTAACCTTGATGCAGCTTGAGACTGCATCCTCTTGTTCTGTTAGTTGCTGCCTGGTGAAAGAGATCAACCCCCACGTGAGTACAACCACCTTTCATTTTATTTCATTATTGCACCAGGATTAAATTATTTTAAGGATCAGGATGTCTGAGACTGTGCCATGGGAAACCTGGGGCCGAGCTGGTGATGAAACCTGGTGTGAGTGTGGGGGAGCACCTGGCAAGGGCTCTGTTCCCAGCTCAGGTGCTGCAGTGGGACTGACAGAGGGAGCCCTGGATGGTCACAGTGGGAAGTTTCCTTAACAGCTGGGCCATTCCACGGCAGAAGAGGGGAGCACTGCTTGCACAGGCCAGTTCTGGTTTACAGTACTCTGCTTCCTCTTCATCAGAGAAGGCACAAACTGCACATAGGGTAAAGGAACAGCCCAGCACAGACCTAATGAGCCCTGCTGAGGAAAGCCAGCTCCAGATGCAAACACAAAGAGGACGCACACTTACCTCATTGTGAAAACAGTGTCCCAGTGATGTGGTTTCCAAAGGGACTTGCTGCTCTGTAGAGCCCCTCAGCAAACAGGATCCTTACAGAACAAGAATTAGGCTGTGCTCTGTCAGAGCCCAGGCACCCAGCACGGCCAATAACACATGTCACAGTGGAACTGCAGCGTGAAACCTTTTCATACAGCTGAAGCAAAACATTAAGCTGCTTATGGTCAGAGCAGCTGAGCAATTCACCTGAATAAGAGCAAAATCTCATTAGATGGAGATGGCTGTGAAGAGAGGGAGCACGGCCCGTGTCCCCTGAGCCTAGAGGGCTCCAATGGCAGGTTTGATCAGCCTTGCTCTGCACTAAGACACCTGAGTGCTCCAGCTGCCTGCAAAAGCCAGCACTGCCTCCTGCCTTGGCTGACGCTGCCTGCTGAGGAGGAAAAGCATTGTACTGTGCCATGTAAATGCCCTCCAAGAAAGCAGAGAGGTGGAATCAAATCCCTTAGAGGATGTGCACATTATCCCTCCTGAATCTGGCTCCAGATAGTACAGCTTATTATATACATTTTTGTCAGAAACATGAGGGGGAAAGAGGATTTCTGGGTTTGGTTTTTGATTGTTTGTTTGTGTTTGTTTGTTTGTTTGTTTGTTTGTTTTGTGGTTTTTTTTCTTGAACATTTAAACCTGGAGATGTTTGTTTAATATCTGTCAGTTAATTTGTATCCACACTGCTTCGGTGTTTTTCAACATGCCAAGGGCCAGCCAGAAACTGTGGAATTAGCTGCATTTCAAAGGTTATATTCATGTAGAGTTTGGGAAATCCTTTGAGAGTTTCTGAAAGAAAAAGATGTGTATAAAGTGAGAATTGATATGTGAAACAAGAAAATTAATTCTATTTTTACATCTAAGCCCTAAACCCCGACAAATAAGGGCCTATAGATGAACCAGTAACAGCTCCTTTGCTATTACAACAGGTGATGAAATAGTGAATGGAATGTGAAATTTATCATAAGACCTAAAACATGCAGGAATAAGATAACCTGCAGAACTGTGTCTCTTAAAAAAAAAAAAAAATCACTCTGCTAAATGGTTTGGGGTTTCTTTTGGTGTCCCCCCATTCATCAGCTCTGTCTTTCTAATACATCTTAGTATAAAAAAAAAGGAACATTTTCATCCCTAGTGTGCTCGAAGCACAAACAGGGAGATCACTGTAAGGAAATGCCACCCTCTCTTTCGATTTTAAGAACAGTGAAAGGCATAGATAAGCATTAAATAGGGGTCCCTCTTTTCTTCGGGCTGGGAGCTAAAGCAGGGCAGATTTTGGCAGAGGTAAAAGACTTCTGCCTTTCTGTCAAAGATTTCTCTCTTCCCAGAATTCCTCTCCCATTTCCCAAGGTTAAACGCATTGCCTCAAGGCAGCTGCTTAGAATGATAAAAGGGGCACTACAGGACAGCGGTGCTCTTTGTAATGTTAATAAACCTTGATTTTGATATCAGATGCAACCCTGGGAAAACCAGGTTTAGGCATAGAAATCTAACGCTATTTAGCACAAGTTCATGTAAAGGAGTATTAGTCTGGGAATGGTGATGGTCTAGTTTGAGTGACATATGAAAGCAGCAAATGCACTCCCTTCTCCGCCTTGTCAAACCTTCCTGTTGTTTACCGGCAACAGAAGGAATCGCCCGAGTGCTAATTAAACCGAGTGTTGGATTGAAATTCGCTGCTTGAAGTTTCTGCCACAAATTCACCTTTTGAGCTTTACCGAGCCATCCCTGGCCGGGAAATGGATGGGATGTGCTTCCGTGCCTGGGAACCGTGCCGGGAGCCGAGCAAGGAGCCCTCCCTTGGCATGGGAAACCTCTGACGAGATCCACGGAACACAGAATATCCTGAGCTGGAAGGCACCCCAAGGATCATCGATCCTCGTCCCTGCTGACCCCCAAACAATCCCCCTGAGCATCCCTGGCAGCGCTGCCCAGACCTTTCCCTGCTTTCCATCCTAACCATTCCCATGGCACAGCTCCAGCCGTTCCCTCCCCAGGTGGCTCCTCCGGACCCTTCCCCTTCCCTGTGGCCCGGAGAATGGAAATAATTCATTGCAATAAATGCTAAGCCATAGGACCGTTGCCTAGATATAGTGGAGTTCTACCCATGAAGCATAGGAACTTTATTAAACAGTTTTCTCTCTAGAGTTGTGCTTAAAAATGACAGATGTCTAAATTGTGTTGGCCATTAAGGCAGGCTGTCATTGTTAGCCAGGTATTTCTGAATCAATAATAAATATGTAAGATAAAACCTCAGGGGAGTGACTCAGAATAAAGTAAAATGAGGCATATTTATGAACAAGGCAGCTGTAAATGAACAATGTATTTTTGTCGTGTGCAGTTTGGCAAAATGGAGCTCCAGCTTATCCTCAAAAGGAGGTCTGCCTCTTTGAATCCATGAGAAAACACCCACTGGCTTGGAAGAGGTTTGGATTCCATCCACAAAGTTAAGCTGAAATCTGAACAAAAGCAAAAAATATTCTGACAGTTAACAGGAAGTGACGCTGTGTATTCTCCTCCTTCAAATTCACCAGCAAGACCCGTCCCCATAATAGGAACATCTGCCCCAAAATGCAAAAACCACCTGTTAAAGCAATCTGAAACTGTCAGCAGTGCACACTGTTAGCTGAAGTCATCACACCGTCTTACATCTAGCAGCCCATTGTGAGGATGTCCCCAGTGTGTCCCTGGGGTATCTGGACACTGCTCCTCTCTCCAAGGGACAAGAACTCCCAGAGCCCAGTGCCCAGCTGGGGCACACACTGGCACCAGGCTCTCTGAACAGAACACAGGGCTGCAGAGTGTCAGCAGGGCTTTGGGAGGAAAAAACATGGATCTTGGCTTTTCTGCAAAAATGGGTCTCACTTAACTTTGCCTAATCCTTCATTGTTTCCTGGGAAAGGTACTTGCATTATATGTTCAAATATATATCACATAGAAATCTGTGTATTTTTAAATTATCTTTTGTTTAGGAAATTCTTCATTTATCAAGATTTTTTCACCCCACATTTCTAAAGAAAAAAGTAGCAATAGGAAGAGAATTGGGGAAGACACATTTATATGCTTTCTGAATTGTCTTCATATAATGCTGAATTATTTCTCTCCATTCTTCCTGTGAAACTTCACAATGAAAGGAAACAATGGGGAAGCTTTAGATATTCTAAAAGCATTTTTGAAACATATTGTTAAAGCAATACTTCAAATTTAATCTGATTTTTTTTTATTCTTTTGATGACAGTAGCAGAAATCTAATAAGCAAGGGAAAGCCATTACCTGGTGATTTGAGGTTAGGTTTATAAACCAAGTTACTTTCCTTTTAACCACAGAAGTCACTAAGGTTTCATTTAATTAATAGTTTCATTGGGTACATGTGGCAGTCCATTAAGACAGTGTGTATTGGCTTCAGGTAGATATTAAGATGTATCCAAAGATTACTATATAATAATCAGCAGCCTGCCATCCTAAATAAGTACCGGGTTAGGATTTTGTATCTGGTTCTTAGCACAAACAGCAAAGGATAGTGGCTAAACATGGGATCATGCTTTGTACCATAAGTTCTGTTTTGGGGTTTTTTTCATTAAATCTATCAGGTAGAACTCACAGTGTTCCAGAATTTGGCCAGATGTTTGTCATCCTGGAAATAGCCAGGCATTATTTTGAAATCACCCTTTTGCTCCGGAAAATTCTAATTGCTAAGTATACATCTTTACTTACTACCACTTCCGTGGGGGCTCTTTTCTTCTTCAGTGAGGGTTTTTGCTTGTTTTCCTTTCAAAATCTTCTTTTTTTCCCCACCAAAATGCAGCTTCAACTGCCTTTTTGGGGTTCCTCCCAAGTGACCCACTGCTGCTGTCCCCCTGTGCCTGCAGTACAGTGACAGTGACAATGACAGTGACAGTGTGTGATCCTGGGCAGCTTCCTAGAGGGGATGGGGTAAAAGTAGACACAAACAAACACAGTAGAATAAAAAGTCCTCCTTTTTTTCTGGAAAAGCTGGAACTTTGCTCCATCTGAAGTTTTACTCTCATCTCCTGCTATTTTCTCCTGTGGAAACAGCAGGACACTGTGGTTGCAGCTGCTGTGCTGTTTATACTTCACACGGAGCAGCACTTTAAAACATTATCAGTACATCAGTGCTACCTCTCCTTGGCTATATCTACAGGTGAACTGCTCTTTAACAACTCCTTTAATGTCTCAACAACATCAAAGCTTTTTTCTCAACACCTGGAGCTGTCTTTTGAGCACCTCATGTCTCTTACCACAGAATGCTGTTGTGAATATACACACGCACACTGTGTATAGTTAGTCTTTATCTTTTGGGGTTGGAAAAGTTTATCACTGAGAATCTAGAGTCTGAGGAGTATCGGGGGAGAAAATTAAACAGAACAATGCCCACCCACAACTTTTTGCAGTAATGCCCTGATCAAGCAGTGCAACTCCATTCAGTCCCCACAAAAAGGAGTGAGATGCTCGTGACAGTATTTAAAGAGGAGCTCTTTTGATCTTACAGCTGCAGAAGAGCCAGCAGACCTCACAACAGAAGGAATACCAAGTTCTAGCTTATGAGAAACAGTTACATTTTGTTACAGAAGCGTGTGAGGAATCCCCACCTGTGAAAATACAGGGCTCCCTTTGCGCACGTGGCATGACTGTCTATGATTTTCCTCTCCCCTGTTTTGCTTCCCTGTTGCTGTGTCTGTCTGCAGCTCTGTCCAGCAAGGGGCTCATTCTCACCCTGTCCTTGCAGGGCTGGCAGTTTATTACAGGGAGAATTCAGGTCAGCGTGTAAGACATGGGAACAATCAAGTCTGAGCTTGAGCCTCAGGGTAATGTCCTATTTCTCCAAGCAAAATCTCTTCTCTTATGAATTAATGGTTTGTCTGGTCACCATCGATCTTTCTTCAGCTGATCTTTTCTTCATTGATCTTTTCTCAGCAAGAGAAATGCCAGTCAGCTAATGCACTGATCTCAGAGCTGAGTATAAATAGAGTCAGCACCTCGGAGTCCTCCTCAGAGGCTCTTTAGGAGTCTGTTCCCTCAGCACTTGTCCATGTGCTTTTCATGCAGAATAGTCCTTGAGAAGACACTGCTTTCAGGGAAATTACATTAAAATGATCTGATGCTGGGTGAAAACTCACGCGGTTCTGGTATTTGGAAAGGAGAGGGAAGGAGTGACTGCCCTGTGCTCTCTCCAGCGCCTGCAGGGTGCTGCTGATTCAGCAAGGGCTTGGAGCTCCCTCCTGTACCAAACTGTTTCACAGGATACTGTGGGGAGAAACCCCAAGGTGTTACAAGTGAAAGGGGATAAACCCCTTGAGCTAAGGTGACTCACTGACATACCATAAAGCCCTTTCGAGTATTTAAATAGCAATAAAAGGTAGAATTAAATATTTATTCACATATGCATTTCTTCATGAAATAACTAAGCTAATTTTCATATGCTCTACCTCTTTTACTTTCTAGAGAGACAATAATAACTTAGGTATTTTTAAAACTATCCCCACATGTCATATTGTTGTGTTTCTTGGAATAAAATGCTCTTGTAGATGTATGGAGAGCTACTACAGGTATCACTGATAAAAGTAACAGTCATTTGGTACAACTGAACTCTATTTGACCATCAGAGGAAGAAAAGAGGTATAAAACATCATTATAGAAAGTCTCAATTTTTTTCCTCTATTCCAACTTTAGTACTTTAGTGCAGAGATAGCTCTATCAATCATTTAAAACCACTGACCATACCTGCACCAGCTATCAGCCATAGTTCATACTGAGCTTTCTGTGTGCTCCAAATGGCTTTACATTTTATGTGCAAAGCTGGGTTGAAAATTTATAGTTGCTTTCCTTCTGACACCTGGATTTCCCACCTGGAAAATAAACTCCTTTAACTACTTTAAATCTTCATGAATTTCTTGCTGCCTGGATCTCCAAGGACTCGGTTGTGACTGCTCCTGCCTGCCCATGCCATGAAGCAATAATCCTATTCCACTGTGTGTGAGTCTGGCTGATTCATGGGCTCCAGACACAAAGCAATAAGCAGACACTGTATCCTCATTTAAACCCAGGTTCTCAAAAACAGTTAGGAATCTAACAACTCAATTTCAAAGGAATTCGATGTCCAAATGCATCTGAGAGTCTGAGCTCTAGTCCCTGCCCCAAGACAGAGAACCAGGGACAAGAGAAAAGTGCAAGTGCAGGTGAGTTTGTTAACATCTGCTCCAGAGAGCACTGTTGTGATTTGTCATTAGTATAGGCTTCAAAGAAACTGTTATTTTCCTACTACTCCACAGCTTGTTTTCTAGTATTCTTCAGAAAATCTTTCATTGGGTTGTATGGTTTCAGTACCTCTCTGTCTGTCTATAATGCTATTTGGTGCATCCTAAACCTCACACAGCTAGGTATATTTATGTGGCTGTCTTGAAAAATGATTCTCTTTAGAGGCAACAGTGTTTTTAGAGAGGACTGTCATTGTCACCAAACTTGTCTCAAAACTACAGCCAACAGCACAAGAATATCCTAACAGACATCTCCATGGAGGGGGAGTATGTGCAAATATAATGAGTCAATCAGAACAGGTGGATTACAGAAAATGTTTAATTCTTAATAACAAACTTAATAACAAACATTCTTAATAACAAATTCTTATTAAAAAAACAAACTTAATAACAAATCTCTGAAGGGAGATTTTTTTCATGTCATTTCTGCTTGGGATTCATTGGCTGTATTGGGCCAGTCTCAGCACATCCAGAGGAATAAATAAGGAAGATACTCTTTTATCGTGAGGGTGGTGAGGCCCTGGCACGAGTTTGCCCAGGGAAGATGTGGCTGCTCCATCCATGGAAACATTCAAGGCCAGGTAGGATGGGGCTCTGAGCAGCCTGATCTGGCTGCAGATGTCCCTTTTGATTAAATGAGAGAACTGGTTTGAAAACAAAACCAGTGAGAGACTCCAAGTCGGAAATATTATTTAATGGGAAAATAAAAGGGAAAAACAAAATACATTCAATACTACAAAAGAAAACCACTGACAGAGTCAGAATACAGCTCAACACTCCATTAGGGTGGTGGTAGCGGTCCAGATGAAGTGGTCTTGTTGAAGTAGTGATCCTGTAGAAAGGTCTGGTAGCTCTTGTACTCTGGAAACCAGTGGGTAAGGACTGCTTGTTCTGTCCTAAACCCCAGATTATATCGAAGTGGGGATGCTTGGCTCCTCCCCCTTGGTGGAGCATTTCCCAATGGGATTGTGTCATTTTATCAGCCGTGCAGTGAGACTCAATGGCCCATTAACAGGAGATATCTCCTGGAGGAAGGCTGGGTCATGGAAAAAGTAAAGAACACTGTCCCACCTGGTTTTAACAGATGGTAATAGAATATATGCTTTTGTTTGCATTCTGTATTGCAACCCAAGACAGTGGGGTTGGTCTGAATGCCTTTAAAAGTCCCTTTCCACCCCAAGGCTTTCTGTGAAATGGAGGAATTTGGCTCCCAAATAGCACAACACTTTTCATGTCTCCAGGCTGGCAGGCTTTGCACACTCTGTGCCTGGGGAGCCCTCTCACATTGGCAGAGGAACTGCACAAAGGTGAGAGATGTGATCAGAGTTTCTATGATTTATTCCCACAAAAAGTGTTGGAGCTTGTTTTTGCCACAGAACTTCTCTTAGGAGATGGACTGAGCACCTCCCTGGAAGCACCATAAATCCCCTGCAGGCGTTACAGAAAACAAAGCCAAGTAATTATGGAGATGTTGAGTGAACTTGTACCATGTGGGGATGGAAAATGGTGTTTCTAGAAGTACCTCCTCCACATTCCAAGCATTATTCTGTGTTGGTTTAATCAGAGGGCTGCCTTATTATGTTCAGCTGGAAGTCAACCCAGATCTAATGCACTGGGCTGCTGCCTCTAATGCAGTTTACCTACCATAAAAGTTAAAAATAAACTATAGCTTATTCCACTTACTGAAAAGTCAGTTCAACATGTCATGGGGCTTATTAACACACTGAGAGTGTTCTTCATGCCTTAATACTAGGGCAGGACTCTGATGTAAAAATGAAATGAAACTATTTAAATTGACTTGGATACTTATTAGGGACAGGGTTTCATTTAATTCCCTTTTCTCTTTTTCTCTCCTTTATAGAAGCAGCCATCTGGGCTTGATAGGAGGTAGGGCAATGACAAGTCTATTTTGTGAAAAACACTATAATTTTTAAAGCACTATTACCAAATGAGACTCAATAGACAAAGTGTGTAAATGAAAAGTGATTTGCCTTGTGAAGAAAAATGTACATTCTAGCTGTATGCTGTAGGGATCTTATGCTGCTAATTGGAAAACTCAAATTTGTAGACATTTGCAAGTTGAACAGGTGACAATAACTGGTGATAGCCAAGGACTAATTATCTCAACTGGGAATTAATCATCAGGTGTTCTGAGCTAAATAAAAGGGGAGGGGAAACTTGGAATTGTAATGTGTCCTATTTAAGTTGAAAGAATTAGCAGGATTTTATGTGGGATTTTAAAAAAAATTAAATTAAACAAATACTCTCTAGGCTAGTACTGTGTGTGATTTCTGTGGTTCCATTTCTTAAAGAACTTGGACTGGAGGAGTGGAAGGAAATAATGTAGAGTGGCATGATTTGCTTGCTGGAAAAAAAAAAGAAAACACACCCTCTTTGTTCTCCTTTGAATTCTGTTAAAGTGGAAAAAGAGGTAGGTTAGAAGTCCTTAGAATTAAAATGGTTTGATTGAAATAGTTATCTATTATTCTAGTTCGAAATGCACACTGTGGTGTAGGTCTGTGGGTAGGAAAGGCTCAGCTGCTGCTGATTTCCAGGCAAACCTTGGGCAGAGAGACCAGAACAGGGCAGCTTGAGCTGGGCATTGGCAGATCCACCTCAGGCTGCAGAATTCCTGGCTGGATGCAGCACACCCGGAGTGCACATTGCTGATTGCACCCTGCTGCAATTTCCTTTACCTTAATGCTCATGGCAAGAGTTAAATTCTAACAAGTAGGGCTGGAATAAGATAGGGCCCTGGAGGGCACCAGGAAAATGATAGAACAGCAAGTGAGCTCTGGCAAACACCGCCCTTCTCCTCCTTTCTTACCATTCACACAGCGTTTTTTATTCTTGCGTTTTGTTTGTCTGACACGCCAAGTGAACAAAAGTGACAGCACTTTAAAAATAATATCAAATTCCAAAAGCAGCCAGAACCTTAAATTGGAATTTTAGTCTTTGACACTGGAAACAAACATACAAGACAATTGTTAGCATTCTGCATTGTGCAGATAAAGACACAGACTAGTAGCAAATTCTTCTGAGAGACATGCCTGATAAGATTATAAATTAGGTTTTACAGAGAAAGTGCACTTAAAGAGAGATTTAATTGTTTGCCAATAAAAATCTCATGTTGCATGGAGATTTTGGAGCTCATTTTAACAGTTGCAACTATTCAAATGCCTTGTTTTAACACTTTGGGGGTTTGTTTGGTGGGTTGGGTTTATGGTATTAATTGTTCTCCCTCAAAGCTTCACTATTGTCCTGATTTTTGAGTCTGGTTTAAAATTTTGCTTCCTTTTGCAAAGTCTATATTGCTGTGGAAATATGGAAAATGTGGTATGTAAGTAAACATCTTTTTTGTTAGTTTGTTTGAATTTTAAAAAGCTAAAGTTTGAAGGCTACAACTGTGAGATTGGGTGTCCTGTACTGTTGGACAGCTCACCTTGACATGTGACTTATTTTTTGGGCATGTCAGCTCTGATGTTGAACTTTGGGGCTCAATCAAACCACTGCAATCCCCTAAGGATAAATAAGAATGAATTTGTAGATATGTCTGGGGAAGATTGTGTTTAACCTCATCTGACTCTAAACTGCAACCACAAACGTCAATGGAGCTGCATCAGAAATTAGCAGAGAGTTCTGAAACACTTTTAAGTTCATCGCTGGATAAATTTCATTAAACAGACAAGGATTTTTACCTTAACTCTGTTATTCAGATTTAGGAAAATATTTCCAAATGCTTAGAACAAAATATTTGTTAAATTCTCCTAGTCTGAATTGGTAGGCATCAATTTGTAGTTGCTCTGGAAGAAGGAACCTCTAAGTGGAGGTAACACAGCTGCCCCTTTATGGGGCATTAAGTCCTGGGGGCTTATCTGAACCCACTAAAGTAATAATAAAAAAAACAACTGACAGGTCTTTGGATCAGGGCCACTGGGAATACCAGTTCTTTGGGATTCAAATCTCTGGACTTGTAAATGTAGTTTCCATATACACTCATTAATCAGCATTGGTAATCCATTGAAGTTTCCATGTCTGTACACTCATATGAAAGACCAGGTGGATCATCCAGACTTCAGCCAGATTTTCTTCACATCAGCTCTTCAGCCTCGTAGCTTCTACATATTTAACCTTCTGTTTCTAGCAAACATCATCCTTTGCATCAAAGGGCTTTGGGACATCCATTTTTTGCTGACACACTAGTGCTGTGATTTATTTATGCATCATCAAAGTATGGTACTGCCCAAAAGGTGAAAGACCTCTCTCCCCTTTAACTCATTTCCTGAGCAGACCAATATCATCCAACTTCAGACACTGACAAATGTAAATTGAGGTCCGTGAAATTAGAAAAGTGCTGAACTAGAGTCCACAGAAAAGTGTGACATTCTCCTATGGTGAATAACAATCTAATATAATATCTCCCATAATGAGAAACTCAGATGTGGGATATGCTTTACCTATTTGTGATGTACATAGTAAAACCTTCCTAATGCTCTTGATGCACAGAGAAATTGCACACCCCGAACTCTATTAATGCTGCTTTTGTATACCCAGCAGCAGGGAGAAGAGACTCTTTGCAAGGTTAAACTGAGGGTCAGAGCACTCTTTTGAACTTTCTTGCAGTAGTTTCTCACAGTGCAGCTGCTTAGGTGGTGGCCATGTACTTGCTGAGATACTGAATTCCTGACTAGATATTTAGAATTGGAAAACAGAAGCAAATGCTTCTTAAACATCTCTCATAGCTTCCAACATTAATTATTAAAGGAAGAGGCTTCCAGAATCTTAAAAGACTGTTTTGCTTTTTCTTTCCTGAGTCTGTAGATTCATCAGAAATAATGAGAGGGCATCTGTGCCATATCTATTTCAGAGGATTCCTGATAAGTTTTCAAAGTGTTTTTCCTGTTGATTGTTTACATAGATCATCTTGGTCTATGAAAAAGTGATTTTTATTTTTTGTTTTGTTGTTTAATATATAATTATATAGTTTTCAGGCATTCTCTGCAATATTTTCTATTAGCTCAAGTTGAGTGGAAAAGACGGCTTCTTAACACCATTCTAATTTTTTTCTAGTCACAATTTTTTCTGCTCTACTTTTGACTGAAAATGGACTGTCTTTCACTTGAAATTTAGAAGAGATTAAAAAGCTGTGGTGAAATTTCAGTTTGTGCGGTTTATTGAGAGTTTAGGACAGAAAAAGAAAATATAGAGGTAATATTTTGATATTCATGTGCTTTTAGATACCTTTGTACAGACGTAATTAGCTGTGTGTTCAAGCTGAAATTTCAATAAAACTGCATCTTGGTCACTCTGAGAAAGGCAATTCTCCATAATAAATAGGTGCAGTAATTAAACACCCAATATGTGGTTCTGATTCTGAGAATGCTTAAACATATCTGTAATTTGGCATTTCTGAGAAGTCCTAGAGAGTCTGAAAGCGCTACTCCCAAAAGAAAGGTTATTATTTTGGGAGCAGCCTTGGATAGCATCCCTTTAGGAGATGGGTTTGCAAATCAGTTGCATTGCTGGGGTGCAGTTTGTCCCCAAGGCCTGAGAGTGCCATAGTCCCACGCCACTGCACACAGATCCACTGCTTTGTCTCAAGGTGTCCCCTATTTGGCTTTCCTTTTTGCCAAAAAAATATTGCACAGCATCCCCCCAGAGGTTTGTGCTGGTCAGGATGGCAGAAGACTCCACACAATAACATGGTAATGCATGCTGTATCAGCTTTTGATGCCCTGGATTTTGGTGTTCAATGGAAAACAACAATAAATTCATGAAGCTTTGCTGCCTCTGCCAAATGTGACATCTTTCAGAATATAACATGCTGGAAACTTGCACAGTCTGTGCCAACTGCATGATTTAGCTGCTATAAAATCCTTCTGAATCAAAACCATTTTGAAATAAAGAAGAACCAGCCTGAGAATTTCATTGCACTGTTGGATATCCACTCAAAGATCAATCACCTGTCCTCGTTCTGTATTCCTGCTGTATTTTTCAGCTTAATCTTTTCTGAAGCTTACCTATTTCATTAAGGCTGGAATTTTAAAAGACTGGCAATTGCATGCAGAGGCAGAGAGGCAAGAGTGAGAAGTGTCAAACCTGGACAGCAAAGTTCTGTACAAATTGTATTGTGCCATTAAAAAAGGCAATCTCTTTCTTCCTTTTTTTGTTTCTGTGGAACACTGTAATGCCCAGATATGCTCAGTGGAAGTTTTCCAGGGTTTGGCATCCTAATATTCCTGAATTATGTCCTACCCTAAAACTAGATTGGTGTAGAAAATAGAGTTGGCTGCAAGGAACAGGCTAACCCACCTGATTCTGTTCAGTTTTCCCATCCAAGTAAAGTTTATAATAGTACTTATCACATTTCAAACTGTCTGTGGATGTCCAAGCCTGGAATCTCAATCAAGTGACTTGTTCAGAAATTAAATGAAAAGAAGATCTTAAGGGATGGTACATGAAGTATTTGAAAGTGGATAAGTAAAGGATTTGTTGTGTGTAGGAAAAATGCTTCTCCCTTGGACTGCACTGAAAGGATGTTCAAACAACACAGAGTGATGCAAAATACTGGAATCATTTGAATGAATTATAATTATTGTATTAACTTGTTGGTTCACTCTGAAACATTTCTAAAAAAAACCACTCTGGAACAGATTAGTAAAATGATAAAGTATCATTGCAACATCTGATCAAAAATTCAGTAAGTTAATTAATGCTCCTTTTGTCCTAATATCTTATATAATGAGAGGGGAGTTCACTAAATTAAGCATGGCAAAAAAAAATAATTCAGGAGTTTGACATAGGGTGGGTTCATGTACCCAAAGTTGTTAGGAGATTTAATAGCATGGCAGAGTACCTGTGTGGGCTGATTCTGTGCATTTCCACATGTGTGTGTGAGTGCTCCTGCCCAAATCCTGGGGCCCTGAGGGGATGACTGTGAGCAATAGTTACCAAAGGTATTTATCATCAATTGTTTAGAATATTTGATTACAAATTTATATAAGAAAAGCAACAGTCTATAATGAGAGTATAAATCATGTTGGAATGGTGCTTTGACTGGAATGGAAGTGAGTACCCTTTGTATTCACCCTGAGAGCATGCTAATAGGGGTGCATATTTATTTCTAGGCCATGTAATTGAAAACAATTTGAAGAACTAATGTTCCAACAAGTAGAATAATGACTGGAGAGCAATGTATGGATAAAAATGCTTTCTTCCTTCTCATGATGAGGGGCTTGGTCTTGACTTTCCATTTTTTTCTAGTGTTTATTTTATGATGATCTGGTTCTGAGTCTGTCATAGTACTTCTGAAAAGCTGTTCATCGTCCCATTTCTTTTTATTAAACATGTTCTGGGAGAAGGATGAGTTTTTCTCTTCCATGTGGCCACAGCAGAGACAAAACAAAGGTGGACTCAGCTGATAGCAATAGATGGTGACCGAGAAGTACTTGCTTGAAAGGCAGCAAATTGAGATCAGCATAGGAATTCAGTGGTGGGAAGTGAGTCAGGAGGGAAGGGAATCCTTCACCAATACAGTTGCAGCAATAAGCACCATTAAGAAGACACTGCTGTGCCAAGGGCAGTCTGGTTTCTTCATCCCTTCATGCAGCTCCATCAACTTAGTAAGAATTTGCTTCAGGCTGAAGGGAGTGGAGAATAAAGTCTCATAAAGCAGAGTATGGCTGAGGCTGAGCCTTTGCTGCTGTGACACAGAGCTTTGGTGAGACCCTGCAGAGTCACTGACTGCACAGCATCCTGGTTCAGACCCCACTTGAGGGGTTGCTGAGAGAGAAAGAGAAAAAACTGAATTAGTGACTTATTTCAGTTGATGTTTCAGCAATGCCTTTCAGCTGCTTCTGGAGCTCCAGAGGTTCATTGCAGTGCAGCTCGTCATGAGATGTCTGCCAGGTTTCTGTTTATTAATTTGACTCAGGTCATCCCTGTAGTTCAGCCTGGGGGCTGAAGCAGACCATGTAACTGGTTTAGGTATTGAACTTCTATCATCTAAGTACCACAGCAGACAAAATTTAAGCTGCGTGCATAATTTAGTCTCATTTGTAAGTTATTCTGCTTGTACTGGTGATGTGTTGATTACAAGGAAACATATGTAGAGAGAAAATGCTGAACTTCATTTAATAAATAGAAAACTCCATGAGATATGTAAGATTCCCAGTGAGGAGTCCTGGCCAGGTCTGCCTGTGACTTTGCTCACAGGAGATATCCTGAAGCCTCTGAGGCTCAGGTGAGAGGTGGATCAGGACAGTTTCCATAAGGTCTGGGCTCATCCCTCCCATCCTTCCCTGTGCTGGTTTCCTTCTCTGGTGGGGACAATAGGGAAGGGAAACATCCACATATTTTATGATCTTGTGGAATCAGTGCTGCTCATGCTAGTTTGGTTATCAGCCTTGGCAATTCCACATGGCTCTTTCTGTTATTATATTTTTTGTGTTAGGTTTTGAACAGGGCTCAGTCCAGATGTACAAGTGATAGTTGTTTCTACTACGTCTCAGGATTTCATCTGAGAGAGTCGATCTCTATTTCTTGATTTATTTGTGTGTGTGTGTGTGTGCAGCACTTCTTGAATGTATGCTATTAAATCTCCCCTTAGAGATTTTCCCCTCCCTTATTTTCCCCCTATAATAAGAAGAAATAGGTACATTTTGTTCTGTCTCTTAATGGCTGTTTTTATTCTAAGTATTTATGACCTTAACAGGAGCAGAGTTAATACTATATGATGTCAATATTCTTCCAACTTAGTTATGTAGCCATCTTACATTTATGACCTTTTCCCCCTATAATTAGTTCCAGCTGAAATTAGATTCAGTGAGAGCCTCACTCCAATTACAGCCAAATCTGAATAAAACTGATTCCACCACAGTTGTCAGGAGGAAAAGGAAAAAAAAAAAAAAAAAGAAAGAAATGAAAAAAAAAAAAAAAAAGAAAGAAAAAACCCTTTCCAGTTTCACTGTAGATAACTAAGTCTCACATCTCTGCAGTACATCTGCACTTAATAAAAGTGAAAAGGGTTTAAGGGCCAACCCTGGAGAGAGCAGAAAATTCTCATCTCTGCCAACAACTTTGAGCAAAGTCCCTTCCATGCTCCCTCTTGCCTGTTTCTGCTGCCCTCCGTGGGGCAGGGAGGCCCCAACCCCTGGATGATGCTGTGTGCTGGTGCTGAGGTGGCAGCAGCAGGTGCTGGGCAGTGCCTGTGTGTTGCAGGATGTCTTTGCTCAGATGCCCTGGTTAGTTCAGGACCAGACTCCTCGTTGTGCACACCTGGATGTCCTTGCTCCCCTGGTGCAGAGGGATTGGGATGCACACAACAAAGCAAGGTGGGGATGTCAGCCAGCTGGGCATCCTCTCTTTCCCTAGGAAGAGACTGGATGTGTGAGGATGAGGACAAAGCTATCGTGGGAACCTCACAATGAAGGCATTTGAGAGCCAGGGTGAGTCTGAATCTCAGCCCTTTAATGCAGATGTGCCCATGTGTCCAGCGCAGCTGGAACACAAACAACAGAGCTGGCTCTCCAGAGCCCCACATAAACTTCCCAGCTGTTGACAGCCACAAAAAAATACGTGAGAAATGCAAGGAGTTGCTTTGAATTCAAAGCTGTATTTTGTATTAGCCAAGTGCATCAAATATAGCATGAAGCCTTTTTGCCATTATCAGAGATATTTAGCTGGGATTAAATGTTTGTTTACCTCAGATGGGTTTGCAGCCAGGTTTATACTTTTATCACCTCCAGATTGGATTACTGTAATCCTTTATTTGCACATTATCCTGAGGTCTTTTTATTTTTTCTCCCCTTTCATTTTTTGGCCATTGGGTCAGTACAGAAAACCAAAAATTGATTTCTGGTACCCAGAGGAGTAAATTATATCTTGTCCTTTCTGAAATCATTGTCATATTGGGTTCTGATTCCAACCCAAATTGATCTTCAAATTAGATTCTGGATCAATAATAGCCTTATAATGGAATGACACTGTTAAGGCTCCTACCAGTGGCTGTGACCCACAGAAGCTGATGAAAGTGTCTCATCGCTGTGTATAATCTCAGAAAAATTAATGCACATCCAGTTCCATTAGCTCACTGCTATCTGTTCCATCAGGGCAATAACGTGCACGGGGTCAGCAGTGCCTTTAGCCATCCTCACACAGCCAATTCCCCATTCACAAGGGGCTCCTGGCCCTTCCCAGACAGCTGTGTAAAGTTTTGACAAGGGAAAAATGTTGTGTTTCTAACCCTGAGCCTTCAATTCCAATTAAGTGCCTTCTGAGACACAGTGAAATGGCCCTGCAACATTAAGTGAAATTAATCCAGAGATTAATTAAAGTTTTATATTAAAAATTGACATTTTAAGGAATAGGAATAAACATTTAGTGAACAGATAGAAGATCCAGTGTTCTCCCAAGCCCCTCCAAGAAGCAGGAATTGCAGCTGAGGTGCAATTTCCCTCCAAGCTTTTCTAGGCACTTAGTATTTCAGAAGTGATTTATCTGGAAATATGTGTGAGTTATTTTGAGGCTGCTATGATTATATCATTTGATGAGATTTTTTTCTTCTCTTTTCTGCACTGAGGACTTTAAAGTGAGAGAGACAGTCCATAGATAGCTTGTGGTTTGTTTAATTAACTGGCTTTCTTTTTATGGATGGCTGCTTGCAAGGCTGCTCTTTCATTTAGTGATTGTTTTTGTTATTAATGGTTTCAGACAGAGCTCTTCACGTATCAAGTGCAAGTTTTTGCAAAACCAATGAAGGAATCACACAAGAGGGTTTTTTTCTTCCTCTTTCCTGCCGCTCATGTTTATTTTCTGTGGTGTTGATCTCCATGGTCTGCTGTGGTTGTTAACACTTTCCATCAAAAAATAATGTTCAGGAGTTCAAAGTTTTCTCTCTTAACTTTTTAAAGTGCTGCTTGTTTGGCAAATGTGTCAAGAAACATTGACGTCCTTAGTCCTAAATAAGAGGGAGGGCAGCCGAGGAGAATAAATTTGATTATGTTTATTGTTCATGTAAGTGAGGAGGTGTTAAATATGTGACATTGTGGTAGGAGAGTCTCTGTGTTGCCTGTAAGAGGTGAGGATAGAGGAAGGTAAGGACAAAAAAGAAATTATTTATATGTGACTGAAGGAGGTCAATAATATAGATGCTGATTAATAATTGGGAGATGAAATAACTGTTATTTGCCTCCCCCTCCGATATTATATTATTTTCTTTCACCAGAGGGAGCTGAAAGCCCTTATTCAGGTGAGCCTCCTCTTGTTACAGCCATCTTGTGAAGGTCCAAATAATTCCTCAAGAAGTCACTCATTCCAATGGCTTTTTCTGACCCACATTTAAGTCTGTAGCTGCCCAGTTCAGCCAAAATCAATGTCGCTAGAGAGAGAGGCAGCCCCAGCATCTCTCCTTTCCCTGCTTGCTCATTCACTTTACTGCTTTAGGGCTTTACTGTTGCTGAAGTAGCAGCCACTTTATTACTCTGATCAAAGATCTCTTTTACTTTCAGAAAGATCAGCTCTTTATAATGGCCCAGTCCAAGCCTGCATGAGCACTTCGATGACAGGACTAAGGGGAAGGAACAGCAAGTGAAGCAGGCAGGACTGTGTTTTTGATGCAAAATTGCCCTTTAAAATCAGAGATGAGGAGTTAGGGCTCCTGATGGTCCCTGCCCTACCAAGACAAAGCTGAGGCAGCAATGTCACCCCAGTGTGGATGGGGACAGAGGGCACTTCCAGCAGCAAGAAGAAAGGCTGTATTAGGACCAGCACAGCCTGTGAGAATCATGATTGGAAGGTGTTGCACACAGTTTTGGAAGTTCATATTCTCTGCATCAACATCTACTTCCCACCAGCTCAACCAGAGCTTGTTTCACTAAGGCCATAGAAACTTTGTCTGCAGTGCCTGCTGAGTCATACTTTCTTCTAGCATCATACCTTTGAGTATTTTACCCACTGTATTTATCTCTTCTACTGCTAAAAACTTTTCCCTTTATCTTGTTAACTCAGTATGTAGTGTTGCTCTTCTCAGGCTGAGTGAGTGAAAGTAAATACAAAAATGAGAGCATGGGGACCATTTCAGGAAAATAGGAATGGTCGACTATTTTTATCTTTCCCTTCTGAAGGGAATGAGGTGAGCATTTTCTGACAAGAAACTCTTTAATAGTTGAAGTTTGTTTTAAGTCCATGTCAAATCTCAGGCTCTCCTGAGAAGTGAAACCTCTTCTCTCTTCTCATGAGGCTGAATCATTCAATTGTGTCTCCAGGTTCTGGCCCTAAACATTTTTTTATTGTGTGAGTGAAGAAGAGCTGATTCGGCTTATGGTTTCTCATTGGAATGCATTATAAAATCTTTTGTAAATGTGTGAATGCTCCTTGTACTTACAGGGTTCCAGGGTCCCATTAAAATAAACAGAATACCCCAATAACTATTGTGCAGACACTCAAAGCATCTGTTTCCCCATGCATTGCAGAGCGTGCACTGGGGACTGACTTAATAAAGGTGACTTGGATATAGAGACAAGCACAGAGGATGAAGGTAATATAATTTTAGGGGCACACAGAAGCCTTACATTCAGTGCTGCTGCTGGTAAGAAGGATTAAATTGCTGAAATAATAATCAGGAGAACAAGAATAAACTCTCCTAGAGAAGCTGAAGCTTTCTGTTCAAGCAGTAATTTGAGGCAAAGCTTTTGGGATTCGAAGTTTTGCAAGAGTACAATGGTTTGGAAAAGAGCAAAGAAACTTTTTGTTTCTTCATGCGTATAAGATGTATTTTAATGTAACAAATTACAGTTGCAAAGTACAGCTCCTTTGAACTGTAATACTTCATAAATCAGAAGAGCTTCCTTTCTTAGACTATGAGGAAATCTCTAAGCTCTTATTTGTTATTCCCATATATCAGCAACAGTGCAGGTAGCAACACTGGCTGAAGTGAAAATTAAAGCACCTCAAGAAAGACCACTACTGTGCCAAATGGTGGTGGGAAAGTACCAACATGAAAGCCTTGCCCAGCCTATATTATTTGTTGATTATAAAGCATTGAACAGTTTTCTTCAGCAGCAAATAAATGAAAAATTTAAATTTCAAGGGTGATCTCTTGCTTCCCCCACTTACAATGGAAGCAGTTGCCACAAGATGTTCTATCAGTAGCTGAAGTATAGCATGCTGTGAAACATTGAGAAAATCAAGTTTCTAAAAATGTTTCATTTTCCTTACTTATGCACTCCTTTTTTAAAAGCCTTACTTAAACCACTCTGTCAATGTCTCAAGTAAAACATACCTACAACTTAGCAGAGCTCTCATACTTTGGTCTGTATAAAATCTTTCCAAAAGTTGGTTGATCTTATCCACTGAATAATTCAAGGCTTCCTTAGACCCAAGGGGTCCAAGGATTGGATTGCAATCCCTCATGAGTCCTTTTAAACTCTAACTTTGTTATAAAGTTTTTTGTTGCTGAATTCTAGTCCTGTAATAAAATAATGATGTTGATTGTGATTGTCTGAATGGGAGTTATTTCAGGGAAAGTGTTCTCTGGTTGGAGGAAAGTGTGGTTTGTCAAATACAAAAATTTTGAGGGACATATTTTAATGATGTTTATTTACTTCAAGCAGCACTTTCCAATCAAGTGAGGTGAATTTTTTATTTTGTTGCTTGTGAAAAATGGAAGATTAAAACCTTCCACTTTGAAATTAGTTTTGATTTCATGTTTCCATTTTACAAAAACTGAATTCAAAATCAAACCAAACTTCTTCGCAAAGTAATGTTTACTTTTATGGTGGTAGTAGTAGTAGTTGCAAAATAAGAATTAAAACTGTAATTAGAAAGAAGTGTAAGTTGCACACTGGAATATTCTGCCCAGCTCACAGCAACAGATAGCTGTGAAAATAGTAGGGGACTCATTTTTAAAGCAGGTCATGAACACAACTTTGTTCCAGCCATCTTAGTTAATTTTATTTTTTCCAGTCACCCTGTGTATGAACAGGCCTAGGCACCTTCTGAACTACCCTTAAAGCTCCTCTGGCTTTTGCCTATCATTTACATTATCTCCTTCTGAAATGTGTAAAGAGAACAATAAATGTGGTCCTCCCTCTTTGCTGGCACAGGCAAATTGATTTTTTTCTTTTGTATTTCTTAACTTGAAAATATTTTCCCTCATATTATTAGTTCATATTGCACAGACTGGGGAGAAGCAAAATATACCTGGATGATCTTGGGCTTTCAAAGCAAATTCCAGGTGAGATCAAGAACATGTGGATATTTGTAAACAATCCATGGCAACAAGCCTTTGGATGAGACTGAGCCCTTGACATGCCCAGTGCATTTCATACACTGGATTCCAAATGTGGTACCTAAATATCCTTCTGAACACTGTTATAAAGAAAACCTGAGCTGGTGCCAGAGGTACATGAAGTGCTTTCATTTGTAATTTGCCTCACAAAACATATCAACTGCCTTTGTTTTCATGAAAGGTTACACACAGGACTGTGTTCCTGAGTGAGAATGGATGGGGAAAAGCCTAATCATTGTAATTATATGACTGAAAAAGAGGCTCTTGACACATTAAGGCACATAAGAGAAGAAAATACCATACAGGGAAGGAATTTGTTCATCAGATTCAGAAGCATGTTTAAGTGGGGGCTGCAATAAGCATCAGAAAGTAACCTAGTGGTTTACAATTACTCGCTTGCTTGTTGATCCACTTTATATTCCTTTTGTGATTCAATGAATCAAGTATTGAAAAGAAAATGTGTGGATGGAATAAATATCCCCCCATTACACGAAGCAAGGACAAAACTCCATGCTGAAACATGAAGGCGTTATAAAACTTCTGTAGAATTATTAGCCCTGCCTCACCACTAAATTGATTACTCTCTTGGTGAATGTTAATAAAATAAAGCTTTAAAATCAAGATGCCAGACTGTAAATTACCTTTTTCAATTACCCATTTGAGTCAATTCTCATGTCAATAACATAAAAGATTACCACACGCATGTTTGATACATACATATCTGAATTTTGGTGAGGTTTTACATTAAAGAACAGTGGGCTAATCTTGGATAGGTCTTTGGTTAATTCTGTGAGAAAAAAAAAAATATTTCTAAGATTGGTAACTGTGATGACTTTGGCACAAGGGGAATTCTAGTATTAGGTCAACCCAGAAACTAACTAGTCATTACTTTGTGGTTTCATACTGGGAAAGATAAATCATACCTGAGCAGCAGTGAAGGGAGTTACATCTTAAAGCACTCTGTCTTTAAAGTCTTTCTATCAATTTTCTGAGAATGATTCTACTCACAAATTTCTGCTTGCAATAATAATAGCAGGAAACAGAGCTTTCAGACATGGATTTACATAAACATTGAAGTTTAACCTTGGACTTCCTTTGTGAAGACCTTGAGAAGTTCATTTAGTGTGTGATAGAACTTCATTTTATAATTCCAGAGGCAGGACCTCCTACTTGTGCCCAGAGATAAATTTCTCAAAAGAGGAGTGGCTGCAAATCTGTCTTGTGTCAGTACAAATACAGTTTTGGATACAGTAGAAATACAGACTGGATTGGTAGCAAATAAGAATTGGAAATTATTTTTTTAACATTGCCAGTTTCAGTCACACCACAGAGTGAATAATGAAAGGCTGATCACTTTAAAAACAACCCAGGTAGTCACTCATAAACAAGCTGTAGGCAGACTTACATTGTAATAAATGAAGATGTCTGTAAAAATTGAAACCTGTCCACTGCTAATTCACTACCAAAAAATGGATTAATTTGTCAAACATTCTTCAATAAGTGAGCTCAGTCTACCTGGAATAAAGGGGTCTGGCTTTTTAGGTTTTTGGGGTGGGAGTTGTGGTCCCATTTACACATTAAACAAAACTGTAAAAAATCTTAAATGAAATCTCAATCTTCATGCAGAAAAGTTCATATTTTAAAGCTGGGGGTTTTCTTCCCTGGAGCTAGAACTAATAATCTAATTGTTTTCAGTAAAGATGGCCTTCACACCTACGTTTAATGTACTTACCTGCCAAAACTTTCAACTACTGCAGTACCTTCAGTACTGCAGAGTCGTAGTGTTTAAGGAAATTTTACATAGCATTTTAGCACTTTGCCCTAATGACAGCTTGCATCCCTGAGTGTAACTGGAAGAAGAATGTCTGTATGAGTGTATGCATGCAAGGCTCTATCAAATAGTAATTCCTTAGTTTATTATACATTTTACTGCTATTGGTGTCATTGGCCTTCCTTGTTAGTCAATCATTTTCTACCTGACTTCCTGTGGTTTTGCTACGAATGTGTACCATTAAGAGTTATATTTGCTTTTAACTAAAACCAAGGGGAGAGAAAAATACCATATTAATACATTCAGTTTAACTGATTTTATATTTTTTTTCCTTAATGCGTTGACTTGTGCATCTAAGGAGGTTAAAAGGTGATTCAGTAGACTTTGGCAAGTTACTGCAAACACTACCAACCTGACCAAATCATGCTGACTGCAAGGTTGAACTGGATGTCAAAAGACTGCAAGATCTTTAGTGTCTGCATTAGCATTGGCAATACTGCTGTTCTTTGGATAACGATCTGAAAATGTGGGGTTGTTTTCCACAAGTAATTTGTGGAAGAGTATTGTCAAGCTCTGCCAGTGACCTATCAGTGTGACACACACAACAAACATATTTCAGCCTTGTTGTCTGCACTTACAAACACTTCCCTGTTTGCTTTCAGCTGTGTTTTTCTCACATCCCACTGGCAGGATGAAAAAAACAGCTTCACAGTTTTAAGGCATTCCTTCTAGCAATCCCCAAAATTCCAATATTTACCTTACTGCTTGTGCTGTTGAAGGCCGAGCCAGAAGACCTGTTTTGGAGTAACTGTTCTGTTGCTTCAATAGCAAAAGTGCTTTGGCAAAGTTTCTCATAATTTGACCTAAGTTGATTTTGACATTTGGAAATAAATCTACTTTTGGGGACACAGCTTCAGCTTATGCAAAAGGAAACTGATGTGCACAGCTTTGTGATTGTGTACATCAATCTACATCTGCCAACGTGAGTGGCATTGATAAGTAATTGAGTTAATGTCTTGCACAAGGGATCTATAAAGGGCTGATTTCATGGCATTTGGCAGCTGTCCCTCGACATGGAAAGTTGTCTGTGAAAGTCAGATGGCAAACAGTGGGGAAGAAGCACTGTCTTGTCCCCCTCTGCTTTTTATGCAGCATTCAGCATTTGGAGTTGCTGGGTTAGTGGTAGATTTTTACATATGGCTCCACAATTACTGCACATACAAATTGGGGAAATGATTCTACTTCTTTCTCAGCATTAGATATCTCTCCTAAGAGTAGTAATTTTGGTGTTTTTGGGCTGGAAGCCAGGTCTCCTGAAACCTTAATTCTGGCACTGACAATGACACGGGTCACAGCTGTTGGCAAATCATTCTGAGACAGACCTCTAGAGGGACTTTGGTGTTTTGTTGGCTGCTGGAATAAAATGCACAACCCTGACAAATGTACAGTGAGTGAGCCCAGAATGGGCTTTGGCAGAGGCAGTACACTGAATGGGGATGTTGTTTAAATGGCAGAAAAGGATAAAACAAGAGAAGTAAAAACTATCAGATACATGTTATGCTTAAAAATATCCTATGAATGGTATCTGTGAAGTTAATCTACCTCTCATAGTCTCCTTCAGACATGAACACTTTAGAAAGCTAAAGGTAGGTAACATGACTCCCACTGTCAAGACATCTAACCAGGATTCACTTCCAGAGATGAGTCTTGAATCCACACCTCGTTTTATCTGTCAGAAAGTAGAAGCACAAATTCTTTGCAGTGCTAGGGAAATATATTTGCATATATTTTTTAAAGTGTCTGACTCTTAGGAGGTGAAGGGAAATATGGGTATGAGGTAATAGTGAGATTTTTCAACTCAATTTCAAGATTTATTTACAATTTAAGTGGAAAAACACAGAGTTGTTCACCCACCACGGCTCACATACTAACATTAAATGGACCTTTTAAATGTTGTCACTGAGACTAAAACCAGTGCTCCCTCTTTTCTCCTACCCAACTTTGCCCCTCGAAGTGTGAAGGATGAGTATTAGTCTCAGTTGAGTCCAAGCTAGAGACATTATTCTAGTTTTGTTAGGCACTTTGCTCACATTAATTAGGAAAAATGTTTGAACCATTTCTAATAAATCAAGTCTGTAACTTTAGGAGAAGCATTCCCATTATTTTGAGCACTGCTTCATTTCAGAGCTCTTTGGAGCCTACATGTTCCGTGCTCAGCATACACCTGCAGGAAGAGTGGAGAGAGTATGAAGTGGTATCAGCTTTAAATCAAAAGGAGATTAATACTTTAAAAATGTAATATAGAAATGATGCAGTGCTTAGTCTTTTCACTTGGGCTAGCTCAAATCCTCCACTAAGTATTAGGAGATAATGCCCATTTTTGGTGTTCCACATGAAAGGTCTCTTATGGACAAAAGTGGTGTTGGGATTTTATTGCCTTAATGTTTGCTTTCTGTACTGGAGTCTTGCTTGCCTCCAAGGAATCCAAATATTATTTGCGAAAGTAAAAAATTGTCCTTGAAGAACAGCAGTGATATATTTGAAGATAATATTTTTTTCACTGAAGTATTTGAAAAAAAGAATCTGTCTTAAATTAAATTATTTATTAAAGTTGCATATTTGAAGATTTTGAAATTTATATGTGAGCATCATATGCAGTTATCTCCTCTGTGATGGAGATAATTTGCAGCTTAAAGCAACAAATTACATTTTTAAGGATCTGATTCCAAGTTCTGCCAGACATTTGCCATTTTTGTGTTACTAATTGATTTTTTTTTACAAATTCTAATCATCAGTAGCAACTGACTCCCTCTGTATAATGCAACCAAGAATTCTTGTGTCTCTAAAGTGGTATTTGCTGTAGTAGACAGCATTTTGGAGAAAATGCTCTTGATGGATGTCCTGCAAATGGAATAGTTTAGGGAAACGGGAATGCTTGAATGAAGCCTCATTTCCATTTTATGCAGAATGCACAGGAGGATGTTCTTCTGCTGTCTTCTCACCTCCACTGACACTGTAATTCCCCTTACCTCGTTGTGCTTGGTGGAGAAAGGTTCCCACATCTCGAGCTTTCTCTTTGCTTTTCCCAGTGATTCAATGTGTTTCAATATTACTGGAAATTCTGAAATGGCAGCCAAAACAAGACATCATGTTGGAAAGTGCATTGAAGACAACTTCCAATGCCTGTATTTACTGCAGAGTTACAAACTGCTCTGCTGGACCACACAAAGACATGGATTTGGGAAGAGCAGGCTACAGGGAGCATGTACCCTCTCAGAATGCAATCCCCTCACGTGCTCTCAGCAGGCTTTTTTTTTGAAGTAAATGCAAAATCTGTCATAGCAAAATACAGCATTTCTCTGGGATCGTATGTGGGTTGGGGGGGGGAGGGGGGATGGGGGGAACGGGGAATGTTGTTACATAAATCTGAAAGGAGGATGTAATGTGCAGCCAATGGTTAAAAACATCATAGGTCTAACCTTGCCTGACAGGCTATTTATCAAAATCAAGAATTTATTTTAATCATCCAGAGAAGGCTTGATTATGGATGTTGGGAAATACCATATACAGGAGAAAATCTGCTAATCAATAAGAGATGCTTCATCATGCACACTTGTTCCAACCAGTATTTATATGGATCAGTCATTCTCTCCCACTGAATCTCCCATTCTCTCCCACTGAATCTGATGATGTTATCTAAACTAATGGAAGTGCTTAATTTCCAAAACACTGCTTATGATGTCTGAATGTACATTATGATGTCTGAATGTACATGTAGCATGAGATTTCGCATGACACAGACGTGAAAGATGGATATTAGACAAAATAAACAACTCGTATAAGAAAAGCTCTGAAATCAGGGAATGACAAGATTCATAAGCACCATGAGTATTTGGCACATTATCATTTTCCCTTGTCTCCAGCTGGGTATTTGTTGTTATTTTAGTATTAAGAGGATGCCATAAACAATTACATGCTATCAGTGAAAGGATAAGGGCCTTGACTGAAACTCAGTGTTTACACATGCAACTCTCAGAGCCTTTAGAGAGCTGAGACATTCCTGTAAGGCTTTAAGCACTAAAGTAAATGAACTCGAGTTTGGGCAGTGGACCTTGCAGTGAGAGCATATTTGAGCACATTCTTTGGAGGCTGCCTGTTGTATTATATTGTGTTTTGCTATTATTTCTGTTCCCTGTCTGCAGAAGTGTTTGCAGGCCTGGCAGTGTGGTGGGATCAGCAGACAGGTTTGGGGATACAGGAAAGGCAAGCAGGAAAAGCCGGCCTGATGCCCATAATCTTAAATTTACTCTGTCACACTCAAAACGTCTTAGGGAGCTGCCAGTGAGCAGATCATGTCATCTGCCCTGATCTGTGCAGAGCATTTGATACTCTCCCACATAACGTCCTGGTCTCCAAACCAGAGAGACAGGGATGTGGTGGATGGACCACTCAAAGAGCTCCAGGCCATGGCCCCACTCGGAGGAAGGGCCCAGGCAGGACAAAGGTGTTTAACATGAGACACAAGGCAAGAACGTGGGCTGAGCCAGCGTGGGCAGCAGGGCAGGGGGGATCCTGCCCCTCTGCCCCTCAGGTGAGACCCCACCTGCAGAGCTGCCCCAGCCCTGGGGTTCCAGCCCAGCAAGGAGCTGGAGCTGCTGGAGAGAGCCCAGAGGAGGCAGCAGGATGAGCAGAGGATGGAGCAGCTGTGCTGGGAGGAAAGGCTGGCAGAGCTGGCATTGTTCACCTGCACAGGAGAAGCTTTGGGCTGAGCTCAGGGTGGCCTTGCAGGGCCTGAAGGAGCTGCAGGAAAGATGGACAGAGACAATTGGCAAGGGCTGGAGGGACAGGAGCCAGGGAATGGCTCCCAGTGCCAGAGGGCAGGAATGGGTGGGATACTGGGAATTAGGAATTGTTCCCTGGCAGGGTGGGCAGGCCCTGGCACAGGGTGGAATTCCCAGAGCAGCTGTGGCTGCCCCTGGATCCCTGGCAGTGCCCAAGGCCAGGTTGGACACTGGGACACTGGGAGGTGTCTCTGCCATGGAGGGCATTGGAACTAAGTGACCTTTAAGATTCTTTCCAATCCAACCCACTCTGGAATTCTATGACCACTTAGAGCAGTTTCCTTAGGTCACTTGTCCTTCTGGCAGGTTCTCTTTATGGCTGCAAGTTTTATACCTCAATAAATAATTTCCTAAGTGAGGATATGTTTTTGAAAAACTTTTAAGGTTTCTTGGGACCTGGAAGAATTCTGGCCTCATTTTCTATTCTCAGTGAAGGAAGCAGAAGCCAGCCTGAATCAACTGAGGCTATTTCAGTGTTTTCCAGACTGTAACCACTGGTGATCTGTGGGAGTACTAGTAGTAAATTGAACCAGGTCATCCTGTTGCATATTTTCAGTTTAAGATTTGCTGCAGGACAGGTAAGTCCAATGGGAAATTTGAGAGGTTGACAGTGACCCAGAATATGTGGAAATTACTCATTCACTTAGTGGAAACCACCACTGATTGACTAACTAATGATATTCTATTTCGTTTGCCCTGCTAATTAGCTCACTTTTCTCAAGTTAATTAGTAAGCTGGAGCCAATATTGACAATGTTGGTGGATTGGGCTGTACAAACTTTTTCTCATGCAAGACATCAGTATTCGTCACGTATCCCAAAAGATGGAGAGGACGTGAGGTAGCTGCGCGGACAAATCAAACAATTGAGGGGTTTTAGCTGGTATAAGTGAACTTAGCACCATGGAATAGCACAGACATATTTAATTATACTGAGGGAAGGTCTCAGAAATCAGATTATGGAGAAATCAGAGGATGAGGCTAAGAAATGTCTGGTAAAATTTCTTTTATTAACCTTTACAGAGTATATCATAGTCCTGTTCAGCTGCAGCATTTATGAAGCAAAATCCAAAGGATGCACAAGTAAAATGCAGCACTTTTAAGAATTCAGCTTCCTTTGTGATAGATATGATTTAAATGCCAAAAATAATTTAATAGGTATATTTTTATATGGCAGTATATCAATGGAGGCTTGAGGCTGCAGGCAGCTGTCAAGAGAAGGTAAAGACTGCCTTCCCCCATTTGAGAGCTCATCTTTTGTTTGGTGTCTTTGTTGGAATCATTCTACAGCAGATGCATATAAAATAAGACACTTTTCAGCATATGATCTGTATAAACAGATTATACAGTTTAATCATTTTAGTTCCTGACAATGTGTATTTCAGAATTGAAAGTCAAGAGAGATCAGGAAATGCGCCGAACACAGCAACAAACCAGCATGGACATAATAGTAATGTTTTATTTGTTAACAAGCATCTAGTCCCCCAAATGTGAGCAAGTTAACCTAAGTAATATCTGGGGAGGGGGGGACGGGGGACTTATTTGCCTTTTTGTGAGCTTTTTGTTGCAGTTATATCATTTTCTAGTACTGCTTCCCACTCATTATTTCAACAAATGTAACAACTTCCCTTAAAGTCTGGAATCAGAACACAAAGATTCACCAGACATCCTCCTCACTGCAGCACTCTGCACAGAGCCTTGGCTATTGGTCTGTGTCATCATTCACACCCTATAGCAGAACTCCCAAAAAAGTGAAAAATGTTAAAATACAAAATGGGATCCCTTTTGGTCCTTACTTCAGTCTTGTACCCCTCTTTACTTAATTTGTTCCCTCTTTTCATATTGCAAATCATGCTTCAGTTGTGTCATTTTCCTTTAGAACTGCATGTAAAGGGTTGCATCTCCCTTTTAAATAGCACTACAGTGTACTTTTGAAATGTGAATCTATCAGGGCAGTTTGTGCATCTCTCTACACTGGGATGTCCCAAAGAGATCCAGTTTATGGCAGTGAGGTCACACAAGCTGGGAACACACCAGGTGTCCCATCCCTGACACATGTTTTCCACTGGCAGTCCTAAGGTGGGATCAGCAGCAGGTTTGGTTTGGCTGCAGTGGTGGAGGGAACAGCTCAGTAGGATGCACCTTCTCCATGGCATTTGGCCACTTGAGGGTCAAGAAACCTGGACAGCCCAGCTGGTCAGGACTGTTGGCCTCCCAGAGGATGTCTCGTCTCTATTTTCCAGTGGAATCCTCAGTATTTCCAAGACTGCTGAAATACCTGATCAGTTATATATCAGAAGAAATATCCCTTGTACGTATATTTCAGAAGCCAAGTAATTTTGAGTTTGCCTTCCTCTTTTGATGGAATCCACAGGTGACACAACAAAGAGAATGAACCTGTCAGTATATTTTTGGACATATCTCTTCTCTCATGTTTTCTTTAGCTGGAGGAAAGCTGTTTTCTCTCTTTTTGGAGCTTTAATAAGCTGAAGTTCCTTGATTGTTGTTCCTACAAAGTAGTGCAATAAAAATAAGACTGTATTAAGGCCAAATATTAGTTTTTATAACTTTTCTGTTGCCACTGCGTGATTATGAGAACTGTGTTTTTCAGAAAATCCTAATAAAGAATTATAAATATATAATTTGTTTGTACGATTGGGATATGTTTCTCTACTAGTTTTATTTTCAATTTTCCACTGAAAGGACATAGACTATCACTAAATATGATGATTTTCAATGTTTCACATGGGTTTATAGTTCATATTTCTGGAACACTAATGTTCCGAAAACTTCTCACTCTACACTTTAATCTATAATGCATCATTCCTATTATCTTTTAATCATCTGTCTTGTTTAAATGTTGCTGGATCCCTGGATATGATCTAATATATAAATGCTTCAGAGAAGCTGATGCCAGGCTGCCCTCTAGACACAGAAACTGGCTCAGTGAATGTGTGTGCAGTGAGTGCTTGGAGACAAACAGCTGCAGGAGGGAGTGGGTGCAGTCCTGTTCACCCCATCCCTTCTTGCCAGGGAATGAGTCTGGAAATGAATCTGAGGCTTTCAAATTTCAGCTCTGTGAGCTTCTAAATCTGGCCATTGATGCTGTAGCACCAACACCAAATTTTTCCATCATGTTGCTGCTTTTAAGTTTACAGAGGATTGAACAGCAATCTATTTATTTCCAGGGAGCCATAAAAATAAGAATTCATATATAAGCCTGAAGCAATCAAATCAGGCCTGCTCTTAATATAAAATTCTTTAAGGTTTGAGAGAAGAGGCTAACTTCTCAGAATCACATTACAGAAAGTGATATGATTTATGGATTTGCTTTAACATTGTATAAAATGGCATAAAGTACAATATCTAGGAAAGGCACTTCATTAACACTGGGAAAGGCTGCTCAGAGGAGATTCTGTGCAACTGTGATTTCTCTTAGTTGTACTGGTTTCATTCTTGACAGTTGCTAGATGGAAAACATCTTGCTGTGTGTAGAAATTATCTGTTCTTCATAGGGAAGAAGGGATGATGTATTCAGGCCCATGTCAGCCTTGTTTCCGGGGAGACATACTCAAGTCCTTACTCTCTCAAACACCCTCTGTGACCTTTCCTGAGCCAGCTAATCTTTGGTACCTTTCTTCTCTTCAAAATAATGAAAATATTACTTCTTTATGCCGCAGGAGCTTTTCTGAGTCCTGAGATACTTTATCAGGAATACAGAGGAGCTCTAACAATAAATTTATTTTTCAGTTTGCATTTCCAGCCTGTGACTGACTGCGTCAGCATTTCAGAGCAATACTGTAGCTTCCCAGGGCACCCACTATCTCCACAGGGATTTTTTCAGATATTGTATGATTTATGGAGGGGTAGCTGCCATCCTGCATCCTGTGACTCTTTCTGCTGTTTTTGAATGGCAAGCACAAGGCCTGGGTGCCAAGACACAAAGATTGTCTAGCAGGAGCAGCTGCTGCTTGGCAGCTGCAGCATCAGAGCAGCTTTGAAGCTGCCCATGGCTCTGTCACATGTTTCAGCTACCAAGAGACTGCCTTGGCTTCTTTGTCCTTTAGAGATGCCATTTGCCAGTAAACATTCTTTGGTTCTTTGCAATTTTTCATGTTGTGCATAAGCTCTAAGTTTGTCAAGGGGGGATTCACAGGTATCATTTTCACGTGGAAAGAAGGGCTTCGAGTGTGGCAAAAGTTGTAGAAATGTTGGTGCAAGCTGATTTGCATAAAGCAAAATATTTCAAGAATGTAAGTTCAATTTGAAAATAATTGCTTATCTGTCATCTGCAGTTATGTTCTTTAAATAGGAAACAAATAGAAAAGCTCAATCATGTCTTGTTCTTTGCTGAAAAATCATGTTCCTGAATGGATCTCAGACTGGTTTCTAGAAAATTTAAGAGCACTTTGAAAATGAGGACAACTCATTTTTTACCAAGTGAGTGTGCTTCTACAACTGGTTTTATGGGCTATAAATAATTAAATGAACAAATATGCTATTTGACTTTCCATTCAAGCAAAAAGAAAATATATAACAAAACAATCTCTATGTTTAAACCCAGCTAAGACTTTCTACTTCTATACTGATTGTTTTGAAGCAGCTCATAGCTGATTTGTCAAAAATTACTTAGAAATGCATTACAGACTATTTACCCTGGAGTATTCAGCCTTCAAATAGTTCTGGACAAAAAAAAAAAAAATTCTTTTCTGTATAATCCTTTTATCATATACATTGCCCTTTAAAGGTTTCAGGACTAAATTAATTTTTCTAAAAGACCTGAAAGTGTTGTTTTTGCACATGAACTTCAGATTTTGTTTTGTCGGTTCTTAGTTCTAAATACAAATTCAGCATTAAAATGCCAAATAGTTATTTCATATTTCTTTTTTTATTCCAAAGTGAAGAAAAATAGGAGTTTTTTACCTGAGCTAGAAATTTAGTGGCTGTGAAAGAGCACTGGTTGAGAGCACAGTTAATTTCATTGGGTGCTTGCCTTTTAATTTGTCTAAAGAGTTAATACCAAGTTTTCCATCCAGGTTCCATTGGCCTAATTTCAAGGTATAGGCTCAGCTAATAGTGGGCATTGTTGATGAAACAAAGAAAGATTGCTCCATCACAGTTTGACCCCTCATGTTTAACTGTGATTAATCTTGCCTATCCATATATTAGCCCAAAAACCCATTTGCAAACTGCTTTGGCCCCCTCCAGTGGAGTTTCAGCATTGCCCTCTGGACATTCCACAAATTCACATTTTGTTCTGTGTAACAGGGTTAAACTGTAAAAATGGGTGAAGGTTTCAAGGTGGGGTTTTGCTGAATGTTGTTTCTGGAACCAAGGTAGGAACTGGGAAATCATGTGGCAAAATGGCATTTCTTTGCAAGTAGCAGCATCAGTAACAGTGAGAGAACAGGGGGGGTTCATGACCAGTGGTAGAGCTGAGAGCAAATTAATCTACACTGTGCCCCTGAATTAGGCCAAAATAAGAATTCACCTGCCTTTGCTACTGTGTCACTGGACCTTCCTCTGCCAGCTAACCCATTCAAAGATGATAAAAAATAATATGTAAGGAGTGTGCTGGGTGAAACTAAGGGGTAGCAGAGGAGGCTTCTTTGGGAAAGGGGAGGCTGGAAAAAAAACTGCTTTTTTCTCTGTGTATCATTTTCTGTGGCCATCAAGTGCTGAATTAGAACTTCTTTCTCTGTAACATAAATGGTAATTTCTCTATGTGTTTTCCTGGGCTTGGGTAGGAGAAAGCCTCATATCACCCAAGGTCAAGAGAGAGTAGAAGGGAAAATTTAGGAGTCTGCTCCCCTAATTCTTTTCTCACTGACAAGAACAGATGATGAGACAAAGCAGTGCCTGTGTCAGACCCAGATAGCAGAACTTCATCCCTCATTCCCACAAGAAAGAATACCATGGCATGTACATTTTTTAACCCAAATTCTCACCACAGATATGTCCTGGGGTTTGGGACAGTTTGGTTGTTGTGTTTTTCTTCTGGCTTGTAAGATGGATCCTAACAGCAGAAGCTGGGAGATGGGATTTCCCAATTTTTGTCTCATTTCCATTCATCTCTGTTTCCTTGGAGATATTCCAAAAAAGAAATATTAAACTATCCTAGTGCACTGAATTCAGATGGAGCTCCTTCCCCAGACATGGGTCCCATCGGAGGCACTCACGGAGAGGTTTCTCTGGCACTGACAGCTGGAAATTACCATGTTTCAGAAGTACTTACAATTCCTGTGCCTAACACTGGGGAGAAGATCCTGCATTGAGGGAAGAACAGACAGAAAATCTTTTGCAGATAGATGAGTGACACACAATGTGTTTTCTGTTTGGCTCATTTTTGCTGTTCTTACTTTTTAATCTGCTGATCCTGAATCTTCATCTCTGTTAATCCTAAAAAAAATTACCAAAGTGATTAATTGAAATGCTACAGCAAAGTCTGTTATCTTTTATTTAGTCCATCTCTTTATACAGGTACTTTGCCCCTTCAGAATTCATCCTAAATCATATATTTTAAGCAGTATCAAAAGGAATTAATCATCCCCACAATGAAGTTGTGACCAGCAGGCAATGATTCTTGTTATGTTTCAGTTTACATCTCCTTTTTTAGTGCATGACAAAAGAGCATTGGCTTAATTACCTGTGATGTTCCTGACTGGAGGGGAAAGATTGTAGTTTGAACGTGCTAATAAAAAGCAAACTTGCTTATTGTAAACCACTTTTCTGTCTGCTCCCTTCTGGCTGACATTTATGAATTGCCTTCACAGGAGCCTGGGTTGGGTTTATCAAGTACAGATAACAGAACAACCTTATATATGAACTACAAATACAAACACTGTCATTGGTGTGCTCCTTAGGATTTCATGCCAAAATATGGAAAATTACATGCACTGCTAACAGAAAGATGATGGCCTACTTGATACCTTGCTTTATATTCCTTTTGGGATCTGAAAGGGATTTTGAAATAGCGCAGCTTGCAGAAGTCACAAGGGGGGGTAGTTTGGCATTTCTGCTGCAAATTTGCCTTTTCTTTCACACCTACTTGAGGGCACTTGAAAGGTTGCACCACTGGCCAGAAAGGATGGCAGGATCTCAGTTTTGCATCTTTATCCCACATTTAATTCTTCAATAGATATAGATCCACATTCCTAGGGCACAGTCAGTCATTGTGGTGCAATATTCAGCATCACCTCACTAACAAAGAGTTCTGTGGGTGTTCAGAAAAGCCCCAGTAGAAGAAAATAGATCAGGTACACAAAATGGTGAAAATATTCTCCAGGTTACATATCTTTAAAGCTTTTCAGAAATCAGTATGTCTGCTGTAATTGTATATTCTCTCACAAGAGGTTTGACCACAGAATTCAGAATTTATGTTCAGCATCATAAATTTCTTGCTAAGCCTTAGGCAGAAATTTTTCTTAAAGAAATATAATTTCTGTTGTAGATGAATACTGGAACACTATAAAGACTCACTTTGTAATGAACCTGCTTGCCTTGAAAGCAAACGCATTTTTAAGAACCTCTTCTCTAAACGTGTAAAGCAGACTCTCCCCTGCTTGTGACTCTTATTTAGTTGTCTCCTTCAGCAGCAAGAAAATATGAAACAATTTCTCTCTGTTAAAGAACCTTTCCCTTCTTGTTGCTTCTTTTCTTTTCTTTTCTTCCCTAAATTTCCTGTTAATGTTGCTAATGTAGCAGGGTGCTCATTCCATGCCATACTTTACCACTGATGGACAGAACAGAGGTTTGTTTTAGTGCTGAAAACAGACATTCTAGTAACTACTACTACTACTACTGCCACTACTACCTGCACTTAGGAGACCTCCTTAGCTTACCTGTACATTTCTTTTATGGCAGATAGGCTGAAAATCACAAGTCAGGAAACCCACCAAAAGTGATGGTTTGGCTCTATCTTTGAATTAAAAAATAATAACAATAATTAAAAAAAACCCTCTTTTGTTGAAATTGTTACTGGTTTTTTAATTCTGTCTGGCCAAACAATATGAACCCTAGCATCACTTTAAACTTGATTTAGAGTTTAAATTATGAGATTTTAATTAGATGAGGTGGCTGTAAACTTCTGGATTTTTCCTCCAATGGAAAGTGGTGCTTAAAAGAAACCATTAAAGCAGACTACTTCCAACTCCATTGTACCAGGGAAAGCTTTCCAAGCACAGCACATTGTGTTTAGTATCACTTTAGAATTCTATAAATCTTTGATCAGCTTTTATTTAATCTTTGTCTAAATTGGAAGATAGCAATGGTCCCTTAAGATTGTGTAGGGAGTTGAATGAAATTTAATAAGGCGCCTGACAGTTATTTGATTGTGATTCGTAGCATTTTCATTTTACAGACTTAAGCAATACTGACCTCAAAAGGACTGTCATTCAGACTAGATGGAGGGTGGGGAAATCAAATATTTTATTCTTCTTTGTTACAGTCCTTTTTACTTGATAAGCCCTTAATAAAAGTAAGAATGAGGTCCTTGCCAATTCCTAGACCAATTCTCTACTCAGAGACAGCAGATTCATTTCTGGAACATTTTAGAGTAGGAAATGCAAAACAAGACAACATCTAAACGGCTTCACATTGACAACCTTGACAGACTGTATAAATCTGGAGCAGAGAGGAAGTAGGACATGGGATGACATGGGTTACTTTCTCAGGGGACCACCTGGTGAATTTTGCAGGTCCCCAGAGCAGTGTGTGGTTCCCCTGAGCTGCAGGAGGTCCTGCTGCCCACTCAGGCAGAAACTGTGTGTTTGAAACCATGCGTCCGATTATTCCAGCCTGATGCACAGCACAGAGGGCTGAGAGAATGAACCCACCCCTGCAAAGTTTCTGTTTCTGACTCTCAGAGATGCCTCTCTCCCAGGTTCATGGAGATGCCATCTCCATTATTAAAGCACAATTGCATCAGTGATGAGCTGCTTCCCTCAATTAGTTTTGACACAAGGTAATTTTATGGCTCCAAGTATACTTATCTTTGACTCCTGATGGATTTTCCTATGTCCTTGTTTACTACCTAAACCACCTTTCTTTTCTTTTAACATTTGCTCAGTGTTTCAATTTTAATCATAGTTATGCATTATTGTTTGTTATTTGCATTACACTAATGGCTAAATGTCAAGGCCCCATTGCATTACACACAATAAAATATGTTAACTATCTTTTTAAATCATTGACAGACTGCTGCTATGTCACTGTGCTTACAAGGGTTTTCTTCAATAACAATGAACCGTTTATTTTCTCTTTGCAAGTGAAACAATCAAGGAGCAAGAAGAATGAAAAGTGAGTTGAAAGAGTTATTTTTAAGCAGAGATTTAATTGGAGTCAGTGACTTGATATTGTGCTGGCTTGAAGCAGATGAACTTCACTGAATAGCATGAGCAAATGTAAGGATCTTTATGAGGCAAAACTACTGCAGGAGCATAAAAACTGGCATCTGGCCCAAATTTTGGCTGCTCCAGTACCCAGTCTCTGACAGTAGCTGCTCTGAAAATATGACAGACACATAACCTGCCCTGCAGAATTCTCATTCTAGTCTCTAGCAGTAGTTAACTTAAACTAATGAGGGGTAATATCCATTACAAAACCCATGCTTGGGAGATGATTTTGGCATGCTGCATGAAGAAGGTGCTTTACAGGAATATTTGGACAGGTTATTTACATCTGTTTGCCTATATTTACATGTATCTTATGCTGCTTGTTTGAAAGCATGGGAGGCAGAAAAACAGAGTATTCAAGGCTGGAGTTCCTTTCCTTCTGGATGCAATTCTGGCAATATGTTCCCCATTTAAGGAAGTGTTTCTCTTAACTTCGATAACATAAAGAGTTCTATTCAGCTTAGTTTAACCTCTCCTATGGTTAAGACAGTGGCCAAGGACCATCATCAGATGCTTTTTGTGTATGCATGGAACAGTCACTTTGAATAAAATTTTTCAGTGCCGCTTAGCTGAGAGAAAGCCTGGGTTTAAAAAGGGATCTGGACACTCCTACATTGTTCTGAAAGCTTTTAAGTGACAGTAAATAAAGAAAAGTGAAAAGGAGAAATTTCTGAAGTGCCAACTGACTTCCTTTCCATTATTCTGCTCTACATATGCCTCTGGATCTTTGGGAATCTAGAGCTCTGAAACTAAGAGTGGGAAATAGTAGCATAATAGAAAATAGAATAATGGAATCACAGAAAAATTTAGGCTGGGCAAGACCTTTGTGATCATCAAGTGCAATGATTAATCCAGCACCACATTCACCATCAGACTATGTCCTCAAGGGCCATATCCACATATTTTTAAATCACTTATAGGGACGATGAGTCCACCCCTTCCCTGGGCTGGTACCAAACCCATCTGCCGGCTCCCAGCTGGTTTGTAGTTAGGAAGGTGGTTCCAACTGATCATGAATGACCATACGATTTTTAAGTGTCACAAAATCGAGAATTTACTTTTGATTTCAGTGAGGAGGCAACTCAATACTCAAATTCACCAATATGTGGAGGCTTACTGCACTTTGTAAGAACATTCACCCAGTAGTAAGTGAAAGGAAGACAAATGCTCACTGGTGCCATGCCTTGCAAGGTTGTTCTTCTTCCTCAGGAGTCTATTCCTAAAAAGTAAAAATAAAAATTATTCTACTTACCTAATATTTGGAATTAATATCATTACAGGCCATCACATTTTGAATTTAATTCAGAAGTCTCAGCGTTCTATAAACTGAACTCAGCTCTCCTTTTCAGTAGTGGTGTTTCAGAACTGTGGGTGTTCAGGTGTGTTCCTCACTCAGAGAGACTCTGCATTAAATCTGTAAATATGCACAGCTGATTGCCAGTAACATTAATGGGACTGCACCTGTATTCATAGGAGAGAACAGAAATTGTGCCTTCAGGTTTGCTCTTTCTTAACAACAGCAGTGATGCTTTGAGGGCAGTATTACTTTAAGAACAGAGCCCATTTAATTTGCTTGGACTTTGAAATCTTCTGGTAGAGAGTAATTGCCTGACACAGAGCTCCTAGGAGGTGAATTTAAATGAAATACATTTTCCAAGCTGCAAAGCAAAATTACTAAATGCCTGATTAGAAGATCTGTGTCACTAGTACTGCTTCATTATGAGGAGTCTCTTGAAACTTTCATATCAACACTTGCCTTTCACAGTCCACAACCTGGTGCCTATTAAGGCACAGAACAAACTAAATCTTCTGGTCTGACATGGAATGAGGCAGAGATCAGTACTGACCTGCGTTTGTCATGTACCAGGAAGCCCCATGGAAGAGGAGAAATCTGTGGCATGGCCCTGGGAAAGCACTGCAAGAACATCCTGCAGTGTGCGTGGCTGAGCTGCTCTTTTCAGGGTCCTGTGAGAATATTTTGGCTGTTGGAGTGATTTTTTTTTTTTCCCTTCCCCTAAAGAGGCAAGATATAAAAGACTGCAAATTAATAATTTTCAAATAAATGAGATAAAAAAGTGGCCAAACACGAACTGTAAACAAAGAAGGGATTTCTGCACGGGAAAATGGCATTGGTCATCAGGCACATCTCTTAGGAGACATGGGCTATCTCTCTTATTTCTTCTTCCTTACTCCATTTTCATTGCAGTGTACCAAACAAATGGCTGTGGCCTTGAATGAATATTCTTGAGGTAAGCCTCCAAATTTAAGACATATAAGGCCAGTAAAAAGTCTAAGGCTTGATTCATTGTCACACTTATATCTATTTAAGTTAGGGATAATCAAGGATGCCCCAAATTCAGGATTATGAATTAATAATTAAGCTCAGTTTCAGAGGTTTACCACTTCGAATTTAGGTTGAATTCCTCTTCTAATAGAGTTTTCAAGGCTAAAGAGTTGCAGTCAACTAGTGAAATTGCAAATAAGGCGTTAATTGATTTAACTTAATAAAAAATATTTTACCAATCAAATGATCATGATTTATCTCTCTCTAGTTGTGTTAATTTATAGTGAAGGAAGAGCTGTTTAGAACAGCATGTGCAATTCATATACTTAATTTCTGATCATCTCTAAAGAATTTCAGTTGTGTTCAGTGCATATATTTTGACCGAAAACTGCCTAATTAAGATTTCTATGCCTGAATCCATTTCCTAGTTTTCTTCTGAATCTTTTTCAGTGTGGGGAAAAGGAGCTGTGTTATCAGAATGCAGTAGGGTTATCTTTTTCATAGTGTTGCACAGTTTTTTTATAATGTGACATTATACAGCAGCCTCATTATATTCAACTCAACAATGTGTTGCTCAGCCATGAGCTTGATGGCTTCATGGAGCATGGGGTGAGTTCAATTCCTCTTTCTAAAGGAGATGCATCTTGCTTCACTGCTTATTTTCTGAACTTTAAAAGATGCAACTTTACAAAATATTCTATGGCTCTTACTTGGGGTGAATAGAAAGTGGCTCAGTGACAGACTGCAGTGAAGGCCATTATGAGGAAAGCCATGCTGTTCTGGGTTAGAGAACACCTCTCCCTTCTTTAACCTTCCATTGCCTTCATTTCTGGAATGAACAGCCCCTAAAACCTCTGATATTTAAATCTCAAATCAGTGCTGTCACACTGTGCTGTCTTGACTTTCTCCTCTATTTTGTCTCCCGTCACAGCTACATGTCCTTTTGCTGTTCAGTTTTCCCAAATTGGCTTGTCCCCATTAAAGGGTATGATTAGTTATACTTCGAACCACGCATTGAGCTTGTTACTTCTACTTGCTGGAAATTGCAGCTCCTTATCCAGAACCTCAGAGGTGCCCTGTGCCCAGCACACAGACAGGTGGGATCCTCATGCTGGGAGGGGACAGCTGGAAAAAATGAGGCAAGTTCATATTGCCTGGGTCTGGCAGGTTGAGAATGAGCTGCAGTGACACCCATAGAAGTGATGTGAGAAGAAGTTTGCGACAAATTTACTATTATGCCCAAAACACAGAAGTTCCCAAAAAGAATATTTGTGGTTAGAACATACACTGCCACATTCTGAAATTTTGTTGAAGACATAAATTTGTGTGTGTGTGTGTGTGTGTGTGTGTGTGTGTGTGTGTGAAGAATGCTAGAGTTGCTTGCATGCTCTTTTTAAGGCTGTGAAGAAGCTTACCAGGAGCAGTAGGCCAAGGGAGTGCAGTGTCTCTGGCTTTCACTGCCTCAGCCTGCTCACAAGGACATGATCAAGTCACTTCAATCCTCACAGGACCTGCATCTGTTGTCTTCCCAAAGGCAGTTTCCATTGCTGAAGGAATGAAAACTCAGAAAGGACATAAAGCAGCTTGATTTATCAGCATTCTAATTCCTAAATTTCCTTAGAGAATGACAGCATTCATCAAAACTACTTCAGTGTTGTTTCTCTTCTGTGTTTTTTCAAGGCAGGATAATGCCTTCCTTGCAAAGTGCATAACAGCAGATCATTTGTATTTAAAACAACAAAATCATTTATTTCCAGCTTGGCAATGCTACAGGTTGTTTTTGTTTTGGTTTTTTTTTTTTAATACCATTCTGCCTTTGATGAGGAAATTGTCAACTGAGGAAGGATTTGGAAAGAATTCTGTGTGTATGAAAAAATGGGGGCTTTTTTATGGACCTCCAGAAACCCTTAAGAAACCCTTCGATGAATAAGTCATAAAGTTAGTGAGGAAAATCATGAAGCGAGGTTCTACTAAGCATGGATACAGGTGTCGGAATTTGCCCCTGCAGGAAATCTAGATGCTCTGAGAGAAATACTTGAGTTAAACTCTTTATCATATCCTAAGGTTTATCAACAATTTTTCTGGTGTTACAGACATGGCAGAATTCTTCATGGTGATATACTGCTAAGTGTTCCTCCAGTTCCCATAACCATTTACTGTGAGACTTTTCAGGTAGAAAGCTCTGACATGTAGGTGCAAGGAGCCCTATTTCCTGTAGTTTTTTGTATATTCTTATTTTTGTCAGCAATCCATAGTCCATATTTCCTTGGGATTCCTCTCCTGTGTGCCACAACTCAGGAGCAACAGAAACAGCAATGCTGGTGCACGATGTGTGAACACTCTGGGACAGGCCTGAAAACCTGGTGGGTTTTGTGAGAGCTTCAGAAAAGCTGGAAGTGAGCACACACCTCCAGGCTTGAGCAGCTTTAATTAGTATTTATCATAACGAATGCTATGTCTTTGCATTTCTGAGGCAACTCCGTCTAATGCATGAAAAAAGTCCTCTGAAAATACCTGCTTATTTCAATTTTCAGATGTCAGCATCCACAGACCTAGTTTTCATCCTGTTCATCCTGCAGAATACATTTCCCCAAGCTGTTGCTGTCATTTTGGCACAAGTATTCATAAGAAGAAATGTCCTTTTTAGAGTTATCTCTTGAATATATTCTGTCATACACAGATCTGTTACTTACAGATGTGAATCTCTTTAGATCTCTTTCTAAATCACCTGGTTTACACTCCTGCTCTTCCTGTGTAGTCAGCAGGACTCATCCAGGAACAGTGACTGACAATTCATCCTTTGCTCACAGAATTTTCATGGTCAGAATTTGAGAGTTCTGAAAATTTCAGTGTATTGAAATGCATTAGTACTCCTTAGGGTAATGAGAGAAATGCTTCCATTTTATTTGTTTTAAAGTAATCCAAATAACCAAAGTCCATGTTTTACAAGAAGTCATTTGCAATTAAATATCAGTATTTTTATGGTGAGTTACTGAACTGATTGGAAATATTTAAGGCTGCTTCATGACAGGGAGTCTTCCAGTATCTAATAAGACAGGGTCTAGCTCAGAAAACTGAAGTAGTTTTTAAACTGCCTTTAAATTTTTTGAAAAAAAAAGCAACTATCCCAGAAAATGTGATTTCAAAGGCAAATCTAATTTTAAATCTACTATATGTTCAGTTTGAAGTCTCTCCACAAGTTTCATTAGTGACTGTACTCTCAGAAAACATGTCTTGAGACAAGATACTAAACTTGAAGGACCATTGTTCTGTGAAATACATCAATACAGTGTTCACTGATATATATCTAGAGAATAATAGAAGATCATGTCATTTGCTTTCTCTCTGTTCTCTACTTGAGGGGAAAAATTAGGTCCATGCTTCCTCAGATCAGCTACCCAACCCTTAGAGGAGACTTGGTAATTAAATTAGTATCTTAGATGCTATTTTGTTCAATATATTTCTGCTTTTATTCCCCAATCTTTCAATCTGCCATTAAGTATTTAAGGCTATTTTAAGACTCTACTTTGAAAATCTAAGATGATTTCTTTTACAAATTATGTTGAGCACCCAGAGAGAGCAGAGGAGCTATGGAGAGAATGGGACATGTTATTTCTGAGAATGTCAAAGGGACTGAAACCCACTCCTGATACTAATTCTTCTTTCACACCACATCTCCATTTTATACTTCATCTGTACAATGCCTTTAAGTAGCACTTCTTTGATGGAGGGCTGCAGTGGGAAAGCTGCAATGATGACCTGATTATTCACAGAATGCTATGAAATGCTGAGCATCGTCCAAATTTAGGAAGTAAGAACTCAGCATTACTGTAGTCCAGTATTCATAACTAACACCTATCTCAGTACTGTCTTCCCTGGTGCTGACCTGGGAGTGCCAACACTCCAGGATGTGGATTTTTAATAGAAAAGGATGTGCATGGTGGCTTTGCAGCACATCACAGCAAGCCCTGCATTTACTGAGAAGCTTGCTGCTCTTCTGAAAATTGACTTTTCTGCATTTAATCTGCTCGCCAAGAAGCAAACTCTGACCAAGTGAATCAGGTGACATCATCTGAAAGCAAAAGGCTCTGGCTGTGCTGGGGGAACATTCCTGCCCCCAGCAGCAATTCTGGAGAGCCAAGGGCTCAGCTTCTGCGGCTGCTGGCTGGGCAAGGCATGAGAGGGCTGCACAGAATGGGTTAGGAACAAAACCTGAACTCCTAAGCCACGGGCATCCCAGAGGATGAAATCTCCACTGTTGCACACACAGAGGGAAAATCCAGATGTCTCTCTTTACACAGAGATATCTTATTCTGTCTACATTTTATCTGAGCTGTGGTGAAGGGCATGAGCAAGCCTCTCACTTTGCACATTATCAGGGATTTAAAGACTGTTTCTTTTCTGCTCACATCTCCTTCCCTGTCTTCATTGTCTTCCACCTTTTTTGGACAAAGCAGATGTTGAATGCATGTAAAATATTTTCATTACCTTTTTGTTTGTTGTTTTGCATTATTTTGAGGAGTGGCCCAGCATCCCATGGACATTAAACCTATGAACAATACAGCATTTTACCATAAATTAAAATGTTGCACTCTCTGTCTTAGAACCCCATCATTATTATGCTAATATAGCACAGCATGAAGCAGATTTAGTTAGGAAAAAAATAATAATTTATTCTGGTACTGCTATCTCTTGCCCCTCTAACACATGATTAATTACCCATCTTGTTGCAGGTTATATAAATATAAGTCCAGTTAATATGTCCTTTTCCTTAATGTCCTTTTCTCCACGCCTGTGAGTGCCCCAAGGAAACAGGTGAGCAGAATGATGCAATGGATCTCTGTACAGCCCTGTGGACCTTTAAACTCAGGATTAGTGACTTTGAAAGGGTTATTGGGGACAGGAGACTTCCTGACCTGATCCAATTCCAGTCTGAGCCCAGCAGTACTTCCAACTACCTTTTTCAATTTCATTTTATTTTTTAATCTGAAAGTTCAGTGGAAATTCAAGTTTCCATGCTTCAAAAAGAGCTTTAAACATTGACAGATTTTGTTTTTGACAACGGTGAAAACCCTATTTCCCTATCTTGGAGATTCCACGTAACAAATCCATCATCATTTCCCTCTGCCTCTCTGGTACTGGTTGAACACAGTCAAGATTTCTTGTTTGCAGCATGTTTCTCACCTGTAAAGTAAATCATAGCTACAGGGGCTTTACATGAGTAACCAGAGCACTTGAATACTTAATTCTAAATGTATACTCTGTCAAATGAAGGAAACTATTACCCTGGAACGGCACACTTCAAACATTAATCATAATTATTAATCACACAATTTTTTTTAGAAACTTGAATATAAGTCCAGGTCTATAATAATTGTCATATTAGTGCATATTCAGTGCATACAGCAAAGTAGTTACATGAAATTATTCTGCAACAAATAAATGTTTTGCAGCCTGATTTAATTTAGTTTCATGGCATCAAGTCATTCTGATTTTTTTTTAAATTATAATAAAAATGAGTAGTTTTGAGGTTATAGAAATCTCACTCTCTCTCTGAATTGCCTGAGAAGGTCTTTGCTGGAAGTTAACTGACAATTACAGATTCTTAGGATTTCTATAGTTCTTGAATGTGTTTGTTATACACCATTAGTCACCAGGTGAAGCCCGTCAGTAATGGCAATACCCTTCAGCAATAGCTGGGGAGAATTTAACACTGATTGATGGCAGGTCATCTGGAATTGGTTGGCAGAATTTCCAATTTTCTGTTGGGAAATTGCTTATTTCTTGAAGTCTATTCCCATTTTTACAAGTGGACAGCCAGCTGAGATTATACATTATTATGTGTCTAACTATAAAATTGTGATGGATGGTGTCACACATTTGAAGAGAGAGTTAAACATTTCATTTAGGGCTGGTTTTAAGAAAAAGGCCAAGTAACTTTAAAATATAAACTGTAGCCTACCTTTAGCTTTTATTTTTTCATCTAGAATCAGAACAGGAGTGTTGCACTTTAACTAGTTTTAAACAAAGAGTTACTTGCTTTGTAACTTAATTCTCATTAAGTATTCAAAGGGTTATGATAACTTTGTTGTAAACAGATTTTCAGTTTCCAAGGCTTTTCCAGGGACTGACTGATGGAGCAGATTAATGTTTTATTTCTACTTTTGGGACCTCAGTTAAAATTCTGGCAAAACTGCATTGACAGAAAATCAAAGGCCATTCAGCAAAGCCTTCCTACGGTTCCTCTTCTAAATCATGAGGGAGGGCAGCCAAAAACAGCCGGGCATTTCCTGTTTCCAAGGGGATCTGTGATAAAAGCCAGCACAGACTTAGCATACAATGTGTATTATCTCTTTGAAACCTGGCTGAATTGTTTGGGAACAAAGAGCCCACGCAGCAATCCAAAGGAAAAGAGTGACCCAAGGAATAAAAGCTGGAGCTGTAACTCACACAAGATATGTATTTATGACAGTCTTGAAATAGAAACAAAAGGAAAGGGCCGTGTGTTGAAGACTCAAAGCCAAATTTCTATGAGATTGGCATCACTAAAATGAGGTTGCCTGTGTGGGGAGCTCAGAGCTCTTTCTTACCTGCCCACGTCCCCAGACTGTGACAGCACGAGTTAAGCACCTTCACTTGGGATTGAAGCTAAGAAAGGTCTTGACTTGGCAGCTCTTCAGAGTGAGCCTTTGAGGGTTACAGCAGAGTAAGACATCTCACCACCTTGTTTACCTCACTTGTTGAGAACAACAGAATATTCACGGAGTACTCTTGAGTTGGAAGGGACTCATAAGGATCATTGAATCAGATTCCTTGTACCACCTTTCTGACTGATTTTAACTTGCTTTCCTATACTATGAAATACTTAATATGAGGACAGGAGCACCGCCCCTGTTTTTCAGCAGCCTTAATTTTGTCACTGGGGGTTTCTGGAAGGCTCTAGAGGCAGGATTGCAGCCACTCTGACAGGAGATCTCTCACTTCTTGCAGTAGGTTAATTACCAAGATGAGGTTAAACCACGTCTCCTTCAACTGTATTTGACAAATAAATGATTATTACAAGTTAATTCTGTAACATTTCCATCCCTGCTGGTTTATGGGCTGGATATTCCGAATCTGCCACCAGGTTCCAGTGCCTCAGAGGGTTTGGGGGTCCCTGCAGTTGGCAGGCAGTGAGGAGTGGGCACAGCTGAGTGCAGGGGTGCCTCAGCCATACAAACACTGGGGTGACTGCCAGTCACAGTCAGCAGTCCCTGGTGGCTTCAGGTAACTACAGGCAGAACTGCTTCTTGCTCCCATAGCTTGCTCTTAAAGAAAAAAAAAAAAATATTGCTTTATATTTCCCTTTGGGTATTGAACTCCTTGCCTGGGTCTTACCCTGGTGTGAGCCAGCTCATCCTCACATCTCAGTCCGGTGCTTTCATGAGAGAGGCACCAGGGGGAAGCAATGGCCCCTGGAAGTGCAAGAGGCCTCCCCTCCGTGAACTTCAGTGCTCTTGAAATTTGGCCCTACAAGAAATCAGAGATAAAGGAAGATTTTTAGAAGCTAATTCAAGCATGCAAGAAAATCCCTGTAGAAGATAGGAATTGGCAGCACTACTTCAGAGGCTTTCATATTCCAAAATTTAATTAGATCTGCTCACCTAGAACTGTTGGAAATATGTTTACTACTTTTAGATCTTTCTGTCTTATGAATTCCTATTATGAAGAAGCTATTAAATATCACACAGTGTCAGATTTAGAAGTCTATCCTACTAGGAGCAGCCAAATGTATTATTTACTGTTTGTCTCAAATTATACTTATTTTATTTATTGCACAAATAGCATAGTTTTATTTCTCCTTGAACTAAAAATGCATTTAGGATCTGTCTTTATTTTCAGTGTACTCATTTTCACTATATATTATCTAATTTTGTTATATTGAAAATTAACTGAACTAGAATTGTTTTGTATGCCTAAGGTAGGAACTAAACAATGTCCTAATTATTATTTTTAATCCCCACAAATTATAAAAACTAAACACATTGCTGCAACATTTGGAGTCATAGAAGCATTGCTTTATTTTCTCAAACCTAAAAGCCTATACTTGCATAACTATTTGATGCTTTTTATCAGAAGCATTGATGCACATCAGTGAGAACTTTCTACCACCTTGAAAATGACTTTTAGAATATTTCATTAGCAGACTGTCTTTCAGAACTCAAGTTGACATTCATGTTTCTTCACACCAGTCTTTCATCCACAAAACTCTTTGTTCTGCTGAACAGTTTCGAGACAATATGGGCAATCAAAAAAGCAAAGGCTTATGACCTATCTGCATCTTCCATTCCAACATTTGATCAGTCTTATTCAAATCTCATCTTTTAATACTCCTTTGAGAACTTTCTGAGGATTTTATTTCCTTTCATTATGATTATATTATTTCAAAAACTTCAAACTTAATGAAATGGTAGCTCTCTATAAAGTGAGAGGCGGACGCCATTGGTGGCTACACATTTATCCATTTTCATCTCTTTCAATAGCCTACGTGGAAAGAATCTGAAACCCAAAATAGTGGGGAATGTCTTTTATATGTACATTTGGCATTCTGGGAGATATATGGTTATCTTGCAGTTTTGCATTTTTCTGAAAAATAAAGCACTGGAGCAAGTGGCTAAGGAGTTGTAGGGAAGTAAAAACCTGCCTGAGACTCATGAAATCAAATAATTTGTGTATTTTAAAAGACAAAAGTCTTTAATACCAATCAATTCCTTTCCCTTAAACAACACATTTCTTCAGACTTTACCACTTCCTGCTCTGCCAGCTGCCTGCAGGTCCCTGTGTGGCCATAGGCATATTTGTGCCTTCCGAGGGGATTCCTGGATGCACAGAGACTTTGTGCCTGAACAAACAGAGGCTTCACCCACAATTCATCTCACAAAAATGCTGGAGAAGCCAAATGGTTCCCTGGTTTAGGAATCCAAAGCTGAAGAAGAGACCAACACAGATACACTTGAGTTAAGGCTGCTTTGGGGCTCTTGGTTTCCCTCCTTGAGTGCAGGTCATCCTGGTTCTGCAGCAATAATAGCTGAGCATCCTTCTTTCCATCACTGGTCTAAAAAAATGAAGTCACTACGGTGTTGATATTAAATTTTGCATATGAAAGTTACTTCTCTGGAGTTTAGGAGTATTTTGGCTCCTACTCCAAGAAGCAATGCTTTATTTGTGCCTGTCATACGTAACAAGGCCAGGTTCTCACCTGGTGAAAATTTATGCCACAGCCAGTGAATTCTTTTTCATCACATATTCACACAAGCTTTATCAGCAACTTCCTTTTACCTTTTTTTTCCCCCCTTAGATTTTATCCTAAAATGGAGACAAAATTTTATGTTCAGTGTCAGACAGAAAAAGTTTTATGTGCCACAATAGTGGCACAGCTGCTGATGAGTGGGATCTTCTTCCTCAATAGTTGCATTTCACTACCAGGTAAAATCTTTTCTGTTAGCAAGCAGATAAAATCTGCTAAAAATCTGATAGAAATCTGTGCTCCTCTGCAGGTAAAATCTTCTCCATCAGCAACTATACTTCCCACTCAGATTTAATTTTCTGTATCAGAAGTTGCCCCTGTGGGGTAAAACTTCAGAAGCTATTTCACAAAGCTCTTGCTCCTATTGACACAAGCTATTGTAAACATTAAAACATGTATTAAAAGCTATAAAACTAATTCTTCAAGACGTTGTTAAATTAAACATTTAAGCTTCTGCCTATATTTTTCTTGATGTCAAACTTCCAAAGCCAAGAAATAGAAACTTAAGGCAAACTTTATTCCTTGCCTCCCCCTTCCCCTTGCCCCAAACACGCATTTTATCTTTGCTGCAACTGCATTTACCACAGATGCTACTGGATATCCTTATTCATTTTCTTTATAAGCATTGCCTGAAAAAGATTTCTGTCCATAATGTCAGACTTCTGTCCAACATTTTAGGGTAGCAATGTAGGCTTAAATGTAGATGAAAAAGCCCCTAGAAATGTAGCAGCTAATGGACTGACAACTACTTACAAAATGTCTTCAGTATATTAAACGAGTTAAACAAATTAAATGAATTGCCACATCACTGACTCCCATGCTACTTGTGAGTTAATAAATGCCATTTATAGCAACATGTACACATCAATATGCAATCTGAACAGGCATTGCTCTCTGTGATCCACTGGGCATTGCCAAGACAGCCAGCTTTGTTGTGCTGGGGAACAGCGGGAATACTTCTCCAGATGCTCCAATTCCAACTGGTGTGAGCAATGCCAGCTCGTGATCCTTCAGTCTCTCCACTAGTCCCCGTTTAACCTGCAAGGTGTCGAGCTGCTGCTGATGGAATTTGTCAGGCTGGAGTCTGTTGTTCTTTTGTTCATCCTGCCAGGTGTCATGAAGGCTCCTGGGAAGCCAGTTCCCTTTGCAGAGGAGTAAATGGTCTCTTGTTGCCCCTACAGAGGTAAGGACCCTCTGGGCAGCCATCGCCATGGAGTTAACAATAGCAACTGCAGCCTGAGCTCTTCAGAATTAAACCTGCTGGGTAATGTATGGCCCACACTGTGCAATGTGTAATGCTCAGGGCTCTAACTCCTCTAATTAATTTAACCTCCAGTGGCCAGGTGCCATGGGGCACTGCCCGCTCTCCAGGCTGCCAGCTCTTTAATAAACAAGCAAACAAAAAGAATCCACAAACCAAAAAGAAGCAGAAAATTACTTTTCCACTGAGTTCCTTGGGTTAGAGTAATTTCTCACTGCTTGGATCCTCAAGGACGTTCTGAAGAGAATATATTTGGAAGCTAGTCCTCACTGTAAAAGATTATATAGGTCAATTGTTTTCCTCCAAACCTCTTTTATATGGATATGATTCCTTTCATTTGTGGACTGAAGAGAAGCTGCAGAAATCCCTTCTTTTTAGAGTAAATGAAAAAAACACCTATAAATATTCTCTTCTAAGTCCTTCTAAGAAACTTGTAGTGAAATTATTACTTCAAGCTCTAAAAAAATAGTATTCTATTTTCTTTGGCTTAATTTCATAAAAATACTGCTACTATTTGTTGCATTAGCAAACCTTTTCTTATTTGTAAATAGCATTTAGACAGTTGGACAGTTTAGCCTGGGAACTGTGGGATTTACAGTGGTCTGTTCTTTTACTGGTTCAGAAATCTGGTCATGCAATCACATATCATCATATCACATCATAGATCATATGTCATATATCATGTATCATATATCATATCATCATCACTATATTTTTCTTTATTTGGTAATAAGCTCAGCCTTTATTACCACCTCTACCCTGCTAGAAAATTGTTAGACTTTGACATTATCCTGCAGAAAATTCCAGCAGGAGGAAGTGTTCTAGGTAATGCTATTCCAGGACCAAGGGTAAATAGACTTAGCCAGGAGAATAAAGCCTTCCTGAAGTGCTCAGTATATTGTCTCTAAACTACTTAGAGATTTCCTCATGCTAAAAAACAAAGTTTCACCCAAAACCCCACTTTGTTTATAGGAGCAAGGAGGAGGAAATGAAAGGCATGGGGAAGGGAAGGGAAGGGAAGGGAAGGGAAGGGAAGGGAAGGGAAGGGAAGGGAAGGGAAGGGAAGGGAAGGGAAGGGAAGGGAAGGGAAGGGAAGGGAAGGGAAGGGAAGGGAAGGGAAGGGAAGGGAAGGGAAGGGAAGGGAAGGGAAGGGAAGGGAAGGGAAGGGAAGGGAAGGGAAGGGAAGGGAAGGGAAGGGAAGGGAAGGGAAGGGAAGGGAAGGGAAGGGAAGGGAAGGGAAGGGAAGGGAAGGATTTCCAGCAGAGTTATCTCCTGTTTATAACTTGTTCATGGAAGATGAACAGTCCAGGTTTGCAAAAAAATGAGCTGGAGAGGCTTTGTCCTCTGTCCAAAAGCTAAAACTGAACCTGTTGTGATCAGAACCAGCAAAAGTGAGCAAGAACTGACAATACTGAAGGGAACTGCACAGCTGCTGCTGAGGGTGGCACCTCCTTATAAACTTCTCAATGGAAAATCACTGGTTACAGGGAACAAAACAGCAATGTGAAACATTGATAAAGACACTGGGGAATAACAATGGAATACTTGAAAAACTAAATGAATCTGTTGTCCCAAGAGTATTATCATTTAACAAGCTTATTAAATATGACTATTTTAACAATTAATAGAAACCTGTCTTGCTGTAGGCCATTTTGATAACTGTTAATTAAGTATCTACAAACTCCTTACAAAGTCCATGGCTACTAAGAATGAGATTAGGCATTTCTTGCTTTCGTAATTTTGAGCTAATTATAAGACTATTAGATTTATCTTCTAAATACTCAGTAAGTTCTCTTTTAACAATCATCTTATATTTAATTAAAAAGCAGTATCTGGTTTGCTAAATTTGAATTAAATGCTTGCTGGAGACACTAAATTAAAGTGTTAGTAACATTTTACTGGTGAATAAAGGATTATACAGATATTTTCACAATACAGAATTGTTTTCCAGAAAGCAAATAAACAGACAGAGATTTTCAAAGGCATTGACTTCCATGGGCTCTTTGGAACATTCTTGAAATAGAAATGGATCCCAGCTTTGGCTGTGCTATTTCTTAAACACAATTGAATTGTTAAAAAATCATAGATGGAAGGCATGTGAAACATTAATGGAAATAACTATTTCATTTTATAAAGGTGAATAATAGAACAGCTCCCACAACTGAAGTTAATACTTCTTTATGAACACTTAGAAAATTTATATTTTTTGGCCAACAAATTTGAAAAAAAATCTCATTAAATTTCATGTATCTTGGAGAATATTGACAGTATTAATATTATATATGATTACATTAAAAAAAATATTTAGGGGTCTAAAGATGAGTGATTCCAAAGTGCCGTATTCTCCATAAAATTATTTATTCTAATGGCAGAAAAAATTATTTCCAAATAATTTAAATCTAGCATTTGTATATGACTTTGCTTCTTTCATGACCCTATAGAGCTTTGTCCATATTAAGATATTTCTCTTGCCTCTTTTCCTTCACCAATCTGAATTTAAAAATCCATGTTAAGGGTTTGTTATTGGTTTTTTTCCTAAAGAAAAATGATGGACTTGTACTCCCTGCTGTAAAAAATGACACTTAAAAAGTACTGTGGAGAGAAATTACATTTTGCCTTTTGATTTCTCAAGAACCAGTAGTGGTAGAGACACATTTTCTAAGAATGAGTTTTAATGTTTCAGTGCTACTCATAAGAAAATTCCCTGTCCATATATATTCATGACAAGTTCTCTGTGCACAGTCAGTGTCTTGGAAAGTCACAGTGTTTTTGAATATGAAGAGAAAGGCTTAAGTGGGAGAACAGAGCACTAGAGAACTATGATTTTTGAGTCACAGAAACTTGGTTGCTGAGAGGTGCAAAGAAATGGAAAATGAGGGCTAGAATAACTCAGGAAGTCAGCCTCTTTCTTTGTTGTCCTTGATAAACGCTTGCCCACCGTGTTTTACAGAGTCCCAGAGGTGGAAGCCCTGCACTCTCTGATGATGTGTCCCACGGCCGCTTTGCTGTCCTCTAGCCCCAGCACTGCTCTGCAGGCTGAGCCTCTGCTTCCCGTTCATCCCTCACCCATGCACTGCTCCTCTGCTCCTTCCTCACAGCTGCCACATCTGGAGGCTGCCCCTCTGTTCTGCTTGAGCCTCCTCGTCTCCAGAGCTGCAGTCCATCCCATTTTCCTGGAAAGACAGTCTCTGTATTTCTAACCATTCCCCGTGCTGCCATCCAGTGCCCAAAGCAGTGCTCCAGATGAACAATCCAGCAGCATCCTTTTCACAACAGCAAGCTTTTCTTGGCTCTGTGCAGATTCCGAGCCAGTTAACGCATCTGGATTTTCACAGAGCTTTTTCTCTGCTGGCAGGTTCCTGCCTTACTCTTCCTCCTGCTTGTTCAGTGTGCAGAGCTTTGTTCTCACCCCTAAAAAATTGTACCTTGTTTGAGGCATTTCTCCAGTTTGGTCTTGCCATTTTTATTGCTCCAGCAAATTAGCAGTCCCTCCCACCCCAGTTTTCAGTGAAAATTTAATGTCTGCTCCATTAACCAAGCCATTAATTTGAAATTATTTCATGATACCGGATACAAAGCAGATTGCTATGGAGACTCACCTGAAATATCCTTTCAGTAAGTCCATGAAATATTCATAACTAATCTCAAGCTAAAGTTTTCATTCTGTTTTCCCTCCCCTTGTAATTCTTTCTTCTGTAAGATGCTTCCACAGGTTTAGAAATGTTGTGTGAAGCAATGCCAGCAGCTGCAAGGGAACCAGTATGAACATGTTGTCTTCTTTATAGTTCTGGTATACTGGCTCTTTCAATTTCTTTTTCTTTTTAAATATTATTCCTCCGAGGTAGAAAAGAAACTGGTATTTTTTGCTTTCCAAGTGCTCCTGAAGTGCCTCCTGTAACAGCCAGGATCAACACCAGGATTCTGACCCTTGGCCATAGGACACCCCTGCCTCAGTCCTACCTGCTTCCCTTTCACCAGCAGCTTAGGCCTTGCAAATATGAATTGCTTTACACATCAGACTTTGACAATGTCAAGGGAAACGTCATTAGGCTAATAAATTTGGAGCCCCTGGCTGATGTTCAGATTCACAGCTGGATGTTCCAAAGTGCAGGCACACAGTGGGAGTTCAGTGTGACTCAGCAGTGCCTAGCACAGACCTGTGCTCACCAGGAATATCCATAAAGCTCCCTGTTATTCTGTCTTTGTTCCAGCCTTGCAGCTGAGTGCAGGAGCTGCTCTAAGGGTGCATCATTAAAGACAAGCATTATCTCAATTACAAGGTGAAGATAACAAAAGGCTCTTTATATTTTCTTTATTTCTGCCTAGCTCTGCATGTGTTTTCCATCTTTCAGCTGTGCTCTTTTCATCTGATTTATATCCTCACATTAAATGTTATCACAAATCATGAATTGTTCTCACTTAATGTTTATTACTGCAGATAACTATTATCTCTCGCAGTCCTGTTGGCTTTATCTTTATCTCTGTGCATTTCAGTGGCTCCTTTAATTATTTCATTTTAAGGTGCTTTACTCCTACCTCTCTAAGTTAAAAATGTATGCAGACTGCAAATACCCCTAACAAATCTAGTGGAGAACTCAGTGTGAAACTTCTAACTTTGAAGCATTTGACTCCCAGTGGGAAATCCTGAATTCCTGATTGCCTCACTGCAATCTCAGGGAGAGGGAGGTACCCCTCAGTGGAGTGGGATCTATCTGACCAAGGCAGGGCAAGCTTCCAAAGGCAGTGTGCAGGTGCTGAAAGTCACACCAAAGACAAGATCTGAAAGCAAGCAAAGGACTCACCATTCCTGCCTTGGGACTGTGGACATGCATGTGCTTCACAAGCAGAAAACAGCTTTGGGGCTCAGGTGCCTCTGTCTTTCCCCTGGGAGGATCAGCTCCTGCCTGTGTCACTGCTGAGCCAATCTACCTGGTTTGGGGCAAGCTGCTGTTAACCTCCACAGCACTGAGTAAATAAGGAGCAGTTTGATCCAAACATGATATCAAGTGTGCGTTTTTAGCTGTCTTTAGTTTCTTGTGTGGAATTTGCTGTTGGCATGTTTGTTCCTCCTTTTGGTGTGTTATCCTCCAGCTCTCAGAAGCTCAAGGGACACCACGTGTGTTATCATGCATGTGCATCTCAACATCAGAATATTCACTGACCCTTCTGTGGGGTCCTGCCCCTTCAGAATGATTTGTTCTGGCCTGGGGTAAGGTTTTAGCACACCTCCTTGTTAGGAGATCTGAAACTCTAATGCTGGTCCAGCTTTGCTTCTGATGGGGTGATAATGGAAGCGGTGATAATATGACGAATCCAAATTTTCATATATGGGGAGATTGCAAGAGGTCACTGCAAGGAAACCCAGTTCTTCCATCAAACTACTGGCATGCTGCATTGCTTTGCCAGTGATTATTATCACAATCATGTCTGCCACTTCATGTACTTTTAAAAATTCTGACTTGTCTATAATAATGAGACATTTTGCATGGGGTTACTTCTGAGGGGAAAAATATTCCTGTTAAAGTCTGTGTCCTTGTGCTACAAAAGTATTTTGTTTCTCTGAGTCACCTGGCTTGCATTTTTTTGTAAGTACCCCATCCATTGGCCAGACCTCCCACACTGTTATTTATTGTCACCATGCAAGCTAGTCTGAAACCCAAAACTCAACCAGCCAAGAAGTAAACAAGTCCTTGGGTAAAGAAGGATTGGTTGGATTCAAAGCTATACAGGGGACCCCTCAGCCTACTCTGTCCAAGCTTAGGTGCAGGCATACCACCAGCCAGAGATCTAGGCAGAGAGAGATCCCCAGTCAGCCATCTGAACCCTGGGAATTCAAATGTCCTATAAAAAGAAGTTCTGAACAATAAAACACACTGTTTGCTGAGGACGCTTGGTGAGTTCACATCATCTCTGTCTCCACTAACAACCATTAAAGTAATAATTTATCTTGGTCCAACATGTCTGGCCTCCTGGATAAAACATTTATTTCTAGATCCCAGTGTTCCTGAGAGCAGCCATATACTTGGTTACATGAAAGCAGGATTGTGATTTCTTTTCTGCTCATTTATTTGAAGCAATTTCTGTGTCCAAATAATCCCACTGATTCTGAAGCTGCCTGGTGGCAGGTGGAGCTGCTCTCGTAGTGCTTGGCAGTTTGAGCAGGATGATGGATCACAGCACATGTAAATCTTTGTCTGCAGTGAATTCCTGGATTCTTTCCAAGCTCTGTCTTGAGCTTGGTGTACAATTGACTTGGACAACGCTTCCAGAGATTCGTCTGTTTGTTGATCTCACAGTGCCATTCTGCTCGGGATAAGCAGGCAGCCAAATAGAAATTGAATCCTTCCTGGAAATGCGTATTTCTAAACCTGATTAATGAGATTTCAATAGATTAAACTGAAGATTTTGGGAATCCTTATGTGGGGTCACAAAAGCATTCTCCCAGTGCTGTTACCAACGAGTGCCAGCAGGACAGGCAGGGACAGGGGTGGCACTGCCACGGAGGGTCCCAGCGTGCCTGAGCAGGAGACAGAGCAGCCCAGGGACAGCTCAGAGTAGAGTCCAGACCATCACACAAGCCTCCAGAGGTCATGGGAAGTAATCCTGGGGCCAGGCTCAGTGAGGGACAGGGCCATGGCTGCAGAGCAGCCCATGCAGTGACCAAGGAGGAGAGACTGAGTTTCCAAGCAGCTCCTACGTGAACTGAGACTTTCTGGTTTGCTTTTCCAGGCCACACAGCTGCATTATTTCAGCTGGCCTTGAGCCCAGGCAACCAAGCCCCGAGGGAGGCAAAGTGCAGGAATGTGCTCAAGGCACTGAAAATTACATCATCTTCTGCCCCAAAGATTCTCTGTTCTCAGCACACAGACTGAAGTTTTCTTGTGGAAATATGTGGCAAATACTGATCTTAAATACAAACAACTGCTGCAGCCCCTCTTTTTCAGGTATTCCATTTATTGGTTCCCTGGCTTCAGTCTGTATCTCAGTAAGTTGCTACTGTACAAAGTGAACACTTATATTACTTGAATTTTTGACCAGAAAATGGCCCAAACACAGACAGGTGAGACAGTGGAAATAGTGTTTTGCAGGTGATTGATGAACTTCTGTAATCCTCAAACTGACCTGAATTCTTGAGTATGGTCCCTCAATTCATGTTATTTTTTGTTTAGGGATGGATTAACAACCCTTGCAAAGCTACAAATTATATTCCATTTTCTGGCAATTTTCTTTCAACCTTACTTAGGTCCTTATTCTTGACTCATTCTTACAAAGATACAAGGAGGTTACACTGAGGACCTGTTGCCTGTGTAGGGTTCTCTGCTCCATCCTCAAGTCTTTCTTCCGTAATTTGGAGAGCTGAGCGTTTTGTTTCCCACCACAGGAAAACTGTCTCAGCTGGTGTGTGAAGTTACTGTGTTCCTAATTCAGATAGCCCCTACCTTCAAAGCATCATGGGCTTCGTTAAACCAAGCAGGGTTTTGCAGCTGTATTTGGTAATTATCTCCTCTTAGCACTTTGTTTAAGTTCCTTGGACCTTTGCAAATTCCCAGCTTGCCCAGAACCCTGTGACTGCCTCATTATTTGTTTAGCAATGATGGATGGGGCTGGTTAGGGTTTTTTTTCCTTCACTTTCTTTATTGCTCCCACTACTTTGTTTGTTTGTTTTAGTGCAACGGGTGTTCTGCAAGACAGATGTTGTACAGACTGAATTGTTTTATTTATTTCCAGGTGTAACATCCTTGGAAAGTGTCCCAGTCTTTGAAATGCAGCTTGGTAATTTTTAGCAGCTTTGTGGTATAGGAATAACACAGAGATTTGCCTGCTCTGAAATATTTGTGCTTTGGGATTTCTTGTACTTTATTAATAATTTCTTTTGGTTGTTGAATTCACCTCTTTCAGCATGTAGCTGTGTCTCATTTTTACTGTCCATACCTTGGTCTATGTACTATACTTTTGTATTCTGATTACAATTTACATTATCCTGTGCATTATGTCTGTGTACCAGTCAAATTTTAATTTGCTTCAGGTCAGTGCAGTTTTGCCTTGGTTATTTGTTTGGGTTTTTTTTTTCTTCCTTATTTAAGGGTAAGTGAGACTTTACAGGCCAGCAGAGTTCTTTGATGCTCTCCTTCCTCATTAGCATTCAGTTTTCTGGCTGTTTCTGTGCCTGCCCTTGAATCTAATGCCAGCCTGAGCTTTATAAACCATTTATTTATTTTTGTGCTTCCTTTATGTTGGACATGCAAAATCTCACCCCCTGAGTCACTGCCTGCTTCCTTGATATGATGCCTTTGTACTTTGTTTTTTTCATCTACAACCTTTGACACGATGTTTTCTCTTGCTACAATTATTGCTTATGACCTCTTACGCAGGGCATTTTCCATTATCATATTTTCCCTCTACAGTATCAATAGGTCTTCTTTTGCATTCTGTCGGTGAATTTGCTTTTTCACTTAGAGTTTTGGCATATTTTCTCTTGTATTTCTATGTTTTCCCTGTGCCCTGTTGGTGAACTTTCTCTGTGCTGCTTCAGTTCAGTGTTTGGGATGGGATGCTAGATCTGTTTAAATCTATAAAGACAGCTACCCCAGGTTCTAGGGCTATTCTCATGTGAGCACCTGAACTTTTCTTCTCTGATAATAATATACCACAGTCCATAGGATGTTTTCTGACTGCTGAGTGGGTGACCCAGCCCTGCCCTGCAGCCAGGCACAGCTGATGCTTGTTGAGAACCTCCCTGAGCAGCCAACACCCCAACATCACCTTTGAGAGCCTCTGCCAGGACTGGACACAACCCCCTCAACCTGCTGCTGCTGTGGCTTAACTGAGTAATATTGTAAAAAGATGTGATAATATTTGTCTGTGGCTACTCAGAGGCACATGAGCTCTTTGTTGGCCTCCTTTTTTTTTTTTTTTTTTTTTGTCCAGATCCACTCCAAGGTGGTAATTTTTTCTGGAGTATCACAAAGAATGTGCAACATCACCACACCCATCCCCTTGCCTGCCCTTGTACCCTAGTTGCCCCAATAGTGACAGTTGTTGCTTTTTATCTGTTGTCATTTTTTTAAGTTTTGTTTGTTTGTTTGTTTGTTTGTTTCTTTTTTTGGAAGGTTTTTCAAATATTCATGGGTTCATATTTCATAGGTCTGCAGGAAATAAGTCATTCTTAATACCACATTCTGAGCTTTTGTAAAGGAGGAAAGAAAGCCAAGACAATGCAACATTTAGTCTTTATTCTCTCTCTCAGATATCCCGTGGAGTTCTTAAGTTTTCCAGGTGTAATCTTATACATAAAACATGTTCACCTCTGGATGCTCAACTGGGAAACTGACTATCATAACACTGAAGAAATATCACAGTATTTATGTGTTGCAGATAGTATTTAGACTTTATAAAGAATACTAATGTCAGTAGGGAAAGGTCACAGAGATGATGAAACAAGTTTTGGGTTTTTTTCTCAAGTAGTAACACTGCAAGTTAATATTAATGGCTGTCACATTCAGAGAGAGTAGGGTTTATTTTCCTTTTAAAACAGTGAGTCTTTCAGTAGATCTACCTGAGAGCATCCTGGATCAAGATCACTGGGAAATAACAACTCCAATTTGTAGTGAATTTATTTTGGGTTCTCATCATATAATTTTCAGGAAATGTCTTTTCCAATATTGGGAAGCATGATTGGTAGCATCCATCTTTTTCTCAGCTGTACTGTTTATGATAGACTTCACAAACAATTAGCATCACATTTTATTCCTTTGCTTGTATTTATTGACAATCTGCAATCTACAAAGAGCAAATCTGTATCATGCTGGACAAATACAGAAACTTTTTCAGACTCATTCTCTTCGTCTCCTTCCCTTATGCAACATAAACAGATGAAAAACCTTTTCAGTTAGTGTTTGACAAGAACGAAAGAAAAGAATCACTGTGACAGGTCAGTGTGAAGCACCTCAGCCCCAGAAAGGAAGATATTTGTGTTTTGTCCTTTGGGATGCTCACAAGCTCTCTAAATAATCTAAAATAAATTGCACAGGATACTCTTGACAAAAATGTTACTAGAAAGGGGATTTTACTTTACCCAGGCAAACAATGAAATACATTTAGATCAATGCATGGTCAAAAAAGCAAATTTTAGGCCCAGCCCCAGACATGTAGAAGATTGTCAGAGAAGCTTTTTAAAATCATTGGAAATATTGTCATCAGCTACAATGGAGATGGAAATCTGGTTTATGTCTTTGTCACACAAAGACATTGACCTTATGGACCTTATTGACTGAGTTTATCAATGAGTACAACAGAACCAGTGGAATTAATGAGGCAGCAGATACAGCTGCAAGGAGGTCAAGAGGAGGGAAGACAGACATGTGCCAACCTTTTCCAAGGCTTTATCACAAGCTGCAGCCTTTTCAATTGTCGTGACTAGGAAATGCCTTCCGTTCTGCTGGGAGGGAATTGGATGATGCATTTGTGATCAACAGCACAATTTCTGATATGTTCATGCATTTATGTCTTAAGGCAAGATTGGGAGAGTTGTGAATTTTAAATGAGTATCTGTGACGTTTGTTTGGAGATGGAGTGGATCTCAGTTTTCTTTCACTTACACCAGTTTTTCATTAGTGCTAATGCCAAGGATTTGTCATTATAAAGTAAAGGAAAGGAATTTGGCATAGTTTTTGAAAAAGCTATTAAATAGTGTATAGGTTAGGAAAAAGGGTCAGGCCTGTAGCAAAATAATACAGTGCTCTTCATCCTGTAAGCATCAGTGGGATTGCTTCTAGTCTCTTTAAATATGACAGAATTCTCACCTGTGAAAGAGCCATAGGAGTTCAGAAACAAAACTAATTCAATTTGTCTCATTCTGTCTCCAGTCTAATGAAAAACTTGTAAATCTAGATCTTTGCTAAAGAATACTCCTTAGGATTCTTAAAAAGTATTTCCATGAAGTTAGGGCTAGGGTTAGGGTTGGGGTTAGGGTTGGGGTTAGGGTTAGGGTTAGGGTTAGGGTTAGGGTAAGGGATTGGGTTTGGGTTAGGGTTAGGGTTAGGGTTAGGGTAAGGGATTGGGTTTGGGTTTGGGTTTGGGTTAGGGTTAGGGTTAGGGTTAGGGTTAGGGTAAGGGATTGGGTTTGGGTTTGGGTTTGGGTTAGGGTTAGGGTTAGGGTTAGGGTAAGGGATTGGGTTTGGGTTTGGGTTTGGGTTTGGGTTTGGGTTAGGGTTAGGGTTAGAGTTACGTGAGTGTTAGAGTTAAGGTTAAGCTTTGGCCAAGCTCATTCCAAGTTGTTGCCGAGAAAAATACCAGATGGTGGAGGATTTCTCCCAGACCAAAGCTGCCACCTCCTCCAAACCTGGCTGCCATTGGAGGGCCAAACGTGCCCTTCAAAATGGCATCTGCAAAGTGGGCTCTTGAGTTTGGCTTCCTCTGGAAAAGTGCCACCTTTTGCAGACAACTTGCCTAACTTGTCGGTGGGTCATCCAGGCTTTTGCCTACAAAAATTCCAGATGGTCAAGGATTTCTCCCAGACCAAAGCTGCCCCTCCTCCGAACCTGGCTGCCATGGGAGGGCCAAACGTACCCTCTGAAATGACATCTGCATTGTGGGCGCTTGAGTTTGGCGTTCTGTGGAAAAGTGCCACCTTTCTCAGCCAACTTGCCTAGCTGGCCGGTGGGCTTTTGCCTACAAAAATTCCAGAAGGATGAGGATTTCTCCCAGACCAAAGCTGCCAACTCCTACAAACCTGGCGGCCATTGGAGTGTCAAATGCTTCCCCCAGATGACATCTGGAATTGGAGATGTCGTGTTATGTTTCCTGTGGAAAAGTGCGACCATTCACATCTTAGTTGCCTGCAGCCCATACTGAGGATTTTCCTACATAATTCCAGATGGTTGAGCATTTTTCCCAGACCAAAGCTGCCACCTCCTACAAACCTGGCTGCCATTGGATTGCCAAGGATATCCTCCTCAATGACATCTGGAAAGTGGGTTGAGTTTTGTTTCCTGGTTAAAAGTGTGCCCATTCACATCCAAGTTGCCTGCAGACCATACTGGTTTTTTTTCTAAAAAATATCCATATGGTGGAGAATTTCTCCCAGACCAAAGCTGCCACCCCCTACAAACCTGGCTGCCATTGGAGTGCCAAATGCATCCTCCTCAATGACATCTGGAAAGTGGGCTGTTGAGTTTTGTTTCCTGTGGAAAAGTCCCACCTTTCCTATACATGTTTCCTGCAGGCCATACTGGGTTTTTGCCGATAAAAATTCCAGGTGTTAGAGAATTTTTCCCAGACCAATGCTGCCACCTCCTACAAACCTGGTTGCCATTGGACTTGCAAAAGTATCCCCCTAAATCACATCTGGAATTTTGGATGTCATGTTATGTTTCCTCTGGAAAAGTGCCATCTTTCTTATCCAAGTTGCCTGCAACCCTTACTGGTTTTTTCCTACAAAAATCCCTTTTGTTCAAGGATTTCTCCCAGACAAATGCTGCCCCCTCCTACAAACCTGGCTGCCACTGCTATTTGAAATGTATCCTCCTCAATGACATCTATAAAGTGGGCCGTTGAGTTTTGTTGCCTGTGGAATAGTGCCACCTTTTGTTTCCAAGTTGCCTACCGTTCTTACTAGTTTTTTGCCGATAAGAATTCCAGATAGTTGAGGATTTGTCCCAGAACAATGCTGCCATCTCCTACAAACCTGGCTGCCATTGGACTTGCAAAAGTATCCTCCTCAATGACATCTGGAATTTGGAATGTCATGTTATGTTTCCTGTGGAAAAGTGTGACTATTCACATCCTTGTAGCATGCAGCCCGTACTGGGGATTTTCCTACAAAAATTCCAGATGGTTGAGCATTTTTCCCAGACCAAAGCTGCCACCTCCTACAAACCTGGCTGCCATTGCAGTTCCAATTGTATCCTCCTCAATGACATCTGGAAAGTGGGCTGTTGAGTTTTGTTTCCTGTGGAGAAATGCCACCTTTCCGATCCAAATTGCCTGCAGCCCATACTGGGTTTTTGCTGACAAAAATTTAATTTTTCACTGGTTTAGGGTTAGTGTATAGATTTAGGTTAAGGTTTAGTGGTTAGTGTTATATGCAATGTTAGTGATTAGGTTTAGGATTATGGTTAGTGTTAGTGTTTGGGATAGGGATAGGTGTTGTTTTAGTATTAGGGGTAGTGCTATGGCTATGGTTAGGGTTAGGGCTCGGGCTAGGGCTAAGGCTGGATTTAGGGGTAGGAATAGGTTTAGGGTTATGCTTCGTGTTAGGGTTAGGGTCAGTTTTGGTTTTAGGATTAGAGTTACAGTTAGGTCTCGGGTTAGGGTTAGGTTTTAGGTTAGTGTTCAGCGTAGGTTTAGGGTTAGTGTTTTTTAAAAAGTATTTCCATGAAGAGGATTCTCCAGACTCCCAGGTAGTGCTTTCCTGCTCTTAACTTTTACCAAATTTCTCTCAATGTCTAACTTGGATTTACTGTGATAAAACTTAAACCTATTTCTTCTCATGTAAAGTTCAGTTTAGCTAGAGAGCAACTGAACTGCATCTACTTTATAATAACCTCACTTTTGAAGACATTTATCTTGTCCCACTCCATCTTTTCTGTTTCAGACAAATCCAATTATTTTAACCTTTTAATATAAGCAGTATTTTCTAAGATCCTAGTAATTTTTGTTATTATCCTCAGCAGTCTCTTTAATTTGGCTCCATGTCTCCTGGTGTGAAGACCAGCTCTTCTAGACAATGATTTCTCCAGCCTACAAAGTGCAATAATTATCTCAATGGTGTTCTTGAAGGAGTGTCTCTTAATTACATCTCTCATTTAGATTTTCCTTCTTTTTTTTTACCCAAAGTGTTACTATGGTCAGCCAGAAACAGTCTGTGGCATGTTCCAGCCTTAGCCCCTTAATTCCCAGTTTTGTAATTACAATTTATTTTGCCTTTCTCAGTAGAACACTTTGTACTTGTCTTTACTGAATTTCACCTTACCGACTCCAGGCTGTCTCTGCAAATTAGTAAGGTCAAAGTCATTATGAATTCTGTTGTCCAAACTACTTCCCAGCACCCAAAATATGTAGTATTCTTTATCTTATTTTGCACCAACGGGTCAATAAATACACTGAATTGTCTTAGACCTGGAGCAAATCCCCATGATATAACTGATGGTGTGTCCTCAGAGCAGGACATTTTCTTACTGATTCCTACACACTGAGTGTGGGTTTTCCAGCATTTGTGCACTCATTTTTAAGTATCCTAATGTAGTATCTTGTTTTTCTTAAGAAAGGGGTATATGGAACAGCATGATTAAAACCAAGCCACGCCTTTCTTCCCAAAAATATCCATTTCTTAGTCACAAACAATGTTCTCTCTGTCCTGGCTCAAATTACCATCACAATTCCTATTTTGGAACTGGAATCCACAAATATGAACCCTGGCGATAAAAGTAATGATTCCTAAAATGTATTGCAGTCCATTGTCCATCTGTGGTCTAATAATTTTTTCTGCATCAGTGGATCATTGCTAATATTGCACTAATAATGCAGTCTTCACAGAGCCCAACTGGAATCTGATATGGGAACTTCACTGAGGGATCTATGTGTATCTCCAATAAATTCCCTCTAAGTCAGGAAAGATGAAAGGTTCCAGCATTTATTTCAGGAAAAAAAATTGCAATTTTCAGTCCTTTTAAGCTGCTAGCAGCCTCTGATGGTGGGTGCTGCTGAAAAAGCTTTTAAAACACAGACCCTAATAAGGTTTGGAACTGTTCTGTTTTCTGAAATCCAACTTGATTGGAATTCTTTTTCACTTCACAACACTGAATGTAAATCTGTGCTCTGGACTGTTAAAGTGAGCTCTGTTTCATTTGTTGCCTATTTAATATCACTGCAACTGAGGCTTTTATTATTTTTTCCCCTTCTTCAGGCTACATATATTTCCAGACAGTCTGAAAAATAATCATCAATTAGTAAATAATTAAGGGGTTTGAGTACATTGATCAAAATAAATGTAACCAATTACATATTTTAGTATGTCCATTCTTTCTAAAGTTTTCTGAGGAAGTGTATTAACTATTTTAAATAGTTTGCATAACGTACTTTGAGTGACATCTCTTCATTCAACACATCACTCTTTCTTCATTTGGTTTCTGTCCTGCAGTTCTGCGTTATTTGCTGTTTGATTGTGGCCAACTCTGCTCTCTCTGAACTAATCAAAATAACCAACCAGCTACAGTTTTTATTTTAGTTCCACAAACACCATTTTTCTATCTGAGAAAAAAAAAAAAAAAAAGAGGATGCTTTTGTTTGTTTCTTTGTTTTCAAATAGGTGAAAGTAGGATGACAAGAGACATGACAGTGAGAGAGGCAATGGAATTTAATGCAGAGATCCAGGAAGCTGAAACTCTGTGAAATGATGGCACAAATTTCTCATTAATTATAACTTGCAGTGATATATCAGAAAGAATTGAGGAGTAAGGAAGAAAATATAAAATATTTGCATGAAATGAAAGTATCTTTTATATCTGTTTGTATTTTTACATCTCCCTGAGGGGGAAACAAAAAGCTTGATTTCTAGGAGGAATTCCTGCCAAGGTTCTTGCTGACCTTGAGAAGGCTGATTAAGATCTGTCAGTGTAGTCAGGAAAAGACAGTTCAGAGCCTCGGGTCCCCCTGATCCCATGCACTGGGAGTCTGTCTTGATTTGGAAGTCCCAGAATAACACATGTTCGTGGCTTTGAGACCAGAACTGTCTCTCCTTATACCAGTTCAGGGCTCAGGAATATTCACCCTTATCATGCAGACAAATGCCCTGAGACTGTGCTGTGGCTTTTAGTCTGTAAATTCTGAATATTAGTGTGCCTCAGCCTCACCTTGTTGCTATGAGAATAGAAGCACTGGCTTGTTGGAATATTCATCAAACCCATAAGAGTACCATAAAAAAGGCTTTTTCAAGACATCTCAGGAGGGTTTAAGGAAGTAGCCAGATCCCTATATTGAAAAATAAAGGAATTTGCTGTGGAGCTTTGGCTGGCTGGACAATGTAATGGGAAGATGGTAGTCCCAGCATGTGGGAGGGACACCCAGCTGGGAGACTGGATTTTTATCTCTAAGACTAGAAAGGGTTGAGATCAGCTGCAGCAATCGAGCACAAAAATATTATGGAAAACATTATCTGTGTGGTACTTTGTGTCCTGGGTGAAGGAAAATCTTCTTTTGCTGATATCTAGAACTGAGCAGAGTATTGAGTGCAGCTGTTCAACATTCCCAACTGCTAATGCTTTTTAAGTTTAGAGCCTTGTCTCTCTTTGTTTTCTGAGTTTTTGTTCATATTTTGTTCAGCACAGTGTCTTGTTTTCTATAGTCTTTTTTATGAATTTTCAGGGCTATCATTTTCTGACTTCTCTGAGCTTGCTTTCTTCTGGACTCGGGTTTGCTCACAGCTCAGACCCCCTCAGGATCCTGCTGGTCCTGGGTGTGAATTCTTGTGCTGGGCTGTATGTCCTGGTGTATCAGTCCTGGTGCCAAGGAGGCTTTTTCTGCCCTGCCTTCACTGCCCTCAGCCAGCCCACCCCAGTCCCCAGGGTCATGTCCTGCAGCCTGGCTGGAAGGCTGCTCTGCCCTCCCTCCTTTCTCCCAACCCATGCCAAGCAACACACAACGATCAGGTACAAAAAGGGAGTCAAGTGTTACAGGGACAATTATTGCCTGTTTGCATTTTTGCCTGGATTTTCTGCAAGGTTTTCCACGGTAAACTTTGATTTCAGTGGAAAAGTGAAATTATTTTCTTCTGAAGCTTTAAAAAATAAGTGATTTTTCTGCTCTCCCCCCACTCCACCTTTACACACTCTCATCCTTCTCTACCCTTCAACTTTCTGGTGGCATCAGAAACTAAAACCTTTTCTTGGCATGAGAAGACAGCTGGGGCTGTTTCTGCTTCCCCTGTCTTCTCACCAGACTCCCAGTTTTGTACTGCAGCCCCGGGATGTTGGAATATTGTGACTGAGAATGCAGGTGGAAGGCTGCAGGGCATAGCTGTAGTTACTGAGAGAACCCCTGCTTTAAGCTGATTTGAGATGATTTGAGCTGCAAACTAAATAGACTGGTCAGGAAAGAAAAGGCTGCTGTTCCTGTTTTACTACTGAGGTGAAGAGGGACTAAGACGTGAATTTTTTACAGACCAGTGGAGACTTACAGTCAAATGGCTGCTGCGGTGCCAGGTGGGATTTGCAAATGCATGAAAATGTCCATCTCCTCCCTGAAGGACTCACACCTCGATTTGTTTCTTTAGGTGTGTAAGCAGCTTTGAAATCTGCTTCAAAGGGACTTGCTTGAAGCCACACAGACATTCTGGGACAGAGCACAAACCTGATTTCAGATCTCATACATTCTTGTCCTGAATCTTAACACATGACCTGTTCTCTTGAAAAACAGTAGAATTCACTGAAATATCTCAATTCCCTTAAACTTTTCTGTATGTAGCAGTTCAGCTTATTTGTCTCTGGAGTTTTAACCTGTTAGATCAGGAAATGCCTTAAACATTCTCATGATAAATGCCAAGGATTTCTGTTTCCTTTCTCAGCTCTTCTTGTTGATTTTCGTATTTAAAAAGCTAGGAAAAATCACAGAGTTTTACATTTTTTCCTGAAAGTTGTGAGATTTGTGGTCATTTAATCCCTCCTGGGAAGAAGCTCCCTAGTGTGTCTTTCCATTCTGATAAATATTTTTCAGGTAGAAAGCAATGTATTTGGATAAATAAAGAATCAGAAGAGAGAGAGCAAAAGAAAGCCATTATCAGCTGTGTATAAATCTCCTTCTCCTACAGGTTTTCCATTATACAGTGGGCATTTCCCAACACACCATGGGAGAAAGCATGGTTTTAAGTGCCAGCAAATGCTGCACAGTAAATATCCCCAGTGCATTGCAAGCATCCAGTGTAGCCCATGGGAGAAGGCACTGAGTTTAATACTGGGATCTTTATTTGCCCTCTGTTCCCTTCCTTGCTTCCCCTCAGACAATGTTCAGCTCCAAAGGACCTCAGCAGCTCCCATTAAGGAAGCTGTGGAGAAAAAGCCCCCGGTTTGTGCTTGTTTTTTGCCCTACTCTCATCAAGTTTCATGTTCATTTCCTCTCTATTTTTCATTTATTTCACATATTTGTTCACTTGCTCTTTTATAGGCTGCTCTTTGTAGGTGGTAGGATCCAGGGCTTGCACAGGGAAATGCTCTGTAGCATTGGAGTTCTTGTTGCAGGTTTTCTTATGGATTTCATGCTCTCTACTGCAGTTGGACTTTTATATTTAGCTGGAACACTATCATTCTCTTTCATTCATCTTTTATATTGTGAACAAAACCAATGGAAATGAAGTTAATTAGGCTATCTTGATAATTCTGAGCAGTGAAAGCTATGGAAGGAATTGACTGAAGTTCTTATGAAGATTCTTAGAGGAGCAAAAAATGAGCAAGAACAGAGATCAAGAGTAAACAATAAATAGGCAAGTCTTAAGGGTCAGGGCTGGGTTTCTTGGTTTGTTTGGGTTTTAGGGACAGGCTGGGCTCTCCCTGGGCTCTCTGTCCCTGTAAGGAGGTTCTCAACCCTATGGCAAATCTATCAGAAGGGAAGTTGGAATAAAGGCTCAGCTGCCACAGTAAAAAAAGCTGTAAATAAATTTGTGTAACGAAGAAATAAAAAACCTTAAATGACCACAGAACTCTAATCTGAACAACATTTTTGCTTTTATATCTGTCAAAAAAGAGGGACAGGTATGCAGCTCAGGTGTTATTCTCAAAGGTCTGAGAAAGCTGAAGGAGATTTCACAGTGTGGATTTAACTCCAAACTAAAGATTCCCTTGATAAACTGAGTAATGTAGAAACTGCAGTGAAAAATCCACCATTCTTTTGTGATTTTTAAAAAGTTGAAAATACTACATATTTTTCAACATTTCTTTATAAATAAAACGCAAATCAGGTTTCAAAATGGGACTTGCAAATGCAAAAATGCACATGAAATCTAATTTATATAGTCTCTGCATTCGAAAGCTGCAATTCCACATATGAAAAGTGGGGTTATATTGTTGGCATATCAAGACAGTCCCATTGGCTCCTGATAGCTCTCATATTATTGCACACTGTAAAGAGAGCTTCTGGGTTTGATTTTAATTATATGTTCTTCATTGCAAATATGTGCTGGCTCCCTGCTTCCACCACAGTAGATAAAGGATAACCAGGATGACAGAGTTACACCAGCATGAGGAGGAAAAAAGCAGACCCAGGGCCACAGTAAGAAAAGAAGTTATTAGTGATCTAGCAGTGAATCAGCCTCTCTCTTTTTTATTCTTTTCTTTGGAATGAGTTATAGTTATGTCCTGCATTAATATTTTTGCTTAGTTTGCTAGAAAATGCAAATGAAAATAAATAAATAAAAAAATTTAAATTTCTTTGAGGTTTTCTTCATCCACCAGCCAAATGTATATGCCTCAGAAACTAATATAGCTCTTTGATGGGAATTGCTTATTTTCTGTTGACAGCTTTTTAGTGAAAAAGATAGAAATCAGATTGAATTTCAACAGTGAGAAATTGAGAGCTTGTTCTACCAGCAGGAATCTCAAGGCCTCTAATTTTACCTCTGTGAGCAAAGATGAACCAAGAATATCAGCAACCTACTTTCCTGCCACAGACAGAGAAACATCACCCTAAAAGTCACAGAGACAATCTGAAAGAGATTTGTCCAAACTTTAGTGATTTCACCTCGGCTTAAATATGGCAATATATAAGCACAGCAGAGATACTGGGGTTTGTTGTTAGGGCCCCAGCAGTGTGTAGCTGACAGGGAAATAAAGCACATCTTGTCTTTGCTCACACATGTGGGGGTCAGGTGTGGCCCTTCCTGCAGAGCCCAAATCCCAGCCAGACACCAATCCTGCCCCACTCAGCCCTGGGAGCAGGGCTTCAGCACTCGCAGGGAATTTCTCCTGCCTCCCTCTGTCCCTGAGGAGACCTTAAGGTTATTCGTATTAAATGAATATTTCAATCAACAAGTGTCCATATGAACTCTGCTATTCACGTGATCTCCACAGAATCAGAATGAGATCATTAAAACATAAATATCAAAACACTTTGTCTTCTTTTCAGTGTATGGCAGCATTTTTCTGCTTTGTCCATTTATGTGTCCTATTCTGAGTACTCCAACATTGCTTTTTGTCTCTGCAATATATCTTCATAATCTTCTTCCTATGCAGCAGCATCAGGAACCAGATCAGGCTAATCCTTTTCCATCACACTGTATTTTTTTGTATCTTAATGCTATTATTTCATGCTTACTTCTTTCTTCGTGGTATTTTTGCTGCGCCACCTTTCATCTTTATCATATTGTTTTACTTCCTTTCATCTTGCAATTTTTTCTGTCAAGTGATTGTGTCACCCCAACAATCAGATATGTGCCCTGGCACACTGGTTCACAGCATGCTTCTACCTAAAAAATCCCACCGAAATGTAATCTTCGCACTGATTTATGATAAAATAATACATGTTCTTCTTGTGATGAAGTGCTAATTTTTTGTTTTAACATCAAAAAGGTATGTTTTGATCATAAAAATAATGAGAAAAATAAATTATCAATCCCAAGTACTGTACAACAAGGAAAAACATAAGGATTTCTCTTTCTTTCACAATTTCTATTTTACAGTACCCACTAGAGATTGGCTGCTTTCAAAAAAACCTTACTCAGGAGGGAAATTTTCCTCTTCAGAAGTGGGTGAGTTACACAAAGCTGAATCCAGTACAGAAATGTTGTTCCTACCAGTTGGGTTTCCCAGGAGATATGGAAGAGATCTAATTCTGGACCGTGCTTGTGCTTAGACACAGCTTTGAACAGGCCAGGCTTGCCAGAGCCAGGTGTCACTAAATGGGGTGACTGGGGGTTTTATGTAAGGTACCACCAAAGCTGGCAGTACACTAGCAAATACTGTGGTGGCAGGTTAAGAGGTGACATTTTTTGCCCTTTGCTGTCTTTGCCAAGCCCTTCAGCAGGACTTTCCCTGCAGAGGAGGGAAGGGTGTGCCCACAGTTCAGCCAGGGCTCTCACAGAGACCCAAGCTGTGCTCCTTGGAGAGGCTCCTGTCTGCTGCTGCCCTTCACTTCCCTCTGAACTGGCAGATGTGACTGAGTTCACACCAAGGTGCTCCACACCAACCTCTGGATTCATTTGCATCAAAATAGGGAGGCCTGAACTAGAGCAGCTGAGAAATAAGGCACATTGCTTATTGTGTTCTCTACAAGGTCAGTGTTCCCTTAAAGACAAAAGCTGTGGATATTAATCTCCTAAACCCAGCCACGAAGCTGATGAGACAGAGCCTTTGAGAACTGGAGCTCTGGCTGTGGAGATGCTGAGGAGCTTATTTGACATCAAATGGTCTCCCACTGTTGTAGGTACAGAAAGTTTTAGGCAGAGCAGCAATAGCAGCTCAAAGCACCTTTGGAAAATTGCATCAAGGGTTACTTGCTATGTACACCCCCTCTGCCCTACTGGAGAGATAGAGGGGCCTGGGGAAGCAAAGTGAACTGCTCGGTATCCAGCTCCATGATCTCTCTCCAGATAGATGACAGCAGCAGAAAATTGGGTTCCACATTTACAAACTTAGTACACTAACTTAAATCAAAGTCAGCCTTGTTCTGCAGACAGGTTTTCCCATGTTCTCACACCTCTACTTTTAATTAAAATGCTGACAATCAGGGATAAGGGGAACAAAATACAAAGGTAATCATGTACAGAAAAACATATTTCACCAGAGCATAAGCTATTAGCACTTCCTCGGCTATCTGATCATCTGACAGGCTTAAGGGGAACAGTGATGTGAATTTCAAATCTCCAGCTGCTCCCCCAGGAGCCTCTGTCTCATACAGTTTGTACTGAAGTGAGACAGTAGAATACAAAAATGAAGGAAAGGAAAACACATAATGCTGCAGGATGGATAAACAGGAGCAAGGCTAAATTCAACCCTCTTTTAGTGCTGTTGACTTTGATGCATGCGGTGGTTTAGGAACATCTGTCTCAGAGTAGCATAATCCCACACCTGAACCAGCATTTGTCACTCCTGGATGTTTAGCTCTGTAGGACTCAATCCATCCAGGAAATTAAGCAGATGTCTAGTGCTGAACAGATGAGCACTTTCACTGAAGTCAAAACAATTACAATTAAATGTTCACCCTTGCTCAACTGCAACCTGAGTAGGGAACTTGGTTCTCAAAGGCCTGGCCACACTCCAGACTGTTCTTTGCCACCAAGGCACTCCGAGCTGGCTCTGGACTTCTCTTGGATCATTTTTCCTATCTTGTATGATTTGATTTCCAGTCACTCAGGTATTATTCCCTGTGACTGATGTGACCTGTCCAGTTGCTGGGTATGGGCAGCCCTAAAGAAGTCAGGCTGGTTTTGATTTGCTTTCCAGAACTTGTCTTCTTCTACAAGAACAAAAAGATGATTTTTATGCCCAGGAAAACTGCAGCCTAAAAATGACGTGAGAGCTGACAGAAGGATCCTGACTGCTGAAGGAGAACAGTATTGGAAGTGATGCTTCCCAGCATGGCAGGCAGCTGGCTCAGTGCCTTGCAACCTGCCTCCAGTCACATTCCATAGGCTTTGGGAAGGGGAAAGGTTCTGAGGAGCAAAGATTATATAATGTGTATTTACAGTGGTCTGCCTATCAAGGGTGAGGGTAGCAAGAACTCCTTCAGTATTGGGATTTAGTACAATTTTAGGCTTTTATTTCACTGGAAGCTTCCCACCTAGCCCAAGGATGTGGTGCTTGCAGCATCGCATCAGGGAGTACAACAGACTAGGCAGAGCACAGGTCAAACATAATTGCAGTTCTCATGTTTGCTCTCATGCCCTCGTGTCACTGGTTAAGAAGGATTTTCTCCATGTGGAACTAATTTCCATATCTTAGCTCCTGAAAGAAGCTGAAATGATGTATGTACTCCACAGGTAACCTAATCATTGCAAACAGAGGCACTCAGGATTTTGCAGCTGGGTTTGCTGTGGGCTAACTTTGGGCACTTCTGACCCGAGTGTCCCTGAGCTCATTGCACATGGTGAGAAGGATATTTCTAATTGCATATGTCTTTGAAATGTTGAATATGAGGAATGAACTTCTTGCAATGTGTTTTCTTTCCTTGCTTCTGGGCCATCCCAAGTTTTTGTTTGTATACAAATACCCCCGATTCTTGTAAAATGTACACTGAGCTCTGCTGGATTCCCATGGCTTGGATTGCCCTGTGTTCCCTCTTTGTTCACCTCTACCACATCTTGGCTTTCAAAGGACACTTATGTTGAAAGAAAGACAGAAGGTGCTTTCCTTATGGCTGTCCTTTCATGGCAAATCTTGCCCAGTGCCAGATGGGAAAGCACAAGAGGTTGCTGGGTTATTTCTAAGGCTCTTTTTTACGTGCATCATTTTTCATGTCCTGTAGTTAGGATCTGTCTTTAGAAGGAGGATGGATGGGATGAATTCTCTAAAAAGGCTGGTATATCAAATGATATTTATCATAAAATATCTCGGTTCTATGTCATTTATAGCTGTAATTTAATTACACCTAATATGTTTCCCTAATTGTGATATTGACTGTTTTATAGGAATCAGAATGAGCCTTTTGATCATCCGTAGGTACAGCTTCACTAATCGGCATAAATCAAAATGCCTAAGATCAGCTTTGTACCTCTAGGGCATAATGTAAATGATGAAGGGGTGGAACTTCATTTTGTCATGTACTCTTCAAATATCAAGTTATATTAAAGAAAACACTTTTCTCAATCACAGGTGCATGTACAAAGAGTTAGTGACAACTTCATGTCATCTCTTTGATAAGTCTACTCCCTTGGCATTTTTAGATGTACTTTCATAAATGAGCTTCTATTCGTCTTGCACAGAGTGGAACTGTATCTCACTGTCTGCAGAGCTGTATTCAAAAATGTGCTTACTACTCCATAATTCACAAAGGGTGGAGAAGGCAAAGGAAAAAAAAACAACACATTCTTTGTGTATTTTGCTAGAGACCACCAGGGAAATGTGCATGTTTATTCCTAAAAGCCAAAGCACCACGTGAGGTCTGTGCTGCTCCACCACCAATCTGGCAATTTGTAATATGATGTTTTTACGTGCTACTACTCAGGGGATGATCCTGCACTACCAAAATCTCTGCGTGGGAAAGGAAAAAGACAAATAGAAAACATTTCTTAGCTCCAGCAAGTCCTTTGTGCAGCAGGGTGTGCCTCTGAACATGCCTGGGCAAGCACAGGTACATGCACAGCTCCAGACAAATACACAGCCTGCATTTAATTTGCACAATGGATTTTACACAGCTCTATCACTTTGTCTAAAAAATACAGGTTTTTGATGGTGTTAGGATAGGGCCATCTTTTAACACTAAGGGAAGGCCACATAAGTAATATGAAATATTAGGTGTGTTTGTGGAGGTAAGTTTTATATTGCATATATAATATATGTTCTAGTGAAAGGTGGTCCTGCCCACGGCAGGGGGTGGAACAAGGTGAGCTTTAAGGTCCCTTCCAGCCCAAACAAATCTGTGATCCTGTTATTCTGATATGAGAAATACAACACCAGTCACATCCTCAGCTCATATAAATTGTCATCTTCCATTTGACATCTTAGAGGACTTTCAAAGTTTTACCTCCACAGAAAATGTGCCCCATCCAACCTTTGAAATGCCCAAATACAGCAGCTTCCACAGCATCTACAGAATCAGACTCATCACTTCTCAGTCCTTCCAATCTGACAACAGTTGCCTACTGTTACTGCTTCTTTGAATTTTAATCTGACATTTAACCTACCTGGAAATGCATTGCCTCTTTTGCTTTTTGTGCTCTCCCCCCTTCCATTTACTTCTAAATAATCTTTTTCTTTAGATGATTTTCATGAAATTGCCACTAAAAAGAGTCCTGTTTGAGCTGCCTCATTTGAAAATCGTGAGATAGTGCAAGACATCTGAGGATGTCATTGTAACACATGAAAAGCACTTCAGCCTGCACATAAACATTATCAAGTAGAATTTGAACTGAAGTTATAAGCTGGGCTGAAATGATATTTTGTTAATAATTGTCAAATATTCCACAAATAGCACAATCCTAAATAGCACTATTCTGAGCAATGAGAGCATGTAACATGCTGAATTTTTAAACAGAGATGAACAGAATATAGAATTTCTATTTGGGAAATGTGGACATCTTGAAGTTCAATTTTGTTCAGAAATGGAACAAATATCTTTCCTTACAAAAGAAAAATTCTAAATAGCTACTTCAAAAACTAATGTGCATTTCAAGCTCAAAAGTTTAGATTCAAAATTGTCTTTTTATTTTTTATTATTTCGATGTCATAGTTTGGTTAAAGAAATGTCAGTGTATGGGAAAATTTGCTGAGAACAAAAGCACCATCAGAGACTGCTGATTTTTTATCAGTACAATAGAGAAGGAGCTGTTTTCTATATCATTATGAGGGAAAAAGTTTCACATTTTTTACTACTGACAGATCATGAAATAATGTGAATAAAAATACAGAATATTTTAAATTAAATTTTAATGTTGAAATAAATATACAATTGTGATAAAACCAGTTCAAGGTTTTTTATAAGAAGTTTCAATGAGAAATGTTTAATAAGAAGCAAAAATAAGCAAAGCTCCATTTCACTGATATTTTCCAAGAGAAGCTTATTTTGTTGGAAATAGATTAAACCAATTCTTTCACTTATAATCTCAGGATGCATTTATATTTAATCTATGTCAAGCAGGCAGTGAATTGCTGTTACAATATCCACTGTCTTCTTTGGCAAATGTTTTGCTCAATAATGCTGCTTCTAAAATTATTATTCGTGCCTTGATGTTACCCATGGATACAGGATGATCAAACCCCCTTCTGCTGCAGCCCTGATGAGTTATGGGAGAGGCACTTCTGGCTCCAGAGAGGAAAATACAGGTAGCATGAAAAGACAGTAATGGAAATGAGGACTGTCAGAGTAAAACCAACCAAAGGACACCCCTTTTTGCCACTTCTAGACTTCCATGTTCTCTCTTAATCAATTGTTGTGAATTGCTTGGCAAGAAAACTGCATTCTGCATGGTTCAGAAAGATCTACAGCCCAATCCCAGGGAAAAAAAAAGACACGGCTTGCTTAGTAAGGAGCAGGTGAAGCTTGGTCCTGCCTCATGTCACCCTTCAGGGTCTTGGTGAAGGGCAGTAATGGAGGAAGAATGATGATTCTTTTGGGTCTGGCTCGAAATAAAAGACAAATGCCTTGAAGAGTTATTCGTCAAGAATAAGGAGCAAAGAAAGCAGAAACATGACAAAAATCATGGGGAAGCTCTGTGTTTCCCCAGCCTGCTCCTGGTTAGGACTGCCTTACCTCCACCAGGCACGGAGCACTGGCACTTTCCTGGCCCAGGGCTCTGCTCCCAGGCACAGCAGAGCCAGTTCCTCAGAAAGCTGTCACTAAAGATTACCCTCTTGTTCTCTCTTTTCATGATAGCCCAAATTGAGTATTTGCCTGGCCTTGTATCTGTCATGTTAGCTTTTTAGATAGTACATGTTCTATTCTATACTCCAGTGGTCTGCTGTCCTTGCACAGGAGTTCTCAAGGCTTATCAAATGCTCTAATGGTGCTGGCCTGAGGGAGAACAGTACACTGTTTGCTTTTACATTTCTTCTCCACTCTCAAAATATGGGAGATATTAATAGTACAAAGGATTGTTCCCAACTGCTTTGATCTCTCAACATTTCTGCTCTTTCAGCCTCCATGTCTCTACTGATGCCATGTTCCATTACTATTTTCATTATTCCAGCCCACAGCCAATATTCTTTTCCCATCTTGTCTGCTTTAACCCCATCAGTAGCTGGCCTTCCCTGGAGGAGGGAGGGGGATGAGAGGATTGGCAGTGCTGCAGGAGGATCCCCAGAGAGCTGTGAGAGATTGAGGGGCTGGAACAAACCTCCTGGGACTCTTGAGCAGATTTATTTTCAAAGATAGTTGTTGATCAAAATAAAAAAAAAAAAAAATGGAACAACAACAAAAAAAATGGATACATAAGATGTGTCCCCCCTGGGAATAACCTCAAAGGAGATGTGCCTCAGAGACACGTTCCTTCCATGCTTCTCCTTTGCTTCAGGGCAGCAGTAATTTGCTGTAAAGCAGAGGCAGCAACAAATTCCACATCCTGACAGAGGGTCAGCTCATCTGCCCGTCACGAGAGACGGGAGAGAAAGCACAGCAATAACTCCTGTGGCTTCTCAGGAGGAGTAGGCACCATAAAACTCACCCACCTCCATCCTGATGTTCCACATGGATGACATTTGAGGTGAAGGGGGGGAGGAATCTTAATTTTCTTTGTCCCTGACTCAGCATGGAGTCAAAGTCATTATCGAGTTAGAAATGTCCAGTTTTGGTGACAGGCTACCACAAGCTGTGGGAATTGTTTTCTGTTTTCTTAAATAAAGGAACATCCAGCAAGATAACAGAGACCTCATTTGAATTTATTCTGTTACTGTGTGATTAGCACTATTTCAAACATTGCAAATAGTATTATAATAAAGGGTTTTGATTTAGAAGTGCTTAACAATTTACAGTAAATCACAAACTAAGCCATGAATTCAGGCACAATTTTTCATAGGTGTGTGCGTGTCTGTGCACACAAATCCTCACCATTTGCAAACAATGAGATACTGGCAGTAGACACACCAAGCAAAATCAATTATAAAGAAAAGTGGGTTCCTCTTCTTAATTAAATAAACCCATAAATAAATAGGAGACAGCAGTACTACAAAAGGCAAATTGTTCTTCAGCTCCTGAGTAAGACATTCAGTGAGAAAGAACTGACAAATATGATGCAAGTATAATATCTCCTCTCATTACAAAATGCATACAATGGACATGAAAAAGTAACTTAAAATGTTATCTCACACTTCATGGAAAGCTGTGGTTGCTTTTTGAGAAAACGAGCAACGCTGCCTAGAGAACAGAGTTCTCAGCTGGACTCAGTAGCCTGGCCTCTGCCCTGGGTTTGTTTTGTCTCTTGAGTTTTGGACACGGTCAGTGGATTTTGTCTCCACTGCAAAGCATTCAAATGTCCATCTTTAAATTACCTTGCAGCTAGGTTAAATTATTGTTATGCAAGGAAATATTTTTTTCATTGTCTACAGTGCACATTTTCAAACACATTAGAAATGGAAAACAAAGTTGTTTGCCAGTGTCTGACTCTGCTGAGAAACCTTATCTAGGGAAAATGAAGCTGTGTCAGACAGGTGAAGGACTCTCCCAAGCTATTAATTCATTTTGAATAATTCATTAGCTAACACTCTTAAACTCTGATAGTCCCAGGTAAATCCCAGAGAGGGGTTTTGTGGTCCCTCAGCCATGCTTCTCGTCAAATGCATTAAGTTTTACATAATAAGAGGATGTGTGAGTGTTTTTAAAGAGAAATTTGTTCTGGAACTTGTAATTAGTGCAGGGTGTCTAATTGTGCCAGGTGAGTGCCTGTGTGTGGGAAGGGAGTGACTGCACAAACCCCAGTGGCTGCTCCTGAAAAGTGACTTACTGTGTCCTCTTCCACCACAAAATCTGCTGTAGGCTTTGCTGGGAACTCAGGCTTTGGAACTTTTAGCCCAAAATTAAGGAAAAGTCCTTTCTCAGCCAGAACATCAGTAGGAAACACAGAGCCAGGGTCTCACCTGATGTAAACTGGGGATATTCACTGAAATCAATTAATTTGTGGGCATTGTGAGCCTGGTTGGGCAAAAGCTTTGCTGAGCTCCAGTGAAGGGGGAATCAGTCTTTCAAAGAGCCAAAGAGATGTGAATACAAAATTTTTTCTTTGAAATTTTCGGAGGGATTCATGTGCTGCAAACATATTGCCCAAAAGCACCCTCTCCCTCTAAATTATTACAGGAAAACTGAATAGGCTGCAGACACTATTTTTCCTAACTTCTTATGGAACCTAAAATGGCCACTGAATTAAACTTTAACAAATAGATCTTTCAAAAACTAAATTAATAAACTTCCTAATTTCTCCACTATCTAAGTTCATAGCCTTTACTTAATGATGATGCACTTGATTAAATAAAATGAAAGAAAAATGGGAGTTCTTTCAGACCTTAAAATTAATAATGAGTTTAGACTTAATCCAAAAGCAATTTAACTTTAAACATTCATATGAAATTAAATGTGCCATTGAATTTGCTATATAAGCAAGCATTAATCTTATCAATCTATGAAGACTGGAATGTTATACAGTGACCCATTAATTTCAAAGCCTAATACAAGGTCTGTTTAATGCCTTTAGTCTATTAAAAAGTGTGATCCTACAATTTAACTGCTTTTTCATTGAACGTTTAAACCCCAATTCATTCTGCTACTGCTTTGATCATTTGATAATCTGCTCTGACAAGATTATGCTTCAAAAAAAAATCCCAAAATGTATAATTTCTTTGCATCTACATTTCCTCCAAGTTTGAACTTTGACACCAACAAAGTCTTTATTAGCAAATACAAGGATTTGAACAGTTGGTGTTGGTGCATATGTTTGTTGTAATAAATGTTCAACAAAAAATCTATTTCCTTTTATCAGGTGCTATTTAGACCAACAATCTTACCTATATTCTGAACTCTATCTCTTCCAATGCAGTGGAGAGAACTGTGTCACAAAAAAAAAAAAAAAAAAAAAAAAAAAAAACACTTCTCTTTGAAAACATCTTTAAAAGAAAAAAAAAATATTTTCATTATGAGGGATGCCCTTGGTTTATTTATGTTTGTAAGGGATGTGTTGACCATGATGCCTTGTGCAAGCCTAGAGAAGGCCATAAGCTTTGCTTTCAAGGTTTCCTTACAGCATTGCAAATCATGGTGCTTTGCAAAATTAAAATTAAAAAAAAAAAAAAGAAAACTGCCCTTTTTAGTTAATGAGATAATTCAATATCAGAACTTAATGGCATGATGGGTTAGCTCCTGCCATGGAAGGTCATGGTTTGAAATTTCTGTTTCTAATCAGTATTTGCTCCCACAAAAACCAATCAGAGGGAAAGGTTGATATGTAAATATGTTTATGTTACTTAACAGGTGTTCCAGTTTGACATACTATATCTAATTCCACCTAATTTTCACAAATCTAAGGTCAATGAGAAATTACACTTCTTAAATAAGACAAAACACTTCCAGTGTGGTTGTTAAATGTAAAGAATAATAAGTAGCTTGATGAATGCTATGTTCCTTGAGAGTGCACTCCAGAAATGTCTGTAAAATTCCAGCCTTTTTTTTTTTTTTTCTGTGTAGGATTATATTTTCTTTGCCTATAATATTTTCCTTGACTTACATCTGCTAGCAGCAGCCTGTGAAATATGGATACAGTATTGCAGCATCCTTGTACAAATAAATGACTGTTATTAACCTTTAAGAGTCTCCCCATTGTGGTCCTGTGCACTGATTAGGAATGCAAGGGTAGGAGCAGATTACTTGTGTAAACTCGTGCAGCTCATTGGAGCATTTCCCAATTTACATTGGAGACTGTGTTAAAACCTGACCTGCTAAATGGCAACATATTCCTTTTCAAATATCTTTCCTTCCATTAAGAGCAGAGGGATCCTATTTCAAGGGACAGAAGGACAGAAGAAAAGGCTGCTGGTTATTTTGTGTTACAGTCCAACAGCTTGACTAAAAAAGCAATGCTGTACTCAAGAGATTATTCAAGCAGAAGCTGAATTCAGGCAATTACACATTTAATAACAAAATCACTGGTTTTCCTAAGGGTGCTCATGTCAGGGTGTTACTCAGAAGACTTTCACAGTAGCAGGTGCTTGGTAAACTTGTGAGTCTCTGGGCAGTTGTCAAGGCTGGCTCTGATTATCTGCTTTACCTCTTGGAATCTTATCCATGGCTATGTTGGAAGGCACTTACAGAGCATCAACTGTGGCAGCAAAGTACCTGCAGCTGCAGCCTGTGTCCAAAAAGGGCATTTTGTCTCTGGTGTCTCCAAGGTGGCATATCAGGAACTGATGGATCCAAAACACCTGAGGATTTCAGTTAGTATTTCTTGAAAATATATTTCTTAATTTTTATTGGGAAGTGCCCTTTTCTCATACTTCGGTGGTTTAACAGATTGTTAATTTTGTTGAATTTTTATTTTGGGAAAAATACTGGCATGAGCCGGTGAAGCACTTTTTTATTTGCTCAGCTGTTATATTTTCCAACAATATTTTTATTTTTCCTTTCAAATGAGGCCTTCCTTTCCATTCTGTATTCTACACTAAAGTGCAGTTGCAACCAAATGAAGCATTTTGATTTTTGTCAAAATAAAATCTGTCAGGAGCTGGCCTGAGACAGTATTTTGGTGTGTTACGGTTGGAATCTTCTTTCATGGCAAATTTTGAAGTGATAGGATTTGCTTCCTGATGGGCATGAAACCGGTTTTGAAATTACAAATTCTTTAGAAAAATGAAAATGCCATTCTTGTCACAGCTCTAGTGCTTTTTAAGTTGTTCCCTGTTCACTTGCCCTGTGATAAAAATAGGATGTTAAGAATATTTGCCACAAGTAAGCGCTAAACGTAAGCAGAGCAGATTTTCCTCATGCAGTTCTGCTTCAATTAATATTGCACCCTGATTTGGACTGGCTGAGTTAATCTGCAGCACGTAAATCTGGGTACCAGCATCACCACCAACAGTCAGAACTGGCATAATTGGTTTAGAGTAATTAAAAGCCTGGTGAAGAAGCAAAAAAAAAAAAAAAAAAATTAAAACAAACAAAAAAAAAAAGCCACACCCCACCTTGATTATTTTGGTCTTCATGGTCACCCCATAACTCAACAACTCTAACAGGTCAGATATTGGGTTAGGGTTTGTCTCAGGCGTTTGAGCATGGGTTCTTGCCTCAGCCCCTCATTGGAACACTCCAGCTGAAGGTTATTCTCTGTCTCCTTGTGACTTTAGATGAAGAGTAGCAGCACGTTGTGTCAGCAGCAGATGATGTGGTACAACCAGGGGATGACTGAAAAATGAATCCCACCTTGGGATTTCGATTCAAGATTTTGATATTTCAGCCTGCAGAATGAGCTGTTTCTCCAGTTTCTACTTTGGCAGAACCATTAGCTCTCACAGCAAGTTTCCAAATCAGGTACCAGCCCTGTGTGTTACTCCCATCTGTCTAACACAGACTGGTACCACTGCAGCTGGAATAGAATGTTTGTACTGCAGTGTTCACTCAGATGCCTCAAAAATGACTCCTTGGCAAGGACAGATTGAACCAGCAAGCCATGCAATGAAACCTATTTTCTGTGGGGGGTGTGCAAAATACCAGTTGGAATTTGTCCGAGGCATTGACCAGATTCCTTTTACATAGGAAAAAACTCTAAGCATACTAATACCCTCCAGTTTTATCAAGTTCTCTCAGTTTTCAGCTCCCAGATAAGTGAGTGCAGTTCAAACAGTACATCTCTTAGGAGTATAACCCTGGGGCTTTTGCTATTCCTTTATTTATTCTTTGTCAGCTTCTTCTGCTTTAGGGGTAGATAAGTTATTACTTATTTGGTTTGTATCCTTCTTTTCTAAGAAATGCTCATGGCAGAGTCAGCAGCCAAAGTCCCATGGCCCAGAGAGCTGGGAGTTCCTCTCTGGATTGAATTTGTGTTGCCTCATCAACATTTCACAGCACCACAGGAGGAGTTTTTTTGGGAGGGAACCCGACCAGGTCTGACTTGAGAACTTCCATCTTTTGGAAACTGCTTTATTTGACTCCTGTTACAGTGCTAAACTACCCTTGCTATGATTTTTTTTTTCTCTCTTATATCAGGTCAGAAGTGTTAACATGTCAGTTATATCAAGTTCAGGAAAAATATTTTCAGACCAATATTAAAAAGTAAGGAGTGCCTGAAAATAGAAAAAGCAACAAAGGATGAAAACATTTACGCTTCTACCTCCTGCAGGATTCTGCACTGTGGGAAAACAGCACAAGAAATTCCATCACCCAGTGAAAGCCAAGTTTGGGACCCAGCCTTTCACCAGATCCTGAAATGTCACAGTCACAGTCCCCCTGCATTTCACCTCTCTGAAATGGGGATAAGGGTTATGATTCATTTCCTTCATGACACAAGCATACTGCATAAACCAGTGAATTAGAGCGAGGACTTAAACCTTGTTCCTCAACTCATGTCACAGCAAGAAAGCATTTTAAAAATTCTTTGTACAGTTTCAACTATTAGGTTTTGGATATAATAATCATTTTTCAGACACATCCCTGTTTACTTCCACAAATGTATTTGCACAGCACACAAATTTGACAGATGGATTTGGGGAGTTCGCTTTGCTGTGCAAGCAAAATGCAAGCACACCATAAACCCCAGCCCTTTTAGAGAAGCACTAAAATGAGAGTTTTCTAAATAATTGATTTCTAAACCAACAACTGAACTCTCCTAATAATTACTTTGAAGAAAGGAGATAAGGTTCAGTTACTGCCTATGCTGGTTGATAATTTAAAAAACTTAATGGAAGATGTTTTTTCTAATAAGAAAGTGAGAATTATAAGCAATAAAACCCAGCATGGGATGTGATTATCAGGAGGCAATATTATCCTTGGGCATTTTGTTCTATAAAAGCCAAGTGCTCCCCATAAATATGTGTATTTCTTATTAACCACACCCTTTCAAGTTGCCAGATTGATATAGAGGTGTTGTTTTTGTTTGTTTGGGTTTTTTTTTCTAGATTTAAATAGAGATACATCATCTTAGTAAATTGTTTGAGGCTTGAATATAGTAGCCATGAGATTAATAGAGTTCTGTGTTGGAGATGCTAATTGCTCTCTTTCTCTCTTTCTCATCTTCACACCTCCATTTTCAGGGGAATGAAATGGTGGTGAGTATCACTCTGGGATAAAATCAATCAATCCCTTCTAAAGAATGACCAATGAATCAGCATTGGAATTGTGCTAGAGCCAATGCTCTCATGTCTCATTTCATTAGTTATATTGCCAATATGAATAATTTAACTAGCTAAGAAAGGCAGCAAAATGGCATTTTTTTTCTCGAGTTATTTCCCAAACTATGGCATAATTGGCTGTTGCCAAAAAACCTCTTGAGACTTTTTAGGAGGCACAGAGCACTATGAAGTCCTTTTAAGAGGAATATACTATAAATATTGTCCTCATGCACATCACCCATCATCCTTTACCTCTTTATTTATTCCTTTGTGTTTTGCCCCATCTGAACTGCCTCTTTCAATTTTACATTGTCCTTCATTCCCACAAACTGCTCCAAATTCTCCCTTCATCTGCATTAGCCTTGGGGAGTGGTGTGAGAAGCAGATTGCACACCTCTATCCCTTACACACTAAGGACAAGATGGAAATGTATGGCTTCAAAGAGAGAAGTTGTCCCAAACTTTCCCCGAAAAAGGTGGTTTTTCAATCTGAGTAAGAATTGTTCATTGTCCTTTGTGACCTGGCCACCCTTTCTGCCCTGGGGACAGAAAACTTACATTATTTTTAGCAGAAGTCACCCAAGGCAGGAAGGAGAATCCGTGCTCCACACCTCACTTTGATAACATACAAATGATGTGGAGCTTCTGAAGAAGCTGTTTTGGCTTGAGAGTTTTCTGTGAAGGAAATACTGGTGAATTTGGTGAATGGTGAAGCCCAGGAATTTGTGTTCTTCATGTCTCAGGCTGGAGGCAGCGCTGGAGGCAGAGCTGAGCCCTTGGCTGGTGGCAGGTGACAGGACAGGGCAGAGGAGGGAGCAGCCCTGCCAGTGCCAGCACCTCTGCTGAACAGCACTGCACTATCCAGCTGCTCCAGGACACCCCCATGTCTGCAATTAGGACAAAGAATTCCAAATTCCAACAATTTATACCACAATAGGGATGATTACAGCTGAGGGTGAGTGCCTGCTGTCATGTTGGTTGCTTTGTGCATATTAATTTGTTAACCTAGTGATGGCTGGCCAAATCCTTTCCTTGATCAAAAGGCACACTGGAACACAGCTGAGTATTAAAACAATGCCCATTAAACACAGCCCATTAAAACAATGGGCTTTAGTAGTGCAGTGTTAGCAACCCAGCCCTTCTTAGAAAAAGAAAATGTAAAAGCAAACAATACATTCTTACTGGAAATCCTTCTGGAATAACAAAGTACAGTGCCTTATACATTAATTATTTTTTCACAAACGCCTTTTTCTAAAAAGAAAGAGACAATGTTATTAAGCACAAAGAAACAGAATTTCTTGAAATTCTTTTTTTCTTTTTCCAGATCAGGATTCTGTTGAATGAAGGGAGATGCAAAGTAGGCAATTTTTTTTGAATCTTTATCTTTGGGTATACTTAGTTTATTGTTAATTAGAAAATCCCAGACTGATTAGCATCAAGTCTCAAGTAAATCAGCATTGTCCTCACTAGGTATGTGCAACATGCATGGCTTTAAACACAGAGAGAGTAGGCTTAGACTGGGTGTTTGGAAAAAATTATTCTCCTGTGAGGGTGGGCAGGCCCTGTCACAGGGTAGAATTCCCAGAGCAGCTGTGGCTGCCCCTGGATCCCTGGCAGTGCCCAAGGCCAGGTTGGACACTGGGGCTGGAGGAAGGTGTCCCTGCCCATGGCAAGTGTGGGACTGGATGGGATTTAAGGTCCTTTCCAAACCAAACCATTCCATGAGTTTATATTTCTATAAGTTTAAAACTCTACTACTTGTATGTTTGTTGTGCCTGCTTAAGAAGTTCTGGAAGATTAGGTCACCAACACAGTGGATATAAACGATTATGGTAGAGCAATTATTTATTCTGTATTATAAATTACCTCAGAACAAAACCTGCAAAGAACATTTTATAGATCATCAAAATTATGCAAAATGAACCAGCTGTGTGGAAAATGATGTAAAGTGGACCATCCCTGCTTTCATCGTATATCAGTAACATCCACAACTTTCTATTAATAAATCTTTAATTAAAAATAGGGCCGGTGGAGTTGTTCTGGATTTAGTCACTAGTGGAGCACAGTGATGAGCACAGATGTGCAGGAGCAGGAGTGGCATCTGGCCAATAGATCACTTCAGTCACTGGCTCTCAGTTTTATCTCTGAGGCCAATGCTTATGATTTCACTGATATCAGGAGCTGTTGTTAGAGACATAAATATCTTGGGTGTGGGGAGCACTTTGAAATGGTCTCCAGGCCTTCATTGCTCTTTTTGCTGTACTTACCTATCGTGCCATTTTCTTAATGTTACATTTCCACATCCTGTCCCTCTGACACTGGTTTCAGTCACCATCTCACACCTCTCACTAGCACAAGCTGAAGCATTCAGAGGACAACAAATTCCTGAGAATCATGGGGCTCATCCTAAAAAGACCAGTACTTGTGTGTCCCTTTTACATGTAATCAAGAACTATTTGAGTCCCTGGCCCATTTGTAGAACTTCTTCAGTGTGGTAGATGATTGTCTTAATTTGATTCTTAGGGCTAAACCATAACACAGCAATATAATGAATAAAAGTTAAATCCAAAAATATCCCCCTTTGTCACTTGGGGAAATGTTTGAGTTGTCAATTTTGTTAATACCATTGAAGAAACCATTTCCTGGGTAAGAATGATGGACATGATGACGTTATGGGGGCTCTACTTTAGCAGTGGGAAATTACATTTGCACTCCAGGGTTTCTACACTGCAAAAAAAATATTATAAAAGGAAACAATAAGAAAGTTCAGGATTTCAGGACAACACATATTTGCTCTGTGTGTAGACTATCAATCAGCTTGGAAATTACACAGTTATGAACAAAGCCAACCATTTCTCAACAGTGACAATCCCCTACTGTCTTCCAGCAACTTCCCCCAAGCACAGACTTCAAAATACAGCAATGGCACATTTTGCATGCACTTTTTGCTTTCTGTGACAAACTTTTTGTGAAGTTTAATGGCAAAATATTCATGCAAGCAGGTATAGAAGATTGTCAGCTGCTTTCTTTGTTTAAAGATCAGGTAGTCTGTGCTTGGCAGGGCTTTCTGCTGCTAGCTTCAATCTCACCCTTCCCACCTTGCCAGTTTTAGCTTAGTGGTGTGCCTGGGCTGAATAACAGGAGCCATGGGAGTCACTTTAAAAAGCCAAGAAATCAAAGGCAGATGTTAAACACAAATTGTACCAATCAAACAGAGCTTACAAAAGAGTATAACTCTCTCCTGTAATTCTATTTGAACAAACGTGTCAAATACAGGGACGGGTAGAAATATCATCATCATCATCATCAGGTCCCACTCTCATCAGCTGCCCTGCATTTAATCCCTTCCCTGCTCATCAGTCCCATCCCTCGATTGTGAAATCACCTGGAAAGGCACAATCAAACCTAACAATCCTTTGCAAAGGGACAGCAAGCTCTGAACTGCCCAGGAGCAGCTTCATTGTGGCAATTTCCCTGATGACACCTCCCCAGCAGGTGACCTGAGGAGCTCACACTGATTTGCTTATGTCCTCTTCCTCATGTCAGTCATCCAGTCAAAACTGCAAAATATTCTGTGCTTTGGAGATGAAAATGTTAGGGAGAGTGAGCGCACTCCAGATGGATTCCGGGCCCCTCCTGCTCAGGTGACACCTGTGCCAGTCTGAGTCTGTGCACACCCACATCCTGATTTCCTGCACCCCACCGGCTCCCAGGGTGGAAACTCCTCCAGCAGCTTTCAATTCCAAACATATTTCTCATTTTCTTGGACAAGACAGAGGGCTCTGCCTGCTCAACCTGCAATCCAGCCTCCAGTCTAACATTTACTGATTTGTTAGTTTGACTTCTCTTGTTCCAATAATGTTGGGTTTGCAGCAGGTTATTTATACTGAGAATATTATTTTCCAAAAAAAAAAAAAAAAAAAAACCAACTTAATTTAGCAAAGAGTCTTAGCTGACTTGACTTAGCTAACTTTTCCCACAGGGTCAGAGTTAGTGGAGTCTTCAAGGAGATTATTTAAAGGCCACCAAAGTCAACAGAAAGATGGGTATTGAGTATAAACAAAGCCAAGCAGTAAACTGGGCAAACATCTAAATATTATTGAAGTGTTCTCTCTTAGGGTGACTCCACCTGCCATGTTTGCAGCATTTCTGAGAATTGTAATTGGTCCCAAGAATGCTGAATACAACAGTCACAGTTTTGTAGCTGAAATGCACTGAAAGTGTAGAGGGGTTTTTGCAGCCTGAAGCATCGGCCTAATCTTTTGTTTTTAGAAGCATGAAGGCAAGAGCAAGTCAACTTCTGTCTTTACCAAGTGCAATGCCTTGGCTATATTTAATAGAAGAAAACCTAAACTGTTTTACATGTTTAGGACTACAAAAATAAGACTATTGTTGTTCCATGGCTTTACACTGCATCTAAAACTTGACTTAGTGTATTTTTAGTGGTAGCAAAAAGGAATTGTAATTCCAGTTTGTTTTGGTAATGAGTGATATCTGTAAAATACTTTTGTTTTATTAAAAATATTTGCCAAAAACAACCCACAAAAACCAGAAGGAAAATGCTATTCCAGAATGGCCATAATAGGGATTGATTTTGAAACCTTATATTGTGATTGCCAAAATCATAATTTCAGTAATCCCAGTTCTGATTCTACTTTATTTTTCTACAAGTGTAGCTCCGTTTATTTAAGTGGAACCATCTTGTTTTGTTCTCATTAAACAAATCTAGTTCTCATAAAAAAATCTTGTGAGACACAGAATTTTAAAGCTTTATTCAAAGCTCATTGAAGTCAATGAGATACTACCCCTTGACATAAAGCAGCCCAAATAATTTCAGAATTTGTACTAATAGGTGAAACTCATTACACCAGTTGTATACCTGTTTAACTTCATTGATTTCAAATGCATTACTGAGTGTTAGGTTAATTAATTTTAGTGTGAGGCAAGAGTTTCAAAATCACCATGGGAAGAATAAGTTCAAATGTAACACAAAACCACAGTTAAAGAACAGACTTCTCAATTTTCTTCAATTCAGCGTCAGTCCTCATGTGACCCCCACCTATTGCTTAATTCACTTTAAAAATCCACTCTGATTTCCCAGCGATGAAGGCTCAGCAGAACAGAACATTGTTTTGCTTTAGGTCTGGTCAAGGGAAATGCAGAGTTTTAAAACCTCTAAATGTGCTGTGTTGAACACACTGCATTTCCCTTTTTTCTTCATGGCTGTTTTCAGTCTCAGTGATGCTCCTGAGCTAAACCCATGATAGCTCTCAACCTCTCACCCTTTCAGAAGAATGAATGTCCATGGGATAAACACTTCTTGGAAAAAAGATTTTGCTTTAACACACCTAACAGCAACATGACATTTTAGCATTTTATTGTATTGGAAAGATGTGGCAAATACTAGACAAAATTAACAATCAGACCAGGATATATTTGTGATATATCATCCATACAGTGTCTGATCCTGCTGTTGTGCTGGAACTGCATCCCACAGTGTCCTTAGTCCGTGCCATATGAGCTCAGGAGTGTAGCTGAGGTACTGCAGAGCACTGATTCACAATTACAGAGGGAAGGATATGATACCTGCAAGCCAAAACACCACTCATCTCCACCTCGTCCATTCTCACTTCAGACCTAAACAGATCTTGCACAGATTGATGCAGTTGCACAGCTGCTCATCATAATGCTCTGACTATTCCACTCAGCTATGGAGGAAACATGCCTGGATTTTACTGCTGGGGCTGAGGGAAATTTGCTTGTAAACAACATTGCAAAAAATCTTCCTGAACACAAACTCCCCACGTCAAATCCTTTCCAGCCTCCTCGTGTTCTTACCCAGATCTTCCTAAAAGGATGTGCTGTTCTTAAAGGAAAAACTTTTCCATTCTAATCTGAACTGTCTACAGTGAAAATAAACAATTTTGGCCAGTTCCAGAGCTGTCAGACTGCATTTGGAGTGAGGTGTTTCAGTCTCCCTTTGCAGTGACCCAGCTCTGGCGAGGGGAGCACTGAGTGTTCCTGCAGCTGCTGCCAGCAGCTCCCAGACATCCCACCCTGAGCCCTGGGCAGCAGCACAGCTCTCCTCCCTGAGCCCGTTGTAGCCTTTTGCCTACTAGCAGGTCATGAGGTGATGAGGTAGATAACATTTCCCTCCATCATACAAAGTTTGAAAGTTCTTCCTTGCAATTTGGTAAATATTATGTTGGCCTGTCTGACAGAGAAGGACTGGGACCTTTGTAATCCCTTCTCCATCTGCAGGTGCAACTTCTCTTGACTTTGGAAGTTCTTGTTGCACAGGCATCTTGGGATTTTCCCCTTAAACAACGAATTGTACTCTGTTGAATCTCAATTAATGGTACTTATATTTAAATAATATATGTTCACATTTTTAAATTTTCAAATGTGTCATGCTGGTGATTCAAGATTTACCTGGGAGATAGTTTAAAGAAATTACTTTGCATGCAGTGGTTTATTTAAATTATAAGTACCCATTACTCTCTATTTCATTTTTAACAAGTTCATCATCCACTCAAAGAAATGCCAGACAGCTCAGGTTGGAAAACTGATTTATCTGGCATATGCAAAGATGGACTCCTTGCAGTTTGGGTTTCATAATCAGAGCAGAAACATATTAAGGGTAGGTGTCATATTCCTTGATGTTTGCAAAAACTGTCAGAAGCCTGCATGCATTATGGACTCTTCTTTTGTTACATTACAATCTTCCAGCTCCCAAAGCAATTTATGTGCATATGCAGGACCAGCTCCTGAGCTCTTAACTCAGGTAAACCCTGAGGGTTTCTGCAGCATCTTACCTTAATAAGGACTTCCACATTCAATCCCTGAAAAGAAAAGGAAAAATTCTATGGACTGAATATATTTTGCAGTGAATAATTATTTAGGGAATTCAATATTAAAATATTGGTTTAGAACTACATGCACCATTGGAATATCAAATGAGGATCTGGCAAAGTAATATTTGGATTAGCCTAGCATTGCTATTTCTATACACTAAAGAGATAAGTGGTACAGCTTTTATTTCTTTTCTTTTCCATTTTTTATGCTTCCTCTAAGAATGACTTGACTCAGAGGACACTAAGACAAAAGATATTTGTTTTAATCTTTGACAATAAGGTCCTTCATGCTGAAGGTTTAAGGGAGTCTAAAATATTGAAGGAAGATTTTGAAAAGTGTTTTGCCTCCAAATTGTGTTGCTGGGCCCCTGCTGGGCTTCTCAGAAATGCTGAGATGCCTGACCAAGTGTTTTCTTCATTTCTCCTTCTGTAAGCCAAGTTCTTCCTCTGCAACTTCCAGCTGATGGTAGGTCAGGTCCTGACCTCCCACCACTGAAAAGGCTTAAAGAGCAGAGTAAAACATAATTATTTTGGATTCATTGCAAGAAATACCTGCTGTGAATTTAGGGGCACTTAACAACCTTTAGAATTCATCTTGTGTTAAGATTCAGGGAAAATCACAGGCCTGTTGTCTGAGATGAACCAATCGTGAGGTTCTTGGTTAAACAAAAACAAAACAAAATAGAATTTTAATTAAATTGCTAGTCTTCACAATGAAGGATCACTGCCAAACTTTGTAAGTGCCTCCTCTGGTCAGGGGAGCAGGGGGAGACAAATGACCACAGGAGTGGTAAATAACCTAATCAAATAATTTTATTTTTAACTGGTTATTGCAATAGTATTCATAGGATCATAGAATCATGGAATGGTTTGGGTGGGAAGGGACCTTAAAGCTCATCCCATTCCAGCCCCTGCCATGGGCAGGGACACCTTCCACTATCCCTGGTTGCTCCAAACCCCATCCAATCTGGCCTTGGACACTGCCACTCCCAGTGCACATCATATAAACACCCAGCAACACAGAAGCTTTAGAATTCTGCTGCTGCTTAGGTTCATGCCCAGATTTCTGAGACTTAGTTTTCCTTGCTAGCACTGTTTCTGTTTTTCCTGTCAATGACTTACTTCAATGTAACTGTCCACTCACCCATGTAAATCAGCTTCTCAGGGTTCAAGTTCATGAACTATGCAGATTCTTAATAAATAAAAGCTTCCCTAGACTTTTAATTGTTTTGAAGACCCCCTAGGAGAGGATCAGCCACAAAACTCCTGTAATGTCCTGCTGCCTTGGGGCAGAGCACTTCCCATTCCTCTGCCCTTAGTTTGCTGATCAGCCATGTGCAATCTGGCCTTAAACCGGCAGCGTGATCCTCATTTTCACTAAGTGGAGGACTTTTGCAATCAGCTGCTTCTATTTATGTAGACAATAACAGACATGATCAATGAATAGCACTTAGGCTCTCTTTTAAGACAGATCTATTTTCAGCTGTTGCACAAAGAGCTGCTTGTCACCATCTTCCTGGTGTTTGCCAGCTCAGCATTACCCTGTGCAGGCACAAAACAGGAAACAGGGCAGGCAGTGCAAGCACAGAATTGTCCTGCTTGTGTCCCTGCACTGCTCCTGGTAGGAAGCACTGCCAGAACCAGACCCACACCTAATGGAAAAACACCACAAACACTGAAACGTGAATTGTGCAGTACTGGAGAGGAGTTGGATCCATTTTCCTCTTGGGATAGATTAATGTGCAGGACTGTGGCATTAAAAGGCACAGACAACTATAAAACCTCCGTGGCAGATATTAGAAGCAGCCTTTGAATTGTAGTGAGGTTTTTTTAGGGTAAATTAGGAAGCTAACATGGGGACCTCTCTGTTCCATGGCAGCCAGGGGTTCATTCACACCCTTCCACTGGCAAGAGGCACTGTCTGCCTCAGGGATTTATGGGTGCACATGGTAGAACAAGAATGTTGCACCCCATCTGTCCAATTCTCTGTCTCTCTGTCTATCTTCCTCTCCCATCCTAAAGGAATAAGTTCACAAACAATGTGATGAGTTGCAGTGTAATTCCCTTTTTTACCATTATTGATGTGCTGGGCAGTCATTGCTCACACATGCAGAACAGGTACATGGCTGAAAATTTCAGATTATATGATTTTGGTAGCTGTAAGTACCCATTTAGATCCATACTGTCTTGATTTCAGCAATACCCAAATCATATGTATAATTCATTAGGCTCATCTTACACCTTCAGCTCCTGAATAAGTTGTCAGGTTTTATTCTTGGTCAATACATCAGGAGCAATGATGTTCTGTGCATGAGATTAAAACAGGATAAATGATCTTTAGTGATAATTTAAAAAAAAAAAAAACTTCAGTGGGCACAGATTCTCTTCCAATCTGTTCTGGTTTTGGTTTTGGCAATAAAATTTTATTGTAGCATAGAAGTTCTCTTCTGAAAGGAATAGCCTTTATTCATCTTCCCTCCTTTTGGCAGTGACAAGCATAAGTTTAATGGATAATGCAGAAAGTTAATTTCAGAGAAGTTACTTAAAAATACACCAGGTGAAGGTATCCATTAAAAAGCCAGTCCCATTTCATATAAAACATGAAATGTTTTCATGTAAAAAACACCACACCACAGCATTTCAGGGTTCATCTCAAAGCAGGGGATGCTGCTGCAGGTCTCTTGCAGCTGCTTCCACACCTGTGTCCCCTGTCACTCACCTGGAAAAGGAGACACCTCTGGGTAGCTGTGTTCAGCTGCAGGACAGCAAGGCTGGGCCATCACTCCGTGCTGGTGTGGACTGGGGTGGGGTTGTCTTCTGGGGTCTGCCCGCAGATGAATTTGTAGGAAGTCTGCATGAAGGTGTCATGGGCCCACTAGGACTGCTAACAAACTCTCTCATCACACTGAGGATACTCATACTTTGATTTAGAGAGATCTCATTTCACAGAATAAGCAGAAAGTCTTCAAAAAAATGTAGTTTGTGTGTGTGAACATTCAGGGAAAGGTTAGAGAATAATGACTCATTTGTGATGGCTCCAGACTGAGTCTGCTCAGTTTTGGCAGAAGGTTCTGCTCACTTCTATCACTAAATCCTAACTCTTCATATTACACTTTCTGTGGGAGATCTGGTAACATGACTGCTAATAAGATATTGTTCTTTTTTCTATGTCAGTTCTTCAGAGAAAGGACAAATACCTGAATTTGTGTTGTTTTGTTTTTTGGTTTTGTTTTTTTTTCATTTTGAAAGTCTTTCTAAGAGAATACAAATTAATGTGGAATCGTACCAAATGAGAGGGAAGCTGAAGGGGAATGAAAGGAGTGAAGCTAAATGTGCTTGCAGTAGGGTTTCTTTTTCGTGCAAAGAAAGGTGACAGCTAGGAAGGAAAGAGCTCTGGGACATGATCCTTGCAGGCTCTGTCTGCAACACCTGCACGTACAGAGCATACAGACATCATCTTGAGCAGCCTGAATAAAGACCAGGCTGATCTGCAGCTTCTATGATAGACTGACTTCAGTGGGAGCTATTTATAAATCATTCTTTCTTTCTCAACAATGCTTTGGCTGAAGCCAGAAAGGACAGAACTCCTGGCAGCCTGGCCCCTTGCCTAGTGTGCTGTGACTGGCATGTAATCTGTCACTCCCCATCATCTGTGGGGTGGTGATAGGAAAATAATGCTCCTCAGCTTGCCTTAGATCACACATTACTCTGCTGAATACAGCTCCCTAAAGCCGTGAAATGGCCTTTAGAAAGTGTCTTTGTTCATTTTTTTCATACAGGAGAATGGGAATAAATGATAAACAGGCTTGAGGGAAGGAAAGCAAAACACACATTAGAGACCTGATGAGAGAAATTGGCCATGAGTGAGACCTCGATGTGATGCGACGACCTTTGTGTGAAGAAAACCCGTGGTGAATAAGAGAGACAGAGAGGTGCAAGAGCTGGGCTGGGCACTGGCTGTGAAGGGCATTTCCTGAACTTTAATCAGGGTTTAACCAGTCGTGTTCAGTTTATCCCTAGGAAATCAGTCTCCTTCCATCTCTCCACTCTTTAGAAAATAAAATTCCCCATGTGAAATTCTTCTATAGCAAACATGCAACATAACAGGGTCTCACTTCCATCTGGTGACTTGGGAGTTACAGTAATGCAAATCCTGTCACAGTAATACTACAATATAATACACCAAACATGGACCTTAGTTGCACAGATATTTTACAAAATCATGTGTTTTTGGATGAGTTGAGGATCATAGTTCTTATAAAAAAAAAAAAAACACAACAAATATTCTCCTTTCAGGCCATTTTATTTTGATGACTTGTTTACATTCCTTTTATGCTTTAAAAACTCTCTAAGATTTGCAGAGATGCCAAATTAAATTCCTTCTCTCTCATTCCTCTAGCACGCCCTGGTTCCAGGGCACCAATCCTCTTTGTTTCTTGGTTTGTATAGAGTGAAGTTGCTGGTGATCTTTAGAATATTATAATGTTCTGCTGGAGGTCTTAACCTTGCTGCCTCAAACGACATTTATGTAAATTGTCACCACACATTCAGGGCAACTGTCTTTTCTTCCTTAATAACATGTCATACTGATGTGGCTTTATTTGTATTTCATAAAGAGATGATTGATTAAAGAGGCCAAAATTAATTTAGCTTGATATTCACTGGACTTCTCACTGGAGACATTGCAGTATGAGCCCACCATATTTTGCATTTTAATTTGCTTCCCAATAACCTTTATGCCTCCACAATCTCACTGACCCTTCTTACGGTTCACTAGACAAATTCCTGGATGTCTTGTCACCATCTCTCCCTCTTTCTCAACCAGGATGTTTCAGGGGGACTCCGGGCTGGAGGTGAGATGCCACTCAGGTGTGGGGTGGGGTTTGCCTGGCCATCAGAGGTGTCACTGAGAAGGGGCTGAGCAGGTGGATCCTTCCTCTCCTCAGCTGTATTTGCACCAGTTTGTTCCAGCAGAAATTTGCAGGTGCACAGCAGGTGACACCCTGAGGGGTCCCATTCCTCCTAGGACAGCACTGCCCCTGGCTGGGATGGAAGCAAACCCAAACCAGACCTGTTTTATTCATGCAGATGAATGCAATGGCCACTGAAAGCCTCATGTTTGAGGCTACATATCCTCTGAACTCCCTTCACATTCTTTATTGTTCTCCCTGTGTACTAAGGAAATGCCTTTTAGCTCAGATTTACACTGGCACAGACATCAAAGCACTGACCCATGAAGTCCAGTGTAACAGGTAGTTTCTGCTGTACTGCACTAAAAGACCCTGATTTATTCTCAGTTTACCTCCTAGGAGAGAGGAAAATATGGAGGCTAAAACTTCTTGGGTGCCTTCCAAAGATGTGACTGATTTTATTCAGGTCAGTGTCCAGAAATAGTGATGATGATGATGATGATGATGATGATTAATAATAATAATAATAATAATAATTTTTATTATTATTTTTATTATTATTATTCTTTTATCATCGATGTCCCATAGCCCCGCACAGAGCTGAATCATCTCAGGTGGTACAAGAACACTTTCCAAGACATCCTGTCTCAAAAATAGGGTTTCCCAGAATGGCTAGGAGCAGAAGAAATTCCCCTTTAAAACTGGACTGAATGATCAATAATGTTACAGAGAAATAAAATTCCCACAAAATAGAGCCTGACAATTTCTCAAAGGTATTTATCATCTCTCCAGACACTGTTGATCATGGATGGAGGAGATAGCAGGGCAGTTTGTGCTTGAATTTTTGTCCTTTCCTCTACATCTAAGAAAATTCTAGAAGTTTGCTAAAATGAATATCTTACCTGCTCCCTAACTTGTAAGGACCTGTCTGTCCTTACACAATGCCATCAGTCCTGCCAAATTCTTTCTTTGCTTTACTCCTCCAGGAGCCCTGAGGTTCCCTTTTCCCTGCCTCGTGCTGTGAGGGGCTGTTGGGAAGAGGGATTTACTCCCTGCTGGAGACAGCTCTGAGCGCTCACACTGCAGCCATTGCTGATGGCAAGATGAGCTCTGGGAATGTGGAAATAATGGAAATATCTAGCTCCAATAACCAGCTTGAAGACAGCGAGTCAGTAGCTGGCATGCAGCTGTATGCAGCATTTGTTCCTGTGATTTGCAGGATAAATCAAGTACCTTGGTTTATGCTTCATTGTAAAAGGCTTCTTTTGTGTACAGCTCTTCACACACAGTTCTTAGTACTATTTATGGATTATCTGAGGGCCCATTACCTCCTCTGGGAGAGATAATGAGGGGGTTCTGGAGATTCTCACGCTACCTGTGCTTGTGTGGAGCAGAACAAAAGGGTCACCTCAGTTACTGTAGAGGGTTCCCTATGAAAGAGGAATGCTGGTTACAGGCACAGTATGAAAAAAGGACCTACCTAAATGAAGTAATACATTTGTTCAGGCTCCTTTCATTTAAAGGAAAAGACAAATCCCAGTTCTTTGCAGAAGCTTCAAGGCAAGGACCTACCTATTGTCACCAGAACCCACTGGTTAGTGTGGAGTAACATCATAAGGATGCTGGAAGTTTCTCAAGTGAAAAAAAAAAAAAAAAAAAAATAGGAATATTATGTACTTTCAAAAATTGAATTCGAGTGAGAGTGATTTTGCTTACAAATCTGTGTAACAAGTGCTGACCTGCCTGCTGAGGTCTGTGCCTCTCCACAGTCTCCTCTTTTCTCTCTGTGGATGGTCAGGCTTCCATCCCCAGAAGGAGCAGCTGTATCCTGCCAGGGACCAGCCCTCTGCTCCCCCTGGGCTGCATTCCCAAGGATGTAAGGGCACACAATGGCTCCTGACCCCCAGCTTTCAGCAAGGAACACCTATATTCATTCTCCACTTGGGCAATGTGTCATCCTTCACTTTGACAATTTCATCATGATCACAAGAGCTGAGAGCAAATTTAACTCCCCTGGTGTCTGAATTTGAACCATGTCGCACCTGCAGTCACAGATTTAATCTGAGTTTGGCTGGGGTAGGTCTGAGTGGCAGAGATTCACAGTGCTCTGTCACAAGGACAGTGCTGACTGAGGCACCGTGAGCACGGGTCTGTCATGTACTCTGTTGTTGCAAAATGGCAACGCTTTAATTGCATATTTCATATTTATGACCCTATAAAGAATAATTTTAATCTGACATTAACATCTGAATATGATTGCCTGAAAGACAATAGCAGCAATGACAAATAGTGATATAAATCAGACCAACTGATCTTCAATTTCCAATTAAAGATGGCACAAAAAAATCTCAAGATAAGAGACATATGGAGACAAACACATATTTTTGCAAGAAGAACCAAAACCATATGGAGAAAAAGTGCAAAGATATCAAGCTAAAATCTGAACTTCTTGCCATCTGAAATGTCTGCAAAGGGAATCCTAAACCGATCATCTTCCTACAGAAAGTCATTTACCAGTCTCTTCCACAAGCCACTGAGTTAGATGTGAGACATCTCAAGCTGTTCAGAACAACTGGGAATTGATTGTAGGTAACCTACGTTGCAATTGTTTCACCAGTTGAGACCAAGAGACAGATGGCATGAATATATTTAAAGATGGGGACAAAGCTGATGTGACACTGTGCTGGCTTGCTGAAGTGAACAATGTGAGTCACAGATTTGTTATCAGATGAAAAAGATTTCGTTCAGGAAAAAAAAAAAAAAAAGAGTGCCAGTGGTCTCCAGACACTGGGGACTGGAAGAATAGCTTGCTACTCCCAAAATCAGCCCCACCATCTGCAGTCCCACTAATCAAAACTTTTAACGACTCCCTCTGTGCAAATATGCCCTGGAATAGGTATGGCTTTCATCGTGGTACCAAGGGGCTTTCAAATGTGCACACAGGGCCAATAAGGAACAGCCTTGCTACAGGCTGCTGGTACAACTGTTATATTCCAGACTATTTCACAAGTCAAATATTGGGAATTGCCTTACTAAAGTGCCAATGAAAGAGGGAGAGAAATTTTAAGGGTTTTTAGAGGCTTTAAATGATCTTGTGCAATATTGCAGTCTTAACATTCCTGTTTGTAAAGAGCTCATCCAGCCTCAGAGCCTGATTTTTGTTGTGCTTTGGCATAAAGCCATTTGCAGCACCGAGATTCACTTTTGCTGTGTTTATTGTATCATCAACTACTTGTTTATGTGAGGTGGAAGATGAAGTGGTTAGCTCTACTACTTGTTTGCTGGGCAGAAAACAACTTTATCTGTAACCTGACGTCTCTGTTCCTTCTTCTTAATGTTCCCTTCTCTCTAAAGGCCTTTATTTTGTTGCTTTAATGACAGTTTAAGTTGCTGCTTTAAGAATGAGTTAACTTCACATTTAGATTAGTTCCCATAAACCTGATTTTTAAAGGGACCTGATTATCTCCCTCGTTTGTAAGCATAATTTTGTTGCAGTAACTGAATACACAAGTTCTGCCAATTCAAAGCCTAAAGACCTAAGGAATGTCCTGCCAAATACAGGAGACCACATTGGCCCAGCTGCCCTAAATTCTGTGAATATCAAGAGTGGGGGAGGTGTCAGTCAGTGCAATATCTATCCTTCAACTATTTTAATAAATCCTAAACATGTTTTTTGTGCACCCATAGAACACTTTCTCAGCAGTCCAGTGTGAACCATGCTTTGTTAATTATGGATTCAAAATTGAATCGTTGCTGATTTTCCTCTTGTCTGTCCCCTGTGCCATAGGAAGGTTTCTGCCATAGAGAAGAAACCATCTTAAACTGGAACACCTGATCACACACATATTTAGTATTAAATTGTGTCAGCAGAGAAATATCTCAGCTCTACAAAAATGGCCCAGGTGCTGTGTTTGCTCACACCCCAGTTTACTTAATGACATGGTGTGGGAAATTTTTAGGAAATAATTACAGTATTTTTCCTTCTCATCTTAGGCATTGTTTCAGGTTGCAAAAAATAGGCTGCATCCCCCTACTTCATGAAGTTTTGATGTTGTGTTTGTAAACATAAAATGACAGTTGCTGCACAAAACACAGCCCCATTACCACGACTAATTGCTTGTGGGTATCAGCAGCAGCACTCTTAAACAAGCACTCCAGAAGGGCTCAGGGCAATGTTAGATGAGAGAATGAAGAACAAAAACTGAAGTAGAAGGTGTCTATTGCTTTTATAATGTGCTAGGAAAGAGGTTCTATGTATTGCTCAGGCAGTTAGGCAGACTGGCTTCACTTCTCTTGTAAGATGACAAGTTCATAGCCTGAGGTAGAAAGTCTGCATCATACCCTTCTGTTTTGTCTTACCAGAATAGCCTTAATGACCTGGCATCCAGATCACACACACCCAACTCTCTCCTTACTCCCTTTAGTTCCTTGCGGTTCCCGGCTCAGCTCTCTGTAATCTGATGGGTGAATGAGCATCTGTGAAGGCAGTTTGATGAGTGTCATCCTTGGTGCAGCTGGAATCAATCTCTGCCAAATCTTCCTGGGACACTACAGTAGAATAATTCGGTAAATCTAAGTCACACCTGTGGCTAACAACTTTCAGAGTTGAAAGACACCCTGGTTTTTGTTTTCTGAAAACCTTAGGATGGCGGGGGAGGGAGAAGTGTCTGCCCTGGATGTGATAATGGCAATAATTTGATGGTGCCAGGCGTTACTTCTAAGCTGACAGATCTCTAGAAACATTGAGGTTAAGGCTTTGAAGGTGTTTCCATAAGAAAAAAGGTACTTCAGTAATCCAGGGCTCTTTTTTTTCTTTACAAGATGAAATCCTGATGAAGTCCCAGATGAAGGCATATCATCGTGTTAATGTAATTACAGAGAAATAAGGACATGCAAGGGATTGTGTCAGAAGTATTAGAAATCACGCTGAAGGAGTGAGAACAGGAGAGGTTAACATTTCCTTGTGCTAGTCAACATGAAAACTCGACAGAATCAGAAGAAAGTGACACTATTTAGCACGCCAAGCAGTGTTATATCTCCACAGACATCACTGCCAGCTAAATCAGCAAAGCCAGGAGAAATGGGTAAAATACATCAGCACTCTGGAATTTTTTAAAACGTGGCAAATTCTGTGCTTTTAAATTCTATGTCATGAATAGGAATATAATTCATAGTGTTTCCACTGTTTTTTTTTTTCCTAACCTGTGTTTTGCAATCAGCTTCATTATTCTTGTTGTACAAATGAATTGACATTTATTATCTTTCAAGGGTTTCTTTTTTTTCCCCTGATTGCAACTGATTTACTGAAAGGCCCTTGGAATATCACACCAGAAAGGAAGCTGGTTAAGTGCTGTTGTTACCAATAGTATAAAACAGAGACATCAGCTGAGTCCAGTGCAAAAAGCCCACAGACCTTTTTGTGACTCAGAGTTCAAGGGAAGTCATGTATTTAATTTCTGCAGATTTATATGTCTTATGCACAGGCTTACTTAGGTGCCTGACATTTTTCTTGTGCCTATCACAGCATCCAAGGGTGTTGGAGAAAAGCACACTCAGACAAGAATTTTAAAATATATATATGTCAAAAAATAAAACCTTATATAAACAGGCAAATAAAAGCCTTATATGTTGAGAAACAAATGCAGATCATAGGATGAAGAGACAGATTTAGAGACTTTGCTAAATATATCTGGATTCAGCAGGAACCCATCTGATGTGAAATATACCTTCCAGTTTAATGTGAGATAAAGGTGGAACTGGGAATTTGCTTTGCTGGAGACAAAAGTCCTGCAGACTAAATGAAACTGGGAAGTTTGTTGAGAGGTTCTGACAGTGTAGTCAATCAGTTGGTAATGGGACAATACTGGGAGATGCTGGAGGGCTGTGGATAGAGATTGCAGCAGACTGGGTTTGAACTGGGGAGTGGAACTCTGAAGAGCTGCCAGCTAAAAGAAATGAAAAGAAAAGGACAACCGGTTTTGTTGGAGCCTTTCATTAAAATATTGGCAGCTGCTGATGCATAACAAAAGCTCTGCTTGTGCTATGAGATATTAGAGTGGAAAACCAAGGAGGCAAATGTTCTCTTCAATTGCAGTGCAGGAGTAAATGGCTCCCAGCCAGCACAGAACACCTTAGAAAGGAAAAATTTCAACAATGTTCTCATCAAGTATTCTAATCTTTCTCCATTTTGTTAAGCAGCAGTAATTCTTCCTCATTAAATGTTTCAAGATTACAGGTGGGGGGGAGGTTGTCCTTTAAAGTTTCCTGTTTAGTTTTTATTCTAAAATTGTTGTTTAGCTCTGGATAAACCTTGTAGGAATCTTCCTTGATATAAAGATAACTTCCCATATGAAACTGATCATGACTGGAGAGGCAAAATAGAGTGGGCTTGACACCTGCAGCAGGAATACAAACTCTTTATTCTACTTGAAGTATAGGAAAATGTTAATTTTATGTGATGACCTTTACTGTCCTTAGCATTTGCAGATGTCTTCTAAGTGCAATCTTAATGTTGGTAATCTTGCAATGTATGGCTTAGGGAATTAACAATGACCTTTTATATCCTGAATTGCCTGGTACACATGAATCTGAATTTTATCTCCATGTGATTATTCATCAGGAAGTAACACAAGCTTAAAATAAAATAAAATAAAAACATCTAACTTGGCTTTTTCAAGAAGAAAAATTATTCTTTTAATGAAATTATAAGAAAATAAAACATACAGAGAGGGTTTTTATATTATTATTATTATTTTAGACATTACTAATTCTTACGTTATGTCTTTGTGAGATCATTTCCCTGGTAAATTATTTTTCTCCATGCCCTGACCAGAAGGAAATGGGATGTGAAAGCCTGCTAATACAGATTCTCTGCTCACTTGGCTTAGGTCTCCAAATTACCAGAATAACTTCTATTTCAAGCCCTCCTTAGTGTCAGCAGCCTGAATTTCCATGGACTGTCCTGTTCTACAGAGGAGGTGGGTGTGCAGGGATGGCAGTGAGGGTTCTGCCAGGCAGGAGCAATGCCAGCAGTGTCCCAGGATGGGGCAGGATGGGCTGGCAGTGGCAGCAGAGAGCTCTGGGGTGCATGGCACAGGCAGGAGCAGTGCCAGCTGTGCCCCAGGATGGGCTGGCAATGGCAGCAGAGAGCTCTGGGGTGCATGGCACAGGCAGGAGCAGTGCCAGCTGTGCCCCAGGATGGGCTGGCAGTGGCAGCAGAGAGCTCTGGGGTGCATGGCACAGGCAGGAGCAGTGCCAGCTGTGCCCCAGGATGGGCTGGCAATGGCAGCAGAGAGCTCTGGGGTGCATGGCACAGGCAGGAGCAGTGCCAGCTGTGCCCCAGGATGGGCTGGCAATGGCAGCAGAGAGCTTTGGGGTGCATGGCACAGGCAGGAGCAGTGCCAGCTGTGCCCCAGGATGGGCTGGCAATGGCAGCAGAGAGCTCTGGGGTGCATGGCACAGGCAGGAGCAGTGCCAGCAGTGCCCCAGGATGGGCTGGCAATGGCAGCAGAGAGCTCTGGGGTGCATGGCACAGGCAGGAGCAGTGCCAGCTGTGCCCCAGGATGGGCTGGCAATGGCAGCAGAGAGCTCTGGGGTGCATGGCACAGGCAGGAGCAGTGCCAGCAGTGCCCCAGGATGGGCTGGCAATGGCAGCAGAGAGCTCTGGGGTGCATGGCACAGGCAGGAGCAGTGCCAGCTGTGCCCCAGGATGGGCTGGCAATGGCAGCAGAGAGCTCTGGGGTGCATGGCACAGGCAGGAGCAGTGCCAGCTGTGCCCCAGGATGGGCTGGCAATGGCAGCAGAGAGCTTTGGGGTGCATGGCACAGGCAGGAGCAGGACTGTGGTCAGCAGGAAGGCTCTGCCCATGGGGGGCTCTCAGTGTCCACCTGCTCTCTGCTTTTGTGTCTCTCGTCTCTGCCCTGGCTGGGATCTGAAGGAGGCCAGCTCAGAGCAGTGCAGGTTGGAAGTGCTTCCCAAGCTTTTTGGAAAGGAGAAGCACCAGGCTGGGCAGAGGGCTAAAGTGGGGCTTTTTGTGCCTGCTGCTCTCGGTCTGGAGCAGCGAGGGGCGGGTACGCTGCAGGGCTGGCAGGGAGCGTGACCTGTCCCCAAATCTGTGTGTGCCACTGCAGCATCTGCCTGAGCTCCTGGAGTGCAGCAGTCACCAGCAAAGGGACAGGCTGCTGTTCTCTCAGCCTGCCTTGCCTGCACCTTAAGCAGGGCTGGCATTCTGAGCCAGGATTGGCAGGAGCTGCCAAGGGGCTCCAGCGCTGAATTTTGGCTCATGTTTCTCTTCAGCTTCCCCAAAGTGTGCTGGAAGGCAAGTTCAGCTTCTCCTATCCAATGTCGGGTCATCCATGTTCTCATTTTTGTTTTCAGTTTAAAAACAAACCGACATAGTGAAAAAAAGATATAGTGAAAGTGGGATTATATAGAATTTAGAGAAAAATACCAGTTACATTATTCACCAGACATTACAAAACCATCAGCTAAGTTACTGAAATTATGATATTTTAATGTCATCTGCAGCATCTACTTTGACATATGATGTCAGGAAACATCCTATAAATGATTCACAATTCCTTTTCCTTTTCTCCAGAAATCAAACAGTCCATTCCACAGGCTGCTGATCCTGAATGAATATTCTATTCCTGATAACAAACATTTCATCCAAGTGGTTTCTATCCAACACTCCTGACAAGGTTTCTCATGAGACACCCTCATGGAAACTAAGCTGTCAAAGCATAAGAGGAAAGGTCCTCTAAAGTATTTAAAACTGGTTAAAAGATAAGAAATAAAGGGTAGGAATACATGGACTGCTTTTCTATTGCAGGGAAACACTCCAAGGCTTTCAGCTGGGATTTGTACTAATCAGCACATTATCAGAGATCCTGGAGGTTCATGTGTAGTGGCAATAAAAAAAAAAATTATCAGGATAGTCAAACTGAAAACTGAAAAGCGTAGACCTTAAACTCACAGAACTAATGAAATAACAAATAAAATTTGGTACTAAGAAGTCCAAAGTAAGGCTCAGGGCAGACTATTAAACCAGGAGAAAGGCAAAAAGAATGCTCAGAATAGGAGGAAAGATCACAGATTTGGAGTCTTTTGCTTAGAAAATAAATGAAAGGGATGCACTTGGTGGAAGCAGATAACATCATAAACGGTATGAAGGAAAAGCATCAGGAATTATTACTTTACTGTTTTTCAAGATGGGTGTGCAGGAACATAACCAGCAATCTTACTGGTGAGTACATTTTACAGAAAGAAGAGGGAGTTCTTTTTCACAGACTGTAAAATTAATTTGTGAAACTCATCGCTACAAGATTTTTGGAAAATAAAATTAAACGTGGATTCAAAACATGATTAAACTCTTTAAGGAGAAGCATATTAGTGGCTGCTAAAAGCAAGTCTGTTCAAATCTTTTGTCACAGAGACTGAATTATTGAGCACAGCAGGGAAATCGTTTCCCTGTGCATTCCCATTGCTTGTGCTCCCTCCTTGGGCACTCTCAGAACAGAACTAGGTGTGTTTCTCATGTGATCTCCTACAGGAGTTTTTAGTGGCTGTGGAAAGGTGCAGCACAGAATAGCTGTTTATTGTTTTTCCTGGTTTTTAGGGATTCTTTCCATGCCTCGCATCCCAAGCAGGTGCAGATTCCATGTGTCTGTCAGGGGGTGCTGATTAGCAAGCAAGCAAAATCCAAAAGTCTTTCCATCACAAACTTGTGCAATCAGCTGAAGTCACAACAATCACAGATATGAACACCAGCTACAGGGTAATGCCCTTTGTTTACTTTCTGAATATATTGTTATCCCATAGACTTGACCAAGAGAGATTAAAACTGAAGACAAAACAAAAATAGTATCCTAAAATCAAGCACATGGGGAAAAAAATCAAAAGTCCAGAATGGACTTTGCCTGTTTAGTTTAGTTTTGTTTTTATCTCTGGTTAAGGAAGAAGAGATTCAGGCAGCGGTATCAGAATGTGAGCCATTCACCTGTGATTCTCACAATTGAGGTTTCTCTTTTCTCTTTTTCTCTTCTGCAGGAATATGTGACTGATCTTATTTTTAAACAGCCTTTCAGAAAGGCCATGTATGTTTTAAGGAGAAATGTCTTTGACTGTGTATTAGGGATTAACATAAGGGCATTTTTTCTGTGGTTGGAAGAGGATGCTGTATTTCCCACTGCAGTGATTCCACGGTAGGTCTGTTCTTTGCAGTGCTCACCATCACTGACAGGTGAAGCAAACCCATCCACTGGCCCCAGAGCCCCTGACATGGGAAGGCATTTGGGAGTATTCCAGTGGGTGGGAACACTGAAGCTGAATGCTCATGACATGGCTATGGAATAAGAAAAGCTGGAAAAGGAAAGGGCTCTGCTGACCTACCCAATGGCTGCATATTTAGCCTGAATTTAGAGATTTTCTGAAGTGAGTTTGGGGTTTTTTTGTTTTTTGGTGGTTCTTTTTTTTTTGGGGGGGGGGGGGGGGTGGGGTGGGGTTGTTTTTCTTTTTGTGGGTTTTTGTTGTTGTTGTTGTTTGATTGTGATCTTTCCAGTCATTTGCATTTGTGGATTTGTGAGTGCAGCTGGGGGTCCTCCTTTCCAAACCCTGCTTTCCACAGCTGCTCTGCTGATGCCCTTTGCAGACACAGACGGGGCTGGGCAGACTCAGGGAGGGCACAGCTCTGTCAGTGACTGCAAGGTCACACTACAGGAACGTGCTTCAAGGAGAGCAGGAGGTGGGGACAACCCCTCACATCCCATCCCAGCCTCTGGATGCGAGATGGGTGTATTTTCCTTTCTTTTGTTATGCAAAGTTTATCTCATTTTCTTCAGTTTAATTAAATCCTTTTCTTTGCGGAACTGTCAAACTCTGTCTCTGCATCTCCAGCTTCAAGAGAATGAAAATCCTTGGCTAAGAAATCCTTTATAGCTTCCAATTGTAAACAGATCAGCAGATCCTATTGTTGATTCCTCTCAGGTCTTGTGTTTGTTGCTGTCTCATATAAAGTTGGCCACCGCATGTCGAGGAGGTTCACACACTGATATCTTGATTTCTCTGCTGATGATAATTGAACATATATTAAGCATATCAGCGCTTCAAATAAAATACCATCAGCCAAACCAGGCCTGTTAGCATCAGTCAGTTTAGCCACCTACTGCTTTTCAATATCTTAATTCTGTGGAATTAGGGGCTGCCATTGATTAAAATCAAGTGACCCTCTCTGCTGGTGAAGGTCAAGTGGGGGCTAATGCAGTAAAATGCATGTAAATGTCACAGTAACATTTATGGGGTTTTTTGCCTACTTCAGTTCAGGAACTGAGTAAAGTATTAAGCCTTCTGTGAATAATTTACAGATGAAAAAAAAAAGAAAGAGACAATGGCTCAGTGATCCCAACGGGTCCTTTCCAGTTCATTAAGCTGCTTCTGGAATGACATAGCATGTCCAAAGTCACTGGGCAGTGACACATCCAGGTATCCTGGTACTCTGTCCTGAGCTACCTGCTTCTTCCTCAGTGCTAATGGTGTTATTGCTAATAGTGGCATTAGAAGTGTGATTACTGCCATCATTATTTTTAGTCCACGCAACTGCATGCAAGACCATGTTTCACTTGGATAAAAAAGTAAATTATTTAAATAGCTATTTAATTGGGACTTCTGGTGACATAGAAACTCCAACAATTATCTTCAGCATATGAGAATACACGCAGCCCTCAGCGAAAGAGAATGGGCCCATCCCCAAATTATTCCATCTGGCAGAATCAGTACCTGCTGTAGTTCACACATGAATAGCATTAATTTGCATGTAAATAGAGGCCTACATGCTTCTGTGGAGCTAAAAGCTGTATTTCAACATTTCACAGTGGAATTAGGCAGTGGGCACATCACTACATGGTGGTTCAACCTTGTAGTGACGTGCCAGCTAAAATCATTTTAAATGCTCCTCTCCATATTTCCCGGTAGGATTAGTTATTGAAGTAGTGTGTAAGAGCTCAGAAGAATCCTCTATTGAAATGCTGCCAGCTCCCAGCTACGATTCTGACATTGATGTTGTCAGCTGAGATTAAGCATTGGTCTTAATGAATGCTGACAGTCATGTGTCTTAGGTATGGTCCTGTACTTCCTTTCAGCAAAGAACCAAAATAGAAAGGCTGGACATGCAGAGAAAGATGCAGTAGCAGGGATGTTTGCCTGCTACTCGAGCTTTTTTCTTTCCTTTCTTCTTCTTTCCCTGAGAAGTGCAGCACTAACAGTTAACATTTTCATATCAAGATGTAACAGCAAATGTTACTGTATTGCTTTCAGGTAAAATAAATATACACGCCGTGTTCCTCCAGCAATGCTTTCAGAGGAACTGGGGCATTCCAGACTCACTACATAGAATAAAATCAGTCCTGCCACTATGTTTGTCACCAGAACTGCAGGAAAAACAAAAACCCTCCAACAACATTTTCAATGTTAGAGAGTCAAGGCATTACTTTATTATCTGGCCAGGATGATCTAGCAAGGATGTGCCACAGAAATCATTGCATCCCCACGTAGCCTGGGTGTGCAAAGAGAAGCATTCCATGACAGACGTTTCTGCAGGATTTTCTCCCAAATTTAATACACTCAGAACGCATAGAGATGCACCCTTTTAAAGTTCATTGGTCCAGAGGTGACAAACTGTTGGTATTCAGTTTCCCCTTGGATCTGAATCTCCTCGCTCCGGTGTTAATTAGATCCTCATTCTTGGATTTTCTTCTCAGTCCTTTCCAGACCAGATGTCTCCAGCTGTGCCAGAGGCAGTCTGGGGTAGATGTCTGTGGATGGCCACTGATGTTTCGTTAGTGGCCACTGCTGACCATCGACCTTTTGGGCTATTCCCAGCCTGTTGAGTTCATCAGACCCCACCTGGTGGAACAGTGCCCTGCAAAGAAACCTGAAATTCTTTTTCCCCGAGGCAAAGGTAAACAAAAACCCTTGACTAAAGTTGTACAAAAAGTTTAAACTGGTATGTTTTCCAACATGTTGACCCAGTATTTCCTTTGAGAGATTGGTTAGCGTTTCCTTCTCTTTGCCCACAGAAACCCTAGGTGTGATCACATTGTTTGTCATTTTGACCCTTTCCAAGCTTATATTTGATTGGGCTTTTTCGAGGGTCTGCCCTGCTGTTAAGTCCGTGTGGTATTCAGAGCAACTGAGGTTCCATTTCAGAGCCTGAAGCTTGATGTGGTTTTAAATTTGTTTAGCTCATTTACTCCTAATTCTTGGGACCTGCACAGTCTAGAAAACTCCTTACCTGTGATTGCAGAGAATACTTTGCTATTATACAAATACTGCAAAAGGCAGGCGACACTGTTAAATTCAACAGCAACCCTTTCATGTTAAAACTCCCCTGAGCGAAATCTCGGAATTAACTCCCCTAGTTACTAAATACGGAAAAGGCTTGCAATTAGTGATGGGGACTGGTAGGTGCAGAGTGCAGGGAGCTGCTGCCTGAGTAAAGACCAAGGTGTGTGTTTAGTTAGCTGTGGAGGGAGCAGGCAGCCCCATCAGGCTGAATGCCAGCAGGGAGGAACTCTGCTCCTTGTAAGACAAAGGGTAGTGGGAGCAGAAAGCAGCCAGGAGCACACCAGTTACAAGTACATATCGTATTATTGGCTTCTCACAAATACTAAAATGAGTGCTGTATGTATAATGTCGGAAAACTTTGCTGTATGAATATAGTTTCTTTCAGTTCTGCTATTAACACAACTTAGAAACTGTAGTGTGATAAATATATTCTTCTGGGTCTATCGTGTTGATGTCAAAACTTTTGTTCATGTAACCAACTCAGAGAATGATAAAAAGATAATCAGGAAATTCTTCACATTCTTGGATGATCCTGTCTGGATAAAGGTAGGGATGAGGGACACCAGAACCCCAGGGACGGACTTTATTGATCAGGGAGTGCACAACAAAATAGAACCACAAGGAAAACGTTGATTTACAGGTTGGGGTGGGATGATTTCGAACAATGCACGAAGGTCTATGAATATGCAACACGTTGATGCATTTAAGGAAGTGTTTCCCGAGTTAGTGCGTGCTCCTGGCTGAATTCCAAGCACCCGCCCGTTATAACCTTTCTCTTTATTGTTTGTCTCTTATTGTCTTTTATAGAGCCCTTTAAATTTTACCAGGAAAGTGTACCTCGTTTTTCACAACATCCATGGGGATTGACTGGCCAGGAGGGACAGCATGCACGGGGCGGGGGGGGGAATCAGCCTGCAATAACTCAGGCCGTGCTCCCACCTCTTGCTTCACTGGAAAATTCAAACAGAAGTTGCCCTGAGGCACCAGGGATGTGTTTCCTCGTGAATTTTTACTGCAGCTCAACCGCAATCAAGCAATTCAGTGATGGCAGGGTTGAAACCTGAGTGCATAATGTGTGCTTAATACTTCAACCCCAGAGCAGACACGCTCTGGAAGTGCATTAGGACGGGCTTTGAGGTATATCCCTTTAAGTAAAACAGATAGATTTAGCTTTCCATTTTTGATGCTTTTCCTGATACACTATTTACAGATTTGTGCATTGAAAAATCACAACGAAAGAGAGAAAAAAAAAAGTCAGCATGGCCTTCCAGAAGGAAGGCAAATGTCTGGAGATGGTATAAAGTGGGTTTATCAGTGATTTAATATTGGAGATGCTATCCAGGGTTAGATAATGTGGTGGCAAAAAGCAGACAGGGTTGTTGTAAAGGACATTCAGGTGCCAGGGAGTTGAATTTGAGCCTTTTCTTTACTTCAGTGAAGGCAAGAGAACTTCTCTCCCTCTTCCCACGTCCTCTGTAAGGACAGGATGAAAAAGCTGTGTGGTAAAAGCTCATGGAAGGGCAGGTCGGTTTCCAGCTGGGGGCACCTTTCCTGGAGCACAGGTAGAGAGAGAAGGGCTGCATTAAACATTGCTGGCAGTGGGCACTGCCCCTCAGACTGCTCCTCCTGCACTGGCACTTGCAAGTGGGATAAAGTGACATCCTTGGGAGCATTCTGAGAAACAAACGCCCCACCTACAAAGCTGTCTCTGTCGTTGTTTATTGTTGTTGCCAATCTGTTCCAGAAGGTAAGTGGATGAATGAGCACCCTTATTGACACTTACTTTGTAGGAATGTTATCAGGTTTTCATATTAACAAAATTCCTTCAAATGCAGGGCAGCTATTGACATTTCTTTAATATATATCTTGGAGGGAAGCTCCAGGTTCTTACTTTGTTTTCTTTCAATATATCACACTATTGCAGAGCCAGGCTATTTTCACAAAGAAATGAGTTGTATCTTTATACCAAGTGCTGTTAAAGAGGATTATAAATAGGCTTTAGACTACAGGCTATAGCTTTGCTTTGCAGTTGGAAAAAAAAAAAAACCAACATCAATCACCTGGCTGAGACTAAATCCTAACATCTCACCTTCCTAACAGATTTTAAAGGTCACTGATGTATAGAAATGTTCAGGTTAATTTTAAATGCATTGACTAGTCTGGCAAAAGCATTTTAGGGCCTTTAACTTTTTATTTTCTGCCAGCAATTTAAAATGTGAAAGAAGCGTCACTTATAACTAAAGAGTGGATCTTCAAGAGAAGGCAGAGTCCTTCAAGTCCAAGACATTGGACTTGAGTCTCAGAAAGGTCTCTGCAGCTTTCACTCTGCTTTTCAGTCAATCTGATTCGTAATGTTTGCAGATTGCACTGGTTCACCCCCACCCCCAAATAGGTTATCAGCAATCAGCTACATGCTGGGGACACAGAACTACCTCAAACGAGCTCCAGCCTAAAAATAGCCATTTTCACATTAAAATCTTAAGTCAGGCGAGAGAATGGGCTGCAGCTGGGACATCTTGTATTTGCTTATGTCACCAATGGCAAACACCTACAACAACAAAAATATCTCCTCCACCCTGGAGTTGTTGGGATTCTGCTTATTAAACATATTCCTCGTTGCAATTATGTAACAGATACACAAAATAAGCTGCAGATTGATTTCAGATACCTGTCAGTGGAATAAATAGGACCATTTTCAGCCTGCATTCATCCAGACATAGCTACGATTAACGTTCAAATTTTCCCCACAAAACCAGCTCCAAGACAGGAATTTACTGCTCTTTACATGCTGCTCTTTGTTGGTAGACACAAAGAGGCACCCAAAGATGAGTCAGAGCCTGCTTGACTGAGTTCTGCTGTTTGGAGTGACTGTGTCTGTGCTCCTGAGCAGCCCTTCCATGGGATGTGGCCCTGCTCTCCTGGGGATGGCTGAACCCCTGCCTGCCCGTGGGCAGCAGGGAGTGAATTCCTTGTTTTGCTGGGCTTGTGTGCACAGCTTTTGCTTTACTATAAAACTGTTTTTATCTCAAACCACGAGTTTTCTCACTTTCTCTCTTCTGACTCTCTCCCTCATCCTGCTGGGGACTGTGTGCTTTAACCCACCCCACGCTCCTAACTCACCACACGCTCTAGGGTTTATTTTCCAAAATTTCCACTGAGTATCACAAGATAAAGCTGAGATATTTTCACGTTCTTGCCCTGTGTCATTTTGTCTTCGCTCCTCCTTCCATTTTCTGCTTTACTTTTCAAATTTCTCCAAGTTTGCAAAAGAAATCAGGATAAGATCCAAACAGGAAGAACTTCCTTTGTAGATTGCAATCCTCTTGTTGACTGATTTCTTCCCACTATCCCAGCCATCATTTCAGAAGGAACACTTATTTCCCTAAGGAAAGGTATCATTCTGGCATGGGATAAGGCCAGTGGTATATGGAGGCAATATTCACAACATAATTTTGCCTTCACGTAGTAGCTGGATTAAGTTCCAGCTCTAGGAAATGGGAAAGGAGATGGCTCATTGGGCTTTGTGCCTAGCCTTTTAAGCATTATAGGATGGAAGGAAGCTGGATGCCCTCCTGCAAGATGTGCTATAATTCAGCCACAACTTACTGGATCTAAGGATTGCTTACATGGAAGGAAGCAATAATTCATTTGATAGTGGAATTTATTGGATGAAATTCTTTGGCCTGTGCAATGCAAATCAGACTGGATAATCACAGCTCTCCTTGCTTACTTTAAAATCCATGAATCCTAGAGGCTGATTCAGCTTGTGTTTGGTGAGATTGTGCTAAATTTCTTATCTGTAAGACTTGCTGAAATAAGATGTTAGGAACTGGAGTCCTGAGCTGCATGTGATTGTGCAGCATCTGTTTGGGAGCATAGATTTATCTCACTGGTGTTTCAGTTTTGTTTCCTTGATGTATCTGAAAGGTTTGGTAATGCTAACAGTATGTCAGGGAGTCTAATGCTAAGGGCCTAAATGACAATATTCAGAGTCAAACTATAGTCCATTTAAAGCCAGGTTGCAGAGTTAACAGCAGCAGACTTAACAGCACAGGAGAGCTGCTGGCAATGTTGGTTTGTCTATTTATTCAGGAGCAGAATGGCTGTGGTGGGGCTCTCACAGTGCTGCTCCAAAATGGATTCAATTCCATATCAGAAGTGGGCTATCACAGATATTCTTCCCACATATTTTTTAGAAGCACAGGATCAGTTCATCCTCTAAGAGGCAAACAACAGCAAAACACCCTGTGTATGGATAGGTTACTGGTGTGAAATGAACAGAATGTTTCAATTAATAAGGAAGGATTTTCTCATTTTGATAAAAAAGCCCCACATCAACAGTTTTGGACTAAACTGGAAATGCATTCTCATTGGATATTTCTATTTAGCTAGAGTTTTGCCAACTTTAAAATATTAATGGTGGCAGGAAAGAAAAAAAAGTAAAAAAAGAGTGAAGACTCTGTAAGAAGCATGACCAAGCAGTATGAAAATAAGAGGAAACCTAAGATAAGGATTTTTTTGTGGAGAGTCCTGATTCCTTTGAAAGGCAAAGCCAAGGTATGGGAGATCTTCACTGAGATTGCTGGTGAGAACTACCTGAGCTAAGAAAGGGAAAAGTGTGAGTTGGGTACAGTTCTTCAACTGCAAGGCAGTGTATATAACTAGCCATGCACTGAAGTGTATCATTAAATAAGAATAAGCAAGTAAATAGACTGACTGTGTATGGTTTTATTTCAATTTGCCTTTTTTTTTTTTTCACTGCATTTGTTAATAAAGCACTTGCTTAATAATAGTAGTATTGGAAACAGGATCCTGAAGAGTGAAAAGCACATATCTGATCTGACCTTCACATAATGATCAATAAAACCCAAGACATATACTAATCCATATGAAAAATGAGATGTATACCCTAAAAGGGAATAGGTAGAGCCATGGAAGTCAGTAAGAGATGAGCAGAGTAATTAGTTCTATAACCCTTTACCCCTTTAGTGCTTTACTAAAGGCGTATTTAGAATATTTATGTAAACAAGTAATTGTTTAGATGCCCTCATTTTCCACAACCACCTCCCAGCACTACTGGTTCCTGGTACACTCATGGAATAAAAATGGATATAGCCTTGAGCTGCCATCAGTTCCTACTACATTTGGAGAACTGGCATTTGCTTTGCAAAGCAAAAACAGCATTGCAGTGCCCTTGGTTTCAAAATTACTCTTACAACCACTGCACCATGCTTGGGTCACAAAAGGTGGAAAGGCTCCTTTTGAAATTTTGTCTCCTCTTATTCTTATTGATTCTTCTCTTATTTGTATTGATTTCCACACCTGGCAGCCTGGTGTGCAGTAGGTGTTTTTATCAGGGCAGAAAGGCCTAATTTTCTGTCTGTTGAAGGGGGAAACCACTTGGATTGACTTAACCAGCTTAGTCTTCTGACCATGATGCAAACCCTGCCATTATTGTTTGCGTGTTCCACGGTGTGCCCTGAACCAGCCATCCTGAATTAAGACATGATACTTTCTATAGGAAAAAAGTCTCTGAACCTTGGAGGAAAGTCACAAAAATAGCTCTTCCTTCTCTGCAAATCCTGTTTGCATTATAGAACCATAGCAGCACTTGCTTGCTAGAACTCCCTCATGAAATAGAGCTTTGTTGTCTCCTCTGGCTGGAGTGGTGACCTCAACACAAATCCTCTGGAGTGAAACATCCCATCTCCAGAGTGAGCAGGGTGGAAGATGGGGGGAGTGTTTAAGGAATAGATATGGAACCTTTTTCGCTCATCCCATGGGCTGGACTCGGTTCTGTTGCAAGAGGACTTTTGTAGTCAGTCCAATACAAAAAAACTCTGTTAGTTAAACAGGTAAACAGATCTGTCATCATGTGATGGGGATTGACTTTTCTAATTCCTTTCTCAAACCCATTTACACTTTTATTCTCCATAATATTAAATTAATTTTAAATTAAATAAATTTATAAAATTAACTAAACTCCCAAGTGTTATTGAACGCTCTGTGGAACAGTATTTTTATTTTGTCCAAGAACCTGTTGCCAGCTTGATGAAACACTGAGTATCTGAGTCTTTAGCTGTCTTTTCCTTTCCTGGCTTTCTCTCTGGTCTGCCAGAAGTGTCGAGTGCTCCTTAGCAAACCACTGAGACTCACTCTAACTCAGTTTCTCAAATGGGAATGGAGGTAATTGCAGATGCATACTCAAAAGAAATAATTGTTTTTTTACTGGGGGCAGGGGGATAAGCTAAATGCCCGCATGACTCTTTGAGGGATTTTAACATACGCAAGGGATGCGCTCACTGATCCATTTAGTACAGTCAAGTTGTATGACAATAGATCTGAAGTCAGATTTGTAGTGTTTTGGCATCTTACCCTAAAAAAATCTCCAGTTTTTTCCTATGACTGGTGAGTAGGAGAGAAGAAGGGGGAGATAGAGCTGAGGGGAGAGCTCTTTGTTACCCCGTCCACATGCAAACCTCAACATCTGAGCCAGCCCTCCTGGTCCTGGCATGAGGCATCAAATTCCAGCAGACAAGTGTCACAAATGGCTGGGAGCTGTAGCTGCCTGGCTTGGCACGGGTTGATTTAGAGATGCAGCGCTGCTGAGGTGGATCTCTGCACAGGTTCGCTGGCAGGAGTCAGCCAAAGACCCTGAATCACTCGGTGTGGAATTGATGTGCCTGGCTGAGAGATGCCGCCCTGAGTGTGTCTGTGGGAAGCATTTCCTCAGGAGCTCAGCTCTGGAACTGCTGGGGGTGTGCAAACTGAGCGTGCAAGTCAGGTTTACTTAATGTGTGAGGAGGGTGAAAAGTCCTTAACAAAGCATCCAGCTGAGTCAGCTGGAAAGCAGTCAAAATATGAGAGAGGTTAGTCAACACACACACACACACACACACACACACACACACACACAGCCTGAGAGGTAAACTCGGCATTAGTGAGTGGAGCCATACATGACTCTGTTAAAAGACACAGCAAAATGAGCATCTCTAATGCGGGAAAGTGGATTTCTGCAAATCCTGACGCAGCTGGAGACAGCAGCAAAAGTCTCCCTCCCTGCAATGTTTCTTGGGTCACGCTGCTTTGCCCGGTCTGCTCTAACTTTGCACTGCCATAGTGTCATGTCAGTGCACTCATGGACAGGAATAGCTGCAGTTAATTGGTCTGTTAAACAGTTAATTCGGAGTGGGTGCTCTCTACCAGCACTCGGGTTAGGTGAGGTGAATTGTCTCAAGCACAGACAGAAGCTGGGGTCCAAAAGGCGACTTGGTGGCCAGGCTCTCCCAGAGCAGGAGGTGCCAGGGTGAGCACGGGCAGAGACAGACATCTAGTGGTGCCCAGAGCAATGTGACATGCTGCTCTGCACAGCCACAGCCACAGCCACAGCCACAGCCTGGCACTCCTGGAGTCTCTCACCAGCTGTCTCCATGCTGGCTCCTGGACAATACAGCCAAAACCAGCCATACATTCTCCATTATTCAATCATCAGCCCAAACTCCCATTTCTGCTCTCCTGCATAAACAGTGCTGATGGTCTGAGGCTGTTTCATCAGAGAGGCCTGAAGAAGCCCCAGGATGACAGAGAATCAGGGTGACAGACAATCAGACATCCATCCTTTCAAGGACGATTCTTCCATTTAATTTGGGGTCCTAACATGAATACATTATTATGTCTTGTTTCTTCTAGCAATCCATCAAATTAATGCCTTGCTAGGTGTGAAGCTTTCCCAGCTCAAATAATTGCAATATCATATGGATTACAACAAACATTTATCAAGGCATTTTATTTTTGAATGGTAATTTTGCATACTTTTAAGATGGCTAGAAGGCATAATCTTTATACTCCCTGGAAATGTGAATAATTTTCTGTTCTGTGAGGTTTGTCATGTGGCATTATCTGCTTAAGAAAACCTGAATATTTAACATTATACAGGCTTGCATGGAGGCTACCAGGACCATCTTGCTCAGACTGACAGTAATGAATGTCTGTGTTGGTACTTTTCAGAATTAGTCCACCCTCTACAATGCCCTGGTGTAAATTAATGTCCTGACCCAGGTTCCAGGGTGGATCTCTGGGGGTGAGAAGATGCTCCCATGTTTGCCTCAGCGCGCAGCTCTGAGAACAGCTGCCTAGGAGAGAGCTCTCCTAACTCTATAAACCCTGTCTTGACAGCTTGATATTGCCGAGAGTGATAAGAAAATGCATACCAAACCCCTTGGACAGCCGACAGGGAGGAGGTGAGGAGAGTCTTTGAATCTTGCAGCTCTCCAGTATCCTCTCTAGGACTGGCTGTTAGTTTTCAGCCCCAGCACTCTCCGTTAATTCACTTGCTCCCACAGCTGAGCTTTCAGATTACTCAAAACCCCTTCGGGTCAGCAGAGTTCTTCTGCTAGTCGTGTTCCGTAGTCTTGGACAAATGCTTGGTTGACCATCCCAGTTGACCATGCTCATTTTAGAATAAAGTCAGTTAATTCGATCTGAAGGTGAAAAATCCCTTGTGCCCTAACTCCCTCCTTCTGTGAATACCCTGAGGATTTGTTTCTTATCCTTCAGAGAAAAATGCATTTAAATTAATCACTGAACAGGAATAAAATTTGCTTATGATGCAGTTCCAGGGGATTTTCTTAACCCACTGCAGACTGGGCATTCTCTTTCCTTAGAAATGTGCAAGTATTTTAGCAATTGAGAGATCTTCTATTACAAAGGGAATGTCATCCAGATATTTTCAGAAGGCAGCTGCCATGTCTTGGAAAGTGAGCCTGGTTTTGCTTTCATTAGCCCAATACTGATGTTACTGAAGAGGGGGCTGACTATTGCCCAACTTCATAAACCATTGAAGATCAGCTGAAAAAAAGTCTGAAATATGTGAGAGAATGAGCTATGATGTGATCTGATAACTGGGAAACAGTGAGGAGCTATTGCTGCTCCTAAAATGAAACATAATCAAGTAAATTTGGCTATTTGTATTTCTAAGAATGCTGTCAGTTGAGGAATAGGTTGTTTGCATTTTTTTGTTCCTGAAATCCTTCCCTTTTTTTTTCTGCAGGTGTGGAATCCTTTTTTTTTTTTTTTTTTTTTTTTTTTTTCTGAAGGTGTAGAATTTGATAAGGAGTGTTCAGAGGTGAATAATGGTGTATGGAGAAGAAGTGTCCTGGGGCACTTCCAAGCCAGGTATCTGTCGTATCTGTCATATGCCTCAATAGCTCCAGCTTTCTGCCTTTCCATGCTTTTCAATATACTGCTTTTAGTAAATGAACAAACAATCGCAAAGATTGAAATTTTTTTGGAGAAGAATGTGTTGAGGGCCTTTTCCTCTGTCAGATGCTTCTGGTGGGTTAATAACTCCATCTACAGTTCATCACTGAAATAGTTCCAGAAATGCTGGGAATATGAGCCTGAACCAGGTCACTAATGAGGTAAAACCCAGATTCTGTTCACATTTTAAGCAATGGGCAGTGAGAGGGTAAAAGTGCACAATTTTCATGTGCTTTGCTGAAGCTGCTTTTCAGTGGCACCGTGTAGGAGCTGTTCACACAGGGCTGGAGCTGTTCTGCAATAGCTCTGGGGCAGCCTGCTTTGGTTCTGGAGACTTCAGGGCCTTCAGGCCAGTGGGAAGGGGCTAATGGGCTTTCTCCAGGGGGATATGAACTCCCTGAGACCCTACTCAGGATAGGCAAGAGAGTGGATTTCATCCCAGAGCCCAGGGTCAAAGTTGGAGGGGAAAAATGTGGGGGGAAGTTCTGTTCAGGTGCAGACAGATGCACATCTGCTTTCTCCATACCCTGAAGGGCCAGACAAGCTGGTTTCTCTCTGGCCCTCCTTCACACCAGCCAGCTCCTGAAGGGACTTGTCTGAGCTTGAGACATTGATACAGCTCCAGGCACTGGTGTCTAGTGGAAGATGAACAACAGGGGGTCTGATAAGGGGCAGGAATATTCCCATCTTACAGAATAATCAATTCTCACTGATTATTCTTCTCTTTCCGCAGGTCTTACTTGTGGCAATAGACCTGGGTAGCAGTAAAGAAGCATCAAGTCCTTGTGCATGAGCTACAAAGACAGTCTGTGTTGGGTACTTGAATGTCAGTGTGCTCAGCTGTTTGTGGCCTGCTTTGCCCTGTACAAAACAGTCATGTTCAAAATTACTTTTTTCTATTATTCTAAAATAAAGGGCCAATGGCAATGAACTCCAAAATGAAGCTTGATTACCAATCAGTTAGCTTGACAGAGGTTATAAACTTTATGGGCATCAGTTTTAACATGCATGTCCACATGTGGGCAGAGGTATTAAAACAGCTCTGCTTCCAGAGCTTCCACTTCTTTGGAAGCCACGGGAGCTCTGTGCTTCTGTGACCATTAATTTCTAGGAATCTAAATAGGCATTCTGGTGTATTCATTATTTCACATTTCCACATAATGCTTTTTAAAAAAAAATTATCAGCCATAAATTTATTAACAACAGACTTATCTGGTGAATTGCCTTTTTAAAAAGAAAAAAAAAGTTTAAAAAATTATAACAGAAGTAAAAAAGAAATGCTTTCTAAGCCCAAAAAGCAAGTAGGAAAAAGAACCAGGATATCATGGTATTCACAGTATTTTTAGCATGTTACAAATATAAATGTATTTTATGTCACAGTAGAACTCTGCTATATGAACCATATTGTAGGCAAGGAGGTTAAATTCCTGCAAGAACCATGTTCCAATGCCTTTCATCTTTGTCACTGGTGAATTGTGATTGTGGCACCATCTTTTATTCCCGTGTGATTGTCATCCCACACTGTTTGCTGGCACCTTTTACAAAATCTTCTGTCAAAATAACTCTAAAAACAGTATTTGAACTAGGCATTTAAGAAAATAATGTGGTTTATTCTCAATGATCATGATAGCTAAACATTTCTTTGTGAATCAATTTTTTCCTAGTGTTATTTGCTCTCGAAATCCTTGGAGATTATATTCTAGTGACATCTGTTAACACTGCTACACTTAACATGTAATTGGGAAGGAGGAAAAAAAAGAAAACAGAAAACAAAAGCCCATGCCAATCTAAATGTGCTTGAAAGGTGCCAGATTGATAACTCTGGAGAATTGAGTCCTCTGTTTATCCTCTGAATTAGTGTAGCAAAATCAATGGCAGCATAAACTCGCTCCTGTCACCCTGGAATGTCTCGTGCTCGCTCAGCTGTGAGGGCAGCCTGGCTCTGCTTCCCCACTGGGAAGGATGTGCAGGATGTCCCGTGGTGGAAGGGCTGCACTGAGAACCCCAAACTCATTTCAAATCAATTCCTGCCCGTCCATCTGAGGTCAAACTTCAGGTCGCACTTCACAATTCCAGCATACATCACAAATGGTGATTTTGAATTAAAAGGCTTCACGGTGCATCTCCAAACTCTTAACTCTGTAATCCCCTGGTGTGTTTTATTTAATGCATAAACTGCCTGTGACATGACAGAGCCAGAGGCACTGCAATATATCATGTCAAGCCTTCATACATTAGCAGCACTTGTTAGCACCCACTGGCACAGTGCAGGGAAGAGCTCTGAGTTATGCTAATGATCCATGGATAATGGGGCAGGGGACAGCTCTGAGCCTACCTTCCAGCCAGTGCCACAGTGCTTTCAGGATGTGTCAGAGTGCACGCAGGCTTGGCGCTGGAACACGCTTTAATGCGTCTTCAGAGCACCTTATCTTGTATGCTCTGCTTTAATTGAGATTAAATGGCTTTGAAGGTCCAAATACAATTTCAAGGACAATGCAATATCTCATATTCTCAGTGAAAGGTTTTTAATGTATTTCCTTAAAGCCAAGACAAATATGCCATACAAATACATTACACCAGGCTGATGTTAAAGGTCTGTCTCAAACTTACAGAAGCCAATGCAATTTGAATTTAAAACACAGCATAGTATTCCCAAGGCTGTGGCTGGGATGGGGTGAGAGAATTGCAGAGGAGCTTGGGGCCTGCAAGAACACCAGTAGCAAAGTAACAACGGAAGCAACATGTTTGAAAGAAAAGTAGAAGGGCCTGGATCCTGTGGGAAGTCAGATAGAATTTGTTCCAGGGAAGGCTTGTGAGAGTATTCTTCTGGGAGCACACACTCTGAATTCTTTGTGCAGTGTCAAGGCACAGGCAAAACCATCCTGAAAATTTGGGGTACTTTGTCCCCCTTGTCTTTACAGCACTTACTGTAAGAATGAAATAAGGAAGAAAATAAGAAATAATAAATAAAAAAAAAGAAAATTTAAACAGATGTCATATGAAAAGAGAAATGCCAAAACGGAGACCTAGGCCCCTCCCCTTCTTTTTGTAGCTTCAGTTTAACACTTAGCATTTTCTTTAGTTGCAAACTTGTCCTCTCTGCCTTGCTTCAGTGATGATATAAAGGTGCTGCAGTATCTTGGAAGATGTTGCTGCATTCAAATAATGATAACTGTGTAGTTTCATGACCCTCCTGAGCTTACATTTGAGGCCTCATTGGAAAATCTGCCATCATATCACAAGGATATGAAGTCTAATACTGCCAATTTTGTGAATTATTCATTAGTCTGAAGGAAAAAGAAGCAAGAAAGACACAGGCAGCTTCTTTTTATTTATGGTTCTATTGCTCTTCATATTTTTAAGTGAAGGGAAGACAATTCTTCCATCTTTTCCACAACAACAAGAGCAGAGAAGAAAATAAAATGAGTATGTTTGAAAAGTTGGGATTTCTGGGAATACATTTTCCTCTTTTAGCTAGCATTTTAACATAAGGTAAAGCATTTTTTTGACAAGGTAAGTAGAGTAAACAAAGATCAGTGAGAAAACAGAAACTATTGAAGTACTGGAGAAACTGCTGCAGGCTACTTTTTCACACATTGCTGCTCAAGTCAGGATTATGCTATGACAGTTCTAACTCTCCTGCTGACATCCTTATAGACTCTATTACATTATTTACTTCTTGTAAAATAACATTCTATTACAGCTCCTTCATGTCCTGCTGCTAGTCTAAGTTCAAGGGGAAGAAATTCTGCTCTCCTCACTTCCAGCTCGTTAATACAGCTCTGAGGAGATCATTACTAAACAGACTGATCTGCCGCCCCCATTTCATGCCCCATTTTCTATTGCAGTAACAACTCTATTTGCAGAGTGCTGGTCTTCACTTCCATCAACAGCACAGGTAAAATGTGTCAGGCTGTGTCTGGAAGGAGCAGGTGAAGCATCCCCACCCTGTGCTGAGGATGTAATGTCATTTTTATGGCCCTAAGGGGAAAGGCTTTCAGATGTTTCCCTTGCTTTTCCATTGCAGGGAAAAGTGAAGCCAGGCATGCAGTTATACCTGATTTCAAAAGAAAAAGAATTGATTCTCAGTAGGGTTTCAGGAACATGTGTGGATAAGCCAGGGTTAACAGCAGACAGGTTGTTCAAACACTCTCTGAAAACTGGCTTTTTCAGTGTCAGGACATATTCAAACACATATCACTGAGTCCCACGTTAGGATGCTGCTGAAACTTGTTTTCTAGGAAGACATACTTATTAGGAGCTGGAAAATTAATTTACCTGTCTCTGAATTCTCACTCTAAGCCCAGCTAGGTGTGCCACCAGCAAAATATTCCCTCAACCTGGCAGAATGCCCCCAAAGCGCCAGCCTTTGAAAGGTCCTGCTTTCATCAGTGCCCAAAATCACCCTGGCAAGTCAATCACTAGCCCTGCTCCTTGCAGTGGGAATCTTGAAAGCAGTGCTTGGTGCTTGAAGAACTGACATCAAACCAGGCAGCAGTGGCCACACGCTTTGAGATGGTCAGGGGACAGGCAACCCCTGGCACTGCTCACACACAGCTCTGAGCAGTGCACTCCATCAGCCTGCTAAACCTGCTTGAACATCCCTAACGAAATGTAGGCAGCATTTCAGCACTAATAATACAAACAACGTTGTTATTATCCAATTATTCAGCCCTTGAGAAGAGATAGGTGCTAAAGTTCCCAGCAAAAAGTGAATTACATGTGCTTTTTCTTGAAGGCAAACAGTGAAACCACTGGAAAATCAGCACTGGATGGAAAGTAAGTGAATGGAGCCCTATTCCTTCAATTTCCAAAACTGACTTTCTTTAAAAAGCAGCAGTATTTCCTTATGGATGTGGTGGGTCCTGATAAAAGCAGAGCATTCAGCTATTGATCTCTGAAGTTTGGCAGGGACTGGGTGGGAATTAAGGTGACTTTCCACTTACCTCTATGTAAACCATAACTTGAGTCACCACCTCCAGCACTTTCACAGTTTGCTGATCAGTTATGGCACTGAAATCAGGGATAAATTCACATACCCGATTGTGCTGTGGCAGAAGCTGCTGATTGCTAACTCTGTTTCATGGCAATGGATATGGCTAATTAAATGTATCATTTTTCAGTACAAGATTCTTTTATATCTTCCACAGAGGCAAGAGGTGAATGCGGCAGGAGGTCCAATTTTAAAGGTGCAGTACCCAATTCTACCAGAGCAATCAAACAGGATAGATAATTGATATTTCTTTCAGTCATGGGAATATTGGTCAATCCAAAATAATTATTTTGACTCTCGGTACCCTTTGATTTCCTGACATTTTGTTTTACAGCTTTGGTAGGTTTGTCTGTGGAGGCCCACAGGCACTGAGATTCACCACACAGTGATTACTGGCAAAGGAAAAAGCAGGTTGTTCACCAGTGCTGCAAAATTTCTCTTCCCTTAGGCATGAAAGATGAACCCCTTCTTCATCCTCCTACTCCTCTATCTCTTCAAGCTGACCTGCTTTCTCTATAAGAAGTGTAGGCTATTCCCTGGAAAAACATGTTTTCAAGGAATTTCAATAAAAATGCCATGAATATCTGACCAGCTGTTGAAGTCATTTATTTCAAATGCCTGTGGAGTGTCTTTAAGACCCCATGTCCTAGCTCAGTTTGTTAGGACTGCTAATTCAATCTTTGACCAGGGAGTCATTATATTTATCTGTTTGCATTTTGTTTTTATAGACCACCAATTACTGTTATCAAAATATGTTAAATTAACTGTGTTCTAGGAAAACAGATAATTTCTGTGTAGACTGGTAAATATCCGATTATAAATGAAGCTACCTTTTGTTTATTGCAAAGGCTAGCACATTCATCAGCATGCCTAATTAAAATTTAACAATTAATAAGCAGTGGCAAACCCTGTATGAAGGTCAGTAGCAACCTAAGCAAACTTATCAAAAATGCAAAGGGGTTTAGGGTTTTTAAAAAGTTCAGTCTGTCCTTAATTAAGAGATCTAATTACAGCTCCGCCATAGCAAAATGCAAAATGATCTCTTCAAAAGACAAGGAGTCAGAGGTTTAATAGTGCAGATAACCTTCTTCTTCAGTACACACCGACCCAAGTGTAGAAGGGAATTTTACCAAGCAGTCCACAGAGTTGATTGGATGGCTTTGAGAGAAGTTTAAGCTAAGCAATACACAGAAATCCCCAAACAACAAAGGAATTGAGAGGGAATAAAAACTCTCTTGTGTCTTGGGATCTGAAATAACACCAAGTCAAGACTTTGGGTAATCTCCTTTCTTAGCAAGTTGTCAATGTATTTGTTCCACGACCTTTGCTGGTTAGTTTTGAATAACACTTTCTGTTCTATAGACTGCATATGTGTTTAATTATCACCTCCTTCAACAAAACATGGACAGTGCAAAAATCAAGGATAATCTAGCAGAGCAGGGCTAAATACAGTCGAGAACAACACTTAAAATTCCTACAGCTAATAGTCAGCATTTAGGCCCTGAAGGGCAATTTTCCAAGTTTTTCTAAAGAGTTGAGCTGTGCATTACATCTTCAAGAAGTCCAAGAAAAAAATCTGAGTGTTCTGTTCTGAGTTTTGCAGGAAGAGTCTGGAAATTCATCAGTGGTTCATCAGTAAGCGAATTAAATCTTCCTGGCTGATTTATGTGGGCAAGGGTCATTACACATGGGTAATAGAAAGTGGATGATAGTAAAACTAGACTGCTTAAAATTAATGATACATGGCTGAAATGAATTGTTACTATTCATCTTTACGTTTGGATTAGCAGAAAGAGCACAGGTATGAGAGGCAAGATCTCTTCAGGGAAACCTGACCTGTGTGAATATCCTCAGTGTTCCCTTTCATACCCTGCCAGTGACAGAGGGAGTGCAGCCCCAGGAACACAGGTATATCAAGGAGAAACTGTGGAATCACAGTAATTATCTTGGAGAGGCTCAAAAACACAGGAGCCATATTCATCTTGTGCTGGAATCAAAGCACAGCATAACAAATTTTCCAACCAAAAGGCTCATTAAATGCAACAGAAAAACAGAGAGGCTGTTCTGAGCAATCTCCATGAATTGGCCTCTAGCTTTACTATGGCACTATCATGACCTGAATTAATTTGCTGTGGCATGATCATTTCCTCTTGGCTGTAGGAGGGCAAAAAATAAAAAAAAAAATGAAGCCTGCTCAGGCTGATGAGCATTTTAAGACTTCTCTTTAATTCCTTTCTTAACAAGAATATCACCTTCTGTTTTTAAAGTGCCTGGCTTCAACGGGTAGGTATCATCACCCATCAATAACGTGCTGAGCCAAGGTGGTTTTATGCCACTCCAGTGCTGCAGAGTTGAAAGCAGAAATTGTGAGGCTTTTAAATGTCACAGACATGCTCTTTCTTTACTCAAAAAAGCCAAATATCCTCTGTGGCCATGGCATGATGCCCACCTCACCTTTAAAGAGGCGATCTGTCCGAAATGTGGGTGCTCAGGAACAGCTTTGTCTGATATTTGGTCCTTCCCTGCCTCACTACAGCAGAAGAAACCGATCCTGAGACTTTGTTTAAAAACACAGATAGCAGCAAACACCACATTATCACAGTCCTCTCTTCGGTAACACTTGCTTTAAGATAAGAAATGAACATAATTACTTGTGTTCTGCTGATGGGAAGTGAGCTATCAGAGGCAGGCATTATTACTGTTACTGCTGTTATTATTACCCAAGTAGCAGGAAGTGCAGTGCTATAAAAACTCTTCTAAGCAGTCACTCCCTCTTACAGACCATTAAAGGTTCACTTCACACTTACATCTCTTTCTTCCAGACTCAGTCCTGAATCATTAATTTTGCACTTGGCATTCTTAAAATAAAGCTTTTTTTTTTTGAAGCAAAGCCTTCTCTTGATGTCTGAGTGCACCCTGAAGATGTTAATCACCAGAGACTACACTCAAGACAAAAACCCATCCAGGTTCCTTGGATTTAATGAGACTTGAAAGCAGCAAGATGCAACCCAAAGAGTTTTGGTTCGTTTTCCAGCACCATACAGTGTCCAAGCTTTAGACAATACCCTTTTCTCACAGCACTCTGAGGAAGAGCAGTTGTTAAAATAATGTGTGACCCAAGACACTGAAAGTGTGACAGATCAGACTGGAAACCAAACCAAAGCCTTCCTCTCCTCCCCTGCCAAAGTGCCACTTTACAGATCAACTGGCTCTAAAGAAAAACACTTATGGGGAGACTCCTCAGTAAGGGAAAGTATGATCTTTTTGTTGTGCAGGTGACATGCCTCTAATGGAGAGAGATTTTTTATGCTACCTATCTCTATTTTTTTTTCTAATCTCCCTTTCTATCCCTCTTTTTTTTTTTTTTTTCTGTTTTGCTTTTTTTCTCTTCTGTCCTTTTCAAGAGATTTTTTGCTATCAGTGATTCAGCAAAATTCAAAACAAACTCAGGTATTTTAAAATATGCTTTAATATTTTTTTTGGAAGAGTCACCCCTCCCCTTTATGCAGACCTCCTTCCCAAAAGGGATCCTCACTTTCTTTTGAGAATACCACAACACTGTGAAAGCAAGTGATTGTTAATTTTTGGGTTTCTGTGAAGCTTTTTCTTTTTGTTTTCCTACCCCAGCACAAGTCCTTCCTTAAAGCAAACACATGAAGCAAATTATGAACTAACAAATGGAGACCACCCATGTCAGATATTCTCAGACTCAGAAATCCTGAATATCTCATGCATTGTTGCCCTCTAGTGTTACTTCAGAATCCGTGGAAAAGATTATTCTGTAGAATTGGACAACAAATGCACTTTCCAAAGAGACAGGGCCAGAGCTGACCCTGAGAAGGAGTGGCCATACATCCATGAGAAGAGGCCATTCCCAGTTCTCCTGTGGTTGGAAGTTTCTCAGGGAGTTTAAACTGTTTGGTTTAGCTAGCAATGGACCAAAAAAATAAAATACATGGCAGTATAAGTTCAAAACAACATTGTTATAGAATGGCATGAACAAACTGGAATGTAACCTGTTACAAAAGGACAAATTAATAGATTGCTTTAATCCTTTCCAATCTGACATTAGCTGTTCAGAAAAGTTCTCTGAACTTCCTGAAAGTCCAGAACCCAGACCAGCAGGTAAATGCACTTTCCACAAGGCAGTGGTTGGAAGGAAAAATTCTGAGAGCTCAAACTGAGAGTCCTGAAGCGATCCATGGAAAGTACAGCTCCAGTCTGTTCTCTCACAGGTCCTTTCATCCTGCTCCCAAGCAGGAGCTCATGTGCATCTCTGGCAAAGATTTTGCTGGGAACATGCTGGTGAAAGCCATCAAGTAACTCTGCTCATTCCTTATTCAAAACCCTGAAATGCCCAGCAAAAGTTGGATCCTGACATTCCAGCAAGTTTACAAGCAAGAAATGTTACTGTGGTTTTTTACATATTTCTGTTGGGCCTGATTTTTGTCTCCTCCTGATTTCCTGAGTTATATCCTGCAGTCAGCTTTGATCACATAATGTGATCTCTCCTAATAAAAGGAGCAGAGTCAGAGCAGAGCAAAATATCCTATTACACTGTGTGATCTATTTATCTATTGCTTTACATCTGTAAGGGGTCTGTTCTACATGTTCTTTTGCCAGTCATTTACAGGCACTGATGATTAGACTTTTAAAGTCATTTGGGTATTTGCCATGCTCAGTAACTCTTGAAATTTTCAAAACAGCTGAGATGCTTCTGGGTTTTCAAGGACTTTGACAAGAGTGAGATAATAAAGGTTTTTCAAAACTGTCATTAGGTATTTATCTTCATCTTTAAAAATGAAAGGTCTACCAAAGTGTGACCCTAATCCACTTCTGAGAAGGGAAGACCAGGACATGACAGTGCTGGGTGTGTTACATCACACTCTTGAAACACATTTGGCAACATTTCTGCACATCCACATCTGCCTGCAAGAAGCTGGCATTCAGACAACTTAGAGAGGATGATTTAAAATCTGATCTTGAATGAGACACTATTTTTCTAAAAGATTGCAAATGTCTGTAACATTTCATGCTCTGAAGCTCATTTTTAAATGATCCTCATAACTAGATTTTTACGATGAATCTTTATGATTCAGAGAATTCAAATCCCAGAGTGATTTGTATCCCCCCCCCACCCCCCACCCCACACACACACACACACTTGAGATATGGATATAGCTTTATGGTAATCCTAGGGTATGCATTGGTTGGGTTTTTTTTATGTTCAAGGCCTTATAAAGGACTTCTTTCTGAAGGTATTGAAATTTTTTCTCTATTACCTTAACAATAGAGTTTTAACTAAGACACCACTTCAGGAGAGCAGCAATGAAAGGAGAACACAGCTGTGACTTTCAGAGTTTGCAGGGATGTCAGCAAGAGAAAATGCATCTTTTCCTGTAAAATGGGCAAATTTATTCTGCAAGAGTTTGAGAGAAAATAAATTTGGAACTTCACAATGCAATTTATTCAGAGTCACTTTTCTGCATAAAACCACTGCTGAAAGTTCTCATAATAGAGGGTAGGAAGCTCATAAGCATCTCAATGCACCTTACATTCCTGCCTCTGAGAAGAGTCAGCAGCCAAGTTGATAACAAGACCTATCTTCTTTTATTTTGCTGGAGAGACTCTTAATCAGTCCACTGTTGCCTGGTATGTGTCTAATTTTATATAATAAGGAAAAGATGAGCATATCCACACTGACTTAGCAAGTTCAGAGGTATTTTGCTTTGGAATTTACAAACAGATAAGATCCATGACTGGAATTACAAAGGTAGATAAGCATAAAAGATTTAGAATTACATTTCTTTCCTCCTAAATTATTTCCCTGCAGCTTGTCCTCACTGTGTACCAGGGCAGCAGGCTCAGCACAGACACAGCACCACAAGTACCACGGGGTCACAGTCAGAACAGGATGCAAACTCTGGTTTCATACATGCAAATATATATTTAAAGACTGTTCATATTGGAAAAGAAAGCTGTACGTGAGACACATGGGAGAATAACAAGAAACAAGAGAAGTTCAACTTTAAATGCATGCTGACTGGTATGTCTAGAAAATCTTTGCTGCTTTATGTGGATTTTGAATTTGTACTGAGAAGAAAATTTAGCCCTGGAAATAACAGAGACTGGTGTGTAGGTCTAGCCAGGAGCATGCTGAGCTAAGTATTGGGTCTTTGTGCTCTGAGATGATATTTTGTGCCTTGAGTCCCATAAAGCAGAGTGACAGAGAAAAGCCTATTTCAAGTGGCATTATTTAGCTCAGGAGCTAATGTAAGGGTGGTGGTGGTATTATATATAACTCCAAGCAGATCCTTAGTACCTGATGCATTTCAATGGAAACCATTTGATTCAGGACTTGAAATGCTAAGTGATATTCCATATAGGGCTTTGAAATAACTTAAACCTTTCCGGGTTTGGTACCTGCAGTCAAATTCCTCTTCATGTTCTCAAATTCATGTCTATTCTTGCTGCTTACAAGGGCTGAGCACAAGTGTGAACTGACCTCCAGATGCTGAGTTTCCTCTCACTGGACAGCAAGGGAAGGCTCCACGTGTGGAGCTGTTCCTGTCCCAGCAGTCAGGGCTCACATCCTCAGAGGGACACGGATTGTGGCTGGCAGGACCTGCAATAGCCATGTAGGCATTCCAGCTATACAGGCACTCAAGCTTATTTAGGATCTGGACCTCAAATGTTGGCACTAATTAGCTCCTTAAATCACTGCTGAATGGAAGTTCAGAATTAAAAAAACAACCAAAAAAACATTTTCCCCTCAAAGTGGTCCTTTCCAAATTAGGCTGAGATGTTTGCTGAGGGTAGATAACATCTTCACCATACAGCACTTGCACTGTACCTGTTCTTAGCTATGCAGAGAACGTGCAGTTCTGGCATCTCTCCCGGACTCTGCAGTATGTTCACTTTCATTTTTGACCACTTTAATCGTAAAAGATCCTTCCTTGGCAGTGGCTACAAATATCAGAATTCCCACTGTGAGGAGAAGTTTAAATATTCAGACTTCACCTTCAAAGCATTAGTTGAAAATCACTATAAGAAATTCTGCTCTTGTCTTTGCCTTTTATCTTGTGGAGAAAAGCAAAACCATAAAACCTTAAGGAACAAAGCCTGTCTCTGACCTTGCCCTTGCCTGGATCAGGTGTGCACGTGTGGAACAAGAGTTTTGTTAGTCAGCAGCTGAATATGTTTGCAAGTTTAATGTGTCCAGCCTATTCAATCACAGTTCTATAGCTAATCACACTAATAACAAGCTCTTAGAGATCTGGGAGCCAGGTTCTGCTCACATTTGCTGCTTTTCTTTCTACCTCTTGCAGTGTACTTGGACATCTGCTAGTTTTAGCAAATTCAAGCTGCATGCCCTGCTGTAATTCCCTGAGAGCCTAAACTGGGCCAGCCATGGAAAATGAAGTAATGCTCTTGGTCCAGCACAAAAAGGGATCTGATAAGTGCTGTTCTAGTTGACTCTTTGTTAGGTAGGAGAGGCTTTGGGGGAAAGTCTTTAGGAAAAACACCATTAGAAAAGAATTTCCAGATATTTTCAGTCTCTGTGTTGTGATTCTCAATTGCATTTCTTCAGTGGTCAGGCTGAAGAGAATTGTCCCTTTGTTCTGTGAGTTTAGAATAAAGGAAATATTCTTGTCTTTCTAACAGGCTGTAACTGTAGTTGAAATGTTCTTGGCTTGCTGACTTTGCTTTATCCTCTTAACAGAATAAATGTTCTCATGTAATAACAAACCCGACAGATCTTCATAATTGATCCCTATCCCTGACGTATGAAGGGCACAGGATGCAAAGAGAATGAAGCACTGTAAGTACCCTGCAATGGAAGTATTGATTGTCTCAACTGCAGCACTGCCTTTCTCTGTTAGTGCCCACCTCAGCAAGAAGAAATTATGGGGCAAAATGGACAGGGGAAGTAAAATTAGACCCCTCCAAAAAAAAAAAAAAAAAACCACAAATGCAACTGGTAACTCAGTGAGAGCCTGACAAGGAGTCTCATTGCCTAAGGGTTCAGTTTTACATAGAGCCCCTAACTAGATCAATAGATTCCTTTTAGACTCCTGGAAGTTAAAACAAGTGGGAGAGGGCTAATAAATCAACCCTGCTTGTACCAGACTCAAGTTAGTAGTGTCCAAACCCCTTTATATAATTAGAATGATTCACACAAGTGATTGGCATGGGCTGAGAGGTGCTGTGGGTAATGGGTAAAGTGCTGTAAGGAGGGCTGCTCACACCTCTCACTGCCAGATTATTATCAAGCAAGTTGTACTTTCAAAGCATTATGTCCTTGATAAACGAGGAATGGCAAGGCTTATTAAAGTGCAGGCCAATCATTGTTATACCCTGGTACTGGAAGAGATAGGTGTCAGGTTCTGTTACTGCTGAAGTTTTCACAGCACCCGAATGATCTCCTTGGAGGTGTGTGAGGAGGCACTCTGGCACTTAATATGTGCACACCTATTCCCAAACCTGCAAAACCACTGCAGGAACCCTTTAACCTGTTCTCTCATCTTCTTTTATCCATCACAGTTGTCTCACGGTCTGCTCCCACTAAGCATGCTGCAGTTGTCTAACGAATTTCACATTCAGATGGTTGAGTCACATTACACTCCACAGGGTCATATAAATGTTCTGAAGCTGACAGTTGTGATTACAAGTTAGTTGGGTAAGAAGGGGACCCCTGGGCACAAATCTCTGATGCACCTGAAAATTTTTTTGGCAGCAGTGACTAAATCCATCCCAAGCTTCCAAGGTCAATTTGCAGCTCAGTTGCCATCCATATTTATCTGCCTCACACATTGAAATTCTGCTATGACAGTGATAAGATCTCTAGGAAATACCTCAAGTCCTTTGTTTCCATGGGTAGACTGTAACCCTCATTCTTTTGAAACAATCTTCCAGGATATGTCATTCTCATGATGATGCCATCTTAAGCTAAAAAATAAAAAAAAAAGGCACCAATAAAACCAAAACCCAAAATAAAATATGCTCTTATAGCCATAGAATTTCCCTCCATTGCAAATCTGGCTCATAATGTGGCAAGCTTTGATAGCAGCACTGTCACCAAATGTAGGCACTGCTCTGCTGAACCATAAAGGGAAAAGGTTGGCTGCTGGAAAGGACAAAGCATACAGTGTAACTTAAATTTCTCATGTTGTATTATGACGGGACTTATAAATAGAAAAAAATGCCAGACATGGAAAATCCTGTTTGGATATACAGCCTCTTGGCCCCTGAGTACTTCCAGTGCTTGATGATCTCTCAGTCAGAGCTCCTGCTCAGCATTAATGTATTTAATCACAGAACTGGTGTGACAAAACACCAGATCAGAAAACTGCAGTCACAAAAGGAATCGGTCCTACTTGTATCATGCCTATTTTAGAAACAATAAAAATTTTAGACACGTGTTTTGGTGATGAGAAATCAGTTGCAACTGCTTTTAAAGTATTCAGCATTTAGCAAGTTTAAAGGTACTTAAAATGAGGTGATACTTGGGACATTTCCTGCTGAATCTCTGGAGAGAACTGCTGCTCTTGGTCCATGATCAAGGCAGTGCAAGGCCTTGTGTGATTCAGGGACAGGTACTGATATTTCCAAATGAAACAGGTCTTAACTAGGATTTTGTCATCCACGAAATGAAATGGTTGATTCTTTTCATCTCTCAACACAATCCACTTCTGAAGTGCTAAGTATTGGAAAAAATAAGGCAGTCCTTGGTCTGAAGTGACCGTTTAATATTGAGATGATGCAGCTGATATTTTTGTCTGACTTTTTTTCCAGGAACAAAAGAATGCAAAAGCAAAGATGGTTGCATAGTTGCTCAATGGCTTGGAGAACCTGGCAGGGTTGTTTGTTTTTTGGTTTTTTTTTTTTTTTTTGGTCACAGTTTTGTAACATGAGCACTGGAAGGGAGGGAAAATAGCTCTGTCTTTTATATGTCCCTTAAGTTGTCAAATATCCACATTGTTCAAGAACTTCAGCGTTCAAAGACCATACTGCCCCTCACTGCACCAAGGGCTGGATCCAGCACATGCTGAGGTCAACAGGAGTCCTTCCCTCAGCTGGAACAGGGCTGGATCAGGCTCAGCACAATTCAGAAATGCAAACACTGCAGCTCTGGCTCTCAGAAAGCCCTACACGCCACCATCTGAATAAACCCCGGCCGGGTTGGTCCTGGTTTGGATCCTGCCAAACAAGCTATGTGCTAAAGAGTGGCCATGGGCAGTAGGTGTAGATCAGGACATCACTTCAGAAACACCATCCCTGTGCTGTAGAAGTGCTACAGTGTGCTCTATGCAAAGTTCCTGCTCATCAGAATTAGAGTCTTCAGTATTTAATTTCGATATTCAATCAAAGGCCTTTATTTTATAGTTCCTGAACAGGATGTTCCCTAGGATATGCGCTGATCTCCCTTGAGACCCAAGGCAAAGTTACTGCAGCTCGATCCATCATTATCCAATTGCTAAAATAGCCAGAAAGTGCTATCAGTGTTCTACTGTAAATGTGCCCCCTTGCCATTCACAACCTGCAATATTAGTTCTGCAAAATTTCCTTTTTATTTACAGCCCTCTAAGTACATTTCCAGAGCTAGATGATACAGTCTTTGTCAGCAATACAAGCAATAAAATATTACTGTATAGCTGGCACCTCTGGAACTGGAATACAACCCAATCAAAATGACATAGCTGATAAAACTCAGTGCTGCAATTCTTGCAAAGTCTGAAATGCTTGAGTACAGAATGCTCTGGAAATCAGTACGGTTTTGCCATAAAAACCCTCTAAGTCAGTGCCAGGGAATAGTGCCCTTTGTCGCACTGATTGAGTGCTCCATGACAACTCCATTCTCATTAAGAACTGCTCACCAGGGACAACTCAGAAGTGTTTTGCTGCTTTTAAGTAAGAAATCGAAATTAGTGGGAGCTTGAAGTGGAGGTGTACGCTTTCTTTTGCTACCAGAAATCCCTCTGTCCTTTGCATCAATAAAACCCATTGATCCTAAATTTGCTAATCCTGTTGGAAATGGTTTTCTCATACTCTCTCTGAGTCTGGTAAATGGGGATGGAAGGTGAGAGCTACAGTAGGTGCAGGGTGATGTAGATGGAGAGGCAGAGTTGATGAAATGCAGCTTGTTGGGGCTGTTTGGTTTCGTAGAAGCAATCCAGGGCTGCCCTATAAATGCCCCTTCAGCCCTAAGGATGCTTTGTCTATCATTCATCTCTTGAAGAACTAACTTTATATTAAGTAGTAGAGTACTTCTTGCTATGCAGAGGAAGATACAATTTTGCTCGCATGCTATCCCTGAACATTTGATAGCAGTAGCAAATATTTACCCTCTGTATCTTTGCAGTATCTGTGGTGTTGTACACAGAAAACCTGTAATAGAATTTCACCGGCTCTTGCAGTCTACTGAGCCTCGAAATTCATTCACTAACTACCAAGCTTTTAACTACTCGGAGTGTTTTGTCCTCCCTCCTGCCCCACGGGAGCAATTTAAATTTAAATGAAAGATGATTTACAAGGCTTCAAGATAACATAGTATATGTAAACTTGTAAGTGTCAAATGTAACCAGACCTGCTGGGAAGGATGATAAAGCCTGTGCTCCGTGCCATGTCAGAATGTACTCTTTGGAACTGAGACTCGCAGCCAAACTCCCTCCCCAGCACATTCCCTCCTGCTCCCCACTATTGCTGCAGGGGATGCTGGAGAGTGGGACAAAATGAAATACATTTTACTGTTTCAAAGTTGCATCTTTCCTTCTTTCATCTCCTTTCTGCTTATCTCTCCATGTTCTTCAGACCGTCCTTTAAGGGGCAGATTAAAGAACAACCTGGGAAAACAAAGCAAATACAAAAATGTTCTACTTTAAAGAAATCTTTCTTAAGAGTGACTGCTCTGCAATGCTTACCTTCAGATTTTCATTTTGTTGTTTTGGTTTTTTGTGTGTTTAAACACATTCCCCTTGTCATAAACACCCCTTGTGCCATTTCCAGTGGCAGGAAGGGAGATCTAGTTTTGTAAAGGTACAGTTATAAGGAGAAGCAGATGGAAGATAAAATGCTGGGTGAGATTTTCTGTCTGTCTAGTCACTGGCTCATTTATTGTCCCTTTCCATCTGTCTTTGCCTGCCTTCCGAGATTGTATTGTGTACTTCTCTCACTGCTGCTTGCCAGAGATTTAACTGAGCACCACACTCAGTTGGCTACAGAGCTTACATCAACAAGAAATAGTATTTAGTTATACTGGATTTGGCTCATGTTCAGTGTTTCTTATTGGATTTTTAAAAAATATAGTTGTTCATGGGTTTGCAGAAGGCTTCTATGACAGATTTACTGTGTAATCCATCTTAACCAAAGATATGTTACCTACTGCCTGCTTCAGAGGGTTTTTTCTTCAGTGCTCCCATCTTAACGTTTTGCAAGTTTTTAATTCTTATTCTCACTTTTCAGCTGGCTCGCCTCTTGCTACGCTTTCATTATCTTCCTTAATAGGATTGTAGACAGGTTTTAAGGGGACTTTCCTGAGTTCTAAGCAAATCTCAACCCTAAGTAGGTGTTACTTCAGGAGGGACATAAACTTGCCTCTGCCTGCCCAGCTGTGGCACAGAGATGCCAGTGCTCCTTTCCTGACTGCAAGTGGCTGGGGAAAAGGACAATTAAACAGCAAGAGCTGCTGACTGCTTTACACACCATGCTGAGAGTTTTAAAGTGCTGCAGCCTCAGACAGGCATATAAAACTGGTGGGTTTAAGCTCACTTGACTTTTTTTTTCACACAAACACCAGTATTTTCCATGTAAGGGGAAAATCTGTATGGGTGTGCATAAATCAGAATGCAAAGTCAGTTGTTGGATTTACTGGCAGCCTTAGGTTAAAGGACTGGAATCGCCCAAAGCAAAACCACTAGAATGTCATAGAATCCTGATGGAAATGTCCAGTGAACTGCATGATGTGATGCTAACAATTCCTGCATATGGAAAACGAGGTGTGACTACTGTAAAGGCAGGACAGCCCGAGGTGATGACCAGGTGCTGGTGTCAGGAGCTTTTAGGGGAGGCTATGGAAAATGACCCAGGTCAGCTCTACAACTGAGAGGGGATGTGTGTTTTGACAAAAGATCGGGAGATGGAGATAGGGGTGCTTATGTCCCCATGGTCAGGGCAAAATGGTAATTTTAAAGATTTAAAGCACAAATCCCTACATCTTTCAACACCTAGATGGGGTTACTGGCTTGTTCTCAGTATGGTTCTTTTTTTAACTGTTCATCCATTCATTCAGCCTTTCTCTGATTTATTGTCCTGATATAACAATTGCGTGAATTGGCTCCTCGAAGCTATATGAGATTTTAACAGATTCTCAGCCTTGGGGGGTGGAATCCTTCTTCCTCTCTATTTCCATCATCCTTGTCCTCTCTCGCCTCAAGGGCGGGTGCACTCATTTCCTCTGTTAGCTCTTTTTTGTGAAACAGTTAAGGGCTCCAGGCATTGAATCAGCTCACCTGTGATATGCCACACAACCCTTGCAGCAATTGCAATGCTGGTGAGGAAAAAAAAATCATATGCAAGTTATTTCTCAAGACAAACCTCATATTTTCCATCTCAAGACAAATCTATTTCTTTGTGAAGCTTAAATTACATTACTAGCTTTTTTATTATCATTTTTCATTCACTTAAGAAAGCTTCTTTATGCAGCAGACTTCAGTGAAGCCATTTGTATAAGAATTGTGGGAGCAAAAAATGTAGGATTAGAAACTTTCTTACTACAAAAAAAGTTGCTGGGTTTGTTGGGGGTTTTTTTGTTTGATATTTTTTCCCTCTCTAAGCAATTATTTTATTGGAGTACAACTGGAAGTTCCTCAAAACTTGTTTCTGGAAAGAGTAATGAGTAATTCCACCATGATCATTCCCATATGTTTTGTAAAAAAAATAGTTGTCTGTACTCAACTTGTTTCAACAACGTGCATTTAAATAGTGGTTATATATTTAGAGTGGACACAGGTACAACATGTGTCTTCATGTGTTGTAAATAAAATGCTTTTCCTGTTTTCTAGCTAGTTCCATGCTCTTAGCCTTTCTGAGATACCATCCTGTTGAAATCTTAGCTAAGATGTCTTTTCTTTCCTGCCTTTTTATAGCATTTCAGTGGTCTGGCTCCTGAATTATAATACGTTCCTCAGTCTGATTTATTTTGTTATTTTATTTTTTTAATTGTATCATCACCACAGCACTGCTAATATATACAGAGTAAAAAAGACAAGAACCTAGAGCTTTTCTTCAACCTGTCTTCCAAACCTGGCAATGCCAGGCAGGAGATTGGCATTGGCAGGTGCTGTTCTCCAAATATTCTCCAGGGTAGGCCCTGTGAGGATTCCCTGGTCTGTTGAAAAACACCACAACCAGCTCCTTTGACATAATTCCTTAGGGAATGTGAGGACATAGGGAAATTTTGTCTAAATTCTGCTGCACTCTGACCATCTGGGTGTGGGGATGTCCTGTTGCTTTGGCTCCCTCCCTGTGAAGACTCAAATGTCTCATTGCCACGTAGTGAGACATATCTCACATTTCCTGTTGCCTTTTTTCAGAGAAGGGAATGTTTCTATTCTGAGAAATGCACTGGATTTTCCTTCAAGTGTTTCTGAAAGAGGAGGACAGAGGCATTACAGAGTCATGTAGGCTGATTTCCCAAGCCCACGTTTATCTGGCAATAAATACTTGGATAGGAGTAAGATGATGTTGTGAAATTGAATCTTGATACCTCAACAGATGGTAATAAGCAGCCTAAATATGAGGAGAGTACATCAGATGTTTGACTTGACTCTGAGAAGAAGATTTATGCAGTTATATTCTACCTGAAAAGGAAATACCTAAATACCTTTGCTAATCTATATCTGTGCCACATTAACTTTCAAATGCAGACAAGATCTCTGTTGCACTCTGAGGTAGATTATTGGTTCTCCTGAGCCAGGAGGCATGTAAAAAGTGACAAAAGGGAATAGGTTCCTATTGAATTTACCTGACAAGTTGATACATTTTTATGTGAAAAGGAGGTTGGAAGTATAAATATGTTCTACATCCTTTCCATGACAAGCTATGGAATATTTATTATAAATGGAGTCATAAAGCAGAAATAATCTTACCCATGACCTCACTGTGACAAACTGGCTTTCTAATTCTTGCTGAGTGCTGATTATTGCTTGGCTAACACTCTGAGCTGAAGATGAAGCATGTGCTAAGTTGCAAGAATTCTTACAAATAGGCTGAGCTAATTCCAGAAGGGCAATTTTAAGGACACATTCATGTTTTTACTTGCTGGAGTATGTTTTCTTAAGGCACACGAGTAGATCCACATATGCTGCAAACTTTCAGGCAAACAGTATGAAAGCAATTGCTCATTTATGCATTGTGCAGTGCCTGGTCTAGGGAAGCAGTGGGATTACTGGGATTGGTCACAGGCTAGAAAAGGCACTCTCATTAAACACCTTTTGGAGGTGATAACACTTACAAACTTGCTTCAGTTTTTATTAACTCAGAGAGGATGCTGCTGGTGAAGGCAGCTCACAGATACACAGGTGTCATATAGAAGAGTAGAGTTAAGGTGATCCTTGTTGAGTTTTATCAGCTGCTGGAAGTGTTTAACTGTGTTTATGGAGATTTTGCTCATGGAAGGAAACAAGGATGCTGCTTCTCATAGCAGTGCAGCTGCTGTATGTACACCTGCAGTGCTTTCAGAGGCTTAGGGAGAGCTGCAGTGATATCACAGGCAGAAATAGAAAGTCATTAATTGAAGAATTGTGCCATCCTTCATGCAAGGTTTCCCTTATGGATCATCCTGATTATTCCACCATGACCTGAATTAAACCAAAGCTACTTCTGGTGGGTATTTGCCCTTCAGCAAGGAGTCCTCAGAAGTGTCTAACTGTAACCAGAGCATCTCCTCTCCAGAGCAGAACCAAAGCCAGCCTTCCTGGCGTGCCTGGCACGGACCCTGCGCTGCTGGGGTTTACCCTGACGTGTTTTAATCCAGCAGGTAGCTCATGACACTCAGATCTACCTGAACAGTTTTCTCATGGCTCCAGACCTGCCTCGTGTCCCATGATGAGTTTTTCCAACCCCACTTTTCCCCAGTTCCTCTTACACAGCAGTGAGGTCTTTGCTTCCCACGTGTTCAGGGCCTGTTAGTGGCAGCCTTTTGCAGCTCTGTTCCACAGCCCTCCTGATGTACAGTTATAGCAACAAGGGGAAAAAAGGTAAAAACTTTCCAGGTGACTGCTACTGAGCACCAAGGATAGCACACTTCTGAGGGTGGTTGTTTACAGCATTTCTTCTAATAGTGTCCAAAAAAAATGTATAAAGGAAGGACTTATCATTCCTTTTGTCATAACCTAAACACCCGTCACTTGCTTTCAAAGATTTTTCATATGACGTGAGACTTTCTCCACAAGTTATCCTACATCTCCCAGTGCAGTTGCCTCCTGTGATACAACAATTCACTGCTGAAATTAGGACCACTGGGGGAGATCAGTGAAGGGAATTGTCTCACATGCAGAGTGTAAAACATCAATGGAACAACCAAATTATTCTTTTAAGTTCTACATGAGTTGTGGGAAGTTTTTCTTCTTCTATGAAGTTTCACAGACAGCCTGAATTTAAATCTCCCAAATCTGTGAAAACAGAGACAGAGGTTGGGCTTTATTTTACCTTAACAAAAATATGAGACTTGCTTCAAAACTAGGTAGGTTCAGCATTGAGAAATACTGAGAGAGAAATGCCATCTCCAGGCTCAGTAGTGGGGTTCATTGGCTCTGTCCTCTGAGCACTGAAGTTTTTTCAAAGCCAACACACCCCTCATGCAGGCAGTGGGAGTGAACAGCAGCTCTATCCAAGCTTCTCTCGTGGGTCAGCCTTCCTCCTGTTTTACAAAATCTGTGACAGCTTCATGTCTCAGAGGTTATTTTCATGAAAATGGAACAAATTGGGTTTTTTCTAGCAGGTCATCCAGCAAAGGTAAGGATTTGTTTCTTGTATTCTTGATATGACTTTGCCCCTCAGGCATGTCCTGCCTGCAGAGCACCTCTTGCCAGCACATGCTGCATTGGTGTGGCTGGTGCAGCTCAGCTGAATTTGTCAAAAAACTCGGGCAAGTCTTAATTAAATTTTTATTCTGGTGTATCTCATGGTCACAGGACAACACAAACATAAAAAAAACATTACCATATGCATTCCTGCTACCATTGGTTCCTCTGCCACATGCTGTCAGCATGTCAGATTTGAAAAATTAAACCACAGCAAAAGAATTTCCAGTAAATATTTAATCTCATAAACTGGGAGTGTTCTGTCAATGTCCATACAATATGACTCCTGTAAAATGGCTTCACTCTGACACCAGAGGTGAATTTCTAGTATTTCCATGCTTCAAGTTCCCAGCAGCTTCAACGGTGTTTTCATGTTCTTGCCTCCCCTTAAAATTAAAGAATAAACCTGCAATAAGTTAATCAGGGATAGAAACAATAATATTATCCAGACTCGGGGTTATGAAAGGTCAATGAAGACTTATAAAGGAATGTTCTGTAGTTAAAGATCTGGGAAGCAATAAAATCCACCAAAGTGTCCTGTGCAAGAGAATTCATGACTGTAGTTTTGCCAGTCTGCTTAGGGTATTTCCAGAGGCTTTGGGGAACACCAAAGTGGTTGGGAGATGATGGAGCATTTCCTTCTAAATTAGAAGACCCTGGAGAGATATTTTTGCTCTGAATCATTAAAGGTTAAACCCATAATCACATAGATATTCAATCAAGTCCTGTTCTTATTCTCAAACCACAGAAAGATGGATGCAGCTTGATGATTATTCATATGAGAAGTCTGCTATTTTTCCAGGGATAAAAGAAGCTGGTTGTCTTTCAGTTCCTTGGATCCTTTCCCTCCCTGACAAGATCTTTCACTTCATACAGCAGAGCAATGGTACTGAACAAATTTTCACATGAACAGAAGCCCTAGAACAAAACTGCAGCTATGCCTGAACCTATTACCATTGTTTTTGCAAGCTTCAATTCTGCAAAATCTTGCAAATTTTCTTAAATCCCTGTAATTCTGACATGTCTTATGGTCATTATGGGGGACTCCATGAGGTGATTATGGTGACAAGGTTGTGTCAGAACAGAAGGTCATGAAGGAAAAGAGCCAACAAGCTCTGAATCAGGCTTCACAGAGAGATGTTCCACCAGAGCAGATGTCTGTGAAAAGGAACAGGGCTCACACACTGCTCCAGGGGACTGCAGCACTGAGCACCTCCTCCTCTTTGGACAAATCAAATACAGCTCTCACTCCAATGTCATTGCTTTTCTCATAAATAAAGTCATGTCAAGTTTGCTAATATGCTCTGTATGGGTATCTGCACTGAACTGGAGGAATCATGGAGGCTGTGGAGACAGTCCATTTAAAGAACCTTGTGTGCAATTAAACAATAGCTGGATGCACTGTTGGATATAATTCCTTGCTGTACTAGAAGAAAGATAAAAAATAAGTAAAAAAAACCCAGCAGGGGGAAGAGAAGTCTCAGCACAGAGTTGGAAACCTCAGAGGCTGCCTGTGGAAGTGACACAGGCAGCACCAGCAAGTGCTGAATTCCAACAGCAGGGAAGTGCTGGGAAGCAGTGGCCATTTGGGGGACACTTGTGGGTGATGGCATTGCAGTGGAGATATTTCAGAAGGTCTATGGGCTGTGCTGTAAGTGTGTCCAACAGATGGAACTTAATATTGTAGTTACAATTTGCCAGACTCCCTGATCTGGTATTGAGAAACCAACCACCAAACAAAAAAACCACTCAAAAGTCATTGCAAGATCTAGAATGACCCCTTGGGATGTCAGATAAAACACTGCAGTGAACACAAGCCATTCAGGGACAGGTTGAGTCTTGTGACATTTCATGCTGTTTAAACCCATAGCAGACACATAAAAAATATCAAATCAAGAGCTCAGGCTTAAAAATGCTCAGAAAAGGAGAAATTCCACAAGAAAGAACTGCAGGACTTTGCTAGCTATGGCAACCAATATCTGTTATGCTGAAGTGGACTAAATAATTCTAGTATGTGTAAGTAACTTCTCAGAGCAAACTGGGTGTCCATGTCATTACAATTCTCAAGGAGTATAAATTTTACTGTTAACTATTAATACCTGTGGCTGGGAAATGGGGGGAGTGGAAGACTGTGCTTTAGAGATGCCCCAATTCTTTAATGCCATCACCTTAAATATCTGAGCTGTAACTGAGACACTGAAAAGTGCCTGTCTCTGTTGTCTGGGCACTGTCACAGAATACTACTGCAGCAAATCCCTCCTTGGGTACTGAAGAGAGGAAGAAGGAGGTTTGTAGAGGCAGCAGCCTGAATTTGTCAGGTTCTCTGCAGCTGGGGTGCAGCCAGCTTCCTTCTGGGAATGTCCTTAGGCTCTGCTGAGCTGCCATCAGGATTTAGCCCCCCTTGCCCTCCAAGGAAGGCCGAGAGATCTGAGTTCACGTTCCACTTGCTGGCTAATAGTAGACCTGCTGCTGGCTGTGGGAGGATAAAGGGACTGTGACTGTCCTCTGGAATGAATAAACACTGTTGGTGCTCCTCCACAGATTTGGATTGGAACGTCTGTGCATATGTTCAGCTTCTACACAGAATCACACCATATGTGCAGAGCGGCTCTCCAGGGGTACGCAAAGTAAGAAATCAGTAAATGGCCCCAGCCCCACATGTCTGGGGCATTCAGAACCTGAGCTCTGAGGGCTGGAGGACAGCAAATTCTTAAGGAATAGGGAGAAACTGGGACAGAGGAGTGGCAACCAGTGTGAAAGGGAAAGGAGGGGAGCACAGCATGGCATCTCAGTGTGACCGAGTGTTTTGTTGAGAGCTGAGCCATGTGAGCCAAGGATGATTTTGAGTGAGACCTAATTAAAATCATCTGGCCCTCATGAGAGAGGTTTCTTTTCCTTGCAATTATTTTTTGTGTGTGTCAAGGATATTTAATTAGGCATGTAGAGCTGATGTTTCTAAGAGGAATTCAAAGCACATTCATAGCTATTTTTAATATGTTATCACATTGTTTGACTTGGGAATTACAAACACTGCGAGTCCATAAGAACAAAGAAACTTTATACAGCAGTGGATCAGGACTGACATGATCTGCAGCCCAGGCAGTTGTCTGTTTTGGTAGGGTTTTGGGAGGCAATAAATATCTAAGTAGAAATTCTACAGCACCCCAAACAGAATATCGTCATCAGGGTTTAATTATCTCTTCTATTAAATACTCACCCCCCTGCAGCCAATCTGTGGCATATTGAAACTAGATGGAACTTTGGAGAACCGTGTTTTTGATAAGGTTTTCCACTAGTGTCTTCAGTTTTTGTTTCAGTTTTATTGTTTTTAAATTTTCTTTTCATTGATCTCATTTACAACTAGGGACCATCTGGGAATTTCATAGCAGAAGGCAATTTAGCAAGCAGTGGTGAATAGGTAACCAATGGACTGATGAGGTGCTGACTCTGGCTGCTTCATTATAGCTCCGCACATTCCGTGTCCTTCTAGCACTGGGATCAAGTTGCATGTTGTGGCTCTGTGAGTGTCCAGAGCATGAGACAGTAGGTGTGTAGCTTTGTCAGACATCTCCCTGGGGTAACTTTGCAAAAGCAAACTCCAAAAATCAAACCTAAATGTTTTTTGTTTGTTTTTTTTTTTTCTGTATATCCTTACAGTTAAGGGCTTTCCCCCCACCCTTCTTTTTCATAGAGCCGGAATTCAACATACACAACTAGCAAATAGAAGTGTTGGTTTTGAGGTGAACTGGGTTCACAGGTTCTCTTTCCTTTCTCTGAAGACTTCCTGCTAATATATACCCACAGACAAATTTGGTTTAGCAGAAATGGCCCAGCACACCACAGCAGTGAAGCAGGCTGTCTGTGCCAATACCCAGGGACCCTGGTGGAGTCACCATCCCTGGAAGGGTTCAAAAGCTTGTGGATGCAGCACTTGAGAACATGGTTTAATGGAGAACATGATGGTGGTGCTGGGCTGACAGAGGGACTTAGTGTTCCTAGATGTCTTTTCCAACATTAATGATTCTGTAAATCTCTCTATCCCTCCAGACTTTGCCCCTTTTTTTATATTGCATGATGTCCATGATGTCTTGTTTTCAGTCAACAGAAATGTTTTGATTTAGCAATGAGTATGTAAGAAAAAGGTGAGGTCTGTAGATATATGTGAGTGTGTGTGTATATATATATATATATATATATATGTATATATATATATGTGTGTATGCATGTATGTATATAAATAAAACCATGCACATGTACTTGTTCCTGAACAAAATTCTGAAATTCACTCAAACCTCAGACATCTTTTTCAAGACTGGAACTCTCCCCCAGTCATTACCTTCAAGAATCACAGAGGGATGATAAATCACAGCTCAGTAATTGAAGCACCCTTTTGCTCTTCTACTGCCTTGACTGAGGCAAAGTCCCTCTGCAACCATGGCAAAGTTTGGCAGTGATTTAGCACTGCATTTGTGGCGTAACTCCAGCCTCTGAGAGAACTCCCAGAATTTCCTGGGAGCTCTTGATTCCCTGCTAAACTCACTAGGTGGCTGTCTAAGAACACACATGGTCTGCGCTCTGTTCTTGCTCCCTTACCCACTGGAGAGCATCCTCTCCGCAGCCACGGCAGGCACTGAGTGCCACTGCCAGGGCAGGGCTGGGCAAGCCCAGCCCCACACACCCTGGGCACCAGACCCCTTTGGTTAATCCACTTTTGTTGTCCAGGGCAGAATTATGTACTTATATCTACCGAGTCCAAGCCTCGCTTGAATGAGTTCCTCACAATTTTTCAAATTCTACGAGGTATTCCTAGGAGCTAGGTAAAAAGAGGGAATAAGGTGCATAATGAAAGCTGCTTTTTAATTCCAGTAAAAGAAGTGCCTTCACTAGGGCAGTGAGGCAGTCAGCTTCCAGAATCTGGGAATTCTGGTTTGCATGTGAGGGGACAGACTGAGGAAAAATCTGTGCTGTTCACTGAACAGTCTTCATGTTCAAGCCCTTGTTGCCAGATGTGGCTTCAGTCTGGCCTGTGTACACTGATTCTGTGTGGTTACGAACCCTTTAACCTAAGGGAAATTGTTTATGATTAAGATGAAAATTGGACCCCAAGGCTCAGGCTGAGATGAACTTTGGGCACGTATCTCAGTTTTCCAACACTTTTCATTGGAAACCCTGACTTAGGAAGGAAAGTATGCATGGATCTATCTCCAGTCCATGTGTCATCCTTTTGTCTTCGGTTCTGCAGAATATAGAGCAGGCAATTAGACCACACAGCAACGAATGCATCTCTCCAGAGCACCTCTGGATCTGACTTGCATGGTTTGTGCTCCTCTGGACTGCCCCAGGAAGAGGAGGCAGGGAATTGGCAGTGTCTGGTCTCTTTGCCTTACTGGGATTGCAGCAAAGCTGAATTGGCACATGGGAATGATCTTAATTGCTTATGCATGGAGAAAGGAGGGAGAGGATGGGAGAACAGAAAGGAATATAAATGTTATCTGTACTTAATCAGTGTTTTCCCATCACTGTGTTTTCAACAGGATACTTACGTTCCATGAAACAATAATTTTTCTTTTAGTTCAGCCTTGTTGAAAAGCACAGATTTGCCTGACACTTTAACAGTTTTCAGTTGAAAACGGTGACATGAGATACTTAGTCTGAGGGCTGGGTCAACTCCATATCTTCCAGAAAATCTCAGACTGTGAAATAGTTTGTTTCCTGTCATCAGGACACCAAATGCTGATGTACAGCTCTCCAGTGCCTTCTGGGAGTTGTAATTTGCTTGTTCTCTGCCCAGCTCTGGTATTTTTTGGCACCTTGCAGCTACACAATACCTTTTCCACGTGGAGGTAAATGCACAGTTTTAAGGCCTCGTTTGCCATAAATCTTAATTTGCATACTGCAAGTTTAGCCGAAATAATAACAAATTGCCAAAACGTTTTTGCCTGGCTGTCAGGCAAGTTTGAAAGTTAAATTCTTGGCTCAGAGCTGGCCGGATTAATATGAAATGTTAAAACATGATACTGGAGCTGATCAAGCCATGCAACCTACACCTGAGGGGGATTTTTCTCATGGAATTCATTAAAATGTCCTTATTTTCTCTTGATTAGATCTGACTGTTAAGGTTTAAATAGAAAGCAGCAACTTTTATGTGGACAGCAGTGGGAGCTTTGCTGTTCCAAAGCCATAACTTTTAATCAGTACAGTTCCCTGTCAAAATGGATTATCCCAGGACACTTCACAACCCACTCTGCTCCCACCCCCCCGATGGCTTCAGGGGGGAGCTCTGGAACAGGAAGAGGGAAGCAGTGAAAAAGGGGATGCAATTGTCCAAGAGAGACAGAGCTATGTGCCAAAATGTCTGCAGGTTTCAAGACATGATTCTCACATTATTGGTATTTTATTTTTTTAATCAACTGCTGTTTTTAAAAAAAGCAAATCCATTGTTTGCCTTCCTCTTGTATGTAGTCAGTGTGCCACAGTAAATCAGTTTGGAACCTGAAGGTGCAAACTCTCCTTTCAAAGACTCCTTTGGTAGTGGAGGATGCTGGCTGGGATCCATCCAGTAGACATGAGGTTCAGAAGGTTAACGAGAAGTTCAGGGAAGAGCATTTACAAAAGCCAGCACCAAGAACAACCCAGTCCTTGCAGCACTCTTATTGGGCAAAGTGGGATTGTGCAATCTAGGAGGCTGGGGAACTACTTTAGTCTGACTGTCTCCTGGTAAGACATAGCACATTCAGAATAGTTTGTTTTGTTCCTTACATAAAACAAGATCTAGATAAACAGTCTGTAATTGTACAATAATCTTGTGTATGTGTGTATATATATGTGTAGATAAGAAGAATTCGGGTAGCAGTTTCTAAAACTGGCCTGATTAGAGTGATCTCTGAACTAACAGGGTTTTAGTCTCCCTCTAAGCCATGATCTCGCAGCAGATCAGGGCTGTTAGCAGGACAATGACACATGAACACCAGCACACCACAGCACTTGCCCTTATACAGAGGGTGTGAGTGGTTCCTGCCCTAAATAAAATCAACCATTTATCCAAAGGGGATGCTGGACATAGTGATCTAGAGAGAGGTGGTTAGAGGGCTGACAGTGATCACTGCTTTTAGTAAATCCAGTCTCTGATCACAGCAGCCTGCTATGTCACAGGTTAATAACGAGTTAATCCAAACAGGATCCACTTTTCTATTCCACTTCTCATTTTCCTTCCTCAGCACAAACAAAGAACTTGCAAAAACACCATCTGCCACCTCAGAGTCCTGATTTTACAGCAGGTCACAGATTCAGATTCAGAGGAGATTATAGAAGAAGTTAAAATACGTGCACCAATACCCAGAATGTGTCCTTTGAGGCTTTCCAGTACCTAAAGGGCTCCAAGAGAGCTGGAGGGGGGGCTTTGGACAAGGGCCTGGAGTGACAGGACATGGGGGAATGGCTGCCCACTGCCAGAGGTCAGGGATAGCAGTTCTGGGCCCTTCTGCATCCTCAGGTGAAGGATTTTCCCCAGTGCTCTACCCCAACCTGCACTGAGGCATGAAGGCACAGGTGCTTTAACTCTGCCTTACTGTTCATACCTTACTATTACCTTACTCTGCCTTTCTCTTTAGTAGCAAGGCTGGTGAATCTGGGCAGGATTCTCAATGATGTGCAAGTTCTAAGGTAGAGTCATTGTGCTAAGGAGCAAATGGGATGGCTGATGAGTGGGACAGATGTACAGAGTGTCTTGGGGAGCTCAGTGTTTGTACCAACCTGTGGGCTGGCACTCCTCTGCCCCCCAGTCCAGGAGCCAAATGTCACACAGCTCTGCTGGAGCTGGAGATTACCAGGGTAACCCTGACACTTGATTTTACCTGAATAACAACTTCATACCGAGTTCATGATTTCCATGAAAAGTCCCGTTGCAACTGAGAAACAAAATAAAAAGTCAGCATTAGCTGTTAAGTGGCTACAGGACATGAGGCCACTTCAGGTTTGTGTAACATGGTCAGTGGATATCAGAGTCCCTTACACTGCCTGACAGCATTAATCAGTAGCTGGATGCTTTTCAGATGAGATGCTCCAGTTTGTTTATACACAATTTTGGGTTTGCAACTAGTATTTTGGAAGTGGACACCAAACCCCTCTGAATGAAGTTGTGGGAAATGATACAGTTTGAATACCCTATATTTAATGGGGGAGAGCTGTGTTTATAGCCTGTTCTTGTCTGTGTTGGTTGATTTTTCCCACACACCAGCAAAGCCCAGACTCATGGAAGTTCTGGGCAACTTGGCATCTGCAGCTTATTTTTACAAAACCTGAGCTGATGAGCTTTCTGCTGACAGGCAATATCTCTCTAAGAGTGAAATGTTCTGATCCACTTAAAATATCAGTGGAGGGAGCTGTACAGTTAAAGCCTTTGAAAGTGAAAATTCCTTTAATAGATATCCTAACTCTCTTCAATTAATCTAAACAGAGACTGTAGAGGATGATCATTTCCATAGAAACAGTGTTGGTAGGTCATTCCTGCTCTGGGGGGAATCCCTTCAGTTTGTCTTATCAGACAGACCAAATTCAGATGTGGTGATTTGAGAAAGTCTCAAAGAAGATCCTAAAACATGAAATTCTTGTGTATGCTTCCCTCCATAATCTTTTTGGTCTCCACAGGTAGGAGCTTCACAAGTAAACATTTCCCATAAAAACCCATTCATAGTCCTCTTGAATGAGATTTTTGCCAGCTTTGCCATGTTATTATGAAAGGATAAGTGAATAGTATCACAAAAGAACGTAATGAATTTATGTTTGCCAGCCCAAGGGATACTAAAGATCCATCATAATTTGCAGTAGGCACACATCAGTATTGAGGATGACATGTATGGTGACAATAGCTTGATTTAATGATTACAAAGTAAGCCTGGAAGTCAGAACTTAGCTGAAGTTTCCTGCCTTCATTGGCAGAATCCAGAAATTAAAAGAGGTTCTGTTCATGACTGAATATTTCTTATTATTGAACGGAAAGTACATAAAATATTTAGTAGCTTGAAGCATAGACCCCATAATAGGTGTTTTTCTTCAGGGAACATAAGGAAAACCGCTTTTGATGTTACTATATTATATTGTGAATTGAGGAGGTCAGATTTTGCTCTAGCTCAGCCCAGCTGGCAGATGTTTGCAACCCTTCCTTTAGCCCTGCATGGTGTGTGCTGGCTGCCAGAAGGCCAGGGTGTGTTTGTGATTCCCTGTGCTCCAGGCAGAGGCTGTGGCTTCCCCTGGCACTGTGAGGCAGGTGCTGTAAATAACCTCCTGCATCAGAGCCCTTTGCATGGCTAAGGATCAGATCAGTCCCACTGCCCCTCTGCCTCTGACTGTGCACATGGGAAGCTCAAGGGAAAAGACTCCAGAGTGTGATCTACATCAAAGGACACATTCCAGCCCAGCCAGGACCTGGATTTGTCCTGAAAAGCAGGGAACAAAGAATATCCACAGTGGTGGTACACAGTGTGCAGGAAATGGGCAGGGAGATCAGCTTGATTTGGCTGATGTTCATACAGGAGTGCCTGGGGAGGAATTTAAAGCATCTCCTGGAAGCTGTATCTCCTTATTTCAGGACTTCTTTGACAAGAAGGAGGCTTACAGCTTTGCCAAATCCTCATTTCTCAGTCCCCAGTAACTGGCAGGTGAGTGATCCACTTGGATTTCCCTCCTCTTGGGACAGTCTCTATCTTGGTTAGGACTCAGCACTGAACACACCTTATTTCTGCTTCCAAAGCAGTGTCAGGATAAAGTTCCTCAGTACTGCTCCTCCAGATCTCACCTGCACAGAGCTGCCTTGGAGATGTCCTGCACTGTCCACACAGACAGTGAGCCAGCAGCAGCACTTCTCCCAATCACCATGAGCTCCCTAACAACATGATCTTTTCCTTAGTTTCTTTTGGCACACTCAGGACTCTGAGCCCCTCATGACCTGTACACATAACCCTGAACACAATGGCATCCCAGTGACTCTGTAATGCTGCACTTCAATTACAATAGAAATAGTAATATTAATTTATTTTCTTGCTGCTTTTGAATAGGATTTGCTGAAAAATAAAGGAAATATGGGATATGGATCATGTTACCATAAAACCACATGCAGTGAAACATTCATCTGTCTCCAGCATTTCATGTCTTCTGGGCATCTGAGAGAGTTGAGTTTGATTTACACAATCAAGCTATTCATTAAATATCTGTATGAATTTTGGGCAGATGCATCCTTTACCTGAGTGATGAAATCTGACCACAGGAAACTGAGCTGCTCCTTTGTGAAAAGGCCCCATTCTGCTCTATAAAGTGAGCCTTGCAGCAATACACTTCCAGAAAGCTGCCAAGCTTTGTGTACCAAATACCGTTGCAAAGGCTCAGCAATAAAACAGTTGTGGACCTGGGGAGGATCCAAGCACACAACAGCACATCTTTATGCAATATTTCCTCTTTCAACATCCCCCTCCAACACTGTAATTCATTGACAACCATCGGTTCATTTTAATTCCAAAATTCTAGCCCAAACACTAAGAAGTTTATAGTCTGAATTCCTGTGTGGGCATATTAATTATTTAAATCACTAGTCCAAATCCCATTCCAAAGAGCTCTTGCCGGGAGTCCTTCAGGAGCAGACTGATCTCTGGATTGTACTGTATGTCAGAGGCATCTCAGTATTTCTATCAACAGCCCTCTGAATATCTGGCTCTTGTGAGAGGACTGAGTGATTCTGAATGAAGGGAAAAGCACCAGTATATGTTGGAGAATATAACTGACATGACCAGTGAAATGATACCGTCCCTCCTAGCGATTGTCTTGGAAAGTTTTTCACCAGTTTTAGAGAGCTAAAGTATCCCCAGGCAGATGGGAGAGGCTGTTAAAAGCTCCTGCTGTGTTGAGTGAGACTCCTTATCTTGAGCACCACCTTGCAGATAAAGACAGGGGAGAATCCTGCTGGTTCTGGGATACACAAATCCCCACTGGCTTTACTGAGAGGAGCCACAGCTCCGGTTTGTCTTGCAGATGTACTGTTGTGTATTTTAGCTTTTGTGTAGCCATGCAAATAAAACCATGGATTTTTGCCCGGTTTTGCCTTCTTGGGCCAAATTTCCCAATTACACAGCAACAGAAAAACCAGATAACCTTCTCCTTATGGGACAATCAACAAAGATGCAAGGGAATGCACACAGCACTTATAACACTTGATATTTACTTATAACCTCCATATTTTATTCATGAATTTTACAATTCCAAATATAGTGAAACAGTTATTTTATTACAAAGCTTATAAAATAATTAAATATTACACTTATAGTTTTTGCTTTTTTTACACCATAATTCATACTTTGTGACACTACAATTTTCTTTCCTCAGTTGAAGTGAGCAAAGAAATATAAAGGAAAAGCTATGCATTAATAAATTAATTATTTTACATCAAATAATAAAAAGGACACAATTATAAAAACAAAACAAAAACAACCTTGTAGTTTTCCTAGGAAAAAAGTTATAATTACACAATGTCCAATATCAAGACAGAGAAGTGTAGGTTGAGATATGTTTCCAATCATTTCCTAAAGTATCACAGAATACATGTTTTTAATTTAAATTGTTTCAGAAGGAACTGCTAATTTTAAGTGACCACTGTCTGGCATTAGTGCTGAGCTGGCTAATCCTACACTGAAACCATACTATAAAAAACCACTCAAACTGAACTACATTCATCAAACAAAGTTGTGGGATTGGGTGGAATTAGATAAATATGCCCCTCATAGGCACTCCCCAGAAAATTACAGTAGGACACAGCTCTGTCTCGGAATGGGTTTGGAAATAGGTTGGGGTTTTTTCAATGCAGAAACCTCCTGAATGGCACCCTTTGATACATGGTACCATCAACATCTCAATACTGAACGGCCACAAATATCAGCATGTTTAAATTCTTTTGCTTGCTGGTGGATTCTGAACTAAATACAAGTATTAGGAGAGTGTATAAAAATAGAATTGACTTTTATTTGGTAAGAGCAAATAATCCGCTTATCTTTCCATGTTTGTTTTTTTGGGGGGAGGGAGGCGGGAGGTAGAGTGAATAAATAACTGTTTTTAGAATTTCAGCATGAATTAATGGATTGCAATATTCTTGTTATTTCCTTTGGGTAATGGATGAATCCAAATTTGCAGAGAGATTTGAGATTAGAAGGAAGACATTCTTCGGTATCTTGGCATTCAAACAATCTAGCTTCTGAAACAAAACTACTTTAAAATATCAGATTTAAATTTTAAAATTAAGTATCTAATGAGCTTAGAAAGTTGAAAACATAACCATTGAGCTCAATCAATCCGAGTTCCTTAGTTGAAATATGAAATTCTATTTTACTTGTAACACAGCAATATCGAGAGTCCAAATATTCTAATGCTGCATATTTCTAGAAATACATTTCAAGTTACTAGTTAACCACCTCTGAGTTTCTACATGAAGCAGAAAATGAATTCTTCAAAAATTATAAAAAACATTAGCATGATGCACAACTTGCTTTTCCAGCAGCAAGTCTGGTAGAGGAGCACCATAGTATCTTTGTAGTGCATTATTTACTTCTGGTGGCCACACATGTGACACTGCCTTCTCCAGCCCTCAGCCATGGATGTCCCTCCGGAGGAGCAAACAGCTTCCTCACCCTGGGACAACAGTCACAAAAAAATAGGAAAGGACACTCTTCTGATGGTGTGGTCTGTCCTGCGGCCGTGCTGCAGCCTTCCTCCTCCAGCTCCCAAGCTCTCCTGCTTTGCATTCTGGTAAATCAGCCAAAAGAGGCTCTCTTGCCTTAATTTCTTCCTTGTAACATGCGACAGTGCAAAATGACACTTTTAAAGAAAGAAGAACTTCCCCTCAAGTCTCAGTGTTCAAGTGATCCATAGTACCCTGTGCTTTAGTGAGACCAGCAAATTAAGAAAAAATAAGAAAGAAAAACCATTCCTTTTTCAACATATATCCAACAATCACTGTACCTCAGACATTCCCTTAGACAAAATGTCTCTTCCATCAGTGGTTTATGTGGCACCATGTCTTGCCTCAAAGCAGAGATAATTCCAACATAAATTGAAGAAGAGAATCCTGTCACTGAAGGGTTCAGATAACACACTGCTATCAGTTCTTCTTCGTACATGATTTACAACATTGCTTGCCATAAAATTTGTGGTTACAGACACCATGTTGGGGCACCAGATGACACCAAGTGAAGAAATCCACACAAGAAGGATCATCTGAAGGAGAGGAACCCAAGCAATATGGTAAGACTGTGTTTTACCAAGTCTGCAAGTCAGGCAATAGTCCCACATACCCTTGTATGCCTTTGGTAATATTAAAAACACAATGAGTAACTTGATTCAAAGGAGAGGAAACATGAATGAACTTTCATCTCAAAAATACTAGTTTCTTGTTTTAAGAGCCATTTAATTTTTGTTAAGAGATTTGTTAGCTTGATTGAGATAGAGCTAATATTATAGGGGTTCAAATGTTGAAGGAATTAAAAAATTTGGAGTACACTTTGTAGCTCAGGAAAAGAAGAGGAAGTTCCACATTAGAGGATAAAAAAAGCCATCTGTGATTACATCTCTGATTACAAATGTTGTTCCAAAGCCAGGTACTCATACAAATGAGCCTACTCCACATTTGGTATCAGCTGCTGGTTGCCATCATCACCATCACATGGAGTTTACTTGCACACAGACCTCATGGAACTCAGAATGCCTGGGCCCTGCACAAAGTCCTCTGCTCCAGGCTTGTATTACAGCACTTTCTGGAGAGACTTCTTTCTCTCCCTTCCACTCTGCAGGGAACCTCAGAAATCTCTTTTCTCAGACACTTCAGTTAGGTGTCATGAATCAGGCTTTTAGGACTTTGACTATGCCATGTTGGCAAAATCTTAATTAACTGCAATGGGAGAAGAGACTTGCTAACCATGGTTAGCTCTCAAAAGCCCAGCTTTTAGTTACAAATACAGCCAAATTACATTTTTCAATTAAAATCCCATTACTCTGCAATTTCTATAGAGATAAAATTTATACACACAGCTCCATTGCTTTAAAAGCACCTCGTAGCTGCTCCTCTTTCCAGTTTTGCAATGGATGCTTTATGTTTCTTTAAAAGAGGAGAGTGATGATTCATATGGATGATTTATAAACAAATTCACCATGTCTGAGAGAGCAGTAAGACTCAATGGGGTTTAGCAAAATTTATAGCTAAACTGAAATCTCCTGCTAGCATGGGAAAAGATTTTGTTCAACTCTCAGAACTACTGTTTACATGGTCAATAAAAGGAATTTACAAGGAGACTGAACAGAAATCTAGCCACCACTGTCTGCGTTCTCAGATCAGTAACAGAGTCACAGCAGATAAATGCTCCCTCACAGAGCACAGACAACTTCTGCATGTTCCATGGGCAAGGAGGCATCTCCATCTCTCTATAGCAACTTCTTTGGTTTAATCACCACTGCTCTTTTTTTATGATGGCAAAGGTGATTTTTTATGCCTTTATCACCTTCAAATTTATTTGAATGAAAAAATATATTATAATAATAATAATAATTCTAAAATATGCCATTTTTTCCTCATGTTTTCAAAACAAGAGCTTGTCTTTAAATTCTAATGGTACAGAAAGAAAGTACTGGCTTTGAACGGGAACTGGGGAGCTCAGGACTGAACTGCAGCCTTCCCACTCTACAGCACTGCCTTTCTGTTCTGCACAGAGTGTCAGCAGAGATCCAGCTGGGAGTTCAGTACCAGCCTTCCCATTCCTTCACCTGCTGCCACAGACAGAATTTGTCGGCAAAGCAGACAAGGGATGAAAAGCACACACCACACAAAGGAAGGAAAGCTGTTTTTATGAAGACGGGAAGGAGCTTTCCTGCCATGAAAGGGTAAATAAAAAAAATAAAATTATTGTTTAAAAAAAAGTATAAGCACTGAGGAAGCCACGTTAATAAATCTTTATGCCCCCTTTGAAGAACAGAGGGCAATGCTAATATTGATATGGCTGAAATCGGGACCTAATCCAAGGACTATTGGAAGGAACACAGAGTCCCACAGAATTCAATGGATGGGGATCAGGCAGTCAGGTCCTTATTTCTGTTTAGCCAAGTATTTATAAGTTGTTTAGATTTTCATTCATCTGAAGGAGTTGGATTTAGTACAAGTTACGGTGACCATAACTACATCTAGAGAGGGATGGAAATGACCCAGTTTGTCTAGGAAAGTGTGCAAACTCTCCCCGAAACATTAATTTCTTGCCTGTGATCACTGAACTGGGGCTGCATGGCTGATAATAGAGACAGATTTGCTTCAGTGTGATTCCAGCACAGATGGTTTCTTCTCTTTTTGCTGCTTTAGACAGAAAGTTAGAGAGCAGCAAGGAGATAATTGATCTCTAGAGCCTGACGACCCAGGTATAATAAAGGGGAAAGGGCTCCTGCAGATGTGAGGAGACAGAGAAACAGGCCAGGGCCAAAATTAATAACAGACAGTACTTCAGACATGAAATATAGCAGGGGAAAACAGGGGTGAAATAAAAGTCCTTGCTGTATCCTAACAGAAAAGGAAGTTATACAGAAACTCCAAAGTACAGCAGAACCTTTTAGGAATGTTAATTTGAAGTGTTGGGAACATTCACTGATAAAAACAGCAGAAGTATTTCCTTATCCCTTTTAGGAACATTTCATCTCCACATCCTTGTTTGGATTCAGGTCCCCTGATAGATGAGGCTGATACCCCGCATGTCTCGAGCTGATGCAGCAGAATGGTCTGCTGGGATCTCACTGCATTTCACAGGGGGTTTGTGCACAGGGAATGCCAGGAACTGGGGCAGACGTGGGGGTGGTTGGCTAATGTCAGTTTACAGGATGCAGGTCCAGAGCTTGACCTCTGCTCCCAGCTCCATTACCACCTTTCTCATGCAATCCAGCCTAGGTTTCATAGAGGTTGCTTCCAGCTCCCAGTTTTTAAGAGGTAACAAGTCAATTAACATGCAGTATTTTGAAAGTCACTGTTTAAAGTGCTTTAGCATACCTAGATAACCAGATTAAATGGGTTTTTACATGCAGTTAGAAAGGAGTTACCATTCTCTAAGCAAATCTCTTTTGAGAGCAGTGTAATGCACCACTCTCCGTCTGTGGTAGTGCTGAGAGAATTCTCCTTCCATCACTCTATGCGGCACAAAACCTCTTGCTCCTCCTCCCTTCTTACACTGAAGAGGTGAAGGGATAGAGTAGACATGAAAGTGGAGAGAGACCCTGATTTCATGTTCCCTGACATGTCATGCACTGGTCAGAAGCAGTAAGATGGACATTCCAGATGAAGAAATTTTGGAATCCCAAGAGCTGGGTGCAGTCTGGAAGACTGGAAGCATATGGCAAATTCTTATTTCCTAGTTACAAAGTTACTATTATTCATCAAAAGCAGTACCAGCATAGAACGCTTGTGTTTTTCAACAAGCGAATATAAAGGTGCTGTTCAGAACCAAACAGTGTAACTTTTTCACATACTTCATTTATCATATGCCTGATCTTAAAATCTCCAATGCCAGTTTACTCCCAAGTCTGCTTTAAGAGGGCTCGCTTGGTGAAGAAGAGATGCTGTTAATGTCAGAGAGTTACTGTAAATCTGGAAGTCTGGTAAAAAACATTTATGAAGGAACAGGGCAGATCAGTGGTGCAGTGAAAAGGTGATGTTTGCTGGGTATAGAACTCTAAGCAACAAGCCTGCTGCAGCATCTTGAGCTGAGTTTTACCTCTTTTCACGGGGGCTGGGCAGAAGTTGGTGTTGCAGGCTCTCAGGACAGCTGGTTTCTGCTGGGGCAGGCAGCCAGCAGCTGGCCTGCCCTGGCGCAGGCACTGCACGCTCCGGGTCTGCACTCCCCCGCCGCAGGTCACCGTGCACTGGGCAGAGGGAAAACACAACCTTGGCTTTCACTGCACAGACCCGCAGAGCCCCGGAAAGCCAAAGGGGGAGCTTGCAAGGGCCTTGGATGAGACTTTCAAAGCAAGAGAGGTCAGGATCAGGTGTGCTGCTGTTCACCAATCCCCATCAGGACCAACTTTTCAAAGACGTGTGTGTCTTTTGGTTATTTAAGGACTCTGCTGAAAATCTGGTTCCTTACTTAAGCACTGAGACAGAAACTGAACATTTCAGAAACCTGTTCCTGATTGTCTGCATGGACTTCTTTTGATCTCTAGCCTCTGGGCCCAATCCTGCTGCTTGAACACAGATAAAACTCCCATCAGAACCATAATTATGTCAGTATCTGGGGAAAACCACTATGAGTTTGTAGGAAGAGCTATGAAGTATTTTAAAATTAATAAGCCTTTTACTCATATGTGTTTCATGAAAAGTTGTCTTTAAGATAAATGTGATCATTTTCATCTGATTGCAATTGTCAGGCATATATTGTTTCATGTAAATATTATTAAATGAGTGCGTGTCTCATTGATATATGACTCATAAAGAAGATAAGTTCCAGAAATACAGAAGCTTGTTTGCAAGAATGTAGAAACAAATACAGACTGATCCCACAATTAATCATAGTATTTAGGAAATTCCAGGCAATCTGTGCAGATGCTCAAATACATTGTGCATACAGATATGCAGTAGTTCAACCACAGTGCACTTTGAAGAAGACTGAGAAGAAAGTGTTGGAAAATGAGTGTGGAATGTAGTGCCTCTCAAGCATGCATATCATTTTTAGGTGACATTCTTCAGCTCCAGGACAAAGAACGGAGCAGCACCAGAGTACATGATGGATGCAGACCAGCTGCATCCCATCTCAGTGGCTGAGTGGTGTATTCCTCCTTAGGGAATGGCTCCGTGCAGGAGGCACCTGGGGTCTGTTAGCACTAGAGGAGGCTCCTCTGTGCCATCCCACCTCTGATTTCCCATTCCTACCTGCTGCCATGGCGAAGAGTACCAGCCAGACACCATGTTATACAAGGTCTGCGATGGACAGGCTCCCTTGTTACAGGCTTCCTCCAGGCTGGTGTTTGGTTTCTTGATGTTCCTGCATCTCCTCTGCGGGAAGGTGATCAATTTCCCATGGATGCTCTTCTCTCCACATTTCAGCTCTCGCTGTCGCAGGCCAGGCCCACAGGAGGCTGAGCACTGCAGAGGCAAAGTACGGCTGCTGCAGACTCACAAACACGTGCAGATAAAGGGGAAGGTGTGATGTGTCAGACACCCCAAACCGTGCATTACAAAAGCATCACAGAACTAATCGCACAAAGCCCGTGCTCTGTAACCTGTAAACTGAGCTATGAGCCTCAGTCAGTGATTAACAAAGACATGGGGGTACATCTATCTACACCTGGGGTTCACAGCACTTCACCTAGAATACCTGGTTTTTAAACAACAGCTCAGCTTTCTTTCCTCCCCACGGTTTGTGTGTGTCCCTGAGCCACCCCCTTTCCTCCCATTTCCAAGAGCAGCCAAGGTAGGCAGTGAGCCACGACACTGCACCACTTTACCTCACTCCAGGAAGAAATCACCCACTGGAGCCGGTCATTTTTGGGGCAGCGTCCGAGCACACAGGTCTGCTGGGACTCAGGCTTAGAGTCTGTGCTGCACATGCTTTCAGGCAAGATTTTCACCTTGGGAGAACCAGTACTCTTGCAGTAGACATCCCGTTTCTTAATACCTCTCCCACAAGTCTTGGAGCACTGTGATGGAAAAGAAACACTTCTTTGAACTGGACGAAATGAAAATTGGCATTATTTGCATTTTCCAGCAGAGCACAGAAAGCATGGCTAATGGGATGTACAGCTGCCATCGTGATAGAAGTAAACTTGAAATTCTATTGGTAAATAAGTAACAGTAACATCTGTCTGTTGCTTCTAAAACATTGTCCTACGTGTTCTTAAAGTAAGCTGTGAACTCTCTCAGCCCCCATGCAGAACAGACAAGTAATATCTCTTTTCCCTAGATGAGGTAAAGTTGGACTTGTGAGCAAAATGCTTTTGTGAGCAAAATGCTTTTTTCTCTGCTCAGCATAGTTGAAAACTGGTCCTAAGCTCCCATCACAGAATCTCCCATGGCAAGATGCTCTCAGCTATTTGTCATTTTGTCCTCACCTTGGCCTAGAGGGATGAGACTGAGGCAGAGGAAACTGCCCAGGGAATTGATACATAACTCCTTCACCAAAGGAATCTCGCCACAAGACAGAATCTGATACAGACAATGGTTAGGCAGATATTTTAGCTGCCAGCTGCAGCTTAGGACAAGTCACCAGAATAAATATGCAGTGCTGAGCCGTGGTTCAGTGGAACAGGCGTGCTGTGGTTTGCACTGCCTTACAGCAAAATGCCTGAATGAGCCATTTGTGATGAAATGAAGCAAAGAGCCCTGAAATAATGCTGCCAGCTTCCTACCTTCTTGCATCCTCTCCTAACCGTTCTTTCTACTGATAATTATGGGGCACGTTCCAAGGCAAAATCACTCCGTGTATCAAATTGCAAATGTTTTCAAAAGATTTCATGAAAGCACCGTTGTGTTGAGTATGCAACAGAAATGTCTGCATGCTGAAAATCTGTGGGTTTAATCCTTCCTCAAACAAAGAAAATGATCTTTTCATTTAAAACGACACTGATTAGTGCAGAGAGGCTGCGTTTAGATTACATATTGGGAACAAGTTCCTCCCTGGCACAGGGTGGAATTCCCAGAGCAGCTGTGGCTGCCCCTGGATCCCTGGCAGTGCCCAAGGCCAGGTTGGACATTGGGGCTGGGAGCAGCCTGGGACAGTGGGAGGTGTCCCTGCCCATGGAGGGGGGCAGGACTGCTTGAGCTTTAAGGTCCCTTCCAACCGAAACCATTCTATGATTCTATGATTTTACATTTTTTTCTCCTAACACCTCTAAGTCTGCAATATAACAGTTTTCAGCTGAGTCTTAATACCTTCACTAACTTGTTCAGTAGGTCTGTTCACTACATTTCATCAGGACTGGTGAACTTAATTTTGGTGGGCTTATTTGAAAATCGCAACTTGAATTTTACAGCTCTTAAAGAGGAGGAAAACTGTTTTTTCCTTAGTTGTCTTTATTTATTTGCTTCTTTATTTGTTTGTTTATTAATTTGTCTTAGAGGAAAGAAAGTTTGAAAGTGTGGATGCATTTGAAGACCTAGTTTATATAATCTTCTGCCACACTCAGGTTTCTTTCAGATACACTGGAAGAAAAAGTTATTTTCTGAGTGTTGATCTGGACTACTGAATAGTTGCTCCTCTTTTATAGTACATTACAGGGCACTCCCTGTAGGGGCAGTTCCTGCTCAGCTGGGAGTGCTGAGGTCAAGATGTTCTTGAACACCTAAAGTGTAACAGTACCAAAAACAGAACATGTAAGTAATACATTTTCCAGCTAATTGAAATCCATCTTGAACGACACTAAATGAAGATGGGAAAATAAAACAAATGTAGATCCTTTTATAAGGGTACTGTCAGCTCTCTCTTAAACTCTAGATGTGTCAGTATTTCATTTATCCTTACATGAGCAATATCATTAGTAGTGAAAGATGGAGCAGAGCTGAGTTTTGTGTGGCTTTACCTCAGTTATTTCAGTACCGGGTGTGTAAAACAGGGTGTGCACACTGGGATTTGCCCTCATGGCAATACCTGCAGCAGCACAGCTTGCAGGAGAGTTACTCTAACAAAGGCAAAAGCACAGAAGTCAGTAGTGAATCACAAATTCAGCACCTCACAATCCATATACACGGGTGCATTAATATGCAATTCTAACCCCAAATATTTCTTCATTCTTTGACTGCCTGCCATCTCTGAGAGAAGTTAATATTGCTTGGGAAATCTCATAGAGGGTTGTTGGTCTGAAGAATTCATAGAGCCTTAAATTATGAATCCAGAAAGAATTATCCATCTGTTTGTATGTACCTAAAAGAACACCACAAGCCCGTTTCTGGCAAGCACTCGTGAGCCAGCTCTTCTGAAGGCTGGTTACAATGTACATTTAGTTTATATGTTTATACAAACATGGTTTACATATTATCTTCAAGAGAAAAGCCACTTGCAAAGCACTGATCTCCACAAAATTTGCACTGTTCCTTCTTTTCGAGGAGAATTTTTTGCAGTATTTTCATTATGCCAGCAGACAAAAATGTAAATATTCTCCAAATTACCTGAGACCACGGGCCAGGGCTCCATTCGGGTGGGCAGTCCTGGCTACTGCACACCTGTACCTGTGCTGGGGTGCTGACAGGACACAGGGAATGGGCCACCACCTCCTCTCTTTGGAAAGCCCTTTTCTGGACACACTGAATGAGACGACTTTGCTGTCCCCCTCCGCAGGACTTGCTGCACGTGCTCCATTCACCTGCTGACCAGCTTAAAGGAGGAAACGTGGCTTAGAAACACAGGAGTGCACTTAGCTGTAGGAAATCAATAAAGCCAGTCACCTATCAAATGTGAATTAGCCAGGGACCCTGCTCAGCCTACCTCCTGGTGTACTGGTATCTGTTCAAGCAATCAAAAAGCTGCAGTTACATAATCTATTTTCAAAGCATGGAACTTTCTGCTAGGGATAAAATATAAGTCTCTCAACTAGAAAAACAAATATTGCTTATTTATAGCTTTTATCCACTAGAACCAGCTTGCCTATGAATCTGACCTGGAATCTGGAATTCCACAGGGACTGAAAGAGATGCTGCCATTGAGGCTGGAGGAGTATTTAGGAGATATAATTAGAAGATATAATTAGCTAAGATAGAATTTAGCTGAGTATGTACCGACTGTGTTTGTGCTGAGATACACTCCGCTCACACAGGGTGACAAATGTTGGTGTTTGTGTCAAACCCTACTGGCCCATATTCATCAAAAAAGAACTTGCTTTCTAAAAGCAGCAGTCCTGTCACTGGTGTCTTGAGGAAATGAACGGGCTCTGAAAGGCTGAGAGAGCCGGGGCTGTTCAGCCTGAAAAAACAAATGCTCCAGGGTGACCTAAGGCAGTGTTCCAGTCCCTGAGGGGAGCCTGGAAGAGAGCTGGAGGGGGACTTTTCACAAGGGAATGCACAAGGAAAAGGGGGAATGGCTTTAAGCTGAAGGAGGGCAGGTTTAGATTAGATACAAGGGAAGGAATTGTTCCTTGTGAGGATGGGGAAGACACAGGGTGGAATTCCCAGAGCAGCTGTGGCTGCCCCTGGATCCCTGGCAGTGCCCAAGGCCAGGTTGGACACTGGGGCTGGAGCAGCCTGGGACAGGGGAAGGTGTCCCTGCCATGGCAGGGGTGGGATGGGATGAGCTTTGAGGTCCATTCCAACCCAAAGCATGCTGTGACTTTATGATTCTCTGACTCAATGATTTACATATCCTCAGACTAATAAATCTGGCAGACAGTTGATGCAGAATCTAAATAAAACAGCAGCAATTTAACCAGCACAAGCTGTTGGGCAATGTGTGCTCAGGCGTAGGGATGCTGCAGTTTACACGTCATGTCCCTCAAGTGACACAAAGTCTGAGGGGTTATTGCCAATTGCTTGGGCTAAGTTCAATTGTGAAATGCCAGGAGCTGCTCACTATTTCTATTCTTGAAGCTCTGAGTGGGTCCCCAGGCCATGTGGGACACTTTTGCAAACGTGCAACCCAGTGTCTTGCCTCAAAGGCTTCCAATGTGAGACCATAATCACAGCCAGATAGGAAAACAGAAGTAAAAAAGCAGAAAAAAATATGAATGGCTAAATGATTAGTCATTGAAAACTGTTATTCAAAGACTCAGCACTGAAATTAAACTGAAGATTTTTAAACAATTTGACATTTTTTTTATTAATTTATATAATGGAAAAGGTTCTTGTCTTACATCTGACCACTTGGCCTATCCTGCTTCCACAGTTTCTCACAGCATCAATTCTGTGACCTCTGGAATAGCTGCTTACATACAGTTTTAATGACAAGAAAGCTTTTTCTGTCCTGTGTGAAAGATGCACAGCATCCCATTTGCCTGTCTATTCACAGCTGCCTGAAAAACAAACTTAATTTTAATTTGTAAAAAATTTGTAAAAAGCCATTTTTTTAAAAAAAAGTCTTTGGGAATTAGAAAAAATCCCAGCTCTCAGTGTCTAGCAACTTCAGGAACTGCCAAAAATACTGAGAAATGCAAAAGGCACTAATTTAAGGACAAAGAAATATTAATGTGAAAAGTCAGCCGTTATGTAATTCCGGAACACATCAGAAGTCTCCTTTTTGTCTGATTTATAAATATTTGGGCCACTGAACTACGATTTCTGAGAGAAGAGTTTTAATCCATTTTACAACTTGTAATTAGTTTGTCTTGATGTTTCTGACAATGGTCATTGGTGGAGTGACCAAAAGAGTCCATCTTAAGATTTTATTCACCGTAACTGCCCAGAAAGCTCCCCCCTTCACAGAGGAGAGGGCAGTAAACCTACTTCAATGTCCTCTAGTAAACTTCCATTTTCCAAGATTATCTGGACTGTGATCCAAGAGTATCTTTCATTAGTTCAAATAACTAAATAATTATGACCAGATTTAGCAGCTCTGAAATCCAACAGCAGCAGTGTGCAGTGCTGGTGCCTTTCTGTGTGGGACAGTAGTTTGGTCCCATTCAGACTAATCAGCCTTTGTTCTTATGCAGAAATTATTCCTCACTGTCCTTTACAAGTCTGGAGTCCCCAAACTGACAAACTTGTATCTCATCTGTCACCTCCTTCTCCTGACTGTTCTGCCTGGTGCATTTGGGTTTGATTTATTTGCTGGCTATTAAACATTCTTTTGTTTCCTCCAAGGTATTTATTTATCCTACCTTTTTTTTTTTTTTTTTTTTCTTCTGTTGGCAGTCTTGGGTTTATGGGAAATATTACAAGCTGTGAGTTTCTGGGTAGATTCCTCAGCAGAGATATCCTGGCACATTTTCACTCAGCTGAATGGCAACCTGTTAATTTAAAGGCATGGTCCTACATGTAGAACCTCCATGCTTTAATATATCTAAGGATTTTAAGAATAATTAATTAGTGAGTTGAACAGTTTTTCCCTAGAGGTGCTTGGGACTTTTGCATCTTTTCTTTTTGTACTCCTTTTAGGGTTCAACTCATTAATTTTGTTTTAAAGTAGTAAATTATAGAATAACTGTGATTTCAGTATGAAAACATTGTACTGTGTGTCAAAATGGATATTCAGCATTTTCACAGTAAATATGTATCAGTGGATGTTCAAAATACATCAGGATCTCAGGCTATCAGAAATAGAAATTTTGTGTGTGGCCAATATAAATAAATCTGATTTGGGTGGAGCTTTATAGCATAATGATGCCACATCAAAACAAAGGTAAGCAGAAAGCTTAGACAGACTCCTGGAGACATCACAGACAGTATATTTCTATATATTTTATATTTTATCATTGGATAAAAATAGTCCTGGCAGAAGAGAAGTGGAAAAGATTGTGTTTGGCTACAAAGATTACTTCAAACTGGTATTGAGAAAACCATGTGGCTAAACGCAGTCTAAAGAAACTGCTGAAGCAGTAACATGTGGCTCTCATGTCACAAGGTACCATTATTTAAACCTTATCTCTATCGTTTTGTGGTCATAGTGTGTAATTTGGCATTTGGGTTTTATGTACTCTGCTGCACTCTTTAAATTTGCAGGAAATTCCAAACTATTACTGGACTGTTTTTCAGTATGTTCAACATATTGCAAGGTATGGATTTTTACATAAAACCAAAGTCACTGCAGAACATATGCACCTTTTTGCTTTACCCCACCATCCTCTCCTAGACTGGGGGGGAAGAGGAATGCTTCCTATTAAGCATCATTAAATGGGATATTTTATGAAATATGGGAGCAGGCTTAACCAACTGCTTTTACTGTTGCTTTTATCACCCCAGAGTAAAACCAGCAGATGATGCCAGGTGTGGACCCTTCCTCCATTTCTTCTGCTTCAATGCACCTTCAAGTATATTTACTTCCCACTGACTGAAACACTCTTAATTTTTTCAACATATTCCTTTAAAAAATCTCCTGTTCTGCAGGTTTTAATATCTTGTCTGACATAATACAGCTTTTCTGATCTTTAATATGAAATAAAAATAATACTGAGGTTGCAAAGTCAGGAATACAAAAGTGAAATAACCAGCAGAATAAAGATGGACACTGTGTCCTTTAATCTATCTATTTATACACTAAGCCACATAATACTCTGTTTAATTATATGAGCACACAACTTCTTTTTTCCCCAAAGGACCCCTACTTCAGATACTATAAATCAGTGTAAATCCCCTGGTTTTTAAATTGATTTTTTAGACCAGCTGGGTTCTAAGTGTTTATCCATATGTCAATGTCTTTCTTTGCATCTCGCCTTTCTTACATCTTTTAGAAAATAAGATTGTTCACAAAGGCAATGCCTTCATATATATTTTTGTGGGCACCACAAAATTGTTGTCTTTGTTGACAACTCATTTGGTTCAGATAATCCTTTTCCTGGCATCACAATACTTTGGACATTTTGTCCAAAAATCACCAATTCCACTGCACAAGACTCTTTTAACCTAATATGTGGAATGTGAGTCACGGGGCTGAGCTTCCACACAGGGTGTAGCACTTCACTCAGGAAATGGGCTCAGTGATTCAAGACAAGCAAAGGTGGCAGCAGGAACCCCTGAGAAAGCTGGGTTTGCCCTGTGTCACCCCAGCATGGGGACAGAGCCCTCAGCAGCCCTTGCTTAAGACATCAGACCCAAAACCCCACTGGGAGCCTTGGGCAGAACATCTTAAACAATTCCTGGTTCCTGTTTACAGAGCACGAGGGGCTCATCCAGCAGGAAAACAATTCCAGCAGGCACAAAACCCCAGAGAACTTACTAGGCTGGGCAGGGATGTGTGTTGCACAGTTTTGTTTCAGTTAAAGGCTTTGTTCTTGGGCCACAAAAGGAGATGTTGACTCGTGCACGATGATCTTCCAAACAAATTGCTTTTGCTGTAATGTGTCCTGTGGAAGTATTGGAAAAGAATACTCTGTAATAAACCTGTATTCAAAATGTAAGAGAAAAAAGTACTAGGGAACAATTTTAACTAAACAAGTCTAAACACATCCTTGCTACAAATGCACTGACTTGAACTAAATAATATATGGGTTTATGTGGCAACATGTTTTTAACATTGATTTCCTTCTCTGCACCACAGATACTACAGAAGTCAGATAAAATATTTTGGCTATAAACAACTGATTTGCAGACTGCTCCCCCAGCAAAAATTAGTAATTATTCAAATCCTAATTCCCTCCAGACACTAGCAGTGCTTGCATAGAGCCCTCCTCACACATTTGAAAACCATAAATCAGCATTCTGTAAACTTTTTACAGTGAATCTCTACAGACTGCAGAGTTGTGCATGTACCTGTACCTTAGACTCAATCAAGTGCCAGAAGCAGGGCAATTACAGAAATGCCTCTAGTGATTTTATAAATTTATCTTTTAACTGATATGTAACATTCACTTCACACATGGTTCATTGGGCACAGTGAATCAAATTTGGAAACAAGACCGTTTTCATCATTTTTATATCCATGCTGCAACCTTTTAAAGGGAAGGAAGAAAATACAGCTGTCATATTTTATGGCTGCAATGCTCCTGGTGGGTCATTCTTCCATAAACCATTAACTGACGTGCTGTGAACTTCTGACAATGCATCAGCAAGGTACTCCTGAACTTCACCTGAACTTTTTGCCAATACAGGAACATTTCCTTCAGTGCCCAGTTGAATCCTTTGGTATTAAAGACTTCCCACATGCCAGCTTTTTGCTTTCATTACAGCCCAAATTTACTTTCACTGACAAAACATGCAGGATTTATAAAATCAAATAGATGTCTGTGCAAAAAAAGAGGAAATCAAAGTGCACAATGAATTTCCACATTACTTCAACAGAAAGATATGATATGCATATGAGTTGACCTAAACATAAAAGTCTGACTCACTGTCATGAATATTTTTTTCTCTAAAGGCAATACCAAGTTATTTCCTCTGTGTTCTAAGTTATCAGGTAAAAAAAAAAAAGCAAGCATCAGGTGTTCAGTGTAACCCCCTGTATGTATCAATATATATTTGCAAAATTAAAGGCAGCCAAAAAGATTTGAGATGCTTTAAAAAAATAGGAAAACAAAAAAAGAAAAAGAATAGGCTTGGCAATGAGAAAGTCACCTACCACCACCACAGGTCACTGAGCACTCAGACTGCACTGTCACCCAGGAGTAGCTGTGTTTTCTGACAGATGTCTTGTTTTCAATGCTGGTTTTGGCAAATGTATATTCCCAAGAAATCCCAGGATTTTTGCCTTGTAACAGGATCTGTAGAGGGATATTTGGGGTTTGTTTTTTTTTTTTTAACAAAAGGTGGGAAGGAGGTAAAAAAAAAGGTTTCTGTCAGTCTAAAGGAAGATTAACTAAATAAGATACACACAAAATATATGGACACACAGCATGCTTGTGAGAGAATTTTATGGAAACCCAAAGGAAAGACCATCAAAGCAATTCCTAAACACCAAGCATTGCCTGGACCAACACCTGCAGGTCTGTAAGAGTGGGTTTAGAAACACAGTCCCCTCCTGAAAATCAGGCATCTGACAGGGTCAGAGAAGCAGCACTGCCTTCAGCAGAGGTGGAACATCACCCCCAGAGCCTCCTGCACTGCCCTGACCCTGACCCTGACCCTGACCCTGACCCTGACCCTGACCCAGCGAGTCCCTGCACTCACTGGGAGCCACTGGCAGGGGCTGGATTTGGGATCTGGGCATCGGAGACACCTCCTCTCTTTACTAAGCAAAGTCCAGGCTGGTCCTTCTAGCTGTGGGTGAGAGTCCATAGTGATGCAGAGTGCCCAGGCAGTGCCAAGGAGAGAGCCTTTAATGCAAAAACCAGGCCTTTTTCAGCAGTTAGCCCATTTTCAGTGACGGAGTTTTAAATCACAGCAAACATCGTTCAACCAGCCACCACACAGCGGGATGTGAACATAACTTGTTCAGAACTGAGACTCTTTCCCACAGCCCTTTTCTGCTCAGCCAAAGTAACGGGCCTGAGCTGTGATTTACCTGGCCTTCCTTTGAAAGGTGTTACCTATATGCAACATCTAGCACAGAGGAAGCCTCTGCCCACCGAGCAGGACTCCAGTGCTTTCCTGGCAGAAGCTTGAGCAAAGCAGCAGCATGGCTGTAGGGCTGGAGATGGCTTCCTCAGCTCTTGAGGCTGAGGGTATAAAACACAAATCTCTTCCTTGTAAAAAGTTCTTTTCTGTGCTCACTGGTGATAAATTTTCTATGTAAGACCCTCAGCAGGAATTTTTCTCATGGTGGTTGAAGCTGATAAAGCTTCAGTGCAGGAGAGAACCTGTCCTTGGGTGGCTACAGAGGCAAAAATTATTGGAAAAATCTTTTATTCACTATTTCAGTATAATGTGTTAGAAAATTTATAGAAAGTGTGATTACTGACTATAATAACAATCTCTGTCATTTAACTCAGGGAGCCCAGCTCTCGAGGGTGTACTATTTTAGTGGTGAATTATACTGCAGTTTTCATTCACTGTATTCATTTCAAGACTGAATTATAATCTCTGCAAGATGCATGAACATCTGACACATACCTAAATTTTGGGAGAAATTTCTACTTAACAACATTTATTGTAGAAACTTTTGGCAGCAAAGTGCATTTATATGCGCACTTAGTAGAAACAGTGTGGGAGTTTACAGTTACAGAGCTCTAAAGAGCTTTAACTCTTCACCAATGTGGAACGTGTCACAGTAACATAAAGAGCAGGTGCAGTTAACCTCAGTTCCTAAATATGCTTTTTGATAAGCATTAGCATTTCAAGTACAATTCAAGTCTGTGTTAATAATTGCCGTTCAAAACATTCAAAATATTAATATCAGTGAAGTTTACATAATGTCTGACCTGAGCACTTAAGTAATCCATACAAGTAGAACTGATCTCTGTAGAGAGTGGTTTCAAAAAATAGCAACAAACTAGCATTTATGTTGTTTAAGACCAAGGAGTATAATAACATTTTGAAATGTAGCCAAGGGTTTTAAGGCATTCTGAAAATATGCTTATTGGAAAATAGAAATTGCCCATGACAGTGAAAATTCAGACCAAATTTACATGACCTGCAGCTCAATAATGTGGAATACATTAAAGGATCTGGACTGCAGAGTGTTTACTTTTCTAGAAGAAAGAAAAACGGATGCTATAATTTCCATTCTTAGTAGCCAAAGATTTTATTTCAGTCAGGGAACCTCAATAATGATCCAAACTGAGAATGCAGAAATTAGGGTTGCAAAAGGCAAATACTTCCAAAGGAATTGTAGAGTATGTGCCTTCTCCTGGGAGGATTCAGATTAGGAACTCCTTCAAGCACAGGTAAATCCAGTGCTTCATGTGAATTTTTTCAGCCATCCAAGCTTAATTCATGAGCATCTTAGAATACCTGCGAGGTTATGGAAGAAATAGATCTGAGAGTGATTACTGAGCTCTATTTTGAATGGAAATTCTTCGCAGAAGTAGGATTACCAGATCTGCTTTAGGGGTGAGTCATACATGCAAGTATATATCACAACTATTTTACAAGAACAGGATTAAATCTGAATACTCAGAAATTAGGAAAGATGAGAACTGAGACTGCTGTGCAGCTCCTCTGCCCTGCACAGGTACACCCCAGATCTCAGGATCTCTTCCTGGCTCCCTAGGAAACCTCCACAGTGCCCAGTGCTCCCAGCACACGGGGCTCACTAATGAGCATCTCACAAAGCTTCTAGATTTCACTTTAGGCTCCTTCCTCAGTGTGTGCTTCTGTGCCCTATTCGCTGTTCTCTATTCAAACCATTCCCAGTGTAACCTTTTTCAGGACTTTTCTTTTTCCCTTGGTTGTTCATCATTATTTGATGTAAATGTGATAAGATTTAACAGCCCCTTCAAATGAAGGAAAACATCTCTTCTGAATGGAATACAGGATTTATAATGTTCGACCAAGTTTTCATCAGGAATACAATACTACTGCAAAGTTGCAATTTTGCCAAAGTAACATTTTTAGTTTTACAAATCTATCAGACTGCTGACAGCAAAAAGTCCAACTGTTAAAACAGCTGTTCTAGAGTTTGAATATTGAACCACAAGTCCACTGGCATTACAGATAAAACAGGTTGAAATAATGTGCTCACTCTACTCTTCTTCCCTCAAGGACAAATTGAGACAAATATCTGAAGCATAAAGCTCCAGAAAAAAAATGCAGTGTGTTAACTGAAGTAAGAACTGAGCCCTCTAATACTATTCTTCATTTAAAACGATGCCTTCCCTAGTTCTTCTTACAGACCAGACCTCAAAATATTTTAATTTACATTTACTCATCCTCCAGGTCTAAGCTATTAGCACAGATGTCTGCATCTTAGGCAGCCAGAAACACTTTCTCCCATTTCAGTAGGTGCTCTGTGCTCCTTCAAGTGCAGAGGCTGAAATTCTGTCTGGCCTTTTAACAGGTTGTGTCAAAGGAGAAGGAGGTTTTGTCCATACCACAAAACCTCATGTAAAGGTTAGTCCTCATCTCATTTGATTCTGACAACTGTCATAATGCTGTGCTGCGCCAGTGGCCAAAAAGCATCAAAGTTTAAAACTTTTCTAATAAAAATATCTTGAAATATTAGACTGAACATTTGTCTTCTGAAAGTGCTCTCTGTGACAGTGGAGGCAAGGAACAGATGGAATGCATTCTGAACACAGAGCTCAGAACAGGAAAGGGGGAGGATGAGAAGGTAAGGGTGGCAGATTTACTCCTGTTACAGCAATATTCTGCTGGTGCTTGAGCAGAGTGAATGGGATGGTCTGGGGCGAGTCAGAACACGACTCACGAGAACGCATCCCTTCAGAGATCAGCCACACATCCGAGCAGGGAGCTCGCAGCTGCAGCCGGGTGAGCGCCTGGGGGTAAATCCTGCACACCAGGCAAGCTGGGCCATACACATTTTCAGAGCTTGGGCTACACCCCTTCCTTGCACGCTGGGAAGTAGCCACAATTCTAGCAGGCAGGAGAAGGGAACTTCCTCTCCATTTCCTGGCCAGCATCCAAAGCCCCTTCCCACCCAGCAGGCTACGAGAGGGAACGATTACCAGGCAGGGGCTGCAACGCTGTCTGGTGTCTCTCCTCCTGTATCACCCCAGCTATGCAGAAAAAGGGCAAAATCAAACTGTGAAACAGTATTGCAGGCAAAAATATTACAGGGCACAAAAGAACATATGCTTTGAAGTCCCTGGCACTCAGCTGAACACGATGTATAATGTCTGACCGAGTTTTCACCAGGAATGCAATACTATTACAAAGCTGCAGTTTTGCCAAAGTAACGAGCATATAAAAAGTTTTCTATCGTATTTTCAAGCATTCATTATAAAGCCCCTTCTTAACAACCCAATAACTGAAGTCTGCATATTCAGCCAAGTTATCAGACCTACAAATTTGGAAAGACCTCCAGTGCTAGTCTACTTAACTGGATGCATTCCAGACTCTTTTCAGCCAACTGGCATTTGCTCCCAAATTTACAGCTGGCAAACAACCTCCTTAAACATTTCCAGTTCCTCAACAGAACTGTTTAATGTCTACCTTTAACACACCAACCACCTGACTTCAGACACAACACTCAGCAGCTCTGACCGCAGGGCGCAAAGTTATAAAATTTACAGCTTCTTGAGTTCGAAAACCACAGGCTCTATGGCTGGAATCTGCTGGATCTATTCCGAAGGAAAAGAACTGTGGCTTTAGCTTATGGCACAAAATGTTAAAACAATGGATAAATTGAACTCTCCTGAGTAAAGAACCTTTTCCTTTTGCTGCTAATTTTGATGTGAAAGCTAAACCAATAAATTCTCTAAACTAGCTGTGCATCTGCTCCTTTGTTTGAGATTTTTTTCTCTCATGGCCATCCTAAGTTTCCAATATAATACTCTATTTTGCAAGTCAAATTTTTAAAGAGTCTACTTACATTGCCTGGTTATGACTGACTTGGTGCTTTCCAGTATTTCTTTATTGTAAGATGTGCATGTGAATTCACTTGCAGCAAGCTGAATTAAGAGAGATTAATTGGTACAAGCGAAGTTCTTATTCTTTCCACAATGTTTTATTCAATGTTTAGGAAAGAATACTAACGCCTGGCTTGCAGCATGCTGAAAAAAGACTTGTTATCTCTGTGGAGGACCAACAGACATTTACAAATCACTTACAATCAGAGTGAAGCTGAACACAGAGAAAAACATCCAGGTAAAAAGGACTATTTTCATCTGCACGCATTCTGCATGTGCCCAATTCACAAAATGGGCATAAGCCCAAATGCTGAATCCCAGCATCCACATCCCAGCATCCACAGTGCCCTTGATCTGCATCTTCAAGCTGCATCTGCATTGCAAACATCATCTACACTTCCTGGGTCACTCCCATGCTTTGGAAGTCTTTGATAATTTCTTTAGGGGATGTACCAATCTGCAGAGAGGGCAGACAGAAGTCTGTGTGAAGCCTGGCTGTGCTCTGCTTGAGACCTGCAGTTCTCATCCACTGGGGATCTACATGTTATTCAATAAAATTGTAACATCCAATATCCTAAGCCACATTCTGATTTCTCTGTTCAAACAAGGTTAATTCCATGGACTTCTATGAATGTATTCTGGTATATCTAAGAATGCAGCATATGGTTCTGGTGGAAAAGTGTTTGAAACAAGTTTTAAAAGTAGCCAGTTGTCCTGAATGGGCAGCTATTGGATGGGATCCTTGACAGTGGCAGCACCGGGGCTTCAAAGGAAAGTGGGAGAACACCTGTTTGGAAAGCAGTAGAGGAAGAATTACCCACTGGGTACTTAAGCCAAATCGTAAAACAAAAGGGGTTTTATCTCTTCAATACTTCTAAAATAACTTTAAACACAGTCCTAACTAAAAGCTTATGACAAACTACTGTTTTTCAAGTCCACTAAGGTCATTAAAAGGAAAAAAAAGTATCCTTGAAAGGGTCCTATATGATCTCATTTCTACTTCAGCTGTTTCAAATTTATCTTCCATTGTTATTGTGTTCCATTTTTTCACCGTTCACATGGTAAATGTACAACCTTCAGGGATGCTGTCCAGCTAATCTCTCCTCACTACAGGAGAACCCTTTTATCCATTGTATTGAGTCAACATCTGTATCTTATAAGTACATCTTGGGTCTCTTTAGCCTACTTTCTCTTCAGGGGAAATCAGTACAAATTTATCATCTAGTAGCTAATAATAAATGTAATCCTTTATAACTGCAACTTGGCCTTCTCCCAGTGGCAGCTACATCATCAGTAAAGCCATTCCACCTGGCCTCCCTTCTCCTGTTTTCCCCTATTGATAAAGAGGAAGTGATTTACTGGATTTAATTAGACATATTCCTGCCTTGAAGCTCCATTCACCTTCTCTTCCTGTGGATGTCTGCCTCTTTACAAAGGATCCTTTCCATCTGTTACTTATTGATGTTAAAATAAACTCTCTTTATTTCACAAAGATGTCACAAAATCTTGATTTAACGTTTCACCAAGTTTGAGGTAAACTCATCATCAGTGAGGATAGTCATCCTGTCTCATCCTGGAAAACTTTGCTTTCTCCAGTTGTATTTGACTTCTCAAATCAGTCAATTCTTCCTTCATCTGCTTATTGATAGAATGGAACTTAAAACTACAGAACTCTCATGTTTTTAAATTAGTTCCTCAGTCCCTGGCCATGCAGCCTTTTTCATGCCCACATAAAGTTTTGGTTCTCGTGTCCTTTCAGAATCTTTCCCAGCATTTGAGCGAGTTGTGGAGGGTGACTGAATATTTCACCAAATGAATGTCCCCAGTGAGCCCCACATGTGACAGAGCCCTGTGGGGGTTCCCCTCCAAAGGATTTTCAGCAGCTGGTGCTGCCCACTGGCAGTCCTTGTTTGCAAAACCAGATAATTAGTGATAAATATACTGACTGTTTATCCTCAAGTTAAATATCTTTCAGTTAGCATAAAAACACTGAAAAGGTCTTTAAACTGGAAGAACTGACCTTGGATTATCTAGGTGGATTACCTAGGTCCAAATAACAAATAAATGAGCTGAAGGTATTCAGCTATATTTAAAAAAAAAAATCCAGCAGATTTCTATTTAAGATGAGAATAATATGCTACAAAAAACCTATATTTTCAAAAGCTGGTATTAAGTTCTTATCACTGATTAGCATCTATCATATTTCTACCCCTCTGACCACTGACCATTATTTCATGGAATCTAAACCATTTCAGTGACTGTCTTCTGAATCTATGAATATTTTTCATTTCAGCTTTTACTGGGTTTTGAAAAACCACGATCATCAAAATTATCAGTAATGTTAACTTCAGAAGGACACTGATACACAAATTCTGAAGGACATCAGATTACTGAGTTTTCCCTTCCCCACCCCCTCTGAAATCAGTTCCTGAACAATCCAGAAGGGATCCTTATGAATCCTAAAACCTCATCATGCATTCACTCTTCCAGCAGTTGTACTCAGGAAATACTAGTCATATATATTAATTTCCCATTCATCTCACAGTGTTCTCCTCTTCAGAAAATATCTGGCCACTACAGTGTGTACTTTCTCTCCCACAACCCAGTTAAATTACAGAGTCACTACTCTTTGTCCTTTTTTGTATGATTCATTCCCATAATTACATATCTAGAATATATAAAAGTGCAGATATGGAAGGGAGGTTTGGTGAAATTCTAGGGTAATATAAGAAAAGCACCTTATGTCTTTTTCTGGTCTCTGACCCACTTTTGAATATAGTGTTGAGGACTGCAATGTCTGATGAATTGATATGTGCTCAGCTGAACTATTGAAAAGCCTGACAGAAAAGCAGAGGCATAGGAACACACTGTGCAATAAAATACAAATACAACACATCTCATTGAACTGCAAGGCTGAACTTGTGGTGTACAAGACACTGAGAAATTTAAAGGGGTTTTTTTTATTTGCATCTCCTTCTTCTCTCTCAATACATGCTTCAGATGTCTCTTTCAAGAAAATATTTTGGAGGATGACTGCATTTCAAAGGTAGTGATTGCCTTGAGCACCGACTTGCCAGACCTGTCTGGTCCCATCCTCTCCTGGGAATGTTGCTCGGAGGATGTGCACAGCCTGAGCTTCCTGGATACCTGCAGCCTGCTTTGCATGCAGAAACAAAGGTAAAAACCTGGACCATTTCAGCCATCGCACAAATCTACCAAAATTATAACTGCAGAATGAAATGAGTACAAACTGTGTTAATCTGGCATTCAGTCATACGTGAATGGAAATAAATAGAGCTGCAAAAACTTATATTTTCTGCCCACCTGAATAATAAAAGCTCCTGTATTATATATATATACAATTTATCCGAGTCCTCAATGCCTGCTGTGCACCATTTTACAAGGACTCACACTGAATTATTCTGGAAGAAAAACAACAGCCCTAATCTAGAAAAGAAGCATTAAACACCTCTTGGATACAGCCTAATTAAAAAAAAATAAAAATTAAAAAAATCTAAATATTACAGGAAGAAGTTGAGGTCTAAACTCTGGAAAACCCTATCTTATATAAAACTAAATTAATTGGATGAAAAGTTGCAACAGGACAGTTTTGTGTGCTTCTTTGAAAATCATAGGTGAGATAAAATTGAAAATGAAGCTATACTGAAGTATGCTTAAACACTCCTTTTTTTTCAACCTGCTATCAGTTTCTGGTATTTAGAGCTGAAGCAAGGTTTGTTTCACTATTACAGCTGCAGGTAGACATTCAGCAATGTTTCTCAAAACATATTTCTTCCGTTTTCTGGCATTTTTGCTTCTTAGAGTTACTGGTAAGTTATAAATAATGCCAATCTCTGGACAGAAAATTCTGCCTCATTTTTCAGAATTCAGCTTGTTGAATGTTGCTTAAATTATTAAAGGAGAAAAAACATCTTAAATCCAGTTCATAGCTATGTGTAATTAGGGAACACATAATATTTTTAGTCATTAGAATCCCCAGCTACCAATGCCATTGGTGTAGGTATTTCAATAAAAATACAAGGGAAGCTTAAATAAGCTCTGAAAGGAGCAACAGCCTCCAGTTAAATGCTACATCTTAATAAAACTGTTTAACATAATTTGAAAGGATGAAAATAAAAGTGCTATTTGGCATTAATTTCTCTTCTTTAATCCTTATTCTGCAAAGTATGCGCACGATATGCAGCCAAGTCTTCCTGTAGGTGATTTATTATTCATGCTTCAGCTCCATAATAATACAGCTCAAATCTACTTTGGGTTATGACAAATAAGATTCCTGGGAGTTCAGCTTAACATCTTAATGTATTTGTTAAGTGTGGTTGTTTTGGTGTAAGGCAGGGGATTTGCACAGAGGGGATCATGTCTGTAGCTTATAGGCAAAACTGATCAGACTAAAGGAAGATCCCTATGAGCACACATAACCAAAATGAAAGCTCTTCAATGGAGAAAGATGCTGCAAAAGGCACTGTGAATTGTGATAGCAATTTGTGGAAAGACAAACCCTTAGCCCATGTCAAACTGCCTGCACTAAAACTTGTGTTCACCCTAAAGAGCTTCACCCAGCCCATGGTGCAGGGCCTTCAGTGGTTCTTAAGGGCACATTTCAGTCCATTATTCAGCCAGCAGGAAGAGCAGCAAAGCTCTCCAGTATTCCAAATGCACACTTCACTGGACATTTGTGAAAGTTTTAATAACCCTTGAACAATAAATACTTCAAGAATATTTGAATAATAAATACTTATTATATATTTATATATATTATATACTATATATATAGTATATACTATACTATAGTATATACTGTATACTATATACTTATATATATCGTATATATTATAAATACTTGAAGAATAAATACTTCACGTCCCAATCTGTGCTTGCTCTTTCTTGGTTTAACAGGCCCAGGCTGGGCACGGGGGTGGATTCCAGAGACTGGGATATGGGATGGGGGCAAGGACAGCAGGATGCTGCCTCAGGCAGGGGGCACAGCAGGAAGGAACTGAATCCCTGCTGGGGAGCGATCCTTCCTTCTCACAGGGAAGGAAGGATTCATCAAAGCAGACTTAACAGCTGAGTTACAAAGCCAAAGACCTGCTAGAGCTAATGAAGGCAAACTAATGGAGCTAACAGGAAGCAAAGCCCTCAATGATTCAGCCAGAAATCGCCCCTCAGATGTTCTGATGCATTTAAAAAGAAAATCTAGCTAAGCAACCTAATGCAGAAGGAGATTTTTCTTAGAACAGCAGTAGCAGAGGCCAATTTCAAAATTGTTAAAACTTGAACTAACCATGTAAGTGGCAAGTTTCCTTTCTGTTTACAATAGTTTCAGCACAGGACATCTGGCAAACAAAGTAGGTGACACAAATTTCATTGTGAGATAAACATATATAATAGAATAATTGAACCAAAAGAAATTCATTCTACAGGAACCTGTGTGGTATTTTCACTGCATTCCAAGGTGGATGTGAAAATGGCTCCACTCACCTGCAGTTTCAGAAGCATTATTTGAACCTGTAACCATTAAGCATTGACATAATGGCACCTTTATTTTTTACATTATTGGATTTCATTGCATGCCATGTATGGGAGGCATTTATAATCTCCACCACCACTGTGCAAGTCAGAAATTATGCTATAGGGTGTTTTATGCACCTTCCTTTCCACTGAGTTTGTGACAGTTTACTAAACTTCAGAGCTCGATAAAGCAAGGAAAGTCCTTTCAATCCCTCATGACCACACAATTAAGTCTGAACGCTACCGTGACTCAACACTATTCTTTAATCTCTCTGAGAGCCCCAATGCAGAGCTGAGGCTGTCATTACCAATTCTGCAATGGACATCAGGGCAAGAACAAACAGAAGCCAGGCTTACTTCAAAGACCAGCGTCTCGTTGGTGGGTCCTGCCGCATAGAGACTCTCGGGATGGGTGAAGGAGCGTTGGTAATCAAAAACCGTCCCAGCAAAAGGGAACTTCCCTGGCCAGTCGATTGTCCAGTCTCCTGTCAGGTAGTACTTGCTGGCCAGGCTGCGCACAGCCAGGTAGCTGGGGGAGATGTGCATCTCCTGGAGCTGGATGCTGCGCGCGCCCGCCGGCACCGTCACCACCGCGTAGTAGTCTGTGAGGAGAGCAGGAGCAACGTGTTGGCAGCTGGCACATGCACAGAGCTGGCTCATCCTCTTGAGTCAGTTTGAAAATTATCACAGCTCAGGAGATACACGGCTGTTCTGACCCTCCAAGTTACTCCATTCTGATTTTAATCCAGTTCTGATTTTAGCACCCCTACTCCCCATGAGTAGAATAACTCTGTGTTGCAGCCTACAGAGTTACAATCAGAGTAAGTCTGAGGTATTTCAATACCTGAAAATTTTCCTTCTGATTAAAGGCAAGAAAAAGCAAGTTCACCTTAGGAAAATGCAGAACACTCTAATGGTGGCTGCAGTAGAGCTTTCCCTGTAGTTCCCTACAGCAGTTGGAAGGTACTATGCCAGCCACAAGAGCTTTGAGGTGAGGTGCACTGGGGTGCAGAGTCTTCACAAAGCCCTGGATACCAGAGGATCTCCCTGCTGCCAGCCAGGGCTGCATTACTACATCCTGGACAACTTCCTGGCCTATATTACTTCAGTAAGGACACGGCTTATGACCAACAGCAAACAGATCCTCAAAATACCTCTGTGGGTACTGAAATCTTATCTGCATTTTATGCCTGAAAAACTGCAGCACAGTGAGATTATTTCCCAAGAAACCTGTGACAGTCCACTAAGGAAAAGTCCACCTCCCAGGGCCTGGATCTTCCACTGAAACAGCTGGACAGCTTCCAGACAACTTAATTTGAAAATGGACATGGAAATACTGTCATGTTTGGCATTATGCTGTGTATGGCCTTTTATATGTTCCACAGTCCCATCCCAGTCAGAGCTGCTGACAGCTATTTTTTCACTTGCCTGAATCCCAAAATCTCTTTTAAGAGGAAATTCACAGTAAAGGGAAAACGTAGCTTAAGAAACAAGAGGATTGTTTAACTGACCACGACTTATGCTCACAGCCTTCTTGTTACCAAGAAACACGAGAAATGTGAACTCTCCTCTCACTCTCCCTGTGACTTTCAGCTCACATCTGGACCCTCAGCCACTGCCCAAATGAGCAAGGAATCATATATATTACATGGGGACACAGCAGAGCAGGGAGTTGATGATCATGGGGAACAGTTCTTCTTACCATTAGCTTTGTGCTGGATCAAGTATTGGCCTTTAAAGAACTTGCACGTTGAATTATCTCCTTTACAAACTCCACAAGCATCCAACACAGCTTTGGAACCAAGTCCATGATCACACCCTACTTGCTGCAACCAAAAGGCACAAGTGAAGGACTCAGACAAAAGGGAATTTGAAGAAACAGCTGCATTTTCCCTAAAGGAGTCAATTGCCCACTTATTAAAAAAAAAAAAGATAGACATTAGTATTGTAAAAAACTTAATTTTATCTTACTTCACATATTCCATCAATACAAACATCATAATTATTTGGAGAACACAGTGTTCCATCCTTCACTTTGCTGGACATTGCGAAGAAAAAGTCAAAGTCTTCAGCTGTGCAGTACAATTTACATCTGTCTTCCTCTGGGGAGAAAACAAACAAACACACACAAGACAAAGAATTATTGTCAGACCTGCAGTGTTAAAGAGATAAAAAGCATCTTGGCTGTTGTTTTCTCCTGTATTCTAGAAGATAAGCTACAAGGATGAACTGTGCTTGGTGACAACTTAGGACACCAGAATGTAGCTAAATGGAAATATAGCTAAATGGAATAGTTTATATTCAATTTTTTTAAAAGCACACGTGGGTTTGCTTGTCCACACAAAGAATTAAGAATGCAGAAGCATTGCCTTAGCTCTGCTGCTGCACCCTGCTTTCAGTTCCACTGCTTCACAGGCTCAAATTCCATTTTTATTATGAGAAATGGGAGACTGCAAAAATTTTATTTGAAGTTTATTTAAAATTTGGGAAAGCACAAATGACCAGTACAGCTGAAAGCTAGAACTGCAGCCAGACTTCCCCCTAACAAAAGTATTTTTCCTCCAACAAATCCCAACCGTTGTCCAATGTCTCCTTACACATGGGTGGTGTGTTATGCTTATAAAGGGCTGATTAATTCTGCATAGACAAAGCCAGTCATGAAATTGTAAATATTATCACAACTGCTGAAATGCAGAGTTTTAATATAAATTTAAGTGCAACAAATAAAACAGTTTTTAAGAAGCTGGATTCAAAAGAGTATCCTTTTATTGTTGAATCAGCAGCTGGATTTCCAGTAGTCCCTTCTACAGAGGCAAAGCATCTGTAGCAATTTTGAAAACCAGATCATGCTTTCAGGACTATAAATGTAGATCTTGGGAGAGCTTTTACAAAGTAGCTGAGAGAAAGGATGGCATTTTCAACTTCAGAATTACTTGGGGACATCTTGCTCTTGAAAATTATGCCCCTCATCCCTAATTTTACTCCTCCCTTACTAAGCACAGCCCCTCCCTTTAAAACCCATGTAGGCCACCTTAATTTCTATTAAACAGGATGTATTTTTTGCCCTACTATACAACATCCACTGCTACATGCTGTGAAACCATATTATTTCTTTCCTCTGTTCACACTGACTGTTAGAACATTTTTAAATACCCGTAAAAATGCCCAAAAATACTTTTGAAGAAAATATAATCATGCTACAAAGAAAAGTTACATGTATGTTTGTATATTTATTTAATTATACGCATTATCATCAAAACCAAATTTGTACATGTGCTAAACAAAGCAGCTATGATGTGAGAAAACTCAGACACTTTTATTCAAGTAGTGTTTTCAAACTGGAGAACATATTTGTTTTACCTGATAAAAGTAAATACTGATTCAAAATATTTGCAAAATTAAGATGCATAAAGTAAAAATAAACACATTTGTGCAAAATAACAGAAATAGTTATTGAGACCTGAACTTGATAAAGATCTCTTAGTAAAAGATGACTTTAAAAAATGTATGCCAGTACACTGTTTGCATTTCTACTTCTCATGGGACCATACCAGCAGAAAAGTCAAAAGGTTGATTTACTGTTACATTTCGAAATCTGAGAACATTCCAAAAGAAGGAAGATTCTGGTAGTGTTATTGTGGAAGCTTACATTCCCATGCTGAAAATTCCATGGAAATTGTTTAGCTTGGGTTTCAGACTAAGCAATATGAAATATAAAATGGGGCAGAGAGGGGCAGCAACAGGCAGGGAGTCACGGTGAGGACAAGGACTCGAATTCCCAACCCAAATCAATCCTGCATGTCCATGCAGGCAGGATCACACAGGAGGCTGGCTCCAACTCTGCCAGAGAGCAAACACATCACACACAGAAACAGCCAGGCTGTATCTGCTCACACGGGGGAATTGGTGTTCAGAGCACACAGGGGAATTGGTGCTCAGAGCTCACAGGGGAATTGGTGCTCAGAGCACACAGGGGGGAATTGGTGTTCAGAGCACACAGGGGAATTGGTGTTCAGAGCACACAGGGGAATTGGTGCTCAGAGCTCACAGGGGAATTGGTGCTCAGAGCACACAGGGGGGAATTGGTGCTCAGAGCACACAGGGGAATTGGTGTTCAGAGCACACAGGGGAATTGGTGCTCAGAGCACACAGGGGGGAATTGGTGCTCAGAGCTCACAGGGGGGAATTGGTGCTCAGAGCACACAGGGGAATTGGTGTTCAGAGCACACAGGGGAATTGGTGCTCAGAGCACACAGGGGAATTGGTGCTCAGAGCTCACAGGGGGGAATTGGTGCTCAGAGCACACAGGGGAATTGGTGCTCAGAGCTCACAGGGGAATTGGTGCTCAGAGCTCACAGGGGGGAATTGGTGCTCAGAGCACACAGGGGAATTGGTGTTCAGAGCACACAGGGGAATTGGTGCTCAGAGCACACAGGGGAATTGGTGCTCAGAGCTCACAGGGGAATTGGTGCTCAGAGCTCACAGGGGGGAATTGGTGCTCAGAGCACACAGGGGAATTGGTGTTCAGAGCACACAGGGGAATTGGTGCTCAGAGCACACAGGGGAATTGGTGTTCAGAGCTCACAGGGGAATTGGTGCTCAGAGCACACAGGGGAATTGGTGCTCAGAGCACACAGGGGAATTGGTGTTCAGAGCACACAGGGGAATTGGTGTTCAGAGCACACAGGGGAATTGGTGTTCAGAGCACACAGGGGAATTGGTGCTCAGAGCTCACAGGGGGGAATTGGTGCTCAGAGCACACAGGGGGGAATTGGTGCTCAGAGCTCACGGGGGGAATTGGTGCTCAGAGCACACAGGGGAATTGGTGCTCAGAGCTCACAGGGGGGAATTGGTGCTCAGAGCTCACAGGGGAATTGGTGTTCAGAGCTCACAGGGGGGAATTGGTGCTCAGAGCACACAGGGGGGAATTGGTGCTCAGAGCTCACGGGGGGAATTGGTGCTCAGAGCACACAGGGGAATTGGTGCTCAGAGCACACAGGGGGGAATTGGTGCTCAGAGCTCACAGGGGGGAATTGGTGCTCAGAGCACACAGGGGAATTGGTGTTCAGAGCACACAGGGGAATTGGTGCTCAGAGCACACAGGGGAATTGGTGCTCAGAGCTCACAGGGGGGAATTGGTGCTCAGAGCACACAGGGGAATTGGTGCTCAGAGCTCACAGGGGAATTGGTGCTCAGAGCTCACAGGGGGGAATTGGTGCTCAGAGCACACAGGGGAATTGGTGTTCAGAGCACACAGGGGAATTGGTGCTCAGAGCACACAGGGGAATTGGTGCTCAGAGCTCACAGGGGAATTGGTGCTCAGAGCTCACAGGGGGGAATTGGTGCTCAGAGCACACAGGGGAATTGGTGTTCAGAGCACACAGGGGAATTGGTGCTCAGAGCACACAGGGGAATTGGTGCTCAGAGCTCACAGGGGAATTGGTGCTCAGAGCACACAGGGGGGAATTGGTGCTCAGAGCACACAGGGGAATTGGTGTTCAGAGCACACAGGGGAATTGGTGCTCAGAGCACACAGGGGAATTGGTGTTCAGAGCTCACAGGGGAATTGGTGCTCAGAGCACACAGGGGAATTGGTGCTCAGAGCACACAGGGGAATTGGTGTTCAGAGCTCACAGGGGAATTGGTGTTCAGAGCACACAGGGGAATTGGTGTTCAGAGCTCACAGGGGATTGGTACCCCGAGCTCCCTCCCTCTCCCTGAGAGCAGGGCCACTCTCACCTTCCACCTTGGTGTATGGCTTCCACTTGTAGAACCAGCCCCGGAAGGGTTTGCTGTTGTACTCTGCACATTGCAGGGCTCGGAAATCCAGGCTGTCTGCTGGGCAAGGCTGCTTATTGCAAAGCTGATAAACACGACTGGAACCTTGGCAGAACTTTCCACCATACTGCGGCCTACCAATTAAAAAAAAAAAAAAGAAAAAAAAACAGAAAAAAGAGGAAAAAGATGATTTTGCAAAATCTGCCTTTTGTGTGATTGGCATGTTACACGTGTGTGAGAATGCAGGGAGCAGGAGAGGACGTTCTGCCCTGGGAGATCAGTATTTCATATATGGGCCATTAATTTTCATGGTTCCCAAAACCAAGCAAAGCAGTTGACATGAATTATCTACTTGGATCACTGCAGACTCAGCAAAGATGCAACCATCTAGAGGTGAGTCATGTTTGCACTAATTTGAATTTATAGGGCTATTTGGTGCTGGCTGGGTTCAACCTTGTTATACAGCTATTTTTACTCTGCTGTAACCAAGGAATGCACATGTGCAAAGAATTACCTATCACAATTGAGTTAATAAAGGATAACATAACACTGATCAAACAAAAAGAGAATGAATGATTACATTTGCTTGTTCATTTATTTTGTAAATAATTTTGAAAAAAATGTGCTATTGAATAGTCAGAGGAAACAGGGACTGTGCATAGTTGTCCTGCTTTAGGAAAATTCTGGAATTCAGGGGTAATTTTAAACATGTCACGTCCACTTCAGCAAACTTCACATGGGCATTTCCCTTCATCTTGGCCAGAATGGAAAGAGCATAATCTATTACTTTGCCCATACCTCACATTATCAGAATATTACATTTTTAACCATCTGATCTGTGCACAGACATTGTAAAACAATGTAAAATGCGAGAGTTGCTCTTTTTAACTTAGCAATTCACTGATGCCATTTGTGCAGTTTCACAATGCTCAGATACACATCTGGCAAGCACTGAGCCAAGCCTTCAAAATAACAAATTCTAAGAACTCTTTGTTGTATTATACATTTCTTGCATCAAGTGAAAAGAAATGTACCAATGTTACACTTGCACACATTTATATAATGATTTTTTTTTAAAAATTAGGGAACTTACATACTTGAAGGACAAGGTACAAACTTTGAGTGGACAGCTTTTCCCATATTACACACACATGAAGGAAAATACCCAGAATAATATAAAAAGATGCTGAATAACAGTAATATATTAACTAGCAGCAAACATTAAAAATTCCATGAGTACAGAATGTGCAATTGAAACATATTGTTTTTTGAAATCCCTAAACACTATGCTGTAACCATTCCCCACATCCAAGGACCCCATGAAACTCCTGACTTGCTCATGCCTGGAGACAGCTCCATGCAACCTGGACGAGAAAATCCAGGTGCTTCTTCTGTTTGCTCTGGTATAAATTTTAACTCTCGTATGTCTAAGCCTCTAACCAAGCTGGGACTTGCCTTTTTTTATGTTTTACTCGCACAGTATCTGCCTGGTCCAGATTTCTGGGCCGCAAAACAGTTTGCAGAGAAAGAGATGGAAACCCACCTTTTACTGTATTTAAAACTGGGTCAAATCACCAGCAAAATGTGCTGTGGAGAAAACCACAACAACTTCCACTGACTTTTCCTGAGGTCACCTGCCAGCTACACTGATACTGGGTATAATGGTGAAGGTGTTAAAGTCAAATTTTCTGTTCTCGTTGGTGTCAATCCAGCCTGTGAAGGGCAGGGAGGATATAGAACACCAGTGAAATCAGGGAGTGTTTATGTTGACTTTGTGCAATTGGTGAGAGCTTTGAGTTAAGGCAGCCAAACTGTTGGGTGCTGACTCAATTCCCTACAGACTTTCTTTACAGCTTCAGCACATGGAGGATTTTTAACCTCCTTCAACCCCAAAGTACAAATCTGCTTTAGTGTAAGGAAAAGAAGCAACCTCCTTCCAAGTAAATGCCACCAAATAAGCAATATAATAGAATTATTTGTGGCTAGATCGTGATTTCCAGCCACACTCTTGCATCTGAGGATGGGATAAAATTCCTCCAAACTAAGGGAGCTCTGAAACAGGCATTCTGTTTCCCAGCTCCATTACAGTATTTTAATATTACAATACATTCCCATTACTGAAACTGTTGGCTTGAGAGTGATGGAAACTTCTCCACCTTCATTTTTACCAACAAGATGTCAGTAGGACTTAAGTGATTCACAGGAAACGAGATGAAGATCTACAAATACAGATGTCTGTGGAAATACTATTATCCACACTGAGAAAACCATGCTTTTCTTGAGGATATTTGTAACACCAGTAGATTTTAAACCTCCAGAAGCAGCTGGTGTACCCACACTTCCAGTGGAATGCCCTGCACAAAGGGTATTCTAGTATTTCTGCAGCACTACAATTCCCCCAGTACAGATACAGCCTAAAGCTTTCATCCGGAGCTGACATAAATAGGTTGACCTGCATGAGGTCTTGCTGAGGTTAATTGGAAAAGGGAAAAATTTGGTGAGAAAGGCCAGCAAGAAAAAGTCTCCAAAGAAGGATTTGGAAAAGGAGTCTGAGTGCAAAAAGGTAAGTACTCCACTCCATATAAGACTCAAATATTAAAATGCTACAAGAAGAGCTTAAATTAATTCTGGAGTGCTCTTTTAAGGGTAGGTTTCCTAAACCATGATGTTCACTGCAACGCAACACAAAGAGTGAGAAATCTTGGAATTGATGTGATACAAGGAAAATATTTCATGCAATACCAAATGAACTAAGACTCTGAAATTCTGGACTCCTGTTTTTCACTTTTTGTAATAATTTAATTTCATGTAAAAACACTTCAGCTCATCTTGTGGCCATATTATGATACTATCACAAAGCTTTATTATTCTGCACAAAACTGAAAGGTCTACAATGTCTTTCACAGTCTTTTTTTTAAAAAAGGTATTTTAAATTGCATCATTAATTTGCATCAGTTTACATCTCACATTTTCTGTAAACACTGTTATAGATATTGTACACAAAGGATTTTAAAAAGTGTGTTCAAGCAGTTTAGATTCAGTCTTTTGACTGCACACATGCCTACAACTCCATTCTGCTCTGCTGAACAATGCACTATTGTGAAGTGTAGGATGCAGTCCCACAGATATGATTTAGGTATTAATTTAAATCTCTCGGGCACTCTTTGAGTTCTTTCCCACCTAAACTATTAAATTATGCAATCAATTTCTATCTTGGAAAAGTACCTCAACTGTAAAGTGCTGTGGTGTATGAAAACCAGATCCATGAAATTACACTGTGACAATTTACAGGAACATAATGATTTTAGCAAATCTGCCCAGCTCTGTGGACTACAGGTCATCCCCGAGGGTGTTTGTCAGGGAGAATTTGTGCACAACTCCAGTGGGAATTCCATACCCAGAGCTGTTTGGGTGTGGTCACAAGGGCCACCTGAAAATTGGCGAGAAGAAGGAAATTTAATTGGCTGGATATTATTTGCAAGAGGAGGATTTCACAAGATCACCGAGGTAAGAAGATCTTCACACACAGCAGCCTGATGCTGTATTTTTTCACTTGCCCTTAAATTTCTGGTAAGGTGGGTCAGCTTTAAAATCACCAGAAATTGAGACATTGCCCTCAGTGTTCATAAGAAGTCAATAATTTTGACTTCATTTTAGAGTCCAGTCAGTTCTTCATATATCCACACCCCTTGTTCTCATCTCTTACAGAAATGTTATTGTCATTTCCAAAATTTTGCTATCCCAAATCATCTATCAAGCTTTTGAACAAAACAAACATTATCTCCTACACAAATCTGTATTAGGAAAAGTGAAATAAATGTATCACATATAAAATAACATGCATATATGTACCAAAATATATAAACATCTGAAATACGTTTCTAAAATTCAGAAAGAAAGGAATGATTATTCTGAGTTGCTGTGTATTTTTAGAGGTGAACAATGAACAGGGACTAGTCCTTAAATCATTCTCTGTGGTGTAGCATTGAAAATAGATGATATTATTTTTCTTCTGATTCCACATTCATACAAAATGCTGTGATGGCAAGTATGGCTACCTGGACATTTGTGCACTGTTGTGTGGTTTATTTACACTCCTCTAATTCCATCAGTGTAACTCTTGAGAGTGAATTATACAATCTTCTCTTTGCCCTAACTGGATTACCACTAATACAATGGAATTAAATCCAGAGTAAACATGATCCAGCTCCAGCACCAAATATGACTTGGTTCCATCAAATCTTCCTTTATTACATCAGACAGTTCACTCTGAAGGAAAGTTCTGAATGCTACAGCAGCTGACACACTTCCTGTTGAAGAGATTCTGTTTGAAGACCCCAGAAATCTTTATCAATCACACCAGTGCACCAACCTGAACCCTTTTCACTACTGGACATTCTCCTGGCACACAGGGAGAGCAAGGGGGAGCTTGTGCATAAATGCAAAGAACAAAGTGCAGTCATGCAAATTCAGCAAGAAAAACAGGGACAGAAGCAGGAAGACCAAAATACATACATACAGCTTCTAATTGAGACCTTGCATTCTTTTGCTAAAGCATTTAACAAAGGAAAATATACAAGTAATTTTATCTATGAAAATGAACTGAGAAACAACCGAAAAGATTGACAAAATGCTCTGCTATGGATCTGCAAAAATTGGCTTGACTGAGGGTAATAAAGACTACTTTAACTAACTCACATTCTCCTAAAACACAGTATATGAAGCGTGGATATTATTACTGCAGCACTGTACAGTAGATGAGAGGCTTCTTTACAGCCTCATATAAACTATGTCATACTTTCTCTGTTTTTTATTACTGCAGTTTAAATTGTGCTTTTATTGTGTGCAATGAGGAATACATCCGTGTATGCCTGCTGAATTTGTGTATGAAATAAATCAGGGAAATTCTGCTTCTCTTGTAATTTGCAGTGGGTTGAGTTCTCGGGAAAGATGCTGGTCAGTTAACACTTTTAATCTACTTTGAAATACTTATTATAATGAATAGTATTTACAGAGATAAGATATTAATTAGAGGCAAATAAAAAAAAGTTTCATGAGTTAGGACACAATTCTAGGGTTCAGCGACTTTTGTTTGACTCATGAAATATAAAAGAATGCAAAGAACATGACAGACATGCAAAGACATCTGTCCTTATCATCCTGGATAATGTGATCTCAGTAGAAGCCTTAATAGCTTTTAAGATCTTTTTCTCCTGCTCTTAGGCTGTTAGGTGTAAAAATATATGTGAGGTGCTTCCTTAAAGGCAAAATGTAAAAATGTAAAAAGGTAAAATGTAGAATGTAAAATGTAAAATGTAAAATGGTAAAATGTAGAACGTAAAATGTAAAAGGTAGAATGTAAAAATGTAAAGTGCAAAAATGTCTGTATGCTGCTTCCTTACTTCTGCAAGGTATTTGATAAACTGTAGCATCCCAAAATAAATGGAGCAAGCTGGGCTGGAGATGCTGAGGTACTCCAGCAGTTTGCAGCCAGCCTCTGCTTTCTGGGGTCAGGACATGGCTCTGCCCTCCTCCCAGTGCCTGCTCATAGTGGACATGGGAGAAAGTCCTACAAACATTCCACACACGTCACTGCCCTGCAGGAACGCTCTGCGCTCCTTCCGTTCTAGAAGCATGGACAGTATGAAAATACTACCTTCCTATATCTGTGCCTTACTTTGGATTGTTGCAGTGCCTTTCTTGATAGGTGACCCCCCCTCCACAGGTGCGAGTGCACTCTGACCACTGGGACCAGGAGGACCATTGGCCATTGACAGCCTTGGGGCCGTGGTCACCGTACCGGACACACTGACCTCTGCGACACCACTGCAAAACAGGGACAGGAAACACAGTCAGCAGCACCCAGGAGATGAAAAAAAAAACAAAAAAAAAAACAAAAAAAAACCAAACAAAACAAGACAAAAAACAAAAACACATTTAAAAGCTCCAGCGCTTGATCCTAATAAATATAAGGTCACCCACTGAACAGCTCACAGCAGGACAAGGACTCTGGAGTGGGACATCGATCCATACAGTGGCACAGATAAGTAAAGTCCTAATATTTGTCCAAGTTCTGAGTTGAAGATCCCTGAGAAGACAAATTTTCAAAACTGTTCTCTTGAAGAGTGTTTTTATGTCTTACTCTTCCCCCAAAATCCATGTTATTTTATGCCCTGTACTGCAGAGCTCAACAGTTCCCATGTAATTTACAGCCTGCTAGGATTCTGCTAACATATCTCCCTTTTATGATTCAATTAGGAAATACTGCACAAAGACAAAAAAGAAAAATAAAACATTTGTCAATAACTTGATCAGAACAATGTTCTGCTAGAAGGAACCTTATAAGAAAAGAAAATATTTTGCATAACTACAGAGGAGAGTAAATTAGAAGGTTCAACTCAAATAAATGCAAACAAATGAGGGTAAACAAACAAGATGAGTCCAAATTAGAAGGTTTGACTCAAATAAGCTCTTTTAGTGGTGATGAAAATACAGCCCTAGTCTGTATAGCAAATATTATGGCTTAAGGTATGCTCATATCAGAGTGGAACTTGAAGCATTGATCCAACTCGTGTTATAATTCATGTATGTTCTTACTGATCTGGATTTGCCAGAGATATCTGATCCCACAGCTCGCTGGGACAGGCACCAGGCCCTGTATCAGACAGATACCACTGGGAGGCCACATCCTGAATATGCATCACATTGGAATCATTTACAAAGCAATCTCAAACGTCCAAGTGGCAAATCTGGAGGGATCTGGCTAAAACTAGTTTTGATGGGAGCTTGTATTTGACCAAACACAATCTAAACTCAAGTTAGGATGACAATATTTTATTTATAGAACAACTTACCATACTTATACCACAAGACGTTCCTTCTGCTGCAGGCATGAACTTTGTCTCACACCTGTGACCCACTTTGTGACACCAGAGAGATTTGCAGATATCCTGAAAAGGAAACAGTAGTCATTACAGTGCTCATAGTTTCCATTATTTCCTGGTGTTTAAAAAGGGTAACGAATGAAACATGATTTTGCTACCTTAAAAGACTTATAAATAAACTCTTTTCTGAATTTAGAAAAGCCTGGGTTAAAGTTTCCTAGCACAGCCATAACCTGTATATTGCCTTCTTGTTTATGCACCATTTCACTATATATTTCTTAAAATTATATTGAGTGTGAGATTATAATAGAACACAAACAGTGTTAAAAACTTCATGCCTAAAATTTCATCATGTCTGCAGGGACTATAATACTGTGAAGAGACGAGATTTTTCTAAACCACAGAAGATATCTGGGGAGGCAGTCTGTGCACAGTGCTGCTCACTCCCTCTTCCTTGGCTATTAGCTGTGGAAGAAACACAGCTGCCACCACTTGAATAATGTGGTTAGTGTACATTAAATCAAAATACTCCAGGATAATAACAGGAGTAAAAGAAATTACCATATGTTTTTTTCAGAATGAGCACTCCTGATTATTTTAAAAAATGCCTTCTCTGAAGAGACCAGTAAGGAGTGTAACAGTCATTAAAACAATAGGCTAATCTAAATTAATCATTCATCATGAAGTCAAGAGTATAAGTTACATTTCATTGCTCTAAAATAACCCTATAGATCTCTCCCAGACTTTTTGCTGTCATAAAAGTAAAACACAAGAAACTGAGTCGTTCTTACCCCACACCCCACACAAGCTTTGATCAAAACTCTATGGCCTGCTAATTTCCCTTAGCATGGCAGACAAGGGCTCATAGCTCATGTGGATTCAAGTGTCCCCCTCATGACTCCTGGAAGGAACACATTTCCTTCTGAAACTCCCCTGGGACTGGGATATTCCTCAAAAGAGGCCAGTACCTTCAAAGCAAATTGCCAAGCCAGATAAGGCAGAGAAAGAGCCCAGGCCTCTAAAGAACCCTCTGTTACTTGTACTTATTCAGTAAGTACTGCAGTTCTCTCATGTCATTGTAACTTCTCAAAAGTGCATCTATAGGTACCTTTACAAAGCTGAGGTTGCATAGCTTTGCTTTCATTCCAAATTGCCATTTGCACTGGGTATCAGCATCATAGATCTGCCCTGGAAGTTTGTCAGGGTATTTATACTGTCCTGTTTGCTTAGGTTCATCAATCAGGCAGGCAGCTTGAGCTGTACTATAATGAGAAGGTAAATTAATCATGACTATGATCTTTCCATCAAAATATTTTAATTTGCTACAGACCAGCACAAATACATAATATGGTATACAGGATCTAACTAGTTTTAGAGGTATGCTCTGAAACAAGAATATCTGTGTGCAGGACCCAAAAGTTCTTGACATCTTGTTGGTAGTCTGACCTGCAAAGTTTTAAGGAATCAGGAACTTCCAGGCTTTGGGACTGCTGAGACAACAAGAAAGAATGTCAAATTCTTTTCCTCCCCGTACTCCTGGGGAACCAAGAGCGAGGCGACCTCATCTGCTTCTTTCCCTCCAGTGGATTCCCCAAATCAGGAATGAGCAGAAGCAGCAGGCAGTGTCCCATTCCAGCATTTGCCCTGCATGGAGCTGCCAGGAGGCTGATGCAGGGTGTGTGCTTTGGGCTGGCTGTGTCCAGAGCACAGCTCCCAGCTCCACCTTTTCCCCTTGCTCTCTGCCTGAGAACCCCTGCATACACAAGGTCACTCCATGCTGGATTTGCCTTCCAAGTGCCAGTCTTTGGGACCACATGGCAGGTTGGAGGGCTTGTGTGACTTTTTAGCTTGTAATTGGCTTCTGTACACAAAATATATTGCACCACTACAGCATTAAAAAAAAATTCCCCAGAACTCCATTAACTTTTTTCGCTGCTACTCAAATATATAGACTGGGAATTCAAGGACCAGATCCACATAACTACCAAGGTGTTTGCTTCTCACTCTAAGGAATTAACGTCTAAAATGCTTGTGTTGCTCTTGCTCAAAATACCTCCTACACATATTTTAGTCCTTCTGCATAGTCTAACCATGAATGACAAAAAAAAAAAAAAAAGGAAAGATTAATGTAATAATGAATTAAACAGTGATTGGAAAACAGTTTCTCTAAAGGCATCACAGAGTAATGACAACATGTTGGGAAAAAAAACCTGACATCTTTCCCTTTCTCCTTTTTTCTTTCTCCCAGAGACAGGATGTGAAAAATGCAAATTGTCCTTTACTCATGACATGAGCTAGATCAAGAGAGAAACTCCAGTGAGAAAGACCACTGATGTTAATTTATATTTTGTAATGACTTTGGTACCACTGTGTCTGCCTTCTTTTGTGTACACTTCCTACTAATTCTCTAATAAACCCAGCTGCTGACAGGAATGCCTGGGAAAGAATGATATGCCAGTCATTACTGCAGGGTATTCCTGGAGGATGAAACCCATGCTTTTGAAACCAGGCAGGACAAAAGCCCTTCCAGGCCACACCACCTCAGTGCTCCAGCAGCCCGAGTGTGTGGGCTCACACACTGCAAGGGTTGGAGCACCTTTTAAAGGAGGAGATCTTCACACTTCAGTAATTTTATGCTGTTTAGAATTCAAGCCCAGTTACTAAAGCTGCATTCCCTGGCACCGTCCCAGATGTACATCTGACCTACCTGAGAAATTTGTTGAGATACTGCCTGCTGCACACAGACCAAGAAAACACTCCATTGTTTCCAGTAAGGGTGGGAGACATAATATTTCCCTCAGCTTTTCTACAAGCATTTCCTTCTCCATCGTGAATCATCCCAAAGCTGAAAAGAGAACAAGGTGGGAGAGTGAAAGTCTAGATTAAACAGAAGCAAGACAAAATTTGGGGGAAAAGAAACATTTTCTGGGAAGCAGCTCTATGCTTGAACTCCATAGGGAAGGTGGAATTCCCCCCTTTCATTCCAAAGGGATGAAAACTTATACAAATTAAAAATTAATATTGGTGTGAGTCAAGTTCCAATTAACAGCAATTTTTGTCATCACACTCTTGTCTGATGGCAAAGGATGGTCAGGTTCCAGAGAAGAGCCACACTGGTGCTGCACAGGCAGCCAGTGACAGGACATTGCACAGAGGCACTGGGGCTGCAGACTATGCCCAAAGTTTCCCAGTTTAGCCATTTCTCACTCCCAAAGGAGAACAGTTCCACGGTGAGCAAGATGGACACCACAGATCTCATGTTCAGCCACACTTGTCCTTTCCTGTGACTCTGTCAGCTTAAAACCTGCAAGCAGTGGGAGCCTGTCTCTGCCCAGGGACCATGCCTGTGAACATGTATGTTGTGGAGATCAGAATCCAGGGAAATACCACCCACAGGAATGTACCTTACACATCACAACTGCCTTCCTGATTGGAGGGAAGAGCTACAGAGCTCCATTTGTAGCAAAGGAAATAGGTGTGAACGAACAGAACACAAGAGTATTAATATAGAATATTCTTATTTTTCTAATTTTGGCCACTAACTTTCTGTATTATCCCAGGCAAATCACATTGGTTTCCTCACCTTTGTTTTACAGTGTCATTTTGTCTAGACTGTAACTCTTTAATGGGAATAGTGCCTCTTACTGGGAAAACTGCCTCTTATGGGGTGTTTTGCTCAGTCTGAACATCAGGAGGCCCTGTTTTCACTAGGAGAGTTATTAAGATGTTATAAAGAATAATAAGCAATAATTTAAAAATCACATTATAATTAAAATTATGGAAATTTTATTGATATAATAAAGCTAATTTTTAGACATTTTCCTTTCACTATTATGCATTTACTGACTGCATGGAACATCTGTGAATTTCAATGTGTTTGGGATAGAAATTTCATCATCTGTTACTTCAATATGGTAGAACACTGGTGACTTTATAAATGTAATCTCTGCATGTGCAGGGAATATCTCATTTACTGGACTCAAGCCTCTACTGCTATAAATCATTACAGGCTCATCAGAGTTACTGCATGTCTTACCACTAGCTGAGGTTCCAAACTTCCTAAAATATATGGCTCTTCCTATAAATGGACAAAAAAAGTACCAATTGAGCCAGTGTTTTAGAACCCTTCATAAAATACTGTGTTCCCCTGCACTGTAGCCAGAGAATTCCCAGTTTATATCCCACTGACACAACGGGCTCTGAACACCCAGAGGAACTGTTAAGGTTTCAGGTAAAAACACAAATTTTAGAAAATCATTAAAATGTCTAACAAACCACCAAAATGTCTAACCACTGAAGCTTTCAGTGGATCACAGAGTGTGATATTCCCCTCCTGTGAAGCCTTTGGTAAATACATTCACAGTGGACCTCAGCACCTCCAAAGCTGTCACAGTTTGTTTTTTTTCTTCCAAGAATCTCTGTATCACAGAAACCACGTTCTGTTGCCTTACATCACATATTAAGTAGTCTCAGGACCATGAACATGACAAATTATCATAAAAACATTTTGTCTTTATTTGTCTGCCACAGGCTTTTCCCAGGAGGTAAGAAGTATTTTATTAGGAGCATGGAAGTGTACCAAAGAAAGGTTGAATAATATGTGAATCAAAGGCAGTGGTGAAAAAGGGGAAAAAAAATAAGAAAAAAGAATTCCAAGTAGAATCCCTCAAAGCAAATAAGAAAATAAAAAGGCAGGAGAACATTAAGAAACTTAATGGGATGATTCTTGAAAAATAAGCCATGGGCCTGATTCTCTGCTAATACTGACCAAAAGGCATTAAAAATGCACTGAGGTCAGTGAAACTGCATCAGTTTGACAGGAGGATCAAACAATATTCATATTACATATCTGGTCCTTTGAATGCTTTGGCACAATTCCCACAGGCCTCACTGGCAGCTGGATTACTCTTTAATTCCTTGCTTCCCTTCAGACGTACAGAAACCTGTGAAAGGGTCACTCGTGTAGACATTAGGTCATAGTGTGCACTGCAGAGCATATCAGTAGAATGAAAACTGAATAGTCCTGGTGCAGTCAGGCAGAATGGGAAGGCTTCATGCCTTGACCAATCAGCAGAATACAGTAGAGCACAGCATCACTGCTTTCCAAAGGTTTTCTGTGCATTAATGTTGCTGAAAAATAAAGCAACGTTTAACTAAGCCATGATGTTAGGTTTGTACCACGCAGAGAAACTCTTGCTTTCCTACTGCCAGTGCTGAGGCAGATTCCAGCTTGAACTGTGCTAAACTGGAAATCAAAACCATGCACAAAGTTATGGAAAAGTAATTCAAACTTATTGGGGGGAAAAACAGCAGAAGAAAACTTGATCATCTTCCTTAGATTTAATTCAACAATCTGAAGACTAGCTGAAGCTCCACAAAAGATTATTACTGGTTTTGTATGAGAGACACCAGGTTCTAAGAAAATTACAGTCTTTCTACAATAGAAATCAAATGGAAATCCAATGGACATAAATGCAGAAAGGTAGAGGCCATTACAAAGGTGGGTTTTACCAAAATCACTCATTAAACTGGTAGAGGGAACAAAGGGCAGGTTCAAAGATTTCTATGAAACACTGGGTCTTCTGGGAAAAGGAGACTTCCAAGAGACTCACAGAGACCAACTCTGCAGTGAAGCTGCAGTAACCTGCAGCAACCCCTCTCTTTTTGGGGCAACCACATGGACACCTGAAGGGATTTGCCTACCAGAAATATGTGAGCAGTGCGGGAAGCTCAAAGATGTTAAAGAGGACTGGCCAGTTCTGAGCCCAGCAGAACACCACTGGTGACCAGTCACCAGCTGGGTGGAACCCTGCTCACCACCACTCCTTGGACTTCCAAATGATTTATATTTAGAATGTGCCAATCCAAATTATCTATATTTAACTGATTTCTATGAAATAGGCTATGTTTCCATTCACTTACATATTTGTTTCTAGAAGAAGAAACTTACTTGTGTCCAGATTCATGAGCAATTGTAAAAGCCAGCCCAAGGCCTGTATCTTCATTAATGGTGCAACTGCGGTATTTGCTGCACATGCCACTGATGGGTGCAAATCCTGAAGGAAGGAAGCAGTAAAACAGCTTGTTCCTCTGCAGAATTCCAAATACACATATCATCTGCACCGGTTCTAATAAGCCAGTTTATTTTGGCACATGGAGACACTTGTCTACTTCATCAGGTTTATCATGGAGGAATTACAGCAGACTTTTATTTGACAATAAAGGAACTCCTACATAAAAAGTATAAATCAAACCTAACTTCTCCAACTACACTTTATTTGTGAAGATTACTCTCCCCCCCAACCTACCCCCCTTTATGCCTTTACTGCTTTCAAACTAGGGAGGAATCCCATTCAAAAAAGGCAAACAGTCACAAAAAGAAAATAAAAGTAGAGTGGCTCAGAAATATTTCCAAAATAAAAAATATTCTTTGAAGAGATGACAATCCAAAAATAATACTGTCCTGCCCTCTTCAAGAAGACTAACAGCATATGCAAAAATGGACTCTTATTTTTGAAACCAACTCAGCCCCTGCTGTGGACGCCCTCAGGTTCCTCAGCCCACGTTTTGGTGTCACACCTAACGTGTCACAGGGCTCGTTCTTCCAAGAGCAGATGTCAAAGCCCGTCAGAAGGATGGCATGGTCGTGGCGCTTCCCGTTCTTCCCAACCAGGGCAGACTGCCACTGGCAGAAGCTGTTCAGGGACTGGTCAGCGTGGTGGTTGATCAATAACCCGCCCTGCAGGGAGTGCACAGACACACAGACAAGGTGTTTCCAGCACTACGTGACAAAGGAGATTGAAAGAGTAAGAGTTGCTTATGGAAATGGGAGTTAATATTTCATATTTGTTCTACATCAACTTCTGTATTCCCATGTTACGTGTCTGTGATGGCTGAGTCAGCCAAGGAGTGAATCTCTTACAACTGTAAAATAAAGCTGGGCCTCTCCCCAGACACACAGATATTTCTAAAGCTGGTGGTTGGAATTACAGTGTATTTGATTCCTGAGAATACTGAACACCAAGCCATATTCAATATTGTGATTATAATGTATTGTAATTACTGGGGAGGAAAATATTATCCAAGTAGACCAACCCATCACAAATTTCTTTACAGCAATAGAGATTTTCGTCTTCTTTTGTCTCAGCACCCTTGACACAAGAATTGGCTCCACTTCCACCTTTTGTTACATGTTTTCTTCTGTTTGGGACTTCTGACTCCTTACCACTTCTAATCATCACAGCTGGGGAGCCCAGTTCAAAATTATTCTATTTATTTAAATACTTATAAAGCAGATTTCTCACTCCAGCAGTTTCTCCTCAAGGAAATGTTGGAAAATGTTAGGTTTTGTTTTACTGGAAGTATTTCAATGTTTCTAAAGAGTATTTATATGAAATGAAGAATTTAGAATCAAAACCCAAGAAGCAGTGTAAAGTAGAAAGTGTCATTTTGGAGATTTTGGCAGTTTTAATCTTCTTCTCACACTCTGTGTCTTAAGAAACCTCCCTGCATATAATGTGGGAGCACCCAGTGCTCCCAATGCAGCAAATGCTCCCCACAGCAGCAAATGAAGTAGCTCAGACAAAAATTCTGATACAACTTACAGGCTCTTGTTCCAAAAGAAGCAGGCTCACAACAATAATGTTTATATCACTTCCAATTGTTCCATCCTTAAACAGACTAGAGACCTGCAATGATTATTGGAGAGGAAATATCACCTATGTGCATAATCCCTTTTTAATAGATTAAACATGTGTACTGAGTTATGGCCTTGGTCTTCAGTTTTCAGTACTAACTAATGGAGTTATATACCTTGTAGGATTAATCCACAAGAGCTCAAACCAGAAGAAATATGCCCCAAATACACTTAGTCAAAAACTTGAAAACCTTCTATTGACTTCAATGGGCTTTGATCTGTCCTTGGTCTCCTGGATCAAGTGCAATTAAGGCCAAAGTTCAAGCTCAAGTTCTGCAGTACAAAATTAAAGAGCAAGGCCATGCATGAAAACATATTTCTAGTCAAATTATATCAATTTTATGGAAATATATTTGTCCTTTCTCAAATAAGTGTTTCTAGGAGATAAAGCTTCATAATACTAAATGAAAGTTTCAGTTCCAGAGTATCTGCCTTTTTTGTGCTACACAGGAAGTATTTTAAAATTTAACATTTTAAATGTTTCTAATTTTTTTTACTCTGGTTTTTTTTTTTTTTTTTACTGTTGCCAGAGCTGTGATGTTCTAAAGATGTGCATTTAAAGACTTTTTGATATAAGTACTACATTAGCTGAGGCTTGAAGAAAGACTTGCATAAGGTGTCTCTGCTCTTTTTGTTATCAGAACTGGTTTAATGAAGATCCTACTCTGACACAACAATATTCCCCAGAGAAAAGACACTTCAGCAACACCACACCTTACCATGTTCATGACTGTTAAGATATATGTTGTTACATTTTCCTTGCCATGTTTCTCCAACATTTTTTTATCTGCCACAACAAGGGTTTCAACATTTAGGCTTCCATTTTTCTGAATTTTAGCAGATGATCTTTTGAACCTTGCAGAAGTCCCATACTCATCTGAGCGAATGTAGGTCTCTGCTGTGGGTGGCTTGGGTGCATCTAAAAGGAAATAAAACTGTTTTGGAAAGAGTTCAGATCACCCATGAACAGTTTCATCAGAAAATGAAGTATCACAGGTTTAAAGCCTTAGATTATTTTTATAGCATGTGATTTAATACTTCTGGCTGAGTTCTCCCATATTTATTAAAAAAGACCTGATTCATTCCTGAGGGAAGGGCTGCTACAGGGAGAGAAGGAAATGGGAGAACCACATTCATATCCAATAAGCAGTTTAAAATAAGGAATCAATCTAATAAAATGGTAGCATCTGTGCAAAAAAATACAACAGAATTTTTAAGAGAGTATCTGCATTTTCCCTGTCCTTTTGATAACTTCTTGAGGTGTTTGGCATGTGTTACTTACATAGCAGTTGGCAAAAAAGTCCTTTCCACAACAGATGTGCACGGGCAGTACAGAAATCAGATACACTCCACAAGTAAATTCCTGCCAGCCTGATATTGGGACTGACTTTGCCCTCCCATGCCAAAATGCCAGAGAGATTACTCCTGCTGGGAATGTATTTGTTGAGTACAGGGAAATGTCAGGCAACACCAAGGAGGGCTGGACAACAGGCAGTGCCTATCCCAATTCCAGGGTGCATTTTGTCCCTCTCTGTTGGTGCAGCACAGGCAGTGGCACATCTGGAGAATGGTTTCTACTCCAGTTCTTCAGGGAACCAGAAATAGGGAAGAGAAATCCATCTCCCACATCCTACAGTGCTCCTGCTATCCACAGGTTCTTCTGCATAAACCTACACTGCCTTTGCATCAAGAATTAACTCAAAGGCCACTTTAACAAACTCTTTAGGTAACAATGGGGTTTTTTTGGACACAGGATGTAACAACACAAGTGAGGGAGCCTCAGGTAATGAAAAAAATCCTGCCTGTGCCTCATCAGAAAGTTATTCCAAAGAGCTAAAACAGAGCTACTTTCCTCCACGCCAAACTGGGAAATCAAGAACAACCACAAAATGCACAGCACTGCATTCATTTCAAGAACTCAGCACTTTGATGTGCATTTAACATACAAAGGACCAGGTTGTGGTGGTTTTCAAATGTGTCACTTGTTATACACAGCCATCCTTTACAAGCTCAAAGAACTTTTCTTTTCTGGAAGCATAAGACATAAGGACAGGCCTCACCCAAGAGAGAAGTGCTCAATTCAAGGCACATCAGTGCCCAGGTATTATTTTCATTCAAACTGAGACTCTAATCCAGGTGACCAGATTGGATTTCACTGAAAATCTCAAATTGATATGACTCCAGATCTCAGAATATGACCAGGAAAACAATGTAAAAATTTAAATTAAAAATAAATAAATAAAATACTCATAGAAAAAGGGTTCCATTTGCTGGGGTAATTTCTTCCACATTCTGTATTTTCCTCTATTCAATTAACCAATGACACATGATTTTATTTGCATTTCGTTCAGTGAACATGATATTGATTTGTTCTATCAATTAACCAAGGTTGGGTCTGGAAATAAGTTGTTATTTTTTAGAACTCCTTTCTTCCTCTCAGAAGGTTACAGGTATGAACTGCACAAAGTGAAATACCACTGGGTGTGAAAAGAGTTTTGTGGGTAAGGTACTTAAATGCCACCTTGCTGAATCAGATCTTAAGAGTGTGTTTGACATCAAGTTCCTAAACAATGATGGGTAAATCACTTTTACTAAACTCATCACAGTTGGATGCTAATTGCATGTTCTTCATTTAACATAAAACCTGCTTGAATATGCAGCTAAGAGCTCACAGCTGTAAGTGAAATTATTGAATAAATAGATATACATGTAGACTTGCAAAAACACCAAGTATTTTAAAGAAAATGTCAGTTTCTCAATTTGGTTCCCAGAATCACTGATTACTCCTGACCTCTCCAGTGTCTGTGAGTCCCATTTATAAAATAGGAATAAGAATAATATCTTCTCACATCCCAGGAGGTCATATAAATACAGTGTTCAAAATGCTCTCATCTGTTATAGGGATAAGCAGTGTGTGAAAGCTCAAGAGGGCATGGATAATTCTCATTTTGGACAGGCAGTCACAGGAGGAACAGTAAATAAAGCACAAACTCACAGTGGACAATCCAAACAAAATGGGCCAGTGTAGAGCAGAGAAGACAACAGAACACAATCAGCACTGCTCTGCAGCAGGAAAACCAGACAGGAGGGAAAGGGAGGATGCAATGAGGCAATTTTGGATTACATTAGAAGGCAAATGTTTACAGGTTGAATCACAGGCTTGTGCATCTGGCATTTGAGGGTTGGCTTTTAAACCTGGGGGGAAGGATTTCTGAAATTTTAACAAGGCATTTGTTTCCAGGCTTTAGTCTCAGCCAGCCGCCTTTCCCACTGACTCCTTTCTCATTCCTTCCCTTCTGTTTATTTTCTCCTTTTTCCTTACACACCTTTCGAAAAGGAAGCTGCTCATTTTCTCAGAACTTCAGTAGGAAGTTGGAAGAATATAAGTGGACTGAGGCACTGTTTTCAATACTGTTCTCAGTCCTGGAGACACGCATTAAGAACCTCAGCTCAGAAGCTGATCAGCTTTCAAAAAGACTCAACTGAATGCTAAAAGTAGACATATGGGGTCCAAGGGGACTTTAAAATGTTCTGCAATTCGAGGGCCCAATGAAGGACTCAGAATGGATCTTGGCAGGATAATATGTTTCAATATATTTTTTAAGACGTGGCTCCAAAATCTTATTTAACAATTTACATGGGTGGTTCTGTTTGAAGATCTCAGTTGCTGAAAATTTCATTATCAAATGGTGAGTTCTGAAAGACTTTTTCTCTGTCCTCTTAGAAATTAATGATTTTTGAGGCTTTTTTCCTCCTCTTCAAGCCAAATTAATTTTTTATCCCCAATCTAACAGAGAGAAGTTCAGGGACTTGGCATCCACCACTGCGCACAACTGCTTACTGAAAAATATGTCAGCCTAAAAAAAAAAATAAAAATCACCACTGGAATCTTTTAATCTAGGAAAAGTACAAGCAATAATTCTGACAGCTTAATAAAAGAGATGATTCCATGAACTTAGAGGAAAACTCAAGTTTCTCACATGCGTTTCGCGTTAGAAATATATGATTTAACATTATTACGTCTCCATCCCAAAGGGATGTGAAGCACACCTCGGGACCACCACACAGCCTGAAACAACCACTACCTCAAGAAAGGAGAGAAAGTTTCCTTACATACATTTCTTGCGACGTCCACAAAAATGCTGCTTTTGAAACCTTCCGTGGCGGTAGCCGCTCGTTCGCGCGTGATACTTGTGGGATGCGCGCGTTCTGCGATGGCCAAGAGGGGAGGATTTGGGCCAGGGCTGCACTGGGGACTGGTGCACCTTCCCCTCAGCAGTTCTCTTGTAGAGCACGTGCGGGTGGTGCCCGGCGGGGGACGTGTAGTTGTGCTCCCGTGCCAGCTGCTGAGGTAACGGAGAGATCAGGAACTCCATCTGCCGCGTCCGTATCAAACCTGACTGAAAAAAGAGACGGTAGCACAGGTTAGAGAGGAGGCTGCCAAGGCTCACAGCTGGAACACGCCAGCCCCCCGAGCCACTTTCCTGCAACCCCAGAGTGGCCACAATGTGCACCTCAACACTGGTTAGCTGCTCAAGTTATAGACTATTCAAGGTACGATCTGGATACTCCTCACATTTCAATATGCTTCGTTTCCTTTTGGAGATGACCAAGTCTCTCATTTGGAAAAACACAAACCAGGAATGTTGTGGGACGGGCAGCACAGCACCTTCACACAATAGCATGGATAGTTTCATATGCAATATTAACCCATTCCTCACAGTACAGTTTTTGTGTGGGTGTTTGTGTGCAGGATACACATAAAAAGGAAATGCTTTTGGAAAATACAGCTTCTCATAAGTGCACACATCATAGAAGAAAATATTTGAATTAAGTTTTGCAGCTTTTTCACAAGAAGGTATTACCAAACAGAGTCCCAGACTGAAGGGTGCTCCAAGTAGCAAATTACATTACAGGTCAGCAGCACAGAGCTGAAGCATCTGAACACTTAAGCACCATCATACAGTAATTGACTCCCTGCAATTTAATAATAATTTACATATAATGCAAAATCTATAGCCTCTTATAAGGGAAAGCTAATCACTAAAGGCAAGTATCTGATTGTTTTCCTTTTTGGATCTCTGAAAGACACAAGTATGGGAAAACTACACTGTAGTTTTCACATAGGATCTGTGCATAAAACTGCACATGTGATGAAGTGTTTCCAGGAGCAGGGCCAGGGAAATGTGGGTGGCACTGAGGAAGTATTTCCATGCAGCTCATTAATCAGTTATGATTTTATTTCATTTCTTGGTTTTGTAAAACATGTTGTAATAAACACCCTTTTTTACCAAGTCAAAAACCAAAAATAAGTTTCATCAGGTAATTCTATTACATTATATACGTAATACTAGATACAGATTTTTGGTTTGGATCAGTGAGGCTCTACCATGTGCCAGCACCCTCCTGCCAAAACTGACATCCCACGAGGACTACATATCTCTCAGGCTTCAGAAAAATATGTGCAGACAAACATATGTCAATTGCAAACCATCTTGCCCCACATCTTGAGTCCTCCAAGACCATGATTCCATCTCCTTCCTCAAAAGTCATTGAAAATGCAGACATGTCACATGCATCACCTCTTCCCTTCTGAAATGGATCTTTACTGCAACCTCCCAGGGCCTAAATGCCATGGATATCACAAGAAGAGCAGTTTGAATGCCTAATGTAAGCACTGTATTTTTTCAGGATTTGTGGAATTTTCTGTGCTTCAAGAACTGTTTCCCATGAGGAAAACTCAACACAGTGCAAAGCAAGTGAAAATTGAAAGTTACATCTGAATCTTCACAGCTTTAACCACTTACTAAACTAATGCCGAAATTGATTTTAAGTCTATTCCAGCTGGAAAGATTTATTCAAGATCTACAGGTCCTCAACAGACTACAGTCATCCACTGTGCTCTTTTCATAGAAATTCTCTGCTGTTGATCCAAATCAAAGGCAGCTTTGCAATACTCCCCAGTGCAAGCATCTTCCACAGGGGCCCAAGAACAGTGCTCATAAAGTCACACTGTGATCTCAATTTTGACAGTAGAAGAGATTGAGAATTATGAACCGAGAGGGTCTAATTGCCCTCTGAATAACAATAACAAAACACACATTATACTGTGATCCACAATCTTCCCATTCTCCTCTCTTCAACATGAATTCCTAATTATGTATCTCAGCCTGTATCTACTCAACATTCTAAAAGAGGGTTAAAATTGCCTCCTTCAATGAAAGACAGGTTTTAAATAATTGATAGGAATTTAACTCGCCTGCTCACTGCAATAAGTTGGCATATTTCAAATGTCAGATCACATTTGGTCATGTCAAAGTACTTTCCTGTAGGGAAGATGACTAATATTTTAATATTTATAATGCATGTCATCATACAATTTACAAGTGGTTCTGAGAGGCAATCTTTATCTAGGAGGCTCTGATAATTGGGCACTGCTAAGGAATTTTTTTTCACTGTAAAAGAGAAATGTAGTGAATCTGGTTCTTATTTCCCCATTTTAAAGATTTCCACATCTGAAATTATTCCTGTAGGATTTGTTTTGTAAATGATTCAAACCATATGGAAAAAAAAAGGGGGTTCTACATTTTCCTGTAAGAAACTGTCCGTGATGCACACAAAGTCTCAGCCCCAAACATCATTTCTATATTTAATGTTATAAGGGTGGATTGAGAATTCATGGTGGGGGGAAAGAAGTGACTGAATTCTGGGCCCTGCTTGTATTTTGCTGCACCTTTACAGGGCTGTAGCTGACTGAGTGCCTTATAAATGTAGTCACTTTTTTCCAACAGAAATGACCCTAAATCTCCAACAAGACATTTTTCCTTTGGGTTTTACATCAAACTCATCCTCCAAGTTGAAAAATGCTGTGTGAATGAAAGATACCTTCTTTTTGATAGCATCCAGTTTTTGATAGCATCCAGTTTTACAAAGTTGTGAAGTTGTCAAGAAGAAAGGGGAAGTGCCACAGAGCAGTCTGGGCACTCACTCAATCACACACCATTTGCCATTTTTTCCAGGCATGGGATGGTTTCAAGGATTCGTATTGAATTAATCATTTTGGGAATTCCAAAGCAATGCAGAGAATGCTGACCCGGCTTCAGACACAGCTGCAGTGCTCTGGAGCACTGCATAGGGGGCAATGGGACAACTGCCAGGTCCTGTTCCTGCAGGTTCTTAAATTGTAGTAAACAATTTTACCCTAAATTGGGTAAAGCAAAGAGGCCTATGGCTCCACTGCGCTGGCTGGCAAACACACCAGCTGAGAAATGCCACAGCACAGAGGCAAGAGACTGACACACATTCCTCTTTCCTAGCTTTACACCATGAAGGAATTCCAGCTGTGAAGGTCAGATTTTGGCTACTGGGTACTCCTGGGAACTTTTTCTGTAAATACATGAAGCATCTCCATAATTGTAAGTTAGATTCAATGTATTCATCCAGCTCAAATACTTCAGTCAAACACAGTCATGGAAATACATTCAGTTTTCTACGTCCAGCATAGCTTTATGCATTACATGTGATTTTCCTTGAATCAAGAATGACTTTCCATTAACCTTGATGGGTTTAGGACACAATGAGAATAGGGTCAGATAGGTCAAAATTCCATTTTTATTTCAGATTCTCTGCAATCATAACACCACAAGAGGAAGCAGAATGACAAAATCGAACATTCTTGTAAGTCTAGACAACACAGCATGAAAAAGGCCAGGGACTCCTGTCTATTCCTTCTGTATCCCACTGTGGCTATCACTAATAATAGCAATAATTGTGAGAATATGGTGGGAAGGAACACCCAAGAGATTGCTCAGTTGGAATTTGTTGTTTTCTTCTTCCCTCACAACACATATTTGCTATCCTTCTGGAAGGAATATTCCATGCCATTGGAAAGAAAATGGAAAGACATGGGTTGACCTGTGTGGTTAGCAAATAATTTTGAATCAATAATTTAGAGGAACTTGCAGCTTGTTTGCAGAGAAGAGAAAAAAAAAAAGCAGCATTCCTCCCCCTCTCATCATTTGTTATAAAACATTTGCTTTAGGTCTGGGCTAAAGGAATTTTCAGATCCAATGGACCTCTGTGAAATTCCTCAGTATTTGGGTGGAATCCCCAAGGTAAGGAACTTGTTCTGTTTTCTTGGTGTATTTCAAAATGAAGAACAACTTCAAAATGAGATTTGGACAAGGCTAATGACAACATGGTATCTACTTAAAGATTGTTTTAATTGAACACAGACAATAAATTGAAAAATAAGTAGAATTTTTTTAAAACTACTGAAAAAGATCATCTTAACTGTACAAAATCAGGTAGATCTTCTACTGATTTTCAATCCACATGGAAGAATTTTCGGTCACACACTGACATATCTGTCCCTAACAGATCTCACTGGCCTCTGGAACTGCAGAGGCTGCTCCCATTTGCTCCCCTGTGTTCTTAGAGTAGAGCCTTTGGCAGCTTAAAAGCCTGTAAACCTAACTCACCCCAGTGTCTCAGCATCTCTGGAAAAACCAGACTCTCCATAAAAAGCAGAGCAGTGACAGTGAGTGAAGGATTTGCAGAACTTCTACTTCTCTTCCCTAATTTAACAAAGCTGAGTGCTGAGGGAGCAGACAAATCCTCACTCCAGACTAGAAAGACCTCGTGGCTGTGGGTTCCCTGCATACAAGGCACTTTCATTGCATGCTAATTAAACTGAAGGCAACAGCTCTATGCATATTAAAGTTAGAGGAGTTTCCGAAACCAGATGCAAATAATGAGGTAAAAGCCTAACAAAATGAAGCTGAGAATTAAAACAGATGAATAATTGAACTGCAGCGTCTCTGCTAAACATAACTACTTAATACAGACTGATGTCAAGTCTGTGCAGCTTGCACAAAAACAAGAGTATCTCAACTAAATGTAGTACTAAAAAGCATGCACATATTTCCTAAGGAATACTACTCATACCCAGATTGCCTTATTTAGTGTTAAGAGCATATACATAAAATAAGGTGCTAAAAACTTGCTGTGTCTTAACTAAAACAATGGCCAAAGAAATCAATGAAATCTATACCATTATGTGGGTGTGAGTGTGCTCAAGATGAAAATTCACTAAAAAGGAAGAGTTAAATGTCATTTCACACCCATTTAAATAGTTCCAAATATTCATGAAAAGTCTTAAAAGACTTGACAAAAGGCCAACTGAAATTGGCATAAAGCTTTCCACAGACTCCAGTGGACATTGATCCAAGACTTCTGTTATTTCCCAACTGTCCAGCTCCTAAAAAACCCAAATCACTGATTCAAACACATCCCAACAAGAATTACAGAACATGAAGTACAGAGACATAAAGTACAGTTTTTAGTTCTACTTAAAAAACATAAAAATGTAAACTAAGAACTTCCCTGGAAAACCAAGAATAAGGAGAGCAGATGACCTATGAACTATGGTTGCTGGTTATTTAAAACCATCTGAGGCCAAAGATTCCTAGAAATCGAATATGCACATCACAATGTGGTTGGGGCCATCTCATGTTACTGCATTTTGGAGTTTTTTCTCATTCACTTTGCAGAGAGAAGACTCATGAAATTACCTTATCTACAGTACATTTTCATCAAACTCTTGTTTCCTGCCCTGATGTTCTGTTAAGTTAACAAAGGAAAAAAGTCAAAGCTTTCCCTTGCTGGAAGAGAGACTGCCCTCACTCAGCTGTCCCACCTGGGCAGACCATTTCCCACATGGAACCAAGGGCAGCTTGGAAGCCAGAAGAGGGTATGGCAGAGACCCAGAGAACACAAAGCTGTACACACAGCTCAGAGCTCCCTGACAACAGCCAGGAGCTGCCTTTTGGCCCAGACTGGTCTCTGGAATTGGGCAGATGTCAATTTTTAAACACCGACATACAACAAGGTGTGCTAGAAGGGGAGAGAGGGCTCCCCGTAACTCCTGTACCTCTGCTCAGACTCCACCCCAGAGCGAGGGGAGATGAAGGATGCCTTTCCCTTGGGTTTTATGAGCAGGTCGTGGCAGTGCCTCGCCAAGTACAGAAACCACCCCCACGTTCGCCACCATCCCTCCGTTCCTGCCTGGAGCACATGGTGTTCTGCTCAGAGCAAGCCAGCCCAGCCCAGGAGGCACAGGTCTGCCCAGAGCCTGGGTGTGGAGTGAAGCACAGCGCAGCATCCACGTGTGGACACAGCACTTCATAGCAGCGAGTTCGTAATGGCAGCAGCCATTTCAGGAACACTTCAAATGTCCCCACGGAGAGACCCGTGAGGAGGTGGCAGTCCCTGTGCACTAGCAGAGACAAAACCCTGCCAAGACAGCAGGGAAAGTGCCAGCTACTTAGAACAGGTTTTGGGTTAAGCCTTGAAAATGAAGTAAACGTATCATTTTCTTACTCATGCCAAGGAATCCCTGGAAGAATAAAGTCCTGTTAAGTTTGCCAACATCCGTCTTATGAATTCCTCTTTCCTCCAGACCAAGGGTATTCAACCAACACCATCACAAGGCAGTTCAGAGCAATCCTGCATCATGTAAGCAGTTTAAATAAATGATTGTTTCTTTTGGGAACATGTAATGAAGTAGATTCACCTCTTGGGATGGGTTAAGTTGGTAGTCTGAAAAATATGTGAGACTATAACCTTACTACAGTCATAAGCAAAACTACTTCCAAGAATTATAGCCAGCAGGATAGTACAGCCTGACCTGGAACTGCAGATACCCGATAGCACTGACTGACTTTGAGAGATGGCTTATTGAGCCCCTCTCAAGTTAGGGTCACAATGTCAATGCTCTGGAAAATATAATCAAAATGAGCAAATTAAGATGTGAAATTAGGTAGAAAAAACTGACAAGCAGCATATCTGGAAAGGAGAAAGGGGCTGAATTGCAAAAAGTGTTGCTGAGGTGAAAGATATTTTTACCCTGGGGAAGCATCAGGAGCAAACAGCCAAGCCAATGGCAGTAAATCATGGTAGTTAAGGGAGTTCCTTCCCTCTCCACTCTGACCCACAGCCCCTTTTCTGGGAGGTAGCTGCAGAGGGGACAGCAGCAGCCACAAGGCTGAGGGGCTTTTTGGCTCTTTCTCTCCCCCTGAGAAGGGCACTTACACAACTGCACCCACGTTACTGAAGCACTGGGTAAATGGAACAAGCTTCTGGGACACCGTGACAGGGACACAACCCATGATCCACCAACAAAATGAAAAGTCTGGAGCCTAAAATCCATACACAGATTGTTAAATTAATGACAGACTTTTACAGAGTGTTAAGCACCCATTGAGCTGAACATTGTCTGTGCAAGCATTTCCAGAGTGCTTTTATACCAATTTGGGAAAGAAAATGTTCTGGGAAACTAGTGAGAATGGACTCTCATGAGGTTTCCAATAATACACATGTATTATTGAAGTCAGAAATCCCACGAGTAAAACTCAGAGCATGTTCATTTTTGATCCTATCCCAAACCCGGCAGCACAAAGGCATGTGAACACACTGAAGAGAAGAGAGAATTTAAGTTAACTAAACTTTTCCCTAGCTTTTATGTTTGCCAAAAAATTCACCCATCCTCCAGAAAAGTATCAAGCCTGTAAATGGGCAGTTCCTGATGCCAGCCCCAGAGTCAGGGAAGTACAAAGTGATGCTTTATGGAACTAGGTCCTTGGCTGATGAGAATAACCTCAGCAGACCTTTACTGATTTTCACCAGACTGGAATACCTGGCTCTGTACCACTGCAAATGTTTAGCTTAAGTTAATGGCCCTTATACATACTAAAATATTTTCTTTTATCATGAAAGAAGCATTAGAATCATTGGTTGCCTTTTCTGACTTGAGAATTGTCAGCAGATGGCATTTTTCTTTAGAATCTGACTCAAAAAATTAACTCAATTATTCTGTTTCCTAACATAATGTAGATTTCTTGCAAATGTAAAATGTTAAGGATTCTTAACAATATAGCATTTTCTTACCTGATGATCTGACAGAAGGAGAGTGCAAGGTTTAAACTGCCAGCCTGAGTTAGACATGAAAGACTACTCTGGTTGGTTGTTCAAAAGAAGTGCTAAGCATAGCAGTCAGCAATTAAAACAAGGTAACAAAATTGCATGTCTTTAATTATTCCTATATGAACAAAGCCAGCGTTATCTCTGAATAGTGCCTTTGTATTTCTGCAGCTGACTGAGCTTGTTTCAAACATCTTTATGCAACCCCCATCAGCATATGGCAAATAAGGAAATATTCTTATTTGTTCCTCCACTTAGGGTAATTGAACCAGTCACATTGGTATTTGAGTGTATTAAACTGGTATTTATTGCACGGTAATGAGATATTCTAGAACTAACACAAATTTGATTGCTTTGCCACAGATTAAATACTTGCTTGTCAGTATGTGAGCTCGCTCATTTCTCATTTTGGGTTTAAAAAAAAAAAGCGCAAAAAAAACCAACAAAAAAAAAACCAAACCACACCCCAGGAGTAGGCATGATAAATTAATAGAAGAAAAATATTAATGCAAACTACAGCATAACCACACCAACTATACACCAATAATATTTACCAAGTTACACTCAGGATCACTTCATTTACAATTCCATCAGTAGGGCTCTTTGGCTCCCTATAAAGGTTTTGGAAGGCAATTAGCTAAAACCAACAGCTCAAATTGAACCTTGGTAGCTGTACAAGCACTTGGGTATGGCCTGTTTAAGCAAAGCCCTGCAACTGCAAGATAAAATCTAGAGCTTTTATTAGTTATGACAGTTGTGAAATCCATCACAAAGCAGACAGGAAAGAGCAGGATTGTTTAATGAGTGCGTTTATGCTTCACTTTTCCTAAAAAGAGGCAGCCCACTATTTGTCATGTGCTGATTAGTTACTTAGGGTACCTCAAGAAAAACAGAAAAACTGACTTCAGAGGGTAGCTTAGTGTGTCCCCTGATGTAACATCCCACGTGCAAAGCTTCAGGAGACACTCCGGGTGAGAGCAGGTTCACCTTCAGAAACTTTCAGAAGTACAGGAAATGCAGCTCTCTCTGTCCTGCCTTTCTCTGCAGCAGCACAAAACAAAAGCACCATTTACACCCCTCCTAAATAGCTGAAATGTGCCTTCAAGATGCCCAGATCTTCGGACATGGCATTTCACCCTAAGGAGGGTTTGCTATGAAGTATTTATGCTGCTCAAAGGATTAGGTGAAATGAAAATGTTCTGGCAGGATTCTCCCCCCTCTTTGTGTACAGCTAATCAATTTTACAGGGCTGGAGCTCAGATGTACCAATGTTCTAGGGAAAGTGCATGCCTTCTTAATGAAGCTGCTGCTCCTAGAGTGCTAATAAAGGCAGAACCAATAAGATTAGGGCAGAGTGACACAGAAAATGAACAGCTTTAAAAAAAAAAAAAAAAACCCAAAAAACAACCTGATGATATATAACTAAAATCAGTACTTGAAAATTCCTTTTCCTTAGGTACTTAGCATTAACAGATGCTTGCTTGAGTGTTTCTGATCAGCAACATTCCTCCCTACCAGACAGGCAACTCCAAACATTAAAAGTCATGAATCAGGCCTTGCAAGAAACAACACTATAAATTATGAGATTTTTTTTTTTTAAATCACGCCAAAGGGCTTCAGTGTTTTATGTTCTGATTTCTTGAACCATTTTCAGCTGAGTTGTTAAGAGGCTTTTTTTTACCCTTCATAATCATGTATACTAGAATCAAAGTTAAGTGGGGTTGGGGTTTTTTTAGTGAAAACACAGCTTTTCCTGTGATGATAGGACTTTGGCAACTGGACCCTTCAGAACATTTCACATTGTAAGTGAGAATTAGGCAAGGCTTAATACTCCCTCTCCCTTACAGGACACGCTCTTGAGGTTGCAGACAATAGAGAGAAACACTTGCCCAGGCATGGGACACCACTTGGAGCTACCTGATGGCAGAACCTTCACTCTGGTCAGGACTCTGGACTGCAATGAGTTACACCCAACTGCACCAAAGCCCCAAGCAGATGCTCTCCACATCTGGAGGTTCCCTACCCATACCCACACTTCCCCAGTGCAGATCCTCCAGATATGAGCTTTGCCCTGCCAGAGCTGATGCAAATGAATTTGAGGGGGCAGAAGATCTGAGCTTGTCTGACCTGGGATAATTTGCATTCAAACAAAATAAATCCAGCTCAATTCCCTTAGCAATTTTGCTTTGCTATGAATAGCTCAGGCAGCTCCAATAACGAGGAGCTCAAGTTACATCTGATTGCCAGCTGTATTGCTTACTAAGAAGTTAGGTCAGTGGTTCCCAACCTTTTAATTTTCCTTGTTGGAGTATACATTGCTATGGATTAGTTACATGAGAGAGTGGTCACAAGGAACTCTGTAGGGAGCAAAGTATCAGCTTTGCTGATATTCCACATACACAGACAGATCCATATGTTGAAATATCTACGTGGGAAGGAGAAAGGGAGTGAAACAAAAGAGCTTAAGCCATTAAGGGAATGGAAAACAAGAAGCAAAGATGGCCCAAGAGTGCAAATGTCAGGCTGGCGCCTGGGTTATCTGGGTTAAACTCCCTGCTCTTCAGCATTTCAGCTTCTCTGTTCCTTATTTATCAGTTTAATAGGCAGGCTGTTGTAATCAATGCAGAAAATGCTCATGAGAGACTCGTGAAGGCTGACATTTGACCTGGCCTAGGCTGTTGTGTTAAAGTGCTTCCACCTTTTCTACTCTAAGCCGCAGCCCCAGCCCTCAGGATGGGGATGGAACACCACACAGCCACTCCATCAACCACCCCTCTGCACTGGGGGTGAAAGGCACCACGGTGAAAGGCAGAGCAGGGAAGAATCAATGGCATCCTCTGCTCTTCTGCTGTAGTAAACTCTCTGAAGCAGAACAGCAGCCTAGGTGCGTCTGAATCTCTTCTCACCACCAAGAAAAGGTAAAACAGTAACACGTTGACTGTAATTCACACACTTAAACCCAAAATACAAGGCTGCAACATCCCAGAAATCCACTAAGTTGAAATAAGATCGCATCCTTTCCTCAGTTTTCGTAACATTAAAAACCTGTACAGTGGAAAGTCCACATAACACTCCCATGACCAAACATACACCCCCCAGCATCCAGATCTTACTTTACATGGGTATTTAAATAGTTATTTATTAAGATAAACGTAATAACTTACATCTACATTCCATGGCATGAAAAAGCTTCGTATTTGCAGGCCCTGTTTACAGTGACAAAACCTGCCTCCACCATCTGACACTGCCAAGCACACCCTGCGTCCAGAGAGTCTCTGTTTTCCTCCTTGTAGCCAAATCAATAACCAATCTGCACTGCTCAGCCATTCTACACCCACCCTGAGCCTGCTCTAAAGCTGTGCACTCATTCACTCCTCTCCCACAAATTAGTCTCAGCTTCTATTTTAAGGGAATGATGCCCAAGGGTGAACATGCTATTACTGCTCTGCTGCAGTAAATATGAAACTCTGCTAGTCTGTGACAAATCCAGCCAGAGTTCCTGCTTCTAATAACATTATAAATGAAAGTTCAATGAGAAATAATTTTTGGTACTATTTTCTAAATCTCTGTAGTAGAAATAACTGTGACAACATGCAAAACCCACCACAAAGAGGTCCTGGTTTGGCAGCAGCAAACATAATGCCATAACTGTCTTTAAATGGGCACAGAAATACTACCTTAAGGTTGGTCTAGGTTGTGGTAAGGTGAGGTAAATCCATTTTTCAACCCAATGCATCAATTTACATCACCTGATATGCTGTCTGTGACAAGGTCAGAGCCCAACACACAGGTCTAAAACAACATTTGGAGTGTTAACCACTCCTTTCCAGGTATTCAGCCCCATGTCTGACTTGTACCCCTGAACAGGCCTGCAGAGCTGGTCATGATAGGTTACTCTGATTTTGCCATCACCAGACTTTAGTACAAGCATCTGAATGGTGCAACTGTTTAGCAGGGATGAGTTAAGAAAACAGTGGGGAAAAAAGCATGGGAGCATTTAATTGTCTTTTCATTGAAGAAATCCATTCAATTATGTGTTATGTCAGAAAACACCATTTGCCAGGATTTTCATGAAAGTTAACAGCATTTCTTCACAAAAGCATCTGTACGCTAGAGCGTTTTCAGCACAATACTTTATCTATCAGGCCCTCAAAGTATAGTCTGTGGATCAAAGCTCAAAGTTCCCCTGTGAGGTTCTCTGAGATCTCAGGAAACAAGAAAATTTAAGTGGCAAAGGGAAGGTAGTCCCTGAAAGCAACTTTTTATTCTATGAGATAGTCTTCATATTAAATTGGTCCAAGATAACCAGATATCTACGGAACAGATGTTGCCACTATGTTAAACACTACAGGCCTTCTGGCTGAAATAAAGATGCAGTGAAGACAAGGGAAATATTTGTTGACAGCTCAGCACGCTGCGAAGTTATAAAGGGATGGTAAAAAAACCCCAATTGTATCAGCAGAAGATTTAGGAGGCAAAATTTCCTAAGCAGCCTGACCTTGTTTCTGCAATGAATCTACTGAACAGTAGGTTAAGCAAAGGTCAGGTTAAGCACAGGTTAAGAAAAAAGCTCCTAGAAGAGAAATGTGCTGCCAGGGTCACAGAGGCACTGGGACATGAGGGGCATGTGTGAGAGTCACAGACACTCCAGTCTTCAATGCAGCTCCTATTCCCAGGGCCTGAGAGTGCTCTCTGCTCCATCCTGGCACCAGGGACCTGAGCTGGCTGCACAGCACAGCCAGCAGTGACAGAAATGCTGCACTTCTGCTGCTCTTGCATCCTGAGCCCTTCCCCAGGGAGTCAGGACATGCTTGTTCTGCTGAGAAGTACCATGAGTGGAATAATTAGTACATCAAAGCACCCAACTCCCATAAACAGGAGATCATTTGTCTGCTTTCCTAGGCAAGAACTAGAAAAGTGCACAGGAAAAGTGATAAATGTGGTCCTCCCACTCCAAGTCTCTCTGAAGCTCCGTGTGACCTGCACAGCCTGTGATTTATTATACTCAGATGGTATCTGCTCTGCTGGAGCCTGTCCTCACCCCACATCCCTCACACTGGTGTATTCCAAACTTTCCCCCAAAATAATCTGGCTCTCAGTGGCCTCTGAAGGGGCACAGCCTGCCCCAAGGTTACTGGCTGATGGTAGCTCAGCACTCTTCATGCTCACACACTTTCCTGCAGGAGGATCCACGTTCTTCTGGAGCCCAAGTGCAATCCTGCCACTTCCCAGTGTGAATTTGCCCAGCTTAACATATCCGACCACAGATGTGACTGTTCTGCAATCCATCTGGATCATCAGTCAGTCCCTCCACCTTTTCTTCTTTCCAGGTGGTAATGCAAACAGAGGAAAAGCCAGAAGGAGCTCTTGTGAAACATTTCCTCTCTTCACAGCATGTTACACCACACACTCCTCCCTCTGCAGAAAACCAGCCGTGTTAATGTGCTAGAGAAGTAAATTAGGCACAAAAAGCACCATGGGGAACTTAAATATTTTGAGTGTATACCATATAATCAGGAAATGCCCACCCTCTTTATCTGTTAGGAGCAAGGAAACTGAAAGCTTTGTAATTCTGAACTGCCCATCAGCTGCTGTGAATCAGTCAGGCACCTTGCTGGGGAGAGGCAGCACAAGCAAGAACAGTGGCAAGATAAGAGAGGCTTTAAGCTACACTCCCCATCCTGTCAGAATAGTTTCAGCCCAAGATCTCACATTTGACCACCCCCCCCCTCCAGGGCTTCTCTTTATACTCCTCCACTGAACCCCTCAAATTGACTAAAATAGGACATAGACCATAGTTTTTTCAGATAATTTATACTAATTTTTGCAAGGTTCACCAATCTGAAAGAAAATAGTTTTTGTTTTCAATAGCAGATACATTCTATAAAACACTTTACAGATTTACAGTGACTTACTCTTAACATTTTAACAAATAATAAAGGAAGTCATGTGAGACTCATTCATATACATCCTCCACATTATATATTTTGCAATAAACCTACGCTCTCCACTTACTACAAAAATTAAAGGCAAATTACACCAACCTTATCTTCAAAAACGCAATTCCTTTCCTGAAAGAAGCACAAGCATTGCTTTTAATCATAATAATAATGATAGAACAGCAGAAGAGACTACAGCCATAAACAGCATTGCTGTGTGCACCTTTATAGAAAAGCAAATATATCAATACTTCAGATACAACAGACACTGAATTTCACTGTCCTTCATGCAATAAAGGTTTAATAAAGAAAAGGCACCAATTCAGTGCATTGGTATAGAAAAGTAAGTATCAATATATAAATTCCTCTTTATTGGCAGTTGGGTCCAAAGGCTAAGCTGTCACTGAAGGATGTGGAATATCCATGGAGATATTTTGGAGCATATGGGCACCATTCTGAGCAGACTCATGGTGGGCAGGAAACATTCCCAATGGGAAATATTCCTCATCTTTTGCTAATCCTAACACAGGAGCAGGGCTGTGGAGGCAGGGCAACCTTGGTTATGCACAAATGCTGGTTTGCAGAAGACAGACCCTCATTCTGGATGAATAACATTTCATTCTGTTTTGTTTCTCACATCAGAGTGGGTTCCTGACTTTCCCAAACTGTAGTCTTTCAAATGACTAAATAAATAATGTGACCAGCCACAACAAAAAAAAAAATAAATATATATATATATATATATATATATATGCTATTCCCTTAGCCCTCGAGCTATTTACAATTAATTTAGTGTGGTGGTGCTGTTCTGTGCACCAGAAAGCTAGTTTTCAAGAAATGCTTGGAAAACTACAACAAAAATAACCTTCTGATGGCACTATAACCCAAAAGCTGAGGACCTGTAAACAGAACCAGTGCAGTACTCAGTGACCAAGACTACAGTGGCACATTTTTGTTCCTAGCTTTAACTGGTAATACATGGTGACATATTAGCCCTCCAATTCAGCTGCTGGTCCAAATTGTCCTTTCCTTGGTATTTCAACTGTCCTACTGATAGGAAACACAAGCTTTTGTCACCATAGCATTATCCTGATGCTCACAGCACATGGCACCACCTGCACCCTGCTCTGTCCCTTGGCTCAGGCATGGTCTTCATTACATGAGACTGCAGGGCTCTGTGCCTCGGGCAGCTCAAATGACCACCCAGCTCTCTCTGGCAAACACAGGAATCAATTAATCGTTTCTGTAACATGCTCCCCTCTCTGCAATTCCTCAGGTCTCCTACCATGAGCAGGAGATGAGTGAGGTCTTGTCCCCTACAGGTGTTCTGCAATGGTATCTGGTAACTTTCCTGCACATTTTCACAGCTCAAAACCTGCCAAGTCCATCTCCTGTCTAACAAGGACAACACGTCTCAAAAAGGTACCATCCTCTTTTATTCCCATCACCAGACTTGACTTCAACAGGACTGGGTTTGTGTTAGGCCAAATAACCTCTTTACATTTACTCATGGCTTTGCATTTTTTTGGTGGCCAGTGTGCTTCCTTTACTCCTGCCTTGCCAGGATATGCTGGCAGCAGAGTGCAGTGACAGCACTTGGCACCAGGGCACTGAAACCTCTCTGGCAACTGCAGGCACTACATGCCAAGCACTTGGGTGCACTTTCCAGCAGTAGTAGCAGCAGCTGCCTCTCTGGAATCTGCCTGAGCTCCTGCCACATCTCACTCCTGGCTGGGCTGGGCTGGTCTGAGCAGTCCATGAGAACAGCAAGGCTCACCTTGCAGATGGGGCTTGCCCTTCAGCATGCTGTTTGCCTCCATCTAACTTCTGATTCAGTGAAATCTGATTATACAGCACCACCCTGGATAATGTCCAATATGCATTTTGGAGTTCACCAAGAGCAACTGAAACATTTCACTTTCTTGATGAGCCAGTGGTGCCTCCCCTTCCCAAAATATCTTTCTAAACCAAACAGCAGTTGCAGCAGTGTGTCCCAAAAAAGTGGAGTGCCTTCTGACTCAAGGGGCAAAATGATGTAGGAAGGAATAAAAGACACTTCCCAAGGCCAGGTTCAGATCCAAAGCAGTCATCAGAAAACTTTTTACTCACCACAAGGAGCTTTAGATGAAGCCCATCAACCAGCAAACACCTCTCAACAAGAGTGGATGATACTGGGCTGCAGGAATCAGCAGACATCACCAGCTCACTGCTGTCTCAGCCTGGAAATTCTTTTTTCTGCATTTTTGCTCAAGCTTTTGCTGCTTGGGGTAGGATAACAATCCCACCACCATTATGTGGGTATGTCACTAATGTAAAAAAATACCTTTATGGCCTCCAGCATGAAGAGAACCAGCTGACAGAGCGAGCCTGAATCCCCCCTTGTGGCAGACTAGTCTCCACAGTGGTTGCAGAGACATTTATTACAAACAATGAAATGTAGAGTAGACTACAAGGACTACTTGAGCAGACTACAAGACTACTTTATCAGAAAAAGTAACAAAAAATACAAATGTGACAGAAGCACTTTTCTTGTATATGCCATAATCATCCACAGTGGACTGCAAAACAAAAATAATCTCTGCCCTCACCCAAGACTGTTACTTTAACCTTTCATTTATATTTGCATCTAACAAAACAAGTAACATAACTTTTTGTCAACTGTCAACAAGAAATGACACTGGGTAGCTGTATCTTTAGAGAAGTTTAAACTTTCTTTTCTGATGCTGCATTACAGCACTTATACCTATCCCCCACCATGACCAGCTTGTACTTTAACAGAAATATTAATATGAAATATTTCTTGACGTTTAGTCTAGCCTAATTTTAAGGCCTACTCTTTTGATGATTTCTGCCTTAAAAAAAAAAACCAAATAAAAACAGTGTGTAGCAAGACAGGTCTGGTCAAGAAAGAATTATTTTAAAAATCTTGCCACTAATTTGCACAAAAAAAAAAGAAAATCTGTTTTTGATTTCATGATTTAAAAAGAACTAATTACATTCTGGTGTTATGTAAGTTCTATATCTCATGGAAAGGAAACTGCAGGTCTGAAGAGTAATCCCTGTTTCATTAGTTTGTGTACTCTGCCACAGAATATAATATTACATTCTTAAATTAGTCAGAAGCCACACTGTGATGCAGAGTATAAAAACAAAAGTGAGGGCTCAAGCTAGGTCAAGCATATTTTGTATAGGTCCATTAAAAATCTCATTCCATTAATATTAATAAAGATGTTGAGACACAAAAGTCCTTCAATTAACATATATTAGGCAGGCAGGCACAAACATTCAAGTGATCCCACTGTGAACAGCAAGAATCCAGCCCTCAAAGAATAAAGCCCCAAGTGTGTTGTGTACAGAGTGGGGCAGCCTGAAATGTGAATGCCCAGGGGAGTGAAAAGGCAACACCCCATTGTCTCTGCAAGCAAATATCACTTTATTGCCTCAGCTTCCTCTTCTCTTAAGCAGGTTTGTGCTGGGCCTTGTTATTGCAGCAGGAATAACTTCAAGACCTATTATCTTTGTCATGCAACTTTTGTCTTTTACCATTTTTTGGCAGTCACTAGCTAGGCAGCCACACAAGATGCATGAAAAGGGTTTTCATGTGACTGTATAAGTTGTTTGCAGATTTCCCCAGCTTATGAACTAACATTGAAAAAAAAAAGAAATCGACTTGCATGTTCCAGAAATTACTCTGGACAATAATGGTTCCCACGGTACCAAGCTTCAACCATCAAGACTCATTCACTTGCATCTGACCTGATTATTTGACATTTCTTCACCCTCATTCTTGGTGACTTCCGAGCACGATAAACAATAAAAGGTTACTGATGTCAACCCATTGTGTGCCAGGATGTTGTTCTCATCTAACACAGACTAGAGCCAGCACTGAAGCTTAATTAATACATGTTTGCAAATTGTGCTGAGCTGCAAAGCTTTATGATTTCAGGTTGCTTCTGCAAATGTTTACTTCAGAGCTTTAGTCAATGCTCTGCTGTCTGAACCCAAGATAAGTTCTGCTTCCATCAGCTATTCACATAGCTGGTCAAATCACTGTCACAGCAAATCAATAGGAAATTCCTTTAGCATACAGTAATTTATGGTAGACCTGCAGCAACAGAATTGGGATTAAAATGGGATAAGAAAAGGCAAGAAAAAAAAAAACAACATTTCTGCTCCCAGTGACATGATCAAAAAGACAGAAGAAAACCTTGTTTGCAATGGAATTATCCATTAAAATTCAATTCAGATACCACTTAAGGGCTAATCAGAGCCTTCCTAACACAAAATGAGTGTTTTTTAGAAAAAAAAGTATATTGAAGCATGGGCTTCAGCTGCTAAAACTCACTGTAGGTCCACTGCCAGCTCACACTACAGAGATAATTAAGTTTAACCACTTCCCTGCCAGCTCACTGGGAGAAGACCATGACAAAGTGAGGCACACAGAGCTCCTGGAAAGCAGGTGTTTTCTAGAAAATCCCTAGCAAGCTCTATGTCTGTAAATCAACAACAGTGCTAATGCTCAGGAGAGAATGAAATCAGATGCAAATAGCTCTGAAATGATCTTGAGGAACTGATTGATATATTACGGGCATCATCACCCTGGATGCCTTTGTCTAGCATACTTCCAGCTTTTATCTTGATCCATGCACTGCAAACTTCCAAACCACAGGTCTTTAGACCTCCAGTCTTCCCTCCTGTTGCAGTCCCAGTGGTCCTCTCTTTGAAATAGTAAAGAACCTGCTGTGCATCAGAAAGACAAACCCATCCCTAAGAAGCTGACAATTAGAAAACATTACCATAAATGTCTTGTGGACTTCAACACAATGCCATAAAAACAAAAATTTGAGGAGCCAAAACATGTGAGGGACTCCTGGAGCTGGTGACAGAACTTCCAGTGACCACCCCAAGTAGTTATGACTGAGCAGCCTACATTGCATCAAAGTCAAGCTCCCAACTGAGTGCAGGTATGTCACAGAGCTGTCATCATGACCAGGGCTCTGGTTCTGCATAGGGTAAGGAGAGAATAAGCCTGGGGGAAAAACCCAATGTTTAGGAACAGTTTTGATAGCACCATTTGCTCAAAAATAAGTGAACCTGTCCCCCTGTGGGGACCAGGGGACGACCAAGACACTTCTGTGCTTCCCATTCCTGTGCTGTGTGTCAGGTGCAGATCTCCAGGAGTGGGCTGTTGACCTGGACTTGAGCTCCAGTTTCACAGACTGCCACTGTGTTTTGGGAAAACAAAAGCCTTTACTCACCAGGTCTGCCAACCTGGTATCCTCCTCAAACATTTCCAAGGTGGAAGAAGAAAAGGGAATAGAAATAGAATAGAAAGCCTGTTTAGGTTAATTAGTGACTAAAAGCTCCTATTAGTTATTGAAATCTGCCTCTAAAAAGAGAGCTATCTGTGATGTCCAGCAGTTCCCAGCTGTGCAGAAGAGAATACACTCACTGCCTCTCAGCAGCAGAGATGGTACAGTCCACATGAAAACAGTGGCACTGAAAATAAAAATCCTCAGGACATCAAAGACATCCTGTTATGAATGGGTCACGTCTGTGCAGGCAGGTCATCCACTCCTGACCCTCATAAGGGCATTTGTCTACAACCTTCCCTCTAATGGACTAGGAAAATGTGGGAACTAGGGTTAGTGGAAAGGCTTTGCTGCAGCAAGCAAAACACTGATGTTTCAAGCACAGCTAGAGACTACTGATTGCTTTGGAAGCAATGATAAGGCTGCTGCTTAACAAGAAGGGCTAGGATGAACTCTCTCTGTATACACAGACACTTCCTGTTTCTGGAAACCCACTCCAAGGGCTTGAGCAGTGGTGCCCACAGGAGCCTGAAGTTTGATTGGAAATACACCAATGAACCATTTCCACACTCTGCAGCCAGCTGAGCAATGACAGAGCAGGCACAAGTGAGAGAGGACCAGCTCCTCTGGGTACTCAAGAGAAGTTGTGCAGCCACAGCCCACTGTAATCAGTTTCCTCTAGGTGCATTCCAGATTTTTTTAACATAAAGCCAGGAAGAAATGCAACGTCTATTACTTTTTCTGCCAAGCAGATGCAGATTCTCTCTCATCATTAATCCTCTTTAATTCTGTTTCTTACCTATCAGGAATCAGTAATGCCAAAAGACCTGGGATAACACTGCCTTTGTCTTGCAGAGCCTAAAGGCAGAGTTAAACAGAAAGCTTATCAGACAGATATGGAGAAGGTTGATCAATAACCTAATCACACAATTCGTCACTAGTCAAGGCAATTCTGAGACCAGAAACATTGCCTTGTATTTTTCTAGTATAACCTAAAATATCCTCAAGAATATGACTATTTCCCATTGTCATCTCATTTTCCTGTAGAGGTTTTTATTATTTTCATATTCACCATATTATGGAGTAACAGAATAATAATGGAAAAATGTTCACCAAACCAGTGGACAAAAGGATGTTCCTGTAAAACAAAGTTTGTGTTTTATAAAGGATGGAGATGCAATGGTGTGTGAATACAAAGAAAATCATAGAACCCCCATGCAAGATGCTGTTCATGTTGTGCTGGTGCAATGGCAGAAAATACAGGATTTGTGTATTGGCTTCTGGGTGGACTAAAAACACCCTTAAGAATGAGAAAATCAGCAGCTCTGTACTTAGCTTCTCCTCAAGGTCCCACTGGGCCAAACTGTTGCATTTTTACAGCTGTTGGTTTCTAAAGGACCCTCATTGCAAACAGTAATTATTCAGTACTTTCACCAGAAGTCTGGCTCACTGAGTTCAGGAGTTTGTCTGCATAAGAACCTTGGGATTTGTCTCAACACATTTAATTGGACTTAAAGTGCGAGCTCTACGAACAGGAGGCTGCTGTTAGCATCAACTTAAATAATGTTAATACTAGGTGCAATTAAATGACTACAAAGAAGGGGTACATGAGCTGCCTGGCCTGCCTGCCTCTTAGGTGGCCAGACTGCATCAAGGCACTTGAATTTTGTGGCTTCTTTGATACCTTGAGCAAAGCCCTGTCCTCAGACACACACACACACACACCCTCCACTGAATTAATTCATCTCCTGCCTACTTCTCAGTGCTATGTCTATAATCCTTCTTGTCCAGAATCCTCTGACAGCTCAAGGAGTGTAACATGATTCATCCCTCCCTCCTCTTTCTCTTCCTTTGACTAGACACTAATAAACCTAACACAACCTGAGACAAGACAAGGAGGCTCCTCACAATGACAGATTCAACCACATCTTGCCAAAACCAGAGGAGGGCACCGCTACTTCTAACTGAGGTACATAAATCAAAAAGGACAGAACAGCCCAAACTCACCTCTGGTGTGAGCAGGTGCAGCCTCTCAGGCCCCCATACCAGGGCTAAACTTGGCCTGGGTGATAAAACTGTGCATCATGTAGTTTTAAAGGATCTGAACTGTTCCACTGAACTGCACTCGCTTTTCCTGACCCAGAGTACACACACATCTTCTCTGTGATGGAATGGCAGGAGAGTTCCTCATATAAACAGTTCCTTCCTCTGGGCATGCATTTTCTACTTGCTCTAGACCCTCGCCTGTGTCCTGTACCCCACATATGCTGTATAACAAACCCCTCATTCATTAGGGCCACCAAATCCTACGCCATGTACTGGATTATAAACTTGTTTGACTTTGCCCGAGTTCACGTTCATGAGGGGAATGCAACTCCTGCTTCCAAAAGCACAATTATAAATTACTTTTGAGAAAGTCTCTAAAATACAACCAGAGACCTCGGAGGTTCTCTTGTATTCTGCCCTGATTTACTGTGTGACTGCAAACAACTCACTTTATACAGGAGATTCTGAACACATAAACCTAAAGTAAGGAGACAGAAAGGAGACAAAAACTGTCCTATAAAAAGAGGCAAACAACACACTGTGATACAGGCTAGGAAGGCAGCAGTAAATATATTAGATGTCATCTTGGAATTAAAGATGGTCAGGCTACAACAGGTCTCATTTTTAGTGCAAGTTAAATAGCACAAAGTGGATGAGAATGGGGAAGGGAGAAAGAGGAAAGAGGAAGGAATATACACAGCCATCTTGAGTAGGTCCTAAAAAAAGCAACAACTTATTTTAAGAGTGGCCAGCATAATCTCATTCAGGAAAACTTGAAAAACCATGGTAGTCTGTGAATTTGGTATAGTCTGAGAATCTGGTATAGTCTGCCTCCCATTGGGCTAGCTAAAGGCAATTATAAGTAATAATAAATTGCTAAATAATAATAGTAATAAAAATACAATCAGAACAAGTAAGAATTACCTCAGATCAAGATTTTTGGGAAAAAAGTTTGCATGTGGAAAGAACAGATGGAATTGGAGAATGTAAACAGGGGATGAAGCAGCAAGACAAACCAGTAGCCTGGATATACCAACTAGGAGAGCATAAGACACTCAAGGAAACTTCAAAATGGCATGCAGAAATAACACAAGATGTTTATTAAATCAATAATGACAATGAGTGAAGAAAAGTAGAAAAAAATTGCATTACTTTCTATTTGGGACACATTGAGATGATACTAAAGAGAGAAACTAGCTTTGCATTTACTAAAAAACTCATTGTCTCAAAGCTTTAAAAGTACGAAAAATGATCCCTGTGAGTGAAAATGCATTAAAGAAAAGGTGAAAAAAAATCATAGCTTCTATGGAAGGAACGTATCATGTTCTCATTCTCATACATGAAGTTCAGAACAGAGATTTCATTTATAAAACAAGTAAAAGCACTGGGTTTTTTGCCATATAACAGATGCTCCAGCAAGCAAAGGATGCTGACTGAAGCAGAAAAAGGGCAGAAGACAGAAAAAGGCAAGTTTCCAGTTGAAAGTCAAAGTACTTTGGTGATGAAAAGAGGCAGTACTCACAGTAAACTTGGGCACATTCTCCTGAAATGCTCACTTACTGTACTAGAGACTTGTTCAGATAAAGATCCAGTTCTGCCTTCTGACACAACAAGAAAAGTGTGTTGACTGATGGAAACATTTGGTCTCAAATCAACAAATCAGCATAAAAACGTGGGGCCTTCCTGTCAACCAAGCCATTAAAACATAATATACACACATCTCTTAACAGATCTAGACCAAAGCAACAAAAATTCTTGCTCCTTTCCAGTGTTAAGTTAAGGTCATCCTGCCTAACAAACCATTTCATATGGACTCTCCCCAGAGTCTCCTCTGCAGGCACTGGCAGATAACAGACAGCTGAATGACTGAATACTCTAGGTCATCCAAAAAATTAGATCAAAGAGTCCCCGTAGTCTATTGAAATGCAATTGCTTCCAAATCACATTGTGGTGTTCCAGGCTTGAAAGAATGGGTCACTGCAGCTTTATTGTAGGCAAGCTACTGCTAATGAAAGGAACAATGGAAAGATTAGTGCTACCAACCATATAGAAGAAACACCACTTTCGGTTTAATTGCAGTGAACAAAGCAAATAGGAAAGAAGGGCAACCAAGTGACAAAAGTAGTTGGTGAAAAAGGATATAGAAGCTATTCACAAGGTTCTCTTGATCAGAGCACAACGTCCAGACTTAACATATGATTACTGAATTTGGATCCCAGTGAAAAGTGACGTGGGTGTCATTACAGACAGCTGACGACATCTTTAAGAGGGCAGCCTTGCAAAATGAAAGGCTCTGAATCCTGTTGGTAATTTGCCTGGGATTCATTAGGTGCACTGAAATTAATGGATGGATAGGGAGAGAAAGGAACAATTATCCTTTGGGATACCTACCCTACAGGACATGATTGTAAGTAAAGGTTTGCTTCATTTGCCAGCTTAAAACAACAATTTAAGGCAAAATCTATTGAACCCTGAAATTAATTTTAAAGAGATTCCATTTTTTGGTAATCTGGGTACTTCCATAATCAGTTTGTTCATACCACAATATTTATTCTCTTTTGATCAGTTTCTGGATCTTTTCTAAGTGAAGCTTACCAGTCATAACAACCTCTGTGTCGAGACAGTGGTAAAAGATCCATTTCATTCTCAGTTAAGATCACCACATTCTGTTCCCTCTGTGACCTGAGGCAGGCTTGAACCTTCCTTCTCCAGACAAGATGTGACAAGCCCAACTTCACTTAGCTCAGAAAGCATGTTAAAAACCAAAACGTGGCCAAACAGGAGAGATCTCCCAAGCTGTACCTGCTGTGTGTAGGTAGAGCACCTCCCGTAGCAGAAAGACAAAACACTGCAATGAGTGAAAACAGGGCATTCTTCTGAACAAATCTGATAAAAGGCAGCAGTTTGAACATGAGGCTTCCATGAAAACAACTGAGCACATTTGATATCAACAGTTCAGCATCACAAACACAACTTTAAAAGAAAAAAAAAAAAAAAAAAAAAAAAGGCTTCAGCCCAGTTCCTGGCACCTGCTCCAAACTCACATTTGCAACTGTTCAAATGAACTGCTAAGATTCCTCTACCTTGATGAGGTTAAAAAAATGTAAAAAAACATTAAAAAAAAAAAAAGAAAGTACAGCATTCAAAATATAACCCAGACCACTTCAACCAGTTACCAACAGCCCTTCCTAATGAACAGGCTTCTCAAGTCACTGATTCCAGTTTCAAAGGAAACACTGGCTGTCTCAAGTGCTCCTTCTTTGGTCCCGTCACACAGTTTAATAGCCCTCAGAGACAAGTACCTTTGCAAAACAGATTTCTAGAGGGTGACCCAACATATCCTCTGGACCTTTAGTCAACCACAAAGCACACAGATGACCTCATATACTTCCCACTCAATGTCACTGCCTTCCTCTGCAGCCACAGCAGACTGCTTTGCAAGTGCAAGGGATTGCAAGTGCAAGTGCAAGCCTAAAAATCATCCTTAACTATTCATTCTGTAGACGATTCTCCTAAATTACATCAGTAAAGCCTTCTCTGCAGGAAATGAGCACTGTCAAACAGATTTTGGAAAAATCACCTGTGAATAATGATTTTTTCATTAATTTGGCTGACAGCCATAAATGGAAAATACACAATGATTATATTTAACACATTCATAAGAGATCAACTTATCAAGACTTGTAAACCAAATACAGCTTGAATTATCAAAGGAAACAAAGGGAAATTTGTTCATAACTCCTGCCAAGCTAGGAAATTCACCCTTTCTTAAAGCAGTTGACAAAACTAGATATAATATTGTTTTTTCACAAGCTTCTGGACTGATATTTTTTCCTTTATTCATCACAGTTCACAAAGGCAGGAAGAACTTCTACTTAAGAGTGAGCAGAAATGTATAAACTATCACAAACTGTAACAAATTGCCATGGAATAATTACTAGGACTACCAGCCAGTCTTCTGTTTTGTTTTTTTTTTTTCCTGAAAGACCGTCATCAAAAAAATACAAACGTTTTAATGCAGTTCATTGGCTATAACCAAGTCTCTTCTGTTAAATACAATAGCAACTAGACATACTAGAAAAATCAGAAAAGAGTGTATGGTGTCCTGAATATTATATGAACTTCATAGTTTCAGGGACTACTCCACATATGAAAATACTTTTAATGATTTGTTTTAAATAGACACTTACCAAGCCTACACACGTAGATATTGCTACCGAAGAGGTGCTATCATTCCTTATAAATCCCTGGTAGAAACACTGCTCAATTTCATGTTCCTGAGAATTTGACACTCCATCTTTCCCAAGTACCTGGACAATAAAACTGCTGCTTAAAATGGTCGAAGGTTTAAGTTCTAAGTGAAGTTCCTGTCCAAATGCTGAAAATTTGTAGTGCAAGGAACTCTTTGAACTCTGAGTTGATCTCTTTCTCCTAGTACTGTGCAAAACATCATGTGAAATGTAGGATCCGCTGGCATCCACTCTGACAGGTGTCACAAACACATAATCTGCAAGGATAAAGAGTTGTCCATCAGCTCTGGCAACCCTCAAACAAGGCACTCTGACACATTATCAGGCATTCCCCATGGCATGGGGCATCCCCTGGTTTTTGGGGCTGGCCTGCAGGCTCTGTGCGTGCTGTCTCGCCTGCGTAAATTCACCCCCATAAGTCACACAGGCTCTCAGCCTGTGTTTGTTTCCTTTGTGCCCCACTGAGAGACACAGACTAACTAGCATAGCTGTGACCATTCCCACAACTGCTCCTCTGAAGACATTTGTCATCACCAGCACATCTGTAGATTTTCCCCTCCCCCTCTATTAATTGCTGTCAAATGCGAAGGCTGCTTCGGTTTGAAAGGCTTTTCCCTTCCCTAAGAATGCAGCAAATATTGTATCACTGTAGGGGTAGCCATGACTGAGGCTTTGCAGAACTTTACCACTTGTTCAAATGGATTAAAGGATTAATTTATTAATGCCTTAACTGAGTGAGACCCCATCTTTTTGTAGCAACTTGATTAGACTGGGTTTCAGATTGTAACTGACCTCCAGCAGAAAGAGATTACACCTTACCTAATAACCTGTAGTCAGCCATTGCTAATTGCATGTCAAAAAAGTTTATTGTTTTGGATAAAATATGCAAAAAAAAAAAATCACAAAACTACTTTTAGGAGAACACTCAGATCAACTCAGAACCAGCTAAAAAGGGAGGGGGGGTGAAGAGAAAAGGCCATAATTCAGCTGGCTGTACAAGCAGGTGCCTCATTTGCAGTACATCACCATTGGTGCTGACCTAGCCAGGAAGGGATTACCTGTGTCTTGGAACCAGGGTCTGAGTTTTAGCTGTTTCCTGAACTAGGATCTTTGCACCTATTGCTGGTAGCCTAACTAATTATGCTGAAAGAACTGCTTCACAAGCCCATTAAATTTGTGACCTGTGTTTCTCTATGGATACTTAAAGATGCCCATGCACTTGACAATTAATTTCTCTTCCTAAATTGAAATTATACCATTAAAAAAAGAAAAAAAAATCCCCTTCTGCTTGTGTTGTAACAGATGTTGCAAACAGTCTCAATCAATCTCTTTGCCTGAATGGACTTTGTTGGACACACATTAGGCTGAAAACGTAACCACTGATAAGTTGCTTTTCCTTAGACAGTGGAAACAATACATCAAGAGCTTTCACTTTCCTCGAGTGATGTTAATCAAGGGCAGAAGCTGAGGACGCTAAGCAGGCTGGGGGCCAAAAAATGCAAGCAGCTGCTGAAGAGAGGGAATCCCCCGGTGAGCAGAGCCTAGGGTGCAAGAGGGTTTTCCTTTCTGCACCCTGGTGTGGTACTCTATTGTACTTTGTTTCTGTTTCTACTCACACACAATACAAAGCATATACTGCACTTCAAAAGTCCCGAAGTCATCAACATCTACGTGTTAGTCATTCCAACCTGGGAACAAACGGCTCCCGAGCTCCCACTCACACAAGCACTTTCTCTCCGGGTTTTTTTTCCCCCCTTAGCCTGCATTGCACAGCTCCTCCTGCTCTCCCACACATCTTTTCATTACTTTTGTCTCACTGCTTCCACAACATGAGGTTTTGCTGTTGTGGCTACACATGCATTCATCTTCCTAATAGCACGTGGAAATGTGGATATATTTACCATCTCATTCATTTTCTTTGCTACTACATATTGTTCCTTTCAGCTTTAGCACAGAGGGCTTAACAAATTAATTCCTGCCCATGGCTCACCATCCCACAGTAGCCAGCCTGCTTTGCACTTCATGCTCCTCAAAGACTGTGACTTCTTCCCTCTAAATATTCACTCCACGAAAAAATAAAAAAAAAAAAAAAAACAAAAAACAAACATGCAAATGTTCACATATAGAGACACAGAAAGAGCTATACAAACCATGAGTTAATTCACTGATGCCGTCACCGGTTAAAGCTGCCGCGTGAGACATGCAACAGAGGCAACACAGCTGAAGGGTCTGCAAGAGAAAAAAAAAAATAAATAAAAGAGAGAGAGAAAAAAAGGAGTGTTGGGCAAGATTTCCTTGACACGGCAAGGCAGAAAGACAAGGCACCAGAAACTGCAGTAACCTGGTACGAAAGCACACTAGGCGACTGCAAAAGAAAGCGCTCTCGACCTGCCTTTACAGCGCTTCCGAGCCACGGGAGAGCGTGGAATTGCATGGAGCTGCCGCCGAGGATCGCAGCAGGTAAAGTCCAGACGGCCAGCAGGAGACAGTCCATGTTCCGCCGCGCACCTGGCGGGTGCTACCTGCCCCCCGAAGCGTGCGGCGGGCGCGCTCGCCCGCCCCGCATGGTCACCTGGGCGCTGCCCCGCAGCCGCTGCGGCGGCCGGCGGAGCGCGGGGAGCGGCGCCCAGGTGAGCGCGGCCCCGGCCGGCCGAGCGCGCTTTAAGCCCCGCAGCCGCCGCCGCCGCGGGGCAGCGCTGCCTCCGGCGCCGCGTCTGGCGCGGCCGCGCCCGGGGGGCGAGCGGGGCGGGCGGGACCAGCGGGGCGGAGCGGAGCGGGGCAGGGCCGGGACGGCGGGCGGGAGCACCTGGGGGGGAGAGCCGGGCGGAGCGGGCGCACCTGCGTGACCGGCGGTGCGGGGCAGAATGGGGAGCCGGACCGCACGGGGTGGGCACGGGATGGTCGGGCTGGGAGGGATCGCAGTGGATCAGCTGGTGTCAACCACGGTCATCCCAGAGCGCCGGGCGCAGGGTCGTCTCCGGACAGTTCTGGAATGTCGCCAGCGAGGGAGACTCCACACCCTTACTGGACAATCTTTTCCGGTGTTCAGCCACTGCATAGGGAAGAAGTCCTTCTTCACGTCCAGGTGGAACTTCCTGGGCAAAAGTTTCTGCTCGTGGCCTCTTGTCCCATTGCCGGGCACCTCCAAGTTGCAACTGGCTCCGTCGCCTTGGCGCTCCTCCTCCAGACACTTCAGATACTTACAGGCACTACACCTTCACACATTGATGAGATCCCCTCTGTCCATAAAGAGCAGAGTTCTGCGAGGATGCTTGGGGGAGCACGGTCCAAGACAAGCTGTGCAGCTTCTACCACTCACTTAGAAACAATGTGGTGTTATTTTCTATTATTTTTTTAAAGGCAGAATCATTGGAAAACAAATAATCAAATCACTCAAAGGTTAAGGTGCCTGGGAAGTGAACACCACTGTAACAGGTACAGGATACTTAACACCGATGTTCATGGAGGAGCTGATTTCACACAGTGGCTCACACAAATTGAGCCAAACACAGGAGCAGGTTCTGGTCCCAACCCATGTAGTTGTGCTATTACACACTCCTTTCTACAGAAAGTTTCAGGGAAAAAAACTTGAAAGATCAAAATAATCTAAAAGCAAACAAGTATTCAAGTGGATGGGACCGGTCCAGGCTGGAAATCAACACAGAACTTGTTTCTGATGATTTTGGCTGCACTTGGGAGAAGTGTCCCTCACCTCACAATCTCCTTTTAGTGCCAGAGAGTTTTCTAATATGTATCTCAGTCCAGTCTCACTCAAAATCAATCTCGTCCCACAGTCACAGTGTGAAAATAAACAGTAACTGTGTCATTTTAAGGTGCCTCTGCTCCAGTTGGCACAGGAGCTGGAGAACATGATGGAAGCTGAGGTGAGATGGAGGTCATCTCCTCCACCTGCCCCCTTCACCAGGGGTATTGTGATAACTAGTCTGGGGCAGTGGATTAGACAGATCTGAGATATTTTTGCTTCTAAAGCATTTCCTGTCTTTAAACATTAAGTAAGTTCCCAGGCATGGAAGTTCTCCTCCACCTCTCTCCATTTTCCAGCAGGTTTTACATTATCACCTTGCTGAATATATTATGATAAAGTTTCAAGGTCTTTTTGTAACAGTGCACCTGCCACCTCCCACCTAGTATATTCAAATGAAAGAGCTGGCCACAGGTTTACGATGGTTGCAGTGGAGTAGAACACATAAAACTTGCTGTGCATGGCAGATAATAGGAGAAAAATATAAAATTACTGGGCTGTAATTTTATTGTCAGCCCTCAACACCCTGAACAGACAGACCTGGCCATTTTCAGTAGACCGCCTGACCATGAAAACTGACATTAAATTTGCTGTCTCACAGATGGGAGAGAAATAAATAAAAATCTCTATCAATTACAAGATTTTTTTTTTTAAGAAATAAAAACAAAACTTTCACCATGAGCCTTGCATCACTGAAAGGAGGTTTGCTCAGGGTTTCTGTAGAGTTAAGATTTCACCCTGGGGATTTATAGTTTCTGGGCATGATCAAAGGAGAAGAAAAAAATGTGACACTGCTTTGCATGACTACAAATGACATGCGTCTAAATTTGAGTTGGCATTAGGCAGGGGACCCCAACCTTTCCTGGCCTGTAGGCAGCAACATTGATCAGTTAACATGCTCAGACAGCATCATCCTTTGCTCCCCGAGTCAATCAAGATCCCAGCCGTGATGGTCATAAACATCAGAGAATCCTGCAAGGCAGCTCGTTCCATGTGCAAACACACCATACAAAACATCAGAGAAAACCAAAGCTCCACAGCCTGCCATGGAGTAAACAGTGCAGTCAGAGGGGGGCTTTCCTCCCCCCTCTCCCTAGCAAGTCCCACCTCAGATGACCACAAGCACAGATTTCCTCAGAGACAGCCATTACCACACTGCAGTCTCACTGGGCTCTATCCTCCCTAAGCTCTCAGGCTGGATGCTGCCTTCAATTTTTTTATGCTGATCAGTTCTGTCAGGTTCTTAATAGGTTGTTATTTTCCCCTACTAGTTTGTATCCACCTGTTCTAATTGTGTTCTACCCATGTGAGAAACTCCTTTATTACCCAGGAATACAAGGAACTGTGCAGACCCAGCAAAGGTTGTCACCCTGAAGCAGCACTGCCCTGCAGGTAGCAATCCCCTTCTTGGGGAGGGCTCTCCAGCATAAAGAGATCAGCTACAGACCCCGACTCAGGAGGTCAGGGTTTCTCTCAGAGCTGCAAGGCAGAGTAGGAGGTTGCTGCTTCACACCAGTAGTGAGTTACTACTCCATTTTCCCCACACTGAGGTCACAAGAGCTGAGCCCAAGTTTCACCAGGATGCTTCAGCCCTCTCTATGCAGACCACACCTGCATGCAAAGAATCTGTCTGCTGTCCTGATGTCTACGTGCTAAGAAGTTGGATGTCCTTTTTTCAACTCATGAGCGTATCATAGAAAACCAATTACTATTTTTCAGGAGTCTATTCCTTCTAATTCTGAATCCTACTTTTCCAGTAAACTTTCTTAAATTTTTTTCCCCCAAGAACTATGCTGTCATGGCCATGATGATAGAGTCCTGCTGCAGAACTCATGTGGTTGTGGCTGCCCCATCTCTGGAATTACCCTAGGTCGGGCTGGATGGGGCTTGAATCAGCCTTGTCTACAGGAAGGTGTCCCTGCCCATGGCAGGGGTGTTGGAAGGAGAGATCCCTTCCAATCCATTCTGTGCTTACTGGTAACATGACTGACAGGCATGCAGCAGAAACAAGCCCTGGACGAAAACACCACCATGTTTGCTTTGCCATCTTCGTCAGAGCAAACTCTTCATCATGAGGGACATTTGTGGCAACTGAGATGAGCAAACAACTCACAGAAGACAGAGCTGTCAGTTTAGATTATCTTCCAGGTTTATTTGTGTTTAAAATTAATTTGTATAATTTATACCACAGTTAAACCATGTATGCTTGGATGACTGGAGGCAGAGTACTTCCAGTGGGAAATGGTGCAGGGAGGGCTCACTCAGTGACTATCCGTAGTAGAATAGAAGTAGAATTCTACTATGAATAGTAGAATCAGAGCAGAATTTTCCTTTGCTAACTCAGCATTCAGTTTCTGCAAATCTCCATTCCTGCTTGACCATTTCTGGGACCATTTCTTGCCAAATTACATTCTTGCTGGGTTACTCAGGATGCATATAAGCACTCCATAGGATTCTTCCAACTCAATCTTTACACTCTCAATGTTTATCCTCACGAAGAAAGCTCCCTCTTGTGAGGCACAGAAGCCCTTTGCCTTCATTTCCAGAGAGGGGTGATTACCCACATGCTGAGTGAAACTCAGCAGAGAAGTCTTCTTTACAAATGACCCTCTTTAGAATGAGCTGGTAGTTTTTAAAACCCATCAGGTTCATCTTTGTCACAAGTTGAAGAGGCCCCGAAGTGAAATTATGCTCCAGAGTTGGTTGTGCTCCATACACCACACAACTGCTAAGGAAGCTTTTCTTTCTCATTGCATTTTTTCATTCAATAACCTCAAGGCATTTTGTGAATTTATATAATTTGTCTAAAGAGTTACTCAGTTAACTGTTACTCAGTTGTAGCAGGACCAGACTATTGGTGGAACAAAATATCAGGAACTTAATTGAGACATTGGGGAAGAGTCCCTAGAGATTCAGTGGAGCTGCAGGGATGTGCTCAACTGGCATCAAATCCCATTGGCACATCTGTCTGTACATGGTCTAAGCCCATGCAACACTGTACAGTTTGAGGCCAAATCCTTTCAGCTGGCATGACTAAACACAGCTCCTTTCTCTGGTTGGGTTGGAGAACCTGAGAAGAGAATCTCTGTATCCTCCCTGCCAGGAAGATGCTTTGTGCAGAGAGGAGGCTGTGAACAGAGTTGGTGCCCGTCAGGTTTGGGATGAGGACCATGCTCAGTTTCCCCACAGCTGCAGCACCTTCTGCACTTGCTCTGGCTTCCACAGAGCAGGGTTATAAAGCACCAGACAGCACTGGAATGGCAGCTGACAGCAGCTCCACTCCTGCACCTTCCTCTTCCTCCCTCCACCCCACATTTTAAAAGGCTATTCTCATAAACAGAAACTCCGAGCACTCCTTTGTCTACTTCCACAAAATCTGAAGCTGACTACAGTGTTCTGAGGAATGGAAAATGCTAGTCTAGCATGTTCCCTAAAGCATGTTTCTGCATTTCTAGCCAGTGTGCAGTTTACCATATGAGCTACTGGAGTAGAGTTGCTTTTGCGTGATGGTTAATTGCATTTTTCAGTGACACGTGGCACGGGCTACACCATGTCACTGGTTATTCTGTTTCTGGGTAACTATCTTTCAGCTGACATGAAAACTCATAAGTAACAAAAACACGTAGTGATTGACTTAGTGTAGTTCCTCCATTAATTCCTGATCCTTAAGGACCTGAAAGTTCACAGAATAAGATTCGACTGTCTCACCCATTTCTCTATTAAATTCTGCTTTCTGCAGAAGCCTTAAAACATGTGTTAGGACAGAAGTCCTCAGCTTGTCTCTAAACCCAGTTTGCATCATATAAAATCTGGAAAACTCGTTGCAATATAGAGTAATCATTGTGGAATAGGTTTCCACCACCATTTACAGTAACATTTTCTGTCACCAAGCCCCAAAATTCATTTCACGTAGCTTTTTAATCCTAGCCCCTGGAAAAGGAGCTCCATCCAGCATTCCTGCTGCACCCTAACTCCATGAAATCAAAGAAACAATGTTTACATTTTTTCCTCAGCCAATTTGCACGTAGCACTGGGCTGTTATGGTCCCAAGTAAATGCTTTTGATTACAAATATTAAACACAATTTTCTGCTTACATGCATTTCTCTGTATTGCACAGCATGTCCATCCTAATTTGATTAGTTCTACACATTTATTTGTGCTAGCTGGACATCCCGTTTTCTGGCATGGAGTATGAAGTTCCAGCTATCCTGCTGACTTGTTACCATTGTCCTTGCTCTGTCCTGCGACACAAGAGATTTGGGCTCAGGAGTGGAACTAAACCCACCTTCCAAGCAATGTTCTGCATTTCTCCAGCCGTCTCTGCTGTAGGCTGGTGCTTAGATTTTAGAACAGATTAACTGACTTGCATTTCCAGTGTCACCAGCAATTTTTGAAAGGGGGAGGGGAGGCCAAGGAAGCAAGACAGACAACTCAGAAAACTTTGCAAACAGCATTGGCTTGGCTCGGGTCCAAACGTCCCAAGTTGCTGCCACAGTGTCCCGGCCAGTCTGTGGCTGGAAAGTGAACAGGGGGAAGCTGCAGCTCAGCACACGGGGGCTCTGTCACACACCCAGACTGAAATCAAATGAAAATGTCCATCACTAATAGAGGAAAAATAAGAGCTGTCATTGTGGGTGGCCCGATGAAGGCTTTGCAAGCACTACATTTTAGAAGAGTTTTCCTGGAAACGTGCCAAGCGTAATTAAAGCACAGGTACCTCCAAACTCACAGAACTCTAATAAAAACAATTATGCAGTTTATAATGTTGTGCACGTGCCAGAATTTGTATTTATACAAATGGATCAAAAATGGCACGGGAGAAACTGTGCAGTCCAGCAGGTTCAAAGATCCACTTTGAAAATGCTTTTTATAAATAGTGATTTGCACTCTACCCGGAAGGCTGGGCAGCTTACAGAGTCACAAAGACATTGTTAAAACCCCTGCAAATTACTTCTAAGACAGTAGGATTGGTTTCAGACGTAGTCTGGTATCATGTGCAGGAAGGAAAGCTCAGTCCCTGTTACAGTCAGCCAGCATCTGCACCCCAGAAAAGGATAAACCAGGCCAAGAAACAAAATCCATATGGAAGTTTCAACCTCTGTCTTCCATGTTAGGAATGCATGAGATTATTCTACCCCCAAAACAAATGGCATTGGGATGAAATGGTTCCTCATTCATTTCTTATTGGTTCTTTCCAAGTTTGTTGGAAACATGTTTTTTTCCAAACATATTTGTTTTATCCAACAGAGACTAAAAGTGGTGTTTTTCTCCCCCATTCGTGGTAGTGTTGCTTCATCACACCCAAGCCTGAAATACTATCTTGTTTTTTCATTTAATTACTGGACTGGAACGGTGACTTCTGCTGATGTGACTAGTTCCCACAAGTGCTGGCATCAGTTTGAAGATAAGATCTCTGATAACAATTCTCCTGCTTGTATCCAGTTAGTTTCAGGGTAGGAGTCTGAGTTCTGGGATGAAAATTTTGTGTCTTTATTTTCCACAATACCAAGAATTCACAGTTCCAGTTTGGATCAAGAGGAACTGAACCTCCTGAGCATTTCCAAACAGGGATCCCTGTATGCTTCTGAGCAGCACACCCCAAGAAGAAGGTCACTGGGAAGATTTAGTCTCCAGTCCTTTGTAAACGTGTTTCTTCTTTTATTTGATACTCATTCCACAGGCCAGGAAAGAAAATTGGCTTCTCTTTTCCCTGAATTTCATTATTTGCAGATTTTTTTAATACAAGATAATGCTTCTTTGGCTGGCTCCTGGGATTCCTCTATTAAAAACTTCCCTCCCTTCTCACATCAATGAGCCTTTGTTACTTCAGCCTTCTTGCTGGGAGCACAGATTGCAAAGGAGCTCAGGAGCATTTTCAGTCCCTTCTGTGGAACAGTTGCAGAGCACTCACAAATCCTTTGTTTCACCATTCTTAATTAAGCATCAGCCCATTTCCTATGAAAATTAGGTGGTTTTACTTCTGGTACAATGTGTGTTCATCCTCCCTTGGTAAGTATCTGCCCAGACTCACCACCTTCATGTCCTTCTTACCCAAACTGGACCTCTCTGGGGGAATTTTAACTACAGCTTGGCAAACAAACAGGAAAAGGTCTCCCACAGAATTATGGAGTTATTCCATATTTGTTTCTATAAGAAAGGGCTTGCAGCATCATGCAATACTGTACAAAGAAGGTGTTGTCTAGAGGATCTGCACAGATATTCTGTTTGCTGTGCACTGAAAGACTTTAAACTCTTGTTCCATAACAAGACTGGGATTTGTGTCAGACACTGGAATGTGGTGTCTTTTGAGGACCAGAGCTCATTACTTGAGGACTACACTGCATCACAATGGCAGTGAGCAATCACAGCTTTGGATAAGGGCATTAAGTCCCTTCAAATTGCTTTATTCTCTTTCATCAGGAAAACAAGGCCTTTGTGATTTACTTTTTATTTTTCTGCAAAGAGATTTATTTTTTTATCACTGATTTTCATGCAAAAAGATGATGAGAATAGATGAAGAATATGGTAACAGTAGCTGTAGAGGACTCCTTGAGCTAGGTGCTGAACACATGCAGAACAAAAAACTGGTCCTTATCCCAAGAGCTCAGCTTACCATTTTTAATTTACCACAGCCTTCTTTGCATTCTTAATTTGCAAACAAAACTATTCCCTGACTATGGTGTTGATTTCCAAAGTGATTTCAGCATGTTGAGGAATCAAACAGCTGTTTTACAAACTCAATGTTGCACCAGTTGCTGTGACAACATTTAATAATATCTTATTCTGTGTGTGTGTACCGAGGGAAAAGTGTTTGATTCTTGCCTGTTTTCCACAGAGCAGGATGTTGGGAAGAAAAAGGAATTAGATCATTTCATGTTGTACGCCTGTAACACTGAAACCAGCAGCTCTTCTGATCTGAATTTAGTAAGGCAAGACTTAGGAAAAGAGCTGCAGCGCAGCACGGATGAAAGGTAGCTGGGAGGGTGATTTCCAGTCCTAACAATCAGGGAAATGTGGAATAGACTATTAATAAAAACTGGAGCCCTGAAGGCTGAGGCTTTCCCCAGCAAATCCTTATGTACAGGTCTAATTCCAGCTATGTTTATGTTTGCTAGCAGGTGCCTTATAATCCCAATCCTTCCCTTCCTTCTCTTCAAGGAATACCAGATACTGTGACAGTGCTGTTGTTTTGCTCCATGGATGAGCTCTTTAAGACTGTAACATTAATAAAAGTGATTTAATGGCCATTTCAATCATTTTACTTTAATGAGAGCAGGAGATTTTAGCTTGAATTTAAATGAGATTTAAACCTCCTTGGCAGGACAGACACAGCAACATTGTGCTAGAGCTTCATAACAGAAACTCAAACTGATTAGTCTGTTTGAGAGTAGCTTGATTAGTTTTTCCCAACGCTTCCAGGATAATTGTACTGAATCTAGCAGGAAGAACCTCTCTGGCTCCAGCTCTGCCTTTCAAGCCAGTTACCCTCATGGAATGAAACTGGAATCCCATGGCAGGACATGCATGGGATCTTACAGAAATATGGAACACAGCACATCAAGGATCCAGCAAGGGCCAGGCAAAAACCATTTACAGTCAGAATTCTACAACTGACGTTCAGGACTCGAGTTATCTTGGCCTATTTTCATGATCCAATGTAAAATAGAAATAAAAGTAAACAGAAGAATGTGACAGGTAAAATATTCATTAGATTGACAAAGTAGTTTCATTTTTTTAATGGGCTATAATAGTCTAAGATTCAAGATTTTTTTTCCCAGTATGTGTCTTTTGTTTCCCCTTGATTATATGTATACACTTGTGCCTTGTTCATCTGCAATCCCACACTCAGGGTGTCAAAAGCAGCAAGACATAAATGCAGCTCTCATGAGTCAAATTCTCTCACTGCCAGCTGAGGAAAATGGGCAGTTAATTACTAAGTCTCTGCTTTCCAGATATATTTTTTTCTGCAGCCTGTCTCATGACAGTATAGAGACAAGGAGAGGTGAAAGCAGATGGGTCTGGATGAGCGCCAGCCATCTGGGAATCCTTCACAAGTACCTGAAATAGAAGCAAGGTAGGGCATATTGAGGTGAGCAGCTTCCAGATTCTACCTGAAAGCTCCATAGGTGGCCTAAGGCCACTTGAATCTAATCCAAAACAGGCACCTGGCTCTGGCCTGGATGCCTGCCAGTTTCATAGCATATTCTATCCCTGAATTATGGTGTCTGGACTTATTTCATGGCTTATTGTTGTATGTCTTTTAAAACTAATTCCTCACTGAAAGATGTTTGAAATTCAAAGCTTTCTTCAATTTCCCACTTTATTCTGGAGCTGCACACACTTGCCTTATTGGGTCCAGGACAAACCTGCTCTAAGGATTCCCTAAATAGAACTTCATGCTTTGGAAGCTGCTGGGTGTTGTTTTTAGAGGAGGAAGGAAAGGGGGAATGGAGGTTTGTGTTATGGCTTTACCTTGTTGATAATTATGACAAGGTCTAACTTCTGTAATGCCAGAGCTGCCACTGAGTGCCTGTGTAACTTTCAAAGCACTTTTTAATAGGTGTAAAGGGATCCATCTCCTTGCAGTGATTAAAGCTTAGTTGTTTGTTAACTACAAATGTGGCTTGTAGATGCTAGCCCCTGAATTAGCACAATGGTCTTATTAAAGCTCAATCTTCCATATTTCAGTGAGATTCTTCTGATTTCTTCCTTATGGGCTGCCAGAGGGAGCTCTACTATGGAGTTCTATAACTATTGGACTTCTCTGGAATACTAAGTTAGGCTTACTCATACTCCAAAACTCCAAAAGGAGAAAAAAAAATCTCCTAAAACCCAAATGTGAGTCATATAGTCGATATTTTCTCCACAGAGGAGTAAAATACTTAAAATACTTAAGGGAAAATTTAGCAATGGGTGATTCAATTTCTCCCTGAGAGTCAAATGTTTAGCTTTTGATGTTGAAATATTTTAAGTGGACAGCACTACAGGATTTCTCAGTGCTACAAGGGCAGCTTAGATGGTAATGTATTCATCTTTCTTCTTTCTAACAGATCTGTCAGAATGGTTTGTATCTTCATGATTTTGTACAACCAGCAAATCTAATCCTTACCAGATGCCTGGACTTTATACTGCAGTGTTGCATATGCTTAATTATGCTGCTATCTGCCCACCTCAGTACTTGGTTATCATTATCACACTAAGCAGTCTACTTAGTTAAACTTTGAAAGAAACAGAAAGGCAGACTTTTGCAAAACTTTTTCCTAAGTTAGGCATTCTCATTGTAACAAAAACCATGTTGCTGTTTAAACAGCCCAGAAAGGAATTACCTGACCAGAATAAATAACAACTGCCTGAGGGTATGTTCCCTCTCAAATGTTGATTTGAAATTGCTGATCAAGTGTTAGATTAAGTGAATTACTTACAACTTTCAATTAATAAATACCAAAGCAACTTGGCTAAGAAAACAACACAGAACATGGAACAAAGAGAACAATGACCACGTCTGCAAAAATCACTTGGAGTGGTTTGTTAGAGACCAGGGCACAGAGAAGAGATTTCTCCTGAATCAGCCTTAGAGCTAAACCAAGGGTCATCTGTTATTTCCCACCTCAAACTCTAATAAGCAACTCAGAAGGATTTAAAGACTGTTGAGCCTATAGGAAAAAGGCAAATAACTGCAAAGTCAGGAGAACACTTAACCTGAGATTTATGTGTTGTATCAACAATAATGGAAAGCCCGAGAGAGACCAAGGGTTCAAGACATGAACCTATTATGTGTGTGTAGAGTGTGGAATGTGAGAAGCTTTGGGCTACCATATTTCTGTCCAGGTTTTCCCAGACAAAATGAAATGCAGTGAGACTAATGTGTCTGGGATGCATCCCTGATTTATACCCGTACGGTAAGCTCAGAGTGAATTGGATTTACTGTGCTCACACAGATCACCTACTCAGTGCACACACGTTAGATCCCATTGCATCCCAAATGCATGAGATCCATTGTCCATATGCCACAGAACAGGTCTGACCCTGTGCAGTGGAGGTGGCTGCAAATGGCCTTGATCTGCTCATCAGTTGACTAAACCTGGGCTTTTCCTAGACAAAATATCTAGGTAGAAAAAGACAATGTTCCTGCAAAAAGTCAGACACAGTCCTAGGTAAACTGCATACGTAGAAGTTTCATTTAATGTGCTTAATGGTATGTTTAGAGAAACATCAGAAGATATCATTAATATCCTTTTTTTTTTTAAAGAATGGTATCCACAGATACTGGAAATTTTATTGCCCTGAGTGTCCATGGAGTGAGATTAGAAAAATGTCTTTGTCTCTTGTTTACTGAGGGACAGAAATAAGTGCTGCTGTTAAAGAGGAAGAAATTCTTTTTGAAAGTCTAATAAGCCATTTCATTAGAAGCCTAACAAGCCATTTTCTTTCCAGCCTAATATATGTGTATTGTCAATATACACTAAAAATCCTGATCTTAACCATAGATTTTAAGGACTTTCAGTGCTTTTTGAAATGCACTTCAATGTATTTGTTTTTTGAAGAGCCTCTGCAGTCCTCAGGTGGGGACAGTCCATCATATTCAGAAATTTCTAGAACCCCACCATGTGCACTTGCTGTGCATCCCCACATTCCCTGTCTTGGACTATAAAACTGGAAAGCTGAATGAAGAAGTAATTATATCCTCAGCAATGTACCATTAATATCTGAGTAAAGACAAGAACAGGATGAGGAGCAGCTAGTGCAGCATGCTCCAGTGTGGCTGAGCACAGCCCAACCAGACACACTCTGTCACCTCCTTCTTGGACCAGGACCGAGTTCTGCACATACTGAGTGACTGGCAGCTACAGAAACACTCTGAGACATAATCTGATTTCACTTTCCAATGTACACTGATGGCCACAAAGGTACAGTGTCTTATCTAACTCCTATTTCTTTGGATAAAAAGAAAAAAAAGACCACTTTCCCCTAAAATTCTGCCTCAATACAGCATACACTGCCAGAGGGACACATCCTGTTGAACTTGAACCTTACCTAAATAACCTAACTCAAAGCATACCTACAAATATTCTTTTAAACAGTATGAAAATAATGCTAAGCATTTTTTTTTCCCTAAATCCATAGGGTCAGAAGCAGGCAGTGACAAACCCAGGAGCACTTTTCCATCCATCTCCTGTGCATGCTCCAGCCTGAAAAGCAGTCGGTGTGGGAATGGTGGGACCCAGCACATCCAAAGGTTATGCTAGACCTACTGTGTGCATAAAGGAATTTCTCTGTTCTACACCACCATAACATTTCACATCCTGACTCCAGTGCAGCCAAGAAGCAAGTCAAGACAAAATTACCTTTGCCAGTAAGACTGAAATTCCCTTCAGTGGGTGCCAGCAGCGAGACTCGCACACTCATCCCCAGGTTACACACTCTGCTGTTGTTTCTTCCAGGGCATTTACTGAATTCAGTTTATTTAAAAAAAAAAAAAAATTAAGACGAAGTCATTGACATATGAATCAAGAAGGAAATACATTTTGTATTAAAAAGGTCAATGAATATTTCCTTTGCAGGGGTGATGTGAAGGACCTTTTGTCTCTTTAAAAATCTCTGCATTCCACCTTTTGATTCTCAAACTGAAAGATGCTATTTAAAAACTACAATTTCAGCTTGTTCTCTTTCTGTTGGAGAGAGGACAGTGCTCTCACAGAAAGCTTTGGACACCTGATGTTCACAGAATGATTCCAGTGGTTCTTGGGGAGTCACTGTGTAAGTACAATGATAGTTTTGGGGACAGTTTTCAGAAAGGCTCACAAGTAGAAGTGAAGGCAATTACTCTTAACCAGTAAGAGTTAATATCCAATTAGCTACAACATCTGCTATAGTTGCCTAAACTCACTTTTCTAACTCCATGGGAAGATTTTGCTGAAAAAATAATGAGGTTCACTGGGACTGGATGATCTTTAAGGTACCTCCCAACCCTTAGCATTCCATTCATTTCTTGCTTTTTCTACTTCTAGGTGGAGGACTACTCTGGAATGCTCCCTAAATTGAAGACTACTCTGGAATGCCTTCTATCAAAGCCTGAAGTCCTCATCCCAATAGCCATCCACAATTCTGGAGAGGAAAATGGTCCTCCAGGGGTGCTTCAAAGGAGGTCTAACTTGGACAGCATTTCAGAAAGAGCCAAAAACGGTGACCCTTTAGATAGCATCATGTCCACATGGTGAACCCTCTGAGAGCCCTGCTTGAATACCTGGGTTGGTGATATTTGTTGTACTAAAGTGGTTGAATTTTTTCAGTGCCTTTAACTTCAAAGAATTCTGGTAGTTCATTCTGTTTAAAAATTTCTCATTTCAAATTTTCATCTGTAATTGTCTGTTGCAACTCTTCAGAATAAACTTATGATTTTAATTCAAGAGACTTTAAAACTGTCTGGACAAATTAGATATGTACTTAGAATATTGGCACTTCTCCAAGACAAACAGTGTCTGTTGTTATCAGCAGTGCTAATGTTACCAGAATAACTAGGAAGCTTTACAAATCAGCATGACAAATTAAAAAGAGTAAAAACAAAAATCTCTAAAGGAAAGGAGTTTTTAGCACTCATTTAAATTTAATCTTCACAGCTAGATTTGCTTCCACAAACATGGGTTTGTTGTAATTAGCTACCAAGACTGGAGCTTAATGAGTTTAAAAAATATTTCAGGCTGTTAAGACATCGAAGTGGGACTGTGGTGACTGGAGATTTTCTGCAGTACAATGAAATATAAATGAAGATTAGAAATTAATAATTAAAAGAGAATTAGAATGAACTGAAACACACATTTCCTAAGGGCAAAACTCGACTTTCTGCAGAGTGGAAAAAGTTATTAGGAACTGGGCATGGACCAAAAGCCTCTAAATAATCGTCCAACACAAAGAACAGCTCAGTCTGCTGCAGTTATCCACTTAGGAAACTCAAACAATTATGTGTAGATGAATATTTTCTCCAAACAGAAACTGAGGAGTGCAGTGGAGGTATTGTCATTTGGTTCTGAACTATTTTTACTGCAACTCCTATGAATATCACAGAATTTGATGATGCCCTGTGAGGAAAGAAGCAACAGGAGCCACACACAGAATTACAGAGCTCATGAAGCTTCAGACACCTTTCTTCATTTAGACCTCTGGCTGACAAAATATCTCCCTTCTTCTTGTTCCTTTATTTTAGAATATTTGGGTCTGAGATGTTATAGGAAACAATTTTCACACTGTTTGGATTTTGTGGTCTTGAGCATAAAAGCAAGGATGTTTCTCACTTGTGTGTGGTCTTAGGCACAGATTTAGACCACATCTCACTACCCAGATGTCCATGGTACCAGAGAGCAGAGACCAAGGCACCATTCCAGTCCCAACTGTGGCTTTTCATGTCAAATCAGATGCATCAGAGCTGTCTTAAGAATCACGAGGGACATGTACAAGCCATTAAATTACCACGTACTGCTGTTTGCAGGAGGATTTATGCAGCAGAAATCAATACTACTCTGGTTATTTGCTTTATTTTTCTGGAGACTCTAGTCTTTTTTTACAACTACAAGAGGGAAATTTCTTTTTTCAGATTAAAGGTTAAAGGTCCTTAAACGATCCCATGCTTTCAAGAATGTTGGGACATTTATCTCCTCCTTAATACCATCGCTAAAGTTGATAATAAGCATCAGACATTGGACTGACAAATGAGAATTTTGGAATTTGGAATTTCCTTCTAGTACTGACCAACTATGCTTAAAGCAGGGATAATTTTTGCTTTTAGATGATGAAATCACACTTCAGAGAAAATAAAGTAAGTGCTGCTTGTTGTGAAGATTCTAGCTCACACACTGTCTTCACGTGCCTTGGGCTACAGATGCTCTTAAAGCCAGACAAGGAAAATTCAGTTCCCTAATCCTGGAGCAAGTACAAAGCCAGACCTTGCAGCTTGATGCAGGGTGTCTGCCCAGGCTCTCGAGAATCTCCTGACTATGTTTCATGGAAAATAATCTATGGATAATCTAGTCCATACTGTATAATAATTCACAACTTCAAAGGACACAGAGAACTATGCATTTATCAGATAATGGTAATGTAATGAAAGGCTGAAGGATGTAAGAATAAGATTAAAGTACAGAGATAGAAAGTTAAGCATTTAAATGCTAATGTGGAAGTACTTGCTGCGTACCATAAAATGCATAAAAAAATCTTAAAATAGAAGAATATGCTTGCAGTGGAGAAATTACTTCAGGCCCATTCTCACCTGCTATTTCAGTATTTGGGTTATCATTCAATAATTAGCTTTAATGTAGCCAGCAGATAGCACTTTGAAACGAGGCTTTGGAGAACCACCTTACTTTGATTCCCAGCAAATACAAATGTTACTGTAATAAGGAGTGAAAATATCATGTCAGGGGACTCTGGTGAGGCTTCTCCTTTTCTTCCTCTCTGGCTCTTTAAGTGGTGATGTTAAATTAGCCTGACTCACAGATAAATAGGTAAACAATCTAAACTTTTGTCTGCAGCTGGGCTTTTCTCCTCATTTCACTCCATCTTTCTCCATGTTATTCAGTGGGCCTGCAGATGGAGCACTGTCAAACTTATTTTCCTGGTCTGACTCATGGCTCATTCCTTATGCAGGAGGAATTCTACATGGGTTTAGCATGTCCTAAATTATCCTTATTTTACTTAGTTCAGACAGGTGCTTGCACTGGTTAACATATTTTGCAGAGTAAACATGTCTCAAGAAACATAGCAACATATGAACATACCAACCACAAAAATCAGCTTATCTCAAGCTGCTCAGAAAGACAAGAATTAGAATGGATGATGAAATTAGGAATCAGCTGTCATCACTTTGTAATACTCTCACCCCATATATTTTCATAATTTCACATGGTTATGTCACAGAACTCTTTAATGATTGTACAAGTCGTGTCTCATGAGGTGGAAAGATTTAAAACTGATGGGGAAAAACGGTAAGCTTTTCCTTTCTCTTTTCCTCGTGAATTCTCATGAATTTGACAAGTTTCTCATCACCTAATTACCAGAGGGCTCAGTAGCCAAAAGTCGCTCTGTATATTCCAAAGAACATGAACATTGTTCAAATAATATTGACAGATCAAACAAATTGCAACTGCAAATAAAACAAGCTAAACAGATACATTTGATATTTTTCAAATATATCTTCAATAATCAAGCCCCATCATGAACTCGAGTGGAAAAATGTCATCTTAAACCAAATGCTTATTTTTCAAACAAAGACAGAATTAACCAGTCCATTTTATTCCAGTGTCTTCATTGTGGTCTAATTAATCAAATCAAAATGAAAGGAAAGAAAAGAAAAAGTAACAATTTGCCAAACACATAAAAGAGATGTCTAATGCTGATGACTAAAAAAACAACTCCTCCAAACAGTCTGAATTTTTTTCAACAGGAAATAATTTTAGCAGCTTTTTTTGAGCTTTCTGAACTCTTTCTTGTAAGTTTTTTTTTTAAAGATCAAATACAAATTTACCATTTATCAATCACAGTACACATAAGAATTATGTGTGTTCTTGAAATTCTCTTCACTTTAATTTCTGCATCTACTTAACAAAAAAAACACCAAACAAACAAACAAAAAACCTCTGTGGAATTTTTTTCTTCTAGAAAAGGCCCCATTTATGAATAGCTCCACTAAAATATCTATGGCTACAAAACCGAGCACAGATGCAGGTGCCTGGTGCATCATTTATAACATGAATTCCTGATTAACTCAAGCAAGTAATTTCTATTCATCTCTCAAGTGAAAAGGAAATACCAATGCTGTTGTGAAGCACCTTTTGTTGTAAGGATTCAGAGTTGGATAGATGCTCCTTTCTTGCCACATTTCCAGCAGCTTGCAGCCTTAAGTGTCTGATGGCGATTTGCTGACCTCATTGACACCTACGGTGAGAGTTGTTCCCAGTGAAATTCTCTACTTTCATGCTCATGCCATGTTTGTGCCCCTACATCCCAGGCCTGTGGCTCAGTGATGCTGCTGAGGAGGATTCCTAGAGCTGAACACCAGATCTATCAGTTGCCAAATATAAAACTTCCCTGAGGCAGCAAACGGTGTTAACAAATGAAGAAGAGAACATAAATCATTGTTATTTTGCTAAATGGCAAAAGGTTTTAGCTGTTTCCACCCATGCAAGGATACATAGGGAAGCTATGTTATAGTGATATGGTTTTTCAAGCAGAAGAAAGCTGGAGGTTGTTCATCAAAGGAGACACTGTGAAACTTTGTGTGTGCCAGCACTCTGGGAATGGTAACCCAGCCTCTTTTGTGCAACTTGCGCACGATTTTAAGGCCAATAAATCTGTGTTTTCATTAATCTGTGTTTTCACACACCCTGCATGTGCTCTGTCCAGCCACACTGCTGGTGCTGGTGCCATGAATGCCCTGACTGTTCCACACTAGAAGAATCCACTGACCAGCATCTCCACCCAGTACTTCATGTATTGAAACTGGAGTTTCATGGCCTTCTGTATCACAGGGGACTCCACCTGCTTTGAAAACTGCCAATAGCAAAATAATTTCCATGTGCTGTGGCTGCTGCTCTGCCACTGCAGCTATTGTGCTTCAGTCAGAGAAATGCAGAATGTTTTCCTATTGCTTTATTTGCTACCAGCCTCTATGGAAAACAGGTCAGAGCTCTGAGCACATTTGTGCTTTTTCAACATCCCAAACCAAATGGAAATCTGGACACTTACAGACAAAAAACAGTCCAAAGGTCAGAGGAGATTTTCAGCAAGAACTGTCAGCTGAAAGGACTGAGATATGAGGAGACAGAAGTTTATCTGAGGGCATGTGCACATAGCCATAATAAACAGCAGCACACACTGAAAGATGAGAGATGCCCTGAATGTTTGAAACACTGATTAAGTTATGGTTTCTCTGCAGGGAAAGCCCATTTCTGATACCACAGCTCTCGTCTGTCCCTTCCAGATACACATCAACACAGTGAGTTTTCTTAGTGATAAATATCACCTCTGTTTTACAGAGAACTTGACACTGAATAATTCATATTTACAGTCTGCTTGATAATAATCACAAATGTCATATTTTGATGAATAAATTGAGTATTCCCCATATTTCCTGTCTAGCAGAAGATCCTTTACTAATATTAATATTGCCATCTATTGCACAGTCTGATCACAATACTGCACATGCTCTGAAGGATCCTGGGACACTCCATTCCCAAAGGACTTGTCACAGAAAAGTCTTTCTCAAGAGCTGGACATTAGGGTAGCAAACAAATCAGTTAAGAGAAAGTGGATTGCCTAAATAGTTGTTCATCTCAGCATGGTACAATCTTTCAGGATCTGAAGAGCTGATTCTTAAAACAAAATCCAGAAGCTTTTCCCAGGCTATTTTGCAGCCTTGGGATTTGCATAAAGCTTTTGAAAATGTCATTTTTTGAGTAAAAAAAAATAGAAAAGGCTTTTGAAAATTGACTTCCTACCCAGTTGACTGACTCAGCCTGAAATATATCTACCCACAAAGGATTTTCAAAAAACACTGGAAGCAAGAGATGCTGTTGAGTGGATCTACTGCTGCAACCTACAAGCATATAAAATATTTCAACAGGCTGTTCATGAAGTCCTTACTGTAAAATAGAGCTGACCTTAATGGGCATGGGAAAAAAAGCTCCCTGCATTATTCCCTTCACCCCAGCTACATTCTCCTGTAGGTTTAAAGGTCATTGAACCTTTAGTAACTGAGCAGAGGCCACTGAAATTAAGTGGGGTCTTTTCCATTCTCTCACACTCTTGTTAGGGGAGGCTTGTCCGTATTCCTGTGCTGGAATGTGGTGTGCTGGTATTGCCCAGAGCATCTCTTTGCCTGTGGGGTACCAAGAGAAGCCTCCTGAGCTCTCTGCCAGCAAATCCCCTCTGTGACAGCAGCAGGATGAACACTGGGAACACACACCCCGCAGCGGGGCCAACCCTGCTGACTGGGGTTTGGGATCAGGGCACTGCATTACCCCAAAAATACCAAACATTTTAGCATTCCTGCAATAGGAGCTATGGAGCTTTACCAAGGAATGAATTTATAGTTAGAGCTTTCTCTCTGCTGTCCTCTGAAGCCAGCAAAGTACCTCCATTAAAGCCCAGCCAAAAGGACATTTGTTCTTAAGAAAAGAGCAGCACAATTCATGAAACAATTTATTTAAACAACATCTGCTTGAGTTTTCTGAATGTTGCTGTAGGATATGGTTACACTGAACTGTAAGACAAAAATGCCTGGTCTTACTGTGTTCTGTATCTCAGTCATTAAGTCCATTTTATAGGAACACTTATGAAGGCTGAAAGTCTTCCTAATAAATCATTAGAGGATATTTAGGCCTCTCTCTCTCTCTCTCAGTTTGTGGTTTTTGTTTTCCAGTAACCACAAAACATCTGAATTAAATTATCTAGTAAATTTGATTACTTGTCTTCCAGAAGTTGTACATCTTCAAGATATGTGAATGTCATTGCTACATCAGCAACCTCATGTTCTGACTGCACTTAAATCACTCCATTCCTCTTCCAGTGCATTGCTACCAAAGACGGGTTAAATCAGTGGCAAGCAACACTATACAGGCTCAACTTTCTCTAAAGGTAAACACACAAATTTAAAGAATTTTCTTTTTTTTTTTTTTTTGGCTTGGATCACACCACGTGACTTGTTTGACCTTGTTTTAGCCACAACTGCTTCCCTTGCAGCTGGTGAAGGAAATATAATCTGGAATCTTGCATGGTGCTATCCAGGCTGGATAATGTTGGGGAGAATAGTACTGAAAGGGGATTTTGGTGACACCCAGGTGATTATTTTGTTCATTCCAACAAACTCTTTAAAGAAATAGATACAACTGAAAGTGTCTGAATGTTCCATCTAGATACGCCTCACCTAAGAAATAACTGATTTTATTTAAAATTTTGGAACAACAGTTTTAGAATTTAGTGCCTTAAAAATAATTAACAGCCTGTGATTCTATCTTGAGGCAGAATGTTTCTTTTCTATGCAATGTCAATATTTTTTTGGAAGATGAGGCACTTCTGTTCTAATCAGCTGTGTTTGGTTGGTTTGGTGCAGCCATGGTGTGGATGAACTTAGCCCAGAAGAGAGGGCAGATGCCTCACTCTGGCACTGCAGACGGAAGAGCCAGCCCCTGTATTTACTCTAATAAACCCTATTTATTTACCATAATCATGTCTTCACTTAGACAACAACCTTTTTTGACAATTTAATGCAAAAGTAAAAGATAAATGCCAAAGATTATACAGTAACTCTTAATTTTCTTTAGCAATATAAGAAACCATTAGGGTTTTTAAATTTGCTTTTTCTGCTTAGAAGTGACCTCTATTTGTATGTAAAAACTCTTAAATCCAACCCCAAAATAATCACTGAGAAACAACTCTTGTAACCCATGAAATGCCCAGGCAATACCTGGGAGATATCTTTCTGTATCAACATTCTTCAGCACAGCGAATAGAAAAGTTAATTAAATTAAATAAGCATGGTTTTGACACAAGGCAGTTCATTGGAATTTCATACAATGAGCTCTCAGAATTACAAATGGTCAATAAAGAATTACCTCAGCAACCCCCCACAGCACAGACATTGTCCCATCAGACAGAACAAGAATGTACCACACATTCCACACTGTTCAAACTGGGCTTTTAAGTGTTTAGGTTTTGGGGGTGGATGATGGAGAGAAAGAAAAGGAAAATGAGCAGTCCTGCAGCAATCACTTTTATACAACAGAAAAGGAGCAAAGAGTCTCCTCTGCATTGCTCCCCTGGCCTGCAGGAGCAGACAAGGAGCCTTTCAGATGCTCCATTTGTGTCCCACTCCACATTCCACATTTCCTTGCTTTGGGCACCATCTGTAGTTCACAGATTTGTTTAGGGTGCCAAACATCCCTGGGAAAACAACAGCAAAAACCCAAGCTCACGGAGTACACAGACCATTCTCACACAGCAGAAGCCTCAGGTGGGAAATCTAGACAATAAAAGCTTTAAATAAAAAATACTGTCTCTAGGCAGAGATGCAGTTCCCTGGTCCTCTAGAGATTTATTTTCTTGTTTCTGGCCCTGGTTTTTGCCAGTGGGTACCCTGCTTCCCTGTCTGAGGTAAAGAAATCTATAATGATGTCTCTTTCCCTATTAAAGTGTCTCTGCAAATGACCAGAGAAATTAAAAGGGTTTTTAAAAGCCTCGGTGCATGCAAAGTTGGAGAACTGAAGTGCTTTACTGCCACACTAAATACACACTGTCAGTAAACCTGGGGAACTCCTGCCCAAGCACAGGGGTCAGCCAGAGCTGCAGGGCAGGTTTGCTTCCCACATTTCCCCATTCCCACATTCACCCATGCCCCTATTTCTCCATTCCCACATTCTCCCATTCCCCTATTCCCACATTCCCCCATTCTCCCATTCCCCATTCCCCCATTCCCACATCCCCCCATTCCCACATTCCCCCATTCCAACATTCCCCCATTTCCCCATTCCCACATTCACCCATGCCCCTATTTCTCCATTCCCACATTCTCCCATTCCCCTATTCCCACATTCCCCCATTCTCCCATTCCCCATTCCCCCATTCCCACATCCCCCCATTCCCACATTCCCCCATTCCCACATTCCCCCATTTCCCCATTCCCCATTTCCCCATTCCCACATCCCACATCTCCAGAGCCTGCAGAACCTTTGGCAGCAGCGTGGTGCTTTCCCACCCCCTTTGCCAGCTGTTTTCTCCTGCAGGGTACCCAGGCTCTGCCCTGTGCTGCCTGGCAGCTCTGAGCCTCCTTAGGTTCCTGGGAGATGCTGCTGTGACCCACCAGGACTTAACTGAGAACAGCACCAGGAGTTTGGAGAGCAGCAGAAGAGCTCTGCATGAGGCCCCAGTCATCCTGTGCAGTCAGGAAAGCAGCAGCACAGAATGTGGATTTTACCTAGCAAATCCATGAGATTCTGGAGATATTTAACCCGGTCCCTCCCAAGTCATGCTCTTTGGGGTGGCTCTACTTCTAAGGATCTCTATTGAGGCTCCATTTTCATGAGTGGTCTCACAGAAGAGCATGATCAGGATCAGTTCCTTTGTTAGCTCCTCTGATATCACTTGTATCAGCTCTTTCCATGCAAACATATCTCCCAACACCACAAAACAGCCAGACCTCAGCAAGGGAGTATGTATTTGACACAAGAGGAATGCACACTTTACAGAGGAGTATATTTTTAACATCCAGGATTTGTGTGGTTTGGCTCTTCTCTTTTCATGAGTGCACATTTTAAATCATGCTTGAAAAGACTGACCTTTTGCTGAGGAGACATAAAGCTGGGGTGAGAAGGATTAGGGGAAAGGGGTAATAGCACTATTAATTTTTATCTCTTCTGTTGCTAACAAAGGTGAGGACACAGAAGAAAGCAGCCCGAGTGTATTTCTGCCCATCACCTCCCCAAAGCTGTTCATGTTGCACTTAATTCTGAAAGAAGTAAGGCCAAGGAAAGACCAAGATATGTTTTATTTTGTTGTGCATATGGTCTGGTTAAAGCAGTAACAGCCCCACAGAAAAAACCTAGTCCAAGTGCTGCAGACGTGGCTCTCTGTTTACATCTCTACATGAACATTAGGGGGTTGCTTTGTTAGATTTTCACTGAGTTCACAATCCTCCAGCCCTGAAGCCCACCAACATTGGAATTTCTGTTTTTCAACTTGCACCAGGTTTTCCTGCAGCTCTTTGACTTGTGTGGACTTGTACTTCGTTGTTTTGGTTGGTCAGGAAAAGCACGGCAGGATTTCATAAGGAAACTTAAGAAGGTCTCAAGAATCTTTGGTTTCAAAGCTATTACTGGGACAGTTCTATTGAATTTTTGGGTGGCTCCGGGCTCAGAGCCCTCCTGTAGTAGACACCCTATGGTACATTATTGCCTGTTTCCAGTGAACTAGTAGGAGGTGATTTGGTTCTTTAATGTGATACAAATAGTTTTTATTTAAGAAAATAAAAGAGATGATGTCTTGTGATAATTAAAGGTTCTTTAACTTGTTCAGTGTCAGTACAAAGCTGGGGCTCAGCAATATATGAACATCTGCTACCACTATGAATTAACTGCTGCACTTCAGGTTTGATATGGGACTGGAGAAATCACTATAATATATCTCAGAGAGACACTTTTCTTTCAGTACCCCTTATATGCCTTCTATACCCATCCATCAAGTATTTTGTTAAATGTAAATTACAAGCCTTTTGGTTTAGGACCAAACCCTTTTTATAGTTTTGGTGGTTTTTTTTAATGCAACAGCTCCTACCTTTGGGGAGTTCTGCAGTGCAAATTAATGCCATCAAGTCTCCCAGACCATATTTACCAAAGGACATTAAGCCTGTGAAGTAAGGATTTGTGAAGTAAGGTACCAGCAGGTACCAGAATGAAGGCTTCCTCAACTGCCTGCAGTGGTGACATGCACACCTACAGTGTTATGGTGAAGACTCTCAGTATGCAGCCAAATTCCCTGTACAGCATCAGGCAGTGCTCACTGCCACTAGTGAGGAGTTTGTTTTGTTCCCTGCATTCCCTGCTGCACCTCATCAAGCTCGTGAGTCTTCCACAATTGCCAAAAGTGCCATCATGTTTCAGTCGTCTGCTTTAAGAACCACAGGCCTTGACTTTGTAAAGCAATTACAACGTATAGCACATTTCCACTCAGAACAGATGTCAGTGCAGCAGAGGTCCTGCCACATCTGCAAACCAGAAACATCAGCTTAGATGTCTCAAGCTGGATCCCCAGAAAAGGAGGAACACAGTGTTACCACCTCCAGACCCTTGGTTTCAATCTCTCCATTTACTAACTGCACAGAAGTGTGTGCCAAAGACATGGTTCAGACATGGATTTCACTGCACCAACACTCATTTTTCTCAACACTTCAATCCTCTGCCCCTTTTACTGCAGCCACAACACATCTTCTCGAAGATCTCTTTGAGCTGGCATTTCTTTAGCAACTTCTCCCTGGGACTAAAGCTTATTTTAGTCTGTGTAAACTAAGCACCTGGAGGTAGGTACAGTTCTCGATAGATTTTTATCTGGGAGGAGACTTTGGCATCCATTTCTGTCTTGCCCAAGGTCTTCAAAAGGAGTCCCTGTGTGATCCTGCCAGATTCCTAATCAAATAGTTTGGAAAATCATGACCTTAGAGCAGGTTATGTCCCATGGACCTGCTGCGGCAAGGTCTACATACAGCCTCAGTAATGAAATTCACTGCAGCACCCAAGGAGATTGATTTATCATAAATATCTACCAGCCAAAATGCACAGCATTTCCCTTTGCTCACCAGAGGCTGATCTTTCCTAAATCACCATTGATCTAGGACTTTTCTTGTGTAGTTGACTTCTTTGACCTGCATTTGCCTCCCTGCCATACTCCTGTTTCAGGCTGTGAATGGTACTTAATGACCACATCCTTATCTTACAGAAACATCCACAGAGCAGTGATCTCCTTCTGTTGTTCCTTAGTCAGCCTTGAGACTAAATTGACAGTTCCCTGTCCAACAATGAGCATTCCCATAAAAGCAGCAGCATAGCACTGAGCTGGTCCACTAGAGAGTCTCACCATCACAAATCTGGTTTGTTTTTTTGTTTGTTTTTTTTTTCTAAGACCATTTATTTTGGCTCTATTTTATCCAAATCTGTGAATCTCACTGCCCCTTTTGAGGACAAGGAGCAAATAACCCAGTGACCAACTACTTGGGACTACCCACATATATACAAATCAAGCAGTGCTTATGTTTTTAAGCTTTACTGATGTTGGGATGAAGCTTCTCTCTCCCTCTAAGGAGACAGAGATAAGAGTGTCTTCCCCTGAAATTCCTGTATTAATTAAAGAGGAAATAATGCTCCCTTGGGTGACATTTCTTAATCATCAATTTACAAAAACAGATTTTAAAGCAAAACACCCATGGGTGGTCCTGAGATCATTATTAACAAGATACAAATCTTTTAATAAATAATCTCAGGGGTATGGAATATTAGGAAGACTGACACTGATTTTTACACCATTTGAAGCCAGCTGTGCAGTTAGGCTGGATGCCAGTGCTGCAGAAGAGCAGCCTGAATTTTGGCATGGCCAACCCCCAGTGGGCAGCTTCAGCCTGCCAGAGGTCACAGTGTGCTCTTCCAGGGCACTCTCTGCAGAAGTTACCAGAGGAGGAGGCTCATGTACTGTAGTGGAGCATCAGCAGTGTGTCAGTCCAAGTGTTTTCATGCTGCCAGCTGAAGCCAACCTAACACGGGCTGTGTGTGCAGCATGCAAATAACCCAGTGAGTGTTCTGTGCTAAGGCCACCCTGACAGCAAGGGCTGGGGAGGGAAAAGAGCTGCCCTGACAGCTCTTGCGGACTCTTTCAATAAAAACATGTGGGATACAGTCTCTAGGGGTGTGCGTGTCTGTGGTGATAGTAACAGGATGAAGAACTTGCAGAGGGACCATAATTCTGGATGTGCTTTCCCTGCTGGCATGGCCTTAAGGGACAGGAGATCTCAGTGCTTTTCTGACTGGAATGATAATGCCATCAGGAAGATAATAAATGAGATGAAGCATCCAAAACGCCTTATTAGCCTTTGAGGGGATGGGAGGAGCTGCCAGAAGCAAGATATATACAGCCCTGCTTTTCAGCTGCTTTGTGTATGGAAGTGCAGTGCTGGAGCAATGTGGAGGGTGAGCATACATTAATTCTCCTTCCATGAGGCACAGCAGGTTGAAAAACAGGAGGAAGAATTATTGTAGTCTCACTTTTATTGTTACAATTTTATGTGCAGTCAGCTTTGCCCTTTCAGTCAGTTATTTACAATTTTGTTGTTCATTTTATTTATTGTTACAGGATCTTAGACCTGGCCTATAAAGTCAGCAGGTTCTGCATGAGGACTGTATTATTTTGACATTTCTTTCAGCAGTCTTATCTGTTCCAAACTGCTTGCTCTGCCTATCTGGTTTAAATTGCTAGTATAGAGTTGGTCTATTCCGTTGGACAGGAGCACAAGGTCTAGGACAGCTTTTGGGGTGTGTTACAATGAAAGAGCCCTCAAGCACTAAAGAAGGAGGCTTTGTGTGTGCCCAGCCCCAGCTGACTTGCCTGTTGGTTGGGACAGCATGATTTCAGGCTGCCTCTCTCTCCTTGGCTGCTCCAGGGCACAAAAGTGTTCATTTGTTTATTCCCTCCTCCACCCTGGCAATACATAGAATGGGAGTATTTGGACCTGTTTTTACACTTCCCAGTGTCCTGCAGTGAGCCACCCTTCCTCGTGTGGCTGCAGTGGTTGAAGCACTTACAGGAGCGGCTGCCCATCGAGGAGATGTCAGGAGGAGCTGGCAATGGAAGTCAGTGCCCATGCTGATGTCTCTGCAGACCCCAGCATCATCAGACTGGGCTTTTAGAGATGATGCATGGAGCTCTCTCTCTGTCCTCTGACTTCTGATCTCCAGCTGTGGAAGGTAGAAATACAAACCTGTGACTCTGCTAATTCTCTTCAGCTTCATTAAGGATTCTTCAGTCACACTATTAGAAAAGCTTTTTTAAAGGCACACACAGATTTGTGGTTTAGTTAAAACACAGTAAGACCTAGAAATAGAAGTGAGGCTTAAAGCTGAAGGAAGTTGAGCTTCAAGGAACATGTGACAAATCATATGAATTGCAGCAGTGGTACATGTTACAGAGAGAGCTTATTTTATCAAATTAGGAATTTAAGCCTTCAACTATTATTGTGGTGTCTCTTCTTAGCAGCTAACAAATATCTTCAAAATATGATTTTTGTTATTACCTGTTATTTGAGGCTGTTTACATTCTTATACCTATTATGTTTAATGGAATGAAAAAGGGTGGACCATAATTCATTCCTATTAATGAGTGAGTTGGTGAAAGTACCCAGAAATAAAGGGGCTGCTCCTCTGTCCTGGCTCCTTAAACCCTGCCCCATAAGTGTATTTTCTCACACAGATCTCATCAGCCATATGGCTCCTGTCCTCCAACTCTGTGGAATGTTCAGTCCTTCAAAAATCAGTAATCTCTTACAGTAAGCAATTTAATTGTTTTAGCTACATATCCTCAACATAACCTCTTGAGCAGGACATGCAACTGATTTAGTTTAACAGCAAAGTGTTTATAGGGAAGTATTCAGCAATAAGGCATTGCAGGAGTTGTCAGATCTGAATAAAAGGAAGAAAAGCAAGATTGCTTATAAATATGTAGCAGAGCAATTTCATTCAGCCTGTTCTGTGTCTATGGAGATTTAAAAATAGTCTCAAATTAGATCCTTTTCCCAGACCACACTCATGGTTCTGCTATGACCACTTTTCCTCGCTTCAGCACATGGCAGGATAGATCTGACAGGTCTTTGTCTTCAAACTGGTCTTGATCTCAGGTAATTTTCATTTCTTCTTTGCAAATATCCCACTACTTTGAGAGAAGACAAATAAAAATAATCTTACATTTTGGACAATATTTTTTTTTTTCTGCAAAGGAGGAGTTCGTAGAAATCATTGCTGAAACACACTTGAAAACATCTTCTACTGCAGATGTTGCCATCCCATGGGAAGGAAAGTACATCAGGAGTTCTTTTCCTTTCTTATATGATGATAGGACAAGCTTGTAAATGCATGTGGCTTTTTCCACTTCTCTCTGAGGAAATATTTTTTCCCCAAACCAGTTGGGGGAGGGACTGCTTGAATCTGTTTCCTGGAGAGACCCCATTCAGAAGCTTCCTCCCAAATTTGCCCTAAACCAGGACACTCACCAAGAACCCTAACTTAAGAGTACACGCAGCCATGAGTTGTGCTAAATAACACCAAAAAGGTCTTGCTGTTGCAGCAAACCTCTCATTAGGGGTCGAAATGAGCCAGGACACAAACTCTCATTCAATGTCATGAAAAGGGTCCTGGTTCATTCTTCTTCACAGCTCAGCCATCCTGACTCTGTTACAGAGAACTCCCACTGCAGGCTCCAACTGCAAGCTCTGACTGTGGCTATTTCCTGCCGGACTGTGACTGCAAGGACTGGCTTGCAGACTCTGAACACAGACTTTCACCCAGCCCAGCTGTGACTGCAAGGACTGGCTTGCAGACTCTGAACACAGACTTTCACCCAGCCCAGCTGTGACTGCAGGCTCCAACAGCAGCTCTGCCTTCCTCAGACCCAGACCCAGACCGAGCTCAGAGCACATCTTTTACTGCAGCAGCTCTCTTTCTTGGTTCATTCTTTGTTGTGCCTCTCTGGATGGTTCCTCCTTCCTCAGGGCTCCTTTTTCTCCAGCCCCACTGCCTCCAAGCTCCCCTGAGCAGCCAACCCACTCCTTTTATCACACTTATCTTTATTAGTCACAGCTGTGACCCATTAAGGGCAAGGCTCTTCTTTGGTATTTAGTACAACTGTGATTTATCAGTGGCAAGGTCACACTGCAATCTCTTCTACATCTACATCCCGCCACATTGCCCAGCATTTACTACAATCACTGCATCCCTACCTGACAGCAGATTGCTTTGCACTGCAGGATTTCCCAGAGCATATCCTGGGAACAACATTGTAAGACAAGTGGCAATAAATCAATAAATGTTTACAGGGAAGTAAATTTGAAGGTGCAGTGCAAGTGCCCAACACCTGGTTGCTGGCTGTGAAACACCTTTATGCCTGGCACAAGCTTGGGTCTGCACAGCATCTTCTGCTGAGAACAGAAGCCAAACACCAAGCTGATGCCTTTATACATGGTGGGACACACTGGGTGAAGACTGAAGAGATTGAGCAGGTGCCAACATTTACTGTAAACTGAACTTGACAAAAATGCAAATTCTGTGGTTGCTGAGGTGCAGGAGACTCAGACTGTGGTGTGTCTTAGGAGAACCCCTGTAAGCAGAGCTCTCCCAGAGGCATGTGGGTAAAAGAGTGGATATGCCCATCATATCCATGGCTTTGGCCAGGCTGCCCCGAGTTAATCAGCAAACTTGGATATCTGAACTGCACTGGAAAAACTCTGTAACCACTGCCACTGAGCTCTCACCAGCATTCCCTTCTTTGCACTCAGTCTGATATTCCCAGGATTAACTTGGCCAATACAGACAAGACCTGGAACGTGCCTGAATCCAGCCCTGCCCTTTCCCAGCTCCCTCCCTTCCCCATAAGCCAGACTCCATGGCTCATTTACCCTTGTCACCGAGAACGCAGGATTGCTTTTCTAACATCCCACAGCCATCAGACAGAGCAACCCTGAACCTTGGTGTCATCCAAAATCAAGGGAGGCTGTTCCTGCCCACAGCTGCAGGAGGTGGACAGTGTTTGTGGACAAATCACAGCGCCTTGTGCCAAATGCTTCAGTAGCTGGCAGGAGGATTTCCCACTGTCCATCCCAATCCACAGTGCTTCCAGAGGGACATATCTTCCTTAGCATTAGATCAATCTTCAACAGTGCATGAATTAAAAAGGCTAGGGTTCTAATAAGTGAATTAAGGATTATTTTATAGGCTTAGAAACTGAAATTATTTATGAAATGTATATCTGGTTTTTAATGTCAAATGCTTTAATACCAATGAGAATGCCTTCTTTGATGAAGGATTGTAGCTATATGATCACTACTAAAGCATTTGAAGCAGCAGCTCCTGGGAACAGTAATTGACAGGGCTTGTTGTAAGGAATTTTAGCTAAGTAGAATAAGAGATAATCACCTGTGGTTAAGCTATTTAGGCAGGATATCAGAAGAAAATTCAAAGTGAGATCTATTAGACAATGAAAATATTGTCCAAAGGAAGTGATAAAAGCCACATTACTTAAAATATTTAAAGCTGGCTTGTTTAAAGCTCTAGAGAGGATAATTATATTGTGTCAATCTCCATTCACAGAGAATGGAATCAGCTTCTATTCAGGACCATGCAATAAATTACTTAACTGGCCATTGTAGTCTGTAACTGAGGTGACTCCATGGGTTTTCTTCTCTTCGGGGGATGCTGCTTCACTCTTTCACACACATTTGTTTTCTGAGAGGAAAAACATTTACAAAAAAGAAGTGAATCTGCAATCCTAGACTAGACAGTCCCCAAATCACTGCTGCACTCCAGTGTACGTACATGCTGTGGTGCAGTAAGGCTGAAAAATCAGTAAAATAAACTATCCCAGAGTGTCACAGGTCTGCTGGATCCTGTACTCTCCACCAAAATGGCCACTATAAAACCAAAATTATTAATAAAATGTAACTGAATTTTTACTTCAACTTCAGATTTCTCTGAAACATAAACAGCTCTTCTTTCTTCTTCTTCTTCTTCTTCTTCTTCTTCTTCTTCTTCTTCTTCTTCTTCTTCTTCTTCCTTCTTCTTCCTTCTTCTTCTATTCTGAAATATCTGAGGAATTATCTTTGGTATGTTCTCCTTAAGCACATTCAATCAACTCATCTGAAAGTGCTTGTTTCTTTTCCAAAATTTGGAGTCTCAGCTCTGCTTAAGGATGATTATAACTTAGGATCCCTGTGAAATTTTTACATTGATGGAAAATATTCACTTGAGTTTTCAGCTTTGAGCCCCATCTAGATGTGTGCTGAATTTTTTGTAATTATTCCTTGGAGGAAATGTGTAAGGACATTCATTAGTGGGGCACTGGTGGGTTCCTGTCTGAGAACAATGACAACTCTAATTGCAGAGCAGGAACTGTTTGATTCTGCAGTCAGTCCTGGTACTGGGGGCTCATATCCAAATGGAAAGTTTTGATGAAGACATCTGTTAATAAAATACTTCCCGCTTTGATATGGAAATAAACCAGCAAGTCTGATTAAGTCTCTGGCAATCCTTAGGGCAAAAAACAAAAGAAAACAACCCTCCCAACCCTCAGTTTTAACAATGCATCAGAGTTACATCAGGGTTTCAACTATAAGGCAGTCTTGCAATGGATTTAAATGCCACTAAGAAAAAGGATCAACATTTGCTACAGTGTGATCAAATGCTCTCAGCATGATGTGCAACCATCCATATAAATGTCTGTTCTTTATAATTTAATTTATATATTCATAATTCTAGAAAGACTTGTGTTCATATTTAACTAAACCCTGGTAGCAATCCACTGATCATAATGAGATTATCCACAGTTTATTGACTTAAGCCCATACATAAATCTCTACATCAATGGAAACAATAGTTTTTTTGCACTAATGTATTTATATGTTACAGAAAATATTTAGGACAGCACTGACATGTCTACACTTTATCTTTAAATTGATGCTGCTTTATTTTGTGCAATTCTTGGTGTTTCTGCATGCAGCAACATCTGTCACAACATAATACCTTTTTAAGGAAAATGTGTATGCAAAAGGCAAAAACCATACAGATATGTATCCATACACTTTGACTTAGCACACAGAAATTAAATGCCTACATACACACATATTTACACATATAGAGAGGCTTATAAATTTATGCTTCATAAATATTTAGATGTATGTCTGTGTGTATATACATGTATACATACACATGTATAAAAATAAATGAAATAAGCAGAGCAAGCAGGGAGCCAGAGCTGTGCAACACCCTAGACTCCATGCTTCAAATACACAAATACATGGTATTAACATAGATTAATATTAGAAGGGATTAGGAAGAAAAAGAAACAGTGGATTATCATGAAAGATTTGAGATTAGCTATGATGAATAATAGCTAAGAATTGGAATACTTCCCCACCAATTATGGGATATTATTCAGCCTCACTCTCTTCTCTGTGTAAATGACTGTAAGTTAAGAAATTCATGTACAAACATCGCCATCAGTCAGCATTTCATTTTTGCAGGATAATCTAATTGCTCTATGCACTGATTTGCACTTTATGCTCCCCTACTTCCTCCTGCCTTTGTAGTACCGCAGGGACATTCTGCTTCCTGACAGAGACACCAATCCAGTCACTATTCACAAATAGAAAAAAAAATAATGTAGAATTCCAGCTGTTTCACAAGCCAGGCCCAGACAAGAGCATCCTCCCAGCTGGCCCATGGGGTTTTGCCCAGAGCAGACTGGGATTAGCTGTGCAGGGAGCAGGGGCAGAGCAGGGAACACATCACCTGCCTCCACATATCCCACACCAAGGGCAGTCGTACCCGCTGCCCAAGGCCTGGCCCCAAACCTTGGGTCATTTTCCTCTGCAGTATTAAAATAAACTGTGCCAATGTCACTGTGCTTGTGCCCCACCTAAGCATAGATATGACCAAATTATGCCCCTGGTATCTGCGTGGTCTTCCAGACATCACTTTGATCTGGAAGCTACCAATGTGCCTGGAACATAGCCTGGGCAACTCTGCTGACTCCAGAAAAATTCCAAATATACATCTCTTTCACAGCTAAAACATTTCTTCCGTAGTTAATAATGCTGAAAATTTGCTTAGCTAATCTAAACTAGTAATGGCAGTGCAATAATCTACAGCAGATCTCTAGATGAGATTCCTTCTGCTACTATAATTCTAGTCTATAGCTCACCTGAGACACAAACTGACCATGTCCTTTAACACTAGGCTATTTTGCTGTTTGTCTGTACTGCACAGGAGGTTGGATTAGAAATCTAATTCCAGCTCTCTCAATAGGCACAAAGGCTCAAACCATCATAGATTTTCTTCCCCCTACCCCCCTACCCTACCCCAATATCTTCAGAAACAATAATTATCTGAGCTGTTAAAAGATTTTTTAAAAATAGGATTTTGAGGCAATCACAGGACATTTTATGTAGGTCAGTTTTCTGCTCATATATGCCATTAGAATCTGCAGTAAAAACACTTATGTTTGGGCATTATTTTTGTATAAAACATGAACCTTACACTATTCAATTTAGCTGTGTTGATGCCTGCCAGAAGAGTACCTATTATCTTAAATCAGCAGTATTGGCACAGCTGTAGTGTCATCAGTTAGGTCTCCAAAATGAACTTAAGCCATCATAATTTTAGAATAGCACTATGAAATTTGCTTTAGCCTTAAGGGTTGGCAGTTATGTTTTTCTTTCCACAGTTAGAAGAACAAGGAAGGTACCTTTAAAAAATAAAACAAGAGCTAGGAAACTATTGTAATTCATGCTGCAAGAATGGATTTTTATTTTTTTTAATCCCAATTTTGTGAGAATTGGCAGCTCCGAGTCTGGATGAAAATTGTCCATCACTTCCTTCAATAATTATATATTTAAAAAAAAAAAAACCACCAAAAAACAAACAAACTAATTTATTTCCACAGACTTTGGGGAAGTACAAAAATGCCTGACATTTCTGGCCCGAGACCTTAAGCATGCTGTTTGAAGTATGATTATTTAAGAAGCTGTCTTAAACCATTTTTAGATTTTGGCTTGCAGCGTTAGGCTGAACTATAAATTTTCTTTTCCCTTACTTTTCTTTTGAGCAGCAATTTCTGTCAGCATAAAGCCACAAGGGTCTGTAAAACCCATAACTTCAAGCATGGCCATGCGTGTTAATTGGCAAAGTCAAGGAAGATAAACAAAATAATATGCAATAGGGACAGGATACTTCTTGAATTCTAGAAATTACTAGAAATACATTAAAATATATGACTCCCATTGGTCTCTACACATCAGTGTGGCAAATCCAAAATTCCAACACTCTCTGTGTTAACAGGCACTTGCTGGTTTTTATTTGTATAAATCTTACTTTTGATTTAACACTTTCAAAACACAGAGAAAGGGAACTACTGCATGAATTACAGTTCAGTTTTTCCAGTCCACACTTAAAGAAGGTAGGTATAAAATCTTATGTGAAACAGCTTTAAAAACAAGGCTTCCTACAGGACTGATTTTCCCTGCTCTTTAGCAGCCGCAGCTGAGCTGTATTCACCAAGGAGTGTGGGGTTACTTCATGGGAGAAAGTGGGTCCAAGGGCAAGGCAGAATCCCAACCACAGCAAATCTCTGCTGTTCAGGAAAGAAAAGCTGTGGTAGGCACACAGTGTGGCAGCTTGCTTGTGTACAATAAGGTCCAGCCTTTGGAAGGTATGCACAGCTTATCCACAGGATCCCGGCGTCCTCTCAGGGAAGTTGTTCCCTAGGCTGTGCTGGGACACATTCCCTGAGGGATGCCCTCAGCAGCTCTCTTCTCGGAGGGTTTTTGACTGGCTGATGCACAGAGCTCCTACCAACAGTTCATTTTCCCAGGAAATTGTAGTTGCTGTTCCAATGACACTTGGGATCACCTACGGATAACCAGGTAATGACATTTGTTCCTAGAGATTGCTGGGCTGTTCATTGGCCAAGATTTACCGTGTCACTCTTCACAACTGCAGGTCCCTGTGGAAGATCAGGGTCATGAGAAATCTAAGCAGAGAGGAATGGCTGAATTCACTCTTTACAATGGTTCTTAAAAGTTGGCTTTGGCTGTGGCCTGGAACAGGCCGCCAAGAGCAGCTCCAGGAAAATCCTTCCTAAAGCTTCCCCCTTTGCAGACAGGTGGCAGCTGCAATGCAAAGGCCCCTTTTTGGGCTGAGAAATAGACCACATGGGAGCATACATTTAAAAACTTTAAATGTCTTTTTTTCTGCTTTTGCTGTCTCTGAAGCAACAGCTGCTTCAGCTGAGCTGCTGTGTTCTAAACTCTCAACATCCTTCTCATAATAACAGATACATTATTGAGCATTATGAAAGAGTGTCTCCAGGGGAACAGAGACTGCTCTTTGGGTGCCAAAAAACACAGATATTAGTAAAAAGACAGATGATTTGTGAATTTGAAACTGCCTGGTTCTGTCTCTCACTGTGTTAATAATGAATTCATTACAGAAGAACTGTAGCTCTCCCCCCATCCAAGTGAATCACCTTTTCTTGTCTGGCAAGCCAGCTCTCACTAATATAACCAGTTCTGATCTGAAACTGCACAGATCCTGGAGACACTTTCTGTTTATATAAGCAGCCATCAGAGTCATGTGCAGCCCCAAAGTTTGCACTGTGGCTTTTGTGCTACCAACTTCAGGCAGTTTCAGACTGCTCACCTGAGCTGAGCAAAGAAAATACACCTGTATGGTCTGCACAGCTTGCTGTCAACCAGTGCCCCCAGCCCGAAGTATGGACAAGGATGATTAGGTCAAAAAGAGAACGTTCAAGAATTGCTTTTCTTCTTGGTCAAGTGTACTGAACTGCTCACTGGCTTAAATCCCAGGGCGTCCTGGGAGGTGCAAGGCACAACCATGGCAGGCCTTGACATCCTCTGAGACTCTGACCCCCATGGAGCAACAACACTGGAACATCACAGTTCCTCAGCATGGGAGCTACAGACCCACCTCCAAGAGATGGCTGCACTGGTCACTCAACAGCAGCATCAGGTAATCACAGAAATCCCACATTATTGCATTATGAAGTACTCTGCTTCCAGCCTGCCCTTGGCAGGTTTTGTAATGCTCCTCCCATGGGGAAGGAGAGCCCAAGGGAAGAAGTTGCCAAGTGTGATACATGAGAGGGACAACAGGCTGAAACAACTGGGTAGATATAAGACAATTGCAGGAACATTTTAACAGGAATGAGCTGTGGGGAAAATAATTATTTGCGCTCATTTTCACAAAATTAGGTTTATATTGTTTGCAGAACTCCAGTTATGAAACAAAACTGCACCACTTTGTCAATTCTCCGTTATAAGCAGAAAACAGCAGACAAAATAATAGAAAGTGCTACAAAGCAAAATTGTCTGACTTCAGGAAAGGAGTCTGGTAGAGATGCATTCTGCCACTTCCTCAGGTATGCTGACACTACAGCAAAATCCTAATGTACATTGATCTTGATCATCCCATTATGGTGTGTGAATCGGAGGAAACAATGGAGTGGTCTTGGCTACACCATGATGATGATGATGATGATGATGATGATGATGATGATGATGGTGATGATGGTATTGATTTAATTCTTACTTGAAAAACAGGTTGGGGTTCTGGTCACAGAAATGTCTAAGTTGGTGTGGTTTCTGGTCCACACATGTAATGTGACCCTTTTTGGTTTTCCTTCTTTGGACCTGCTAGGGTTCAACAGTGGACACTGCTAGTGAAGTGCCTGGGAAAGAATTTCAATAACTCCTTTTCCCAGCACATAAAGATAAGATACCTCTGAAAAATAATAATAATGAAAACTAAGAGACTGCAAAGGGCAAGTGGGATAATTACAGTGCTTGTTCCAGACCTTCTGGGGCTTTCTTGACTCCCTGTAAAACAACAGGTACAGACAGGCAGAGGTGAATTGTATTAATCGGGTGACAGCAGACGAGGCCAGAGGTGTGAGGAAATACATGAAGAGTGTTCAGTGAAAAAGAATAATCACTTTAAACCTTAGATGAAATGCAAAACAAAGTATAACATTTGGTCAGCTGAGGTCAGCTGGCCTGGCTCTGTCTCCTTCCAACTTCTATTGCATCCCCAGGCTCCTCGTGGGTGAGGTGGGTGAGGAGCAGAAAAGACCTCCATGCTGTGGTTCACATTCCTTCTGCAAACTGCACAATAGTGAAAGGCTTGACTTTGACCAAGTTAAATCAAGATACGTTGAGCATGGGCATGAAGTTCACTAAAAACCTTTTCAGGCTGGTAAATCTGTCTAGATATTATTCTTGGCTGACACGAGGGCCTGCAGGGACAGTTCTGGAACATAAAGCCATATTAATTCTTTGAACATAATCAGTGTGGATTATGTACCTTTAAAAACTGAAGAGAGTTCTTGCCTGACCAAGAAAAACGTTTTGCTTATTCTTATGATCATTCAGATCATTATGGTCTTTCTGATCTCTAAGTACTATTTAGAGAATATATGGGGGGAAAAGAAACCAAAACAAAAAAGAAAAAAAAAACACAAAAAAACCAAACCAAACCAAAACACTTGGATCTGGTATTACCAACATAGAGCCAGATACAATAAAAATGCAGTGTTACAGAAACATGGCTGCGATGACACTTGCTTCTCATTACATTTTTGAGAAACAAAATTTATTACTGCATAATTTCCAACTATAAAATAACAGTGTTCTTTTAGGATCCTGATCTAGCCAGACCATATTGCCAATATAATGAAAAAAAAAATCTGTGTTAAGATCAAAATTATAACATGTATTACACTTGATATTTTGCATGCAGCGATGAAAAGTTTTGATTCACATTTTTAGACAGAAATTCTCTTCTCCTCAAGTGATTTTTCTAACTCCTTTTGAAGGTCACACCAGCATGGAAGCAAGTTGGCCTGAGTCAGCACAGATAGTAGCTGTATCATTCTTCACACTTTAAAGTCTAACTCATGTATTTTTTCAATTACAGAAAAAGAGTTCATAAATGCTTTTTCAACATATTGCATTTCAGCTTTAAAAATAAGCCTTCAGATATATGCCCTTCTGAAAACACAAAAAGGAGATTTCAGTTCAAAATGAAAAACCCATCATTCCAGTTAATAAAAAACACTTGTTAAAGCAAAGATGAGCCTTGGTGGAAATGTAAGTTTAAAATTATTTGGACTAAATGCATGTGTAATAAAAAACCTTCCAACAGAGAGGATACGTTTTTACAACATATTCCTGTCATTTCTTGTTTTCTAGAGTACAGAAGCACTTGTACAACTTTACATAGAGAAAATCTCCTGGCAAACTATTATGTGCAATCATTCTGAAAGCTAATGGAGCAACACAGCTCAGAGCTGAGAGAAAACACTCTTCCAGCCACTCACCTAATACACAAACTCTTTTCACTTTGTTGCCATTTTGCTAATTAGAAATATTTTGGTTTCTAAGATGAGGAACACAAATGTGGTTGTAAAAAGCCATAACTGCTATTAAGAATAACTGGGTAAATTTTTGAAGGGGATTTCTAACAACTTCAGTTCAAATGCAATGTTATTGTAATAACACACAGTGATTTACTTAAATGTTTATGCTGGCATAAACATACCTGCTAATGTTTTTCCAGGATTTGACCCATGATAGTCACTAAAATTGTTTATTCAACTCACTCCATTTATTCAGATGCTTGAATTTCAGTGCTAGCCCCTCTTCTGTACCATCAGTACTTATGCTCAATATTAACTCTTTTTCCCTTCTGTCTTTCTTTTCTTGTTCCCATTAAATCAAACTAAAGCAGCACAATATAACGCAAAGTCAGTGATGGTTCTTCACCCAAAAGGAAGACCCACTCCCTTCTTGCAGTATTGGCGGTGAAGGATTCTTCCCAGATACAGGGAATGTTCTAGCAGTCTTCCATTCTTTCCATCCTAAAAGCGGAAAAAAGGACCATGTGCCCCTGAAGCAGCAGGAAGCTCCTTCCCAGCTGCTAAGATGGACAGAGAACACAGCAGGGAACCCCACTGGCTCCAGCAGCTGGGAAATATCCATTTGGGTGTGTGGGTTGGCCTTGTGTGACTATTTGTGGAATCTGTCTATGTGCAGCTTATAAATTCTGCGCAGATATTTTGAAGCTGTTGCTGTAAAAATTCTTGAAAACTGGAACGCCAAAGGTGGCCAGAATCCAGAGCTTCAGTGGGCTGACTTGACCTCTAAAAACGCCTGTGCATTATCCCTGTGGGCAGCCTTTGGACATGCTGCAGACCCAGCTCCTGCCTGTGACGTGGCTGCCTCAGGTTCAATGCTCTGTGTCCTCTTCTGTTGCCAAAATCCTACCAGGTGCTCTCATGACCAGGGCCAAGGACTGTATGTTTACAGAACACTAAGTGTGTGAAGTAGATGAGGCAAAAAATTCTGGTGTCCAGAGGAGATAGCTGAATACAGAGTGGGTTTTTACTAGAATCTTGGTGTATAACTACCCCTTGGAAGGTGGGTACACACACACACTAAGGTGTATGCCTTGGGGAAGGGCTGGGGTAATGTATTCCTCATTCCTGAAAGGATGATATGAAGCAGAGCTGTATTAGAATGGCTTTACTGTGGGGTGAGTCTCCCCAAACACACATTTTGACCTTGAGTCTTTTGAAAGGCTTTGTTTTTATCAAAATCTCTTTCATTTCCTCTAATCTCCTTATTAAGTCTCTTCCACCTTTGTCAGGTTCAGCACTTTGTTGATAAGAGAATGACAACCCATGTAATCCTACCTCTTCTCTGGTCACTCTACATTGTTGAAGACAGAACCTGTTGATTTATTCACATCTACCTGGCTGTGTAGTTTTCTTTGTCTGGGTCTGTCTCTCTCCTGCCTTTCAAACTCAGTTATCTATTTATCACTCTGTCTCAGGTCCCAGGCATTCAGTCTCTCTTGGGCAGAAGCTATTTTTGACTCTAGAAAGTGCTGAATACTCTAAAGGTACTTAAAAAGGTGAATCTTTGATCCTTTAGGGATTGCATTGTTATAAAAATATTATCATTTGTCAAAAGAGGAGATTGAAACTTCTATTTCATCAAAAAACCAGCACAGATGTCTGAGTATACAAAATCTCCCCAGCTACTTACATATTACTTACAGGAATCTGTATTCACCCATCTGAATAACATTACATTTAAGATGATTATTACAGACACAGAAGTGAGATGTATCTGTGCCTATTTTGCTTTTTCACCTAAACAGCTGAACTTTTTATAACACACAGGTTATACAGTTTTATCAGTGAACTGCATTTCTTTCTGTAAGAACAGTTTTGGCTTCACTCCCATTGTGACAAACCACCAACAATACCTTTAATGGAATACTGTGGAGGTTTTTTCTCAGTGCCTCTTAATTTAAAGAGTACATGCAAGGAAACATATTAGCCACAGTTTTGTTCAGATAATCTTGAATAAAAATATTGTAATCAATCGTTTTGTGAGTTTCAATCCACAGCTCTCAAAGAAAGGGACTGTTTTACATTTAAATATTTCAGATTTATAGACATACTGAAAACACATTGCAGAGATTTATTGCTGGTTTTTTCCTTGCTGCTCTTATAAAGATGGGTCTGTATTGCCGACACCACAAAGATGTAAACACTCTGGATAAGAAATAAAGAGCAACCCCCACCAAGAATGAGATCCAAGCCACAAGACCTATAAAATGGCTGTGGGTGTTGCAACGTTAAAAGCATTCTTGTTTGTAGACTGCTAAACTTATTTTAGCAAGGACTTGAAATGGACTTCTAAATGCTCCCTGTATGACGTGTGCAGTACAAATGCTGTGTTCCTACTCTTTGTGAAGAATACTTAGCAGTTTCTTTCAAAAGGATGTCTACAAACAAATTCAACAGGGCAGCTCCCTTGCTTTTTGCTTTTTCTTTTAACATTTTCTTCTCTTTATTATTTCTTAATTTTTTGCTCCAGTATCTTTGCTTTTCCTGTCTTTGCTGTCTCAAAGAACATCTTAGAGACTTTCTGTGCTCATTCTCTCTTTAGTATCAGGCTTCAATCTGTGCCTGGAAGAGTGACTGAGAGCACACTGTAGTACACCTGCATGTCCAGGCCATGTGTGACAGCCATTAGTTCAGGACAGAGCTTCCTATTCATTTCAGAAAAGATCTGGACTTCACCTTGAAAAAATATATTAATGGGAATACATTTTCCCACAGGTTACATATTACTTTGGCTTCATGAATATTGAAAAGATTAGTGAACATGCAAATGCTTGGGGCAGTGTATGTACGGATGAAAAGAGGCAGAGGAAAAAAAGGAGAAAAAAGAAGGGAGAGAAGGGGGAAGAAATAAGTCTTATTAATGAAAGGTGATTAATGAACAGACCTTTACTGTTTCAGGGATAACTCTCAGAGAAACAGCTCCAAAGATCAGCAATGAATTTCTGTTCCATTATCACTGCTACTACCCACCTGCAGCCAACAGAGTGGCCTCACAAAAATTAGGCTTAAAAGCCCTTTGACCAATCTGTTCAGCCCCAGGAACACCAGCACTCATCTCCTCTGGCCACAGCTTTGCTTCAGGTGTCCTCTCCTCCAGCACTGTATTGCTACTGTTCAAATCACCAATCACTTTCTGCTTTTCAAGAGAAACGTTTAATTCCTCTGCTAGAACACTGTTGTCTCCTTGGCTTTGTTAGGAGCAGCTCTTGCCCAGAGTTTCATCCTTCCCTTCAGTCCAGTGCAGAAGATCTCACACCTTGTACAGTGCTGAGGTTCTGCTCCTTCCACATCATGTGGCTCTGGTATGAATGGCTGATCCTCTGAATTGCTCCTGCACTTAAACTGGAAGATTTGGATCCTGAATATGAGCAACTGGAGTTTTCTTTCATGTGCCAGGAGAACAAAGAAGAAGGTTATGTTAAAGCTTTATAAAGATAGTTTTATAAAGATCCAGCTGGTTGTGAGGATGGAGAGAAAAGCCTGTACCTCTGCATTTTTATTTTTTCCAGGGAGGTAAACCAGTATTTCAAGTAAATGTCATCACCTGACTCAGGATGGTATTTTGAGAGCACTGCTTGATGGAGTTGCTTACAACTGGCACTAGAACTGGTACAGTTCAGGCTCTTTTTGTCCTGGGAGTGAACAGGTTTTCTTGCAGAGAATTCTAATGCTCTGTGTTCTGTACTGTGCCTATTCTTGTAACTTAACAAGCTCATCTGAAGATTTATATAAGCAAATGGCATCTGCTACATGTCAAGGAAAAATATGGGCCAACACTTTGATTTAAAGATGATGCCTTGTGCTGTGTAATACTAAATAATGTCATGTGTCTGACATACACATCAAAGCATGTGAGACACACCCTATTACATGTTTTAAATTAATTTATCCTTATGGAAAAAATTGCTTCCTTGCTTGTGAGGGTATTATTATTATTATTATTATTATTACTATTAATTTCCTGGGCCAGCCTTTTTTTTAAATGAAGTGAATGCTCATTGTCCTGCTCTTGAAGAGAGCAGGACATCCAACTGCAGATTCTTCCTGCGTGGCAGGACCATGCCAAGATCTCAAAAGTCGGGATAAGGAAAAGAAAGGAACAGCTTCACGATTTACATTTTGCTTGGTTTTCAGGGAGGGTGAAGGAGCACAAGGAAACCTTGGAGAAGATGGGTGGCAGTTGACTGCCAAATTCAGTCTGGTTTTGATGGCTCCTTAGAACACCTCTCCTTAGCTGTTTGCTTACCCCTTCAAAGTGCTGCTGTAATGCAGTGCAACACAGGTACCATTGTTCCTCTTATCTGTGGGATAAAACTGTTTGAAAACTTCAAAAAGAACACAGATTTTAAAAAAAAACCAACAAAACAAAGCTAAACCTCTCAGTCCCAGTGCACTTCGGGCAAAGAGACACAGGTACTTCCTCTACCTGGGTTTTACAATGCATGCTTGTGATATATTGAATTATTCATGCAATTAACTCCACTGTAGGCTACCACAGGGTTAAAAATTACCCTTTTACTTTGATCTTTAGACATTACTCTTTGCAATCAGGAGTACAAATGCACTTTCAGGAGTACAGAGGTAGTAAGATCCTCTGGAATACTCTGTGACCCATGCAGGTGACTATGAACAGCCTGCTTAGCCAAGACTGACTTCTGTGCATGGTTTGGAAATGAGCTGTTTGTGCAAGAAAAATCACTAGTCCTGTGGTGACTTCCTTGTCCCTTCTAGGGAAATAATTCAAATACATATTTCACAAATTAGACTTGAATTATAGTTATGGGTGAATAAGGAACTGCAGGCCCAAGCAGAAAACTGAGGTTCCTATTCTGAAGCTTTGCTTTCAAATCCTCTCCATACCCACAGGCTCTGGAAGTCCCTGACAGTCCTGAAGACCTAAATTTGCATGGAACTGAGAAATTTTGTTTATATTGTGGAGTTTTATTATACTGGAAAATATTTTAAATAATTCTGTGTCTTGAACATCAAGACACCACTATTTTAATTCTATCATTACTGAATAACTGCAGATAACAAAGGAGCATTCAGTGGGCATTGCAGTTTTTACAACACACACCAAGCAGTACAGAATACCCATCCCATCAGGACAATACTAATAGCAGGAATAATTACAAGTTTCTCAGCTATAATAAAATCAGTAATAATATATATGTGAAACACAGAAATATGAGTGCCATTGATGAAGTAGAGAGATTTGCACTGAAAGTATGGTGTAAACAAAATGGGGCTGCACCTTGGTGTGACATGATTCTAAATCTGAATGTTAAGAGATGGCTGAAGACTCTGATTCCTTCCCTAATTTTCCTCCTTTTGAGCTGCCTAAGGGCATAAAGAGTTCTTTGAGGGCCTGAGACCTGGAAGCTGAAGACTGCCTTAATGCTGACCCTATGACAACTAATAAAACTATCAGATGTCTCCCTTCCAGAGGGATAAAAGCTAGGAGTGATGATTTCAGAGCCTGGGCATCAGCTGGAAGCACTGGCTGGACAGGCAGAAGGAGCTCCTAGGGAAGGGGGGCTGGTGAACACTAGAGAAGCTTTCTCCAGGCTGATTTCTTGGGAGTGACCATGGAGGGGAGATTTCAATGATGGTTTAAAAGCACTGAAACATTTCACCAAGGACTGTGACTCTGCTTCACCTCTCAGACCAGTGGTCAGTTAGAATAATTTTCTTCAGTTCTTTGAGTAAAGAAGAAAAACAGTTTACACATGAATTTCCCCAATGAGTTATTTTTATTTCTGTATAGTGTTATAAACCAACCATTAACTTCCTCAATAACTTTGAAAAAAAGTAACCAGTTATCCATTATTATAATTTCTATGGTAGTCTCATGACTTGGGACAGAGTACCCCAATGGTTCCTTGGCACCTAAGGCACAGATGGATTTGTGTCATTCTGCAGTGTCTAATCACTGCTCCCGTCTGATGGCTCTGACATTTTACAGATGAGACGGCAGCTTGACTGAAATAATTCAGTTTTATTCAGCAAGGACCAAAGACTTACAAATGTTCTCTTGCCTCCCAGTACCATAAATGAGCGAACTGTAATGACCAGACTTAGTGTTTCCCACTGACAAGACTAATCCTTACACATGCACTTTAGCTTGCCCATCAAGTCAATCCCCATGAAAACCCAAGTTATATTTTCCCATCAATATCAGTGACATGATCAAATCTTTTCTGGTACTTATCTTTGCAATCAGGTTGTCATTCCTGAAATATCTCTCATACTTTCCCACAACAAAGACAATCAACAAAGAAGCTGGAAAAAAAAGTCACTATTTGATGAGTACAGCTTTGCCTCTATCTTTTAAAGTTAGCTTATCCACTAAAGCTGTAATTAATTCTTATACATGATTATGTTTTTTCTTCTGATCCCAGCTTAAAGCCAAATCTGTGCAATAGGACCAGCCACATGAAAAATCCCTCAACTATTCAACTAAAAACATACTAAATCCACATTTTAAAAGATGAAATTCAGAAACATGTAATGACTACTGCATGAACAACAGTCTAAGTACAGAAGTTCATTTCAACTCAAGCAGCTATAATTTACATGGCAAGTAACCTAATTACACTGTGCTTTTTAGTAATGTATTGTTCTATGACCTTTTTGATTGGACTAGGAAACATTAGCAGTCACAATGTTAAATACTTAATCACACTGGTGAGTGATAAGTGAGTCATTCTGAAAGATCAATAAAAATATCAGTGGAAAAACAGTAAAAGAACTCGAACTCTGAAAACTTTCTGTTTCACAAGAAAAACTGTACAGCAAAATAGATCAGCTGTGAATACCATAATTTGCTGCAAAGATCTTTTTTAGAATTTCAGTTAAGTGAACTTCTTAGGATTTGGTGACTGAACTCTCATGTCTTTTAATTAATTCCATGAGTAGCAAGAAAATTAAAATACAGCTTTTGTTTTATACTTTGTACTAGAAGAAATATAAAATATTTAAACTGAAACACAATCATACCAAGACTCCAAATTGTTTCTTAATCAGAATGTGTTTTTAGTAGGCACATTGAAGAGCTAAAATCACAAAAATACAGAAACAGACTGCAGTGATATGGCTGGGCTGAGGATTTTATTGGAGTACATTTACCACAATTTTAAGATGGTTTAGGGATAACATCTCTCAGCTACTGTTTTCTCATGTTTTACATCTCAGTTTATATTTCACAAAATAAACACAAAAAGTGAGTTTATCTTGTGAGGGGAATTATACTCAAGGAGCCTCACGGAGACTGGTGAAATCAAACCTCATTAGTATTTCCTGCCTTTGAACATAACTAATGACAGGGTTTCAAAGACTGACAGATCTCTGAATGAACGGCAACAATGGTCATTGTCATCTCAGGATTGTGCAGGACCCATTTTGAACATTGTCCAAAGAGCAGGGAAAAAGTTTATACTTTTGCAGAGTGGACATGAAGACTGAGGGAAGACTGTGTTGGGCCCTTGTCTCCAATTTTCTGCCCTGATTAATTACAAAGACTTCTAATTGTGTATTGATGTTAGTTAAAACCATTTGGCATTTGGTATCTGTCTAGTCATGTCAAAATAAAAAAACTTTCTGTGTAAATGTTGGGTCAAGGAAAGTACCATACTGTTTTTCCCTCATTCATTTTTGTTTATAAATCCTTTAAACTACAAGTATTTGTATTTGTATCATATTGAATTGACTGTAATGGGTTAAGAAAACACAAATTAGAAAAAAAAAAGCAATTATAAAAATACAGAGTGGAAGTGGTGATTTCTAAATGTCATTAATCTACGGTGATTCTGTCACAGTTTGTAAACAATGAAAGGATCTGATTTTCAGCAACTTGGCTACTCATGTGGTGCACATCTCATTTCTGTTTACTGTTATTACACATCAGCACACAAGTGAGCAGCTGAATTTTGACTTGCCTTCCCTGCCTGGCAGCACTGACTTCCTTACCCAGACCTTCCCAGCCATGGCACAGCCAATGTCCCCTGCACTGACAGGACCCTCTCTATGCCTTAAAGCACTCTAAACTTCAATTTCCAATTCCATTTATATATGCTTTGCCTTTTCATTCCTGATGTTACACAAACTGATTGATTGGATGATTACTCCACAATGACTCGCACATCTGGGAGCCCAACATCTGGATATGTTCCCATTTAGTACATGTTCCCAAGAGACATCTTACATTGTCAGTGGTGAACTGCATTTGCCTCCTTCTACCCTAGGTCTTGAAATAATCCAGAAGCTGCTGAGTCCCCGGGGGTGGTACCTCAATAATTGCTTTACCTCCAAACTTGGGGTTTAATTTAGTGTTAGTTCATGAGCCTGAGTCAGCTAAATGAGCACTGAACCACTTTCACTGAAGACACAAGTTTCTTAAGGACAGGATTCAGGGATCCACTGCAGATACTTGAGGTGGCAGAGTATCTCTTGGAGTGGGCCCACCCATCTTCAGAGCTGCTGCAAGCTACAGGGGAACAGCATGTGTAAGAACTGATTTCTTTGCACCTTCAAGGTCTTACAGCCAGTGTTTAATAGCTATCTTCCAATGGGACAGCAAAGCATAACCTAGAAATACATGCCTTGCAAAATTAGTGCACCTAATGCTGTAAGGGTGTTTGGTTTGTACAATGCAGTCCAGCCTCCCAGGTGATGTGTCATTCCTGGGGGAACATGTTCAGCTGCTGAGGGCTACAGGAAAAAATTGAAACAAAATACTACAGATGAATAAAGGCTTGCTCTCAAATCAAAACTACCTTCTGTAGTTCTCAGCATCCCTCAGAGCATCATCCAACAATTTTCCTGCTTCCATAAAATACCTGAATTCTGATAATGTCTTTTACTTTTTAACAAAAATGTTCATTTGGAGGGAAAATACTTCACTACCCCCTGTGCCATATATATTTAACCTTTTTAAAATGAGCTTGTTTTCTGACACTGCCCCAGGCCATTTGAATTGATCCTGTCACCCTCCTGACACTGCTGAAGCCATTTGTGCCACAAGCAGCCATCATGATTCCCTTTGGTGCCTTTGCCACTCCCCACACAAACAAATCTTGCGCTGAGAAGAATCGAGGTATCTTTGCAAGCCTCCAGTTGCAGGTAGTTCCAGAAAGGGAGATGTGGCCTGTGCTGCTCCATGTGGAATGACAGTGTCTGGAAATTGAGATGCAAGGTAGTGTTGGCATTTACCAGCTGCAGTAACTGCTTCCTGTGTTAGAAGCTCTTGGATGGAATCTGAAAAAGATGAAAAACAGTCCAATGTAGAGATATGAGAAGGCACAGAGACAACACAATGTGCACACAGTGTCTCACCTTTAACAGCAAGGAGAGAGATTTCAATACAGCTGCAGAAAGGTATGAGCAGCTCATGTTGACATCAGAATACAAATTACGTGAGAGCAGATCAAGAAAAGTGAAGCCCAAAATACTTGAATTTAGCTGAGAGGGCTCAGAAAAGGTGTTGAGCTATGTCTCAGATAAAATGTAAGTACAAAACTGTAATAGAGCAAAGGAGGTATAAAGCAAATTCTGCTTAGATAATTATTTATTGATAATAAGTGGGCAAGGAGCCAGGGAGAGTTTAAGTGTGTTGTCTCCCTAATGCATTGCAAGTCATCACAAGCAATCTGGAGGAGCTACATTTCTTAGTCCTTCAGGAGCACTGTGAAAGCATTATCTATGAGACATAAACTGCAGTGGACTGCTCAGCTGAAGCTGCCCTGAATGCAAAGATAATCACACAACAGCTTTCTGATAAATGCCAACCTTACGTCATGTAAATATTTTTTCCACAGAAAAACTGATTGAAGGCAAAAAAATATACAATTTTTTTAAAGCAAGCCAGGTAAATTGAATAAGAGGATTTGGATTAGAGTTCATGTCTCACCAAGCTACAGATAGTGAAATTCTGTTCCTTCAATTCCAAATATATGTCTCTTCAGATTAAGAGCAAGGATTTCCATTTACTACAGCTGACTGGGTCATGCTAACAAGGGATACAAGAAATTTGGAGTTTATCAACTTCTAAAGTAAACTGAACAGAATATGTACATATTGAAAAAAAAATGAAAAACTGTAACTTCTTGTGATGCCTTCTTCTGGCCATTTCTGTGTGTGTGATTGTATAAACATGACAACCCTGAAGGATTGTTGAATCATAAAGGCATCTGATTTCCAAATTATCTCTATTAATCAATTTTTTCTCATAGATTCATAAAGGAACAAATTAGATCAGCAAATTCTCTACCTGCTTTCCTGCTGTTTTTTTTTTTTTTTTAAATCCCTAATGGAGATAAAGAGTTTAGTTGGAAAATGCACCATGCCTCACAGCAACCTACAGACAGAACCACTCAGATACCCACCCTCCCTTTTGGCACACCACAGCAGAAAAGAAAGGCCAAAAGTCCTGTGAGCCACCATTGTTCCCCTTGGAGCAGGTGGGACCCCCACAGGGCTCCCAGGATTGCCATGGGACTGTGAGAGGCTCTGCAGTCTGGCTGTTAGAGCCCAGGGCCACACCTGCCTTGGCAGCACAGCCCTTCCTTCCCTCCTTCCCCATGGAATGGCAGGAGGAATGTGTTGGCAGGGAAGAGTGGTTCCAGTTCTGCTGGAGTGCAGCCAGCCCTTGGCCACCAGCCCTGTCCTGCACACCTGACAAGAGCAGACTGCAGGGGAACACTGCTGGTGACACAGGGAAGTCTTCCTCTTTAACAAACACCCTGCTTTTCTCATCCTATTCTCTGAAATATTTGAAAGCACTCCCACTTAACTACAGCTTACAGGATTTGCATGTGCGATTTTCTTAGTCATTAATGGAAAGTCAAAGAAAATTGTTTAAAACCAGACTTCTGTGAAACTTTAAAACTACTTGAAATATAGATTTTCGCCTTCTCCAATTGCACAAGCTGGCAATAATTAACATGTATGTTGTCACAAATACTCAAAATCTACAGAAGCATGTTTTCCCCTTTCTTCTATTAAATACCACATTCATAATTAAATCAGTACTCTTTGAATTTTCCATAATCTTACATTTTCTGTCATTTCCAATGCCATTTTCTGCAACTGTTTTAAGAGAGGTGCAGATGTGAAATATATAACTGTAGTATATAACCCTCTTTCCTGGGACCAGTCTCAATTGTTTTTTTGCTCATGTGCAGAACACAATTCCATTTTTAAATATTTTTTAGACCAAAAGCAGCAAAACTTCTTCTTAAGTAACACATGATCATCATCAACTAAACACCACAAACAACAGCTGCAATAGTTGTCTTTTGCAGATAATTGCTAGGTGGTTGTTTCCAACAGATTTTTTTCCTCTCTGTTACTTTTACAGAGATTTCAGCATAAGCCCTTCCCAGGACACTCTCATACTTAATCAGAGATGTCCTCTCAATGCCTTCTGGGGGGCACTAACATCTACACATGTCACCAAACCTCCCCAAGGGTATTGCAGCTTCACAAGGGCCTTCAGCATTCCTTTAACAGAAACTGAGCCAGCTCCTCAACTCAGCCATTGGGGTTTTGGTAGGAACAAAGAGCTGCAGCAGACCTCCTACATCTTTGAGTCAGCTCCTCTGCTATTGTAAGCAACACATCCTACAGTTTTGGTGAGAAGATCATCAGCTCACAGTAGGAGCAATGGTACAGATCTCAATGGCCCTGGTTCTGGCTCAAAGCAAACTCCAGCGTGGCACCATGGAGTCACTGGAATGGATTGCTCTAACTGCTATAAACGTGTTCAAGGAACAGTTGGAAGTGGCACTCAGTGCTCTGTGCTGGGTGACAAGGTGGGGGTCAGGCACAGGTTAGACTCAATGACCTTGGAGGTCTTCTCCAACCCAAAATGATTCTGTGGTTCTGTGTTCTGCTTAAAAACCCTTCTCTCCACACAACTGCAGCTGCCTTAGGACTCCAGCCCTGGGGGAGAATCTGCAGCTTGTTCTCCATAAAAGCTCTCTATACAATCCTCCCTTCTGGTTTTGCCTGAAAAGAACTGAACTGGGGCAGCAGAGAGATGTGGGATTTGGAAGCACAGAACACAGTAAAACAGGAATATCCTGCAGCAGCTTTACTGACAGCTCAGGGAATGAGAAGCAATAGGAGCCTGGCTGTGCATATGGAATTGTTATGACAATGATGTGCCTTAGGATCACAGATAATCTCCAGCAAAGACATCAGCCTTCTGAACATCTTGAACTTGGAAAGCTTTGGGAAATCCTGCTGAAAGCCAGCACTGCTGCCCATCTCAATGGATTCCATGTCCAGCCTGAGCTGTCACTGTACCTGCTCACTTACAGTGCAGGGAGACAAGGAACTTACCCTGCACTTTACAGCTTCTCTAGATGCCAGGGAAGGTTGTGTGCACAAAGCTGTTCCCTCTTTCCTTAACACACAAAGGCTGTCTACCATGGAGACCAACACATGGCTTTTAATCTGGAGAGAGTAGGGAGGGAATCAAGAAGTGGGAGTCAGCATTATTCACTGCTCCAGCCAAGGGTGTTATAATCTTGCAAACAGCTATTTCAGGATGATTGATAAAACACAATTGATCCAACTGTGTAGGATGGGGAAAAATGAACTAACATCAAACACATCAAAGACAGTGCATCAGCTATCCTCCCTGTGGCCACAGACCATGAGATGGCTGTGAGACCTTCTCTCTTTGCATCCTACACATGTGGAAACTCAGCTTAATAAAAAGAGAGGTCACATAGCCCTCTCCTACCTCCCGGTTCCAGAAAAGGACATGACACACTTGGTCTACATTTGTGGAATTAAATTAAAATAATGTGATAGTAAGAGTTGGTGAACCTGTCAGGCACCATCTAAGTTAAGAACACCATCTCATTTTTTTCCTTATCTTTGCACAAGGTTTAGTCTTTTCCACTTAAACATCTGAGAAGGTTCCTTTTTTCCCCTTGAATCCTACATAAATCTCATTACACGTAAAGTTATATTAAAAAGACACACACACCCACAAAAAAACAATTTCACATCAAAATATGAACATAGAAGTATTTCTAGTTGAAGAAACAGAAGTCAATCCAAATAATTCTTGATGAAAAACTGAGCAGTGTTTAGTTACTTTTGAGACAAATAGAAACAGAAAACTATTTAGTAGTGCCAGTAGAGTTTGTGCTTATTTTGGCATATTTTACCTTCTCAGTCAACCAAACAGGACCGACCCATTTTCAACAGCCATTGGCTTTTTATAATCTGTGCTGAGTCAGAGCTATTCAGAAGCTAAAACCAGCTTGTATAATACATGATATTTATTGATTTCTTCTGTCTGACAAGATCTATTAGAAATACCAAATAAATGCACAAGAAAAACCTGTCTACATTAAAGGACTTTTAAAAAATGCTTAGTACAAATATTTTAATGAAACAAAGCACTTTTCTATACCCAAGGGAGTTTATGGTAGAAAAACACTTTTGATAGAATCTGATTCTTAAAAAGAAGATCAAGGATGTGGCTTTCTATACTTTTTAGATTTGCAAAATAAACCATGCTTCAGGAAACCTCAATTTAAAAAAAAAATAAAAAATATACAGCATTCCAGCAAATGCAAGATAAAATTGACTTATGATAAAATCTAGTTTAAACCATATAATCCAAATTTGAAACATCATCAGGTTAAATAAAAGCTAACCTACACTCTAGGTCAAAAAGTACTTACATTTGGTGACGTCTACAAATAATTTTTGACTTGTGAGAGCAGACACAGAATCTTGTGGAACTGTTTAGGGGGCAGTCTGTTGGGGGGGTTCCACCCTTGCTGGACTCCTACACTCCCCATTTCCCTATTCTCCTGTCTGCTACATAAAATCATGGAAGGACTGTGCCTTCTCTGTGTTTGGAACTTGCCACACTTTGCTGAGTACAGAAGGAGGTAAGAGAACTGGTGACAATGAGTTGGTAACTCATACACTTCCCTTTCCTGCAGCAAGAAAAGGGTTTCTCCCATTCCCAGCTGACTCTTCATGCAAAGCCTGTACAACAAGGTGGTTCTGCTTTGCTTTTACCTGCATTTACCTGGAACTGCACAAAGCTCAGCGTTGTGATCCTGACTGGGAGCTGATACACAGCCAGTCTGTTTGTAAATCTGTATTAAACCATGCACAAGGGCATTAAACATGGGATGGAGTTATTCAGCAACAAGACTGATGTTCTTACCATTAGTTTCATTTAACCCATCACCCCTTGACTCTTTTAATTGTGATAGAGATATTTAATCACTTAAAAATTGCAGTGGATAATGTAAGATACATGCAAAAGTTCACCAAGGAGAACCTTTTAAGGTTCATTTGATACTATTTCCCAAATCTACCTTCTCTGTCTTGTCTTCACTCTGAGCAATTTCTCAACATTTCCCTTCTAATTAGTCACTATTTAAGGACTTTGCAAGTACTTTGGCCTCAGCAATCCAGAATATCTGGAATTTATTAGATTAGGGAATTCCACTGACTTTGAGTTTTAATTTAAGGCAGTATTGCATTATTCTTCCATGCAGTATGACTTTGTGCCATGCAAAATATATGCTCATTTTGGGGAAAGAGATTTTCTTTTAAATTAATTCAGCCTTTTTAAATAACACTTTTTCAAAAGAATTTCTGCTCATGAGACACATTTGAAAGCAATCATAGGCTAAACCACAACCAAACCAGTAGTGGCTGGAAGCAGAAACTTATTTGAAGTGTTCCACAGCAATCAATGACTTAATAGGCCTTCACAACTCCAAGCCAAAATAAATGCTTTCTGTTAATTCAGATAAAGGATAATCCACAGAAAAAGAACAAGGATTACTGGTTGCATTTTGCCTTTAAGATATCCACATCATGAGGAAGAAAAGTCTGTGTTGACTACAGTTCAACACATTTCCTACCATCAAAAAGCAGCCTTATCTTCCTGATATGTACTTCCTAGAGACACTCATCTTTCTTATTTTCCCCTAAGTAAATTTACCACAGTCTGGTTTTCCTGTATTCAGATAAGATAGTATGTCAAAAATATTATTTGTTTAATTAGCTGGCAATGTTACATGTGCTTTTTATTGGAATACCACAGAGCTGGACTTGAAAACTTGATCTTTGATGCAGCCAGTTGCTGACAACATGTTCCTGCATCTCCATGATGTCACTGACATCAGTGTAGGAGAGGCTTAGACAAAGGAAGAGTCTATGTGCTCAGTAATTCAAAATGAAAGGCAAGCTTTTATTGGATGTTTTTATTTTTGCTTTGCTTCTGGAAAGTTAGCAAAAGTGACTCCCAGCAGTCACTAGTAACTATTTTTAGAGGTAGAAAGTTCTGTAACTTCAAACCTTTATGTGGTTGTGTAGAACATGCCAGTATTCAGGAAAACTAACCTGAAAATCCATTTAACCAAGATATGGAGGAAATAATTCACTGACCTTGAATAATAAACACCAACCAGCATCTAAAACATTCTAAAATGTGCTGTAAGCAATACTTCCTTTGCCTTCTGTGATTACTGATAACATTATCTTTCTACATAGACCCACTCCATGACTGAGAAGCCTGACAATCAGATATATCCAGATATATCCATGCCTTTAGAGGGGCTTCTCCTGAATGCAGGTGTTTCCTGAGGGTCTAAGAGCAAGCAAAGAACCCCCAGGCTCTGCTTGCAGGATGTCCAACAAGACAAGCCATTTAAAGTAAAAGCTGCTTCTTTCCTCTTGTTTTTCCTGATTTCAAGAGAAATATATTAGTCAGGACAACAGAATGCGTCAGAACAAAACCTGTTGCCAGAATATGTCAGTTTAGGTCCCTCATCTGCCATATATGTTTTTGTGTGAACTCCAGCTACTCAGCTTCTTGTGCTTTAGCTGCCTATAGGAATAACAGCATTACCCTGCCTCACAGGCCTATTTTTAAGAAAACAAACAAGAATATAAAACTGACAGATATTTGTGGTAATGGAAGCTAAATATACTTTAAAATAGGTAACTTTGCTGTTCCACATTTGGTTTATTCAGCCTGCATATTAATCAGGGCAAAGAGAAGGTCTTGTTCCTTTTGATAAAGCGCAATGCGAACACACTTGCTACATATGTGTCAGATATTAATAAGAGATTTCAGGACTGAAATCTGATTTTCCTGGCAGAGAAGCACAATTTCAAGGATATTGCATTATTCTACTGCATTTCCAGAGTTAGCACACTAGGAAAGGAGATATGCCATTGGGGAGGGGCAAGTCACAACGGGTTTGCTTCTTAGGCAGTTTAAAAGGCAACGTTAGCAAAATGCTGCAAATAAACGAGCTTGCTAAAAGCAGGAGATGGCTTGGGCAGCCAGCTTTCTGCAAGGCCTGTTGGTTCCCCAGTCTAGGAAGGCAATTACACACTCAGTCCCTTCTGCAGTGGGGAATGGATAACGATACGCCCCAGTGGCCCCAGCCCCTGCGTTCAGCACTTTGGGGCATTCCTCATCCCCAAAATAGATCCTGCTGACCAGTCCCTGGCTGGAATAAAGCCAAAATCACCCCATGGATTCCAAAAGATTTAGTTCAGCTTTGGTAAACTGAATTTGGGTATTATGATGCCTCAGGAACTTCACTGCACGTTCAGTAGTCCCACTTTTTAGACAGCCAACACTGCTTGTGCTTGCATTTTTATTCAGTATATTCTGGGATTTAGAGTTCTTTTTCATATTGATTATGTTACTTGTTTTAGATCAATACATTATTTTGTTTAAGGTCAACATAAGCTATTTAAGATTGTCTGACTCAAACAAACATCCCTCTTCTTCCTCAAAGGAAAGACTGGGGAAAAAAATAAAGTTATATTTTAAATTGAGATTGAATTGAATGAGATCTAACATTCCCCACAGTACACAATCATGGTATTTGGAGATATATAAAGACATCCTGGAAAATTATGAATTCATAATTGTTTGTAGATAAAACTTGATGGTATAAATTAAAAAATACTCTGTATCACTTCCCCATCTGGTCCTACATTCCTACTGGGGGGTACCTCAAGGAATAAGGTATCTATAAATTTGCTTCCAAAGCCTGCTGACTGCATCAGAACTTAGGCACTTTCTGAGCTTTCTGTTTGGACATGCCTTGTACATATCTGAAGAATAACAGAATGAAACAAAATTAAAAACATAATCAAAGAAGCATCAAGTCATCTTTTGCTGCCAGTAAGTACAATGGCAAAGCAAGAAAATTGTTTTTATGGCTCTGCATCTTTTTATTAAAGATAAAGTGCGGGTATGTTTAATTTCACCTTCCTGTGAATCTTTATTTCCTTTCCAGCAGTTTCAGACACATCTTTCTGCAGTGCAAGCTGGGGGAGACCAGACAATTCCATATTTTTTTACCAGCAGAAAGTTGGCCTGATTATTAATCATAAAAAGTCTGAACAAAATTTAGTTAATCCTTCTTTCCTTTTTTCTAATACCTGCTTCCTACAAATCAAATATGTCAAGCCACTTTGGGAAGAACTTAAACTAACATAACTTAATTCTGAATATTGAATATTGGTTCACAGTGGCAACTTGCTCCCAGTGAATCCATTGAAACGAAAGAACGATCTCACCATGGCCTTGTTTTAGAAAAATCAAGAAGATTGCATAGTGTCTGCAAAGAGACAGGCTTCATCTGGAATACTATCCACCAGAAAACATTTCTTCCAGTCTCATAACATTAATTTGGAGTTTTTTTCTTCTCCTATAGGTGTTAGCTTATAGAATACAGCAGCACTGAAGCCAGATCACATAAAACACAGTAACTGCTGATAACTTATGAGAAAGTGGAGATGGGGAGCCTGGATGTGGGCACCAAACAGGAGCCTGAAGAGGTTCTGCAATGAGCACAACATCCTGTAATTGCACCTCTCAGCCCTGGCTCAAAAAGCATGGAGCATGCACTGCTCTGGAATTTACCTGCAGCCTGGTAACTTGGTGCACCAACACCCTTCAAAATGACCTTTCTTTATACATTCCCATCTGAAGAGGAAAATAACAGAAAAATGACATTGCAATTAGTAGGTGATATTTAAAAAACAAAAAAACCCTGCTTTTCTTTCCCCTGGAACTTTGAACATTGCTAAAACAGGAATGAGAGGTTTTGGCACAGACTCTCCAACTCCCAGCCTTGTAAGTCCATCAAATTGTACATCTCTTCTAAAAGATATTAATTTCTAAGGTGTGGGGAATAGGGCCTTTCACATTTCTTATTATTAGTGGGATTGTTCTTAATGACAATATTAAAATTAGCAATGATTCTAAGATTGGTAGAGATGACCAAAACCTGTATTTGACACCTTCATTCAATAAGTAAAAGTGCATAGGGTACAAAATAACAGCATGGGATCCATCACTCAATTACAGGGTTCCCATTAATTCAGGCAGATAATCGGAGATTTTCAGTTACTGTGGGAATTTTCAAAGTAATTAATGGGTTTTGGACAACATGACATCATTGCAATGACTGACATTTGGTTGAACTTATTATGTCACTTAGCATTCGGTGCTAAGCAACCAGGCTCTCAGCACGGTGAATGTCTGAGACATGAGGTCAATGTCTAAAGTGTACATACAACACAATTACTCAGAACCACCAGCCTCTGCTGAAAGTCCACTCACTTTAGTTATTATTTCAGTAATTCTCCTCTTTCACAAAACTTCAGCCTTTCAAATGGGCTTTCATACTGGCAAGTGTGTCCTCCATAATTTATATTTCTGCAATTGTTCTAAACGTAAGCATCTCCCATTTGTTATCTACAGTGGTGTCTGTTGCTTAAGTACAGCAGTTTGGCCTGCAAATAATAAAGACAAAACAAGATAAATTACTTTAACCTGGCTTCCAATTATTTCACACTTACTCTAACTAACCTTTGAGCTACTGATCAAGATGGATTTTCAGGAGCAAAAGGCAGATCCAGAGCTGAGCTGATGTCACAGTTCCATAATGAGGGACTGGGGACAGTGATTTAGTCTCTTTTGGTGAAGAATAATTTAAAAGTCTCCATAGTGGAATCATAATTCTGATTACAACACCAGAAAATTATAGCATTGAGAAGCAAGTCAGATGTACTTCAACTTAATATTCCAGATGAAGAGTTGACTTTGATGAATCCTCATTAAGACATTTGTTCACTTTCAGTCAGTCTGTTCTCAGGTTTTCCTATATAGTGCTGCCTTGTAAAAGATCCGTGAAATGTTACAGCTTTTCACCAAATAATTTTTTCCACTCACAGAATGTTGCTTCAGGAACTGGTCCCTCCTTTTCCAGGAGTAATTTGGAAAGGGTCCCACCCTGACCAAATCTGACCTCTGACTGATTACTTCAAAACCTACACACCCTGAATGGGAATTACTGTCCAGGACATGTAATAATGATCTCACCTGACAGAAGGGGAATGATACAACTGAAGTAGCAGCCAGAGCAGTGGAAACCCAAAATGGATCACTTTCCTCCTTGCAGTGCTCCTTTTCTTTGCCAAATACACTCACACAGGAAGGATAATGTAACAAATGATGGCCTCAACTGCAGAAGTTACAGACCAAAGTATGTGATTCATATATACTGCAACTAGTTAAGGAGAGAAATATTAAGTAATTCTGGAAGGAAAGCAGCACTTGTCATTATCATTTTAGTGTTGATACAAGAAACACATAGCTCTGCTTAAAACAACTGCACCATAATTTGTGTGACATACCTTCCAGGCAGTTAGATACACTTTTTCAGCAACGTGACCAGAAAATGGTAGATATTTTTAGCAATTTGGTTAGGATTAAATTATGCTCCAACTATCCCAACATATCAGTAAATGTCAAGTCAAATCATGTTTAACCAGCTGGCTTAGCTGTAGCTAATATAAATGCATTTATATTTTAATCTTGTCGACGAATATTGAAGATCAAATATTATTGACCACTACTGGATCCCATTAATTGCAGTTTGATCACAGTGTTTTTACCCAATGCTAACATTCTTACCCAACTGCAACTATATGAACTTTGTACATAAAATGTAAATATTAGTATCTGTGCATTCCTATGTTTTTTATCTTTACAAATCTGAGCTACAGCTGAACCACTTCAAGACATTAAGGAAACTTAAAATCATGTAAAGTAGTGTCATTTTAGAAGACAAATTTATGCTCCAGTGAGCCTCAAGAACTTCACTGAACCTCCAGGTTTTTAGGGATCTTTCATCATAACAAATGTTTATGTTAAGTATGTTACCTACTCAGAGTATAATTTTTCATTTTGTCAAAAATTCTGCCCTTGACCTCTGAATTGCAGACAAAATTCTTAAGCCTAACATGGATCTTTAAACCAATTCTACAGAAATTTAGTTCCTTGACATCAGTTCAGCAACAACCAGGAATCTGCAAATCCACAGAAGAAATGCATGACAAAGGGAAGAAACTCTCTTCAGAATCTGAAGATTCAATTTTAAAATGTATTTGAAGGAAATGTTAAAAACCTCAAGATGGTATTTTCCATATTGCCAGTATGAGAACTCAGCACTGTACACACTCCACAGCTCCCATTCAGTGGAAGACCGATACTAATTAAGGTGAGAGTTGGATGTGTCCAAAGGATCAACTTTAATCATATGATTGCACCTATTTCTCACTTATTTTTCACAGAGTAGATGTTTTTCACATTTAAATGCTTGTTTTGATACTATTTTAGGCAGGGTTATAGCCCACCTAAAATTTGGAATAGTTGTAGGACTTAGACAAAGCTAAAAGCAATAGTACAGGACAGAATTTGGCTCTTTGTATCTTATTTACACACTTCTAACTTCAGGCCTTGTCACTATAAAGATCTCCTGAAGCATCTTTTTAAACAGCTGGGATCTGAACAAAATTCTTGCACTAGTATAAAACACTATATTAGCCACTTGGGACTTTTTCAAAAGAATTTTGTATCCCAAAGCAACAAAGATTCAGATAAAGCAACTCTTTTCCTCTTACTGCTTGTTGCACTTAGAATGCAGATACTGGGATGATACATGGTGAGTAACTATGGATACACAAACAGAACTCACCAACATTTTGTGGATATTAAGTTTTCAATTTATCAACTTCACTTCAATCCAAATGTCAGGCTCTTCTCCTCCAGCCCCTCCTTGGGAGCTATTTTCACTGAGCTAAGTGGAATTCCACAGATAGGATATGACCCAACTAAGCATTCAGTTATGCTCCAAAAAATGGGTAAAAAGAAGCCAAAAGTTGTCATACTCTTGCTGAGAACAGCTCAAAGAAATAGCTGAAAGAAAAGAAGTCACATGGCTTCTAAAGCCATGGAGGAAGGAGGTATTTGAGTCAAGAATGACTGATTATTCTTTGTGTGTGTGGTTTTTTGTTTGTTTGTTTGTTTGTTTGTTTGTTTGTTTGTTTGTTTTTCAACACTTCCAATTCTCATTTTAAAGCTGCTCTTTTAATGGATGAAGAGCTACATTTCATTAGCCAACTTTCACAGGATGGGCTGGGGTTACTGTTCACCTTGCTTTTAAACAGGCCAGTCTTAAGCGATTCCCAAAACTCGTTTGATGTGGTTGGACTCTGTAGATCAAACTGCACGTACCCTTGGGCATCCTGAGCAGAACCCAGCACCATTCCCAGAATGGAAAAGGGACTGGTGGCTCACCCAGAGCCAGATCTGGGGTCGGGACTTTTAGGGATTCTTTCAGGCTCGCTCAGTAAGGGCCAGATGTTCCCATGACTTGTCCCACACAGCTCTGGGAAGAATTTTGCTGCAATTACTGCAAATGCTGTCTGGTACACTGGGAGCTAATACAAGCTGTCACACGTCTGACAAGTCTTCACATAGTTAGCAGGTAGCAGGAACATTTCTGCTACTCTTTCAAACAGTATTGAGTCTGCTCTCTCAGTCTTCCACACACTGCAAAATTCTGATTGGTTGGTTGGTATTTTGGTTGTTTTACAGTCCAGTATTCTATGATTCATTCACATTTACCTGCCACAGTCTCAAATATGAGAATATCACATTTTTTCAAGTATCCTAAAACCACAGAATTGCAGAATATTGCAAGTTGGAAGTGTCTCACAAGCATCAAGTCCAGCTCTTGAGTGAATGGTCCATGCAAAGAGTGAATCCACAACCTTGGCATTTTTAGCATAAATTGTTGAAACTCATGGAAGTTCTGTAGTTTTAGGACTCATTTTAGCAAACTCAAAATCGCTAATATTATCTGCTCCATTTCTGGAGACATTTCTCTTAAAAACACTGGGGAAAACAGGTTTTTACTTTTATAGCTCCTAAAACTTCTGTTAATTTTCTCGGTAAACGTTTAACAGCTCAGCTGAAAGGATGCTCAGCACACACACTGAAAACCGAGGTTATAAAGTAGTTTTAATCAGTATGATATGAGCTACCTCCATCACTGCACACTGTGATTAGGAGAGGTAGTTAGTCTCTTCACTGAGAGGTCTGTGTGAGCTGAGCCTGTAGGGTAGCACAGCCATGGCTGTACCTTTCTTCCTGATGATTGCAGGCTTATAATCTTGGGCTACACACTTTGCTTCTCAAAATATAAAGCTCCAACCAGAAAAATGTTGTTAAATTTTACTTCTAAACAAAATGCCTATCATCTCTCCAACAGATTTGGGAACGTAATTTTTATTTTTTTTTTCCATTTCCACCCAGAAAATTCAAAGGTCAGATTTCAAAGTCCTGATAAACCCTGGACTCTTTTTGGCTTAGAAATGAAAACTGAAAAAGCTTGTCACGTTTAGCTTGACGTTGTTATTTTTCCCTGTAGTATATACCTGGACAAGCACCCCAAAGGCTGTTCGAGTCTCCCAGTTCAGCCTCACCCTGCACTGCTCCAGGTCCCGCTGGCCGCACTGCAGAGCGGGGCAGCACGGCTGGGGCCGCAGGAGCGGCTCCCATCCCAGTCCTAGGCAGGGTTTAACTCCCTGGGACGAGGGCAGACCCGCGCCCGTGCCGGTCCTAGGCCGGGTTTAACTCCCTGGGACGAGGGCAGACCCGCGCCCGTGCCGGTCCTAGGCAGGGTTTAACTCCCTGGGACGAGGGCAGACCCGCGCCCGTGCCGGTCCTAGGCCGGGTTTAACTCCCTGGGACGAGGGCAGACCCGCGCCCGTGCCGGTCCTAGGCAGGGTTTAACTCCCTGGGACGAGGGCAGACCCGCGCCCGTGCCGGTCCTAGGCAGGGTTTAACTCCCTGGGACGAGGGCAGACCCACGCCCGTGCCGGTCCTAGGCAGGGTTTAACTCCCTGGGACGAGGGCAGACCCACGCCCGTGCCGGTCCTAGGCCGGGTTTAACTCCCTGGGACGAGGGCAGACCCGCGCCCGTGCCGGTCCTAGGCAGGGTTTAACTCCCTGGGACGAGGGCAGACCCACGCCCGTGCCGGTCCTAGGCAGGGTTTAACTCCCTGGGACGAGGGCAGACCCACGCCCGTGCCGGTCCTAGGCAGGGTTTAACTCCCTGGGACGAGGGCAGACCCACGCCCGTGCCGGTCCTAGGCCGGGTTTAACCTCCCCGTCCTAGGTCGGACCCGCGCGCTTTGGCTGTGCTGAGGGGGCCCCCTGGTGGGCACGGGGAGAACGGCCGGGCACGGGAAAAGGGATGGGAGGAGGGAAGGGAGGAGGAAGGGGAAGGGAAAGGGAAAGGGAAAGGGAAAGGGAAAGGGAAAGGGAAAGGGAAAGGGGAAAGGGAAAGGGAAAGGGAAAGGGGAAGGGAAAGGGAAAGGGAAAGGGAAAGGGAAAGGGAAAGGGAAAGGGAAAGGGAAAGGGAAAGGGAAAGGGAAAGGGAAAGGGAAGGGGAAAGGGAAAGGGAAAGGGAAAGGGAAAGGGAAAGGGGAAGGGAAAGGGAAAGGGAAAGGGGAAAGGGAGAAGGAAGAAGGAAAGGGAGAAGGGAAGTTGCATGCATTCCCAGCAGGAAAGGACTCGGTGTCCCCTCCAAGGACAGTGTGGGTCAGGAAGTCACATTCCCAAAACTCCCCCGGCCCCTCACAGGTGTGTCCAGCTCCGGGCACCCAGAGCAGCCATGGACTGCTCACTCACTCTGCAGCCCCGCTGGGATAATAATGCAATACAGCCTCTAGTCTCACATCTTCTAATAGGCAATTCCCTAACAGAACTGCAAGCAAAATAAATTCTCGTTGGCTCATTGTAATATAATTTGAGAACTCAAAGCATTGCCTCTCTGTCTGTCCTGGCTGGAGCTCAGGAGACTCAAAAATTATGCTAACCAGAAAGTGCTCCACAGATTTAAAATACCACTTGCGAAAATATGTCTGGGTTTGGGATTACCATCCAGTAGCTATTGAGCATAGCTGTGGCTGTGGCTGTCTATGACAAGCAGAGTGAAAAGGAATAAGCACAGGAGGACTGAAAATGTGTTATTTCTGCTGCAATGTATCCATACCTTCCTGTTTGATGCAATAGCCATTTCAAGAGCTTAAAATGAAGACAACAGGAAAACTCAAAACTATCAAGGCCAAGCCTCGGAATCTCCAGATAAAATAAACTAATTAGAAAACAAAGCTTGCACAAAAATGTTCAGAACAGTAACAGCAACCAGAGATACACCATAGACTTGTAAAAGGTATAAAACACAAGGGTCAGAAGAAGCTCATTTACATGTTACGCACATTTTTGAGAAGCTCAACAGCTTTATTCTCAAAGAGCAGCCATGAACACCCTTTGTCTTTTCAAGGGGTTCCACCAAAGATTTTACTGTTGCCAGTAGCAAGAGCAGCCAAAAAAAGAACCAGGGCAATATGTATACTTTGTTTGCCTTTTGGATTGGATGGCATGTAACATTTTTGACTTGCTGTATTATATCATAATTTTCCTCTTGACTTCAGCTGTCAGCATGTCATGTTCTGATCCCTTTTCAAGCTTTCATGACAAAAGCCCCCCAGAGATTAATTCTTTTCATTCATCGGGTTCTACTTTAAAGCCTTCCGTGCCTTGAGGGAAGGAGAGCAAACACTAGAGGGTCAGTAGGGGGTTAAACATTCTTTACCCATATGAAACAAATGTGCAGGCCTACTGCTTGTCATAGGCTGGTAGTGGGGAAAATTGATTAGCAAATGAAAGAGACAAAATAGCTAACTAATTCTGCACATTTATCTGGGGAAGTTAACACTTGGAACTACATGCTTTCTCATAAAACACTCCTACAAGCTTTTCTGGCTTTAACTGCTTTCATACTGTTACCACCAGTGCTTTGATTTTCAGCTAAGTGACTTCCACTTAAGTGAAAAATCTAACCATATGTAGAAGCAGCAGGTGTTTGTTACTATTTTCCACGCCTTGACCTGCTGGATAGTTTTCTTTTGGCTTACCTAGTGTAAATGCTTTAGAAGTCTAATGCTTCCCACAGTGATCAGTATAATGGAAGGGAAAAAAAAAAAAAAAAAAGGAAGCAGATCCAGGAGTTCTTACAGTTAAAATGATAAGTTTTATGAAACAGACAATATTCTAACAACCTAAGTCCTACCTTAAACTTCTTTGAAGGTTTGACTTAGTGTGTGAAAGATTTCACACAGTTTCTTTGGGGAATGTAAACAAGCTACAGTAGCTTGGAGCAAGAAAACTCAAGGGAATATCCTTTACTGGCACTGCATTAAGAGCATTTTCCTTTCCAGATGACTGCAAATGATAACAGCTTGTATTTGGTTTGAACTCTTGTACCAACTGAAAGGGTTTTTTCAACTTAGCAGGATTTAATTCATCTCTAAGAACTGGTACCATTAGGGAGTTCAGCTTCATGTTGGTTTCCACTTGATTTGCACTGGACTCAGGTTTAGATAAGATCATTGCTCTGATCTAAAGAATATTTGACTCTCCAAACTCTTTCTTGACACATATGATCTGAGAGATAGTGCACAACAACTGAACATCCATTTCAAGATGAAATCTACTGAAAATGCATAAATATTGTACATAAATTAATTTCAAAGTAAAACTAAAGAGTGAAGGTGAAAAAAACAACCAAAAACAAATAAAAAACCCAACAAAACAAAAAACCAAAATACCCAAAACAAACAAACAAACAAACAAAAAAAAAAACCAAAAAAAACAAAAGCAAAAAAAGCAGCAAACTGAAAATACAGATAATTCAAAATGCCTGCATCATCCAGCTTTTTCCCCACAGTACCTACCCAAATAGCAATGCAGTACAAATACAGTTACATGCTTTTTAGGCTTCTTCATATGTTCTGCTAAAAACATGCAAAACTGGTTTTGATCCTTTTCATGGTCATCTGGCATTTTTAAAGTGATCTTGGAGTATAAACTCTTGGGAAAGCCAGTATCATTTTAGTTCCCAGTTCACCTAAGGAGAGATAATTAAGGAATTTAAGTACCTAAACTGTAGTTATGTAGGCAGTAGGATTCTCAAAATTGTCCAGTTTCATAATTTTCACTATTAATTGAGTATCTTAGGTGGTTTTGGAAATTCTGGTAAGCCTGTAATATCAATTTTAGGTGACTTTAAAAGCTGGGCCTTTAAAATTGTGCTTACTGTCCCACAAATACAATCCATGAACTTCACTCCCATCAGGGCTGATCTGCTGTGAGCTGCTCTTGGCTGAATTTGTCCCCAGATGCTTTTATGAAAGCATTCATCTGTTGCCACCACTTTCCTTTTGATGTATATTTTAAGTGAGACATTTCTGGTTGTTTGTGCAAACTTACAAAACAAGAAATTCTTGAAGCAAACTGTGTAAACATTTGTAGAAAATGTTGGAACAAACATATGTACAAAACTGGAAAAGCAAATGGTTGCAATAAATGCTGCCCAATACTATTTGTATGGCAACGTGATTTTTTTTTTTTTAATGGAAAGAACTGGTGATAATGATAATCAATTACTTTTAGTTTCCTAAGAACACAGTTGACTTCAGAAATATTAGAATAAGAATAAAAACATAGATATAAGCAAAACTTGGTACGGTAATAAATGTGTTTTGCTCCTGCTGGCTTCAGCTGAGTCTGATGCACAGCAGTGAAGTGCTCCTGACTTGCCTCATCTGATTTTGCAGCACGAACACAGTCTATGATTCTGTGAAAGCAAAGGACTTTATTCAACACATCCTCATCATTATTATATGTATCCTTGTTCTGCTTTATACTCTGGTATCTTATCTTGCCCTTTTTCCCGCTGGTTTGGTTATCAAAAACTAGTGCCACACATGAAGGTGGAAGTTTTACCTTGAGATGCTGCTGGAATTGCCTCACACTTCAAGCTTAAGAAAATAAATATCTTTAACCTAACAGTATGTGTGACATTCCTTCTAATTATATGAAAATGTCACAAAAATGCTGTTTATTTGTTTCAAGAGTATTCCAGTTGAAAACTTGTACTGCACCACCAAGCACAGGGAATTAGAGTTAACCAGGGCTATTCACAGCTCAGCCATTGTGTGAATTTGTATATTCTGAAGTCATTGCAAAGTCCTCACTGTATTTGAATGCACTTAATTGCAAACAAATGAGTGATTTCATGGATGCCAAAGCCTGACTGTGTGCTGCACTGAGGCTTCCTTTGTCAGGTGAATCCTGGTTTTACTGGCAGAGAAGGAGGTGAGTATATAACTACAATTACTTTGCACAACAGAAGAAGTAATCACAACATTTTAAAGTGAGTGAACAACATCAGCAGGATGATTTTCTAATTACTACCTTATAAAAACTCATCTACCACTAAGAGCTAAATATAAGCAAACAAAACACTGTAGTTGTCACTACAGAACAGAAAGATGTGTGGAAATGCAACGGGAACTCAAGTATGATGTTCTCCTTCAATTAGAAGCTCACCAAAATGGGTCCAAGTAACTTTTTCTATCCTTAGAATTCCAAGAAAGTTCAACTTGGCTAAATCTAGTCTTTATCTCTGAGGAAGTCTGTTCTGCCTGTGTATATGCGTGTAAGTCAGAACCTTCTGTGCTCTCATGCATTTCAAACCTTGGAGGCTGTCTGTCACTTAATTTTGTTATTTATAAGGATTCCTGGACAGGAAAAAAAGATGGGGGTTCATTCCTTGGTTTGGAATAAATGATGAGCTAACCATTGTCAAAACCCTCTTGGTTCCTTCTGGGCAGAAAGGTTTGCAAGTGGATGTTTTAGTGTATTTTTAGGTTTTTCTTGAACAGCTGACAAAGACAAAATAATTGAGCACAGATGCAAAGTTAAAGAGAGGCAGAACTGAAGGAATCAGTGAATGTCTGGAAAATGTCTAATGGGGATTGGAAGAGGATGGGCAAAATAGACAGAGTTTGATTCCTGGGCCTAAATTTCACATGTATTTGATTGTTACATGACTCAGCCTCAGACTAATTTTATTTCCACTTCACATCATGTGGAGTGCTGGAACTGTGATATTTGGTTTTGATTGAACAATCCTGAATGTTAAATGGTTCAAATTCAAAGCCTTGAATCACTGTTTTAAGAAAACCTGAGATTTTACCTATGTGGACACAAGACATGTAAAGACATTTTTTTGAATTTAAGAGTAAATCAGGCCAAGTGACCCAGTATATATCAAGTGACCTCTCTTGTTATACAGTGCCCATGTAGAAGACACATTCAAGACAGACGGACTTCATTTACAGGAGATGTTCAAATGGAATTACTGTGGTTACTTTTAGTCTTGGGAAATTCCTCTTCTGCTGTAAGCATTCATAGAGGAATATTCATAGAGTGATCTTCAGTTTTAATATACTTTCTGGCAGATCATAAATGAACTACATACTGCCTAAACATGTACAGGTTTCTAATAGCAAAGAGCCTATACAGATTGCCTACAGCTGTCCTAACCACATGAAACAATTGAACAAGCTCCAGTAACTTTATTTTGCTGTAAATTCATTCATCAAATGTTAGATGTTAGGCCACAGATAAATAATGAACAGTTTGGCTGCAAAACATTGTCTGTTGGTACAAGTTTTACCCTCTGCAGCAATAAATCCCTATCCATAGGATGTATATAAGGAAATATCAGACTTGTTTTCTTGTGCTGCTATTGAATTTCACAAATGAAGATCATGTTAGGAACAGATTGTTGAAGGAAATGCCTTGATGTGGATTGATTTTCCAGTCTTTGTTCAACCAAATGACAAGACCCATCAATGCCCATTGGAGCAGACATTAGCAAGTATATTGTTTATGCATGAGAATTGACATTATCACAATTAGCTGGTAAGTTAACAGCTTGTTTTGTTTGGGACTGATCTATGTAAATTTAATCTGTGCAAGAATTTTAACTGACTTTTTATAGAACTCTCTCAGTTGTATCCATTAGAGAAACGATTACTTTTTCAAGTCTGGGACTTGAAAACATTTCCAGCAATTCAACATTTTCAGAGTCTCCAGTCAAAACCAAGAACAAACTGAAAGCCAAATTCATTCTGATGTAATTCAAATGGAGGATAAATCTGGTCTCAAGATTCCAGTTCATGCTTTGTGCAAGCCTGGAAATGTCCCAAGTTCTTTTTACTTATATTTGCTTATGATGTGGAACAGGATAATGGGTGGCTGTGGCTGTCACCTCTTTCACAAAGTCTTGGGAGCCATTCTTAATATCTGCCAAACATGTCACAGTCTTTCAGTGAGAGGTGGAATGAAACTCCATATTATTCTTGATTACTTTTCATACCAACTTTCACACAGAATACATAAGGCACAGAATGTGCTGGTTTACCCAGAGACTGATTTGCCATTTTTTCAGCAGATAAATTCTATGGTTGTCAAGTTTCACACTAATTTAACAGTCACACTAGTGAGAAATGGTTATAACAGAATGTGTTCCACCTGTATTAAATTGTTAAAATGGACCGGTGATGTCACTGTCACATTGATATGGTAGTTATGAACACCTCTTAACCTATGCAGACCTTTGTTTTGTTTTACAGATTTTAAATTAAAACTCAAGGGTCAATCTTTCTTTATGTGATTTTGAGCCTGCTATTATGTGCATAACTATCTGCTGAATGGTTAAAAACACAAACATCTTCCTGCAAGATGAATCAAACACTTTATAATGAAGGGATTGAAGGCCAGTTTCTTTTACTGATTTCCAAAATTCATTTAAACATCGCTTCACTTATGAATCTGAGTAATTCTGACTAAATTGAAGATAGTCTTTAACTTTTTTGGTTAGACAGATGCAAGTTCTGCTGTTATCAACATGATTTCTACGATTTTTGATTAACCTGAGGTGCAAACAAAAAGGAAATTCCTCAGATATGGCACAAAGATATATCCTACCAACTTAAATATCCCAGTGTCCCTAACAGCAAGTCACCTCCACTGTACACACAAATGTCCCACAGTGGTTGGGGCAGTACCAACGAAATACAGATTTTGAGAAGTAAATTGAAAAATCTGACAAATGCTTTGAAGTATGGGAATTAAAAGCAGAGAAGGAAGGCAATATATGTGGACTTTGTAATGCTTTGACCTTCAAAGACTCTGAAAATCTGGAATACATCTTAGCATCACATGTCATATCTAGAAAAGGTGTAGGATAGTCAGGATTTACATTTGCCCGAAGCAGAAAAATTACTGATTATATTCCAAATATAATCGTAACAGGGTACCTGGAGATTAAAATTCTTTGTCATTCAATCAATATTTACAAATGTGAAAACGGGGTAAGATCACATTCTCAATTTTCATACACATCAAACTGAGAAAGGCACTAATCCCATGATAATATCTTTTAACCACTAAAGGTCACAATTCAGGGGTTTGGTCAATTTTTTTTTTCAACTTTGACTAGAAGTTGGAAGGGTTGGGTTGTTTGGTTTTGGATTGTTTTTTTGTTTTGTTTTGTTTTTTGTTTTTTTTTTCTATTTTATCATAATTTGGTTGCAATTACAGTGAAGAAAAAAATCTTGTGTTCCTGATGTCTGTTCCAGCATGTACATGACCTTGAAATACCACTGTTGTGTTGTGCACTGGTGATTGCAGGAGCTTGGGATATGCCTCTCATCATCAACTGAGTCTTCCAAACACAATGTGTACACCTGGTCATCCCACTTGACAGCTTAAATCACTCCAGCTTACAGACACATTAAATTTAGTAACTTGATTGATCATGAACATCCTTATGCAGCCTAGGTCTCAGTTTCAAGAATGTCCAACAAGAATTTTCAACAGTTTCAACAGTCACTCAGAGAGCAAATTTGATTTTCAAATGCAGGGAAGCAGAGAGCAGGTGTAATTAAAATCAGGCACACTCAAAAAAAAATACAACCATCCCCATATTCCCATGTCTATAGCTGCCCCTATATGGACACAGGCTCCAAATCTAAATGAAAAATGTTAGTTCCATCTAACTGGGCAAATACACAGTGAGTGTCTCAGGGCAGAGTAAAAGCAGAAGTGAGTATCAACCACAAACCAGCAGCATTTTTTAGTGAGAAGCTGTCTCAGTGCTGGACACATATGAAATGCACAATAGTTGCAGGCAGTGTATAGACAAGTATAGAAAGCCTGAGTAGCAACAGAGAACTGAGCTAAAATTAATTTCAGATAAGCTCCTGCTTCATTTACTTGGCAAAGGAAAAATTCATGTACTCTCTCCTGAACTCTCTGCCCAGGTAACAGTCTGCATGATGTAAACAGTCCTTCATTAGCAAACCAAGTTATTTCTTTCTCACTTCACTGGTCCAGTATTGCCAAACAGGCCTACAGCTATTGCACCTTTGTTCATATAGGTGAGATTTGCTTGCTCAGAGGGCTTAAATTTACCTTCTATCTCAGCTTGCTTGCCCATGTACGCTGTGCTGACCTGTGCCCTTCATCCTGCATCTTTCATTTCTGTGTTACTCTATCTCAAAGAAATCAGAAGGATCTCAAGGAAACCAGAAGCATAAAAGCAATTGTTTTATTCTCCCAACTAAGAACTAGGCTTTGACACAAGGAATACTAACAAAGGAGTAGATCCATAGTGATCAATTTGGTTGTAAAGCAACATTGCTTAACAAGAGAATGATCCTGTTCCTCTCCTCTCCTCTCCTCTCCTCTCCTCTCCTCTCCTCTCCTCTCCTCTCCTCTCCTCTCCTCTCCTCTCCTCTCCTCTCCTCTCCTCTCCTCTCCTCTCCTCTCCTCTCCTCTCCTCTCCTCTCCTCTCCTCTCCTCTCCTCTCCTCTCCTCTCCTCTCCTCTCCTCTCCTCTCCTCAATACACTCTAAAAGCAAGTCCCAGCTGTCTGCACAGAACCCCAGACTGGTTGGGTGGAACCCCAGAATGGAAGTGACCTCTGGGAATCATCTGGTTCTGTCACAGAACTGCTGCTCACTGTTCTTTCTCATCACATTACCCACAGGCAATGCACACCCACAATACAGCAATTTGTTTCAGTAGTTTGTGTCTTTTTCAAAGCTGTGTAGTTGGATAAAGTAAGAAAGTAAATTTAAAATACATGCTTTACTGTTGGGAGGATATTAAGGTGTCAGGGAAAAACTGCATAACTCACAAAATATCATTGATTTTATTTTAAACTTCATAAAAAATGTTCCCCCTTCAAAACTGTTTTGCAGTCAACTGTAATGAACATCGAAATCAAAGTAGACAGGAAATTGTGAAGTCCTGACTCATTGCCCTTTGAGGAAAATGGGAACTAGACCCTATAACACAAAAGAAATAAAGTCCAAAATGCGTATTCCTGAACTTCCGACCCGAAATCTAGAGGATGCATTCCAGCTAGGAGAATCTCCTAATTCCTAAAGCACACTTTGCCCATATACTGCTCTTCCTAAGAGCAAAGCAAGAAGTTCAGCACATAACTCCATCCTGTGCCTCCCTCCTGCCCTGCAGAGCACCCTGGAAGAGAAAGCCAGAGTGCACTGCAGGCTTCATGTGCCTCATTCCCTCTCTGCTCTAGAGGCTCCCAGAGTATTCTACAGGGAGAGAAACCCACAAGAGACAGAGCAACTGCAGAAGACAATTAAGGAAGACTAATGGAATTGAGGGGTGGATTATTGTTATTAATTTTTTTAAACCTCATTAAAAACATCCTATTAGTTCTGAATAAGGTCAAACCTGGTTTGAGCTGGAATACATATGACTGGATTTCCTTTGTTTTCTGAGTTCAATAATTGTTGAAAGAGCTGAAATACTTTTTCATAAAATGATTATGAGTTTAAAGAGGTGACATTTGAAGAAGGATATAAATTGTAGAGCAAACATCTAAACGTTTTTGTAATGTTGAAAAGGTTATTGTAAAAAATGTATTTGATATAATAAAAAGCATATGTTTCATTAGGCTGAATCCACATAAAATGTTCTTGACAGCACTGCATAATCCTTCACATTGAATGTACACTATTCACCTCTCAAAACGTGCACTGTCGTCTCTTTCACACAACAAACACTGCTGTTGCAAGGAAAAAGAGCTTGGAGTCAGAATTTTCTTTAAAGGTTTCAACTGAGACATGAAGTGTGGTGAAATAAAACTGTAGGCAAATAGAGGTTACAACATTTTGCATACTAGAAGCTCATTTAAGCCACTGAATTCTTCTCCAATGTTTGAATCCAGAAGTGCCCAACAGCCCCAGCTGGAAACCTTGTCATTAAATTCACTGGACTTTGTGTAAGCAGCAGCTCAAGTCAAGTAAAACAGGCTTGAACTCATAGGGCAATAAATGGGGAAGAAGGTTTTTTCCACAGTTCTCACACCAATCTGTCCCATTAGTGGGGATGATTTAGAACCAAGTGTTGCTTGCTCAGCCACGTAATGCTCTCCTTGACGTCACTGTATCAGATAACAGGGCCTGACCTTTAGAGGTGATTTAATGAGAGCAATGATGAAAGAACTTTTAATGACTTCATGGTATATACTCTTCAAGTTACAAACAAAGCATTTTAATAGCTTTTTGAAATATGCTGTCTCTAAAAATCATCATCCACAGAGACAGAAGTACACTGCAGCCATCATGGCTTGCTGTGCTTTATTAGCATATAGATTGGATGTGTACCAAAACCTTCAAACAAAACCTATTAATCTTTATTTTTAAAGTGATACATCTCTGCAACCATGAACATTAATATAGGAAACATATTTTCCCCTTGTGTAAAGGGAAAATAAGTGTCTGCTATGCCTAGTAAAACAAAATCACAAAACCTACAGAATTACATGCCTATTTGAACTGTCCTAATGTTCAGTGCTAATGCAGCTATGGAAGTAAGTGCCACAAGTGATAAACTGGCAGCAGGGACAGACAGTGTGGAACTTTTCAGGTTTTAGAAAATCAAGAGAAACCACAGAAGCACAGAAGTGGCAAATGTGTCAGCTGACGAAGGTTAGTCACAGTTTGATTAACATTAATTTCAGCAGATGCTCAAACAGTCATTCTTGTCAAAAACATACTGAGAAATGAGGCCTTAAAAATCAGTACAGGACCATTTAGGGCTCTCACAAGGTGTCAAAAATATACCAAAATCGTGCACATTTTTACAAGCAGGGAGAAATAGGGCTGCTGGCAAGGGTGGAGACCAACAGTGCTCAGAATGCAGGAAGAGACACACAGGCTAAAGACTGGGATTGCCTCAACCTTTCTGTTGAAAGGGTTAAATATTAAAATAGCTAAAAGTAAAATATTAAAGTGGGAATCTGCATCCTTTTAAAATCATGCAGTCCCTCACATCTCTTGCTGGTGCCTATTTTTAGAGTAACAGAAACATGAAGATTGGAAAAGACCTCCAAGACCACCAACTTTTGACTCAATGCCCACTGAGTACCACCTTGTCCACTAAACCATGTGAAGAAAAATACTACAGAACTACTTAAGCTAGTTCAGAACTAGATCAGCTCTAGTTAAGACTGAGCTGATCACCTTTCAGAAATTTACACAAAGGCATTTTAAATCAATCCTTCTCCTATGAACTTCCAGGCATTTAAATCTGTTGAGAAATATTCAGTCTAAGGTACTGCATTTCCAAAAATATAGAATTACCTTAAGATCACTAGGAAGAAGAAAGGAAGATTGGTGCTTAACACAAGAGAAAAATTATGCTCTGGCCTTCTTCTACATCTTAAAGCACCATAAAAAAACAGAATAAAAAGTCCTGGCTGAAGTCATATTGACAGTTGGGGTTGAGCTGAAACAAGCACATAAACCTTGGTTTCCCAGCTCAGTGTTTCATCTGTTTAACTGCATATCCTTCCAATTAATCCCTCAGAACAAATGGAGACCTGAACTGAAGCAAGATTACTGATTGTTGTGTTGTGTTCTATTTGTGCTGTCTTTTGTAAGCTGTATCCCCATTCTACCTCAAGTTGTTCAATATTCCATAGAACAAAATAGATTTTTTAAAAAAGTTGATTACTATGCATCTGTGCTCATTACTGAGGAAAAACCAGCACTGGAGACATGCAGAAAAGTAAAACTGGGCCTCACCATGACGTTCACTGTCTTGTGCCTAGGTAAACATTTCTTATGAAATTTTGGACCTTTGAAAGTCCCAGTAAGAGTTTGTACTCAAAATTAATGCAGTAAGAAAAACCTTATTGTCCAAACTGGCAGCAGCGAACAATTGCTGCTCTTCTTTGATAGGAATGAGCAGAATTACAAATCTCAGCTGCAGTCTAGGAAGACTCTGCTTCTGCTCCAGTTCTTTGGCATTGCTGAGCCAGTAAGAGCTGCACAAAATGACCAACTCAAGTCCCTACAGAGGCTGATATTGCCTACCAGAAGGGCTGGAGGTCTACAGCATTGCTGTTCAGAACATCACACTAACTGTAAGTTTTACGAAGTGCCAGAATCACATCTATCAGAAACTATTAAAAAATGAGCAGGTCTCAAACATAAAAATGCCATAAGGTGGAATGCAGATGATAATGTCTGAAAAGAAAAATACTCGTGTCCCACAGTGGGATAGTTTCAATGCAACAGTCTGAAAAGCAGAAGAGTCAGTTAATCATCCAACCTGTGCACGTACAACAACTCAGACTAGAATGAAATGGCTCAGTGCCAGTCAGCCTTGAAATAAAACTATTTCAATAACCAGAGCTCTGCAGTGCTTAGGGACTAAGTAGGCACATGTAATTCTGCTTTCACTGAAGCCAAAGGAAAGATTTTGCAGGTTTGTAGCACAGGTAGTAAGTCTGCAGTGTTTTGCAGTCTGAGTTTTTTATTTATGCAAATAAAAGAGGGATAAGAAATTAACGGCCTCAAGTTCTGATGTTTCAACAAAATAAATAAATACTGAATCTACCCAAGTGTATCCTTTCATTTCTTATTGCTCCCTCTCCCACTTTACCCAAATGGTCTCATCCATTCACAGCTCAGGTATACATTCATGTTCCCTTCCCTCTCTTGTCAGAGATACTTTATCCTAATTCCCAAGACAGCTTTCCTGAGCCAACTCTTCTTGCCACCTTGATACCCTAATCATCCCTCCAAAGAGCAAGGTCAGAAGGCAGTGCTCTAGGCAATACCCTTCCCACCTCTGTGATCCTCAGCAAGACACAGAAGATGGCATTTCACTGGGGTATAATCTTACTAAACTTCACAGGAAGAAGCAACAACACAATTTGTGTATCCATTGGTATGGAGGGAGAATACAAAATGCTTATGAACATCTGAGGCCATGTCCCATCTCGTTAGACAGCATGAGAAGCATTCTGCCCATCACCAAGTACCTGTATTTTAGCTCCTCTGTTATCATGCAGATACTTCCCTCCAGCTATTTTGCTTTCTTTGCATCTGAATAATAAAATCATACTATTTTTCTTGAGTTTACATAATTTAGGAATGTTCATAATGCATTAGTCCCCATATGGACAACTTCACCCAATTTTTATCCATCCACCACTTAATGAAACATATATATCTGAAGAAGAATTTATGGTTTAAGAAAGTTTTCACAAGATGGTTCCTCTCAAGTTTTCCTGATTTTCAAAGCGCTTATTATTGCATGATGAGTAAGAACTTCAGGATGCAACCATCATTAGAAATTCACCTTTATTAGACATAATCATTCAACATATCCAAGTAATTACTCTTGCATCTCTGTGCCAATTGAATAATAGTTGATTTATTAGCTCATAATAAACAAAAATCTATTCTGCCATCAAAACATGTGCTTCTCATTATCATCACTACTAATCTAGGCCAGGTCAGTGAAGTTAGAACAGGTAAAACTATTGTCAGTAACAGAAGATTCCCTGTTAATGGATTTGTGAAGTGAGAGAGTCCCACCTTCTTGTTGCTCCAAAAAGCTGGCACTTCCAGCAGTAGAACCAACCAAGTGGGAAACAGAGGATTTATGAAGACCCTAATGAGTGCTGTCTACCAAAGATGATACTCACCCTGAAGACACTGCCACCGAGTATTAATTGATGAGGGGAGGCTCCAAGCTCAGACTTGTCCTGTATATTTCTGAGCAGTCTGAACTGCATGAGCATGCAGAGAACTTGAGGAGATCCTGGACACTAATCAGAAGCACTCAGTAGCTTTCAGGTCTAACCCAGCTCTTTTTGAAGTAGAATACATTTTGAAGTCAGAAACAGATGGGAGAGTTGACCAGAACATTTAAGGGCATTTTGGCAAGTTCTAGAAGAATATATTGTGATTGTTCAGCATGCATAACCTCCTTGAAACTCCTTTAGCTGATAGTCCTATGCACAAGTAAGCCAGGACTGGCATTCCATGGCACAGACAATGTCACTGAGCACTCTGTGAGGGAGGGCATCCAAAGCCTCCACCCTGTCTGTCCCAGAAAGCACCACCAAAGGTGTGGAGTTGAACCTATGACCTGTTTAACTAAAAGTACAACTTATGATCACGAATGAGAGTCAAGTAATCACTTCAGTCCTCCAAAAGTCAGCGCACATAGAATCCGAAGGTTTTCCAGTGGGGTAAACAGCCCTTGCTCTAAGCAAAAACAGAGCAACCCTTCAAGGGCAGGAATAAAATGTGATAGATTCCTGACAGGGCACACACTTTTCACTTGTAACTTGGAAATGCTAGGTTTTTTTCAGCAACCATCATCAAGAACAGGCCATGAAAAACCAGATGCTACATGAAGACTTTTCCCACTAAATCCACAGCTTTGGAACAAAGCAAACCTCTAAGAAACAAAACCACCACTGACACCAAACAGTCTAAACTACGTTATGCTGAATCCTGTGGTTTCTAGGTAAAATCAGTTCTTAAAAGGCCTCAAAAAGTGCATGTCAGACCCTAAGATACAACAAATAATTAGTGTTGGGATAAACTTTAAAAGAACCACTGTATATAGATCAGTCAAAGCCTGGAAACTCTGTGGCCCTGGAGAAAACCACAGTAGGTTTCACTGAATTTGTTTCATCTTCTCAGATTTACTCCAGCTAAAGTCTAGCTCATTTGTTTATTCAGACATCTTGATGCTTTCCATGCCCCTCATCTGTGTCTCTCCCCTTTCATGCCAAACCAGGATGGTTTCTGCTCCCCTGACCCTGTGATTCCAGGCCTGTGACTCCCAACTGGTTCAGAGTGAAACCATTTCAGATTTCATCCAGACAGCAGAATTCCTTTTCCCACCATCTCAGAAACTAAGGCAAGATGTGATTTTGCTGTGAAAATACAGAATGCTGTTGATAATTCAGGATGGAAAGCTGATGAAACTGCTCAAAGCACAAATGCCTGCTATTGTGATTTGACATTTAAATGGACTGACTAAGCCTTGATTCCACTGAAATCAAATAATCTTGCCACTGATTTCAGCAGAACCAGACTTGCATGCATAAAAATGGTAGCTCTTATTATCCCAAAACAGACACTTTGCATGCTGTAGGAAATAAAAGCATTTAGTTAAAATGCAGCTGAACATGTATTGCTGCACTGCAGATGAAAGACCCATCCCTACAAAAAATAGTGGGTTTCATCCCTGAGGCCAAAGTTGACATTAGAGATTCTCATCCCATTCTCGTGGCTTGGCTGCTCACCATCTGCTGCAGAATATGGTTAAGCACTCAAGCTCCTACACTCCTGGGAAGCAAACACTTCCAACAAAGACATTTTTATCCAGTTAGTCTTCCTTCAAATATGACTCAAACATTTAATGCAGACAATACACCAACCTTTGGGGCAGAGAGGACAGCATAAATGCTGCACTACAAACCCATTTTGTAGCTAATTTTATTAGGAGAATGATAAAATTGTATTGTTTTACATGAATTATGGCAATGAGTTACTCAGTAGTGGAATCTACAGACTAGACATCTTGTACTGGGGCTTGTCATACAGCCAGCAAAAGCATTATCATCTATTTAAGCAGACTCCATTTCCAACATTATTTTAAGGATCATATTTCCCCTGTGTTAATTAACTGCATTCACAGTTATAGCACTATAAAATACTGTTTAATTTATATTGCTTAATTTTCTACTTCTACAAGCACTGAAACAAAACCAAAAAAAAAAGTATATGCACAAAGTAGCTTCCATATTTTTTCCTGATACTTTGACAATCCGTTTCTTCCTTTGACTTATACCCAATGCAGCACTTTTATCATCAGTTTTATCATGATGGCATAAGATTGATCACCTTATATTAAGATCATCTACTCACTAGCCAAAGACAGTCCTCATCTTAAGAAGCTTACTATGATCTGAGAGGAGGAAAAAGATGTTTCTTATAAAAAATTAAGACAGAGTAAACATTCAAAAATACTTGCTTCTCTTTGCTTTTGGAGCAAGAGAGGAGTTTGATCTGCCTTTGCCATGTCTCTGTTAATAGTCACAGATTGTTCCTCAGAGGGGATTTTCAGTCTGTCCTGTAAGCCCAGCACTGAGTCCATGCACACATATTGTTACACAGGCACAGGAATTCCTTATTAAATGAGATATGTTAAGGAACTGTAGTGTCAGTTACAGCAAGGTATCACAACATGCACCAAAGTTATCCCTAGCCATGACTAGGAGGAATTAGGTCAATCCTTGTATCACAGTTTAGGTTTGTCCTCCCTTTGGATAGAAAGTAAGGAAGTTTATCCAGAGATGTTCAATAAAACACATATTTCTATCTATGCAGCAAACCTGAGAATCAGATATATTATTCAAAAAGAAAAAAAAGCCCCACTTTTTATTACCTTCAAATAGCACTGAAGAAAACCATAGAAAGGGAATTTAAAAATCAATGTCATACAATATATGACAATATATACAATGTCATACAACATACAAGTTATATTTAGAACTGACAGAAAAATTGGTCACCACATAAATTATTTGTTGGATATCAATTGTTAGTCCTGTCTCTTAGATACTCGTTTTGAAATTCCCTTTTGCAGATATGATCTCCCATTTCTCAGGGAGGTGCTTACATGAAGTTTCTCTTCCAGGACTATTTCAGTTTTGAAGTTGTCATTGTTCCAGTAAGTCATGTGAGCTATGGGAAACCTGCCTCCTCTCTTAAAGGTGGTTGTACACAGGTGCAGGGTACAAAAGTACACAAAAAGACCTGTCATAATCCAAGTTAGCAGGGAAAACCATGGAAATTAAAGACTAAGTTGGTCTTTTTAAATTCTTTCTGAAAAAAAATAAAAGTCCACATAGAAATATAAATTACCTCTCTGAAAGGTTTGGGAGGTATGTAGTTCCATATATTTGAGAGCTACATCTGCTTTCTGTTAACTTTATGATGATGGGCTGTCTGAATATGCCTACACAGGAATAATTGCTCTAGTGCTCTTCTAGCATGTATGGGGACAAAGATCCAAACCAGCTGCCCTGTGCTATATCACAGCATTTATCTTCTCACTTCCTCTGAAGATGCATAGCTGTGGAAATATTTGGTGGAAACAAATTAAGATTGTTAATTACCTCACTGCCTCAGTGCTAAACCTGAATGGTTAATGTCAGATGTCAGTTTTTGGGAAATACTATTTCCTCTATGGTTTGAACAGATCTTGTGTGATCTCGTAACTCTCTTGGTAAATAAAACTATTTGCTATTTCTTTCAGTCTTTCAGACATGCACAAACTATCAAGGGTTTATTTGTGATTTTCTCTTCTGATTGACTGTAAGTCTGATTCTTCAGGGCTTCTTTAAAGAGAAAACCTGCTGTGGCTGGGTCCCCTGTGTTCCCCACCAGCCTCACTGGCCATGGCTGGTCTCACATGGGATGCAGTGGCTCCTTTCAAGCTCAGGACTGGGCTCCCATCCTTGTCAGAGCCCCGTCCATGTGCACGTGTCCCCAGCCTGGAGGAATCTGTCTTGTTGTGGACTGGCCTGGTGAGCATTAAACCTGATCTGTGGATTGACTTCCCGGCTTGAGCTTGGACCTGCAGCATCACCATGGCCCTTCCTGGTGATCTGGACTCCTGGTTGATCCCAGTCCCCTCCCCAGACCATTCTGCTCACCTCAGCCCGTGTGTTACCTTGCTTGGCTCCTTTGGGCAGTAGTTGTCCCCTACTGCTCCTTGGCAGCCTATTCCTGAAATGTTTCTAGCTTCCAGATTAAAAAAACCCCCTTGAGATTATGGATTTTTTTTTAATGCACTTAAACATAACAATATAGTGTGTACTTTAAGTGACAAAGCTTTTGCTTTGAGCCCATTGACAAAGCTGTGACAGGACTATTATACCCCCCAGCTGTCCAAAACTTACTTTTCTTTTAAGAGTTTGTCTTGTTTTTCCATGAGCAGACTCATGGTATGCACAATACTACACATACAAAAACTCTGCTGTTACAGACTCTTACTGACAGCACATATGTGGAAGTTTTTGAACTGGAAAAGGGAAATTCTCAATGTCCCAGTTTCTGGCTATAACACCTGGACAGGTCTCCCTTGTGCCACTCTCACACACATCCCATTAGGAGATGAGAGGCAGCAAAGCTGCATATGAGGGGTTTTCAGTTCCAGTTTACTCTGTGCCTCAATCATTCCAGCTTCTTTAGCACCATGAGTGAAGCTGGACTGAAACCTTAGCACAGGCCTGAAGTTTCAGCTGCCTTCAAGAGGGATAGTCTTTAATGCAGAGTTCTGTACTTTCCCAAATCAGACCCCTACTGATTAAAAGGCATTTTTGAAAAGCCAGTCATGGTGGATGATGTTTTACAATGGAAGATGTTTAAAAAGATAATTAAAAGAATAATTGCTATAATGAAAATTTAACATGTCTATAAATCACCAAAATTATCACAGCTGTCTTCCATGACTTAGTTTCTTCTTTTCTTAAAAGCCAAGATGTTAAAGGTTTTCCAGCTTTACCACACAGTACTGCATTTTTAGATTTGTAGACAAACTGAGTGATCTTCAGCCAGCATCTGAACCCACGGACTTCCATCCTGGTTTCTCCTCATTACCACTGCATCACATCTTCTACAAAGTCAGATTTTTCCACTCAGTGCTGCAGGGCCCTTTCTGAAATGCACGTTTACAGCAGCAGCAATGCACAAAGACAAGTAAATTGCCATGTCACATGAGGGCATCGCAGGGCGTTACGTAAGGGGGCTCCCTCTGAGTTATTAGTTTTATGTCAGTTTTGGCATACACTCAAATGAAATGTGGAAAAGACTAGATAAGGAGTGAAGAATGAATTGCCTTCATTAATATTCAACCACGGTTTTTAGCTTCATTATGACCTACTCTTGTGAAGAGCTGAACAGAGCGAAAGCCAGTCGCTGTGTCCACTGTGCCGTGACAACTTACGTGGCTCTAATTAATAGGCCTGGAAGATCCTTTTGGTGACATACAAGGTCTCTGCTCTGAGCCAAGGTGCCTCAACGAGAGCTGGAAACAAACCTAACTTGTTCTCATTGAATAACACACTCGCTGTCATCATGAGAGTGAATAGGGAATTAATTTTGCTGACTTTGGGGCACACAAGAGCAGTGCAAGTACAGCAGTGTTTCAGACTGGAAAACGGGATAAACATTTTTAGATTAAACAAGACTGTTTATAAATTTAAAATGTGGATTTTATAAATCTCTTTCAAACAAAACAATTTGACATAAGCACAAGCCTTAACTATTAGATTTTGAATATTATTAGCATTTGAGGGTTAAAATTTAGATAACATTAATTTGACTCTGTTTTAAACAGACTATTGCATAAGTTTAACTATCAGTGAATACACATCTTAGAGTAGATGTAGATTAACTATAGTAGAACTGCATTAATTTTCAACCATTCAGATTCAGGTTTTATTACTTTTCCCACAGATCAAGACCATTATATGACATAAGGGAACTATGAAACAATGTGTTTCATTAAGAATATTTATATAACCTACTCTCTCTGTGTAATCGCAAAACTACGTAGTCATTTTTAAAATTGTGGTTAGAGTAAAGGTGATATACAAGTAATTCCAATACTTAGGCCTGAAAACCTGGGGCATACTGAGTGGAAAATAGGAACTTCCAGCTGTCAGTGGAAGGCTAATGAATTCAGAAATGCTGAGAGATGTCCTCTAATTTGCTTAAATCCCTTAAGAAAAACAACTGACATCAATGAGATGGCTTGTAACAAATATTCCATATGTAGTCCCATGTTAAATGTATGGTTCAGCATAGGATGAATCTGTATTTCCCATATGACTGTGTGTGACAGGAAATTTAATTTTTGCCCCTTTATATATTTTACATAAACAACTCTTGACCCTAGACCAGATTAAAATGATGGCTTCAGAAGGAAAGCAGAGACAAAGACACTTGTTACAATGGTGATTGGGGTTTGCACCTTTTCTAAACACTAACAAAATATTTTTGAAAGGTCGAGTAAGTGAGTTTCAGAACTATCAGTGCTGAGAACTTATTCTTTTTTGGAATTGCTGATTTAAAAAAAAAATTGCCTAAGGAGGCTTCATGAGAAATCTGTGTTATTTATTAATTATTAACACTGAAGGACTTACCTGAGAGTAATCCAAAGCCAAACATAAGAAGACTCTATAATCTTTCCAGTTTCCTGTCCTGTTTCAGTGATGGCCATGAAGCAGCCATGTTTAGTTTTAAGTTAGCAATGACATATGTTAAGAAGATATAAAATCTGCCAGTCTGAGATATAGGTTGTGTAAGACTGAAAAAAAGCAATTACTTGAATTTGGGTATATATTCAGGATAAAAACGTGGTGAACTGCTCTGAATTTCTGGACATTTTGCTGCATAGAACTCCAATAGAAATGTGCATTCAGAGAATAATTCCTTCATTTCAGTTAAGGAAGAATTTTCTATTATCTCTGATGGGGATAAAAGTGATTTATGTTGAAAGTAGATCTTTTGTGTACGACAAAGAAATTGAAAGCTTAAGAATCAGAAATGTTCTCTTTGTTCCCTCCACTGCCTTAGGAAACTGTACTGAATTTGCTTTCACACTGTGGGCGAGCCTGCACAGCCAATGGCACTGAAGGTTGGTTCCACAGCCAGGGCCTGTAAGGAACATAATTAGCAGCAGTAAAATCTTTCTAAGCCGGTTCCTACAAAAGTATCATCTTCAATACTGAGCATCTTGTTATAGATATTATGTGACGGCTTGGCTCTCACAATTAAGGGATGAAAATTGTGTGTATGTTAAGAGAAGTTCTACTGACGTTTGGTTATGATATCACGGTCTTGTTTAGACATCCTCTGTGCTCCCCACAGGCCCCTTCTCCCGTGGGCTTTGCTGGCACCAGACAGCCTTGGACGTGACAGACTTGTGGAGGGAGGGTGTGCACATGTGCCCCTTGCACGGGGCAGCTGGGAACGGGGAAGGCTTGTTCCTAAGGTGGCATGCACGACAGCACCTGCAACCCAGCTGCAAGAAGATCTCCGTCAATGGACGGTGAGGAAGAGTAGACTGGCAGAGTCAGAGGAAGAGCTGACTTTGGGAGGGGCCAGGGATGGCTGATGCAAGCCCAGGGGTATAAAAGACAGAGCAGGCATTTTGTAGGAGCACATGGCAGTTGAGTCCTTTGCTCCCAGTGCTGCTCTTTCTCCTTATTCAGTTTTTTCTTGTATTCTTGTTAAGGTTTAATAAACCACTGAAATTCTAATAGTGAGCATAGTTTCTCACAATCTCAACAGAAGACACTGGCAACACAGAAATAGATGGGTTTATAAAACTGAGATTTAGAGATGAGCTATCTACACTTGAATGCAGTAGTTGCATGGTATTGTAAAAGGGATTTTTTTCTTTTATCTTACTAAAATGCATAGTCCACATTTTTCTTACGTGCTGATATGGGAAGACGGCATTTAGCTCTCCTTAGAGTCAAACATGACTTTGCAGAATAGAATGATGTTGACAATTAAAATAGTGATTATGAAGAGGAGTTTTAGGATATTTCAAAATGTGGACTCTGTGGTATGCATTTTTATACTGTTTTAACATCTCAAGTAATAAAAGAATCATACCAAGGTAATACAAGCAATCTGAAATCCACTGCAAGCAATTCTATTTTAACTCAGCAATTCACACCGCTCTGAGAATGAATTCAGGAAAATAAATATCCAAGGAGAAATATGGATTTAATTGTTATTGCTGTTACGTTGCTAAAATAAAACAGCTGTGATCACACACTCAGATAAAGCCATTGTTTAACAAATATTTTTATTAAACATCTCTGTAGAGAAGATGAGTCCAGCTCCCCAAGAGCAGAGCAGGCTTCTTCCCAGACCACCCATTGCTCCCGAGGTGAAACAACCCATCCAGCTGTTGGGGGGTGGGGGAACGGGATCAGACACACTGCACACCATGGCAGGCATGGAGCAGCTCCTGTTTGCTCACAGACACGTGAAACTGCAACAGCTGGAGCTTCACATGCAAGGAAAAAGGTCACAGTCTTTTACCAAATCATGCATCTGACCACCAGTGATGACATCCATGGGGCTTCTTGGAAGGCACGTCCCCAAAGTGACAAGGACCCGTGCAGCCCAGGGCTGAGGAGACTCAAACACTGAGGTCAGCTGGTTACAAGGGGAAGAGGGGGAGTCAGCACAGAGGCAGGTCAGAGGTACAACAGGAGCACTCAGGAAAATAAATTGGCCATGGGCATACAGTAAATAAACCGTATGTCTGAGCTGGGAATTAAAACCAGAAGTCCTGATTCCTTGTCTCTGCTCTGTTGCCCCACTCCTAATCAGATCCTCTCTCAAAATTACTCTCTAACATAGACAGTGCAGGAGACTGAAACATTTCTCCTATCTACAAACCAAATGTAGCAAGAGATATATAAAGGTTTCCTTCAAACAGTCATGCCATGAGTTCTGCTAGGACCTCAAAGACTTTGTTAATAAAATAACACTTTTCCTCCATATTGGTTATCAGAATTTCTAAGCTCACAGAATTTATTATTCTGCTTATGAACTGATGTCAGGATATTTTCAAGAATTACAGGAATTTAATATTTTAAATTAATAATTTAACTTCTACAGTTCTGACATCCAGCAGTCTGTGTTTCCTAGGGTTATGATGATTTGTTAGGGTTCTCAGATGGGTTGTAAAACCAAAATATTTTCATGCACATTTATAAATATCCAATACTAAATGAGATTTATATCACTTTTGTATTTCAGTAAAATAATAAAATCTCAAGGCAGACAGAAAAGAGATTAGGAAAGTATGAAGGTCCATATTAATAAAATTTTCTACATAAATAAGCTGCACAGTCTAAGGGAGTACCCAAGGAGACTGAAGTTTGTGTAACTGCTTCTAGTCTTTAATTGTAAACATGCACTGTTTACCATGGAATGTGCAGTGTGGTTTTTCCAAACAGAATTTTTGCAAACCAATCAAGCAGCTGGTCTTATCTAAGAATTCAAAGTGCCAAAAGAAAAAAGCAGATTTAGGGTGGGCATGGAATTACTTAGGTCAAGCCATTGCAAAATGTATTGATCAGTTTGCCTAATAACCCATCAGCCACTGAATACAAATGCTTAGTTTTAATTTAAGGTTTTTGCAGCCACTTGGAACTTGGAGCCCAAGAGGAGTCAGGTCTTCAGCTGTGCAGATCAGAACAGTTTTCCTGTAATTCACAATTACACCAGTCTGGAACTGGTGTAAATATTTCACAGAATCACAGAATATTCAGAGTTGGAAGGGACCCACAGGGATGACAGACTCGGAGAATCATAGAATGGTTTAGGTTGGAAGGGGCCTTAAAGCTCATCTTGTTCCACCCCTCCATGGCAGGGACACCTCCCACTGTCCCAGGCTGCTCCAGCCCCCTCCAGCCCCAATGTCCAACCTGGCCTTGGGCACTGCCAGGGATCCAGGGGCAGCCACAGCTGCTCTGGGAATTCCACCCTGTGACAGGGCCTCACCAGCCTTCATTGGGAATTTCTTCCCAATATCTCATCTAAACCTACTCTGTCAGTAGGAATCCACTCCTCCATGTCACAGGATCACGGAATATTCTGACTTGGAAGGGACCCACAAGGATCAGCAAAGACCAGCTCTGAAGTGAATAGCCCATACAGGGTCCAAACCCACAACCCTGGCATTATTAACACTATGCTGCAACCAACTGAGCTAATGCCCTGCCACTACATGTCCTTCCTCACAAACAGTCCCTCTCCATCCTTCTCTGTGGGATCACCCAGCCCAGCCCTGTCCCTGCAGACCCCCAGCAATCCCCCTGTGATCCCCGGCAGCGCTGCCCAAACGCTCCTGGAGCTCTGCCAGCCTCGGGGCTGGGACCATTCCTGGGGAGCCTGGGCAGTGCCGGCACCCTCTGGGGCAGCAGAACCTTTCCCTAATTTCCAGCCTGATCCCAGCGCTCCCCTTGGCCGGCGCTGCCCTCTCGCGGCGCAGCCCGAGCTCGCTCTGCGGGTAAGCGGAGCACAGCTGTGCAGCATCCAGCTCCTGCCTCCTGAGCCCAAGGAACTAACACGAAATGCCCCCCAGGACTTTATTCGTGTTTATACTAGGTTTCTGGAGGACCTTTAAAATTATCGCGGCAGTCTCAAGACCGGTCACTCCAAACTGTAATAGAATGCAAACCTGTTTAACAAACTCAGGTATGGAAACAGCAAAATCATGTCCTGAGAAAAGTAGTTACTGATTCAATAGTTCTGGGAATAGACAGAAGGCCAAAAGCAGTGTTCTTCTGTATTGACTGGCTGCTGTTTACCAAGCTATCAGTGCTGATCTAATTAATTTCCAGTCTGCTTGTGTGGGCTGCACTTACTGTCTCTTTCAGCATCCTATTATCTAGAGCAGGGCAAGAGACTGAAACATGATTTGGTTTCCTCGGAACGCTTAACTTTAAAAATATGCACTTGGGGTTCCCATATGGAACAAATACATTTACACCTAAACTTTTTTGTTCTTTCCTATGGGAATATGATCACATAATTTACAACAGAGAACCCATCCAAGGATGCCAGCTGGCTACATTCTATTTTCATTATTCAGAAATGGCAAACAGCTGTTTTAGCATGAACATTTTACCTATACTTTTCTTTTCAGAATGTGACAATAAAAACATTCACTATAGCCGTAACTTTCATAATGCAAATTACTAGTTGATACCACTAATACATTTATTGCTGTTTCCTGTACATGCCAGGTGACTGTGGTGTGTGGTTACTATCATGGTCCTATGGAACTTACTGAGAAGCCTAAATTCATTTGACCAAATATAATCTGGGAAGTGGTTTTCAAATACAGTAGGCAGAGACTTCTTGAACCATCTTAAAGTTCAATGAAAGAGTAAACATGGGCTCTAATCAATAAAGTCACTGCTCATTTGTCATTCAGCTAATATTCCCCACACAGCCAAAACACAAAAGTAAGTCAGTGAGAGGGATTCTCTACAACCCTTTTCTGAAACAGAATTAAACAGGACTTTAGAACTGGGCCCAGTTCAGGTCAGATCTAAGAGTACAACACCTGAATGAGACACAAAGATTTTGCAAGCTCCAATGTACAGTTTATAGAAATTTGAGTAATATGGAATCAAACTTGCCTCAAGTAAAAACTTTAGGGGGTTATAAAATTTACACAGCAAAAGTGGCCTTCAAATATCCAGAACCAAAGCAAATATCTTACATGTGAGACTATTATCAAGTGGCCTGTTCAGAGAGCAGGCTGCCAAGGAGGAGTAATGTGTAGTAAAATACAGAGATTACATATACAAAACATTCCATAATACAGAGAAGAACTGGGCATTTTGAAACAGAGCACAACCAAGCTGTGAGCCGTAGATCGTATCAGATATGTATACAGTATTTATTTCTTCACCATAATTTCTGACACTGTGCTTAGTTCAACTGCTGGAAATTACAAACTGAGAGTATTGTCAGTAATTGGTGCCTTGATTAGAAAGGGGCTTCAAACAAGTAGCTGCATTCATGCTGTGGATTTTAGCAAAACTAGGGTGTATTCTGTTAAAAACAGAAAACTACATGAGAATTAACCAACAAATGTGTCAGCTAGAAAGGGCCACCTTCCACTAGGAATTTGAAAAGCAAGGCTTTTCTCAGGATATGGAGCTCCCAGGTGTATAGGAAATACAGTAGGGAATTCATAGAAGGAAGGTCCCACTAACTACATAAAATAGGGGCCAGGCAGCCTCAAGGCACTAACAGTTCCCAAACAGAACTACTATTTAATGTATCACTTAAGGTTGTGGATATGCCCATTAGTCCATTGGAACAGATTTTCTATGTTATCCCAAGTGTCACCAGCCACAGTTCTGAAAAGCAACTGTGGGACTACAAAGAAAGGAGAAAAATCTCCTTTCATTAGCTACTGTGCTCCCTCACCAAGAGAGCACTAAACTAGCTGAATTATTAAAATGTACCCCATCTAGAAAGAACATCCTGTAATATGTTGCATGCAAGCTGGTTTTAGCTCATTTTGCAAGTAGGATTAATTTTTAGAAATTTCAGACTTTTCTATTAATCCCAGATAATAGTGCAGTTTGGTAGACTAATCAGATTACAGGAAATATCAGCAGGTAAGAAAGCATATCATCCTTGGGTTTGGTTTTTTGCCTGAAGGGAGCATTGGCTGGGGTGGGGAAGGTCAGCTTCAGAAAAAATAGCAGAACATTAGAAATACTAACTAATGACAGGCTTTGGTTCTTATATTTACTTGGCAGAAAAGATGGCTTTCAGAGCAGAGGCATCTTGATAGACTCCTTTCTACAAATGCATGACATTATATGACTTTAACATACCTATATTCTTTCATTCTGTGCTGATGAAACAATAGTTATGAATATCTCTACTGTACAAAATTGCTCTAGTTAATTTTGTTGTTTCTTCCTCTTAGAAACCAACATCAGTAATTGAACGACAGATGAGACTGAAACTAAATTAAACAAGTAATTCCTCAAGTCATAAACTCATTATTTAAAAATTTAATGGTTTTGTGTGATAGTTTAGTAGATTGTTTTATTATTATGGGATGCCACTGTATTATTTAGCATATGCCATAATGCAAAGGCTTTAATGAGCCTAAGGCAAGTTGCTGTGTTGATGTTATGTTCAAACTGATGCAATCCTCAAAGTTCTGGTTTTGAACCTTTCATTAGGCTTTAAAAAATGCTTCATACAGTGAATATTGTTGTAGCAGATACTGTTTATACCCAAGACTCTCAATAAGCAGAGTTGTTAAACCAAGTAACAGCTACAAAACTGCACTGCTGGAGTAGCTCTAAGCAGCACAGACTATTCATACCTGTATGCCTCAAGATTACCTTTTTTCCACAAATACAAAGCTCATCCCTCACTTAAGCTGAAGCTGTTGTGGTGTCACTCATCAAGTGCAGCAGGAAACAGCATTGGCAAGAAGGCTGACTTTTAACTTGCTGTGCAGAAGAAATGCTGTACGTTTACAAACGTAAAAGCAGATTGTAAAGCTGAAATCCATTAAATACTGCAATCAGTATCACAATTAGGCAAAAGAAGCTACTCAAATTGCAGGGAGCATTATCACTGCATTTAAGCTGCAGTTAAGTAGAATGCAATAGACATGGCAATCTTCGAGACAAAACAAACCAAAACCCAACAACAAAACAAACAGCACTTTTTATACTGGTGCCAGTGACTATCCTTAAAGGTGCTTTTTTTGATACTTCAAATGATAATGATGTTCATGTGTTCTAGTAGTCTCAAATAATCATTGTCTTTGACCAATGCTTCCAAAAATAGTCAGACTCTCATACCCTGCCTGTGTATTCACCACTAGCAGTCTCCCGGAGGCAGAAATGGGCCAGTTTCAAGCTGTCCAGCTGGGTAAATCAAACATCAAGCCATAAGCAGCTCTGCACTCACTAAAGCTGCTCTCAGTGCTGTGGCACAGCCCGACCCACAGTCGATCCCAGTGTCACTGCCAGCGTCTCTCCACCATCCACAAGGCACGAACAACCCTGATATAAAACCAGTCCTATACTTAAGCTTTCACTTTACTGACTTCAGCCACAAAGATAAGAGTAACTAAACTAGGCAGAACAGCACTTTTACCACCCACCCAGGGCTCAGCTGAAGGGTCATTCTACATGTTCTTGGACCATTAGGGCTGAACAATTTTGAATACTTGCAGAATATGCTTAGTCCAGCCAGGATAAGCTTCTATATCCATTGCCTTCTGCTACTATAATCTGTTCCCTGGAATTTCCTTGAACCCTGTCTCTAGTTTTATCTTTAAATGCAGGAAGCTATTTGTGGCCAATTTAAAATAAACAGCAGTAATTGGTTATTTCATTTTTGGCTACCATGAGTTTTGCAAGTAATAACCTACTTCTGTTTCCTACAGTCCATTTTTCTTTTCTTCCTAAGCACTCATCTCTCCTATGACAAAGAAAAGGAAACTTAAAAACAATCCATCTAAGGAGTTTGCAGGTGTTAACTAGTTAGCAATACTTTATACCATTACTGCCAAGTCCACAGCTCTGTGCTTTTAGCAAGATGCTTCACTGGGTTCTGTGTAATGTAACTGGTATGTAGATAACCTGTTTTTCCACTAGTGGAGCTTTGAGCCAGCTCTGAATTGTTCTTTCAGTTAGTTCTGTATTTTTAACAACAGCAGGGCCATGTCAGGTGTGACAAAATCTCTCTAATTTGAGGGGGGTTTCTTAGTTTTTTCTATAACTTATATATTAATTGTATTCACAATTCTTTCTACTTCCTTATATTTTTCCTTGCCTGGTTTTGTGCCACCACTTTTTGAATGAACAAGGTAGCCTTCAAGGATGGATGGATCTTGAAGGGAGGTGGAATCCACTGTTACAGATCTGCTTGCGGCCAGAAGAGAAACCCTAATGTAGATTATGGAACTTCTAGGCATGCAGGCACCGCTGGGTGCAACAGCTTGAAACTAGCATGTTGAATTAAGAATTTAAATCCTAAATCCTGGTGGCAAAAGGGTTAAGATCCGGATCTGTGGGATGTAGCCGTGGTTGGTCCCCAGCCACCATGAGGAGCACTCTGCCCCAAGGGCAAACAGCACAACTGCTTCCCACCTATGGGCACCCTCTGCAGCTTCCCCTCTTCCCACTGCCATCCCAAAGCTTCTCCTTTGGGGTGAGCCATCTCCCCTGTCCTCTGAGACTGATAATGGCTGGAATGTCAAAAGTTCAGCTGTGAATTTATGCTTTGGAGGCAGTGTTTTCTCTTTTACACAGTGGAAAACAATGGTCAAGGTAAAGCAGCACCCCAAAGTCACATGCTGACCTGTAATCCCAATCTTCTTGCCTTACATTTTAATTTTTGCTTGTCTACCACACAAACAAGCTACTGAGCTCTGCAGAAGGGTAAATGGAATAAGAGGGGAGGTTGCTGTTGTTTTAGGTGGCTTTTTTAATGAGTTGATGATGGCCAAGAATTTATCTCATAATGACTGGGGCAAAGTACTTGTTATCCATTCACAAGTCTATTCACAATTCAGCCACAGTTCCTGAGTTACCAGACTGTGAATGGTTCTAGCAGAAAGATCAAAAACTCCCAGAAATATTTTTATTTTGACAGATTATTGGGGGGGAAGAAATTTTTTATTCACACTATCAGAGACTGAAAGCTTTTTCTTGTATGCCTTTGTTGCTAGGTTTAGACCTACTTCCCTTTTCCTTTGCAGATAGGAGATGAGGAAAGTGGCTACAATGAAAATCTGTTTTCCATTCCTAAGCATCATGAAGAAGATTTAGAAAAAGTCTTCATTCCTCATGGACTCATCCTGGACAGGTAGGAGGGTAAACAGAAAGGAATAGGGACAGTGATGCCAATTTTTGTCCCTACAAATGAAAAGACTGAGGTCCTGCCCTGTGCAGCCCATGAGAAACATGGAAACTCTGCAGCCCTAACACTTCTGTCCTAAAGCCTAGTACAAGAAGGGGGTTATGGAGTGGATTCCTTTACAAGCCCAGTTAAGCTTCCATGTTCCCTCAAATATCTTTAAGCCCACCTCTTCTGAAGTATTTAGGTTTATGGATTAAATCAGCTTGTGCTGCACAAATACATTAAGTTTCCTATGACTTGCTGTGGTCACAATTAGCTACTTATAAAAACCAAACAGCAAGATCAGAATTTTTACTAGAACATTGCTTAATATATGGACAAACAACTATGATATACAGAACACTTTCCAGAATTTCCTTTTTTTTTTTTCCCCTCACACGACAGAACGACAGAACGTTTGGCTAGAGATATCATGCAAGACATGGGAAGTCATCACATTGTTGCACTCTGTGTCCTTAAAGGAGGCTATAAATTCTTCGCTGATTTGCTGGACCATATAAAAGCACTAAATCAAAACGATGATAAATCTGTGCCTGTTACCGTGGATTTTGTCAGAAGCAACTTTCTTTTCTTTAGAAAATTTACTCTCTCCATAGACTGGCATTCTGAATACTGGTAGTTTGCATGAGAACCCCACAAAAATTGAGTGTATGTACACATTCTGTTCAAATTACATACTAAAAAGGAACTGATTTACTGATCTACCCCCAAGGGTGGAAATTATACCTTCACTGGAATAAACATATAGCAGAACACTCAACATGACAAAGCCAGGGGGAGATCCCAAACTCACTCCTCTTGCAAAAAGCAAAAGCAGTACATCTTTCCAATATAGAGGATAACACTTTTGGGCACGCTTTATGTCTTTTCCATCTCTTCTCTCTCCTAGAATGATTCACCTGCAGAAAATATTATTTTTGTTGGAGAGGAACTGTCTACACTAAATGGGAAGGTATGAATCAGCATCTTCAGCTTTTAAAGGGAAACAACTGTTCTTGTGTATTTTCCAGGAAATCCATTTTTACTAAGATTTTGATATTGCATACTTCCAGCCACTTAATATGGATTTAAAACAGTTGCTGGGCATTGAAACAGTGAATAATTCCCACTGATGTCCGTGTAAAGTAAAAGTGATCAATAATGAGTACTCCCAAAGATCCTATTCTCCATTTTATCCCAGAACACCCAGAAACGAACCACACTAAACTGAGTCATTCAGTGTGGCTCTAGAATACTAGTGCTTTGCATAGAGCAACATATATACCTGACATAGGTACTTTTATCACCATATTTTAAGCTTTCATAAATACTTACAGAAAGATTCTTCAGAAAGCACCGAACTCAGTAGTTCAAGTGACAATCTCCTTCAAAATCAATGCAATTTCCTTGTAACTTAGGGTTTTAGCGTCCTTTTGTTGGCTGTATAATTTGCTGAAAATTGCCATTTAAATATTTTCTTTTCTTTTCTCTCCCTTCTTTCCCTATGTAATTTCTTCCAGAATGTGTTAGTAGTTGAGGTAAGTAATGACTAAAGAAGGGGTGGAATGACCCGGATTTTTTTCTCTCCTCTTTTCAAATTAATACATATTACATATAAAATTGTAATTAATTGTGTTACTGGGCTGCTAGGTTGGTATGCTGTAGCTTGATCCACTGACAGTCTGGTTTTCCTTTCAAACTTGAAGGATAATTTTTTTTTTATCTCTTTCAGGACATTATTGAGACTGGTAGAACAATGAAAGCACTGCTTTCAAAAATAAAAGACAATAAACCAAGGATGGTAAAAGTTATAAGGTACAAGCGTTATAAATAAGTAAATTATGGAGGGTGGAGTTAAAGTTAGTTGAAAAACGCTAATTTGTTGATTGACTGTGCTGTTATTAATAAGTTGTATAAAGAGTTAATTAATTGTTGAAGTTACGAATTGTTATTCCATTGTTGTAGGTAACTGGGGGGAGGGAGGTCATGACTGACAAGCTGTAGTTGTTGACAAGCTGTGGTTGTTGACAAGTTGTGGGTGATGACAAGCTGTGGGTGTTGACAAGCTGTGGTTGTTGACAAGCTGTGGGTGTTGACAAGCTGTGGGCACTGACAAGCTGTGGGCATTGACAAGCTGTGGGCATTGACAAGCTGTGGGTGTTGACAAGCTGTGGGTGTTGACAAGGTGTGGGTGTTGACAAGGTGTGGGTGTTGACAAGCTGTGGGTGATGACAAGCTGTGGGTGATGACAAGTTCTTGGTGTTGACAAGCTGTGGGTGTTGACAAGCTGTGGGCATTGACAAGCTGTGGGTGTTGACAAGCTGTGGTTGTTGACAAGCTGTGGGTGTCGCTGGGTTGGTGCTTGTTGGACAGAGAAGGAAAGAACTTTCCAGACCAATTATGTCCTAAGGTGATGACACCGGACTCCATCATGATTGGACCATGTGCTGACCAATGGGGGCGATGGATTTGGAAATGATTGGCCCAGAATGAACAGTGGTATGAACCAATCGGGAGGCGAAGAAGGAGCCAATCACCGAGGGGATTGAAAAACACACCAATCAGCACGGATCGGGCTCTATAAGAACCCCCGGCTGCTCTGCCCTGGGTTCCTCTGAGGGAACTCGGGCTCCTGGGAAGTGCCCTGTGCTGCGGGCACAGTTTCTGTAGTGGTTTGGCCTGTCGGGCTTACCGAGTGGGGTCTAAGCTTATCTTGGGCTCCTGCCTTCGGTGCTTTCATAAATAAATAGCCAAGTTGTGTCTTTCAAGAGTATTTTCAGTTGCTTTTAACACAAGGATATAGCTACTAACTAACATACTCAAATCATCTGGGTGAACAATCAGTCTATGTTGACAGGTGCTTGTTTGGCTTGAAGTTGAGGAGCAGGGAGCAAATGGAGGATGTAATCCTTATCCAGCTGCTTAAAAATTAAGTGTTTCTTTATCTGGGAAATTTACCCATGCACTACGATCTTCACTGCTCAAAATAATAAAACTGTTTTTATTGCTTTTTCTGTGTAGTCCATAATGCCTGATGGATTGCCTGTTTACTACTTTATGTTTCAGGGAAATTAATCTCTCTCCATATGTTTTCTAACACCACCTCAGCTGCCTCAATACTAGAATGACAACACTCTGAATTAATATCCTCAACAGTAGAAGTTTCCAGAATCTTCAGAGTCTCTCAGCACTTGGGACCTGCTGCAGGACATTCTGACCCCCAGGATGGTGAGCAGTATACAACCTGCAGCCCCATCTGAAAGTAAAGTAACTTGCAATTTGACTTTAATTGGATGTTTGTCTGTCTTAGTTCAATCCTATGTTGCTCTTCTGTCACCAGTCTTTAAAGCAGCCACGCAGGAGCTCTGTGTGAAGGTTTTCTGTACACTGAGGGATAACACGGCTGTAAGATCTTTCTTCCCTTGTTCCATTACAGCTTCCTTAGGCTGCACAGAGTAGTAGACTTGGAAACACCATAAGCTAAAAGGGTTGATATTTTTTTCCCTCCTTTGTTTTCAAAAGTACTTTCTTAATTCTGGTTGACTCAGAAAGTTTTTCACTTCAAAGTTGTTTTACTAAGACAAACCAGTTCTGCTGAAGACACAAACAATCTGTGCTGTTACTCAGCAGCATGGAGTATGCACTCATTTAACAAACCTAAGTTTTTTAAAATATATAAACCTATATATTACAGATAGACTTGGAAAGAATATTAAAACCCCAAGTTTACTGCAAGTAGGAAACTTGGAACCATTATGGTTCTAGTGTGTTTTAATTGCAATGCTGGGAATACAACTGAAAATCAGTCTTGCATTTCATTCGAAGACAGAGGTTGATAAATATTGTACATTTTGGTTTTTCTTTTAGCACACCTTTATTCTGAAAGACAATGACAAAGAGAAATACAGGATGTGGTAATGTCAGTCTTCTGGAGCACCAATTCCTGGCTGCTGATTAGGTGCTGAACCATGACACCAGGAAATTACTTCTGCTGCTTGTGTGTCCCTAAGAAGAACGGGAAGCTGCACGCTAGTGCCCAGGACCTGCAGCTCGCTGACTGGCACTTGCACGATGCGCCGAACACAAACTGTTGAGACCCTGGGTTTTCCCGTTCTGACGGGCGGCGCGGAGCTGGGTGCGAGGCTCTGGCGGTACCGAGCGCTGCCGCCGTGCCCGTCACGTTCCGGGCCCCGGAGCGGATCGCTCCCGCTCGGCCCGGGGACCGAGGGGCACCAAGGCTGGAACAGGCGGGGATCGAGGGGGGGAACGAGACGGGACCGAAGGAGGGAGCGAGGCCCGGCCGGCTCCGCCGCGCCTGTCGGGTGCCGCGGTTGCCCGGTAACCGCAAACGCGGCCGCTGCGGCTGCGGCGGCTTTGTGGCCTCAGCACCCGCTGAACGCGCTCCTGGCCCGCTGGTCGCAGCCTGAGCGTGTGCGGGCGGCCACACTGCGCCAGTGGCCAAGTGAATTGTTGTCAGAGCTTTGGTCTCTGAGGGCGAGAACTGAACTCGCAGTTTGGTTTCTGCGAGGGAATAATGAACTTGCAGAGCTTTGCTCTCTGCGAGGGAGTCCCGAATTCCATTTGAAGGTAAAGATTGACTAAAATTGTACTTTTTGGTTTTGTCACATCTGTGCTCTGAAAAAGAATGCCGAAGGGAAATACAGGATGTGATAATGCCAGTCTTGGGGTGCAGCAGTTCAGTGGCATGTAACTGAACAGTGGCTGAGTGAATGAGCAATATGTGGTCTACTGATTGGGCTTTATTTTCACTGAAGAAATCCAACCTTTCCTAAGTATACTAATCTCTACATTCTTTTCCCTGTAGTGATTACTTAAACTGCTTAAAGGTGGATGAGTTCTGTTCAAGTTTCAGTGGGTTGTTATGATCTGGCTATCAAAGTTATTAAGGAGTTGCCTCTGAATTAAGGTGCAAATGAGACCGTATGCCAAAGTAAATAGTCTGAATTTTATGTAACAGTAAATGTGAGGAAGAGAGAGAGAAAGAAATGGAAAAAGAGGGGGTTGGGGATGGAGGTGGGGATTGGGAAGGGAAGGAGAAAGAGAGTGATAGAAACAGATTAAGTAGAAAATATCACCCTTCCGTGGATCCCACTGACATACCATTAAATGTTCTGGTCTTTTCCATGGTGAAGTCTCACAAAACACAAGACTCCAATGGATTAATACAGACTTGGGCAATATGGGACTGCCCAGGTATCTACCTGAGGAGGGGCAAGTGTCTTCTGCTACTATCAAATAATACAAAATCTTTAGAACTAGTATATCTCAAGTCTGCCATGAGCTGGGCTCTGGATTTTCAGATCTGTTGTGTTACTTTGCATCCCATGCAGTCATCTGGTGCAAGGCCTCAGGCGTGGGTCTGGGGGCACTTTGGTGGGCTATGACACCCCCTCAGCTGCCCCCGTGGGAACGTCCTCTGGATGTGGTCTCGTGGGAGTGGGGAGTTTTAGAGCCAAGCCAGTTTGTGTGAGGGAGGATGGGTGTCCACTGCCTATTGCCAGAGGTTACACCACACCCAAAATTTCCTCCTTCTCCCTCTCTTGATGGGAGGTTTGTGTGCAAACCTGGCCTCAGCAGAGGAGCCTGTGGCTATGACTTCCCCCCCCCCCCCACAAACTCAGAGCTGATTTTCAGGACAGCTGCTGGGTTTGGCTTTGTTTTAGATGCATTTTTCTCCCTCAGCCTTGTTTAGGTCTCCCCAGACCTGAAATAATAGGACAATAGTGTCACCTTTATCTTGGCTTAAGTTCCCTTAGGCAGCTTAACTCACAGTCCAAAGTTCCAGTCAGGAGGCATTTTCAGTGAGGGGTGGGCTTTGGTGGTCACAGCTGCTTTATACAGTTTTGTCACCTAAAGCAAAAAGTATTTTATAACAATATTTAAGCCATTAGCCATAACATTCCAGTCTCTCACAAGTCCTGTGAGGAGCAGCTGAGAGAGCAGGGGGTGTTTAACATAAGAGGAGGTCCGCTCTTGCTATTTTAAAGTAATATTCAAGCTACAGTTTTGTCTGTCCTGTCATTAATGTTCAGATTTTTAGCTCCAGGTTTCAGTATGATCCATCTTTGAATTGCACAACATAGTCATATAGTTAAAATAAAGTCCAACTAGAGGCCTAACAATACTAGTTACTTATGCCAAACAAGCACTTAGCTACTTTCAAATAATACAAAAATTTTAGCACCAGTATATCCTTTGAGTCTGCCATGAATTGTGTTCTGGGTTTTCTGAGTTTCATTGTTGCTCCTTCCAGTTTTGTTGAGGCATTGTCGTTCATCTGCGACATCCTGCCTCCACAATGGCTTCTGCATCCCCGAAAAAGACATCGACACCTCGTCTTCTGTCCAGGGAAAGATTGAAGTCTATTACTGTAAGTACCCACTGGAGCTGTGTTGAGGCTGGAAACCCCCCTCATGTCCCTCCTCTCCCTGCCCTGCCTGTTGTGCAGCAGCACTGTGAAGCTGCAGAACCCCTCCCCACCTCTCTGTGCCGTGTTCCTGTGGCTGGGGGCTGTCCTGGTGCAGTAGGGAACACTGAGTGTTGCTTCAGGGACAGTCCAGCATCCTGCCTGGCTGTGCCACTGTGGTCAAGTAAATCCGGGTTCAGCCAGTGTAAAGGTGAAGCCCCAAGCGTGTGCTTTTTTCCCTTTCCCTTTGTCACAGTAATTCCTTCTGCCAAGCTGGACACTCACCTGTGCTGCTCTGACCAACCTGCTCCTGGGCATGTGAAGGGAGGGGGGGGGAAAGCTCAAACTCTGCCCAAAGCCTTGAGAGGCACAGCTGGTCCCAGCTAGAATAGGTTCCACACCAGCTGGTCTCGCTCATCTCCTGTGTGGGACACAGATCCAGCCCTGCAGACAGCAGAGGAGGAGTCAGGGCCACAGAGGTCCCTTGGCTGTCTGGAGCTGTCTTGACTGAAGATGCCCCACTGCTGAGGCTGTGTCAAGGAGATCCTTTTGGTTTCTTCTGTGGAGGGGTCTGTGAGCCAAGCAGGAGAACACAAGTGCTGATTAACAGAGAGAACTAAAACTTGGACACATTCCTGTGCACCTCCCTCTTGGTACAACTTTGCTTTCTTGTGTCTCTTGGACTCACCCAGCGGTGTTCTCTCCTTGCTGTGAGTTTTGAGTGTTGTGCAGGGATGGAGTTAGGGGAGTTCTGAGAGCTCCTCCCCACTCTCTGAAAAGGTCACTGCCTCAGTCCAATGACACAAAAGAGGAAACAGGTGCCCAAAGAGCAGAAATCCCCAAACATGTCACATCTAATCACAGAGAAGCTAATGGCACAGAGCCATGTGGTTGAAGTATGTTGGAGCATTGCACTCTGGATGCTGAATTTGCTGATGCTAAGTATTTCAGCAGGTAACTGCCAGGGCTTGCAGAACTGTCCTAGGTGATGAGATCGCAAATTATTCATTAGTAGCAAGTGACCAAGAAAAGCCTCTAGGAACAAGGGCATTTCTCAGGCTCTAGCTGGTGTTTTTTTCGCCTTTCAGCTGACCCCCTCTACCTTACTAAAGGAGGAGTTTTTCAAGAGGAAGGAGCATGCCAGTACTGGAGGGAGTTTTCTGCCCAAAATTCACCCATTGGTGGATGTGGCTAAGACTGATCAAAAGGTAGCCTTTTCCTGCTCTTTTCTATTCTGTTTGATGCAAAGTTTGAAGAGGGTGTGTGCTTGTGACAGGCTTGTCTCCAGCAAAATACCTCAGTGTCCAGGTCCTGCTGTCATTGCAAACTGCTGGAAGTGGGGGACTTGGAGTCCTGATCTGCACTAAGCCAACACAAATAACCTCTGCTGAAGCTGCTGGGGTTTGCTGGAGTGTAGCTGCCATTGCTAAAACAAAGGGGGGAAGGCTGGGGACACAAAGACACAAAATTGCCATTTGCCATTCTCCTGCTGAAATAGCCACCTCTTGCTTTGGTGTGGTCACCATCAAATGCTTGGGGTCATAGGATTCCCTCCAGAGTGGCAGTGTTGGCCTTTGAAGGCCGAGGACCTGCAGTAATTCCTTCAGATTTAACAAAACTTAATGTGTTAATGTTTTGGGTTGGAACAATGTGTTGGGACCCTGATGGGGTGTTTGATTTTGCAGGCTGTCAGATGTACAGGGGACTCCCCCTGGGCAGAGGCGATGGATGTGCTTTATCTGGATCAGTGCCTACATAGAGAGGTGTGTTTAAAGCTGCCTTTCTTGCAGGACTGGCTCAGTATAAAGCACTGTCCAAACAGGTAGGTGACCAAGGTGGGCTGTTGAGCAGGAAATTGGCAGCAAGAGGCATGTAATACATGGGTTAAGGATTGCCCTGGAGAGGGGCCTTAGGAGCACCTCAGAGAGGGGCACAACTAAGGGAAAAGTGTGCTGCAGCCACTCCCTTCAGCAGATTGTGTCTGCTGTGAAGGCACACAGGAGACCTGCTTGTGTCTCTGCACTGACAGCAGTGTGGCTGGAGAAGGCAGACAAAGCAGGGGAGAGTTTTCTCAAAGCTATGTCTGCTCCAGAAGCATTTGCTGCTGTTGTGGCATTCCAGATGTGCCACATTGGTATTAAATAAGATAGCAATAATAGATTACAAGAAACCACTTTTACTCTTACCCAAGTTGCTTAGAAAAGAAGTGAACCTTATTTCTCATTCAGCATTCACCTTATTTGTCTTTTTCCCAACTTCTGTGTTACTTTATTTTTGCCTTTACCTCTGTTAGAAATGTACTAACGCTTAAATTCAATTAAAAGGGAACAAAAGCATAGAAGCAAAAGAAAACTGTTTATTAGTAATGATTCAGCTGAGCCAGGTGTGTCTCCCTCTCCCCTGAGACAAACACACCCTCAAGGAAAATGGCAATCGTTCTATACCCTTTATACCCAGCTGGGGCAGTCCCTGTCTCCTTTGCCATTGGATGGGTACTGGGGAACTCACATTCTCTCCCGACTGACAGCTTTTCTGTCCCCTCCCCTCTCATCCTACTTCCATTTGGTCAGGTCTTCAAGCCCATCCCTCTCCCAGCTCACCGCAACACCCAACAAACCAACCTGAACAAACAATCAAAACAACACAGAAAACCAAAATTTTTCATTCTTGAACTCAATAACCTTTTTGCTTCAGCAAAATTTCACCTCATCTCTCACATCTCCTCTGGTACTGTTCTGTATTTAATGATGTCTAAGTTCTAGATCAAAAAAGATAGTTGCAGTTGTGTGGGCCTTGGTTTCCCTGTCTCAGAGTAAAGGACATCCCAAAATTGTTTCCCATGGAGCCTGATCTAAATTCCTGGGTTTTACTTACTCCATGAGTGCTCAGTCAGTGCCCCAGACCTGTGTGATCACATGGGCACAGAGCTGTGTGTTAGGTAAGTGCTGCCTGGCATTCTGGAGAGGAAACCTGGAGAAATACATGCCAAAAGAGCAGCTTGGCTTGAGCCTGCTCTATGTGGCCCAGCAGCTCTTGATCAGTTCAGAGTGGAGGTGGGTGAGCTACTGTTTCCCCAGTGTGTCCTGGGCACACCCAGAGTGTGTACTTCAGTGGGGATCAGTGTAAAATTCTCCTTCATGAACCTTCCTCCCAGCAGCTGAACCTCTCCCTGCTCTCTCTTGCCTCCAGTTGTTGCCAGTTGCCCCGAAAGAGACCTTTATTCAGGTTTCCCCACCAGAGATGGTATTTCAGAAATTCGTCGCTCATAAGGTCTCGGACGTGGTACTGTCTCTCATAAACAAGGACAAGGTAAGTGCTGGGACGTGGAGCTTTAACACTGTGCTGAAAGAGGAGAGTGGTGTAATTCCCATAGTGTACAGCAAAGTGAGTTGTCTGCTGCAGCACATCCAGAAGAAAATGTCTCAGCACCTTTGTTCTGCAAGATGGTGGGAATCTTCCTGGGGAATTTTGGCATACTTTGATGGTTGATTGTTGCAGTGGGCGATGGCGAGGTACTGCAACTTTCTGAAGGCATCTCCAGTAGTGGAATAGAGTCACTTCAGTGGCACAGGCTTATTCATGGGGGAAGAATCACACCTGCTGGATAACTCATGCAACAGACAAAGGAGAGACAGGAAGCGTCTTTGTGCAGGGTTCCACAAGGCAGATTTATTCCAGCACAGGTGAAGGGCTCAGGGGCTAAGGCAGTGAAACATCCAGGTTTAAATATGGGGAATGAGGGGGCAGAGCAGAACATCAGGGCCAGTGGGCTGAGGGCTCAGGGGTGGTACAAAGGTGGGACAAAGTGTGATAGTCAGTAGGGTAAAAGGGGGTGGGACATTGCAGCAAAATGGGGCCAATGGGTAAGCTGGGAAGGGAGAACATTCCAGGGAGCATATGAGGGGAGGGGAAAAGAGGTGGAGAAGGCCAGTGGGCCAGCCAGGGAAATACAACTGGGATGCATTAACATAAAACTGCAAAGGACTGTGGGGAGAAGTTGTTCTCCATGCTCTAACGTCCCTCTCACAACTTAGGGCCTTTCTCTCCAGAACATGGAAATTGCTGACTCTTGGGCAGGCTCCAGGGCCTCCACAGTTGATGATATCTATCCCAAAGGAGTGTCCTCTTGAAAGCTCTGCATTGATAGGGATGTTTAGAACTGTACAGTTTTTACCTGCTTGCATGCTTCATCTTGAGTGTATACCACATCCTGTGTCTCCTTGGCTAATCTGGGTTCCTAGGAGGACTCTCTGCCTCTGTCAGCCTGTTTGGCTTCCTTTGTGCAGCTCACAGTCAAAGCTAAGAGGCTGAGTCTTCTCCACTTTATGCTGGAATCACTTACCGTTAATGGCATTGGCACTGCAGGAAATGTGTTCTGAAACAGCCCTGGAATCAGACTGATGTAGCAGAGGCAGCAGGAGGCCTTTAGGTGCCACTTCAGGCTCCTGCTAAGCTTCATCCAGCTCTGCTCAGGTTTTCCAAAAACAACATGGTACTCTGCTTTTCCTTTGGAGAAACCACAGCACATCCAAAGCCATGTGCTCCTGGAGGTTTTCATCTTCACCTGAAGAAATTGTGATTGTTTTGCAGTTTCCCAAGATAGTTGAGAGGGAAAAGGCTGAAAAATGTCAGCAGTTGTGTTCCACTGTAAAGAGGAAAACTGAGAAACTGAGACCATTTGAATTTCAGTAGTGGAAACATTTTCTTAAATGAGGCTTGTGCCAAGAGTGGTCCAGTGGGAAGACAGAAGAGAGTCAAAATCATCTGGGTTAGACTTTTTGAGAGCATGTTGGTGCTCAGAGGTTGATATCTGTGTGCTGGAAAATGCATGTTTGCTGTGTCTGTGTATCCCAAAGGGTAGAACCTGTCCTCCTGGCTGCAGGCAGGAATGCCCAGCAGCCCAGCCTGCCTGCACAGGCAGCAAGAACCCCCAGAGAGCCAAGACTGGCTTTTAATACTGGAACCACACTGTGAACCAGTGCTCCTCCAGACAGAAAATGCCTTTGAAGCCCATAGTCGATAGGGACAGCCTGTCTGTGTTTTTGTCACTTTAGGCAAACTGATTGCTCTCATTGTCTTATGATTATTCCTTGCTGCTTCATTGCCCATTTAAATTCTCTTTGCCAGCTCCTTGTTTTAGGGATTGTCTTGCTGTGTTCCTTCTTTTGCTTTTCAGGTTTGCTTTTATTCCCAGTAAGACCACAGTGTTTGGTCTCTTCTCTTGCTGGTCTGCCTGCATGGCCATATCCCCAGAAATGCCTTACCCAAACCTGATCTACTAGAAGAGAATTTCTTCCTTCCCCCAGAATAATGTGCTGTTTTGCTTTCCAGTAGCACATCCCCCCTCTGGAACACGACAGCATGGCTGTGTGCAGGCAGAAGCCAGCAGGTATTTTGGCCTTGTTGAAGATGCAGATCACTTGCTTCAGGAGCTCTGTCTCCATCCTGTTGGTGCTGACCTGCTCGGCCCTTCCTTCCCACCAGGCATTGCCCTACTGCCCCTGGCCAAAATGCTGCACCCAGACAGAAGGGATTCAAGTTCACCCTTGTGAATTATGTGCCTGTACCTCCACAGCTGCAAGTGCTTTGGAAAAGGGGTCAGGGAAGGATGTCACCAGGGCACGGACAGGTCTCCTCTTGTCCTGTTTCCACAAGTGGCAAAAACATCATTTTATGTCTTTCCTGCAGTTTCCTCAGCTGGTGCAGGTCTACATGGAGAGATCACCTTATTTCGAGCTGTTGTGCCCCAATGATGCATACCACATCATCCCACCAGGCACATCTTCCCATGTGCGCATCCGCTTCACCCCCGACGAGACCAAGGTGAGACTGGAGGAGCCAAAACACAGAATTATCTCCAATGCCATTGTTTTCCCTGCACTCTGGGTACGGCCCACTCCATGCTGTGAGCTTGGCTCCAGGCTGGGGACAGGCAGCCTGCAGCCAGTCACACCTTGGCATGTGCTGTCAGGCACTGCAGCCAGGCCTGACGGGCTCTGCCTGCCCTCCTTGCACATTGCTGAGCATTCCCGAGGGAAGATGCACAGGGAGCAGTCTGAAAATAGCAGAGGGGTGTTGATAGATGTTCAGCCATCTCTTGGTACAGTGGAAAGGGTTTAATTATATGGAAAACAGTAGCGGAACAAAGAGGTCAGAGAGCTTTCCTCCTTCCTGACTGGAAACGGCTTCCCTGCCTCACCCTGGGCTGGAGCAAAGATGGTGCTTTTTCACACCCTCTGTTCTCCAGTCTTGCAGCTGTGCTGTCCCAGAGCACAAATGACCATGACACAGCTGCAAGGCCAGGCCAGAGCATGTGCTATTCCTGTGAGCCCAGCCTGGCACAGGCACACTGAGCTCTAGGGGCCCTTAGTCAGCAGCAGGTTGCTGAGCTGCAGGGGACTTGGACACCTGCCTGAAAGAGCTCGTGTAGCACAGGTACAACCTGCAGGCAGACCTGTGACCCCAGAGCCTGTGGCGGTGACACTGCTGTGGCTGTGTCTTCATGCCTGTCACTGTGGTTGCTCTGTTAACTGGAACCCATTCCATGCCAAGCATGCTTTTGTGTGGAGGTTTGAATACCAGTGCTGAGGCCCTGGCAAGTCTGATCTCAGCGCTGTGATCTGGAGGCTTGTTCATGCAGAAGGGTTTAGGACATGGCATGGAAGGGAGGAGGGAAAAAAAGAGAGGCTCTTTCCAACAGCATCCTGCTACCTCTTAACACTGTTCTTCTCCTGACTTGGTTGGAGAGGCAAAGTTAGAGTGGAGTTCTGAGCCAAGTGATGTTTCTACATCAGGCCAGAGGTGCAGGAGTTCTTTGGATACAGCTGTTTTCTCATCTTCCTTTTGCTGCTTAGAGTCAGTTTAACACTTTATCCTACTCTCAAATAGCGGGGATAGAAACCTAAAGAGGAATGTCCTGTGTTCCCTAGCTCCGTGTTCCTTAGAAGGGATTTAGGAATTATTTAACATCATTAAAATTTAGAATAAAAATTACAGTAGCCTAGGGCAGTTCTCTGTATGACCCAAGTGACACAAGAGATAGGTTTTGCAAAGTGCACTGGTGCCTTTAAAATGTGACAGTTTAGTACAACTTAGTGTTCATTTTGTAGTGGAATAGGTAAATTGATGCCCTTGAAGGATTATAGGAACTGTTGTTTTTGTTTTTTTCTGCCATGGGGATGGCACTAAATGCCCTGTGCTGAGACAGTTTCTTTTCCTGCAGGATTATTCCCACGAACTCATCTGTCTCACTGCAAGGGACAGGATAGTTGTGCCAATTCGGGCCATTGCTGCCCAAGCTATCCTCCTGGACTTCCCTGACCAGCTGGACTTCTCAGAGTGCCCAGTCAAGTACAGCAGCCAGAAGACTCTGCTGGTTCGCAATGTTGGTAACGTGGAAGCTCATTACCAGCTGAGCACCCAGAGGTGAGGCAGCTCATCTGTCCTTGTGCAAAACACCTGTGGGTGATAGCAGAGCTGGTAAAGAGCAACAAAAGAACCAGAGCATGGGAGCTGCTGCCCTGCAGCCCTGGTTGGACATGTGGGGTTTGCTGGTGCTTCTCATGTTTTATGCAGGATGCAGCCTTTGAGCTTTGTGTGTCCCAAATTTCCTGGAGGCTGCTGGAACATGTTAGTAGCTGGCTTGCACTCTCCTGGGCACAATCAACTTCTGAAATGGTTACTCAGCACTGTCAGCCAAACAGACCTGTTCTCTGGGAGACCACAGGCACGTGGCTTTCCTGTGGTCCCTGCATCAAATGCCCAACATGAGCTGTGTTGCAGGCAGCCAGTGCAGGTCCTGTCACTAAAAGCTGATCTGATTTCCCTTGTCAGCTGAGGGCATCAGTCAACTCTTCTGTTCTATGACAAACCTTTGCAAGCCAGTTTAAAATTTCAAACAGATGATTTCAATCTCTGAATAAGGTCATGCCCCCTTTCATTGAGATTTCTTTTTAAACACTCTGAAGTTTCTGTGTTTCTGCTGATTTTTCATTTTGGTTTGTGTTAAATGTTTGCTCAAAGATCCTGAATTCTTCATTGGGAACTTTAATAAAGGGCAAGCTCCTCTCATGTCTATCAATATACCACATGCCCATAGGTACATGCACAGGTGTATAGGAAATAGGAGATATTTAGTGAATATGTGAAAAGCATTTGGACTGATTCAGAAGATAAAATTATAGAATGACTTTTGCTGGAGGGGACCTCTGGAAATCATCTGAGCAGAAACACTGTTCAAAGCAAGACTGGTGTCTGGGGATTGCAAGGTTCCATTGGGAGATCTGAATCTGTCTTTAGATGCCATACAAGAAAACAAGCATAAAAATGGACCTAGTTAAAAAGCAGAAGAAAACGACCTATTGAAACCCCCTCCATACCTTATCTTTTCTGCCTGTTGGGTGCAGTAGTGATTCACTGAAAGGGTAGATCTAACAGGATAAGACTATGTTAAGGAACAGCTCACAGTCAGCAGATAAAAGCCAAAAATTTAGCCTGTCAGCCCCATCTATTGCTAGTGGTTTTCTTCTGGTTGGTAGAGTGTCAGGATGTCTTCTTCACAGCTCTTCTATCTGTGGGCTCAGGGAACAGGCTCAGCTTAGTGATGTTGGCTGAAATTCAGATGAGTTAAGTTTAACTGCAGAGCTTGTGTCCTTGGGTCTTGGGGAGCCAGGTCTATGTGAGAGATGACTGCTACAGCACTAACAGGGGAGTCTGCTGGGTACAGCCTGGGGTGGGATGTAGGAGTTGCAGGGGCTGATTTGCACTCAGTTTTTCAGTCCTGACAACTGAGTCCTGAACTTGGCTGTATCCTCTTCTCTTGATCATTTGAAAATAAGAAGATCCCCTCCTTCTCAGGCAACCCTTGAAGTCACCCCCAGGATTGTTATTCCCATCCTGCCATCTGAGGGCATGTAACATGGGGCAGGACTGGGGATGGAATGGAATGGAATGGAATGGAATGGAATGGAATGGAATGGAATGGAATGGAATGGAATGGAATGGAATGGAATGGAATGGAATGGAATGGAATGGATGGCTGAAGAGTGGCCAGGGATTCCCTTAACTGGCAGCTTCTCTGTTCTGGCAAAAGAATATGTCCTGTGCCTTGCCCACACCAAGCCCCAGCAGAGACCTGCAGCAGTCTTGGCATCACTCCTGGGGCAGATGCAGGAGCACGTACAGTAATCCAGCTCTGGGGCTGGTGGGGTCTTGTCTTCCCTCCCCTCTTTCCAAAGTCTCTCTTCCAGCACATGAACAGTGCTGGCCCAAGGCTTCTCCCTCAGCCAGTAGTGATGTTCTCACTGGTGGTAATGGGAACAGCTCAGGCCCATAACTGCAGCAATAGGTCCTTAATAAGCACAACCTGAAGCAAGTTCATCAGCTGTCACTGCCCACATGAATAAAGTTCAGCGTGCCAGATGTTCTCCTTATTTTTGCATGTGATGCATGCATCACCAAACTCCCCAGAACACACTCTTAAGTGACAGATTGACCACCAACAAATCACCGAGGCCAGGAACTTTTGTTTCCTCAGTGGGGCTGCAGAAGAGCACAAAGCCCAGTAGCTGCTGGGCAGAAGCACATTTCACCTGAGCTGTCCCTGAGCGTCAAAATATAGAGTCTTGTGTTTGTCAGGCAAGAGCTGTTGACCTGGTGACCAATCCTGATTGCTCCTGTTAAATCCAAAGTGCACCAACATATCTGCATAATTATTTCCAACACATTGCACAGAGTTTGTCTCGTGGGCCAAACAAACAGTTACCAGCCTGGATGACAACCTAGAGTCCCAGACTGCATTGCTGGTAAATACACAGAAACCTCCTGTTCTGCTTCCTGATGTGCTCCTGCTAACACTGCTGCATTTAGCTCTGATTGTATCCTTCACACTGTAAATGGCATCCTCCTTTTGGGTCTTGTTTCCATGTCACTGTATTGCTCTAATCTGCATTTGCACTTTTTCAGAGTTTTGATTGCTCCTTTTCTTAGAGCAACTTTCATTGAAATGATGATAAAATGTGCTCTTTTTAGGCTAAATTGGGATGTCTTCAAGGTAAAATAAACCAAAGAATCACACTGCAAATTCAACAGAAACTATTCCTTGCTCTTCAAGGAAAAGTTCCTTCTCCTTGTCTGATTCCTAGGCTGTAATCTCACAGGACAGGTAGTGCCCTAACATTTGCATCTCTTGAGATGAGGTTTATAGGCAGCAGGAAAAGGGAAATTCCTGAGGCAGTCGGTGTCAAGTTGTGCATGCAAATAGCTCGTAACCTTCTCTGTGCTTTTCACAAACCATTCTCTGATGGGATTGCTGGCAATTGGACCCTTGAGTCTCATTGCAGAGGGCTGGGTGCAGAGTATGGGGGAGATGAGGTCATTTTATCCCACAGGATCTTCTGAGGGCTGGATCTCCTCAGAAGTGGGTCAGTAGCTGTTCCTGATCCTGTCTGTTCTGTCTGTCTTCTGTTGACTGTGATCTGTCTGCTCCCTGATTGCCCAAGTGAGCTGAAGTGACCTGCACTGCAGAAGGAGTATCATCCCCAGATGTGGCCCTGAGTCCTGATCCCTGTCTTTGTGTTGCAGTCCTTTCTGCGTGGTTCCAGACAGGGGAACTCTGGCCGCTGGTGACACCATGCAGGTGACAGTGGGATTTCACCCGCTGACGGTCGGTGACCATTCCGGGTCCCTGGTAGTGTGCTGCAACACAGGTGAGTGCTGGGCACTGCATGGGGCACGGGACAGTTCTCCACCATCACTCCCTGTTGTCCCATCCCCCTCGATTCTCTCTAGTTGTACCACCACCCCTGTTACAGCTTTACCCCAAAGAAATCTTGAGAACTCATTGGTGTTTAGGGGGTTGATAAAGTGGATCCTCTCTTAACAGGGCAAAGATTTTTGGAATCCTGTTTTGCTGGGAGTTGCTGAGTGGAGGAAGGAGGAACCCTGATTCTCCACTATTGTGTGGCTATGCCTGGGTGCAGTTAAATTATTTTATTGTTGGGCAGTGCTGTATGTGAGGTGTGAAGTCTCCAGCACAGTCTCTCCAATGCAATGTATTTCTTGCACACCTCTGTCCCGTATGCTGCTTCTCCATTGGCTTGTTACAGACCCTTTTTCTGTGTTGCCCTCTACACATATATTTAGTTTCTGTCTAATAACGTTTCCAGGCCCTCGAGTTCCTGTTTGGTGATAAATCAAGACAATTTTTTTCCTCATCCCCTTTTCCCAGGCAATTCATGCTGTTGCAAACCTCTCGTATCTATCTCCCATTTGATTTATAGACTGAGAAATCCCATTCAGTCTTAATATAGAAGCTGCTCTGTTCTTAGTAATCTTTTTTTTGTCTCCTTTTTATTTAATTTGAAATGCTCCAGCTTGGTTTTTGAGATCAGAGCAATACAAAATATTTCAAGACTGATGTGGCTGTGGGTTTGGACAGGGAGATGATGATGGTGATTTTCATGGTGTTCATTTTGTAGAGGTTTGTCATCTTGCAGAGCCGGGCTGGTTGTGTTTCCTCATCTGTGTCCCCTCCTGCTGTGGGCTGTCACTTCACTGGTTCCTCTGGGCCTCCTTTTTCTGCCTACATGCCCCCAGGCATATTTGCTTGTCAGCAGCAAGGGGTCCAAGGGATCAGGAGAGACAGGAGTCTCGTGGGATGCCCAGGGGAGACCCTGGGCAAGGCAGGACTGAACAAGGCTCCTCAGCATCACGTGGAGGGCTTTGATGCAGAAATCCTGGTGATCTGAGTGGGTCACCTGAGCACATCTGCCCAATCTCCTGTACGTACTGTCACCTTGGGGCCAAACCTCTATCAACACAGTGAGAAATAAGGTGTTTGAGGAGGTGCCCAGGACATCCTCATGCTATAAACGCAGAGCTGTCAGGATGCGATAAATGTACTGATCCATCCATTTTAACTCATTCAGCTAAAAACTGTGACACTTCCTTCTGCAACCTGTGGTTTGTTCTGCTCCTTGTGCTTCCATCAGCAACTGAGCTGAGCAAAGACTCCTCTTTGCTTTGTTCCAGGTGAAAAAAGCATCTACACAAAACTTCACGGAGAAGCTGTAGATGTCAACGTTGGGTTGAGCACCAATTCCGTGGAGGTTGAGAACACTTTCATCACCACATCAAGCTACACAACCGTGTTCATCGAAAACAGGAGTAACATCACAGCCCACTTCCAGTGGAAGACTTTTCCTACTGAGGAAGATGAGAATGAAGAGAAGAGAAGGTTGGTTTGAAAGATGCATTTCTTTCAAGTGAGATACATGGGCCAAGACTAAAACTAACATGGCCTCAGGGGGGTGTTGGTGTTTTTGAATGGTTTAGGCCAAGTAAACTATCCCTGGCATTAGGATGTGTGTCTTGGGCTTCAGGAGCTCAGCACTCAGCATTCCAGTTCCATTTATACTCCAGCTAAGGATAGCATTTTGGGAAGGAAAGGTTGATTGCAATGACTGGATTTCCTGAAGTTCTAATTGGGATTTTGCCTCTCTAATCTTCTTCCTACATGACCTGGCAACATCCTTAAACATTTCCTGAGTTGCCAGCCCCTCTTTCCAAAGGTGATACACCCACCTATTTTTTTTTCTCCTTAGTTCCTTCAAAAGTCCCTTGCCCCCATCCAGGCTGGTTGTGTTCCCTGTCAACTTATCTTTCAGCACACAGGGACAGTCTGTTCCTGTGCCTTCAAGACTTCTTTCTTGAAGTATGTCTATCCTTCCTGGACCCCTTTGCTTTTAAGGGCTGTTTCTCAAGGTACTCTCCAAACCCGTCTCTTGAACAGGCTGAAGTCTGCCCTCCAGAAGTCCAGAGTGGAAGTTTAGTTGATGCCCCTCCTTGTTTCACTGAATATTGAGAACTCTATTATTTCACAGCCACTGTACACCAGATAGTGGTGAGCAGATGAAGTTCATTAGTTCTTAGGGAATCTCCTGCTGATATCCAGTACCTGGGTCCCAGGGAGGCAGCAGACTTCCCTGTGGAATGGATCTGGTCAATACACAGGGCCCTTAGTTCCCCTTACAGGGGAGTCACCCACTACCACTACCCTTCTTTTCTTCTTAATACTTGAGGCTGTGATCTGTCTGACAGACAAAGTGCAACTGAGGCACTCTCCAGACAGAATTTTTTCTTTAATGTCATTTGCCTGACCCTCTGGATGCAGGGCCTCATACCTATTCTGTCAGGGCACTGGGTAGATGATAGGGGTCAGGATGGAATTTTATTACCTCTCCAGTAGAGAGCCATTTCCATTCCCCACTGTCTCCTAGGTCTCTTCCTTCTGCCTGATTGCAAGAAGGGCAAGGCTCCTCTGACTCCTGCTGAGCTTCTCTCAGGGTTGGAAGGGTGTAACTCCACCAGCTAATTTCTGTTTCACTCTCCCTGATGCTCCTCAGCCTTTGCACTTCCTCCTTAAGCTCCGCCACCAGACAGAGCAGATCATTCACCTGCTGACACTGCACGCAGGTGTCTTTTGCACTATCCTCTGATATTAACACCAGGCTCAGACCCTCCTTGCAGCCAGGGGCTGGACAGCTGAGTCCTTCCTGGGGGGTTCTGTTTGAGTTAGTACACTCTTGCTGGCAGCAGCAGCAATGGATTTTGATCATTTGTAAAACATTGCTGGGGAGGAAAAAAAAAAACAAAAAGAAGAAAGAAAATTAAGGCAATCACCTCACAGCCAGTCAAAAGACATAACCCACTACACAAGAAGGGTTGATGGCTGCACTCTTTCTGCTCAGCTTGCTTGCGTGAACTGCAGTGCAGAAACTGAAACAGCGCTGTGCAAACTGCCATGCCAAAACTGCCATGTAAAAACTATCATGCCTAAACTGCCATGCCAAAAAACTGCCATGCCTAAAACTGCCATGCCCAAATTGCCATGGCAAGCCCCAGCTTTCTTTGAGCCAGGTCCCAGGTCGCTTGCACTCCCCAGAGCCATTTTAAATCACTTGCAAAGGACCAGGAGATGGACCCTTCCCCACCTGAATGGCTGGCAAAAGGGTCCTTTAGTGCCCTGGGCTTCTTGGTTTTCCACTCTTCTCTATCAACTTACACAGTGTCTGACTTCCATACAAGCTCTCTGTGTTAAAAGAAAATCCCATTACCTTCTCTGGCTACTTCCCTGGGTTGTTTATTTCCATTTTTTCCCACTTGCTTGCCTCAGCCTGGACCCCAGGTGATCCACATTTCCCTCTGAAGCAACTAGGTTTTCCCAGAGTAAACTTCAACCTGGTTTTGGTTTTGTGGGTTTTTTTCCAATTACATCTGTTTTCATGCCAATTTGTGTTCTAGACTGTCACCAGGACATTTTATTCTTCCTTACTTCCAGTCTTAGGGATGGTTTTATCTCCAAGGCCACTGTACTGCTGTCAGAGAAGCTTTTGAGATCTCAGAGCAGAGAGGTTGTTTTCATGAGAGGAGATAGTGCAGGATCCTTTCCCTCTTAGGACATATCTACCACCATGCACTGGGATGGGAACTCAAAAAGCTCTGAGATAATGAAAGGATCTCTCCAGGAGTTTGCTGTCTCCCTCTTGCACAACAAAGTCCTTCCCCCTCTCAGAGCGTCTGTTTTCATCCATATAAAACCTTGAATGTCACTGAAGGGGTTCGGTGTCTGAATTAATCGATTTCCTTTGGAATTGCTCTGGGATGATCTTGTGAAAGACAGAGTAGGGAACAGGCCAGGTCCAAAATGGAAGAAACAAAGAGTGATGCTGGTAACACGTAGCTGCAACCCAGCGTTGTCTCCCCTTCCCAGGGAAGTCCTGCAGTGGGTGCTCTGTGATCTTTATCTGCCTTCCCTGAGCAGCTCAGGGGTAGGAAAAGCCAGTTGAGGTGCCTGGTGGATTCTCCCTCAGTTTTGGCAGAGGCTTTGAGGCAGGAGGTTCTTCTGAGGGATGCTGGCTTTCCAAAACTCTCCTGAGCTTGCAAACGTGGAGTAAAACTACCTGCTGTGCCAGTGAACGAGTTGTCCTCTGATCCATTTAGGACCCTCCATGGCTTGGGGTCAGTGCTTGCTGGGGAGCTGCTGCTGCTCCTCCCCAAGTGCTTTGCCCTTCTGCACTCACACTTCTGTCTGCAAATATGTGGTTTATTAAATGATCTGCTGGTTTTGTCTCTCCCTGTGGCTGCAGGAAGTGCTATTTTCTGCGGCCATGGAATGAGCTGTGGCTGGAAAGCTTCATGGAGGATAAAAAAATAGAGCAGAAGAAGGGCTATTGTGAAGATAAAGCTGCCCTCATGAGCCATATGGTCCAGGAGAAGATGGCAAAGGTGCAAGAAGACCCCATGCTGTTCTCTGATGACATTTTTTCCATTGAGCCAATGGTAAGTGATAGCTGAGAACCTAATTTTCCTCCTCTTTCTCCTCCTTCTCCTCCTCTTCCTCCACCCACCCACCCTCCCCATCCTCCTGGATGCCAATGTACTCACTCAGCAGATCCTCAGCTGGCTCCATGTGCTGGGAAGAAAGACATCAAGTCTCTGGTGCTGCTGCAGAGTTCGCTGCTAAAAGCATTTCTGCCCTGCAGGCTCAAGGCAGGGCTGGGAGCCTGACAAAGCTGAGCTCTGCTGTCAGAGCTCCAGCTCAAGGGCACTTCAGTGAGTGTCCTTGCACTGTCCACAGGGACCAGTTTGTGTAGGTAGGGGCTCCCCTGTATGTGGTGTGCAGGGTTTAGCAGAGGGTGTTGGAGCTCTGCCAGTTCACATCTTGACCTGAAGCATGCAATGGTTTGCTGGAAAAAGGAGGCCAAATTCAGCCCTAGGTTAATCCTAGAAATGCCAATCCCTTCCTGCATCCATGACTTGCACTATTTCTGAGTCTCCCTTCCAGTGTCATCTGTGAGCCTGGACTCAAGGCTGGAAGGTTTAAATGGGCCTTTTGAGTTCTCTTGCACACAGGGACAGTAGACCTTTTATTTTCTGTCTATGCAAGCAAACCCCCACCTCCTCCCATCAACCAGAGCCCTGATTCTGAGTATTGGTATTGTGAGACGTGATGAATGCCTGGTGTCTGCACAGTGCAAAATCCCTTCTCATCTTGGAGTAAACCCTAGAATAATCTCAACCTCTGCTTTCTTTCAAAACACATTAAACTACTATTTTTATTTCCAAGGAAGGGGATCTTGGTCTCTTCTTGAGAAGAGCCACCACTGCACAATGGCAGTTCCACACTGCTGTAGCTGACAGCAGCATGATGTGACCAAGAGCTTGTGTCAGAGCAGTAGGATTGCTGTGGAGAGTGGGAGCTGATCAGCTGAGCATGAAGAGCTTCCAGCAGTGTGCTGAGCTGGGTTTGGAGTGTTTCCTTGGGCTCCTTGTGTTGTTCATTCATCATTGATGCTCTAAATAAGGGTTTACAGGACTGAGGTTGAAAACAAGAAATGTGAAGTTTGAAGATTAACGTTTTGCTGTCTCTTTGTGCCTTAGGAGGGAGAAATTGGGCCGAACTGTTGCGCCAAAATCAAGGTGACCTTTAAACCTCTAGAAGCACTGGAGTATCGAAGTGTGGCTTACTGCAACATCTCAGGTACAGCTCCTTTCCCCTGCTTGTCTGACCCACAGTGAAGCCATGGTGCAAGCCTGAGCCCACTGGGCTCCCCTGTAACTGCTGGGAAGAGTCCCTGCTCAGCAAGGCAGAGCTGGCACATTCCCACTGGCCCTGCAGCTTCCAGGGAGTCTCTCGTGCAAGGCCAGGGCTCAGAACACCTGTGTCTGGATTACTGATCCCAGAACAAGCCAGGCAGTACAGGGAGACGTTTTCATGCCATGTCTTTGCCAGCATTTCCACAAAGGCCAAAGAGCTACAGAGCAGAACAGCTTTAGTGAACCAGCGCTAAGCCCCTCTAGACCACTGACCTCCAGGATGGGTCCATTTGACATGGATCCATCATCAGGCAGTAGGAGCTGAGTTAGAAATGTGCTCCCTGCCCCTGGATCACATCCCACTGCCCAGACACCAGCAGACCAGAGGTGGCCGAGTCCTGCTGAGCCCAGGGTGTTGGTAGAAGGACCACCCTTGGCCAGCAGCTTCTTCTCTCCCTGTGTGAGAATTGTCACCTTGCAGCTCTGTGGAAATAGAACATGGTACTGAGTTTCAGAAGTTGAGGACTTCGGCAACAAAGTCATGTGCTACTGGGCCAGGTAGTTGGGCAATTGCCAAACTCTTTATGAGCTTTATGCCTTCATTGAATGGATTTCAAAGCTCCTCTAAGTGAATGGGAATGAAACCATAGAATCATAATATATTAAGGATGGAATGGACCTTAAATATTCTCTAGTGTCAAGGCCCTTACCATGGGCAGGGACACCTCCCACTAGACCAGGTAGATCCAAGCCCCATCCAGCCTGGCTTTGAATACTTTGGGCTGGAACCTCCACAGCTCCCCTGGGGAACCCGCTCCAGTGTCTCACCCCCCTCACAGTAAAAAATTTCTTCCTAACATCTAACCTAAATTTCCTTTCTTTCAATTTATACCCATTACTACTTGGCCTGTCACAAGACATCAAAGATGTTTTAAACTCAAACTGGTGGCTAAAATTGGAAATCAGCCCAAGGAATGGCTTAGAAATTGGAAGTCAGAGATATCCTGAGGGAAGGGTCCGTATCTTCTCCTGGAACATCAGGAGCTGGTCCCATGCAGCTCAGAGTCTGGGACTAGCAGTAAGGCAGCCTGGAAAACACAGAATAACAGAGAGAATTATTGTACTGAAATGGACATTTCTCCCCAGGCCGAGAGAGCAGGCTGCCCCTGCGCCTCAGAGGGGAAGGCCAAGAACTTTTGGTTGAATTCAGCTATCATACACTGAACGTTGGGAAGATTTTAGTCGACACCCCCCACGTCTATGAGGTGAGCAGCAGGGCTTGGGATGGATCCTGATGGCTCCTGAGGCAGCAGCAAACCTGGTGGACCTGTGGAATACCTGGCAACCTGGGCAGTTGTGAGCAGGGAATATTTGATGTACTGGTCAAATCTGGGGGGGGGTCAGGAAGGTGTGTCTGTTGTTCATGAAACCCCAGTTCCTGCTGTTGGGCAGCCTTCCTTGGGGATCAGCTGAGAGGCTTCCTGAAAAACAACCCCCTGGCATATGAAACCAACACTGGGTCAAAAAGCTGCACGTTCAGAGGCTTTTGTGGCAGCTCCAGACACAAGGCACCTTTGTACTGAGATGTTCAGAAGCAGCTGGAATAAACTGGCTACGTTTGAGCTTCGGTCCATTGCAAACAGTTTTCAGTCAAGTGTCTCCTGCTTATTCCTGGAAGTGACAGGAAAGTCATCCAGCCTGCTGGCTCAGTACTGGCCCTTACAAAGGGCTTGGGAGTTCTTCCCTTGCTGACCAGTCCTTCACTATACTTCAGCCTTGGTGCATCTCTGGCTCTGGAAAGAGAAGAGTGTTCCTAGGAATAAAGCAAAGGATTTTTCTACCTATTTGCTTCCCCTGCAATAGTGTCAAGTTTGTTAAAAAATAAAATCAGAGAGAGCAACTGAAAGAGGTAGAAAATGAGGCACTACATCATGCCAGACACTTTCAAAGCTTGGCTGTGGAAGGGAAAGACATTCTGATCTTTCCTACCAAAAGATGGTGCTGTCTATGCATTTTGATGCCTCATTTTCAATGTATTGTTTTCATGATATGGGACAAGGTGAATGAGTAGATGGTACTGCTGGAGTTGTGCTAACTGGGCCAGCAGCAGCAGCTCTGTGGTGAGTCACTGTGCAGCTGCAATCACCCCATGCTGCTCTCAGGGCCAGGTCTGAATGAGCTTGCTGATGCTGACCAGAGGTGGACTGCTCTGTGTCCATGGGATAGCCCCAGAGTGACTCTGGTTATGTGGAGTTACCACTGCTTTGCATGAAAACCCAAAGGCAGAACTCGTCCTGTTGTATTTTTTTTTTTTTTTATTTCTGACATTCAGCAGCACAAAGCATCTTCTGCTGCTTTTTCTGGGTGTTAATCATGTCATTAGACAATAATTCACACGAAGGGAAGATTGCACATGTATTTCCATTTTGCTTTTCTGCTGCTGCAGGTGAAACTGATTAACCATGCAGCTGTTGATGCTCCCTTCACCTATATCCCCTCAACCTCAACCGTGGGCTACTGCTTCAAGTTTGCACCTGAGGAGGGCATCATTGCACCAGGTGGGATCCAGACCATCCAAATCTCCTTCAGTGCCACTGTACTGGGGAGGTTTGAGGAAGAATTCCAGTTCAGTGTGGCTGGATCTCCTACGCCTGCAATCCTGACAATCAAGTAAGGACTTTGGGAGCTTACTGGGCCCATCTGTAGCTGACTCTGGGACATCCCCCACCTACCTCATTTTGTGGTGGAGCAGAGAAAAAAGGCATTGCCTGAGGTCTTAATCTTGGCTCTGGTTCTGGCATCCCTTTAATGTGGGGGTGCCTGCTGCCCTGTGTGGCTACCTGGGAGCTGGAGTGACTACTCCCTGTAGGGATGTCTCCTGCTTAGGCTGTGGCAGGCAGTGGGATGGATCAGCTTTGGGCAGTACTGCTCTGGGATGTCCCACCTGAACACCCAGCAAGGCCCCAGGGCTTTGGAAATGGGCCAGCCTGGGTGATTTGGCACCAGCAGCAATGGTTTTAAAAACTCTCCTTAACAATCCATCCCAAATGGGCAGCAGCAACCTCACCTCACCTCACCTCTCATGGCTATGGTGTGGGGGACAAGCTGTGCTCCCAGCTCCTGTGCAGAGTGCTCTGGTACCTTCTTTCCACAGCCAGGAAAAGGCTGATGTGGGAGGCAGGGAACCGTGCAGCAGGAACTGTCCCAAGGATGTGGGCATCATCCCGTGGGCTGGTGCCATTGTGAGATAATCCTGGCCCAGCAAAAGGGAGAAGGGGTGATAACAGGGGAGGCAGAGCTCAGTCCTCAGGACCACAGCAGCATGAAGGCTTGTCCCTGCTAGCCTGAGCCATGTGCTGGTAGGATGATGTAGTGTAAGCAGGAAAGCTGGTGCTCTGGAGCTTTTGAGCTAGGCTGTTGCTGTTGGGAGACCCTGGATCAAGGCAGTAAAGAATGAAAGCAATCTGCAGTCAATTATACCAATAAGATAAGGGAGACGGATAAAAAAGAACAAGAAAGTTATTACTTAGCAAGAGAAAAGTGGTGAGTAGGCCTTCCCATGGTAGGGAAACAATTGTGCTGACTTTGTTTTTGTAGGAAGAGTGCTGCTTTTTTATATTGGAAATTAAGATGGAACCTTCCACCGTCAAATAATTGATTTTTGTCTGTCCCTCCCCCAAACTAGTCATGGGATGTTATGGCATAAGCAGCTTTCTCCTTGAGCAAGGGCAAGTGTGTCCTGTTGAGATGTGTAGAGCAGAGCCAGTGGCAGTCCAGTGAACACAATAGGAGGCACAGTTCACTGGTCCTTGATTTTTAACCAAAAGGCTGAGTGGGCATTGATTGGCATCAACCATGAAATAAACTCGAGTGCTGTGCAGCTTCAAGTGCTGACTTGAGTGGATGTTGGTGACTTTTGGAGCCTGTCTGCTGAGTTCATGGATAGGTGAGATGGTGTGGTAGATTCAGAACATCCATGTTCGGCTGTTTAAGCTATTGCTCTTGACTGTGCTAGCTGGTGCACTGGTGACAAGCTGGTCCTTTCCTCTAGGATCCATCTGTCCACTGTTGCTGCTCTTTTCAGAGGAGGTTTGGGGCTCCCCTGGCTTCATATCTCAAAACTCTGGTTACAGAAGTTTGTGGGGACACTTTTATGTCCATCATATTACAGATGGGGAAACTGAGGCATGGAGCCATGTCTGGGTTTGTGCTCAGGGTCCTTCATGGGACCACCAGCAACTTGGGCACTTTTCCTGCCTGCCCTGTGCCCAAAGCCGCATCCGTGGCTGTGGCTGCTAGCCACTTGGGCTTTAGCTGCCTCCTGTCCACATGACACATGGTGGTGTGTTGATCTGAAACCCACAGTGCCCCTGATTAGGTTTTATGCCCCCAAACCAGACACTTTGCAATTGCCTTTAACCAAGCCATTTCCTCCTCATCGCAGGGGACATGTCTGTGAACCGACTGTACACTTCAACGTCGATGAGCTCGACTTCGGTGACATTTCCTTTGGTGAGTGTTCCCTGGGCTTAGACACAGCATGAGGGATCTGTGCATTCCAAAGTGGAACGCTTGAATGTGAAGGCATCCTTCACTCACGTTCTGCCACTGCAGCAGCCTCTTCAGGGTGTGAACTCGAGGGCTGCTGCTGCCTCTGGTAGCATTTTGCCATTGTGAGATCAAATAGTACCAAGGAATAGAAAGGCATTATTTTTTGGTATCTCTGTCCTGGTTTAAAAGACAGATGTCTGCCAAGGAAGGTGGGGATCTTCCTGAATGGGAAGATGACCCCCTCCCTCCAAATTACTATACTTTTGAAATTCCAGGGCTTCCAGGCAAAAATATGGGAAAAGGAATAACAGTTCTTTACTAGAATATATAAGGACAACACATAGAACAAGACAATAACTGAAGTTTCCAACCCGGAAAAAGTACTGTTTTTGCCCTTTGGTGTGGTTATGATCACAGGCAGGAGGAGCTGTGGCCTCTGGCAGGGCAGTAATCCCCTCCCAGCTGGCACCGGCAGGGAGGGCAGGGAAGGGAGGAAGGGAGGGAGGGAAATCACTCCTTCTGCAAACTCATGGGCAGCAGGGGATCTCAGCAGTGCCAAACAGCAGCAGGCAGAAGCAGGGAAGGCAGGCGAGTTTGATGATGGTGCTGAGCTGCAGCCTAGTGAAGTGCTGGGGACAAGCACTCAACCTCCCACAGCACCACACGGCCGAGCTTCTCCATCCCCGAGTGGAAGGAAGGAAAGGTCTGCTCCCTGCAAAACCTCAGGTCCCACTTCACAACTGCCCATGGCATCATGCCATAACTCCCAAAAAACCCTGAACAGAAAAACCCACCCCCCCCCCCCCCCCCCAGCCAAAACCCCCCAAACCCCTATCCCCTTCCCAGACCAAGGGGGAAATTCACTACGAAGCCTAAACCCACAGCAATGAAGTTCATGAACTTTCTGAGAAAACCAATTGCCTTTCCCAAGCTGCTTCTTCCCCACCCTGCATCACCACTGAGGCACTTGTTAAGCTGCCTTTTGAATAAATGAAGTAAGAAAGGCATCAGGTAGAAATACTGTTCTGTAACAGGAGATTGGTCCTGCTTAATCCCATTTCATTCCTAAGTTTTCTTCAGCTGAAGGCAGCTGTTGTATCTTTTGAGTTTTTTGAACTGCTGATTGTTGTCTGCATGTGGTGACCTCAGTCTCATTTGAGGTTTTGACATCTGTGTTTGTCCTTTTTGTGCCTCTCTTGCCTCCCTGCTGGAGTCACTGCTGGAGCTGGCACTGATCACTGTCGATGAGCGTGGAGAAGCCCTGGGCTGTGCCTGCAGTTGGCTTTTCCTCCCCATCTGTTTTCAAATGACTCTTGGTGAGCAGGCCCAGGAAGAAGTCTCCTCCACACAGAGCTGGCCAGCCAAACCATATATCCACTGCAGAGCAGGTTGTGGCTGGTGCCTGTGTTCTGCAGGACATCCTCACCATGCATGGCTGTATCTCTGGCTTTCCAGCATGGAAAGGAAATCTCACAGCTAAAGTGGGGTAAACCCTTGCAGGCAGCAATCACAATGAGCAACACGGGTGTGAGCAACACGGGTGTGATATCTGGGTTTTTTGGGTGAGATGGGAAATGGTTACTAATTGCTAATCTCAAAGCAAGGCTTGGGTTTGCCTGCAGTTTAGTGGGCTCTGAGCTGTCATGTGCTCAGTCTGTTTGGCCCAAACCAAGAGATGCCTTAAGGATCCTGCAGAGAAAACCTGCATTAGGGTGCTTTGCATCATGTTGTAGTTCCTGATTCCATCCTCACTTTCTTTTACTGTAGCTTCTTCTCAATGACAATTCAGTGTTTATGTGTCTTGAAAGCAGTGGGAGTGTTGGCAGATGTAACAGGGAATTTTACAGCTTGAATTTTCAGAGTAAATGCTCAGTGTGGGTACACACTGATCAGTGAGAGATAACTGGTGCTGGTTTGGGGCAGGTGAGGGAGCTCCTCCCCATCAGAAAGAGAGAAGCTTGCAGAAGTGTTCAGCGGGACTAAGAGTGGGCATTTGAAAGGCTGCAGTCTGGAATCAGTGTCAAAGGGAACTAAGTGATGATTCATTTCTCATGCAGCTTCTCAGTGAGCTGTAGTTCAGATAATAAAGAGCTAAACTCCAATCACACTTCTACCAGGATATTCCCACCAAGAGTCGTGACATAATTGCTGCCTAAATGGATATTTGTGTCCTTTTCCTAGGCTTTCCCTACACCATGACCTGTCGCCTCACTAACCCCTCCCCAGTGTCCCTGAGGTTCAAGCTCCGCATGTCTGACGATGGCACTCAGCCTGCTGTTAGCAGCTTTGATCAAATACACAAGCATAATGACCCATCCTGGAAGCATGGAATTCATTTTTATGTGGAGCCAAGAGAGTTTACAATGAATCCCAGCCAAGGGACCATCCTTCCCCAGGGACACCAGGATATCGAGGTATGGGAAGAGTGCAGCCGGTGGGGCTGAAGGTTCACTGCAGTGTGGGAGGGCTCTAGCTCTGCTGCCAGCTTTGAGCATCGTGTGAGGGAGAGATGTGCACTGGCGTGAGGCCTCTGTTAGCTGGCTGACTCGGCATATTCCTCGAGGAGACCTGTTTCACTTCCAAAATCACAAGCTGAAATCATGTACCCGATGGTCAAGTAGTGATGCTGTTCTTGTGTTTTTGAGAGCAATTTCTTTGATTGCAAGTGGGCAGAGGAAGGATGAGGACACAAGGTGGCTGTTAGAGAAATGTCATTGTATAAAGCAGTTTGCTTTTGTTCTTGGTTTCATTTCTCTTCTCCTGGGGAGCAGAATGATTTGTGTTCACCGCAGGGATCTCCAGTGGAGACAAAAAACTCTGCAGCCATGAACTGCCCAGCACCTGCTGGGCCACACTTTTCCCTCAGCTTCCTGCTGTAAAGCTGAACTCAGTCTGTTCAAGTCAGCAGATTTCCTCTGCATTTATGTCATTGTAGTCAGATTGGCCTCTTAATTTGAAGACAGTGGTGTGTAGAACTTTGTCTAATGTTTTGATTTAGCTGACCTATGTCCTGATAGCAAGGTATGTTTAACAAATCTGGTATTGCCAGAAGGCTTTTGTTACTCCAGAAGACTGTGTTCTACACATGGACCAGCAGAAGAATTAAGGCAAAATCCTCTCTTACCATGAAACAAAAACTGGAGGATATAACATGTGGGTAATGAGCTTTTGTAAGGAAGAATTTACTGTTCTTCTCTTCCACCAGGTGACCCTGTGTTCCAACACCATGATGGAATTCTACCGGAGAATGCTGGTGGACCTGGAGGGTATTGGCAATGGAGTGGCATCAGTGACCATCATGGCCAGGTACCAGCACTTCCCTGGCCTCCCCCAGCACGCTGCCTTGACCAGGGTTTGCTGGCTGGAGCTGCCAAGGAGAAGTGTTGTTTAATGACCTCATGTTCTGCCCAGCCGGATGAGAGAACAGCAGTGCTTGGAAAGCAGCCTGTGCTGAAAAGCACCCCTGCTCACAGCCCAGCATGGTCCTGGGCCTTTTTCTAAAGGGACCAGGAATGATGTGATTTGTTGGCCTGGTTTTTGGTGCTTGAGGTGGAACAAATTTCCCAAGGGCCTCCTTTCCCCCTTTCTGCAAGAGGTGGAGTCGTGCTGGGTTGTAACCAACCCACATTGGTTTGGGACACACCAAGCAGCTTGCTGAGAGTCAGGGCCTGGTTCTGTTAATGAGGGCACGTGACAGTGGGAAGTGGCTCAGAGCAAGAGTGATGAGAGCATTATCTTATGAGGGGAAAAAAGCCCTTGATGTGGCCGGTCAGCTCTTGTTTTTCTCCTTGCCTCTGCTTCCCATTTTGAGCGTTAATGTTCTCAGACTAAAACCAAAAGTTGTTCTTGCTGCAGCAGCATTCCATTCTGCTATGCTGCCGCAGGCGTCAGTTTAATGACAAGAGAGATGCAGTTCCCTGGTGCTGTTCCCTCTCCCAGGCAGAGCCATCCAGTCAGTGCCTGGGCTGCAGTTTTGTCAAGCAAGTGCAACAGGGGACAGTCAGTGTAGAGGCGTGGGGTGAAGAACTGAGGGAGATGTAGGAACTGGGAAGGGGTGATCACCCACTCTGCAGGACAGGTAGTGTCTCATGCCCTCCAAGGTTAGGGGAAATTGTTGAGTTCTCAGGCAGGGCAACAGTGCCAAGGGAGAGAAGGGAGTCATTTTTACTGAGACACTAGAGTCGTGTGTTCCTTGGGCCTTGGTGAGCACTGATCCTTGTTGGGAAGGCTCCCCCAGAGCTCACGGATCACTGGGAACTGTTACAGGAGTCCTTGCAAACCTTCTTGGGTAAAGGAGGGGCTGAGACAGCTGTGGGACAAAGTGCTCTGCTTGGGGCATTTGGCAGCCTCTGGGTGCTGCCTCTCAGGGTTTGACCCTCCTTGACAAGACATGTTTGAGTGGGAAGACTTTGAAGGCAATTTATCACTGTAGGGCTGTTAAATATCTATTTGACAGTGACAAACATGTTATGCTCCAATCTTCGAGGGTAAACGTTCTCCATCCTCTCAGTATCTCTGATTCCCCTGGGGTCATCTCATTGCCCAGATGTCTCGTTCCTGAGCTGCGAGTGTACCCTCACGTCCTGCTGTACAATGAGTGCCGCCTCAAGGTGCCCTACGAGAGGAAGTTCCTCGTTGTGAATAACACCAACCTTCCTGGCTGCTACGGGCTTATTCCCCAGGTTTGGCATCACATGCACCTCCTTCTTGCAAATATTACTGAGGAGATTATTACAGGGGAAAAGGGTTTGGATAAGTCTTTGCTGGTTTCTATTCAGTCTTAAAGATCTGCTGAGAGCAGGATCCTACCTGAATGTAAACTTCAGGATGCAGTGTAACCTCCTGAGGAAACAGTTTATGTTTTAGTCTTCAGGGTCTTTTCTTGTGGGACACCTTAGAGGGTTGTGAAAAGCTGCTGTACCCACAGACACCAGCTCCTGTGTTGGCAGCCTCCTTGCAGGATCCCCTGAGGATGCTAAGCCTTCAATTCTTGCATCTTGTTTCTGCCTTTTATCTTTGCCCTGGGGATTTTTAAAAATGTGTGTAAGTTGCCGTTGTGGTGGATGTTAAGGAGTTTAAAGTTTATTCGGACATCCCTCTGAAGTTGCATTTGATTCTGTCCCTTCTAGAAACGCAAGGAGGACACTCCTGTGTTCTACTCCAGCCCCAAACCCTGTGGGATTGTCCAGCCTCACAGCATTGCAGAGATTCCAGTTACAATCGAAGTCCAAACATTGGGCGAGCATCGCACCAGTGTTCTTATCAGCGTGTTTGGGGATGAGAGAAACCCACGGGTGAGTGCAAGGGGAGATGTGTGCCTTTGTGCAACTCGTCCTGGCAGGCTGCAAAGGGTATGGGGATTGTTCTGGGGAAACCAGGCACAGGCTGCTTTGGAGGACAGGAGGGATTGGTGGCATAAACAGCTCATGCCTTATAGGTGGTAATCTCAGTGTCTGACACAGAAAGTAGTTCATCTAAGCTGGAACCTAGGATAAAATCAGTTAATTAATCTTTAAAATGCTATTAGCTTTGAAAACATCTGTTTTAAAATGTCAACTCTCTGAACACAAAAGAGGACGTCAGAAGACTTCTGGGAACCTTGAGCTTTCTCTAAAAGAAAGGAAAGCTGGCATTTCAAGAGTAGTTGCAAGGATTTAAATTTATATTAAAACATATGGAAATGATGATGCCAAATTCCCTGGATGGCACCAAACATCTGAACCTGGGCCATTGTGACACTGCATGTAAATCAGTCAGTCAGGAAAGACAGACAGTTCAGGCTGTGCCTGGGAACCTAAGTTTGACAAAACAGTTGTTTCAACTATCAGGCTGCTTACCTTAAAGAGGAGGGTTTCTCCCCACCAGAATAACCAGTTGTTTAACTTTCTGCCTGGTCTTAACTAGAAATTTCTTGCAAAGCTTTTACCTTTGGGTCAATAATTTTGTAATTTGAAAGTTTCTCTTACCTTAATCCATTTTAATTTGGAGGTGAACATGTTTTGTGTGGGTTTTTTTTGTTTTGTTTTGTTTGTTTTGTTTTTGTTGTTTTTTCCCCAAATGCCCAGTATTTCAGCTGGAGAGTGGTAGCTGTCCCTAAAGAAATAACTTGAGCAGAGTTGAGCTGTTTAAGCTTTTTTAGGTTGCCCTGTTGCGGTTTGTTTTGTTTTTCTTTTTTAAAAAAAATCTTTCTTGCCTGCTTCCTGAAACAGCATATAGTATTACAGAGCATTGGAGAGCTGACAGACATCAAGCTGAGTCCAGGGCTGGTAGAGTTTGGTGTGATCCCACTGCTACAGCCTAGTTCACAAATTCTTACCCTCTTCAACAATGGTCTTATCCCTGTAGACTTCAGGATACAGATGGTAAGTATCTGTGGGGCTGTTTTCCAGGGAAATCCACTGGTCAGTAGCAGCCATTGCTTGGTTTTTATATGCCCGTTTTTCATATCGCCCTGTGTGAGAGGAGGCAAGATACTCCAATATTCCATCTGAGCGAGGCAAGAGAAACCTGGCTCTGGAGTGGTTTTAGCTGGGGCACCCTTCAGTGAAATCAGATGCAGAGATATTGGAGCAGAAATTAGTCTGGATTGTGTTGACAAGTTCTCCCTTAATTTTATTGAAGGTCTTTAGCTGTCTGTGTCACATTTTTGGAGTCTGAGATCAAGGGAAACCTGTGGTCCTTTGCTCTCCAGAGAGCATGGATTTCCCTGTGGTTTCCCTGTTCCATCTAGACTTGCTTTGTGCCAAGCTGCTGTTAATAGTGGAGAGCAGGGTGCAAGGTCTGTTCTCAGACTGCTTGTCCACACAAAGATGTGTGGGGGTTGTGTACCCCCACAGCCTCTGATCTCTGTGCTGTTGAAGAGCCTCTTTGGGGACCAGCTGCAGAGAAAGGCTGCTCAATATGTCGAGGCTGCATAGGGCAGAAGGAGCTGGACCTACTCCCCTGGCAGGGGGAGCAGGGCTGGTGCAGCCAGTGGAGGGCTTGTAGGCTGGGGCTGGGACTGGGGTGGAATGACTGCTGGAGGGGGTGATCTGTGAGGGGCTTGAGATTTGTTCCTCTTCATGTTGGGTGTGTTGAACTTGTGGAGCTGGTTAAAACCTCATACTATGGACTTGTTTGAGTCTGTGGATAAAGCATCAGGCCGTGTGGGAGAGTCCAGGCTCAGCCTCCTGGGCCAAGGAGGAGAGGCATGAACTTTCCTCTTGTTTCTTTTCCAGCTGTTTGGGGATAATGCAACCTTAAAGTGAGGGATTTTTCCAGGACAGCTTTCCCTGACTCCACAATGAAATTCTGCTTTCAGCCTGTGCAGGGAATAATGCACCTTGGCTGGGTGGGCCTGGCGTGTCAAGGATGGGTTTCACATGCTTGTACCAGGGCCAGACCTGCAGAGCTGTGTCTGTGCAGCTGTGCTGCTGCAAGGCCTTTCCTCCCTCCCCGGGGCACTTGCAGCTCTCTTGCCCCATCTGTAGAGGGAGGTCCATGAGAAACCAGAGGATGAGATGCTTGGGAAGACCAAGCCATGCCCAGAGGGCAGGTCCTGCAGGATTTTTTTCTGCTTCCTGCTTTCCTGCTCTGCTATTTAGAGGTGCCACTTAGAGGTGACTTTTCCAAGGCAGAGGGCACTGGGGCACCTCTGTACAGCTGATGATGGGTGGGAAGCAGGGGTCCCAGTCCTTCAGGGGCTGTTGAGAAGCACTGATGGACCCTGGAGAAAGGAGACTTGGGGGTTTTGCTCAGCTGGCTTTGCACAGCTATTCTTCAGGCTCTCAGCAGTGTCCTCCAGCTGTGTGGTTTCTGGAGTAGGATTTGAGCAGTCCTGGCTTCCTCTGGCCTTGAGCCTTTGTGGGAAGCCAGGAGAGAGAAAGCAGCTTTCCTTGGCACACACTCCAGAGAAAGACTAGGGAAAGAACACACTCTTGAGGATAAGCATCCCTTGGGTTGGCCAAAACTGGGTTAACTAGGTGAGTCTGTTAAAGGAGGGGGAAATATGGATTGAAAAACTCTGCTGTTGCCTGATACTGTAGCTTAAATATAGAGAAAGTAAGGCTTTATGATTTTTATCCTCTCCCCCTTTAGTCTTTCCTTTTCTTATGTCCCGCAAATAACCAGGGTGTATGGTTTCCATCCTAAATGCATATTATGCTTGTCTTACAGGGTTTCAAATCCCGGTACTTCAGTTTTGAACCCAAAGAAGGAGTGATCCCTGCTAGGGGCGAGTTTCCTGTGACTGTCACAGCAACCCTGGATGACACTGGGTTTTTTGATAACACTATCTATGTGTTCATTCACAACACCTTGTCATTCAGCGTTCTGGTCCACGCTATGGGCATTGGCAGCACAATTGTCATAGACAAACCATTCATCCCAGAGCTCAACCTGGGATACCAATTCAGGTAGGAGATCTCTCCACTCCCACCTTACCTCCTGTCTCAACAGGGAGTAGTTTTGCTGTAGTCCTTCAGGAAAGATCCTCTTCAGTGTTCAAAGCCCTGACTCCTTCCCCGAAGGCAGAGATTCCTTTAGAAACATGTGATGGCCAGTTGAAAGTTGTTAGATGCCCTCAAAAGCCACTGAAAGGGAAACCAGTTGCTAAATGGCTAGTACATTGTCCTGACTTGACCAAGTAATGCTCTCACAGGCTCCCCAGAACAAAAGGTTCTGAAATGGTGCCCGGATGAGGCGGTCCCTCCGTGAGGCTGAGGGACCAAGGGAAGATGGCATCACAGCCTTCCCTTCCAAAATGGTGCCTCTCAGGCAAGCAGGGGCCCTGGGGACAAAGAGACAGGAGGGTGACAATGCCCAGCAGGAGGGCAGGAGCCCTCAGAGCAGTTCCAGAGGCAGATGGAAACTTGCTGGTTTGTGTGGGGTCCACAGCACCGCTGCCGCTGCTTCCTTGTGTTGTTCATGGGCTCTGCTGCTGCCCTGCTCTGCCCAGGACCTCGCTTGGTTTTTTGCTGCCAGCAGAGTTTGCAAAGTTCACTTTAAAACAGCTTCTAATTGCGAAATGGATGCCAGTGCAAAAATTCCTACAAATGACTATCAGAGCAAAACCAAAGCTGCTGCGAACAGGAGAGGTCCTGCTCCCCTGGTTTCCTGTCCTGGAGCAGGCAGGTGATTTTTACCAGCTTGCTGGGATCATCCAGAAAGTGTCTCTGAGCTGGCTTTTAAAAATGCCTGCAATCGTACCCCCACACAGAAGGTTCCCAAGTGCAGGATCTCAAAGATTCAGTAACAGTTTTGGGTGTAGATTAATACAAAATGCAGTCACAGTATGAATGACCCCAGAACAAACATTTTGAAGGAAAACACCAGGTTCTGTTAGCCTCGCCTGGAAAATGCTACATTACCATTATAAACATATTTCTCTTTGCAATAATGACTTCAGAAGGGCAGCTTATCAGACACTATTTCTAATCCACATAAAGAGCTGGAAATGAAGACAGTCTCCAAGCTATTAACCCCTCAGATTGGTCATTAGGAGCAATCTGATGACCAAGGAAATAGCTACTTACATACTGTTTTCCATCCTGGCTTCTATTCTAGCTTACTTCCCTGTACTCGTCGGTTCAAATTAACAAACCAGGGCCGCCATTTCCATCGGCTCTTTTGGAGTGTGGAATGTCACAGCCCACCTGAGAAGAAGGGCCAGAGCATCCCAGCCCTCAGCAGCCCCCTGGCCGAAGATGATTGCCAGAGCCCCAAAGGCACCAGCCCCGTGTTTGGGCTGGAGCCACTGTCGATGGAGCTGCAGCCGGGCGAGTCTGTGGACATGGTGCTGCGAGGCTTCTCCCCCATCGAGCAGGTGAGGTCCCCACCAAGAGCTGAGCCTGGGGAGCCATCAGATGCCCTCCCCTGGGCTTGTTCCACAGTCCCTTGATATTGGGGTGCAGTGTTACAGAAGATTTAGTGCAGAATAAAGAAGCTGCATCACAGGAAGAAAAGGGGACATTTGCCATAAGTCTTAAGGCAACAATAGGGCCTGTGGTGGGTGGTGGGTGCTAAGCCAACACAGGGCATTTGCTGGATGCCCTGCCACCACCCAGCAGTGACAAGAGACCTTTGCATGCAGGAGGTGCAGGATTGCGTGATGTGTAAAGCTGACATAGAGGTAGCCAGCATGACAGAGAAGATAATAGAAACAACCATTACCTGCAAGTTTATTGATCCCTCTATAGAAGTATCAGCCAGACAATTCTCTTTCCGGGTGGAGAAGGTAAGTTTCTGGATTGCATCCTGACATTTAACAGCATGGCTGAGGGGGTGTGTGCTTGTGTTAAAGCCCCTCTTTACTGAGGCACTTTGTGAACTGAGTTAAGATGCTTTTAGAGATGAGACTGGTATTTAATTTCCCCAATGTAAAATTGCAGTTACAGCTGCACTGCCAAGGGGGATCATGGCCACTTCCAGAGAAATGCCAGTCTCTCTGCTCACTGCAAAGGGAGATATTTCAGGATCCTCCAAGGCACAGGGATGTCTGTACCCCAATGCTGTAGGGAGGCTGGGAAAAATGGAGATTCCTGTGAATTCCTCAGGCTGACAAGGAAAAACCCATCATCTCCTGTGTCTCTTTGCCTTCTCTGCTGTTGGCATGGATGCTTTATGATATAGATATGGTATAGCTCTGTTCATTTCCCTAAGCCTCACCTGCTTCAAAGGACCCCCAGACATCCTGCAGTTGCAGCAATGATAACACTGAGGCAGAGCAAGTGTCCTTTAGTCGCTGGATCCCACTCCAGCATCATCTTTCCCTATCCTGCAAGTTGTCTGAAAAAGAGAAGATGTTTTGTGATCTGTTTTTTGTAGTTTCAGGCCTCTCGTCTGATTCCTAGGCTTCCACTGAAGTACAGAATCCCTGGAACAGGCAGTTCAGGTGTAACTAGAAGCTTTTCAGCTCTCCCTGATTCTGCCTGGCTTCTGCTCAATGCCACACACACAGACTGATGGCATACTATGGCACAGCACCTGCCTGATATCAGTACATGCAGAACTAGTTTCCCAAACTCTCTGGTTTCTGTAAACCGTGCAGGAAGCCCATCACTATGGATAGAGAGGAAGGAGGAGCCTAGGCTGCTCATAGCTTTGAGACCAGACACTGTGTCCCTGTAGCAGGGGCTGCAGGACACATGTTGCAGATGAACTGCTTTGATGAGGCTGCTAGAGCCTGTATGGTTGTAAGAAATGTCTGTATGTGAGTGATGATCATCTACTGCTGATCTGCCCAACAGAGAGACAAAACTGGAGACAAATGGTCTGGATTCACTTTCTGCTTTGGATCTTGTTCAAGCAGCCACCTCCTCTGAGGGGCCTATTCCCTCATCTGCACTTGGGAATGTTTCCCTGTCCCCCAGAGGATGCTGTGATTTCTAAACATGAAAAGCATCTGCTATAAAGAAAAATCTCCTGGAAGGGTAGACACAAATAGAAAGGGTAGAGATGTATGCACTTCTGGGGCTGAAAATTGTGAGATGCAACAGAAGCAGAAAGAGGTCTGTGGCTAGCTGAGGCTGTTTTTCCTTGTCTCCTGTTTCCATAGAAACCCAGTGATGATGTCCTGACTCTGCAGTACAAGCCTTTGGCTTTAAAGAACACCTGCTTGCTGCCACTCGACCTTATGCTGGACTTGGAGCAGCCGTTTCTGCTCTGCGATGCGGACCAGCAGCCCCTCCCGGATGGCCAGGTGAGCAGCCCTGGACTCCTCCAGTGGGGTCTGAAGAGGAGGGATGTGGTGGTGCCTTTCTGTTGGGAGAGCCTTGAGTCAAGAAGTTTATTCTGTAGTGTCAGCAGTGGATTGGCCTGAGCTGCATCAGCAGAGCTGCTGAAGGAATCAAAATCTTATCTGAATTGAGAAGGTCCATCCTGGCTTTAAGGCACAAGGAGAAGGAGCAGGCAACTAGGTCTGGGCCAGCCATGCAGTAAAGGTGTCTCCTGGAAAGCATCCCAGCTCTCCAGCAGCCACCCCCTTGTATTGTTGCTGAGCACAGAAACTTGGGCCTGAGGGAATCCTGGACTAGACTGTTGTGGCTGCAGTCACACCCTTGCTGTAAAGGAATGAATGATGAACCAAGAAGCCCATGCTGGGAATCACACTTCAAGCATTTACTGTTTCAGCTGTGAGACCTTGGGACGTCATCACACGGGTGATTAATTACTGTTCATCTCCTTGCAGCCTGTGCCACTGGATGTAGGACAGACCTGTCATCTCTACATTGCATTTGACCCATCTTATAAACTGGATTTTCATAGCTGGAAAAAAACAGAGGTTCTGAAGATAAACATGGTCAGGGGCCATCCTTATGTGGAGTGTATCACCCTTCAAGGAGAAGTCCACTTCCCCAATCTCCAAATCCAGCCCAGCATCCTGGAGTTTGGCTGCATCCCAGCTGGCACTGAAGAAGTGCGTTCTCTGGAGATAACCAACTGCAGCCCACGGCCTGTCCAGTACCACTGGTCATTCCATTCAGACAGCCAGGTGAACAGGCTGAGGTATGTGTACCTTTGCCATCTTCTCAAAGCTCTTGTTTCTGGTGTCCTGTTGTACTTTGGCAAAAGCAAGGCTGTTTGCCTAGGATCTGACAGACTCTTCTGACTTTCCCTGGTGCAACTAGCACTGACCAGCTGTAGTCAAGCTGGATGTTCAGGGAATGGGTTTTCCACCAGTTTGGTGCTGCATAGCCCCCATAGTGGTTTCCCCTGGGAAGGAAACTGCAGTGAAAGCTGCTTTCTCATATCTCTGTGGCCTGAGGCAATGTCTACCTTGATGAAGGGCTCCTAGTCCCAGGTCCACAGTGCAACTGGAGGCCCTTTTGGCCCCCCCCCTGGTTTGGGATGGGTCCTCTCTGCAGGAGCTGCTCTCTGCTCCTTGCCTTCCTCCCTTGCATCGTGCTGGAGGATGCCCAGAAAGTCCCAACACCAGAGAAAGAACTACTGAGCTGATGCTGAACATCTTGTTACCTTCCCTTTCCTTCTTTTCTGAGACAATTTCTTTAGTGCTAGGATGATTTCTTTCCCAGGGGTCAGCTTTCAATGGACACCTTGGATTCTTCATTCCCTTTTTTTGTGACACTTGTTACTCATTTTGACTTTTCCCCACTGCAACATGTCCCTTATGGGTTCTGTACTGCTTGGCATCAGGACTTGTTCATCACATCATCTCCTATCCCTGCTTCCCAGAGAGTTTCTACTTTAGAGTGAAAAATAAAATTTTCTGGGCACCGTGGTCCTGAGAAGTTGCCTCAAACCATTCATTAAAACTAAAGACAGTAGAACAGATTATTAGAGATCTCTTGGAGGTTATGATGAGAGAGCCCCTCATCCAGAAATGAAACCCAGCCTTAGATAACAAGCTACAAAGCTAAAGACAGGGATTCTTTGGGGAGCAGGTCATTATAGGCACTGAATGCCTGTCTGGGAATGGAACATCCAGGTTGTGTTTGACTGTGTGGGGAGTGCTTGCAGCTCAGCAGGGTGACAGGCAGGCATGGCTCAACTGTGTCTCTGACGTGGCATAAGAAAGACAAGCAGAGTTACCCTGAGCACCTGCTTCAATTTAAAATGGGGAATGTGACCTGAGTCACCTGGGAGTGTTGGAAAATGTCATCCAACTGCTCCAACACTGTCAGGGAAACATCCCTGATAAATACCTGGTAGAGCTGCGGAGTTTGTGGAGTTGGGCACTGGGGAGGGGGCTGTGCTGGCTCATCACTGGCCAGGTGTGCCCCTTGGTGCCTCAGATCTCACCTTTTTGCTTGCTTTCTCTGTCTCTTCCTCTCCCACTGTGATTTTTGCATCCCCACAAGGTGTTAATCCCAGTCCTCTGGAGTTCCTCAATGCAAGCAGTTGCAGCTGCCTGCACCACTGCTACCTCAGTGTCATCCCTGGGCTGTCTTTAGAACAGAGCTGCTCCAGCCTGGATTGAGAAGGGCTGGATCAAACCATTTCTCAGTTCAACGCACCAGCACCCACCCAGCAGCTGCATCCTGACCAGGAGCTATTCGTGCAGGTGTCCCTTCCTCCCATGGCAGGTCCCTGTTCATAGTTATGTTATTTTCCAGACATGAGTGTTACCCACCTAAGTTCAAACCCCAGCCACCAAGGGTGAAGAGAACCTGTTTGCCTTTGTCATCTCCATGGAGACGCTTCAAGATGACAAAGATGAAGGAGACAGCCTCACTCCTGAAAGAAGAGCAGGATCTTCGCCAATCTTTAGGAGCAGAGGTAGATTTTCTTGTTCACTTACTGCTTGTGTTGCCTCCCCAGCTTGTCACCACCAAGTCATGGTCGTGCTGAACTCCCTTTTTGCTGACCTGCTGTCCTGTGCCCCGAGGGTGGGCTGGGCAGCAGGGCCAGTGGCTGGACATGGGGTGTGTGGGAAGGAGAAATAGGAGAGTTTTCTTTGGAGAAGCATGCTGAGATCCTACAGACCTGTGCTGAGTGTGGAACTTTGTGGCCATGTTTTCTTCACAAAGATAAGATGAGGCTTTTATCTGCATCATGATGATAAGACCTCCAGCTTCCTTCCCAGAGCAAGCTGTGATGAGTGCTGATCTCCATGTACCCTCTTCCCAACCCAGCCAAGACCACCTGTTTCCAGACCTCTGCTTTTACCCGAGAGCTGGTATTGCAGTGGTGGCCCTGAAGGTGTCTTATAAACTGAGACTTTGCAAAGTAGCTGTCTCTTCCTCCTAGCATAGAAAATAGATTGTTTTTCAGGTGCTGCCATATACTCCTGAAATACTCCATTGCTCACAGGAGTTGAAGGAATTCAAGTTATCCATGGACGTACCTCATACTCCCCTTGAAGTGGAGAAGGTAAGAGAGAATCTGTCTCACTTCCACATTTTCAGTATGGCAAGCAGGACTGTAGCTCCCAATCCCATTGGTGGCCTGCAGCATTGCCCACAGAGGGGCCTCACATCCCTCTAGACCCATCACAAAGCACTGCTGAAGAAACTGTTTGTTGGAGAGGCCATGCAGGACATGTCATAGGGCTGCCCAAAGATGCTGTGCAGCACCTGTGGAGGGCTCCTCCAGCTCTGACTGTACTTTACTCCAAGGCACAGCTGTTCTTCTGCATCCATTTCCACACTCAACATCTCAATCGTTCCTGTCCTCCAGGCTTTCAGTATCCTGCCGCAGTCGGGTGTGCTGCAGCCAGGAGAGAGACAGAAGGTCTCCTTCAGCTTCTTTGGCCACCTCAACACCATCGCCAGTGTCACGGCGCTGTGCCATGTAGAGGGAGGCCCCACCTACGAGGTGGAGCTGACCGGGGAGGCCTCATGCATCAGCTACTCCCTGAGCCTCCAGGAGATCAACTGCGGCTTTCAGGTACCACACGTGTGCCCTGGCACAGCTCCTTGCCTTTGAACCATGGCCGATGGGTTCCTGCCCACCTCAGTCCAGGGCTCCTCCCCCTTCCCAGCCCCTTTGTTGGCTCTGGAGCTTGGAATTACAACCTTTGAGGGACACATCTGGCATCCAAGCTGGTTTTAAATGGCCATCTCTAACCCTCTCCAAAATGCTGGGAATGCCTCTTTTTCAGGGTACCTAACACTGCTTCCTGGGGCAGGCAGGGCCCCAGGGGGGATGCTCAGAGGGGCATGTCCCTGAGACATCCATTTGCTGATCCACTCCTAAAGCCTGATCTTCCCAAGGACATGCTCTTGTCTAAAGCTCTTACTTAATCCACACAATATCCAAGTGAATAAGTTTGGCTTCCAGTCACTATAGTTGGAGAGTCTGTCCCAGAATAATCCCCACATTCACTGTTTTTCAGTTGAAAGGGGCAGATATTTCCAGCTGCTGGCCCTGTCTGTTTTGCCCTGTGTGACTCCCTTGTTGCATGTATGTTGCTTGCCAATACTTGCATACAGGTGCCTTCTGGATTGCCTCAGTGCTGTTTCTGTTCCTCCTGGCTGTTGGTGAACCCTCACAGTGCAGAGGGCCTGGGTCCCCTGGTTCCTTTATTACTGGCCCTCACATGGTTGTTTACCACACCTCTGTGTGCTGCCAGAGCTCCCTGCTCCTGTGCAGGTGCCCTGTGCCTGGGGGTTCCTTAGGTTCCCCCGTGCCTGTATCTCCTCCGTGGTCCCTGCTCCCATTATGTGTCTGCTTTCAGCCCCAGGAGAGAGGAAGGAGATTCCCAGCAGCAGGCCTGGGTCTGTAACTTCCCACTCCTATGCCTTCTCTCCAGATATTTAATGAAATTTGTCACAGCACAGTCACCCTGGCGAACACTGGCAAGATTAAATTCAACTGGGTGCTAAATCCTAGCACTGCAGAGCAACATCTGCCTGGCGTGTTTCTGGTCATCCCCCCCACTGTAAGTACCACATGTGACCGACCCCAGTCCTGTGTCAAGTGGCCCAGGAGAGTGTTAAAGGGAAAAAAGAAGGGGGGGGGGGGGGGGTGGGAGGGGGAAAAAAATCAGAGGGGAAAATCCCAAACCCAGCCATTAGAGAGAGAGGGCTGTAAGTAATTTCTGCTGTTTCTGCTGGGTGCAGAGAAGCAAGTGCTCTCCTGACAGACTCCCTCATGGCCTTGGCTGGTGGGTGGCTCTGCTGTCACAGGGCACACACCAGTGGGAGGAGGCACAAGTCTGTTGGTCACCTCAAGTGATGCGCTTCACTGGGTTCCTCTGAGAACGAGCTGTGCTTTTGGAGCCCGGAGCACACTTGCTAAAAACAAAAAGTGGCTGACAAAACAGGCGAAGGGCAGGTCTTTGTATGGAAATCTGAGGGAAGGTTTATTGGGTCTGGAAGGGAATCCAGGGACAAAGACAAAACTGGGTTGAGGGCACAGGGTTAAATATGGGACGAAAGAGGCGAGTCCTGAGGATCAAGGTCCTATAGGGACAGGGAAAAGCGGTGCAGAGGAGGGGCAGCCAACCAGGGGAACCAATAGGGTAACAGGGCTGGAGCAATAGGGCAAACTATAGCCAAGGGGCATCAAGGAAAGGAAGAACTTTCCAGAAAGGGTACATCCAAGGTGAACAGGGGTGGAACAACTGTACAAACCAATAGAACTCAAGATATTAACATGTGCCTGCAAAGGCCTCTGGGAGGGAGGCACTTCTCACCCCAGCCTTGCCTGCTTCTGCCTCTCCAGAGCTGAAGTGGTACAGTGCCAGTAGCAGGCTGGTTGCCCTTCACAGTTATTGTCTTGTGCTGCTCTAAGGGGAATAGAATAGAAGAGAATTCTATTTGCTAGATTTCTCAGATAAAAACAAAGTGCAAACAAAATGCAAACAAAGCAAGTATTATATCTGAAAATTGCTTTTTGATAAAGAAAGGGTGTGGTCCCAACCAGAAGGGGATAAAACAGACAGCGGAGAAAGTGGGAAACTCGAAGTAACAGTTGGCAGGCACAGAGCGGTGCTGCTGTAACCCTGGGGCGCTCTGTCCGTGTGCCGCTCGGCAGATGGAGCTGTGTGCGGCCAGCCGCCCCGAGCGGGCACGCCTGCCGCAGTGCTGGCCACCACCCGCAGCCGGCAGCAGGCGCGGCTGGCCCGCGGGCAAACAGCCGAGCACCAGGGTGCCGCGGCGAGCGGGGAGTGGCTCTGCCGGGAGCCGGACCCTCCAGCTGTTCCCAGCCCAACAAAAAGCCAAAAACGGCAGGGAAAAACTGGCAGCGTTGACTGCTTTCATATGGGAAGATTCCTCCCGTAATTCAGCCCTTTTAGGAAGACTATTGGTCAGACAGGCAAAATTCTCCTGGGCTTTGGAGTCTGCTCGCAGCCCCCCAGAGCTGGAGCCTGCATGCATTTTCTCCTCGCAACCTCCTTTCCACGTGGGGTGTGTTAAGGGTCCCGGCACATGTACAGCCCTTATAGTAATTTTCCACCCCGTATCAGAAAGTGTCTTCTTAACATATATGGAGGCATAAATTAAAATTTAACTGGTTCCTCACAGTCACTCTGGGACTCTGACAGCTGAGATCTCAGGCTGTGCTGGCACTGGAGCGTTGCTGAGGGTCACCTTAGCCAGGCTGTGCGATCACACAGGACATAGCCCTTGGCCCTGCCTCCCTGCTGCCAGCGCTAAGCAGCACTTCCATATCCCTTCCTAGGCTTGCTGCTCCCTGCCTCCTGCAGCTCTGCTGCTGTGCAGCGGCTTTGTGGGGCAGTGAGGGAGCTAGGGAGCAGCAGGGCTGGAAGAGCAAGGAGAAAAATTAGCAGCATCCCACCACTGTCCAAGCTTCTCAGTCCTGCCTGGATGTCTCCCAGCCGAAGCAGCACTCCTGCCTTTGTCCCTCCTTGCAGCGGGAAGAGGAAGCCGATGGCGTTCCCATTTCTTCATGCCTGTCTCCTACAAGGGATGAGAGGAGCTGCTGGCCCTGCTGAGTGCAGGGATTTCTCTTCCACAAGAGAGCCCTTTTTTTTTTTTTTTTTTTTTTTTGTTAAGGTGGGCTCTTGTTGGCAGAGGGCAAACCCCATTGGCAGCAGAGCTGTGCTTATATCAGGCTGTGCTGAGGCTGCAGCCTTATGAGCCCTTGGGAAAACACACTGCACCCTGGGGCTGGAGGCTCGACCTTATGGGCACAAGGGATGTAGAAGGTGTGAGAAGCGAAGCCCACTCCTCAGTTAAAATTTAAAGAAAATTAAGTAAGAGACAACAGGGGACAAAGTCAATAAATCAAGTCACAGCACTGGGTGCTTGGCTTGGGTGCTTAGCTGCAGCCAGAGGCACACCAGTCAACACATCAAGACCCCTTATATACCCTGGGTATTGCATCAGCCTCATACATATTTACAAATGGTTATATGTATTGAAATATTTTAACATAGTTCCTCCTCCGTCCCACCTTTTTGGAGCATGTGCAGTTGTCCTAGTCCTGGTCATTTGTCACTCTTCAGCACATTCAACAGGTTTCCATTCCTCCACTGGTTAAATGTTAATGTTGCATCAACTCTTCACCAACATTGGTGTCACAATGCAACATAACATTCACGTTAAAAGAACTCTAAACTTTAGCAAAACTTCTTTTACAAAAGTCATCATTATGAAACATAGTATTTACTTTAACAATTGCCAAAGCCAAGACTGTAATACATTTATCACAGAAGTGATGTAGTCTGATGGTTTCTTCTAGATGAGGACCTGTCCTCTCAGCCTGTCTGTCCCCTGAGCCATCCCCCCATCAAACATTCTGATGCATTCCCTCCCTCCTCTCCCATCCCTGCAGGGCTCCGTTGCACCTGGTGAGAAGCAAGTGCTGAAATTCTCTTACATGCCAGGAGTACCAGGAGCCTTCAGCAGGACTTTCCAGCTTAAAGTGGCAGAACTGGACCCAGAGGATATCTACCTGAAAGGAGAAGCATCCTTTCCCATGATCAGTGTAAACCTACCCTGGAACACCAAAGGTGGGCACTGCTTGTCTGCCCCTAGGAAGGGTCCCTCAGGTTTTGTTCCCTACCATATGCACATAGGGTAGCTCATGCTCACGTCCACCAAGCCTGAGGGTTACAGGACTCCCAGACCAACTCAAGCCCTCTGACTGCTTCATAGGTCTTGAGCAGGGGATCCCACATGGGCTTTGTCCCAGGAGCCATCCTGCAGAGCTTGCCTGCACATCTGGCAGGGTCCTGAAGGATGATGGCTAGACTGAAAGGCTTGGGAAAGCTGTAAGAGAGCCTGGCAGGGCTTCTGACAGGGTTGGATTTGCGTGACATTGCAGGCAATGAGATGCTCCTCTGTGGGGAGGAAGATGAGTGGGAGCAAACATGAGGATTCAGAGAGGACTAGCAGCATCCATTTTGCATAGATAACTTCTTTCTAAAAGAGCGATTTCTTTCTGGAAGAAGCCAGTGTTGGGAGGCAGTGACTTGCCACTTAGCTCACACTTCTCTTTGTGGATGTTTTCTTCCTTCAGGAAATGAAGAAAATGAAAAGCTCCTAAGACCCCTGCAACAATACAGTCAGCGGAATCAATCAGTTGTTCAGAAGAAGACTCAGAGCCCCAAGACCTTGAATTCTCAGACCCCAAAGACTAAGACCTTGAAATCTCCAACCCCGAAGACCCAGACCTTGAAGACTCAGAAACAGAAGCCCGGAGTGCTTGACTCTGGCATTGTAGTAAGAGCAGCTGCAGCCCCATTTGGCACATGCCACCCTCTCCATGGCACCTGAGCCTCTTTCAGCCCACAGCAGTGTCCCAGTGCTCTGATGGCACCTGGGACTTCCCTGCCCACTTAGAACCATGTGTCACCGCAGCATTGCCCCTAGGGCTTCCACTCTGCTCATGCTCTCTGCTGGGGTTGCACTAACTTCCTAGCTATCCCAGGGGAGAGATCCTGAAGGCCATGCTCAAGGGATGGAGCTGATGGTGCTTTGAAAGAGATGCAGGTCATTGCTGGGGAGTTTGTTGGTCCCAACCCATGCCCTGCTAGATTTACAGACCTGAGCAGCAGCTGCCTGATTGTGCCCTGGGACTGTGCTGGTGCTGCTCATCTCCAAGAGGCACCAGCTTGGTCCCAGTTCCCTTTCAAGACAGCTTTTGTCCAAGCTGCCTTGGTGCTGGCTGGGGGCAGGCAAGTCTCTGGAGCTCTGGAAGGTTCCTGGCTTGTCTGCCTGGCCAGATCAGGCAAACTTTGCTAACAGTGGCTGGGCAGGTGAAGATGCTGGATTTACTTCCTTGGAGATGAGGTCCTGGCTAAGAGAGCAGGAGGTGTCACCAGCACTGAGCAGCCAGACAGGAGGACCCCACACCCCCTCTCAACAGGAGCAGGGTGGGATCCTTTCTCAGATGCAAACCTTGGGAAAGACCTTTGCTAACCAGGCACTGTCTTCTCTTTCCTCAGTCAAACACTCAGCTGCAGATAGAGATGGTGACAAAGCTGATAAAGAAGCCTGCTCTGGAGCTGCAGGAAAAGCTTCCATCCCATCCCCCAAACAGCAGGTTCCCTGGCAAAAAGTTGTGCCAGAGTCTTGTCAAGTGAGTAGGGACTCCCATTGCCATCTCCAGGTGCCCCGTGGGGAACACCCAGCAATGTCCCCTTGTCCTGAGAGCTCCTTGTGTCTGCAGAGCTGAGAATAGCCTGGACTTCAGACAGGATGTGGTCCTGGTGGCTGTGACACTCTCCATGTGAGCAGTGGAGTGTCCTCTTTTTGCCAGCACCGTGCTGAGCTTTGGACTGCTCAGCTCCCCACTGGTGTGGGGTTCTGTCCCTTCAGCTGAGGGGACCCAGTGCAGACCTTCAAGCCCTTCCAGACTGCATAAATTCTGTCCCTGCTGACTAGCCCTGAAAGAGACAACTCCCATCTGATGTCTTGGTTCCAACTAACAGAGCACACTAAAGAAAAGGAGAAGGCAACTGCATGTCAGCAAAGTCTTTAAAACTCAAAATCAGATGTCTTGAATGCTGGTGGGGTTGCAGGGCTTATCTAGGTGACTTGGTCTGTCTCTTTGCAGCATCATGATGCAGCACAAGCATGGGAGGCTTCAGTTCAGGAAGAAGATGCTCTGCAGAATAGATCATGTGATCTGGTTGCAGAGCAGTGAAGACTTCCTGTGAAGGCAAATCTTATTCCTAGGCCCCAAAGCAATTTCAGGCTCAGGCTGTACACCAAGCTAAGCAGTTTCAGTGAGATTAGTGGAGTCCCAGTGTACTCACCTACACTGACTTTTCATGGGAGAGGAGCTGTGGCCAGTGTCCATTTTAAACTAATTTTATTTTCAGGTACCATTAGTAGCTGATAAAACCTGGGGCCTGCACTCCTCCTGAATTCCCAAAGTCATTGCCAGGTGGTCAGGCCACAGGTTTCATGGGTTTGAGCTGAGTTTTTACAGCAGTGAATAAAGAATTAGCCACTTGGTTTGTATCCCCCATCTACTTGGACATGTAGCCAGGCTGTGGTTTAACAACTGTCCTTATCCCTTCTTGCAGAGTTGAGCTGCCCGAGTATGTCCTGGACATGGGCACTGTCCTTCAGGGTTACACTGAGAGACGCACTCTGGTGATCACCAACCCTGGGCAGATCCCAGTGTCCTTCCATATCAATGTATCTGCCCTGCAGGACACAGGTAAGCAGTGCTGGAGACACTTCCTGTGGGCTTGAAGGAGATGTCTCAGACAGATTATGTTAAGACACTGAACCTGGGGAGGTTTTCGAGCTTTTTTTTCTCAGTGCCCCTGCTGGGAGCTTTAGAGGCAGAATTCTCCTGGCCAGTCCTGCCCAGGGACCTGGCCTGCCTGTGATTGCCCTGCACTGAAGTGCAGGGGCCAGATGAGCTCATCACTCTGGTCACCTCTCAGGATCTTCTGCCTGTGGCTCCTGAAATGAATGGCCAGGAAGCCTTTATTAAAGGTTGGCACTGGGTACAGAACCCAAGGGGTTGTGCACAAAACAAACCCTGTTCCTACTGGACAGTACAAAGGAGGGTAAATTCAGCTTTGCCAGACAACAGAGTGGGGGCGCCCATCCTTGTGAGAATCCCTAGGAAAACGTTTGCTGGCTCTTGGTCTATGGATGCCATGCCAGCCGGGTGCTATTGAAGTCATGGCAACAAGGTGAAAAAAAGCTCTGGTTGGTGATTTCGTCTTGTCCACCATTTCCCCCCACCTGGGAGTACCATTTTTTAGTCTTAGATGTGATACTGGCTCGTTGTTTTTAGGGGTTTTTACCACTGAGTGGAATCCCATGAGCACTTGCTGTCATGTGCCATTTTCAAGGAGGGTAGTAGAGGTGGGCGTGGATACAAAAGGAGGTACTTGTAGCAGCCTGGGATCCAAGCCCTGGCTGCCACCAACTTACCCAAATAGGCAGTTCCACAAGGAACAGCCTCTCCTGGTGTCTCAGGCAGGCTTCAGCCACAAAGTACCAATATGCAAGCAGTGCCTGGAGTTCAGGCGATCAACTCTTATAATGATTTCAGCTCCAAGTGATTTCAGCTCGGCTTGCAAGGTACCTTTGGCCAGCACAGAGAAATGAGAGTGGGAGCGCTGTGTAGAGGTTTTGCAGGGTTGTTTATTGTCTTCTGCAAAGGGGAGTCCAGGGACAATAGCAATCCACTGAACTCAGTGAAAGTAGGGGGCTTTATAGGGAAGGTATGGTTTGACAGAATGACTGATGGTTTGGTGCTAAGGAAATATGACCAATAGTGCTACAAGGAGATAAAGCAGGGCCCAAAGCAAAGAGAAGGGTCTCTAGCCTAGTCACCGTGACTAAGCAGTTCTTATCTAGGGGATAGTTCTCCAAGGAGGCCTTGTGAGGGGCTTTGCTCCCTCCACAGGTACTGGGACGGGGGAAAGGGACAAACAGCTAGGAGCACTAACAATTTACAAAGACATAAAACGTTAACAACAAGTAGTCAACACAAGCAACAGTTATGGTCAACTGGGTAGACACATCAACACAAGCAACAATAACTGAGTGGACACCTTGTTGAGAAAAACTTGTGTCTGGGAATTTATTCCCCACAGCTTCCATGAGCATCAAGTCTCTCTGGCTGCTCTGTAGGCTTATTTTGCAAACTAGCGGGGTCTTCTGTGTTTTGGAAGTGCTTTGGTTGGAGTTCACACTATCACAGCACTTGTATTCAGCCTTTATTGAGGAAACAGCCTGTGACATCCTCTGGTGGATCAAAAGAGGCCTTGAGGCAGGGCTGGGTTTCCATCACACAATGGCTCACTGTGTCTGAGGGGTGTTCAGGTGCACTCTTTTTTTGTCCATGTCACACCATGGCATGGGGTTTTTCCCAGACCTCTCAGCCAGGACACCTGTAAGGCCTTAAAGTGCGTATGACACGTTTTGTGTTTCTTGTGTATCTCAGCTGCTTTGTTTTCATCTGTTCAAGGTTTCAGAGTGAATCTGGACCAGATGCAGGGCCTGCCCCACAACCAGACCAGAATGCTTGAAGTGTGCTTTGAAAGCACCCGCTGGCTACGGGGTGATGTGCATGTGCTGCTGCCCATAGAGGTACCAGAGCTCTTGGGGCACGCAGCAGGCTGGGTGCAGCAGCAGATGTCACCTGCACCCTCTGCTGACTTCTCTATCCTTCTCCAGGTGGCAAAAGGCCCCACATATAACATCCGCCTCCGTGCCACTGTGTTGGAACTGTCACTCACCCTTTCCAAGAACACACTACAGTTCTCTGATATCCATGTTGGGCAGTGCCAGATTGAGACAGTCCGACTCTACAACTGGTTCCAAATACCCTGCGAGTGGTTCATTACTGCCATCAAGCCTGTCAGGAAGGTAAAGCACAGGCGATGTCGAACATGTAACTTCTTGGTTGGGTTTTCTTTGTGTCTCTTGCCCTTTCTGCTCCTGTGGCTGCCTGAGCACTTGGATCTACAGTGTGTCTGAGGAAGCTTCTGAGGGACTAGATCAAGACTGGTTTGCCTGGACGTGTTCCATTAGCTGATGTTTTACTTTTCTGCCATCTTCACCCGTTCCTCCTCCTCTCAGGACAGTAGTTCTCTATCTGCCCACCCAGTTTACAGGTCTTCCCTCCAGCTCCAGGCTATGGGAGTCAACCTTGGTTTGGCTGTGGCTACTCTCAGCACAGTATCAGTGTCTCAGAGCACTACAGGAACTGAGGTTCTGTCCTCATACACTGAGGAGACCTCACACAATTGGTTTCTGTGCCCAGGATAATCAACGCAAACGCTTTACACCGGCCATGTGTCAGAAGCAGCAGGTGCTGGAGGATGAGCCCTGTCCCTTTGAAGTGACGCCCTCCAAAGGAACCCTTGATCCAGGAAGGTGGCAGAACTTACAAATCCAGTTTACACCCAAGCAGGAGGTAAGATTGGCAGGTGTCAGCTCAGGAGGCCTGTCAGGGCTATCTGGAAATGAGGGCCTGGTGCAGAGGTATGAGCTCTGCCTTCACAGGGAGCTTTCTGCAAGCTCCGTTCTCAGCATGGCTCAGTTCACCCCGCAGAGCACTCCTGTGAGATGTGCTTCAAAATGCCCACAGGGAGCTTGCACAGAGAGAGAGCATCAGGGCTCTGTGGCTGCCTCCTGGCACATGGGAGGGATGTGCCCAACTCCCCTCAGCCTCCCCTTTGCCTGGCTGTATTTGCCGCTGCACACTTGCAGAGGACAGTCCTGGAATGGCCAGTCTAGGCTCGTCCTGCTGCAGAACTGACAGACAAAACAGTCACCAGACACCTTCCTGGGCACGGCAGAACAATCACCTGTACTGGTGTGCTGCCAGCAGTCCCTGGGGCTCTGGCCTGCCTGCTCATTCCTATGCAGCTGGGGATTCAACTTAAAGGATGGAGTATTCCCAAGAGCAGTTTTCCTGTGGCTGCTGGCTTTTGGAAACTGACAGTGTGTACCAGTATGGACACAAGTGCTTCTGTGCCCGCTAACAGTCCCAGGGGTCTTTAATTGCTCGAGAGATGTAACCATCTTGTGTCTGGCTATGACCAGAGCCAGACACTAAGCAGAGAAGATGACCCTTATTTCTAGCCAGTGAGAGCTCATTTGCTTCTCTCCTGGAGCTGGTGTTTGCCTGACTTGGCAGTGCCAGGACTGTGTCTGGACACTGTAACCCCGAGGGCCCTTCTCATGAACATTGCACTCCTGCATGACTAGGTGAAATGCCTGACAGTCCATTGTACATCCATCTGATACCCAAACACCCAGTTAGAATGCACACCAGGATTCATCCCAGTTACTCAGACCCAGGACACAAACATTGTAGTCCCTAGCATAAGTAAACATCTGGTTTCCATTCACCTTGGAGGGGCTGATAACACCCTGACCTTGGGGCAAACGTTGTATTTGGAGTCCTGTCACCTGGGACTCCATGGATGAGTTTTCTTCCCTTTTCTCTTTTCAGAGGTCTTACAAGAATGAGTTGAAGCTTAACATTTGTGGAAGCATCAATCTCTTAAAGCTGCACCTCTCAGGACAAGGTCTAGAGCCACGGTTGGAGTTCACCCCCCCAGCACTCAAGATGGGATGGGTGCTGGTGGACAGTGATGGGGTGGATGCCACAGTGGTGGTGAAGAACCCATGCAACTTCCCTGTTGAGTTTTACTCACTGGATTTTGATGAGCAGTACCTTGAGGAGGAGAAGGTGAGAAGGCAGGTGTGGTCCCCATTGTACATGCTGCCCAAGCTTCACAGCACTCCAGCATTCCCAGGCTTTTGCCAGGGAGATGGAGGCAATCCCCAGGGCAAAGCCAGCTCTGTTGATGTGCTGTGGGAGGACTTAAATACTTTGAGTTGTTGGGAGGAGGGGAGGAGACAGAAAATGGGTTTGTTGAGTGTGTGTGAAGAGAGGCAAGAAAAGGAATGTTGCGTATGGTTTCTGTTCCCTACATGCACAGATCCTGCGGATAGCAGTGGGGTCTGAGTACCAAAAGAACTTTCTAATGCCTCCACGCACCGTGGGTGGGACGCTGCCCCCAGAGGTGCTGGAGTACTATGAAGCACAGAAGAGGCTGAAAGCTCAACAGGCAGAGCTGAAGGCTAGGGAAGAGGCCAAGGCAATGGACAAGGCAGCACCAGGTCAGAAAAACAGTGAGGGTTTGTCAGTGTCTGTCTTGAGTGTGGTCACAGCAGGGAGCCCATACACCCTGAACTGTCTGTCACCTTGTTCTCCAGGGAAAGCCCATGCTTTTAGCAGCTGCCTGTTCCCCAGCTTGGTGGAGGAACTCTTGGGTGAAGGGCTGGGGCATCCTCTCCCAACCCTGAATGTAGCCAAAGCAAACTCCTATCTACCTGCCATAGACTGGGGAAATAATCAGGATATTCCCTTGTGTCCCTTAGCCAGAAAGACTAGGACTGGATGAGTTCTTCAGCCAGTAGGACCAGATCTAATATCCCTGGCTCTTTTATATTTGCACCTTCCTAGTGAGAAAATAACAAGCTCATGTTGCTTTTATCAAGTCTCCTTTCGTGGGATCTGAGGAGATGGGGAGGATGATGAGGATCAAAGGAAGGCGGGAGGCTGACTTTCCCCCCTGGTTTTGCACTGCAGCATATCATGGGGCTGTCACACCCTCTCCTGAGCCCATGGTGGAAGTGACTGGGAGCCCTATCTCTCAGGCTGTCATGCACCACCTGGGCATCGACCCATCTTCAGAGAGTTGTGAAGCACAGCAGGACAGAGGGATTGTTGTCATCGTCCATGGGCCCCCCCGGGCAGGTATGTGAGCTGCAGCCCTGGGCTGCAGGGAGAGGGGCAGGCAGGAGGAACACATCCTGGTGGACCATGGTGCTTAAGGCAAAGTCCTCAGCTGAACAGGAGGTGGAGATGATCCTCTTGGCTCTAGAATTCAGAGCTTGTACCCACACTCCAGCTGCCTCCCTCATGGCCTCCCCAGAGGGACACTTGCTTTCCCACTGTCCCTTTAACTTTGAAATCTTGTTTGAGGTTTTTCCAGGGCCTGTCCCTGTAATGCCTCATATGCAAGTGTCACCAAGCAGTCCTCCTCTCTCTCAGGAAAGACAGAGATAGTGGCGGCCCTGTGTCACTATTATGACACTGCTCACTTGTCCATTGACACCATGGTGAAAGAGGCCATCGCCAATGATCAGAGCCAAGCAGGGCGCCGCGCCCGGGAGCTTTGCACCAAGGCTGCCATGGAGCTGAAAGGCGAAAACCAAGATGATGCTGGTAAGGAGAAATGCTGGACCCAGAGCCAGTGCTTGAGAAACCTACCATAACTGTCCACTTCTGCTTACTCAGAGCAGCACCTTTTCAGTCCTTGGGTCTCTTAGGGAACATGGGTGAAGTGCATCTCTGGCTTGTCTAAAAAAAAAAGAAATAAATTTTAAGGGCTCAGTCAGGGGTTCTTTTATAGCCCCTTTGCTGCCATTCTTGGTACATTCTTGGTACATACTTGGTACATGTTCATTTTTCTAGGTATGGTGAAGCACATCTGTCCCTTTCCCAAATATTTTTATTTCCTCAAAGCTGAATCAAGCTTGCTCCTCGTGGGCAGCAGGCAGAACTGCTGCCCACTTTAACAAGGAAAAAGCCTTCTGAAGTGGCTCATTAAGCACAAGAGGACTGATTATGAGTGTAACCTCACAGATGAGAGGAAGGGAAGGACAAGCTCCCAGAGGAATTTCCAATGAGAGACATGTTACAGATGAGTTCTTTTGTCCAGAGATTTACCTATGCCTACTGTCAGGGTACACAGCTCATGCATGCTGGGCTGTTCTACGTGTAAGACTGAAGACTTTAATGAAACTTACTGGGAAGTTGGTACCCTGAGCTCTGCAGGGTGAGGCAGACCTGGCTCAGTGCAGGAGGAAGTTTTGCATTGCTCGGTTTTGAACCTGGCTGGGTTGGGAGCTGGTGGAAGGAAGAAGAGTCTGGATTCCAGCTGGGATTTTCAAGGAGGATTTCATTTCAGTGGAGACAGGTCATGCAAGTGGGGTAAGGCTGTAGGTCCCCACATGAGAATGCAGGATGGGTGCAGTGTATGGAAAAATGGTCCTGAAGGACAAATCTTTGGCTTGATCTGCAGGGGAACTGCTGTGCAAGAGTGTCACCTGCATGCACAGTTGTTAGGAGGGACATAGTGCTGGCTTTAAAATCAAATATGGGATGGCATGTTTTACCATGCTGGTAGGAGAAGGAGGGAAGGAGCTGCTTCTGGGAAACAGTGCTGCCAGTGCCCAGCAGACTGGGGGAAAAGTGCCAGATTCCTTCAAGGGCCTAAGGTTGTGCCCATTGTGGGGAAAGGTGCCTAATTGTTTTTCAAAGCCCCCCTGAACCATCTGTCCCCTATGCAGGTAAAAAGCTTACTGCTCGGACCGAGAATAAACAAGCCTCTGGAGAAAAAATCATCAAGAAGAATGCCAAAGGCAAGAACACTCCAGCACAAAAGAAAAAGGAGCCAGCCAGCAAATCCAACAAAAAGGTAAACACAATCTGCTCTGGTTGATGTCTGGGACTTTTGCATTATTTTTGAGATGGGCAGGGGCTGCTTACCGTGGAGGCTGTGTGCCAGCCAGGGCCTGTTATGTGGGTCCATAGTGCCAAGCCCAGCTGGCAGGCTGGGTATGACTTGAGCTGGGAATGTGCTCTGGCAGACAGCTATACTGGTTCTAAGTGGTTTGCTGGTGAAGTGCAGTCCTGGCTAGTATGGCTGCAGGCAGTGAGCAAAGTGCTGGGAGGCTGCACTGGGGGCTTGCAAGCTTGGGTCTCTGCTGGCCAAGGCATGGACCCTCCAGGACCATCCCCTGGAGCCTCACATACTGCACTGCAGGGTTGTTCTACTCTCCACTAGTGAGGAACCCCAGCTGCAAGCCCAGCAGTGGGAATTGTTCAGGGCTTTCCACCGTGGTTTATTTTCCTAACAATGCTCCATGTTACAGTTCACAGTTTCCACTGCTCCTGCACCACAACAGCTGAACATCGTCAGCAGTCATGGGGAAAAGCTGAACTGCTTGAGCTGTGTGCTGCCCGAGGACCTGCTGGTGGACATCTTCTGTGAGAGGCTGAAGGTGTGTGGGGTGGGGGAAAAGGAGACATTCCTGCTCTGGAGAGACAGGCAGAGATGTATGACTTGGAGAGGAGGAGGTCTGTACATGCTGCTGGAGGATCCTGGACTGTGTGCAGGGAACCTTGGGGGAAGCTGCAGATGCCCCTAGTTGGCAGAGCCTAATGACAGATCCAAGCTGTTCTTAGCTAATGCCCTTTGAACAAGGATAGCTGGTACCCTGTGACATATCTTTACTGTCCAGCTGTGAGCCCCCTGCGTGCAATGGCTGACTTGCTCTTCCCTTTATTCGCAGCATGAAGACTGCTCCAAGGGAGTGGTCTTTGATGGCTTGGAGAGCCTCTTCACAAGCAGCCTGGAATCTTCTCTGCTCTGTGTATTCAAAGCTGTCAACAATCATCATCATATCTACATGGTGAACCTGCATCAGGATTGTGCTTCTTGGATAACCAAGGAGGAAGATGAAAGAAAGAGGAGGGACGCTAAAAGAGAGAAGGAAGGTAAGATATCTCCCTCCCTCTCAAATCTTTCTCAAGCCCTCGACCTTATCTCTGCGTATCTGGGTTTGCAGCAGAGCTTGTAAGAAACATTTTTATTAATCTTTTCACCTTCTGCCTCAGCATAACCAGAACTCAGAGTTTCAGATCTGAGGTTTTACGACTCACCCTAATCTCTAACATTAAAGTTTGGGCACAAGTGCAAACTGCTGTAGCTCAGTGACAAATGACTGTCCTCAGCCTTGGTGCGCTTAAGCCAGGCAAAGCACAGGAACTCACTGCCCAGCCATAGTTTGGGTGATTGTTTGAATTTTGGTGCAGGGATATGAGCTCCCCAACATCTCCTGGTATGGTAGGCTGGGTTGGGAAAAGCTGTGAATCCTTGCGGCTGACCCAGAGCACCCAGCTCTGCTTCTGGTCACTCATGGTTTTTCCTCTGGTTTGTGCTAAAGAACTGCAGCGGGCAAAAGCTTTTCAGAGGAACATGCAACGTATCTTGAAAATGGATGAGGATGAGTATTATGCCCTCCCTGAGGAGAAGCAAGTTCTAGTGGATAAAATAATACAGGGAAGAAAGTATCTACGGAGGGAGAGGTGAGTAAGCCCTCCATGGGTTACTGCTTAGAGTAGTGTCCCTGGAGGGTTTCCCTGCTCCAAGGCCTTTGAGCTCAGTTTGATAGCAAAGGCAAGAAACAGCACAGGGATGGCCACTCTTAGCTCCCTGGCTCCCAAGAGAGGAAAGACCTTCTTCTACTGAGATAGAATATCTTCTCTAATTTAGTGGTGAGCCCTCCCGGTTTAGATGCTGCCTACAGGCAGCTGGGCTCAGGGCTTGCCTGTAGAAGTGTATTTAAGTCTATGGTGTTGATTTGCACTTTATTCATCATCTCCCTTCTTCACCAAAACAGTGGGATTGTGGTATGGGCAGGTGTGGGGCACAGACAAACCCTTGGTTTGGGTCCTGGTCCTGCTACAGATGAAATCCTTGCAATGCTGACCTGCCAAGGTTCTCCTTATGGTGGGACACCACCCATAAAAGCCCATGTCCTTTAGGCTCCCCTGAAACTGCAGAAGTAGGCAAGCTCTGCTCCAGCAAGGCAGCCCAGCTCAGGACAAACAGGAAAAGTGTGGAGCTGGGAGGTGAGGCTGCTTAAAGCAAGCCTGTGTATCAGGACTTCTTTCAGCTCAGGCTGAAGTTGGTTTCATGGGGAGGAGACAGACAAGGCTGCTTCAAATTGTTTCTATGGCAGATAGCACAAGTTTGCCTTGGTTACAGCTGGGTTCCAGCAGGAAATCTAGCTGACAAGAGCCTGTCTTGCAGGAGAGGAGTTCCTGCAGCCTTTGCTTTGTGACTGATAGGATTATTCTCATTAAGGAGCAGGCTATATCCAGGGAGAAGGGGGCTGCATGAATCGAGTAAGAATTGTAGGAGGGACAAGCAAATGTTAGCAATTTGTGAAGTGGTTTAAACTGGGAAATCAAGAGACAAAGGGCGTTTTCAGTCATCAGTGCGGAGAGCTGCTGGATCAGCCTTTGGCAGTGGGCTGGAGGTGTCTGGGTGTGTCTTAAGAGGGAGGTTGCACAGTCAAGACCTTACAATGGCAAGGCTTAGGTTTGGCTGGTCCTGGAGGTCCCCTTCCACAGTTCACTTGGGGTGTTGCCAATCTCTGTGGGTTGAGGAAAATTCAGGGAAATGGTCTCATGGTTATGCCTGGCCGTAGGGTCAAGGAATAAAGTGCAGGGCCAGCCAGGACTAGTGAGCCCAGGTTTCTGGTGGTGACTCTCAGAGATGTTTTCTATTTTGTTTGCTGAAGGGAGATGAAGCAGCTGGCTCAAAAGCTTGAGGAGGAGGCAAAAGCCTTAGAGGAAGAAGAGAAGTGGAAGGAGGAAGAGAGGCAGAAGGAGGAAGAGAAGCAGAAGAAGGAAAAGAAGGGTGCCTCCTTGGGGAAGCAGTCTGTGAAACCAGAGAAGAAGGAAACCAAAGCCCCGGAGAAGAAGGAAACCAAAATCCCAGAGAAGAAAACCAAGACTCCAGATAAGAAGGAAACCAAAGCCCCAGAGAGGAAGGAAACCAAAATACCAGAGAAGAAGGAAATCAAATCTCCAGGGAGGAAGGAGACCAAAAGCCCAGAAAAGGGGGAACCCAAAGCCCCAGAGAAGAAGGAGACCAAAAACCTAGAGGAAAAGATAACCAAAATGCTAGAGGATATGATAAACAAAGTCCTAAAGGATGAGACAACCAAAATCCTAGAGGAGGAAACTGAAATCCTAGAGGAGCATATATACAAAGGCCAAAGGATCTGGGAAATCACAGAAAAGGAGGAAACCGAATCCACAGAAAAGGAGAAAACAGAATCCCCAGAAAAGAAGGAACCCAAAGCCCCAGAGAAGGGGGAACCCAAAGCCCCAAAGGGGGAACCCAGAGCCCCAGAGAAGTGGGATACCAAAGCCCCTGAGAAGGGGGAACCCAAAGCCCAAAATAAGGGGGAACCCAAAGCCCCAAAGAAGGGGGAACCCAAATCCCCAAAGAAGGGGGATACCAAAGCCCCAGAGAAGGAAGAACCCAAAGCCCCAAAGAAGGATGAACCCAAAGCCCCAGAGAAGGGAGAACCCAAATTCCCTGAGAAGGAAGAACCCAAAGCCCCAGAGAAGGAAGAACCCAAATCCCCAGAAAAGGGGGAACTCAAGGATGTAGAGAAGGGGGAGCCCAAAGCCCCTGACAAGCAGGATACCAAAGCCCCTGGGATGGGGGAAACCAAAGCCCCTGACAAGGGGGAAGCTGAAATCCCAGAGTACCCAGCTGAGATGGATAAGAACTTGATCCAGAGGTTTCAAATCTATGAGTCATCACAGCAGGTCCTCACACAGCTTTTCTCCTACGGTGACAAGGTTCAGGGTTCTGTGCAGTTACCCGTGATCCAAAACAGAAATACGTCCCTGCCTTCAGCTGAAAACAAAGGTCAGAAGACCTATAAATCTCAGGAGAAGGTTGAGAAGAAGCCTGAACAAAAAGGTGGAGGCCAAAGAAGTCTTCAGTCATCTCAGCTGGAGACACAAAGCAAAGTTGCAGAAGGGGCAGTCAGAGATGAGCACGTCAGGATGCGGTGCTTGGACATCCAGGTCACAAATCCGAAGGCCATGATTAGGGAGATCCTGAGGGATGGGAGGTTGCCAACAAAAGATGAGGTAAAACCTTGCAAGGCTCAGATTTTGAGCATGCTGTGGTCATGGGCCCTGGAGTATTGTGTCCCCTAGGTGATAATGGCACAGAGCCCTGTCCAGGCCCCTGATGATGTTCCACAATGACTCCGTAGCATCTGTGTGGATGGGGAGGTTATCACCATCCATCCCTCAGTGGGCAGAAAGTGGGAGTGCTCTGTGTACAAGTATCCCATCTGTTCAGAGTTTCCCAGCCTGGAAATCATTAGAAATGGTCCCAGGACAGGGCAGCTCATGGTCATTGTTTTCTTCAGCTGAGTCACTTGGGAGAGGTTTCTCTCCCGATCCTGCTTGTAGCTCTTGCCTCTGCTCTGGAGCCTGCTCACCCCACTGGGCATAACAAAGCAAAGCACTTGCACTTCATATAAATGAAAAACCCCATTGCTAAAAGATCAGTGCCTTTAAAGAGGATGAAGGTAAGAGAAGTATAAACAGGACTTTCTGTTCTGTTTCAGATGCTGAGACATCTGGGACTGCATCCCGAAGGGCCTCCCCTGCCCCCTGCTGCTGTCTTCTCCGTAGTCAACTACCCAGAGGAGCGGTTGGGTTCTGCAGAGTGTGTGAAGCCCTTCACCATTGTTGCACCAGAAGGTGCTGCTATGGAAGACAATCGGGTGGGTGCTCCAGTGGTGCTGGCACTGAAGGTGCCAGGGCAGGGACCAGGCTAGATGGGGGCATGGGGGACAGGTTGGATGGAGAAGGATCATTGTGGAGAGGTAGTGAAGATGTGATGGGGCCCCATGTCTGCAGGTCTCCTTTCTGTCAGGGATGGGACAAAAGAGACAGCTCTGCGGGAGACAGAGCAGTTCTATAACACAAGGAAAAAAAAATCACTTAAAACCATCAACTTCTTTGAGGAGAGGGTCCTGAGTGAGAAGGGGTGTCCCAAGTAAAACAAACACCAATAAGGAAGACCAGGTCCATGGGCAGGTGGACTTATTTATTTATTCTCTCTTCCATTGGCTGACCAACTCCTGCTTTGCTTTCCAGGATGGGGATGTCTCAGGGCTCACCTCTTCCTCCCTTTTCTCTCTCCCCTTAGGCCAAGGCCCCAGATGCCAAGGGCAGTTCTACCAAGGGCCAACCAAAGTCACATATAGCAGCCAGCAGAGACAGCTCTCCAAAGGATAACCAGATCTCCACACACAGAACAGAAAGTCCCCAGGATTCCTCTGCAACAAGATCCAAAAGTGTGCTGAAAAGAGCCTCAACCCCCACAGAATTCCTCAGGTGAGCCGCATGGGAGGAGGTGATGCCTCTGCTTCTTGGTCCTCTTGCCAAACAAGGTCCGTCATCCCCAGCTCCACAGTGACCCTGTGCCAGTGCCTCCACGGGATGGCCAGTGCACCCTCCTTGTTTCATTTGCTCCTTAGCAATGTCTGAAGCCTCCTCTTTAATTGCCAGGCTGAAACGGTACCGATGGATAGTGCCTGACCACGGTGAGGTGGAACTGAAGGTCCACTTCTCCACCAAAAGGCCAGGGAAGTTTGAGCACACACTGAGGTTTGAGCTCGTGGAGACAAAGCGCCAGTACGAGCTGCCCTGCAGTGGCACGGGCGTGTACCCCAGCATCAGCCAGAACCCGCGGTAAGGCTGGCCCTTGGCAGCCTCCCACACTGCTGACCCCTGAACTCACAGCCAGGGCTGCCCCTTGGTGCTTCTGGCCTGGGCAGGTGGTGCTGCTTGAGGTCACCCAGCATCACTTCCTGTGCTGGGAGCTGGGAAGGCAGATGGTGCCTCAGCCACCAGGAAGGGTTATGGCTTTCTGACTACATTTCCTACTTGGAGCATCTCATAATTCCTTCTTGCCCACTTTCTCTGCCCAGGCTGGTGTTTCCACAGTGGAGGGAGACCATGGAGACAGATGAAATCATTTTCAAGGAATATGTTGAGAGCACAAAGAAATTCCACTTTGGACCTCTGCTGTGTGGGAAATCAAGAGAGTGGTATGTACTCCCTGCTGGGCCTTGTTCTTTCCTGGACATGCTTGGAGAGACATGCTGTACTGCTGGCACAATCCAGGGCAGTCCCCAGCAGAGTCCTGGGAGACACATGAGTTTTAAGGACCACACATGTATGAACTTGAGCAGATAAGAGGCAAATGAGCCTTGGAGGAGCTGCTCTGCCTACCCGGTGGATGTCTTGGTGGCCACCTAGGTGGCCAGAGCCACATGCTGCTGCCAGACCAAAGGAGACTTGGGGGGGCAACTTCTGTCCCCCTCCACATCTCAGACTCACCACTATGGAAATGAACTTCTTAGAAGTGCTTTGAGCTCTGCAGGTAGCCTGACCGAGCAATTATTCTGTAGATGGTTCTGTAAACCTTTTATTTAATCTGTAACTATTAATAAGATTTTATGGTTGACCTGCCAATGGGTGTCAGGGGGAATGTACAGCAGGAATTACATTTTCCTGTGATGACATTGCATCCTCACTGCTAGGTAAAGTCTGCCTAAACACGCTGTCACTGAAGCTGTTGTGTATTTCTATTTTTACCGTCACTTGTTTTTTTAATAATATTTAACATTTAGTTCTTGTCTCCATGAGAGCTCTGGAGGGCTAGGTCTATTTTGGCAACCCAAGAAAATGAAACTGAAATAGGTTAAAGAAACAGATAATCTTTAGCCAGGTTGATCGATGTTCTGGGATTTCTGTTTGCTTCTTTAACCCTTTCGCTCCAAAGTAATTTCCACACCTGAGAGAAGAGTCATTTGTTATCCTTTTGCATTCCTCTTGGGAAGTGATGCTTTATATTTTTTCTCAGACTTTGAGCTAACCTATGAAATCCAAAGCAGTTTCATGAATTTATGAAAGAGATTAGCTAAACTCTTTATCCAAAAGCCTTTCTTTATACCCTGCAGGGAAGGCACCCCAAGAAAGAAGGGGAAGAACCCATGTGCCTGGTGTACTGTTGTTTTTCTAGGCACCTTTGAATTTACGTTATATCAAAAACTCTTGAAGTGGCCTGAGCATCATCAGGCTTCTGGGGTGGAGGCACCAAGTCCAGGGGAAGGCATCAAGGCAAGGCAAAGATGAGCACACAGCTACACCCCTGACTGGCATCCATTTCCCTCACTTGTTTGTTAGAACTGGGTCTTCCAGCACCTCTTCTTCAGGTGCACATGGTGCTCTCCTGACGTATGGCAAAGGCAACAGTCTCCTCTGCAGCCTTTTCCCCTTTTGTGGACAGGTACAAGGCCCAGAACTGTTCCAGCAACTCGGAGAATTTAACCATCCTCAACAACTCCCCCATGGATGTAGAGGTCCAGTTCTCCTTTGAGAATGATGGGAAAGCAGAGACATTCCTTTTGGACCCTCCCAGCATGACACTCAAACCAAAGGAGAAGCAGGTAGGAGAAGGGCAGGTAGAGCTGGCACTGTACAAGTGCCCAGGAGCTGCTCCTCCTGCTCACACACAGTGCTCTTTCTATTTCTTTCTGTGGGGCTGGGTCCAGGAGCTGACCATTTGGGCATACCCCACTTCCCCTGGCTTCCTGGAAGACAAACTCATCTGCTGCATTGAGAAGAACCCAGACCCAGTGGTTTTCAGCCTGTGCTGCCATGGGGTGCACGTGATGCTGGAGGTCAGCCCCCTGGAGCTGTCTTTTGACAAGCTGCTTCTGCACAGGTCAGTCATCCCACAAACACTCCAAGACTTGTGACAAAGAAAAAATGTTTGACCTGGTTTCCAGGGCATGGATGGAGCTGCTGCAAGTTGCATTCAGTGGTGAGGCTGGTGTGACCGTCCAGCAGCTAATGCCAAGTGCCTTCCTGTCTCTGCAGGACTGACAGCAGGACCTTGGTCCTGAAAAACAACACCCTACTGCCCATGGCCTGGCAGCTCACTGGGCTGGATGACCTTGTTGAGGCCTTCTCCTTGTCACAAGATAACGGCATCATTGATCCCCGCTCAGAGTTTGAAGTGACCCTGAATTTCAAGGCCGAGCAGATTGGCAGCATTAAGAAGACCCTGCGACTAGAGGTGAGAGGGACTGGGCCCTGCCCTGCAGCTGTGTGCTCTTAGGGATGGACTCAGGAAGAGCTGCACCTGACAGATTCAAGGGTGCTGTGACCCCAACCTCTGCCTCTACACAGCATTTACCAGGACGTGCAGTGCATCCACATCCCCCCAGATAACCAGACACTGCATCCTGAGCCTCTACAACCACCTTGTCCCTGTGAGTGGTTGAAGGCTGTTGTTTGGTTGTACAGACTGCAGTGTTATCTCTACATTCCTCCTGGACTTTGTCTGAACCTCTTGCATAGTGCAACAAACTCTCCCCCTGGATTTTTGTTCCCCATGCTTTAGGGACTGCATTTCAGAGAGGGTGCTAGGTGATTGGAGAGGCATGTCAATGCCATCTGCTCTGAGACACCTCACAGTTCTTGTGGTGGTTCTTACATCCCTGTGCCTCTCAAGGATGCTTTAGCAGCAGCATTCCCTGCTTCAGGAATGAAGAATTGGGCTGATAGGGCTTTTTACTGCAGCAGAATCCCACTGTGGCAGCCCATGAGATAAACAGGTTAACAAAGTTTGTGAGTCCAGCAACACTTGTGAAGCCAGGGACACCACAGGAAGCAGCCAGCAGAGACAAGGACTTACAGGCTGTCTACCAAAAGAATCATCTGAACAATATTTGTTTCTTGCTGTCTCAGGTTTCCGATACAGAAAACATCCTGGGGATTGTTCAGGCTGAAAACATTGAGATCTCTGCAGAGGTCTACGACATTTCTCTGAGTCTTGACATGCCTGAAGGTCAGTGGATGCCTCCCAAACAAATCAGTCCAGATGCACTGCATTACCTTGGGAGGTGGGCAACCAAAGCACTGGGATGGGATGGGATGGGATGGGATGGGATGGGATGGGATGGGATGGGATGGGATGGGATGGGATGGGATGGGATGGGATGGACACATAAAGCACATACCCTGCAAGCTGCATGGAATAAAGCATTGTCAGGGCACTGACAGCTTTAAGTCTCTCTCCTCTGGACTTCGAAGTGTGCAGCTTCATTGGATTTAGGAGCTTTGAAACAACAGTGACATGAACAGGTAATTGGCAATTGCCACAGGCTCAGCACAGCATACAAAGTAATAGGATTTGTGCTTGGAAGTGAGGAAATGGAAGCCAAGTTCCTTGGGTACTAAACCTGCAGATATTTTGAGTGAGAAAGCAGAGAAGTAGCTGGAAAACACTTTCAACACTTTCAGATGCTTGCTGAAAAGGGTTTTGTGCCTAGACCTCCATGTAGCTTGTGACCTGGTGTATTCTGCAGCAGCTCACAAATACTGTGTTTGACCTTATTCTGCGGGTTTTCTGCAGGTCCAGATGGAAGCTTGGAATTTGGAACCATTCATGTCCTGGATAATGTGAAGAAAGTCCTGACTCTAAAGAACAAAGGGATGTACAACACTGAGTACTGGTAAGTCCAGCTGCCTGGTAGTGAACATTTCCTGGGGTTGCCAGGCCTGCCTTCTGCCTCTGTCAATGGCTAGAACGTGTTTCCATGCTTGCTACCTCTTGATAAATACAAAACCTGGGCTCTCTAATCTCAACTATTTTCCCAGAGAATCCAGCCACAAACCAGTAGTTCTTCACAACTCAGCAGGAATCCAGAGGAGAGCCCTAGAAATTTCAGCCACTGAAATGCTGAGATTCATTGCTTTTCTTTGATGGTCACTTCCTTTCTCTTTCTGAGACTCTGTAAAGGAGTGAATGAAAAATTTCAGTCTCAAGGTTTCTTGCAGTAACTTTGTGATTATCTGCAGTCTCTGTCAAGATCCAGAAGTCCCTGAGCAGAGTTGGACTCTCCTTTTTGTTTTCTGGTCCTATGCGAAGTCCTGGCTGTGCTGGTGGCAACTATACTTTAACTGCAGAGATCTCCATTCCTTCCCTTTCTCCCCTTCAGTTTCATGCTGAAGGGTTTAGGTCCCAGGATGCAAGATTTGGCATCCCACTTCACTATTGAGCCTCAGTCGGGCATGCTGATTGCCTCCCAGCCTGGTGTGAATGTTGAGATGCTCTTCCACCCCACAAGGGAAATGGTCGTCAAGAACAAACCCATCCTGTACTGCCAGGTGAGCCCCCTGGGCCAGGCTCTGTTATCACACGGTGTTTTGGGAGCATCAACAGGATAGGTATCTAAAGGAAGGAAGGCTTTAACTGGAGAATCCTCTCTCCTACATACACAAAGTCTTTCAAAACCATTGGGAGGCTTCCTAAGTGGAGCTGAGAATCTGACTCTGGAGGAGGTGCTTAAACAGGGAGGGTAAACTGATGGAGGCCTGCGGTGGAGGCTGGGGACTGGGGTAGAGGCTGGCCTCTTGGCTTTGTTTACCACCCCTTCCTGTGCACACAGGTGACAGATGCCAGCTCAGGGAAAGGAAGCCAGACTGTTGCCACCATCCCAGTGAGGGTGACAGCGAAAGCTGTGTACAGCAAGTACAGTATTGAGCCTGCCTCACCCATCAACTTTGGGGCCATGCTCAAGGGCACCAAGAAGACCCAGACTGTCCTTCTGGAGAACAAAGGCATGCTCAACTTCAAATTCCACATCCTCCAAGCACCCGAGGATGCATCTGCATTGGCAAGCAAAAGGTATGAGAAGCCCTGCACCACCCTTCCTGTCTGAGGAGGCACCACCCCATGGCTGGTATGTGGCAGGCAGCCAGGAGACCTGGGCTATCATCCATCTGCATCCCTGGCTTGGGGAGAGGGAGCAAAACATCTCCTTGGTATCCCCATGTGTACTATGAAGCTGGTGGTAGAGCTGCTCTGTCCAGCACTGGGTGCTGCAGGCTGCTCTCTGGGAGCCATCAGCAGCAGGAAGGCTTTCCTCTGTGGGGAGGAAAGCCAGCTTTGACCTCAGAGAAAGGCAGGGGGGCTCAGCATGACAAGACACCTCTGCTTTCTCCACAGTTCAAACCAAGGGGAATCTGCTGCATTGGCTTCAAAGCTGAAATCAAGCTCCTCACAGGTGGGTGACTCCTGCTCCCCAGCAGTGCTGCTGCAGGGGATGTGAGAACATGCTGCTGTGCCCAGGCTGGGGGCTGATCACCACAGGGTGGGATGTAGTCTGCAGGATGAAGTCCAGGATCTGCTCAGTCCCACTGACAGTCCTGTATTTTGGCTCAGACCTGGAGCTGTGGGGTCAACAGAGGGGAGCAGGTCCTGTGTTTGATAGCTGCTAGCCAGCATAGGTGTGTGAACACCACAGAAGCAAAAACATCCCCCACTAAACTCTCAGTCCACAGAGCTCAGAACACATTGCTTTTTCTTCTTCCCAGTCCCTTACCTCTCTTACATAATTTCTCACAGCAATTTCTGCTCTCCTGTGTTACCTCTGGAGGTTGAAGGATCACAGCTACCACCTTCATTCTTTACAGTCAAGCTCCTTTCTCTCTGCCACTTCAGATAGGCTTGCAGATCCTCTTGGCTTATTGGTCTCAAGCCTTTGGGCCATGGATTCATCCTTCCCTGCCCTGGGACTGGGTACTTGGGCCCAGCTGGAGGCCAAGGCAGGACATACTCTTTGTTTGGGTGCTCAGGACACAGCTATAAGCCATCAGCCTTTCCTGGAACTTTTTCTGCAGGGTTACCTCAGTCTTGGCATGTTCACAGTGTCCCCCTGCTCCGGCTCTGTTGCTCCATGGGGCCAGCAGAAGATCACAGTGGAATGCCTTTCAGGGCAGGAGGGGACATGTGAAGAGCAGCTCTACATTGACATCACGGGCAGAAACCCCAAGGACAATCCCCTGGGCATTCCCTTTACCCTGATTGCCGAGTCCTGCCTCCCAGGTACGTCCTGTGCACAGGTTCCCTTGGTCACACCTGCTGCTGATCAGCACCTCAACTTGCTGCTAGGATAGAGAGGCACACTTGCCCTGGTGTCCCACCTTAAACTCCTCAGATGTTCCAGCCCTCTGCAGGTCCACCAGTGGACTCATCCCTCCCAGGCTGAGAGGGATGCATGGAAAGATAAAAGGAAAGCAATGCTTTCTGAGGATGACTGAGCTCCATCCTCACAGCCAGCTCCCCCATTCAAGCCTGGGTTCAGCAGTCACGTGGGCAGAAAGGGCTAATCAAGCCTTCTGAGAGGCCAGCAGGGTGCAGATAAATTCATCAGGGACGCCTCTCAATGCTCATTCCTCTGGTCTATCCACAGGATTTGTTGAGGATGTCACGTTAACCTTCGAGGAGTACCCGATCTGCAGCAGCACCAACCTCAGCTGCAAGCTGCGGTCAGTGAAAGGCACAGGTCTGTTTGTCAGAGATGAGAACAAATTTGTCTTCACCAAGGTTCTGGTTGGGCAAGAGGCTGAAGCTAATTTCAGTATCTACAATGCAAGTGGTCTGCCATGTGATGTGGTCCTCTCCATCAAACCCCTGCCTGGAAAGGTAAGATCAGGAGGCCAAGGTGATGGTTGCCCTCTAAGGGCTGTGTGAGAGCCTGTTTTGTTCTCCAGATGGATTGCTTCCTGTGGCCCAGACTAGTCTAGCTTAGTGCAGGTTAAACTGCAGGGGACAGCAGCAGAGCCAGGGAACAGTTGTTTGAAGTTTGTGTGTCTTGGGCAAGGTTTTGGTTCACACCGCTGGGTCTTCAGTGGGAGAAATGAATCCTCTTGAACCTCTCTTGGAAGCACACTCAGAGAGGGGCTGTTACAAACTGACACGCCAGCCCTCAAAGCAGAGGACTTCCCTGGCTTTCCTTCTATTTGAAGGCCAGTTCTAGGTTATTTGCAGGGTTTTTGCATGCAGTAGCCACCTTCCATATATGCTGGGGCAGCTGCCAGCACTCAAAACACACAATGCTTTAGCACGAGGTCAGCATTCCCTGGGAGAGAGGGAGCCTGCCTCGGGAAGCAGGAAGGATGACACACTGTCTGGGGCTGTTCTCAGTAATGCATTTATGAATAAAACTGTGTCATGTTGAAAGGTGTTTTCTCCTAACATTCCTCTCTATGTTCTCCCAAGGAAAAAAACCCTATCAACAACATTTTCAAATTGTGTCCAGACAAGATGTCTGTTCCCGGCTCATCCAAGGCCGTTGCTACAGTGACCTTCACCCCACCGGATAAGCAGAACTACAGTTGTACTTTCAAGGCTTCCCTTGTCATCCCAAAAAGGTAAATGACCCTGCAAAATACTGGGGGAGACCTCACCACTCAGATAGCTGCCTCTCCACTGGGAAGGCACAGATCTCTTGTTAGCTCTAATGCTTTCAGTAGCCTTAGGCAGAGTACTTGGCATGGGAGGCAATAACTGTTAGAAAGAGCAGAAAAATGAGGCTGATGGTTTAGCCTGGAGGAGGAACTATGAAGACACAGAAATATTAGGTAGCCAACTGGAAGTTACTGAGATGTGCTGCAGCTGAGCTGCGGGTTTCCAAGGACAAAGGCTTAGATGAAGCACTTTTGATGCCAGCAAGTCATCAGTCACAATTTCCTCTTAGTTTCTGTAAAATTAAGTGATCCTCTGTAATTCCCTGACATTCATTAAGCTGTTTTATGTGAGTGATTGGAGCTGGTATGAAAGAGGAGCCCAGTTCCTCTGCCCTGGGACCTCTGCAGTGGGGCTTTGACCTGTCCTTCCTCAGCCCTTTAGTGGCTGAATTGGAACAAGAGAAGTCTTAATTGTTAATAAGCAATTGCTTTTATACTGTTCTTGGAAACGATCTGTATTCATGGTGACAATGATTTGCTTTTGCCTTCTTGTTTTTGTACTGCTTTTCTGCTGTGCTTTTGCTTGTTGCAGATGTCTCATCTCACTGCAGCCAGGGGATTTGCCATATCTCATCTAGTACCTCATTATTTACCTGCTGTACTGCATGATTCAATTAAGTGAAATTATTAACTGTTATTGTGGAAGTCTCTGGCTCTTTGGAGCAGATTCCTCTTGTGAATGGCCCTGCGTGGATTGGGAAGAGGCTGGTGGGGGGCTGTGTTGTGGGGTACAGGAGCACCAGGCAGGGAAAACATTGTGGGTGGCCCTTGCTGCTTCACTTGCCCAGTGAGAAATGGGTTAGTGCCAGCTGAAATTGTTTCTGTGCCTTTCCTGCAGCTCTGTGAAAATTAAGCCCCAAACCCTGACCTTCACCATCAGTGGGAAGGGGCATGAGCCACAGGTGACAGTCGTGTGCCCAAGTGCTCGCAGCAAGAGGGGAAATGCTGTGCTGCGCTTCAAGAGACTCCGGGTGGGGGATTCAGAGATGCTCCCCCTGGTCATCCATAACAATGGCATCGTACCTGTCAAGGTGAGAACCTGCTCAAGGAATGGTCTGATTTGGGAACAAATGCCTGTGGCACAGGGGAAGGGTCTCAAAAAACATGGCAGACATAGGAGGAGGTGTCAGAAATTCTTTTTAAGCAAGTGACTGACATCCAAGAAGGGAGTTCTTGGAAAATTTTCTTCCAGTCTTTCTTTTTTAAGTTGAACACAGGAAAGATGGTGGAGTATTTTCCCCCCTGTCTCTGGTTACCTTTTGTTCTCATGGACATGTGTGATTTCCCAGTTCCATTAGATTGTATTTGATCCCAGTTTGCTACATTTTAAGTAAGCTTGTGGTTTAATTACATTTTGCTCATTACTTCCTGTCTTGTTCGGTTCTGTGTCAGTTCTATCCAAATGCCTCTGAACACCCTTTTTTCCTGGCTGGTTTGACTTGACTGTTGTGCTGAGGGCTGTTTGTAGTGGGAGAGGTGCTGGGTTCCCCTGCGGGACCAGCAGCACTGCAGTGTCAGTCCCTGTGCCATCCTGTACTCACACCAGTATCACTGTGCTCTCTGTTCCCTTTTCTCAGTTTATGTTACACCTGGAGGATGAGCACAGAGCGTTCTTCTTGAAAGGCAGGGGCTCCACACTGGAGAGTTTCTACACTGAAGATGTGGAAGAGGACTGCGTTGGAAATGGTAAATTTATTAACCATGAAGCGTGATCATGCACAGAGGGAAAACATGTGCCCTGCTCTTGGCTTCTCTGAGCAGCAGCCAGAAGTTAGACACAGTTTCTTTCCTTGGGCTCTCTGTCCCCCCAGCTTTTCTTGGGGACCTTTTGCAGGGTTTCCTCCTAGAAAGTTGTAAGAAGTTGTTCAGTTCTTCTAGACATGGTGGGTTGAGCTGTGGGGGACTGTCACTACCTCAGTGGACCCTCTGAGGTATTTGCTGCATTGGGAAGGTACCAGCTGGAACAGATGCAGCCCCTGAGCACACAAACAGCCAGCAGAAGCCAAAAGCACTCTCTGGCTCAGCTTTCCATATGGCTGGAACTGGCTGGAAGCAGATGGAATGACAGCTGGGCATCAACGTGTGGTTCAGCTGCTCTAAGTGCTGATGTGTTTGGAGGTGGCAGTCTTGTGAACATAGGAAGAGGATCTGGAACCACTGGGGGTAGAACCTGTGCTTAGAGGGCAGCTGGTTTCAACCTCTTCTTCCTCATATATCCTATGGATGTATTTCCTCTGTAGAGCTGTATCACTTAACTCTGATTTCCATTGCTGTGCAGAGAGCAAGCCCCCAGAGAAGCCTTTCTTCCTTCTGCATTGTGGGCAATCAACAGAGTTTGATGTCATTTTCAAACCCACCCTGACTCAACATCTGGAAGGGAATATTCATCTGTTAGTGGAAGACATCTACTCTAACAAGACCCTAATAGAGCTGGTGGGTGAAGGCCACATGGATGAATTCACCTTTGATGGATTAGAGGAAGACATAGAGGAGAGGAATGCTAAGAGCAGTCTGAAGAAAGACATTATTGATGGTAAGAGAGGAGAGGCTGCCAAGGTGGAGCAAGGTAGAAAATATCTGATCAAGTGTGTCCTTTCTCTAGCCAGGCCTGGGCTGTCAGCCACGGGACTTGGTGGCCTGTGGCTGTGGCAGCCATGCATGCAGAGCAGCGTGTGCCGTGCTGCATGTTGCTGGCTTAGGGATGTGTCAGAGTGTTTCTCTGAAAGTGGTGGGATGGGGAGAGGCCTGGGGAACTCCCTCCCACGGGGAGGAAGGCTTGGAGCAAGGAAGCATTGAACATACAGCTGTCTGTGCACGTGAAAGGGGCGGGTGGAGCTCCCTGCATACTGAGATCTCTTGCTCTCCTCCTTAACAGCTGTCAGAGTGAATCACATCCAGTTTGGGGACTGTCCTGTCGGGAGGCCCTACCGCAGGACCTTCACCATCACCAACCATACCAGTATGAAGGTCATGCGCTTTGAGTGGGAGGCAGACACCGCATTCCAGTTCTCCCCCAAGGTGAGCGTGGACTGCTCTGCCTTTCCCCATTGCTCAAACCCTGCCCTGCTGTTCCTGGGCGCTGGCAGGGAGTCCTGACATAGCAGTGATAGCCACTTCCAGTGCCATCCATGTAGGAGATGCAGTCCCTGGCTTGGCTGGGCCGAGGCTGCCAGCCTTGCAGAAAAGGCTTCACGTTATGGGAGGTGGCACCTTCTGTTCACACTTTTGTCTATCAGACTTCACATAAATCCACACTGAGGTGCAGATTCCTGGCACAGCACCTCACCACATCAGTCCCTTTTGCTGTCAGTCCTGCCTTTGGCAGTGCTTCCAGTTTGGTCTTGACTCCCTGATTCTCCCTAGATGGGACACCTCCATCCTGGCTGTGCCAAGGACATCACAGTCACCTTGAAATCAGATGTCCCAGCCACCTTCAGGAGGCACCTTGTGAAATGTAAGGTGACCAATATCAACTTTGAGCTGCCACGAAGGAAGGCTCAGGACTGGGACGACCGAATGTCCATTGTCACATGGAAGGATACCACCAGGAAAGACCCAGAATCCAGGTGGCCTGAGAAAGAGAAGGTAATGAGCAAAATGGCAAAATAGCCAACCCAGCTTTTACAAAAAGAACCACCATAACACCATCACTGCTGGCTGAGCAGTTCCTGCTTCCTCTGGACATTGGGCAGCCATGGGGTTCACCAGCAGTGCATTCTAGGGGAGATGCAGTGACTACATACAATCACACAAGAGGGGGAAGCCTTCTGACAAGAGACCTTTAGCCACACACAAACTATCAGTCTGTGCCACAAGCACAAGTGTTGCAGCCCATGTTGAACGGAAGACAAGGCTTTATGACTTTATCCCATTTTAGGGTGTTAGAAATCTCTTCATCTCATTTGGTGACTTTTCACCAACAAGGAGTTAAGTCTGTTGCTGCACTCTTATCTCTTCTTTTGAAGTGGAGATAAACAACACTTCTACTGCATAAGCTGGTAAACTCCCAAGTTTTACCTGCCTGGATACCAGAGATTTTGGTTGTGGTCTCCGTATTGTGTGGGGTATCTTATCATGGAGTAGCCCAGGCACTGTATGACAGAATGGCCGAGTCTGTAGAAGGATCATCTCTAGAGACTCCTGCTTTTATTGTCATTATTGCCAAACATACTCATCTTGGGTGAAGGTTCTTTCCGAGTTTCTGGACCATTTTAAGGCCTCTAAATCATCCTCTTTCCTAGTGAGATCTTTCACACCCCAAAATGCCCATCCCCAGCTCCCAGCAGTGTGGCTGTTGCTCCACACATGGCATCTGGAGAGCACTTGCTCCTAAGACAAGAAGAAAAAGGCTCTTTCTAGAACTCTTCAGTCTTGGGGTTCTCTATCCATAGAGCTCCAGCAGGGGAACTTAGCCCAAATTTTGAGACCTGCTTGATTTATAGGAGACCAGGAAAAAAGGCAGTCCCTCTACAAGGTTGAAGTACAGGGACTGGAATGCAGCTATAGTCTCCATGGATATATTAACAGCTGTGGTAGTCAGTGACTGCTTTGATCAGCGGATAGAAACAACTACTATAGCAGATCAGTCCCAGTCTTATCATCTTTCCAGGGAAGTAAAAGTGAATGGTCCTTCCTAGTCCTTCTGTGAGGCTGATCTTGGAGGCCAAGAGATTCCCTTGTCAGCCTGACTTTGTGGGCTCTGCTCAGTGATTCTTCCCTCCTCTGTTTGCAGATGGTCCAGACAGCCCCGGAACCAGCTTACACTGCGGATGAGAGCATCCAGGAGGCCGAGGTGTACCTCAGTGCCTTTGTTGCCTACACCGAGTTCAAACTGAACACAGTTGTGGTTCAGTTCAAGGATACCTTGCCCAACCAGACAAGGACAGCCATGTGAGTGCTGGAGGCCAGCAGGGCCCTGTGAGCGGGAGCTGCCTTTGCCAGGGCTGAGCCAATGCCTGCTTCCCAGAACTCTACCCCAGCCAAAACCAGCACAGGCCCATTTATGTGCACACAAAGCCAAGCAGGAGACGGTGGTCAGCAGAGGTTCAGTGCTGCCATATCTTTCTGCTGAGACCAGCCATGGGTTTGTTTTTACTGCATGTCACTTGTCCTCATCTGCTCAAGAATAAGTTTGCAGTCAAACCAAGACCTAAAGTCCAGAGTAGGGCTCTTTAGCTTCAACGTCCTGGGCACCATGTTAGCCCTTTCATCTTAAACTTCCAGACTTGGAAATACTTTCTGGGCTACCCAGGACAGCAGTCTGAACATGGCAGGGTTGCCTGGGGACAAAGATGCTCCTGAGGAGAAAGTGATACCAGGAGTCTATCAGACAATGTTACTGTACTATATGCTTTATATTTATTGGACTTTTTTTTATTATTCCTCTTTCTTGCTTTCAGTTTCAGGATGTGCAACACAGGGAAAATAGCCCTGGAATACACCTGGATGGAAGCTGCACATAGTAAAGCAGTGAAGAAGCCATACTCAACTACTTGGATGCGTAAGGGCATTTCACTTGGTGGCTGAGGGCTTGGGGAGAAGACTCTGCCACTTCACCCCAAAACATGAATTGCTTTTGCATCCTTGTCCACATGTCCACTTTCATCAGCATCTTCCCAACTGCAGCTGGAGAGTTTTGTCCTTGCCCCCTCTGCTTTCAGCCTCTTCTGTTCTTGCTCTGCCACTTCTGCTCTGTAAAGGAGCCGAGCCAGTCTCTGGGGAGAGCCACACGCTGAGTCAGGACTGGAAAGGGGGACATCACGTCATCTTTGAGAAGTCTGAGACCAGGAAAAACAATGGTGTAATGAGTGAGCTGCCCTGCAGCCACTGTCTGTGTGCAGTTCCCCACTCCAGGGCAAATGTAAAGTCAGTGTCTAAATCCAACTCTTCTCCTTTGGCACAGGAGTGTGTGCTGCAGGCAGAGACCCTGCTCCCAGATGCTCTATTTCCTGCTGAAAATACTCAGCTAGAGATGCTCCAAGTGCATCCCAGCTCTCTTCCACCTACCTGCAGCAGGAGGCAGAATTGCTGGCAACATAGGATTTTGTCTTTGAAAGGTGTCATCTTCCTCTCTGCAGGTCAGTTCCTCTCCTCTGCTACTCTAAGGCATCGCAAAAAGCTGCTGCGTCGTTTCTGGTGGCAGCAGGAGCATCCTTTTGAGATACATCCTTCTGAGCTGCGGCAGCTGCGGCAGCTTGCCAAACTGCAGCAGCAGCAGGATTCCGAGCAGCAGCAGCAGGATTCTGAGCAACTGCAGCTTTCTGAGCAGCAGTACCAGCCTTCTAAGCAACTGCAGCCTTCTGAGCAGCAGCAGTCTTCTGAGGAGGAGCAGCTGGATTCCAAGCAGAAGAAGAAGCATTCCAAGAAACAGCACCACTCCAAGGATCAACATGTCTCTGAGCAGCAGCAGCAGCCTTCTGAGCAGCAGCAGCAGGAGCAGCCCAAGGAGCAGGAGGAGCAGTCTGAGGAGCAGCAGCCCAAGCAGAAGGACCACGCAGAGAAGCTACGCCGCTCGAAGCAGAAGCACCTCTCTTTGCAGCGTGTCTGTTCCTCTCTGGAAATCTTTCCAGATGTCATCCATGACCTGCCACTGTTCTCCATCCACCCCTACCATGGCATCATCCCTCCTGACCAAAAGCAGATCTTTCACGTGCTGTTCTCCCCAAAGTGCGTGGGGAAGTTTGAGACCACCATGCTGTGCAGGTGGGAAACGTCTACGCACTTGCCCAGAACTCCCACTTCGGATGGGTATCACTGAGTCACAGGGTGGCATGGGATGGAAGGGACCACAGTAGGTCATCTGGTCCCAGTTCCTTGCTCAAGCAGGGTCGTCCCAGATCACATGGCACAGGGTTGTGTCCAGAGGGCTCTGGAATAATTCCAGTGAGAAACACTCCATACCCTCTCTGGGCAACCTGTCACCTGCACAGGGAAGAAGTTCTTCCTTAGGTTCAGGTGGAATTTCCTGTTCAGATTCTGCCCATTGCCTCCTGTCCTATTGCTGGCCATCACCAAGCACAGCCTGGTTCATCCCCCAACACCCTCCCTTCAGTCCCTCTGACTGGGATGGGGAGGTGGGCTTGGAGACAGGCAGCCCCAGAGAGGCAGCAAAACACCCAGAGAAGCACAGAAAGATCATCATCTGGCCTTGCTAGGGAGACGCTGTGAAAAGACACTCTATGAAACATTAAGCTCCTGGAGGGTTGCAAAATCTGTAACGAGACATACGGGGACCAGCCAGTCCCTAGCTCTGCTTCCTTTTGGAACAAGCAAGGCCTGCTTCTCCACATGGAACCCCATGTGCTGTGGCTGGTCCCCAGGCACTTAGCTGGTCATGTTGCTGCCCTTGCACCTCTGCAGCCTCCCTGCAGCGAGTGCAGTTGTTTAATTTGCTGCTCACTACTTGCACAGAGGGAGGATGCAACAGTGTGCAGTGCAAGGAGACAGAGAAGTGGCTGGCTGGAAATGTTCATCTGGCTAATACCAGTCCCTTTCTTCCTAGGATTTCTAACCTGAAGCCAACTCAGAAGAAGGTGCGGGTGATTGTGAAAGGCAGAGCCCGGGAGCAGAAGAGTCTTGATAAACCAAAACGCTCTGCGTTACAGCAGACAGAGAAAGGCCAAGGACCCAAGAAGCAGGTGCACTGGAAACTAACACCTGAGTGACAGCGTTTGTGTTAGCTGCAGCATCCAGCAGGAGCCAGCAACATCGTGTCTTCTGCTGCTGATGGTCTCCCACCCTTCACCAGAGACCTCTGCAGCTACCCTTGCAAGCTCCAGTGAACACCTTTATCCTATTTTTAATTACCTAAATTAATTAACTAGTTGTATATTAATTGTTAATTAAACAATTGGCAATAAATTGTTAATTGTCAGCTTGTCTTGGTTGGAAAGACAGGTGTCTGCAGGACCTCCCTGGAATGGAGAATATGACCCCCTTCCCTCCAAATTATTCTAACTTTGCTGGAAAGTCCCTTAGTTTCAAAGATACAGGAAAAGGAGTAACAGTTCTTTTCTAGGATGTATAACCAGGCAAACAAGCAGCAGCACTGGCAGCAACAACAAACAGAACCAGATACCCAACCACAGCCTTCTCTTGGCTGCAAGCACTTTTCCTTTTGTGTAGTTCCAGTCCCAGCCAGGCAGGGAAGGGAGGCAAATAATGAATAAAGCAATTCCTAGAGAAATTTTAATTAAGCTACACCAAGGAATACGCTGAAGAGCTCAAGCACTGTGTCATCATCAATTCTTAAAAACTTATTGCTGTGAGGGTGTCTATACAGTAGCTAAATAGTGACTGAACAATGCTTGATTTGTTCAAAGAGAAAGAAGAAAGTGATGAGAATACACCCTAGTGAGGGAAGAGCCCTTAGACCCTTTCAAAATAGGCAAATAGATTACACTGAGTTTCCCAAACTCCAGAGATGGAAGTATCTTGTTGTAATAGCTGATCACCTCACCCACTGGGTAGAAGCCTTTCCTAACTCAGCTGCAACTACCTCCAAAATGGCCAAGATGCTATTAGAAGAAATAATTCCCAGATATGGGATAACTGAAAGAATGGACTCAGATAAGGGAACACACTTTACTACAAAAAATTTACATTCTATATTAGACGTACTGCATTAGACGTAAATTGGAAATTTCATACTCTGTGGCACCGTCAATGCTCTGGATGTGTGGAGAGAATGAATGCTCTCCTTAAGAACCATATTTTCAAATTAATGACTGAAATCAGATTAGCAATATTACAGATGAGAACTGCTCCAAGAAAGGACATATGAGTTTCTCCCTAAGAAATGTTATTTGGGTCACCTTATCTGGGGAGGGAGGGGGGGTTGCCAATGGCTGGAACTAATGAGTTCTATCTCAGAAGTTATTTGCAGGCAATTACACTTTATTTTTACATGGATCTTAGAAGAAAAGGGTTGTTATCCCAACATCACCTCTAGACTTTCACATACACCAGGCAAAACCAGGAGATTTGGTTCTAATAAAAACTTGGAAAGACGATACCTTAACACCAGCATGGAAAGGTCCCTTTCATGTACTTTTAACAACTGGAAACAGTTATCAGAACTGCAGAAAAGGAGTGGTCTCACACCTCTCAAGTCAAAGGACCAGTGGATGCTCCTCCCCAAACTTGGACAGTGGTACAAGGAAATGACCCTTGAAAGTTAATCTTCAAAAGATGATTTAATAGTAAATAGTCAAGGGCAAGACTGGACTGACCTCTGTATTTGCCACCGGCGAGACTTTTGCTCCACTGTGGGCTGCAATCTCTCGGGTGTTGAGCAGTGGGAATAGAAATCATACCAGACCTTGACAAAAGAGGAATAGGAAATGATGTTCCAAGACTCTGGAAATTGCTGGGTGGAGTGTCATGGCTTCTGTGCTTCACCTCTATATCCCTACAGCGTGCTGTTCTAGTGCACAGAACTTGGGAAGCAGGTATGGATGAGGAAGGTCATTTCTGTTGCCACAGTTACAATCTGAGCTTTGCTTCATCCGAGCAAGCGCGGATGGAACTGCTGATGGGAGGCACTGCATACAAGTATATCTGCAACTCACTTCACTTGAGTTGGAGGAGAACTATGGACAGCAACATGAACTGACAAATCAGGAACTTTTAAATAGACTGAATGTAACACCTACCTAATAAAAGACCGATTAATCTTATTTATAACTGCTTTGCAAAAGGAGTAATTTTATGCTGGCCAGACAGGATAATTACATCAAGGACTTCAGCAAAAAAGGAGAATAAAAGGAAAGAGTGGATTGTGAGGGATGAGGTGATATTTTGCTGAAGCCAAAAGGTTATTGGGTTAAAGGATCAAAGTTGGTTCTCTGTGCTGTTGTTTGGATTGTTTAGATTTGTTCAGCTTGGTTTGTTGAGTGTTGCTGTGAGCTGGGAGAGGAATGGCGTTGAAGAAGTGACTAAAAAAGAAGTGGGACCATAAATTTGCAGATGACACCAAACTGGGAGCAAGTATCAATCTGCTGGAGGGTAGGAGGGCTCTTCAGAGGGACCTGGACAGGCTGAATAGAGGGTCTGAGTCCAACAACATGAAGTTTAACAAGTCTGAGTCCTGCATGTTGGCCACCACCACCCCTGCAGCACTACAGACTGAGGACAGTGTGGCAGGACAGCAGCCAGACAGAAAGGACCCTGGGGGGACTGCTCGACAGCCACCTGAACATGAGCCAGCAGTGTCCCCAGTTGGCCAAGAAGGCCAGCAGCTCCTGGCCCATTATCAGGAACAGTGGGATGAGTAGGACCAGGGAGAGCAAATTGACAATGGTTATTTCAAACACTTTGCCAAACATTCTTGAACAAGCAAAAGTGAGTCATGCCTTTTTCATCAAAATGCTCAAACACTTAAGCGAATATTTCAGATTTCCAAAAGTCAAGCTAAAGGTATCATTAGCACTTGCCCTGATTGTCAGCTTGTGCAACCTCCTGTTTCTACAGGAGTGGTCAACCCGCAGGGTTTGCAAAGCCTGCAGTTATGGCAAACAGATATCACTAAATACCATTCCTTTGTTAAATTTAAATATATTTATCTTTCAGTGGCCACGTTCTCTGGTGCAGTTTTGCTTCTGTCCACACAGGTGAAACAGATAATCATGCCTGTCAATGATTTTGCAATCTTTTGCTTCATTGGGTGTGCCCCAAGAAGTAAACACAGACAATGGTCTCCCATATATATCTCAAAAATTGGCCACATTTTTAAAGGATTGGGGTGTTTGTCACATCTTTGGTTTTCCTCATTCTCCCACAAGTCAAGCAATTATTAAGTGGTCACATCAAACATTAAAACATATTCTTGATCAACAGAAGGGGGGGGGTAGAGGTCACACCACAGACGAGCAAAAGCTTTGTATGTTTTTAATTTCTTGAACAGCTCTTTTGCAGAACCTGATCCACCAATTTTTAGACATTTTTCAAATAATACACATGCAAAATTGAAAGAAAAGTCTCCTGTTTTAGTTAGAAACCCTGAGACAGGACAAACTGAAGGTCCTTTCCAATTAATAACTTGGGGGGAAAGGGTATGCTTGCGTCTCTACAGGTGCAGGAATTAAATGGATGCCAGCAAAAAACATCAAACCATACGTGCTGATGAGTTGGAGACTGTAGAAGCAAGTACACAGGCTTGAGCCAAACAGAGGGATCACAGGTCACACCTGACGTTTCTTGTTCATCAATGGAACCTGCAAACTCTGATTTTGTGTTATTTATAAATGTGTTAACTGTTGGTTTCATTGAGCTCTTTTGGCAAAAGCGTGGTTTTTGTTTTGTTCTATTATAGATCCCCTCCCCCAGCTCAAATTCAAGAAGATGATGGGTCATTGTTAGATGGCTGGCTCAACAAATTGAGCTTTGCACCTTGGGTAAGAAAACTTTGTAACATAGGTTTTTGGTTGTTGGTCTTTTTAGCAGTAATATTGATAGCCATGCCCTGCAGATTTTGCTGTGCATGACAAATGATGGACAAAACTATCAAAGACGTTTTTATCATACAAAAGAGAGGTAGGAAATGGATTTACAGAGAGTTCTCAAAACTTTACAGAGATAGTGGATGAAGGTACAGATGTGGAGTAAGGTTTTGAATTAAGACTTTGGAAGAGGCGAGATTTTTTTCAAACAATGAATCGTAACTGCTATCAGATATGACTTACATCCTTTGAACAGATTGGATTTTCACAGCATTAAAATTTCTGTGTTGTAACCTGGCAACACTTAATGAAAGGAAAAACAAGATGCTTTAAGCAAGTAATTAGAAGATATACTATAGTAAAGCTATGAAACGCAAGGGAGTTAATAAATGACAAGGTTACAAGTTTCTTTTCAGTTGTACCAAGAGAGGGAATTGTGGGAATACTTAAAATTGAGAGGGTTTTGGGAAAGCTGCAAAAAGCAGGCCTCAGAAACAGCAGAAGTCGAATTAGAGCTAAGCAGTACCTGTAAGATTTGTCAGCAGAAAAGTTCTATGAGATGTAGAAGGCAAGGACAAATAAAGCAATGGTCTGTGTATCAACGCTTGCCTAGAATAACTCCCTAAGCTGCAGAGAAGTATATCTAGCAAGATATTAGGAAGGTCTAAGCTTAATAATGGAGCTCAGTGTATTGTATTTTAAGGCTTACAAGCAGGTATTGTACTCAAAATAAACAAGCATTGTTTAACCGAAGGTACGTGTACTTACAGCAGTTGCATAAAACTACTGTCAACATGCTTTTGCATTGTGTCATTGGTCAAAAACTTTTGGAGTGAGTTGTAACACTGAGTTCTGCAGCTGCTGCTGAGGACTTGAGCTGCTGGCATCTTCCCATTGTCCCAACCATGTAATGAGACTGATGCTGGAAAAGAAACAGCTCGAGACACGTTCCACAGCAGTCCCGTCTCGTTCGTGATTCTGTGCATAAATCCATGGCTAGCGTTAGAGAGGACACTCCACTGCTCACATGGAGAGTGTCACAGCCACCAGGACCACATCCTGTCTCAAGTCCAGGCTATTCCCAGCTCTGCAGACACAAGGAACTCTCAGGACAAGGGGACATTGCTGGGTGTTCCCCACGGGGCACCTGGAGATGGCAATGGGAGTCCCTACTCACTTGACAAGACTCTGGCACAACTTTTTGCCAGGGAACCTGCTGTTTGGGGGATGGGATGGAAGCTTTTCCTGCAGCTCCAGAGCAGGCTTCTTTATCAGCTTTGTCACCATCTCTATCTGCAGCTGAGTGTTTGACTGAGGAAAGAGAAGACAGTGCCTGGTTAGCAAAGGTCTTTCCCAAGGTTTGCATCTGAGAAAGGATCCCACCCTGCTCCTGTTGAGAGGGGGTGTGGGGTCCTCCTGTCTGGCTGCTCAGTGCTGGTGACACCTCCTGCTCTCTTAGCCAGGACCTCATCTCCAAGGAAGTAAATCCAGCATCTTCACCTGCCCAGCCACTGTTAGCAAAGTTTGCCTGATCTGGCCAGGCAGACAAGCCAGGAACCTTCCAGAGCTCCAGAGACTTGCCTGCCCCCAGCCAGCACCAAGGCAGCTTGGACAAAAGCTGTCTTGAAAGGGAAGTGGGACCAAGCTGGTGCCTCTTGGAGATGAGCAGCACCAGCACAGTCCCAGGGCACAATCAGGCAGCTGCTGCTCAGGTCTGTCACGCATTGGGCATGGCAGGTCCCTCTGGTAAGTTTTTCTGTTCTGCTTTGGTGTTATATTAAGCTTTTAGTTTTTATATTAAGGGTTACTAGGATCTTTTCACAGGGTAGTGAAGACAAAACAGTCCTATTCCAGCTGGGGACTCAAGGACAATTTCTTCAAACTTCAGGCCCTATAAGCATAAACAACATGGAAAAAGGAGGGTGGGCAAGCAAGCAAGCAAGGAGGATGAAACTTCCATGATTTGAGGCTATTAATTGGACAGCTGACTTCTGTATGCAAATGGACTAAAACCAATAAAAAGATGAGATCTCATGACCAATCTCTGCAGTATGTACCATTTCTGTGCAGATCAGGTCGAGAAAGGAAAAAGCTGGGAGCAGAGGAGGACCATAAGTTAATGTCTCTTGGTTCCTTTCTTGTTTACCAATCAAAGATCTAATTGCTTTGCTCCATTTTAATTAAAAATGTTTTATTTTAATTACTCGCTTTTCCTGCATACATTAGCAGTGAGAGAAAGCATTGAGTTTGCACCTAATATGATGAAGAGATTAAAGTCAAGTTTTCAAAAATTTGTTTCAATAATTTCACGAGTGCTTAATAATGAAAAAACTCCCCTGCTCTTCATCCATGTGGCTTCTACTTCTCCAAGGATTTCATCCTTGGACCCAAAAAATCAAGTTGTTTTTGTTTCTTTTAACTTAAAAAGGCAACTGATATCAAACATAATGAATGGAGGATATTACCAACGTAACATTAGCGGAAGGAGCTAATGACACATTTGTTAATATGAGATGTTTGATGGCAGTTACTGCATGTGCACAGGAACTGCCATCAGCTTTTACTTATCACACTTGCATCAGTTAGTGACTGGAGCAGGGGCAGCACAAGTGCAAAACACCCACAGGAACTGCTGAGGGTTTTCTTCATCTTACTGGAACCTTGCACTCAGGCACAAGATTCCAAAAGACACCAAATGCTTCCAGCTCACCTTGGGATTTGGATCAGCTGTTCAGGCCTGGTGACAGCTGGAATCCAGACTAAATCACTCAAGCTTTTAAAAACATCACCATTTGCAGTAAAGTCCTGACCACTGGGAATGAGCTACTAGTTGAGCATCAGTGAGGGAACAAGGATTTCGAGCACGAGGAACACCACGTGTCTGACACTGCCAGGGTGCCTGGTCAACTACACATAAGCATTTCTGTCCTCGTGAATCCTCACCTTTGCTTCTCTTTCCTGGACAAGACTCCTGCCAGCAGCTCAGTGAGGTTTGATAACAATATGGAGAGGGACAAACTTCAGTCTTGTTGCCTGTATCTTAAAAATTTTCCACAGCCTACAGAACCACCTTGCAAGAAAGGTTACATTGACCAAGATTTATTGCACATATTAACCCACCCTCTTCCCTCCACAAGCCCAAGCAAAACAAAACAAGATTGTGACAACACCTGAAACCTTTTGTATTTTTATTGTGTGTTCTATAAGTGCTTAAAGATACTGCACAGGGCTGTATGGAGCACGTTGTCCATGTATGGCCCGTGTAAGAGACAGACAGGTCCCCTGAAGTTTTCATATTACATCAAATTACATCAAATAGTCATCGTATCTCATTATAGACACGGCAAACCACAGAAAGTATCTCTGATTACACAGAGCCAAGCCACTGAAACTCAGAAGGAACTGATACAGATCTTTTAGAACTCTGTTTCACAAAAAAATATGGTGTGCTTCTCGCAAATCTTAGAAGAGATTTAAAAATACATTAATCTAGTTAGGCACTGTCAACTTGAAGTTCCCAATTCAGAAGAAATTCAAGTGTAGTTTTCAAAAATTAGGTACAAAGGAAATAAACAAACCTTGTTTTTCCTCTTTCAAAATAAATTAATTGCCAGATTAAGTTGTCAGAGATTACTCTTCTTTCTTTCATATATAGATGCATACAAATTAAAGAAGTAATTCTCAGAGGATGACATTAAGTTGTCAAGATCATAATCCACTTCAAAGGTAGGTCTCTCTCCAAAAATTACAAGAGCAAGAAATACAGCAAAGTGTGCAGTCAGTCCCCATATCTTGAATGACCTTTTATGTTCCTGGTCATCATATGTAAAGCAGTGTATCCGAGTTAAATAACCTGAGGGGGTTTCATAAGAGAAGGCCTTGTAATTTAAGGGCTTGACAAAGTACTCCAGAGGCACAACAAAAACCTCGCTCACTTCATCTGGATTAGGAGTGACCTGAAATGTATCCTCTACAAATCCTACAACTGGTGTCACCAAGTTATTCATCTAAAAAGAGAGAAGAAAAACCCAATAAATAAATAAAATTTAAAAAACCAACAAAACTCTCAAGCATTTATGTTTGTACCAAGTAAAAGTGCACATTATCTAAAAACAGATTTCATTGCTACAAAATGAGTACAAGAAGCCTAACAGCTATTTTTAACTGCAATGCAATTTAATCACCCTAATGGCAAGCCATTTAACTTGTAGAATTTGAAATCATATTTTTGTATTTGTCAAAAATGATTTTACAAATTCTCTGTTCATCCTGTATAATCACAGAAGTTAAAAAGGCTTGCCAGTCTGCAACAGAAGTAAAAAGGTATGCATGCTTTCTCATGGGTCTTCTTTATTTACTTTTTAAAATTCTGATTTTAATCCAGATTTTCCATATCCTTCATCGTATTTCTGTACTGTTTTCCTGGGATAGAGAAATTTTCAAGAATATGGAAGTATTTTTCTATCGATATAAAAATATTTTTGCAATGTATTTCAGCATAAAATGTAATGCTTTTTGAAACATCTTAATTATGGACATTTTAACGCTAAATGTAATCCCTTCTTCCACTGGAAGGCAAAATCTACTGAAATCATAGTTTGCATCAATGGAACACCAAAATCCTTTAGGATACCTTGCTAGTTCTATTTATTCACACTAACAAAGACAACTGTTCTGTAGAAAGGAGGAAGAGCAAAACAGTGTTTGTGGCATTCAAGTCTGGAAAGACTGTCCAAGTCAGCAGCACCTGGAACATATGCATTGAGGAGAAAAAGTATCTTCTGACATGTAAAATATTCGTGGTCCAAAGCCCACATCATCTCTCCTATTGACTGAGGTAACTGGCTGGTAAACAGGGAAAATTTGATCTTTTTACACACTGCCTATGAACTATGTGGCTTTAAGGTTACCAGTACATAAATTATAATTTAAGAAGTTAAATAAAGCTTTTTGCAATACAATTCCCAAAGTAGTTCTTCCCTTTTTAAATGGGGAGAGGATATTGCTAACAGATAGGAAAACAGCAGGCATAGAAATAAACCTGGTGAACAAAAAATTCTCAGAAACAGCAATTCCTCTGTTCTATGGGAAAACCGATCCTATGTAATACTGAACACTGCCATTGAAATTAAGAATCTGTTAGTTTACAAATGGTGACCTACACTCCAAAGACACCTCTAGCAGTCTCCCTGCTAAAGGTCTCTACACAATCCCAGTGCACATCCCCTCTGGTGGTCCCTCTCCATCTGCAGAGCCCTGGAGTAAGCAGACACTGAAGCAGACCTCTGTGAGGCTAGAGCAGCCTGCTGGGACCCTGCCTGGGTGAGTGAGCTCTGCACATCTCCAGGGATGGAGATTATACAGCCTGTCAGGAACACCTGCTCCAGTTTTGGGCTGACGTCATGGTGAAGAGTATTTTTTTCTTGTATCTCATCAAAATGTCCATGTTGCTGCTGTGTCCATTGCCTCAAGAAGAGTTCTGGTATTGTCCTCTCTACGACCACCCAGAAGAAGTAAGCAGCCAAACCCCGTGGTGGCTTTCAAGCTGAGCAAGCCCACCTCTCTCAGCCTCTCTGCTCATCAGCCACTCGCTGGAGCCCTGTGACTGTGCTCGTGGCTCTCTGCTAAACTCCTGCCAGCGCAGCACTGTCTGTGTGGTACTCCAGAGCATCACTAACTGGTGCCCCAAAGGTGGTCTCACAAATACCAAACACAGAGCAAGAACCCTTTCCCTTGCTCTGCTGGACAAATGGGCTGCACACCTGAAGAAGCAGGTTGCAGGTTTGAAAAGGCCACTGCCAACCTCACAAAAGCAAACCACCCAAACTTATTTTGTAATGATATGCTGACTCACTTTATCAATTCCAGGCATCAGCCTACAGATGACTTCCACCTTCTCTGGCTCAAGACCCACTTCTTCTTTAGCTTCTCGGAGAGCAGTGTCAATATCATCATCATCAGTGGCTTCTCTTTTACCTCCTGGAAAACACACTTCCCCTGGTGATCTTCTCAGCTAGAAAAGGACCACAGGACCAGAATGTACTACTGTTAAATATAACAAGGCTTATATTTCTTACTGGATCCACGCAGAGGAGTGTTGGTATTGCAGTATCTGTTTATGTTTATCTTTCCAGTCAAAGAAGCTGGAAATGGTGGTTAAGGTTTCTGAAAAAAAGAAACATGCAAGGTAGCAAGAGTAGCTACCTAAGGGAATGCTGAGCCTACTCCCTGTTAATCCATAAACCCTTGCTATCAAAAATGCACTGCACCTGTGCAGTGTTGTGTAATTCATACTGTAACTTCTGCTTTTGTATGTCAAAGTTTACATTTTGCATCATCTTGTTTGCATAAATGACTGACAGATTAATCCAGACAGATAACCTGTAGAGCAAGATTAAAATACTCTCAGAGCAAAAACTTCCGAAAGACACAATTAAATAATGTACCTGCGAGAGAAGAAATAACATTTTGCTTTAACCCAAACACATTACGGAGCAAAAGACTGAAATCGCTTGGTTCTGTTTCCTATTTGTTGTTATCTATAGTTGGGATGGGTTTTGTTTAATCTGCTGAGTGTTGTTGAGAACAGGGACAGGGTTGAAGATGTGACCAAAAGAGGAAGAAGGATGAGAAGGGAAGGGACAGAAGAGCTGGCGGTCAGGAGAGAGCCTAAGTTCCTGAGTAACCATTCAGTGGGAAAGGGGACAGGAACCACCCCCAGCCACAAAAGGCTATAGAAGTTTGCCATTTTGTCGAAGTGTGCCTGTGTGTTTCTGCCTCTCGGGACGCAGACACACACGCGACTCAGCAGACTCGTTCCAAATGAATAGTTACTTAGTTATTGCTTCCGAGACTGTATCCCCTCCTACACTGTACATCGAAAGGGAGTTATTTCTACGATACCTTTAAGTACATTCCAGTAGTAGGTTTGTGCATCAAGAATCAGTAAAAACCACATTTACACTCAGCGTATCAGCTCCGGAACTGCGATTATTTGTTTTTTAAGCAAGACCCAGCAACAGAAAGAAGTAATTCCTGGGTACAGGCAGCTGATGTGAGGCAGGGACAGAAAACAAAATCCTGGAGAAATAGTTCTGGGAGCCTTAGGCTGTAGCCTTTTATGTATTAAAGAGAGAAAAGAGAAATATTAACTGCAGACCAAGGAATCTCATTTAATAAAGCCGCACTGCGTTGTCAATTTCCTTATTTAAGTAATCAATCATTGCCGACTCTGGAAATCGTCATTTCCTGTCCCGGGTTTCCGGGGACCCGGCGTGTTCCTGGCAGGCAAACGCCAGATCCCAGCAAGGTGGAAACACCTGGCCGTGCCCTTGGGAACAAGGGCGGGATCGGGGGTGCGCAGGTGCCGGGAGGGCGCGCACCGATGGTGTCCCGGGAAGGATCGCGCCCCTGGAGCCCCCCGGTACCTGCATGGACCGGACGGTGAGCAGCAGGTGCAGCCGCCCCAGCCGCACCACGAGCGGCAGCAGCACGGCGGCTCTGGGCAGCGGCAAGCGGCAGAACTTGTCCCCGACATCGAACTCCCTCAGGCGGCGCCGGGCTTCCTCCATGAGCCCCTGCCTAGGAGCGGGCAGAGCGGAGCACGGGCACCCTCCGGCCGCGCCCCGGTCACCCGCTGCGGCCCCGGGGCCCAGCTCCCGCTCCGCCGCCATCTGCGGCACCGCCGGCGGCTGCGCCCTGCCCGGCCCCGCCCCGACACCGACATGACCCCGCCAGTCGGGCCGATCATTCCCTTTCCCACTCCCTGCCGTGTCGCTGTGCAGGGAGCCGCGGGCCCGCTCGCTCACTGTCCCGGACTGCGGCGCTGGCGCTGCTCGGCTCCATCGGTTCCGTGCGGTCCCGGCAGCTCCCAGTGGGAGAAGGACCGTGAAAGCGCTGCATTCGTCACACGATCATAGCACACGAAAGGGACTCGAAAGATCACCTTATTCCATCTCCATGGTTTTAAGTGTTACTCTATCTGTCCAATTTACCAAACAACGAAAAACATAAGCAGCATTTTTCTTAAAGTAGCAACTGTATATAAATGAATACAATCAAATATTAAATGTACATGTTTAAAAATATACAAAATTTGGCAGTAATTTAGTAAGATTTAGGTTAGTATAAAAGCATAAGCTAAATTGACCAGGGATACAGGTGTTAAAAACAACTGAAAAGACTCTTTGGAGACACAGCTTGGCTATTTATTTATGAAAGCACCGAAGGCAGGAGCCCAAGATAAGCTTAGACCCCACTCGGTAAGCCCGACAGGCCAAACCACTACAGAAACTGTGCCCGCAGCACAGGGCACTTCCCAGGAGCCCGAGTTCCCTCAGAGGAGCCCAGGACAGAGCAGCCGGGGGTTCTTATAGAGCCCGATCCGTGCTGATTGGTGTGTTTTTCAATCCCCTCGGTGATTGGCTCCTTCTTCGCCTCCCGATTGGTTCATACCACTGTTCATTCTGGGCCAATCATTTCCAAATCCATCGTCCCCATTGGTCAGCACATGGTCCAATCATGATGCAGTCCGGTGTCATCACCTTAGGACATAATTGGTCTGGAAAGTTCTTTCCTTCTCTGTCCAACAAGCACCAACCCAGCGACACCCACAGCTTGTCAACACCCACAGCTTGTCAACAACCACAGCTTGTCAACAACCACAGCTTGTCAACACCCACAGCTTGTCATCACCCACAGCTTGTCAACACCCACAGCTTGTCAACGCCCACAGCTTGTCAGCATCCACAGCTTGTCAACACCCACAGCTTGTCAACACCCACAACTTGTCATCACCCACAGCTTGTCAACACCCACACCTTGTCAACACCCACACCTTGTCAACAACCACAGCTTGTCAACACCCACAGCTTGTCAACACCCACACCTTGTCAACACCCACAGCTTGTCAACAACCACAGCTTGTCAACACCCACACCTTGTCAACACCCACACCTTGTCAACAACCACAGCTTGTCAACACCCACAGCTTGTCAACACCCACACCTTGTCAACAACCACAGCTTGTCAACACCCACAACTTGTCAACAACCACAGCTTGTCAACACCCACACCTTGTCAACACCCACACCTTGTCAACAACCACAGCTTGTCAACACCCACAGCTTGTCAACACCCACACCTTGTCAACAACCACAGCTTGTCAACACCCACACCTTGTCAACAACCACAGCTTGTCAACACCCACAACTTGTCAACAACCACAGCTTGTCAACACCCACACCTTGTCAACACCCACACCTTGTCAACAACCACAGCTTGTCAACACCCACAGCTTGTCAACACCCACACCTTGTCAACAACCACAGCTTGTCAACACCCACAACTTGTGAACGCCCACAGCTTGTCAACACCTACAGCTTGTCAACGCCCTCTGCTTGTCAACACTCACAACTTGTCAGCACCCACAGCTTGTCAACACCCACAGCTTGTCAACGTCCTCTGCTTGTCAACACTCACAGCTTATCAGCACCCACAGCTTGTCAACACCCACAGCTTGTCAACACCCACAACTTGTCAGTCATGACCTCCCTCCCCCCAGTTACCCACAACAATTGAATAACAATTCGTAACTTCAACAATTAATTAACTCTTTACACAACTTATTCATAACATCACAATCAATCAACGTTTTACAATTCTTCAACAAACTTTAACTCCACCCTCGTACATGTTCTTATTTATAACACAGGCAGGGTCCCGCTGTTCCTCACGTATCAAACGTTCAGGACAAAAATCCCACTTCCATACTATATGCTAATACATATTAATACAAAACTTTCTGGAAAACTCCTCCTAGTTTCTATTCCTAAAATCTATGTCACTATATTGTGTTGTGCATGCTCTACTAAAAGTTAGGGGTCTCTCATCCTCTCGGGGTCTTATTTCCGATGAAGGCTCTTTGTCTTCATCAGCGTCCGCTCTGTAACCTTGCAGGCCACTCAGCAGCACTGAGCTTGGTGTTATGTAATTTCAAGTTCCATGCTTGGAGATATACCAGTTTGGCCCAGTCCAGGGTCAAGTAATGGAAATGTGTTGCATTTTAAACCAGAGGACAGGAAATGAAAGCACTGCCACAGGATTTGGCAAAGCAAATTTATGCCAATATGACTTATCCTCTTGGCTGCTCAGTTATTGCAGCCCTTTGCTACTTTACCATTTGTCTTGTTTGGAGGTTGTGCTCAGATAATTCAATGATGGGTACAACGGAAATTAAATTAATCACAGCTGATCACAAAATAATACAATTTAGGAAAATTCAAATGGATTGTGAAGTATTTACCTCATGGTGATGACAGTTATCACACAGAGACCAAAACAGGTACTTTTAACAAAACTCCATTTATATCCTTGTTCCTCAAGCCCTACTATTCATTTGTTTGCTTGATGTAGTATCATGTAAAAATACTGTTCGATATCTTTCTACTGCTTCAACGCTCCAAACAGGGAATAATCCTTATTTTGCTTTGCTTGCACACAGAACGTTGCCTCATGTACTAATATGTCTTTCTCTGAACCCACAAGTTTTCTGTGTTGCCCTTCTCTCTGCCCCACCCCACTGCAGAGGAGAGATGAGAAAGTCTGTGGGGTTTATCTGCCTGTCAGACTTAACCTACAGCAAAACTAAAACCACAGCTGTCTTCCTTTTATACTGATTTTTGTAAGTAAGCTCACAAATTAGGAAACATATCAATTTTCCTAATATAAAAAAGGAAACAGCATGCAACTTGTTGTTGGGACCTGATGGCTCTACACAAATCATTACACTTTATGCACAGAAGTTTAGTCAACTCAGAGCTAGTGTTAAATAACATGGTTTTAAGTGAAGGGAGAGGGGAGGGAGGGGGGTGAGTGTTGCCTGTTAATAACAGATCACCACAGCTTAATTAGTGAGTTTAGCTTCAGGCTGGAAGCACTCTCCTGGTTCACCCAGAAGAGCTGGCATTTCAACTTGTAAACCACCAAATTCAGAACAACGCAGAGGGCTTCAGAACCTACAAAACAAGGCACTGAAGAATCCTAGGAGACTGATGACACACAGGAAAATCCTGAGCATTTAATGACTGAATGCCTAATATTAAATACACTGTAAACTGAAGACAAGATAGAGCAGTATGAATTTGAGTCGAGAAATCAATTACCAAAAGAGCACAATCTGGCAAGTATGTGGTCACAGCTAGAAATCCCCACTCCGTGGCACAGCTGGCACGTCTGCAGTTAGTCTGGAGACAGAGAGCTGCAAAAATGGGTGCCCCTGGGGATGCTCCTCTTGTTAAACTCAGAAGAAAAGTGGTGCAAGTTAGAGCAGTGGTTTTCACTTTTGAATACCTTGGCCTTTGGGAGTGCACCTCACGGAGGCTGCTCTTCTGGAGTCTGAAATCCCATTATTGATGGGAAAGTATCCAGAAGGTAGAGGAAGAGCTGCAGCATCAAGCCAAGCCTTGCAGGGTTCCCTTGCACCTGGCAAGGAGCAAGTGCTGAAAGGCTTGTGCCACCCTCCTCCTGTGTCCCTTGAGCTCCTTGCAGGCCCCAGCAGGCTTCCTGCTGCCTCTGACTGCAGATCCAACTAAGATCCAGTCATGTCCAGAGATCAAATCCTGAAGTAGCTCCATAGGTGCTTTGTTGCTTTGTGTCTGGGAGCTCTGCAATACCAAACACTGTAAACCTGTAGGTTTCTAACCAAACCTGCTTCTATTCTAGCCCTTTAGACCTGCTTATATTCTATACTGCATTGATGATATTTAGGTACTGAATTATCAATAACTTTAGTCATAATGATCCACATAATCAGTGATCCGCATAATCATACCTCTCACACTGGACCAAGAGTCTTCTCTCTACGAGTCTGCCACAGTCCCCAGTGTTATCTGGGCCAAAGTACCACCAAGGTAACGTATTTGCTATCAGATCATCATCCGTGATCCTCAGAAGGGTGTCATGGGCTTCATGGTATGGGCTTAAGAGTAGTAGCTATCCAATTCCAGTGGCAAGGAACATGGCGGGACTTCAAGTAATGGCTAATGCTGGCTCTAAAAGTTCCAGGTACTTCACAAAGGTGGACAGAATCCAGTTCCCTGTCCCTGAAAGCTTCACCTGGAAGAAGAGGAAGACTGCGCAGGATCTCATGGAATTTGTACCATGCCTGGCTAGAGAGCTCAGCATTCACAGACTTCTTCACATAAGACATTATTTTCCCTGCTTTATTGGTAAACGAGCTGTGCCAATGCCAATCCTCGAGGTTCTGGTCACACAACAGGTTCTTCAGTTCATTCACTGAGTCCTTCAGAGTAAGTGAGTTTCAATGTGATCACATTTCAAAGCACCCACTGCCTTAGCATTAAAAAATCTTCTTCATGCAGAGTTTCCCAGTTCCTGAAAGAATTTCAGTACTGAACTTCTCCAGCTTTGTCTTCAGAAGAATATGTGGATGATTCCGTTTCTTTATCCTCAGCTGAATTCACAAGGTCGGCATTACTGAAGCAGAAAACAACACATCATTACCATCACACAGGTATAGAAATAGGCCAAGTTTAGTTGGTTTGTCTTTTTTTGTTTTTTTTTTTTCAATAACATTTTTTTCTGCTTAACGTCTGTATTCCAGAACAGGAAAGAAATGCTTAATGGAATCATATACCAATAAGAAAAGTGAATGAGGGCTATCATGAATAAAGCCATTTGGAAATCACAAAGTTCACCAGTTCCACTACAGAGAGCTGGTAAAACCATGTATGGACAAGAGCAGTAATAAATGAACCAGGGGACCGGGTCCTCTGCACTCTGAGGAGTAACCAACAGCCAGGAGAAACAGAGGGGGGGGGGCAGGTGAGGTGTGTGAGATGAAGCCAAAAGGTTCTTGAGCTAAAGAATGGAAGTTGTTGGTTCTCTGTGTTGTTGTTTGGATTCTTTGGATTTGTTCGGGTTGGTTTGTTGGGTGGAATGCCTCTGGGCATCTTCACTGGGACCCTTGTCTTCCCCAGGAGGCTGTGTTAGATGCCTTGGGGATGAGGCTGTGATGTCCCTCGGCCGGGGGGGGAAAGGAGGGGAGGGGTGGAGTTGGCCACTTTAAATCAGCTTGGATGCTGCACATATTTCTCCAAGGTTGTGTTCGAGCCCCAGAGCCAATAACGGAGCTGAGAAGGGGATAGAGCCTGCGACTGAGGTGGGCAGGAACCCACTGTCCATGATTCCAAGACAAGGAGCTGGCCCAGGAGAAGCCTGTGGTACCTGCAGCCCTCAGTCCATCTCTTCCACATCCAGTTGGTGGCTAGGGGCGAAGCTTCCCCGGTCACCACCACCTCGTAGGTGGGGCCTCCCTCCACGTGGCACAGCGCCGTGACACGGGCGATGATGTTGGGGTGGCCAAAGAAGGTGAAGGTGACCAGCTGGCTCTCTCCCGGCTGCAGCTCACCCCACAGCGGTCGGACATCAAAAACCTGGTTGAGGAGAGATTGAGATGTTGAGTGTGGAAATGGATGCAGAAGAGCAGCTGTGCCTTGGAGTAAAGTACAGTCAGAGCTGGAGGGGCCTGTTCTCCAAACACAACCAGAATCACCCTGATCTCATCCTGTGTCCATGCCACGGACCAGTGGAGGGACCATGGGGAAAATCTTCTCCCATAAGCACCTTTCCATGAATATACACTACATTAAAGTAAACTGCAATGTCTCCCAGCAGCAAGAAATTCTCTCTGCTGCAGAACTTGTCTTTGGGAACACTTCTCACTGCCTTCAGAAAAACAGGAGACTTGCAGGTGGGAGCCCTTGGAGCTAGGGGAAGGCTCATCTGACTTCTGAGGCTTTTCCTTCTCTCTCTGATTTACGTGCTGCTCTCTCAAGCTGCTACAGCCAAAGTTCCTACCCCAATTTCCTGTCAACCACCTGATGAGGTAAATGGGAGCAGTACCCTCCACAGGTGCTGCACAGGGAGCATCCTGGGACAGCCCCACAAAACATCCTCCACGGCCTCTGCAGTGACCAGTTGCTTCAACAGCTTTGCGATGGGCTTGGAGGGAGGTGAGCCCCCTCTGTGGCCAACGCTGAAGGCCACCAGTGGGAGCAGGGCTACAGAACCGCTTTCCACATTGGGAAGACGGACATGAGACAAATTCCCACGTACCTCCTGCATGCTAGGGTTGGGGTGCTTCACCTCTGAGATCTGACCCAATCCCCTCTTCCTCACCGGCCTCTGAGGCTCCACAGCAGTGGATGACAGCACCTGGAAAACAAGCACCACAGGCTGCAGTGAGCAGCTGGCTGCTCTGAGCAAGATCTCTCTGCTGCAGGCTCCACCACCTCACCACAGCAGCAGCAGCTGAAAAAGGGACCTGGGCACAAATCAAGTGTGGAAATATCCATGCCATCAGTCAAGTGTGGGAATGTCCATGCCGTCAGTCAAGTGTGGGTCCAAGCCCATGCACACATGAGACCTGGACTCCATCAGCACTTCCTGCATCAAACTTGCATGAGGGAACTGGGTGCCCCCAGCACTCAGGCAGGGCACAGGACAGAAAGGCAGCAAAAAGGGACGTTGACACAAGCATGACTTTTTTTTGTGGCAAGCTGAGGAGGCAATGCAAGCGGTAGGTGCACAGGAAAATCTACCTCTGCATCTGCTGGCTGCTGGGCTGAGTCCTCTATTGTTTTTGGGGTTTTGGTTGGCTCCTCCACACATTCAGTCTTGAAGTGTCTCCTTGGAAAGCCTCCCTTCTTCTCTGATGACTGCTGTTTGAATTGAGGTGGTGAAGGCCTGAACCTGGAAAATAACGTAGCTATGATCATGGACTTGTAGTGGGAGAGAGAGATGCCTGCAAGAGCAGCTCCTCACTGGGATGCGGCCCCTGGCTGGCTGCTGGGGTCTTGAGCTCAGGAACAGCCACTCCAAAAGCAGGCTGGAGCAGGTCCATGCTGGAGCAGCACAGGGATGATGCACATACCTTATGGTGTTCACCTGGCGGTCTGTCAGGAATGACCAGTGGTACTGGGCGGGAATTGGGCCGCAGTTGGTCATCTCCATATGCAATTCTTGTTCTGTGTGGTTTATGATGCAGCCAAAGTCCACGGCCTCAGCCTGGAGATGGAGATTTGGGAAGTAGACTTCTCCCCGAACAGTGATCTGCTCCTCATGAGGATGCTCCATGAAGCGCATCCTGAGCACCCTCTTTACCACCCAGCTGTTCAAATTCTTCTTATAAGCTGGGTTAAACTGGATGTAGAGATGAAGTTCCTCGCCTACATCCAGCGTCAGAGGCTGCAAGGAGATAGATGAAAAGCATTAATCACCTTTGTGATCAAGTCCCAAGGCCTGGCAGCAGGAAACAGTAAATGTTCCAAGTGAGACCCCAGCGTAGGCTTCTCAGTTCACCATCATTTCTTTACAGTGAGGATCTGTCTGCAGGCACTACGCTCTGATCTGAGATTCTCTCAGCCTCACGTTTCTGTGCTCAGCAGCAAGACAAGGGGATGGCTGCTGGACAGCTGGGATGCTTGCTAGGAGACACCTTTAGTGTGTGGCTTGCCCCGATCTGCTTTCCCACTCCCCTCTCCTCATGTTTTACAGCCAGCATGGATGTTACCAATTCAGATAAGATTTTGATTCCTCTGGCAGCTCTCCTGATGCAGCTCAGGCCAATCCACTGCTGACACTACAGAATAAACTTCTCAACTCGAAGACCTCTCAACAGAATGCACCACCACATCCCTCCTCTTCACAGCCCGCTGAAAAAGGCCACAAATGCTCACCTTGGAATCTGCAGGGAGGGGCTGCCGGTCCACACTGCAGATTTGGAACGGCTGCTTCAAGTTCAGCACAATGCTGAATGGCAGCGAGCAGATGTTTTTTAAAGACAGAGGCTGGTACTGCAAAGTCAGGACATCACTGGGTTTCTACACAAACAGGAGACATGAGAAAACAACCTCAAGCGGCCATAGACCTCCTTCCCCTTCCAATGCATTTCACGTTTTTCAACACCAGAAGAGCATATATTTCTCTTTACTTCCAGCCAATTTAAGAGTTACACCTCTAAGTGCCAGGATGCAATCCAGAGACCTACCTTTTCTACACGGAAGGTGATTGCTCTGGAAGATATTTGTACAACAGGCCAAATGAACTTGCAGGTGACATCCACTTCCATGACCTGTTTCTTTGCAATCTCTTTCCCGAAGGCAGCATAACACAGCAGCCGGCCCTTCACCTCCTGCATGCAAGATTCATTTGTCACCCAGCGCGTGCTGGCAGGCCAGACACCCCCCAGTGGCTTGCCACCCACCCATGGGCCCTATTCCTGTCACTTATTATTAGTAACTGTCATTAGCCTCTGCTCTCCTCAATACCTCCCTTTTCCTTCTGTGCCGCCGCCAGTTTATTCTAAGTATCTGTGCCCAGGGGTCCTGGAGCCAGGGAATGCACACCAGACTTAGGTGGCAGCTTCTCTGCAGAGTTTCATTTCCCCTGCAAAAAAAGGTCCTGGCAGGAGAACACCCCAAGACTCTGCTAAAATCTCCCCCTCTGAGTTGCTCTCCAAGGGTGCTGCAAAACCTGGCTGCCCCTGGGACACCAGGGCTGGCTGAGAGACAGGGTCATGCAGTAATAGAGAAGTTGAAAAAAGTCAGTTTGTCAATTATAATGATCCCTGGGAACAGTTTCCCACCTGGATGGACATCACACTGATCATTTGAGCTGGCACACTGCATTTTCCCCCTCCAGGACTCAGGGCTAGACCAGTCCTCTGCCCATGTTTGTCTTCAGAGGAAAAGCAGTGCTGCTCCCAGATATTCCTGCCATTCACAGGGCTTCTGTTTTACTCCCTAATTCCCTCAGAAAAAAACACTTGACAGTAGTTGAGTTTACTTCCTGCCTGGGCTTCTAGTCTAAGCTCAACTTATTTTCTCTGTTCTTCCTTTCTGCCTCAGCACATGGCAGTGGTAACCCCTGTTTGCCCGAAGGAGCAGTACTTCCTTCAGCCTCAATTTTGGGAGCAGCAAGTTGGGTTTATGGCAGCTACGGAAACACAAAAGGGCCTTAGCAACTGATGGTGGCCAGCAAGTAGAGCAACTGGCTTTAAAACCGTTTCTTGAAGTCACTTGCTCCTTTTGCCAGGCAAATGCCAAGGGGCTGCAGAAGAAGCCGCAGTGGAGGGGATCTGATAGGGAAGACTCTGCCCTTGGCAGGGCCTCACCTGGACTGTGCTGGAGCAGCCTTCCAGCACCATCTCCACACTCTGGCCCGGCCTCACGCCCACATGCAGCGGCCGGACCTTTAACACTGGGCTGCCAGGTCTGCGTGCCCAGGAAGCATCTTTACTCTTGGTGCCCCTGTGGGCAGGGAGACGAGTGCTCTGCCCAGAGGTGCTGAAACCTTCTGTTCTCCAGTACAGCCAATTGGTGTGGCATCCTCTGTTTGTCACTTTGAACTGGTAACAGCAGGGAGTAAAGCTAGAAGAGAAGCAGAGATGGAAAATGTCATAGGAGCTGCCATTTCCCTGCCATCATTCAGCTTCAGCTTCACCCTGATGGTATTCCCTGAATGCACACTCTGCAATAAAACCTCCACCCAAAAGGCTGCCCAGGCTCAAAGCTTCAGCCTGGCCAGGTCTTCTAGCTTTTCCATTTCTGTGGTTTGCCAGGATATCTAGCGACCCTCAGATGACGTATTTCTAGAGGAACTCCCGTGGCTTCAGGGAAACAGAGCTGGGACTTTGACTACTGAAGAAGATCTAGCCTGAAGGACTATGGAAAAATTATTCCTTGCTGAACCCACAGGAGAAGTGGAAGCTGAGAGTCTCCTACCTGCAGTAGAACTTCAGGTCAAGCCCTGAATCCAGAGGCACGTCAGGGACAATTGTGGTGCCAGTGCCCACAGCCTGGACAGAGATGATGGTCGTAGGGCTGTTCTCAATGAACACCTTCACCTTGCCCTTCAATTCCTTGACATCATTCAGGTTGGCTGTGACAGTCACCAACAGCTGACATTTAGGGGGGACCACTCCTTTACTGGGTTCAACCCTCCAGCACGAGTGTTTCCCAGCCTGTAAGACAAGCCAAACATGAACTTGGGATGGAAGCCGTAGACCCTGCTCTGCTGTGAGCTGCAGGAATCAGGAAGGCTAAAGAGATGAGTGGAAAAACTACAAACATTTCATTTCCCTAAATGTAAGCTATGGTGTCTGGCAACAGCAATTCTCTTATACAACCTGTATTTTAGCTTCCTGTATTAGACCCAGGTGATTAGCCCTGTTTTGCTCAACTGAAGGGATGCTCCTCCTCAAGAGAAGGTTATTCCCCCTCCTGACTCTCTTTGGAGTGCTTGCCAAGGGAAGCTCTTGACTCCCTCCTGGCTTCCCAACAGCAAAGCTGGGCCTGCACAAAGGCTCAAGATCAGAGGAAGCCAGGCCTGCTCAAATCCCAGCCCAGCAGTCACACAGCTGGAGGATGCTGCTGAGAGCCTGAAGAATAACTCTTCAAAGGCAGTTGAGCAAAACCCCCAAGTCTCCTTTCTCCAGGGTCCATCAGTGCTTCTCAACAGCCCCTGAAGGACTGGGACCCCTGCTTCCCACCCATCATCAGCTGTACAGAGGTGCCCCAGTGCCCTCTGCCTTGGAAAAGTCACCTCTAAATGGCACCTCTAAATAGCAGAGCAGGAAAGCAGGAAGCAGAAAAAAATCCTGCAGGACTTGCCCTCTGGGCATGGCTTGGTCTTCCCAAGCATCTCATCCTCTGGTTTCTCATGGACCTCCCTCTACAGATGGGGCATGAGAGCTGCAAGTGCCCCGGGGAGGGAGGAAAGGCCTTGCAGCAGCACAGCTGCACAGACACAGCTCTGCAGGTCTGGCCCTGGTACAAGCATGTGAAACCCATCCTTGACACGCCAGGCCCACCCAGCCAAGGTGCATTACTCCCTGCACAGGCTGAAAGCAGAATTTCATTGTGGAGTCAGGGAAAGCTGCCCTGGCAATCCCCCACTTTGGGGTCACGTTTATCCCCTAAACAGCTGGAAAAGCAGCAAGAGGAAAATTTGCCCCACTATTCCTTGGCCCAGGAGGCTGAGCCTGGGCTCTCACACAACACCCGATGCTTTATCCACAAACACAAACTAGTCCACAGTGTCAGGGCTGGCTTTAACCAGCTCCACAAGTTGAACCCACCCAATATCCAGAAAATCCAATCTCTTTTCAAAGCTGTTTTCAAGCCTCTCACACATTCCCCCTCCAGCAGGGAGCACACCCCACTCAGCCCCAAGCCACAGACCCTTCCTGGGTGCATCTTCTGCCAGAGGAGCAGCTACAGATCCAACCCTGCGGCTTGTCTCCACCAATGAAATGACCTTTCCCTGCAGGTGGTCTCCAAAGATATTCTGCAATGCTACAGAGACCACAGGCTCTGGGGATGCACAGCCCTCACAGGTGCATTTGTGTGCAGCAGCCCTATAGGCTTGACCCACAGAAGTTGTGAAGCTTGCCTTCCCTCAAGCACTTTGAGGGCAGATCTCACGCCCTGGTTTCTGCCATCAACAGAAGGTTGGCACAAAGCAAGTGCAGATGGAAGGGGGAATCCATGAGGAAATCCATGCCCTCTCAGCAGCAGTGGTCCACAGGCTTCTCTTGATCTCAGTGCCCCAAAACCATGACTTGCACAGCTAAATATCTTCCACGAAATAAAGAGAGAACATGCAAACAGGATCCAGTCTCAGTTTCGCTCCAGCCCTCTGCAAACTATTTCACAGAGGCGTGCCTGAGATCCTGGCTCCTCTTGCTCACACTTGGAATATCTTGCTTCCACTCACACAGATCAATACAGAAACATTGCATACAAAAAACAACTCAAGGGCTGCTACTAAACAGCCCTATTCACTGCAAAACAGCCCCACAGACACTTACCATCTCTATCCAGAAGGGTGCAGGAATGTCACAGTGATTGTCGAGGTGGAGACTTCTGGAACAGTCTTTGAAGGGTTTGATAGTGCCAAAGTTTATCTCACTCGGATGGACATAGACAACCGGTCCCTGGCCAATGCAATGTAAATGGATTTCCTGTTCCAGGAAGAAGGTGGGAAACATCAGAAAAGTCTGCAGTGATCCCACCTGAAAGCCACAAGCTCCCATTATCAGGGGACAAAGAACTGCTGTTTGCCACGCTTGCTTCTTCACGCCTCCTCCACACTGCTATATCCTCTACCTCCTGCCTGCTTCCTTCACTGCTCCATCTCAGCCCAAACCACCTGCCCAACTTCTGCTGCTGCACAGCCATCCTTGAACACTAAGTGCTTCAACATTCACCAAGCTCCACTGGTGAAACCAGCACAAGACACAAGCAAGGACGGCTCTTCAGAGCAGACATGAGGCAAGTTAGCTGCCTTCAATTTGTGTTTATGTGTATTCTTCATTTGTATGAGTAAGGGGCATTAACTAGTAAATGCATCCTTCAAGCAGTATTTTTTTCTTTAAACAGAAAGTCTAAACTGACTTAAAAATAGCCTGAAACTCAAAGGGTTCTTCTTGCAGAGCTGGCACAGACAGCAGCACAAGGAACATGGATCCCCTTGCTACCTGCTCACCAGTGGAAACCAGGACCATTTGCTCAGTCTTGCTGGAATTCACTGGTCCTAAAGATCCCAACTCTTACACAGGACTTGAAAGCATAAAACTCACAAAACCAGTAAGATTCACTGGAGGGCTTGGATCCTGATTTAACTACAGAAGAAACCAGCCTCCATGATGTAAAGCCTTTAGTGACATCTGACTTGAGGGAATGGCTTTGACAGCTGCCAGAATTTCCTTCAGTCAGAAGGAGCAGCATCCAGAAATGCGCATCCCTTTGGGACATACATGACTGTGTGCAAAGAAGAGCCAAAAGCTACATAGCATGGCTGGGACCTCAAGAATAAGGAACTAAAGCCCTGCACGATGACGGATCTTTTATCCCTCTGGGACAAGGCAGGCCTAGGGGGCTGCAGCCTGGCTGATGCTGCCCAAGGCTCCCTGGAAGGACAAGCTGGAGGGAGGAGCTGTGCCTCACCAGCTGCCTTTGCTTCCAGGTGACGGTGGGGCAGAAGCAGCAAAGGCAGGGCAGAGCCCTTTGGAGATGAGCAGAATAGCCCCTGGAGGATGCCTGGCCCAGCTTCAGGTAGCGTGTAACAATGCAATATATCCTCACTGAGGAAAAGGCTTATAAAAACACATGCAAACCCTTCATCTACACTCTTCTTAAAAGGGACAAGAAAAGCCCTGTTCACCAGCACTACAGGCAATGGGACACACAGGAACAAGAAGAAAAGCAGATGGCAGCTCTGGCCTCAGTGTTCTCGCTACATACACACACCCACATCCTGCAGCACTGCTGTCTGTGGAGGGGTGGTTATGTCACAGTTCAGACTACTTAGGCATGAAGAGCATCCATGCCTGGCAGACAGGGCCTCTATTTTGTCATCATTCTCACTGCTATAACATATGCCGCTTTTAGGAGCTCTTCTAGAATCTTCTTTAGGGTCCTTAGAGTCTCCTTTAGAATCTTCAGAATCCTCTTTTAGGAGGGTTTAGTTTGGGAATTGCTTGCCTCGTCCATTTCCAAACTTGGAAAGAACAAGCAAAGTCTGTGCTCCAGATGCAAGTTGTGTGGACATTCATATATTTTTGGCTGGGCTTCTGTTGAGGAGATATGTTGGATATTTCTCAGATCCGAGGGAGCTGGGTTTTAGAGAGAGGCCTCAGTCCAGCTCTGCACTAAACACATCCCTTCAGGGTGGCCTTGTACGCAGTGCTTGCGTTAGCAGGAGTCAGGGATGTCCATGTGTGATCCCAAACAGTTGTCATGAAGCAGCACTTGTGTTCATGTGGTAACACAGCAGAGTGTGACACCCAGGGACTGGTCTGGCTTTCAGACCGGGCTTGTTATCCCATCTCCCAGATTTGGAACTACGTGCTGGGCCAGGCACTGAGATTGCCACCTATGAGGCTTCCACTCTTCCTCTTTTCTAGGCAGAAGCTGCTGCTTGTGCCACCAATCCCTTCTGTCCTTGTCCACACCAGCCATGTATCACAAGTTCCTGGAAGAATCCCTGTCCACTTTACGCCCCACTGGGATGAGTTGCTCAATGCACACATCTCCCCTGGCTCTCACCAGTGGGGATTCTTCTCTCCCAAACACGGCGACCTCAGCAGTGATGTTGCACACTCCCAGCTGCTGGGCCTCAAGTGTTATTGGGATCTCCACCGAGCTGTGAGCCTTGATAATCCCAGATGGCATAGAGCTGGAGTACCATGCAGCAACCTTCTCCTTGTGTTCCTACAAGGGACAGAAGCAAAAGACACTTCAGAACTGAGGAAACTTTAAATTCCTTAACATCTACCACGAGTGGGTGCAACTCACACACACTTGTAAAAATACTCAGGAGAAAGCAAAAGACAAAAAACAAGATGCAAGGTGTAGGTGCCGAGCGTGCCCAGGGGGTCCAAAAGTTGCTGCCTCCACTGACGCCCGCCTCTGTGCTGACAGCCTCCTTGCATCAGATTTTCACTGCCCTCTAAGTTCTCCCACTTAAAAACAAGTCAAAGACTAGAATAGAAACATCTTCATCCAGACATTAAACTGTTTCCTAAAGTTCGCATTCGGTTTCCTGTGGTCACAAAACCTTTAGGTTTGAACAGAAACCGGCAAGGTCTTATCCAAACCCTTTAATTCCCTTGATAACCTCCCCCCCTCTTCCTCCCCCCCCCCCCCCCCCAGTAACATTTGAGGGGAGGAGCTGGAGGCGAGGCCAAACCTGAGAGAGAACACTGTAGCAGCCAGGAAAGTCACTGTCATTCACCAGGGTCACCTTCTCCTCGTAAGGGAACTTTAGGCAGCAGCGTTCAAACCTCACGACAGGGTTGAGCACTCGCAGTGCAGGAACGACGCATCTGAGCAAAGAAATTACCCCAAGGCAATTAGAGATCCTGAGAGCATTGAGAACTTTTGTCCTCAAAGAGAATGGAACGGAGCATAAGACATTTGTCAAATCAACATTTTCACTGATGCGCTGATACAAATTTAATAGTCCTACAGGGATAAATTACCTCTAACTTCTTTTCACTCAAACACCCCTTGTCAGGGAGGGGCAAAGCCTGAGGCTTTGCACAGCAGAGGTTTCCAAATGCCCAGGCATAGCATGTGCCCTGTTCCTGAGCTCTCATAGCAGTTTTGGCCCTTCTTTGCCCAAGGACACTTGCAAGAACTCCTGAAACAGTCCCAGTGGTCCATAAGCTCTGGGGGAGCCTTTGCAATGAGCACCAGTGCCCACCAAGGCTCAAGGAACACAAGACTCTGGTGTATCAGTGAACATGACTCCCTTTTCTCCTACAGCACCGTTGTCCTACCTGAAAACGGAGCCCTCTCTTCTGGCAGTGGAGGGCACAAGGCCTACAGAGTGTGTGATCAACCTCTTGCAGTTCCTGCAGCTCCCTCAATTCTTTACCTCACGCCTCTACACTGACTGTCCCCCGCTGCACTTGCTTGACAAAACTGCAGCCCAGGCACTGACTGGATGGCTCTGCCTGGGAGAGGGAACAGCACCAGGGAACTGCATCTCTCTTGTCATTCTATTGACGCCCACAGCAGCACAGCACGATAGAATTTGGCTGCAGCAAGACCAACTTTTGGCCTCAGCTCTGAGAACATTACTCAAGAGAGCCAGAAGGAAGCAGCGAAACTTGAGCTCGCCTGCCACATCAAGGACTATATTCTTCTTTGTAAGATCTTTTGCCCTCCTCACTGCTGCCTTGAGCCTCTTCCCCACTGCACGTGCATTGTTGAAGTGAAGCAGAGCCCAGCTCTCAGCAGGCTGCTCACTGTGTCCCAAACCAATGCTGCAGGGCAGTCACAAGCCAGCACAAGTTCCCCACTTGCAGGAACAGGGACAGGCAGCCCTTGGGAAGTTTGTTCCATCTCGAGCACCAAACCCCAGGCAACAATTAATGGTATTCTGGCTCCCTTTGGAAAAGCCTAGGGTCATGCCTGGCTGTGAGAAGGGGGGCATCTCACCATGGGCTGCTTTCCAAGCAATCTCCTCATGTCTAGATGGGCAGATGCAGCTCATTAAGCAACACTTCTCCTTTGGAGCTGCAGCCAGGCAGCGTGCTGGTGCTGGATGCAGGAGGAAAGACAAGCGGCTGCAAGGAAAATGTTGGTACCTGGCTGTGAGGGGCAGTGTCAACCACTTGTTGCCAACACCGACCACATCCACCACCAGCTCCAGCTTGTACTCTCTGACTGTGTTGGAACACAGCGTGATCTGGTAGAAGAGAAAAGAAGTGCATCAAGGATTTGCTCACTCCCAAAATCTCATCACCCACATGTGCTGTCCTCCAAATCTTCTTCCATGGTACAGAAAGGGAGGATTTTGCCTTAGTTCTTCTGCTGGTCTGTTATTAGAGCACAGTCTTTGGGAGTAAGAAAAGCCTTCTGGCAATGTCAGATTGGTTCAAGGGACTAATTTTTCACCGGACTACAACCAACATAAATGCAAGTCTACTGTCTTGAATGGAACAAGTCCAGCTTTAGAGCAGGAAGCTGAGGGCAAAGTGTGGCCCAGCACATGCTGAGCAGTTCATGCTGCAGTGAGTACAACTCATCTGCTCCCCAGGAGAAGAGAAATGAGACCAGGAAGAAAAGAGAACTGCTTTATACAGTGCTGTCTCTGTCTTTAACAGCCACCTTGTGTCCTCATCCTTCCTCTGCCCACCTGCAATCAAAGAAATTGCTCTTAAAAACACAAGAACAGCATCACTACTTGACCATCAGGTACATGATTTCAGCTTGTGATTTTGGAAGCGAAACAGGTCTCCTCGAGGAATATGCCGAGTCAGCCAGCTAACAGAGGCCTCACGCCAGTGCACATCTCTCCCTCACACGATGCTCAAAGCTGGCAGCAGAGCTAGAGCCCTCCCACACTGCAGTGAACCTTCAGCCCCACTGGCTGCACTCTTCCCATACCTTGATATCCTGCGATCCCAGGGCATCGACGGTCGTTCTCCAGGGACTTATGACAAATTCCCTTGGCTCCACAGAACCTCGAGCTTCCTTCCTCCACGACTGGTTATTGTGTCTGAGCACCTGAACACAGCTGTCCACGCTGAACTCTCCCGAGCCGTCCCCAGCAATGTGGAGGTTAACGGTCATGGGTGCCATGGAGCTGTTGGACAGGCAACACTCCAAGGTGCAAGGAAAACCTTAAGAAAATGACACAAATATCCCATTAAGCATCAATATCTCAGGACTCCTGGTGGGAATATCCTGGTAGGATAAAACCGTGCTTGCATTTTCCCTCTTTATTACGTGAACAACAGCTCATTGCAGCAGATAGATGGTTTGGCTGGCCAGCTCTGTGTGGAGGAGACATCTGCCACAGCCTGCTGACCAAGAGTCATTGGAACACAGATGGGGAGGAAAAACCAACTGCAGGCACAGCCCAGGGCTTCTCCATGCTCATCGACAGTGATCACTGCCAGCTCCTGCAGTGACTCCAGCAGGGAGGCAAGAGAGGCACAAAAATGACAAACGGCACAAAACAGGCACGAGAGAGGCACAAAAAGGATGTCACAATCTCAAATGCCACCCAGGTGACCAGATGCAGACAACAGTCAGCAGCACAGTTAAAAGAAACTAAGATAAAACAGCTGCCCACAGCTGAAGAAGCCTTAGGAATGAAATCAGATGAAGCAGGATGCATCTGTTACTGCAGAACCATATTGCCACCTGGTGCCTTTTTCTATTTTTTTTTTTCTTGTGCCACTTCTTCAAAAGGAAAGAAGAAATGGCCAAACAGCAAACAGTGATGCTGACGTTCCTTTCCTTTGGTCCTGTTTGAGCTCACAACGGCAAAAGGGTACCTGAGGCACCAGCAGCCTTGGAAATAACACCCTGAAGAGGCTGTGGGCGAGGGATGAATGCTCTTATGTTCAAGTGCTCTATTCCAGCAACACACAAAAAAGCCCTCACACTCTGGCAAGAGCCCAGGGCACACTCACCAAAGGAGACATCACCGAAGTGGAGGGCGGGCACATTGAAATGCAAAGTCGGTCCCATGACACAGCCCCTGCAAGGACAAAGGCAGGGAGGCAGTGGCTTTGTTAAAGGGAATGGCAAAGGCTTCGGGTGTCCTTCGGGAAGGAGTGGATAAAGCTGCTCTCGGAGCCACCCTGTCATTCAGATCAACCCAGAACCCTGTCCTCAGCACAGCATCCACATGAACAGGAGGCAGCCAGAGCAAAGCAGTCAGCAGCAGACAGATGATCTGGGACAAGCCCTCAAGCTGCTGTGGTCCTGAGAAGTGAGTTTTACTTCTCCTATTATCACTTTTCTTCTTTTTTTCCCACCCCTACCCTTTGCTGAGTAGTATGTTAACCTTTGCAATGGCACCAGCCCACGGGATGATGCCCACATCCTTGGGACAGTTCCTGCTGCACGGTTCCCTGCCTCCCACATCAGCCCTTTTCTGGCTGTGGAAAGAAGGTACCAGAGCACTCTGCACAGGAGCTGGGAGCACAGCTTGTCCCCCACACCATGGCCATGAGAGGTGAGGTGAGGTGAGGTGAGGTGAGGTGAGGTGAGGTGAGGTGAGGTGAGGTGAGGTGAGGTGAGGTGAGGTGAGGTTGCTGCTGCCCATTTGGGATGGATTGTTAAGGAGAGTTTTTAAAACCATTGCTGCTGGTGCCAAATCACCCAGGCTGGCCCATTTCCAAAGCCCTGGGGCCTTGCTGGGTGTTCAGGTGGGACATCCCAGAGCAGTACTGCCCAAAGCTGATCCATCCCACTGCCTGCCACAGCCTAAGCAGGAGACATCCCTACAGGGAGTAGTCACTCCAGCTCCCAGGTAGCCACACAGGGCAGCAGGCACCCCCACATTAAAGGGATGCCAGAACCAGAGCCAAGATTAAGACCTCAGGCAATGCCTTTTTTCTCTGCTCCACCACAAAATGAGGTTGGGGGGGGGATGATTACCCAGACACAGCTAGAGATGTGCCCAGCAAGCTCCCAAAGCCCTCCTCACCTGGTAGTAAAGGTCACAGGCTTAGGGGATCCAGTCACGTGGAACCAGAATTCTTCCTTGAACTCCCCCAGGATGGGGGAACAGAAGGAGATGGCCATAAGCAGGGTTCTTTTTGGTGCCACGATGCCCTCCTGGGGCAGGAAGGTGAAGCAGGAGCCCATGGCTGTGCTTGGAGGGAGGAGGCTGAAGGCAGCCTCAATAGGCCCACTGTTGAACAGGATGGCCTGCAGCAGCAGAAAAGCAAAATGGAAATGCATGAGGAATCTTCCTTCCCTACACAAGTCTGAGTTACTTTTGAATTAAACAATTCATTCCTGTAAAAGGCAGAAGATGTCCTGTGCTGCTTCATGGCAGAAGCAAAAAATGCAACTTGGAAATACAACTTTGTATGCCTTTGGGTTTTTCATGCAAAGCAGTGATAAACTTCACATAATCAGAGTCACTCTGGGGCTTCCCCACTGGCACAGACAGTCCAGTTTGACCTGCAGCACAGAGGAGCTGCTTCAGGGGCATTCATCAAGTGCATTCACAGCCTTAAGGCCCTAAGAGCAACCCTGGGCATGGCAGCATTCCTATTGAAATCAGCACAGAGCTGCTGCTGCTGCTGCTGCTGCTGCTGCTGCTGCTCGAGGTGTGCCCAGCCCCACCATGGGCAGGGCACATTCAGCTTCCATTGCAGCCAACCTGTTTGCTGCATGTGGGTGAAACCAGAGATGTAAAAAGTTCCTTTGCTTCCTTCCCAGAAACACCTTGCTCTTTCTAGAGCCAGGGGCACACCACGGCTGAAGTGTGGTCAGGCACTGGTCAGCAAGGGAAAGCACTGCCCGGCACTTTGACCAGCGCTGAGCCAGGAGGACGGATGGCTCTCCTCTGACTCCCAGGAACAGGCAGGAGGGACTTGACGGAAAACTGTTTGCAATGGACTCAAACTCAAATGCAGGCACTTTGTTCCAGCTGCTTTTGGACAGCCTAAGCACAAAGGTCATTTGTGTCTGCCACTGGAACAAAAGCCTCTGAACACGCAGCTTTTTCACCCAGTGTTGCTTTCATGTGTCCAGCCATTTTGCAGCAAGCCTCCCAGCTGATCTCCATGGAAGGCTGCCCAAAAGAAGGGACTGGGGTTTCCTGAACAACACACACACACCTTTCTGACCCCATCAGAAAGATCCCGATTGCAAGAACCCCCCCAAATTTGACTGGTATCACAACTGCCCAAGTTGCCTGTAATTACAGAGGTCCACTAGGCTCACTGCTACCCCAGGAGCCACCAGGATCCACCCCAACCCTGCTGCTCACCTCATATCTGTGGGTTGCTCTGACACAAACCTCCCCGATGTTCAGTTCCTCAAAGCTGAAGTGAAGCTGGGGCCCGAGGCCTTCCCCTCTGAGGTGCAGGGGCAGCCTGTTCTCATGGCCTGGGGAGAGATTTCCATTTCAGTACAGTAATTCCTTCTGCTATCCTGCATTTTCCATGCTGCCTTAGTGCTAGTCCCTGACTCTCAGCTGCATGGGACCAGCTCCTGATGTTCCAGGAGAAGATACAGACCCTTCTCTTCCCTCAGGACATATGATACACCCATAAAGACCATCCTTTCTTCTACCCCTGTGGTGGTAGTGGAACTTTAGGGAGTGCCAGAAATTTTGTTCTTCCTCCTTCTGGGTGCACCTCAGAGAGTGTTTTTCCCAAGGGAGGAGGAACACACTAAATGCAGGAAGCATTCAGAAGAGCTGAGAGGGAAAAAGTCAAACTAGAGGAGATCCCCCGGAAGCTGCAGGGACAGTGGGGATGTGCCAGCACTGTCCTGCTGACCACGGACCCTTCCCAGCAATCCCACGGGAGCCCAGTGAGCTGGGGGAATGTTTGCACCTTGCCTTCACTGCGGTGAGAGAGGCAGGGCAAGCAGCTGTACCTGAGACGTCGCAGTAAAGTGCTTGCTTATAGACCCGGGCTTCCTGGGGCTTAAAGAACACGCTGATTTCAGCCAAACAATTTGGCCTGATCTCACCTTCCTACAGCAGAAGGAGACAGCAAACCATTTCTCTTCAAACTTCCCATTTCTTGTGTTCAACCACAGTCCTGTAAGCCTTTATTTAGAGCGTCAGTGACAAGCAAGGAGGGAGTAACACTCATCAGTAACCCTGATGATGGAGTTTGGAAGCTTTTGTCAGGCTCCTGCTGCCTGCCAGCAGCCCACAGGGCAGAAACGCTCTTTGCAACCAGCACTCTGAGCTCAGCAGAGTCCAGATGACTTCTCTCTTGGCACACAAAGCCAACTGAGGCAGAGATGGGTCAAGTGACCTCATTCAGGGATGAGGAGGAAGAGGAGGAAGAGAAGCACGAAGGGAGGTTCTCCACCATCACTTACCTTCGGCTCAAGGGAGAAAATGTCATCACAGGACTGCACGGGATCTCCTCTCACCTTTGCCCTCTCACTCTGGGAGCTGTGGATGAGAAGAGCAAAACATTCTTGGCCAGTGTTGTCCACGCCACAGTCCTTCAGAAAATCAGACAACTTGTCCTTTTTCTGCTCACACAGCCTGTGATATTGCCTGCAGCCACAGGAGAGACAAGCCCAGCAGGTTGTTTAAAAAGCCACGTATCTGCAGAGACAAGTGGAAGTGCAGGAGCAGCTCCTCTGCAAAGGGCTGACCATGAGCCATGGGCTCCCAAATGGACCTGAGGATCGCTGCTTGTTAACTCCACACTTGCAAGCTCAGGAGAGCTTTCCAAAGCCAGCAGCCCTCAAGAGAACTTCCTGGCTCAAAGCCTCTGCCACAGCTCAGGGAGAACCCACCAGCCACCTCAAGTGGCTTTTCCTGACGCAGAACTTCTTGGGGGAGACAGGTAGAGACAGGATGGTTCCCTTTACCCTAGGCCATTCAAAAGCACCAACATCTCCTGAAGCCCTACGGTTACTTTTACCCCTTGGGCAAGATATGTCACCAAAATGGATCTTTCAAACCTACCACAGCTTCAGCTGATCCTCCTCTCCCTGAGTATCGACAGCCTTCCACTGGAAGCACACGGTGACATCACTCAGGTTTTGGATGAGCACGGTTGTGCGGTTTAACAGTGTGATGTACGTCTTCTCAAATGTCACACTGTTCCTGTCCAGCCCAATGTGGACATCCACAGCTCTTCCATGAAGGCTTGTGTGGGTGTCTTCACCTGGAACCAAGCAGAGGGCAGTCTTTGCTCAGCTCACTGCCTGATGGAAGCACAAGGGACAGAGCAAACCACAGGTGCCAGAAGAAAGTGTCACAGCTTTTAGCTGAATGAGCAGTTCCATGGGTCGGTACATCTATCACATCTTGAAAGCTGCATGTGCACAGAGTGAGGATGCCCTGGACAACCTGCCAGCATGTTGCCCTCTAGAACAGGCCCCTACCAAAAGCTCCCTCATTTCCAGAGCTTTCAAACCTTCATCATTCCCAACCATCTCCCAGGATTTGTCTGGGCTCAGGCTTCACCACCAAGCTCACCATTCCTGTTGCAGGTGAGCGCTTCCCAGGCGAGATGCAAACAACAAATATCAGACATGCTCTCTAGAAATGGCATTTCTATGGAGCTCGATGATGGTCAAGAGGACAAATGACACGACTACAAACTAGATGACTACAAAATGAACACCATGAAAACTATCATCATCTCCCTCTTTAAACCCATGGCCACATCAGCCTTTCTGCTTTAGAAAGGGCTCTGCTCTGAGGGATGCAGAGAGTGCCCTGTGCAGTGCCCAGCACTCACCTGTGTCGTAGTGCACGACAAGGGACGCGGAGTAGTCACCAGTCCTCATTGGCAGAAATCCCACTGTCACCTGCATGCTGTCGCCCATGCCCAGAGTTCCCGTGGCCGGAATGACAGAGAAAGGGCTGCAACACAGAGATATCAGGACTCTTGGGGGACATCTGGGGATGTCATCCCTTTTGCAGTCCAGTTCACTTCTGCTCGCTTGTGCAAGCAAGGAGCATAACAACCACCGTCAGCAGAAGACACAACAAACAGCATCAGAAAGAGCTACTGACTCTAGTGTGAGGATATCCAGCCTTCACAAGATCCTGTGGGATAAAATGACCTAATCTCCCCCATACTCTGCCTCCAGCTCTCTGCAATGAGGCTCAAGGGTCATTTGCATCTTGCTTACTCTCTTCAGCCTCCCTTCAGCTCCCCTTATTGACAGAGCTGGGCAAAATTTATGGCCGGGAGGATACCGAGGAACAAGTACTCCTGACACGATTGAGAAACAGGGCTGGCAAGTGAGCAAAGCTGGCAATTTTGTTACCAAGACTCTCGGTATACACTGCTCACCTGCACTTTTGCTAAATGCTCTGTGCAAGGAGGCTGCAACTGACTTCAAGTCCCATGTTACTATTACCTGCTATAGCCAAACGTTGTTTTATACCCTGGTGCCTTAACTGCCATGATTAAATGACTTGATTTTGGGAGAACTGATCTCATTGAAAGCTGCCTCTCACCCCAAGGAAGACAGAAAAATTACTGCTAATTGAATTGCCTCATCTGTCCGCTAACACCCTTTGCAGGAAGAACCCCAAACATCCTCTAATCTTAACATGTCTTACTCTTTAGTGATGGTGTAACAGCTGAAGTCAAACAGCTTTAGCTATGCTAATAAATCCAGACTGTTAGGTTCAAGCAGCCATTGCTCCATCTCTGTGCTGAAACATTCTGTACAGAGTCAGCAGATCACAAGCTCCATCTTTCCCTCTGTCACTGCACCCAGGCTCTATTTCATCTACTTCAATATTTAATTCCCAGAGTTCTGAAACTCTTCAAATCCCTATCAAGCAGAATCCAACATGCTCTATAGCACTCAGTAGAACAGCTGGCAAGCACATTACAAAAGGACACCAGCCTTTCTTGGGTATTTATTTTGATGGTGACAAAACAAGCTCTGGAAATCCCAGAGAAAAAATGTGCATGGATTTACAGGTTCCTGCCTACACATCTGCACAGTCAAAAGCAGCAACCTGTTTGAACAGCATCCGAGGAGCTGGTTTCAATAACTTTGGCAGGCTTTGGTAGAAGTTCCTCTCAGACCCTCACGTTTCAGAGCAGAGAAGTCCATTTGCCTTTTGCCCTCTGTTTGGCCAGGGAAAAAAATCAAAGCCACTCAGCTGTGCCAGGTTAGACAGCAGGCCTGTGCTGCATTCCTCACCTCAGCTCCTACACTGACATCTCTGGTATCAAGTAACCCTCAACTCACCACCAGCCAACTGAACTGGTTTCCTTGCAGATACCGCGTCAAAAATGTATTACCCTCTCCAGTTCAGCCAACAGGAGAAACAGTTTGATTGTCTTCTGAGACTGACAGGAACAGCACAGGCTCTCCACAACACAGCTCACACTGGGCATCTCATGAGAGGACCAAGGGGAAAGCCACATGCCTGTGGTCTCCCAGAGAACGGGGCTATTTGGCTGCGAGTGGTGAGTAACCATTTCAGAAACTGCTTGTGCTCAGGAGGGTGCAAGCCAGCTACTAACATGTTCCAGCAGCCTCCAGGAAATCTGGGACAGAGAAAGCTCAAAGGTTGTATCCTGTCTGAAACACCAGAAGCAACAGCAAACCCCACAATGCTCTGGTTCCTTTTGTTGCTCTTTACCAACTGTTATCACCCAAAGGTGTTTTGCACAACAGAAGCTTAGCTGCCTCACCTCTGGGTGCTCAGCTGGTAATGAGCTGCCCGGTAACCACAGTTTCTAACCAGCAGAGTTTTCTGGGTGCTGTACTTGACTGGGCACTGCGAGAAGTCCAGCTGGTCAGGGAAGTCCAGGATGGCTCGGGCACCAATGGCCCGAATTGGCACAAGGAGCTCTTCCCTTTCAGTGACGCACAGGAGCTGGTGGAAGTAATCCTGCAGGACAAGAAACTGCCTCAGCACAGGGCATTTATCCCTACCTTCAGCATGGGCAAAAAGCATCTCCCATTTCTAGATCCAGTGCAATTCCACTGAAACTAGCAGAGGTCCTCAAAACCCAGGCCAAATGCCCTGCATCCAGCCTTGCAGGCTCACTTTCCACTGAAGCCTCCAATCCCTTGGGAGCTGCAGGCTCACCTTGTTCTGCTCAGGGGTGAAGAGGATGCAGACAGTCGTAGAGAGGCCCGGTGGCACCTTGCGGTACACATCATTGGGGCCCACCAGCTGGAAATAAGGTGAGCTCTCCAAGGTTACCTTCACCAGATGAGGAACCTGCGGCAAAGACACGGAATGATGGTTTTGCCCCTTGTGGAGACAGGTGGACATGGCCTGGAGCCATCCTTAACCACCCTTGTGCGCGCTCCTCTTCCAGCACAGCGTTAAATCTCCACCTGCCAGCACTTACCTTGTCCCTGTTCCTCAGAACCACTGGGATTTCACAGACCTCACCAGGGGTGTAGTTCTGAAACACTGCCTCTGGTGGGCAAGGCTGAAGTGAGCTCTGTTTTGGGTCAGCTGCTGAGACCTGCAAGGAGAGGCAAGAGAGAGCAGCGAGAGGTTCAGCTGCTGGCAGGAAGATTCTGCTCTCATCCTCAGAGAAGTACAGACTCTGGGTGAGTGCATCTGCCCAGGCCACACTGGGGAAACAGTGGCTCTTCCACCTCTGCCCTGGGCAGATCAAACGCTCCTAGACCACACTGAGCAGCCTCAAGCCAAGCTGCTCTTTTGGCACGCTCCTCAAAGATCACATCAAAGAGCAAGGGCATGCAAAGGCTACCTTGTGATGGGAGGTCTCCTGCTTGTCTTGAGGCAGGACAATTGGAGGCAGACACAGCTTCTTAGCTCTGGCCAGCCTCTGCTTGGTGGTGAGAGACATCTCTCTCTGGAAGGCAGAGGGGGTCAGCTGAAAGGCAAAACACCAGCAGAGCCTGTGAAATACCCTTGTTCCTAGAGGCTTTTCTTGGTCACTTGCTACTGATGAATAATTTGTGATCTCATCACCTAGGACAATTCTGCAAGCCCTGGCAGTTACCTGCTGAAATACTTAGCATCAGCAAATTCAGCATCCAGAGTGCAATGCTCCAACATACTTCAACCACATGGCTCTGTGCCATTAGCTTCTCTGTGATTAGATGTGACATGTTTGGGGATTTCTGCTCTTTGGGCACCTGTTTCCTCTTTTGTGTCATTGGACTGAGGCAGTGACCTTTTCAGAGAGTGGGGAGGAGCTCTCAGAACTCCCCTAACTCCATCCCTGCACAACACTCAAAACTCACAGCAAGGAGAGAACACCGCTGGGTGAGTCCAAGAGACACAAGAAAGCAAAGTTGTACCAAGAGGGAGGTGCACAGGAATGTGTCCAAGTTTTAGTTCTCTCTGTTAATCAGCACTTGTGTTCTCCTGCTTGGCTCACAGACCCCTCCACAGAAGAAACCAAAAGGATCTCCTTGACACAGCCTCAGCAGTGGGGCATCTTCAGTCAAGACAGCTCCAGACAGCCAAGGGACCTCTGTGGCCCTGACTCCTCCTCTGCTGTCTACAGGGCTGGATCTGTGTCCCACACAGGAGATGAGCGAGACCAGCTGGTGTGGAACCTATTCTAGCTGGGACCAGCTGTGCCTCTCAAGGCTTTGGGCAGAGTTTGAGCTTTCCCCCCCCCTCCCTTCACATGCCCAGGAGCAGGTTGGTCAGAGCAGCACAGGTGAGTGTCCAGCTTGGCAGAAGGAATTACTGTGACAAAGGGAAAGGGAAAAAAGCACACGCTCGGGGCTTCACCTTTACACTGGCTGAACCCGGCTTTACTTGACCACAGTGGCACAGCCAGGCAAGATGCTGGACTGTCCCTGAAGCAACACTCAGTGTTCCCTACTGCACCAGGACAGCCCCCAGCCACAGGAACACGGCACAGAGAGGTGGGGAGGGGTTCTGCAGCTTCACAGTGCTGCTGGACAACAGGCAGGGCAGGGAGAGGAGGGACACGAGGGGACTTCTCCAGCCTCAATACTGCTCAGGCCCACTCACAGTGGCTACTCACAGTAAGAGGTTTCTCGGCCTCTTTGACCAGCATTCGAGTACGAGGTTCCGCCCCTCTGCCCTGGAATCCAGAGGCCATTCTGGAGAATGTCTTTGCTCAACTGGAAGGAGCAACAATGGAACTCTGAAAATCCAGACTCCCATTCATGGCAGACCCGAAGGATACACTGCTGTCTCCAGGCTGTGGTATCTTTCAGAAGTGAAGAACATGAGGCTACCCCACCCTGATTCATCATGAGACCATATTTAAGTGGCTGAGCTTAAATTGAGCTAGAAATAAAACCCCAGAAGAAACAGACCCTGAAACATAACAGCCTTTTGTTTTGGGTGCAGTCCCATGAGCCACTCAGAGCTTTCTGGCACTCCTCATCTCCCACCTTTTCCATTAGAGAATGTCATTTTCTGAAATTATTAACCAAATGTCTATTAATATCCAAACTGTCCCTTATCATGCTTTACAAGTTTTTGGTGGGAGCAGCAGGAAAGTGAATGCCACATGGCTGCTTATGTGACTAAAACAGCTCAGCTCCTTCAGATGCTCTTCAGACTCGTGGGGAGGCTGAAGACAGATAATTACCTTGGACAGGTAATACCCTCTTTGAGAATTGACTGCTCACTGCTCAGTTGAGCTGCTAGAAATTAGCTTTCAGGTCACCAAAAGCTGCTTGAAGGCTGCAGGCAACCTGCAAGATCAGAGTCCAGACAAGGACTGCCAGTGTGACTGTGCTGACATCAACACAGCACCAACAGTGATTCATTGTGACGTCAGCGGCGGTGCCACAGATGGATCCCAGAACAGGGCAGAACCGAGTCTGTGTGTGCATGGAGCCTGGGCAGTGAGTGGGCAGAGCTGGAGGAGAGAGAGCTCAGAGCCTGACACTGGCCAAAGCACTCTCGTGTCTCTGTTCGTGAGCTCCTGCTCTGCTGCAGGATTGCGAGTCAGCATTGCTGCTGGAACACCACGACCTTGCCAGTGTGCACCTGCTTATTTCTTCTGTGAAAGAGAAATAGCCAGTAGCGTCCCTCTGAGGGGAAGAGGGAAGATGAGCCTTTGCTAGATGGGCCAGAGAAGTCAGCGCTTGGGTTTCTCTACAAAGAAAGACAAATCCTCTCCACACCCATTGGCAATTGCAGCTGCTTGGCCACAGTGTATTTAATCGTACTTTTACATGAAAAGTGGTCATACATAATCCGGGGAAGTGAAGACTGCTACGGCACCAAGGAGGGGCCAGGACATCTGCTACTGTGGCACAGAGTCTTGGTCACACTGCTGAGCCCCAGAGGGTGCCTGAGTCCACTGCTCAGGAGCTTCCCAGGGCCTTGGTTTAACCCTTTCCCAGAAACGGCTCTTCCTTGAAAGACTTTAGTTGGAAATTGGAGAAGGATCTGGATGAAGCCTGCCTGCATCCTGCTAAGGGGTCTCTTCATGCTATGGAAACACTGAAGCAGGACAGAGGGTGCTGCTGATTACCTCCCGGATAGAAGCAGCAGTTTTAAACTGGGTGGCTCAGCCCAGGAATCAGGAACAGCCACACGATGGCAACATCCGCTGCAGAGAGAGGCAGAGGTTCCTGCAGCTCAGAAAACTCCGCAGGAGCCTTCCCTGGGGGCAGAGCGCCGTGTGAGCGCCTCACGCTCCTGTTCAGGATAAGCTTACACTGCCACTAGACGGGACTAATCCTGTCCAAATGGCTTTCTCCTGATGGAGGAATCTCTCTGCTCCCAGCTCCTGGCTCTGAGCAGTTTGAGCAGAATAATCAGAGCCTAGCAGGAACCTACTCTTGCACTGCGGTGCTGGATGAGGGGGGTGTCGCGTTCCACTGAGGGGAACTGCGAGCAGCTCTTTTAGAAATAGATGGTCAGGAACGAAATTAAGTCAACCAAGACAAACATTGGTTGCTAAGGAAAGAACAAAATGAAAAGGAGTTACTCTATTAAAGAGGGCTAGAAAAGACGGAGCAAGAGGAAGAAAAATGGGAAAGGAATTGGCAGAGGGGTGGGGGGCAGAGAGTGTGAGAGAGCGAGAGAGAGAGAGAGAGGCCTGGCTTGGAGATGGGCAGGGTTGGACACAGGTGGCTGAGGGACACAGGGAGACAGGACAGATGTGAGGGCGAGCAAGATGCAGCGATGGCCTCGACAGGTTGGAGTCAAAGCAAGACACAAACACAGGACACAAAAGGCCTGCAGACTCAAAAGCAAGTCTCAAAGCCCCCCTCCAAAAGCCAAAAGCACAGTCTCCAAAGCCCCCCAGTGAAAAAGCAAGTTTTGAAAAAGCCCCACAGCTTGTGGTGCAGTCACTTTTTAAGCCCCCGTCTCCTCCCAAAGCCTGCCTGCTGCCAGGAGACCTTTGACCCAGTCCAGTGCCCCACTGCAGTCCATGGGCAGAGACCTTTTGCCGACTGATTGCAGAGGGTCTCTGGGGTACAGTGTCCTGGGGACTCCCCTTGCCCTGCTGACAGCCTGTCCCATGGGAGACGTGAACTGGCTGCCAGGCAAAGTCTCCTCAGAGACAAGGCTTTGCTCCATCTTCTCCTGGGTGCCTCCTGGATGTGGCAACCCCTGTGCAACCCCTTCCCCGTGTGCATCTGACAACCAGGGCAGAGACAAATCAAAAGTGAACTGGCTCCTCACAGGGGGTCATATGCTGTCACTGCTTTGGACACTGATGTGTCTATGCCACAGTTTCCCAATTAAAGGCCTCACTTTTCTCTTGTTTTAATGATTTAAGATTACCTCCGCCCTTTTAACTTCAGTTGTTCACTCTCTGATGTTGCTCACCAGCAGCACGGGATGTGATCACTTTAACTGTCCATGAGAATCTTGGCTAGAATTCTTGGTCAGTTCCCTCTAAACCTCGGCAAGACTTGGCTCTGTGTTTATCTGAGGAGGGCTGTGGTGCCCGGTTCATGTCTGCCTGCTCATGCAGGGAGCTGTCTGATGGTTGTGCTGTGCAGTTGTTTCTGTGGAGCTTTCCCAGTCTCCTGCAGGCCTCAGGCTCCATAGCCCTGAAGCTGGAGCACGACTGCAGAAGTGTGTGCTGTGTCCCTGATGCTTCTGGCCCACAGTACCTCAGAGCACTGAACACGGAAAAGATTTCTTGCCTGTCCTAAAGGAATGCTTTATTTGGATAGGGCGCATGCATTCAAAAGTAGCTCACAAAGCTTTTTGAACTGCTTCACATGGATTTCTCTTTTGATGTGCTTGCTTCCCATGAGCTGATACCAGATTCTTTTCTTTAAGGGCACTGTCTTTTGTCTCCTTTTCTTCATGTTCCTACCCAGGCTTCTCTCTCAAAATAGAGAAGGTTCAACACCCTGGCCACCACCACCTTGCCAAAAGAAGATAAATGTTGACTTCCTGGAGCACTGTTCACCTTTTCCAGAATGCACTGTCTTCTCTGTTAACTTGATTAACCCAACAGTAAATTCTACTTTTCTAAACTGGAGAGATGAAAGCCTCAAATTAAAGGTTTGAAAGCACTGTATGTCTCTTCCATCTCCCTTCTAAGAGGATGACTTCAAAGTGATTAGAGGTCCAGCCTTGTAGTGCAGAAAGTCTTTTTTTGGACTACACATGCTCAACAGTCCCGCTGATATCAAGGTCTCTGACAAAACTTGGGTGATATTAGGCGGAAAGAATTCTGATGCTGCAGCTCAACCAAGATAGTGTTGGCATTTGGATCTGATTTAGTAACACAATCCCCTTTGTCCAGCTGAGATCCCAGACACTAGTCAGCATCTCCACATTTAAAGAGAGAGGCTAGCTCCTTACCTACCATGAAAGGACATTGCTTAGCTCATGGTTAAAATATGAAGCCATAAGGTTTCTGTATCTTTTTCTTATATGGGGGGGAGGGGGCAAAATCTCTTTTTATAAGACAAAATACCAATTTGCCTAGAAACCTGTTTCCTTTATCCTGACTTCGCTTCCCATGTTACTTCTTCCTAACTTTTATTTTTGACCATAGATGTAAACTGCATTTTAAATTATTTCTTCAAAGAGTAAGGCAAATGCCAGCACTTGTACTGTGATTTTACAAAGATATTTGTGCTGAATTTCAAACTCCTGCCTTAAGTGTTTTCCAATTTTTATTCAAATCATCTGATGAATTGACCAGCTAGACTTTAGATATAGAATTACCTCAAAGTAAGGGGAAATCAATCTGCATGCTCAGGAAAAAGTTGGGGCCCTTCCATTTTACCCTGAAAGAAAAAATAAATTATCCAGAATTCCCAAGTTTTCTTGCAGGTTTTTTTACACTGGATAAAAAAGATCAAGCAAATGGTGGTTTACATGGGTACCCAAGTATGTTATGGCATATAGGGAGATAGCAAGTATGATATAAATTTCCACAGAGGAAAGTCATTTCATGAGGACTTTAAAGCCCTCTACTGATGTCTCAAAAAGACAGAAATTCTTAAAATGTGATCACAGAGATCACAGTCAGGCAATGCCAGGACAGTGTGCCAGTAAGAAGTTGCCATTTTCACCCCCTAACTGGAACTTCAAAGTCTCACGTGGCCGAGTTCTTCCATTCACCTTTAAATACCTTCCGTGAACACTTGTTCACGCTAGCTCACAACTTACCAACATTCTGATCCACCTGCACAATTTCTAGAGGGAGAAGAATAAGAGTGCTGCCCTTACACAACCAGATGCGTTGTCCGTTTTGTATCTGCAGCCACATCCTACTTTGCTAGCAAGGTTTTCTCTTAAAATGCAAACTTTGCCACAGTGAAAGAAATCTGAGAATGCTCTATGGGCTCTCATCTCCTGAACTTTTCCCCTCTGAATTTCCAAACACACTGACAAACCCTGGAATCTAGTGGACCAGATCTGATTTCTCAGAAGACTGGAGCACTGAAGAATCCTTTGTCTTGGTTGCAGCCTGGAAGGTTTACTAATGCAGCATTTACATTAATTCTGTCTCCAGAAATGGCCTTTATCTAACATTTAGCTGATCATTATTGAAAAATGAAATTATGCCAGTACGTCTTCAAAGCCCCTAAATGATGTCCAGGTGTTAGGAACATAAATTACTTGTTGGTAGAATTACTTTGTCTAGGGCTTGACAGGCTTCGATGATCTCAGGCCGTTTGGGAGGTTAGCAAAGCTTGGGAAGAAGGACATGCTTCTGATAGCGGGCACAGAGACTGCAGAATTTACAGGGCACAAGAACACTTGGCAGAAGTCCCAAGAGGAGGAAGAAACCAAGTCAACTCAGCAAGCATGCTAAAATCATCTCCAGCTGGGTAGAAGGCAATTCAGGCAGGGGAATATTGCAAGCACCAACTCCCAGCCACCGACCCAATAAACCAATGACTTAAAAGAGAAAGACTGAGCGTAGGACTAATTAGCATGGGAAGCCAAAGAATCGTGTAACCAATCAAAGGTAGAATACCAGTCAATAAGAGGACCAGGTAGCCTTTAGCCAATGAATACTGGTGCCTTTGCTAAAATGGTGTGAAGTTTGGATGGTTTGGGAGACCCAGCCTCTTGTGGCTTATCCCCCAGCTCCCTGCTTTGCACAAAGTAGAGCAGAAAACAGAAATACCTCATCTTGGTGTGTGAACTGGCACCGTGCAGTGGGCAGCAAGCCCACATTGGGGTGAGAGAAGAAACACAGGGGCACAGTCCATCCTCTTGTGTACTTACACTGCTGTCAGCAAATGCTCCAACTTCAGACTACGATGCCTTTTTTTTCCCATTGGCTTCCAGTATGGAGAAATACAGCTACAGATGGAATAAGTACATAGAATTGCAGAATCATGGAATGGTTTGGGTTGGAAGGCGCTTTGAAGGTTACTTCATTCCAACCCCCTGCCATGGGCAGAGACATCTTCCACTATCCCAGGGTTCTCCAAGCCTGTCCAAGCTGACCTTGGAAACCTCCAGGGGTGGGTCAGCCACAGTTTCTCTGGGCAACCTGTGCCGGGGCCTAACACTCACAGTAAAGGACAGATTCCTAAAATGCAGTCTAAATCTACTCCCTGTCAGTTTGAAGCCATTCCCCCTTGTCTTGTCACTCCAGGCCCTTGCAAACAGTCTGTCTCCATCTATGGTGGAGCTCCTGCAGGTACTGGAAAGATCCAGTTAGGTAGCCTTGAAGCTTCTCTTCTCTGGACTGAACAATGCTAATTCTCTCAGTCTTCCCAAAGTCATAAAACTGGAACACTTATCCTAGTGTTATTATAAATATTTATCGTTAGTAGAAATGCCATTATCCATAGTATAAGCTTACCCAAAGAACTTCACTGATATGCTTAACTATAAAAGAAGGAACTACTTCTCTAGGTGAACATGGCATGAAGGTTTTTCCGGCCTGTTTCCTGATTTATGAGTTTACTTATAAAAATCAGTATAAGAAGAAGACAGCTGTAGTTTTGGTTTTGCTGTAGGTTAACTCTGACAGGCAGATAAACCCCACAGACTTTCTCATCTCTCCTCTGCAGTGGGGTGGGGCAGAGAGAAGGGCAACACTGAGAAAACTTGTGGGCTCAGATAAAGGCAGATTAGTACGTGAGGCAAAGTTCTATGTGCAAGCAAAGTAAAATAAGGAATTATTCCCTGCTTCTTAGGCTGGCAGATGTTTGGCCATTTCCAGGAAAGTAGGGCCTAAGCCATAAGCCCAAATGTCCCCCTTTCCTCCTTCTTTCCCCCAGCAGTGCTTGCTCAGCAAGATGCCGTGTGGAATAGGATTCCCCTTCCATCTGGTGGGGTGTCCCAGCTGTGTCCCCTCACAGCTCCCCGTGCACCTCCTTGCTGCTGGGCTGCTGGGAGAAGCAGAAGAGACCTTGACACTGTGTAAACACTGCTCCGCAAGAACAAAACCACCGGTGTGTTATCAGCACTGTTGAGGCTGCAAATCCAAAATATGGCATCACACCAGCCACTATGAAGAAAAAGAACTCCATTGCAGCAAAACAGAATACAAGTTCTGAACCTTGCCTGCAAACTCCATTGCATTTATTCCATTTTAGAAAATAGCTGTTTCTACCAGCCCAAGTGAAATCCAACCTTGAAGCTATGTAACGACCAGTTCCATTAGCATCTTAAAAGTGCTCAGAGGAAGCCAATTTCCTAATAAACTGGTGTTTATGTTTGGTTTTATGGGATTTTTTTCCCTCCATAGGGAGAATAGAAAAGAATACAGCAGCATGCTCAGTTGGTTTATTAAAATCAATGAGTTAGAAAGCACTAAATCGCTATGGAACTGGGGAAAAGAGAGTATTAATAGACCATGATAAAACATTCCACAAAAACACAGTTATGCTAAAGAGTATCCTTTTCCTTTCTGCAACAGGTCTGTCACAGAGGGCACAAGAGGGGTGGTACAGAAAGCTGAATCAAACCCTTGTGGGGGAGAGTTCTTTGTAATGTAAATGGAAATTCTGTGCAGTGACAGAGGTCTTGTAAGAGCTGTAAATTAGTACAATGCCTTCAGCTTTAAATGCAAGCTAGAAGCATCCGTGCTCCCAGAGCAGCAACCTTTCTGTCATTGCTCTTGGACTGCAGCTTCAGAAACAGGCAAAACAGGCCTCAGCTTAGAAATCTGAAAAGCTCCCTTTGGTTTCCTTAAGCAGATTCAGGAGTTACCTGCATTATACATGCTAATACCTAAGAAGAAAAAAAAACAAGATCCTCAAAATGTCCGAACAGCTTGGTAATTTGTAGAAAGTAGTTTTGCTCAAAAATACAATGTCTTATTAGATCAGTCTGAAGATGACATTCACAGTGCTCCTGACGATATTGTGCACTGTCCTGTTACAATGGATAACAGCTGGACATAGCCAGTAGGATGACTGCATACGCTTTTCAGACTTATTCTTAGTATTCATTGAATTCTCATTCTTTTGTATACCTCAGCTCTGCTGTAAAATTCAGAAACATTTTTTAACAAGCTTCTAACAAGTTACTCTGGATCCATAATTACTGAGACCAAATGGAGTCAAAATGCCAAGTGGGATTACTCTTTCTCAAAGCCTGCAGTACATAAATAAACATAATAAAGCAGTACATAAATCATTGTGTGCATCCCCATACACGTAACAGTCCAGTTACTGACCATACTACTTACAAAGGGAGATTCAACATGTGCAATCACTTTTTACTTTTGCCACAAATTACCTAAAAGAATAACCTACAAATAATATCTTGAAACTGTTTAAATTCAGGAATGCTATTGCAATACCCTGAAAAATTCTACTGTACCTAGTGCTGGTGCAGTACTACAAGATAACTGTAAGTGTGTATTACTAGTTGTTATTCATATTAGGTCAAAGTGGCTCAACTCAGCTTTACAAAGCAGGGAAGAAGTCCTGGAGAGTTGAAATGATGGAACTGGGACAGTGTAACCAGTCTGCTTTATATGTGAGATGCTCTTAAGCATTGGTGGTAGTAATGTACTCATCTCCTGTAACTTTGCTTCTTGTAGGTGATCCACTATCCACCTCTGCATTTTTTCTGACCTTTTTTTTATCCTTCATTTCTTCAGTTGAGTTCCAAAAGGAAACAAAGAACTTCAATGTGACTACCAAAATAATAGACTTTTTTTTCAAAAAAAAAAAACTCAGGGCTTCTAGAAAACACAGCAGAAGTGTTGAAATGTATAAACAGTAGAAGACATTGAACCGTATTTTTACATGACGCTACATCATCCAAACAAATGGATAGTAGGGCTTGAAGAACAAAGATATAAATGAGGTTTTGTTAAATGGGCTCATTTTAGTCTCTGTGTGATAACTGTCATCACCATGAGGTAAATACTTCACAATCCATTTGAATTTTCCTAAATTGTATTATTTTGTGATCAGCTATGATTAATTTAATTTCTGTTGTACCCATCACTGAATTATCTGAGCACAATCTCCAAACAAGACAAATGGTAAAGTAGCAAAGGGCTGCAATAACTGAGCAGCCAAGAGGATAAGTCACATTGGCATATACTGGCTTTGCCAAATCCCGTGGCAGTGCTTTCATTTCTTGTCCTCTTTGGTTTAAAATGCAACACATTTTCGTTACTTCTGATGATGCCAAGAAGCTCTAAACTGCATCTGCTGAAAGGAACTGTGCCGTTCTTTTTAGTGCCTATGATCAGAGTACTGCTTCATTGCTGCTATGATTCATACACAGCTTCACCAGCAAGAGAAAGCCCCTGGCTAAGATAAAATGAAATAATACAAGTATCTTAATGCAAATTAACCTTAGGAAATTGAGGTCTCTTGTTTTCCAAAAGCCCAAACAAATAAATCTGGCATCCTATACTCTTGGAGATTCCTTTGGAAATATCTTTGTTAATACAGTCTACACAGGGGCACAGGTGGGAATAGACATTAAACCGATTTTCCTATTGATAAGAGGTGTTGTGGACTATAGGGCATAACAACAGCTGAAACAGGAGTTCCAAACATGTTTTCAAAACGTAATTTCTTTCAGATTTCTTTTTGGCACTAGACAGAATTCGGTGACAATAGACTGTAAGAAAGCCAATGTTTTGAAATTCAATGTATTAAAAAACTGCCTTGATCATGCACCAAAGAAGCCAAACATACATCAGTATGATTTTCTAATTTAATGTAGAACTACTAGAAAAATAAATCAATTTATGTATCAAAAATGTTTATAATATTTTATTCTAAAGACAAAACTTGAATTATGCCCCAGAGAAAATGACTGAGAAAAAAACTGCAGTTGAACTGAGGATTTGTTTTGGCGGTTTACATGTTACTTTCTCTGAGCAAAGTGATTAGCCCTTATTCAGGTCTTTTTGTTCCTGTTCAGAAGGGAAACTGATACAATGACATCAAGTCCTTCTTGGACACAAACCTCGTTGTTCTTCTGAAAAGAAATGGTGTCAAGTACGTAATGAGTATCTAGTGGGGGATATTTCTTTTGCACAATGGTTCAAGGGTGGTTTGGTTTGATTTGGTTTGGTTTGACCTTCATACAGCATCAAACCTTGCATTTAACTCGTCAACTTCAGGTTTTGGTCAACCTTCCACCAGGTCGGTGTTTCCAGTAGCAACTTCAAATTCTTCCTCTAACTTCAGAAGTATGGCAATACTACAGTCAGATTTATCCTGAATGGCTGCTCCCCTCCATGAAATTCAAGCCTGAACCCTCAAAACACTATCTGATGGAGTCATATATAGGTCCCTTTGCTGAACAAAGGAACATTATGTTCTGAAATTAAAGATCCGAATCAGGGGGAAATGTTGACTGCAACTGCCAGCATTTATCCATAAGTAGACTGTTCCATTTCCCTTCCTTCTGTACAGCATTTTAAACATCACTATCTCAAAGAAGAGATATTCCAGCTTGACCAGCAGGTACAGATGATGATGAAAGAACTCTTACTTCCCTTTTGCTCAGGTTCTCACAGCATATTCATTAATACTGCCACTGCTTGTCTATACTCATCAAATTGAGTTACAGGTCTAATACACTAGCTGCTGATGTCAGTGGAAAGCCACCGTTGGAATGCTTTTACTGAAGCCTTAAGTGATGTGAATGGCCATCCCACAGCCTGTTTCTAGAGTGGTTAAATTCACAGTGAGAATAAATCCTGCTATTACATCAGTGCATGCTTCTGTACTACATCATCAAATATTCTTAAAGAAGTGCTCAGGAATTAAATCAAATGAATGGAATCATGATTACGCAAAAGTATCTGCTACACATTATTTCAGTTATAGCAACTGACCTGTGCAATTACTGGTTCTACCATAATCATGTTTCTACAAAATGGCCATCCTTCAACATTTTGACTTGCAAACACTACACTATACAGTTAAGGTATTTAGGATAAATTACTTTTGGTTCAGGACCAAAGGGGGAATAGAGATAGCTTTAAATCAATGTGGGGAGGCTTAGTCAGATGACTCACAAACCATTGCAAAGCAAGTGCAGTTTGAAGGCCAAGATTCACTTCTTTGGCTGTTGCAGACTGCTGGAATGATGCAAGTGAGCTGTCCCCTAGTCTCTTCATCATTCTGGATGTCACTTAGTTGCCATATGTTATCTGCTTTACTTTCCCCAGTCACTCTCCACTTCACCATTCATTTGAGTATAGAACTGTAACAAGATGCCAGCAGAGTGAATCATTTGGAGACAAGTGAATGTTATTCTTTATTCAGCTGCTGCCCGCCTGGTCATGCATTCAAATGGCCAGATCTGAAGTGACAGAACCTTGTATTCCCCATTACAGCACTGAATTAGCCAAGTGTAGGGAACAGGGAGGGGATATTCAATGTACTACCAGGGGAACAAGGGAGGAAAAAAGGTTCCTGATCTTTAAAACAGTTAGATCTCTCCAAACACTGAGAGTTGGAATGAAGTGAATGGCATAGCTTTAATATGTCAGATATTAATATGATATTTGTATTGATTATATATATTTATATTGATATTTAATATGCCAAATTCTTGATGGCATTAATGAGCTGGTTCTGAGCCTTTGTCAAAACCTATCTGAAGGACAACTTAAGCGGTGACTGAGGCATCAGACTTCACTTTTGATAAAATCTGTTTGGACTTCTTGAGGTAATGGATGTAGTGAAACTTCCCTGAGGCTAGCACTATTTCTCCTTTGCTCCTAACATGTATTTATTTACTGCTCCATTCATGGCAGGCCTAGATGACAAATTCTCAGAAATGGCCTTTAAAAAATACTTTGTCCAAAAGTTTTCACAGGCTAGAGAGGAAAGAAAAAAACAAAATCGCAAAGGAATGTGAAAATTCTCTCAATTCCTCCACTATCTCACCTTGTTACTGTTAATGAAAATGTTTTTACCCCATTACTTGTTATAGCTAAGATATTTCCAACGTTTTTGGGTTCCTGCAAATCCTTGAACACTGAACACATGACCCAAGATTAAATAAGTGCACGTTGTGAAATTAAGGTGCATTGATGAACTCAGACCACTACAGCTCCACAGCCTAAAGAGAGAGTGGTCATAACACCCAACAAATGACAGAGCGATCCTGGAGCTTTTTAAGAACTCAGTTGCAGCAGGCGGGGTTGGTTGGATGGAAGAACTGTAGTCACAGGGAGGTCTGCAGGACCACTCACCATACACACAGCATGCTGCAATGAATTTTGGGACTCCGTAAATACATGCATCATTTTGGGCTGATTTACTCCAACCGTGGGGCCATCCCCAAATTGCTACAGGGATCTAATACTGAACTCAACAGATGCTCCACCAACATCCATGGAACCTCAACTAGTGAACCCCCAAAGTCCACGCTCAGCTGCCCCAGGGGAGGCTGCAGGCACTGTCCCTCGTTAACACAGAGCTAAATGGCTGATGCCTGAGCCTCCTTAGGGACCCAAACCAGGGCAGTCCCTGGGGGCTCTGGTGGGTGGGTGCCTTGCTGCACACCCTGTGCTCATATGGAAGGATTTTGCTCCCCAAAGGAGGCAGCAAAGACCAGCACTGATCATCAAGTAAGGATCTGCTGTATAAAGGCTTAAAATTGCTCTACAGCAGAGTCTCAAGCTTGTGTTTGCTGGTTCAAAGGTGTGCCTCATGAGGCAGCTGCCTGCCTGCATGGTTCTTCTGATGCTGAGAGCTCACAGAGCTGGTCCTGAGAAGACCTTCAGGGAAGGTGTGAGCCTGCACACTGAGCTCCCCAGTGAGGATCAAGACTTGGGCTTCTCGAGTGGAGCTTTAATCCACGATGCAGTGAGCTCTGGGGCACAGAGGGTGGCTGGTCCAATCAGACAGCCTGGCCTCACGCTCAGCTCAGCTCAGCAGACTTCGAGCTCTGTGCCAGCCTAAGGTGACAGTGGGGCTGTTCAGCCTGGAGAAGAAGACAGTCAGGGCTGACCTTATCCCTCTCTACAACTACCGGGAAGGAGGGTAGACCCAGGTGGGGATCGGGTTCTTCTCCCAGGTTACAAGTGATAGTATTTACTAAAGGTGCACCAGGGGAAGTTGAGGTTGAACATCTGGAAGAATTTCTTCCCAGAAGGATGCTTAGACATTGGAATGGACTGACCGGAGAGGTTAGTGGAGTCCCCACCCCTGGAGGTGTTTAAGGACGTGGCTCTCAGTGCCACGGTCTGGGTGACAAGGTGGGGATGGGTCCCAAGGTTGGACTGTGTGATCTCAGAGGTCCTTTCGGCCGGCGTGGTCCTGTGATTCCGTGCCGGGGGAGCCGCGGGCGCTGCCCGGGCCGGCGGGCGCGGGGCGGCGCGGGGGCGGCGCGGGGCGGAGGGCGCTGCGCAGCCGGTGCAGTGCGGCGGGCGGGCCCCGGCGGCTCCGCGGCCATTCCACACGGCGGCACCGGCCTCGCACGGCGGCACCGCGGGAGCCGCCGCAGCCCCGCCATGGCCAAGGAGGGAGCGCAGCGAGCCGAGGAGACGGAGCACATGATCGACAAGGAGGGCGGCAGGGAGGCGGCCGAGGGCGGCGCGGGCGGCAGCCTGCGCGCCGGGGACGCCAAGGAGATGCGAGCCGTGGTGCTGTCCGCCTTCGGGGGGCTCAACAAGCTCCGCGTGTCCAAGAAAGCCATGCCGGAGCCGCAGGAGGGCGAGCTGAAGATCCGCGTCAAAGCCTGGTCCAGTATCGCCCCTCGCCCTCTCCTTTCCCCCGCGGCCGGGCGGGGTGCGGGGTCCCGCGGGTCCCCGTGCCCCGCTGCCGGCCATCCCCGGCCATCCCCGCGCTCGGAGCGCTCCCTGCGAGCCCCGCAGCCCCCGGCTCTGGCGCCGACTTCCCTCACCTGTGGCTTCCCCGCGGGGGAGCCCCGCTCCCGGCAGCAGCCGCCGGGACCCCGTGGTCGGTGCTGAGCTCCGGGCTCCCCGGTCCAGGGCGGGCAGCGGGGTTTGTGTGCGCACGGCAGCGGATGCGGAGGGACGAAAATTGTCAGTGGTATTCCACGCTGCCAGCTAGGAGTAAAGTGAGGGGGAGAAGGCCTGGCTAAGTGTGTTCAGGCTTTGGGTTTCTGTGAGAGATGTGGATGCCAGATTGTGCGTGTTGCTCAGCACCTGTCTCTTTCCCTTCTGACATTGGCTGCTGTTTTTCTTCTGGGAGTCACTCACTTAAGTCAGCATCCTTTTTCCTCGGAGCTGCTGTGCCAGCGTGTCCAGAGCTCAGAATAACTTCTCAGTGTTAGTCCCTGTGTCCAGGTAACAAGTGGCTACAGTCTGGAAGCATCCTGCAATGAGCTTTCCTAAATGTTTTTTTGGTGGTTTTTTTTCTTCTTCTTTTTTTTTTTTTCCTTTCTTTTTTATTCCCAGGCAATCCAAGCAGACTGTTCTTCCTAGATTGCTGGTTCTTAGTGCACATGTTCCTTTATGAAAATAGGACTAATTTTTTTTTTTGAGTAACAGAAGCCACATTAGGATCTTACTCCACAACCTGATGTTTACCAAGGACTGAGTTAATTTTGCCTAGGCGAGGATTTATCTTCTGTTGTCCTTTTCTGCTATGTGAAAACATTGTGCTTCTGGGAGATTAATTCCAAGGTGAAGGCCAAGTTGTTTACTTTAGAAGTAACTTGTGTCTAAAATGTTCCTGTTATCAGGTAGTAAGCTTATTTTGAATCATGTATCAGTGGATCTGCTTCAAGTTTGGAATATTGTGGCAGGTTAATGTTGCTGAGTGTCTTGACCTGTTCAGATGCTGTTCTTTCCATCCTGTTCTAAATGGGGCTCATAAAATTTGTGGCCCATGTGAGTATTCCCCCTACTAAAGTGTTGCCTATGAAAAATGGTAATACCCATTAATCTGCATGAGTACTAGTAAATAATAGGCTGGGATTTATTGCATTCATATTTGGTATTGGGGTTTTTATCTCTCTACCAGTCACAGTGGGAAATGCAAGAAATTCTGTGCTAAGTGAATAGAACTAATGGTAGCATCGTAGCTGTTGGGCAGCTCATTTTGCTATCAAGCAGGGGTGTATTTTCATTTGAGAACAGTCTGTCTTGTTTCCTGAGTGGTTTTTTTTCCCCCCAGCCATTGGGTTAACAAAAGTTAGCATGCAAAACTAAAAATGCTATTAGCACATGGGCATATTCCTCCAAGTGTGTCAGGGATTGACAGCATTTTCCAGTACCTGTATGAACTCCACTTTCATGAAACCACTGGCTGGGTCTGGATAGCAAGCTCCCTGTGCAAGAACACTTGGCTGCAAAATAGAATTGTGCAGCCACAGCTGCTGCTGCTCTCCAGGGCTGCAGTGTCAGTAGAGCTGTGTGAGTTACATGCACGCTGTTTGACATCAGCAGAGCTGCTCAGCTGCTCCACAGGTAACTGCCAGGTTGCACAACGCCCCGTGTGTTTTGGGAGCTTCCCTTTGTGCCAGAGGAGCCTGCAGGCCGGAGAGCATCTGCTTGTCATTCCTGACTGGAAACGGCCATAGGGCTGAAATGTCACCAGGGCACCAAAATGTGCTTCCAGGCAAGGCAAAATCAATTTGCTGATCCTCTTGACCCAAGCCTGTAAATGCAGAGGATTGATTGGGATGATGATGGATTTGGGAGACAGGGGGTTGGCTTTGCCTAGGGCAGTGTGCACGTGTTGATGCAGGCACTGCTGAACACACCCAAGATGGGTTGCTCCAGCCATCAGTACAATGATGTAAGAATCACCATTCTTACAAATCACATTTTCTGTTGAATCAGTTTTGTAGCTGACCACCACTAGAGATGATTATTACTAGTATTATTTGACTCTACAGATTGATGGAGAAACAGAAGCTTTAATTTATGAAGGATCTGCACGTGCTTGATAAATAGTATACACCAGCAGAAGAGCAAGTTCTGTGTGGTCTCTGAATTCCCTGTGGATGAAACCAATTGAATCATATGTCTAGACCCATTAAGTTGTATGTATACACTTCATAGCATGGTAGTAGAAATGGAGGAGATGAAAGATGAGTTGCTATTAGCACTCAGCCAGGTGAATAATTCTTTTTAAGTTCTGGAATATCAGTGATCCAATGGAAAGTGTGTCAGCTGAGATGAGTCATGTGTTAGGCTCATTCAGTGACTAAGAAATGCAACAGCCATCCATGTCCAAGCTGAGTCACAGCTTCTGCATATTTCCTGAAATAATTTTTGATTGTTAATGATGAAGCAGTTGAAAGTCCTGTATTTGTTTGTATTGCAATTTGCAGGCAGCAGAATGTTGGGATACAGACTGTTTAAAAGATGAGACAAGTAGCTGGAATGAAGGGAAACCATATTTCAGATAGGTTATGTGAATAAGCAATGGTGTCCTATAATTGCCTCCTTCTATTGTTCTTTTTTCTCTTATAATTATTTCTTCCTTGTGCTGCTGTACGTGTGCGTCATGAGGAATGCGGCAGAAGTGACCCTTCTGACTCTGTGGCTGTGAGATAACACCACTTTAAAAAAACTGAAGCAGATAAAAGAAATCTTAAATGTAACAGAGTAACAGACAGAGAATTGGTGTTGCTCCTAAAGGCAGTCTTGTTCATATGGTGTTGGTATCTGTATAAAAAGCATGAGACCTAATAATTTTAAATCTTTAATTTATATAGTGATATGGTTGTTTTCGTTGTTTTTTTTTGTTTTTGTTTTTCTTTTACTTTGGAGACTGGGCAGTTTTCTTGCTAGGGTTAAGAGGAAGGATTTTAAGAGTGCAAAACTCAGGAGTCCTCTTGTTTGCTCTGTGGCATTTCATTAATTTCAGTAATTAATTTCAGTGGAGTTTTACAGTGAAATAAGAAAGACAGATCCAAAGCAGCACCTCTTCAAACCCAAGTGTCATGGAGTGGTTTGCATGACTTGGGATTTTTCAGTGGACGGTATTGGGCATCCTCAAGTGTGTGGGATGGAACAAGGAGAAACAAGTTGACTGTTGCTTTCCACACTTAAGAAAAGGGAAATAAAAGTGCGGCAGAACTAAATGTCAAGTATAGAGAATAATATTCAAGGCCTTCAAAAGGACCTGGTGTTAAGGTAGAGCATTGCAGACTCAGATTCAGATTCAAGGATAATTCTATATTTTATATACTCTGCCTCCAGTAATGCACAGTTATTCCAATCTGTGCAGGTCACAGAGACATCCGTGCTCTGTCACAGGGAGGTTCTTGTAGAACCCCTATGTCAATGCATTGATCTTGGTAATTCAGATCCTTCCCTTTCTTCATTTGCATCCAGCTCTTGATTTAGGATTAAGAACATGCTGTGTACTGTTTGTCACTGGGTTGCTTTGCATTTTCACTTATCCCTCAACATATGCCCTCACTTAAAGTTCAGGAGTCACTTTCTCTGGCTGCACACCAGAACAGGTGTGCATGGTTTGCACTGATTCAAGAAATAAATTGTGTTTAATCTCTAAACCCACCACTCTTCATAATACATATTTTCTTGCGATGTTCTGTGCAGCCAAACTTTTCTTGAGTCTGCTGTTGGTTGAATCCCAATGACAGAGCTGAATGTCTTGGGTGTAGTTACAAAATTTGCCATCCGTCTTTAAGCCCTCCTGGTCGCTCTAGGGAAAAAAAAAAAAAAAAAAAGGCTGAGTTGACCAATGCAACATAATCATGCTTTCAGATCTACTGGTCTTCAAATTTCTAAGGTAAAATAAAACTTCTGTTGTTCCTTGAAAGTGGAGAAGAATAGGAATAAATTCAAGTATCAAGGATGCCACAACTTGTAAGAATATAGGAGATGAAAGTGGATAAAAAGAAACTCTCTATAAAGTGACTAGAAATTATTAGAAAACCTGATCAACCCTCCATGTTTCAACTAGTAATTAAAATTATAAGAACATTAAAATTGTAAGACTTAATTATTGTTTACCTTGTGTAGTGTTTTTCATTCCCTTATCACACCTGTTCTAGTGTGAGGTCTTATAAGTTCATTGTAATAGAGATGAACTCTCAGCATAATTTTGCTGCCCATTATCCCCCTTTGGGGAAAAAAAAACTGATGAAAAAGAAATGGAACCAAGATAGAACTGAACTGCCAGTATCACATCATTAGATGCAGAACTGAATGTGTGCCTTTTCAGAAACAGTCTGATGACTTTCTTCATGAGAAGGAATCTATCTGTGATCATTGTCATTAGTAAAGAGCAATGGCCTTTGCATATCCCCCTGTCTCCTTCTTGCCTACTTGTTATGACACCACGGGGTGTGTTCATGCCCAGATTCCCACATCACAGTCCTGCCTCCAGCTGCCTTTTCTTGCAGGGATGCAGAGAAAATTAGCTTTTTGGAAAATGCTTGCAGTGTGGAAAGATGCATTTAAAAGACCATTGCTGAAGTCAATGTATACAGACAGTGGTTGCCACCATCTGTAGGGTTTCTGGGTTTATGGTTTGTTGTTTGTTTTGGTGTTTTTGTCTGTTTGTTTGTTTGTTCCTCTTTCCCAAACAATGGCTGCTTTGCAGGCATTTTGCTGTTTGGAATTTCTCTTTCATTATTAACATTACAGTGGCGATGTAGGAGGTGGTCTTACCCACTGGATGAGAGGTGACCTTTCCAAAATAATTTCACATTTTCCAACTTAGGTGTGTGAAAACCCCTCCTAACCTCCTGTATGTTTGATATTATAAGCTTTGTGTATGAGCATGGTGTAAGTTGTGGATTCAGGTTGCTCTTAAACCCTCCACCACAATTATGAATGCTTACATTTGGTGAGATTTCCTTCCCCCTCCCCAGTGACCTACATCCCATAAATGCCATGCTGTCATCATGCTAAGGCTGGGTGTCTAGTCTGTCTGTTAATTTGTTGGGTCTGTTCAATCTGTCTGTGTCTTGGTTAGTATCTAAGGCTGCATCTAATAGATCGTTGTGCCCATCAGCAGTGTGACATATCCAGGCAATTGCTGGATACTCACATGTGTGAGTAGGACTGGCTGTGTGCTTGGCTAACCATAAAAACACAACTGTGTTTTGGAACAATGGATTAATGCTGAAGTGTATTTCAGCTAGTTAGAAGTTTTAAAGTTTTAACTCTGGCATTAAGGCCAGTAATCAATATATGCACATAGTAGATATGTAGTGCTTGTTTTTTGTTTTTTTTCTTTTTTTTTTTTTTTTTTTTTTTGTGGCCACCTAGAAAACCACAACATTTTCTTTAATAAAATTGGATAGCATACAACAGACAATGCAAAAGTGCTTTAGGATTTTTGCAAAGCTGAGACTGTGGTGAAAGACCTGCATTTTTTTCTGAGCAGCACACCTGAGGACGTTAAAGATCTAATAACTTTTGAAAAAATGTACAAACATCATCCAGGAAGGATCAGTTTTAAAACAAAAGGCTATCTAGTACTTAGTAAGTTCATGCCAGAGTCTGGACTCCTGCCTGAAACAAACACAAGATTCATTCCTGGGGTCGCACCAGAGGTTAGGACAGTTAAATCCTGTAGCTCCTAGTCCAAAATAACTATAATGTGTGAAGCTTGGGGTTTTCTACTTAAATTAACCTGGCTTTACTTGCCAGCTAGTTATGCATTCATAGAAATTAGGGTGTTTCACTGTATAGGAATCTGAAATGCCCTGTGTGACTGCTGGGCAGTCAGCTTGGGGCTGCTGGCAGCTGTGGTGTCCTGGCATGTGCACCCTCTGCCCAAGGCTCAGCATCCCAGGAGTGGGAATGTCTGCTGGGTCCCTCTTACCCTGCAAAGCCCAGCTTCTTAATGCTGCCCTGGAGTTTTCTGGCTGTCCCATCACATGGGACGCAGCTCTCCTCCTCTACTTTGATCTGTGGTAATAGTCTTGATTTTATATTTTTCCTGTGTTTTACAGTGGTTTGAACTTTATTGATTTGATGGTGCGACAGGGGAATATTGACAACCCTCCTAAGACACCGCTTGTTCCTGGGTTTGAATGTTCTGGAATTGTAGAAGCTCTTGGAGACAGCGTGAAAGGATTTGAGGTAATATTTTTTACTTTCAAAGTGAGAGTTATAAGTCTCATATAAGTAATCACCAGTTCCTAATCCCTTCTGCTCTGCCTGTGATAGCAGTTTTCACCACCCTGTTGAGATTTAAAAGGTTAATTTTTCCTTGCAGCTTTCCAAGCGTGAGAATGACCTCTTGAATTACTTTCTGAATCCACCCCTGTCATCTCTTTCAAATCCTTCCTGAAAAGCCACTTGTGCCATGTGCACATCCTGATGGCTAAATAGGAGCTGGAAAGCTTGAGTGATGTCCTTTAAGAAAAATGAAATAAATTAAGTTAACTTGTTAAGTTTCTTTTCTTGGCCATGTTTCCTGTCATCACTGCTCTTTTCCTCAAAGCCCAGGTGCTGCTGATTCTGGTTCCAGGTTTTGATCTCAAGTTAACAGAACCCTGTTTACAGTAAACATTGCTTCTTAAAACTCTGTGCATTAATGAGGTGCAGATTAAATTAGGATCTTGATTCTGGATATAGGACTTAGTCTGATTGCTCAGGAAAAGCATCTATTTCACCTGACAGGTTGTAATAAATGACAATACTTGATGTATATAATAAAGCTTTCATGAGTGGTTATGAAGTCTTTGGTATTTCTTTGTGCATATAAGCAGCCTTTTGTCCTGCCTCCTATTCCATTGATATTAAACATCTATATTCACTGCAAACTTGCATTTTATTGCCTAAGTAGGTTGAAAATTTTGGAAATAAATCCTGAGTTAATACATGTCAACCCTATCTTAGTTATTTGCAGAGTCAGTCATGTCAAAAGGTAATAAAATTTTCTGAATTCTTATTATATCTGGATCTTAAGAAGACATACATATTTTTATCTAAAGACAAATTTTTTCTCGAACAGCTACAATTTGTCAGCAGAATGAAGATAAAAGCCAGTTTAGTTTCAACTAGGGTTTCAGTGATGAGATCTTCTTAGGGGATTTCTCAGTTCCCTTCCTGCCCCACCTCTGCCCTGAAACAAGTTGTAATCTTTCAATGTATTTTGTTACAAACAATAACTGCATGATACTTTTGCTGTTTGGAAACCTTTTCTGCTTCAGTAGTTCTGCTCTAGCATCTGTACTTCATAGCTGTGCTCCATATTGAAGAATATTCTCTGAAAGGGGTCTAGAAAGCCTCTGCTCCAGATCAGCACTCTTATTTTTAAATTTCTTGCTATTTTTAAAGGGCATCATGAGGCTATGGCATACGGTTCTTGTTTGAATAACACTGCACCCGACTGAATATACTGTGAGTGACATCTTTGTCCTGACTTCAGAGCATGCTTATGCACTGGTGTACTCCCTGTAATTGAAACAAGACATATTATTTTATTTTTTGCATATAACCTTCATAGCCATGGTTGCGTTTGACTGATCTAGAAAAGAGTCCACACTCAGAGTGACAGCTGTGCATGGATATGTATCCATCAGCAGGAGAACATGCCATGAGGATGATGGAAGAATGTCCTGTTGGTTTCTTTATGGAGCTCTTGCACAGAGCAAGGACACGTCAGATTCTTGGTGTCTCCTTGACATATGCTGTTACCTCTGTCTACAGTAACAGCAAAGACTACACCCTGTATTTTCTGACCTTTCCCTGGGTAGATCTCTTCCAGTTCAAGCCCTTTTAAAATAGGTGTAATGCCTATTCCTTCTCCCTTTAAAAGAAAAAGCTGCTTTCTGATGATGACAGCTGTATCAGGCCTGATCTCTCTCCAGTTTTGTGGATGATTCTCAGGAAGTGAGGTCTAATCTGGCTAGGGTCTGAACAGTGTCTGTGGTAAAATGTGGAATTCAATGTTACCAAGAAATCCCTTGGGAATCACCAAGAGGGAATTCTCTGTATTCCTTTTGGTAATCAGTTATGATTTATGGCAAAGATATAGGGCATATTAACATCTGCACTAATTAATCCTAGCAGATTTTCTATTTTAGATGCTTCTCTAAGAGCAAAAGGGAACCACAGAGTGATCACCAGTGAGGCATTGTTAATTGGAATGTTTTTCAAAAGGAGGAGGCATTTCAGGGAAATTGGAATGACAGCTCTGTTTCAGCATTCTCGTTCTAAAAAGAGACAAACCCTTCAGAACTGTCAGCAGCACCTTAGCTCTGAGCAAACCTGTAGTACCCCAAAGCAAAAGTGATGGCTCAGGAGACCAAAATGTGTTTGTGCTCTAAACATTTGCCTGAAGGCAAAAGTGTTGTGCTTTACTCCATACCTGTAGTTTCTAAAGCATTAGAGGGCATTGGTAGAATGTAAGAGAGCATCAGGCAGATGAGCAAAGTTATTTTAGAGAGAGAGCTGTTGTTAGTTTTAGTTAAAATACAAAGGCATGGAGTTTGATGCTATTCCCGTCTTATTCTGTGGCTCCATTGCAGAGCTCCTTTCATGGTTAAGGATGTTGTTTTGGCTGGTGTATTCTAGAAAGGCCAAGGGTCTAAGGCAAGGCAAACGATGCCATGGGGTTGCTGGTGGTGAAAATTTCTTGAGAGTTTGTAAGAGTTATGCCTGTGAAGATTTTAATGCATGCTGGCCAAACATTTGGTCAGTGTGGGTGTCCCTTGTAGACCCAGCAGCCCAATTTCTGCTTTAAGGTGAGTGTTGTTTTCCAAGTCTCTTGTGCCTTATTGTTACTCTTGTCCATCTGAGAAGAGTCAGTATCTCTGATTTAAAAACCTGGAGCTGCAATGAAGGCCATATACAAACTGATGAACTTGATGCACCTGGACCTCTGAAAGGTTCCTAGGAGCAGCCAACTGTATCTAATATTTACAGGAAGCCTTTTTTTTCTCCATAGTGAATTACTCTTTCACTACCATGTATTTTCAGAAGCTGAGCAGAGAAATGTTGCATTGAAAGATAATAGTTCATTGCTCCTTTAAATCCTGTAAAATTCACTTTGTAGATTTAGTAGTGCTTTAAAATCCAAAGGTATATTTTTTATGTTTAAAGTGGCTTATTTGAAGTTGCAGAACCAAATTCTGCTCTGACACATGGAAATTACAATCATGGCTATATCTTGGTAGAATCAGTTAATAAGATGATAAAAATAGAGAGTAGGTACAGATGGTCTTATCTTCTGAATGAGAGCTTTTGCAACCCTTTCATGTCCTCCATCTACCAGAGCACAAGGCCTTTCCTTCTCAATCCACAGAGAGGAAAATTAGCTCTAAATTAGTGTGAAGATTGAGAAAACAAAGTGAACATTATCCCACTTATAATTTTCTTTACTCCATGCTTCTCATCAATATAATTATAAACTTCTTGCCTCATTTTTTTCTCGTTAAGCAAAATTTGTTGTTCTCTCACACGTTGCTCTCTACAGTCTCAGTTGCAGTCAGATCCTCAACATTGATTTCTTCCTTGTTTGTAGATTGGAGACAGAGTCATGGCTTTTGTAAATTATAATGCCTGGGCTGAAGTTGTGTGTACCCCAGTAGAATTTGTCTACAAGATCCCAGATGACATGAGTTTTTCTGAAGCTGCTGCATTTCCCATGAACTTTGTAGCTGCCTACATGATGCTCTTTGAGGTTGCTAACCTGAGAGAAGGCATGTCTGTGCTGGTTCACTCAGCAGGAGGTGGGGTGGTAAGTTGGAACTTTTCTTCCTTTCCTGTCACTGAGTAACTGAAAGTCTGATGCATCTGGATTCCTGAAATGAGCCAGAACCTTCAGATTGATGTGATATTCCTATGTGTGAGGGATTGCACGAGGAAGAACTCCATGTGTTTTCCCATCAGATGTGAATGTGAATGTTGATGTGAATGGTGAAATAAAAATGTTATGGCTCTAAACTCTGTGAAAAAATCTCATGAAAAGAACCTCTAATTGATTGTCAGCAGATTAAGGATCAAGTGTTGTCCCAGATACTGCTTTCCTGAACTTACACATATTGCACTTCTATGTTAAAGATGGGTGTTGTGAAAGGAATAAATAAACTCCCTGCAAAACGTGTTTGTAGGTAACCACAGTCCTCTTTCTAGTAAATGTCCCTCTTGGAATACTCCTGCACATATAGCATGTGAATGTGTGTGATGCTTTCACTGTGAAAAATTTTCTTTTCCCTTTTGTTGTAAAGGGATTGAAAGCAGTGAAAAATTCTTATGTGAACCCTAAGGGAAAGGTACAAATTCGAAATTGTAGCCAGTGGTGGGTGCTGCATGTTGTAGTTTGGATCATTCCTGAGGAGGCATTGTGTGGCATGGGCAAAGGATGAATTTGTGGGAATACCAGGCCACACAGTGAAATAAAGAGTCAGCATTTTGTGTTACCAGTTCCTTGAAGCATCTTTTAGGAAAATCTCTATCTTATGGAGTGTATTAAATTTTTGTGCAAAAATATTACAATATTGTATTGACTGTGGAGTTTGTTTACATTTGAAATTATGCAGTCCTTTTTCACAAGATAGATTTTATGAGCTGAGACCATTAAGAGACAGCAGCCTTTGCAACTGGAGAACCTTTTCTGTGTTCTTGTTATGCCTTATTTATGCTAAACTAATGCTCTGTTTTCTACTGAGGTCTGGTGGGCAGCCCCAAACATGCTGTCCTTAATTCTGTGCCCTTAGCCTTTCTTTCAGGTTCTCATATAAATGAAGGCTGTAATCAAAGGAATAAATTCATGAGTTCCCTGTACAAGGTATTTTTAGCTAGCCATAATCCCACTGGCAGTGAAGGGTCGGTCCTATTGGAATACTCGTGTAAATGAATGGAATTTATAATCGTATTATGCTCTGGCACAGTACAGCCCAGAGTGTTATGGCTGACTATTGTTCTGTAGTGTTAAATCTCTTTGTGTGGAATTCAGGGCTATTAAAGCAACATGAGGCCACACATCCAGGGGAATATTCTACAGGAATCAAAGTCTCAGCTGTAGCTCTAAGGCCATTTGGCCACCTGGCCCTGTACAGACCCTGTGTAGGCTGAGTATACAGAATTAGCCCCAAAGCAATCCCTGCATGTACCTGTGTTTCTAGAGAAGTTGAACTCCCCCTCCTTTTTTGGATTTCTGTGTTCCTTTCTCTTTCTGACCTCCCTCTCCTCTGTTATATCCTCCTTCTTTTCCTAAAGGGCTGGTAATGCTCTGTTAATGTCAGTTCTTGCATATCTTCTGCTCTAGTGCCCAACCTCTGTGCTGGGCTGTTCCTGGAAAGATCTGCTGGCTTCCTTTCTCATCCCAGCTGTTCAGTGGGCAGCTTCTGGCTGGTCCTCTACTGTGAGTGCTCAAAACCTCCTCTGAAAGAAGCTAAAGGAAGGATGGATCCTGCTTGGCTGTCAGGAGAACAAGGAGAAATCAGATCCATCCCTTGCTAAGTAGTTAAATAATCCAGAGTTTCCAAAAGAAACACCAGACAAGCAGGAAGAGCAGCCAGGCTGGCCAGTAAGGGAGGGAGGGCTGTGTAGGATCTGGGGGGGACTGTAAGTAAGAGAGAGACAGGGCATCCTGCAAGCCAGGATACTGATCACTGTCACAGGAGAGAGGGCCTCACACCTTCTTGTAAGGGAAGAGCATGGAGAGCAAGAATTGGAAATGTTCCCATTGCTTGATAGGTTTTCCAGGTAAAATACTGCTCTGAAGATGCATGGATTTTTTTTCTTTCTGCTAAGCAGACAAAGATTTCAGAGGGGTCTGTGTTACTTTAAAGATATGTTTGTCAGTCCTCTGAAAAATCTGACAGTTTCAATTTAACACATCATTCTCACGAAGATCTTTGTAAATGAACAGAAAACTCGCACTGAAGCTGCTCCAGAAAGTTATTTTTGTGCTGTTGCTTTAATAGATAGAATGCCCTTCCCCACTTTCAGCAAGTGGAAAATCTGTCCAGTTTGTTTCTAAATGTCAGAGAAATTCCTGAACACTTTAATGAGACAATAGGCTCCCCATGGGACTAGAAGTTTCTAATTGTTCATTTCTCATTATGCAAGATCATTATTTTAGTTGCTTCAGGCAGTTTATGAAAAAGAACTTGTTGCTTTAGGAATGTTTGTGAGGTTCTTTGTTCTGGCTACTCAGTCCTCTTTAGGAAGATCCTGCAGCTTTTCACTAAATGGAGTCAGGAAAAATTCTCTAGGACCTTTACTCTTGTGTATTATCTCAGTTTATTTATGTGGCTCTCTTTAGTTGATAGATATTTTTGGTAGTGAGGTAACTATAGCAATTGTCTTCTCATCTGTGCCTGGAGTGTGATTAGGAGGGAACAGTATCCTTTAATGTCTGACAGGATGCTTTAGATAAGTCAGTTTATTTATTCCAGAAGTTCCAGGGGACATCAGAAGATTAGGGAGACAAAAAGGAAACATACCAAGGTAACTTGTCTTGCAAAAGGTTTCAGACACCTGTCTCTGTGTTACAGACTTGAATCATGCTCCACGTACCAAATGTGTGCCTTCCCTGCAGCCTCTCCCTGGTGAGCTCAGGGCATCGTGGCACCTTCTCTGGTCATGGAAGGAGATGTGGCCACTTGCAGGGAAGCACCTGGTGTCCCTGAACCAGGGGACAAGAGGACACCCACAAACTCTGCTTCCAACCCTTGGTATATTGTACCCTACCCCCAGAGGAGGAGGAGCTGTGCAATGCTTACAAGGGGGATTGAAAGGAGAGATGATATTTGGTTTTCATAGGGCCAGCTTGTTGATTTTGGTTGTTTGGAAAGGAGGCTGCTTTGGCTTTCCTGTCTCTTTTTCCTCCTTGGGACAGGGCAGTTAAGAGAGAGCAACTCTCAGCTCTCACCCTGGGCAGTGAAGGAGGCTGAACACATTTCAGGAGCCTTTCCAGAAAGCACAGAACAAGCTCACAGTTGCATTCCATGATTCTCTCAGGCTTTGACAAGAGATTAATACTTTACAAATCCTGCTGCTGACTAAGATCTAACAAAATTGCCATTTTCTCCCCTTTCAGGCCTCTGCTCAGCAGGACACTTAGAACTTCTGATTAAACTGTTAAATTGAGTAGCAGGACAGTTCAATAATTAACAAAAAATAGAATTATCTAATACAAATAGAGTTTAGATGCTTAAAGCTAGATAAATGTTGAAGTGTCCTTCTGAACTGATTGCTAAATCAGGGAGAAAGCCAGCCAACACTAAACATCATAAATAGACATTAATGCTCAAAATAATGACTTTGCAAGAACATATGACTTACTATAGGACATATATTGGTCTATCTTAACTGTAAAACAATGTGATTAATGTTTGAAATTACTATAAAACAGTGGAAGAGTAGCTCCCTTCACAAATACACTCCCATGTCTTTTTAAGGTGAAGCAAAGTGACAACTGAAGAAAATACCCCAAGAAAACTGAGCAGTAGTGTGCACCCTGCTGGGACTGGTCTGCTCTAAGAGGCAATTAGTTCTTTAAAACAAATACTCTCTAAGTCAGTGCATTCAGTGCAAGTCACAGCACAGGCTTGTATGAGATTATAAAGTTTTGCTTAAAATTATTAATGTAAGCTGTTGAATTAGTATAAATACAGAACTGTTGTAGTAAAAACCAAATGAAAAAACATGCTTTTCTCCTTGAGCTTCAACAAGTCCAGTTCCTATTTCTGTGATATCTACCTGGAAAATTAATTCCTCCAGGACTTTATGTTTGTGAGAGAGAACCATTATGCCAATTTGCTTATTTGTTTGTTCTTCATGTACTTCTTATTCTGAATATTTAGAGCACAAAGCTTTGGTTATTTACTGAGGTATTGTAAACACCAGTCTCATCACTTAATGCCTCAAACTCAAGGCAGAATTATAAGCCAGTTCTTTAGCATTTTGATCTTGCAGATGCTAAAATAAGCCACTTTCCATGCAGGAGCATTGATTGCTTCTCCTGAAGCTGTTGTCTGACCTTTCCTTTCAGGCTCAGCAGCAAAGGAAGTGCAAGCAAGAGTAAGTTACAGATACAGTTCTCATGTTTGAATTTGAAGGGTAAATCTGACTTGGCAACAGATTTAGGCCATCCTGGCAGGATTTGTTACTACTTGGCAGGAACCCTCTTTTTCATTGTGTCTCCCCTGCATACATTGCAAATATTTGAGGATGTGTTCCCAGCTGAATCACTGAAGTGGTGATATTTTATCTGACAAAGGGCTGGCTTTTCTTAGTGAATCTAGTCACCTGCTAACACAGACACAGCATATAGGAACCCTTTCAAGAGGATGATCTAATTTCTTCTGAAAAAATATCTAAGTGTTTATCCCTTTAGATTCTCTCCACTCTGTCATACTCAGTGACAAAACTTTCCAGACTTTATTCATGGCCAGTAAATGTATCTTTGTTCTTCTACAGTTAACATATCTTTTATTTTATGGTGTTATCCATTAATCGAGCTCCTCTTTCCTCTTGGGGAACATCTTTTAGATCTTTCTGGTAGGATACATATGTTTACAGGCACAATAAACTCAGCATGAAATCTCTCCTTGGCCTGTATTTTTAAGGCTGAAGGCAGGTTTGTTTGCTCATACCCAATTTTTCTAAGGTTAGATGTCTGGCAGGCATCCTCCAGGCAGATCCTGCTCCAGGCAGATATGGATGTGTTTCCTGGGCTCTGAGCTGGCTGGGAGCACAGCAGCAGTAAGATGGTGGGAAAGCCAGATCCTGTTAAAATAGGTCTCACAGCATTCCTCATCCTTTTAAATATTGTATGGGTAGGCTGCTCTGTCTGCACTTAGCAGGGAGGAGCACATTAAAGAGCACTCCTGTGTTTGAGTCAGACCTCCTTGGATGTGAGTAATTAGAATTGACTCTTCTCTTGTGCTGGTCCTGGCCAGCACACTGTGCCAGGGCATTAATCCAGCCCACTCTGCTGGCACCTTCACTTGGTACCAGGGCTGCATTTGCTATTTTCATATTAGCAGTTCATAGCTCTTCTGCATTTGATGAAGTGCTTTCCTCTTATTTCATCTGCAGCAGCCAAGGAAGGGGATAAACCAGCTCACACACTGTGATACAAGTCTAGGCTGCTGTTGAAGCCTGGCAGGGCAGTGGAGGCTGAGCTGCTGGTAAATGTTTCTGAAGCAATGGATGTGCTCCCTCAGCAGCACCAGAGAGTCCTGGTGCCATGGCCGAGCCCATTTCCAGACACTGCCTCAGAGCATAATCTGTTCATCAAATACAAAAGCCCAGCGAGCCATGCACAGAAAGCAATTTCCCTGATCAAAGCAAGCTGCAGCCTTTGAAAGCTTTTCTCTCTGCCTCTCACAGCCCTGCACTCCCCGGAGGACATGTCCTGTCCCCAGGTCACAGGCAGTGCTCAGCTCTCCCCTGGCTGTTCTGCCTTTCCAGGTGGAGTTTGTTTCCCCTGGATGAGTTTTGCTCCATTGTTGCAGCTCCACTGAGCTGCAGAGGATTTGTGCCAGATGGAGATTCAGCCCTGAGTTTCTGATGCAGCTCAGCTGCACAATTTTGCAGAGAGCTAAGAAAAACACACCCTGCTAATTGTTGCAGAAAATGTTTTGAAGGTGAGAGAAATCATTTCCTCAGGGTCACTTTTCCCCTCCCTCCCCTCCAAAACTCATTGGTGGTGCACTGAGTGTAGCAGATGCTGCCTTATGCTTGTCCAATAATCACACTTTGGTTTGTCCACTCTGCAATGTTCACCCAGTGATTGGTTTCCAATTTCCTTTGCTGTAATTGGGAAAATGACACCTTCAGGAGATGAAATGTTGTGTATCAGACTTCACCTAACACCAGAGAAGAGTTTTCCTGATGCCATGAGATCAGTAGATGATTCCCCTTGCAGTTTTCTTACTGTATTTCACACCACTTTCAGGTATGGCTATGTGCAATCAAAGCACTTTGGAATTTGGATTCTTCTCGTGTTAGGTTCCAGACAAGTTTCTTGTGCAAGATTAAGTCTGAGTGATATTTTTAAATATGCTGTAGCACCTTTGGGCTGCAGAAATATATAATAGAAATTATATATATTTTTACTGATGCAGTTTTGCAGGGTGGTATCTTTTACATGGTTTATTCTCTCCTGCTATCAGGCTGCCCTTAGTTTACGTAATAGAAAAAAAAGATGCTTTCTTGAAAGGATTCTGCCCCATACCTGCTGTAAATCAGTGTGCAGCTGGCACGTCAGGCTGGTGGCATTAGGTCAGACCCTTTTGGAAAGACACTCACTTGTACACCTTATTTATATTTTATCCAACATTAAATTTGTGTTAACAAGCTAATTAGATTAATAAGTTTCGTTCTATTTGTGCTTTCTATATTGACTTCTAAATATCAGTGACTTTTTTTCTTGGAAATTGTTGAAATGTACCAAACAGTGTATTTCATTGTTACTTCCTAGAAAACTACTTTTCCATTCTTTTAGGTGATTATTGCAGTATGAGAAGTTTCCAATCCTGCAGGTTTAGACTTGGGTTTTAAAGCAATGGAATGTGAAAACATCTTCTTTTTTTTCTTTTTTTTCTGGGTGTAAAGCTACTGTAAGGATATAAATTTATATTAATTTCTGTAATAATCATATGTGTAGATTAAGTTCAACACACTGGCTTTATGAATTGACAGGATCCCTTGGAAAGGAATCCATCAAGCAGAGTGTGAAGCTGGAGAGACACATCCAGCATTAGTAGACATCCTTCATTCCACAAGCTATTAACTTCTTTAATCTAAGATATTCAATCCAAGTTATTAATTTCTCTAAGGTTTCACGACATGATGTTCTGCCTCACTGGAAGTGTTCAAAAACATGTGTGGATGTGGCACTTGAGAACATGACTTAGTTGTAAAACATGATGATGATGATGATGATGATGATGAGTTGGTGGCTGGACTTGATGGATTTGGAGATCTTTTCCATCCAGAATGACTCTATGATTCTGTGATAGGTAGTATATAAAATACATGAATATATTAAGTGAGATTAATTCCACTTTAGGGGAATATTCTGTAAGCACATCTATCCCTTCAGTGAATGGCCTGATTTAGTTTCTATTCCCAAAGACTGCTAAATTCCATTAAAGGTAACATTAATTGTCCAAGTGCTAATTATTGTTGCCATTAAAACTTACTAGTTTTCCTAGGTTCAGAAAGCAAGAATCTGGTCAGTACTTATGTGTAGAAATTGGCATTGTATATGAAAAAATTAGATGTGTGAAGAATATTTTTCAACCCAAGCTTGTGTAATTTAGCACCCTCTTGGAAGGTTTTGGAGTTCACACACTATTTCTGCTAACATGGTTCTTGCTTCCAAAGCCAGTGAGGCTGGTAGCAGAGTTGATGTGGTTTTGCCTGGGCAGGGAGGAGACAGAAAACCCTCTTGTCCCTGTTTACCACAGAGCAGTTTTCAGGATCCAAGCACCAGGACAGGGCTGGTGTGCCCGTGGTGGGAGCTGCAGGGGAACAGGAGCCAGCACAGACACCTCGGCTGCCCTGGGAGGAGGGTGCTCCTCCTGCAGCAGCAAAACCCTTTGTGGATGCTTCATGTGTGAACCGTGGATGTTCTGAACACTGGTCTCGGTATTTGCAATTAAAATATGTCACCTGCTAAACAGTGGGACTAATCCAGAGGCAGCTACATGGTTTGAGGGATTAGAAACGAGACTTAAGAGTAACTTGCAAAGCCATGGTGCTGTTTTGGAGCTTAGCTGAATTCCACAGAAATTAGGGAAATGGTTGAGTTCATAGATTGAGTTCAGTTCTCCTGTTTTGATGGGGGAAGTGTGCAAAGTCCAATATCAGCCTTTATTCCTAGATTTCTGGTAGAGCTACTAAAAATTTTTTTGCACAGAAATAAGTAAGAGAACTTCAAATTAAAATTTCAGAAAACTGTAGAAGAGTGTTTTGTGGAATTACTTCAAAATACTTCATCCAATTATGAAAGTACTGGTCATATGAGTCAGTTTTAGTCTACAGAAAGCTGGAAAGCTGATCTGGGATTTTAGATAAGGTTATCTCTGGGGGGAGGGAGAGGTGTACTGACAAGTTTGAGTCAGGAGGAAAATAGGTTATTCACATCCCAATGTTTTTGTGCTTTTCTCCTATTCATCTGACTGTCAGTTTGTTAAATGTTAGTCGCCTTCTGCAGGATAAAAATCAACATGCATTCTTCTTGAATATTTGACCTTTTAAACATTCAGTGGTTTTGATTCAGGATATATTCATTAGCTCTCATCTTCCCAAGGTAGATTGAAAATGCAGAAAACGAATTAAAGAATAGATCAATAATGTCAGAATTTCATTCAACTACCGTGCATTATAAAATACTGATTTATTTAAATCACTGTGTGTGTTGGGTTTCTGCGAGACACAGAAAGTGAGAAAAGAGGATTGCTTGTGAAAACTATTAAGAAAAGAACAGATACAAAAATTCCCATTTTTTTTTCTTCTAATTTTATATTACGGTATTTGTGGAGGCTAAAATCTGGGAAAGGTTTAGAATGAAACAGTAAGTAATAGAGAAATTAAATATGAGAATAGTGAAACATTTTCTGCTCCCTGAAAACATTGCATCTTGTAAGATGAGGCCCCTCAGGAATGGATTTTCCTGTGATTTTTGAGAGATTAGGGATTCCAACCCAGGAAAATGATGGATAAATTTTAAAAGGAAGAGGTAATTTTTAATTTGGAGTTGGATTTACAGTGCTAGGAGAAAGCATCATTACCTGTGAGTTTCTCTGAGCTTCTGGACAAGCTGTTCAATTTGCTGTGGTGTTCCATCCCTTATCTGCGAAGTAGGAATGAGAATGATCCCTTCTCTTGCTCTCTTTTCTGTGTCTCTTTGCCTGTCTAAAGGATCTCCAAAGCTGTGCTTTGTTGTGCACTGCATTTACTGAATAACCCAGTAGGAAATCAGTCTGAAATTCCTGGGTGCCACCATATGTGAATAATAATCTTGCCCACCCTGGTGATGTTCAGCTTGGAGTTACATTCAGCAGAATACAGGAGGATGCCAAGACCTCCAGGATATGCAGGGTTAGCTAATTATCCTGCTCTAAATAAAACCCAAGTGCTAATTACTGGGATGTACAACTAATAATCAGGGTTTCTGGTTGGAGTGAAGAGAAATGTGTTTATCCCTGGGTGATTTTACTAGTCATGCATGCAGTTTACAAATAACAATCCTTAGGCTGTAGATGTAAGTAAGAATCTGCTGAATTCCATCTGACAGTTTTTTTAGAATGACAGTGCCATTTTTTTAACTTCTGGCTATTTCTGTGTAACTGTGCTGGCTCCATTGGAATAATGTGGTTGCAAGAAGAGGTAGGGTGTGGATACCAAAAGTTTGTTTTCCTTTTTTTTGCTGTGTTAAGAGTAAAACAAAACCTAGGGTGGTAGAAAGATGACCTGTTGGGTTGGATTTTGAAATCTAGATGGCTCAGCTGTTAAGCAGTGCTTCCCCTCCCTCAGCCCCATGAAATTAGAGGTTAAAATTTAATTAAGGCTTTCTGGTGCCCAAAACTGGAAACTCAAAGTACAGACATCTGTTTGCACAAATTCTTCAATGCCCCAAGCCCTACCTAAAGGCTGGCATAGCATCTGATGGACCCCACTGGGTTCCTGCCCAGACCTGGAGGAAGAATGATTTTCCTGGGCACGCTCTAGGCTGTTTTATCCCCTTTGCTGTTGATCAGTTTTGAGCCTGGGGCCCTGCCTAAGCAGACCTCTCTTAGTGTGACTGGGGGCTATTCCTGCATTTTGAATAATCAATAATGACCATTGTTATCAGTAAGAGGTAAAGCAGATTTTCTTTATTATGCAGCATATTTATATTTCTTTGTTACAGCACTTGCTGTCTCCCACTGAAACCATAAGGAGACACGATCCCTTAGGAATGGCAGACTAGATCTACTATATTAGGATTGCTTTTTCTTCAGATTATCCTTGTGATTTAGGTGTCTTTTTTCCCTGTGGCTGAACTGCATTTCAGTTGAAAGAAACTACTTTGGGTAGTTCTTGCACGTGTTTGGTTTTGGGTTTTGCTGTGTCATGAGTGAATAGGCAGCTGCAAACTCTGTCAACCAATTTCCATGTCAGTGAACTAACATAATCATGTGTTCACAGGGTCAAGCTGTTGCTCAGCTCTGTTCAACCATTCCCAATGTTACTGTTTTTGGAACAGCTTCATCTTTCAAACATGAAGCAATCAAAAATTCGGTAACTCACCTGTTTGACAGGAATGCAGATTATGTTCAAGAAGTAAAAAGGTAATCTTGTCTTTTCCTGAGTCAGATCTGAATAGTATCTGGCAAAATACTATGAAAGGCACCAGGCTGATCATATTTATGGCAAGATACTACATTTGCGAGTTTGGGAGCTGTAGTTTTATTCCAGTTTTTCCATCTGTCCACTGGGAACAGGATAGCAAGCATCTCCCTATGTCTTGATAAGTAACATAAGATTTTTCAATCCATGTCCCTATTTGGACATATTTTGCTGATGTGAGCAAAGTAAATTAAGTGAAAGAAACTAAAGATCTTAACAGAAGGATGTACTTTGCCTTCATTTGCATATGTACTTGCTCACTGTACTGCACCAAATAAGATATTTTCAGTGGATTTGTAAGGTATCCAGGTTTCAGAGTTCTTTGGTGTGCTTTTATCTGCCTGGGTTTTTATCCTCTGCCAGGGAATTGATATCAGAGCACTTGATGTCTGCTTTAATTTCAGATCCTTAGAATTTGTTTGTTTGCATTCAGATTAAAATCATCCTGTTGCCTTTTGAAGTCATCATGTGTGTTTTTGTTTATGTGCTTTCAAACACTTTGTTTTTCAGTTTGTCTAACTGTTGATACTGGTGTTGGTGCAGGTGGCACAACTACTCTCTGGGCTGTTAGCACTGCTAGCTGGTATTGCAGGAGAAATCAGGGTGGGTACAAGAGATAAAACATGGGTTTAACAGGCTAATTTGTGCTTCTTTCCTGGCAAAGAGGTGTTTACTATCAGCTCAATGAATAGTCGTGATTGCAAGACAGAAGTGGCACCCAGCAGAATATGCCAGTACTCTGATTTGTTACTCAAATCCTTCAGTTTTCACTTTGCATTGAAAAGATTTTTAATAAAGCTACAGCAGTAATTCCGAGAATGCTGTTTTGACAAATTGTCTTTTGGCAGCAACAGAGAGAGGAATGGTGTAGTTGTTTGGTTTGATGGATATTAGCTGTGTACTATGTTCTGATTAAAGTGTTCATTTCTTAGAAGTCTGTGAGCAGAAAAGGATGGAGCTGTGATGGAGAAAGGTTAGTGGTAGAAACATGCTTTATTGCAGGTCACAGAGGCATTCACCGGGGGAAAAAAACCTCAAAAAACAAAACAAAACCAAAGCAACCACCAATAACTGCAAGCAAATAAAAAAAAATCCATAGGAGATGTTATGAATGTAGAACTGTTCATAGGGGATGAGGAATCAGTTCAATCAGGGAAGCCACCAAAAGCTGTTTCATTGGAAACTTTTTATTCCTTTACAGTGAAAGCTCATCCAGTGGCCTGAATAGAAACAATTGCCCCAAATGTGGCAGCAGTACCAAGGAGTGAAGTTGCCTGTTTTTGCTGCTGTTTGTAACTAATGGATGTCTGGGTCTCACCTTTGTTTTGTGAGGAAGCAGAAAGATGCATTACAAGCCATAAATCTGCCTCTCCCCTAAGTCAGGATATTCAGAGTATTTTTTTTTCTTCTTCAGCATCATATTGACATTGCATTGACAGAGCTGTTGTAAAGTTATAAATATGCAAACTTTTTATTGAAACAGTATAAAATGGCCTGATTGTAACCCTTGTGCTGGTTTTCCAGCTCTTGGTGTCTTCTCTTTATGCTTGATTTAAGACTTTGCTGATTCGTGGTTGATAAAATAGCTGAAGAAGAAAACTCTGTAAATAACTTTACAAGTAATTTTGTCTGAAAAGAAATTAGGGTAAGAAGATCTGTTTTTGTACGAATTCAGAAAAATAATATTAGATGCGAATAAGAAAAATACCCTTTTCTCTATAATATTCACACAACAAGTTTTCTCTGACATTTGCATTCAGTCAAAAAAGAACTTTATATCTGTTGCCTGTCTTTTGATAGTATCTTTTTACTAAAAGCCCTGAAAAATGGGGAACAAGATAGTTTGCCCTCTTTAAAGCCTTAGAGGTGTGGGTTGGCTGAAAAACTTGCATTGTGCCACTGAATGAGTCTGAAATGTTTTTTGATGAGGGTGACATTTTCATATAGTCAAAGTCTCAGCCTTAGAACCCTTGCTAAAGTATCTGGAAAATGTTAGTATTTTGTTAACCAGCCTTACCAGCCCTGTATATCTTACTGCAAAGTAAGAGATTTTCCCTTGCTTTTTAGAATCTCAGTGGATGGAGTAGATATTGTTTTGGACTGTCTTTGTGGAGAAAATACTGGAAAAGGCCTCAGTCTTCTCAAACCACTTGGGACTTATATTTTATATGGTGAGTGGGAAAAAAAAACAAGTACATATTTCAAAACTAAAGCTTAGCAGAGCTGAAAAGCATCCATGCCCCTTCTTCCAGAACGGGTGTTTGACGTGTTCAATGATCAAACTTTCTCAGTTTGATAATTTCCAATCAAGGTTTTTAGTGAAGCTGACAATGGACTAAATTATTGATAAATAAATATTAATACAAAAAAAATCTTGGAAAAATATTTAGAAAAGTAAATCCAGAGTTGAAACTGAACATACATTACAGATTGTTAAACATCATTGAGCGATACAGGAGGAAGTTTGGATCTGTCATTCTGGGAATCATTGTGTGGCCAAGGAAACTGCAATGTAGTTTCTGTGAGAGGGAAGCTTGAAGGACAATTTCAGGAAGAATGCTTTTGGCTTTCTATAACATGACTTTGAGGAATCCAACCCAGGCTCCGTTCCCAAATTTCCAGTCCCGTTTGTGGACTGCTCCTCTCACTGAGTGGACACATCTCCCCTGCAGTTCTGCCAGGCTGCCCTGCTGTGTGGGGAAGCTCCTGGTGGAGGGGGCAGCTACAGGGATTGCTGCATTTATGGGAAGATGCCCACTAGAACCTAACCTGTCCCTGGCTTTGGGAGATTTGATAGATTGTCAGTGTCATCTCAGAATTCTGGTAAGCCTGGAGGGCTTGGTCGCCTTGGCCTCTTTGTTATTTGTTCTCAAAGTATTTCTACTAATCTCTTTTAAACCTGGGCATGTTTTTTTCTTAAATATGAATCATCGAGATGATTTTACATGTACTAAACAGTCTGCTGTAGCTTGTAATAATAAGTTGTGTGTGAATGTGCTCATCTTTTACAGGTTCATCTAACATGGTTACTGGGGAGACAAAAAGCTTCTTCAGTTTTGCAAAATCAGTAAGTGTCTCTGTGATTATGCTCTTTCCTCTAACTTCAGTCTTTTCTGTAGTTTTTTCATCTTCATCATTTTCATTTATCTCTACTGAGTTGTTACTTCTGATGTTGTGTTTTTGTGTCGTGTTTTCTTCTGGCAGCACAACTAGACCAGAGTAGGATCTGTGTGGATTTCATATTGCCATTGAAATTGAGACATAGATATCTTACACAGCTACGTTTAGACTGCATTATTTATTTACTTGTGACAGAATATCACACCCATGGATATGATTAACTGTACCCTGTAGGTTCCTTGTATCTGAAAACACTGTCAGGACCATGCAGTGAATTAAAGGAGATATATCTCTTAAATGGGGGCTGTGTCATTTCCAGCTTTTCAGAAGTTTGTTTCATACAGAAAAGAATTTCTCAGTTCTCCATGTTCAAGTGACATCAAAGAGATGATGATCTTGGCATTTGTTTCCTAATTGATGATGTCAACAACTTCAAAGTTCAAATATTTGGGTTTTTTTGTCGTCAGCTTCCTACAACAACAGAAATCTGTGCAGAAATCCTAGATATCAAAAATAGGACATATATATCATATAAACTGCCAGCAAGAAATAAGTTAACTAGGAGTGAAAGCGATTCCTTCATCCAGGAAAAAAAACATAGGGAAAAATCTTTTCTGAACATCTATCCTATGATGTTTTTGCCAAAAGCTCATTTGCAGCTTCCAGCAACAGCCCCTTCCCAGGAGGAATTGGCTTCAAAAGTCTCTGTGTAGCTGAAAACAAGATAAGTCAGAGACTGTAGCAAGGAGCTGTTCTTTGCCTCCTACATTTTCTTAATGGTTGTAGTGGGAAGATTCTTGTTATTGTCACACACTTGTGAGCCAAAACAAGATAATATTTGCTACGCAGCCTTTTTACTGTTAATGTAAGAATATCCAGGTGCATATAATGTGTAGGGTAGATTAGTCCAATGAAATAAATTTCAACTGAAGTATTTTTCAGAAAGTATTGGTATTTGTTGATGGAATAAATATGAATAAATTGAATTTAAAAAACATATCAATTTTGTGTACAAGTATAACTAGTTTCTTTATGCAATTATGCTTCAAAATTAACTCATCAAAATTGTATGAAAATTACAATTAAAAATTTACCATTCAAATGAAATTTGCAGGGAAGTGGCATCTCTCACTCTCAATGATGCTCTTGGGCTAAATGAAATAAAATCCTTCCATTAGATACTGCAAGGTATGCTCGAGTGTTATAAAAATAATAATTGATGTAAAGCAACTGACAGCTGATAGGCAGTGCCTGGTTCCCTTGGTTTTGAGCAGAGTCATGGTCAAGAGTTGCCAGTGAACATCTGGGCACTTCAGTGGCTGTCTGGAGATGGCAGGAGAGCAGGAGGGGGAGGGAAATCCAAACTCCTTACTGCCAGACCCTCATATAAACCCACATGTGTTCACCATTCTTCTCACACCCAGACCTCCTCCAACACGAGTTTGTGTTTTATTTCTGCTTGTCAGTCAGCTGCATGCTTTCTTTCCTCATTCCTTTCATCAAATCCTTGCTGCTTCAGACCTGACAGATGAGTCATTTATCACATCTGCACTGACAGTATGCTTGTGAACTTTCCTGTTTGTTTCTTGAAAAATGTTTTTCAAACCATGCCGTTGTTTATTTGTTTCCAGTGGTGGCAGGTTGAGAAAGTAAATCCTATCAAGCTGTATGAGGAGAACAAAGTCATTGCTGGATTTTCCTTGTTGAATCTACTTTTCAAACAGAATCGAGGTGGCCTGATCAAGGGTGTGATGGACAAACTCCTAAATCTATATAACAGTAAGAAGATCAAGCCTGTGGTTGATTCATTATGGGCTTTGGAAGAGGTAGGAGCAAAATCTCTTTCCTCATTTTGAAATTTCTGAAAAGTATGCACTTTTAGCGGTAAAATCAAATTTAAACATGTTTTCGAGTTATTATTGTGTTCTGCTTTTTATTTTTTGCCTTAGTTGTCTCTAGAGCCTCTGCTATTTGGAAAATCCAGGATCCAGAGTTGTCCACATACTTCTAAATATCTATTTCTTGAAAATGCTAAAAAAAACCCAATGTGTTTTTCAGTCTTAGAAAATTGTTTCTGTTTCCTAAGTGCATGAAACGCGTGACTAACAAGTACAGAGTGAAATGTAAACAATGGAATTGAAAACAAGTTTGATTTTTTCCTCAGAATTCATTTTAATTCACAAGCTTTAGTTTCAGTGCCATAGTTGTGCTACCAAACCTTGGAAGCTTGCAGGTTTTCTGGCAGTTATTGAAAACATGTCAAAGACAAAGTAATCAGAACTCACTTTAGATGCAAGTTGCAGCTGTGGACTGTGGATTTCTTATGGTTCTTTTTTTTTAATTCCTCTAATTGCTCAGCTCTCCTTAAAGACATGTAAAGAAACTAACCTGCTAACAGCCTGGGCAGTTTGAGACATTTATATTGAAGATGCTGATGAAGGAAGAGAAGTATTTTTGGAGATGTGAACAGACTTTACATATGAAGAAACAACACGATTATAGAGCACCACCAGATTACCAGTCATGGTTTTTGTGTTTGTGAAGTGCACTGAGCCTGACACATCACTTGGGGTGTGTGGTCTGTGCTAGCTCTGCTCAGTGGGGTTGTGACTGTAGCATTGGATTTCACTGTTCAGAGGGTGCTGCAACAAAACTGTGTCTGTGTTTGAACACAGTAGGTGTTCATGATGTGACCATGAGGGAATAGTAGCCATCAGGCTCAATCCATGAGTAGTGCTGTATTTTACTAAGACTGTGGCTGGCCTGTGAGCTGTTTCTTGAGCCAGATATTGTCCCTACAAAGGTCCCAGTGCATCCCAAGGTGCCACTTCATGTGATAGAGGTGTGAAGGGTCCAGCCCCTGTGGGCTCCTCTGTAGTGACAACATTCCCAGGAACCCCCTTCTTTTCCTCTGGAAGGTCTCCCTGAGGCCACGCTGTCACCAGCAGCACCCAAGGGACACCTGGGGCTGTCCCAGCTGGGGGCACCTCATGGAATCCACCTGCTCCAGGAATGCCAGATGTTGTGATAAAGAGCAGCTGCTCGGGCAAGACAAAATCCTCTGCTACTGCCTGAAAGGGAGAGCTCTTTGCAGAAAAGTATAAAAATAGAAGTGGGATCAGGTTTATGTTTTTGATGTATGCTTTTTAAATTTAATTATTAAATAAGCTCATGAAGGAGTTTAAAAATGTAAGGGTCACAGGTCTCTAAACAGGCATTCTGCAGTTTCTTTGTTCATGTAAAATATGTACTTTTCATGTACTGGTGAATAAGAGAGGGATAATTAAAATAGTAACAATAGCTTAAACAATACTTGATCGAGGACTTGCCATAATATGAAAAATTACACATGGCAGGCTGATCTCAATAGTCAATATGATGGGAATTTGTTGGGAGACTTCTGTTTGATGACATTTCATCTAAGACTTGGCAGTAGCATGCACCATCCCCACCAATAGCTTGTGATATGTGTAAACACATCTGTTGTAAAGCACAGTCTAGAAAACTCCATCTCATTTGTCACACCTGCTGGCTTTCCATGAGCTGTCTGGGAATTGGCAGAGGAAGTGTCTGACTGTACCTTAAGGGATATGGTAGTGGAAGAGTTGTTTATTTGATTGTAAAGTATTACTGAATTATTACTCATCCAGAGCATTATCCTTTTAGGGGTATATTTTTGTGGGCATAAAAATAACTTAGGGCTGACTCTCAAGTTAATAGGATACACAAAGGATGTGTCATAGCTGAGGACTAAATGGAACTAGACTGAAGAAATGCTGGTGCATTTCTGTTCTGTTTTGGTAGGTTTTTTTGTTGTTTGGTTTTTTTTTTGTTGTTTTTTTTTTTTAGTTCCAGAGCTTGAACATCTCCCTTTTTCAGAGGTGGACATTTCATTGTTTTTCACTTCCTGATGGCTAAGCCTGATGATGTCCAAATGTCCACTTTTATTTGACCTGTCCTAGTAGGCTTTATTAGAGACTAAACCAATATATGACCAGCTTTTACCAGGTTTCCTAAGGAAACTTCCTGACCCTTAAGAGCATTGAGAATGTGCATTAACTAGAGAGTGGCAGAAGGGTGGACTCCCTGCATGGCATTTGAAAATGAATGGCTGATTAGTTTTCTGTGGAGGAGTATTACCTTTTCCAGAGCCTCATGAGGGAGTTCATGTGTCCTCTTTCTAGCAATTCTACCCTACAGATTATCTTGAATCCAGTCGGAGACATTCAAAATGAAAATATTGTAAGGAAAATTCTCAAAGGAACCTTCACCACGGGACACCTTTCCAAATGTTTTATTTTAAATTCCTGAATGTATCATCACATACATACCTCACATACAGGTTTGATCTCTGTATGAAAGGCATATCCCTAGCACATCCCTTCAGCTTGCTTTATTCACTCTGCATCTGCATTTGTTTTCGTGTATTCCTTTGTGCAAATATCGATTCACCATTTAATGCAGATTCAACTAAAGCCAGCATGGAAGACACCTGGGTTTGTTTCAAAGCTGTATTACAGTACAAATGCTGCTCTTTTTAGTCCTGTATCAGTTTTTGTCCATGTATCAGAGCAGAGGACAATGAGTTATATCCACAGTGGTGTTCCCCTTTGCTGCTCAAGGCTGGTGTCCTTGCACGATGACCCCAAAACTGAGGGCTCTGTGTTCCAGTCCATGTGAGAACAGCCAGAGACAGGCTTTGTGTCAGCTTCCATAGGTCTTCATGAAGTGTAAAAAAATTACTTCATTGTTCTAAAAGCCTGGTATGGTTCCTTGAACAGCATTCATTTCTTAATACTTTCTGCAGGAGCACACAGTTTGAATTTAAAAGAATATCTGATGAGATAATATTGTAATTGCAGTGAGATTTTCCATTTTAAACTGTTTCAAGTGGCAGTAATGCAGAACTTAGACAAAGTTATTAGATTCCCATTTGCCTATTATGCAGTCTGTGTTAATGATGTCTAGTTGATGTTCAAATTATTTTTAAGATAGAACCGCTCAAAAATTATTAGATGGACTTAGTTTGATACTGTTCCTGTGGAACCATGAAGGTTTGCCTGAGTGTCCATGAGATCATTTTAATTAGGATATAAGCCCTTTGAGCATCCTCCTTTCTCTGCTTTAGGGCTGCATCCAAAGGCCATGAAGTCTGTGGAAGGATTCCTGGTTCCACTGGCCTTTGTTTTAGGATAAGGATTGCCCTGCCTCTTCAGTGCAGACTACTTAAACAAATTTGCCAGCTGGCTGAAAAGAGGAACTTAGAAGTGACTCCATTTTCTTCAGTGCATCAGATTGCTGCTGGCACAAGGGAGCTCTGGATCCAGACTCTTGACTGCTGCTGTGGAGCAAAACTATTTGTATTGCTGTGTTAGCTGTGGTGTTTGTTTGGGAAGGGAAATTTTAATCTCAAACTTGCATCCATAAATCCTAGTAAAGCCAAGTCTCGTCTCAAGCAGGCAATTAGAACCACTTTATTGTGGAAATGTAAGAAGGATTTAACTAAAAGAGACAGTAAAAAAATCTAGAGATCTTTAAAATGGAAATACAACTTGGGAATTACTCACCATGAGATGAATGAAGTCATACAATAAATTAGCTGCTGGTGAGATATCTTGCTGCTTTGCTACTATTTGTTTATGCATTCAAGTGTTTAAAAGATGACATGATTTGTAGATGGCACATGCTTGAAATGCTGCTCTGTAGCAAAAAGCTGATTGTCTGGTAGGATTGCATTTCATTACAAATAGCAGAGTTTAAAACAGAATTTGTATTCAGTGACTATTTGTTGAGCTTTTTAGTTGTTTCTTGGTTAGTGACTATTTACCACTCATCTTCATTCTGATTAATTTGTACTGTGCATTTATGCATTAGCATTCTCCTGAGGGTCTCTGAGTATTTGGCTTTATGTAGTAGTCAATTAGTAAGCAGAATGAAAACTGACAGTTCTCAAAAAAATCTAACATGTTGAATAAAAACATGCACGTTGCACTTTTCTATTACAGTTCTGTGGTTTTAATCTCTTTATAGTTGCAAAAGAAAGTATGTTCAAGGTAGAATAGTTTATTGACACAGAAGTTATATGTGCCTTGTGTGGTGATTGACAGCAGTCAAAGTTAGCTCTGAACATGTGTAAAACAAACCTCACAAATTCTCGCACAGGGACTGCCACTCATGGACAAAGTCATCAAAATATCTGGGACACCTTTCCCTTCACCTGAAACTGCTCATTTCAAAAGGGACTCTCAGTAGTCAGAAAGTTTTCAGACTTGGACATTTTGATCCATATGGGGAATGAGTGAGATTATGGAAAAACATCCTGACTATAGGTCTGTGTCATGTACCAAAGGATTCATTGCATTCCTCTCTCTCAAATGATGTAAAGCAGTGCCCTGCTATGGAGCAATAATAGCATCAAAGGCTCCTACTTGCCTTAGGGTCAGTAAGAGTGATGAGACACTGAAACCTGTGCAATATACCCAGAACTACACCATGGCACTCAACTGTGACCAAAATCAGTGGAATCAGGCCACTAAATATTGCAGATCATGACATGACTATCAGAGAGCTCTAGTGACTGTTCCCTGTGGTCAGTACATAGAATATTTTTAACTGGAAAGAGCCCTGCACTTTAATTTAGTTTGTAATGAGCACTGCACTGAGTCATTGGGGGGGGTTTTGGCTGAATAATAATGAGAAATCTTAGTGTAAGTTTTGTATTATTTCTCCTTTGCGTGCTAATAACACTGATAGGTAATGTAGAGAACAGATATATGTGAGAGCAGTAACATACGAGAAAATGTGCCTTTTAAAGGAAATTAGTGTAGGTCTAGCTGTAAATATAGTTATTATCTGAGTGAGATTTCCTGCTCTTGAAGGCTGCTCTTTTCTCTGCTAATTTGCTAAGGAAATCCAAGCCGTGTTTAAGAATCTGAAGCTAAAGAAATGCAGTGGAACTGATCATATTACAGTGACATTATAGAGTACCTGCTGATACAAAAATTTCCTGTAAACGACACATTTTGTCATATGTTGCTGTTCTCACACTCTTTGTTCCCTGCATTAGCTATCAGTGTTGTTAGCATGCCAAAGAAAGAGCAGGAACCCTTCTTTAAGATTGCAGCCTTATTGCGTTCCAATCCAGTGACAAGAACTGGATGAAGGAACACTTTCCATACAGTATTTATTATGGCATGTTTTGAGGAGGCCAAAGCAATCACAATATGTCTGGTTTTAGCTCTGCTCACTGGCTCCAAAGGATTCAGATACTGTGAAACTGTGTTTTTCCACTGAACTCATCCTCTCCTATAAATTACCATCTCAGTGCAGGCTTCTAAGTATCAGCAATATCATTATTCAAGAGGCAGGGGGATGGGAAATCTCAGACCCATGATAGCAGAATAATAACAGTGGACCCCCTAAAGGAGAGACTTTAATTTCATCAAAAGCTATTTATGCATTTCTGTGATCTTGGCTTCAGGGCAAAAAGCCTGTCATGTATCACTATAGTGAGACCTGGAGAAAATTGACCCATTAGTTACTTTGAACATAGAAAGAGGGCAATCTAATAATACCAGATCGAGTTGGTATCTTGTTAGAAATATTAAATACCATCTCAGGTCTACTTTTTTCTTAATAGTTATAATGTCATAATAATGTGTGCAGGGTTTTTTTGTCTTTACTTCTTGATGAAAACATTCTCCAGCAGAACAAATTATACCTTTTTTGAAGTCAGAGACTTGGACAGTGTTTACTTTTCAGGGTATGCAAAACAACAGAGTACCAGGATAAAAGTGGAAGTACATTTATAACCAAAGTAATAACCCACTCTGAAATACAGAAAACATTAATTTTTTCATAAGCATAAAACAATTTGCTTTGCAATCATATGGTGTCAAAAGAGGGAATTGCAGCTCATTCTGTGAAACCTCCCATGAGCTTTTCAGTGTGCCTGTGCTGTGATTGCTCCTCCAGCATTACAGAGCAGACTCTGCTTGTCTGGAGTATTTCTTTGACAGAACAACTTCTTTGCAGTTGTTTATGAACAGCTTTCTTGATGGACAGGTGTTAACTCTGCAGGTACCCTGCCCTCTGATAGTACCTTGGAACTCTCTTTGTTCTTCCTGTGTGGGGATTCTGTTCCTCTGACTGTTTGAAATAAATACTTGTATTTCAAAGTAAATTTAAATGCTTTATCTGGTCATCACTATCGTTTCCTTGTATGCACACAGGTCTAACACAAGCTTAATATAAGCTTCATGCAGATATCAAAGCATACAAAAATGCAAGGAGTTGTGTCTTACTGATGTTAGAGGTCTGAAAATAGAGGTGTGAGGAAAGCAGGCTGAGAAACAAAACTTTAGTAATGCAGGGCAGCTTGATTCTGTGATCACAAACTATACACTATACAGAGGCCAAAGTATCTTTCAAATGTGGGTAATCTCAGGCTCATGGAAAGGTTTAGGTTGAACGAGACCTTGAAGCTCATCTCATTTCACCCCCTACCATGGCAGGGACACCTTCCACTGTCCCAGGCTGCTCCAGCCCCAATGTCCAACCTGGCCTTGGGCACTGCCAGGGATCCAGGGGCAGCCACAGCTGCTCTGGGAATTCCACCCTGTGCCAGGGCCTGCCCACCCTGCCAGGGAACAATTCCTAATTCCCAGTATCCCATCCATTCCTGCCCTCTGGCACTGGGAGCCATTCCCTGGCTCCTGTCCCTCCAGCCCTTGTCCCCAGTCCCTCTCCAGCTCTCCTGGAGCCCCTTTAGGCACTGGAAGGGGCTCTGAGCTCTCCCTGGAGCCTTCTCTTCTCCAGTCTAAGGGGAAGGCTATTTCACCTGAATTTTACCTCGCTTACATTAAATATAATGAACACGAGTTCTAAAGGAATGAAAACTGGGCCATGAGTAAGGTTATATTAAGGCTTGGCAAAGATTTTTTTTTTCCCCAAGATGCATATCTAAAATAAATACTAATTAAAACTCCAAAAAATTTTGGTGCTGTATGCTTAGGTGAATGAAACATACCTTGAAAGTACTGGAGATTAATTAGATATTGCAATATTTTTCCCTCTAAAATATTTTATATACCTGATTGTGGGATCTTTGCTGCTCTTGGGTGAATTATTAAGTTCCTACAGGGTTCCTATAAAATTTAATTTGCTTTTCTTATGCTTTTAATGCTGTTTAACAGGACTTCATATTACTTCATAATTCAATTTACCCTTCCTACCACTATCAGGAAGCGATGGCATAACCAGTAGTCTTTTAAGATCCACACACTGTTGATGGCAATGGTGATGATTTTATTAAGAGCCTGGGATGGAAACAAGACAAGACTTTGATACAGGCATGGTTGCTCTGTAATAAGGCCTCAGGTACATGACATTAACTGTAATTACCACGAAATCTGATTGGATAAATGAGCTGTTTTAGGAAACTCAGACTTTGCTTGTTAAGTATGTAAGCAGAAGTCAATTCTTTTCAATTGCTATATATTATTCATAAACACTGTATGCAATTCAACCTACATGAAAGGAATTTAATTAGACAAGTAATTTATTTCAGCTCTGTGCTTTCTAGTATTTTTTACAGCCTCTGAAATTTCGCCTTTTTTATCTAGCCTGCCAGTTAAATACCTGTATTTAAACAGCCATCTAGAGTCTTCAGAATGTTCCTTTCTGCACAGTGAGAATATCTGTGCTATAATACTCATTTAATGGATGAATAACAAAAGAGATGGTAGATATCATTACCTGCCTGATGCCAGGCAGCACAGCAGTGCAAAGATCATGGATCAGCCTGAAAACCTCTAACAGCCAGTTCTGGCCTCTCACAGCCATAGCCATGGGCTGTGTCTCAGCAGCTCCAGGAGCCTTTTGTCACTGAGTGCCTTAATGGGGGCTCTGATCCCTCAGGGGAGTGAGTTCTACCGAAGGTCAGTGAGCTCTTTCCTTCCAAGGGAATGGTATTTTCTTGTTTGGGAATGGAGTGGCAAACACAGAAATGTATTTTGGCAGTATTTCTGACGAGCATTGATTCTGTGTTCAGCTGTTGCTGTTGCAAAGGTTAGAAGCTGACCAGCATGAGACTAAACCTCTTCATTAACATAAATGCAGCCTGTAGCTACAGCACTTTCCTGATCTACTTCCTAAACACTCTGCTGAGAATTAATTAGTTATGGAGATACACAGGCAGAAAGTACGTGGTAGAAGGCTTGAGACACTGGAGGTTGAAAGTGCAGTGGTGAGCCATGGCTGTGTTTCTGGGGCAGAGCAGGCTGGCATTTCTGTTTGCCCTTGTGTCCACAGCCAAAACAGCTGCTGGAACTGCAGGGAAAGAGAAATAAAATGTAGATTTGGTTCCTGATGGATAGTGCAAGGGCAGGGGGAAATAGGCAGGAAGATAATAGCATTGATGGATTCCTCTGAAGAAAAAGTATGCACTATTAAAGATAAACTAGTCACATGCTTCCAGTTAATTAAATTAGCAACAGGAGGCTATATGGGGAGAGCTGCTTTGCCATTTATTAGGGGAAAAAAAGGACAAAGCTGTTATATTGAGCAAGCTGCTGATTAATTACTGTGAAGAAGCAGTATTTTACAGGAGTAGTCTGCCTTCTGAAATAGATTAGCTGGCTTCTAAGTAATACATTGGCATATATTCCTTAGGTATTGAGCTGGTCTGGTGATGTTGCTCCCCTGCAAGGAAAAAAACAAACCTGGCTAGGGAAAGCTTTACTGTGGACATCAGTGACACCAACGTGTGCATAGCCCCAGAAAAGAGAGTGTATTTCTTCTGTCTTTATTTTGTATATTTGGCTCTAACACAGTTGTTTTTCACTTCATTTTTGCTGTCTGTGTCATGAATTGTAAGCACTTCTCAAGAGACAGGAAAACAGGGTGTCTTGGGATCATTTCCCTATTCAAACACAGTTTCTACACTCTTCCTGAAGTATCAGAGAACAAAAGCTACTTGCTTTTATACCCTGGATCCAAGCATGCTTCAATCCATTCCTTTTTATTTCTACCTGATAATGCAAGGAACTATCTGCCTATCTTCTTCCAGTCTTGCATGTTGATGAAATACATGCCAATACATTATTGTATCCACCAGTGGAAATAGTTTTAAATTAATTCTAAGAGAAAGTTTACTGTGTCTCCTGTTCCTCAGAGTTGGTAGTACTACTAATTGGCAAGGAATTCTTAAGGTTTGGAACAATGAGTGTTTTCTGTCACTCAGAAATAATGACTGGATGCTGTGAGTGAGACTCACTAACAAATAGCAGGTACTAGAGGGAAAATATTAGAAACAACGTTTTCAAAGCCACATTTAGATGCTATTCCACTCGTGCTGGGCTCTGTTAGTGTGTGCAGTTTCAGCCACAGAGCCTGTGAATAGAACCTTGGATTTCCTTCTGTCAAAAAATTCCACTCACACTTCTTTGTTAATTAGTTGGGCGGTTTGAGAAGAAAGCTCTTGGTCAGTCAAGTTAGGCTGGCAGGGACTGCTAATGTGAGAAATTCAGCTTTTCTCTAGGGATAGCATGAGCCAGAAATCTGAGGTTTGTGTTAACAATTTCTCCTGATTGTTTGCATTCTCTGAGAAACTTCTTTTAGTCTGCATTCAAATTAATGAACGAGCTATTTTTCACATATGCTAAGGATTTTTAGAAAATAGGGAGATAGAAATATTGAAGTCTACCCGGTGATGTGGAGAGAGTTGAGAGGTGTCATCCTTATATGTCTGGCACAACAGAGAATACAAATAATTTGGATTCCTCCTGCCTTTGAAATACTTCCATTCTCAGACTGATGCTTTTGGATGAGGTTTTGGCCTCTTGACTTGGAAAAAAAAAGTCAGACTAATTATTTTGTTTGGTTTTTTATCTGTAACCTATGAGTCTATTACTTCATTAATTAATGAATGCCTGGAAATCCACTTAAGATGTCAGTGAAAAGAATCAAAAGGGGAGTGGGAGATAAGACTAAGGAAAATATCTCTCTATATATTTAAATGTGATGGGTCCCTTTTGTCTAAATGATTTTGCATTGGCAGCATCATGTCTGAGGCCATTTCTGTTGACTGGCAGGGAGCAGAAAGGTTAACACAGCAGAAGGAAAAGGGCTGCTGTCATACACTGCTGCATTACTGTCCTGAGAAACATCAGTAGATGCTGTGCCTTGAGCATTTCTGCTGTAAATTCTAGCTCACATTTTTCTGCTTTGGGGAATTTGGGGTGCTTGGCCTATAAAGAGAGAACATTGACATAAGCTTTTAGCCACAGTAGAAGGATGTTTAGATGTTAATAGATACTGAACTCTGCTACAGTAAATTAAATTAAATGGGCCTTTTGTGTTTTAGAAATGCCTTTCTAAGGTGAGCATTCTAGCTCGTCTCCTGGGATCTGCTTATGGGGGTATCTGTGTAACAGTGGCCAAAGAAAAAATAAATTATTAGTTCCATCAGCAAAGCCAATTTTATCTTTCACCAGCTGATCATGTTGATGCCTGGTTTTGGCAGACTTGTAGAAATTTAGGAAATCTCTTGAGCAGTAGCACAAAATTATTCTTCAGTGTTGTTTTAATTTATTTTTTTCCTTTGGTACTAGTGGTATGATTAGGTTACTAAATTGCCTTTATTTCAAAGAAAACATAGGTTTTCTGTTCTATTTCACACAACTTTGCTAAGATTAAAAAAACTATCAAAAACTATCAAAATAACACTTCATTTTAGTGCATAACAATTGTTAATCAAGATAATTGTTCTCACCTAATGAAAATGGCTCATATATTCTTTTCAGTCATTTTAAACACATATGAGTTTTAAAAGCAAAATTACTCTTGGGCACAAAGATATCTCTTAGCATAATATAATCTAAATTTAAAGTGATAATTGAGAGTTCTGTGTGGTATTGCAGTTTAGTACTAGTATTATTGCTCATTACAGATAATGATTTAAATTGACACTGAGGCAGCAAAGCAGATACATTGTTGACATTAAAAGACTTTTAAATATATATTAACCTGTTGGGAATGATTGAACAGGAGAGTATTTTATGGGGAAAAACTCTGTGTTATGAGCACTGACTTTGAGAAAACAATATTGAAAGGAAGCAAAGCAGTTTAAGAGTTTCAAATGAGCTCTGATTTTCCCCCGTTTTGATTGTACAGAAAATGGTAGTCTGAGTATCAAAGCCTGGGCTTTGAAGGTGCTGTAACAGTGCACACATCTGAAAATGTTAGGCCATACCTGTAGGAAATGAAGCCTCACACATCACAGGCAGGTCCAAATCTTTGTTTAAATGAATTCAGTTTAGTGGAACAAAGGTTGTGTAAAAGTGAATTCCTGACCACCACCAAATATCCACAACCTTGAGAAGAACCTGAGGGCTTTTTCTATGATATGCTATGATTATGTCCTGGGTAAAATATCTTAAAGATCCTAAAATTTTCTGAGCAAGAAATGCATAACTTTTGAGTTCTTCAGCAGAAGTAACACAATACTTTATCTTTCCCTTAAATCTAAAGGAAGCACCCAGCATAATTCTCAGATTTCCTGCAGTTAAACCTGCCCCAGCCTCCAGCAAAATGTGTGTTGGTGAGGTTCTTGCCCATCTCCCTGCATTGCTGTGGCTCATGCACAGGGAGGGCTGGGTGCATCCACACATGCACATTTAATAGAATGAGATTAGAAGCTGCAGGGATGTTCTGTCACACGGACACTTGTGCTTCAGCTCCCTGCTACCAATTATTGCAGTCTGAGCTGGGTCAATAGGATGGAGTGCTGAGCTGAGTCAGTGCTCACACACTGGCATTAAACTTGTTGTAAACTAAATCAATTGTATAGCAATCACACTGGTGCCATGCTAAGGGGAAGTTAAGGTCTTTAATACAGGCTTAGAATGAGACCTTTTTAAACAGAAGAAATATTAAGTAATTAATCAAATTGGACTGCAGCATATATTGTAAAACTGTAACCAGCAAACAAGATCAGTTAAAATACCTTTCATCTTGCCTGGATGAATTATTTCAATCTTGCTGTAAAGTGATGTAGCTCAAACTGAGGACAAGCATGAATCATGCTCTCTGTCATAGCAACTGTATTACAGTTTAATATTACTGAGGGTTTTGGTTTTGTTTAGTTTTAATGAAGTCACAGAGTGGCACCTAATGGTAAGATCTGACTTGGAGAGCTTTTTGAATGATCGAAAAATACTGTGACAACTTACAAAGAATTAGGTTTGCAATCCTCATGGCACTACTTTCTGAAACAAAAAAAAACTACACAAGAAAATCAAAAGAGAAGTATTTTCTTATTTGTATCATTAGAGACCTTTGGTATTTACCTTGATGAGTTTCAAGACTTTACATAATTAGTTTACTGGTTGGGGAGGGATTTTACTGAAGATAATCCATTGGTACAAAATAACATGGAGATATTTTTCAAAGTCACAACATTAATGTGTTCTGCTAACCTGATCCCAGTAGGTGGATTTTTATGTGGAAGCTTCTCAGACTTTAGAAATTAGAGTGTCAAGATTTTTTACTGATTACCATCTGGAAGACTGAATGTTTACTGTAATTTGTAATCACTAAGTTTAGTTCCCATGGGTTTGGAATAGTGATTCTGGAAGAAAGCACAATTTCTGCTCCTTGGAGTAGTAATAAAGGAAGACTTAGAGTTCTTTGGAATAAGTAGATAAGTCATATAGGATTTTCTTATTATTTTATTAATGATTTTAATATCCCATATTGGGAAATAAGTAGCTCAAAATAGAGCTTAAGGATGAGTCTGAGGAATATGTAATAGAAGGTCTTTGGGAGAAAAATACTTGACTCATTTGAATCATTTAGAAAGTAAGATGTAAGGTTACAGGGGCAGAAGCCATGCTGGTCACAGGTTTTGTGACTGACTTCCAAAAAAATTCACCTGCCATTTGGATAAAGTGCAGGACAAGGATGTGTTTTCATGGGTCACATAGAAGAAAGTAAGGAAAGTAAGGTTAAGGAGAAAAAAGGGAAATTACTGTAATGCAGGTTGTGGTGCTTAAAGTGTGGCTTCAAAACTGTTGGTGAGAAATGCAAAAAAAATTCCTGGTGCTGGTAAGAGGTGGAAAAACCTCTGATAGACTGCAGAAATGAGTTTTTTTGTGAAGATGCAGTTATTGGATAGTGGTTCTAGTGAATCAGAGAACTGGAACAAGCCTGACAGATGAATCAGGTGGAACTAATACAAACCATCAGCATGGAGTACAGGCAATATAATAGGAGATATAAAAAGACATTCCTTGTTTTCTGTAGTTTTGGATCTTCCTAAAAGAGAGCAAATCCTTTCTAGTGAGATACACACAACAAAATACCTCCTCTATATAAAATAAACTCTTTTGTTGTGAATAGGCAGAAATTTGAGTAAGCAGATGTTGATGAAAGCTTGGGAAGCAGCAAGAAAGTAAACACCTGTGGAGCTTTGGCTTTGATGTATCCAGAAGGGGCTTGGAAGGCCTATTGGTCTAAACATAAAACTAAAAAGAAAAATACCTTTCTTACACCATAGTAGCAAGGAATTGATAGTACAAGTGATCTTATGCTTACAGACACAAGCCCAAAGGGCGTGTGTAGATCTGCATCACAGGAGCTCAGAACCTCAGGGTTTCATCCACACCACTGTGCAGCTTCTGAGAGGATAAGGACTGCTGGTTTGAGAGAGACAGTAAAAGAAGCAGCACATGGAATAGGCACTCTGTGCTCTGTGGCATTTCTTACATTATGTGACCCCAAACACTGGAAGTTGTTATAGCCTGAACACTAAAGCAGGGCTGTGGTTGGAAGGGCTCCCTGACCTGTGCTGGAACACAGCAACATTCCTGTGGAGCTCCAGAAAGGCTGGGTGGTCTTTCAGCTGTGTGGAGAGGGGTCTGTTGGATTCCCACAGGGAAGGAACCAGACAGGATTGCTGCTGCAAGGCTGTTCAGAGGAGAGCAGCAACACTGCCCTTCCACAGCCCAGGCATTGTAATTCAAAAGCCAGCAATACAGCTCCACAAAAAGCAGAGTGTTTAGGATTAGGTCTGCATGTTCCCAGGGTGGAGGAGCAGGAGAGTTTAACGACACTCAGAATTACTGGAGCTGAGGGCAAGAGAACAAATAAGTTAATCTTGTTGGCTGGTGCAGTTGGTTGGTGCAGTTTTCTCCCCTACAGGGCAGTAGGGAAGAATTTAAAAACTGATGGCATGGAGCTTGATAGTCAGTAATAACATGTCATTTTTTTTTAACTGCATAGTGATGAATATAATAAAGTTTATCTCCTGCCATAATCTGTTATAACAGATTGTGATGGAGTACAGGAATACAGCAAACTGAGCATCATATACTAATTCAATTCATATATTGATTTAATTTAGGCAGCAGACTGCTGCACCCAAACAGAGTACAGAGGGTCTCTTTTTCCCTGTGGCTGCCAAAATTAATTTGCAGCTAAAGGAATCTTCCTCACCATAGGAGCTGCTGCTGCAGCCCAGCATCTCTGAACACCCTGAGGGTCAGGGGTGTCTGGGGCATCCCTGTGTGCAAAAGCACACCTGGCTGCTATTTACTACAAGGTGCACCAATGCACAGAAAGGTACCGTGAAGGGGACCAGTTCTGAGCTCCTCTACTTGTGGCTTTGATGTGCTCAAAGCCATTATCCTAGCAATGGAACCATGCTTTTGTAATTTCTACCATCAATTCCAAAGGTTCAGCCATCCCGGGGAGCCAGTGGCTCACAGGAATAGAGCAGGAGTTCTGGCTTTGTTGCTGCTCTAAAAAAAAATACCAGTGGAGGACTCTAAAGCTTCATCCTGATTCACAGGGTGTTGTCTTCTTTGCTCAAATGTGTTCCAGGGATTTCATCACCAAATTTCTACCCTACAGAAACAACTCTTGACTCTGAAAGGAATAAGGTAGTAATTTCCTATAGTAATGGAGGAAAAAAATTACTGTCTTCAAGCTTATCTTAATAATAAGTGATACTGAGAAAAGGTGTGCCAGTTTAAATCAAAATGAGTGTCTGTTCTGACTCTGTGCAGGTTCTGAGATCATGCACAGTCTCACAGAAATGTCCATTCTATAGCACTTTGCTGCAACCAAAAGACTGTCTTTAGCTGTCAGTGCTGAATGCCCCGGAGCTGTCCTAACCTGCTGGAATTCCCTGTGTTGATGGATCAGATTTCAGGCTCTTCTCCTCCTTTATCATGTAGAAAAGCTCCCACCTAACTGATAGTCTAGGCACTGCTCTTTAGTACTTCTAAACATTTAATTTGTTGTTGATTCTGCCTTTTTTTTTTCTGCTTTATCCCTGTTGACTCTGTAAGTAAAGGCTGGAAAGATTTGGCTCAGTTATTCTGTAATTACAAGGCTTTAAATCTCTTTTTCTTTGAATTTTACTGAGACAAAACAAATACTCATTGACGTCAACAGGAGCTTGTAGGAATAAGGAAGGAATGAAAACAGCACAGTTCTGCAGCTGGAGCTCTCCATCCAGAAGATGTATCACTTAATAGGTGTCTTCAGCAGCCAAGGGAGGACTCTCAGTTTGCCTGTAGCATCAGTTTTTATTCCTTTGACATTTTTCTCATCTTGGGTCTGGTTTTATTCTTGCTGCCATGGCAACATACAGAGAGGCTAAAAGGTACTCCAGAGAAAAGGTCTCTCCTCACTGACAGGCAGCAGAAGGGAACAGAAGCCATTGCTGCTGTTTGCAACTGCAAATAGCAGTGGAGTCATGAAAGGGATGTAAAAAGTATTTTTATGTTTGCATGTGTGCAGGCAAAAGCATTGGTGCAAAAGTTCAGTGTGACAGGACATAAACAGTGGTGGATAAAATAATTTTTGCTTTCAGATGCCTTCTACCAGGACAGGACATGACCTGACGTGAATGACATGGAAACAAACTTCATGATCCAAGTTTTTCCTGTAGGAAAAATACTCTAATCAGCTCAAAATCTTTGCTAGTGATACTCATCTTTTACATTTTGATTGTATCCATGTTTTCTCCTTGCCCATGTAGGTGTTTATGAAAATTGGGCCCTGCATACCCTGAGTTTGATGTGTCTTCTTACATATGCTCAGTGCTCAATTTCTGCATCTTAAGAGCTGGCTGCATTCACCACAGGCAGGAATAGAGCCTATTCAAAATCCTGTAAATATTATGCTGCTTTTCCATCTGTCATGCAAGCTGTTGCATACCCTCAGCCTCCAGAAGAACAGAGAGTCTGGGGGTCTCTTCAGAATTAATGGTGTAGGTGAGACAGGAGAGCCTGGGCTGGTTGCAGATGTGAATTTGCCAGCCTCCCATATACCCAGCTCCCACATGAACAGGTAATTGAAGGATTTTGTTACAGCAGATAAGGCAATTTAACACTAGAAGCACTTTTCTGGTGACTATTCTGCTACACAGTGCAAGGGAAATATTCCTATCACTAATGCAGATCATTCCCAGGGAAGTGTGCTGTGCTGAATACAGGTTATTCCATTGCTCTCAAGGGAAATAATCCCTTACAGCAAAGGGTGGTTTTGTCCAAATAACTGTGTCTGATAGGATAATTGTCCCTAATCTCACAGGAAAACAGGTTTCCTACAAAATCTTGTACAGAAAGCAGCCTGAGAAAGGGAAGTATTGCAAACTCACTTAAAAAGATAGAAGCAAAAAAGCTTTGAAAAAACCCAGCATATTTCCCACTGAAATATTACCCCACAACATCATATGGTGTAAACACGAGACAGACATTTCAAGATTTTCAAGGAGAAAATACACCAGCAAAACAACAGGACTAAATTTGGACAGATGTCTCTTTTGGGGGTAGAAGGGGAGGCATTAGCAAAGGAGCCGATGGCTGCTGGCCAGATGTGTGTCCTGGCTGCCCAGGGAGCCATGTCCTGTCCCTTCCCTGAGCCCAAGCCACCCCAACAGGGCTGTGTGGCTGCAGAGGGAGATTTACCTCTGCTCAGTGCTTCCCCTGCCCTGGCACCCTGGCAGGGTCTGCAGGGAGTAGAACACCACAGATTCCCTCAGAGCTGCCAGCAAGTTCAGGAACTGCTATCCTTGGTTCCTTGGCTTTCTTCCCTTCCACAGACCAGATCTGGACAGACATAATCCAGAAGACAGATGATGTGATTTTTCTTTGTAGCTGGTGCAGTGTTAGTTTTAAAAGCTGTATATACCAAAAACATGAAAGAAAACTATTCTCCTGGTCTGAGAAGAGCATCTGCAATTAGAATGCAGCTCACAATCCATATCAAAGATAGCATAGCTTTGTAATAGAACACAGCAGTGAGCCTGATAAAAATTACTTCGCTCTATAGCACTAATGAAAGCTATAGTATTAAAATTTTGCTTATGTGGGATCTCAGCTAGAATCTACTGCAGTATGCATCTTTTTTCTTCATTACTGTATAGAAATAATGCTTTAAAATTATTCTTGATATTATTGTTTGTCATTTTAATGGAGGTAGCTCTGGGCTCATTGAAATACTGCCAGTTACGAGCAGCAACAGAACAGAGTCAGCCCTAGAATGAAAAATGGGCATGTTTGTAATTCAGATTATTTTTTCATAAATGTGAAGGAGATTTGGATCATTACCTGTGGCACTTGGGTTGCCAAAGTAACCTTGACTAGCCAGCTGATGTTTGCACAGTGCATGGCACTGTCACCATGGAGATCCTGTCCATGTGATTTTGCAGGCATGATGCAGTTGCAGGCATCTCAGAGAGGAATTAATTGTTGGTGAGCAATGTTTGTGCAGACAGCTCTGCCCGTGCAGACAGAGCCTGCAGTCAAACACAAGCTAATTTTTTTCTTTTTGTTTTAGCTGCAGAGAGGACCAGAGCAGGGGTAACAGGAGGGAGCTCTCTGGATTGTCATAAGGAAAACACTGAGTTGTCCTGATGGAAAGTTCATGCTCAGATTGGGAGGTGTGGTCAAAGAGTGCTGATCTGTGTAAAACACTTGCTTGAATGATAATATTCATTTACAGAACATATGTTTGAGTGAATGAAGGCTATGGAACACTCCTGGTGTTCCTTTATCAACTGAGGTGAGGCTTTTTTTCTTCTCCTAGTACCTGTTCTCACTCATTCGTGTGCGACCTAGTGATGTCAGGGAAATTGCACCAATAGAGCAGGGACTAAAATCTGTCTGTATATACAGAATATTCAAAATTCTCCTCCAAAAGTAGCCATCATGCTGTGCTTTCCATTCTGACCTCTGATGAACCTCACAATGGGACTGTGAAGTGGATTTTGGATTTGGTTTGCACAATCCCAAACCAAAGAGCAAACAAACTTTTTGATAAAGAGATCTGGTTCTGTTTCTGATGGTTAAGCAGGCTAAAGGGTGCTCCCTCCTTTCTCTCCATATTCTTTGGAAGAACAGAAGTCAGCCAGCCTCAAGGTAAAGTCATTTTGCTGTGGTGAATTGCTTTGTTCCACCTCCTTTACTTAATTACGAACTGTCTGGATGACAACAGATGGTTAAAAGGTGCTGTTACTTTTCTGGGTGCCACAGCTGTGATGAGCAGGCCTGCAGTAGGATCAGGTGGGGTTCTGGAGACATAATATACCCCTCAAGGAGACACAGTCCAGGCTTCAGAAACTGCCCAAGAGCCAGGATGTGAATGGATGAGCCAGTAAGTGCAGAACAGTGTAACTGGGTTTGAGGAATGCAGTGACATTGATATTTGGGGAACTGCTGTGAAGAATCACTGGAGTACCTGTGACTGGAGATGTCTGTGTTGGACACTCTCTTACATGATAAAAAAAAAAACCCAAAAAAGCACATGGATGTTTAAAAATAATACTGGGCAGAAGTGCTCACAGGAGGGCAGAAGGACTTGGGTTGGTGGGCAGATGCAGGGAGTAAATGTTGCTCCTTTTGTCTTTGCTTTTGGTCTGAAGAATCATCTGAAGGATTAAAGAAGGGGGGGTGTAGATGGAAAAGTAGGGCTTTGGGGTGATATGTGCAGCACATCTTAAAATTTACGAGGAGATTATTTCATGGCTAGAGGGGAAGAGTCATGACATGCTGGAAGGCTTGGACATTTCCAGTGTGTAAGCACAGGATGAAAGGCGATTCTTTGAGATGATGTATAAAAATAAACAGTAATCTTGAACCTAGAGGTGTGGAACTAATGAGAGGGAAAATTGCCATTGTAGATCATAACCTGATCTCTGCTTCACTGTGCCCATCTGGTACTGAAGGATGTTTCCTTCATTTGGGTACTGATCACCTTTTTGACAGCTTGTGATGATACAGTGTTAGAACAATTGGGGAGTTTTACAGATTACACTGAGATAATTGAATTAATATCACTCCTGATTGGGATTAAATTTGTAATCTTGGCATAAGATTCTTTAGCCTTTCATACCATGACCTAATTTATCAAAAAGGGGAGTGAAGGATTCCTTTATTGTAAGCTGAAATCCTTTCAAATAGCTCAGAGGAAAACACTATCATCAGAGGGCCCCAAGAAAAGAAAGGACAAAGTCCTCTGTCACCATCCAACAAACCTGCCTTAGCTGACAGTGAGGGGGTAAAGAAGTTGTCTGCAAAAATGGAACTGTAATCTGCAGATGGGAGTTTGTGCAACGGACTGCATCCAACCTCATACAGATAAAGAATATCCACTCTTCTCTTGCACCAGTGTCTTTCAATGCCTTTTTTTTTTCTAAAGTAAATGTAGAACTTCACTAAAAAAAATCAGTAAAATTAATCACATTGCTGAGCTAAACAGCTTCATGTAGGATGAGGAAAATATTGTGTTGTGACATTTCCACCAGGAAGATTTTCCATGGCATGTCGCCTTCATTGTTTCTCCCTCCTAAACTCCACATTACTGACATGGACCTGAAGCCTCCAGTGTGTTATGCTGGCACAGTCAGTGGTTTCATGATCCAGCTTCCCAATCTTTTCTATTTTACTCCTGAGACTGGTTCCTTGTAAGAGCCAAATACAGAAATGGATCATTATATTTAAAATAATATCTGAAAGCTCAAAAATAGCATCTGTTTCTTAGGTAGCTGCATTTCTCTTTCATACTGCAAAATGGTATGCAACAGATAATTAGTAATACATTTTCCATTTAAATTTCCCTGTGTTTATAAAGCCGTAGGCTGCTCTTGCTGTGTTCTAACAGCAAAATGAAGTTCCAGAGCCAACTGAATGTCAGCAAGAATTTATGAATACATCAGTAGACATCACTTGGCTCTTGATTTTGAATGCAAGCAGCCAACAAATTAGTTTGGTAGTAAAATGGGTAAGTGGAGGCTTGACTGTAGCAATAAAAAGTTGGAGCATAATGGTTTGTTTCAGGCATGTATTATTTATAGAGGACCAGACTTGCACCCAGGAAAGTGTCTCTATTCAGGAACTTTCTAAAGGAAAAGGAACCAGGACAGCGGAGGTGAGACCTGAAATGAAAGACTTAAGATGAAAAGCCAGACCAGAAATCTGTCCCAGTTACTGATTCCACCTGGGGAAAGCATAGTGCTAAAAACAAACAAGAAAAATACAAGGAGAACATAGGGGAAAATTAAGAATTAAGCTAGACATGCAATATATATTTCAGGGGAAACAAAACCATCTTTTAGTTGATTTTAAATTGATTGTTTTTACACCCTGACATCAAAAGTTGTGGAGAAGCAGCGTAATCAGAAGCTGGCTGCAAATATTCAAATACAGTGCCAGCATGTTATATTAGTGGTTCTGTTTGGATACACCTTGGTTTTCATTGTTTTAGTGCTGCAGATACTGTGTGAGTGAAAGCTGTGTAGTGCCTGCTATTTTTAATTTCAATATGAAAATCCTATTTGTCTGGTCTGAGTAGTTACAGGTAATAACATGCTTAATTTAGAGCTTCTGTAACATATATATTTCTCAAAGAGAAGTGTATTGCAAATTAGTCAGGAGTGCTGACAGAGACTTCATTAAACTTAAGTCATTTGTGGATATATTGTGATATATATGTTTTCTTATTGTAGTAGTAGTAGTGCTTCACTATCTGCTATTATTAGTACTTTACTATGTAGAAGAAAGAAACTGAGATTATTATTTTTCTCTTTTTTTTCTGTGCAAGCTTTTATTTTACTTTAAAGGAAAATTGCTATCAGCTCACTAAAGACAGAAAAATAACTAGAATAAAATCATACCATGTTCCCAGTGCATACATATGTTCAGTAGTGGAAAATAGTTTATGACTGTTACTGTAGATGATTTACATTTGCTTTTAATGAAATAAAAAAATGCAAATCATTTAAAAATTTGAAATATGGGTTTCTTGAGAGATACTATATCAATGTATCAATTCAGGGTATCATTGCTTCCAGGACCACTAATCTGGCCCACTAATGTGTAATAGTTCTGATTTCATAGCAGAGCTTGGATAAAAATTTTGTCAGTCTGGAGGCTCTCAAGGCTAAAATCTGTAGTTTGGCATTAGTTCAGACACAGACCCTCTCAAGGCTGAGCCATACTGAAAGCAAATACAGGACAATGGAGCTTTGTCCTTTATTCCATATCAGTAAACACCCCTTTGCACTGTTTCCAATCCAAGAACCCTCTGATGATGATACTGCACAAGAGTAATTTCAATTAACTGATCCATATAAACAAAAAGTAAAATCCATTTACTTGGCTTTGAGCTGACAAATGCAAATAGCAACCAATATGGGATAATTGGTGAAAAGGGATTTAGGGATAGAATGCCATTAAGAAGAGGGAAACCCTTGTGATTCTTTCTGCTGGAAGGGATGTTTATTTTGAATCAAAGTTCAACCTCTTCAGGGAACCTCCAGTAAATTCCAGAATTTCTACATGCCTCTCTGTACAACAAATTAAGCCTGGGTCTGGTTTTAACCAAGTACAGAGGGATGCACTGTCTTCATTAGGAATATGCAAACACTGAGGCACAAACTCACAGAAGCTCCTCCCTCTGTGAAAGGCACAGAAAAGAACTAAAATTCCCATATAGTCTGTGCAGAACAACTTAACCATACTTGCACAGCAAAGAAGGTTTTGAATCCCTTCTGTCTGCTATAGGATAAGAGGGAATGGTTTTCATAGGCACCTTGGGAAACAAGTAGTTGCAGTCTTGGTTGAACAAGTGGACTGTTAGCAGCCATAAAAATAAAATTATTCCTTTCTAAAATAGCTCATGGTCTCTTAACTCAGACATCGTGTGCTGAATGGCCTTGCACTAGGACAGAATTGAACTGACTGGCTAGGCAAGTTGCAAATAACACTAAAAGGCACAGATGTTGTATCAGCTCTTCAAATTCTTTCCAATGTTTTTATATATTTTAATAGCTCCATTTGGATTCCATAGCCACCATTATTGTTATAAGTTTTATTGTTCCCTCTGCCTGCTGTTTGCATTTGCAACTTACTTACAAGTGTCTTGGAAACAGCTCCTGAACCTTTCTCCAGGGGCTTAAATTTGATATTGTGTATGTGAAAAAAGCAGGGAAAGCACATTTTCTCAAATTTGCCTTGCTAAATATAATATGGTACAAATTAAAATAAATGTTGCATGCCCTGCTTTCCACATGATGTTCTGGTTATAAATTTCAGTGGACGGGCAAGTGTGTTTGCTGATTTCTCCAATTCTGTTATTTATGCTGTGCTGTAACCTCCTAAAAGCTTGATTTGGGTAATAACAGACATAAAAAATTATACAGCTGCTGCTTCTCCAGCATCATGGTTGGATATTCTTAAAGGAATATTATCCATAGTGCAGAACTAGTCTCACAGGGTAGTTGAGTGTTTATGCTCCAAGGTAGCTTCATAAAAAGTATTGTGATCTTGTGGACTACACTTAGAGGTCAGCCTGCTATCCAATGGGATTCATAAGATGGTGTGTTCTAAGGTGAATTTACAATAATGCCCTAAATTAGAAAAATATTGCGTTTGCAGTGCATTTTTTCTTTTGTTCTAATAGAATTTTTTCTCTAAGTCTGGTAGTTAATAATTGAGGGAGCACCTCTGTAAAATTCAAGGAGTAATACTGAGTTCACTGCAGTCAGCTTCTCAAGTAAGGCAGACAGAAGAAAAAAACATTTTGTGCTGTGCCCAGCATCCATTAAATTTAATTGGAAGTTGAATGCTCTATAATCTTTAAAAATCACATACCTCCCCTATGTATTAGACATTCAGGGAATAGTTTGGGGGCCTGGACCCCAGTTCAGGCTTTTAAATGTGCTGTGGGACCCATCAGGTCCCAACTCAGCATTTTCTTTCAAACATATATGCCATTATTCTTAAAATATTCAGTGGAACTATGTCACAGGTGCTAAATCCTATTAACATAAAACTCTTTTCTTCTCAACCAAACCTGTTATGCTGGCAAAAAGTAGTGTGATGAGGATATGGAACAGCCTTTATGGGCACATTTTCAGTTCCTGAACTTTCCCACTGTGAAAGTGAGGAAACTCTTGACATCTTCCAATTTTTAGTGATTTATAGAGCCATAGATCAGAAGAGACCTTAAAGCTCATCTCATTCCACCCCCTGCCATGGGCAGGGACACCTTCCATTATCCCAGGCTGCTCCAAGCCCTGTCCAACCTGGCTCTGGGCACTGCCAGGGGTTCAGGGGCTGCCACAGCTTCTCACCAGTGCCAGTGACTCAACAGTGGTCTGGATGCTGCACATTAGACATTCAGTGCAACACACACACACACAAATTCAATTTATCAATGAGCTCTCCTGAGCTGTGAAACTTCATACATCAAAATAAGCTTCTCTCCAGTGCACTTGTAAGAAGAGGTTCTTGTGTCTTTTTCACATGCACTGATTGCAGCCAGCTGTTAAACAGATGGTCTTGGTGATATCAGTAGGACGCCAGTTATTTAACTTTTCTTTTAAGTGTAAAAAAAGTGAGAAAAAGAAGGAAATAAATGTTTGCTTAGGCAGCAAGACCTACAGTACTGCATTAATCCCAGCCATAGCCTGGACACAGCATTTCCTCTGTGGTAACCCATAAGAAGTTGAAAAATATCATAGGTCAAATAGAGAAATGTTTCACATTTTCAGTAAAAGTGGAATGTCTTGATAAATATTTTGCAAAGACAAAATTCCAGGAACAATCTTTTAGGATTCCCTCCCTGAGCCTGTATTTCTCCCTGCACATCACTTTGGTTCTGCATTAACCTTGTGGATGTGTTATGCTATTCAGAGACTGTCCTCAGGACTCACATCCCATTTTGGCAAACACACTGCAAAAGCCAGGCCTTACAAATTCACTAACAAATGTTAAACTCCCTTTTCTCAAGCAGCTCTTTGAGTGACCTGGCACACAGCACACCTTAAACTTTTTGCTGGTTTTGGAAGGGAGGGACTTGGGGCTCTCCTAGGCTGTGACTGATAATTATCAATAATGATCTTTCTTTCAGGTGAAGGAGGCCATGCAGAGAATCCATGACCGAGGAAATATAGGAAAACTCATTCTGGATGTGGAGAAAGCACCCACTCCCCTGGTGAGTGCAGAGCACTACAGACATGATGTACAGCAGGCATGATACAGCCTGCACTCACTTCTGGACACATGTCCCTTGTAATGCTTCTTTGACACTGACTTCTTCTAAATCCATAGCACCCAATCACCACCAGTGACCATAATTTCTGTATTTAACCCAAGCGAAATGTCCTTCCTGAAGTGCCAGCTGTTACTTTTCTATTCTGAATGACTATCTGCTTCTCCAAAAATGTGCCAGGAAGTGTTGGATTGGGGTCAAACTGCCACGTGTCTTTCTGCCCTTGTGATGGAAAACAGACTTCTCTCAGAATAAAAAATTCCTGTATTAATAAGCGAATTGAACAGGATAAAACCCAGTCAATATTGCTTCAGTGTGCAAACATAAAAGTGCTTTCTGATTCCCATACTAAAGTTAGAGTATACTTTTGGTAGGAATTTAGTTTACTGGTTTTTGCAATATATGAAGTATAACACATAAATATTTCTAGAAATACCCTGAAGGAAGACAGCAGTGATGGAGCTCTGGTCCACTAAATTTGGCGCACTTAGGATGGTACAGAAACGTTTCAGAGAGCAGTGGTAAATGAAAGCCAGACTCACTCCTGAGCACTCACTGATGGTGTAGGAAAGAGCAGTAAAGAAGGTAATGCAAACCTGACTTTAAATCAATACTGATGTATGAAGTTTGCTTTCACACCTGAGAAACCTCTCATTTCAAAAGAAAAGAAAAGAACCTGGACTTACAGTTAAGTTCTTACTTACTCTAAAACTGCCCCCAAATCTCATACAAACTCTCTGCAAGAAAAAGGAAGGCTTTGAGGACCTCACGTGTACTCTTTCATGAAAGAGTGTTAACTCAAAAATATGGGTAACTTCAGAGCAATGTTTTTTCTGCATTAAAATTGGGTCGTGTTTGAGATTTTTATTTCCAGCAGTGGCTAATAATCAAGCAGGGAAGGAACATCATTGCCTTTCTCTTTAAAAAGTAAAGGAGTCCCTTGCTTATTTGGTTTTGAAGTAGTTATAAGCTAATACAAGAATCTTCTTGTGTCCTAAGAGAGGTAGTGTGGGTGTATGAGAGCATCCAGACACACTAATCTGTACTGTTAAACACTACTCCCATCCAGTGAGCCACACTCCTGTGCTTCCACAGAAGTGTCACACTGACAGGATGAAGTGCTGGAGGGTCCTGCACCTTTACATGGTAAATACTGCGATAAATATTTCCACATGAAAAAACCCCAGTGTACTCCTTAAATGCTGTTCTGAACTACAGGTTCTTGCAGTTGCCTACTGCTTGTGCAGACATCTTCAGTAAAATATGAAAATTCAGTTTATTCCCACTTCTGTATGATCTGGGATCTGCACTCTGTCGTGGGTGTATCCTGCCAGCATCTACATATCCACTGCTCTGTGAAGTTTCATTGGGTTTTTAATATCTTTGAGGAAGGAAATTTCCCCCTCAGTTTTCACACCATGCCTCAGATGGGGCCATCCATCAGACTGTTCCTGAAAGAGCAGATACAGGAGTTGTAACCCAGAGGTCCAACATTCTCTGAGCTTCCTACACAGCTGTGTTTCCTATCCAAGACCTTACTATCAGTTTACTACAAGCACACAGAGCAGAGTCCTCGTGCGCAGCTGTCCTACAAGGAGCTCCCTGTTAGGAAATAGAGAACAGCTTGCAGCTTTAGCTGGGAGTGCTGCAGAGCCAGCAAAGGCTTTGCACAGATAGAACGTTTATTTTCGTGTGGCAACCCTGTCTTCTTGAGCTCCCAAAGCCGCTTTATCAAATGAATCAAACTGAAGCACAGGTGAGGAAGGTGTTCTGATGTCCATCTTTCATCTTTCATGGTGCAGATGGCCAACGACAGCACGGAGACGAGCGAGGCTGGGGAGGAGGAGGAGGACCACGAAGGGGACAACGAGAACAAGGAGCGCATGCCCTTCATCCAGTAGCAGCCACGGGCAGGGCAGGCAGGAAGAGTCGGGAAGGAGAAGGGAGCAAGACTGGGAAATCTCTTCTGTGCATCAGTGAACAAATGCTGTAGTACAGTGTGTGTTGTATTTGTTTGCAGTCAGCTGAGCTATGAGCTGTTGATCATTGTTGTTTTGAACTCAAGTGCCATTCTCATTCAGTGCAGTATTACGACATTTCTATGTAATGCCCGGTTTCCCTGTAGGAGTTCCATGGATTTTTCTGTTCTTGTTTGAAAACCTTATCAACCTACTGTGTAATTTTAGATGGGCATCTTTCTCATGCAAATTCCAACATCTTGCATAAAGTTATTTGGGAGGTATGGGCTTTCTTTGCAAGTTGGAAACAGTAAAAAGAAAAAAAATCCCCACTTGCTGCCTGAAAGATTCAAGTTACTGGAGGGATAATTTTATATTTCTGGACTTTCAGTGTTAAAATAGTTTTCCTTTAAGGAACCACAAATAAAAGTTGCAACAAAGATTACTTTTTATTTTCCTCAGTCATACTTCATCATTTCACAAGCAATCCTATCTTCATTTTCAAAAGTACCTCATCCAGAATCATGGAATCTGAAATTGTGCAAGAAATCATTAATTGAGAGGCTTTGATCAACATCTTCTGGTAAGGACACGTGCACTCATATGTCAAATTCAAACCAATTTTAAATTTCATTTTTAAATTGCATTGGTAAGGATCACTCATCGGGATGTGGCAAGAAATTTGGTGATGGAGTTTATTGCTCTGAAATTGCTAATGTGTGGTCAACTATTGGGCTGGAGCTGAACTCCTGCAGAAGTTAACCCTGTAAAAAAAAATGAGGTGCAGGCCTTAATCCCCCCACAAATCACGTACAGGGATAACTTCTATCTAGGTGAATTTTTCTATCAAAAACTGCTCCATATGTACAGTTACATTTATAATTATTTACAGGATCAAGTATTCAAAGACCAGCTAGTCTTTATCTACCTCCCAGTAATGGAAACTATATCTAAACATGAAAAAAGTAAATATTTTTCCACGTCCTTCACCTATCCAAACAGCAGCTACTCAGGTCCTCAACTGTCTTGTTAAAACAGTTACTTCAAAATTACTGTCATCACGTACAGTAGAAATGTTGAAGGACTGGCAGAGACCTTACATAATGCCTACAGCTTTGAATTAGTATTCTTTTGTTTAAGATAAAGTATTTACCCAGACATGACTAAATCTACAAGTAACGTGTTATGATAGAAGTTAAAAATTAATACAGACAAATGAAAAGTGGGGGCTTCTCAGGCTTTTCTCAGTGTGAGAGGACCTCTGGGTGACTTTTATGTGTGGTTTTAGAAGATCCTCATTATGTTTCTTCTGTTTGTTTGGTTTTGCTGCCTGAGTATTAATGTCCATCTCTTTGCACTGTACTCATGAAGTCACTGTCAGATAATTGTGCAGATGGTTCATTCTGAAGGAGTTCCCCTTGGGTTGAACAAATCCAAAAATAACAGCAAGAAATAACTCCGGAAAAAAATGCCAAAAAGCTTTTGAACTATTAATCTAACCAGAACTTCATTTTTCTCTTCACTTCATTATAGTTGACTTGATTTTCAAGCCGGACTTGTCTACACTTCCAGTGCCATTTTGGGCCCAAACAGGGACTTTATCCACAGAAGAAAATATGTATTCAGTGAGAGTTTTCCATTTATTGGGCTTGCCAGTTGGACTTTTAAGAAGGGCCATTAGGTTTTCATGACTCATCAGCTGACAGCAGTAGGAAACATGCCCAATTTTGTTTTGCAGCTAGTGTAATGATGTTGTCCTGCAACAGACCTTAACATAACTAGGAATTTTGATTTGATGCCAAAGTGAGCAATATTGCTGGTGACCTTCGAGCTGGCAGTAAGTGGCATTCTCAAGGCCTTAAATTAGTAGGGCAAGCAGAATAGCAAACCCATTCTTCTGTTCTAAACCACAGTCTGGTGGGCTCTGCTTCTAAATTACCCTGCAAGACAAATATGGGTGATCTTGGTCATGGCCACAGACACCACAGGGACAACAGTCACATAATTTTGGCTAGTCCTCTCTGGTTTCGTTAGCAAGGCAAAAAATACTCTTCATGTGAATTCATACCAATTTTAGGGCCGTTTTCTGATCAGCAGAATATCAGGTAATTGCAGCGAGTACAAAGGAATACTTCTGGAAGTACCTGAGTGCCACACAGCTGAGTGTGACCATCAGGGAGCCGAGCTCTGCTCTGTGTTTTACTGGTATCAATCTGGCATGGAGGGAGGTTGCTGCTGAAATGAATGGAAGTTTTTCAGGCATCCATTCTGGAAGCAGGATGTGTGCTAGCAGAATCTGGCCCACAAGCCCTAAGTACCTTTCAGGAGACCACAAGCAGTAGTATCACACTGGCAGGGGTGGAGGCTGTGCTGTTCAAACTGGTGAAGCCAAGGCTTGTCACTGGCCAAGTCTTACTGTAGCAGAACTAAAGGGTTGTGCTTACTACTGACAGTGTTGTTTAAACAACTCTGAGACAATTGGATAGTTTCTTCAAGTGAAACAAATTATTTCTCAATTTGCCTTAAAGGAACTGTGAAAGCTTCTTTAACTTAAGCCTGATTGAAGTGAACTGAAACACTGTTTAATTGTATTTGTTGCTTTAGAGCTTTTGTTATATTGTGCCTACAAAGCAAATTATGTTTACACAAAAATATAAATAAAATGTTGAGCATAGCATTATCTTTGGCCTCTATGTTTTTTTCTAGTATTATGGTCACGTTAGGGAACTGCCTTGGAACTGCTTAAGAGGAAAATGTGAGGTCTTGTTTTCCATTTTGGTCACTGTGGGATATACAAATAATTTATTTTTACTGTTAGAGCATAAATTGAGGTTATTAAAATTGCTGCATGCTGCTTTATAGAACATTAACAATGTAGATATAAAATTTTGAATGTCACAGTCTAAGAAACTCAAAACATTATATAAACACCTTTTACTGAGTGTTTAAGGAAGTGTATTTTGATACAATGAGAAACTGGGACTCAGACTGCCTCACAAGTTATCCTCAGAGAGATAGCTCCTTTTAGAAATTAGAATTCCCTAACAGAATTACCTTAAAATAGAATCTAAAAGCAGTCATCACCAGATTAGCTTATAGAAAGCAGGAGGACATGACTGGGTTTTGAATCCCACTCTCCTGGGCCTTGGTTTTAACCCAGGGCTCCTTGTCTTTGGAAGATCTGGTGATGGTTACCAAGCCCTCCAGCCACTTCCAGCCTGTACTTGAGTATGTGGTTTTAAAGGTCTCCCAACCTGAGGGAAAGAAGTGAATGAACTTCAGTTTAATATCTAAACAAAGAGGAACTGTTGGCTTTGGTTCATTTCAGTCATGCAGGACACATTCCAAGGCCTGGGATGTCCCTGGAAAGTCTCACTTCAGTAGTTACCAAATCTGGTCTATAATCTCAAACCTCACAGGAACAGTACTGTGTGTGAAGAGTAAATTTCTGCCCTCTGTTTTTAAGCTTCAATAAGCAAGTAATGATCAGTGCATCCGTAATCACGGGGTCAGGATGAAGCTGAAAGCAAACAGCTGTATCCTTCTGCAAATTCTCTGTGATTACCACTAAAGCTGTGCCTTTTCCCCCTTCCCCACTGGGCCAGCTGCAGTGCCCTGTCACACACTCTGCCACAGAGCAGGATGTGGCAGGTTGCCTTTGTGCAGCATCTGCATGAAATGCAAAAATCCACCTTGGATCCCTGGTACCCCTGGTTCTCACCTCATCTTTCATTTTGTGCTTCCCCCTCTCCCTTTCTGGCAGCTCAGTGGTTCCTCCTGATTGTGTTTGTCAGGAAAGATTCTCCCAGAGTGGCCACGATTGCCAGCACAGCCACCAGCTCCAGGAGAACTGTGCAGGAGTGTCCACTTTCATCCTCCACAGCGAGTGACAGAGAAGAGGTGGACTTAACACACATGTGGATTAACCTTTCACCTATGGAAGCCTTTATTCTCACTTATGGGAACTGCAGGCATTTTGGGCAAGATGAGGGGAAAAAGGGAAAGGAACAAGCATTGACAACCCTTATAGTGATTGTCCTGTCTCTTAAAAACTCCTATACTGCCATCGTGTAAGATCAGCTTTCATTTAGGAAGGAGTATCTTGCACAGTTGGTAGAAGCTTTAAAACTGTCTCAAATGAAGCATAATCTAACAAATCAAAGGAAGTCTCTTTCAGCTTCTGAAGGCTCGTGATGTTTAATGCTTGATACAGATACCACCATTCAAACTGGGCAGCCAAGGAATAAATGAGATTCAATTAAGTGATGCCACTGGCACTTGTTAGTTTAGGACCAGCAGCTCCCAGATACTGAAAAGAGGATGGGGTCTGTGACTGAAGGAGAGCTACAGGAGTAGGGACTTTCTTCTTTTCCTTCAGAGATTAGTAGGGCTTTGGTCTCAAAGAGATTTTTTTCCTTGCACAGAGACTATGCTGAGATGTTACAATTAGCCCAAAAGAAATGGGAAAATGCTGAAGGAAAACCTGCTTTACTGTGAGTGCTGAGAGGTTGGGGAGTAGAAGATGAGCATTTCTCTGGGGCAGGCTTGCTCTCAGAATCACAGGGGTGAAGCACCTGGGCCTCCCATGCCCACAGCTCCTGTACTCTGCCCCTGCTGCCCAGCCCAGGAGCTCTGCCAGTCCTGCTCCATCAGCCTCCAGCTCCCTACTGGAAGCACCTCTGCTTCTGCCAGAGCTGGCAATGTGCCACATTCTGCCAGACATTGCCCGTGTCCCTGCCAAACATCATCTCCCTGACAAGCTGCAGGTTGCAGTGCAGATCCTGTTGTGCTGTCTGCTGGGTAATCTGTGTAAAATGTGTTTCCTCCACGAGAGCTGGGGCTCACTGTGTCGTGCAGCAGGACATGATGCAGCATCTTCCTGCCCTGGGAGAATGCAGTGAGATGCAGAGATGCTGGATGCATCATCTGTGATAAGGATTTCTCTCCTTGGGCTGGCCAGGTGATAAGCTAATAATTAAACACTTGTAAAGGCTGGTGTGCCAAGTTTTCTGAGCAGTGACTGTTGTGTCTTCTGTTGTGACAGGCATTCTGTGGCCTGGAGCCCTGTTAGACCTGTGATGTTTCCCAGAGGCTTCTAGGAGAATTTTTTTTTTTTTTTTTTGTTGCTAACACAGAAGAGAGATGATAAATGTTTTTCTAAATCAGTTTAATTTGGCAGATTATTTTTCTGTTTCTCAGCTGGTATTTTTTTTCCTTCTACTGTCTACATTTCATATTAGAAATATTTTCCCACTGTAAAAAAAAAAGTAGGTCTCCTGTAACTCACCATGTATCTCTTTGCTTGTACAAAAGCATCCCTTTTGAGTTCTGAACCATTTCTGCTGTAGAAAGGAAAAAAACAAATTATTTTTCCAATGCCATAATGCTGCCATTTGGTTTAAGGACTTACAGTTCCTTGTCATTTAATTCTCCATTTACCAAAGAAATCCTAATTAACAGCAGCTGAGCTGGAAGCTTTGCCTGCATGGCTCACAGCTGTGTCTCAAATCATACCTGCTCCATAGCAATAGAGATGCACAGAATCATGTTCTGAATGCCCTCTGCTGGGGCCCAGTCAGGAAAGCTCCATAAAAATACAAAAATCTAAACCTCGCTTTCTCATCAGATAACTCATAGCACAAACCAACACTGAACATGGCCATTAAAAGAATTTTCTGCTGTTTTCTTGATCATTCTCTCCATGCTCACCTCTGGTGAGGGCATCCCAGGGAAAGGGTGACCCTCAAAGGCAGCAAGTGCTTGGATTCAGAGGAAGCTGCAGGTCCAGCCCTTCTGGCTCATCCCCTGGTGAGCAGAGCTGAGTTTGCTCCATCCTGGGAAACGGTATTGCAGAGTGGGCTGTAAAGGCAAGTGCCATCAATGCAGTCTGATTGCCAAGGAATGCTGAACCCACAGAGCAGGGGTGTGTTTGTGCAGGGTGGCACTAGAGAGGGCAGTGCCAGGCTCAGCACAGGCACAGGGCAGGACATGTCCTTGCCAGTTCTCACCATCCACATATCAAAGGTCTCCATGTCAATACTCTATTTCTTGCAGCACATTCCCTGAGGCTGTAGTTTCACTTCATAGGGCATACATAATATGATTCATATCAGATCTTTGATCTGCATTTCATTCAACACGTCAGTGGTGGATAAAGTCATTACAGTGTTCTGTTCTTATCAACCAGCAAAAAAGGAAAATAGAGTAATTGTTGCAAAATCCCTTCCTTGTTTACATTAGGATGGCAAGCTCAACTCAAACTGGAATCTCACAGGTCTCATCCCACTGGCTTTGATAGGGACAGCATCAAGCTGATTAGTCCTATAAATGAGTCCAGTCATAGATACAGCATTAAAAATTCAGTAAGTAATATTTATGTCCCTGTTATAGCTTGTTTGGTAGGGAAAAACACCAAAAGATTATTTATTAAATCCTTGCTCAACTGTCCATGTTAAAATACACATTACTAAACTAAATTATCTTTCTTGTGGATGTAGTATTGGTTTATACTGGGTTTTTTTTGAGCCACTGGTGCAAATAAATAATCTAAAGTGGAAAATCTTTTCCATCAGAGGACCTGAGGAGCTGTGGGTTTGTGCTGTGGGATGGACCAGCTGGGGATGTGACTTGTGACTTTGTTATATGTTATATTTATTCCATGGAGAGCCCATAGTATTATTTTAGGAAACGCTATTGGACAAAAGCAGGACAAACTATCCTCAATTCCTTAGTACATTTTTACAACACTGAAAGCCCATCTGTACAGACATGATTGACCTGATGGGTCTGCAGCTGCTCTTCCAAGAGTAGAAGCATCTAGAAAATGTATAATCAGCCAGAGCCTGATACTTTACTGGGTAACCCTGGTGTGAGGCTTTACAACAGAGAGGATCGACCCTGAGCATTAAACAGGCAGAGGAGACCCTCCTCTTTTCTTTTTTAGCTTGTTGGAAAAGCAATATAAAATCTGAGCTGTCCTGATTATTCCTAGGGCACTGAAGACATCTGCTGGAAAAAGGAATAAACTGCAGTGAGGATGTGCATGACAGAATGAATAAGGAACATTTCTAAGAAGTTCATATTTACACAGTGCCTAAATTGCTCAGCAAATGCTACAGTATTTTCCATTTGAAAGTATTATTTGAACATATTTGAATAAATAGACTGTTCTTTCCTGCTGCTCTTGTTGCCATTGAAGAACAACATTTCAGTTTCTAAAACCTGTAAGTCTGAATGCAGTCTCTGAATTCTCCTCATCCCTGATGAGTGAGGTCATGCCACAGACATACATGGAGAAAACGTGGCATCATGTGCTGGCACTGAGGTCCAGGTCAGGTTTCCAGCTTTAAATGGACTGTAAGTTGTTTGTAGCTGGACGCAGGGGACCACACAAATCTCTTTCTGCCTTTACATACAAATCTTGATTACAAACCAATTTTGTGCAAACCCTGTTGTGACTCAGGGTGCTCTTGAAAGAGCATCCCAGAAAAGTGTACAATCCATCATCAGGGAGTGTTGCCCTTCCTCCTGCACATCCCCAGCTGGTCTATCCCACAGCATAAACCCAGCTCAGGGCCTCTGACTGCACCTGGCTCGAGGGACTGTGGCACAGGGAGGGGATGCTGCCCTGGGCTGGGAACCTGGGAGATGGGCAGGGATCCAGGAGTGTGACATGAGGGTCACACATAGCCCAAGCATGCACAGGGTGCACGTGTCTTTGGCACCCCCAATTCTTACCAGAGGAATCTCATTTTTCAGGAAGAGAAGAAGGCAAGGAGAAGTGGGGATTTGTATCCTACTTTTTATGACGAACAGACACTTTCAGGTAATGTTACACCACGAATTCCTTCAGTTCTGAAGGATGCTATGTCCACACCCAAATAAATCCCTGCTTCTGAAATCTCCCTAAAATGCAGATGTGTGCACCCTCTCAGGTATAACTGCAGCCACCTTCTTGCTGATTCCTTCAGCTTTTCATTTAAACATTTCAGGGTTCTCCCAAACATGTAGGGCAGGGTTTGGAACATCCTGCAATTTCTGGAATGGACTAATCCTACTCATTAAAACTTCCAGTACCTCAGCCAGGGTCTGGCTGCACCTTAGACTGTGCAGTGACTGTATTTGACATAGACATTAACAAGCTGGCTTAGTGCTAGCAGCAAACAAGCTACAGAACACAGCACAAAAGACACATAAATATCTGTTTTGCTCATCTGCATCGGTGGCCTGGCTTTTCTGGCTTCAGCACCCACCCCTGCTGGGTTCCAGGTCCCTAGGGACAGCAGCTCACAGGGCACGAGGATGCTGTGCTGACTTTCATGGTTCTTTCTGCCCACACTAGAATTCTGCAGGAAAAGGCAACTAAGACTTCAAAAAGTCCTCACAGATTTCTGTGCTGTGTTCAGTAGAATGTTAGGAGCAGCTTTGGAAAAGTCATCCAACAGTAACAGCATATCTGTGCATGCTCAGACAGAGCCTGGAGGGCAGGAGAGCTGGATGGGAGGGGAAGCTACACCAGGGACTTTCCCCAGTGGGCATCCCTCCCAGAGACAATGCTATTTCACTACTGGGCCAGTAGAGAAAATTACACCTGTACAGGTCAGTGTTTCATTTCTACCCTCAGCATCCTCCTGTGAGCATCATCCTTGCTGATGTGTGGTTTACCACTTCATCCCAGCACGTGGGCAGGGACATGCCCAGAGCAGGAATGTAGGAATTGGTGTAGAATTTGTCCTCCCTCTTCCCCAGCCTCCAGCAAACCAGGGCTAATTCCCACTGCTTGAGTTGGCCTGCAGAGACAGGCAGACATCTCCCAGGCAGTTACATTTAGGTATTCTTTTTCCTTCCTGACTAGGCAGCTAAAAACTCTGTTTACATTTTAAAGAATGGTGGTTTATTTGGGCTACATCCCAAGTTTTCCAAGCCTGGGGCCTGGCACAGGAGCTGATTATGCCTGTGCGTGGGGACAGTGCTGCTCCTAAAACACAATGAAGCAGGGTCAGCTGCTGGCAGATCCTGTGACTCAAATTTTGGTTTGGCAAGGCCAAACCAAAAAGAAAGCCAGAAAGCCTCAGCCCTTGAGCAGAGCCTACAAGTCCTTGGTGAAGCGCAACCACCAAAGGCAGACATGATCACACTCCTGACAAGTCTAAATTTCCATCCTGATGATGAAAATCCAGCAAACACCTATTCCCAAAATACCATCCCTGCTCTGCCTGGCCCTTCTGGCAACTCATCCTGTCTGGAGCGTTTCAAGTGCCTAAACCAAGGCTTTGTCCAAATCAGTTTGTCTGGCTTACATAAGAATGAGCAGAACCTGCTGAGATCATGTCAATGTGAGGCTGGAAAACCTCATCTTAAGGCAGCTATGATGATCAAAACCCAAATATTTAAAGGGAGAAATTAAATGCTCAGGATGTCTCCAGGTCATTTCCAGGAAGGTAAAAAGGAAACACACATTACAGGAGAAAAAGGAGCACAACAGGTAATTTGTGTTTACAAAAGAGAAAGAAACACATTCTCACACACATTCTGAGGCCTAAAACAGATGAGCTGCTGCCAGGAATTTCCAACGTGGAAACTTTGCCAAGTCCATAGGAGTAGCATTTTAAAAGACCCCATTCAATTCTTCTATTTGCACCTGGAATGCAAAGAAACTGATTTAATTTTTCCCCTAGACTCCCTTATCTTTAGAGGTGCCAGAGTCAGCTGATACGTAAAAGGTCCCTTTTTTGAGAGGGAATGTGGTTTGCTCTCTGTGCACATTTCACATACCCAGCAAAACATTTATCTCTTAATAAGCACCTATTTCTTTGGGGTCCTTCCTGACTAAAAAACCAGGCAATGACAGGCAGAAAAGCACTGTGCACCTCCTTATCTTTGCAGATAAAGGCCTGAATAAAAAACAATTTGGCAATTCTGTCATTCCTTTGAGATACCTGAACACAGAAAGGACCTGTGTCAGTGCAGAGTGCATTGGACAGGACACTAAAAGAAGAGCTCAGTGGCTTTCCTCACCTTGCTTTGTGTAGATTTGGTGAATCTCTTCTGTATTCTCAGTCTGTCTGGCTTGGATCAGCTGTGTTTTCTCTGCTTCACAACCTAAGATCCATATCCAGTGCCATTGCAAAAGAATGATAGGAGTACAGGTGAGATGGTTTGGTCACATAGACAAGATGATACTATTTATCTCACATATGTGCGATAGATGTAAGACAAGCCTTTCTGTTGCATTTTGCAAATCATTTCCCCTCTTCTCCGCTTGCTGAGACCCAGCTGTGAGACGCTTTATGACAAATACCCAACAAAAAAATCAGAGATACAAAAAGCACTTATTCCAGAAGCTCAAAGCACTGCCCTGATTTATCTTTTCAGTTCACATACACTATTATATATCTCAATTTTTATTTTTTTTGGAGGCTTGCATTTACAGCATGGGAATTGAAAAGCACTGGACCTGTAGGTAGTAATAGCTCAGTTTGGACCTGGAAAATACCAAGTTGAGAAGCAGATTTATTATCAATCAGTAACAGTCCACAGTGCCAAAGTAAGGCACGTGCCTGGGAGAGCAGAACCATATACCTAAAGAAGACATGAATGTCCTCATCTGAAAACTCACTGACACTCAGGGAAGGTTACTGGTGGGCAGCCTGGTTCTGCAATAAACCTTGAACCACTTTTAATTCTGTTAGAAAGAGCAGATCATGTCTACCCAGCAAATCTCCTTTCAAAACAAAACTCAAACCAATGGCAACACACCAAAATGTCATTAATAGGCTTCACAAAACCTCACATACCATAAGGCTCACCCTTCTCTTTTTCTAAACACAGTACAAACAGTAGCTTGTACACATTTCCCCAAAATAACTTTGGTATTGGGATGTCAGCCATGATCCTGCCTCATACCTCTTAGGACTGAGATCAAATCTTTTAGAAAGCCTTTGCAAAACTTTTCAAGGCCAAAGAAATCAAGAAACAGTAATTTTCCAAGAACAATATAATACTTAACTAGGAGAGTTTGCAAAATTCACGACATTAAATTGAAACAAAAATCAACCAGTGGGTCCCACTTATTCAAGACAGTTATAAAAACTGATGTATTGGAGGTGATAAGGCTTTTACTAACCTTTGTGTTTAAGCCTTTTACTAATCTTCCTGTTATCTACTTTTATTGACCATCCTGGCTCTTCAGATTGCCTCACTTGCAATTCCTTAGCCTGGTAACAGCGCTGATCAATTTTGATTTTCTCCTCTTTATACTCTCAGTAGAAGGGGCAAATAATTACTCACCTACTCACCAAATAAAATTTCTTTATTTTCCTAAAGCTGAGTGAATTTTCTAGAACTGAAATGCTGCAAGGAGATTAGAGTTTGCTCTGATTCCAGGAGCAGCAGACACAGCCCATCCACCTCCATTTGCTCAGACATCCCACAGCACAGTCAGCTCTGGAGCACAAGAAGACTGTAGGTCTCAGGAAAACACAGGCAGGCACTCTACTGACAACGTGTGAGCAGCTCACTTCCCCCCAGACTGAAGCAATAAATCTTTTTAAGGCTATTTTTTCACAAGTGCTGTTGTACATCTGCAGCCAGACCTATTTCAGGAGCTCAGCATCCAGTCCTCATCTCACACTGGCTTCTCATACCCTGTGCCCCATTGCATGTTCTTTCCATAAACCCAGGGATGGCTGAGAATGGAGAGGAAAAAACAGCTGTATGAAGATTTTCCTGAGCCAGTTTACAGGAGCATATAAAGGTAGAACTGTCTCTGAAGGAAACAGAGTTTTTACCTTGAAGAGTCTCTGTGGAGAAACTGAAAAAAACCTTTTACCAAAGGAGGTTTATGCTCTGAATGGTCTGGTTGTCTGAAAGCAAATGGAATGAGGTGGGGATATGGGAGCCAAAACCCCAGGTGCCACTGAAGCACAGCAACTCTGGCTTTTTGCAAGATGTTTCTTATCAGACAGAGCACTTCAAGAGTAACCACAATTCTATCTGCATGTACAAGTCCTACTGCACTGATGTAAACTTAAAAACACCCAAAAAACAAAACAAACAAAACAAAACAAAAAAAAAAAAAAAAACAAACAAACAAAAAAAATCTCATCCTAGTTTGGATACAGCTTTAAAGCAATGAAAATATTTATATTTTGAAAGTGGAATCATTTGTTTCAGGAAAAAAAAGACTTCTATCAGTGTATAACTGTGTTCACTCCCTGGACTATATTACATTACTACAACTATGCCAGTAAAAGAAAAATTCCACCCCTAAATGACATTATAATGCTGATTTCAAGCCCATACACAGCCCAGGTACTCACTTCAGGGAGCCTCTGTGTGGCTCCATTTCCTGGTTCCTCACAGTACCACTGTGAGGTTACATCTTCCCAGCAACATGTTTTGACTGCTCTCTGGCTCTCCTGCCCATTCAACTTACCCAAGAAGTTAAACCTGCTTCCCCAGGTGCTACAGGTTAGTCATAAACATGAAAACTGCTTCTTGGGTACTCCAGAGGAATTCTAGCACCTATATCCTTGTGGCCTATCCCAGCAGCTGCAAGGGCAGCTTTGTGATTCACTTTTTAAGAGTGAAGTCCAGCTGAGCTACTTGTAGACTTGCAGAATGGACAGAGAAACTACTTAATGAGGGGGATTAAGATTCCAAAACAGAATTTCAACTCTGTTCTTGAAAGGACATTACACAGCATACTCCAAAAAGCAGTTTTTCACTCAGCCTCTTGGCCAAGAACTGTCAGAATACCAAGTCCCCAGTCATTTTCTTTATCCCTCTGTTTCTAGTGACTGGTGTGCTGCCCCAGTAGAGTACAAATCTTTCTCTGTCGGACTCATTTCACAGGAAGAAAAGGAGCCTGTGTTAGCAAGCTCAAGTTCCTTGGGGCAGGAACAAATCCATTCTGGTACTGAGACCTTGACCCAGCTAATGGTCCAACCTCTCCCAAAGCCTCTCCCAAAGCCTCTCCCAAAGCCTGTGGGACAGTTAAGCTCCACACGAAACAGCTCCAGAGGTTTGCAGCTCCCTTATCAAGACAACCTAAAATTAGCAGTTTAATTTGTCTGGCTGAAAGCTGCAGTGGCTCAGGATCAGCTTCTTGTTATTGATTCAGCCATCTGCCATCAATTAACTTACATTGATGCCCCAATACCATTGGAATAAAGTATGGATCAAGCCTGAACTTAGGGCTTGTTCTAAAGGACAGATTAAATCTTGAACTAGACCCTTGCAAAGCTCCTTATTTCCCTTTCTGCCAGGTCACATTTCAGTTCTGGTGTGCTAGTTGGAATGCCAGCCCTTTCCACATTTACCATGGACTGAAATTCTGCAGCTGTGTGAGATGTTTTGGGCAGTTCTGAGTGGGTGAGACCCACAACAGCCATCTCTGGTGTGCTGTGCTCCAAAGCAGCTCTGAGGAATGAGCAATGTTGATCCAGAAGTTTCCCTACACAATGTGTGTTAATACTTCCATATTTCAGAGCAGGACCACTGGAACTAAGTTTGATCACATCAGGATGCATTTATGGAAAGTTTCTTAGCTAACGGTTAAGAGATGTTCACTAGTTACAGACTATGAGAATACAGGCAGTTGTTTAAAGGTATCCAGGACAGACAGAGCAGGGGTGGTTTGCACTGAAAGTACTGAAGTGCCTGAATGGGGGTTGGAAAAAGACAGTAAGTATTCATGCAGTACACCAGTATGTTCCTAAATCCCAGATTACTTTTAATATAGTATGGCCCCTGATTTTATAGTCCTGATTAAAAAAAAAAAAAAAGTCAGCAATGTGAGCAGAATGTAATCAAGGCAGAGGTGGCAAAGGGATGTCAGGAAGAATAGCTCTGAAGGACATGAACTGCACCATCCAGCACCCAGCAATGGCTTTGGTGGCCATATTTTCATCAAACCCTCTTTTAATGGGGGAAAAAGAAAAGGAAAAAAAAGGGAAAAGTGTGATGGATGAGCATATTTTTGTGACAACTTCATTTGTTCACCAAAATCAGGGAGAGGTTCTACTTCATATAGCAATCCCCATTAAAGGCAGCCCCACAGAAATCCACAGAGCCCAAGGGAAAATATAAGAGATTGAGACTCAGAGAATTCTCCAGACTACAGGGAGACACTGTCCTGCTTCAAGCACCTTGTGTTTTACTCTTCCTCTGACTGTACAGTCAGAACTTGGGCACCTTTGGGAGAGCATAGGCACCTTTTGTTCCTCTGATTAGACCCTGCTGATTGCTGTTCTCAACCAGAAATGCAGTCATATCTATCAGGCCTTTATTAACTCTTCATAAACCAATAAAAGCACTCCTCACATAATGTGATTTTAATGTATTTATCCTCTGTGTGGGTCTCTAGTGGCAGCATTTCATTTATTGAGGGAGCAGCATCCTGGATTTGCTCCAGTGGAAGGTGACAGCCACTGTCATGACTTAACCAGCCTGGGCAGAGCTGTGCTGGGCGAGTCTCTGACACTTGTGGAAATCTTCTGGCTGCCCCTCCTCGAGGCTGGCAGAGCACAAGCATCCGTCTGCTTTTCCATAGGTTTTGGCTCCAGTGGTAAAACTGAGATGCAGCACTTATGGGTGAGGCAATCAGTGCAGTGGGCAGGGCTGGTACAGCTGAGCTCAGAATGGAAAGTTTCAGATGGGCTGTGAGAACAAGGGGGTGTCTTGTGCTACAGCCATCTAAAGCATCAAACACATTTCGTAAGCAAGGAGTCCAGACAAGCCTGCCAGCACACCTTATAAAGCTGAGCTCAGGCAGTCCCTGCTGAGATGGGTCTGGGTCGCCTCTCTCAGAGCTGCTGAAGGGAATCTCTGCAAGCTCCTTCTTGGGGTCTTTCAAAGAGACATGGCACAAACTGGACTTAGGATTTTTCTACTCATAAGCTTACTGCTGCTGGATCAAACCATCAGCCAGGCTTCCAAACTCAAAGCCAGGAAGCACAGCAAAAGGAGAGTCAAAGGTACTGGGTCTGAACTGGGAGGAGGGGTAGAAGCTTATAGACTATGCAAATGTACTGTGTACTTTAAATAGCATTGCATGAACCAGAAACTAACATTACACAAATGTTTATTTATTGAGTCTATATTATATCCGTCTTTTAAACATTTTTACGTGAGTTAGCAAAGCCACAAATAAGGTGCCAGAATGAACTGTGGAAATAGAGCTGTATAACAGCTGTAAATATATTGCTCTGTTCTGGCTGTTCACCTCTGTCAACGTTATTTAGAACTCACAGGTACAGCTGAGAGAGGACTCTGGCTGATCATTCTGAGTTATGTAGCTATATTGACTAAGATCAGAAAAATGGAAATTCGTGAATGCGGGGGAAACAAGCAGAGGTATTCAGGCTCCAAGGATTATTGTTCAGATTTTTGTACCATTTCTGTAATTTTAACAGAATGCCTGTCTTCTCTCTGTGGAATATTATTCCACTTGTATGAAAAGTACTGTGAAATGGCAAGTCAAACTAATTACCAGGTCAACATTAAAGAATTAGCAGGAGAAGATAAGGCATCAGTTCCCACAGCAAAGCTTACAGAGTAAATACAAAAGCACAAAATGTTGTTTAGAAATGTCCGTGTATCTTAACTTAAAGACTTATTTCTAATAAAAGCAGGTATGATGGAGACTCACTAATGGCAAATATTTGAACTCCTAGTTAATTAAAAACCTGTGACTTTGATAAAGCCATTGTACAAGAAGATTGAGCTGCTCTGGAGCCACACAGTTGTAGACACTTCCTTCTCCTTTGGGATCTCTAGGGTTTTAAGCATAGGGGTTCTAAGGACAGCTTATACATCTTGTGTGCCAGCACAGAGTAGCACTGATTGGAGAACAGAGAATACTGCCTTGGGGAAGCAGGGAACCCTGAAAGACATTATAATGATTTAAAAAATAAAAACAGAAGAGGACACAAAAATGGAGTCATGCACAAGTTAACTTTTCTTGTCCCATTATGTTCTTGGTGCTTTTTCAAGTGGTAGAAAATGCTGATTCAGGGATTTTGTGTGACTCAAGTCCCCAGGCCCTCTGTTCTGAGGGACAGAGGAAGGCTAATCCTGGAAAGTAGACATTGCAGCTCAGCAAGCACATCTGCAACATTCAGACTGTCGGGTTGGGTCTGATTTGTTGTTCCTCCCTGTGCTAAAAGAAGAGTTGTGTAAAACTTTCATGCTCACAGAAATAACATTTCTTTGAAGAAACACAACTTGTGTCCTGCTATTTTTTGTATATCATGTCCATACACCAGAGAGTACAGGTTCAAAAGGAAAAGGGACTTTTCTTGTCAATTAGATAGCAGCTCACTAAATTATGATCAGCTGCAACAAAAATTCCATGATTTTCAAACAGCTTTTAGGGCAACATCCATGATAAAATATGAGAAGGACAGGTAAAGGTGGGTTCCTCATGTTTTTTATAGAAATCCTAGAGGAATGTTTTCATTGAGGACAAATCTTTAAAAAGAATCAAAATGCATCTCAGCAATGCAGCAATCCATGATATTTTGAAACAGCTTTGAACATGTGATTTTTATTTTTTTTTACTGTGTGCATATCTGTTAATTTCTGGATATTCTTTTTGTATAAGAAAAAGATGACCTGAAGACCCAGATTGACAAACTGTGGCGAGAAGTAAATGCTCTGAAGGAAATACAAGCACTCCAGACAGGTAAAGCAGCTTATGCTGGTCAGTGGCTTCCAAAAGTTCTCACTGCCTCTCTTCACCCCCATCCCTCTCTTTAATGGGATTTTATGACTGAGGAGTACAGCTCCATAAAACCACGGCGTGCCACAGCTTTACCAGACAGACAAGTGTTGGAGGAAGCATTCAAGTAAAATCAGGTCTCAGCTAATGGGGAATGAGTGGTGATTCTTCACTGAGAGAAAGAACTACTTTTGTCTTTGCTATGCACAGCTTCAAGCTCTTGAGTTTTGTATCACCAAAGGCAGCACAATGAGGGTTCCTGGGTCTGAGTTCATGTGGCCAGCAAGTTAAGTGCCCAGCCTTGATATGAACACAAAGTGAATGTTGCCATAAAACTTCAAAGTTATAGCCACTGTGAGTTCAGAAATATTCTGGATCAATGTGCAGAGTCCTTTTAAGTATTTAAATAACCAGATGGAAGTTTCCAAACAAAATAGGAAGGGTAAATACACATGCAGCCACTAGACAGTTGTGCTTTTTCACAGCTGTTGACACAAAACCTGGTATTTAAACATGTATGAGAGGACATTACAGAGGAAATTACATCATTCTCATGAAACAGAACCTATTTTCCTTAGGGATGGTAATATCTGGGTTGTTCAGTTTTATGTCTTGGGTTACATGGAACTTTTTGGGCTTTACAAAATATTTTTATTTCAAATGTCTTATAAGAAGGCTTTAGAAGTTTCTTAAAAGAGGGAGACTGTGCTAGACAAGCAACTCTTGTTTAAAAGTAATTCTTGTGTTGCTTCCAGAAGAAGCTTGAGAGGAAGCATGCAGTGGCTTAGAAAGGAAACCAGAAATGGGAGACTTTCTCTCCTCAAAACTTACTTTGAGCTTTACTCTAAATTTATAACCCACACTGTGCAACTGGAATCCAAATCTGGCAAAAAAGAAACCTATCATCCCCCTAGCTCTGACTGTCTTTGTTAATGTCCTTGTAACAGCTGAAAGAAGGAGCTCTGTTTTTTGCTTATGGACATTTCCAAGACACACCTTAAAAATCTGATTTCTTCTGCTTGAACTTCCTGGGCCTCCTTTCTACATAGAGTGAAATATGAAATGCTGCCACACATCATTTTGCAGCACATATTTTCTCCCTAAAGATATCCAGTCCTTATCATTACTGCAGCATTGCTGAAGTAAAGTCTCTTTGATTTTTCCCATGAATATAAATTTGTTAAAGCATTCCACATTTAATAAATAGGTTCATTACCCCTCTTTGGCCATTGGAAGGGTTAAAATTTGAAGGTTAAACCCTAACAGAAAATTATTACTCTGAAAATGTAGCTAAGGAATGCAGTGAATACTACAGCTGGAAATACTAAAAACTTGAGACATAGAATGTGGTCCAAAGTGACTTCCATATCCTGTTGATCAGAGACATAATTATTTTTTTACAAGAACAGATGATAGGAATTAAACACAGATTATAGAAAACATCAGGACAGAAGATGTACATAAGTACCAAATGAGCTTAAGTAATAAATGAAATAATCTGCAAGTAATAACATGAAGGATTCTAAAAATAATTGTCACAGGAGTCTATTCCAGGCCTTCGGTAGCTTCCTCAAATCGGAAGGAACACTCCACCAAGGAGGGTTCATCTTGCCATCATTATTTTTCTTGGGAGAATAGTTTTTTCACCAATCTGCATTAGGAGAGCTGGAAGGCAAAGTTCAAGGATTCCCTCCTGTGTTCCTGCCCCACAGACCTTGGGCTGGAACAACCCCAGCAGCAGCTCTGCAAGGCAAGTCCAGTGACAGAGCAGCTGCCAAATTAACTCTCTGGTCCATTTGGACTTTACATCAAGACTTCCTCAGCAGAAGTAAAAGCAAACAGATTTATAAGTTCAAATGTTTAGAAGACCGGGTTTAGGTTGTCTTGTAAGCTCAGTAATAAATATGTGCTTTTTAAAAACACTTATAGATTTAAGTCACTTCACCTCATTTAGATTTAGAGTTTGAAGCGGGAGTCTGATGGAAAGAAAATAAATTAATGCCAAGGGAGGTGAATATGCATTCTTCTACAGCACTAGAAGTGCACTTTTATTAATCACTCAGAGATATGTATTATGAATTTCAAATCAATAATTTCCTGGTCAGCAGGACACATTAAATACAGCACATTTCTGTCCTGCCTTTGATTGCTGTAAACTGAGCTTTGATAAGATGTAAAAATTTACTTAAATATCACCAATATTAAAAGACATTTAGATCTGTCTCTACTATAAAGCCAAATACAGATTTCCCAATAACCAATTTATATCTGGCAAAAAACCACACATCCACACCTCATCCATTCCATCAGTTTCAAGACTGATGAAATAAGGAAGAAAATGTGTGAAAGCAGGATTATTTGGTAAAAGGGGCACTGAGAACAGACCCGGGTTATATTTTAGCAGTCTGTTCCCGAAGGTTGGCTGCACACAGGGTCCTACATGAACTGGAGCACCAGCAGGTAAGTCTGACCTTACTCTGAATTTCAGGCCCACTCAGTGGTGTCAAAAGCCTTTCACTTGCTGAAGGATTTGTCTGCTCAAGTTTCACCGTGCTTTTGCAAAATGATCCTTTGGAGAACCACAACTGAAATAACCAAACCATAACCAAGGCTCACACTTGTACTGAACGTGCAAACTCCTGTCTGTTCACAGTGTGTCTTCGTGGGACCAAGGCCCACAAGAAGTGCTACCTCATGTCAGAAGGCACCAAACATTTCCATGAAGCCAATGAAGACTGCATAACCAAGGGGGGTACGTTGGCTATCCCGAGGAACAACGAGGAGACAAACATCCTTCGAGATTACGGCAAGAAAAGCGTGCCCAGCGCGTCCGAGTTCTGGCTGGGTGTCACTGACATGGTCAGTGAAGGGAGGTTTGTTGATGTCAATGGCATGGCTCTGCAGTACTTCAACTGGGACCATGCCCAGCCCAACGGGGGCAAGCGTGAGAACTGTGTCTTTTTGTCTCAGTCATCCCAAGGCAAGTGGGTGGATGAAGTCTGCCGCACTGCCAAGAGATACGTTTGTGAATTCCTGATCCCATAATTACATCCACAAAGGACCACGGCCATGTTTCAGGTTATCAACACACATTTTTGTTTAGTAACCCCTCCCACTTAGAGAGTGGCAAGTTAAAACTATTCCTCTCCTGCCTTGAACTCACTCTTTCCTGAAACACAAATTTTCTCTGTTAATTTATTTTCTATTAATATGCTAAAAATGTTTAGTGAGTACTCTCATTATGTACAGGAATATATATTATGTTTTGGCTTGTATCATATTTTGGCATGTAACTTCTGCTTGACGTTTGGGTTACTGGATTTCACTTCTGTATTTTAATTAGAAAATACTGCTGCATAGTAACCCTTTCCAGTATGAGCAGTAAGGATCCTCTCTGTTCTAAAGTTTAAGAGGGACTTTGGGATTACGTGAGTTCCTGTGAAAAACAACCATCAGCAGAGTCTAACTGGATTAATCTGTGGCCAGGAGTTTTACCTATGGGTTAACAATGCTAGACGAAACAGAAAAATCAGGCATTAATTATTTAACTACATGCAGTTCACAGTGATACACTGCTAGAAAAAGGGGGAGTAACTATTCTAAAATATCAGTAAGTCTGGACATGCTTGCCTCTAAATGTCCCAATCATGGTTAAATATTAGATGCCATTTGGAACATTCCCATGAAGAAACCAGCCTGGAACTAGATCACACTCTGCTGTGAAGCCTTGCTAAGTCTGGTCTCCTGCAGTCTCTGCCATTCACAGGGAGCTCCTGAAAGCTCTGGAGGGAGACAGGAGCTCCTTTCTGGCACAGCATTCCCACTCACCCACCTCTCCCATGGGAAGGGCAGCACACCCCAGGGGAACAGGAGAGTGGGCCACACCACATGCAAGTGTTCCCATTGAACACGTGTCACTTGGAAATGAAATAAAACATGCTGGCTGCTTTTGGGTGTTCTGAACCTCACAACAGAGATTTGCATTCATGTCATTAATAGCAGTTTCTCTCATTTTGTTTAAATATTTAACTTAAATACATTGCTGCTTGGAGGATAAATCACATTTCTTATCTATAAAGCATGCAATATTTTCTTAAATTATGCAATAAATTTGCAATTACCAGTATTTAATTGTTCTAGTACTTTTGACAGCTTATGCACCCATGTGAAGGCCATTCTTTCCTAGGACTTTCCTTAAGGATTCAAAAAGGGTACTTTTTTTTCTACTATTGTATTTACAGGCCGCAGGATAAAATTTGGATCCCTGCTGTGTAATACGGCCCAAAAGCTGTATAAGGTCTAACTACTCAAGGCATCTACAATGTGTTGTATTTAAATTCATTTTCCAACACTTAATGTATTTCTAAAATAGCCCGATTCTGAATTTTCTCATTTAATCCTGGGTTGAAATACAGCAGAAAAAAAGGGCCCAAATATATCGAATTTTCTTTCAAAATCTACCAGCATTTGCTAAGGTTGGGGTAAAAAATTTTGCTACCTATATTTTTACATGATTAGAAGTCTGTATGGCCTCTTAACCTCTGATTTGTCTGAAATAAGTCAGTATCTCAGCAAATCCCTACAGCTACAGCCAAACTGAAAATTCACCACAAATTCCACACCTTGTTTAACTGGCACAGGACTACATTTCCATAGGCTGTTTTGCTGGTGTACCCATTATAAAGAACGTGAGCCCCTTCATGGAGTTTCCCTACAAGGTGCAAAATTACCACATAAAAATCTCACTTTAAAAAATACTTTCTGGGTGATCCTGTAAGAAAACATTTAACATCTTGAGACTGATGATAAAAACAACCCTGGGACAGTGATGGCTCTTGTGAAGAACCCAGCTGAGTTCTTGGGATCAGCCCAGATTACATTGCAGAATCCTGGAATTTCTCCTCTCGAGAATGGAGTTCTTGAGATCAGAGACAGGTAACAAAGAAAACATCTTCAGCTTTCCTTTCTATCCTCTGCAGTAGAAACAATGTGATAAACAGAAGACAATGGGCTCATAGAAATTTTATAAGCATATAGGCTTTCTCAGAATTCTGCCTGCATAGCACTATAATTTGATATATATAAAAATATTAAATATATTTGCCAATATATGGTAATTAAATAGCATCCATTGGATCTTGCTAACATACCAGGGGTGTTAGGAGACTTGATGTGGTCCCTGCCCACCAGAGACAAGCTTTTCTGCCTGTTTTCAAAATTTTAAATCCAGATTTTTCCAGTCTTCATTAGATGCCCTATGAAACTCGATTCTACTAGTGTAAAAATAAAATCAGATAGTTTCTTCAGAAATATAAACTCTACCTGCTCACATCTGTGTATATGCAGCTGCTCAGTAATGTTAATGAATACAGCCTAAGTCCAGGAGGGCACTTCTAGGAAGAGTTAATGAAGAAGTTGCTAATAGCACCCTACCTGAGCAGTGCACACTATAAATCAGTATACCTCAACCTGAACTCTGATGGTTTGCCAGACAGCACCAAGTAGGCTGCAAAATGGTCTCTCCCCTTTCAAAACAATCAATCCTACGCACATGACCAAACAATCAAGGCAAAATAAAGAGACATGTTAGTATGAATAATAAAAATATAATACACTCATATGAAACGCATTATGGCAATGAGGTAAAAAATGCTCCATTTTCCACAAGAGTAGGCAATCAGTATTTTGCTCAGGATAGTAGGTGGCCCATGGTTTTCAGAAAGGTTGGAAAGTACTCTAAGCCCAACAGAAAAGCTTTTTCTAGCTATAAGCAATTCATTGGTTGGTTTTTATAAGCCATTTATTAGTCCATGTAATAACTGTTTACTAAGGAATACATTAAGCACTCTGTAACCTTTAACAGATTATTTTAAAGTGCTAATTAATGAAAACCATCTTTTTGTTAGCATGCTGTCAGCATGATTAATCTGTTCTTAGTGTCATGAAAGACAGATGCCCCCAATAGTCTCATTGGGTTTTCTTGGCAAGTGGGAATAAGTAGGAGTGAATAAACAAAGTTACATAGGAAACACTGATTAGAAGGAAATTATTACCATATGAATTGGGAAATTCTACTGAAATATTGAGGGAAAGTGATCAGAATAGAATGTTCTGGAGACTCCGCCAGTTTTCTTTCCCAGGCATTGAGTTTGTAGTGTTGCATTGAAAGAAGAGAAAAAGGCCTTTGGTGAATAGGCAGGGAAATGTCAAGCCTTACTCGAGGTACAGATGTTCTTCATTATGCAGGGTACAAATCTTTGGAGAAAGCAGCTCATTAGTAGAGCTGGGTGAAGAATGGGTTGTCTGGTTTGGTAATCACAAGTGTCCCTTAGCTTTTATGTCAACCAGTCAACCAGGCAGTATTAAAAGGTGATTTTAATACCTTCCTTTTGTCATGACACAGTAAACTTTGCTGCTAGTTAAGAACCCCTGCTTCTCTTACCTGTGCTTCTTGCCACCCCCTGCTTGGCAGAGTATTTACACCCCAAAGGCATCTCTGCTTCCCTCTTGTGTCAGGAAACAGGGTTGGGTCCTCATTCGTCTGCAAGATCAAGACAAAGCTGACTCTTACTGAGGAGAAATTAAATAGTGCCTTACCAAGCTCTTCTCCCAAAGGATGACACTTGATGTTACAAGCTAATGAATCATGTGAGACATTCAGTGGAATATGGTCTTTAACTGAGAGGGCTGAGAACTGCTTTTTAACACTCATATGCTACATTTGAATATCCCAACTACTTGCTGAATATTTGTAGCAGAGGATCCCCATTAGAGGACTGTGTGTAGCTTAAGGCTACAAAAGTGTGTGTTTGAAGATATTTATTAATATACTTTGGGAGTTTCTTGTTACCATCAAAGATAGAATAATTATGAAGAGTTTCATGAGTTTGATCAAAGAGCAAAAATGCTGGATTCTCTCCAGCTATGGAATAGGGGGTCCAGCATAGAAATGTTTGTGCCAAGAAAAGCAATTTTAAAATGAGAGAGCACATTGTTAACTATTATTCTTAAAAGACCTATTCTTCATTTTCAAAGGCTACACAAGCACAGACTATTTTTGGAAGTAACTCTCCCTTTGGTCCCTCTTCAAACACACTATATATATATATGTATATATTCTAATTCAGTAAGGAAAGGTCAACACCTTAAATCAAACATTGTGTGCAGTCAAAGCAAGACTTTCAAGGGAACTCACGACCAGGTTTTAAGGAGTACATTCAGACCAGAGACCCAAGGTCCAACAGTGTTCAACACTCAACTTTTGAGCCCTTTTGAAAGACCAGCTACTTGGTGCCAACATGATATTCTGGCCTTTGGAATTTTTTTTCTCTGATAGAAACATACCAATGCACTGTGTTTTCCAGGTCATTATGGACCAGCTGAAATGAAATCCAATACAGCCATTAATTTGCACTTCCATAAATGTTTTTTGGTTTTTTTTTTTATTAGATTATCTTAAAATAAAATTAGTAGATTAGGCAACTGGGACTGATTTTTTTGTTACTGAGTTATAGGAGCAGTAGATACCAGGAATGTAAGTGAGTGTAATGGTAGCTTCTTACTGAATTTCAACTGATTTTCAGGCAGAACAAGAATTAGCTGGAGGTCCAGAAAACAAACCAGTGAATTGCATAGGGGAAGAATTCCCAGTCTTACCAAGGAAATGAAATTATGCAGACCAGGTGTGATGTGCTTCACTGGTATGACAGAGATTCAAAGAGAGACAGAAGGAAAAGCAAGATCAACAGCTAAACAGTGCACAGTGATCCAAAGGGAAACAAGAGCAGGTGTAGAATGACCTATGGTACTCCTTTATGCAAATGCATTACTTAAATTATTTGAAAATACAAGGTAGATTCAAATCCCTCACAAGTGAAATGTCACTATGTCAATTGTCAATAGCAAAATCAGAATCAGGCTAAGATTTTTCAGAGTATTTAAAAGTAAGTTTACTGCAGTCCATACTGTACTAACTTCAGTGACTTTAATAATTTTAATAACTTGACATAATTCAGAAGCCAGCCTGTGGAAAAAGAAAAGCTCCACTAAAGTATTTCTGTAGAATATATATCAGAAATACTGTTTTTGTTTTTAGTAGTAAAGAAAATTCACCACAATGCTAGCAATTCACCAGGATATGGAGCTGACAAGCACATCCCGTGTTATGTTACCTGATTTTTGTCTCAAGACTGCTCCAGCCAGAGACTTGACAGGGTTTTGTGTTGTCAGTGGGTAGTAAAGCCAAACTCTGAACACACAGCTGAGGCTGCTGCAACACCACTGCCCAACTGCAAGCTGCAGTCTTGAAAGCAGATGGCAGGCAGAAAATGGTCTCAGAAAAACCCTGAGAGCTCTTCTAAATGGTTACTAAAACTTGTAGCAGTCTGCAGTCTGGTAGTGTTAATTGGTAACCCTAAGTGCATTAGGTTGTATGAGAGGAGGGGAGAAATTCTGATAGTATGAAATAAATATTATGACATTTGTCTATTGCAAATTCCTTATTATTTAGTATGGTTTCTTTCCAGAGTATTTTTATATCTACTGTAAAATACTATCTTCAAAGAGAAATGTGTCATAAACCAAAGCATTCTGCACTATAGGCTGGGCATCTGCTGAAGCGACTTTGAAAATCAAAATGGATGAAAATGGTTTGTTAAAGAACTGAAATACAGTGGGCAGAGACAGGGTGCTGTCAGACTGCTTCTAGTCCTCAGGACATACATTCTCAAAACAATTTTGCCATGTATGAGATACCTCCTCCAAGAGGGTTTCCAAAGTGTTTAAAGTGTCTAAAAAAATTTACAAGCAAGCTACAAGAGGATCCAAGAGCCCAGGCTGTGCCAATTCAGTACTTGTTGACAGTGACAGGTAAACTGAGGTGAACCCTGGAAATGTCTGAGACCTTGCCTGGCTCTACAGGAGCTCTACTGCATAAAACCTCCTGAGTTGCAGCTGCACTTGGAAAAGCAAAGCAGCAGCAGGATAGAAAGTCAGGGCAGTGGCTCTGAGAGATCAACAGAGACTCCCAAGTGGGTATGAGGGCACTGAAGTCTGGTCAGAAACACCCCAGACAGCAGACAGTGAGCTGGGCACTTCCCCAAGGTATTCCAGAACTGAAAGCCACCATTTCACCTCAGAGCAGGCAAGTCCAGATCTCCTGGGGACAGCAGCCCAGCTCTCCTCAGGGATGGCTGGGGCGCTGGGCTGCTGGAACACCATCCAGAGATCACAGCATGCCCAGCGCTTCACGGGATGCACTGGATGGTGATCCTGCAGGGACAGGCTTTGTTTCTACAGGGGCAGAGCCTGCTTTTAATAGCTTCCAACCCAACAGCATCCCCAAACCAAAAATAACCTTTAGACTTTGGCCGAATCACCCAAATCCAGGAACAAACCCTAAAAACAGATGTGCCCAACACGTGGCAGCAACCCCCAAACCCAGCAGCATGTATCTGACACACACAGAAACACCCCCAAGCCCTGAAGTTTCCCCCCAGTTGGCTGCAACCACCACACCTAGGCACATCCCCAAAACCTGCTGGCAATCTCCAAAACCATAAACACCCCCAAGCCCAGGGACACAATCCCACCAACAGTCCTGCACGTCCAGAAGAACCACCAGAGACATCACTGAAGCAGGCACCTTCCCCAGGCCAGGAAACACCCCAAAGCTAGCAGCACTGCCCATCAGGCTGAGCTGTGCCATGTCCTCCAGCCAGGCTCCCCAGCCCAGCCAGGACAGGGAAGGCACTGTCAGTCCCAGGGATGAAGAGCATCCACTGGTCTCACGCCCTCAAGAAAGGCAGAGGAGGATGACTGCAAATGAGAGTGGGATCACCCAGGGCAGATGAGAAGACTTTATTGTGCTGGGTGAGACAGGCCCAGCCTCGGGGCTGGCGTATGGCTGCTGCTGGGGGGGATGTCCGGACGGCTGTAGGGCTTCTTCTCCCGCCGCTCCTGCCGCAGGCGGTGCCGGGTCCGTATGGGCCCAAAGTGGGAGCGGCTCTCCCTCTTCATGGCCCTGCTGCAAGGGGAGTCCCCACTGGAAGGGTCCTGCTGCACCATGGCCAAACGGGCCAGGGCAGAGGCGAGTGCTGGGAGAGCCAAGCCAGAGGGAGCAGCAGGACTCGAGGCCTCAGAGCCCCTGCAATGCCCTCCTCCCTCAGCAGCCCTGGGTAAGCTCCTTCCTCGGCAGCCCTCCCGACACCTACGCAGGTCACACTGGCAGCCAGCATCCTTTTAACACGGGCTTGGGTAACGATGTCACAGTGGCTGTGTGACATTACCACTGCCCATCTGTGTGCACACAATGTCCCCAGTTTGCGACAGGGACCGGGGTGGGGTCTGGCATGGCTTAGTGGGGAGCACAGGGACAGCTGTGAGGGATGTGGGGAGCACGTAGAGGGGAGACTGAGATGTACCAAGCAGAGAACTAGGGGCCTTGAAAAGGTTGGGGCATGGTGATGTCAGGAAAATCCACAAATGCCAGAAGTTTATGTCCCAAAGGAGACAGGAATCCTTCAACTCTTTTCGAATAAAGGAAGAGTCTATTGGACCACACACTCGTGGGGTTTTCCATCTCTGTGTTTTGGAGAGCGCAGCCCGCTTTTATCCTGAACCCCCAGCTGCACATTGCCCTCTTCCTTTCCCCATTGCTGAGGCACTAGGAAGGTACAGCCTTTCTGAACTGCCTACCACATATCCCCCCTTGAACCTACTGTTTTACTCTAAAGTTCAGGCTTCTGCAGACCCCCTTGACTATTTCAGCAGCCAAACTGTCAGGACATGGTAACAAACCTGCTGCCCAAAGACAGCAGAGACATAAAAACCTATTCCCAAGACCTTAACACCCATACTTTTACTCATCAAATTATTTTGGATGACTGTGTTGTCAGTGACACGGAACCATGCAGCAAACAACGGACCACGCAGGGAAATATATTCCCCGTGCTTGGTAAGCTTAGGGGTCAGCAGCTCTGTGTGTGCAGGGTAACAGGCAACGGGAAACGCGAGTGGCGACACGCCGCTGTCACGACATGGCTGGAGCGGCTATGGACACGGGGCTGGGGCATGGGAGGCTCGGGGTGACTGAGGTCCCTGCACCGCCCGAGGGCCCGCACCCGCGCCGGCCGTGCCCCCGGGAGCGGGGACCCGCGGTCCAGTGCCGCCCCCGGGAGCGGGGACCCGCGGTCCAGTGCCGCCCCCGGGAGCGGGGACCCGCGGTCCAGTGCCGCCCCCGGGAGCGGGGACCCGCGGTCCAGTGCCGCCCCCGGGAGCGGGGACCCGCGGTCCAGTGCCGCCCCCGGGGGGAGCCCGAGCGCAGCGGCCGCCACCGCAGTACCGGACAGCAACACCGCCCTTGCAACATCTGACACTCAGGCCGCAGGAGACTCAAAAAACGCAGCGAAGGCACTTGCATTACCACAGAGAATCTTTTCTTCTTGCAGTTTCAAACACTTTAATTACCTCTCACTCTCAACCCTTAATGCCCTCAATTAGGGAAGGCTTCAAAACACAGGAAAATTATTTCACTGAATGCCTTAGTGCAGGATAATGTTAAAAGTCCACGTATGTGTCAAAACGCAACTGCACTTAGGTGAATCGCCAGAAATGCTCTTCCTCATGAAAACCCCAATCAAAAACTGCTTGAGGCCAGAAGATTATTCTTTGACATACTGCTGGTATTTTTTACACTGTTCTTTATAGACTGATGCTTTCAGCTGCTAAGAATGCATGTCTAAACCCACTTTTTGCTTCTACTTTGCAGAGGCCTTGTTTCTTCAACAAAAACTAGAGGTAACTTACACCTCTTAAATAATCCACTAGAGACTAATCTACCAGGAAAAAAAGAGCAAAAAAACCCAAACCAACACAGCACCTTCCATTATATATTTTATATATTTAGGTATTAAGTCAAAGAACAAAACAAGCTAAGAAAATCTGCTCTACAGCTGTTTTTCTTTTTCAAATAGGTAATTTCTGTTGTTATCAGGATACAGAGCAAGACCAAAATACAGATTACATCAGTTCTTAAGTGTTCTTACACCAGGTACAGCTTTGCCAGTACCTGTTCTCAGGTGAAGGCTATAATTAAGCACAGCTGCAATCAGGTTCTAAGGGTGCTAATATTTTCAATTAACAATTACATGAACAAGCCACAATTACATCATCAACAATTCCATCCACTGCTTAACTAACAATAATACAATTCTTATCAGAGGGGAATTTCTCCTCCCAGTTATTCATCACTTTCTGTATCGCTGTCTTCTGAGGACTCAAACCAGTCCTCAGATCCTGCAGGAGGGTAACTCAGTTTTGCAGAACCTGGAAGTGATTAATAAAGTGCAACATTTATAAACCAGGACAAAAGGACAAATACAGAACAAATACATGGTACTATTAATGACCCAACCCAGCAAGCCCCAATGCTTTTGACTACAAACTAGACCAGAACACTCAGAAGCACTTCTATCTGCCCTTAGTCTGTGCTAAGCTGATAGAAAAGTGCCCTGCTGCCCCCTCTAGTTTGCTCTAGAGGTTCTCAGCTCTTTTCAGAGAATTTGAGCAACCTGCTGAAATAAATGTGTATTTCAGATAAAGGGAATGGAAAAGGGGGAATGCTTATAATTTTGTTTATTATAAACAGACTCATTCAACCCTTACCAACTGTAAAAGGCTTTTCATCTTCAGACTCTTCCCAGTGTTCAAAATCTAAGGACACGTGAACATTCTGTTGACAAAAGCACTGTTTGGAACACCTGCTCTGATGTACAGCGTAAGTGTTCAGAACATTCATTAACTCTCAAATTAATTTTCACTTCACCTTGTTCTTCAGTAATTTGCACCACACTCCTTTCTTCTCTTTTACCAGTAAAATCACAGCCTCTGTATCCTTAATCACACATGAGGACTTCTCTGCAATTACTGACTGATACAGCTCCAGGTCAGCCACATAAAGTTTGCCTTCTGAATAAGCACTGCAATATACAAGAAGTTTAAAAAAACTAAATCCAAACAAAGACACTTTGCTGATCACAGTGAAGTTTCTTAAACCTACCTGAAAGCCACCTTCTCTCTAGAGAACTCACATTTACTGTCAGCTGCCCTCAGTATTTGTACCTTCAGCGTCACAGTCATTTTATCTTGAAGCCACTTGATTTGTGGATGACAACTGAAAGAAAGTTAATTTAATGGATATTTTCCAAAGCAGAAAACCACTGAGGTTTAGCCAAGCTGTCTCACACAGCCATGATTTGCCCATGAAATCACAACTCGGCCAAGGAGCCTGGGCCATGCAGACCTTACACCAGCAGCAGTGCCAAGGAAGCAGGTGATGGGACACCAGTCAAGCTCCCTACTGAAGTACCACATTCCAAGTCTCTGGACAAGCACATTTGTAAGTTCCACGACAAGACATGCTCCACTGACCTCAACATCCACACTTACTGCCTCACTTCAGGATGCCACCAGTCTGCCCTTGAAGTGCCAAAGGAAAAGCTAACAGCAAAACCAACCTCTGACAAAACTAAGGAACCTTTCAGCCGACCACAGAGACAAAATAATCCCATTCGGCAGTTCACATAAAAGCAAGATGGAAACAAATCACTATTTTCTTACCTTTTCTGCTGATGTACAGTAGAGTCTTCTGCTTCTTTTGCTTCTACTACATCATGTAAAAAGAAGACATCCAGAAACATCTTTTATACTCCCCTATACTACAGAAACCAAGTATTTCCAGAATTCCCCTATACCATCATAAAAATAACTTGCTAGCAATCAAGTTCCTGTCATTGTCCTTTATATTGTGTACTTCCTATCCTAAAAGACTTCATAAAGTTAATAATTCAACTAAAATTTTTAATTATGAAGAATACTGTAATTAGCATAAGAAGATCTAAAAAAAAAAAAACAAAAAAAAAAAAAAAAAAAAATAATCAAACATGCAGTTTTCCAGCTCAGAAAAAGCTTTTTTTCTGGTTTCAAAATATTTGACACCTGAAACATACAATTTTGGAAATCAGTGGGGAGTTTCTGGAATTAAATGACTAATCCTGGTGTCAACACCACAGCTTGGAAACATAGCACTAACATGACTACCACCAGGGGAAAAAAGCCTTCTATAATAAGCACTCCAGCCTTTTTATCAGCTGCAACTTCTTCACCTTCCACTACTCCAAACTCATGTGGCAGCTGCCAGCAGGTAATCCTGTCCCCCTGCTATGCCAAAGCATTTCTAATCCTCTGCTGACACAAGAGTAAGCATATATATCCTTTAGATTAAAAATATATGGGGGGAGAGGAGAAAGCATAGTTTTCTGACATCCTGAATTTTGGTAAAAAAATTAACCTCTCAAGAGAACAGCATTACTATTCACACTCATGTTTCAGCAGATTTCAACTCCCTTAAACCCTGTGGCCTTGGACTGCAGAGCTCTTGTCCTCTCTACAGCAGAGACTTCCTGCTTACATGTTCCAGTCAGAGCCAAAGAATTCCAAGGGTCTGAAGGACAGTATTCCCCAAACAGCCACACAACTATAATAGCAAGAGTCACTGTCACAGCATCTCCTGACTGCTCAATGGAATGCAGCTCTAGCTGACTGCTAACATCAGTCACATGGTACTGCTCTGTACACCCAGAGCAGTCTGCAGCTGCCAGCACTGTTAGGTTGATATCCAGCACCTAACTTGAATTCACATTTGAAAACTTGTGGAAATGATGGAAGGCTTACTGCTTGGAAGAGTCACAGAACTGTTACAGCTTTCAGCAAGATTTTCCTGTATCGATGTATCCTGTGGACTGGGTGCCTCCTCTAGACCAGCTGTGTCCTCTTTTGTACTTCTAAACACAGGACAAAGCAGTTTTCAGAGAAAACACACAAATGACAGTCGGCTTCACCTTACTTTGCCTCTCCCTTCTTTAACCTGTACCTTACTAACAAAGCCTGTATTGAAGTTCCAAATTCTTCAGCAGTAGCCTCAGGCTTAGCGGGCCTGTTAAAAAAATGATGCAAGCAGTTGCATCATGCACATTTCAGCACACAGCATCACAGTACAGTTGTATGGTCCCTAGCATTACATGCTTTGGCAATGACATGCAGGTTCCCAACCTTCCTTTGCCAGCAGAAAGGAATAAATGCAAACAAGTGCCTGAGATACCACATGCTTACTGACTGGTAAGCATCCAAACCAGCTTCTAAGCATTGTACATTTTAACAGAATCTGAATACAGACGCCATGCTTCTATTACTAACTTGCCTGTCTGCATCAAATTCTAGGTTAATATTTTCTAGAATTACAGTTTTCTTTTCCTTGTGGTTATGGGGCTAAAGAATAGTTAACGGGAAACAGACACATAGCAAACACAACTGTTTCTAAATTTAAATGAAAATAACTGTCAGCAATATTAATTGCATTCAGTTAAATGTAATTTTTCTCTTAATAAAGTATATGCTGAACCAAAATTTGCAAACACTTACAAATGCTCCAAGCTCTGTGCATGATCCAAAACTGCTATCTGTCTGCACAGCTTCTGAATTCCTCTTACATGTTCAGGATTGTCAGTTCCCAAACCCGTTGACAAAATCTCAGATCGAATGTTGTACTCATTGATCCACATCTTCACCGTGGGAAGACTGGTAACCCCAACCTTGAATCACACAATGTAATAAAGGGAATGCACAGCTCTTCAATGGTCTCTCTCCAAAAGCTGCTCTTTTAGTCAAACTTCAAACATAGCCCTACTGACTTATGCCTGCAAGTAATTTGGTTTTCCTCATTTTTACAAAGGAACCTCCCCATGTTTAATTGTTTTCCAAGTATCACCAGCATTTGCATTGTGATAATGGCTCAAGTAACTGGCTGTTTGCCCTACCAGAACCAGGATGGCAACTAAGTAAGCAGTGCCAGCCCTGAACACATAAGTGACAGCTATAATATACCTCATGCAGTAAAGAACTGTGAGTCCTGAACAATCTGAGAACAGCTGAGGGGGTGAGGGGCACAATAAAAAACCTAAAGCCTAGAAATTGGTGAAAGGTTGAGCTACACCATATGGAAACAGAAGCTACTGAAGAGAACAACTTCCAGATAATTTTCTCCTTTTTTCACTTGACTTGCTCCACAAAATCAAAAATTCTGCTGGATGCTAATGGATGTGGAACTGTAGAACATGAAAGATCCAAGAACAAGAGCACCCATTTTTCCTGTTCTTATCAAGACAATGAAGAAAACCTTCAATATTTTTTAATTTGCAGAAAAATTTAGACTAAAACCGACTGCAAACTAGTGTAAGAGCTGTAAGATTAGACTCAAAATTATTAACAGAATAAATTAAGTCTACTTCAAGAGCTGCTGGGTATCAAGAAACCATCTTGGAGGAACCAAGTTTCACTCTCCAGAGGAATGTGACAAAGTGCAGAACTGACTTCACAAGACACACTTGTGAACAGCAGCAGCTCCCAAATACACTTCTATTACTAACTTCGTGAAACAGTCCTGGACCATGTGCAGATATACTAAGGTTTCCTAGTGTTGCCATTATATACCTACCATTGGGTCAACCCAAACTGTCCTTCCCAAGGTATGCACCACTTTTGCATGATGGAGTTTTCCTTTAATTTTGTGATTAATGTGATCAGTCACCTAGGAAAAACAAGTTGTCACAGCACTTGAGATGTATGGATACCAACAACGTTTTACAGTCACTAACTACAATGAAACATCATCTTACTTAGCTTAACAATTAAAAGGGTACTCAAAATAAGAGTTTTGAGTAAACCAGTGGAACAGTAACTTCACTCTAAGTTAGACCAGTATTAGCCTTCAAGGAAAGAGTTTCCATAAAGATCACTCAAACACAGGTCAATTTAGAGAGGCTACACTTCCCTGTTCGTTCTCCAGAATCCAAAGCAATGAGAACTTATTCTAAAAGAAAGGCATTTAAACCAGAAAAAAACCCCATGAACTTCACTGTATTATTTCACAACTGACCTTCTTAGAATCTGCCCCAACAGCAAGTATTTAGTGTCACTACTAATAAGCAATGCAATTTGGTACTCAAGTTTACAGTTTGTAACTCTCTTCTTGTAGAAAATGACAGAGAGAGAAAGTAAAGAGCATAAAGGAAATACCATGCAAGATCTGTTTATTACCTTTGGATTCCATTCAACTTCATTATCTATGGGTTTGACTCTACAAACTACAATTTCCACAGCCTGAGGTGGCAGACTCTGAAACTTTGCAGGTAAGTGAAGCAGCTGATCACTATTAACTTGACTTGTCCTGCCTTCATCTATATATTTAATTGTGACCTTATTGATGTTTTCTTCATCTTTTGCTGGAGTCTCTACCACTTGAACCCTTCATAGAGTAGAAAAAAGAAACACAGAATTATTATTCATGTAACCAGTTGTGCAGAGTAATTTTTAAGCCTGCTCTCATTTTAAAACTGGTATTTTCACTCTGCAACTGAGTGCATGTGTGGGCAGTCATCTTGTTTGCCATTCAGGAACTCAAAGCAGGCAAAAGCTTTTTAACTGCATTATTGGGACAGAAGTGATTCTTTTCTGCTTTTGAGGATGGGCTTTTTTCTTCACCTAACAGTCCAGATTTTAAAAAGCTTTGTATAAACATATGCACATGAAAAAAGTAAAAAGCCAACAAAATTTTACCTGTGGCAACTGGCTCCCTCACGTAGCCCATAGAACATTGACTTCTCCACAGTGTTAACAGAAATCCTGTGTTCTGATACCTTGAAATAATCATTCATTTCTTCAGCTAGAACTGTATATTGGTCCTTTTGTTTCTTGACTATTCGACCAAAGTAGTTTGTGGCATGTAAAATGAGGAGAGGCAGGATCTGAAAGGATCAAATATATCAACAGAAAGGAGGTATGGATGATTTCTCAAACCAATGAAATTTGTAACTTTATGGATAGCTCACCTACCTCTTTCTAGCCCCAAATGGTGAGAGATGTTGCTGCACACACACACTCCAGAAAACAGTTGTTTGTTACTACTCTCAATCCTACCTGCCCATAGTTCAGTCAGTAGTGGACAGCCATGTATGGAGCAAGAAAGCAAGAACTGCTGGGTGTCAGGTGATGATACTCCACCTCAGTGAACACCAGTGACTTCTGCCCATTATCTGCCAGCCTACTCACCATTCACACATTCTGCACCACTCCAGCTCTATTCTGAACACTCTCCAGCATTACAGGGAGTTCTACAAGAACTGACTGCTTTTTTCTGCACCAAAGTGACTTAAATAAAAGACTACAAACACACAGTTGTGCACAGCAATGCATAAAATACTTCTGTTGAGTGCACCTCATATAAACAGCCCAAGTCTCAAAGGGAGCTGGAGACACAAACCCCTACTGAGATGAGAAGAATTATCATAACAAAGTCAACCTCATATCCATGAGGGTTTCATGAACATCAAACTACTGAAAAAAGGAGTCTAACTAAAACAGCATTCCATAGCAGGAGAGTCTTACAAAGCACTGATATTTTTGAAGGAAATAACTCAAATGTTCTACCTGCATAAGAGGAGTTCCCCATTTCTTGGGCATACTATAAATGAAAAAATATTCTCTAATCCCAAGGCCAGAAAATGCTCCATTTTCAGGAAGTTTGCACCAATATGTCAGCTAAGAAAAAATCCTTCAACTTCTCTTCACTCCTACAGATCACTTTGTGTGTCCTCTACAAGACATATGTTTCTAAAAACCTCCATCTTTGTTAATTTCAATATATGGTCACAAATTATGAAGGGAATGAATACACAGCACACAGATCCTCCTCCCACAAAATATGCATCTTCAAAGCAGAAAAACAGCCTGAGGTAAACTCAGAATTACCTGCAAAACAGTTCCATGTCAAACTAAGGACACAAGGAACATCTGACACACTCATTTATGCAAGGGAGAGTGGCAAAAAGCTAGAGAATACTCAACAGCCATGTCAAATGATATCCACACAGCAGTAAAATTACATGAAATTATGGAATACAGAAACTGAAGTAACATGCTAAGTAGGTGGTTAAGACCTGTCCTCTTGGTACCCAAGCCCAAGGAAAATTAACTTACTGTCACACGTTCAGGTGTTTCTATCATTTCACCTGTGATATTCTGGGCCATGTCTAGTGATAAATTAATTTGATGGCGATCTGGACACTCTGTTCTGTTCCTACATTAAAAAAAAAAAAAAAAAACACAACAGGTTTAGAAAAAAAGCTCTTTGCTTTCAGTTGTAAACTACTGTTAAGTGACCTGCAACAGGCAACGGGAAAAAATAGAAGAATGAGCAAAATCTCTTTTAGATAAAAGCATCCAACAGGAAAATTCATCAAGGAATCTAAAGCAATCATCATTCAGGGCACAAAAAGCTGACATTTCCTTACCTGCAAATCCCAAATGTTTTAAGATAAGCACACAGGGGCCTTGAAGATTTCTCATTTTCCTCAGATTCCAGAACCCTGGCAGTCAAATCAAGTTCTTCTGGAATTTCAGCTTCTGCATGCTTTAAATAATGGAGAATCCCAGGTGCATGACAGGAACTGTTATCTGTCAGCAGAATGACTGACTTGGCGTTAGTATGTTCCTGATCTACAGCAGAATCCTAGAAGTAATAAGAAGTATTTTGGAAAGAGTTGATGTATCCACCAGTAACAATCCTGTGCAGTATTACCCAGTCAAGGTTCACCCAGACCTTTATCCCAGTGCAGAAGTTGTCACTCATGCTTTGCAGGCGCTGCCCAAAGACTCCTGGAGATGGGAAACTGAAATGGATCACACAAGTTGCATCTCTGATTCCCAAGGACTGCAGGCAGTCATCTGTTAAAACTAAGCACATGTTTCACACAGATATGTAACTGTAATAATTCAAACATGGGAAGGATCACTTCACACGCACTACCGCTGATTTCCTTCTCCCATCCACTGACTGGAAGATTAACATGGATTTTTCCCCAATATATTCCTATCAGGCTTTTTATTTCTCCAGTCAATAAATCTAATCAGCATATGGCAGACAGAGCATTTCATGCCAATCGCACAGAATTCTCTTATCTCCTATCAGCACCACAGAGAATTGAGCACCGCCCAGTAATTCACAGGAATTAGACAGGAGACAGATGAAATAGTGCAGGAATTCTCACAGCTCTGTATGAACCTACAAAGCAGAGGGAAGTCCACCTTCTTGTTTTTGTATAACATGAAAAACAAACTGAGTTTGAAAATGGATAAAGGCCTTTGTTACTGGAAAAAAAAAACTGAAAAAAAACCCCAAAATCCTAATGAATTTACAAATTTGGAAATTATTTCAGACCTAGCATCTCCTCTGTAGCAGACACAATTGTGAAATGACGGAAAAATCTTTGACAATATTGGTAATTCTTTTAACTAAACAGAGAAAATAGTAACAGGAGAAAAGAAAAAAAAAACTCAGAAGGGCTGTAGCATTGAGAAGTAAACAGAGAACTGGAAAGAGTTCATAGGGATCTGCCCCTGTGGAAGTGCTGAGATAACCCAGCTTAAGTGCTTAGTGCAGATCTTAGTTCTGCATTAAGATACAGTCCCAACCAGACAGAGAATCCTCACCTAATACAGCAGGAGTGCCAGAACTGTGCATTCTTCTCCACCTCTCCAAGACACATTTAGCATTACACTTGCTGTCCTGATGTTTTTTCAGGGAAACTACTGAGTTGCTCTTCAGTGCCTGCATGGCAAAGTGAAAAGTTACACATTCCTGCAATGCTGCAGTACTTGCTTCAATCAACTATAATAAGCAGCACCACTTACTAGAATTTAGCACACCTTACTGTAGAGACATAAGAAAAGAGCTAATGAAATTCAGGCTGCTTATATGAAAAAAATTATTAATGGAGATAAGGTTCATTATTTTCCTGCATAAAAAGAAAACTACAAGCTCATGTTCCCACGTATTAATACATTAGATAGACATTCAAGAAAATAAACATGTCAAGCTTTTCCCCTCATTAATGTGTCATCTCTAATCTGATTCCATGGTCTAACAACATGCAGATTCATGTTTCAGTCTCTCAGAACAAGCACTCTTCATTATGTGAACCCCTGAAGTATTTTCATAGACCAGGTAAAATATCTGAACTTGGTGTACACAGGGATTACTATGAACAGATTCAATCCTACTTTAACATCAATAAGCACTTTTTAAAGTGGTGGTAGGGTTGGTTTTGATATGCTTGAACCCTCAAATATTCAAGGGAAATGTGTTGGTCACAATCCCAAACCAGATTTCAATCATCAAAGAACACACACTCCAGATACACTATTATTTACAACAGAAATCTTTAAGTATCACATGATCTATGCCAGCTATTTGCTGGCAGTCAGTTTGGGGCTACTTTCAGCAGAAATTATTACCTTCCAAATTCACATTCCTCCTTTTTCTCAGAAGCCAAGATATTTTAGTTTGTTATGACTTTAAAAAAAACCCCAACCTGCTTATCTATCTAAGTTTAAACACTGTCTTACCTTATGAATCATCTCTGCTTCACTTACTGAGTCAGTGAATACCAGCACTTTCTGAAGAGTCCTCTGGGTAAAATCCAGGATTTTGAGTAACTCAGCAATTCTGTTGCTATTCATGCAGGGCTGCACCACCTAAAAGCAAATACAAAACAGAGGGCTAGCAATTCATATAACCCATACATACTCTACTGTGCAATTCTTCCTAATTTTAATCTTAATGCATCCACACATTAACACTTTCAGTTCTGCTCAATCATTAAGGCTTCTCACAAAAACTCATGTGCTGTTTTCCTCACATGCTCATTGTGTCTACTTTTGGAGATTTCCCAACATTTAAAATCCACAAACTACACCTTTCTGAGACAGAGTAATCCAAATCAAACTTAAACCATCTTGTATTATTCTTAAGGGCTATACCACACTGACTGGAAACTAAGTGAAAAGATATTACATACTCTTAGATGACTCCACGAATATGTAATAGGCCTTCTAGAAATCTGAGGTCAAAAGCTCAGGATTGTGTGAAAGCAGCAGGCAAAGTGCTTTACTAGATTTGCCTTGGCACTGCCTTACCTTGTAGTTCTGCCAGTCATAGCTCAGAACAGCAAAATCATTCTGGTAACGTCCTCATCAAAAACCATACTGCTTGCAAATATATCTCATCAAATTAAGACTCATTTGCACTAACCACGAAATACTCAAGGATCTGTCTTCATCTCAGTCTTATAAAGAAAAGTAAGACCTCCAGCTCTTTCAGCGACTCACCTGCATGTGAATTCTATCAGGCAGTTCAGCTCACACTGGGAGGCAGCACTGCAACACTACCTGCTTCCAAAAAGGCAGCAGCAGCCATACATCCAAGCAATGACATAGTTTCCAAAGTTTTACCTGTTGCACATTTCCAAAGATGGCAGCTTCTTCAATAACTGTCATCACAATGTAAGGATCATTCATGAACTCCTTTATCAAGGGTGTGATGTGTTTATTCCACTGAGTTCCCACAGCAATGATCTGATGTGGTAGACCTCCCTGTGCCTGAGCAGTGGCTTTCTTGTAACAATCCAGTATAGTAAACACCTAGGAAGAGTTTTTTTTTTTCCTCTCATCATATTCCAGCAAACATATGACAGCCCAGAAAAACACACTGAGAACACTGGTTTTTCCCAGTCACAAAGCCACTACCACAGTGAACTACAAGTTTCACACCTCAAAAGACCAGTTTGGTTTGTACACTTTTATCTTATTCTTTGAAAGAGTTATGAAGCAAGAGAAAGCAACAGGACAGCACGTAGTGACAGCACATGCATGTGCAGATAATGCAATGCAGGATTCTGTCCAGAGAAGATGGAAATCTCAGGAAAGAGATCTGTTCAAATCTGTAATATTAAAACCTTACACAAAGCAGATTGGAGGGCAGAGGCAATTCAGCAAAAACTAGGTGGTAACTAGAAGACAAACCCAGCCTGCCAACACAGTAATTTGCAAACTACAAAAAAGAAAGCAAGCAAAGGAGGAAAGCAAGGAGGAAAGAAGAGGGGGTTCACCATAAGCCCACTTCCAGTGATTTTTCACTCAGTGTGTGCCACTGTTTCAGATACATGCACAACTGAACAGCATTTTGCCCAGTGATTGTGAAAGCCATTTACCTGTTCAGTAGTTTCAGAGAACAGCACCTCAATCTCATCAAGAACAAGATGGCAAAGCCTACACAAAAACCCAGTGTTGTGTTCCAGCAGTCTCAGGAGGTTGTATGGTGTAGTAACTACTACTTCACCTACAAATTGGAAAGTCTGTTACCATTAACATACAACTTGGAAGAGTATTACTAGGACACCAAAGGACACAGTAGCTTTATTAGAAATGGTCACATTTGTATTCCAAATTCATCATCTTGAAGCTGGGGAGTTTGAATTTTTCTACTCCCGCAAGTTTTCCAAGACATTAAGTGTGTGAGGCTCTGATATTTTGAAATCCAATGAAATGTCTGAAGGTTAACAAGTTTACAAAGCAGGATGTAATTTCATTTTCCAGTAAGGCACTGGAAGTGGAAGTAAGAACTTCAGAACCAAATAGCCAGAAAGGAAATATTTATAAATATATGCAGGAGCAATTTCAGGAAAGTTGTTTCAATAGTGGAATAAAGCACACATTGCAGCTTAGGAATTTACTAACACGTGTATGCATTTGTATCTATCTACACACAGAAATGAAACCACACCAACCTTCACTGGTGCAAATACACTAACAGCCCTGCTGCTAAAAGGTCTGAATTCATCCACAAGGCTCAAACTTGAATGATGGATGAAAGAATACCAACTGCTGTAATAGAGTTTTACACAATTCTTCACAGTTTTATCCATAGTTCTTATTCCCTTGGCACAACAAAAGCCAATTCTGAAAACGCAGGTATCAACCACAGCTTAACGAAGAGATCAAACCAGAACCACCTAAATGTTTCAAGTACATACACCAAAGCAGGGCAAGTCTCCCAACAGCTTTTTTATTATTTCTATGCTGCTTCTCTGTGGAGCACCCTCTGCATGCTACTGAGACGCACGAAATACTGAGCATTTATTGCACAGCAAGTAGTAAACCACCAACTAAACAAACAAAACCCCCAACTTCACTTTATAAACTAAGAACCTGAGAAGCAGAAATTGTTTTTTAACATGCTCTTGCAATTAATGTAGCCCACACAGTCTTCAAGCATAACTAAGATGACAAAGTATTCTTACAGCCTTGGATTTCCACTTGGCTGGCTGCTTCCTTGTTTTGCCCAAGGATTATCAGCATTGGATGAAGGTGTCTGCAGCCTTTCCTGTATGTTTTCAGCAGGTCAAAAACAAGTTGTGCCTTCTTCCATCCAGGACATAACATAAGTGCCAGAGGCTACATACACAGGTACAAAAATTGACAACAAAGTATTAGACAGAAGTACAGAACTTTAAGAATCTTGTCTTACTTGGGCTATACTTGGCCATTTTCAGAGGTCCCCTACAACCTCAGTAATTCTGTTTCTGTGATCTAATACAAGCTAGAAGATGCATTATAGTATTTAAAACAGTTAATACCCATTTTAGTTTAATGAGTACATACTACTCATGCAGAAACAAAGCTCCATCATGTATCTAAGTGTCAGGACATGAACCACTTGTTAGGGATTGCTTTAGAAGTATGTTAGGGACTCCCCCCATTCACACGGTCCATCCAAGTCCTCCACAGAGGCCTCACTGAAACTGGCAAGCATCATGAAGATATACTGAGATAACATGAATGTATATATTCCAAACATTCCGAATAGTAATAGGTTCCTTGGTCTAATATATACATACTCCACTCATGTTTGGCAAGGCCTGGTAGTCACTTTCCATCTGCAGAAGTGTAAGAACTGGTGGAATATATAATAAGGGATCATTTCCTTGATGGGAGATGGCAACGACATCACATCCCCAGGCTATTGGTGGCCAACAGTAGGACTGAGTGAAGGTAGGGCCTGAAAACTTGTTCCAAACAAGTTCCTACAGAAAGAGAAGTTAAAGAGTTTCTCATTAAATCCGCATACTTAAACACCAACAAAAAAAGACAAAGCGTAACAGTGAGCTTTTGACCCACTACATAACAAATGTCCTTAACAGGTAATATGAAATACCATCTTCTGGGCTGAGCTGTTAAATCACTGTATTAAAATTCAAACCCACTTGTAGCAGTGGCTACTATACCAGCAAAAAAAGTGTAAAATTCTTACAGCATTTATCCAAAGCTTCATTTATTCAATCACATGAACAACCTTGTACATATTTCTCAATCTGAGACATTACTGCAACATTTGCTAAGCAGATCTGAGGTATGAAACTTGTCTTAAAAAGATAATCAATGTAGTATCATCACCTCTACCTTTTTCAGACCATCAAAAAGTGGTGCTGTTTCCAAAACTGATGATGGCTCAATTTTCTTGCTCAGGAACACAAAGTTTTTTTCTTTCCCAACACTTTTAAAACTCTGAAACCATGAGACAAATAGATGACAAAGGCAATACTTAACAAAAGAGGTTTACCTTACAAAAACTCAGAAGCACTCACTGTATTTTAAAAAAATGGCTCTTTGATACAAATGAATCAAATCCTCAATTCACTTTAAATATGATTCATACATACTGATAGGTTACACAGACCAAGGGCAATATAAAGACTCGTTATTGCTATTCTTGAAGGAAGATTTTCAAAGATGGTCTTAACTGTCATAAGAGTTAAGCCTCCAGAGATGCAGTGGATGCTCTGTGGACAGCTGGCACTCAGTCCCACAATGAGCAGCACAAGGCAGGGACTGCAGCCACAATGCAGATGGCAATTTCTCTCCTTTGCTCCTTCTCTCTTCTCTGCTCCAGTGTGGGTACTCTGCTGACTCCAGCCCCTTCAGAAACATCTGCATGGAGTTCCTTCCACTCCTCTGACCCTGACATTGCCTGTTTCTCACTTTTCTATTTGTTCCCTTCCCTGTGTTTTTGCCCTTTCTTAAATTCAGAGAGGTATCCCCAACTTGGCTGGCTGGCTCAGCTTTAGCCTGCAGAGGCCAATGCAGGTGCAGTCAGCCCGACCTGCTTCCATGAGACCCAGTGCTACCAAAATCAAAATGTTTGCACAAGGGAAGATAAATGAAAGTTAATGCTTGAAATACCTGTTGGTCATCTTCAACTGGGTGTGTCTGGAGGTAATTGGAATTTAAGAACTGTGGAAGCCTGAGAAACAGAGTTATTAAATCCAACATAAATGCAAAATAAAACCACCATTTATAAATACCATCAAGTATTTCCCAAGTGTCATGAAGCAATTCACTCCAAGTGCTTCTGACATACCTATGTCAATGAGAAAAACCCTCAATACAAAAGGAAAAATCAAAACCCACCACTTGGAAAGCAAAACTTAGTGAAAGCAATCCTTCAGAATCTTTTTTGAAGTTAATGGGCAAGTTCCTTGACATTAGAAGAAAAAACAGACTGGACTGCAGAAAAAAAAAAGGTTTCTTAAAAGTGCCAAACATACAACTCATCTTTGCATCAGTTAGAAACTGAAAGAAGAAATACTCCTGTGGTTTTTTACATATACACCAACTAACCTGCAGCACAGTGAAAGCACTGCAAAAACTGACCTAGTCACCTTCCATTAAATCTGAAAGCTTTATAAATCACACTAAGAATAAAATAAAGCAAGTTAACACATTTAGTGTGCAGAAAAATACCTCCCCACCACACCCCTGTTGTCAAGCTACTACTTAGAAAGACCTGGTATTTTTCTAGTCTGGTTAACTATCAGCAGCTTTCAAGTCCCTCCTTTCCCAAAAGCATGTGTATGTACCTTCCCTTTCCCTCTGCCCTTTAGAGGCCTAAAACCAGGAATTGCAAACATACTACAGCTTCCAACTGCCTGACTACAGAATAAAAAAATCTGAGTATTTATAATGCTGCACCACACCTCTCTGTTTGAACTGCTTTATCTTCCCTGGGAGGCACACCTGGCACCATGTTGACAACCTAGAATGAAAACACATTTTAAGCACTAAAATACTGTTCAAAAGTAATATTTAAAACATGAAGCTGAAAGCGTGGTTTTCTGACCCAACTATTATATTCTACAAATACTTTGCAGCATTCTTTACAAATTGGAAATTTCTTTGACCAAGGCAGCAATTGTGATGGAACACACTTCACAATACTAAGAATATCAAGGTGGATGACTACAGCACTCCTAATCTGGCCTACACATTTCTGTAGTTTGCATTTCACCATTTAATACAAAATGTAATACTTACAGGCACAGTATTGTGCTTCAGAACTCTGCGTGACCCTTGGAATGTCTTTTCAAGAACAGAATTACAACCAGCAAGACCTAGAAAGGTAAACAAAATGGAGATACCTATTTCTGATTATCTGAACATATGAAAGCCACAGATGAACACCCCATGTCACAGTCACTGGATCCCAACCAAGGCAGGAAATTCCCACTCAATACATGCAACTAAACACACAAAGTGCTGCTTGTAGGACTGTCTCCCACACTCATGGGACCCACCTGGCTCAAGATGTGGTGACACCTCCTCCCCAAAGGGAACTTTTGGCCTGGCAATAAATGTAGGACCAACAAACTCCACCGGAACACACTCAGCATTTAAGAACACTTCATTGTCAGAATCATCTGGAGAACTCTCTGCAGTCCCTACAGTTTCCTTGTAATGAGCAAAGTGCTTTGCAACCAGATCATCATTAACACAGATCTACAAAAAACCCAAACAAGATCTTTTTCCATCAGAGTTGACAAGCAATGAGCTACACCAGCACATACTTGTTCAGAACGTATGTGAACCCTTAAAAAAAATGAGTGCTTTTATAAATGATAAAAAAACTCAAACAAAATCCAACCAAAGTACCAGCAAATGCTTTCTGTCAAACATTAATTCCCAAAAAGCTAAGTCCTATCTTCCTGTATGTTCAACAGGTGTTAAATAGTGAGTTCTATGTTTCTGGCCAAAATAATGTACTGAATTAACTGTTTCAAAGAGCCCTACACATCTAAAAGAACCCTCTAATTCAGTAAAGCCTGTTTTATTACTTTTGGATTCAGCACACATCAAAATCTGACCAAAAAAAAAAAAAAGTAGTATCAAGCCTAAAACTTCTTGCATCTACCATACAGCTGGCTTAAGTCTGGCAGTAGATACAGCAGAGATTTGACACAAATTACACATTTTGGCAAGTGGAACTAGACTGGATGTTTTTTTCCAGCTCCTTGAGGAATCAGCTGTATATAAGAGTGTGAACTTTTAGTTATTTTTACAGTATTGTGCAGCTGCTTTACTAAAACATCTTCAAATGTTTACCACAAGAAGTACACCAAATAATGCATACAGTTATCCACTTAAATACTAGCTGGACTTCACTAGTCAGTAATTTCCAAAAATATAAGGTTCATATAGAGAAAAATACAGGTTCTGCCTAACAGAATTTCTCCAGAGGTTTATAATGAACAGAACTGTAATAAAAACCTCTATTAAGTTAATGATTTAGCTTCTACTGTACCTGATTGAAACTAAAAAACTTACAAGTCATGCTTTCCAGTCTTAAACTAATAGCAAAGTTGATCTATAGAGCTGGAAATACAGAAGCATCTTACCTTTTCATCTTTTATAGTCACAAAAAGAAACACCTCTAACACCTTATCTTCTACTGCCTGTACTGTGGCTTTAACCTCGGCAGCCTCTAAATGCAGTAATAAACACAAGAAAAAATATTAAACCCTTATCACACTACCGGCATTCTTCACTTGTACTTTCTGGGACTGACAAAAAGAGAAATCACAATTAAAAATGTGTAACACTTGTTATTTCACCTAAGTGAAACAAGGATTTTAACAACAAAAACTTAAAAGCTCCAAAAAAGGCACTTGTCCTTAGTCTTTGAAGGAGGATTGAGAATTGAAACAGATTAATTGTCTTGAGATAAACCACTCTTAGTTCTAAACTGAAAGCCTTGGTTTTCTCTTACACTCTGACAGTCTGGGGCACCAGAAGGTGCTTTCCAAGTGTGACATTTCCTTTTCTTGAAAGAAGTTGTATTTGCACATCTGTACAGCTTTGTGGCACTTTTCATTTGGGCAAACGCAGCCCATAAAAGTCTGTTCCCAAACCCTGAAGCACCTCTGCACACACTCGTGCAGGACAGCTGTGATGCTGATTCAGTCTCAGGCTGAATACACAGAATGATTCCAATGATCAAAACAAACGTGACCCTAATGCTCCCTCATTTAGCCTCATCTAGCCTAACACAATCTACTTAACTACCAAAATTTATGCAGCACAGAAGCCCAAAGTATTCAAAACACAGCTCCTTTCTCCTTGTTTTTAACAAACAACATTTGCAAATATAATCAAGTATACACAGTTATAATAAACTTGTACACAGGTACTATGTTTCTCTAACAAATTGCTTTTTCCCTGAACTCAAGTGCTATTTACCTTTAAGAAGTTTTCGAAAATGCTGGATAGCAGCACTATCCCATCTCTTGGCTGGTCTAGGAAAATAAACACAACCAGTTTTTCCACACTGTCAAACACGAAAATGGTAATTAAAAAAAAAAAACCACCACTCTATAGAAGCACAAAGCTCTAAGCCACGCAAATTCTTACAAAGTGCAGAACTAGACCAATCAGCAGAATCTGATTACTTAGCATATTACTTAAGCCTTGGTAATACTGCTCCAGCTCACCAATATCATGGACTGATTAGAATTAAAAGACACTGTTTTGACAAGGTATCATGGCTTGTACCCAACATAAAATATGAAGAAATCATGGAATCATTTAGGATGGAAAACCCCAAGATCATTGAGTCTTAACCCCTAACTCAGCAGTGCCAAGGTCACCACTCAACCATGTCCCTTAGTGCCACATCTACTCATCTTCTAAATCTTTTGAAGTGGTGACTCCACCACTTCCCCAGGGAGCTTTGTCCTCTCAGCTGGAAGAGAGCTAATTTTCCTCTTAGTAGCTGGTACAGTTCTGTATTCTGAGTTTACTACAAGAATACTGCAGGTTTCTTCTTGAACTATAATCCCTTCTAAAAAATTTGGCACTAAACCCTCACACTTTAGAAATGCACAAATAGAGAACAGATTTACTGAACTCTCCTTACCCTATTTTGGCAGTGTTTTCACAGTAGTCAATATGCAGTGTCAGTGGCTTCGTGCAGTGCAGCCGACACTTCTTTGCTCTATGTGGGATCTTTGCAAATGTTCCTGCTAAAACTCGAACGCTGCAAAACAAAGTGGAAACGACCTCATTTTACAGGGCAGAATTTCTTCTCCAGAAGTTACTGGTCTCACAAACCACCACCTGTTACTCTGAACTTGACAACACAGCTCTTTCACGAGTCTGGATCCCACTGGCTTCCACCCTGGAACCAGTGTCTTACTCTAAGAGGTGCTGTCAGGACCAGCTGGTGAGCAGAATTGCTCTTCTATTCATTTTGTATCAATACACATCCTAGTTACTTGGAATCCCTCTGATCCTCTGCCACTGCACTTTCAAGTCTTCTTGCTATTCATCTTCTAAATATCTTCATGGTATTTAACCCATTGTCAAGTTGTTTTCCAACAAAGCAACACTTAACTTAAAAACATTATTTATTTTGAAATATTTTAAGTAGCTCTAATTCTGTGGGATACTACCAAAACAAATTTGGTGAAGTTTCTCATGCTCCAAGTTGTTCATTTTAATATAGAAACAAACTTCAAGAGCTCGACTAGGTTGCTCCAGAACATAGAACATATTTTTTAAGATTTTAGAAACTGAATACTTTATACTCATTTTATCAAAAACTCAGAACCTGTGAAAATTCATCTTTTTGGCACCTTAACAAGACAAACTGTAGCTCTTAGTAAGCAAGTTGGGTCAACTGCAGTGGGAAAACCCCCACCTATTTCTGTTTAGACCTCAAAAGCTGTTTCCGCAAGTGAAACCCGACTTCTATAGGTGGTTTTTGTGCCTGACCTTCACTAGCCATAATTTTAATATTTTTAAATATATAGAAAATTATTAAGGAAGAAAAGAATATAAAAATAAGCTTTAACTGGCATTCACACATTTCAATCACAACAAACTGACATTATTTCTATTCTGAATTTTTTTTTAAAAAAACAAAACCTAAAATGGAAAGTATCTTAAAAATATCGCAAAATAAGGACTGGTTTGCACTTAGGCTCTTTTTAAGTGTTATCATCTGGTTAGCAGGTTCTTGTGGGCACAATCTACACCTCAATTAAACCAAAGCATTGACTAAATAAATATTAATAGCATCTGTACCTAATAGCAAATACATCACAGTGATAAAAACTGTTAACACATACTTCTCTGATGCAACAGAACAGTACTTGGCATAATCCACAAGGAAACATCCAAGCTGGTAACCATCTGCCCGGCACTGAACTGACTCAACCAGAGCCCTACACCAGCAATTGAACTCCTCACTGAAAACCACATAAACCTGAGGAAGAGACAAGGAACAAGACAGCAGGTTCTTTCAGATGGTCCCAATTACAGTCAAAGGTTTTTCAAAGGCAAGGACACAGTATTTATTACACAGCTTTCCATTTTCTTTGCAAAATGCAAGCATTACAGCCTGCACAGTTAGGAGGCTTACAAATGAGAAAACACAACCCACAGGGATGCTATTATCTACTTTTCTGTGTAAATATAATAAAAAAACAACATATATTTGATACTTCACCCGTAAACCCATTCAAATCATAGATTCTTTCTGTGTAGAGCGATGATCTTACCTGGCCTTTTTCCACCTCCACTCTTTTTATTTCATCTGCATCTCTGTAACTTCTATAAAATTGTTTCATTTCAGCATTCAGGTTTTCATACACAGTTTCACTGGCCAGGCCTGGCACGCATTCTTTCACAGCAATCCAAAAGCAGCTTGGATCTTCTACCTGAGGCAAAGAGGAGAGAACAAATACCACTAACTTCTAATAGTATTTGAGCAGCAATGTAAAACTTGATTTTTATGAGGCACCTTCAAAATTATGGTGACTGATACTGAGATACAGAGTGCCAGAGACATCTTTCACCTTCACAGCATTAGTTCATGTAATGGCTTCACAGGTTCCAAGTTTCTTTAGCACTGCAACAAACACCATGTGGAATCTACAAGGCAGCAACATTATCTAAAAAGTTGCTTAAATCAAACAGTGGGCAAAGTGCAAAGGCAAAGCTTTTTGCTTCCATATGAAGTCCTCAGGAAGTACACAAAAACCCTAAAAAAATGGTAAGCTTCACCAAGGGGCTTTTCTTTGTGTTCAGAGGGTCTGCATGACAGCCAGTTTCTTTAGAACAGGGTGACAGCTTTCTGCCAAGCCCTTGTGAACTGTTACATTCTAGCGTTCCAGCTGATCTGGGTCCCCAGCTGTTGTGGCTTAATCCCAGCAGACAACTGAACCCCCCAGAGTTGTTCCCTCACTCACATCCCTGCAGCAGGATGACCAGACAATCAGAAGGATAAAAGTGAGAAAACTCACAGGCTGATACTAAAACAGCTGACTAGGCAAAGCAAGAGCTGCAAGTGCAACCAAAGCAACACAGGGAGTGTATTCACTGTTTCCCACTGGCAATTGCTCAGCTATTTGCAGAACACAGAGCTTCATCACACACAATGCTTCTGACTTGGGCAGGCAAATCTGACCACCACAGACAAACCTGCAGCTTTTATTGCTCAGCATGACATCATATCATAGGGACTATCCACTCAGTCAGCTGTATTCTCATTTTCCACAATCTCCTGTGAAATTCAGTATAATTTAGTACTACACTACACATTACTTAACACCGTGTTGCACATCCTCCACTTCAGATTTTAGCTGCATCCCTACTCCTGGGAGGAAGAGATTAAAAGTGTAAAAATGGTGAGGACAATGGTATAATTGCTTAAGTGACCTTGCAGCTGGGAATGTTGAGGCCTGGAGAATATCAGAGTGGGAAACCCCATCCATTATGCCTACTGCTGCTGATCCTCTGTTTTGAGAAGCAGAACTTCTGTCTAGAGGTAATACAGGTGTTTGGAGAAGCTTGGAGGCACTCTAATGGACATCCTGACCTCCAAAGCTCAAAGATCATACACAGCACAGGGGAGCTCACAGGGTTCTTCATGAATCCTGCTGGGATGGGCTGAGCCTACCAGTGTCCACCAGGGTGTACCCCAGATCCTCCAATTAGCCAAGAAACGAAATGAATTTACTCCCTGTGTTTCAGCTGTGGTTTTGTGGTTGTTCTGGGTACCTGCATGCATTAATTCACACACCTGCTCACCTATTTTACAACAAAAATAAAATAAAACCTAAAACAAATGACAAAATATATATAACCCAGTATGACTCCACCAGTGCAAAGAAGTGCTGGTGAATGGCAATACACAGCCAACATCTTGTTTGCAAATGTGACCTCTAGAATGTCACATGCAAATAGCCATCAGTCCTTCAGATTTTTTTTTAAAAAGCAGCATACCTTTAATACCACGACTTCCATGTTTATCTCTGGTGTCTCCCTTATCACAACTGTAAAAATAAAACATTAATGAACCACTTCTATCACCACCATTTTTGTCAAGGCCTATTTGAAGGGCAGACACCTAAAGTAAGCCTATAGATTTTTATTACTCAGGCCGGGAGTACTAGTCTAGGCAACTAATTTACATGTTTCAAGGGATTCAAGCCAGCTTTCTTAATGAGGGACTATGTTAAAGCCCAATTAGGATCTGCCATCTATGCTGCACCTTTTCCATTCAAAGGCAAACAGAAATAGGCTGGCTGATCACAGACAAGGGCTACTACAATCTACTCACACGACCAAATGGACTGAAACACTAGAAGGGAATATGTACAACTTTTTTAGAAATCCCACAGCCTAATACAAAAGAGGAATCCCAAACTTAGCGAACATGTTTAAGGCCACAGTTTTTTATTAGTACTTCACACTACAGCCATCTGTAACGGTACATACCAGATCTAGGAGTTACACCATAATAATGAAACTTCCAGCAAGTAATTGGCATTTCATTTCAACACAAACCAAAATGAAATTACATCGTGGTATCATCACCGCAGCATCTAGGTTACGACTTAAAAGAATTAACACTTAATGTAGGCGCCTAATGAAATGTTTCAGAAAACGAAAATCAAGACATGGTCCTTCCACTTCCAAGGCTGCTGCTGAACAAGCCAGAATTAAGTAGCAACACAGTTACCCTGCGGCGACAGCGACAAGCTCTAAGCGACAGCGTTTTTCAATCCTGGTTTAACATGACAATGGAACAGGTGAAACGACTGCAGAAGCTTCACCCAAGATCATTTAGCACAAGCAAAGCTCCCGAGTTACTCGTTTCGAACCCTGCACCGTAAACACTGCAACGGTAACACGTGAGGGACATAAATACCTTCGGCTGAAGTCTCACGTTAATTAGCGCAAACCCTCTAAATGGCCCTTCAATGTGGCAGGGCTGAAGCACCCCCACAGGAAAGGTCAGCTCTCCCAGTCCACCTCAGGTAACGTTCCCGCTTTGTTAAGAACAGAGTGAGAAAACAAACGCTTGCTCAAATCCCACGCCCACTCCTGGACAGTACTACCCTTTAAAAATGCTCTAAGTCGCTAAAAGCCTCGAACCAACCTGCTGCGTTAAACAGACCTAGAGAAGGCCGAAGGGGCCTCCGCAGCCACCCCGGTGAGCGCAAACCCTCCCAGAAAACAGCCCGCGATCCCTCTGCCCATCCGCGCTCCAGCTGAACCCCATTCCCCCAGGAGGCACACAGCACGGCAACACGGGCTTTAAAAAACACTTTCTTCGCTTTACTCCCAATCCCCATTTCCCCTATCCTGCCGTAGCTCCACGCTGTTCCCCGCAGGAACAAGACCTCGTTCTCCGGCGCTGCCAGGCTCCACACGCCTCCTTGCCCGCGGAACCTTCCAGAAGGCTCCTTCCAGCACCCTCCCTCCGGAGCTCCCCGGACCTGCCCCTCGCCAGAGCCGGGCCCGGGGCGGGCTCGGAGCCCAGCGCGGCCCCGCCCGGGGGGGGGTGCCCGTGGCCGGGGCTGGTGTACCCGGCTGAGGAGGCGCCTACCGCGCTGCGGGAAATCTCACAAAGCGCAGGCAAGTCTGTTGTTATACGTGAGCAACAAAAAGTCTCGCTATTCAGCAAGATTTAGATTGCTTTATTTGATACAGATGGGGAAAGCAGCGCTGGGGATCGTGAGGGGTCCCTGCCCACTCCACGCTCCATCGAACCTTGGTTTGCGGCTCCTATTTTTTTTTTTTTTATTTTGCTCCTTTTCCTCGTTGCAATCAATAATTTTTGGGGTTGTGCTGTCATAACTTTGCTAGGTAAGCAGTGGTGGTCGAATAAACATCCATATAGATAACCATCTGGTTTTGGTAGATAAAAATCGGGAAGTCTGGTCTTTGTAGGCAGGCAGCATTGATCAAACAAAGGCAGGAAGTCCGATTTTGCAAAATCTGACTATCGGAAAGTCTGATTTTGCAAACTGGTAGTAGATAAAAACTTATTTAGAAGACGTTCATAATGGGGATTTAAAACAGAGTTATTTAATCATGTATTTTCCTCTATCTAGTGTCCATGCTTTACTTCAGACCTTAGTATTCTGGTTTATACAAACCCAAATACTTTTATGATTAACACAAATCTTTTATCAATTGTCACATCCATCATCCTAATTTTTCTGTAAAATAGAAACTGTCATAAATGTTAAGAATAACATCTGTCCAATTTACCAAACAACAAAAATTAATTTAGCAGTAATTTTTTTAATAGGAGCAATTATGTATAAGTGAATGCAATCAAATATATTAGATACATATATTTAAGAACATACAAAATTTGGCAGTGAATAATTCAGTATAATTAAGGTTCATGTAAAGCATAAGCAAGACCAGCCAGAGATACAGAGAGGGCCCTGCCCTTCCTCCCATATCAATCAGGGCAAAAATCCCACTTCCATACTATATGCTATACATATTAGTACAGAATTTTCTGGAAAACTCCTCCTAGTTTCTATTCCTAAAATCTATGTCACTATATTGTGTTGTGCATGCTCTACTAAAAGTTAGGGGTCTCTCATCCTCTCGGGGTCTTATTTCTGATGAAGGCTCTTTGTCTTCATCAGCGTCCGCTCTGTAACCTTGCAGGCAGCGCAGGAGCACTGAGCTTGGTGTTATGTAATTAAGCATATGTTCTTCTTAATAAGACTTACTCAAGTTTCATGCCTAAAGTCATCCCAATTTGGCCCAGTCCAAGGTCAAAATCTTTATTTCTAGATGGGGCTTATCAAACCTACATCATTCTACTACTTGACCTGACATCTGGGGGATTCCATCTGCTTTTTCTCACTATTTGCTTCCTTGCTTTGTAATAATTATTTGTTTAATATGATTACAATTTTGCCAAGATAGTTACAATTTAGTTAGCATGAATCACATTTATTACAGAAATCAAACTTATTGTGAAAGAATAAAAGCCTTTGTTGCTGCAAGCAACTTCAAATCAAGAATATTCTACTGCAACTTGAGGGGAATTATTTCAATAAATCTTTGGGGTTTGGATTTATTCCAGGCTTCAAGTCTGCAGCAGAAGCAATGGTGAAATAACCTCTTCGGAAATACTAATGCAGGGACAACAACCACAGTAAAAAAAAAAAAAAAAAAGTGGAAAAAAAAAACCAAAAACAAACCAAAAAACCAGCCATAGCACCAAGAAGTAAATGGACAAGGGGAAAGAGTTCATAGGGATCTGCCCTGGGGAGGTGGTGAAATAACTTAAGGAAGTCATTAGTGTAGTTCTTGGCTCTGCAGAAAGATGTAACCCCAAGAAGACAGAGAGCCCTCACCTAACACAAGTACCAAAACTCCACGTTTTTCCTCACACTTGGCATCACCCCTGCACTCCTCCCTTGCCCATATTCCTATATTCACAGTCCTGATGTGCCATGGGTCCTAAATAATTTCTTTATCAGAAGTATTTTCTCATAATACACACTTTCTACAATAAAAGTAAACTGGTAGAATAACCATAAGGGGCAGAACCATTTAAAAAAGAAATATTTTGTGTATTTGAATTCGTGATCTCAAGGGATATGGTCCAGATGAATAAAGAGCACACTGTCACTTGTTTAAGGAACTACTGGATGAGAACTCCTGGAAGCTGTGCTCAGGGATAAAGGAGCAGGAGGTCTTTTAGCATATTTTCCTTGAAGCACAAGAGCTCTTGATTCTCATGTGTAAGAAATCAGACAAGGCAGGCAGGAGACCAGTGAAGCTGAGCAAGAACCTTCTGGTCTGACTGAAGTGCAAGAAAGAAATGCATAGGCACTGGAAACAGGAATATGGATCCATAGGGATATATACTATATATACATAGTATATGTATATACATAGTATAGGGATGGTGCTTGGGGGTATAGGAATGGGATTGGGAGAACTAAGGCGCAGCTGGAACTGAATGTGGCAAGGGGGCTGAAAAAAAAAAAAGAGCTCCCAGGGGTATATTGAAAATGAGGGATATTAGAAAATGAGAACTTAAACAAATATACACCCCACCCCCAATTCTTCAGTGAGGATCTACATGGAGAGGGCTGACAGGGTTTCTTTGACATTTGACTTTTTTTTTTATTTTTGGCTCAGTATTTGCTGCAGTCATGCTTCCCACATTTCCCATGTCCCTGAATTTCAAGGTGAGGAGGATATTCGAGTACTTTACTTTGTAGGAGAAAACAAAAGTCGAGACCATCTGAGAAACCTGAACATAGACAGGTCCTTGGGACTTGATGAGATGTACCCCAAGGTTCTGAGGGAACTAGCAAGTGTGGGTCCTAGGGCACTCTCCGTGGCATTTGAAAACTCATGGCAGGCTCGTGAAGTCTCCAGTGACTGGAGCAAAGGGAATGTCAGAATATTCGGGTGGCATTCTGCTGCACAATACACAGTGTTCTGCTTCACGTGGTCACTGTTCAGCACAGGTTTACAAACCTCAACAAGGTCTGCAAAACCAGCAACAGCCTGGCTCTGTTCTGAGAGAGAAGAGAAAGACACACCTTTTTTTCAGTATTTTTTCTTTAATCCAAATGAATGCTACAAACCAATTTAATGGAATTGCAGAAAGTTTTAATTGAAACACAGAAGAAAAGCTAGAAGAAAGCTTTCTGAACGGCTTTACTGACTAATCTGAAGTCATCATTCACTCTCCTTCCAGACAAAGAATTTACAAAACTGCTCCACTGACTCCACTTATTGCACAAAAGACAAATCCAACCACACAGAAATCCAAACCAAAAATTAAGCAGCAACCTTTCCTCTGAAGTTCTTAAATCTCAGTTATATTAAAAAAGTAGTGAAGAAGCAAAAAGTGGGATGCTAGCATATGGAAGTGAGTATTTCAGGGATATTATTCAATATTATTCCCTTTAGTTGTTGATATCTTTTGGAAGCTAAAAAAATTACACTTTTTAATTTTTAAAAATTGCTTACAACTTGAAGCTAAAAAACATTGATAAAAATAATGCATCTATGCAATTCCTGCATAGATTACTTCATTTAAATTAGGTCTACCTTTGAAAATTGTAGTTTTGAATGATTAATAGAAAAAAAATAAGTATATCAAATACAAAAAATAACTTTATAATGTTCTTTTAAAAAGTGCATTATAGTTAATTTATATATCTATACACTTATTGCTTTTCCCCAAAATGAAAGGGAGAATAGAGTGGGAAATGTCAACAAATATGGAATGGGAGATTGGATTCATTTCTAGACACGCATTGCAGTTATCTAGTGGATAACTTTGGGAAGCATAGTAAAAGAATTCTTCAGCTCTTCTCTTCTTGTTCTGAACATAATATATAGTTAAATTTTCAGTGAGATGAGGACCTTTGTGACCCAACAGTGGCACAACTTTCTGTTTTTAAAGACTCAAGAGATCAGATGCACATAGATGTGACATCACACATACATACAGACATAATGCTTTGGCAGGACAGAGGAATATTTTCATGGCTATTTGGCAACAGTTAAAAAGCACCAAAACCATAGTGAGCATATATGCAATTAAAAATTGAAATTTAAACCAAAGATGTATTATAATCTGCTATTGTAATCTGAATTATTGCACTTCATCATCAGTGGATTTATATGCTTATATTTTGCTTGAATATTAACATAGACAGCAAGATTGTTGATGTTTTTTATTACTATCCTGTGAAATACCCCACCCTCTTTCATAAGATCTTCAACCTTCTTATCTGTTGACATCAACATTTTCTTTTCTCCAGTATAATCTGGATCTTCTGGATATAACTCATCTCCTGGGGGTAGAAAAAAAGATTTAGTTATAGATTGCCAACCTTACTTCTCAGCCTTTTCATTGCGTAACACTGGCAACTTTTTAGGGTTTATCAGGACATGTAAATCAGTGGAAATATATTTTGCAATGCAAAAGTAAATTGCCTCTAAACATCTTCAGATTTAAAGATAGAGTCATAAATTTCTGAAGTATGTCAGTGACACTGCAGGGCACTTTGAATGTTCCAGTGCTCCTGATAATACGCTATTAATATGCTGTAATCACAGCCTGGCCAGGTAGGAGTGCATATAATAGGTGGAGAACAGGACAAGCACTTCTTCATGTGTTTAAGGATAGGACTAAGAACAGGAATTTATTTTGTTCTATTTTGTTGAAGGAAATATTTTGCCATATCAAGGCATTATACTCTTGTGCAAGACTGACAATATACCCCAAATACAGAAGTTCTAGAGGTTGTGACAAAAAAAAAAAAAAAGTATAATGAAAAACAAACTAAAAAAGCAGAAAATAATAAACAGTATATGCAGCTTTTTTTAACACTGCATGTACATGATTATGAAATGAGAGAGACTTAAGTAGGAGAAAGGGCAGGATGAAGCTGACTGTGTATGGTTTTATCTCTGCAGCTGGGAGGGGTGATACTGCAGCTGTGCTTGATTCCCTTCTCCTTACAAACACAAAATGATAATTGAAGTAAAGGAGAATTCCCATGGAAAAGGACTAAACAGAAGGAGTTCTAATACATCCTTCAGGTTACAGAAAGCTGAAATGCTGGCATTTCTTCACAAAGACACATATCATGACAATGGTGAGACAATGAGATCATGATTAACTAAGAAGTAACTCTGCTGTCCGATCCCCTGGCTTGTCTCTGACTGCAGCCACTGCCACAGCTGCAGCAGACAAGGGAGAAACAGTGTGCAGTAACTTGACTTAGAAGAGTATTTTCCTTACAGATAAGGATGGTTTCTGTCACGTGGCCGCAGCACACAGCAGTCAGGAGATGCTGTACATTTAGGAGAACCCTCCAGCGTGTTCTTACCCGGCAGCAGCTGGATGAATCCATCTGCAGCACTCAGCATCACCGGCATCCAGCGCTCACAGCCCTCGAGAGCGCGTTCGGAGCTGAACTTCTGCAGCTCCCTCAGGGAAGAGAAGTTGCACAGCCTGCAGAATTCATAAAACTGAGGTGGAGGAAACCAGATCTCTTGAGACTTAAAGCGTTCAATGGCTTCTGGAGGCGATGACCACTGGAAGATGAAAGCAAGTCTTGAAATAATAGTTTCAGCTGAAGACAGAAAGTCTGAATAAACTGAAAAGTCATGTAGCAAGGAAGTCTGTACTGGAAAGGAGCTTACAACAGACCATATCTTCTGAACACAATAAAAGCCATGTGTAAACTATACCAAAGTAACAGCAAAAACATTCCTAAAATTGAAAAACATAAGCAATCTATAAAAGTTACTCCTTTTTTCCCAATGAAAATAAGTCTTTATTTTACACACAGACACTCCAGGATTAAAAACTGACATTTGTTTTAGGGGCATGACTAAAAGTTTACTGAAACCAACAGAAAACATTGAACTCACTGTTACCAGAGGTTGCCCCTTGATGCTTTGAGAATTAAAAGTACCTCTAAACATCTGCTTCTTAGAAGCATTGTTTTCAGAGCATGAACACCCAGCTAGTCATGCTAATTCTGCATGTTTAAACTATCCATAATCTTGATTTCCTCTCACATGGTGAATTTAGTAATATGCGCACAACCGTTTCCAGTAGATTTATACTGTTATTTATTACAACATGAATTCTTGAAAATAAGGTTTCAGGTACTTTTAAATTTCTGTAGCAAAATTTGTTAAATAAATATAGCAACACCAGTAATACCAAAACTGTTAGGTAGGTTTGTACAGAACTGTCTGGTTTCTAATCTACATCTAACTTGTAATTAGACTTTTCGGAATCTTAGAAAAACCCTACTGTACCTGACCTTGAGCTTTCTTAGAGCTTCATGAAGCTTTTTACACAATTAAAATAAAAAAATAAAAAAACCCCAAAACTTAAAAAAATTTACTAGACTATTTCAACAAGTTTGCATATTACCTAAAATATTCCAAGTAACTCCAAAAGACAAAAATTACTAGCATCTCATGCAGTCCTGGAATATACCTGGATATACCGCATGGATCTCTCCCAGCATACTGAGGAGACTCAACAACCTCCACTATACTGCAGGAATGAATATAAAAAAATGGCATTTGTCAACTGCCTTTGGAAGAGACCGTAGCTCATGTGAAAGGGGTCTGATGTGACATGGATCATCAGGATCATTCACGGACCTCACAAAAAACCCTCTCCTGACAGCTGCTGCAGCTGCACAGGTGATGGTGGCAGCTCCAGGTGTCCAGGGGAGAGGTGCACTGTGCAAGTAAAAACCCCCTTCCCTTTCCTCACGTCTCAGGGAGCTTTATCAGGAGGACTTTGATTGATCTGGAGAAGAAACAGTTGGGTGCAGATCTCACAGCACCTTCCAGTATGTGAGAGGGCTGCAGGGAAGCTGGAAAGGGACTCTTTGTCAGGAATTGTACTGATATGGGTACAAATTGTACTGACGATGGGTACAAATCGAAAAAGAGGACTTCCAGAGTAGATATTAGAAGGCAGGTTTTATACTGTAAGGATGGTGGGACCCTGGCACAGGGTGCCCAGAGAAGCTGTGGCTGCCCCTGGGTCCCTGGAAGCGTGCAAGGCCAGGTTGGACATCGGGGCTTGGAGCAGCCTGCCCTGGTGGAAGGTGTCCTGCCCATAGCAGGGGTGGGACACGATGATCTTTAAGGTCCATTCCAAGCCCTACCATCCTATGATTCTACGCCTGTTCTGTGCCTGTGTAAGGGCACAGTCTCGGCGGAGCCAGGGGCCGTGGGAGAAGGGCTCGGGCAGAAGCGGCCGCTCCCATGGCAGCACCCGCCCGGCCTGGCTGTGCTGCACCCCGGGTACCCCCAGCCCCTCTTACCAGGACGGCCGTCACCTCCTGGTCGTCCTGCGACACGTGGGGCGGCCGCTCCTCCAGGCAGCACAGGTAGAAAGCCGTGTCATAGCGGCGGCCGCCGCGGCCGGCCCTGTCCACGGGTGTCAGCCAGTTGCTCCACTCGTGCAGCGCCCAGATGTTGGGCGCGCAGCCCAGGTGCCGGCACAGCCGCAGGAAGCAGGACGAGTCCTCCCGCACCCGGCGCCGCCACGCCTCCAGCTCGGCGGCGGGCGGCAGGCGCTCGGCGGGCAGCGGCGGGGCCGGCCCGCGCCCCGGCACCAGCAGCAGGATCCCCGCCTCCTCGAAGGTCTCCCTGAGAGCGCAGATGCGGAAGGCGACTTCCCCCGGCAGCTGCGAGCCCAGGCTCTCACGTTCGGTGGCGAAGAGCGGGGCGCGGCTGCCTCCGGGCGGCGGCGGCTTCACGGCGCCCAGCCCGTAGTGCGGCGAGGCGGGCAGCAGCCCCAGCCACTCGGCGGAGAAATCCGCCGGCTCCGCCAGCCCGCCCGGGAACACGTGGGCGCCGGGCATGAAGCCGCTGCGGGAGCTCCGGCGCAGCAGCAGCAGCTCGTAGTCGAAGGGGCCGAGCGGCGAGCGCGGCGGCCGGCCCGGAGTGCCCGCCGCCAGCAGCAGCGTGGCCGCCTCCCGCCAGTGCCGCAGCCGCGGGTTCATCTTGGCGAGGCGGAGGGCGCCGGGACGGCCGCGGACCCGGGCGGCACCGCCGCCTGCGCTCCCGGAGGAGCCACTGCAGGCGCGGGGCGGGCCGGGGGAGGGCCGCGGGAGGCGGGCCGGCGCCGGGATGCCTCAGCCCCCCTAAGCCGGTAAGTAGCGGCTGTCCTCGGAGGGCGAAAGCTTAAGGAAATACGGAGGTGCGATGGCCGGGAGAAACGAGGAGATGGCTTTGAGTGGCTTGGGCTAGCTCGCGCTTCTCGGGGGTTCGCAGCACGGAGTGTGTTTACAGCACCGCAAGGTGTACGTGTCGAGGAGCTTCCTCGGAGCCCTGAACCTTCCTGAGCGCAGGTGAAGGGTCTGTAGTGACGAGCCTGGAGTCAGCACGGGGTCAGGAGCCAAGGACTCGGATCTGTGTTCGTAATACTGCTGCTGACCTGCCAGCTGGCCTCACAGAAATCTCCTTATCTCAATTCCACAGCAAGCCATGCTGACAGCAAAAGTCATTTTAGCTCTGTAGTTAACCCTGACGTTTGCCAAGTTGTTTGAATTTGTTCTAGTACATTCCAGATGGGAAGAGTTTGCAGAGTTTTAGTTAATTATTGCAGAGCTCTTCTGTTTTGAGGTTTTTAAGTACCTTGTTACCTGGAAGAAAAAACATTCAACAAGGTGGCAAAACCTTGAAAGGTTCTTTGAAATGCTTCTTTAGGAAGCATTTTATTTTGTTAATTGATTTTGATTCCTCAATTTTCTTAAATTTGTCAGAAATTTAAGCAGAAAAAAGCTGATGGCACAAGTTGAGAAGTTTTGCAAGAATGGTATTTGCATGTGACATGGAAAATTCTCCCATCCATAATCCTTCTGTTGCCAGATTGCATTTGGCAGCACCCCCATGCATGTACCCGTACCTGCTCCTGACAACCTCTCAATTTGATTTTATATTTGAGCTTGTACTTGATGCCTATGAGATGTGTGTCTCTGGAGCTGAAATGAAGTTTAGAAGCAAGTGAACCAGTGGGATGCTGGATCATGTCAATTGACAAACCCAAAAATGACCTTGGTGCGCCCAGGCACAGCTGGGCCATAAGCTCACCCTGGCACGTGGCTGCAGTGGGCAGAGCAGGGCAGCCAAGCCAGCTGATGTAAAACGAATGGCCAGACAACAGACAAGCCTGCCTCCCTCTCCTTCACTTGCTTATCACTGAATGCACAAGCAAAACCAATGATACCTTGTAACCTGAGCAGCCCTTTTTCTCACTAATTTAGTCCTTTTTGCTCATCCGTAATTACCACCTGAGGCAGTTGAAGCACGAGGCTCATTAATTTATTATTTTCTACTAAGGCAGTTTGAATCTAAAATCATGACATTCATCTCGATACTTGTTTGCCTTTTGCACTCTTTGTGTAGTAACTATTTCACTGTGTTAAGCATACATCGTGTTAGGAATGTGCTTTGCCTAAAAGCTGCTTCACTTGTGAAATATTAATAAACTACTGAGGTTTTTCAAGATTTAACATCCAATGAGCTTGATGGCTGATCAGAAAAATTTAGGGTCCGTTATGTCAGATCATTTCAGCATAAAGGTATTTTAAGTCGAAAGTACTCATGTACCAATAATGAATGGTGTCATTTTCAAATCAGACACAGTACCAACACATATACAAACCTGTCTTATTGTGGCAAAAATGAGACGTCTGATAGCCCTGGAACAGAGTTTCAGAATATGCCTAGGAAAATCTGATACCAGAGAATAGCAACGATTATAGTGTAACCTTAAGTTTCTAACTGGAATATTTGGGGTTTTTTGGTTTTTTTTTTTCTTTTGTCTTGGACAGTCTAAAGGCTCACAAGTGCTAGTATGTAAAGCAGGGATACCCTGGCAAACAAAGTGTAGGGTCCTACAGTGGCCTGGGTTGGAAGAAACCTTTGAAGATCAGCTGCTTCCTCCCTCTGTCATGGGCAGGGACACCTTCCACTGTCCCAGGTAGTGCCAAGCCCCAATGTCCAACCTGGCCTTGGACACTTCCAGGGATCCAGGGGCAGCCACAGCTGCTCTGGATAACCTGTTCCAGTGCCTCATCTCCCTCACAGGGAATGAATTCTTCCCAATATCCCACCTAAACCTACTCTGTCAGTGTGAAGCCATTCCCCCTTGCCACTCCATGCCCTTGTAAATTGTTTCTTTTCATCTTTCTTGCAGGCTCCCTTTCGACATGGGAAAGGCACAGTTAGGTCACCCTGAAGTTTCTCTAGTCTGAACATTCCCAATTCTCTCAGCCTTTCCTCATAGCAGGGGTGCTGTGAGGTGATCACCCTGATCAACCTGGTGGCCTCCTCTGGTTTCATTGGCATCCTCTGATGTTAAACCTCACAGGTCTGGTTCTGCAGGCATTCTTGCACGGGAGTGCAAAAGGGATATGTGGCTGGCACAGTGCTGTGGCCTCAGACACCCAGAGAATGCCAGGGCTGGGGCTACAGCTCTGTTCAGGACTGAGCTGAGCATCCACAGCAGTTCTTTGGGCCCAAAGACAGCCAAGTGCAAGCTAAGGTAAACTTTCTTTGCTACTCCATTTGCTGCATTTTTCCACACTGTTCTGGGGTATATAAGTCACATGTTAAGAAGGTGCCATTCCTTACCTGAGTGTCAGCAGATTCACCCTATTGCTGTCAGGTTTTTTTGACTTCCTTTCTGAATTGTCTTAGGAAGAGTAGTTCAGTATCCATTCACTGCACAGCTGAAGTCATCTCATGTGAAATTCCAGGAGCATAGGAGTCTTTAACTGACCCAGTTATCAGGACTGGAGGTTGCAGGAGGTTCTGAGGATGAACACTCAAACTCAGTGAGCGAAGATAAAGGATGCAAAGGGATGTTTTGCCAGTTTCCTGATAGGAAGGGCAAAAGATCAGCTCTTTGAGTGTGTATCTGTTCCCTCAAAGCTACAGCTAACCTGCTGGAGGTAGCTCACATGAATATAGAACAAGTGTTAAAGGCAAATTAGATGTAAGGTTATCTATAGAGCATGTTTCTTCATCTCCAACTTAAATTATTTTTTCTTTAATATATTCTGCTAGAATGCAGAGCTTATCTCACTTTTACTTAAATATTCTATAGCTTTATGAGCAATTTCAGAAAAAAAAGAGAAAATCTATCACTAATGCTAAACCAAGCACACCAGTTTGTTGCATTACTGTGTGGAAGGATTCCAGCACAAGAACATTATGCTTCAAGGACCAATTGTAGGCTGGGAATACAGGGCACTTTAATATGGAGAGGTCTCCCCATAGCAAGAATTAGCTGGATACATGTGTGAACTCAGTCAAATGTAACAGAAGGCTGAAGAGTCAGAGCAGAGGTCTCCTCCAAATTAAATTATTACAAAAGAAAAAAAAAAGTGTTTTTGCTAAAAAGTTAGGAATTCAGCTGTCTTTCATGCCTCTTGTATGCCAGAGCGTAAAGTTGTTTACTTAATGGACCCCAAATACTTCTGTATTTCAAGTTGTTTTCAAAACCAGATTGTGTTGTATTGAAAACTAAACCCTTCTGAGTGATGCAGAAGTTACATCAAATGAAATACCATCAGACTATTGCAATGATAATATTTTTTGTGGCATCATATTTCAGCAATGCAGAGGATACTTCAACATTTTATCTATGCAGTTCAATTACTGCTTACAAGAAAAAGCACAAATTTGTTTAAAAAGTTTAGGTCACTAGATATATAGAAATTATTGTCAGATTAATTTTCTGGGTTTTTCTTTTTTTTTTTGTATGTGGTTAGACTAATTAGCAATAGAATGACTTCGTTCCTTCTGTTACATCATTGCATAAATTATTTTGCCCAGACAGGTCAGTGCAGATCTCACCACTGTAATAATTAATTTCAGATGAAAAACAAGGCCCACCAATATTTCATCATTTAGTTTAGTTTACATGCTATCCTGTGAGTTGGAGATGATTATAATAAGCCAGTTCTTGGTCTAATTTAGATTCATCTTTGTCCCCATGCAGATGTAGTGTCTACAATAATGAGTTGTGACAACTTCAAGTATCAAAAAATGCAAAGATTTCTCTAGGTTTGTCTACTACTTCTTAAACTGGCTTATGTTACAGTATTGTAGAATCACAGAATCTTTTAGCTGGGGAGAAAAGCCCAACCACGAACCCAGCACTGCCAAGTCCACCACTAAACCATGTCCCCAAGTGCCCCATCTACACATCTTTTAATTGCTTCCAGCTATTTCAAATGGTATTTCAAATACCTACAGTCACTTCCAAATGACATGCTAAAGCTTTTAGATAGTTTAGGTCATATAATATCAACAAATGGGCAGACTTAATAATTAATATAAAAAGTAAATAGATTCTTCACTGTATAGGTTTTCAAGTATTGTTTCCAAATTGTGAATGAATATCACATGTAGGAAATGCAGGTTTATGATTATAACACCATTATATAGATTGATTTAAAAAATATAAAAGCAGCTAACTTAATACAAAATGATATGCCAACAAATTACGCAGACGAGAAAACTAGGTTACAGATAGTATTAACAACTGGAACTGTTCTACTCCAAACAGACACATAATGGATTCCAGGTCTCATGGAACTGGAAATTATGGTTCTAATTCTGAAGCTTTCAGTTATGGGAATAGTTTTCACATGTAACTTCTTGCCAGTCTGAGTACTGGTGGCTTGTTTGAGGAATCATTTGGAGCACACCTTCCAGGACCCAGAATTCAAATGTGTATATATTAAGTTACACCTGCAATTAGCATATTAGATTAAGTTGCTAAGGGAGTATCATGTTTGCTGTCTCTGGCAGTCCTCAGTCATTTTATATGGTATAAATAGTTAAGTATTTTCTTTTGTCTTTTTCTTTTCTTATTTCCCCTTTCTTGTTCCCCCCTTCCCCCCCCCCCCCCCCCAAGGTTTATGCTATTTTTGTATAGATTTTTCTGGATCACACAATGGAATTGCATTTGAATTTTTTTCTAAGGCAATAATAGATGACTGTAAGATGTGAGGTTTACTATTCTTTCAAAAGCCCCATGATTTTTAAAGTCAATTTTTTTGTCTGTGTGGTTTCTTAGTGTACATTGATGAGTTCAACTGTGTGTGTTACTTGAACATTTGTGTGTGAGGCAGACTTGACTGATCAGAGACTCCAGTGATAATTTCATGCACAGTAGAAATTATCAAAATGACAGACCACATTTATACAACTGTGACTTCCATTTCTGTGCAGCTGAATTATACCTAGCTTTGAGAGGATTTGTGAGTTTGTTTAATTTGGTGGATATTTAAGTATATGATAAATATTGTCATGCAATGCAGTGTAAGTAAAACATACAGTTCAAGGAAAGAAAACAAAACAAAAACCCACCTGACCCTGTGGAGGGTTGAGAAGTCAGTTTCTGTCACTCTGATAGATCACAGTAGATATTCTCACAAACGACTGGAACTGAGCAATAAACACAATTGCATTTAGTAAGTGGCCTCTGTGGGTGAATGTTTCAGAGAGGTTGTGATTGGATTTGTTTGCCTACGTGGCTTGTAGTCACATTGCTTGCAGCACGAAACGCTCGTGCCTGGCTGGCTGAGAGGATTCACCAGAGCCCTGGGGCTGGTTCAATGCCATGTGACTTTTCACCTTTCCACAGGTTCAGCCGTGGCACCTACTAAAGCTACATCCCAACTGCACCTAGTACCACAGCAGCAAGCTGTAGGAGGATGGATGATGGAATCCAGCCATGTGGGACTGCCTTCTTCCCTGAGAAAGCCATTTGTAGTGAAACCAAGGGAGATAAGGATTGTCTTTTGTGAAATGGATAACAACATGTAGCAAATCAAAATAGTTTTACTCTTACTCTGTACGAGTTAATAAGAGAAAGGATAGCCAGTTCCACTCAGGGATATTTTGTATACTCTGTCCCATTGGGCATAAGATACTGCTTTTTTTATAGAGAAGCTGTAGTTTAACAGTTAGCTGTAGTTTTGGGATGCTGTTATATATGGCATAAAGCAAACTTTGGTATTTACTACATACATCCGTCTCCTTTCCTTTTTTTGTTCTTTAAACACATGTGGATAATTTTATAAGAAAGACATTCTTTTCTAATTTCACTTTTATTGTACACTTATTGTAGCAAATGCTGCTCATGTGTGAACTATTTTGTCCAGATCTCTTCCTGCATTAAAAGACTTATATAATCGTATTGAGAGAAAGCACTTAGAGATCTGTAATCCACTGGTCTTACTGAATGACTTTTTACGTAATGAAAATCTGTGAAGGGTAAATATGTTGACTAGGAGTTCCATTAGCACTTAAATAAAAGGTATTTCTGGAAAGTGAACATAAACAACACAAACTTTCCACAAAAGGAAAAGCAAGCCTGTAACCAATCCTCTCTTTGAACAATAAGCACATGTTTAATTTTTAATCTGAAAGCTAATTACAGCCGTCATTTAGTCCAGTGTTAAATAATTGCATTACTGTAAAAAATATTTTTCATACTTACATGAAGAAATTTGAAACTTATTTTATATTAATAGTGCTGAAGTTTGATGTTGCATTGTTTGCAACATCAGGAGAATCACTTTAATTATGGTCCTGTGTTCCTTTTGTTACTGAACTGGAAAATGGGGTAATGGGTTTTTATGATGATAGACTGGAAATCCTGGAATGAAATTACAAATTACTGCATTTAACAGACTCATCTGATGGTTTGACACAACTGTTCATATAAATAGCACAGGACCAAGTTTCACACTCCCTAGGTCGTGTGTATTTTTTTCTAAAGTAAATGCCAGTTTGCTGGCTGAAAGAGACAGAGTTTGGATCCTAACACAAGGAGAATCCAATTATTAGTCCAGTCTAGTCTGGTTTTCAGGTTGTCCAAGCCAATGGTTCTCTACTTAACATTGGACAACAAGTGCTAAAGGCAGGATCACCCCTTAGCCTAAATGTTACTGTAGCTGTTTCCTAAAGGAAGGATTCCCTGGCAGTGTAAGATACATCACTATTCAACTTTGGGAGCTTGAGGAGGCTGTGTTTATGTTGACAAAACTAATGAGAGGGCTTAGTGTTTTACTTTTATTACTGTGGTTGAAACAGGAACTTTATTTTAGAACAGCCAACTCCAGATAAACTATGATAAGCTATATTAATATTCCAGCTTGTCAAACAGTCATGGAATGGTTTGAGTTGGAAGAGACCTTAAAAATCATCTGGTTGCAACCTCTGCCATGGGCAGACCTCTGCCTTCCACCAGACCAGATTGTGCCAAGCCCTGTCCAGCCTGGCCTTGAACATTTCCAGGTATCCAGGGGCAGCCACAGCTTCTCTGAGCACCCTGTGCCAGGGCTCCCCACCCTCACAGGGAACAATTTCTTCCCAGTATCTCCTCTGAACCAGCTCTGTCAGTGTGAAGCCATGCCCCCTTGTGACTCCATCCCTTATAAATAGGCTCTCTTCATCTTTCTTGCAGGCTCCCTTCAGGGATGGGAAGGGTACAATTAGGTCACCCCAAAGTTTCTCTTCTCCAGGCTGAACAATCCCAATTCTCTCAGCCTTTCCTCATAGCAGAGGTGCTTTATTACCCTGATCAACTTTGTGGCCTCCTCTGGACTTGCTCTGACAGATTGTGTTTGGTTTCAATTACTGCTGCAAGCAAACCATTAAGTTATAAGGAAGTACTTTATTTTAAGTTAAATAAATAGTCACAGTAACAGTTTGCATTATTCAAAGTGTAGAAAATTCCACCCACGTACAGGCAAAACCAGTGTAATTCAAGTCAGGAGTAAGATTTTAGTATACAGCAAATTTAATGTGTGTATTCTGTGAATAAAGACAAAAGAACTGAAGTAGATCAACACTGATATTAATTAAGCAATGATCATCTTCGTTTGTACTACAATTACATTCTCGCTATTCAACATGAGAGAATGTGCTTTATCATCATGCTGTTTCAATATAGAGGATTTTGAAGTATGAATTCCCATTTTTCTCTTACAAAGTAGCATTTCCAGTCTCCTTCCAGTTGCATTCCAGTAGGGGGAAAAAATGAAGACTACAAATCTGTATCTCTATTTCTTAATTTACAGGAAGCCTCCGTACTTTTGGGTAATGGTGGTTTCATTTAGTTTTGGTTTTGTACAGTCGTGCCAAACTCTGTCACGTGGAACAAACGTGTAGGAGGTGAATGGCAGCACTTTATCCATGTAGACAGTGCCAATCATCTGTTAGAATTCAACTTAATCTATTAATTTCAGATAGCCTAAACAGTAGGTGATACAGATTTTTAGGAACATTAGGTACTAATGATGAATTAATTTGCAGACAGCTTTGTCTTAAGATTTGGAAATTATTTTTCCAAGGCCAGTCCATTAAATAGTAATTGTGTGCATATTCATAATAAAGCAAGACTTACATACTTAGTCGCTATTTATATTAATTCTTTTGAGTACTATTATTAAAAAATCCAAATTAAAAAAACAAAAACCAAACTGCAATGGACTGAAAACTTTCAGTTTACCAAGCCACTGAAGCTTGCTTTTGAAGATGACCTGTTCTTAAAAATTCTTCTACACAACTAAGCATGGGTAAACTGTTTATCTGTGGTTAGGTGTGTGGAAGATCCCAAGATAAAAGATAATGAATGTTGTCAGTGTTACCATTTACTTATCCACCAGAAAACAGACTTGCATTCAGGACTCGGGGCTTGAGAACATGTGGTTATAAATGGTCTGATTTCACAAGGTTTATGAAGTTTTCAGGAAGCACAGAATAGTGTCCAGTGGCTTCTCTACCTTCCTATGAATTGAGAGTGCAAAAAGTGAAAACATCCACAGGTCTTTAATGACAAGTGGTGACAATCCAAATAGGTACATTCTCCTGCAGCTTTTGCTGTATTTTCCTTGAATATGTTTACTTACTGTGACTGTGAAGGAGATCATCCAATTTAAATGAACACTCAGCACTTACACCTTGTCTAGGCAGGCTGGAACTGTAGCACCAATAGAGACCTGGCTTTGTTAGAAACCTGTCAGGGATCTCTATGGACACAGATTAACTGTACATACAATATATTCTATGGAATGAGTGAAACACAACAGAAAGGAATGTGGAGTTGTCTTGTAACACTCTGATTTCCTGAGAGAATGGACTTAGACTGGACCAATGTGCAGAGCTCACAACCTAAGGATAATCCATAGCTTTGAATTTAGGCCTCTGCTTATTATTTTTTTCCTCACCTCCAAGAGACCAGATTCAAATACACTTCCCCCCCCCATAAATCCAGTTCTTTTCAATTTTAGAGAATAAACTGTCTGCTGCAGTTTTTTGAACTCAAACAGTTCAAAAAACAGTTCAAAAAACTCAACAGTTTTTTCTTAACTCAAAAATATTAAAAAATATTAGGTGCTTATGCAAGTTGTCAATTTTATTTAACAAATATGAAGACTGTTCACAAAACATGTCTAATTATTACTACTTTTTGATAATTTGCCTGTAATATAATCAGTGAAGAAAAATTGCTTCTTAAAACCCCCAACATTTTTGGGGTCTTTATATTTGGCTGTGGAGTGCCCCATACACCTATGGCACTGTAGCACATGTTCCAAGCATTCCTGAATGGACAGTGTGTGTTCATAGCACTAAAAGGTATTTTCAGAAGCAAATAATAAATACCATAACACATAAATGCTTTTTACAAAATATTGTAAAGCTTCTCTGCTAAGTAAGTGTCTGTTCCCACAGTTTTACATTTTAATGTTTACAATTCTGCAGGGAAGCACTAGAAAGTTTTGTGCTGTTGCATTTCCCTTCCAAAATTGTAGTGTTATCAAATGGGGCCAATCCTCCAGGCTTCCTGTTTCCCAGATGATTAATCAGACATGACTGAGATATGAACCTGAGACACATTTTTAGCTTTGTCTGGATTTCTGCAATTTGGGAGCTTGCAGAAATGTGGCTGTACACAGACAAGCATCAGTCCCTGCCTGTCAGCAGGAGAGGGGATCCCATTGGGAAGGTCTTCTTTAACTTAGCGTCATTTCTGTTTGCTAAAATCTATTTTCCCATATAACTGCATCTGCTGTGGATAGATTCATTGCTCCTGTTTTCATAGTTAATCGAGGAGTGTGAATTGCTGCTTCAGAAAGAAAGATAGCAACCAGTAGCAAGAATCAGTTTTTCTGCAGGGAAACATAAAACCGTGGTAAATGTGAATGAGAACCATGAGGCTTGCTAGTATTTTTCTGAATATGCAATTCTCCCTTTTTTCTGTCTGGATTTGGAAAGCGATTAGTCATTCACATATGCTGTGCCAATTCATGCAGCTGGGTTCCGTACAATCCAGTCTAAATCAACAAACAGTACTTGGTATCAAACATTTCTCCCCCCATCCCTGACCATTAACTTATTTAAAATAGAGGCTGGTTACATTCTTTTATTGGGGTTTTCATCCTTACCCCTTTCCTTCGCTCAAGAAATACTTCTTGTATTTGATGGGGGAAAAAGTATTCTATTCACAAAACACCCACGTTAGCCATCAAATTCATGTTACCTTCCAATACTGTAAACAGTGACCAGCAGCAAACACCAGAGCCTAGTGGAGAACGAAAACCACAGGCTTTTGAGAATAGTGACCTATTAATAGCAGGCAAATCCCTGTTACAGCCAGTAGTGATAATACCCTGATACTTCGCTTAACTGTTACAAGTCCAGTAAATGAAGACATTCTGTTCTGCAGGCTGATTTGCATCCCTTATCTTCAAAAATCATGAAGAAACAAATAGTGCATTTTAGTATATCCAGAGGCAGAAGTTCTGCTTTGTTCTTTCAAGTGTTCGTTTACAATTCTCAGCTCATCCAAGTGACACACTTTGGAAGTAAAGGTGAGGCATGAAACACTCCAGAGGCAGGCTGGAGAGGGGTCGCTGTCAGAGCCTGCGCCACCCTAAGACAATTTTACCACACACACTGCCAGGACAATAGCGATAATGAGCACAGCAGTGAAAATAATCCCAGCTAGAACCTTGCTGATATCGCAGAAGGATTTATTTTCCTCCACAGAGATCATGCCAATAGAGGAAGCGCCCACGCTGATGGTGGATTTCAGTTCAGCCCCTGGATCTTGCTTAGCCTCTACTGTCCACTGGGGAACATTGACCTTCATCTCCATCTCGTACATCATCTCTCCTACCTGGTTGATCTCGTTCTCGAGGTCTTTCAAATCCACCACGTCTATGTTGTGCTCAGCCTCGTATTTCATGTTCTGGACGCTCATGGCGCGGGCGGCCACGCCGGAGGTTCCACCGCTCATGCCCGTCTGGATCAGGTGTTTTTTGGGGACGTTCAGCGGGAACTCGTGGCCCAGCTCCAGGGCTCTCCTCATGTCGATCTCCAGGATCTCTAGGCACGTGGAGAAAATCACCCATAGCCTCTCGAACTCGGCTTTATCTTCCTTACTCACTGTTTTGTCCTTCAGGACCGTGGTGAGCTTGTTCCTGTTGGCCACCGCCAACTCCTGAGCTTTCTGCCGGGTCTTCTTGAGCTCCTCCCGCAGGTTCTGGGAGTCCGAGGTGCCGCCGATGGTCAGCACCATGTGCCGGTAGCAGGCGGTCACCTTGTTGAGCGCGTCCAGCAGCGCCTTGCACTCCTCCTTTACCATGGTGGCGGCGGGGGCCGTGCCCGGTGCCGCCCTGCCCGCTACCGCCCCGACTCAGCCGGTGCCGGGCCCCGGGAGCTACCAGCACATGGCAAGTGCTGCCTCCGGGTCGCACCCGCATTCAGTACCGCCCTACCCGCTGGTCAGGCGGCGCCGGCGCCTCCGGGAGCCCCGGCGGGCGGGCAACATCGCTCCCCGCGCCGCCGCCGCCTGCAGCGCCACGGGGGCGGCTCGGTCCGCGCCGCGCTCTGCGGGGCGCTGCTGTTTGAAAAGTGCCAAGCGCCAAGGATAGAAGAGAAAAAAAATACGAAATCAAAAAAAAAAGCCAAGGCTAAAGCTCTAGGGAACGGCAGCCGGACAGCCGGCAGTCCCCACCACCGCCACTTAACTCGCCCCAGCTGGGCGCCCGCGCGGTCACATGGCGGGGAGCGCCCGGCCCGGCCCTATAAGCCCTCGCAGGCTCCACCTCCGTAGGCAGCGATCCCGCGGTACTCCCAGCTCTTGGTCCGGTCCTTCCCGCCTCTGCCCAGCCATTGGCTTCGTGCGGCCGCGCCGGGCCCGCCCTGGATCCCGGTAGGGCTCGGCCGAGGCGCGGAGCGGCGGGGGAGGCGGGCGGCGGCGGCGGCTCTGCGGCCGGGGAGCAGGGAGGCGATGGTGTCGGTGTGAGTAGCGCTCCCGCCCCGGGCAGCCCGCGGCTCCCGCCGGGGTGGGAGCGGGGAGCGCTCCCGGCCCGCCGTGCCGTGCCTCCGCAGCCGCTCGGCCGCGGCCTGGGCAGCGGTGGGGCCGTGCCGGATCGGCCTTTGCCCGGGCCGGGCAGGGCCGTGCGGACACACGGCCCTGGTCGGTGCTCGCCGTGTTGAACCCCGCTGTGCATGGCAGGTCTCTTGCCCGGCCCCCCGGTGTCCCGTGTGGCGCAGACGCGCCGGGACCCGGCTGGGGAAGGAGCTCGCTGCTTTTTGTCATCCATCGCGATGGCTGGCGCGCGATCCGGAGCACCTGCAGTTAGCTCAAGTCAGGCGGTGGCTCATCAGGAAGCGCAGGAAACCCAGCGGGTCTCGTGTCACAAGCGCTGCTCCGCCGGCTGCCCTTGGCACGGTGTGGGTGCGGCACGGTGAGCGCCCGCGGGCCTAGGCCGTGCTCGTGTGCGAGGGACGGGCATGTGAGTGCCCCTTGTGAGCTGAGCTCTGCTGTCTCTAGCACCTGGTGTGTCTGCTGAAGTGCCCTTCTGGAGAGCTCGCTTGTCACGACATATGCTGCCACACACGCCTCAGCGTTTGTGGGTAGCTCAGTGGTTTTGTGATGCTACGGTAGCCTGAAACAGCTGTGAAGCCTCAAAAGTCCCACAAGAAGGGGAGCATGACCCATTCCCTTATCTTTTATCAGTACCCTTGCAGGGCGGTGTGTGTTACGAGCAAGATAAGTTGCTATGAGGAACAGAGTCCGGGCAGCCCAGCTTTCTGCTGCTGAGCCCAGCCTGAAGAGTCTTGTCTAGATCATGTTCCTCTTTCTAGATTTGGGTAGCTTGGACTCCACTGACTGGGCTATTTTGTTTGTTTTATCTTGCTTTAATTTTGGCCCTAGTTCCAAAACCTATGTAGTTTCTGTAAGTTATTACCTGTAGAAGAAATGGCCTCAACTTTATGTAGTTTATCAAATTACTGCCTAAACCGACTAGCTCTGTCAATTTGCATATTGGTAGCCTAGGGAAAAAAAAAACAACAGATCACTCATGCCTGTTTCTTTGAAGGAATAAAGAAACACAGGATGATTTTGACTTGATTGTAAGTGAAGTCTTATAATTGCCTAATCATTGTCAGGTGGAAAAAGGATTAGCTCTGGGTTTGAATCTGGAGTCTGAATGTGATATAGGTGTTAAGTTTATTTCTGACTAAATTATACATATTTGTGTGTCTGTTTTAGCTATGTTTAAAGTCTGCCACAGAGCACTGAAGTTATGTGAGAGTCTGGAAGCCACTTCTGCGAATGTGTCTGGGAAGGGGAGGGATGGAGTATTGGTTCAGAAACATGTGACTGTTTAAACCTGAAGGTAGCAGCAGTCATAATCTGCATCAGGTAATGCCTAAGTACATCTTAGGTGTGTCATGTGGGAAGAGCCTGTTATTTAGATTAGTTCTAATTTAAGTTCAGCTGCATGCAGTTAGACAATTTGCTTAGATGGAGGGAACTCTTAAAATTCAGTTGTTTGTCAGTCAGGCACAGTGTTCTGAAAATCTAAATCTTGATACTGCTTTCAAACAAGATGCTGACTAGTCAAAATACTGTCCTGGGGAAGCTATTACGATGGAGGTAAAAATCCTTAGAACTGACTTAGGAAGCAGGTTAATGAGTAGTAGAAAAAATGTATTTCCTGGTTTTGTGGCAAGACTTTTTTGCAATAGATGTTAATGATTGTTCTTCCTGTGCAGTATTCTTAAAACCATTTGCAAAGTATTCTGTGATGCATCTTGAACATAACTAATTAAATGTTGTAGTATCACTTTAATACTTTTAAGTAACATTTTAGGTAAATGCAGATTTGTTTTGCTTAAATGGTTGGTAAGCCTTGTCTGAGGGACTTAGTTTGAGAATAAGCTCATATGCTAAGTTTGTTCTGTAGACTGCTATGGTTTGGGAAAGTTTGAAGCCACTGTGAGATGAAGAAGGAAAATAAGGATGAAATACAGTGAAAGTGAAATGTGACATCAACCCCTTCCCTCTTCCTGATCACTAATAAATTGTGTGCTTCTTTGAATTCTGTGATTTGCTTTCTGCTAAGATTTTTTTTTTGCTTGTAGTGGTGGGAGGATTTGATCCATAGGAATTGTGGGGGAATGTTAGAGTGATACTTCTGTATCATGATGTTTACTTTCAGGAAGCTCTTAATTAGCTTAGCTGTTACATGTTGCATTGTGTAGCATTTTTAACACCAGTAGTGGTTAAAATAACTTATTTTGCTAGTTAGCGCTTACCAGCTGAATTGTTTCCCAGCTTTCTCATCCTTTCACTGGTGGCTAAATAAATGAAAATATTTATATACCTCTGAGAGCCCGAGGAGGAGGTGACCTTAAATACAGCTCACTGATATTTGAAGGAAGCATCCTTGTTCAAGAAGCTGTTGTGGGAACTTTGTATTTTCTGTTACTGTTCTCCCACTAAATGCTCCTTGTAACTGTTGGTGGCTCATTGGACAGCACTTGCCCTTTGTTCTAGGGTTTGCTTTGAGTGGCTTAGGGCTGCCCCTTGGAGAATGTAGTGCTTCAGTAGTGGCAGGCCAAAGAATGAAACTTCCCTGCAGCTGCTCTGGTGAATTTCTAAACCTGTGAGATTGGGAATCTAGGTGAAAAGAGACTGCAGCTTGTTCCTGATACTTGGTTAATGACAAGCAAGATGTTTTTGAATATGTTGAAATAGCTGGATGGAAGTGGGAAGCTTGGCTGTTGAAGGATTGTGGTGTGCTTCCTCCAGAGGAAAGGAACAAGTGACAGGGGCACTCAAGTCTGGGACAAGCAAAGATGTACCCACGCCAAACAATAGTGCAAATGCACCAATAAAATATAAAGGAAGAACCTTCTCAGTACTTCTCAGGTGTGAGCTCAGTTCTGGAGCTGGGGCTCACAAGGATCTGGCACTGCCCCATGTGCTCGGTGCTGCTGCAGGGTCTGGGGGAGGTGGAGCAGTGGCAGCAGGGCCAGAGCTGCCAGGCTTAGGAAAGACTTGGGCCGTGTTGGGTAGAGGCAAAACCCAAGCCATGAGATCCTGTGCCAGCTCTTAACCTTTCAGTAGAAGAAATGCATGCCTGGAAGGGAGATGGTGAGAGAAATTAGCATTTTCCTGGAATGCTCATGACCCCTCCTTTCCCCGATTCTGTTCCTTTGATGGCATGCTGATGTTCTGGGATGATAAAGCATTGTTTTTCACTGGTTGCTAGTAAGTCTTGAACTGACTGACGTGAACTCACCACTTTATAATCTGAGAATTCGAAGGTGCTATTCTTGCATACTTCCATTTCACAGAAATCAGTACAATCTGAACCTGAATCTAAAAGGAATAGGACTAGATTTACTTATTTTTTCCCTTGTGATGAACAAGGTCTACTGGAATGTGTCAGGTGATTTTTCACAGGATGCCCAATGCTCATCTTTTGGAGTTTTTAAATGTTCAGAAAAATAAATTATTTTCTGTTTTTATCTTGAGGTGAATGCTGATGCAGGGCTCAAATTCTGATTATAACTTTTGTCCAGAATCAGAGTAACTGATGAGTAATAGTGCTGGTAAAGCAGGAACTGGAGTGGGGACTTGAGTTTTTGGACTGTAACTGTTAAGATTCTTGTTTGCTTGTAAAGAGCTTTTAAGTTATGCTTACTTTTGGCTGTTCCTTTTAACGAGTGGTGCTCATAAGCTGTGTGGGGAAGCACTTCTGTTTAAAAAAAAACAAATCCTTGGCTTAGAACTGGGGAACTATTGCTTCCTTTTGCTATTTTTTTTCTTTTTGGTGATAGGATGATACATTTCTGATAAAGTTTGTGTGTGTATTTATTTGTTACTCTGAGGTAAAAATCTTATAGTTGAGTAATGAGTTGCTCTTCCTCATTTCCTCGTTGTTTTGAACACTTCAGCAAAAATACCAAGTTGCTGGATTACTAAGACTTAGTTGTTCCTGTAGTAGCTATTGCGAGCTAAGATGAAGGTGATGTTGTCACCTGAAACCTAACAACATTAGTGAAATAAAATTGAGTGAATTTATGCTTCTTGCTGTGCTAATGGACCTGATGTTGAAGGTTTTGGAGAACATGGTATTGTACTCTCTTGAAGCTGGATGTATGTGGAGAGGACACTGAGGCACTTGATGTTAGTAGTGTAACATCCTAACTTGCTGTCCTGGAGACAACTGGGGTTACTGAACTTGGTTAATAACTTTTACTGACTTTGGTAGCTGTTTCACTTCATTCTGCTGAATTATTATTAGAATTCCATGGTGAAAACACAGCATATTATGCTGCTCAGCATTGACTATGTAGTGTTTGTATACATCATCCCTCATGCTGTTATGAAAGATGTTTCTCTGCAGAATATTTTAAGTCTTTAGCAGGGATGTAGCAGGATGCTCAGAAGATGATGAGTCTAAGGTCTGAGTAAATAGTTGAACAAGTTGAGTGTGGACAAGGGGTAACTGCTAAGTAACAATGCAAATACAATGACATCAGCCACTTCTGTGGCTGTTTGTTTAAATTTCAAAGTACTTCTTAAAAGGAACCAAAACCTGCAAGCTCCCAGAAAGGTTCCTCACTTGTCCATCTCTAAAGGAAAACACCATCAATGAGAAAACAATGTCAGAATTTATTCCCATTCACTGTTTTCAGTACAAAAGGTAATTAGGCTTCATTTCCAGTGTTCTAGAGAAAACAGTGACATGCTTAGATTCCATGTTTTTCACTTGAGCTGTTCTTTTTACCATAGTTACATCGTTAGAATTATCACTTTGCTTTTGATCGAGAAAGGATTAGTCTGTTGCAAGATTGATTATAGTTTTTTTTTAAACTGTAACATAATGCTTATTAGATTGTCTGATCCAGTTGGCTTCTGTTCTTCCAGCAATTTGAGCTATTTCTGTGTTTACAGGCATGAAGCCATACACTGAAGTGATTCCATTTAAACCTTTTATATAATATGAGTGCTTGAGTATTGCTTTACTGCTCAGCATGATAGAATCTGGTAGGCTTCAAAGTGAATATAGCTGATGATAGTTTTTAATGAGCATTCTGTTAAGCATTAATCAGCTCTGGTATATAAGTCTTTGTGCATTTTCTGTTTTCTCTGTAAAGCTAAAGCTCTCCAAGGTGCAGCTGGAAAAGTAAGTCTGTCACCCCCAAGTTAAATTAGGTTAAAGCTGGATGTTGGATGTTGTGTTCTGCCAACAAACTCTTAATGGAGAATTCTAATGTGTTCCTAGAATTACAGCAATGCATTAGCCAGTATTCAGATGCATTTAACTTTTGGGGTGGAAAGAAATTGACTTAATCTCAAAAGTGCCTGAGCTTTGGGGAAGCTTTAATGTGCTCTCTTGAATCTGTAGACTAAATTCCTTTGGTTTGGGGTTTTTTTTTGTTTTTTTTTTTGATGACTTAAATTGTTTCCACATCCACACTTCTGTCTCTCTGGAGAATGCTGTGGGAAGGAGATGGAGGGCCAAGTGAATACAGTAACTAAACTGTTTTAGGTAATAAGCATTCCACCTGTATTTTTTCTTACCCACATTTTAATCAGGTATGATAGCTATCCCCTAATGACACTGAACAGCTGCAGGGGTAAGGGAGAGAGAAAAGGGAAGGAAATTGAGAGTTGTGATTCTCAAAACAGTACTAATGTGGCCAGTGGGGGTTATTTCCTGCTGTGTAGGAATGTGCATGCAGGGAACAGTGCAGAGCTCCCATCTGCTCTGCTCAAGGGTATGAACTAGAAGTTTTACCTTCCTTCCTGGGGTGGAGCACATCAATGGTACCTTAGGTGCATTACAGTTACTAATATGCCAGAATTCAGTGTTTGAGTGCAGTTTCTTTTCACTCCTTGTTGGAGCTCCAAGTGTGATTCAACACTGTCAGTAGTTCTGTAGTAAAGGAATCTGTGGCAGCAGCTAAGTGTTTAGCAAACTAGTTATTTGTGGTGTGTAACTCATGAACCAGGATTGAAGATGATGATTTCAAGCTCTTTCTATGGTGGTCCATCAGTAATGATTCTTAAAGTATTCCAGTTGTCTTTTTTTTTTTTTTTTCCAGGTGCAGGCATTGTTTTAAGAGGTCAGACAGACAGCAAGCTTCATGAGGTCAGGCTTTCTGTGGGAGCTTCTCCTCCTTACATAAGTTTCTTACACTTTTTTTTTGCCAGGGATTGAAGTGTTGCTTTAAATTTCTTTCTGGACAAAGCTTACCAGTTGGGGTTTTTTTGATGGTGAGGTGGAGGTTTTTAGATGAGGAGGATTTATGCTATGTGTTCTCTTCCCCTCCTGTTATGGGAAGAAGTCTTTGGACTTGAAGAGTTGTTAGGCTGAAAGACTGGCAATAAAGCTGTTGGATACATTTGTGCACTGCAGTTTCAGTACTGCAGTCTCATGCTTGGTTACTTCCTTGTGTCAGTATGTTTTTTCCCCTGACAGTATGTGATGTGTTAACAGCTTGTCCATCACTGTCTTGGGGAGGATCACAGCAGTCCCACCTTCTGCTGCTTGGACAGATAGATGAATTCACCAAACTAGAGGCAGACTAAACTCCCTCAGAGGGACAACTGCATTCATGAAAGCTTGATTGGGAAACTGTCTCAAAAGACCAGATAATCCACCCTCCCAGATTTGCTGTGTCCACTGTCACCTCTAGTAGAGGTTTGTCTGACATGTTCTTGGAGATTTACAACATGAGAGACTTGATTGCTTTGCCAAGCAATCTAAACCAGGTACTTATCTTCCCTTTTGGAAGGTGTTCCTGAGCCTGTTTTCTTCAGTTAAAGCTTACTACTTACATGTAGGGAGAATGTCCTTCACTGAAAGCTTGATCCCCCTGTGGGGAAAAAAATTCTTACCTGCTTCATACAGTTTGCTAGTTGTAAGCATCACTGCCTTCCATGAACTTGATTCTCCCTACAGGGCTTCTTTTACTTTATTTCTTCAGCCTCTGCTCCAGTCAGTTTATCTCCTGTGATGAGGACAGGAACATCCAAGACCATCCAAAAAAAACCATGTGGGACTCTCAAGTCTTGCTGTGGCAAGGTTGCCATGGTTGCACGCATACACATGTATGCACAAGCACCCTGCTTGGTGCTTGACTTTGACTAAGTTGTGTTCAGTTATATATACTAATTTGTCACTGAGTCATGTTAGGACTGCAAGCTGCAGTCATTAAGACTTACTTGGAATTGTGGCCTAGCCAGATGTTCAGCAGACAGGGGTTTTTTGTAGGTAAGTAGTCCTGCCTTATGAAGAAGGTATGTCTGAGCCCTGCTGTTGTGTGGATCAGCAGTGGTGTATCTGTGTTCCTGCAGCAGACCTGCCACATGACTTGAGCTGCCTCTTCTCCCCTCTGCACTGGCTGAGGAAGAAGCCCACATCTTGGGCATGGATTGCAGCTACCTGCCAAGAAATCTTTATAGTAGTCACGTGGTGGAATTACTGGTGATCATCCTGTTTATCCAGACACTATACTAGAACAGATCATGGATTATAGAATTGGTTGGAAGGGACATTAAAGCATTTCTTGTTGTACCCCTGGCTCTGGGCAGGGATCCCTTCTACCAGAGCTGTCCAGCCTGGCCTTGGACACTTCCAGGGATGGGGCAGCCACAGCTTCTGTGCCAGGGCCTCAGCACCCTCACAAGGAAGAATTTCCTCTGTACATTTAATGCAAATCCACCCTGTTGTAATGGGAAGCTCTTTTCCTTGTCCTGTCTCTAGGCCCTTGTCTGAAGTCTCTTTCCAGCCCATTTAGGTACTGGAGGGTGCCATAAGGTCTCCCTGGAGCCTTCTCTTCTCCAGGCTGAACCCCCCTAGCTCTCTCAGCCTGTCTGCAGAGCAGAGGGGTTCGTTGCCCTCTCCTCTGGACTTTCTGCAGCAGCTCCATGTTCTTGTGCTGGGATCCCAGGTCTGGGGCAGCTCTGCACGAGGGGTCTCACCCGAGTGGGATAGAGGGACAGATTCCCCTCCCTTGACTTGCTGCCCATGCAGGGGGATGGGCCAAGGACATGGTTGGTTTTGGGGCTTCAGATGCAGATTGCTAGCTCATATTGAGCCCATGTTAAGCTGGACTTTTTCCAGGTTCACAGTCTTTAATTACTCAGCTTGATTGGTGTTCTGAAGGTGTCAGTAAGCAAACATTTTCTTTCTCATGTGCTAGCAAATTGCATAGCCGTGCTGATATGGGAACACTACTTATGGGATAAGTAGTCTTTCATAGCTCTTGGTGTTACTGTACACTTTGAAAGTGGATGGACCATTTTGTCTGGAATTGTGCAGGAAAACTGCTTGAGGCACTTACCTGCCACTGCTAGAGATCAGTGATTCAGGTGCAGGTTGTCCAAGCTGTAAGCAACTGGTGATACCTTTATAGTGGAAATGACTTTTAGCTTTAATTGGTTGTGTTTGTGTTCAGCTCTCTAAGGGAAATCTGCTTGTGCCTGAGCAGAAGGAGGGACCAGAGCCCAGCTCAGTTACTAGGCTGTAGATCAGCTGATAGCATGGCTAGAATCTGGAATCCATGGGAATTGGGTGTATGTTTTTCCACTCCCTTCAACTGCCTTACAGTGACCTCACACTGAGCAAATAACATGTTAGGAATAATTCTGCATTGGAGGAAACAGGGGCATACTGGTTGTGTGAGGGTGGTATGCTCAAGTTAAAGTCTCTACCTGTGCTCACCCTTTCTGACTATATACAGCTGAAATTGCATGAGGAAATCATGTAGCTTCAGTTGATTACTAAGGGAACTTGCATGAGTGGAAAGATAGAGCAAGCTTGTATAATTAAAGGCATATTTGTATGCCTTTTAATTCTTGTTAAAAAAAATCTAAAGTTATTCCAGGAGGCACCTGCTAGGACTTTTCCTGCCCTTGTGTATGATGTGTTACAGAGAATTGGAATTGAGGAAGCAAGCAGGTGAAGGTCTGATTCCTTAAGGATCATTTTCTCCAGGTCACTGTGACACCCAGTGTGACACCATTTCCAATGTTTACAGGTTGAATTTTCACTCTCCAGTTGCTCTTTTGCTCTCTGTTTAGCCAAATGTTACTTACCAGCCTGACCCCAAATCACTGAGACTCTTTTCAGGGGAGTAGATAGGATCGCAAATTATGATAAATTTCATGGTGGCTTTTTAGTTATGACATGGATATTCATATCTCTGTAGTGTACCTCTAAATTTCCATGGAAAGTTGAGGATTGCCTTACATGAGGGTTTCTGTTACACTGTCTGGGTGTATCATTGGTGTGTATGAGTAGTCCTTGTAGAGGTGAGTTTTAATACTCACATGAGCACAGTGAAAAGCATCCATGTCCTGTGGTGCAGTAGAATCTGCTGTGAAAAAGCTGTTAGTGTCTCTTGGCTTTAGCTCTCATCAGGAGAAGTTAGTTTGTGTATCAAAGTGGTAATAATTTTGATCTTAACTTCTCCTCTCTGATATTCAGTTAAACTCCAACACCTGGAAGGCCTAAGGAGACACTGAAGATAACTGTGTGATTGGAAATGTATTATAATGGAAAAATATTCTCTCTGAATAACTTCTAAGTAACTTTAGTTAGTAGCTAAGCAATGCCGTTGGCTGCTTATGTCAAGACCTGAAATGGCTTTTTCCTTTTGGACAAGGAGAGTCAAACTGCCCCTAAGTATTCCCAAATATTATGTTGTAACAGATTGGTTGATATATCATACATGCTTTCTCCATATGTATTTTAGAACAACTCCTTGGAATATCTGAAGTCCATATGGCTATGTATGATGAAGATATCTTGAAAAATCCCTTTTATTTGGCCATTCAGAAGCAACGTCCTGATCTGTGCAGCAAAGTTGCAGAACTCCATGGTATTGTAAGTATGAAAAAGTACATTTAAAATCTGCTTAGTAAATAGTAGCTCTTTGAATTTAAGTCATGTCTGCTATGAAACACATAAAAATTAGTTCAAGCTTACAAAACTTGGAAATTAAGCAGAAGAATTTTTAGTTTAAGTTGCACATTTATTTGCTGATATAGCTCTCTTAATATATTGCACAGTAGTAAAAAGCTAAGGTTGGTGTTGTTTCTAAATTCTACAGGAAACTTGTTTGCTTTTCTGTGAACTCAAGTTACATATTATCTCAAAAGTTTATAACTTAAAAGGGATTGACCTTTTGAAATGCCTGGTAGACAAGCAGTTACTCACTTGACAGCATTTTACATAGCAGAATAAAGATATTAAACTGACCTGGAATAAAAACTCCAATCTTTTAATCTGAGTATTTTGCAATTAATTTTCATTCACAATTAAGTGTGTAGAGACTCAATTAAACACAGAGGTTATTGTTGCCTAATGATAAAATTTCTTTCTAATTAGGAATTTGTCCCAAATTGCCAATCTCTTGGTCTAAACCCAAGATGTTTATCTTAGATCTTTCTCTTTCTGATGGCTTTTCATTTGAATTTGAAAATATACTTTACTTTTTTATTAGCTGCTTAACTTTAAGTAATTTGTTGTCATTTTAAGTAATTTGTGACTGGTGCTAAGTAACTAAACATTTAATTTACTTCGCTTAGTATTGTTTGCTTCAGTTGCATCTGTCAGCCTTTTTCAGATAAGTTACAAGGTGAAGTTTCTGGGTTAATTATCAGGCTGTGTGTCTAGTGATAACTGTTCCTTTTTATTTAAATAAAAGCATCTGTTCTTATTTGTACTGCAAATATTTATAAGCCATGTTTAGTTCCTTGCCTCTTATAGGTATTGATATATAGCTGGTAATACATAAACATGATTTAACCTTTTTTTAGGTGCTAGTTCCATGCAAAGGAAGCCTTTCAAGCAACAGTCTTTCTACCTGCCAGTTTGAATCTTATGTTCTGAAGCCACTGGAAGAAAATTTTCGAACCTTAAATGGAAAGGTATTTCTGTTTGATATCTGAATGTAGCTTGAGGGCACTCCACTGAGTGATTCACTGCTGCTGCTGACTGATTGTGTGAACTATTGGTTACAGAAAAAGCAAGTAGGGCTGATACTGCATAGGATCCCAGGTTTTTCATTTGTAGTTTTGTAGTACAGTCTGAGAAGTTGGATATATAGCTTGCACTAGAGATAGTTTGTATGCTGCCATCTGGATCTTCCTATGCCAGATGTCCTTACAGGAGTTGAAGGGAAAGAAAGCCAAGTGTGAGAAATACAGACAAGGTTTGTGGTGTTTTTCTGACGCTGGGCTCGAGTCCTGATCTTGAGTTGTTGGGTTTTTAAAATTTCCTTTCTACTAAAAGTGCTCTAAAATCTGCAAACAAGAACTTGGTGGTTGTCTGTAACCTCCTCTAGCAGTAAACTTGTAAAAGAAGTGGCTGTAAGCAAGGTTCAGGCAGCCATTGCATAATGAAGGAGCCTTTGTTTCAGTGTCAACAGAGCATGAAAATGTGGAATTTCTCCAATTCAGAGCTTTCTTGCCTTGCAAGTTTCTCTTCTCCCCCTTGGAAATGTAACTGTGCAAGGCAGAAGCCAAAGAGTAACTTTTTTCTGGCAGAGTTTTACACTTGATCTCTTTGTTTTGTTTCAGGAGATCTTCATACAAGGAAACCTCATCATTCTAGGAGCTGGTTTTAATTACACTCTCTCAGTACCTGTTCTCTTTGAGGAAACCTTTTACAATGAAAAAGAAGAAAGCTTTAGTATATTGTGCATAGCTCATCCATTGGAAAAGACAGAAAGCTCAAGTATGTATTGGTGGCAATTTGGTGGCTGCCTTTGCACAGTGAGCAAAGTAGTGTTTGTGCTTAATAAATGTGTTCATTCTGGAAAACATTGGCTTGGTTAAAACCCCCTGGCAGTTGTGAGCTTGATGGGCCAAATGTTGGTGTGCTGCTGCAGAGAAATATCAAGTTGATCCCAGCAAAACTAATGCTGAGACTGGGGCATAAATCCTGTAGAATTAAGCATCATCTGTGGAATACTTAATCCAGCATGATTTTTCTTAGCTGTGCTCAATGTAGTGCTGACTGCTTGAAAAAGGGATTTAATCTTAAATGTGACCATGTGCATCTTGAAATGCAAGGTGGATGCACAAAAAACTGGAGAGGGAAATTATTTAATGATCACTTTCTAGGGGAATTGAGGTTGTGTGGCAGAGTTGGGTAGCACCTCCTGATGGTGACCCAACTTATGAAGTTGGATGTCTCAATTTTGTCCTGCAGTTATAGTGCTCCTTAAGGCTGTAACACTATTTTTAAGACTACAGTCAATACTGTGAATGTTAACAGCATGTCCTTGTGTACTTGTATAACAATCTGTTTACTAATTGAGCAGCTGAGAAGCTTTACCTCTTTCTGAAATAAAAACATTAGTCTTTCTAAATCAATAAGAATATTTGAAACAAGTGAATGCTAAGAGAAGTACTACTGGGGTAGTGTGAAAGTAATACTGTGAGGGAAATATGGAAGGCTTTCTGGAAAAAAAAAAAAAACCACCAACCCAGCTGCCATTCATATAACCTTAAATTATTCTATAAGTGCTAATGGATATCTAAAAAATTATTCTTGTGATGTTCTTTATAGCCATTATTTAATATAGTCATATTGCAGCCTTTCAGAAGTGAAGGAGTTTCTAATTTCAAAAGTAACTTGGAAATAATTATTTAAGCCTTTTCTTAGCTGGCTGCTTTTGACTGCAGATGAAAGATTTGCCTAGAAAAAATTTTTGGAAAAACAGGATAAATTCTAAGCAAGGGATTCAGTTGTCTTATTCAGAAGAAAAGTCTATTTGCTTTAATGTTGCTTCATGTGACTTTGTTCTCCCATTCAGAGAAAACATGTCTAAATAAAGAATAGCTTATGTAAAAGTCGAAGATGGGATTTTTGCAGCTCACTTAAAGCACCCTGACTTCCTGCATGAGCACTCTGTCAACACTAATGTGCTTTTCTTCTACTTTCAAGCTTGACTTACACAACTCATAAGCTGAGTGCATGTGGTAATAAATTATCCCAGTATAAAAAAAACAAGTCAAATCTATTTTAGCTATTCCAAATAAATCCTTGACATAAAAAGCAGGGGAGCCTGCTCAAATGTGACTCATTAAATTCTTTTAATTAACCTCTAGTTAAAGGTGCAGTGAGCTGAGTTCATGTTTAAGTGCACACAAGCTGTGTATGTAGGGACAAAATGTATTTTACCATGCATACCTATTAAGCTTATATGTTAATTCTTGGCTTTTATTTTAGGTGAATCTACAGCTTCATCAAACTCCTATTCTCTTAAAAACATTGAAGATGTTAGAGAGTTCTTGGGAAAGCACTGTGAGAGATTTGATAAATACTTAGGATCGTTCTATAGAACATTTAAAGAACACGAAAGGAAAAGTCTCCGCCACTACATAGTCAGTATCTTCCTTCCTGATGGCTAATTTGCTAAATATAATTTGCTTTGCTATGTTATCTTTGCCTTATTGAGCTTTTTTGTGTGAGAGCAGTCTAGAGTTGTGAAAGGGGAGGAGGGAGAAGTGGTAATTCACATTAAAGAATTTCGCTATCTGAACTGTTTAGTAAATGCAGTAATAATTGCTAAAATTCTTACTATGTGGTACACTTTTGAGGCAGGGAGTATTTCCTTCACTTATTTAGGCTTTGTTTCTTCAAGTCCCATTAACCTGAATCTGATGGCTTTTATCTTTTCTCTCTCCTAGGATTCTGTCAATGCACTTTATACCAAATGTCTGCAGCATCTTTTGAGAGATTCGCACTTGGTAAAGACTTACTCCCCTAAATACATATTACAGTGTTACTTAAGCAATAAATTATCTGACTTTCTCTTGCTGTCTATGGCTTTGCTTTTCTAGAAGATGCTTGCAAAGCAAGAAGAGCAGATGAATCTGATCAAACAATCAGTTGAAGTAAGCATCTGAAATGAAGGAAAACAATTAGCAAGCTGTTTTTAATTCTCCCTTTCATGCCTAAAATGTTTATTTTTTTTTCCTACAGATGTATATCCATCATGCTATTTATGACCTAGTCTTCAAATATGTGGGGACACTTGAGGCAAGTGAGGTAAGTTTCTTTGATTGCTACGTACTAGTGATGTTCGTCTAAGGCGTTTAAAAAACCTGTTGTCTTTCTATTGATTAGGATGCTGATTTTAATAAAATCACAAGGAGCCTTCAAGACCTGCAGCAAAAAGATATTGGAGTGAAGCCTGAGTTCAGGTGGGTGAGATGACTGTGGATTTTTTTGAGAAGTCACTGAGCTCCTGTCTTAAACAGGATCATGCCAGCCAAAAAGTGTCTTCTTTTAGACACTAGCAAGTTTTTTATACTTTCATTTGAGATGTAAAATGAAAGCTTTACAAGTGTCATATGAGGGCAATCTTTGCATTGATGGTTGTCTCCTTTACTTTTATGTTTTTTAAGCCATCTACAGGATACAGAAATGCAATGCACTTGGAGTAGAAGTGGCAATGTTTTGGAACAGTTTTTCATTTCAGCTCTGAATAGGTTAAAACTTGGGCTTTGGACATCCTGCAGAGGAACTCTGTATGCTAATCATTCCTTTCTAATTATTTTGTAGTTTTAATATACCACGTGCAAAGAGAGAACTGGGTCAGTTGAACAAATGCACTTCCCCTCAACAGAAGCTACTCTGTCTGCGTAAAGTTGTACAAATTATTATGCAGTCTCCAAGCCAAAGAGGTCAGTAATTAGTCAATTTGTAATCTTAAACAGCAGACACAAAGCACTTCAGTATATAAACAACTACTTGGATAACATTTGGGGATCAAACAGTTGAGCTGGAGTCTCTAAGGTCTCTGAACAGAGCAAAAAGGGAAGGCAAGCGAGGTAGATGTGTCAGCACTGGTTCCCTAGGCTGAGGTGGGGTACTGGGTTAGCTTGTATATGTTTTAGCTTGGACATGTAGGTAGCTCTCTCACTGAAGATTGCTACTAGATATTTCTTGTGTATTTGAGTATGCTTCCCTTGACATCTTGAAATTGATACTCTTGAGATGCGTTTTTTTGCAAAATGCACTGTTGAGTGGGGCCAAACAAATGTGCTGCTGTGGATTACAGAAATGATTCTGTGATATGAAAGCAGAGTCCTCTTAACCTGGCATTTACTTTATCTAGCTTGAAAACAGAAGATATTTCTACAAAGGGAATAGAGTAGCACAGTGAACTTATGCTTTCCTTTATCTTTTCTCTAGGAAGATTGCTGGGTTATGGAAAAAATGTTATCAGCTTTGAGCATAGTCTTTGCCCTCAGTATTTTCAGAAGTCTTGAACTAATGCTTTGGCTCTTCCTGTGTTGGAAGGGAGGGATGCTAGTCAAATATTGCAGTGTGTATTGCACAAATTGCATCTGTGTGTTGGCTCCTTGCTCACTATTGCAGTGAGAGACTGAGAACATATGGAGGCCAACCCTGGGCTCTCTATGCATTCTCTACTAGTAGAGCTGGCCCTAGTCTCAAGAGGCAGAACTTCAGAGTTATTGCTCTTTATTTGAACTATGACATGACTAATACCAAATGTGAATTTTTTTATTTTTTTTTTTAGTTAACATGGAAACCATGTGTGCAGATGATCTTCTCTCTGTTTTGCTGTATTTGCTTGTAAAAACAGAAATCCCAAACTGGTATGTAACTGTTTTGGCTATATAGAACTCCTTTCTGCCGCCTTGTGTAGTGCTGCTGTAGGGACAAATGTTTCTCAACATACAGTAATAACTTGCTGAAAGTGTAAGAGGTTGAAATGCAGAAAAATTTTTATATGTGTAACTAAGTTAAGCAGCTATCAGGATTATGCCTTTGTTTTGATTCTCAGCCTAGAAAAAAGTTGTAGTGGGAGGCTATCTCTCGGCCAGACCTGTGTGTCAATACAGCCTGCATGGAGTGGTTCTGTCTCATCTGTGTTGGGAGCTGTGACACCTTTATGTATTTCAAGATTTGGTGCATTTCTTACAGAGAAACTACATGTGCATGTTTAATTCCTGCTAGCCTGTACCATTGTGTCTCCTCATTTTCAGTAGAAGTCTGTCTAAACCTTCCAACTGTACCTGAGCTGATTCTCAGTGCTGTTATATCCTGGATGTCTGAGATCAACCTTTGGCCTTTAAGTTGTAGCTGTCACTGTGGTGCTTGTGGTGCTTGAAACATTGCTTCACCCACTTCAAAGATGTTCATCTCCCACTACTGTCCTTATCTCATCCTTGTATTCCTTCTATCCAGTTAATAACGTTTCATTGAGTATTTAAGAGAAGTAGAATTCTGATCACTCTACAAGCTCAGAATAGCCATATTGTTGGCCTTACAAGGTCTTTAGAAGCTTTTTCCCAACTCACACCTGTTGTCTGCCTGGATTGCCTAAGATGAGCTGCAATATGCCATGCTAGTGTCTTGGTTTTAGTGGTTTGCAGCTTTAACTTTTTTTTTTTTTTTTTTTTTCCCCCAGGATGGCCAACTTGAGCTACATAAAGAACTTCAGGCTTTGCAGTTCAGTGAAGGATGAGTTGGGATACTGCCTAACCTCGATTGAGGCTGCAATAGAATACATACGACAAGGCAACCTCTCTGACAGATCAACAGTAAGCTACTCCAAGTCTGTCAAATGCCTGTTTGGTAACTTGTAGTTCTCTGTAGCATTGTGGGTGTAAATCCAGCCAGAGGATACGAATAACATAAGAATTTCCTTTTTTTGCTTAAAATAATGAGTAGAAGTGACCAGCTGAGGCGAATGCTAAATTTACCTAAATTATTATAAAGTCCTATGTACCAATATTTGTTCACTGTATACTTTTTGAGGAAGTACTTAAACGTCAAGTCTGCCTCTTCATATGGTTGGAGGAAAAGTAACAGCACTGTTTTCTACAGTTGAGTCTCCAGTATGTTTATCTCCTGTTTGTACTCTACCATGATGGTGAAAGCAGTGCAGTACTTGAGAGCAGGCACAGCTTAAATTTTTGTTTAATTTAAAAAAAGCTTAGCTGTGCTAGCAGAATGGAGATAGCAGTATAGTTTAGAGTTTTTCAGTAAAACTTCATACTAGAAGAATGTCATGTGTCTGCAGTGTGAGTTACAATGCTGCACTGAGTTGATGGCTATGGGGGATTGCAGGGCTGTGATCAGGTGCTGTTTGAAGGTCAGATTTGGCTTTTGGGATCTCTAACCTGGCAGGGGCAGGAAATTTGTGGATGCATGAGATTTCCTACTGGGCAGCTAGACTTGCTGTCAATCTGGTCACATCCCTGCAGGCCTGCCAAGGGTGATGCTGATGTGCCTTTGGAAACTTCTATAATGTAAGAACTCTGTAGACTACTTAGTCAAGGAATCCAGTCTTACCACTCCTCTAAAATTTTCTACTGTTGTAAAACTAGGTTTTCCTGAGCTGATGTGGAAATGAAAAGGAATGAACTTGGAACCAGAGTGAATTCAATGTGTCTGTCTGCCCCACTGCAAAGCACTGGAATCTAACTGCAGGGGCCAGAATGATGGCTCAGTGTGCAGGGCTTGGGATGGGACAAGCTGGGGCACTTGCTTAAGATGTACTTAATGTAACACTTTGGCCTCTTGCTGTTTTTGTTTTTTTTTTTCCTTTTCTGGGATTTTTCCATTAACTTGTTCAAGTTTGTTTTGTATACTTAAGAAAAAAAAAACCACCACCAATACTCTTGTGTAAAGAGTGGTATTTCTTGTCTGTAATTGACTTATATAAAAAAAAATAAAAATGTTAGTTTAAAAGAAACAACCTACTATATGATTTTGCTTCCTGCAGTCACTTGGCTGTCATTCACAATCAATATACAAAGAGCAAAAGCTAGTGCTCTGAAAGAAAATGTAACCCAAGTAGAATTGTCTTCCACAAACAATGCCAGCAAGCTGAGGTAGAATATACTGCTCTTAAATTTCTAAAATAAAGACTGTTTCCTATTAATGCCTGATCCTATTTGTCTTGGTATAGCTAAGGGATAGCATCTTTTGTACTGGGATTGCATTCAGGTGCTGTAATTTAAGTGCCATTTCCATTAAGGTGCTATATTTTGTTGGGAGGCACCTGTCTTGAAGGTAAACTATGTATTTGAGAGGCCTAAATGAGGACTTCAGTGTCTGCACCATGAGAAGAGCAAACCATAAATGTTTCTGCCCATATTTCAGCTGGATCAGCTCCAGACCTAGAGAACTTTATCACTTCAGGGTGAATGTGCAACACAAACTCTTCTTTCCTTAGAGTCAGCCTGGCTGGAAGGCAGCAGAACCCTGAAATAAAGTGAGGGACAACTTGCCCTTAAGACAGCTGGGGAGAGCCAGACCACCCTGTTCTCCAGGGTAGGAGAAGGTAGCACAGCCATGAAAAGAGAGCCTGAGGCAGAAATGGAAAAAGAATAGTGAGGGAGGGGGAGGAGTGTTGTTCTCCCTCCATGAAGTTACCAGTTGAGATAGTTCCTTTAATCTCTGGTAAAGGAGATGAAGTTTGAAGCAGCAGCAGCTGTCATCTTGCTGCCCTATGATTTCCTTTTCCAGATTGTGCTGGAAGGGGGTGTGGGATTGAAGTGAGCAGGAGCATTGCTGTGCCCTGGGGCTTCATTACAGCCCCATTCTGTGGTTATGCTTAATTTTATAGCTGGCTTCAGATGGAGCTGCTGGCAGCTGAGTAATGCTGCTGTCCAATCCCTAATGAAGCTGACTCCAGAAAGAAACTCAGCAGGGGACTAATGTACCCTGTGGGATAATGGGCAGGTTCTCACCCTATGTCAGTGAGTGAATTGCACTCAGGACTTTCTTGCCAAATCCCTTCACACAAGGTCATGCAAGTCTTTGTGAGATACTTTGTGTTTGGGGGGAAGAGAGGAGCCTATAAAGCATAAGTCGGTTTTATTTTCTGAATTGCCAACTTCATTCAATTAGAATTCTTGTTAATAGGTATTGGATACTAGCTCATGTCTATGCACAGCTAATGTCTAGTATGACTCTAGCTCAGAGGGTTCAGGTGAGGTATAAAAAGGTAGAGAGTCAGAGCCAACCATCAGGGAATAGGCAGTATTTTTTTTCCTGTATGGGAAGAGCTTGAGCTGGAGAAATGATCCCTATTCCCCCTTACTGCCAAACACTTTATTAGCCTTAGTTTGTGTTCAAGAGTTCCTCCCCTGGCTTCTGCCACCTGTATTTCCTCCAAGTCATCAGTTGTAAGCTGTGAGAATGATTTGGGATAGATTATTGCAAAAGTACATTCTTATAGGTACAAATACTTCCTTTTTCTATGCATTGTACTATTAGATAGAAATGGTCATTGATGTTTGGGTGTTTTGGTTTAGTTTTTTTTTTTTTCAGACAACATACACTTAAAATACCTGAAAGTTCCACTCAAAGAAATCTCTTTTTAAAAGTAATACCAATTGTTGGGCTGTAAGTAAATCTGGTACCAGTGAGTTCTGACTTTGAAGGCCCAAGCTTCCTTAATGCTAGAGTGAATATCTGATTCTCTTGTCATTCCATGTTTCACTATTGAGGATATGTGGTTTCACCTGGCCTTTTATTCTGATTTATATATTAGATATATAATACTGCTACATTAGGGTTGCTGTCTTATGCAACTCTCTTAAAATAATGTTTCTACTTGGGACACACTTCTCTTGTAGACACACACTGTGGAAGGAGCAGTACTAAAACTACAGTAGCTCTTGCTAATGGTTACTCAGATTCTCCACAGTGAAAGTGTAAAGCTGTCTGGGAGCATCCACACTAGAAATTCTGATTAGACATTAGGAACTTGTACCAGCAGTTTAATTTTTGATCAAATATTTCTTAGGGAAGTTATTCCTATTCATGGTGAAGAATCTATCCAAGGAGACTAGTGTTATGTGCCTTGTAATTCTGAGAAGATATGCTTGGGTATCCTTAGCTAAAGTACTGGGATTTGAAAAGATTGGTGAATGTTTAGCACCTTCACGGATCTGAATCCGAACAACTTCCTGTGAAGTACAGAGAAAAACTCTCATTTCCAGACCTCACAAACATGTTTTTAAATGATGTTATTTGCTGAACTCTTAAGGGGATTTTTGGACATCTTTGTGAGAGGCATCTGTGTTGATTTTGAAACATGAATAGTTTAATTTCTAGAAAGTCTGAACGCCACTGATCTTGTTTATTTGCAGTTTATGAGGCTCAAATTTTATGCTGACTTACTAATGTAAGAGTGGAGTCAGACTGGTTTCACTCATTTACATCTGGTCTTGACAGACTTTAATTGCAAAAGCCATAGCCCAGATCCTAAACTGTCGAAGTTTGCCTCACACATGGGTGTGTGTCTTAAATGCAGTGGTTTTCTGTTTTGAGGAGACAGAAGTCTTTCCATTTCTAGAGAGCCATTATCCTGCAACAGCACCACTGCCAACCATAAGCAGCTGTGGATCAGAACCAGCCACGTGCAAAAGTTCCCATCTGCACTCTTAGACAGTGTTTTCCTTAGGTTATTGTTTTATTTCATGGGAGGGTCATCTCAAAATCTAGCTCCACAATCTTCACCTGGTTTTAGAGGCATTTATATTCTTTAATGCTTCCTGAGATATATCTGTAGCTGTCCCAGAGAGTAAGTACTGATGCAAGGGTTGCAGCTGTATCTGCTTAGCTCAACCCAAGTGAGAAATACTGCACAGATGGATCTGCTGCAGAGCAATGCTTTGGCTGGTGCAATCTTTTATTTTCAATCTTCTATTTTTCAGTCAGCAGCAGAAAGTTCAGAGCTCTTTGAGTCAGAGTTTTATCTGGATAATCTTTTTTAGTAGCCATCAGACATGTTTTATGTGAGTTTGTCTTAATTTCTCCTCTTGAGAAAGCTGTGTTGTAACCCTTACAGTTCATACTGTCTTTAATAAATAATTTTTAGTTTTGCTGTATTCTTTTTTAGATGGTACAGCCATAGTTGCATTAATGTTAATTCACAGTGAATTTCAGTAAAGGAATATTCTGGTGAGCATCTACTTTTTATTTCTGTAGGTGCCCAGTTTTTTGTCTAAAAATCTTAAAAGTGAAACTGATTTAGATTTCACATGTCTGATAATTTGTACGTAGTGAATACGCATTTAATATTTTTACAACTCAATTTCACTGTTAAGGTTCTGCACTTTTGCCTTTAAATGACTGTATGGATAATCAATCTATTAATTATTTTCAGGAATCTGAGAGTCTGTGTGACAAGCTGCTCTTAAGACAAAGGATGAACTTGTTGTCCCAGATATCCACTGCACCAATAGACTGCTTGTTTAAGGTTAATAACTTTTATGGCAGAATATGTATGTATTTGCATATTTCATGTTTATATCCCTCCATTTCTGCAATTTTCTGGAATGTATTGAAGGGTTAATTACATTGGTACTGTGAAATGTGTTTTAGTAGATGCTAAAAGTGTATTTTGAATAAAATACATTTCTGTGCTAAAGCCTTATTAACACAATGCAATCTTACAGATTTCAGCACATGTTATGTGAAATATAGAAGCAAATGAGGATGAAATGCTGCTGCTATTGGTATTATGTGGCCCATTTAATGCACAGATGTGATACAGCTTTTAGTGCTTGAAATTGGAAGAGTTTTCTGAAATAATTTAAATGTAGTCACCTGACAGCTACTTCGTATTATCTGTTAATCTCATACTGTCATTCTAAAAGAATTTTGCCTATACAAGGACACAAAGCAGAGCTTCTAATTATATGTCTTCACAGCTTATGGCTGGAGACTTAGTAATTTTATAGGCATGTTTTTGCACAGAGGGAGTTCAATTTCATGATTGAGTCTAAAGAGGACAATAGGAATTGTTTTGATTTTTTTTATAGAAAGTGAAGTAAGCCAAGAACAGTTTCTTTTTAGTACTGAGTGCCCATTAGGGGGCTTTGTGCTGTGACATTGTTCATTTTTGCTTTCTAATGCTTGAATACGTCTTTCATAATCGGTTCCTTTCATTTTGTGCTTCAGTAAATTACTCTTGGCTTTTTTTTTTTTCCTTAAAAGGAGGCCTTTTAGATTGGTTTCTCTTGGTTTCTCACTCTCTTTACTCTTTTTCTTTTTTTTGTAGCATATTGCTTCAGGTGATCAGGAGGAAGTGGAGCGGCTGCTAAGTCAAGGTGACAGTGATAAGGACACTGTACAGAAAATGTGTCACCCGCTGTGTTATTGTGACAAATGCGAGAAGCTGGTTTCTGGGTGAGCACTCTTCACCCCAAAAATGCATAGAAAGCTGTGTAGAAGCCTTTATCTATGATTTGCTTCAGAAAGTATGCTGCTTTTGGTTATAGAGGAATTTGGTAGCACTTTGGGATGTAGTAGAGAGTGTGTTTGTGTGTGGTTTGAAAAAACAGAAGAAATACTGGGAGCACACAGAATCCTTTGGAACCCACCTGTTCTGTGATGGAGCCTGTGTCTCCTTTGGCAGACATGGTGTTTCTTCTCTTGAATCAAACTTACAGATCTGGGACTAACCCACTTCTCCTAACAAAATGTAAAGTTGTGTATGGAATAATTTGTCAATGTAAGAGGATAAAGAGTTCAAAAATCAGGTTTTTGTCATCCTTGGCAGCTTTTCTTATTCTCTCCTTCCTACCACCAGCTGGGTAATTAAGCTGCTTTCAAACCATTGTGTTTTAAAGGAAACTGAATGACCCTTCCATTATCACCCCCTTTTCCCGAGATGACCGGGGATATACTCCACTTCATATAGCTGCTGTTTGTGGTGAGTGGGCTTGCTGTTCTTCACTAGTGCTTCCTACTCCTTTTGCTTTTGTATCTTTGTCAGCCTGTTTTCCACCTTTGTAATAAAGCTGGAATTCTGCATTAAGTTGTTTTTTTGCTTTTGTGCTATTGAAATTTTGCTGTTTCTATCTGAGCACAGACTGAAGTTGTTGTATATTCTTTTAAGCTCAGTTTCTTATGGCTGAGTTTTTCTTTGTTTGCTGACTGTTTATGTTTGTCATAGTGACTACCACAGTAGTGCTTTCTTCAGCTTTGAGAGAAGTAAAAATGTGTCCTCAGAAACCAGTCTTGTTTTAAAGGACTGGCAGATTGATAAAGGACTTTTCTCTTTCCTGCAGCTGGCTGTGCATCGTAGATCTGTAATACCTGTATTGTAATGTTCATTATGTAGTTGATCTTCCTTTTATTAGAAGCTGTATTATTTTCTTAGTTTCTTATTTAGAATTTCCTTTTTTGTTAATATATCAAATTCAGGGGGGTTTTTTTGTTACTCTTAGGATACAAATATACTTTGCTTTTAGCTGGAGGTTCTTTTATGGGGCTTTGACCTTGAATAATCTGCCATAAAAAAGCCCAAATACCAAGGCAGTGAATATGCAGTATACAGAAGCACAGTATGCAGAAATGCAGGGTATTTTGGTTTATAGTCACTGTTTGAATTTGAAAAGTGGCAGTGTTCTTGTGCAAAGTTTACTCCTTTCTTTGAATGCTTATTTTCCAAGGTCACACTTCCTTAGTGGATTTACTTGTAGCCAAAGGAGCCATTGTCAATGCTACTGATTACCACGGTTCAACTCCCCTCCACCTCGCCTGTCAGAAGGGATATCAAAATGTTACAGTAAGCACTACACCTAACCTAAATAATACTTACATGACTCCTATTGAGCTCTTCTACTGTTACTGCCATTTAGATCTTCTGGGGAGCTTTTACCAGAACTGTGTAAGCTGTCAGAATGGAGGATTTTTCATCATTGTAGTTTGCAAGATATTTTATTTTTTCTTCTGCTGCAAGGTTTTCAGCCATTGGTAATAACAAACTGGCAGCTCTGCATGCCTGATAATTCATCCACTTTATTAATACAAATGTCCAATACAGAATACAAATGGAAAGCATCTCTGCTCTTGCTTGAGGCAGAACAACCATTGCAGTCACTGGACTGAGTTAAATGCTTCACACTGTGTTTAGGATAATCTGTGTAACCACAGTACTTATTGTCTACTTGAGTTTCATGTATGTGATATTCTTCAATTAGCATTGTTGAAATTAAGCTGTGTCTTAATTGGCTTGCATAGGCTCTTGAAATGTCAGGTAGATGATGTAGTAAATATATTGCAGTGTTTGCTGCAGTAGAGAATTCATTTTTTTCAGTTGAAACTCTGAATATGTAAGAGGAGACTTTTTTGATTCTCAGGGTAGGGCACAAACAGCTCTGGAGTGCCAAGAGGGTGGTGTCTGAAACAGGAGGCAGAGCTAGTGTGTCTTGAAGTGCTTCATCATGCCAGAGCCCTAAAGGAATCTGCAGAGCAATAATTGTTTGTGCATTAATTTTTTAGTTACTTAAATGTCTACTTTTGTTTTTCTTTTCAGCTGCTCTTATTGCACTACAAGGCAAGTACTGATGTTCAGGACAATAATGGAAATACTCCACTTCATTTAGCCTGCACTTACGGTCATGAGGATGTAAGTAATTGTTTTGTAACAAACCAAATGGGCATTCTACTGGAATGGAATTAAACTGATGCAGATTAGCACTAAACTTACATATTTTAAAAAGTAAATAAAATTATTTGAAGGCTAAATTGTTTAGTGCTCTAAATAAGGACTTTATTTGATAGTTTGTAGCAATTTTTAATGTGAGTTCACATTAAATATAGCAGTGCTTTGCAAATTTAGTTATTTTAGTCTTTATTTCATGACACTGAACCACTAAAAACTGCTCTTTAGGTAATGGGTCACATGAGCAGCAATAAAAACAAACCTTTTAGGGTTGTGCCTGTTGTCTGAACTGAGACACAACACTATAATTTATTGATAGCTTTCCTTTTCTTTCCAGTGTGTCAAGGCTTTAGTGTACTACGATGTGCATTCCTGCAGGCTGGATATTGGCAATGAGAAGGGAGACACTGCTCTGCACATTGCTGCTCGCTGGGGCTATCAAGGGATCATAGAAGTGCTCCTGCAAAATGGGGCAAACCCAGAGATTCAGAACCGGATGAAGGAGACTTCCCTACAATGTGCTTTAAATTCCAAGGTATTCCTCTTTATCTTCCAGCCTGATTTCTTTCTGATGCAACACCACAGAGGTGTAAATGTTCACTGCTAATAGGGTTTCACTGTTACAGAGAAAATGTGTGTTTGACTCTGAGGAAGAAAGGTCCCATTTCAACTCCAGTGGTGGGAATACACTCTGTGGGATAAACATGAACTTGTAAATGGGTACTTTTAATCTGCTCAATCATAATCTGTTACTAATTATTAGGTTGTCAGCTAATTTGTGTTTCAGTCAGTAGATTCCTCTATAAGTGGAGTTATACTGGTTCTCTTGAATATTTTTATGCAGATTTTGTCGTTGATGGAATTAAACTACCTAACGTTTGAAAGAGGACAGAGTGCTTCTGAGGTAACAGCCCATGCAAGTTGCTAAACTGTTTCGTGCCTATGCTTGACCTCCTTAATTTGATATTTAACCTTTTCTGTTTGATTAATTGATTGATTTTTTATGTTTTCTTCCCAACTGCAAGTCACCGCTTAGGTCTCCTCAGCATTCAGCAGAAACTTTCAGCAGAGGATCATCTGTCTCAAGCCTGTCATCAGCATCAACTGATATAAGGCAAGAAGAAGCAAAAAACAGTTATAAAGAGGTAAGACTAAGATGCAGATTTTGACAGTAAGCAAAGTGAAGGAAGCTAGAAGAGTGATAACTTGCCACAGTGTTTTAAACTACTTCTTCAGAAATAGCCTTCTGTCTGTTTGGAAAATGGTAACTGCTGTCCTCAGGGGTTTGTCATCTCAGTACCTGAGCACTTACTTTTGTGTGGTTTCAACTGCTCTATTGGTTATTTCCAGGGAAAAACTGACACCATCTCTGAAGTAGTTGTTCATATTTATTGAAGTTCACTATCTAATATGAGAATTTATTGAGGTTTACCAAAGTACAGTGGCAGTCAGTGCCCCAAGGACCTGGCTGTCCCATCCAGGGATTAAGTGCCACTGGTAGCTCACAAAATCTGTCAGGAAAAAGAGCCTAGTACAGGCATTCTGGCAAACAACAAACTGGAATGTCAAGACGTGCTTTCAGAATAGGCATGGGAATCAATTTTGCAACAAGTGAAGTACAGACTATATATTAAATATCTTGCATGTATGTGTTTGCTGATTTTGCTCTGTTCACACCAAATGGCATCCTCTGATTTTTTTTCCTGTGGGATCTCAGATCCACACTTTGTTACCCCTTCTCAAGACTGTCATACTGCCACTCATTCTGATGCTTCTTTTTATTTTTCCTAGTCTGCCTATTCATTTTTTCCCCAAACTGACCACCTAAGTACGTTTTGTTTCTCTCAACATCACCACTACATTCAAACTCTTCCTTTTCCTGCTATTAAAAGGTTCCTCTCTCGTGAGAAGTTTCAGTTTTCTAAAAATATTGAAGAAATACAACAATGCGAATTTTGACTGCACAATATGATTTCACACTTGAGTTGCTCTACAAGAGACTCAGTGTAGGGCTGTACCTCTCTGTACAGGCAAGCACTCTAAATAAGTTCTTCTCATAGATTGAGGATTTGTTTTTCTTTGAAGGAGCAAATTTATCACACCCAAGTGCTAAGACTGTAGTTCAAACCAGGGAAAAAGATTATGAACTGCTTACACCTGAGATCCTTGGGGTTAATGAGCTCCTCTGTAATCCAGCTTTAGTTCATTTCTGTTTGCCAAGTTTCACCTGGGCTCCCTGCTCAGAGGTAAGAGCCTGATGCTGAGAGAGCTCTGTGAAGGAAGTAATGGGAAATTGGTATGGTCAGTTTTCCAGATTTCAAGGTTTGCACCTTGGATTAAGGTCAGACCTTTATTAATCAGTACTCTTAAATGAGCCAGTCATAGTCGCTTGTTTATTATGACTTAGGAAAGAGAAAGAGCCAGGATTGTAAATTTGGGACTTGCTCTGTTGGAACCAAAATCTCCATGCACAGTTTCTGTTCAGCAGCTGAAAAGCTGGCCATGCAGGCAAATTGTGGTAGATTTGTTTCTTCTATTTTTACATTTCAAGGAAGGTTCTGTTCCATGGAAGAGGGGGAAAACAAACTGGAAAGATGGAGAAATGCATGTAGCAGACACTTTGCCCTAAGTGCTCTTAATAAATTATCTATAAGCTGTCTGACAAATGTTATACCACTGCTGGGGCCCAGTGCAGCTTTTAGTACTTTAAGAAAGTTGTTATTTTTGGAAATAAATTATCAGAGCTTGTGGGTGACTGCTATTACTGTTAGGCATTTTGTATGGCATAAGATGACTCCTGAAAAATCCATAAGACCTTTACATTCTGCAGTGACATTATTCTGTATGATTAGGGGAAGTTTAGGGAAGGCACAGACCTCCCTGGTATATATAATCCATTTTAGCTGTATATGTGCAGAGATTGGGATTCAGCTCACCCAACTTCTGGAAGACAGTTGTCTTCACTTCAGACATCTATTTCACCTCCTGGAGGGAAATTAACTCCAAAGAGGAGTTAATCTCAGACATGCTTAGTTTGACCTGAGTTGCACTCAGGTGTTATTTGTTGATTGCATTCTGTTCTGTAGTTACCAGAGAGGGAGTTTAAGTGCCTGCTTGCAATTTAGACAGATGACTTTTAGACATTCAAAATTAAGAAAGAAAAATCAAAGAATTCTAGATATTGCCCAGAGTGACCAGTGCATGACTTCAAGGATCTTCATCCTGTATTGGAAAGGTAGTAATAAAACCAAGCTTAGCAGGATTCCTCAGAAGAGATAAAAATGGAGAGATTTAATCTGGCCTCTGATCTTTCAGCTGTTTGTGTCCTTTTCTTCATCTAAAACCCTGAAGAAAGAGATCAGAGCAATAAAACTTCAGTCTCATTCTTCCCTGTTTGCCTTGTCAAACAGCACTGGCACACTCAGCAAGGTGGTATTTTCCATATGAAGACTGAAGTGTGACTGAAGCTGTCACTCCATGACACCTTCAACTTGCAAGGTGTTCCTTACTGTTGAAACAAGTATGCTTACACAGCAACATCTGTGGTGACTCTAGCACAGTGGTGGAATAACTTGCTATAATGCTGAAACAGACTTTCACAAAGCTTATTAAATGATTCTTGACACTCTGCAGAGCCAGGTGAGTTGTGAGAGGACTGATGGACTCTCCCTGGCCTTTTGCTGGCACCTTTCCCATTCCTATCAGGTTGGATCTCGACTCCTTCATGTCAGAGTAGAGAATTAGAGAAGTGAAGAGACAAATTAATCTCCTTCTCCTGCTCTCACAAGCAATCTGAGGGCTCAGGGGAATGGCACGAGTGCTCTGCAGAGCACCTTCCACCTCTTCTTCCCCCACGTGTCTCTTTTCCCTCTGCAGAGCTCATGGACAGGAAGGCACCTTCACCCAGCAGCAGAGCCCTGGCTTGACCTTACACTTAAATGGGCTAATGCTGGTGCTTGTCCTAATGCATACCCTTTGACATTTATACCTTTCCAGATTTTAAGTAAGAAAACAAATTTCATACTTACAGTCAAGTTAGATTTGTAAACACAGTTATCTGCAGAAGGTAAACAGTTGCAAAGCATCTTTCTCATCTTAAACTGTTGTTTCTCAACTAGCACAGTGAAATCTGCCATCTTTTGTGTTCCTGGTAGCATAGAGTAGCTCAGCAAGAGTCCAAACAGTATTAGTGTGTATTAGGATAGGAATGTGCCTTGAACAGGGATTTTTAACATTAGATTCACACAGAAATGCACAGGGCAGCTGCTGCTGGAGCAGCATTATAATATATGTATCAGCTTACATGGCTTTTTGTATGGGTGGGCCACAAATCCTCAATTTAGATAAGTACTGTTTAACTAAGCAAGTCAGAGATCATCGAATGGCCACAGGCCTTGCACAGATTTTCTATTTCATAAAGGACGAAGGTTTTTCCTTTACAACTTGATCAATAAATATGAAATGGGCCAGCAGTAATCCTACTGCATGAGCTTAGGAGGTTAGCAAAGGACACAGTGTGTTCTGCTTAATACCAATACTAACAAAGCAAATAAATAATTTTCTTCATACATAGGTGGAAAAACTCCTGAGAGCAGTTGCTGATGGAGATCTGGAAATGGTGAGTGTTAATGTGGCTGTTGAATATTATTGGATTTCATTTTATCTTATTCCATTTGAGGAAGTATCAAGTGGAGAATGCTTTGGGTAATAATCTCATGTAAAGAGGAAATTTAGGTGGCAGTAGTCAGCCCAGAGATGCTATCTGTGGGACACAAACCAATATGTATTTTGGATTTCAAATAGACAGCTGATGGCTATAATAACACCAGTTTGAGAGCTGATGGTCTGTAATTTGTGGTGCCACCTGTCTTGACTATTTTTTTTATTTATAATCCACTGAGATGAAAGAAATAATTTATCAGCTGATAAAGCAAAGAACTGTTCACTTGTTGAATGCATATCATTATCCTAGTTTACAATGTGACTTGATACAAGTAATTATCTCCAAGCCAGTTCTTAAGTCACTTCAAGGAGCAGTAACATGTACAGTGCTGATACTTGCCATCTTCCTGGCCAGTGGTAAATGTGCATGCATTGCAGTTAACTTTCCACCCACTTTGTGAAAATCTAAACTACGTCAAGAAAGTTAAATATAGTGCTATTACTTGCTGGGAAATTAGTATCTAGAACTGCTCAATAGATACCAGCAATGTAAAGCATATAGAAATCCAGTCTGTGCATTCACATGACAAAAATCACCTTATCTTTTGTGGCTTTTCTTTCCTCATTACTGAAGTTCATGTAAAGCTGTTCATAAAAGGAGAATCATCCAACAGGATGACAAAGGTTACAGACTGTATATTTATTAAAAAACCACGAGTATTTGAAAACTCTGACTTTTTCTGACAGCCTGAGGTCTGTCTCCATAGGAACAGCCACAGCAACCAGGTCATTAGGGCTGCTGTCGATTTTTTGCTGTGCCAGCCAAGTGAGCTTTGCAAGAGGAGGCATTAAAAAAGTGCTGTGAAACTGGAAGATTTTTTAAAAAGTAAACATTGTGATGCAATTTGTGTTGTTGCAGCATAGCTACTGGATTTGATGTTCTCCTTGTACCTAGCCTGTCCAGTGGAAAGGATATGTGCAAATCTACCACATTAAAAAAAACCCAAATCTCTTGTCTGAAATAAGTGTTATGGAGCAGCTGAAAGTTTAGAATGAGGCTACAGAGATTGCAGTTAATATTTTGACCAAAAATAACTTTAAACAAAGAAGAATGACTACTGCACTGTAATTGTAAAGAGATTGGCACAGGAGTAGTGTGTTCAGGTTTTTGGGAGACACTGGTATCAATATGTTGTCAGCTGTGCACTGGGTGATGAGAGCAGCAGTATATTGGGCTGTCACAGGAGGAGGAGGAGGAAGTAAATTTTGAGGGTCTAGGTGAGTCTGCAGGGAAAGGGGGAAGTGAAGTGAGCTGGCCTTCCATAAGCAGGCAGGCTTGAGAGATTTCCTTTACTCCAGAGAACAAGGTGGAATTTGCAGGGAAAGCAATACTCTGTGATAAACATGCCTTTTCAGGCTCAAATATCATTCAGAATCAGGTATAGGGCCCTTCCTGGCTCTCCTAGGATTTGTTGTAGCTGCATGTGTTTAAAGGGGTGGGACATGGATGTGTTTTTTTTCCCAGAGCTCAGTGGTGAGGAGCAGAACCTGTGATGAGTGTGAGAGTAAACAAAGTGGGAGGAATATCTCAGAAATCCCACTGACCCCATTCCCTTGCACTAGCAGCTTTAGAGCTCTTGGCTTAGTTCAGTAGTCATGGAGACTTACTACAGTCACTGCTAATTCTAAGATGTCTAGTGAAATGCAGATTAATGAATTTCAATATAAAAATGTACTGTTTAAACAGCTTTTTTTTTTTTTAATTAAATGTGATGTAAAATTTACATGCCCTAAGTATCACTCTTTGCAGTTTGCACATGAATGCCCTTGAGCCCTAAGATTTCACTGAATGGCCTCTCACTCAAAAATGAGGCATTTTACATTGAGGAAAAAGTACAACTGTCCAACCCCTGAGAAGTGGCAGACCTAAGGATAGTCAGTGCCCCTGCAAAGTTTAGCGTTGTCATCCTTGTCATTCCTTATGTTCTAAAGCAAAAGATGAAACAGAATTCACATTGATATGAGCTGGTACAAATAATCTGAGCTAAAAGGATTTGGAGTGTTTGAGTGTGGGTGAACACTGAAGTTGTGATTAGGCAGCAGGATGTCATTTATAATTCACTTCACTGCTGTACTTGGAGAACTTCCTAGCTGCTTTGTCAACAATAACACTTGATTTTTTAGTTTGGCCTGTGGGCAGCTGATGGCAGGAGGTAGTTGTGTTCTCTTCCTGAGATACTCACAAGTGTATGTTTGTCAAATATGACTTGTTTATATATGCAGATCTGTTAGGACATGTGATTTTTGGACTCTATAAAGAAGGACTTGCTTTTTATGCCAGGTCCGTTATCTCTTGGAATGGGTGGAAGATGACTTGGAAGATGAGGATGACACAGCCAGTACATCAAAACCAGAATTCTGCCATCCCTTATGCCAGTGCTCAAAATGTGGGCCAGCACAAAAGGTTGGAATAATTCTGTGAAAAGTATAATGTATTTTCTTGTAATGTAAGTTTTAGCTTCAGGGAAATAGCATTCATATTGCCCAGCACCTCTAACTCTCTGTCTAATAAGAAATTAACTATATGCAGATTTTCATACTTCATCTGGTGGTATGATTTTTTTTTTAGTTGAACTGTTGAAAATTTTGGATACAGGACCAGTGTTCATGGACTTGCTCGATGTCTAACGGATTGAGAAAGCTTCACAGTTTGCTTTTAGGATATGTAGAGTGCTATCAGGAAAGTTTTGGGTAACTTTGAATAAACATTCTTTTCTAAGCCTCTGTTACTGCTACTGACACAGCATATCTGCTTACCTGCTAGCAATCAGTTCAGCAAGGAATACCTGCTAATCCCAGAATCCTTGTAATGCTGATAAAGTATTTTTTAAAAATGCACGACATCTTTTCTACCAGCCACATCTAAAGCCTCTTCAGAGATTAGATATAATTACAATGACTTTCTTTTCAGTTGCAAAGATTTCCTTCCCCCTGACTTACCACACTGTAAAATAGAACTAGGCTTTACAATACACTCTTTTTATGGTTTGTTATTTTTTGAGTTTGGTTGGATTTTTTTGTGTATGTGGTTTTTGTTGTTGTTGTTTTAAATAAGGAACAATCGCAGCTTTTTGGAAATAGAAATTCCATAACTTGCCTTCCAGGAGGCATCTGAAGGTGTAAATGACTGGATAAGTCATTGCAAAATAAACCTAAGTACAAATTTTCAGTTTATTTGGTACTTTGCAGTTAACAGCACTGTGAGATGGCTTAACTTCTAAATTCCCCACTCTCACCACTTTTTGTGCAGGTTTAGAGTGTGCTGTTGTCCTTAAATGCTTCACATTCACACTGTGCTTTGTTCTCTGGTAAGGGGTGTCCCTGTGCCCTCAGGACAGACATCACATGCTCAAGATGCCAGAGCTGAGTCCATAGAGCTCATTTTATTGCTGACGTGGAGGGGAATGGCATCTGCTGTGGAATTTACTTGTCTGCTGAATGAGAAGAAGAAGGAACTCGTTAATTAATCCCAACCCCTGTGTTAGACAGACACACATTGAAGGAGCAGAGTGAAAAGCTGTGCACACTGTAAATGACAGGCAGCCAAAGTTTGCAAGAGGAATGAAAGGGGATGTTCTGTACTGCTGGGTAAACTGTCCTCCAGGTGGTTTCCTTATCCTGACTCCCCAGGGGAGTCTGTTCTCTGGGCCACTCTTGCTTCCAGATGAATTAAATTGATTTTAATTTGTATCCTTATTACCCCAAGCTTCATGTAGCATTAAGAGGTGTTTATTGTCAGTCTCAAAGAGCATAAATATTTGTATAAGTGAAAGTAACTCATTAACACTGCCTCATGCCTGGAATGAGCACCCTATCATCTATATAAAAACTTTCAGTTTTACTTATGTCTCAGCCTGTGCTGCTTTAGCCTCTTTTTAGTATCATGAATACTTTGCCTGGAATTGCTCACCATGAAGCTTCCATGTTGGAAGAAAACAGATAACAATAAAAGAAATTTTCTGTTGAAAAATACTACCAAGCTGCTCTGATTTACTGACTTTTTCTGAAGGCCTCAAATTAAGCTCTATCCAAATTTCTTGTAATGCCCATCTGCCCATTTTATATAAACGTAGCAGTATTTGGCTATTTCATTAATTAAAAACCAAAGCACGATTATTTTGACAGTTGTATCGTGTGTGTTTTCCTCCACAGAAGTTCTCCAGGATCTGTTCCAACGGGCTGGGGGTGAATGTTTCAAACCAGGATGGTTTCACCCCGCTGCACATGGCTGCTCTGCACGGGCACGGCGAGCTGGCAGCGCTGCTGCTGCGCCACGGCGCCAGCGCCAGCGCCAAGAACGCCCAGCTGGCAGCTCCCCTGCACCTGGCCTGCCAGAGGGGACACTCCCAGGTAACCCTGCCCTGGCACAAAGCTTGCTGGCACCTGGCACCCGGGGAGAGCTGCCTAGGAAAACTCTCCAACGCACTGAACCACCAACAGAGAAAATGAGTTTGGCGGTTCTGGGTTTTGTTTTCGGGGTCTAAAACCTCCAGATGGAAAGGAGAACTTTGAGCTGGAATCGTTGTAGGAGACACCTTTTCTTTCTAAATGACTTAAAATGCAGCGGGTTTTAATAATAAACGGTTTAATGCAAGTGGTGCAAAAACTGTGCATACTTCAAATGCTTTATACACCCCTTGTGCAGCTGAATCTTCTGTACATTCCTCTGTGCCCTCTTCTCTAGGCTATGTTTGTGTCTTGGTGTCTTCAGCAGCCCCAGTATTAAATAGTGACTGTATTTCTGACTCCTTTAATTAGATCATAAGCCGAGTGGAGCTTTGAGGCGGCAGATAAACTCATCTCTCCCTTCAACTCAGGAAGCAAAAGCAGTGAAGGAGAAGCATGAGCCCGTGGGGGGAGGGTGTCAATACAGGAGGGAGAGTAAATGAGTTTGGAGAATAACAAACATGAAAAAGCAGGGGCAGACAGGCAAATGGAAAGATGCACAAAAGCGGAAAATTAGGATTTTAAAAGTAAGAAGCTGAAGACTGTAGGAGGGAAAAAAAGAGAATTTTGAAAATGATGGGAAGAGAAAGCACTAGGGAAGCAAGAAAAACCAAGAATACTACTCAGAGTTGTAGGCTAATTCATGGGAGAGTTGTAGATCAGTTCATGGGGTAATTACAGTATAAAGAACTTCTTCCAAGTGTGATGAGTTTGGAAAAGGGTGCTGCTGTGGTGGTTTGGTTTTGATGTTTTGTTAAGTTACTGGTTCTATTTGTTTTTCACACACCTCGAGTTTTATTTCCTGGCCTTCCTTGTAGTTGCTTAACTTTTTCTTTTTTAAAAGCAGGTGTTAAAATATGAAATACTAGTCAGTAAGAGTAAAGTTGTTGCTTCTTTCTATAGGTGGTAAAGTGTCTGATGGATTACAATGCTAAACAAAATAAAAAGGATATATATGGAAATACTCCCTTAATTTATGCCTGCTTGAATGGCCACTATGAGACTACTGCCCTGTTGTTGCAGGTAAGATCACTGAAGACAGTGTGTTCTGCTAGTATTTCTCATGTGATATCTGTGCTTACCTAGAACTCAGGATCAGTATTTTTAGTTACGCATTTCTCTGTCAAATGAGTTTTTGTTAATTTACTCCTTTTGATCCCAGATTTTAATTAGATAAATATTGCCTTGGTATTGTAAAGGTAGCTGTATGTATGGAACTTTTATGGTGGCAGGTGGCAGGTTTTCTTGCCTGGGATTCTATCACATAGAGTTGGGGGTTTCTTAAGTATCTCGAAGACTTGGAATATATAATAGATAGATACAAGACTTGGAATATATAACAGATGCAAAAGCAAACTGAGCTGATCCACGGAGCTGCGGCTGTGACATGGGGCAGTGATGTGCCCAGGTGGGTTCTGGTTGCTGTGGTGGCTCAGCTGCCTCTGGCCGTGCGCGGCTCTGGGGCCGCTGCATCGCTCAGGCCCCTCCTGCTGTCCTGACTCGGGTTTATTTCCCTTTGCTGTGCAGCACGGCGCCTCCGTGAACCTCTGCAACGCCAAGGGCAACACGGCCCTGCACGAGGCCGTGGCGAGCGGGAACGAGGCAATGGTGGCTCTGCTGCTGCAAAACGGGGCCCTGCGGCACCTGCGCAACGAGCGGAGCTGCACCGCTGCCGACTGCGCCGAGCCCGTGAGTGCTGCACCCGCCCGGCCACGGCTCTCACTCACATGACACTGGCCATGGCTCACATGACACTGGCCATGGCTCTCACTCACATGACACTGGCCATGGCTCACATGACACTGGCCACGGCTCTCACTCACATGACACTGGCCATGGCTCACATGACACTGGCCACGGCTCTCACTCACATGACACTGGCCATGGCTCACATGACACTGGCCACGGCTCTCACTCACATGACACTGGCCATGGCTCACATGACACTGGCCATGGCTCTCACTCACATGACACTGGCCATGGCTCACATGACACTGGCCATGGCTCTCACTCACATGACACTGGCCATGGCTCACATGACACTGGCCATGGCTCTCACTCACATGACACTGGCCATGGCTCTCACTCACATGACACTGGCCATGGCTCACATGACACTGGCCATGGCTCTCACTCACATGACACTGGCCATGGCTCACATGAGACTGGCCACGGCTCTCACTCACATGAGACTGGCCACGGCTCTCACTCACATGAGACTGGCCATGGCTCTCACTCACATGACACTGGCCATGGCTCTCACTCACATGACACTGGCCATGGCTCACATGAGACTGGCCATGGCTCTCACTCACATGACACTGGCCACGGCTCACACTCACATGACACTGGCCATGGCTCACATGAGACTGGCCACGGCTCACACTCACATGACACTGGCCATGGCTCACATGAGACTGGCTGTGGCTCTCACTCACATGACACTGGCCATGGCTCACATGAGACTGGCCATGGCTCTCACTCACATGAGACTGGCCACGGCTCTCACTCACATGACACTGGCCATGGCTCTCACTCACATGAGACTGGCCACGGCTCTCACTCACATGACACTGGCCATGGCTCACATGAGACTGGCCACGGCTCTCACTCACATGAGACTGGCCACGGCTCTCACTCACATGAGACTGGCCACGGCTCTCACTCACATGAGACTGGCCATGGCTCACATGAGACTGGCCACGGCTCTCACTCACATGACACTGGCCATGGCTCACATGAGACTGGCCACGGCTCTCACTCACATGAGACTGGCCACGGCTCACACTCACATGACACTGGCCATGGCTCACATGACACTGGCCATGGCTCACATGAGACTGGCCACGGCTCTCACTCACATGAGACTGGCCACGGCTCACACTCACATGAGACTGGCCATGGCTCTCACTCACATGAGACTGGCCATGGCTTACAGGGCAGGGCAAGCTTCCAGCAGCAGTGTTGCTGTCACAGCAGGGCTGCACTGACTCAGCTGTGTTCAGCACTTATGGGGTTAGAAACACTGAGATGCCTGCTCGTTCCACAACCTACAAATGACTCCAGTGGCCTGTGAAGCCAGTCATGTTTCTAGAATAAGTTATCCTACACAAAAAGGATGAGTCTAGAATAAGTAAAGCACCAATGTAATTAAAATCCCTGTAGTGGCAGAGAGCAGAAGCAATGTTGGATGTAGGCAAATGAATACCTTGCACTAATCAGTTGCACTGGCAGCAACGTTCCTTGTCCCACCCACCATCTTCTGCCCTTCAAGCCTTTTGATTCATTTTATCTTGCAATATAAAGCTCTGACCTTCCCCTTTATTAATAGCAATAACATTATATGTAACAGTAAATGACACAGAATTATTTCACTCTTTAAAGGATTTGACACATGGCCCCTAATTTCATGTGCTTAAATGGCCTCTGAGATGGAGCTTAATGACCACAAAATTCTGTACTGAAACAATTTTAGTGTGTATGTTGCTGTTTAAACTGAAATTGGCTTAACCATAAGTAATACAGCTTAAAATAAGGGGTCAGCACTCCAACATCATCACTGCATTACAGTGTAACTTATGGAACACTAATTTTATCCCACCTCAGAATTATACAATTTTAAGTTTGTTTTTATAATGAGTTATTTTATATGTGTTGTCTTGATTCATGGAAGAATTAATTAACACACTCTGCACAGACTAAAATACTAAATTGTGTTGTTGTTTTTCTTTAATAATGGTGAAAATGGAAACTCTTAAAATCAAGAATTCAAACATCATGAAGCTGCTGGAAGCAGCACCAAGCTGTGTCCCTGCATCAGCAGAGGGAGAGAAGGAGAGTGAGCAGCATGTTACTGTCAAGATAAGGAAAAAAGGTACCTGTGATATTTCCACTGATATGAATAAAAAGTGATTTAGGAATTCATGGGTGACTATATAAAATATTCTATACAATTCCTTTACATATAATAATAGTCAATTATTTTGGATATTTATGATAGGTAACACCTGAACAATCTAAAATACTGTAACTACATCCAGCAGGCTTTGTATTATACTCGTGACATTGCTTCAAACTTGATTTTCACCTACTTTGGTGTATATGTGTGAATTTTACCTACAAAAACATAGGTAAAAACACACCACATTTGAGATGAAATCATTAACCGTGTAAGAACTGTGATTTCAAGCAAAACAAAGCAAAGCAAAGCAAAACAGGATTAAATGACTGTTGGGTGTCATTTATATTGCCCTAAAACAGGTCAGGGAGTGACTCTTCATAAGTTACTGTCTCTCATGTTTTGGGACAGAAATGAGAGCCACAGAGGTGACCTTATAGCACAGTTTGCAGAGGACTTTGAGCAAGTGGCAGGAAGTGGCACAGCGTGGCCATGAGGTGCAGTGACAGCACAGCTGGGCTGCAGCAGAGCCCCTGTGCCTTGGGAAGGATGAGTCACCATCCTTTAGATACCTTTTATCTTACAATGTTAACTCTGACCTTCCCCTTTTTAATAGCAATAACATTGTGTGTTATATTCAATGATGCAAAATTACTTCACTCCTTAAAGGATTTGACACATGGCCCCTATCTCAATGTGCCTAAGCAGCCTCTGAGATGAAGCTTAAGGACCAGAGATTCTCCCTCCTCATCTCTCACCCTCAGCTTCTGATCTGCCTTATCCTTTGCTCCCATTATGCTGGCTCAAGTTTCTGGTGAATTTTCAAGTTCACTACCCTGGGGATGTAAGAAAAGCTGTGCTCCCTGAGCTGGAGAGCTCAGCAAAGGACCTGATGCTACCAGGACTGTAGAAAGAAAACAGGGAGGCTGCAAAGCAGGAATCAGGGAAGATGAGGAGCAGGAGTGCCCCTTTCAGCATCCATGAGTTTTCAAAGTAACTCTTGCCTCCTTCTCTCAGAAAGATTGTGAATGTCTGGTCAACAGAAAACCACAATTAACCACAGCATGCTGATACCTAAAATTGAGAATAGGTCTTTCAAATACTAAAAATAGTTCTAAAAGAGCAATAGAAGATAGGGGTGATACTAATAAGAGATGGTTTAGCATCTGTGTGTTAATTCAGGTTGGTAAACACTGGAATTCAGAGCCTCAAAGTCCAGAATTACAGTCTCTTCAGAAGACTGGCCAGTTGTGCTAATCCAAGGAAAAATGTTTACTTCTGCAACTTAAACTTTTTTTTAAATTTCCAAAGATAAATCACCACTCTAATTCAAGTTAGCACTTTTATAGTTTTATGTTAAATTTAAAATCAGAACTGTGGTTTTTTTAAATTCCTAAGTGTGACTGAGTTGTAATTTTAGCTGCCTGTTCTTTTAACCCCCCAGTGCATCCTAAGCCCTGTGAGGAAGCCGATGATCCCATAAGCAGACAACTTAAACTGGTCCAATCAATTAACAGATTTAACAAGTAAGCAGAGAAGCTTGCTCAGAGTGTGTTTGTTGTTTCCCATAAGCAAAGGAGAAGAGCAGCTGCTAATAAAGCCCCAGAGTGGGTCGGGGTGGTTACACATGAGGTGGTGGTGTGACAGTGGATGTTAATTCTGCAGGGCTGGCACAGTCACATCCCCAGGCAAATGTTCTGGGCATGACAAGCTCACTGGGGTGGTGAGGGAGGGCTTGAAAATGTGTCTAGAACTGGGATTGCACTAATACTTGGTGTATCATCAGTTGAGGATTTCAGAGCCAGACTGCTTAAAAATACTGTAGTGGTGTTCACTCACTGGCTGGGTTTTGCTTGTTATCTTTTTCAGCCTTAATGTATATTCCATAGTAAAATACAGAGAATATGAGTAGGCTGCAATTCTGGGAAGGTGTTGTCAGGGAGCTCCCTGTCTCTGGTGAGACACTTCCACCTTGTGGAACTTCTGAGAGAGGCTTTTATGAAAGGCTTCTGTGAAGACATTTAATTTCTTTGATTTCTTTAAAATCTTCTTCAGAGAAAAACACTTACGGAGAACAATAACAAGAGATAAAAGCGTTCCTAATTTTGACTACCACTTACTGCACCAGGTAAGTGGAAATACTTGTTCAGATTATTCTTATATTACAGCAAATATGTTAGTTTGCTCTGCTGTTACTCTGGGTACATGTAAGAGAAAGTTACTAGTGGTGGTCATTGAATCACAAAAGTTCTGACCTGTTTGCCAAATTGCTCATTCATCATTGTTTGAACTTCAGTGGTGCTTCTATGACACCTCTTAAACACTTCATTCTTACTTTTAAACCTCTTACACCTCTTACTGCAGGCTTCATCTCTGTCTTGTTTTCCATGCCCTGTCCAGCAAAACCTAGAACTGGAAAACTGCAGCTTCTTGGAGCTATAGCTTGCTTTGGCAAGAGAGACATTTTTCAGTATATTGAAATTAGGGTTTGCTTTAAGTCTGCTTGTAAGGGGAGACTGTTTACAAGGGTGACAACAAACTGCATGTTGCATTGCCAGCTGTGACACAAACGTAATAGATTCACTTCTGCTTGGGGTGCAGTGACACCCACACCAACTGCTGGATGCTGCCTTCCCCTGAGCTTGTGCTCCTTCTGCTCCTTTACACTGCCTTTGACTCTCATTGCTTCTTCTGCTGAGCCATTTCAGAACACTAAATCAAGAGAAAAATGACCTGTCAAAATAAACCCAGTTTTTACCAGGTTAGTCCAGCAGCTGCCCATCCTTAGACTGACATAGCCTTGGAAATGCAGACTCTGCTGCTCATGTCCTTCTGGAAAATTAAATACTCTTCCTTTTTCTACAGTCCTTAGAAGACTGAGTACTGGCCAAAAGCCTTGAGAATGCTGAAATAATTCTATAAAGCTGTAATATTTTATTAATTATTTCTGAATGATAATATTCCACTACTTAACTTGGGATTTAGATTTTATAACTGTGGATCACTGAAGGCAGTATGTCATTTCAGTACACAGGTGTCAGAAAATTAATATGTGATCCTGATGCAGAGCACTCCAGCCCTGTTCTGTGGTTGTGAGTGCATACTGCTGTGGCTGAACTGATTCATGAGTCCATAAAGCTCTGAATTGTTAGTGGATTTACATGTGCATAACCTCTGTCTGCAGCTTTTACAAGATTGTTGCCATTATTGCAGTAAAAAAGCCACTTTCTCCTTTATTTATTGCCTTAGAAAATCTGCCATTAGCATGCTTGGATTCTCTTTAATTCTCCTGGTTATTTTAACATTTGCAGAGTGGCCAGTAATCCAGGACAGGCACCCACTCTGTACAGGAGAAGCAGGAGCAGGTGTGGAAGTGGAAGATATGAATAGTTGTAACGATCAAAAAGAGGCACTAAGGGGGTGGGGAGGGTGGGTGTCTCTTCCCTTTCAGGTGACCTCTGGAAGCAGTGAAATGCCTTCAGCAGTACCTGGGTGACTCTGTCTGTTACCGCTTCCACTTTTCTTCATAGTAAAAGAAATAGCTGTTAATTTCAAGTGCATTGAGGCTTACATTACAAAATGTGTTTAGAAGAGTTGGGATGATGTTGGGATAGTGAGGTAAAATTAAGTTTTAGAATGTCTGTTATGTTTTCTGATGTGTGTGTAGCCTGGGGCAGTCGGCCTCTTGTTTTCCCATATGTAGCCCAAATATAGTTGCTCTCTTACAAAGTATGCTATTTTTAATCTTGGCTGTGTTCTCAGTGTCATGAAATTCATGTGATAACAATGTTCAAGAAACAATGTATTAATTTTCTTTCTTAATGAAGAAAGTAGATTTAGCTTTTAACGTACCATTTCTCTCTCCTCAGATGGCCATTAAAAGCTTTGATAAAAGCAAATTAAAATGTGTCGGAATGCTGGACCAGAGCACAGTTCGGGTGACTGACAGGGGTTGCAGTGGTGAGTCTGTGGAAGATGATGGCACGGCAGCGCCTCCCAGGAGTAAATTACTGCAGCGCAGGCACACGGTCAGCGCGCCACTGCCAGCAGAGGAGGGCAGTGACAGTGGCTCACGCAGCCCTGCAGAGCCAGGCGTCCCACGGCCCCGGCACTGCGATGGCTCCGTTTCACATCGCTGACAGGCAAGCACGGATTGGAAGCCTGGAGCCGAGGAAGGCGGTGGTGTGAATTTCAGTAGCCCTTCACTCTGTGCCAGATGTCCCAGTTCAGAGCAGGCACAGGCCAGCTCTGCAGCACAGCTGGAATGTTCTGGCACCTGGAGCCTGACTCCTCTGTTCATGTTGGAGGTGACCACGCAGCCAGGTCATCACTGATCTCACTAACAGGGACGTGATGAGATGAAGGCACCAAAATCACTTTCCTATTCTATTCAGCACTTATTAAAAAGTTCTATGTAACAGTAAACCAAATGAAACCCTGTATTGTATTTTTCAGCCACCCGCTTTGTTTTAAAAATCTCTGAATAATTTTTGCATTTTCAGTTTTTATCACTACATTCAGAATTTAATATATTTATATATATGTAAAGATATATTGGATAACAAGGTATTTATTGCCAGAGGTAATTGAAATGTCTCTATTTTTATTGTAATGTTACAAACCATTATAGTATATATTTCTGTATATTTCAGTAGCTGGGCAAACAACAGTCCGTAACATCTGCATTATTAATGTGAAGGGATGTAATCCTTGCTAATCTCTCAGCAATGCTCTCCTGTACTGGAGCTGCAATATCAAGTTCTTACAGAGGAGCCAAGATACTGGGGAAAAAGTAGAGGGCTTTTGACAAAGCTAAATTTTGGACTTGCTATTCACAGCCTAATAAAAAAGCAAAAGCAAGCACAAGGTGCAAGGGCACACAAAATTAAGTTGCTTTCCCCCTCTAAAGCAAGTAATGCAAAAATGCACAAGTATTCCTGATTCTGAACCTGGCAACATCACAAGACAAAACTGCTTTGGAGCCTGCTCTGGACTGCTCTTAAAAAGGTGAAATTCCCACTATGAAAGGTACTTCTCACATCAGTGAGCACTGGCTGGAATAGGCCAAATCCTGCCCCATTCCCAGGGGTGATCACTGAAGAACTGAAAGCTCACAGGGAACTTACCAAGTGGCTGCTTAGATGTGAAGTTCATTTTCTACTGTTTGGTTATGGGAGGAAAAGGTGTAAATAGCACAAGCCAGCTTTTGCAGTGCAGTATTTTTTTACTCTTGGCTCATCACATCCAGCTTGCATTTTATTTAATGAACTGTTTGTACAGATAATTCTTTCTTTTAACTGTGGTATTAGTAAACTACCTGGCAAAATACAAAGCTGGAAGATAGAGTGGTGGGTTTTTCAGATAAATTTTTAACCTAAGAGGTAAAATGTCAAATGACATTTGGATTTGAGGGTAATGTGTTTATTTTTCTAATAATTTATGAGTTCATCTGATTTTCTGATGTGCCTTGGATTTGTGCCAAATGATGGAAAGAAAAAACTAGTAAAAGAACTCTTGAAAATGCTGTATTCTTTGAGTGCTTTTGTCCAAGCATTGAGTCTATTCCAGATTTCTTTACTTGGTTTTGTAGGCATTTGAAGACTTTACCTTCCATTTACTCTTGGACTTTCCTTCCTCCTACATTTACAGGTAACTTGATGAGGTTATGTGGTTTTAGATTTATGCACAGAGGTGTACAAAATAGAACTGTTAGTGAAGCAGCATTTTCGTGTAACTTCCTTTTCTAGCCTTACATTCACATTAAAAAATTAAAACATGTTCCTTGTGTTTTAACTGTAGTGTGCATTTAACTAAATTATTCTTCAGATTTTTCAACTATATAGATAAGAACAATCAGTTCACACTCTGGCTTCAAACTCAATAAGGGTGATTATTCTCAAGAAATCTGGCACACTCAGGTATCACTAAAGCTAAGGCAGCCTAATTACAGAGAAGCAAAATGCACAGTCTAAACCAAAGGAAACAAAAATATCAACTCTTTCCTATTTTTAACCACATTCAGACAAGATGAAAAACACACTCAATAGTGCTCACTTGAAACAAGTTTATTCTCTTCCAAAAAACACTGCAGTTGGAATTGTACACAGTCCTGTGAAATTATGTCAGATAAGGGGGTTGTGGTGGGAGAGTTTATCAGCACATTACAGTATTTATCCTACTGATTTCCATAACCATATTCTTGAATAAAGGTACAGCACAAGTTCAGTTTTACATTATGCATGCAGGAGTTGCAGAGTTTAGGAAAATGGTCTTTCTATTTCTTCCAGGTCAGAAACGCTCCAGCCATTTGATAAAAGTGGAGGTAGTTGTAAGAATGCACAATACCAAGTGTCTGAACAGTGCTGTGTATGACACACTTAACTTGCTTTGTCTGAGAGCCCAGGAGCTCACCAGGGGAACAGTTCAACTGTTTGCTGGTAACACTTCTTTACACAGACAGCCTGGTAGGAATCCCCTGATCCCAACACTATTTGTATACCTTCATTTTTAAACTTCCAGTAAGGACTTGAGAGCCGGTGACTGCCTGGGCAGGCATCCTTCAGGGACTCAGGGGATCTCCTTTGTAACACTTCTGTGACAGAGCCTGGACAAACATTAAACTCTGAGTAGTTGTTCCCTGTTTCTCACTTGGCTCCTGTGTTTGATATCTCCAGTAACAGCAAGTCAAGTGGGTGCAGTGGGTGAAAGCAGAGCTTACAGTGAGGAAGGGGTAACAAAACATCCATGCTAATGAAGCCACAGGGAGCCCCACACTGCTCAGGCTGCTTATACTACAAAACTTTAAGTTATAAAATCCCCCTTCTAAGATTTATTTTACAAGTTGATTTGTTGGCCTTTTATAATAATAAAAAAAAAAAAGTCAAGAAGCGTAAACATTTTCAGATCTTGCATTCTGCCTGCTAACAGCATTTTCCCAGGCTATTGTTTGGCAGCCTTACAGTAGTATTAATAATCATCCTCTTCATCAGAATCCAATACTTTCCTTCTGTTGAACTAAAATGAAATACATAAAGTGAAACTTTAAGGTTCATGGTAAATCCAGGCTGCCACAAGCCTTTCCCAGTCCATGCATGTGGCAATGAAGGCACTTGCTGGGCAGAACACCCACTCCAACCCTGGGCTGCCACCCCAGGGGCTGGGCCAGGCCGTCCCACACCACACTGGCCCCAGGAGCTGCAAATGTTTAGGGCTGCTCTGATGGAACCCCAGCACCCACCAGGGCAGGGGAAGAGGTGCAAGTACAAAGTTCCACCCTGAATTGGTCCCACACATGCAATCCTGCTGCTTTACTTTATACAACATGACATTTAGGAAAGAAAACTCACCTTCACTGTTGTTTTCTTTTCTGTTTGCTGACTCACTTTTTCAAGTATTTCTATCAAACCTTGTTCTGATACCTAGGAAAGTCAAACAAAAATGTGGATAAACACACTCTGAAAGATGCTTAGTATCAAACAACTGAATCACAATTTCCTTTCTTACAAAAGGTTTTGATGGAATTATGTAATAGTCTTTAGGAGTTATTTACAGTTAATTTACATCTATTATAAGCATCTTTTGTTTTAGAGTGAATTGGGTATAATAATAAATATATGTGAGAAAGAATTAGGAAATATACTCACCTTTCCAGCTAGCTGTCCAAATCTTGCCATCTGTATTAGATAATTCTCTACTGCTTTTGCTTTGTCTGGTTTCACAAGTGCTAAATTGCTTACTGCAACAAAAACAGGCTCTGTTCACTTGGGTTTTAAACATTCTCCCATACCTTCATTAGTAATAAAAAAAAGTGAGAAATGTCCCTAGGAAACAATCTTCTTCATGCCAGGATTGTGAAATAAACTGAAAAAGGCATTTTCATTTATGCCAGGTACAAGACAGGTAATATTACTTTCTTTTAAATACTTGCTTCTGATTAAACAACTTTGACTCAGTATAATTCCTTTTACTAATTTAAATAAAACCCAAAACATTAGCATAATTCAGATATCCAGGAGCCTCTCCCTTTTAATCACTCACATTGCCAACTGAAAACTGCAAGTTTTATCTTCTCAGCAACAACATTATTTTTCTAGTCTGGCCTCTGTACAACACACACTTTTGAGGAGTCACTTAGATGAGTATGTTTTATTAGAAATTTACTTGGATACTTACATCTTGCACGAGCTGCTTGATCAAGAACTTGAGCTAAAATAGTATTTCTTATCTCTGCTTCCCTGTAAGGAAAAGTGAACCACACATTAAAAGTGCGATTTCAAACACCTAAAATAACATGCACATAACAGCAAACTACAGAAGACTTTCGATTGATGGAAGTGGCTTCTTGAGGTCACTTCAAACCTTACATTCACATGACATATTTACAGCACTTACTGTCCTGGGCACTCTACACATACTGAAGTTAAAAAGCTGGCAACATCTTGGAACATCTTCCAAGAAATCAAGGTGGAGTTTCATATTTACACCTTGTCACTCACTGCTCATAATTACATTTTAAGAGACAAAAGCTGTGCTACCCTTTAGACCCTGCATTTATTCATGTGGAATTCACTCCAAGGCAGTGCATGGTAAAGCAGGCACAAGGAATTGTCCACACAATTCCAAAACCAAACCAAAGCTCATTTATGTATTTAGAACTTTTCACTAAGTCTCCATGTATTTACAATAATTGATATAAGTATCAGCAAAATTGGAGCTTTAGTTTATGAAACTTTAGTTAATACAGACTTGGATTGTGCCAAGTCAGCTCTTCAAACACTTGTTTACAGTTTTCCCCTTAGCACAAACACTGAACACTGTTCCCACACCAAGCTTCAACAAAAATCATTTTGCTTCAGATTTTTAACTGGAATAGATATCCCAGAAAAATCAAATCAACTGGGAAAGGCTCTTCCCACTGCAGTAACAGCCAAACCCAACCCAAACCCACCACTGACAGTAAGCACCAGTCTGGGAGTTCTGCCAAGCCTTCAAGACTTGGATCATGAACTCCTCCAAGTCTGGAGGAGACAAGGATTCTGCCTTCCAGAAGCAGGTGACACTGGGAGGGAGGATGCTTCCCCAGAGCACCCTACTGTAACACTACAGCTCACGAGGTCACTGAACTCAGACAAGCTCCAAATGAAAACAAGCTGCTGCTGCTTTCTCACTGTGCCCTCCCACGCCAGCAGGGCTCAGGCAGTATGGTCATGGCATGGGAGCCACACCTGCATCAAATCTTTGATCCATTTCAATTCCTTTGTTGGTGGCAACAAAACAAATGTGGGGCAGCATTCCAAATAAATTAAATACTAAAAAAAAAAAAAAAAAAGTAAATGGTTAAAAATTATTAGATCCAAGACCAAAATTCAGTAGTCTCATTTATACCTCTGTTTTGCTTCCTGTTGTGATGGATCAGCAGCAGGATCCTGAAGAAGATCAGAGCAAATATCACAATCCAGAATCATTCCACACAGGAAAGAAAGTTAAAATATTCCAGCAGCATCGATGGAAGATAAACCTGCTTGCCCATAGATGAGAGCCTGGAAATGGGAATCTGCTGCCATAGCAAATAAATGTGCCACCCTCTGCTTTCCTCACAACACAGTCATGCCAACAGTGGGATGAGTGCTGTTCCTGTTCTATCCACAAATTCCTGTGGCTTTGGACAGGAAGAGGCTTTCCCCTTAGGTCTAGGATAATAGGTTTCCCCAAAGCCCAGCATACTGACAAAATTACCTATAAATCCTTCAGAGTAAGCTAAGGATAAGTAAAATGAAACGTAACACATTCTCAGCATGGCAGCTGAAATCACAGAATCGTGGAATATTCTGAGCTGGAATCCCACAAGGATCATCAAGTCTAACTCCTGACACCTACGAAAAGTTAATGAGGGGGATTCTACAAGAGTAGGTTCCTGCATTAAACACTAATACATATGAAAAACAAGTCACTATTCCAAGTCACTATTACTGGTGACTATTCAGAAGCAAATAACAAAAAAAAAAAAAGGAAAAAAACCTGAACTTTATATGAAATGAACACCTTGGATTTTACAGGTAACATTTAAAAGGGTGAAAATAGGATGGAAAACCACAGAGACAGGAAATCAGCCTGGCTGGAAATAGGAAGATACTTCACAGGAACAACAAAATTAACACTTGATATAAATGCACATATGGATTGTGTCAGAGAATGGTGTCCAACTGTTTTCAGTGGTGCCCAGCACAGGACAAGGAGCAAAGGCCATAAACTAAAACACAAGTTTCATCTCAACACGAGAAAGAACTTCTTTCCGTAGAGGGCGGCAGAGCACTGGAGCAGCTGCCCAGGGAGGGTATTGGAGTCTCGTCTGAGGAGACATTCCAAACTCACCTGGACACGTTCCTGTGTCACCTGCTCCAGGTGACTCTGCCCTGGTGAGAGGTTGCACTGGATGATTTCTAAAAGTTCCTTCCAGCCCTAACAATTCTGTGATTCTGTGATTCAGCTCTGAAAAGTGAGCTGTCTAGGAAGGTAGTAATCCATGGAATAGTGAGAGATCGGGGGCGGGACCGCTCGTGTGCCGAACCTCTCACGGCAGGAGCGGAGGGAGGTGGCGGCGGGGGCCGGGGCTGCCCTCGGTGCCGTTTCCAGCCAAAGCTCCGGGCACGGCCGGGCCTCTTCCCGCTTCCCTCCGGCCTCGGTCACGCAGATGCCTCTCCTCTTCCCCTCCAACCACCGAGAGGCGCCGAAAGCGGCTCAGGCGGAGGATCGGGCGCTGCCTCACTCGTGCCCGGCCCTGATCCCCCCCGTTCCCTCACTCTTGCCCGGCCCTGATCCCCCCGTTCCCTCACCCCATGCCCAGCCCTGATCCCCCCGTTCCCTCACTCTTGCCCGGCCCTGGTCCCCCCGTTCCCTCACCCCGTGCTCGGCCCTGATCTCGCCCAGCCTCCGCTGCCGCAGGGCCTCCAGCTCCTCGTCCGCCATGGCTGAGGCCGCGCGCGCCAGGCGTTGCCAATCCACCGCCGAGCGCTGTTCCCGCCGCGCCCGCACCAGGCGAGGCCAATCCACTGCCGATGCCCGAGCCCCCCGACCGGAGCAGGGCACGCAGGGATGTGTCCGGGTGCGTTTGGGATGTGTCCAGAGAGGGGGACTCCACACCTCCCTGGCAGCTCTGCCGCCCGCAGTGTAAAGAAGTTCTTTCTCATACCGATGTGGAACCTGTGGTTTAGATTACGGCTATTGCTTCTCGCCCTATCGCTGGGCACCACTGCACAGAGCCTGGCACCGTCCTCTGGAGATACTGGTATGGATTGATGAGATCACTCTCACTCTTCTCCAGCTCCAGGTCTCACAGTCCCTCCTCATCACAGAGATGCTCCAGACCACCCGTCATCTTCGTGGTCTCTGCTGGACTCTATCCAGCAGTTCTTGGACTTTCCAGAGCTACCCCTCTTTTGGGAGCTGCCAGTGTGAGGAGCGGAGCGGAGCGGGACGGGGCCATCCCGGAGTGCTCCGTGTGTGAGGGCAGGGTCCCGGAGGGCTCCGTGTGCGAGGGCAGGGTCCCGCAGTGCTCCGTGTGTGAGGGCAGGGCCCGGGAAGGCTCCGTGTGCGAGGGCAGGGTCCGGGAAGGCTCCGTGTGCGAGGGCAGGGCCCGGGAGAGCTCCGTGTGGGAGGGCAGGGTCCGGGAGAGCTCCGTGTGCGAGGGCAGGGCCCGGGAGAGCTCCGTGTGGGAGGGCAGGGTCCCGGAGGGCTCCGTGTGCGAGGGCAGGGCCCGGGAGAGCTCCGTGTGTGAGGGCAGGGCCCGGGAGAGCTCCGTGTGGGAGGGCAGGGTCCGGGAAGGCTCCGTGTGCGAGGGCAGGGTCCGGGAGAGCTCCGTGTGGGAGGGCAGGGTCCGGGAGAGCTCCGTGTGCGAGGGCACGGCCGGATGAGCACGGTCCCGCCGGGCTGATGGAACACAGAGGTTTTACTCTGTCTTTTCGTGCCAGTGACTGCCACAAATGTCACCATGGACTGCTGGCCTGGGCTCTGTGTCTGCCACGGGCCCTCGGATTTCCTCTAAAAACGGCCGTGGGGACACGAATCGGTGGATCATTCCACGGGAGCATCAGGGAGTGGCGCTGGCCAGAGCTCTGCTCGGCTTGGGCTCCCCAGAAGTGCTTCCCTGCTCCCCAGTTTGGTCCCCAGTCTGCAATGGGGACTAAAAGACAGCCTGACCTTCAGCCACAGCCCTGTTTCTGGAATAAAATAGAAAAAAACATTTAAAAACCTCCCCCAATAAGCTGACAAAGTTATTTGCCTTCATCTGACTGGGTTCAAAGACACTATAATAGCATCAAAATAGTAATGCAAGTATTACTGACACTTTCACAGCTTCGACCATGTAAGAAAAGCAACTTTCACACCTTAATTTCAGCCTTTATTGTTGATCAGTCACACTTCCTATTAAAGGCTGTAGGTTTTCCACTTGTAGTTTAAGATTTAATTTAACCAAAGAAACAACCCCAAAAGCTGATTAATGAATAAGCCGCAATTCCCTTAAAGCAGGGCTAATAAAGATGTATTACCAAATATTTCTGGTCTAGTTTTAAACAGTGACAAAATGTGTCAAGTGCTTGTTCCTTTAGCAACTCTTGCAGCGAGTGGCTACAGCATAAATTAGTGCAGTTAGTTTTCTGTGGATCTTTCCATGTTGCACCCTTCAGATGAATCATAGGAGCCGGTACGTCCTGCCTGAAAACCTCGCATCCATCCTCGTGCTCTGAGAAGCATGTTCAGACCGATTGAAAATCGGGGCAATTTGGGGTTCACGTTTTCAGCGGCTCAGAAGGCAGGATTGGTTTGTCCTTCCCCGTGGGCAGCAGAGGGAGCCCTCGATCTACACAAGTGTATTCGGTGCTCATTGTTAAACCAGAAAGAAAAAAAAAATTGTTGGTTTGTGGGGTTTTGTTTTGTTTTTTTTGCCGCGCAGTATGTTCTCCCAGATGAAGCTTTAATCTATATCGTACATCTCTGCTGCTGTAAATTCATGCTCTATTATACCACCATATGCTTGCCTTCACTCAGAGAAAGCTGCAGTAATCCTAATACTTCATCTCTCTTTATAGATATTTGTGTTGCGGCTTTCACTGCATATTGTTTGCTCACACACTTAAAGGTTATGTCTTAATAAGTTGTTCTGGATGAGTTTATTAGGGAGCTGGCAGTTGATGAGCTTTTGTGTTTTGGGAAGGTGTCGTAGTTATTTGTCAATTATGATACAAGGCTCAGGAAGCAAAAAGAGAGAGTTTGGTTCATTAAAGAAATCTGGAGGCAACAGTGCTTTAGGTTGTATATAATTTTTGTCTTGTCTGTTTCCTGGTTCCTTTTTCAGCTGCTCCCAGGTATAGATCATTTCCTCTGCGAACTGGGCAGTTCTTAATGTGAAAGCATGAAAGGATGGACCAGGGTTTTTCAGAATCAGTTGAGTTGTTTATAGTGTTCAGAACCTTTAGTTATGATGCAGAAATTGTGGATTCCTGAAAGTTCTAGACACTTTTGATATATTCACAGAATTCTGTGTATCATTTATATTGATGAAGGATGGTAAACAGAAAAGACATGCTTTAAAACAGGTTTTTTCTATTTTTTCAACTTATACTCTGTATTCTTTAGGAATGACAGCTGTCAAAAATGCTCAGTATGAGTTGGCTTGCAAGTAATAATGCTCTGTGTGTACATTAGAAATTCAGCAGAGTTATCAGGACTACTTGAGATATGTAAAAAACTTCAGGAGATCACTTTCAATAAACAGGATCCTTCACAAGCTCCTTGAGGCTCAATTTCAAACACTAGAGGGCTAAAGAAAAGCTGCTGATTTTTCCCCCAAGGTTTTAATTACTATAAATGGTGTCTTTCTTTAAGTAATATTCACATTGACCCCATAATCATCCTCAGAATGACACAGTTTTAGAGTTGCAACAGACTACATGAAAAAACTCATGAACAAAACATCTCATTCCTCAAGCAACTGTAAATAAAGCAAAATACGGATGGTTGTGACAACACTCTACAAACTCTGTGTTTAGCACTTCTGTTTGGAACATACAGTGGAAATCCTTGCCTGATGAAATACTTGCTTAGTCATCTCTGGTCTAAATTAAAATTTTAATAAAAAATTAATCACAGAAACATTGCTATAAAAATTTACAAGCATTGCAATGCCTTCAAAATAAGCATTGCAAGTTTTTTTTTTTAAGTAAGATACCTTAAAAAAAATTAATATTAAGGGAAAAAAAGAAAGCTGAATTGATGAGAAAGAAATTAAGAAAAAATTACAGCAAGAGTGGAAATGACAATCTTCAATGATTAACAGTGAATTTTAATAATCTAATTAGTAATTATACAACAACACTGTGCCTGTTCCAAAGTTGACTGAAGCCATAGAAGATTTCCCCTTTAATTTCCATTGTCCTATAAACAAACACACCAGCGCAGACAAGGATTATTTGCAATGCAACACCCTGAATAGTGCTTCAGCATTGGGCACCAATTAATAAATAAATGTGTCACGAGAAACACTGGGCCCAGGCTGGATCATGGCTTTACAAAGATTTGTATGCAATATTTGTATGCAATACAGTGGAATAGATTTGGAAATGGAATGATCTCCTTTGTCCATGTCCAATCTCAGATTGTAAAAGACAAGAGTCAGAAAAGTAAAATTATTACTCTTACAGTTTTGTTGACAGACTTTTTAATTACATTTAATTTCAAAGACTAAATAGCAAATGCTTCGTAGAAACATAATCCATATAGTGCCATCAAATGTGAGGAGCACATTCAGGTGTTTCCTTATGATATATATATATATATGTATCATCTATATCTATAGATAGATAGATAGATAGATAGATAGATAGATAGATAGATAGATAGATATTCAGCAGGAGCTGAATTAGGGTTTAAGTCCAACCTGCAAACTACTTGACTTCATGTGTAATTTTCAGTCCATTGAAATGACTATACATATATCTATATATATATATAGATATTTTCTATTTTAGGATTGCCATCAGTCATGGATTTGATCTGCTACACAGGTGTCCATAGGTATTGTAACTTGGCTGAAGACATTAATGGGATTTTTATTACTATATATATGCTCTTACACCTTAATTTTTATATAAAAAAAACATTAGTGTTAAATGTGGGGCGGTTGTTGTTTTTTGGGGATTTTTTTTGCGTTATCAAGAAGTAGAGCATGAAAGCCTTTGAGGTTTTTGTCTAAAATCTCAACTTCAGGTTGTTCATTCTCCTTCTGGGTATTGTACTTGTGCCCATGGGAAGCTGTGTATAATGAGCTGGAGCACAGCAAAGCAAATGAAACAGGAACTCTGCATTATCAGCACATATAAGAAGTGAGGGTGGACTGTGGCTTAAACCAATTCCTGTTTTTCTTTTGGAATTGTGATATTTTCCTCTGATAATATTTACTGTATTGTTAAATTTCTACAAGATTAAGCACTTGGTCACTTATTTGTTGGTTTGGTTAATGAGGGATGTTGACTGTTTTGTTTTACTGTATCTTCTTAAAGACTTTTTTCCCCAAATTTCAGGTTCAGAGTAGGAATTAACTTGAATGGGACCGCTGTATTGACAGTTTAGAACCATTGCATTCAGCTGAGCAGGTTAAGCACTGCCTGTAAGAGAAGATCAGGATTGTCCTTCTTCCTCAGCTCTCCTTGCAGCTGAACATTACTTGTTCTGAAGCATGTTCCCCAGCTTCCAAAAAGTATCTGAACTATGAATTACAGGGAGCAGAACATTTAGAAATATCCCTCTAAGTTAAAAGGAAAGCTCTTGCAGTTGCCAGTAGTATTGTTTTATTTAGTAAAATTAGATACTCTCACTTCTATAGAAGTGTTCATTTAGGAGTTTTATAACTTTTGCTACATACAGATGTGGAAGTTTATCCTTGTTGTCCACCAGAATTACTTTTGCTTTAAAAAAATAAAAATCAAAACAACCTGAAAGAAACCCTTCCATATTCTATGAATTTCATAAATTTGAAGCATGGCTCCATCGAAAGATACTACTGTGTAAAAAAGCACTGCATTAAGCCAGCAGTTCTCTCCTGGTAGTATGTACTTGCTTTAGTAACAGACATGAACTAGTGCTGTTTTTTTTACTTATTTTTGGAAATTGCACAGGTAGGGGATGCAATGGATTTTTTTTTTCATTGTAAGTAATTGCATTCCAACTATTAAATTTTGCTGTAGCTTATGGAAAAATGCTACTTTAAATTGTCTGGAACACTATTGATTCTAATTATTTATTTAAGAGCCCATGGAATAAAAGATTAAAAATATTGAAGTTACCCACTTTACTTCACAGTCTGTTTCCCCTTTTGACTGCTGTTTCACTAAGATGAAAAGACAGAGGAGTAAGTGGAGGGCAGATTTCACAGAAAGCTAGAGGGGGTGATCGAAAGACTAGAGCTGGGAGAGGAAAGGTGAGACTGAGGTAAAAAGTAGTGCTTGCTCATGTTTTACTTCTGTCATTTGCCTTTGCTTAGGTCAAGGAGTGCTGAGAAGGCCTGAGCTGACCCTGCAGAGCTTTGGCTGTTCCAGGCTGTTCCTGTGAGTTGTTCTGGTAGAGGGGAGTGGAGCAGGACAAAAGTGAATATCCTAAGTCTATTATGAGGAAAGCAGGGGATCTGCTGCCTGAGCAGTGCTTTACCTGCAGTTATTTCTAACAATTAAACAAGAGGTAGAATGACTGCCTCCAGCTTGTCTTGCCACACTTTCATATCACATGAAAGATAAATCCTTCACAGAGGCATCATTCCTCACTGACTCCTTGGGGCTGTACAAACAATATTTTCTCTGTATCCTCTGTACAGCAGCCATAAGATTTGGTTTCCAAATTTCCAGCATTAATATGCTTGAGTATTTTTAACATGGAAGAGCACAAAATGTAAGTTAGATAAATCAGAATAGTAGTTTAGGTTTGTATCACTGTCGAGCTTCTTTAACTTTCAAAGGTGAATATAAGTACTTTATAGGTGGTTTCTGCCCTTGTTGATATCATATTGTTCTTTATCACTGACCAAAAAAAGATATTTCTTATAATACTGTTCTGATTGTCACCCTTACTAATTGTGATGTACAGAATAAGATACCTCAAATGAACCAGACACCAGTGCATGGTACTGTTACACTGTTTGGAGTTATTTAAACAGATGTTATTTTCAAAGGATTGTTTATAGAAACTTCTTGTAAGTACCTTTCTGTTAAATGTGCTGATGTGTGATACCTCAAAATTTGCTTCTTTCTACGTGGGAGCAAGCCCCTCACAAACCCAGGAAGCCTCTATGGAGGAGTGTTGCACTGGACACTGGATCTAGGTCAGTCCATCTGTGGCTTTCAGAGCTACTGATCTTGGCAGATGTGGGCTCCCTGATTTTGTAGCAGTTGTCTGCTCCAGACCCTGGAAGCCTTCACATCCCAAGCCATAGGGCTGCAGTCCAGTGATGTCCTTCCCAGAACTGGGGAATCTGGAAGCCCTTTAGGCCAGATGCTGAGCAGCTCACCAGAAGCCTGCCCGGCTTCTGCTGTAAGCTGAGCAGAATGGAATCAGATAAATTTTCTTTGCCAAATCTGCACATTCTAACAATGTAATTTGTTCTTCTGATTAATTCTGCTGAGGTAAGAATAGTTTGGGTTTCACACATAGAGAAATGTGATGACCAAAACAAAATATACTGAAGTTATGGAGAATTATGCTTGTAAATAGGAAAAACAAGCAAGAATAAATGGTTTCTTTATGTTTATTGCACATATACAAATAATTGAAAAAAATTGGAACAAGTTTTACTAAGATTTAGTGTTGGGCATATGTATTTGTTGTGTTTTATGTACTGAATGTGAAAACAGCACTCTGCTTCTCACAGACATTTTATTAAGTCAGTATAGGGATGTAACAGAGTTTTGAGGAAAATGAGTGTTTAGAGAGTAGGATAAAGTAATACTAAAGTCATTATTTTTAGGAAAAAATGTTAGATTACTTTTTTGGTGTCAGTCACAAGTCAAAAAACTTAATCCTGTGAAGACTTAGGAGCTCAAGGAAAGCTTTTCTGTAAAGGTTTTCAAACTGTTTAGTGACATTATTAATAACGTGTTTCTATTGGTAAGCAGTAAGGCACCAGCCAGGGAAAACAGAGCATATCTTTAGAGTGTGATTCAGTGACAACTGATCCTGACTTTGTCTGGTTTCAACACACCTCAGGTTTCTCCTTTTGATATGACTGTATAGCTGATTGAATTTGATTATAAGTCATGCAGGAGGTGTTTCCAGCTGCATAGGTATGTCCATTTAGGTACATTATTGTAATTAAAACATTTGCTGTAACCTTCTTGGACTTGTATATAGCATACCATGCTAAACAGCAGAAAGGGTCTTCCAGGTGGTTGAAATAAACTGAAAATTAATTGTTGTAAAATACTGAAAGATACTGAACATGTCGCAAGCTTTTCCCTTTTGGAGGAAAAATTCTGCTTTTAGCATGACAGAAGGTGTTTCTTGCACTCATTTCAGCACTAGATTCCAAGAAAAATTTGTGACATAGAGAGAGAGCTGCATAAAGAACTAGCAAGGATTAGACAACAGCAGCTGTACTTCTGAATAATTTAGGTTTAATTTGCAAAATTATACAGGAAAGGATTATCACTTGTACTTGCATTTGAGAAAACGGAGCTACAAGTGTTATAAAAAGTGACAATGTACAAACCATCTCAAATAGCAAGGGGGCTGTTGTGTCACTCTGGGCTGAATCCTGCAGAGCTGCTTGCCAAGACCTTGTAGAATCCTGAGTGAGGAGTAAATAGAAACATAAAAAAAAAAAAAAAAAGGAAGAGCTTCCTTTGTCTGGATGCACAGCACAGTAGAGCCCTTCCTGAAGGTTTAAACTTGTGCTTAAGAGGAATGGCTGTCAGGTGCATCTGGTGACACATACAACATCTTGCTCCAGAGGGGTCAATTAATTCTGTTACGATTATGTATTTACAGTTATTTATAGTAAAAGATCTTAGGGGACTTCCAGCCCCTTTCTTCTCCTGGAAAGCCAGCTATTGAGTTTGTGGCAGTCAAGAGCACTCACTGCTTCAGGCATATTTGCCTTTTGATCAAAAGCAAAGTTGATTGTCCCACTTTTCCTTAAGGAATCCTGCTCTTCAGCTACAAGGTATATGTAAACCAGGAAGAGTGTCTTGTTCTTCTCTCCTGCCTCAATATTGACACTGCAGTCCCATAAGGTTAAGGCAAGATTTTCCTCAGAATGTTTCCTGCTCATATTTCAGAGGAATTCTATTTTGTAAACTGCAAATTCTGCATCAAGTGCTTGTCATGATGTTTCTGTAAAAATTTAGGCTTATATATAAATCACTAAGTTACAGACTGTTACATTTTAGTTATTTCCAAACATGAATTCACAACACTGAGAGAGGTTATGATTTTGTCTTGGCCTTGCCATCACCTGGTCACACAGGTGAACCTCAGTAACCAGCAGGTTAGTTTAGCCTGATGCTATAGGTGACCAGGAGATAGCTGTGGCCAGGTGAGATCTGTGGAAATGATGCTCACCTGCACTTCATGCTTGCATGCTTACAAGAATCTGGGCAGCCTGTGAACCTGGGCAGGATATTTACTCTCAGGTATGTAGGTGTAACTTGAGGGTTGTAAATTCTGGATTTTACAGAGAGAAAAGAGGCAAACTTCAAGTTACTGTAATAAAAGATGCACACATAATTCAAGGCAGGACAAAAAAAATTCTTGTTTTAATGAGAGAACTGGTGCATCTTGACAGATCCAAATTTAGAGGTAATAGAAATAAAAGGTTTTGTAAATGGGAGAATGATCTGGAACATTCAGAGTCCTGATGGGACCTCAGAGAGTGCTGTTCAACAGTCAGGAAAAGGAAGCAAATGATGTGTAAAGTTTATTATATTCTATATCCCATCAAACTTGTGAAGTAGAAGACCTGAGGAGCTTGTACTGTAAAGCCACCGTGGTCAGTATTTCTGGAGGTAGGCTGAAGTCAAAAGGATTCTGACTGTACAATACCCAGGGCACCAATTCAGATTCCCACTGGTTTGCAGAGCTGGTAATAGGGTTAGGGAGTCTCAAGTATTTCTCTATCATTACCAGAGGGCAATGAGCTATAAAACAACATCCTTTTATTTTTTAAATTAACAATGGTATAAGGACTCCACTTTTTTTTCCTAAAAAACTGTGCAGTCTCTCAGTCTCCTGTCCACATGATGATTAGGATAATGTAGGTTGAATTCTGCATTTGAAATCATGAATTAAGCTCATCTTTAGTCTGTTAAAACCACATGTATGTTTAAATTATTTATCTGTTAAACTTCTGATGCAGAAGTGAAAGACCTTGCAAAATACAGTACTGTTCCTGGTATGTTTTTACAGAGGGAAGTCCTAGTGAATGTAGAAAACAGAACTCACTTAAAATGCTCTCACAAAATGGTTTGATCAAAATTTGATCGAACACTAATTGTAGATTTCTTGTAGTATCATACTAGTTAGGAAACTCTTGGGAAAAATCCTTTTATCTTGAAGCCATGTAAATCTTTGTGACCAAATTATGGGTTCTTCCCATTCCATTCTTTATTGCCCTTTCCTCTGTACACATCCACAGACCTCACAAATTTTGTATTTTAAGGCAAAGAAGAGCTCCCACAAAAGCACTGAAGATAACATCCCACATAGGAGGGTGCTTTTATAGAGACATTTCAATGTGAGGCGTAAAGGGAGAGAACATACTAATGTGTGAAGTTGATGATTTTTATCTCCTTGATGGCTTGCAGGATGAAATGGAGATGGTCACTCTCTGTTGGTGATAGTAGAGTGCTTGGATTTTTCATTCTGAGTCTTCCATAGGCTTCCTATTTCATCCTGGACTGCCAATTCCCCAAAAAGGCAACCAGTTTCTTTAAAAGGCTTACAGGAAGGCACAATTTTGTGTCTATAATTTTTTTATTCTTGGGTAGCACACATAAGGGAAATGCACTGTTTTATGAGAAATGTAAACTTTATTCAGTCTCATGAAATTTGAGTAATGTGACCAATATGGAGTATCTTTTATTATTTTGCTGTTCTTTAACCTCAGAATTATTCTTAATTTTAAATTACTCATGTACTACATAAACACAGCCAATCCCCATTTTATCTTGTGTTGGACTTTATTCTTGAAAGCACTGATCTGTTTTGAAAAGGAATTGCATAATTGAGTAACTTTTTCTACAACATCCCTGATTTATGTAGTCATAACATGGCAAAATTTATTCTTGTTGGGTTTTTAGTTTTACTCCAAAAATTCAAACAGGCAAATAAATGTTGAGTTGTATTTCTCTCTGGTTACCACCAGAAACATTCTTTACTCAAGCTACATTTCATCAAGATTTTTTTTTTTCCTTTCACATACCAGCAGGTATAGGGGAGCTGATTAATTGACCAAAGATGTGACTTCAGGTCAGTGACAGAGCTTAAGTACAAGCTGAGAGCAAAACTCGCATTTTAGAATAGCTAGCTGTCTAGAAATAAACAATCACTTGTTTTCAGGGGGCACCGGAGTGCTGGAGGAGTCTCTGACATGCGACAGACTGCAGGACATCACCTTGCACTGATGCCCGCGGACGAAGAGCTCGGCTGCTGGGGAAGGCGGCGGGCTGGAGGAGGTAAAGCGAGCGGTAGGTAGTTACATCAGCGGGATCATTTGGGCAGTTCGCCCAGCGGGGACAGCCTGAAGCAGGCGCACGGGACGGTTCGTTCGGCGCGCACTCGGGCCGGGGGAAGGCAGGGCGGGGGCGGCCCCGCGTGCCCCAGCCCCTCCCCGCCCGCCCACTGCGGGCAGGGCCGGGCCGGGCAGCGCGGGGAGCGCCGCGCACCCGCCCGCAGCCGCCGCCGCCGCCGCCGCTCGCAGCCGGCATGGGCCCCCGCGGAGCCCCGCGCGCCGCCGGCTGCCTGCTGCTGTGCTGGGCTCTGGCGGCCGCCCCGCGCAGGACACCCTCGTTCGACGGGCACGTCGCGGAGAACCGGCCGGCGGGCACGCGGGTGCGCGGGCTCAGCATCCCCCTGACGCGGCTGGGGCCCGAGCCCTGGTGCGCCAAGGTGCAGGGGCGCCGCTGGCACCTGCAGCTGCTGGGCGAGGGACACTCGCACTTCCAGGTGTCGCTGGACGCGCGCACGGCCCGCGTGTGGCTGCGCACCCGCCGCCCGCTGGACCGCGAGGCGCGGGCGCTGTACTCGCTCCGCCTGGGGCTGTGCTGCAAGCTCTGCGCGCCCCAGGGCGCCGCGCCCGCGGAGCTGGCCGCGCTCACCGTGCGCGTCCTGGACGACAACGACAACGCGCCGCGCTTCGTGGGCCCCGGCTCCGCGCAGCTCCGCGTGGAGGAGACGCTGGCGCTCAAGTCCCAGGTGTGGCAGGCGCGGGCGGAGGACGCGGACGCGGGCGCCAACGCGGAGCTGCGCTACTTCGCCCACCCGCGCAGCGCGCACTTCTTCGTGGTGCCGCGCAGCGGGCGCGTGGTGCTGGTGAGCTCCCTGCTCCACCTGCGCGCTCCCATCCCGCTGCGCCTCTACGCGCGGGACCGCGGCCGGCCCGCGCTTCTCAGCGAGCCCCTGGAGCTGGAGGTGCTGCCGCAGCCCAAGCGCCTCCCGCCGCCGCCGCCCCGCCGCCGCCGGGCCGCGCTACCGCCCGCCGCGCCCCTGGCGCTCGCCCTGCCCGAGGACGCCCGCCCGGGCACCCGCCTGGCCGCCCTGGCCCCCGCGCGCTTCGCCTCCGCGTGGTTCGAGCTGCTGTCGCCGCCCGTCGAGGAGTCGCCGGTGAGAGTGGAGCGAGAGAGCGGCGAGGTGACGCTGCGCGCGGCCCTGGACAGGGAGGCCGTGGCCGCCTGGGAGCTCGTCGTCCGCGTCCAGGAGCGCAGAGGTGGGTGTTAGGCAAAGTCTTAGTCGAAGAAGCGGTGGCCTTGTCCCATCAGGGAGTCGGAGGACAGTTTGTCTCCGGGTGACAACAGGCACCTAACGGTGGTTTGGCACCAGGTCTCATATGCAGTGTTGTGGGTTGTACTTTTGGTCTTTTAAATCTGTAAGCCATTACTATTAAAAACACTAGAAGTGACAGGAGACATTATGTATCTTAAGAAAAGTGGACTGTACAGGTGTGTGAAGATGCTTGGAGTAGTAAGGTGTTCAGCAGAATTTAGGTGTTTCACCGGTTAGAATTCTTAGTTGTTACTGAGCGTTTGAGGTACAGCATGCTTCTTACACACAGGTGTTTGTTGTTAAAATGTTCTCTCTAGCTCTCATCCTGTAAGTGCCTGATTTGAAGCGTGCAGCTGAAGGAAGCCATTGAGTTTTGAGTCATTATTAAAGTTGAGTGTGTTTGACTCAGAAGCATCATGTGGGGTTTTGCAGGACTGGAGCCTTTGTGTTTAGGCAGCTGTTCTTTTTAAAAATATCTCAGGAGTTCAATGTGCACCATTAAAATGGCACGTCTGTGACTTAAATTGTCATTTTTCTCACTCTTACTCAAATTGATGGAATAGGTAATTTCATTTGCTGATTACACGTACTGCTTTTTAAAATCCTCTTCTCCTTTCTAATTGTCATCTTGGTGAATATTTTTCACTTACGAAAATACAGATTAGTTTAAGCATATTTTTACTTTATGAATGGTGAATATGTCTGCACATTCACCATGTCGCTTTTTTACTTTTATGTTACTTGCGATTGTAACAAGGTTCCAAAGATTGCTCAGAATGAGTATCCCGGAGAAAATATTACCAGAAGAGCTGAGTTGGCCCGATTTCACCTCGGACATGTTCAGGAAGGGTTTGGCGTGATGGGACTTCTAGCGGCTGTGAAAACGATGAATTGCTCAGCAGTGCACTCGGCAGCTGCTCAGGGATTTCCCTCAGCCACAGAGCAGCGCAGGCGGGAGAGATGAAAAGCTTCCCACGCGGTTCCTCTCCCTTATCTCGAGTGTTTCCTGACTGAGGCGCAGTCCAATGGACTGCGAGGCTGTTTATTCCTCGATGTCTGTGAAATCCCTGAGGACGCCTGCAGGGCTCTAATTAGCGCTGACAGTTTCGGTGACACGGGTGCTTCCCCTGTGAAAGAGGCTCTACCAGCAGCTCCTTTCGCTCGGGTCCTGAGGAGCTGCTCTCAGATCCTCCTCTCGTTCTCGCTGGGGTTTTGTCGTGCCTGTCGCTGTCGCGTGTTGGTGTCAGTCACTCGCACTGCCTCTGTGCTGTGTTCCAGCCTGAGCTTTGGCTGCAGACCAAGAGCTTGATAGACCAATTTCCAAAACACAGCGCTTCGTGTGTCCTACCCCTCCTACTCAGTCTTGAGCAAGGCTACCTGCTAAGGGAAATGTCATTGCTCCGAGGCAGTGACAGAATTCACTGGGGCAGTCCTAGTGTGCTGCTGGGATGTTCGCTCCTCTGTCATGTAGCTCAAGTTCCAGCTCTTCGCTGGTGTCACAGTTCCCTCTGTCAGGATCGAGAAATGTTGTTAGAGAAGTCGTAGATAACCTTGCCCCCGGTTACTGCTGGTCTCACCTTTATGATCATTTTTTCCCTTACCTAGTCTGAATATAGAAGTCTGAGATTGCCTGGGACAAAGCTTGTCATTCTGTCATACCTGAGATTTCACTTCCAAGGCAATGCTTGCTAATGCAGTTTAAAAAAAATCTGAAACAAGCTTTAGCCTAATTTCAGGGAATTTTTTTTTACCGTCACGTAGTTGCACTAAGTAGTCTGGAGCATTTACCACTAGCCTAATGTGTATCTGCTGGTAGTATGTACTAGTGAGAGAACAAATCTCTAAGAAATATGTAGGACTAAGTTCTGACTCTGAGATTAGGTAGACAATAATTAATTGTGGGCAGTCCAAATGCCATACCTGTGGTGATTTTAAGTTTCTTGGTTTAAAGGAGATTCAATTCAAAATACACTTTATTAACACTATTGTTTTCATCAGTTAAAGGTTAATAATGACTCAATACTTTCAAAACTCTTTCAAGTTGCAGAATTCTTTCATACTCCTTTTACAGGAGTCAAAATACATTTAACATAATACTTTGAAACAGATTTAGGAAGTTCTGTTTCTCTCCTTACTCACAATCCTAACTATAGTAATCTGAGAAAAGAAAACCAAAAGGAAAAGGTAGGAGAAAGATGCCTAGCCTAACTATGTTTTTCACTTAGTCTGAAATAGATGCAGAATATTGCAAAAGCTCCAGGAGAAAATGCAGTATTTGCAAAAAATAACTTGCAGGATGAATTAAAGTGTGGAGATGGCTACACTGGGTTTTGTTGTGAATAAAAGTGCAAGGTCAAGTTCTTTCTGCAGTTTATTTACTTTGTGTTTAACATTTGTGGTCACGTGTTTTATATTACACATAACCATAAATATTTTGATAGCTGTGGGTTTTGACTATTAGAGCTTATGATATCAGGTATCTATTTATTTTCAAGTGGTATAAAGTTGTAGTAATTTTTAAAATTTTTTAATTTTTTTTTTACTTTCCACTATTCTTGCTGCCTGGTAACTGAAAACTGAAAATGAGCCAATAATTAGTTCTGTCATTACTCTCTTCTTCAACCCAGGCAATGATGTCAAAGATAAGACAAAATGTTTAAATACTTTAGCGTATAAAGTGTACCCTATTTTCCTTTATCTTTTCAATGTAGTTTACGGTGGTTCATTTGTAATGTGCACTTCATTACCTACAGCAGTAAAAAGTGCTTAAAAGTGTTGTGCCACGAGTGGTCCTAATGCATCTCTGGGCATAATAATTGATTTTTTTTCCCTGTCTGATGGAGCATTCTCAAAATAGTAGCAACAAGATGGGTATATGGTAATAAAGCATCATTCAGCAGTTTCTTCCTAGTTTGTGATAGCCCCCACTCTTGAGTTCATAAATGGGACTGTGTAGGAGAAGTCCTTTGCTTGAGTTAACTTTCCTTCAAGTGACATGTAACAGGCTATATGTTTGGGGGTTTTTTTCTCCCTTTCAGCTACAATAGAATTTTGAATATTTTTCTGTTTGCTTCCTCTCAATTCTGTCCTGGATAATCAGCACAGCAGTGTGCAGGGCTGTTGTTCCAGATGCAACCAGACCTTTAACATCTCAGTATCTAAATATCTTCCACATGTTCATGACAAGGAAGTTTTTTTTTTTCTCTCCGAGTTGCATTTTGTTGAAGGTATGAGTTAAGTGACCTCACTCCACTTAGCCTGGTGAGTACCTACCAAAGAAAACTCACTCATCACTGCCTGGAGTATTTCTTAGTAGACCTTAGACTTTGTGCTGGTGTATGTTTCCCTGTGTCAGGGGTGGATTTGAGGGGCTTTTGCAATATGAAGAGCTTGTTAGCATTCAGGGTAGAGCTCTTCTGGAAAAGCTGCAGTTGAGCTCTAAGATTTTTGGTAGTGTTGTGCACAAATCACTACTATAATTACTATCATCATTGTCAGTGCATTACATGCTGTGGCTGCTTTGTGACTGGACATATTTTGGTTATTAATGTCATGGTTTTATTTTAATGTAGATGCCAAAACCAGTCTTTTTTTATCCTTCAACAATTTGATCTATTTTACTGCTGCAGTAAAAATAACTGCAATTTGTAGAGGAAATAGTATATTACTAGTTCTGTTTATTCATTATGTAGCTCTCTGGCTTTTTGATACTTTGTAGACTTAGTTTTAGCATACATTTGGTTTTCTAGAGGCAGTAATTAGTCTCTAGAAGGTAGCATCAGAAAAATCTGAACCTGTAGTGCTCAGTGCTTTTTTAATGGAATGGGCTCTCCTGTGCCTGTGGAGGAGTTTCAGGGCCTGGACAAGAGAGGACATAGTGCCTTGGTGGGTATTTCAGCTTCAGGTGAGCTGTTATCCAGTCTGGACTTGAACACTGTGAGGCTGGGATCATCCACAGCCTCTCTGAGACACCTGTTCCAGTCTCACTGCCCTCCCAGTAAAAGATTTCTTCCTAACATCCTAACCTCAATTTCCCCTCTTTCAATTTGTACCCATTGCTCCTTTTCTTGTCTGCAGTTCCTGACAAAGAGTGTCCCTCTGGCTTCCCTGCAGGCTTCTTCAGATACTGGAAGGTGCTGTGAGGTTCTGCCTTGACAGTGGACAGGAAAATCAATCTTGAGAGCTGAAAACACTTGAAATTGAAGTATAGCCTGGCAATCTTCATATTTTTCATAATTAGCAAATATTTTATCCAAAAGAGAAGAAACAAACCCACAAAATTTACAACCCCAAACCAAAGGGAAGCACCAGGACAACCTTATGCATTAGTTTGTGCCATGAAATGCTAAAGAGAATGTCAGAATTTCAGGGCTTAACATGTTTTTTGGCACATGGTCCTTGAGGAGGAGTTTTCTGTAAAGACCCTGCTGATCACTCAGCCCTGGGTTGTATTCTTCAGTTAACTTTGCCTGGAAGGACTGATGGTTATGCTCACATTTTCTTGTGGCATTTTAGGATTTTATGCCATTCAGTTTATTGGGACACAATTTATTCTTCACAAAAGCATAATGCTATTTTAAGTTTTTACCCAGTGAGCAGAAGGTAAAATTTCTTACACTGTCATACACATTAATATTTCAACATGGGGTAGCATTTAATTTGAAAAGGAGCCATTATTATTCCATTAGAGCTCGGGGGAAGTGCATTAAAGATCCTACCTCTCTAATCCTGCTGTCTCAAGCTGCCTTGACCTGACTTGATCCATGGGCATTAACTTTGTAATCCCCTGTCGTTCATTTTTTCTTACCAGGGGATTCACTGAGGGTGATGTTTGACATGTCTTCCAACAGTTTACAGCACCACTTGTATTTTAAATATATTTATTCTGTTTAAATCAACATAGAGAATGGAGATACCAATTTTAGTAATATTTTCACCTTGAAGGACTTCATGGTTGAAAGTCAAGGATCATCTATTTTAATTTTATCTGAGGCCTTAGTACCTTACAAGCTGTACTGATTCTGGGGGGGATCATCCCTAAGAATTAAGTAGCTTCTGGGTGATGTTTTGCCTTTTACATTTCTTATTACCCCTTTCATGAATTACAGCTGTCAACAGCTACCCTTCAAGCTGAGTTTAAGTTGAAATCATCCTCTATTATCCAGCAGATGGGTTTCATTAAACTGCAGTGGGTTTCATGCAATTAAGTTTTAAAAAAGTGTGTTCTGTGTACATTCAGGACAGCTATGAGTGTTTACAGGTTTGGAATGTTACTGATTTGTGGTAGAAAGGAATGTCTGAGGAAGCTGTTGAGCACCATCTTGATGTTTGATCAGTCTGAATATTTTGAAATTTTCTGCTTTCTATTTCAAGCAGTCAGATAAAGAGTATCTTTCTGAGACTGGTGTGACTTGAACACCAAAGCTGTTTCGATCTTCTGGCTGTTTATCATCTCAAACATTCAGTTTCTTCAAAAGAAATGAACTTATTTTTTTCTCAAGATCTAACTGAATTTCAGCAGAAATTTGACAATTTGAAAGAACTAATAAATTATAGAACATACAGGCCAGGATGGATGGGGCCTGGAGCAGCCTGTCTAGTGGGAGGTTGCCCATGGTAGGAGGTTGGAATGAGATGAGCTCCAAGGTCCTTTCCAACCCAAATCACTCTATGATTCCACAATGATCCAAGGAAGTGCAGCAGGCGCTGTTGGTGAAACTACTGATTGTGGTGGCATTTTTACCTTTTTCTTTTCCTTTTTTCCCCCCTTCCTTGCCCATGAAAGACTACAGAGAAACAAGCTGGATTTTCTAAGAAATTCTAAGGAAAATTTCAGAAGAACTTCCCATCTTACAGTGGCATGGTAGCTGCTCCTGCTTTAGCCAAGTTCTCTACTTAAGATAATGCTTTTTGGCAATCAATAGTAATTCATTTAAAGAGCTGTTTTGTTATTTAAGGATGCCTATTGTGATTATTAATTTGCAGTCATTATTTCATTATTATATCTGGACATGCTTGGTTTCCCTGACTGCCACCCTTAGAAGACTGATGTCACACTGGGAAGTCCCTGATAGCATGGTCATCACCTTAATGTCTTTTAATTGGTTATTTATGCTAATATCCTTTCTGCCACGATCATTCAGCTCCTCTGATGCTTTCTTTAGTTTTCTGGTTTGCTTTAACTTCTATTTTAAAAGCTATATGATGATAAGGAGCAGAGACATGCTGGGCTGTCATTATTCTGTCTGCAAAGAAGATGAGGCATAATAGGAGAGAACGTGGGCTGTCCCCAGCTTGAGCCCATCAAAGTTATCTCTTTAGAAGGTTTATGTTTTATGAATGAGCAAACTACTGCACTTAAAAGTAGCCCATCATATACCTCAGGAATTTTCAGAAATGACAGTAGAGAAATGTTTGTGCATAATTGTCCTATTTTTTGAAGGATATACAGTAGGACTGGGTACAATAACCAGTAGATTTTATCTCATGTTATGGTATAAAAATGGGAAGAGAGATTTCTCCTGATTGCAGCTAGAGGCTTAGGGCATTAAGATTTTTTTTACTGAAAACATATCTTCCCAAACTCTATGTCAGTAGGTATCTTACATGAAGACATGTTATAGACTGAGGTTTTAAAATAGCACAGTATGAAGTTTGCAGAGGGTCTTCAAAACTTTGATATCCTCTCAACCAACTCCAAACATTTAACTTGAAGTAACCCAAACATGGGTTACAAACCCATACAAACCGCCTGAGTTTTCAAGAAACACTTGTCTATTTAAGGTAAGAATTGGGAACAACCTAAAAAAGCCCACAAGCCATAAAGAAAAATACCAGCTTGATTACTTAATTTACTGATAGATGTAGGGCAGTATGTAACAGCAATACTAACCTCAAGGCTTGCAAGACTTTTAACACTCTCCTAATCTCCTTTTAAAAATAAATTGTAATGACCTGAAAATGCCAGGAACAACATAGCTTCTCACCCACTGTTGTTTAATCATGATAATGTAATACCTCTTCCCTCAGTACATTGCAAGGAATGTATAATGTTTGTCCACAATTCCAGAGACATGTTCAGTCAACTACGCATTCTCTATTGTCAGATTTTTTTAAATCAGAATGTCTGGCATTGTCAGTTTTATCAATTACACTGATGCAGAGAAGCCTACATTTTTAATGAATATAAGGATTTTATTTTCAAGTCTCATCTTACAGAATTATCCATTGGATTTTTGAGAGAAAAGACAGTCATATAATCCTAATGCAATCAGAAGTCTGAGAATATATTGGATTTCACAGATTGACAGCATCTTTCAAAATTTGACATGGTGAAAAGAGATGGGTTTAGAGGCAGCTCTGACCTACAGTATTTGAAACTGCAGTCAGACTGTTTCAGCAGGCATGATTTTCAAGGCTTGGTTTAACCAGAAGAGCCTTCAAAAGTTGCTGTTAAGTCAATGATTAAGTATTAAATCCTTCGCCTTCTTCCTGCCACCTTTGGTGTAACTTTATTGGTAGGTGGGGGAATATTTTTTTCGAGTTGCTGTTTGAAATTCCAGGATTTGTCAGTTTGCAATATCTCTGCAATCCAATGAACCTTTGTAACCAGCTGCAATAGCAGGTTGGAGGAACTGGTTCGTGTTGCTTTATGTTAAAACTCCTTCCCAGAAAATCAGTGGTGAACATCACAGAAGAGATTTTTCAGATCAACCTGGATTCAGTAAAGCTGTGAAGAGCTTAAAGCAGAAGAGAACCATTACCCCATCAAGATACTTGATTACTTTCTGTAATTTTCATGTTTGTAATTTTCAATTCTGACAAGCCTTTAACTTGAACTGTCTCAAGAAGTTCATGATTTTGAGAGGGCTTTCCCTTCCTAAGTTCCTCCATATTTCTTGAGTTTGATGTGAGAAATGTAACCCAGGCTCCATAGTATATGAGTATTAAGGCTTTTTCCTGTTGGATTTGTTTGGTTGTAGTTTTTACTGCTGTTTAAATATTTTAGAGACTTTCTCTATTTTTTTTTACTGACTCATTACCATTTATTTCCATTTTTACTCTGATTAAACTTCCCAGCAAGTTACTTAATTTTCTTTATTTTTCTTTTTTTTCCCTAGGGGATGAAAATGATGAGTGATGATATATTATAAATATATATGATGATATATATTTCCTGTAAGCAGAAATGTGGCCAGCTAGTGTACTACCTTACCTAATGTGGTTGGATTTCAGAGCAAGGCAGTATAATACATCCTTCTGTTTATCAGTTTTCAACCACAGATAGGCATGAAAAATAAGCAATTATAGATAGATACCTATGATGAGGTTTTCAGCAATGGATTATGAAGATTGATTTTGGTGATAGGGAATGAATTTCAATGCTGCAGCTTTTGTCAGTAATATTAAGTTAAAAGGAAGTAATTCCAACTGGAGGGAATATCAGAGAGAAAAAAAAAAAGCAGACTTCAAGATGAGCTGCCCTAAGAAGGATTTTTGATGATACATGAATTGACTCTAATAGGGAATTAAGCAGCTAAAGTAGGAAAAACCTCTGGACTGGAGTTTATAATTTTAGTTTTAGTTTTCTGTATAAATTGAAAAGAGAGCTGTAGAGGGGGGCTTAGATTTGATACTATGAGGGGCAAATAAGTGGTGTTTGCAAATATGTGGGAAAAGCAATCTGCTTACAGAACTTGTTCTCATTAGTTTCCATACTGAAGAAAAATAAGAGGAAAGATACTTTGCTTTACCCTTTTGAATATGAAGTATTATTTTCTCTATAACTTCTAAAAAGACTCATTTTTGACAGAAGATGTTCCAATGTTATGTTACTGTCATGTTTGTGATCAGCAAGGGCCATTTTGTGTTTTATCTCCTCTTGCTCAGTATCTGTGAGAAACCAATTTAAAATCTTCTGTTGTCTGAAGCTAGGGAAGAAAATCTGTCAAATGCAAAATCTGTGTGTGCGCCAACAATCTAATTAGCAGAACCATTCTTTGACTAGGATTTGTTTTGAATGGATGACATTGTCTAAGATACCTGTGGTGTGCCTGGCTTGAAAGTCAAACATGTAGCATTTGATATTGAGACACTTGTAATTCGTAGTGTGTTATGCAACAGTTTGAAAATTCTTTTTGGGAAAATGAAGCCTGGGTCAGATTCCTGACTTAGGATCTCAGTAGTGGTTGACATGTACTGCTGGCTGTAGAGGCAGGTGTCTCCACTGGTTGTCAGGGCCTGGTATTGGGAACAGATAATTTCAGTAGAACCTCTCTGTGTTGGTAGGATTTAACCCAAATCCACAGAGGATTATCAGTTTTAAGCTGTTTCTGCTAAGATTTGAGTAGAATTGTAACATTTTATTTTCTTCCATAATGTAGCAGTATTACTGCACATATACTACTAATAAATTACTTCAATCATAATTTATGAATGCAGATTCATGATCATGTACTGTTACTATTAATATACTGATGTACCTATATAATTAATGTATCTGTAAGGTACGTATGGGGGTTGTTTTGATGGACAGAGGCACTGAGACACCTAACTGTAGTGAGGTGTATATTTCTAAAATATCTATCCATCCACTGTCTTAAAGCACAAACAATTTTCATAAGTAAGGGAGAAAATTAATTTTATGTACCTTGTTCAAAACGAGTTGAAAATCTGGTTTAAGGTCTTTTCTGGAGGCAAGCAGCTGTGTCAGTTACAAAACAAAAGAGACTGCCTTTTGTGTGTTGTGGTAATTGCAATAAAACAAAAACTTGGAAATACTTGCTGTGCTAATTAGAATGTGGAGTTATGCTTAAAGTCATGTTCACGAACATGTACTTTGAAATCCTTACTGCATTGTCCTGCTAGACACCCACACATTACACAGACATTATTGTTGCTGTCAGTCTCTTCATCACATTGTTGTCCTCTGGCAAGTCCTTGTCCAGTCATGCTTCGCTGGACACCCTGATGTTGTTTCCACAAGTTGTCAGGTCACATTTATAGGTCTCTGCAGGGAAGCCCAGTCCTGTTCAGTGTTTCTGCTGTAGTTTTTCCTTTGATACATGGTATGCAGTCAAGGAAGGGAAAACTTACTTGCAGTCATTTTCCTCCAGACTGCCTTTATTGGGGAAGTCATGATGATTTATTCAGCATTTTTCTTATGAATCAGATTGTCTGGGGTTGATGGAAGAAGATAATATACCAGTAAGATCTGTAGAGTCATATGCAGTGGAAAATGGATGCCAGTCAAGAGAGGCACTTAAATCCTGTCTCTTCCATTACCTGCACTACAGTTCCTGCTGACTGTCCGAACAAAATTCTTAAGATTATTCACGTTTCAGATGTAACCAACATATTGCTGAAAGCTTTGGTCTTGCCAAGATCTCTGAATGACACTACAGTCTCTTAAATGCTAAAATACAAGTGCCTGGAGGAATGTACCCAAGTCCTTTGAGTTTTTGAGCAATAAAGTTTGCTAGAGCATGTGAGGACTAAGCATGGTTCTTACGTACTTTTGCAGTTTTCTTTCAACTGTTTCTCAGTTACAAGTATGTTCTAAGTATCAGCATATTAGTTTTCAGTGAATTGGCATTGGTTAAGTGATGAGAGTGGGATTTGTAACTAGATTTATTACTCCTTCTTTAATAAAAATGAATTATTCTTAAATAATTCTTTGGAATGTTTTGACAGAGGAATACATAATACATGCGTGTTAGGAACTCTTAGCAGGACTTGAACCAGAGTGAGTTCAGGGGTTGATTAGGAGAATGATTTCCAGACTCCAGAGAGACAAACATCAGTAACCTTTCTACTCTTAGCAGGGTTACCAAGGTAGCATTCAAATCCTCAATAGGTCTTGCTATTATAGGGGCAGATTTTCAAAGGTTCTTAACTCAGCTTCTAATTTAGTGCTGCTCCTTTAAGCCCACAGTGTGCCCAGGCAAACTAGGCTAATAGTATTTACAGACTTGGGCAGCTTCCACCAGAGCTCTTCTTTTGAGAAGAGACAGGGAACTTTGAGATTAACGTCTCCCTTTTGCAGCTACTCTGTTTGGACACCTTTTAATTAAAATTTTAGGAGTGTTCAAGCGGTCACTGATTGTGTTTGGCACTTCTCATTTAGAACTCACCCTGGTGTGTGCTGCTGTGGTGTATTTTAACCTTGGATCAATGTCCAGCATGTTCCCTCCTCTGAGTTTTCTTCAGGTGTCTTGGACTGGCTGACCTGGGACTTTTGGGACACATGTTCTGACATGAGAACGAGTCTGTTTAAAATACATGTGCTGATGTTTAGTATGCTGCTGCTTTTGACATATTTGGAGATTTTTAAAAGGTTTTTTCAGCTTCTTCTGGTGCTTTTTTTTTGTGGTTTGTTTTTTTTTTTGTTTTGTTTTGTTTTTTTTTTATGCTACAGAAAGGCGAAAGCAAAGCAGTTGCTTTCAGAGTCTATCTGAATGCTGAAGGGAGTTATACCTGGGTGACTACAGGGGAAGTGCAACAGCAGGATGGGCAACTGTGCTCTAACCCTGAGGTGTGTCAGCTGTGTTTTGTGGCCAGGCAGTTCGAGTTTGTCTTTGTAAACTTTGGCTTCACAGGCACTGGTGTAAAGAGCATCTTTGCAGGAGCTGAATTAAGTATCCTTACACAGGACCTCCCACCACTTCTGTCTGCAGAGGTGCATAATACATAACACAGAGGTGGTCTCACAGTCAGGAAGGCTTTGTAAGGCTTGGATGTACATGGTAACTGGGGATTTTGTTATGCAAATGTCAGAACACGTGTTGCATTTATCCATTTTCTACAGTGGTGCAAGGCATGTTTAATGGGCAAACCCAGTAGAGGTTCTTTTTCAGGAAACTGCAAACTTCTGTAATTTACTGATTGATAAATTAGATATTGGGTTTTGCTATAGGCACTGTTTTTTCGTATGTGATACTGTAAACTGACATTATATTGGAATGTTAGATTCTGGGTACGGGGTTTAATTACGGAGAAATTAATTTGGATTTATCAAGTTACTGTCAATCTAACAAGGTGAACTCAGAAGAGCCTCAGTGATTATCCTGGGTGACTGCTGATTTTTTCTGGGTGAAAATAGAATGTACTCAAAGGTCGTGATGGATTAACTCTCAGGAATCTAAACTAAGAAACTTAGATTTGGCTTGCCCAGTCACAACACCAGGAAGTTTTCTTTACAACAGTCCACAAACTGTTTATTCACAGGTGGCAGATTCTGGTATGCTGTGCTAAACTTGCCATGTGCAAGCAGACAGGTACTTCTGAGTATGGAAAGGTGGGGCTGCAAGAGGTGGTGATTCTGTGGGAGTAAAGGGCTAACATGTGTAAATGCACACCTCACATAAGGGAACATATTTTAGTTGGAATATGGATGTTTTTGTAGAGGGATGTAGAGACGGACAATGAGTACAGCCCAAGTGAACTTCCTGGGAGAGCAGGCTTCCTTAGCAACATAACACTGTCTGCAAGATTAGCTATTTTGGCAGCACTTTCTACTACAATGTATACTTGAATACTAAGGTCTTTGTATGTTTAATTAGATTTAAATTAAAACTGGTAGTTTTAGATGTTTCTTTTTGCATAGTGTTTCAATTCCTGTAGAGCTGTTTTGAAAGTAAATGCTTGTCTGTATGTTTTCATGTGTGTGTAAATAATAAATCAACACTGAAATCAAGCATTAACACCGTCGAATAAAAAATCTGACTTCACACCCATTATTGAGCTTGTGGATAAGTCATGTTGTAAGTGTAGATGGCTGTTTTTACCTGGGCCACATTCCAGGCTGGAGCACATTGCAGTGCAAGTGCAGTTGTGCTGCCTTTTCTGGAGCCAGAGGCATTGAATATGGCCTGCAGGAACACTCAGCCTGCCTTCTGTAGCAGAATTATTTACAAGGTCAGTGCTGGTCTGCTGGAAGCCAAACTGGCCCACAGGCCCAAGTTTTATTCATACTGTGCTCCCTGATATTACTGATAATTATCAGTTACAAAAAACCTCTTTGCTCCATCACTACCTCAAGTGTTCTTTCTGCTACCTTTTCAGCAATACATGGCTGATACTTATTGTTAGAAGCTCTGCTATTTCATGGGTTAGCTTAATAATGGTAAAAGTATAATAAATATTTTTTCTTCAGTTTTTAAGGCTCTTATGCTGTTGATTTTTTGGAAAATTGGATAGTTCCATTTTGTGGTGGTTTGTTCTTATGGAATTTGATTGTGTGTATTTAATAATATTTAAACTTCAATAGGGGTGAAAACTGTATTAGGATTTTAGTGAACTTTATAGAAGGGCAGGTCACTGGTTAGGGTAGATTAGAATTTTTTGTCAACAAGTATTTAATTTTCAAAATTCATAGTTGCTGTGACCTTGCATAAACAAAACATTCAATTTTTAAAAAAATTCTTCAGAAAAATAAAGAAAACCGTTTTTAGAAAACAGGTATTTAAAGTTTGAGAATGTGTGATTTTTCCCAAGAAGAGATTTCAGAAGAATGTGATACGGGTGGCCCCAGTCTTGCAGCTCAGCAGTGCTTGTGCTGGTTATTTCTTCCCCACATTGTGTCTTCATTCCAGAAGAACTTCAGACTCCAGGTTTTTCTGGATTACACGCCAGCAGTATTGCAAGAAGTGCACACACTCAGGTCGTGATAGGTTTCTTTTATTCTCAGTGCCATGAAACAGGTGTCTAACGATTTCTTCCTTCTCCCGTGACCTTTAGGGAAGGACTGGTACTTGGTGCACATGTCACTCACTGTGACAGATGTGAATGACAACGTCCCTGAATGGGCCATGGAGCCCTTCCCCTTCCTGGCTGTGGTTTCCCCTGAGGCTGCAGGAGGTACTGAAGTGTACCAGCTGCTCGCTGTGGATGCGGATGAAGGGATCCATGGAACTGTAGAATATTTTCTCTTGGAAGGTAAATTTTAACCCTCTCATTCCCTGAGTATTGGTTGCTATTGTGACTTTTTTATCCTCAGCTTTATTTTCCTTTCCTCCTGCAAAAGCCTCATAAACCTTCAGCTCTCTTTGTGAGGAGAATTAGCTTTTATTATGTATGGACAGATTTCTTTTCAAAGTTGAGTTCCTGCCTGCCTGTATCCCTGGGGATGATGGGGCCAGAGCAGTCAGTGATCCCAAGGCTTTGGCAAGGGGGTGACAGTGGGGACTGTATTTATGAGACAGTCTGTGGAGGAGTAGTTTGTTGGGTGGAGAGGAGGGCTAGTGTTCCTGTCCCTTGTGGGAGTCATGCTTCTGGTTCATTTGTAACAAACTTTTAAAGGTCTGGGTTGTGCAAAGCTTGCATAAACTCAGTGGTAATATTTTGTGTTTCTTTTTAAGAAACTTTAGTAATAGTTCAAATGTGTCTGAGCGGATGGGAAGCAACAGTACCTGTCCAGTGGAGTGTTTTTGCTAAGGGATACTTAACTTGGGGTCAAGCAATAGCCAAGTCTGCAGGATAAAAGAAAGATGGAGAGAGGCTACTCAGAAGAGTCTGGAGTGACAGAACAAGGGGGGACGGCTTTGAACTCACAGAGAATAGGTTTAGGTGGGATGTTGGGAAGAAATTCTTCCTTGTGAGGGTAGGGAGACCCTGGCACAGAAAATGTGGCTGCCCCTGGATCCCTGGAAGTGTCCAAGGCCAGGTTGGGCTTTGGGGCTTGGAGCAAGCTGGTCTTGTAGGAGGTGTCCCTGCCCATGGCAGGAGATGGAATGAGATGAACTTTAAGGTCCCTTCCAATCCAAACATTTTCTAATTCAGTTAAAAAGAAGAGTGGTAATTCCAGAGAGTGAAATGGAATTTTGAAGTACAGTAATGAATGGTGAATGTAATGACTGATTTCTAAGTTCTAAACAAACTTTTGAACCTTAGTGTGCATGCTGATCCTAAGCCAAAGCCAACGTGGGAATTGACACTGTGTTCTCCTCCTAATTTTAATCAAGTAAAAATGTTCTTACTGATGACAGTTTGTGGCCATATTCCTTTTAGGTGGTGAAGACAGATTTGAAGTTGAGAAGGACACTGGCTGGATTAAAACAACAGGTTTGCCATTGGTGAGGGACAAGGAGTATTTGCTGACTGTACTAGCAGCAGATAAACTTGGAAGCAGAGGGTCCCCAGCTTCTGTTTCTGTAATTGCTGGATGTCGACCACCACAGTTCACCAACGTGTCGTACTTGGTGTATGTTCCTGAGAGCACCCCGCAAGGAGAACCGTAAGTAACAACTTAAAATAATGCAGTGAGGTGTGGGCCTGGTTTTGACTTCTGTCTGATCTCCCCAGAGTCTTGATATTGTTTGTGAATCATGAATAAATACTGTGAGAAGCAATTTAGGTCTCTTAATAGAAGTGATCCAGACAGAGTTTGATGAGGTATTGTTTTAGTCAGCCCTTTATGGGGAAAAGTGATGCTGAATAGTTGTGCTTTCTTACTTTTTGAAACGATATGAAAAGGATTAGATGTTGATTGTTTCTTAATTTTCAAACAAAAGGCAGAATACAAATTAGTACTGTTACATCATGAAGAAAGGAAAGATATCCTGTGTGAAAGAATACATTAGTTTTATGTGTCAAATTTGGAGAAGTGCCTTCTCCACCAAGTGAAAATTGGAAAAATCAAGTTTCTTTTCCCTGTCTTCATCACAATGACAAAGTGAGCTAAAATGAAGATGCCACAGGACTTGTCATTTTATTTCTCCATCCCTTGTATAACCATGTCAATTGAAATATCACAGAAAATGTTGGTAACACAAGTCCCCCTGAATACTCAGACCCCGCTTTTCCAAACTGTTTTGTTCTTACAAATATTTTCTCTTCCACTTAAATTGAGCATACTTTTGTCCAGTCAATGTGTTCCTTCTGTGGCAGTTCAACTGTCATTCATATTATATTATCCGTGGTGTTAATGTTTAGTCTGCAACATTCAGTTTTACAGTGTCTAAATAACTAAGGACTGTTAAGATTTAAAAAAGAAATTATTAGTAGATAACAAGGCTTTTCTTTAAAACTGCAGTAAAATGAAATTGCACAGGCATAAAAGAAATGGAATAAGTACAAAATAATATTTAACAGGTACCTGCTGTCTTGGGTTCAATAATGTTCAGAATTAAAAAAAATTATTCATAACTTTTTATCATTATTAGAAATATGTTTGCACACCTTAGATGATACTAGACTAGTCAGTTGATCAAATGACTTGGTACTATCCAAAAAGAATGAAGTATTTTGTGTGGTTATTATATCTGAAAAGGTTTGAATATACACAATGAAAGTGTGAAAGTTATTTCTGTAATATGTTGGCCAGAAATAGCCATGAAGATCCATTTAGTATCCTGAAGTTCTCATATTTAAATTGGACCAGTTACCCAAGTATGCAGGTGTAGTGGTTTTGGTTCACCAAACCAGAACAGAGTTGTCATGCACTGGATTTCTGGGTCTAGGATTGCCTAATTAGAGCCTGATTTAAAGCTTCTGCTTAGCAGAGGAGCATTACCAAATCTTTCCCTTCCTTTGGTCTGCCTGTAACACCAATGAGCTACAGCTGCATGGGCAGGCTGACCTGAGGAGATAGAAAGACAAAAAAGGCAAAAAGAGTTTTCAGTTGGGTTGTTAAATATGCTCCCAGCATGGCCTTGAGATTTTCAGTGCTGGCAGAAGAGGAGAGGTGGCTTGAATGTTCAGCCAGGGCAGGGAGCTGGAAGGAGAGCAAAATAATTCCTGTTAGCAGGAATGTGGTTGTGCACTGGCTGAAACTGCCTGTGAGACCACAGCACAGGAAAATACAGGAGAAAACTAAAGTGAAATAATGACCTACAGCAGTGCTGTCCATTGGTTCACTAGTGCACCAGAGGGAAATGAGACACAGCAGTATGGGAATGCAGGTGGAGGAAAAGGAGTTTGCATGAAATGAGTTTGTGTTTTTTTGACTGTAATTGCCACAGGATCATGTTGGTGTGTTCTCCTGGGAGATGGAATTCTTTTTCCTAAGAAACTTGCACATTAAAGCAAGAGAACTTGAGGAATTCGTTTTCTGGTCTAAATCCTTTAAAATATTTAGTTTTAAATTTGTTCTTTTATTTCTTACTGTGGGTGTTTCCACTTGCAGGCTTTAAACACATTGGACTTCAGTGGAAAAAAGATAGTGTCAGATGAGCTAAAAATACATGTCCAGTGTAAGCTGTAGCACACACTGCTGTTAGGGCCTGGCTTTTATCCTTTTGCAGTTATCTATTGGAACTTTAGGATTGTATGACTGCAGCAAACTTACTGTGCTGTTATTAAAACAAATCTTTCTCATCTTGCTTTATCTTCTAGTTTCCTGCCTGAAAACCATCACTACCATAGAAGGAAATTGAAGTAGGCAAATTCAGTTGCAGCAAAAATTAAATCCTCTGTTCCTGCATTTTTAATCCTTACTGTGTTCTGTTTCCAAGAATCCTGTCTTTATCTGTTTAACCCCAAGGTGATAGAACCACTGTGTAACAAAATGCTTGAATTTGGTGTTTAGATACAGCTGTCACTGACTTCATTGATGATACCTCTGAGCAGACCCACAGGGTTGCACCATCATTTCTGATACGCATCGCTTTTGTCATGTTTTTCAGAATGCTGTATTATGTCCTTGAGTCCTCTCTTTTTATTTTTACTTTTTTTTACTGCAGCTTTCTTACAGTCACTGCTGTGTCATATCAAAAGAAATCCCTGAGCTACAGTTTGCTCACTAATCCTGGGGGTCTGTTCAGTATTGACTGGGCAAGAGGAGAGATCAGTCTAACTCGGAGTGTGGATTATGAGAGTGACCCCCACCAGTACCTGCTTTTGCTCAGGGCAGAGGAGAGCGAGGAGCAGCTCAGCAGTGCTGCTGAGGTAGGTGTTCCCCTCTGGCAGCCTGGGTGCATTTCCATCTTCCTTCATTCTTTTGAATTCTGTACAGGTTCACTAGCAGCTCCCATTTCCCCATGCTGCCCACTCTGCTGTCCATTTTAGAAGCCTTTCTGTCTATGAGGAGATGTTGAGGAGTGGTTTAGGTGCTCCTAGATTTCACTCTTGCAGATGCTCAGAAGGCTGTTTCTGAGGGATCAATATGCCATCCCATCACAGATCCCAAGCCTTATCTGGTAGCACATGGAAATCAATGTTGCCAAGCCAGAAATTAGGTTTTGTCTTACTCTACTTTCATCATTTATGAGGTACATTTGATATGATTCCACTTCAAAGCAAAGGCAGGAAAAAAATTATTTGTTTTGTATCAAGAACACGAAGTGAACTTGTAAAACAAGAAAGTAATAAAAATTCGCTGATATTTAAAGCTGATGTTTGTGGTATTTTAGAAAGCTGTTTGACAGCAAAAATATTTCTTAATATAGTTATTACAGTTATTTGAATTCAGAGGTTCACTGAGCTAGGAAAACCATACTATATGAGTTTGTTCCTGCTGCAGGAAATAAGGTAGGGAACTGGAGACAGAGTTATTAGGATTAAGTGTGAGGACACAGAGAAAGGAAGCAGTATGCCAGTGTAACAAACACTGGCTGTAGCACAACAGAGCCTGATAGATTCTGTTCACCCTTGTGTACTACAAGATGATGAATGGTAAAATACGACTCAAAAGAAGATTATGAGATGATTTTATACATTTAGCCTAGAGGTAGTTTAACTTGTACCTGGTTTACACTGATACAACCTCAACAGCAGAGGGAGCACCTCTAGTTCATGCATATCTGCTCTGCATATCATGCTCATATCTGCAAGGTTTATGGGGTATACCTCTGCCTGGTGCTCTGTAATGCAGAATGCCTCAACTAACTACATGAGGTGCAGCAGGATGAGCCACCAGAAGGGCTTCTTTACACACTTTACTGTTTGGAATGTACTATGCAACTATGCACTCATATTTAACACAGGAGAAAGAAAGTTCTTGTAAAGATATGGAGGCAAAATTGTATCTCTTACTTGGTTTACCAGCCCCATAGAATGTTCTGAATTGGAAGGGACTCACAAGGATGGATTCCAACTCTTGGCCCTGCACAGACACCCCAACAATCCCACCCTGTGCCTGAGAGCATTGTCCAAGCACTCCTTGAGCTCTGCCAGGCTTGGAGCTGTGACCACTTCCCTGGAGATCAGTTCCACTTATATCTGATTTGTGCTGCTGTAATTGAATTCAGAACTTGGTCTTGGAGATTTATGCTGCTAAAATGTAATATGCTTGGCAGTAGAGTTTTTAGTGTTACAAATCACAGAAGTGTTGCAAGATAAGATAATGGAAAAACGGTGCTTGGCAAGCAGATGGTCCATTTTCCTTTAAATTAGTAATAAGGAATAATCAATGGAGATGAAGGGTGAGTGGAAAACACTGCTGCCGGGTCAGGGACTTGGCAATTGCTGATATCTTGGAATGTAATATTTCAATGGCACTCAGCAGAAAAAGAGCAATCTAAGAAAAATATTTTACCCTATAGGTGCTGAAGACTTCAAGGATGTTTTTTGGAAATTCTTCCATGCGGTAGTTCCAGAGCAGTAAGGTCATTCCCTTGATTCACTTTGCTGTTTAACATTCCCCTCTTCTCCATTAAGGTTTTGGTTGTAATCACAGATGTGAATGATTGTGCCCCTGAATTCCATCAGTCGATTTACAGCAAAGTCGGTGTTCCTGAAACAGTTCCTATGACAACTGCACTTCTCCAAGGTTAGTGCTCCTGAAACCATTTATTACATTCACTGTCTTTTTCTCCCTTGCACTACTTAGAATTCAGTTCAGTAAGCAAAATAACCTGTCCCAGCATGGGTAGTTGCAGCTCTCTCTGAAGGCAAATAACACCTTGTAGATTCATTTCGGAGTTATTTACTACCGCCACAGCCCAAACAATTTTGGGAGACAGGAAAGCAAAGAAAACAGATTTTCTTTGTGGAATTTTGAAGTAACAGAGCTTTGTTGTGGTTGGTGTTACAGCAGCAGGCTCATAGTAGCAGTCTTGCTATGTTTCTTGAAGGAAGAGAGTGAGGCTGGATCAAAAGTTATGGACACCTCAGCTCACGTTCTCTACCCGTCTGAGAGTCCTGTGTGGGCTTGTTGCAGGAATTCTGTTCTCCTGCATTAAAAGCCTCTTGTACACTTTAACTCTTCTGTGTGAGGTTTTGTTTGGATGCTTGGCAGGAAGACTTTGCATCCTCCCAGTGAGAGCAAGAACTTGAGCTTCAAGTGGTCCTGCTCTGTTAAGTGTAGCAATGAGAGAAATTTGTTTCAGTTAAGCAGTTGTAGAATGGCCTTATATTAGTCTTTAACCCTTACATAAACTTCCTCTAGATCTTGAGGGGGGAAGAGGGAATTCAACTGCAGGAAAATTGCTTTTCCCTAGTAAATAGGATTTTATAACCTCCTACTTTTCTACTTAGTAATTTATCCTGTAGTAATGGTAGTTTGTCAGTTACTGGTGTGGTAACTGTGCTTTTAGCATAGGTTTTTGTAGGTTTATGACTAGGATTTGACAAACACATAATGGACATCAGTTGAATAATGTATGTAACTGTTCCATCTTTAATTGCACAGTGTGTGATCTGAGTGATCTGATGTCAGCAGTGTAGGTCAGGTGGTCATGAAAACATACTTCTCTATGTGGGAATATATTCTTGATAATACAGGACTCTTTAACAAAGTCAAGATCTAGCATCCTAATTCTCCCAGGGACTTCACTTTTGTTTTTTTTAAATTACTTATTTCTGAGTAAGAGCTAGTTCACTAAAAAGCACAAGGGACAGCAGAGTTTTCTGGCTATTTCAAGCACCACGTGCCAAGGCAAGTCCTGCTACAGTAGCAGTAAATGTACTTCCCATTCCTATTCACTAACTTTGATCTACACAATGTCTTTCCCTTCCAACAGTGACAGCCACTGACTGTGATTCAAAGGAGAATGCCCAGTTGCTGTATTACACTCTGAGCCAAGACTTCAGCATTTCTTCTCAAGGCACTATTTTTCCAGCAACGCGCTTGGACTATGAGCGCCCTAACCACCTCTATGAGTTCATCGTTATGGCTGTAGATCAAGGGGAGGAGCCCAGGACTGGGACAGCCACTGTTAGGATCCATGTCTCCAATGTGAATGATGAAGCACCTGAGTTTTCTCAGACAATGTAAATAGATATTCTTCAGACGCTTATATTTTACTCTTGCATTTTGTATTTTGGTTGAAAGGCTGCTCACAGGATGGTAACTGGCTTTGGTTCAATCAAAGCTGGGAGGCTGAATTGACAAATGTGGGGTGATATTTTGACTCTGAGACTCTCAGTAAAAAACAAAAGGTAGTATATAGACAATATAGACAATTTTTATTTCTTATTATATGACTTCTATGCACTTTTGTTTTTTCCAGTGTGTACTGAAAGATATGGTGGAGTAATTTCAGATTCTACAGTCCAGGAGCACCCTTCCACCACCAAAGGAAATCAGGCAGAAAGAGCAGGCAGTTGTTGCCATCATCCCTCATCCAGAGTCATGGGGGAATTTTGCCTTTTAATTAGGCAGTTTAAACTTAGAGTCAGCAGTCTGCATCCCTGGTTTATAGCTGTCAAAGAAAAATTATTAGATGACACAATCCTAAATGCAACTGAATTACAAAACCCACGAGATAAATGCCATTAAGAGGAGTTCACTTAATTTCACTTAGTCCCATGCCCTACAAACTTTATGTATCTTTTTTTTTTCCTTCTAAATATATCTAAGGACTTTTCTTCCATAGCTGGGACTCAGAAGCCTCCAAAGCAATGCCAGAAGTATTATAAACTTGCACTGATGTTAGAGACTTAGTAATGGAATTTCCAGTCAGCTTTTGCATCAGCCTTCTACTCTTGAAAATAGAAGTAGCTCAGAACAAAACCAAGGCAAAGATTGCAGTGATGCTAAGCTTGGGGTTTAGCTGAACAAAACATCAAAGCTTTCTGATAGTCCTTGTTTTATGTGCAGATAACCTCTGGCTTCAAAATCTTGTGCCTTCCTTCCTTTTCTAAACTTTGGTGAGGAGATATGGCTTGGAAAATTAGAACTTATGTAATTTATTATTGGATCTCTCTATATTTTCAAATACTAAACCAGGTTATGTTTCTCACTCCTCTGCAGATGCCTATTTTTAATTCATTTATTTATTTTACTGTTCAGAGGTATTGAATATTTATCTGCATCTGTTCCTAATATTTTAATTGGAAGCAAGGAATACTATTTAAGATGCTGTAAAAATCTCTAACAAATTAGAAACAGAAAATAGATTGAAAAAAAATCCCTGCCAGCTCTTAAATTTTACTGAAGAATATGATTAAAATGAATATAATTTTAAATTACCAAACCTTCACAAGAAGCTTTTCTGTTCTCTGTGCAAAAGCAGGGAAACTACTGTTGTGTGTACGTGTAGTTAGGCATTGGAATTGAATTAATCTCCTGGAATACAAATTATCACAAGCTTTTGGTTAACTAGGCTTTGATTTTGCTTTATCTTTCCTGTAATGAAAACATCTTGAACCCACAGGTAGATTTCAGACAGAACTGGGTTGAAATTTTCCATGAAATAGAACTATTGTGAACACATGTAAACTGGGGCCTGTTGAGAGACTGCAGTTAATGTTGTGCTCTGTGGCAGTCTCATACAAATCCAGGTGATGTTGTCCTTCTAGCCCTTTGTTCAAACAGATTTACAGCCCAGTATAAACTGATGCTTCCTTTCCATGAGCTCTCTTTCATCACAGTTGTTCTTTATCTCAGTTATGAAAAGCTTAAGGCTACCACTCTGTTTCATGTTGTCAGTTTTTACTTTCTCTTTCTAAGAAATCTCTTCTGAACTCCTCTCTCCCTGTATTTCATGTAAAAATGATCAGAATTACTGTTCATTTGCTTTTGAGATGCAGAGTTAAGACAGTGTCTTGAGGGTTGTGACTGAGCTAAACCAGAATGATTTACTTCTCTTATTTCATTGCATATAAAATTGGGGGAAGAAAAGCTGTTTCTGTGGAGGTTCAGAGAAAACACGTATCTTGACAACAAAAGCAAAGGAAAAGGTTTTCTGTGCATCCATTTTCTTTTCCTTTAATATTTTGCTATTCTCAGCATCTGGCCAGTGTGTCCATAAACTCTCTAACCCAGTGGTGCATCTGTGTTATGCTGGACACAGCCAGATGCAGTTTATTCTTACAGCTGAGCTTTGGGATATCTGCTGTGGACAGACCTGGTGGATGCTTAGTCTTACACACTCTCAATCTGGTGAGATAAAATAATAAATATTTGGGACTTTGCTAAAGCAGGGGGCTTTTTACTCCAGAGAGCATTAAGCTTAGGCTGATAATGCCTCTTAAGAGCTTACAATGTCAGCGATGTGTCTGGACTTGAGCAGAGATTTTTGTAAAACTGACATTATTCACAGATCCTTCACAGCCCACTCTCATCTTAGTCCTGCTGGGGTAAGGACTGCACTGAAAGTCTTTTGAGACTTGTGTCAGAAAGTGCTGTGTCAGAAAGTGCTGTAACAAGAACTGCTCTAACTTAGCAAATGTTTGCTTGGAGTCTGTGAATCAGGAAGCTCTTTTTTTATATTAAAAAACCCCAAGTGAATTCTGCATTTAGCACAAGTCTTGTTGCACAGCTCATCTTCAAGGCTGTGGTACTGCTGGAAGTTTGGAGTGGAAATGTGATGGGGTAAAACCAGAAAGCTGTGGATGGTTGGATAGATCATCAATGCTGTCATTTCTGTGCTGAACAAAAAAAGCATCATATCAGTGTAATTGTATTAGAAAATTACAATTTCCTGCAGTGCCCTTTGAACAGATGTTTTAAAGCTTAGTTCTCTATATATTATATGCTGGTTAAATTCATGAATGTGCTGTTGTCTGGGTTTTCAAATAGCTACAGGAGCTTTGTTTCTGAAGATGCAGGCCCAAACACGCTGATTGCCACAGTTAATGCTGTTGATCCTGATGGAGATGGTGTGACATATGATATTCTGTCTGGGAATCAGAAAGGGAACTTTGTTATCGACCCTAAGAAAGGTAATTACATATTAGCTCTTTGCTGCTGTGGTCGTAATGTTGATTCTGTTGTGATGCACCTTGAATTTGGTGTCACTATCAAACAGAATAGCATACACTAATCTTTGAAGCTTAATTTTAAAAAGTGCAGGGAAAGAATGCATATAGTCTCTTATAATATTTTTAAATGGTATAATTTCCTAAAATCTGTGTAAAATTGACCTCTCTTACCTGTTCAGTGTTTGCTTTCAGTCAGTAACTTAATAGAAGGCATTATTATAGATAACAGGTACCTAAAGAGACAGTAACTTAATAGAGCATGTTATTATCAATAACAGGGTGACATTCCAAAATGTCAGACAAGTATCTGAATAGAATTTAATGTAAGAAACTGGACATCTGGGGTTTTAAATAAGGCTTTCCCCACCCCATTCTTGTGTCAATGTCCTGATTTTGCTAGTGAGAGCAAACATTTCTTGACTGAACTTATCTGTGTTGTGCTGACACAAAATGATGTGTTTGTAGGAATGAGACTACCACTGTTGTGTTTCAGTGAAGGTAGAAGTATATAAAAACTGAACTAAAGAAGTGTATTTTTAATTTAAGGCTTAAATCATTCACACGACCAGCATTGCTTAGCCAAGAATACTGCATGCTTGAGAAAAAAAGATGCATGGAGAACACTTTGCAGTTTAAGGCATTTGTTCTGAAATTCCAATTTTTGTATCTTTTTCAGTTTTTTTTTCAGTAGTCATATATTTTCAGAATATGAAAAGAAGAAAGGTTCCCACCACATTGGTGTCCTCATTAGAGAAAAAAAAAAGTGCATAAACACCAACATCTGAGTAGGTTGGCATATCCCTTTAAATTAATAGGCTTTATTTGCCGTTGATTGAAAAAACAGAAGAGGATGTTTTGAGATTGAAACAGGCAAACAAATTGAAATCCAATTGAAGGATTGAAGTAACTTAATTAACTTCAGTTTAACTACTTTGTATTTTGAACTGCAATCAAAAACTGAACTTAGATTTTCCAAAGTAGAAGCATTGAATACATAGGAAGGACTAGGCTGCCCTTAGTTATTCTTTCACTTTATTTAATCGAGTTCACTTAACATGATAATCAGTTTCAATGCAATCATGGTTTTGCAATATTAATGTTAGATTATTAAATGTTCCCAAAAATATGGTCTGCAGGTAACTTGCAAGCATTGAATCATGACCCTGAGTTTACTGTGAGCTCCTTTACTTCCTTTCTGACTTAAAAATAGACTTGCAGGTTCCAAGAGTTAAATTTTGACAGATGCTTTCCACCTGAAGAGGAACAAAGGTTTTGAAAGTGTCTAAATGCTACAGCATTAATATACATGACACATCTGAAAATCTTTCTTGTAAGAAACAGAGTTTTGTTGGTCAAAGCATCTTAACATTTGATTGATAACGTCTCTTGGGATTAGCTCCACAGTTTTAATATAGAAAAATCTTGTATAAGTACATTTATACTTTTTTGCCAATTAATTTTATGGTATTTGAAACTTAACTTTAGGAGCATTAGCATTTTTTGCCAAAACACTTTCAGGCTTTTGTTGCTGAATGAACCAGTAAAAGTTTATATGTGGCTTACAGCAGTTTCTTTTCAGGAATGATGTCAGGGGAATAGTCTGCACCCCCTTGTAGTAGAAATGTGGAGTTAAAGTGGAGAAGTGTCAAAGATAAGTGCTGCAGCTAAAATAACACATTTTCAAGCAAATTGAGTGACATTGATACTGTGAAAATACTCTGTTGTGATGACAATTGTGATTATTCCCGATGAATAACAGATGTGATGGATGGTGGAGCAAAAGAATGACAGCCCCTTTCTGCAGGATCTCAGGCAGCTGTGGTCCCTTTGGCATTTTGCATCCCTCTCTTTCTGCCAGTGCCTCTGTGTCTCACTCAGCAGGTGTGTCCTGTGGGAATTCTGAGTGGCAGAATAGGGGTTTCTCAGCCTGTGCCTTTGTAGCTCAGTGCTGCTGTGACTGAGCTGCAGGAAGGTAAACTTGAAGTAGTTTCAGCTGAGCTGTCCATGGCAGCTGCAGACTGATGAAAGCCATTATGTGGAGATCAGCTGAATTGTGGCTGTTGGTTCAGTTTGCTCTGTAGAGAAACCCGCAGACAAACCCGTTGTGATGTCTTAATTTTGTTTAATGTGGGACTGCAGTAAAAACACTGTGGTTAAATTTAACAGCACAGCCTTCTGGTTTATTGGTGAATAGGTAAGCCACAATGCTTTGTTGTCATGCTTGCTAGTGAGAAGAATAATGGGAATGGGTTAATGCAGCAAAACCCCACAACCTGTTGTTTTTACAGGGCTAATAAGACTTCGTGCAAGCCCATTTCCTAAGCTGCAGGGGACAGAATATCTCCTGAATGTCACAGCTACTGATGATAACGCCTCTGGAGGGCCCCATCCTCTCTCAAGTACTGCCCAGGTTGTTGTGAAAATTGATGATGTTAACAATAACAAACCTGTCTTTCAGAAGGTAAGTATATGAGCCTCTGTCATTTGTACTGGACTGTGCAAAGGTCTTTTAACTCTCTTGGCACTGCAGATGTGCAGCAGATTATCTGGTCAACAGGTGCTCTGCTTCCCTCTGAGTCCTGTCTTCTCCTTCTTTTCCATCCCTCCCTAAGGCTTTCAGGGTTTGTTCTGCTCTTGTGGCAGAACAGCTCCTGTCTGTTCCCTGAACCATACCTCACCTCTGGCATTTCAGAGGGTGAGGCTAAGTGGAACACTTTTGAGATCCCATGTGACATGTGTGAGCAGGAGTAAGGATAGCTGTCTGTGCAGTGGGCTTGTTCCAAACTGCTCCAGAATGCCTCTCTAAATTGCATAGGCTTCCTTTGATGATTGTGTGTCTGGAACTAATGAAAGAGAGAAGAATGAGTGTTTTAGCTTAAACAGTGAAGTACTGTAAAAAAGAAATGCTTGAATTTGGTTTCAGATTGTTAATTCTTTTTAAAGATCTGTTGCCTAAAAATTTCAGGTGTGGTACTGATGGCTCAGTGTTGCATGTTTTGACAAGTCAGCATCTATTCATGTCAGTCTTCAAAATTCTCAGTAACCTCTCCTTGACAAAGTTAGTTTGGTTAGAAATCCCTTTCTGATCAAAACAATTCTGTGGTTTGGGCAAGTGTATGCCCTCTTTTTTATTAGACCTTTGCTAACATAGAAAAAGATTTACATTTGGAAGCAACTTCCAACTTTTTCTCCAAATACTTGCATTAGCTGGAGATGCTCCGAGGCCTCATGTTGTGTGTTTGTATAACCACAAAATAGCAAGGGAAATTTAAATTAATCATGGTAGAGATAAAGCTTTAACAGCAGAGCACGATAATGCAACTATAGCTAAATAATTATTTTTTTCCCTGCTAGTATATCTTTAAATCAAATGGCAAGGGAAGCCTTTGTTTTTTTTCTCTTTTTAAAATTTTTATTTCTTAATTTTCTTCCCCTCTCTTAGTGCCAGTATTATCGAGAACATGCTTCTGTCCTGGAAAATCAGCCTTCAGGCACTGTTGTTCTGCAGGTTGAAGCCACTGATGCTGATGAAGGGGCCAATGGTATAGTGAAATATGGCTTGATGCACAGAGATGGTGTCCTACCAGCATTTAGCATTCATCCTGACACAGGTAAAGCAAATGGCAGAACTGCTAATGGCATAGAGAAACCACCTTGTAACAGTGTTAGAGAAAAGGCTTAGATAAAATCAGACTTCATGCTTTTTCATTTAGTGTTTTGACAGCAGACCAAATATAAACTGTATTAACGGCATGAACAAGTCTTCCACGAAACTAAGTTTCCTACATGTCCAGTACTGAACTAAAATGGATGTTTTTCCTTATATGTGGAAGTTCTGCTTTGTGAAGTAACTTGTGTGCTTTTGTAACTGAATTTCAAAAACCCAAACAAACTTATTTTTAAGTGCACATTACCTTGCAACATTGCTAATGGCATATAAGTGCTTTATCCAAATGACAGCAGTCTTACAAACATCAAGGGAACTAAATCTTAGAAGGCCAAAACTAAGTTCAGGCTGAACTTCTGGAGGATAAAAGGTATGAAACGTTCCTTTACCCTGTACTTACAGCTCTTCAAAAGAAATATATATTTTTTTAGAAACTCATTCTCTTAGTACACTTCCATTCGAATTCAAATTCCTATTGCATGTAGATGTAAGTGTAACTAAAGTTTGAGTCAGCCTGAGCAGTACAATGTCAGCTGCTGCAATTGTTATATCTTGGGGTTTGGATCCTTGAACCTAAAGCCAATGTTATAGTTGTACTTAACCTACTGCATTGTATCCCGATGTATTGACAGAAGAATAAACATCTGCATGTAGAATATTGCCAGATGCACAGAATTTTAACTCTGATATTTAATTTGTTTTCAGGAGTTCTGACAACTGTTCAGGTATTTGATCGAGAAAAACAGAGGGAATATCCCATCACTGTGACAGCAACAGATCAGGCAGTGGAGCCACTCATTGGAATATGCCAGATAAATGTTGTCATCCTGGACCAAAATGACAATGATCCCAGATTTGAAAACACCCACTATGAATGTAATTGAGAGTCATTGGATAGAGTTTCAGTGCCTTGAGTGTGAGCGTACCCCACGTCTCAGATATTTGGGTTTTTGCCTCTCTGGCAGTAGAATATGTGGCCAATTTTGATGCATCCAGAGATGCACTTTATTTATTGCAGAGCTGTTAGTCTGTGTAATGTGTGGTGAAACATGTACAGCCTCGGCTCATAAGCCTGCCTTATGGGGAAAAGTTCCTTGAAACAATAGCCATGTCATTCATACAGAGCAATTATTCTCTGAGTTAAAATGCCTAAAAAGTTAAAAGAAGTATCTTATAAAAAATAAGAATTCCAGGCTATGAGTGGGGTAATATGAAATTCAGCTATGATCTGTAGCTCTGAAGTGATAGCAGCCCTTTAAAATACTCAGTGTGTGTGGCCATGGTTCCAAGGAAGAGAAGATTATAGTGAATTAATAATGTATGGCAGTTATTTCTTTATGACTTACTAGAATGTCTGTGGTAGTTCAGCAAATTAATGATCAATTTGAAATATCCTTTTTCCTTACATTAGATTTCCTCAGAGAGGACACAAGTGTTGGGACCAGCTTCCTGCGAGTTGCAGCCCGTGATGATGACTACAGCTCAAATGCTGCCATTACATATTCCATAGCAAGTGATGAACCAAATTATTTTCAGATTAATCCTACCACAGGCTGGGTGTTTGTGAACCAACCCATAACTCAGGTATGGTGCTTGCTCTCCTTTTTAAGCTTACTATTTCAATATATTGTAGGAGGTACTGAAGTCATGAGTTTGGGTTAGCCCCTCAGGTTAAAGGATCAATACATCTAATACACATAACAACACATAATTTAAATTAAACATGAGTCATGGGCTTTTAGCTGTTGGGTTCATGGACTGTGAATTGCATATAAGCAAACCCTGCTTTTAGCTGAGAAGCAGAAGCCACAGCATTGCCTCTGAGACTTGCTCTTCCCATTTCCCTGACTTTGGCATGCTGATTCCAAGGACTGGAGGACTGAGGTCGTAAACAGGGGAGCAAGAGCCCAGGTGTGTTCATTGTGTTAACAGGCAATGAGTCAAGACACAAACCTGAATGGGAACAAGTGTGAAACTTGTGTCCTGATACAGATTCCCAACTTGATATATGTCAGTTGTGGTGCATTAAGCATGGCTGTCCCTCAGGAAGGTGAAGGCATAATTCATGTAGTTATCTAAAATTCATCAGTTTCAGTTATTTCTATATACCTACACAAGCAGTTTGATATTTTCAGGTTTTCAAGTAATTTGTTTTGAAATGGAACTATAGTTGTAGATATCAGTCTTTAAAAATATATTTTTAATACTGACATTTAACTTCTAAGTAACTGACACACACAAGTTTGGCAAAGGGGTATCCTTTTATTGTATTTTCTTCAATGAATCTAAGAATCCTACAGACCTAATAACAAGAAGTGTTGATAGGTAAGCTTGAGAACTCCATAAAGTGGTTTTTTTCATTCTGTTTGGTTTTAAATTTTGTGTGACATTTGCTTGGGTTTATTGAGACATACAGCGAAATTTGACAGCCATCTTCAGTAAAGTAAATAGAATTTTCATCAGATTTACACGTAGTTCATATTTTGAGTTCAGCTTCAGATCTTTTTTCTCTGTGATGGTTATTTTTAAGTGTACCTTTAATTATATGTATTAATTGATTTTGGAGGCCTGCTCAAAACCTTCTGTAATGAAACCTTTTTACTGTTCAGAAGTCATCTATAATTCGAGAGATTACTGCTACAGATGGAGGCAACAGGAGTAGTAAAGTTGAACTTGCTGTAACTGTAACGAGTGCAAAAAACCAGCCTCCACAGTGGGAAAGAGACAGCTATGAAGTTGTTATTCCAGAAAATACCACACGGGATACCTCAATTTTGGTAAGGTTGTCTGTCTGTCTGTCTGTAGCTCTTAGGCTGCAGAGTAACCGAACATTGTTTATTTGCTTAAATGCAGTGAGCGTTTATAAGAGTTTTGTGTTTCGTAGCTGAGTGCCTGGGAGAATCAAAACACAAAATCTTCTAGAAATGTTGCTGTACTTAGAGAGGGGTTGATTACACACACTTTTTGAATTGTGCAGACAATCAAAGCAACTTCTCCCCTTGGAGATCCCCGTGTCACTTACAACCTGGAAGAGGGGCTTGTCCCAGAGACCAACATGCCAGTTCGTTTCTACCTGACTCCAAACAGACACGATGGTTCTGCTTCAATCCTGGTAGCTGAGCCACTGGATTATGAAACAACAAAGAGCTTTCTGCTGCGGGTGCGAGCACAGAACGTGGCTCCAGTTCCTCTGGCAGCATTCACCACGGTCTATGTTAACATCACAGGTGTGTGAGCTGTTGAGTGATGTCACTGTATAATCCTGCACTGTTTTCCTTTAAAGTTTGATAGTTTTTTCTCTGTGTGCTCTTTTTGATGTTCTAGATGTCAATGACAATGTCCCATTCTTCACTTCATCCATTTATGAAGCTTCAGTAACAGAGGGAGCTGATGTGGGGGCATTTGTCACTCAGGTGTCTGCCACTGACCTTGACCTTGGTCAGCATGGTGAGGTAAGAAAGTGGGGACCTTTAACTCCCCTGATGAAAGATGGAATGAGCAATGACTAAATAGTCTGTAAATCTTCAACCTATAAAAGGGATGACTAATAGGGAAATGTAGAATGACATAAAGTAGTTAATTACATACTTCTCCATCTTGCCATGTAAAAAATGCAGCTAAAACTAGTAGGTGTGAGGCGGAAAACAAAGAGGAAATATTCACACAGCCTGTAGCTTAGTTGAAACTCTTGCTGTAGAATTTCCTTGTTTGGAAAGTTCCACAATGACCTGAAATGAGATTGGATAAATAAATGGAAGAAAATCTGCGTTCAAAGCTTCTGTGAGTTAGAAATCATTGGCAATACTGCAAACTGAATCTTTACAAAATATGGCAAGTTAATGCCCAAAGAGGATGTATTCCTTGCTGATTAAAAAAGGGAAAATAGATACATCCTTAGAACAAGAGTGCAAGCTGAAGTCAAGTCACAAAACCAGGTATATAATAGAGGGTAGAACATGGTCTGTGATCCTAAGCAGGTTCAAATGCAGCTCACCTGTGGCTGTTGTAGAAATACTTGGCATCTTTAGCTGAGTTTGAGTGCTGCAGCACAAGCACTGTACAAACATGTGCTAGTGAAATCAGGACCTGATTAGACAAATTAGTTTCCTTTACAGATCAGCAGTCAAGGAAGTTAGTTGGCTTTAGACCAGATTGCTGAAGCTGCAGTTTTACCCAGTTTCCTTGGTCTGATCAAGTATTCGGCCATGGGACAGCTCTTCCTCTCTTTAAGTACTATTCTAGTTGTGAGCTATTCAACTAAAGGAAAGTATATCCTAACAATTTCTCTTTAATCCTGTAGATAACTTACTCCCTGTTACATGACAGTGGCAGAGACTACACCTGTTTTCGCCTGAACCCCCAGACAGGCTCCATTTACACCACCTCAGTGTTTGACAGAGAGGAGAAGGGCTCCTACCTTCTGGAAGTCAAGTCAGTAGATGGGTCTGAATCAGCTCGACCTGGAAAGTATGGAAAACCAAACTCTGGTAAGAGACAGATGGCTGTGCTAAGTGTGATATTACTTGGATTGTGTCTGAAGACAGAAGATCTGAAATACAAGATCAAATGATAATTTCCTATTTTTTTTCCACTTCTTGTGAAAGAGTGTTGTTCTGGTTTCATGGTGGCTTTTTTACCCTTTATGTGTGCAACAGTTGTGTCAGAGCTGGAAGATTAAACTTCACATGATGATCAAGCAAGTTTTTTGTTATGAAATTAAAAAAAACCTATAGGCTTTTGTATTTAGAGTTTAGAGAGTGTTTTCTAGCTAGCAAAAATGTGCCTATTATGTAGGATGCGAATCTTTGGGCCAGGCAAGTTTTTCTCAAAGTACTGCATATGGTATGGTGTTCAGCCAAAAGTAATTACGAAGTAGGAATATGCAAGACAGAAAATCCTTTTCTCAATTGATAGCTCTGCTTAAATAAAAAGTTAAAATTTTGTGGCTTCAGGATGGAAAGTTATGACCAAACTGCCATATTAGGCATCAATTATTCAATTATTCATGTAGTGTGTGTTTAAACAAATTGGATGTGACATTTACTTGATACCCAAGTGCTTTTGAGTAATGTTGGTGTATATATTGTCCACAACCCTAAGGGTTTGTTTCTGTATTGTCTGCATATTTGTCTTCATTTAATGTGCAGGCAGACAGGTTAAGGGATTGTAGCTGACAGAAGTGGCACAGCTGGGATTTGAGTCTCTGGCTCCTTGTCTCTGCAGACACAGCCTACGTGCGTGTGTCCGTCAGCGACGTGAACGACAACCAGCCCGTGTTTGCCCAGAGTGTCTACGAGGTGAACGTGGACGAGGACCAGGATGTGGGATCCACCATCCTTACAGTCAGTGCTAACGATGAGGATGAAGGTAAAGCACTGGAATCCCTCACAGCTCTGTCCAAAATGTTAATCAGTTGATCTCAGCACACCCAGACATAATTGGTGGTGTGAGAATGGGAAATGTCTTTGTTTCTAGATTTTAAAACTTCCTTTAAGTGTGCACTGCTCAAGCATGAACATCAGTTCATAATGGAGCTGTGAGGCACAATCTCTTATTCAGAAGACATGCAGTAATGTGGGATGATAGGAGATAATTTCTGTGCCCACAGTTAAAATTTTTTTATAGATCAGATCATTTTCTTACAAATGGGTGCCAATAAAAATGTCCTGGTTAAGTAGTGTAAGTCACACTTGATTTCAGTGAGATTGATTTGCTTTGTCTATGATGGACAGTATAGTTTGTGTTTGTTTTGTTTGTTTTATTTGAATCTAGACTTCCTAGATGCATATGATGAATTTTAGTGACACTGTTTTATCCACAAATCAGCCAGAAATTCAGCCACTAATCACGTAGAAGTATATAACCAGTGCCTATAAAAGAGAGAGGGATCAGTACATGCTTCCATCTTTTGACCATGGAGTGCTGCTAATTCAGCTTCACTGTATGGTGAAACACTGTTTTTTTGTTGTTGTTGCACAAGACCCAGGGACTGGTCTCTGTGTGTTTGTGAAGTGCAAGGAAATCCTGACTGCACTGGATTCCTCCCACTCTGTAGGAGGCTGAGGCAAATGAGGTGAAGATGCACTGCAGAATGATTTATCTACTCAAGAAACTTTTAGTTTGGTACTGTAAATCTGCTCTATAGTGTTGGACAGGGGACCTGATGTGATATATATATGGCACTTCATTTCTGCCCTCCAAATAAAGTAAAACCAGAATTATTACTTCATTGCATAGACGTATTTTGTAGAGACCAGCTACGGTTGGACACACCAGAACTAAAAATGCTGCTAAGTAATCTGACATAGCCACATGTTTTAAAAGACCATAAAAATGATAAAAGTATTACCACTTATCAGTTATTGTGTGATTTGTACTTCACCTCACCATCAGCCTACTTCAAGAAATGTGTGTTTTCTGACATTGTTGGTAATTGACAGGAACAAATGCAAAACTACGGTATCAGATCACAGCTGGAAACACAGGAGTGCTGGATGTAGATCCAGAAACAGGAGCCATTTTCATTGCCCAACCACTGGACTATGAAGAAACAAAAATGTATGAGATCCACTTATTGGCCTCTGATGGGAAATGGGAGGATTATGCAGTTATCGTCATCAACGTCATGAATAAAAATGATGAGGCTCCAGTTTTTTCTATCAATGAATACTATGGAAGTATAATTGAGGAACTGGATGTATTACCAGTCTTTGTACTTCAGGTAGTGTATGCAGTTCTACAGATTATAATATTTCAATGAAAGCACAGATTACTGTGGTACAATTATGTTAGAAATAACTCAGTGCATATATATTAATGAAGTTTATTTTGACAAAGTTTTTTTGTCACTGAAGAGAAGAAATGGACTTTTGTGGAAAAAGAATATAAATTACAGGGCTAGTAAGTATAATAAACATGATGGATCATTTGTTGACCCTGAAAAGCAAATAATTAACAATTTAAAGTAGCTATCATTTTTTCATATTTAAATTACCTGTATGAATATGAAAATATATTATTTTAGTGGTAAAATTGTTAAATTGTTAGCATTGTTAAAAATGCATATTTGCCTGCTCTGATTTGTGCCTGGATTTGCTCTCCTCTGGCATGCACATGTTAATACCATGTCATATGCTTTTGTTTGGACTCTTTAGACTGGAGCAGAATATAGGATGTGATGCAATCACTGCATAGTTCATATTTTCTATACTTGATTTTTTTCCAAAACTTTTATAGGTTATGGCCAGTGATCCTGATAGCATTGTTGATGGAGGAGATTTGAGATATTCCTTGCATGGGTATGGTGCAGGTGATATTTTCACAATAGATGAGAAAACAGGCAGCATTTACTCACACAAGAGGCTGGACCGGGAGGAGAGAGCACTGTGGAGATTCATTGTGTTGGCTACAGATGAGGGTGGAGGAGGACTTACAGGGTTTGCTGATGTGATCATCAATGTGTGGGATATAAATGACAGCGCACCCACGTTCACGTGCATGCCTGATGACTGCAATGGGAATGTCTTTGAAAACTCTCCTGCAGACACCTTAGTCATGGAAATGGCTGCAGTCGATCGCGATGATCCAAATGTTGGTCTAAATGCTGTCCTGACGTACAGGATAACAGGGAATGTGGAGAACGAGTTTGGTACTGACATGTTCAGTATCAATCCCAATACTGGAACCATCCACGTGGCAGGGGGACTGCTAGACAGGGAGAGGACTGAAAGTTATTTTCTTACTGTTGAAGCAAGAGATGGAGGAGGGCTAACAGGAACTGGCACTGCCACTGTCTGGGTCGTAGATGTCAATGATAACGTTCCAAAATTCACAAAGAAGATGTGGCAGGCAGCAATTCCTGAGAACAGTGCCGTCAACTCAGAAATCCTGCAAGTTTGTGCTATGGATGCAGATATTGGGGAAAATGCAGACTTAATGTTCAGTATCATCGGGGGAGACCCAGATGAGAAGTTTTATATTGAGAATGACAAAGAACGGCAGTGTGGCACTGTTCGACTGAAAGAAAAGTTGGATTTTGAGAATGCCCATGAAAGACAGTTTAATCTTACTATTACTGTGGAAGATCTGGATTTTTCTAGTGTTGCGGTGTGCCTGATTGAAGTGGAAGACTCAAATGACCACAGCCCAGCTTTCCTTTCTCAGTTTATTCAGACTAACCCTGTATTTGAAGATGTGCCTGTAGGTACTACAGTAACCACAGTGAGGGCTACAGACAAGGACTCTGATTTGAATGGGAGGATTATCTATTCTATAAAGTCAGATTCAGATCCTATGAGACAGTTTGTGGTTGACCAGTTTGGTCACGTGGTTGTGGCAAATGCACTTGATCGTGAAGCCATTCAAAGCTATGCTTTAATTGTACAAGCTGCAGATCAGGGGACACCTCCCCGCACTGGAAGTGTTACAGTTTTAATTAACTTGCTTGATATTAATGACAATGGACCAAGGTTTGAGGCACCATACATGCCTATAGTTTGGGAAAATGCATTGAAGCCTGAAATAGTGCATATGAACCATACATCAAAGCTGCTTCACGCGTTTGATCCGGACAGTGAGGAAAATGGGCCACCCTTTACCTATTCATTGCCACCAGATTATCAGAATTCCTTGGATTTTTCTCTTACTGACAACAGAAATAACACAGCAACTATAACGGCTCTGAGGTCCTTTGACAGAGAAAAGCAGAAGGTTTTTCACTTGCCAATAGTTATAACAGACAGTGGGATTCCATCTATGAGCTCCACAACCACCCTGACTATAACAGTTGGTGATGAGAACGACAACTGCCATGAGTCTGGCCACAAGGAGGTCTATGTGTACAGCTACAAAGGTAAGTGCTAGATGGATGTTAGATCAGATTCTGGATATTAGATCAGATTCATGAATTAGCAGAGTTTTACACTGAATTTCCTTCTTGTAGTCTGTTAATCTATTTCTTCAATGGTTTACATACTTCAAAACTGCAGCTCCTGTTCTGTAAAATACTAAGTAAAATGGAATAAGTGAAATATATTTGTAAAACTCAGATCTTGGTGTGTAAAAGATTATCTGCCAAAAACGGTTAGCTGGAAACAGGTATATACTGAACTTGCAGAAAAAGCAGTATTTTTATAAAACCATAAAATTGAATATTTTCCATTAATGAGTGCTCACCTACAGAAGGTATTTGACAGTTACATTTTCTGAGTTTGGATTGCCTAAATTAGAAAAAGATGTACCAGGGCATACTGTAGAAATGAGAGAATGAAGCATTTAGGTTGGCTTGACTCCACATTTGAACCTTAAAAATCTCCCATGTTGCTGAACCTGGATTGGGGATTTCAAAAGTTTCCTTCCCTGGATTTGTTCATCTTGCTGTTTTAGAAAAACTATTGGAAGTTCCACTTCTGTGCCAGCCCCCAAGGGCCTGGAAAAATCACCAAGACCTGGCCCAGTTTGGTGTCTTCGTGCCCTTTTCCCAATCATTGTCCTTCTCTCCCAGGTGTACCCCATAAGATGCTCTCCCTCTTTTGCTGGCTTCCACTTGTGTGCTTTTCAAAATAATAGAGTAGCGATGAAACATTTGGAATTAACTCTTGATATGGTGATTTTTAATTTTTCTTTTGTCTGAGTTTTTTTTGAGAGTTGTATTTATGTATGCTTGTGGTGTTGTTTCATGCTGTTTCCAGCTTTTCTTCTTCCATGTGACATCTCCAGTGTACTCACACTGCCAGAACTGGCAGAAATCATATGACAGGCTATGCATTGTTTTAAGAATCCTGGATCATAACCATCACTAAATTGAGCAGGAGTCTGAAAATAATAAATGCAGTAATGAATGTGACAGAATATAAAGTGCACTGAAAAGCAAAAATTAAATGCAGATTTATTATAATTTATCTCAACAGGAAAATGGTCAACAACAGTGCTTGGGGAGGTGTTTGCACCAGATCAGGATGACTGGGACAATAAAACATTTCTCTCTGAAGGAAAACTGCTCAAGTGAGGATTGTATTTCTGTCAAAATGAGTAATATTTATGCTTCTGTAATTATTTTGCTCACCATGTATTTCTCTGTGTTCAGGATGTGCATAAAGCCAGGGTTATTGAGTGTATTAAGGGATCTACCTTGTGAATGGTCTTTTTCTTTTTTTGCGTGGGTTACTAGGTATTAAGAAATTGTTGCATGAAATATTTTTTTCCAAGACAATGCAGGATCACACCATGATGTTGATTTTTACTCAGATGTCTGAGTTAATTTATGTAAAAATAAGCATTCTGTAAGCTCCAGTTTAAAAATAGGCAGAGTTTCTATTGCTTGCTCTCAGATGTTAGGGTTGATGGAATACAAATCCTGAATTTAAAAGCAAAGAATGGAGTAATTTCATCAAAAGTGGAAGGGAGGAATTTGGTGCTCTCTTTGATGGCTAAATCTACAATTGCATGTGAAAACCATGACTCAGATTAGTGGGAGTTTTTTTTTCTGTTAATTGAAATGTTGAATTGGACCCTTAATTCCTACTTAGATATTATTTGTTCATGTCATAAAGTGAGATGGTTTATGGCATAACTATATGCTGTCTAAAAGGGAAAAAATGGATGTGAAAGTGAATGTGAATTTTAGTCTGTGCTGGGACTGAAAGTTTAACAACTTTATGTAGCCCAGAATTAAAGACTTTCTGTCCATCAGCATCCCCTGGGCCTGTTTCCATGCTAAGAGGTCACTGTTCCATAATAATGGTCATGGAATAGTTCCATAATTGCTGATTACTGGCCCTTTGAGATGTCAAATGAAGATGCTGTGAGAGATTTTATACAGGCTTAGCCTGTTCCAGATAGAGATGTGAGAACCTGGAATGGTCAGTGTGGGTTTGTTGCTGCCTATTACTGACCTCAGAGGCTTGCCCATGATGCCTGTACTGACCCACGTGGTTCAGCTGCATGTTGCTTTTGTTCCAGTCTGGGAAAGGCTGAGTGGCAGGAGCATCTCTTTGTAAATTCTGCACATTGTCATTTCTCAGTTGTGGTGGCTGAGGTGCCTTTCTGAGCTTATTGGATAATTCCTGTTAAGTTTTGGCCCTATAACCTTCACAGTAACATTTAAGGCCTTCTGAATGGTGTTAATGAATAAAGTGAGTCCTCAACTTTGAATTTGTGAAGATTTCCTAATTGAAGGTTTCTGTCTAGATCTTTCAGGTTAAATCAGAGGACTGGGTCTTTGCTGATGGTGGATAACACTCCTCAGGGAATATACAACTTAAGAGTTAGAGTTTCTGATGGAGTTTGTCCTGATGTTATATCTACAGTACAAATCCATGTTAGAGACCTGGAAAATGAAGCCATACAAAACTCAGCCACTGTGCGTTTCTCAGGTTGGTTTTGTTTGCTGGTGAGAGTTTAAGTCAGCTGCTTCTCTAACTGAATGTTTATGTGGTGTGAGTGTTACTACAATACTTGATTAGCTTACCTTTGTAGGGCACTTTTTGATACGTTTCCATATTATTAAACAAGAAATAAATTGAGAAATTAAGCAGTGAGCTCCCGGGTGTTCATATTCATCTATTTTTGAATCCCTTGACCAGGTGTCACAGCAGAGGAGTTCATAAGGAGAGATGAACACGGCAAAATGAGACATGACGAGTTCAAGGAGTTCCTTGCAAAATTGTTACCTGCAAAGCTGAGTGATGTGATTGTCTTCAGTGTGATGAGCAGGGATGGAAATCAGACAGATGTGAGATTTGCAGTCCGTGCTGGCTCAGCCTATTACAGACCTGAGAAACTGCATGCAGAGATGGCAGCGTTTAAAACTGAGGTTTGTTCTCTGGGGTCATCTGTGGAACTCACCCAAACACTGAGTTTGCAGGCTATATATCTCAAACCTCAGTGGAAAAATATACTGCATCTACAGATAAAGGTTTTACTGCTTCACTCAGGACAAAAACACTTGTCAAACAAGTGTTTAACTCAAGCTTTCTCCCTTCTTTTTAGTGCCATGCATATTGTATGGCTGTACTAACTTCTGGTTCAGTGAATAGTCACTGGAGAGCTGCAGAAAAATGGGTCTGCATTGCTGTCATGGGGTAGATACCTGTGTTTTCTCCAGTCAGTGTTTCATTTTGTAGTCCCCACATCATCTTGAGTTTAGACTCTTACAGTGGAGGCTTGATGTCACCCTAACAGAAATTCTGCAGTACAAAGAGGTGACACTTCAGAGGAAAAGTCCTGCTGGAAGGAATGTGCAGCTTAGGGAACAGTTGCAAGAGGTGAGTGAGATGGAGACGACCAGTCCCGTGGTTGCATTTATCTCACTAAAGGACAGCTTCAAATGCTAAGTGACACCCTCCTCCTAATGCTTTTACTGTTGTAAGGGGAAAATATTTTTTGGATGGAAGATGTTTTCCTTCCCTTCTTGGTGTTCCCTAACTGTGCTGCTCTCTAACTTAGTTGCACAGACAGTCTGTCATGGCCACAACTGATTTTTCTGTAGCCCTGCACAAAGGCAAAGTGACACTGCTCAGCTTTTCACTTGCACTGGCTATATTTGGGTTTAATACATGGTACATCATATGGGCGATTTTTCCAAAGAGAAATCAGCAATTTCCATTCGTGTGAATATGGTGGAGTCTGCCTGAGTCTGGGAACCAAGCAGGGCTGTCTTAACTTACTACCTGTGTCCATCTTGGTGTATCTTGAATGGCTCTGTGGATTATGAGAGTCTTCAGAGTGACCAGATAAGGAATACCAGAGACAGAGAGTATTCATGAAGGATAATGACTGCTTCTTTGGCATATTTATTGAATTACTGCAACGATAATATAGAAAATCCCATGGATTTCAAATACTCTCTTCCATAACACGACACATGAATTTTTCAAAGTGGTAACAAGGGGATTGCTTCACATATTTTAATGGAAAATGTATGTTTTTATTAATTATATACCACCTTTCAATATTTAATGAATAGCTCTAGTGAGTAATCACCAATAGTTTACAGAAAACCAATCATAGCTGGAGAATTCCTCCAGTAGTTTTCTATGTGAATAACTAGAAATATAGAAAATAAGTAATCAGCAATGGAATTATTCATTGAATTGCTACATAAATAATATGTTTGCATTACCTCCTGGGGATATAGTTTTACAACAGCAATTTTTATTTAGCAGAAAAATAATCCTTCCTAATACTTTAAAGGAGCCAAGGTTGTTTTCATACAGCTGTTCAATAACAGTATTACATAGATGTCTTAATGTGCATTACAGACTCTCCATTGATGGTGATAAATTTGGGCAGCAGACACAAGACCTGCATTGACAGGATGCATCATGTCATTACAAAGTATACTCTGTGCCTTTGGGGGTATGGGCATCAATACATGTTATGATATTTGAGAATATAGAAACAAAGGATTAGGAAGATCAAAGTTCTTACAGTGGTGAACTGAGATGACTACACAAATGAGAAAAAAATAGAAGCACTTTAGTATTTATGTATTTGTTTTGATCTTTTCAAAGCTTAATTTTAAGGTATTTGCCATACGTTTTACTATTTGGGGAAAAAAACCCCATGTTAAATACATAAAGCTCTTAGTTTTACATTTGTATACCTTGTTCATTTGTGTACCCCTGTGAGAATAGTGAGGTCTTTTGCCTCACTCACCCAAACTCAAGTTTGGGTACTAAATACACATTTCACCAAATACAAATCAAATTCTGAAGCTTTATAACAGACACCTGTGCACAATTCCCAAATAAGTGGAATGAACAGATTGTGACAGTTTAGGTGTGCAGGCTGAAGGACAAAAAGGCAGAACTAATGGCAGCTCTGTTCTTGCCTCACACTGTGAGCAGCTCCCTTCCCTCCCTCTCTGCCAGTGCTTCCTTGCTCCATTTGGAATGGAAGTTGTGCTTTCAGAGTCATTATTCCTCCATTACCAGACCTGTGGTTACATGAGGCTCTTTTTATTTGGTACTTGGGCTTTCAGGTGCAACCCCAATTAACAATAGAAACAGTGAACTAGCAAAGATTAATGTAGCATAGAATGCAGTATTCAGTATGCTGAACTGACTGTATTTTGTTGCAGACAGCTTGACATGAAATGTAAATTTATGGGGCACAAATCATTAGACTGATTCCAAGTTGCTACAAAGTTGTCTTGTCAGGTCACTGTCTGTGGACATGATTATTGAAAGCAGCTCAGCTCTGCATTTTCCTGTTTCTGTATCGTTTTGTATGCGAAAAGGTAAGAAATAATATCTGGGTGTTACTGCTGAGGAAGGATTTATCCTGGCTTGAGCTGAAGCACTCCTGTTGCTGTGCAGAGAGGTGTGATGCAGACGCTGCAGCTCAGAAGGTGGAGAGGTGCTCTCAGAGCTTTGGTCCTTGGAAATAATGTTATTAGATTCGTGCAGATTCAACATGTTCACACTCAGTCATGTCAATGAGTAAATTTTTAGGAAATGCTGCTGCTGTAATTTTTTTAAGGAAATGTTTCCTGAATTTTTCAGAGTATTTTTCTTACCTGTATAATCAGGGATTTTACTAAGTAATGCTCAAGAAACTAAACACCACGTTAAGTCTCTAACGGCTTTGATTTTTTTTTTTTTTTTTATTTTTGCGGTAAAAGCCCTCATTAGGATGAGAGTGGTGATGTGTTAAACTGTCCTTTCTCTTAGATGCAGTCAGCTCTACAACTGCACATTTCCCAGATCGACGTTGATGAGTGCAGGAGTGCCAACTGCAGCGAGGGCTGTGCAAACCAGCTCAGTGTGAGTGACATCCCCACTGTGATGGACACAGGGAGCGTGTCCTTCGTGTCCCTCACCACCTCCAGCCACGGGGTCTGCACCTGCTCCGCCCGTGAGCGGCTGCACCAGCCCTGCTCCTCCTACCCTGGGAGCCCCTGCCTCAACGGGGGCGTTTGTGTCGACACTCTCAATGGCTACAGGTGAGGAAACCTGCCCTGCACGTTATTTATCCCCTCTGTTTTTCAAGTGTTGAGTGGTGCTTACAGGGTACAGGTCTGAAATAATCATCAGTGTACTTCTGGCTGGAGGAGAAACAAAAAACCCCACAGGTGCACTGGGGTGTAAACCAAATGGCAACAGGGGCTTTCCTGATGGGGCTGTGGTCCCAAAATGTGCATGGGTAACAAAGAAAACCCTGGGGAACACATAATTAACACTTGTCCTTTTTTAAGATCACCTAATTCAGGATGAAGGCACGTGCCCTGGTTTTTTTTTCTCTTTTCCAAGAGAGTTATAATAAAGGTGAGTATCAGTGGAAGCAGCAGGGATGTAGGAGTGAAATGTAGTTCAAACAATGGGTAATAGGGAGCCTAAAGAACATTAGATAGTAAACTTGCTTTATTATAGCATCACCTGGCATGCAGAGTACTCCCTTAGTAAAATTAATTCCAGGTAGGAGTTAACCTCCCGGACTGTAATAAATTGATGTTTGGTGTTCTATGTTATTTAGGAAAAAAGTTTGTTGTTCTCAAAAGCTTGGCCTCAAAAATACTTTTTTTTTGAGGGAGTTAGTATAGGGAATAAAAATACTTTGTACTCTCAGAGTATTTTAATAATTGCCAAACACCCCTAAGATTGTGCTAAAAATCTTTGTTTTGCTGATTTTTTAACTGTGATTGAAGTTCTGCATTTGCTGTATGTAAAACCAAAAAAAAGCTGAACATGGGGGAATTTTGACTATTTCTTTTGTTTATGGTTTTTCAGATGTCTTTGTCCTGCTTCCTTTCATGGACCAGACTGCCAGCAGACTAAGCACAGTTTCCATGGAAATGGTTATGCATGGTTTCGTCCCATCAGACCTTGTTTTGAAAGCTCACTCTCTCTAGAGTTTATTACTGTGGTTCCAGATGGACTTTTACTATATAGTGGCCCTTTATCAAATCCAGAACCTGGGAATACAGAAAACTTTATTGCAATAGGTACTTCTGCAAAAGGGTGTGGAAAAATTAAATGTCTTTTGGGAATGGATTGTTTGTGACCAGTGTAACAATTAGACTATAAATTCTGTCTTTCCATTTCCAATGAGGTAACTTATTTTCTGGAGTAAAAAAAATTTTGAAGCATTTCCTAACAAGTTTTCTCCTTTGATGTCTATTTTTGTAGCCTGCATCTCTGGCTTTGGGTTCATCACAGAGTTGTGGAAATGGAGGGGGAAGCAAAACAGACAGATTTACATATATATATATAAAATCTGCCTAGAAAAACTGTAGTGCTATAAAGGAATTTAGGTGCTTTGAAGATAGTTATTGTATGGCTAGTGCAATCTTAGTTGCATGTCATTCTTATCTAGTTTGGTGAGAAAAGAAATCCACTTAAACTCCCTTTGGTGTTGGGGCAATTTTGCACATTTTTTTGAACAGGCAATGATGTGATGGATGAATCCAGCCCCATGTGCCATTGTGGGAAGATTCATCCACAAGTAGAACTCAGTGCTTTATGTTGATGCGTATTTAAAAGGTTACTGCTGCTTATTTTTTGTGTATTAGCATACAAGATGCACAGTATGGTTGGCATTTTATAGCCTCCTGATTAATTGAAAGGTAATGTGGTTGAATAGTTAATCATTTACCTCTTTTTTTGCCTTGCTTTGCAGTTACTTGTAAATTTGATTAGAAGATGGGAAGGAAGAAACCTGCATGTATTAATTGTTTTAGAGCATCATAAAATTGCAGATTGCTTCTCAGGAATTAGTTTCAGTGTTTTGACAGAGAAGTGGCATAATCTAAAGTATATAAGTAAATAAAATACTGAATGAATACTTTTGCTTAATAGAAAATATAGGGTATAATTCTAGTTATTTGTGTAGTGAACCCCCTGTATGTGACGAGCAATAACCATTAAATCAGTACAGTCACTAACTGCTGAGATACCCAAAAGGGACATTTTGTAGCTGAATTTAATTTCTTGCTCATGTTGTATTAGAACTCTCTAGTGGTATTCCCGTGCTGAAGATGGGCCATGGCTCAGGTTCCGTGGTGCTGCAGTTTCCAAGTCATCTGAATGTAGCAGACAAGAAGTGGCATCGACTGGAAGTCAGAACCAATGGTCAGGTCAGTTATTGGATTTTTTTTTTCCACATCAGGATATTAATATTTCTAAAAATATTTCCCTGTGCAGAGACAGGAAGGTAGAAAGAACAGCCTTTCAATAAAGAACAGACAATATGTATTGTCCTAACTGTTCGTGTAGGTTTGATTAATAGAAATTCTGGGACAACCTCATTGTCCCAGATGTCCCAGCCTCATTGTGAATTCCAAATCCACTGATGTTATAATCCATATTCTGCAATCTTTGCCTTTTTTAAGCTCTGCTGAAGCATGTGTAGAATGCGGCCACTGGAATCCATTACTTATCCACAAAAAGCAGATATTTATTACTCGCAAACGCAGGTACAGGTTTTGCGTAAGTGGTTAAAATACTCGGAAGCACAAACAAAGTTGAGAAGTGCCTACTTTTGCTAAATGCTTCCATTTTAGCTCCACTGGTTTTTGCAAGAGCGACAGAACGCAGAACAGCCCAGCCCTTTTGCTTGGTAGCGCGCAAGAAGCGAAAGCTGCGATGCGATGCAGCGGGGGCGCTGGCCTGTGCAGCAGCTGCAGCTCGCTGCTGTGCTCTGTGCAGGGCGTGCGCTTCACTCTGGACCGGTGCAGCGCAGCCGCGGTGTCGGAGACAGAGGGGGTTGGCCGCTGGCTGTCCGCCGGAGACCGCACCAGCTGTGAAGTCCTGGGGTCTGTTCCACGGAGAGCAAGGTACATTCCTGGAGATTCCCTGACAGCCCGTTGAATGTTTTACCTCTTAGATGGAAGCCAAGCTATTTGTGACTAGGAGCACAAAAAGCATTTCTTTTCTCAGGCCTTCTAGGCCAAGCCTGGACCTTAAAGCGCTAAACAAATTTTAAGGAACCAGTCTTCCTCTGAAGTAATGCTGCAGTACTAAGTGACAGCCCCAAAACCCTTTGGCTGTTACTGGAGTTTCTGTGAGTGCTGTGTACTACCCTCAGGATTTCTGTTTATCAAGTCACTGTGCACCTGCTCTTTAAAACCTCACCAATTCAGGCCAGTTGACATTGGAGTCCCGGATGTACAGTTTGTGCCCTACAGTGCAGGGTGGACAAGGAGCAGCTGGGTACAGTCCAGAGGAGAGCAATGACTGATCAGCTCACCCTGAGAGTGAGAATCAAGAATGAAGGAATTGAGGTCGGTTAACAGAAAGGAGGGAAAAAATGAGAGATATGCTAGGTTTCAGTGTGTATAAAATAATGGTACAAAGAGGATTTAGACAATCTCTTCTGTACAGGGCCTGCAGTTACAGTAAGGAATATTCAGGTTATATTTTAGGGAAACCTTTGTACTAAGAAAGACACTTCAGCTGTGGAATAGATAGTCCAAGCAAGTATTCTGATGAGCATTGGGATTAAGCCTTGTCCACAGCTGCTTGGAGCCCTCCTGGTCATGAAAAGAGCACAAAAAAGGGGAAAAATATACAGACAAATGAAAATGAAAGAAATTAATTGATAACTCTGGGGGAAAGAAAGTAGGAGATCTAAAATACATGGAGTTTTTTGTCTTGAAGAGATGACTGAGAGACAGTGCAGAGCTTGGACATGGTTACCATGCCTTTTAGACCACATAGACCAAATTTTTAGATTTCTGACTTTCATCATACATAGAACAGCCTTTGTTGTAGTATTCCTACAGCATAAGATGTCTGTTTCCACACAGGGCATTTGAAAGAGAATATGGTGTCTAGGATATCACAGCTGTTTCTGACTTGAACACAAACATACCTAAAATGTAACAGTGTCCAACAGTCAAATTTCCAGCAGGTTTCACTGTCATGTTTAAAAAAGCCTATTATTTTTAAGGGCTTTATTTCAGTGAGAAGATAAAGTAGTTGCGTTCTACTGTTACATTATAAAGCCTGTATTATTTGGAAATGCAGTGTATTTATTTCTTTATTTATCTGCCTGTGTTTGAAGGTAGATGCACATCTATTTTTATTATTTATATATTTTTAAAGGTATTTGAATGTGAACCATGTTCTCCAGCTGGGTGGTGTAAGAGAGTCGTTACCATATTCCTACCCACAATTGCTACACAAACATTTTTCTGGCTGCTTGCGCAATTTCATCTTGGATACTCAGGTAAGAGCAGAGTAACATTTGCTTTAGCAGAGAAGAAAACTTCTTTATTCCATTTTTGGGAGATTTGTATTATACGTGAGACTTCCGCTTTCATCAATGTATTCTGTATGCCCACATCCATCAGTGTAAAATACAAAAAAATGCTGGGTTTTTCTGTGATAATTAGAATAAGTACCTTGAAAAGTTATTTCTCAATAGAAGGATTAATAAGGCAGGAACTGTGCATTTGCTTATCCCCTGCTTCGTGCAGCTGTTTTCCAAGCTTCTTTGTGCAGTCAGGGAACTTCTGAATGGCAATTGTATAATGGTATATTTATGCCAGCTGTCTGCTTTGTTGGGAAGTATTAGGGGGTTTTTGGTTTTCATAGTCAGTTGAGTTTATTCAAAGGCAAAATATGGTCTTGATAAAATCATCTGAAGTCTGAATGTCAAAAAGCAAACTTAGTAATTTAAGCAGTGCATATGAGGAACAGACAGTGAAGTGACGCAGCTATTTCTATTTAAAAATTAAATGTTTCTCAAATAATATTTTTGTGTCATGAATTGTCTCTTGAAGGTATATGACCTTCAGTCTCCTGCAGAGTCCCTGAACAGCTTCCCTGGCTGTACCCTGACGGATGGGAGCTGTGAGACCATGGGATCTTCCTCCTGTGGTATCCATGGGAGGTGCCTTGGGGACTGGGGCTCATTTGCGTGTCACTGTTTGCCAGGCTACCACGGTTATCGATGTGATAAAGGTGAACCCAGCTTTTCTGTTTCATTAGTGCTAGGCTGCTACATTTTACAGTACAGAAACTTCAGTTATTTGCAGGTAATGATTGCTGAAGTGATTTTTGTATTACATTATGTAAAGCCATGTTGCAGTGTAGTTGCCTATGATTGTTAACAATTTCTCTTCTAATTCCCTTTGAGAAATTCCTTTCTCAGTACAGGATCATTTATTTAATCCTGAGGGTGTTTGTGCAATGACTATATAATGACATGGCTGTGTGACAAAAAAAAAAAAAACAGTGAAGAAAGTATTTTATTTTATTATAGTTGTTTGATTTGCACCTGTTTACACTTTCAGAAATATCTAATAACCTAAAAAATACGAGTGTGCCAGTACCACTTTCTGTGCAGAATTAGTACCATATGTCTGGAATTGGAAATCACTGCTCTGTTAGTGTCAGGAAGTGACTGTTGGCTTAAGGACCTGTGCTTTGGGAATAGTAGGATCTTTGGCTCCATGAGAGCTAAGCACCAGAAAGACAATTAGAAAAAAACAGGTTGTGAAATTTGATTATGGTACTTAATAGTTGGTCTGCAGTCTCTTGTCTTGGTCAGAGGTGCTGCTTCCCTGCTGTCACCCCATGTGGGCATGGTAAGGAGGAGCATTAGCAGAATCAAGTTGGCTAAGAGAACACCTCTTTGCAGAGGAAAATGAAGCATGAGTGTGACCGGAGAAGCTGTGGAAATAAATACAGGAGCATGTCCCAAAGGACAAATTGTCTCACAGATCCATGCCGTGCATTGCAGTTGTTTTCTTTTACTTTCCACTCTTATTACGACATTAAGGGCAATAATAATGTTGCCATCTCCTGGTGAGACGGTTGAAAGGTTCCTCTCCCTTGCAGTGGCCAAGGAGTACAGGTTTGAGGCAGGCAGCCACATCCGCTACCAGCTCCCTGTCAGTGTGTCTGCCCGCAGGACGCAGTTCCAGGCGCTGGTGCGCACGCGGCAGCCCGACAGCGTCATCACCACCATGCTGTCCCGGGGCAGGGACGAGCACATCACCCTGCAGGTGAGGGGCACCCTGCACACAGTGACATCAGTCCAGACACAGCTCAGAGAAACACCCGCTTAAGAGATGGAAACAGAGCAAAAACCTTATGCTGAGCTTCAAGGCTGGAATTTGTTTCATGGATAGATACATCTGATCCTTTACTTGAGATACTGACCACTCTGCTGCGGTATCCCATTGGATTTCGATGCCAGTTGCAGAGAAATACAGGTTCTACACAGAATAGGATGAATAAGGTGTGTACCTGGTGTCCTTTCAAACCATTAAATTCTGTGGCCAATTCTGTGTAGCTCAGACTCTGCCAAGCAAAGTGCCTGTGGCAGGTCTAGTGATGTCAGGCTCTCAAAGTGACAGCCTTCTTATTTTATACACACCACTGAACAAGCCACCTCTTGAGCCAAGTTGGTTTGAGCTGTCACTGTAGTTGTAACACACCAGACTCTCGGCTATTTGAAGAAACCCATAAATTTGTGCAAGAGATATCAGGGTAAAATTACTCCTAAGGTGACTTAGATAGCACTGTGAGTATATTGCTACCACAATAGCTACTTGCCTAGTTCAGTAGGACCTGAAGTGTTTTTATATTACACCTAAATGTGCAGTGTGAACATACCCTAAATTTAAACAAATGCTTTAAGATTGACTTACAGGTCAATACAAAATGCCAGGCAATGATTTTTCTTTTCTTTCTCGCTATTTGTTAATTATCCACAAGGTTGTTCAGGGACTCTTAGTGGTCTCATACAATCTGGGTGATGGAAACTATTCTGTAAGCCTTCCCTCCTACCACATTGATAATGGTGAGTGGCATCACATCACATTGGAGAGAAATGAAAATGAATTTACTCTTCGCCTTTATGAAGGAGGTGGGAAGAGAGAGATTACTAAAGCAGCAGGAATATACAAAGAGATTGTCATTGACCCCAGCGTCTTGGTCCTTGGAAACACCTACCCATTCAATCAAAACAAGAGTTTTCAAGGTAGGAATTCTTAATCTCACTGTTCATAGTATGGACCTGTAAAAATAAAGGCATATTGCAGGAAACTTTCTTCTTTATATAGAGCCCAAAGTACACAGATTTCCTGCATGACACTTTCCAACAGGGACAGATAAGCTGTTCTGACCATGAGAAGGTACAGCAGGGAATTGCCTGCAAATACACTTACCTACTGGACCTGGAACAATGATGGTCACCTCTTGCCTTGGCTGCAGAGAGCTTGTACCTGGAGATCCAGAAACTTCTCCCAAATGGACTGTGTATGGCTCCCTTGGATAGACAGAGCTGGTGAACTGCGTGGTTCTGTCCAGTCTGTTTGGCAGCTCTCCTTCCTCCCAAACACATCTGTTCCTATGCTAAAAGGAATTTTTATGTGTGCATTGCATAGCACCCACCAAACCCTGGTTTATTACCATGGTATTACTGGATTTTACACTCAGTCAAAGCATTAACTAAAATTAGAAATGTTTTATTGAATTAGAGCTAAAAATCCGAATTTTTAGCAACTGAATGGATAAGGTCACAATGTCTGTTAAAAGCAAATCAGTTCCCAGCCTAGAAATTGAGTAGTTCCACAAAGGAGAAATACAAAGAATTGGAGGTTTGGTATATTCATGACAGCTTTTTACTTGGAGCTCAGCTGGAAGTTTGGCCTTTGCCTAAACCCACAGTGTTAGTAAAGCAAATCAGCACAGCTTTTATTGCCAAGGAACACACATCACTGCTGGTTAAACCTGCCTGGTGTCTATAGGTCAACTCTCTCCCATGGCGTTTTCCTCTTTAACCAGGTCCTAGTAAATCCATTCAAAGCAAGCTGGTCATCTTTTCACCATGCAAAAGTACTTCAGTGAGTAATACAAAAGTATTACTTTTGTAAGGAGAGAAATTAAATGGAGTAATAATTTAAAACGGAAGTGTATCACAAATTATTTAGAAAAAGATTGTTTTCTATTGCTTTACTAGAAGTATTACAATAAATAAACTTTATGTGAATTAGGGAGCATATTTTGAAATTTTTATTTATGGGAGTAATAGTGTTTGTTTTCAAGTAAATAAAGAAGTCAAATATTTTCATGAATATCATTTTAATTAGGACTATTAATGTTGCTGCTAAGTAGCTGAAACTTTAAGGACTTCAAAGTCATAAAATGTACTTAATTAATCAAAGTATATATTTTCATACTGAGACATCTTGTGCATACAAAGTTCATGTCACATCTTCAGTACATATTTTCTATCCCTTATTGAAGACTCTCACCATTATCTGTGGTTTGTTCTTCATACTATAAAGGTAAGCCATAAGCTACTATTTAAAATCGGCCAAAAACAATTTTTACTGGTACATAGAAGAATAGAATAGGTTATCCACATGTAACAGGTTCTTCATGCTATTTGGACTTTTCTGTGGAGATCACAGTGGAGGGATACATGTTCCACTGATTACCTACCTTAGGCAAATAGAGGCCCTGTCATGGTTTAACCCCATCCAGCCTCCAGCCCCCCAAAGCCTCTTGCTCACTCCCTACCAGCAGGATCAGGGAGAGAATCAGAAGGGTAAAAGGTGGGAAACCCCCAGGCTGAACTAATGACAATTTAACAGGGAAAGCAAAAGCTACGCACCCAAGCACAGCGAAATATGGAATGAAATCCCTGCTTCCCATGGGCAGGCAGGTGTTCAGTTATCTCCAGGAGAGCAGGGCCACATCCCATGGAATGGTTGCCTGGGATGACAAACACCTTCTCTCCAAACATCTCCCCTTCCTCCTTCTTCCCCTCACTGCATTCCTGAGCATGATACCACATGGTCTGGAACATCCCCTGGCTCAGCTGGAGTCACCTGTCCTGGCTGTGTCCCTTCCAAAGCCTCCCAGGCAGCCCCATCCCCCTTCCCAGCATGGCCCTACAAAAAGCAGGAAAGGCCTTGGCTCTGTGTGAGCCTTGCTTAGCAATGACAGAAACATCTCCCTGTTATCAACCCTGTGTTCAGCACAGATCCAAAACACAGCCCCACACCTGCCCCTGGAAAGAATTAAGTCTGCCTCAGCTAAAACCAGCACAGCCCTGCAGCAGCACTTGATTCTTGTGGAAAACACTGGGAATCTTGATCTAAAACTTTAGCAAAGTTCAATCCAAAAAAGAAGGGCAATGCTATGAAAGTTTAAGTGAATTCAGTCCTGGATTTAAACTTTGATAGCTATATCCTTTGTTAAGCATAAACTGCCAAGCCTTACAGCTGCTTCAAATGATTCTTGCTGAATGGTTTTTAAAACTGTCTCTTTGTGCCTTGCTGTAGGATGTATGAAGGATGTCAGATTTAACAACTACAGAATCCCTCTGGACACTCATGGGAAGGAGCTGGTGTCAGTATTGAGTGCCCAAGGCATCAAAGAAGGCTGTTCTTCAGAGGCCTGTAGGAATAACCCTTGCAACCAGGAATTTATTTGTATTGATTTGTGGATGATGCATGAATGCAGGTAATTTGTGGAAATAGAAACACAACACCCTTCAGAATAAGGTGGGAAAGGGTGGATGTTGAAGTGTGCAGCTTGAAGGCTAGCACTGGCAATCTCATCAAATCCCTGGAACCACAGTGGCACACAAGGCAGGACACCTGCACAGGGGGCAGGTTACTGTGTCCTTAGAGACACCAGCACAGCAGATGTAAATCAGCCTGGCTCCAGGGATTCTGGAGCAAGTTCAGCTGCCTGTCTAATGGAAATCGTTTAAAGAGCAGCAAAGCCAGAATGTTTGTCAACCCTGGAACCAGGACAGAAGGGTGTGTGAGCTGGAGTGGCACAGTTCCCAGGCTGTGCTGTGAAGCTTGTGCTGTGCAGTGTCAATGCTTTCTCTTGTGAGGGTCTGATTTCTTACACTGCCCCAGGCTGTCACTTCTGTTCCCTCCCAGGCTCCCTCCAGCTGCTTTAGGAACACCACACTATTGAGCTCAGATTCTTGTGTTTGTGGTGGGGGTCAGGACAACATTAATTCCTGTTGGTTGTGGTGTGCGAATGAACACTTTACTTAGACACAGTTTAATGTTTGCACACGCTCCTGCCATTGTCAACACAAAGTGGAGTTCTCTAATTCTGGAAATTCAAAGAACATAGCACAGCTTGTCCTGCCTAGCCAGAACTGCAGACACTAACCCAGCTGGTTCTCACAAGGATAATCTTGCAGAAGGCAGTGGAACTACCCAAGTTCTGAAAGCCCCAGACATAAGGGTCTGAAGTTGTGGAGCTCATGCTGTGGCTGCCTCAGGAAAGGCTACGACCTGTCATGATTTCACACAACTTACTCCCAGTAGCTGCTTCAGAAACCATGCAAAAAGTGTCACCAAAGGGTGTTTTAAAATCTTCAGTGCTGCCTGTCACGGCTGTCCTGTCCCAGTGTAACGGTGCCATTCTGCCCTGGTGTGTGCAGCTGCCCTGCAGGACACATGCTGCTGGAGAACGCCTCAGGCCGGCAGTGCGTGCACACGGCGTGCGCCGAGCGGCCCTGCAACTACGGCACCTGCGTGGCCCTGTCCCCCAGCGCCTTCCAGTGCCGCTGCCCCGACGGCTACGCCGGGCGCCGCTGCGAGATCACCCTGGCCATCTTCCACAAGGACACGGGCCTGAGCTTCACCTCCCTCTTCGCCATCTGCGTCTGCTTCCTGGCACTCCTAGGTAGCTACGGCAACTACGTCTTGTATTACCTGTGGTGAGCACGCGTGTCCACCTGTCCCGAGCAACCATCGCCTCATCTCCTGCCGAAAACGACTGAGGGAGACTCAACTCTGCCTGCCTTCCTTTGTCGTGGTCCCATCACTGATTGTTGATCCCTCTGTGCTTCCATCGCTAAGTGAATCAACATCTGTGAGCTGTGGAAGGTCTCTGCAGTTTTGTCTTCTTCACATTTTCACATCATTGCTGAGGAGCTGTTCAGATGCATAATTGGAAGCAAATGCAATTGAACAGCAAGAGTGGAGATTGCTACCAGATAAGCATTGTTTAAAATACTACTGAGCATGAAACAGATTTTTCAGTCTAGGAGAAACTTCCTGTCTCAGGAATATACGGGTCAGGCAGGAGCAGACTTTGCATCTTGCCAGTTGTGTCCCAGCTCCTAAACAGCTGATTTTGTCTTCCTCAGCTATTTTCAGGCTTAGACATTGGATCTTGAAGAGGAGAACCAGAATGATCTTACTAGTGAGGAAGGATCACATCTTGGAGTCTTTCTTGTTTATTCAAATATCATGGAAGTTTGTCTGAGGGAAGACACAGGAGTTTTCTCCTGGCTGTTAGTGTTAATGCAGTTTTATTCAGAAGTTGTAGTAAGAGTATGGAAATACCATGGTTTTCCCCAGCTCTGTTAGATACTATGTTTGCCATGCAAATATGACTAGCAAATTCATGGGACGCCAAGTGGTACCACAGCTCTTGGAATCCCAGATAGCTGAAGTTGATTATAGATCTTTATGTTAGAGGAGTGCAGGGCGTGACCTCTGTGTACCCCCGTTTCAGTCCCAAGGTCATTTAGATGCTGCTCCACAGAACTGCTGCCCTGTAGACATTCTGTAAGAGATTCTGGTTTCTTTAGTTCACTGCACTGATAATTTATGGTATTCAGTGCTTTGAGGTTGTACTCTGAGCTTTTATTGACTTTTATAGAGTTGTCAGTACGGTGATACGCAAGTTTCTATTTATAGAATGTTCAGTATCTGATGTTGAAGCTTGTCAGTTGTGTAAATGCACTTCAGCATTTAAGAAAAATGTTTAAATTAATGAATGCTAAGGCAAAATGTGCCTGATTCTTGTGTTCTAGTAAACCATTTAAAAGTAATTTCCTCTTCTGTCTTGGGTCTTGTGTTTCATTTGTGTGTAATTGTGTCTGTTACTGTCAAAATGTAACTGCTTGTTTGTCCCCCTCTGTAATGCATTTTTCTGTGACAAAGTTCAACTCCACATGGGACAGAGGCAGGTCAGAGACACCACTTGGTCTTTAACCAACTCAAGTTGGGCTTTAAAGGGTGTTGCAAAATGCTCTTTAAAGGCTTTTCTTCTGTGTTTGATGTTCACCATGCTGGACAGTGCCAACCACAGACATTTGCTGAGAAGCCCGGAGTGCAGCCATGCTGGCCCTGCTGTGCTCTGGGGTTTGCTGGTGCCTGCATCACCTGTGCTCTGCTCCTGTGTCCCCACAGCTCTGCTCAGCGCCGGCTTCCTCTGGGCGCACTGGAAGACGCGCAAGGCTCTGCACGGAGGCGTTTACCATGGATCTGCCCATCCTGAGGATCTGGAGGACATCAGGGAAAATATCCTCAACTACAATGAAGAAGGGGGTGGGGAGCAAGATGAAGTAAGGTTCACTGTTAAGTTACAATTAAGAGGGGACTGATGCCTCACCGTGCTAAGGAAAATGCATTTTGTGCTTTGTCCTCAGCTTTCGTTCTGCCGATTCAGCCCTGCAATTGGCAGATGAATTATTTGGAAGGGTCTGTACGTGAGGGAGCATGTTTCCTCAGCAGAGATAAGTGCCTATCAATTTTTAATTTGTCTTAGAGCCAGTGATCCTGAGTGCATGTTGAAAGGAGTCTGTAGGGCAAGTTTAGCAGTAGGGAATAAACAGCTGCTGGGTTTGGTTTCAGGGCTCAGGAGACACTAAGGTTCTCCAGGCTCATTTCTGATGGAGCTCCAAAGGCTTGGAAGAGCCTGGTGTGAGTGTTCCTCATAGCCAGGCTTTTCCTGCTCCCAACAGCAGGTGTTCACACCTCCCTTGTTGGGAAGGGGAGGTGTTGAATAGGCTCCTCTGAGTCCCTGGGGCATGTGGTTTTAGAAGAACCTTTCTGCATTTTTGTGTTTAGGAGATAAACGCACCAATGAACACAAGCTGTTTATTTTTAGAGCAGAGCAGATTATACCCAAAGCAGGTATTCTTAACATCCCTGCTGGCTTTTTTAAGGTTTCCACATGTCAGTGAAAGGCAGAGCTTTGAAGGAAAACTGTAGATATTATAAACAAGTACTCTTAATAGATTATTTACTGACCTGTAGATGGTTTCTATGTTTATAAAAGGTAAGAAATTTCATTGCCAGCTGTTCATTTCATATACTCAAGGGGTGGGGTGACTTTGCAGAGGTAACAATAGTCATGGTGCCAGTATGATGGCCCAAAAAAAGCCAGTGATTTAAAAATATTCTTACTTGTAGAGTATCCTTATTTTCTTGGTGAATTAGTGGGAATGTAATAAACACAGACATTTCCCCTGTGATAACATAGACAGCTATAAATCCTTTTTTCCTTAATCAGATTAACTTCCTCTGCAGTATTTTGCAATTTTACACCCAGAAGGTCTCTTTGAGGAAGTCTACAGTTACTGTACGACATGTTTAATTACTTTTGGAGAGTTCTTAAAATACACTCCTTATTTTAAGCAATGGAATCAAATTAGTGTCTTGATGATCTCCATCAGAGGAGATCTATTACTATTACTCCACCTGAAAAAACAGTGCTTAGAGTGAAGCCTCTCTGGGTTTTGTATACTCTTCCTAAATTATTCAGATTTAACAGCTGCTGGGATCGCAGCTGAAACTTTCAAAGCTAAAACCTAGTTGTTTGTCTAGATTTAAAAAGCCGAACAAAAAAAAAAACAGCCCCCAAAATATCTAGAATTACACCACCTAAGCTGTGTTCTAATGTTACCTCAGCAAAAGGATCATGTGGCTGCTTGGATAAGAGAGTTTCATTTTTGTAATGTTTGTGGACAGTAGGGATGTGGGGATAAGAGGTTATCATATGAAGGAGTTTCTGCATCGGAAATAAGTGAAATTTTCCCCCAGAGAAATTGGGAGCTCATATAAATTGCAGGTGGTCAGTGCATTGTTGAGTACACACTGAACTCAACTAACCACCAGATGTTGTTAAAAGCCAGCCCTGGACCCAGAGGTAGGGCTTGAGCTGGGTTTGTGGATAGCCAGACAAGAAAGGTTTATTATCAGAAGAAATGTTTCATTTTAATGAACAATTAGTAACAGTGAAAGATGCTTTTAAAATCACTCAGTTCAGTGAAGGGATGATCCTAAAGTTTGTATTGGAACAAGCTCCCATTTAACCTGTGTCTGATGAAAAGTTGCTCCATGTCATGGATTCTCCTGGTATCCATGCTCAGAGTGGGGCTGGACTGGGGCTTGCACTAATTCAGGACATGCCTAAAGCAGGGGTCTGGGATGCATGTCTCGGTGTTCTTCACCAACACTCCTTAGTCTCTGGAGGAATGGGAGTAAGCAGCTCCTGTCCCAAACCCCATCCTGCCACTTAGGCAGATTCTTGATTGCAGGTGTGGGGGGTAGGGGGTTATGTTGTTCTCTGTCTCCAGGGGAAATTCAGCAAATTTCACTGAGATTACCTCATTTAGTCTCTTACAACATGGGTATGCTCAATGCCACATGCTGAAGTAAAGAAATCTCTTGGGAAGTGCTGATTCCACACCTCTGTCACTGAGGGCGCCTGTTCCCATGAACAGTATTAGCAATACAAATAATTATTTGTTTGCTCTAACGAACTGTGTCTCCCACCACCTGTCTGCATTCTTCTTTGGCTGTAAATCAGTCCAGGGACACGACTTTTGGGTTGTAGGGAGGTGAAGGACACTGAGGGACAGGACTTCTTCATTGCAGATGATTCTGATCAGTGAATGCATTAACTGTTGGCATTGGCAGCTTTGTACCAGAGGTTGTGGTGCAATTCCCAGACAGCACTTATTGCAACTGAGATGGGAAGAAATTAGTGACTTTTTTGGAAGTAGGTAGTTTTACTTGGCTTTTACAGTTGTGCCACTGTCATATAATTAGGCATTATTCCAGAGACTGGTAAAACTGTCAGAAATCACTGTATATTTTAGTACTACTACTGCAGAAAGATTTCTTTGGCATGCTGTTTTGTGACTACCCTTTCTCACCTCTTCTGCCGCCTTTGTGGGATCACTGTCCAGTGATGATAAGACACTCGGATCTGAATTTCAGAACAAAGGTTGGGGCATTTCTTTTGGCATGAAATCGGGCTCGATTCTGACCCTGACCGCAGCAGCGCAGAGTGCCCAGGTGTTCCTCACACGCTTTCTCGGGCGCACTGCAGCTGGCAGAGCTGGCAGAACACCCAACCCTTCAGGGTGTTCACAGCGAGCGGACTGACTCGGGATCATTCCTTCTTTATTCCCAGCAGAAGACGAACGTTTGCGCCCCCCACCCCCCCCCCCAGTATTAATTCCGCGTGCCCGATTTCTCCCCGCAGGACGCGTACGACATGGCAGAGCTGCAGGTGTCGACGCAGGGCAGCCCGGCCCGCCGGGGGCCCTGCTGTCAGCAGGGCGCCGTGAGGGCGCGGCCCGCGCCGCCGGCGGGCGCGGCGCTGGGCCGGGCGCTGCTGAGGGAGGCCGAGAGCCGCTCCCCGGCCCCGCCGCAGGACTCGCTGCGCGTCTTCTGCACCGAGGGCACGGGCTCCAGCGCCGGCAGCCTCAGCTCCCTCAGCTCCGCGGGGCTGGGCGGCGGCAGCGACTGCGACGACATCCACGAGTGGGGACCCAAGTTCGAGAAGCTGAGGGAGCTGTACTCGCACAGAGAGGCAGGAGACCTGTAGCTCCCCAAGGCTGCTCTTTTCAGGTCTGGAGGCAAAGGTGAGGCACGGTTTTTTATACTCCTGCTCTGTATTACCCCCCACCCGGCCTTTTTTCCTCCTTACAACGGGGATTCACATTCCCACTAAGCTGCCCACACTTGGCAGTAAGTTGAAAGACGAGTAGAGGCTAATCTTGGGATATATCCTTACTGGGAAGAACAAAGAGAGAATCTGGGGTACACAGTCATTCACGTACTGTGGCTAAGAAGTTAGAGGTATTTTTAATCACTGAAGTAATGCAGGACTCTTGAGGGATCCAGTGCACACGGCCTGAGGTGTGCTGGAGCTGAGGGAAGCAATGCTGGGTGTGCTGTTTCTGGTGCTCTGACACTTATTTGAAAAAAAAAAAGCACCTTGTCTTTTTTCCATGTAAATGAAGCCCGTGGTGTTATATCCCTCCGGTATCCCCCCCAGGGGCCCAGGACAGCCCTGCTCACTGAACACAGTGAGGTGCCAGTCCAGGGGCACAGGTAAAGGAAAGAAGCAGAAGGATGAACTGGAACTTCAGTTATACTGTGAGGAAGTCCCTTTGTGCTGCTATACGAGGGCAGAAACTGGATTTAGGCATAACACGTGAACCCAGCTACTTACAACTACGTGACTTGCCCAAGTGAAAGGCCAGGTATTCTGGCTACATGCCTCTAAGGGGTTGGTCAGGAATTTCAGTAGCAAACGCCACAGTTCACCACAATCTCTCACTCCTAATGAGCTGCTAAATTAAGCTTAAACCAGCCTGCACTGTGCTATTTGCGTCTACAACTCTGTTGATCATGTTTTGTTAAATCTCCTTTGATAGAAGTATTGCAGGACATCTCTTGGGACAGAGAAACACAGGGAAAAACTAACAGCAGTTGCAGGGGGTGGAATATTATGCTTTAAATTAATCAGTCCATTTTTCAAACCATTTAATGTCCAGCTACTCTGCTGGAGTTTTCTTAAAATTGACAGTATTTGGAAGAGAGAAGGTGCCACTATTTTTTTTTTTTTGAGATCACTTGTACAAATAAATGGAGTACACTGCAGCAAACCCAAAAGCTTAAGCTGTGCTGTTTCTTCTATGTATCATATATAAATTATATCTATTATAATATGTAAACTATATGTAATATGTACATTATATATTATGAGCTAGTAAGATGACTATATCCTAGTTTCTAATAATTTGTTTCATTAAAACAAAGCATGAAACAATGTATTGTAACAGACATTAAAACTGCTTTGCTCACAGGAGCTTGTTTTGGGAGGTCTGGCTTTTATTTTTATACATCTGTTAAAACCTATAAGTTAGGTGAATGCTGTCTGCAGGCCAGCTCAGTTTGCATGTTTCCCAAATGAGAAATGTTCACACGGTACCTTGTTCTCACGTGCATTTGTGCCACTCTCTGGAAAACCTTGAGTGCACCATTAAGCACTGGTTACACACTGCAGGTGGTGGGCATTGTCCTCTGGAAAACCTAAATCCTGTTCTTACTCACACCCAATGGTTTTGGTTCACAGACATTACAGAGTCTGTGATTTTGTAATTTTACTGACACATTTATTTACCTGGGAGAAAACCTTGGCTGAAACATCTTGCAGTGTTCACCAGTCCAGTGTGCCACCTCCTATATTCCATGATCTCGGCAGTCACAAGCAGGATATGGAAAATGAACTAAATATATATTATGTACAAAAATCTATTCCTTCCTGAAACAGCAATAATTTTGTCTACAGACCTTGTATTCTTCCCAAACCTGTGGACATGCTGTTGCTTTGGCTGGGTTTAATTTATTTTAGTCTGTAAGCTCCTTGGGGCCAACACTGTCTTTATTTGCCTGTGAAGTGTCCTGCCTATCTCAGGCACCCTATAAATAATAAATCAGCCTTCTGTCCCGGGTGTCTTTGCCTTGTTTAAGGATGACTGAAGGGTGGAGTCTGTTGAATTATTTCTCTCTCAGGTTTGATCAGATGCTTCCACAGATGTGAGTCACGGGTGCTGTGCTGGCTGAGAAGTTCCAGCTGGTGGGCTCAGGCTGCAGTTACCCACCCAAAGAACACTTTGGGGTTTCCCCGGGTGAACAAGACCTCGTCCAAGCTCTTCTTCCATCCCTGAGGAACTGGACTGGTCCTTGGGTGAGAGTGACAACAAGCACAAGTGGTGCCCAGGAACCCTGTGGGTGACAAACATGAGTCACACAGATCAGCTACAGAGCTCAGTGCTCTCAGTTCCAGATGGTGCTGCCCTGCTGCGGCCTCCTTCCCCGTTACAGCTCTAGCCCTACTTTGTAACCAGACATGAAAACAGCACCCCCCAGAGCCTCGGAGCTGCCTCTGCACTCACACTGAGCCCCACCTTGTACAGAACGTGCACAACACAACCGAAGGGCAGGAAACGTTTCCAAAGTGCTCTAGGAGCTTGTGTCGATACAACCTCGGTAGTAGGACACACTCATTTGCAGCTGTCATGCCCTATTAAAGCCTACTCTCCCCCTCTCCCGAGTTTACTAATTAGTTCACTTAATTTATCTATTTTAATTTGCATGCTGCTCTTTTAATTACTGTGCAGTTGCTGAAAACATATCCTTACTTGCTCTGCATTTGCACAGACACACAAATATTTCAGTGCCCCTGCAGAAAGGCTTATCCCAGCACTGCCATGGCTCCGAGGGAGAACAGCTGGCTTTCCACAGAAAGCTGTGCCATGGGTCAGGAGGGAAGGAAAAATACTGAATAAAAACCCCATTGGGGCCCTAGGTAGTGGGATTTTCAGTAATCTAGTTCTTTTATTAATCTTCTTCCATGTTCTTTACAGACTTTAAACATATAGTAAGAACATTTTATTTAGCATAAAAGGTTTGTAAAGGTCTGAAATTCAAATAATCGTGTGGATATTAGTATTTAATCTGGCTGCCTGTCAACTACATTAATCTATGTGGTTTTCCCCTGTTAAAATAACATTCCAAGTATATAACATGGAGCCCAGCCATAGGAAAGCTGATTGTCCTTAGGTCTGACCTACTGACCAGCAGGTTTAGGAGGGAAAATAGGGCTGTAAAGAAGCAGCATTAGATGGGCAGAAGAAAGTCGAGAAATTTTCTTAATTACAGGAATGCTAAACCCCATGGCCATCTCCTGGGGATATAAAGGAGGAGGTTCCCTGGAGCCCAGAATCCCCTCTAGGCCAAAACACCACGTGTGGCTCACATGCCATCAGTTACATTAATCCCTAATTAATGCTGGTGACAAACTCCCCCCAGCTCCCTTTAGACCAGTCCTACACATGGGCAGTGTTATCTCCAGCTCTGCACATCCTGCAGCTCCTGCCACAAGAGTCACATCAGGACATCCTACTGCACATACAGCCCTTGAAATGTGCTGCTTCACTCCTGAAGAATGCACCTCTCTGTTCATTAAAATACTAAACCTGAGCTACAATGTGCAAATAAACAGGTCCCTGTTGGTCAAAGCATTTAATAGATGAGTTCCTATATATATATAAAATACAATAAATAAAGAAATTATATTTATTTAAATGGATATACTGCTTCAGTCTACTGCCCTTACTGGAGCTGATGTGCACAGGGTGATGACTGGTAAAAATCTGGTGAAGGCTGGTGAAATCTGAAAAAGGCTGGTACCTTTGCCTTCTGACAGAGGAAGCCCAGTGAGCTGTTAAAATACAAAGGTGATACTGAAGTCAGTGCTATACACAATATAATGAGCTTGAAAAGCCCAAACTTCCTCATGGAAAATATTTTGCTTTCCTCCATCAGACTGAAGCAAAGCTGGTTCCCAAACCAGGTCTTTCTCAACCCATGCCAACATAAAATCAAGCAAAAAACATGACTTTCAAATTACACAATTTATTTAGTATACAATAGTCATTACATCTCTTTACAACAACATATTATAAAATAACTATGTTAGATCCCACCAGCAGAACACTGAAAACAAGAAATGAAAATACAAGTGTGGATCTCAAAGGCTTTTCTGTCCTAAAAAAGTCCTGGCTCCTTGATAGCGTTTAGTCTCTGCAATCTAAAAAAGGTAATTTTTACCACAATCCCACTGATTACCTGCAGCACAAAGTCCTTGTGGCCACCAAGGAGCCCACAGGAGGAGCCCTGTCGCTGCCATTCCCACTGCTGGGATCAGGGAGTTGGCACCTCAGGAACGGGAGGTGCAGCCCTTCCCCCCCAGCCCCTCCCCTGTTGTCCAAAGGGGCAGGGAGCAGCTGCTCCCTCGGAGCTGGGAGCTGCTCTGGGATTTACTGTTCGAGCAGGCTGGTGTCCCAGTGCTGCACTACAGCCCCTGGAATATCCCTTCGTGTTAAACCTTTCTGATAATCTCTCGTAACACATCTTCCTATCTAAAACAACCCAAACAAACCAGTTTGCACTTGGTAGTTTCTGTGAAAAGGTTAAATTTCTCCTTCGGCCATACTAGAGACTGCATTTTTGAAACAAGTCTGTTTAAAAATAATTACTGTTCCAGTCAGGATTTCTTATTCTCAGCTGTTGCCTACAAGTAACTTCTGAAGACAACAGGCTATGACTGGGCCTGGGAATCCCTCCCCTCCACCCAAGGAAAGTTAGTGCACCTTTCCAGAAAGATCCTATTGCCTTCTAGAAGCCATAGAGCCCCGACATATTTTACCTTTTGTGTGCTTGTTTTCAATTACTGAAGGCACTCATTGGGGGATTCACTGACCCAGGCTTGCAGCAAGAACCACCATGCATCATTACAGGCCTAATTAAAGTTTTAATACTGATTAAAGTGCTTTATTATTGTATTATGTTAAACTGCAGTGGTCTTCAACCTCATTAAAGGATACAGGCTAGGAATTACTCAGGAGTTTCAGCTGCTCAGTGAAACAACCCAGCTCCTGTCAGCATGTGATTTAACACAGCCTGGCTACAGCACAGCCTTCTGTGCCAGAGAGAAAGGCAGAAGGATGTTGAACATTGTTTAATGACTATTTACTGAATATAAAATTGTTTGAGCATGTGACATAACCATCTCCATCTCTTCAGTAATTTACCTTGGTACAACTGAAAGGGAAAACACTTAAATCATTTGGAATTGGAGCCCAGCTCAGTTGTGACAGCTAATCTCATTACACATCTTGATTAAATTAAATGTGGAGTTTGCTATCTGTAGCACTTTAAGTTTCTCATCATTAGAAATTAATTGCAGTGGTAATTACTATAACTGAGTTATTTGCACAGGCCACAAACACTCTTATAGGTGTTCAAATGTTAATTCAACCTGGGCCTAGAGGCACTTGATTATTACAATTTAAGAATTAAGAAACAAATTAAGAAACAAATGAGCCTAGTGGATGTCTCATTCAAGAAGGAGAATACTGTGAGGCTTCCAAATTTGATTTCTGATTTAAATCTAAAACCAAAGCAGTGCTAAAAACACAGGAAAGGCGATGTGGTACCTTCATAACATTTAGAAATCTGATACAAATCACAAAGTTCAGGCTGGTAAAAAGACAAAGGGTACAAACAAATCACGGAATTCTCAGCATTGAGGTCTGCCTTCACTTAATCTTCCATGTAATTTTAAAATATTGGTAGTCTCTGTTTTAGGCTAAAGAACAAGGACACAATGATTTTGTGCTAAAATATAGAGCTTTGTGTCTGAAATAATACAAAACAAGGCTCTACTATCTGAATGTATTTGAAATACTGGTTTCCTGATGATTTAGAGATGAGTTTTCCTTTTGTCCAATTTTGCTATCCTAGTGGGAGTCACACAAGGAGAAAAAGGATCCCCTGTACTTCAGAAAGTATATACAGGAAGTGTTGTGACAATCCAAACTGAGAAATTTGGATTTCTGTTTATTCTGAGCATTTTACAAGGATACAAACATGCAACACGTATCAAGCATGCTCCAGCCTTTTTTCTCACTAGAAATACCTAACACTCCATCGTTAAACACTAAATGTTACAAACCAGTTTGTTTCTGATCACTAAAAATGCTGGACCGAAGGAAGATTAAAGTTTTTTCTTCAAAACTGTTTGCTTAATCTGCACTCACTGATTCTGCAATCACACTCACAAGACTGGAAACTCATATCCGCATACATTCCCAAAGAATTCAAAAAAGAGGCACTGAAAGAGCACATGGTTCTGTCAAAAAGGATCAGACTGTAAGACAAAACTTCATTTTGTGACTAATTTTAGGATTCACAAAGACAATGCTTACTCAGGGCAGGAGCAGCATGGGCTGCTTTCACTGAATTTCTACCATTTAAGGGGAAAATCTGAACTGCTGAGCAGATTCACAGGCTGGCACTCAGCAGTGCTCCCACATGCTTTTGCCTTTGTCTTCCAATCAGTTGCAACTGCAAAACAATTATAATCTAATATTCCAAGGGTCAGAATTTATAACTGAAATGGTCCCTGATAGCATTTATTTATGAATATTTTGGCAATGTCAATAATGTTATCAAAATTTAAAAAAAAATCTAAAAAAAAAGCATCACAGTAATTAAACAAGAAACCATTGGTGTAAAATGTCTTACAAATTGTAACCTGTTTGTAAACTTCATCTGAATTTCCTAATGTGGGTCCTAGCAGTGAAATACTGAAGTCACGGTTGGAAATATTATTTATGCTTGGCAAGTTTGTAAACATGGAATGTTTTGTTTTGAAACACCCTGGTGAAATACACGGTGTAAGAAGGAAGGGTTTTTTTTATTTCCTCACAGAAGCGAGGATACAGTGAAGGTTTCAAATCAGGTTCATTCTCTCCCAAGCCATCCATGATCTGCAATGAAATGGAAGAGATGCATGAAATTTCTTTAGCCAGTTCACAGTTACAGACAATAATAAATTCATGAAAACCTCTGCAATACGTTCACTGGGTCAGGCTGGCCAGGTTTGCTGACAGTATGAAACAAGTGGGAGGAAGAAAAACAGCTTTAAACCAGTAAGACTCAGAGTCTGGTCTCTAAATGATAAAGCTGCTTTGTCAGAGGTCTGTATCTGCCTGGGCTCCTGCAGCCTGCTCTGGCTCCTCCTCAGCCCCCGAAATGCCCGAGAGCTCCCCTGACACAGAGTGGTAACAGAACCACGCTGCGCCTGAGGGAATTGAGGGAGGGAACTCTGCTTGTGTGCTCCTAACCCGGAGCTTGTCAGGAAGTGATTACTTATCCTGCTCAGGCTGAAATTCCCCCTTTTTTCTTCTCAAATACCCTTAAAAGCAAGCAGTGTTAGTTTGGCCATTTTGAGAATGTCTAACAGCTCCAGAAGGTTTTCCTTCCCACAGTGCAAATAAGCTGGACTACCTCAGGTCTCAGTAACTGGGTTTCCAGAGTGAAGTCAAGCAAAACGTGTTTTGTCCCTTGATCTCGTCTGTAACACTCACGTGGCCATTGGCTACATCGAGCAGGTCGCGCAGGCGGCAGCCCCTGCTGTGCCTCCTCTCATAGCAAATGCTGTCCTCCAGGATCACGTAGTCCGTGCCGAAGGAGCGCAGGATTCCGTGCACGTCACTGGGAGATCGCTTGGCATAGATCTGGTAAATCTGGACAACAGGGAAACTGAGCTCCAACACACACCGCATCACCGCTCACTACTGCTTTGTTGGCTCTGTCATGACTCCTCTATCTTGAGCCGAACAAAGACCTGAGACTGAGAAGCCACGTGAATTAAGTATTATAGAAACAAACAATCTAGAAATGCTTTATTCAGTAGTCACGTGGAGGTGCGCGTTATGGTGAGGATGCTGCTGGCTACACAACGCTGGGTGGTGCAGTCAGGCTTTGAGAATGTCTCAAGTCCAGAAAAGGGGAGCTGAAAACAGACTACCCAGCTCCGTGTGCACTTTCTCAGGGTGGTATCTGTATCTAATGCTGTGTGCTGCCCTGGGAACTGAAGGGAGTATCGGGGAATGTTCCACGTGGGTTTAACAGCCCAAGTGGGCACCAGGATGTACTGATGCCACAACAGCCAAACTAGTGTCCTAGGGACTAGCTGGTACCCAGGCACAGAGCTGCTCGGACACTCAGCAGCTGCCCAGAAGTGAATCAGGAGATCCCCAAGCAGTTAAATCCTGGGCCCGTGCCTCACAGCGAGTTACTCCATGAGTAAAGCACGAGATGCCTTTTGCAGTGTGCCATTAGGACATTACGGTTTTCTCGAGTGCAGTCGGTGACACAGGCAAGGATTACTTTAAAAAATCAGAAATCTCTTACCTGCTTTGTTCTCTCTCTCAGATTCTTATCCTCATAATGGGGATGGTTGGTTAAGGTCCGTCCAGTGCACAGCTTGACTCCTGCCAACAGCTGCATGCTCCCAGCAAACACTGCTGTGTTTGGAGTGTTTGACCTAAACAAACGTTGATAAGTCTGAGGAAGCCTCTGCAGGGGTATTTTTGCAATGCTTGTGACAGATCAGAAGGAAAAAAAAGACTGGCAAAAGTATTTTTCTGCTTCTCCTCTATTCAGGGAGCAAACTGTTCAAGCAACTGTTTTCTTCAAATGCCAAGTGGATAAATTATAATACTCAACTGCAAATAAAAAATTTACTAAGCACTATGAGGAAATCTTAAGGAAAACATGATCCTGACAATTTCAAACTATTTCTATATTTCATCTATTTCTCAGGTTCATAAAGCCTCTGGATATTTATAGGTTTCTATATTCTAAGTCTTTTAATATTTCAAGACATTTATTGTGACTTAATTTTGCATCTAATATATATAAAGTACTTTATAAAAAAATTAATTATTTAAGCTGAATGGAAAAGCCTTCTGTTCCTGTCCTGGCATTCACCATTCACTTGGAACGAAAACTTTGTTCCATGAGGCATTAATCTTCCTATTCTGACAACTGTGGAAGAGAAACTATGAAAAAAGACACCTCAGTTGCAAAAAGCTGGGGCAGGGGGGATGCAGAAGATGCCAGAAAAATGCTGTCACTTATTGTTACTGTAACCTTTGCAATTCCAAAGAGCAGTCCTGGTATCTCAGGATCACTCAAATATCAATAATGAAAAAATTATCTTTGCTCACCTTCTTCTCAACAAGTTTACAATCTAAAATATTTGCAAAGATGCAACAGAAGGGCAGAGCAAAAAGAAAGAGTAAAAATGCCAGGCAGTGGACACTCCTATAATCAGGCTAATTGAAACTGGCCTAGTATGCTGAAGTGTTTTCTAGTGCTTAGTAGCCATGTAACCATGGAAAGGTCTGTGAAGACTAAACCAGCAGAAAGCAGCACAAATTAAATCAACTAAAATGAAATTAGAATGTGAATAGGTGCCTAACATCCCACATGCACGCACTGAAGTACTCCAGTAACTGTGACACTTTGGGGTGCACTTCAGGGAGCCTTTGGAAACTGCAGCTACAGTCACCTTTAAGCTCCATGATCAGCTTGAAAATGTTGAGAGACAAGTATTAAATTTTATTATCGCCTTTCAAGAGATTATGCTTAGCAAATGAATCAATAATTACAAGCCCTTCCTAAAAAATCTTGCACTGGTACATTAATCTCATCTAGGAAGCCAGAGACAGTATTTTTAATAGGCCAGTTTAACTTCACTGATAGACTAGTCCTTCAGCACTTTATAAACCAGTTTAATTCTAAAGTCTGAAAATATTTAATCTCTTAAGAAATTATTTATTATTTAAAATATTCAAAGCCACAAGTGTCCTGAAGTACATGTTACATTAAAAGAAATTAATTGCTGTTAGAATTTAATACTATGCAAATGGGATGGCCCTGACAGGCTGTCAGCCAGGACTCATCCCTGGAGCTGTGGGAAACACAAGTCTGTAGGACTAAGCTGCAAAGGACATGGGCTGGACTCACAGAGGGACTGGGGTGACTTTAGACACCCAAATAAAAGTGATGATTCTTAAAGCATATTCAGCATGTTTCTGTGTTTATGCCTGGTCCAGACAACTTGTAATGTGACAAGTAGGTTTCAGTGCTTGTTCAAGATTCGTTCAAATTTTAAAATCCGACTGGCCTTACCAAGGCAACCCTGCTCTTCTGATTGCAGATTTGCATTATAATGGGCTCTGCAGCAGACTCAAACTTTCTTAAACCTACTCACACAGCCCCTCCCAACAAGTACCAAAGGCAAAACCACAAGAAAAAAAGCAAACAAACAAAAAAGCCAAACCAGCCTGCAAGCTCTTTGATTTGAAAAGAAAGCTAAAGGGTGATAGTGGCCTTTATCAACAACCTGCTGGTAAAAATGCCTGTCAAAAAGGTAGACTCAGAGAGTACACTGAGCTCTAAGGGACCCATCAGGATCACCCAGCCCAGCCCTGTCCCTGCAGACCCCCAGCAATCCCCCTGTGATCCCCGGCAGCGCTGCCCAAACGCTCCTGGAGCTCTGCCAGCCTCGGGGCTGGGACCATTCCTGGGGAGCCTGGGCAGTGCCAGCACCCTCTGGGGGAGCAGAACCTTTCCCTGATCTCCGTCCTAACCCTGCTCTGGTCACAGGGAGCAGAGATTGGAGCTGCAGCCCCCAGTGAATCTGCCCCGAGGAAATGGATCATGAAGATTCAGGGTTCCATTACTCTCCTTTCCAAAAGCACTCAGTCCTGCCCAGAAGGTGTGAAATACAGCTGAGTTGCATTCTTTACCAGATTAGAAAGAGTTTTGCCAGCACTTCCTGCCCTCCCTATCCCTTGAAGACCATCTAGTGACCGTCACTTGCTTTTCAAACAAGTGCTTTGGGCTGGGGTGGAGTTTAAAATCTGGTGTTCCAGGTAAAGGCAGATGTTTCCCTGAGATTTACAGGTTTGAAGTCCCAGGAAATGCCACTCCGTCAGACCCATCACTGTCCATGTTTTACTGGGCAGCTCAGATGTCCCCAGACCAGTGGGAGCCCTCTTTGCCTGTGCTATACTGGTAGTGCCAAGATCACAAGTGCTGGATCTCAGTGCCCTGGGCAGAGAGCTGGGAGGCGACACTGGGAGGTGACACAGAGCCCCAGGCAGTGTCTGCCCTCTCCAATTCCCTCCCCAAGAGCTCTTGAGGGCACCACTGCTGAGTTCTGGGGACACAGGAGCACCGAGGAACATTCCCAGGGCCAGGATGGTTCCTGCATCCCAGGGATGCTCCTGCCCATGCCCTGCCTGAGCCAGGCACTACCTGCAGGGCTCTGCAGCCAGGGCACCTCCTGTGCTGCAAACCCCTGAATGACACTTCTCTATTACACAAAAACCAAGCAATTTTTACAACTGTCTGAGCAAATGATGTATAAAATGAAAGGATAATTTGTTTTTATAGCTCTCTGCCAAGCTCCATACCACACTGCCCAACCTGCAAACAATTTATTCTCTAGGAAATGTCACTAAATAATGACAAGGACTTACAGGTCAAACTGATTTACATTATATAATTTAAATGCCATTCCAACTAGACCTGATGGCATTTTGAACAAATAATCTCATTTATTTTTGAAGCTCCAAGCTTTCAACAAGTTAATTACAGCTGAGCTAATGGGTAAACTAAGTACTATATTACAGTGTAGGAACCTTTTCTTTACTTTACACTTCAGAATTTAGAGAATTATATAAATACTGAAGAATAACTCATTAAAAAATAAAAGGGTTTTACAGGAAGTACTTGCACAGACTCTGAAAGTGGTAGTAATTCTTTCTCTTAAAGTGCTAAAGAATTATTGTGAGCTGGTTTTAGGAAGCACTGAGGAAGAAAGTGCCATTGAAATTACAGGTTACATCATTAGAAATAAAGTAGCTATTTCTAGCAGAAGTCTTCCAGAGTTGAACCCTGTAGTTGGCTTTCAAAGGCATAAAATGTGAGAAGTCCCAGAGTATTCCTTTACTAGTGCCTGAGTATGGTATGAATCAACAAAGAGAAAGGATCTGAGAAAAGAAGATTCTGAGGAATATGCCATGATAGAGTTTTCTTTTTCTTTAAAAGAAAATATTTTTATTTGCAGAATGCAATATTAAAATATCACAGATTTAGCTGCAGATGACAGGCAGTAAAGCATATTCAGTCACACTGTCATGGTTCTTTTTTTTCCCTCTGGTTTGCAAAGACTGAAAATTGCAAAAATGGAAAACGACAGCCACAAAGAGCGAGCAACAAATGCATTTTTGTGAGTCCCAGCTTCACTTTTATGCATGCAGATTATGCTCACATAAAGGAGTGCACCTACACAGGTGGTATAAACCTACTTCTCAGGCACTCTCAAGTTCATGCCTGTGATTTACTCACATGTCTGTCCAACAAAAGCCCAAGAATTTACGAACAAGAATTTTTTTAAGTGTAATATTGCCTTTAAAGTCTGGAACATGTGTTGATTTCAGTCTGATTACGCTTGAAAAATCAGGAATGTTAAGTAATAGAGTTTAAAGCTTGCTTGAAATTAAAATATAGCCATTAATATAATTTAGTATAAATTACTAAAGGAAAGAACCACCATTGAAACACGATGGGTGTTTCATTTGCATAACCTTAGGAGCTTTTTGGAAATTTGTGGGGTTTCCACTAAATATATACAAATTTGCCTGCTTGTCCCCACACCTGGTTCAGGTACAGTTGACATCCAACAATGCTCTGCTGAATCTCAGTCTCAGTTAACTTTTCCATTATTTTGGCTGTTGGCCAAGATTTCTAAGAACTTTTTCTGTGAGTTTTGGAAACTGTTATTGAAATATTCCACAACTGTAGACAGATTTTCCCCTTTAAAGGCAGAAGACATTGCTTCTTTAACACTTACCAGGAGTAAACAGAGTAGGAAAGTTCACGCTATTGATTTGCTCATTCTACTGATATTCTTCCCCATCTCACAAATGAGCATGTTGTTCCTGTTGTCTTAGGGAGAAAGACCAAAACTAAGATTTTTAATGTACCTCCCAGCTGGGAAAAGAGCTGTGAACTATCCTTGGAGCATTGGGTTCTTGACTTTTTTTTGTTGCAAAAAAAAGCTAAGAAAATGACATGGTGGGTAGGAAAAAAGCAGGAGAGTGGGATATGCAAGATCATTATGTAAAAAATTGTGCTCTGCAATTGTACAGATACAAACCAGTAGAACTTCCTGAAAATGCTATGGCAATTTTAGTGAGGGGAAGAATAAGAAATGCATCTGCAGACACTTCACAGGGAACAGACTAATAGCTGGCCATTATTCAGACTGGATATTTGGACAAGTTAATATGCATTTAGAGCTAAGTGGACAGAAGGGTTTTCTTGTTGTGGAGAGATTGCAAGACAGACGAGTTATTCCTAATTCACTGCTATACATGACAAATTAGAGCTTTTCAGACTGAGTTTTAATCATGAATGATTAGTTCCTGACACCAGCCTTGACAGGTCATTAACTACAGCACAACTATCAAGTGTTAGTATAGCAAAAGTGTTCTCTTACACATCAAACTTAAGAAAATCTGTCCCACTTTGAGAAACTTACCATAAATTTTGTTGACTGGTATTTAAAACATAGATAATTAACTCTTCTTCACAGGAATAATATTTCTAAATAGAATAAATTCTAAGTAAAAAAGAACTCTGTCATGACTTGGAATGAAAAGATGACAAGCACCAGTTTAGCATTCTCAGCACTAAGAACACATGAAAAATTATTCTCATTGGAGCCAGTCAAATCCAGTTCATGGCTGGGAATAACTCCACATGCATATTTTATGTATAAATCTATATATAACTCTATAATATTGCACACAAGAGACCTGAACTATCAGACATTTACCATCTTTTAATAAAACAGTAGTGCTAAATGGAACTGGCTGGTAAACATTAGTCACAGAAACATGTCAATAAGGCTGCAAAGATTCTAAATGATGGAAAAAATCATGGCCTGCTTTCAAAATAAGTCAGTGAAGGCTTGTAATATATTTTACTCCTAAATTACTTCTTCTAGTTTATGGATTAAAGAAATACTACATTATGGAGTATAAATATGTTGCTATGGGGAGAACATAGGCTGGGTGACTGGTTTCACTGAAGTTCATTGCATATGAAGGAAATACTCCAAGGAAATACTTCAGAGTGTTCAATAATTAATGTGTGTATTCAGATTTACTTTCAGAATGTTTTCCTCCATAACATGAAATGAACTTTCTTTTTTCAAAATCATTGCTGGAGTTGCAAATAAATACAAATCCCAGGAATCTCCCTTTCAGAAACTTAACCTGAAAGTTTTTAGTGGTTACTCTATGTTAATAGAGAGCATCCTCTTTCAGTTCACAGCCCTCCAGAGAACATCCTACCTAGCCTTTTTTCTCAGCATCTTCTACATGCAGTATTCCAAACTGTTTCCACCTAAAAAATACCAACCTATGCTCTGTGAGAAAGCAGAAGTGATGAGGTGGGGTTGGAATGATTAACTCATACTCCTGAAAGACTACACCTGTGCTTAGCAAGTTCCATTAAAAATATTTTGCTTGCAGTTTGGAACGCATGTTGGGATTAATTCTAACAAGCAGAAACAACCTAGATTGTTTTAAAGTTCAACAAACAGACTGCAAATTACAATTTTTTCAGCACTACATCCAATCTTTTTAACATTATAGAGCTGAGAAGGACATTAGGCGGGGGGGGGGGGGGGGGGGGAGAAATGAAATTATTTCATTACGGAGGTCTGTTAATGTAAAGAAGTAGTTATAATATGATGAGAGAAGCTTGAAACCTCCAAATTTACCTCTTTTGACTGGGAAAACTGTGTCCTTATGGGAGCAAAGGGATCAGCTGGTTCCCTGATGCACATGGAACACAGCAGTGATACTGAACCCCAGCATGGAGCAGCACTCCACAGCTGCTCATACCCAACCTCCTGATAACCCACTCACCCTAACTATCCTCATGGGTCACCAGAGTTCACTGCTGAGCTGTGACAAATAAGGAGAACATTATAACTAAGAACATTAGATCTACACAAATAGCATTTAACTGAAATAGAGAAAAAATCCTCTTACTTAATCCAGTTCATCAGCTCCACAGTGTCTGGGTCATAGAATTCTCTCAGCTCTGATAGTTCATCCATTATTCCTGGCCAGAACTAAAATGGAAACAAAACAGAACAACCTGAAGACAGAATGAATGGAACAAGTTCTGGATGCTGACATGTATTACTTCCTATTGGCTGGCAAATAATCTAGTCCAGCTCACAGGTAAATTGCAGGGCACAAGTGTACCTATCCCTTCCTAGGAAGGAGAGGTGGCTGTCACTGCTGGATGTACACACAGTGTCAGAGTCTGTGATCTGCAGCTCCTGCTAGATGACCAGCAGGACCAGAACTGCCCATTGTCAATGATGACAAGAGAAGGAAAGGCCCCAGGAATTAACATTAAGTTTGGACAGGAAATACAAACCTAAATTAAAAAATATTGGAAATCTGTATCAGAAGTAAAGATTATTCGATGTGCTGCAGATGCTATTAATGGTACTTCAGAAGTCTGAATTAAAAGAGAGCCAGTCAAGGCAAAAATAAAAATGTGACAAAATGACAACAACCAATAGACCACCGACGGAAAGCATTTCAAAATTTACTACAGACAAAGAATACATAAATCAAATCTGGAGGACAGAAAAAAGGATTGAAACTGATTCTGAGAAGCTTAGCCCTCGCGTCCAAAAAGCAAAGGGAATAGTGATTTATTTAAGGGTTTATTGTTTAAGCCAGTGTATATTCCAGGGCAGAAGGGGGTAATTGAGGAAGATAATGACAATGCTAATGACAGATTGCTGTGCATCAGTCTTTACTACAGAGAATGTTTGGTGAAACTTACTCCAAACCTGCTATCTTTACATAATAAGGGCTGCTGGTTTGAAAATTGAAATGCTACAGGAAAGTCTAATAAAACCCACCTGATAATCTAAAAAGCCATTAATAATCTGATTTATATAATGCTCATCCAAGAGTTCAGAAGGAATTTGAATGGTGCTGCTGAGCCCCTTAGCAAACACAGGCATTCCTTCACTAAAAGTGTAATTACACAGCAGGACTGGGGGCAGGAGCTACGATTGGGCCAGTTAAGATTCTCACTAGTGCAACTGCTTGCTCCAAACACTTGTTCAAGTACTCCTGGCATCTCCCAGGTGGAGCCATGGCAGCATCACAACCCTGGGGAAGCTTTTGGAAGTACCGCAGTATTTCTGCTCTTCAGAAGCTCTCCCAGAGAGATCAGTAGATTCAGCTGTTGTGAAAAGGAAATTGTGGAGTCTCATAACAAATCAAAATTTCCTCTCTTTATTACTAAGCTGCCCTGGATAGCTACACATTCTCAGAGCTTGGAGTCCTTTGGGGTGGAAATAGAAGGAATAGGCTCTGCTTTGCTTTTCAGTCAGTGCACCCTGCCCTGTAACCTCCTAAGGAACCAGTGGCACAGTTCCCTGCTCACTGCTGGGGCTATTCCATGGCATTCACTCTGTAAAGGGTTTTTTATGTCACAATACTGCAAGTTTTGAGTGAGTACAAGCAGTTTTCACTGGAGGAAATTTTTTGGTCATGGGGCTTGCTATTACTGAATTGAAACATTTCCAGGTAGTGCTACATTTCATTAGTAGAACCAAGAGGAAATGAAGACACTTCAGGAGCACCAAATACAAGAGAATGACAAATAAAATTAAAGCACATGAGAATATGGACCAGTAACACTGACAGAAGTTTATCTTGTAAACCAAGTATATGTCAGATTGAGAAAAAGTCTGGTGACACCAGGAGATGAGAAAAAGAACAGATGGAGCACATCAGGGATGTAACAAACTGCTCAGAAGAGGGAGGGAAATGTGAAAGAGGTTTCTGACTTCTAACTGTGCTTGTCTCTGGGGTCTGAGTCTTCAGGAGAAGAAACCAGTTGTCAAGTGGCTTAAGTTAGCCCTGAACAGAAGCTGTTCAGTACAGCCAAAGACTGCTCAGATCATGGGAATATGTTGCAATATATGCAGTAATCAATGTCCATGTTTGGAGCAAAACGACTTGGCCATAATGAAGAAAAAAATGCAGCTGGAGAAATAATAGGGATAGAGTTTACTGTTAGAGAGAAATCAAGATTATTTGGCAATCCTTGGAATTAGAATGCTCAGGAGCTCACCTTAAATACCAACAATTTATTCAGGAACTATTGACATGCAAATTGATCAGCATTAGCCTGAAGTTAAAATACAGTGAACACAGATAAAGGTGAAATCTAACTACAAAGTGTAAGAAGCAAAACACAGATTCTATCTGGTACTGCTTTATGCATGTGTTGTGTTGTGTTATCTGCAACACAGCTAAAGCAGGCATGGAAATACTTCAGCATTTTCACTTTATCTGAAAGATGTTTTCACTGCAATAATGAAGAACACATGTAAACAGGAATACAGATGTCTTACAGGTCTCAAAACATCCTGTACCTGAATCCTGAAAGAAAGCTAGCATTGTAGCTGCATCTGCATCTCAATAAATTATTGTTCAAGTGATGTATTTGGGGCTGTAGTAACCACATGCCTCAAAAGAGGCTTTCATTAGCTTATTCAGGATTAAGTTAATAATCCCATGAAAGTCCTATTTTGAGGAACTGCACTGAAGAACAGTTCTTCTGACAAATGTAAGAGATAATGAAACAGCAAACTGCTCTCCTACAAATTCAAGAAAGCCATCCTTGACAGCCAGTTAACTTTGTGGTGTACAGAGACACTGCCCCTGCAATCTGAGCAGTCACTGACTGAACAGATAAATTCTTGTCTGGAAAAGAGAAAGATAAGTAAGTCTCTGTTCCAAAATTCTCCTTCCACTGTCTGTTTATACAATTTCAGAGAGAGAATATAAAACTACATTCTCACAGAAGCAATGGGTACTTTCTGGATCTCTCTGGTAAGAATTCTTGTCTGACCACTGCCAGGGCACCTGGTACAAGAGTCTTGTGGGCCACTTCCAGCTCAGAACATTCTGTGATTCCCTCAGGTTTCTCATCAACTCTTTCAGCTTTGCAGAAAAGACCCACAGAGAGATTCACTTTTCTGGTAGCTCAACTGCAAGAATTGACTCAGGACAAAAAAACACGGAGAGGTGATTAATTTCTCATTCCTACTGAGAAATCTGAAAAATATTTAAAGTCAATAAAAATATTTCCTCTGTTTAGAAGGAACATGAAAATGATGCTTTTCAGGCAGACTGAGCACTAATGAGTGCTCTAAAGCCCATGAAATCTGTGGTTTCTGTTGACTTCAGAATTGAATCTGACAGGATTTAGGAACTTTACATCTGCTCATGAAGACTGGGAGGAAAATTATTCCTAGTGATCTGTCACATTAGACTATCAGAATGTCATGCTCTTGGTATCCTCCATGTCAAAAGAAATGGCATTGTTTCTGTCATATTCAGAGATGACGAAAATGGTAAATGACTTCCTAACAGTCACATCATCAGTGGACAAAAAATGTCCTCTAACAGAACAATAAGATAATTTAAGTGGAAAACAGTATTTTTTTACTTTTTGTTTCAGTTTTAGAGGGGGGAACACAACACTGGAGTGAACTACTTTAGCAGCTTTCTTAACTGCTTCACTACTGCCTTTTGAACTGTATCAATGAAATTAATCTTGTGCTTTTCTGAAGGAAATTATTTAACAGATGTATTTTCACCTCACACTAGTTATTGCAAGAACAACAGACAAACAGTCAAAGCAGACTCTGAATCTTTTGTCTTTGTGACTACAGATTAAAAGGATGGTTTGCCCATTGAATCAGTGTTCTAAATCTCACTGCTACGACAGACTGATAATCTTGTACATGTTACTGATTTAGGTATGTTTTATGCATTTACATTTAAGTGTTTGACAATAATAATATTCTGTTTCTGGGACAGACAGAAGACAAATCTGGTACTTGACCATTTAATAATTCTGTACTTTAAAATGTATCAGATGAGGCACAGCAGTAGAGATTATGATTATTTCTGCTCCTACAATAAATCATTACACAGTGTGACAATCTGCATATTATCCACAACTTAGTTAAAACCAAAAGAGGTAACTCCCATTTCCATAAAATTATGCATTTAAATAAAACCTGCTGCTTACACATACAACCAGGTAACCATTTGTTCTATGAACAACTACTTTGGATCAAATAAGCCCAAGTGATCCTTCCAAGACAATTTAATAGGCATAGCTATCCTCATTTTTAAAATTCAGTTACAATTCTCACGTGTAGTTAATAATAAGACAACACTCTCCTCGGAGAAAGGAAAAATTTCATGCAATTAAAAATGCTAAAACATTGAGAAAAAAATTTCTTACCTTAAATGAAATGTACAGTAATGTAATTATTGGTACAGAATACTTAAGCACCTGTGTCTATGAGAAATTGAAAAAAAAAATGGTTATTTTGAGGGTATATTTAATAAGACTTAATTTTTAATGTATTGATATCTGAAATATTTAACATGCAGTGGAATTTAAGAGATTGAATTTTACCCTGATTTTATTTTCAAGCAAAACCCTAATTACAGACCCATCACAGAAGATGGATTTATACCTTTAAATCTATATTCTACAAGGTGGAAAACACTGTTATTCAATATAATTTGACTGCAAAGGTCTTCTCAGACTGCTGATGATTTCTTAATATGGAGATTATTTTAGTAAAATTGTGGTTATTTTTCATAGCCACATCTATATTGCCATCTAGTGTATTCCAATGGAATTGTTTAATATAGAAACCACCAGAAAATCCATTTCACTTACTAAATGTATACAAACTTACAGCAAAGATACCTGGTTTGAGAGAACTACGAACAATATTCAGCCCTGAGCCTTGACTCGGTTTGGATACAGTCCAAAACCCAGTGGATGAAATACTGTGGGTACAGTGCTCACCCTGTGGGATGTGTAGAGATGGAGACACTTGAGGATGAGTTTCCAAACCTCTGTACTGCACAGGCCAAAGGATGCAAATACACACATGTGGGATGTCCAGAGGTACTTCATCCTGGAAGAACACAAGCTTTTCATGATCCTCTGGAGCTCTGCAAAGCTGCTTCTGAGAGCAGCTAATGTCTAGGGAAATTCTGAACACAGTTTCCTTGGACTTTCAGGCCTCTGCAATAACTGAGTACAGGACTGACACTGCACTTTGCTATGCACTCTTGAGAACATCTCTGTTCCCAAACTTCCATTCTTTATGGCAGAATTCTGGGAAATGCCTCGGTCTACAACTAGAAACACACCGGGGAGAAAAAGAAGGTTCATGATCCCATCAGTTTCTGGTCAACATATTTTACACTCTTATAAAAATATACTCAATCATCTAAACTAGCCCTTAGTAGAATAAAAAAAAAAAAATACCTCATTGTGCTTAATGCCAGACATCCAAAAAGAACTGTGTGAACTAAGCTATAGGCAGCATCAGGCTTCAGTGTCACTGTGTATTCTCCCATTTTTTCCTTTAACTGGACTTGATTTGAACCACTAATTGAAGAAAAAAACAGTGTTATATTAAGTTCTGTAACATACTTCATATAATTATCTGCATTTTAAAAACCACCAAATCTTTCTGAGGCCAGAAACAACAACCATTGCTGTGAGTCCACAATCTTCTATTATATCTATGATATAATTTAGCCTGATGCCACCAACTTGGTGCAGCATCAGATTTTTCTTTACATGTGCAGATTTCTGGAAATGCAATGGGTTGAAATGAGCTGGATTAGAATGAGATAGAATTGTTTACAGCAAGGCAAGCTTGGGTTCTTGTTTGAAGCAGCAATGTTCATGAGGGGCTCTTGATGAGACTGAAGAATTTAACTGTGATTTGTGGGGTTGTGCTGGTCTGTCTGGATGTTACTAAAGCCACAGACTGGAAGCAGAGTTAGGGAACATGAGCCTGAAAGGAGTGGTAATTGCTTGAGGTGTCTAGCCTTGTGAATTTATGTGGAGGGCCCTTCAAAAAACAAAAAAGAAGCTGCTTCAGTGTGTGTGGTATTTTTTTTTCAGGACAGGTGTTTAAGTGAGATAAATAGATAAATGCATTAAAAATTAGGGATGTGTTTGGGATTACATTTAAGATCGCAGAATATAAAAGTTGCAGAATATTTATTTTTAAAACTGACTGATGCAGTAAGTTTTTAAAGAGGCTGGTTGAATAGTACCAAAATTATTTACAGATGACTGACATGTGACAATTACTACTGTAATATGTAATTATCGTAACATAGTTTTGGAATGTCTTGAATACTCTCTCTTGCTCTCTCTCCTTTTTATCCAGTCCTCCCTAAAATCTATCATAGTGACACCAGTCAGGTGACACTCCTTGAATTTTTGCTTTATCAAGTTTTATATGATCCCTTCTACCTTCTGCCCAAGTGTATATGTAAAACTAAGACCTCTATAATGAACCTTTTTTTTTTTTTTTCTGAACAGGAGCTCTGATTTTCTTCTGTGTTCTGTAGGCACCTCAGAATCCCACAGATTAGCTCTAGGAACTGCCAGCAGTGATGCACAGTTACAGCTCCTGCTCCTTCACACAGATCACAAGGTTCAGCACAGACTATTCCAGCTCATTTCTGGGCAGTTTGAAGATAACACCTGGGAAATCTGTGCTTTGGAATGCTTTGCACAGGGAAAATAGGATGAACTAAAGAAACTAACATTGTTTTAGACAAAGACATCCTACCCCTGCTTTCCTTCATCCCAAAAAACTCAACCAGCATTATACATACTGCAAAACTTCAACAGCAAAGAGCTCAACTGAATCTAGGGAAGGATGCTTCTTTGTTTACATTTTTAGTGTCAATAGAAGTTACTTATTCTGCTTGATTTCTCTGTTATACATCTCACTCCTCAGTAGCTGTGCAAAGCAATCCTGTATTTGCTGCTGTGTTCACCTGTCTGTTCCTCAGCCAGCTGAAGAAAATTGGCAAGAATGTGAATTCTCTTAAAACTGTATTTACCTGAGGTTCCGAAAGGCAACAATTACAGCTGCTACTGTCAGGAGGAAGAGAACAAATCCATAGATGTAGAAAAGTAATGTACTGGAGAGTCTTGAAAAAGTATTTAAAGGTAGTAAACCAAAGGCTTCTTCACAAAGATACAGGTTAGCATCAAAATCTCTAAAAAAAAATAAACACCTCTGTCCATCACATATTTCATAACTCGATGACAAAAAAGGATCAAAATTTCTTTTTTCCTCAAGAAATTATAAAGTCAGAGTTGTGCAGATTGTTCTTAGGGCAAGTATGACATAAACATGAGGTAAAACTCTGTGATTTATTGCACACATTTGAAATAAGAACAACCTGAAGCTTCAATTAAAGAAGTCAAACAAAAAAGTAAAACTGCAGCTAAATCATACCTTGTTGCTCCAAATCCAAATTTTGCTTTCAGAAATTTGAATATATGCTCATCTGACTCAAGATTAAGAATTTTCTACAAAGTGGAGAAATAGAAAGGAAATTATATTTTAAATATCAAAAATGTCACACAGTGAACAGCTTTTTTCATCATTTAAATGTAACTGTAAAGCAACACAGGCTTACTAAGATGGGTGCTTTACAATCAAAGAAGCATTCAGTTTTAACTCCATTCTTTGGAAAGAAAATTCAGTGAAAAACTTTGCAAATGCTCCACAGTACAGATCTACAACTGATATACAATTACAGGTGAGCTTCAGGTTAACACCCATTATTTGGTGTTAATTTATGAAGTTTTCAAGTTTATATATCAAAGATTAGCAAAATGTTCTTTAATTTATAAAATGCAGTTTCTGAGATGCAGAGTAATCTCACTGCAGTTTTTATTTGATGACATTCCTGTAGATGGTCAACAAATAGCTTTTAAAATAATACAATGTGTAATTTTTGATATTAAAAATTATTTGCCTACCTTAATTAATTTATTTATTAGGAGAGTCAAGCACAAGACTAGTAGAACATGGAGGATAAGTTTCCCAAGCCTATTAAGCAAGCCACCCCTTTTTAGGTTTTTCTACAAAGAAGAAAATATTAGTATTTTAGTCCCTTTTTTTTTTTAATGTATTTGGAACAAGAGCATCACAAGCTATTTGAAACAGCAGATGTGCTAGTCCTGAGCAGCACCAAATTTGCATAGGAGTCATGTAAGCAAAAATGGATATAGAACCAAGTACCCAGAATAAAGATATACTTCTTGCACAAAACTGAAGGGACAATGTCATAAAAGCTTTGATCTGGCAGTTTTGGCAGCAGTCCTCTTGTACTTACAGATTATTCCCTGATTTCCACAATATTGTGTGCCTTTTGAAATACCCACTCATTACACCTTCCACCTACACATGGCAAAGCTATCTTCTGTCTCTGCCAGCTGATAGGATTTTGAGCAATCTTCCAGTAAAAAGCTCCAGATCCAGATGAGCTGCTCCCAGGCAACTGGGAATAGGTGCAGACAATAGGAATGGCCTCCTATTTATTTATTCTATTATTCCTAATGGAATGTAAACTCCATTATTGTGGTCAGAGGCTGTCACCAATGCCAGAATCAGAAAAAAAAGAACTGTAACTACAGTAAAAAACCCTAATCTTTGAGAGAAACAATGGACTTCAGGAAGCTGAACATGACATGAGCCTGATTGTCCTAGTCGTTACAGATTATTTTGCTGGAGGCAGAACCATAAATTCAAGCCAAGTCCTGCTGAAACAGGTGTAAAGTCCATTTATGCAATTTCTTTTTCAGGATCCAAACTGCAGCTTGCACAATCATTAATGTTAATAGCAATCATGGAATTATGATGTCTGATGTGCTTGGTTAAGCTGCAGTTAGTGTAATGGAATTAATTATTTGATCAGGCAATGTTTGAGTTGCTATATGCTATAGTAATTCCTCTAATTAATATTAGCAAATGCAAATTATAATGCACCTAAATTACTCATTCACACACACAAACACATATATATTTATATATACTCTCTATTTAGTACTACAGAAATATTTTGGTACCTACCTGGATTGTTCTTGCTATTAAGACAGAAACATTAAAACTTATAAGTAATGATCCAAGAATCATAGAATTGAAGAACTGTAGGACACAGACCAGCAATAATCCAGAAATCTGAATTATATAGAGCCATGTAACCTGTAACAATAATGAGATTTTTATGTCTACAAAACTTTACAGTCATAGCTGCTTTTCAGTATCAATTATTTCTGCAAAGAACATATCATCTTGCAGTAAATCATTACATTTAAAGCCATTACTATATCCTTTTTATATTTATGTCCTGAACTACTTAGGTTAATATTTTTTCCCATTTTATACTTAAAGAAGCTTGATCTTATGATCAAGCAGATAAGTAACTGCAGTGTGAGGAAAGTATTTATTACTTATATTTGGAAGATGTCTTTATTTTCTTTAGTCCAAGAAGTCTTTCTGTAGCCTCTGTGATGTCTTTATGCCTGAAGAGCTATGGCTCAGTGCAGATCAGCAACCAAACATCACCTACCTTCTCAAACTTTTCAGTAATAGTTCAGTATAATCCCTTTTGGGTTATGCTGAACTATTATCAGTGTTCAGCTCAATGTAAACAGTAAACCCCAGCTGATTTTCTGACACAGTGGTACCAAAATATACATTTTACCTCACATAAAGATCCCAAGTTCAGTCTTGTGTTACAGCAGTGGTGTAAATCAGTATCAAAGAGCCCAATAAACTCCAACAGTTCTAAGTAGTGCTTTTTTGCAAATGAGTACAGACACAGTGGTGTGATGAGTCTGTTTTGGAATCACTCAGGATGAAGCTGGTCATTTGCTGACTTTAAAGGTAGCTGACCAGTCACATTAAATGTTGACTTCAGCTTGCAGCTGCAGATATAATGAAGAGTTCAGAAACCTAAGTAAGCCACATTTATCTTGATATGCAGGCATCATACTAATTTTCAGTTAAATTAATACAATCAGTAAGGTTCAAGTCTGTTTCAAATTTAAAATGAATTTACATTAATTACTCTTCATCTCCTATAACCTTTCCAAAAGTTATAACCTTTTTCAACCAGAGCAAGCTTGCATCATGCCTAAAATGATCTTGGTAGAATTTCACAGCAACATTAAAGTCAAAGCCAGCATTTTCATCTTCTAAGTACATCTCTGTTTTGTAAGATTGACTGTCAACGATCCCTGACCTTCTTAGTGAGAGTTGTTTTATTTTCTGGCTTATCCAGCTCAGCAACACAGGAGGGGCAATACTGTTATTTTGTGGTGAATGTCAGTGCAGGCAACACAGCTGCTTCCCCACAGCAACCTGGTGTTCTGCATCCTCCTCCTCTGTACAGAGCTTGGCCCTGACTGGCAAACGAGGATGCACAGTGCTTGAGACAAAATTCATACACTGCTTTGACTTCAGCTTACAAAGATTTCCTGTAGTACTTTTTTCTTCTGGCAGCTTCGAGAGGCCATGCTAAAGCTGTGGTATCAAATCAACTGTTAGGATGGTGCTTGGAAGTGTCAAATAGTGTCTAAATAAAAGTAGACAAAATTAAATAGAGATGAACTACGGGAAAGTGAACAAAAATCAGAAATGTGATTGTTTTCATTATTCACTTTTACACTTGCAGGGTACATACTCAGTGATTACTTCAAAGCACAAAGGCACACTGCACCATCTGTATTACTCTAGGCATCCAGGCCACTGGTTAGGAAAACATCTTCAAAACTGTTTGCTTTGTGAAGGCAAAGCAACAAAAGTAGATTACTTCCAAAGAGAAAGTTACCTTTGCTGTGGGAAGCATGTCCAAGCAGTCCAGTGTGAATAATGCCAATGCTTGTATCAGCATCATAAACTGGTTAAATTGCCAAGTCAGGCTAAAGAGAAACGTTGCCATGAATACAGCCATGAGTGTGAGCCTCTGGAAGGAGGGAAGAAAGTTGCATTTTACTTTATAATTTCCTTTGATAAAACACAAAAAAATCAAGCAAAAAGAAACCCCAACGAACCCAACCAAAGCCCACCTTAATCTAATTTTACTGTAAAACCACTTAAAAAACACTGACTTTTCTAACTGCAATAATAGCTTGGAGGATAACAAACATTTTATTAGAGTACAAATTCTTGACTTATGCCTGTGTTTTATCACTGTAATACCATTTGCAAGAAAACAGTGAGATCTCAGTTTCAAACCCCAGATTAAAATGCAATACATATTAGACTGTATAAACAGCAGTTACTTGATCAAAATGAGGAGTAGTAACTTAAGAACTGTTGGTCAAAGAAACTGAATTACCCATTTGCTTTAATTCTTGGAGATCAGGACAAGTTTATGTGTCATACCTGTTAGAAATACTCACTTCTTGAGCAGGCTGTAAATGAGTTCTGAGAAGGTATGTGATGGCTGCTATCTGAACAGCAAAGAATGGCAGTGCCCAGTTCTCCCTTAAAGGAATGGTGAATTCTACCCTTGTAGTATCCACTCTGTACAAAACAGAGAGGTGCACAAATTTAAAATCAAGCAAACACTTGATGACAGACAGCTTGCAACGACAGGCATCTTTGTGCTATTTTAACTTCTTATTTTTAAAAATGGAGGCTCTACACTCCAGTTCCTTCAACACACCTGGCTCTGAAAATAAATCACTATGAAGGCTCTGCAAGTTATCCATTGTTTCTGCATCTCAAATGATGTACTTCAGCTTCACTAACTGTAAAAAAAATATACTATGGATTACATCTTACTTATGAAACACAGCTTGGGTAATTTAGAAATGACAAATACACCCCGAACTAAATGCACTCCCAAAACCCAGCTTGTGAATTTCCACATCACAGGTCATTTTACTTCATTTTTTTGGTTTTCAAATGCACATACAAGAATGTAAACAGAATGTAATTTTCACTGTGATCCCAATGACTTGAGTTTGAACACAGTTTAATTGCTTATGAGCTTCGGGTCATTTTTTGATGCTTTTGAACATAAGAAGTATGTGATGGAAGAATTTCACAAAGGTCATTTGCTAAACCTGATTTAAAAGTTGAAGAATAATTCTCTCTTGGTGTAGAGAAAATATTTGCTAAAAAGCCAAGTAAGCAACATATCTGATACATGCTTAGCTGGAGGAAGAATGTATCTAAATGCAATTACTCAGTAGCCTCAGATGCAATTCATCTGGACAGAAAGTCTTTATCCAAATCCACTCCATGCATGTATTATATTGCATGAAGGAAACAAGCTCTCGTCGTTCACCAATTATTAGAAAGACAAATTTGCTCCAAATATTCTGTAAATGGAATAGATGAGCTCATGAAAGAAACGTGTGAAATACTGTACACTGCATGTGGCTTTTAATTACTTTTATATTTGGAGAAAGAATCTCGCCTCCGTACACCTGTAATTATTAAGCAGTGGATGTACTTGCAGATAAATTCCTTTAGAGCTGCTCATTAGCAATGAAACATTTCTGGTAGAACCAAGACTGGACTTTTCTTTTCTTGAGTAATTTACAGATAACAGCCAATGTCACCAGTCTTAGCTTCATGCTAGCAGCTTAATTGTGGCATAAAGCCAGTTCTTAGGTTTTTATCTCCAAAGTCAAGTGATAAAGCACTAGAACAGCTCAATTACCATGTTTTTCTCTGAGGCTTAGTGCAGGAGATGGCTGCAAGAATAAGGGGAGAGAGAAGCTGAACTTCAGATGAGCTGAGGTTGTGGAAGGAACCCCTGGAGGCAGGTGTGGGGCAGTGAGGAGACGCCTGAAGGGCTTCCATACAGATGTCTTTAACATCTGAGAGACCCTAGGCTGGAGAAGACAGGGTACATCACCTGGAGCTCCAGACACACAAGATGTAGTCCACTTTCAGAAACCAATTTAAGACAGAATTTTCTACTCAAACTTCCTGAACCTTTAAAAACCCAGTCTGATACATCAGCTAATTTCTGATTATTTTCTAATTATTTTTATTATTTAAATATTTTTTCCATTTTCTGGCTAACTGGAGAGAGGCCTTACAGTTTCACGTTTTGTCCAATTAACCATGCAATTAAAGCTTTAATGCCTTACCTCTGAAACTAGGTAGAATTTTAGAAAGACTGAATGTTTAATCACACTTACCTGTTTGTAATATACCAGCAAGCTGCCAACAACCCTGAAAGCCATGTTCCACTAAGAAGCCAGCTTGTTACATACAGAGCAATGACATAAACTGCCTGAAGTCCAAACAAAGTGTAGATATAAAAATAAACAGGCTCTAGGTATTGCTGTAAAACACAAGAATACTGATGTTGACATTCAGACACTCACTGGGGGGGATTATACTTAGTATTAATTAAGTTTTGCTTTTACAAATTAAGAAGGTATCGGGAATATTTCTAATTAGAAAATATCTACAAAGGGGAGCTATGATTCACTGCGCAATCTTCATAATGCACTTACAGTCTAAAGCCATAAATAAATGCCTACCTGAATTGGAAGAATCCTATACAGAATGCTGAGAAACACCTCCTGGTAAACATTCATTCTTTCAAGTATGTTAATTGTCCTCACAGATTCAGTTTTATTGTCATATACTAAACCATGTAAACCTTAATGATAAAGAGAAATTGAAACAGGAGATTGTCATTTTCCCCCTCCATCTTCATTTGAACAGTGAATAACTTTTTCAAAGGTATTTTAGGATCTCTCATCAGAAACTGCAAACTTTGAGTCAACGATTCAGAACATATTACCTCTGAATCAACATGACCTTCTGAGGTCTTCAGCTTCCCTGCTTCAACTGTGACTCACAGTGCTAATTCAAGTACTATATATTTAGTAGTGTATAAAACATTTATTTTTATACTTCCATCCCCAGCATAGAATCTGTGGTACATTCTGGATCCTGAAAACTGTTCTTGGCACTACTTTAATCATAGGTGAAGTTAATATTGAAAAATGTGTAGTATAAGCAAAATTGCTAGGGAGCAACAGTTAAATATCTAGAAAACATGATACTGTCTGAGAAAGGCCCATCACTGTATATGACTTCCTTGGAAGCTGCTCCTTTTGTCATTTATTGTCCAGGAACACAGCAAAAAACATTGCCCCTTCCCAGAAATAGCTTATAGCTCAAATTAAACAAGTGAAGAATAAAAAATGTAAGTAATAAACTGAATAAACCAGCAAGCTGAAACCTTAACAGATATGAAAGTTGTCCCTCAAAGTGATTGCCTTCATCAGCATGTGAAGGTGTGGCATAGAAATCAAAGCATCACTGTGAGATTTATTATGTCCATAACTTAGTGGCTCCCTGGCATAGAAAAGAATAAATCTGTCTCCAACACAATTGTTATACTATCTTTCATAGTTATGGTATGCCTTGTTCTCAATTATATTTGGAAAAAAAAAACCCAACCAAACCTACAGTCAGCTGCAAAACTTACTTTACAGTTTACAATACCTTGCTGTATAGAAGCAGCCTGAATCATCTGTTTGTAGTAGGAATAATAAAGTCCACACTCAGTTCTGAATGAAATTTCTCTTTCGACTTCCTGCAAGTGAAGTTCAACAGTAAACTCACTTTGCATTTGCTTTTCACCATCATCCAAAGCTGCCTTCAACTCCAATTCCAGCTGCACCAGAGAAAGTGACCTCCAGAGAGGCTTCAGTCTTTGGGTTTCATATTCTTATCAACTTAGTTCAACTAAAGGTAAACATACACGGACGGATTAGGGTGAGGCAAAGGCTGGGGTGGAAGTGACTCAACTGGGGAAGTGTACATGCTTTTTGTGATTCTGATATGCTGCTTGGAAACATTTTGTGCATTTCACTATTTTTTGTAATATGACAAGCTTAGGTTGGCACAGTGGCCCACAGCTGGACTGTAAAGCTGCATATCCTTGCTTTGTGCATTTAACCTTTTCTCCCAGATGTAGTTATCCCATTGTGTTCCATGGCTTTGCCAGCTCAAGGTTCAATTAATTCAGTGTGCTATGTGGGGGCTGCACCATAATGCCAGGGATATTTCAGCTGGCAGGGGATGCTGCTGCCCACTTGTTCAACACTGCTTCTTGCAGGAAGCCAGCTGTCATCACTCTCTTAAATTACAGGTGAAGGGAAAAGTGACTCTTTACTTGGCTATAGAGCTAGGTGAACTTCTTATTTCTAATTAATAATGTTTGAATTACTTAAACGGGGTACACTTCAAACCAGGTACATTTCAAACTATGCCTTTTTCTTGGCTGATACTGCAGCAGGTGGAGTCTAGTAAGATCTGAAAGCTCTCTGCTTTGAAATACACCTCCTTTTGTTACCTCCCTAGTAGTGAAGACCTAATGAAATTTAACAAAACCACAGCTTTGGGCAACCACATTAAAACAAAGATGGCATGAACAACCAATTTGATGAGAACTAACAGTCAGAACTGCTCTATTATTAGTGATCTTTTTAGCAGTTTGCATAACAACATCCCAGCAAACATATCTCCTAAGCAGTAAGCTGGAAAACATCTCTATCCAATTAGAAAAAGTTTATACTGAGATTTGAAAATCCAGTGATAACTCTGCATGTGGTATATGCAAGTCACTAAAAATTTGTGTGGTTTATAAAAATGACCTTATGAATTCATTCTGTACAAATGAATGAAATAAAAGTATAACAGAATATTAATTTTTATATTCTATATATTTATTTTTTAAAAATAATTTTTCAGATCCTTTTATGAATGCCGTTCTTGTTAATGAGATCTTGCACAGAACCCCAAGACTTTCAACCCTCTTCTACAGTCCCAACTCTCATGCTGGAGAGAGAAGAATCAATTCTATTTCAGAGCTAACATAAAGCTTCTCTGCTTTACTGCCCAGTACAGGTTCTTATCTTAGAGCATGTGTTTTATTGAAGCCAATCGTTGACAAACCAATATTAGTTCTGGTCTGAGAAAAGTCAATAGATAAAACCACAAGTGATTCCATCTAAGTTCACAGTAACACTCTCCAGCTGCCCTGTGACATATAAATCATCATCACATACTTAGTAAAATTAGAATGCTGGATTTTGAACAAGCTCAAGTCTCAAATTCATCACTACTGAAAAGTTTTCTAATACCAAAAAGTGGCTGACTCTTAAATGCTCATAAATGGAAAAAAAAAAAAAAGGAATGCTAACATTTGGAATTTATTAAAGGGGAGAGAGGAGTCACAGAGGGGGATCTAATTAGCAAAAATGCATTCAAACATGATTAATTTGCAATCCTGGCACCAGCTGTATTCAACCAAATGCTATACTTTATGAGACAAACACTAGTGAGTTTTACATCTGTTTCATGCTAAGATAACATCTGTTCTATTCATTCAAAATACTTCTCCAGTTCTACAGCAATTTATACTTTTCCTAGCATTCCATGTCAATAAAAACATACAGACTTATGGGTAAACACTGTAAGAGCACATGCCTATCTGTCTGTATATTCACTTTGTGAGGTTGTAACAAAGAAGTTATCACTGTTCCAAGGGAAAAATAAAGAACACTGTCCTCTGGGACACAGAGAGCTGCTTATTTCAATTTACAATGCAATTGTATCCTAATAGTATTAAGTATTCACAACCAAATACAAAGGACTTTCTCTGAAGGGCAGTGCAAAATTGTAGAGCTTATGATTGCTCAAACTCCTTAAGCAAGTCCTTCAGAATGCTGAGCAAGAAGCCAAAGTCTGAGTTGAGTTTTTCTAAAAATAAGCATAAATAAAGCTTCAATTACTTTTCTTGTTTTGAGACAGCTAAAACAAAATTTGTGTAATTGAAACTATTTATTAGTTTTTCAATTTAAGACCATGAGGATTTGAAAATTTTCTCAAGTGCACAAATGGAAACTCAGCACACACAGCTGTTCAATGTTCTGTTCAATGAGCCCAGTTGAGAACAAACCTTCAGTAAAGGTATTTAATCCTTGGACAGCTCTCCTGGCTGGTTAACCTCATACCCATCTGTTTGAGTGGTGTGTTCCAGATCAGATCTGATCACCCCTAACACCTCGACAGGCACTTCTGTGGAAAAGTACTGCCAAAGTCCTGGATGCCCTCCTTCCCTTCATGCCACAGCATCCACACTGTACAGTTCTCATTACCTGCTTTTCTTCATAGAATCACTGAATGTTTGGGGCTGCCAGGGACCTTAAAGCCCAACCAGTGCCACCCCCTGCACTGTCCCAGGGTGCTCCAAGCCCCAATGTCCAACCTGGCCTTGGACACATCCAGGGATCCAGGGGCAGCCACAGCTTCTCTGGGCAATAATCTTTGGTATGTATTCAAAATGTAAAATGGGAAAATATGAGCACTTAACAGTTCCTAAATCCTCACACAGATCCTAAATTCTTACAATTTTATATTTTCATTCTAAAGATTCTAAAGACTTATAATCTTGTATTTTCATTCCTGACTTCCTGCAAGCAACAATTTTATTGAAGGAAAAATCAATAACAGCATCTAAATTCTTACTCAGAAGGGGTGAAGGACAAGGATGCTCTGAAGTTTATGTGTTTTTCTTACAGTAATAATTTGCTGCATGGCCTTGACTCATTCCTGTTCAAAGTTCCTTCAGAATTTGCAGCTGAACAAGCAATGCAAGGGCTGACAGGAGAGGAGGCCCCCCATTTTGTGATTTGCATAGCAGATTCTGTTCCCAAAAGATGTCACACTGGAGGGGCAGCCACTAAACTGCTACTGAAAATCACTGAAAATAGACAAGCCATTTCAGATGTGTTATGCCAGAACATTTACAGAAAACTGAGAAAGGATTTTTGGATAAGAAATCTGTTTTGACTTCCACCATCACAAAGAGAAATGTTTGTTGGTTTAATGTATATGAGAAGGGATTAAATTTTTTTTCTTCAAAATTATTTCATCAAGATAAGTGATTATAACCTTTGATCCCTGCTGGAAGGGGATACAAACACAGCTTCTGACTATGTGTGCTGAATCTTTTCTGTTTGTTTTGTTTTTTTTTTTTTTTTTTTGGTCATTCTTTCAGAAAGTCTTGAAATAAAAAAAAACCCAAACAGCCAAAAACAAAAACGGAGCAATTGTGTGCCTCCTTCATTGCATAAACCACTCTTCAATATGTCCTTTTTCAGTTTTTGTGGTAAGAAAACAATTGTACATCTTTCTCCTGTGACCATGGCTAATTGATAATAGCAGACACATTTACCAGCAAACAAGAACAAGACTCACACACAGAGCAGCAGCTGAAATCAATGCACTGTTGAAAGCCATATTCAAAATACAGCAAAACAGTTTCACAACGACCAGACAGTTTTTCTACTTGGGTGAACCATTGCTGGAAGACACCCAAAACTGAACTGGCTTTCGGTGAACTGCAATTGAAATTACAGAAAGGCAATCACTGCAAGTGTGTGTGCAAGCCCTGACTCCAATTATTTAGGAGTTAGGAATCATGACTTTGCATAATAAACTTTTTTACTTCCAGTTTTTGGGGCTGACTATGACTGCATAAATTTTAAATATGCAGTTGCGGTGTTCATGCATCAGTAGGGTCTTCAGAACAAAATTCCACCTTTTACACCTAAAAGGTGCAGGTACAAACATCTGCCTGATGCAAAAGTATCAGAAAAACACTGCAGACCTTCAAATAGAAGAGTATATTCTTAGAAAAGAAAAGATAACAAAACAGGTCTCCCATTACATCTCTGTATTAATTAAGCTGCCACAAAGACCCTTCTGGGCATGAATTCATATCAGCTGACTAACTGTATCTTATTGGATGAAAAGAATAAACTTCAGGGGAATAATACACTTATATAATTTTAGTATCAGATTTCAGCAACATAAATCCTCCAATGTACCCCATTTACAGCCATTTCAGGGTGACTGAAATTTGCAGTTTAAAATGTATGGAAACAGAACCAATTTAGAATTTTTCTTTTCTATGTTGCAGAGCAGTGGTGATGTTTAATAATGGCATGGGGGTTAATAAAACATTGGATGTGCATTTGTAATGCATCCTTTTATTCTATGTTATGTTTAATGAAAATATAATGAAATGAGATCACCTCTGCATTTCACTAAGTAAGGCATGCAATAGTTGTGGGGCAAGGATTAGACTACAGTTCTCCCTTCTGAGAATCTGGGCAGGGGTATGAACTAAAATAAAACTTACTCTTTTCTAACTTTTGGAAAGTTCAGTTAATACTTGCAAAAGTATATGCTTTGGTCAAACTGTAAAATGTTAGAGAACAAAGCAAAATTTCCACTTATTTTCCCTGTAATTTTTGAGGGTCTTGTCTTTTTTAGTATATAGTATGTGCTGTAATGAAAAGATCAGCCAAATCAGAAGTGCTGGAAAACATGTACATGCCCCTGGAGAGATCACACTCCTACACACAGGCACAGAGACATCTGTGGATTGTTTTACAGGCATTGGGATGAGCCTTCCTGCCTCAGCTTTGCAGGAAATTTCAGACTCGTCATAGGCCATCTTCCCTTCCCATACCACTCCTAAAGCAGTATTTTGTTTAAAATGAGCACTGTAGCCACATGCATGCTCTGGTGGAGATCACATCCCACTGAAAACAGGACACTGTGAGACCAGAGTACGTCTGCAGTTCTTTCTCCTTTACCCTGCTGGTAGATAAACTTAATGTTTTTTAGAATCTTTCCATCAAATTGGCTGAAATTGCTCTTGTTGCAGTGTTACCAGCTATCCATCACCTTCACGGGATGAAATAACAGCTACAGAAACAACAGAATCAGGACTACAAAAACCTAGAGGAGATTATTTCAGTTTTGATATCTAGTGGCACTCTAGTGTACTTAAAAGGAAAACAATAACTATCAAATAAAACAACTGTTTCACCCATGGAGGGGACAACTTAATTACAACTACAGAACTGCTTGTTTCAGTGAACTCTGTGCTCCTCTGGGTCAGTCTGACAGATTAAAACAGAAGTATCCATTATGTTCATGCATTACAACGAGTCCATGCCTGCTTGTACTTCAAAATACACAACATCTTGAAATTATTCACTACTTGCTTTTGGAAGGAAAAGGCAAACCCAAGGTGTACCTTCAATACATTGTGTACAATCTCTCTGTATGACCAAGGGAAGATAAGGGTGGGCACAACACAGAATTATATGTACAATACAACAACAACTGGTGTAGTAAATGAAAATTATTTGTATTAGGGGAATACAAATGTTTCTGGGCCACAAAAAGTTTGCAGCATAGAAAAGACATATTGCAATGCAAGTACTCCAGTTAAATATATGTACTCTTTGAACAACACAATACACAGACCTAGCAGAATGGATTTGAGGCATTTGAAAGGGAAATGACTCACCTGCTCTCTTCTCTAGTTAAATTTAGCTGTGGGTACAGCTGCATTATTTTCTCTGCAGTGATTCTCTGAAAAAACTAGTCAGTCCTGGGTCTTGGGAATGGTTGGGTTTACATTAGCAAATGGCAGAAATACTTTTTGAGGTTTCCACATTTAGGATGACATTACATAAAATCAGTATTGAATACCAAGAGACTATCCCTAAACTGTGTTACAATATTACAGTGTAAATACCATTCAAGAACTGCGTGCCAGGATTCTACATATTGTTTCTTTCAACTGTTTTTATTTTAATTTTGGATAAAAGTAAGATTATTACAGAAAACCATACAGTAAAATGTTGAAATTCTATCGAAGATAAAGATCAGTTTTTGGAAGAACCATAGCTACAACTCAGACAGGAGCTCTCTAGCAATATTTTTAGAGAAAAAATTGGGGACAGGTATTTATAGAACTGATGAAGTATGGTGGGAAGGGAAGCACAGCTTCTTTAAAATTGAATTTTTAAAAATTAAATATTCTGGTGTTGAGTGGGTTACAAGACAAATACACAAAAAAAATGAAACTTCAACTAATGCTCATATTAATACTCCACAAAACTACTGAAGAAACTAGGAAAATGATTGTTACCTTGATATTGGAAAACCACAGGTCATTTTCATGTAGTGTAGCCACATAAACAGAAGTAAGAAGTCCAAGAGAGATGGCAACAATTCCACCAACAGTTATTGACAGTATGTTCCACAGCTTACCACCTGGAGGATCTTGGAAGAAAAATATTTCAGTCTGTAATTGTGAAACATATTATTGAACCTATAGGGATTTTGGAAATCCATTTATCCATTGCCTATGCTAGTGCAGTTTACATTCTGCAGGTAACAGGACACCTGGTTTTAACACACCTTTATGGGGATGTGGTTTTTATGTTCTTATCTAGGAAAATCAGAATATTTTATTTACATACAAAATGAAATAAACACACTTTAATTACTATACTTTAGATTTAAGAACACCATGATCCTATACAAGTTTGTCTCAATGACATAACTGATTTGTAAACCTGAATTGGAATCTTCCACAACTTTTTAAATTCAAGCAATACATGATGACAGACGACAAAGCAAGCAATTCACATCTCCTTCACAACTCTTAAAAAGAGCTGCCTTTCTGGGGGAGGTTGCTCAGGTTTTGTAAAAAACAACAGCAAAAGTTCAGAAGCCTCACTAAATACCCACAAAGAAACTGAACAGCAGCCCAAGCAGCCTTTGATGATGGTGTCATGCTCTGAAGTGCAGATGGGCTCCTGCTGACACCGGAGCAAGGTCAGGGATGGGATGATGGCAAAGAAAGGATGTGTTCTGGGTACCTGCAGGCCTCCACTGGGCACTGACATTCCTGCAGCTTGAGTTTGTTGGGGCTTTTGTATTTGCAGTGTTAATGTAACATTCAATATGGATTAGTGATCTGGAATTGCATCTTTGAAATGGCTATTTTAGACTCTGTGTGACATCTCCTTAAGGGTTCCAACTATGTGATTCCATGGAACTGAGGGCTGGGCTGCAGGAGAACTATGACCACTTGCCCTTTTCATATATAGCCCAAGTGTGTTTGTGCAGAAACAACAATGAAACTTTCATCTGCCCAAATGCAGAGAAACATTTAGAATTTAGACCAAAATATCCCTTAAAATAAATTAATCTAAAAATCCTCCCCAAAAAAAGGAACTTTGTGAACTCTAGAGCTGTAATTCCTCACAAAATGTTGTCAGAATTTCATTACTTAAACAGATCCTGGAATTAAGACACTTAATAACTCTCTTTTAAATTTACCTAACCAGTGTCCTATAAATTAAAAAGCAAAAGTTCAAAGCTAAATTCAGATTTTATATGCAACCTGCCTATTTTTAAGTACATTTCATCAGTTGTCCCTAAATCCTTTTGTTATCAATGATTTGGACTGGGATTCTTTAGAGAACTTTGGATGGCAACATACAACCTGAGAGTGTGTCACCAATAATAATAAACTGAAAAAAATGTTCTCACCAATTCAAATTAGGATTTTAAATCAGAGATAAGACTGACATGCAACAATCTGCATGAGACCCTCTGTCTTATCCATTTAATTCTGCTGATACTCAAGTATGGAAATGCATTTGGCACATACCTAGTTCTGAGTTGTGCTTAGGACAGAACAAAACCCAAACACTACTAAAAAGCCATAGTGTCACTTTGTTTTCCATTACCCACCAGGTGGAATTTTCCCATCAGGCTTCACATTTGTCTCCTCTGAAGGCTGATCTTCAGCTGCTTCTGTGCCTTTTCCAACCCTCCTCTGTCTTATGGTTGTCATGATGTCAGTCACTTTAATTCATTATTCTTCAGCCTGACTCCTAAATGGACACACACAAGCAATGCATCTTCCTACACAACAGTCACTTGATACTGTATGAAATACGTGAAAATAAAACCACATCTTAACTGACATCACAGACTTTGACTTCTGTAACGTTACTGTACATAAAGTCTATCTTATCAAAATGCAAGGTTTTTCTTTAAATCTGTACCAGTCAGCAAATGAAAGTACAGAAAACGTTATCTTAGAATTATAAACATTAACGTTCACCATTTTATATACTCTTAAACAAGGTTTCAGAATGATTCATTATTTTGACTGCCCTCACTTTTGCAGCCCTTGAGTCAAAACACACACTTAGCTCCCCTTTTTTAAGAAATCAAAGCTCTTCAAAGAAAAATTAGTCTTTTCAGTACATTTTAGTTGTGTGCCTAAAATATGAAGCCAGTAATTTAAATCCTGGCTTTCAGAAAAACCCCAAAAAAGGGAGTCAAAAGATGCAAAAATGATGCCAGAGAACACTTGTGTTATAAATAAGCAGAGAGAGCATTAAAAGAATACTCGATGTTTTACACAGCACAGAATTTGTGAACATCACAAGACGAGAAGCTCAGCCACTCGTTGCCCTGTCAGCTGCCCGGTGCTCTGGGTTCCCTGAGCACAGCACTGCTGCATTCTGCACCTGGCAGTCGGTGCCATCCCACCCCGAGGCACACATCTCCATCCCAGCTCCATCCCAGCTCCATCCCAGCTCCATCCCAGCCCAACAGCTGCTCCCTGCGCTCCGCCGCTGGAACCGGCTGCTGCTGGCAGCGCTGCGGGGAGCAGCCTCAGCCGCACAACTTTGGTTAAAGCTTCTGCAGCCGATCAGCTTCGCCTCCTCCTCACACACCTGGCAAAAGCACACGGGGAGCTACGCGAGCTCACGCTTCGGAAGAGCCGGTCTGCAGCACACCTGACAATGAATTAACAAAGGCAAGATGCTCATCCAAACTCCGCTCTCCGAGCGCGGTGCCAGCGCCCCTCACGCGCCGGGGCGGGCAGGTCGCACCGGGCCCCGCAGCCGCGGAGAGCCGGGGCAGGGCTGGGCCGGGGCAGTGCCAGGGACAGGGCAGGGCCCAGGGACGGGGCAGTGCCAGGGGCAGTGCCAGGGCAGGGCTGGGCCGGGGCAGTGCCAGGGCAGGGCCGGGGCAGGACTGGGCAGGGCCCGGGTCCGGGCCGGGGCAGGGCAGGGCCCGGGGCTCCCCGCGGCCTGCGCGGCCTCGCCGCGGCTCCCCCCGCCCGCCTTCCCGGCCCCGCGCCCCGGTACCTGCGGTCCGTGCTGGGGAGCGGCCCGGGCCCCGCCGCGGACAGGGACAGGGACAGGGACAAGGAAGGGAAAGGGAAGGGGAAGGGGCGGGCGCGGCGCAGGGTGCTCGGCCCTGCCGGGCGGAGACCGAGAGCCGGGGCGGGCACAGCCGCCCGTCACAGGCCCGGCCCCCCGCCCCGGCCGCCTCTCCATGGCTGCTTCGAGCTCGGCGGGGCGGGCCTGCGGCGGAAATCCGGCACGGCGAGGAACTGCGAGGGGTTCGAGCCGTGCATCCAGTGCGTCCCGTGCATGCCGTGCCGGGAAAGGGGCCCTGCGGCCCGGCAGCGGGGCCCGCTCCCCACCGAGGGTCGCGCTGTCCCGGCGGGGAGGAGGCTTTGCTAAAATAGTGCCCCAGAATTTATTTGTAGTGGTTTTTTAATGTATGTCTCACGGCCGCCCCTCCGATATTTGCGAGATGTGCCATATATGTCCCGTGTATGTGCGATTTTAAAATTGAAATTGGAGGTGCGAGTTCTGCTCAACGCCTTACAAGCTCCACTGTATTTCTTGCTTAACTGTACCATAAACGTTTAAAGGGAGAAAAGACCTTTTGTAGCTGGAAGATAACGGCAAAACTAGACTTTGTTCTAGTTAATGGGTACAACCTAGCCCTGCACTAACTCTTTATTGTATGTTTTATTTGCACTGTCTTTAGTAATTGTAGAAAAAAAAACAAACCATGTCCCATGAAGCCATAACCAACAAACCAACTGCAGCACCTATCACAGAAGGCTGATTTCCCAATAATCCATACAAATTCTGTGGAATTGTTGGGGAGAGGGTTCACTTCTTCAGGACAATATATAGTTGATTCTCCATTATGATTTTATAGTGGAGCAATGCTTTACTTTTTTTTTTTTACCTCTCTAATTCCACGACCTTGGTTCATTGAAAAACTTAGTATTTGGAGCAGGAAGAGCAATATTCATAGAAATTCATAGAAAGTGTGCTCAAAGACAGGAAGAAACCTATGTTGTAATCATCCTGGTCATTCTGACCTTTGAAAGCATTGACACTAGAAATCAGGAAATTTTTCAGTATCTGCTCTGCATGCTTATTTTGTTTTTTAAGTATTTTTTAGAAGCAACAGAATTAATCTTACTTCCTCTGATCAAGCCCTCAAAGTAGTTAAACATTTCTACTGTAAATCAATTTACAGCCATACTTCTTTGGGTTTTAGGTTTGTTTTTTTTGAGCAATAAGGCAGGTCATACATTTGTGGGGAGTGCTTAAACTAAAAATGAAAACTAAATGAATACAGGCCTTACCATGGGCATTAGATTTACCTTCCTTTGATCACTGCCACATCATGGATGTGTTTGTTGAAATGAACACATTGTATACATACAAGAAATTCTACAGTGTAGATAAACACCTTGAGTGTGCGTAGGTTTTGTGTAAAGGTGATAATGTGCTTACATTTCCAAGAAAGGGGATGCTGTGGAAGATATTTCCTGGAATAAAAGTTCTGCTTATCCACTACTTGTGAAGAGACCAATGCAAACTAAATTCTACAAGAACAAGCAGTTACAGAAATGGTTTAGAAAACATTATCAGTGAAGAGCTTTAGAAATCCCTGAGAAGGGGGGAGTTGTCTTAACTCTCCTGTGTTTTATGTCAGCGTGCATGGCTGTAATGGATTTGTGTGTGATAAGTCACTGTGCTCAGCTGAAGTTTTCCCTTTTGTGGGGAATGATTGCACAGGACTGACATTCCTGAAGTACTAACACAACCTACACTGCAGAATAGTGTTACTGGAAGTAAAAAGTTTCCATAATATAAATGTGCTACACAGCCTTACACATTGGTAATGTATCTAAATGCTCAGCTATCACCTTCCTTCTGAAATACTAACACTTGCTGTTCAAGTTTCAAATTGCAGATTAGATAGTAGGGGAAATAAAAAAAATCCTTAATTCTGTATATTTTAACAAGTCATTTCCTGTTGCAATAACTTTTAAGTACAGCACTAGGAAAAAATTGGAGTTATTACTTAACATATTCTCACTGAAACAATTTATTATTTAGGCAACATGTCTGTTGATAAAAATTTAATGTATCAAGTTATGAGAATACAGAAGAACTAAAGAGCTTCCAGATGGATATTAACACCTGAAAATTGTATTATAAAATGTAAATTAAAAGTCACCAAACTGTAGCTTGCAATCAGTAATACTGATGATTATATCATTACTGTACTGTTATAATACTTTTGCAATGTTGGCTTCTTACTTTCCAAAATAACAAAAAGTGATATTTGACAATATTCTGTTAGCTCATTCTGTTCCAACTAGATCAAAGTAGTGGAGTGTTCGTGGTAGTACCAAGTTACCCATAATCCCAGCAAGTGCCAAACATCTAGAGACCATTGTGTACAGGAAATGGTTGGAAGAAGCTTTAAATTCAATTTACCTCTGTTTTCTTTTGGATTGTCCCATTCAGTACTGTAAAAAGAGCTACCATGAGCTAGAAAAGCAGGAGGACTCAAGTTCTGCCCCAGTAGATTTTAAGTCTAAACCTGCAATGTCTTGAGTTGCTGTTCAGCAGCCTTTTGGTAGGTGACAAACATATCAAATTTCTGGGTTCTCACTTTTCTCAGCTTTTAAAGCTCTTCAGGGTCCTGCTGGGTAAAAAATCTTGGTTTTACCAACAGTGAATTTCATTACCTAGCTAATCTTAGGTTAGTTCTAATGGTGCCTCCCTTCCCGAGTGGCTCTGTGTGACAGCTCCTCTCCAAGCATGCCTCGAAGGGATGCAGAACAAAAGCTGCCTGCGCTACATCAGCTTTCTGCAGCAATTCCAACCCTAAATACTTGCCAGAGATCTAGGACAGAGTGGGTGAATGGCACTGCTATGTGGCAGGGCTCTCCCGAGTCCCAGGGTGTTGGAATCATCACGGGACCCGTGGTGCTGCCCCGTCCCAGCCTGTTGGGGATCACGCAGCACCCCGTCCTTTATGGGGAAGGAACTTCTGGTGAGCCTCTTGTGCTTTGTTCAGCTGAAGGGAGGAAGGTGTTTCAGCCCAGTCAACAGGATAATGTCTGGATGCCACATCCTACTACAAAGAGCTTTTTTTCCCAGGTTTTGCATTGGAGGAAATGTGAAAAAGCTGCATGGCACAGCGTTCTGCAGTGTTGGAGCTAAACCCATTTGTAGTTCCAGCTTTTATTTCAACATATTTGGCACAGGGCCCTAATAATAACAAGAAAATGGCAAAAGATTTCTTGTTTATGTAACTGTAAAACCATGCTGATACCAGCAGTGGGTATCCTGGCCATACTCTCTTTTCTCCCCAGCAACACCAACTGACTTTATTTTTTCCTGAGAAAAGCTAGGGAAAAAAAATTGGAAGAAAAGCTCCAGCAAGGCCAAAAATATTCTGTATATTTAAAAATAGGTTTCAATATATGTTTTAGCTTATGTGATGGAAAAGCAAAAGACAATCACCTGAAAAAAGCTGTTTAAAGCTTTCACTCATTTAAATTATGGAAAAAAATCCTACCAGTTTCATTATGAATTTTGAATTTGCAGTTCTTTCCCTCAGCATGGTGCCACACTGACTGCCTGCAGGCTTACAAATATTTTGACTTAATAGTTTCGCATTTCTTCACCACAGTTACTTTGATAAAACTTGTATCAGCAGTATTTAAACTAGTAACAACTAACACTAATAATTTCATACAACAAGAGTAAGAAATGGCAGTAAAGTATTTAAAATACTTTTTCAATCACAAACAGATTTCCCTCTCTCTAAACAGGTTCAGTGTTTGGATTTTCCATATTCATAGTTCATAAGAGGCCAAATAAAAGTGACTAAAGTGTTTAACAAAAAAAAAGTTTATTACCAAAATACAATATTAAAGTCAATACGTGACAAACTCCTGTAAAGCAAAATAAATTATTCTACCATTGTACAGTATTCCAGAAGGTAGTTAAAAGTAGTACTACAGACTTTGCTTCATCCTTCCAAAGAGTCACCTATCAGGAACACAATCCTAGAGAGAGCTTAAGGCATGCAGCTTAATGTGCTGGATAACTTCATAAAACAAAACTCATCCTATTTAATAAGATACAGTATCAGAATTAACTGAAATAACTGCAGTCTTTACATGTCAGTTTTCTAAATTTTTTTATGCTTTGGCTACAAAAGCAGTGCCATAGTGTTACAATACCTTTTCTTAAAAAAATACATGTATTCATGTCAATGAATATCAAATGCAAATGTAAATTTCTATTAAATATATCTTAACAAATGTTACTTTGAGCACCAACTGTACATTTCTTCAAATGATTAAATAAGTGCTTATGAAAGAGGAAAATACAGTAACTCTGACTGAATCCCACTATTTTTCCAGGTCAAGCATAAATTGGGAAGATGAAATATGCACCCATTTTTCAGTACAGCCAAGTATGAATGAAGTTTGCTCTTTAGTAGAAGTACAGGCATTGCAAACAAAGCTGCAAGTTACATTTTGTATCATAGAATAAAATCTAAATTAAAGAAACAGCTCGTGAATAGCTGATCACCTGGCAGTGCTGTGACTGAACAGACAAAAATAGTTTAAAAGCTTAAAGAAAGGGGAAACTTGCAGTGTTAGTGACTTTCAAATGTGCTTAAAACCCCTTACAAAACATGCAACCAAGCCAGCCATACACTTTTGAAAGCAGATACCCTGAGAAATAATTTGCTTTCAGAAAAACTAAGTCTATAATTATTTCACATGCAGGACTTCTGACAGAGCCCCCTGGGAACTGTGAGTGGGTAACTAATTGCAAGCAGCATGGAGACAGCTAAAAAAAGTAAAAGTAAATCTCTGTGCATATGGGAGAGGATTCTTTGTTGGCATTTGTCAGGACTGATATAATGATTTTTAGAGGCAATAGCTTCTGTTTTACAGGAACACATGGTCAAAAAGAACAAAGCAACAAGATGGCAAAATCAAGTGTGAACAGACACATCCTGCTTAGGAATCCTGTGACACTGATTCCTGGTGCACTGACAGAATGCTGCGAGAGTGGCTTCCACACACACCAGAGCTGTTCATGCTGATTCAAGGTTATTGGCTTTTGAAATTTTGGTTCACTGCCTTCTCCTTTTTAGCTTATGAATGCAAGTTTCTCCATTTTTATCTTTCACTAGCTGAGCAACTTTTAACATAATTACACAAAAATAAGAATGTGGTAAATATTGTTTCTGTGAATACTGACTAGTAGTTTAGCATTACTAGGGATCTCACTGTCCTTTAATTCTTCTAACAAAGGGGATTTCTGAGTGAGAAAGCTGAGCTGTATTCCAGATGATGTAGTATTTTCACATTAATTCTGTACTGAAGGTAAAATAGCAGTGTCAGTAAGACAACACGAATATCCCATTAAAAGTTCATTATCTCCACTGGAATTTGGGATCATGTAAATAAATAATGTGTTTTTCAAACGTAAAATCCATCTGTAGGAATATGAAAAATAACTATTAACTGAAAATAATGTATAATGTATAATTAACTTCACATATGTATTTAAATTATCTCAAAAATTCAACACAAAAATGCTTTGACCTTATATCCTGACCAATTCTTCAAGTCAAATGTGTACCTTCTGCTATATAATTTGTAAGCAAAATAATACCTATTTAATCCAAAAGAAGTAAAATTCAGGAAATCTCTTGAAAACAAATATCAAATATACTTGAAGTCTTGATGCTTTTACCATGGCTTCTACATTTTGTGCTGCTTCATGAATCTGTGACTTTCTTTTATTGCCACTTCCAGGCAGTGCTAGCACAATAGAGACACTCCATGTGCCAGCCTCTCACATTTACAGCAGCAGCTGATTTCTGCTGCTAGAAGGGTGTAAATAAAGGAACCAGAAACCACTGTTTTCCTAAGAGTAAGGAACTTTTAAAGTATTGACTACTAAAAATCAGGTCACTGCACGCCTGTATCAGCACTAGGCAAGCTGCTGTGCATCTGCCACTCATTAAAAGCAAGAATACATGCCTGAACTAGGAAGTTTAAATCTGGCTGCCAAAGGGCTTCTTTGGAACTGATACTACACTTAATGAATCTTTCAAAAAAATTAAGTAGCCAAATTAATCAATGACCTCAACAGAGTTGCCAGGTAACTAGCCAGTATAATAATATTCCACAGTGATATACAGATGAGTATCTTCTACTGCCAACTGCTGTAACTGTAGAAACAACAAACAAAAAACCCCACACATTGTAATTTTAGAAGCTGAAGGTTTTCAAAGGGTGAGATTTCTACGTGTTTTTTGGACAATAAAGTAATCTCTTATACCCTTTATCAAACCATACTATAGGCACAAGTAAAATTTATTCAGGAAGTGACTGGATACAGTTTTGGCTTAAGACATTGTTTGCCATTTCTTTTTTAAAATATGATTTTCTACAGGAATATTATCTTTCAGCTCATTATTTCTACAGTTACAGCTCTGACAGACAAGTGGGAAATTTGGCCAGCCAGTGGCATTTCAAAGATTGCCAAAGCACGTAGGCGTTCCTGAAAATCCCTATTTGTGCTCACCTACATCTTTTGGAATCTACACAGATTTAATCTACATCACTTTGTGGCAATTATTGTTGATATCTTGTTCTCATTAAAAGCATTGCTCATCCATACTGCAAAGTAATGACCAAAATGGAAAGTGACATTATAAGCTTTTCTTTTTTAAAATAATTTGTCTGAATGTGTCAAGAAAACCATGAAGAAACAACAGGTTATTGTTATAAAAAAATAATCTGTTACACACTATGAGTTGAAAAGATAGCAGTTTTGTAGTTAGGGTCCAATCAAACAAATAGTTATTAACAAAATGCTTCTAGAGCCTTCACCCCCTGCTGCTCTAAATCGATGGAAAGGATGGCAGTCTTTGTTGGAAAATGACTTGGGAGTTGGTAAAGCCTTAAAAATAGACTGGGAAAAATGGAACTCGTGTGTGTGCATACAGCACACACACACGGCCAGGCCCACCTCCCCTCTCCCCACCTTCCAGAAGGCAGCCAAGGGGCTCACCACATCATATTGTAACAGTTTTATCTGATCTGTTCCCAGATCATCTTTCAAAAACCAGGGTAAAAACCTTCTTTGCTGAATTACTTGGAAAACAACAAAGAGGGAGGAAGAAAAAAAAGCTTTTCAAGTGATTCAAAGCTTTCACACCTTTGGGTTTCAAACTACTATTCTAATGCATTATTACTGACTAGTACCTGACAGGAAAAGGAAAAAAAAACAACAATCCTACATTCTTGGCACCATATAAAGAAGTAACAGGCTAAAATGGATTGATCTATTCTCCACACCTTATATTTATCTCTTAAATGATTCATCAGTCCCTGGTTAAAACACTGTACTCCTACTGAAACAAGAACTCAGGATGGGAAATCAAGTTTTGCTTGCAATTCTTCTCTTTAGCAAGTTTGTCAGGCAAAAATTAGCAAAGAAAGAAAATACTCACTCTAGGAAATCCTCTCTTAACTTACTGCTGCACCTAGTTTGTATTCTGAGCCGTGCTGTGGTCCTTGTTTAGAATGATGTTTATGATTTCACCCTCGTGTTCTTTCATATGATCCAGCAGATTTTCTTTGTTGGTAGACTCAAAACCACAAATGCAGCAGCAGAAGAGAAGAACACAGTATTCTGTGCCAAGATGGGGTAGAGTGGAGTTCTTTTCTAAACTGCATGAGGTATTCATCAAGCTAGGTTTTTCATTTTCATCAGAACCTGAAATTTCATTTGTAGTCTGGTTAATTGACTCCGTAAAAGACACCAAGTTGTCTGAACTTCCTAGTATAGGTACTGTACTTTCATCTGTGCCTTCTAATAAGGTTTTGTCAGTGAGCTGTCCTTGAAACCTGAAATAACAATAAAAACCAAAACCAATATTAAAATATACAGCTGTTGCTTTTTGATAGGAACTTTATTTTGGGTCAGGCTTGGGTCTTTTGAGAGATAATAGGGCTTGACAGTAAATCAGACATACCTACTGCTTTGTGAAATGGCATCATTAATAGCCTTGTTCACTTGTTCATAGTTATAATTTTGGTCACTTGCATGTTTCCACATATGGGACTTCAAGGATGGAGGATGGCTACATACATATCCACAGAGAGAACATCTGGGGGGAAAAGGGAGAAGGTAAAAGAGAAACATTTAAAAGTTAAATTTTATTAGTTCACTAATGGTTTAATTCTTCCAAAAGGATGAGTAAGCAGACAAATCCATGTGAACCTTATTCTAGGTCCCCCTTTTCAGTTTTGTAACTGGGTCATGTTAGTTTACAAAGTTTCATCCTGAAATGTAAGACTATTTTTAGGGTCTGAGAACTTTTTAATCTAATTTTTTTGATTTTCTAAACAACAGAAATGAGATCTTATCTATTTGGCCTGATAAAACTGTCTAAACACTGCAGAAATGCAGTATTTCTGCTGAGTGCTGAAACATGGCACCTGGCAGGGAGGTAGTGAGCTCTCTCTGCCATTGCTCTGAGCCAAGCAGGAACTGTGTAATTAGCACTAATCATGTCAAATGAAGTAAATAAGTCTTTTGTGGTATAGCAAGTATATATAGTTTATAGTATAATATAATTTATTAAGGATCACAGAGTTGTTGAAGTTGGAAGAGACCTCTTGAGGTCACATAGTCCAATCCAGCCCCTCAAGCAGGACCAGCAGGTTGCTGAGGGCAGTGCCAGATTCTGAAAATATTCCCAGATCAGGATTCAGACAGGTGATCATTTTCTCCATTGAGTTTTCCATCAGCTCCAGTACCACAAGACTAAATTATCTATTTCCCTGTAAAACACCATCTTATGCAGTAAAGAACAAAACCTTGAATAATAAATCTTATTTACAGGGAGATGTAGTGTATATTTATGGACAGAAATAACCCAAGACTGATCAAATCCTGTATAACCCTTTTCCTGCATGAATATTCATCAGAGGAGGTTTTTCTATGTGTTTTTTAAGATGATAAATTACACACCTCAGCATGAAGGAGATGAGTGATGCTGCATGACATCACTTCAGAGCAGGATCTGTCTTTCTGTCTTTTGGATTAAAAAAAAAATGCTACTTCGCTCAGCTGCCTGCTACTTTAGAAGGCTTCAGTTCCCCAAATCCCACGGAAAAAATCAGAATCAATCGAAGGTGACCTTGTGCTATTATAACTATAAATTATAACTAGGAATGCATCTCTGCTCAAGCAATGTGATCCCAGTGTGTTACTATGACGAGTCTGTTAAAATGCAAGTCAGTTTTTGTAAATTTTGAAGACCTTTTCAGAAATGTAACCTGGAAACACAGGAAAGCCTATATAAAACCACATTATACACTACAATTCAGTAAGGTTTTATGAGTTTTCATAATGACAGTAGGGTATAGTCCTTAAATGCCCTGCAAATAATCATACACAGGAAACTATTTCTGCTCAGCAGAAGATTGCAGAGAACAAAAAAAATCCCCCAAGTTAGGTGAAAGGCATGGTACATTGCCTTGCTTGTGGAGCAAGGTAGTTCTGTCCTGCTAGGGAACAACAGGTGTGTCCTTCTAGCTCACTTTTCTCTACTGATTTGGAATGGAGGACCCTATTTGTCTCTTTTCCTTCTAATCTGGAGCTTTACAAAGAAAATGGATGCTTTAAAAGGTAAGTGAGTGATTCTCAGATTGGGAATCTTAGTATCTCTAACAAGGCTGTTACAAAATACATCATTAGATAAAAGGCAAACTTTATAGTTAATTTATTGATAAAATTAGGCCAAAATAATTTTTTTTTTGTAAAACACAAAGATCAACAAATAAATCTTAATTTCATTTAATGTGCCCACTAGTCTCACCATACATATGATTATCTGTGCCACTAATACTGCTTGGTCAGTGGTTTGGGAACACAATCAATGAAGCCACAGCCCAGTGCCCATTTTTAGCCCCTTCAAAATACTCTCATTTTTTGAAGTCATTAATTTACTCGGGTGATTTACTAATAAAATTTACTTTGCAGAGAACAGCATGTTTTCAGCCAAATACTGTTGACTAGTTTAGCTTCCAGTTCAAATCAGACACAGAAACTCCAACAGCTTTTAGCATGCTGCACTACAGTTAATGATTATATACATACAGTATAGTTACAGGATATGCAACACTTTCTCAGAGAAACAAAATTATTTACCACTGAGTTGAGTAGTAGAAGCCTTTCAATTCCATAGCATGACCTGTCCTACTGCTTGATTTGTGCTGAATTATTAAACTTCACTGTTCAGGTATATTCTGCATTGATATACTGGGGAACAATTCTCTTGCAGCTGTGGATAGACTAATTCCTTGGGGATGAGGGACCAAAGTGTAGAGGTTTCCAGTAACCTGTGGTAATACCAAGAGCACTCAGCAGTACCGTGGGAAGTATGACAGCTGAGCAAATAGAACTTAATGCTTCTATGAACATTTTGGGGGAAAATGCAGTGGAAGTACTTTTAAGCTGTAGAAGCAGCTTTTCTTGAGAAGAAACCTCAGTGTCAATGTGCTTTATTTGGATTTTTTATATTGCCCTTAAAATCTTCCACTAAGAAATATTCAGAATATTCCCGATTTTCTTTCCTTTCCCTTCCCAACTCCTGTTTTTTGTTGTAAATTAGTAGTAGACAATTACACATATTTGTGCCAACTTTCTCATGTATCTATAAAACACCCGTATTTAGGGACAGACTATAAGGGACACTCACCACTTAATGACTATTCATACTAAACCTTAACTAGGTGATGCCAACCTGGATTCCAACTGACGTGTGCATGCAAAGGCTGTGCCTAGACTGGGATGTTAAACAAAGCCAGGGAACGTTCCTGGATACTGGAATTTACCAGTTCATGTTCAATGTTAGAAGTGCCACGGCATGGTTTTGGCTCGTACAATCTCCTAAACAATTCCAGGCATGCTTAGGTAATTACCATGGCCCAGAAACTACTTGCAATAGGCAGTTTGTGTGCAACCACCACATTCTGAAAAGCAAAACACAGAACACTGAACACTGTCCCAGAAGGAAGTCACGGATGTGTTTAATCAGCCAGCAGAAGCATCGCCTGGGAATGCCACGGCAGATCCATCAAAAAAACCCAAACAAGTCTCTGGAGCAAAGAATGACTCTAGGAGGGAAGGCAACAGAATCTGAGCACTGCTTTAATGTAAGAAAACCCCCACTGTCAGAGCTTTTTGCCACATGAGCCCCGTTACATACTTGTACTGTTCCAAGAGCTGCACTGCCTGATGCTCCTGGGGGTGCTGCCTCATGTGGCACTTCAAGCTATTCATATTTGTGGTGGCGAAGTCACACACGCAACATCTGAAGAGACAACAACAAGTGAACTAATCTGACAATTCACTGCTGACACTGTTCCAAACCCCAACAGCTATGAGAATGCAAAGGTGCCTAGAAAGACAACAGCTGAGGACTAACAATATGTACAGAACTCCAAGTTACAATGTTAACCTGCTGTTGGGCAGCGAGAATCTTCTGCAGCCCAAAAAAGCCTCCACCTTTCAGCAAGCATCACTAGGCATTACAGATGATGTTTTTTCCTCCAATCTCTCTCGTGCCCCTCTCCTCTTGTGGGTAACCCTCACTAAGTGCAAGCAAGGTGAGGATGCAGGTGGCTGGGTGCAGCCCTTCCAAAGGCACAGTGGGACCCTAAGAGCTGCAGGGGAGAATATGTGCTCTACTAAATGCACCAGCAATGTTCTCATGACATTGTAAAAGCCAAACCAGTAATAAAACACCAAGTTTCAGGGCTTTACTGCTGAAAAAGAAGTCAGTGACAAGCTTAACATATTCAGATTTAGGTGTCCTAAGCACGTCACATCATGCCATTCAAATTTTTATTTTTTTTTACTTCTGTCACAATATCTTTGTATAAAACAAATAAAGCAATCTGGATCTAAATTCAGATCCATGGATTTAGATCCCAAAGTATTACACAAATTCCTTGCTATTAATAAATATCAATATACTACCACACAACCTTCCTGTATCTACCATATTAAAACAGAAACCATCAAGCTCAGCTAAATCTCTTATGTCTTTTTTTTTTTTTATGGTAAAATGTCCAGATATAAAATTTGCTCTATAGTGTGAAACAGTTTGAGACTGCAGGATACTTAGCCTGAGAATACTCGCTATATTTTTAAAAGGATTTAATTGTGCAGTATTAAAATCCAGAACATACCAAATCTACAAAAAACATATCATTTAAGGCTCTACAGCTTAGTTTCCAGCAAGTTTTGTCAAACAAATAATAAAATATGTTTACAGCTCTCAAAATGGCAGCAGTATAGTAGGCTGCTGATTGATACTATGGAAGGCTTGAGGAATTCATGTTTCAGAATGAGAAATACCATAAATACTGGATCATTATGGTTTTCAGACTGTGGCTTAAGTATCCTGCCAGCTTTTCAGATTTGTCTAAGGGGTTTATGAAAAAATAATAAGAGAAGCAAGGCAGATGGGTCGGTTTGTATTTAGTATGCAGCAGTCTGTACCACCAATGGAAAATTTCCAAGGGCTCCTAAATCAAAACAGCCTGCTAACACCAATTTGAAAACTACCATGTACAAGACACTCTACAGTATCTGCTGCTCCAACCTCAGTAAGTAATAAATAATGGTAATAGCAAAGGTTCTGAGGAGAAAACAATCTATTTGTATTCCACACTTGCTCTCTGAGTAAACATCTTGTGAATTTTTGCCAGTGTTAAGGGATATCATAATAATGCACACATCAAAATACAACATGTTTTCAAGGTCTGTTTATCCAAAAGAGAAAGTCCCTGCTTAGCTCAGCATTTCAAGGTGTTCAATTTCCAGAATTTTCATTAAAAATAGAAGTTTACATTAAAGATCAGCTCAAAAACTCTATTGACTCGGATCTATTTTCTAGCCACTAGAGAGGGACAGAGATCCACACTGTGTGAGCACAGATTCAACTGGGGGGAATTTATGCAGCAACCAGTAGGAAAATGCAGGATTCAATTTTTTCACTGGGGACCTCAGCTATAGTATTACATGTGATTTTAGATACCCAAGGTCCTATATAAATCCATATGAAGCCCTTGTAGAAGACTTATAAAATATGATTCTAAGTGAGTATGTTACTATTGTTAGAAACCAGTGAAAAAGATGAAGCACTTGGAGACAAGGGCAGAATTTTTCCATACTCTGTAGCAGCTAACGTAAAAGCAGTAATATGACAATGGAGAACATTTTGCAATAAAGCAAATCCAAAATGAAGTTAGGTGTGCAAGGGTTTTGAGAAATATATTATTACTGTTGGCTAAAGTCCAGTATTATAACAGAATTATCTTCCTCTCCACACGTGAATTCTTTGAACTGAAAACAAGCAGCAGACTGCCACAGCAAAAGATGCATTCTGGAAAAATTAGCAAATCTTAATGACATAGTTTGAATCAGCCAGCAAGTGTGGCTCTTTCAGTAATTTGCAGTACAATAATGTGATTGCAGCTCTCCACCAGCACCTTTCCCAGCTGCATGAGCAGCTGAGTGACCCTGGCAGGGCCAGGCAGGCCCAGGCTCTCACCTGTATGGCTTATCCGAGTTATGGATGCGGCGGTGGTTCCGGACACCCACGTACGTGGTGCTTGTGTAGTCACAGACATCACACCTGAACAGCTTCTGAACTGAAGACTTGCTTCCTACTGAAACCAAATCCATTATTTTAGAGAGCTGCACTCAGCGCTGTAAGGAATTCTCAGATTATCATTTCATCACAACTGAGTTAAGAAACGTGAATTAACATTTTAAAGTACTAGTTTTGAATGTCCATAAACATTTAATATTTTTAAAGTACTAAACAGATATAGAGCTAAGAAAGGTATGGTTTATTTTACCATATTGTTCTGCATTTGTCCTGCCATTTACAGGAGTTATTAGAATTTTAGGAAAACACATTCTTTTTCTCTCTGTGAGCGCCTCCCTTCTCCCTGCAGTTGGGAGATCCTGTTACAGCAAAAGGTGATAAAATGTGGGACTGCTGAACCCAGCACTTTCACTGCTTTGCAGAATGCATCAAATCAAAGGAAAAGACAGGGACTGAGAATGGATGAGTTTCAAACTGGCAAACACAGAGAAGGAAAGCAAAAGACCTCCCGAAGCCTCTAAATCCTCTTTATCATCCAACATGCACTCATGTTTTCTGAAAGATATGAGAGGATAAAAAAATAGATATTGACCAGATGTCTTAATAAATAATCTGGAACTTACCCAAATTACTAAAAAGCAATTGTAACAAAAGTAATTTTTTCCTTCCAGAATGAAAAAGACACTTGAAAAATTAATGGTTGCAGAGACAAAGGCTAATGACTCCTTAACCACAGGAAAACGTGTGCACACGAGTGCACAGTTGGAGTATTTTTGAGATGTAAGTGTGTACACTTTAACAGTCCTGTTCCTGCTCCCACACTGAGTAATGGCTTCAGATATTAAGATATTAACATTTGGAATCAGGGATGGCATTTTTTCAGGTAATTTTGCACGTAATTTTCCCATTCCAGCCTATCATGCTGTACCTCATGCACTTTTTTTTAGACTTAATTTTCTCATTATCAAAACAATTAAGAGTTGTGATGGCAAAACTCTTTTAAGGAGACTTTTCTTTTCCCACAGGAAGGCACTGAATTATGCCAAAAAGGGTTCTAGATGTATTATTCTGATGAATACAGTCACACAGCTAACTTCAGCAGTAAAGGAAAATTGCAACTAATTGAACTTTCACTCCAAAATTTAGCACATTTGGTTCAAGATGCAAATTCATCAGGTAAAACTGACAACCTCAGAGGGTTATTGTGAAGAATACATAGTACAGCATATAAAATAAAATGGCAGTCTGAATACAAAGACAGGGAAATAAAATTGGAATATTTCTGTGTGCACCAAGATAACCAAAAATATATTTCCTGTATTTCATTTTTTAAAAATGACACAGTGCTCACTCTTTAGCAGTCTTATAAGAAATAATGTGGAAGTAATATACAACAGGCACTCTTTGCAAGTCAACCTTAAAGCAAAAGATACTGGAATTTTTCCTACAATATGCTCACAGAGTAAAATTTATTAGTTTTGTTTTTCCTTTAACGTGAAAATTATCAAAACAATACTAATTATTTACTTGAAGATTTTGGAATTTATATTTCTGCATTATTCTTTTATGAAAACACATTCATGTAGGAGACCTCAAGTGGATCAAGGACACTCACTGGGCTGCAGATCTATGGGAGAGCAGGGGCTATGCTCTGCTTGAAGGGGTTTTCCATCTGAAATTCTGCAGCTTTAGAATAAATTGCTTCCAAATGTATTTTCTGTTATGAATTTGGTATTTCAGTGGGCAGGCAGTTTAAAACCAACTGTAGCTAATGAGATTTTTAAAGCATTATGCAAACATATTAGCTACAGCATAGTTCTAAGAGACTCACACCCAGCAGCACACACTTAGGAGCAATTATTTATACCAATCACTACTTTATATTTATTTCTTCCACAAAATGCACATAAATTATAATACATCACATCATCTCTTGCTGTTACAAAATATCACTTGTGTCCCTCACCCCCTCCACTGGCTTATTTCTTGTGGGTTTGGGGCCTGTTTTGCTTTCTGGATGGAGAGTATTAGGTCTCCTACAAGTGAATATGGAAATGACAGATCTTTGTTGCAGCAGCAGTAACAGGTGCTCCTGTAATGCTGCTTATTACCCTATTCCTTCATTATTAGACATTTACAATCTGATCATATCCAGTGTCATAATGCTCCTTTTAATTTATTGTACAACCATGGTGAATAAAGAGACTTTTAGGACTAACTATTTCATAAACAAGAAATGAAACTGTTCCAGCTCAGGCATCTTTCACATTAACAGATGCTATGCCATAAACTTCTTTGTTTTGTGTCGCTTTATAGGGATGACATCTGTTTGACAAGAGATTGCTGTACTGCAGTGGTGCTGCAATTTGATTATAAATTGGTTCTGAAATAATTTAAGCATTCCACAGTACGAGTTAATAAAAGTTTAAAAGGAGAACTGTTTTCATTCAAGCCACACTACTAAATTTCATGTGGGGTAAAGAGTCAATTAAAGTGCATGGCTGGAATACTTCTATAAGATAATAATGAGAAAAACATATTTATAAAAACACCTCTAAACTAACTGAAAGCAGGCAGATTTCTTGAACAGGGTCTTTCCTTTCATGGAAGTTAATTTACAAGATCAGGATATAAACTAAAACAACCTCATTAAACATACTAATTTCAAAAGAAGACAGGACTATTGATTTTCACATTACCAGTCACGTTACCAGGACTTGAGCTCAAAAGGTACATTATTTCTCCAAACCTGACATGTTTCAGTCATTGCAAGGGAGTTATTCCTGTATCACAACAGCTCTAGGAATACTGGTTTACAGCAAACAAAATACTGTCAGAAATAATAGCCCAAGCTTATAGATATTTTTAACTTGCTAAACAAACAGAGTTTTATTTCCCATCACTTCCATTCAAACGTTTGTACTATTACTTCTGCAAAAAAACCCCATTATGTAATAGGAAACATTCCCACTCCCAGCAGACCCTCCCTGGCTCCCCCTGGCTTTGAATGGCTCTCTCAGGCTTAGGTCCTGGGGACGTACTGAGCACTACAGATCAATTTCCTGAATTTAAATGCCTTCTGCATTGATGAGAGCAAAAAGGAGCTTGGAAGGGTCATTCTACCTGAGGTTGATAAGGTAATTAACTTTTAACTTGTATACTGAAAGCCGGAAAATGAGGCAGTGTGAGCTAAGAGACCAGAAGGCAAAGTTGGGAACTCATTCTGTTCTGACATGTACCAAGTTGTTTTGGTCAAACCATTGCCCATCCACACTGGCTCGTGCTGGTCAGTGCCTTTTTTCACAAGAAATTGCATCCATTTCAACAACTTGTGCATTCACTGAGCAGTAGAGGAAAGAGTAGAACACAGAAATTTCCACTGCAACCTAAGTACTATTAGAGTGCACGTTTTGCTGTCTAAACAAATGAGTACAGTTAGGACAGAAAAGAGCTTTGTGCACAAAATGGAAATACTTCAACTCACAGTTGTTCAGAGACTATCTAATTACTAGCATTTCTCCATAATGCTCTAAAATTGAAAAATGCTAATAATTACAGTGTTGCCTTCAAAATAAAAATGCTGTAAATATTTTCAGTAGCTATAACTCACCAGAGAAGAGGACTCATTCACACTGCAGTGATACACAGTGGGTCTCCAGGGCACACAAGGCATTTTAAAGCCACATTTTCTCCCTAAACTTCAGAATTTGGGTTTTTTTTTCCTCCTATTTGATTCCCTTAATGCATTAAGAGTTTGCTGGGTTTGTTTTTGTTTTGTTCTTTTGTTGCTGTTTATGTTTTGCAAACAAACACTATTAAATTAGAAGCAGATACACAGTTAAACACGAGGCTCTAAGCAACCTGGTCTGGTGGGAGCTGGCCCTGCCCATGGCAGGGCTTGGAAAGAGAGGAGCTTTTAAGTCCCTTCCAACCCAAACCATTCTATATCTCTATGAACATGATACCTATTGTTACCCTGGCAACTCTTACAGATACTCATTTTGGACATTACCTTAATTAAACAGAAACTAAACTCAGAAGGAATGGGCATTGTATGCATATGCTGACAGCAAACTACATCACCATGGTGACTTAAAAAAAAAGGCTTTCTATTGTTTAGGTCATTTGGAAAACACTATAGGTGGGAAAGGAAAGGAAAGGAAAGGAAAGGAAAGGAAAGGAAGGAAAGGAAAGGAAAGAAGGAAAGGAAGGAAAGGAAAGGATAAGGAAAGGAAAGGAAAGGAAAGGAAAGGAAAGGAAAGGAAAGGAAAGGAAAGGAAAGGAAAGGAAAGGAAAGGAAAGGAAAGGAAAGGAAAGGAAAGGAAAGGAAAGGAAAGGAAAGGAAAGGAAAGGAAAGGAAAGGAAAGGAAAGGAAAGGAAAGGAAAGGAAAGGAAAGGAACAAATGTCTTCTTAGAAGACCAAAATAATATTGCATATCAGTTGTTTTTCACAAGAAGAAATGCAGGGTTTAATTACTGGAGCTAAAAATGTATCACCTAACAATAAACGCCACTTCAAGACTGACTGTGGTAAATTTTGCCCTCTGGAAAGAGCATATATTTAAGGTTATGAACAGGGATGAAAACATTTCAGCACAAGAGATCTTAAAACCAGTTACACAAACACAGCAAACAAGTAATATTATGAGTGGCTTTTTGTAATTTCAAGTGTAAATATAAACAGTACCTTCTCTATCATCTGCTTCATTGGAAACTATTAGTTTGTTAGCTGTAGCTGTAGAGAAGAGATCTGGAAGACTGTGTTGTTCTCTTTCATGATTTCGCAGCTGGCTCTGAAAAAAACAGTTCCTAATGTTCATACATACAGTGAACACTTGGAATATTGCAATCATCTGTGACATTGTTACTCAAGCTTTAATGGTAACTGATATGAAATGTATGTTAACATATATACAGATTACCCCTTAGGTAATTTTACTACAAACAAAACAAGTAAATATCATGAATTAGTAACATAAAGGACTGATGAGAGTGACTGAGATTCTGTGATTTGTGTTTATTTAGAAAATAGATTTCCTTCTTTCCCCATTCCCACAGACAAGTGGCCACAGTTCTTCCTCCAAAATTGTTATACTCCAAAAGCATGAGATTAGAGGCTTGTGTGAAAATTAACTCAGTTTTCATATTGCCTACCGACTTAAGAACACACCAGTCCTGTCTCTATTTGCTTGGGGAGAAAGAAGAGAGAGCCTTTTGCTACCCTACCTGTGTATTTTTTCAAATTAGGACTAAATGGCAATAAATATGGGAAAATTTGCATGACCGCTGCTTCCAACAGGTTCAGCTGTACAGCTGGATACTGATGCAATCTGCTCTGTATTCCTGAGTACTGAGCTGAGTACATAGGAACTCACTCACTAATGCTTAATATAGCAATTAGGAAAACAGCAGAAGTGTACTATTCTACTCTGGTATGTAATCTTTCAAATCTACGTTCTACAGAACATCCAGAGCAACATAACAGTGGAAAAAAGGAAAAAAAAATCATCTGCTTCAATGTGTCTCATGTTATCCCCAAATGCCACGCTCACAACAGGAAGGCATGTTTGAGCATTCTTTTAAAGTTTCAGCTATTAAGATCTTTGATGCTTCCCTTTCTTCCTGCAGTTGCTATGTTTGGGCAGAAAAACAACACGATATTATTATGTCCATGAGATAATTCTCAGGAAAAAAAGTTATACGAGGAAGCAAGGTTATTTCAGTGTGCAGAGCAGAAGAATTACAGCTGAAGCGTATATTCAGCACGTGCTGCTGGCAATAATCCCTAATGGTAATTACAACGAAGCCAGGATGTCAGACCCAGTTAAGTTAGAAAGAGGGATCACCAGTTATTAAAAAAGCAGCAAACCAGGTTATTCAGCGATTCTAGACAGGCACGGGAAGGGCTTTACCTTGTAGTGGAAGGACTCCTGGCACTGCTTGCACTGGTACATGCGAGCTTTGCAGTGGTTGATCATGTGGCTCTCCAGGCCCTTGCTGTCCCCGGCGACGTGCTCGCAGATGGGGCACTGGTAGGGCTGGCGCTGGCGGTGCACCCGCAGGTGCTGCTTGATGTAGCCCTTGTTGCCGCTGCTGTAGTGGCAGAGCCGGCAGCGGTACGGCCGCTCGGCGCTGGGCAGGAACTCCACCAGGTTACTGCCAGCCACGGCCGCGTCGCCGGCGTTTTGGCACTGGGCGTTGTCCTGTAACTCTTTCAGGATGTCATCGTCAGAAGCGTTCTGGTCTGTCCTCTCCTTCAGTTTTTCAATGACAGTGAGCAGTGACATACTGATGCCCATTTTAATTGGCGCTTCTGATAACTCTGGTCTCTCTTTCTTTATTTCAACTATTGCACGTTCGCTTTGGTTTAAGCCACTGAACTCCTCAGAGGGATCCTTAAGTGAGGACACCGCTTTAGAATGAGCTGTGCATGGGCCATGAGTGCCCTGTCCCGCTCCTGCGTCCACAGCATCCTCTCCAGCCAGAGCCCTGAGGCTGGACCGTGTCAGTTCTGCAGCTCTAATTGGCATTGTAACGAGAGCTTCTGCTGCTAAGGAGTGCAGTCGCAAAGACTCTGAATTTGTCCTCCTTCGTGCAGGAGGCACATTTTCATCAGCTGTTACATTTTTATTAGCGCTTAATTCGTTATCTTTCTTCTCGGTATTATTCCATTCTATTATTACTTCTTGAATTGCATCTGAATGATAAACTTCATCAGGTACTTCACAGGTAACAGAGGACTCCTCTGAGATCAATTTTTTTTCTGTTTCAATGTCAGTGTTCATTAAGAATGGCTTTTGTAAAACACTTTCTTCAGCACCTGGCAAACGCTCTACTATGACATTAATGTGACCCTTTTTATTTGGACTACAACTGATGATTTTCTGTGCTGATGACAGCAGGCTGTCAGTTATCAAATTGTCTGGTTCTGTGTCTGATACAGTCTCCTCTACAACCTCTGCAGTGGGAGAATGCACCACGGATTCACTTACTATCTCTTCCTCTTTTACATTTGCTCCTATGGGCGATTTACATGGCAGTTGCTCAGAATTGCAAATCTGAAGCTGAAGAGAAGGCTCACTATGGATATCAAGTCCATTGTTTTCCAAAGAAAGGACAACTGTATCCACACAATGAGGTGTGTGAGTTACAACTGTCTCTGACAAGCTGGTGGTTTCGTTTTCTTCCTCAAAGATGGGGTAGGAGCAATCAACCTCCCCGGCATGTTTCCAAGCGTGTGTTTTCAACATCCTCTGCTGACCACAGGTGTACCTGCAAATTAAACACCTGTACATGCCATACTGCTCATAGGTGTACCATTTCCTCCTACCCATTTCAGGCACAGGAGCAGACTGAGTTGTATCCTTACATTCCAGATTTGCTGTCTGATCAGCCCCTGATTTGATGCTTCCTTCCACTGGCCCTTGTAGAAATGAACTTGTGACACTGACACACTGCTGCACTTTTGTCTGGATGCTGTTTTTACCACTATTCTCGTGGTGATTTTGGAAATGGGATTCAAGTTCTTCTTGGCTTTTGGAAGCAAAATGACATTCTGAGCACATCAATATCACTTCATTTTTCTGCCCATGTTGTTTTATATGTTCTTGTAGAATTAAGAGTGAAGGCGATAGAAACTTACAGAGACCACACTGGTAGCATGTCACCTTTTTTTTGTTTTGTGGAAGACAGTCAGTCACAAAATAATCTGCTTGTAACTCTTCAGCCTTTTTAGTAGCAATGACCGAGAGCTCGATTGCTTTAGCTGGGATTTCACAAAGCTCATCTGTGTCCAAGGACTGCGCAGAAGCATCGGCATGGGAACGTTTCTTCCCGATTAAAAGGCATCTTTGTGACTTCTCACTTTCAACTATTTTGCTCAGCTTCTGGATAACGTGGATCAGGGGGTCAGTTTTACATTTTCTCTGGTCTTCGCTGCTCTGCAGCGTTGGGCCAATGACTGTTTCAGAAATCAGCACAGCCTCCTGCTCCCCGATATTTGGCATCAATACTGCAATGCTGCTTCCTTCTTCCATAATACCTAAGAGAATGGAGGTTATAAAAAATAAAGATTTATACCTGCACAATGATGAAAATATAGCCCAGTACGACTTACATTCTTCTCTCTACCCAACACAGAAACCCAATTCCACTAACCTAATAAAAATTTTCAGAATGGCTACAGGAATAGCCAAACATATTAGGGACATTTAGTGGATACTGTGGATGCTATTCAACACAGCTGGAGAGAAGAATTCCAAGAGAGTCTCCATCAGGTGCCTCCAAGCTGTACAAGGGCAAGACAAGTGTAAGGTTCTAGAAGTGTTATTTTCATGTGTAAGTTAAGGAACAGTGTTACAGCTATTCTCTTTACTTTTACAAGCACTACACATCTGAATGCTAAACATTAAAATATCAATTGACAGTAACTGGCACACTGATGTTTAAAAGCACGGTATGATATGAAAATATATTCCTAATGTACTTTGATGAATTGATGCTCCTAAAGCAAATGAAAATTTCCAACAATCTAATTTATAACAACAAGCAATTTTTTCCTTGAAATGTTAGAAGAAAGTGATCCTGGCATTTACTTGCATCAGTCATTTCACTGTGACTATTTTAAAGACCATTCAAATGTCAAATCATACTTATCATTATAGAAGCCGTTCTCTAGAAAACTTACTAATTGTAGCTGTTTCTACTATTTCTTAATTGAAGGGAAAATCAAGTGGTACTAAAGTTATAAAGAGCAATTCTTTTCTGTTTTGAGGGAAGGCTACAGGCAGTAACTATTTCCAATTACCCCTCCTTTAAAAATATCAAACCATAAACCACAGGCAATAATGTGATAGTGTTGCAGGTCAGATTAGAAGCCAATTTACATAAAAACAGACCTTGTGATGTGAGCAGAGCTGTGGGTTGGGGTTGAAGGAGCTGGACAAAAGGTCTTACAGTTAAATTTACTTCAGAAAAAATGCCTAGAAATAACCTATTCTAGTGCCAATACATGTACACACATTTATTTTATACCAAGTTTTTATATACTAGGCATAAAACATGAAAGGATGAGAAATATTTATCAGTCATCCTTAAAAATTATACATAGTTAATTCATGTGGACTTTTTTTTTCTTTTTTGCAAGAAAGACACAGAGGCCAAAAAAGAATTTCCAGAACTGGTCCTAAAACCCCATGAAATCAACTCATTTCTACTTATGGATTTAGTGTACAGCATTATAATGCACAGACACAGGAGAACAGGGTCTGTGGTGCCTGTTTTTCACTACAGAAAAATTCTGGGCAGAACTACTCAAATTATCCTCATCTGCCATTCAGCTTCCAATTCAGGTTATCATCAGAGCTATCATTATATGCAATGTTAGCTTTGCAGTATCATCTGCACCTCATGTTAAATACTTCAGGTGGAAAATTATTATTTGAAAACCACCCTAATTCAGTTACATAAGAACACTTTGCTGTTTGTTTCCAACTCTTTTGAAACCGTTATGAAAAGTGAACAAACCTGCTTTTTACCCTAATGGCTTTTTCTGAAAAGAGATTTAATGGAACATTCAAAGACATATCTGAATATTAATTGAAATATTTTCGATTTGAAAACGAGTTAAGGAAAACTGGTGCTGCCTTAAATTACCCTTGGTACTTTTAAAACTTTGCAAGTACTGCTTAACAGATAAAAATTTTACCTGAAAGCAGCATAGCAACTAAGAGGAGAAATCCTTGACAAAAGACAATAAAAGAAATATGCTGCCATATACTGTTTCTGTGTCAAAAAGGCAAACAGAGAGCACCTTCACCTGTATTTATTTGGGATGCTTGGAGATGATCTCCCTTACCAGATACACAACTATGGTATATAGGTGTTACGTCACTCTCAGCTTAGAGTTTAATGTTTTCTGTGGCAGACTTTGGTTTTTAGGTAAATCAGAAGGATGATAAGATCTGTACACAAATTATCACAGAATAAGTTGGAAGGGACCCACAAGGATCATCGAGTTCAGCTCCTGTCCTTGCACAGGACCATCCCCAGGAGCCCCACGTGCCGGAGAGCGGTGCCCAAACCACCTGCACAGTAATTAAAATATCGTGTCTGGGTTAGATGCAGCCCCGAGGAGATCGCCTCCGAGCTGCCCATTCCGGCCGCGTCCACCACCCGCCGGACCAGCGCGGCGAGGCAGGGCGAAACGCCTCCAGGGCACGAAAAGCCAACCACGCTCCGCACGACCGGACTCGGAGATCGGTGCGATGGCATCACGGCCCCCGAGGGCAGGGAAACTCCCCGGCCGGCCGCCCTCCCTCGGGCCGGCCCCAGCCCCGAGCCGTGCCCGCAGGTGCCGGCGCGGCTCCGGCAGCCGAGAGCAGCGAGGAGCCGGCCCGCCGGGGTGGCCAGGCGGTGAGGAGCGGGAAGGGAAGGCGGGGAGGGAACGGAGGCAGCCCCGGGCCCGGGAAGGCTCCGCCGGGAGCCGCTGCCGCCCGTGGCTCCGCACATGGGCTGCGGCGCGTCGCCCCGGGGCCGGCCCGCCGCCGCCGCGCCTGACGCCCTGCAAGGCACCCGGCCGCCCGCCGCCGCCCGGGCCGGTCCCCGCCGGCCCCGGGCCGTTCCGGCCGGCTGTTCGCCGGCGATAATGGAGAAAAAGCCCGGTTATCCTCACCTCCGGCCGCCGCTTCAAGATGGCGACGATGGAGCCCGTATCACGTGACCCGCGGCCCGGATCAGGTGACCGGCGGGGGGCGCTGCCGCCTCCTGTTGCCATGGAGACGGGAGCGACTCTGCGTGTGGGGCGGCAGGGCCGGGGACACGGGGGGCGGCGCGGGAGTGTGTGTGGGTGACAGGGGGTGAGTGTGTCTGTGTGACAGGGTGAGTGTGTGTGTGTGTGTGTGTGTGTGGGTGTGACAGGGGGTGAGTGTGTGTGGGTGACTGGGGTGAGTGTGTGTGGGTGTGACAGGGGGTGAGTGTGTGTGGGTGACAGGGGATGAATGTGTGTGTGTGACACGGGGTGAGTGTGTGTGGGTGACTGGGGTGAGTGTGTGTGGGTGTGACAGGGGGTGAATGTGTGTGTGTGACAGGGGGTGAGTGTGTGTGGGTGACAGGGGGTGAGTGTGTCTGTGTGACAGGGTGAGTGTGTGTGTGTGACACGTGGTAAGTGTGTGTGGGTGACACGGGGTGAGTGTGTGTGTGTGTGACAGGGTGTGTGTGTGTGACACGGGGTGAGTGTGTGTGTGTGACAGGGTGAGTGTGTGTGTGTGTGACACGGGGTGAGTGTGTGGGTGTGACACAGGGTGAGTGTGTGGGTGTGACACGGGCCACAGCACAGAAGTGTTTGGATGTGACGCAGGGCCAGGGGCACACGTATGTTTATATGTACGTGTATGTGTGCTGTGTCTGTGTGTGTGTGACACAGGGCCAGGGGAACAAGGGGAATGGCACAGGACTGGGTGTGTATGTATGGGTGTGTGTGTATGGGTGGGTGTGTGTGTATGGGTGTGTATGGGTGTGTATGGGTGTGGGTGTATGGGTGTGTGTGTATGTATGGGTGTGTGCGTGTATGGGGGTGTGTACGTATGGGTATGGGTGTATGGGTGTGTATGTATGGGTGTGTGTGTGTGTATGTGTGTGTGTATGTATGGGTATGGGTGTGTATGCGTGTGTGTATGTATGGGTGCGTATGTATGGGTGTATGGATGTGTATGTACGGGTGTGTGCATGTATGGGTATGGGGGTGTGTATGTATGGGTGTGTACGTGTGTGTGTGTGTGTGTATGGGTATGTATGGGTGTGTATGGGTGTTTGTGTGTGTATGGGTGTGTGTGTGTGACACAGGGCAGGAGTGTGACCCAGGAGCACACAGGGCTGTGCCCGTGGGGAATGTCACAGCCCAGGTGTGTCCCGGAGCCGCTCGGGATGGCCGGGTGGGGGCAGCTGAGACTCAGCCAGTCCCAGGCGCTGCCCCTGCCGCTCCACTGCGGTTTTTCTCAGCCCGATCCCGCAATATTCCCATAGCCAGGGCCGAGCCTGGCACCACGATGCGCTCCAAAAATTGTGGACTCTCCGAAAAGGCGTTTCTTTCTGGCACGGTTTCCGATGCTAAACACCTGTAGTTAAAAAACTCGGCAACTTCCACATTTTGGGTCTAAAGCTGTCAGGAAGGTTTTAGCAGATTTAAGTGGGCAGAAATTCAGAGCTTAACACACACTGCACGTCAGGGGTTACCTTGGCATACGGGAATGTTATATGTGGTGAATTCGTGAGATATTTTGTATAGACTGAAAATCAGGGGAATCATCAGAGCTTCAAAAGTGATTTCAAAAGTGGCTGGGTGATGGCAAGTAAAATCCAACCTTCATTTCCAGAATGGGGATTGAAGTGTATTGATGCGGCGATTTGGATGGATCTGGAAAAACTGTAGGAACTTTTTGCAAGGTCACTTTCTCCTGCAGCTGAGTGATTTGTTAATGATTGTATATTGTTTCATACATATATGGTCTTTTTGAAGTGTATGATTTTTAAAAATATTGTCAAATCAGGTATTATTCAAGAGATGGATTTGACCATCATTTCAATAGGTACCTCTAATTTTACTTTTTGACTCCTTGAATTATGAAGCTCTATTTAATTATATAAAGTTTTAAGACAATTCAAGTCCTATCCTACAATCTGACTTGGTAAGAAAAACTTGGTAAGCCTTTGATAAGACTTTTTTTAAAAAATAAATTGCAGTCAGGAAGATGCAAGCATACGACCTATCTTGTTAACACTTGTTAAATGCATTTAATTAAAAAAAAACAAAACCCTAAAACTTTTGGCTGTATAGTATTCACAGTATCAAAGGTACTAGTAATAATAATGGCAGCTTGTTTCAGCTTTTCCTGACGTATTAAGTAGAGCCTTTTCATAGAAAATGATTATTTTTTCATGTACCCTGTTCCTTTAAAACTTTGTTTCCATGTCTGTATATGTCATAGTTTAATTAACCAGTTACCTGAGATGAATCACACTTGTAGATACAGGACTCTCACCCTCCTTTTTCCAATCAAAATATGCTGGGGTCTGATAGATCTGAATTAAAAATACTGCGTTGATAATGAGTAATCATCTCCATGCACTCTGTTATTCTTCTCTGGTGTAATTAAACCTGGAGTAAGTTAAAGATTTCATTCTCTGTGCAGGTATGATTGTGCAAAAAGACAGATTTAGATTTTACACTTTTACATTAGTTTGAAAGGCTTCTTAATTCACAAATTTATTTTCCTGTTTTTCATTTTCATTGCTTTCAAGTTGCAGGAAACATGAAACCAAATAAAATCTGGTTAAGGCACCTTTCCCTGAGCAGTAGAGAAGAGTCTCTTGTATTGAGCATATTATGTTCAGAATGTTGATGTTTTCGTAAAAGTTTGTACAAAATTGCTTCCTAAGTACTGTAAATATGTACAGAATGTCTGTGGCATGAGTTTTATGGTAAACATTACAAGCTTAATTTAAAAGAGTCTAGAAACACCAGGTGAATTTCGAGCTACATCAGCAAAGATGCAATCTTGAAGTAAAAAAACATGGAAAGTGTGCACAGGTTTTTGTGTAGACTTTTAAAATAAATCTACATGTAGTAGCTTTCCTATATGGTGCCTGTTTCTTCTTTGTGGCCTCAGTCTTGAAACTCTTTTCAGTCATGAAATGAACAATTAGGCTTGTTTTCATTAATGACTTGTACCAGCAATGAGTTATATAATTGTCAATGAAAAATCCAATTTAGCCCATGAGTTTTCTACATTTTCATGCCTGGCAGTTCCCAAACCATTCCAAAAGCTTTATAATTTTCACATTATTATAATGTATTATATAACTGGAGTCCCTGACTTTATTGAGTGGGCATTAAATAAAATGATTTGTAGCTCTGTGTACAACAGAAGTGAACCTTGCATGGAGCGCTGGTTGGAAGGGAGGCTTTGGCTCATGCATCCCTTCCTGGGTGAACAGTGCCATGAATGCTGTGTGGGCACTTGGAGTGGCAAGAGAAGGACAATTTTAATTTAATATTTCACCTAAGTTTCAGTTCTTGGTAGCCTGGAGTTGACCTTTATTGTGAGGTATGTCTTCCACAAAAAGATGGAATTTGCTGTCGCATTACAATACTATTGGCAAGTAAAGATTTTTCTGCTATCTTTACGGACTAACTACAACACAGAAGCCTGGATTTAGTTTTTTAAATTCTTTTTGGCTGACAGAATGTGTTTCATATTGTCTGTATGTGCTCATAGCTGTCTTGTTTCTGGGTAAAAAAAGAAGTTCAGAGTGCATGAAATACAGTTCATTATCGCATGAAAAATGAAATGTTTGGTTCCTCAGAAAAAGGAAGAATTTGCACATTCTCACACAGGTGTACAAGTATTGTACAAGTACTTTGATTTATCAGACTGGCATTGTGGAAACCTTTATTGTGAAATGGAGCCTTAGAGAACACTTTGACCCTCTAAATACAGAAGTTTGCAAATGTGATACATCATCTAGGAAAATGCAGAGAATGAAAGAAGCATGGTAAGAACATGCATTAGGAAAAATGATATTGTGTTATTTGTTTATGAAATAGGACTACATTGTACTGTGAGAGACAATACTGAAGGTGGATTGAGAATGATTAGGAGTACTGAGAAATGATGCAGGGAAGAATGTGCACTGTCTGCATTTAGACAATACAATAGAATGTGATTGACATATATGGATAATAAATAGAATAATGGAAAAGCACTTTAAATATGCTTCTCCTACCATTAGATTAATTAATTATTCAGTGAAGTTGAATAATGGTTTTGCACTTTCAAAACAGGTACAGGAAGTTTTAGATTTCTTCTTTCTCACATAAGTGCAATCAACCTCTGGAACTCATTGCTACAATAGATGGTAGAAAACAAAACTTTGCAAGAATTAAAGTGAGTATCTTAAACCCAAGTTTTTGTATATAATGAGAGAACATATACAACTGTTCCAGACAGAATCAGAGATGTAAATATTGAAATAACTTTTTAATATTATTCAATATATTTCAACTGTTATACCAAATATATTTTTTAGTATTGAGGCCAGTGTTGATGGGAGTTAGGAAGAATTTTCCCTTGGAATAGGTGTGATGCTTTATGCATAAGGTTTAGAGTGCCATTTCCTTTGGGGTGGTTGTGCTTCTCTGCTGCCAGAACCCAAACCTCACACACAACCCTTCTGTGTAGTTAGACTTAGTTATCTTTTTGTTACAGCCTCAGAGCTCTTTGTGCTTTGGCAGTGAGGCATTAAAGCTGAGCAGAATTTATATTACTTAGATGGTTTATTTTGCTTTACACAGCTTTTTCTGCTAGAGAATTAGGAAAGTTCTGTATTAAGTGATATTTCAGCTGCAACAATGACATCTAGGGGCTGATTTATATTAATTTAATTTAGATACGTATCTCCTGCTATTGAGAAGATGGTTACTAATGTATTTACTAAATCTAAATTATTAGTATTTGCTAAAAAGCTGTGAATCTAATATATGTCATATATTCAGAGAATAACCATGACATTCTAAACTTCTTGTCTTTTGTTTCCCCTTGATCTTCCTTTCAATTATTTTGGTGCTGCTACCACTGCAAATCAGTGAATCTCTCATTACTTTAGACCTTGTATTTTTCTATGACATGTTATCAAATGATGAGATTTTTTTATTTTTCACTCTGTACTTTAGGTATACTTTTCTGTGAATTAAAGGGTAAACACTTTGCTTCTGCTTTCCTACATGACTTATTCTGTTTCCTAGAATCACATCTACTTGATTTTGTACAGGAAATGAGACTAAAATTCCCCTGCTTCCCCCAGCTTTATGGGAGTGCAGACATAGGCTTGACTCCAGATTTAAACCCTGTGATTCAGGGCCACCTCTGAGCTCTAAGTAAATCTAATTTTATGTGTGCAAGTAAGTGTGTACGTAAAATACGTAATTGCAATTTAGAGATGATTTAACAGCATCTGTCTTATTATTTGCAAACTTACTCTCATTCCCTTGAATCTTAGTTATTTGACCATAAGTCACTTATTTGGAATTGCTTTTTACAGAAAAATATTCTGTATTTCCTTCTCGTTCGATTCTTCACTTATATTTACAACTTTTTTTTTCCTCAGGAATAAGAGAATATAATTTTTCCTCCCCAAAATTCTCCTCACGCTATTCTGTGGAATATTGTTACTATCTTCAACACACTCACTTCTCATTGGTCTTGAGCAGAAGAGATAACTAGGTGAGCTGAAAAGAGGGAGACATTGTGGAAAGCTTCACATTGACTCAAGGCAAGGTGCTAAAATGTCCTCTGCAGTAAATAAGGTTACTTATACAGCAACTTGTATAACATAATTTTTATAGAAGTTACAGTGGCACAGCAGTGCTTTTCACAATTTCTGTATCTGTTGGTTTCACTCATAAAGGAAGTGAAAGCTTTTTTCTGCCAATGATATTGGCAGAACATAATTAGAACTGCATTCTATATTAAATCTTAGATAAAAATGTCACCCAAACTGCTATAAGTGTGTTGGGGGGTGATTCTTATGGACTTGGTTAAAGTACCACCATGGCACATTTGTCTCTTGTTGGAAGGTCTGCAGTGAGTGGAAAGCAGGATAAACCTGGGCTGTAGCTGAGTGTGAAGGAGGACAGACTTTACTGCCTTTTTTTTTTTTTTCCCTGGAGGGGGAAATGATAAACTTGCAGATTCTTAAGAGGGGTTCTGCCATTGTCTTCTCACTTGCTCTCAGAACAGGCATTTCCTTACACCTGGGTTAATATAAAGTGTGGTCTGTGTACTTGTACTGAGGACAGATCTGTTTTAAACAAGTAGAATCATAGATTTTGGATGGAATTTTACTGCTGAATTGGCCATGGGGAAACTCCACTTAGAATAGGGACAAAAATTATTTATCTACAGAGAAAAATATCAGGACAGTCCACAGAGCCTTGCCACATGATGTACTATATTGTAGTGTCCATTATTTTTTCCCCTTTTTATTACTTTGCATAGATACTGATATTAGCTCTTACTCCGAACAGTGCTTTAGGTCTATAACCCAACCCAGGGAGTGCAGAATGTGATTTCTCACTGCCAGGTGTAGCACGGGGAGTCATATGCACAAAAGACTCCAACAACAATGACAGCAAAGTACCACTCTTTATCTTGTTATAGTCAGTGAAAATACAGAAGTGCCTTTTGCATTCTTGAGAGAAATTATCTGTATGTGAAATGTTGCATTAGAGCAGGTACATACTGATCCCTGTTGTTACATTTGCCATTCAGAAATGCCCCAGTGACTGTCCTCAGTGTGTGTTTACACATCCAGGAGAATTCATTTGTGAATGATAAGCTGCAGTAAGCCTGGAATCAGATCATGCATTACATAAATTAATATTTCACCTGTAAAAGGAGATTTCCTAAAAAGAATTGGACTCCCTGGAGATCCAATATAGCTAATATTCCTATAATTGATTTAATTGGTGATTATTTTTTTTTACATTGTAGTTAAAAGGCATTACTTTTCCCTCCGTGTTAAATCACTCAAGCGTGGACTAAAATATCCTAATTTCCGGTGCAAGCTAGAACCTCTAAGAGTGTGTACTACGTGCTAGCTCCCAAAAGATAAAATAGCACCAAAAATTTGGAAATCCAGTCAGGTATGAAGTTCTTGTATACCCATGACTTAATTTCAGTATTAATTACCAATGAAGGCCAGAATAAAAGTATTAAAACTTCCTGCTCAGCATAGAAACTGGGTAGGTTAACTCAAGAAATAAGAAGTGCCTTTGGGTACTTCTCATATCATTAGAGGGCATCATGGATGAGACCTCTGTCCTTCAATGGGTGGTCCTGGCAACTTTCCTTAAATTCCCTAGGTTGATAGCCTGCTGACTTTTTTACTTGAATTGCAATCTGTTTTTTGCCAAATGCGATTAGACAGAGTTTTTAAATCAAGCACAATGCTGCTTGGGGTGGGTTTTAAGCAGCTGAATGTAATTTTTGAGTGTGACATTTTTCAGATAACTTCAGTGTAGTAGTCACATTAACCTAACCATGACAAATTTTACAAAATTTATGTAAGTGACCACGTATTTGTCATGTGGATGATGGTGTGAGGCTTTTGCTATGCTCCTGTAGAACTTTTGGGTGTACAAACTTATATTATTTCTGAGCATCCATAGAAACACACAGTACTGCAGATATTTTATAAGACACGGTTCTTCATTGAAATTAATTTTCTCTACAGAATCTTAATTAAGAAAACTTGCCTGAGTTTCCTCTTTGGGCTACAGAACATACTGTGCACTTATCCCCTTAAATCTATATCAAAATATTACCATAAATTTGGCAAACTGGAGTTTTACATCCTATGGTGATTTTTATCTGAAAGCTTTAAAAAACAACACAAACAAAAGCCCTGGAAAGGTAATGGACTGAAATTTCCTTTGCAATTTTAAGTTGAAATTCTCATTCAGGAGTTTGTGTAAAATTAGGACTGCATCGTTTGGCTCACTTCATGAACATTCTTTGGCAGAAAAACTCTTTTTTCCCTCTAAGCCTCAACACTGTCCTTGCCTGCAGGTCTGCAGGTCCTGTGTCTATCTGTGTCTGTACTTCCATGTACACAGAGAGAGAAAATCAGTTTTTCATTGCAAATATGCATATGGAATCTGCACACAGTGAGCATCAAACAGCTTTATGAAAACAAAGGAGCCTGTTCATTTGTAGTTACTCAATCTTCCTACTGTTCATTAGATAGGAGTAGACCAAAATGAACCATCACTGTTTTCTGTAGTGACCTTGAGGTGGCAGCAGCATTTCATTCAATTCTGCCATGTACCAAGTCCATTAAAGGTGAAAGTAAAATTTGCAATAAATCAAAATAATACTGATTGTTATAATTTTATTGCCAGAGCATTAAGTCAATAAAACTTATCTGAAATGTCATTTGCATTGTATACAATTTTTACTAGTTATCAAGTATGTTTTAAAAGCGTGTTTAAAGCAACCAAATGAAGAAATTGGTGATAAATTGTTGAAAATCTGGGATTTGTCTAATGATGTAGTAAAACTAAAGTCTGTTTTGATGTCTTGTATTGTGAAACACTTTCTGAAAGCATTTGTTAGTGCAATAACGTCTTGTGTTTTGACAAACTATATTTAATGTCCTAATGTCTGATTAAATATTTTTATGCAACTTGTCAGGTCTTTTTTCATTCATGATTTTATGTAGGAAGGTCATCTAATTATATGACACCCTTTCAGTGAAGGAGAATGTGTTTGTTTCTTTTAATAATGAGGAATAATGAAACTTATTTATGTTGGAAGTCAGGGAAATTTATTGGAGAATTACAACATGAGAAACATGAAAATTAAAAAACCCTTTTAATAGCATATTCATTACTGAGAAGCTTACAGGTAATGAAATAGTCGTGTGAAAGCCAGGATGCTGGGTGATATAACTCTGCTCATGTCAGCTTTCAGGCCATTGTTATTTTGCATTTCTATGCTGTCAATTACTGTTAGGTTGCTAATTATGATTAGGTAATTAGTCAAATAGGAGGCACTGGAAGAAAAGGAATTTACAAACTTCTAAGGCAGCTTTGAGCTGGGAAGGCAGTTGGGGTGCTGGGATGCTCCTGGTGCTCTGGCTGTGTGGGAAATGCTGCTCCAGAGCTGCTGCTCTGCAAGACCAGCCCAAGCCTGGACTAGAATCCAGATTAGATTTCTGTTATCCAGTGTAATGAAGGGGAAGCAACGACACTCAAAATCTTTCCCCTAACAAATGCAGAAAAATAAGGATAGTGGTGTGTTTACGTCAGTTAAAAACTGGTGTGAAGGAATCCCTTTATGTAACAGACACTGAAGGAGTCCAAATAACTGCTTAAAAATAGCTTATGTAATAGATAAAATAAATCAGTGTGATTTGATGAAAAATATGATTTCTTGTTCATTTAAGTTTTGAATTTATTCAGCCTTTAAGATACGATGTTTAGATCTGTTTAACCTTATATTAACTTTTCCCCGCTTGTTTTGTTAGTTGGCTACTTCTTCAACTAAGGAAATAGAAGTATTAAATATAAACAAGCAGAGAAGTATGTAAAAAAAAAAGTAAGTTGAATTGTAGTTCCACAATAAGGCGTTATTAAGTTTAAAAAGCGGAATCACAGACCACAAGCCAACAGAGATTACAACACACAAATGCTGTTTGGGCTGTGCCAGTGGTTGCTGGAGCTAATACAAACACTATTACTTCTCTAAGACATAGATCTGGTCTTTTACTCTGCTCTGTACTGTCATTTTCTCTTTGTCACACTTCACTGTTTCTTGAACTAACTTCTGTGATTCGGTGCCTGAAAAAGAGAGAGACTTTTTACAAGGGCACATAGTGACAGGACAGGGGGGAATGGTTTCAAACTGCCAGAGGGCAGGAATGGATGGGATATTGGGAAGGAATTGTTCCCTGGCACAGGGTGGAATTCCCAGAGCAGCTGTGGCTGCCCCTGGATCCCTGGCAGTGCCCAAGGCCAGGTTGGACACTGGGGCTGAGAGCAGTGTGGGATAGTGGAAGGTGTCCTTACCCATGGCATGGGGTGGAACGGGATGTTCCTTAAGGTCCTTTCCAGCCCAAGCCATTCTGGGATTGTGGTTTTTCAAGATTTCCAGAGATGTGAATGCAGTTAGTGACAAAAAAGCAGAATAACTGAGATAACAGCAGTACTCCTGTGAGGAATGTAATTCACTGTGAGCCTATTTATTCTTTCTTTTTGGTTTTAACCTTATGGCTCTTTATAATCAAAACATATTTACCTCAGAAATAAAAGTAAGGAAGTAAATATATATATATATGAACTGAACATAGTTAATCTGGAAACTGAATGAGTAATTTATTAGAACCATATAGAAAGTATGTTTAGAGGGTACCCCTTATCTCTGTTGGTCAGGGACCTTGATTTTCAGCATCCCAAAAGGGAGATGTGCTTTTTTATTTGTCTTTAGAGCAACATAAACACATTTTGTTAGAGAAACATAAAAATAATTGTCACAGTGGGGGCTCTTTGTAAGTATACAAATTCTGAATAAACAGGTTGCCCTCAGCTTCAGTGGGAGAACAATCTACTGTAGATGTGGTGGGATATTCCAGAGATTTTGACCTGGAGCTCATATTTTAGGTTTTATTCCAGTGTTGGTATAACATTTGCCTAATACTCTGCATTAGTGTTAAGTAAGACTTTGTTGTCCTGAAATCACCACATCATTTGCTTAATGGTGCCATTGTTAAACTAAAATGGAAGGTAACCTGCTGTGATCCATCTCCTTGGTTAAGTTGTGCAGTATCTGATAAAGGGTATTTTATTATTTTGTGTAGTAATTTGTATAGCAAAGAATAAATTGCATACTGTTCAGCAAACAATACTACCATTCAGTGTAATCCCATTATCTAGAACATTAAAACAATAATTCCAAAACATGGTTTATAATGATTTGAACATGCTTGTAAAAAATAGATGACCACTGTACATTTACAGTTGACACAGAGGTCCCTAATGTCAAGAAAGCACTCTTGACCTTGATGGGTGGTTGCAATTCCACTTAAATCAATTGCCAATACAAGTCAAATGAAGTTCTTATGGCTGTCTAGTGTGCACTTCACTGTTCTTCTGACATTATTGTTCTACTCCAAGTCATTCTTCAATCTTAACAGCTGAGAGGGACCTGCATTCTGCAGCTTTATGGGGAAAGAGCACTAAGTTCTACTTCTCTGTGTTTTGAAAGCTTCTGCTCTTTTTCACTGTTTCCAAGCTAAGCAAACCACATTATGTTCTACATAAAACATGGTACTTGGTCTGCTGCTGGCAAAGCCAGGTGCTTGTTACAGTGAATACAGAATGTATTTTCACTGCCCACCATCTTACTGGTCCCTGATTGCATTTGATAACCCTGAAAACTAGAGATTTTGTTAGTTTAGCTTTGTTAGAAGCTTTTACTCTATTAAACATTTAGAACATATGTTCTAAACATTTATGTTAAGAATGATGGTGGTTACAGATTTTGAGGTGTTTCGTGGTATGGAAGAGAAAGAGGCACAATAACTCAGAAAAAGTAAGTTGAACACTTAGCTTGTGTTTTTGTCTGCCTGGATACTTATTTTTTCAAAGGATTTTGTTAAAATTGGAGATAGATATATGAAAAGTGCTATGAACTTGTTAAACATTTTACTTAGGAAAGAAAATCCTTGGCTGTACAGAGCTTTCTAAAAATACCTGGGTTAGTGTTTTTAGCTTACTTTTAATTGCTCTTCTAAATTAATTTGTCTACCTTTTAACAAGTGGGAGTATTAAAGGCTGACATCGTGGCCCAGAGTTTACATTACTTTGAAAAGCTGAGTACAGATACTTTATCTACAACAGATAATATAAACTACGCCTAATCCTCTCCAGCCCCCACCCCCAATCTCTTTCATAAGCAGTCCAAGATTTCTAAAGATCCCATATTAATGAGAATAATGGAAAAACTCAACTCAACTCATACGTTAGCATTAGATACATATAAGAGCTAATAAGAATTGATAATGGAAAAAGTGATTCTGGTTGCCAGTGAAACTTGGCTGGGATAGTATTAAGAGAATGCTGCAATTAATGTAAAACTAATCACCAGTCTTCCATGGGGAAATGCAAATTGCAAGTTGTTAGAGGGCCTGTTTTGTTCCACAGGACTTGTATTGCTGCTAATCCACTTAGCAGCACACATGTTCCTCTGTTGAGGTATTTTTAAATGAAAGATTTGAAGTATTATTCCTGTTTTAGAGATTCAATAGATTTATTTAGATTCTATATTTTGACTCTCTTGTTTTTACTAAATATGTATGTTTCCCTGCTCTTTCTTTGCCAGACCCATGGGCTGAGATCCAAGTAAGTGGCTCTATTTTGTTCATTCCCCTAAGCTCCTGGAAACTGTACTGCACAAAGCTATTGAAGTAACCAGTAAATGTGGTACATATTCTGACCTTGTCTGCGTAGTTGAAATTCCAGAATTCTGCTGTATTTGATGTCTTGTCCTTCTGCTGGTGAGCAGGAATAGCTGTACAAACCCTACGTTTAGTTACCTGCCTTTTTCAGTGTTGAATACATTGGGCAGCAAACTTTTGTGCTTTGTATTTTAATTCATTCATTTCAAGGCACTCATAGCCAACTACTCCTTCTTGCAGAGCCTGTGCATTCTGGCAGTCAGCAGGAGGAAATGTGTCAGCCATGGCTTGGCTGTTCTTCAGCACAGGAACTTGTCCCCAAGCCGGGGTGTTCAAATACTTCAGTTCTGAAGAGCAGCTATGCTGAATAAAGAGGTGCAGATGTCCTTAAAACACCAGGAGTATCATGGGAAGATGTGCTTGAAGAAAGACCCTGAATTACATTTTCCTCATTTGAAACAAATGACAAGTCCTAACATTTGTCTTTAATCCATTGGAGAAGCAAGTTCAGGCTGAGTGTTGAAAGGAAGAACATTGGAATGGTTGTGCTTGCACTTACAAATCTGTTTTTTATGCCAGAGTAAATATCTTCGCTTTCAATTAATTAAGAAGGATAAATTTCTTTCAGGAAAGTGTAGCACATCATAAGTAAATCTTGTGTATAAAAAGATAATATTATTAAAACGGAATGTTTGGCAAATATTTTGTCCAAAAGTAAACACAGTTTGGTCAGTGTTTGTTTTTTCACCAAATATTATGATTGGTTGCCACTTTGAAGCTAAAGAGCAAAAACACAGAAGGTTGTGAAACCTCTTGTCTTCTCTATACCATTGAATGTTTGACCTTTTATCATATAATGTAGTCCTTTCAGACATTCAAGATTTTGATCCAGGTATGCAACCAACATGAACAACTTCCAGAAAAAGGAATCATTTTGGTTTGTGCAGCTTTTTACTCTGACTTGAAAGCTATTTCTAAAAAAAAGAAAAAAAAAGCCATCTGCTACTTTATTGTTTGATATCAGTGGCAGAATAATGTCCAATTTTAATATCATACTGTTGGCTATGTGTTGCACTAATTTGTTCTGTGACATCAATGAATCAAAGTAGAGTTCCTGATAGAAGAACATCAAAAGGAAATTAATCTCCCTGTGATAGTATTAATAATTTCAGAATGGACGTGTTTTGCTCAATTATGGTAACCATTGAGAGCCGTGTTTTTGTGGACTGGTAGATCAATATCACAACTGCTACACAAATCGAGGGTGTAAGAATGAGACTGGTGCTCCTCAGTAGCCAGCAGTGTCATTACTAATGGACAAAAATCTAACTGAGCATTCTTGGTAGAATTTTACGGGTACTTAAGGAAAGGAGACATGAAAGTGTGAACTCAATGGGGAAGGGGGCAAACTAGAAAAAAGCCCATCTCTTTGCCATATGTTGGGCAGGATGGTGGGCTTGGCATTAAAGGTAGCATTTACAGAGTTTGTAACCAGAAATTAGCTGTGTGATTCTGGAAAAAGTCTGTGGAATTGGAAGCTAATTGTGTAGCAGACAGGAGGTGTCATAAGGTTATTCAGCATATATCTCCTGAAAATAAGAAGTATTTTATTAGTTTCTTTTTTTGGTTGTTTTTATCTAAACCCTGTCAGATTAATACAATGTCTATTGGAAAACATGTTTCTCTCTGTATCTTCATACAGTTTCACATCTTTCCCTACAAATAGATATATACAGGATTTGACACAATAGAAGAAATTGAGCATTTTTAGGTACAGATCCTTCCAAATATTTGCTCAATTCAAGGATAGAAGAAAGGGTTACTGCAGTAAAGCATGCTTGTTGTAGCTGCACAACATGATACCCACAGACAGACTGGGACTATATTTAGGGTTCTGGTTGTGTGCTGAGAATAGAACTAAATGAGTACAGAGGCCCAAATGTGTCACTGAAATAAATATTGGCAGTATGGATGTGTGATCAAAATATCCAAATATATCAGAGACTGACTGCAGAACTTAGAGTCAAGAATAGCCCAGGTAGGGATAAGATTTCAGATAAATCTAGTATTTCCTTTTCTTTACGTTTATCAGCTTTACCTCTCCCCCCTTTTTTGTTGTATTCCCCCCTCAGCTGGCAGTCAGGGCTGTTCATCAGCCTGGGGATGTGCAGGGTTGACCTTGTCCTGCAGCCAGCCTTGGCAAGGACTGGGAGATCTCTTACCAGGAGCTGTCCTGGGCACATCAGACCTGATTTGGGGAAAATTTATTTAATTTATTGTCAGATGAAACAGATTTTAATGATGACAAACAGAGACAAAATAAAAACAGCACCTGCCTCTGCTCCCCTCCTCTTCTTCCTAGGCTCAGCTTCAGTCCTTCCTTCCAAACTCCTCTGCCCTCCCCAGCCCCAGCCAGGGCTCAGTGCTCTCAGGGTTGCTCTTCTGTTTTCTCTCCTGCTTTCCATCGTGCTTTTCCTCACCCTTCCCCTCCCTGCCAGGCAGTTTTGCCCTTTCCCAAACGCGTTCCCATGGAGGTGCTGAGGGCTCAGCTGTGCCCTGTGCTGGGGCAGCTGCAGAACTGGCCAGAGCCATCCCAGTGCCTGGGATCAGCTTTGTACTAATCAGCTCTTAATTTCTTTATTCATGCAGGACTGCTGCTGATATGAATGAGCTTGGGCTCTGTTTATAAGGATGTAGGGACTTTAAAAAAAATTATATAAGGTTCTTAACCGGGCTGACAATCCTTGTTCTAGGTCAGCCCTGTGAGAGTAAGGACATTTCCTGCAGTGACTGAGACAACCTCAGATGCTTTTCCAAGATTTCTTTTCATCTGAAATGCTGCAATAACATCTTGTATTAAGGCAGCAGATGAATAATTAGACAGTACTGTGGACAGTCTCCCCTTCACCACCTCTTTTGCTTTCCCTTCTGCCCAAGCTGGAGTTTTCAAAGGGAAACTAACTTAAACAGGATTTGATAGTGTGGGTGAAGGAACTGTTCACAACAGTCAGGGATTCACAGCAGTTGTGTTGTTTGGATTGTTCCTTGCCTGGTTCTAGTAATGAAGAAAGCAATGACAGGAAAACAGAGAGGTGATCCCCCTGTAGTATTGAACAAGGGCTATTTCCCAATTGCTGTCATGGAAATTAAAGGAAAGCTTCACAGTTTTTATGGTAAATATTAGGGGACAAAAAATTTTTCTCTCTGATTTTGCACACAAGTCCCAAGAATCTACTTTATCTGTAAAATTTGGATTTTTTTTTCTCTTTCTTCACATGCACGTTCTAAATAGCATAAACCTAAACAGCAAAGACTGTCAGGAAATTATCAGCATGAGAGATGCTGTCCCACAGCAGTCTTGGGCAGCCATTCACATACCGTGTTCCTTTGTTTCTCTCCTCCAGGCTGATAATGTGCTTTCAGAGAGCATACTCACCCACTTCCTCCGGAAATGTAGTTCAGAAAACTTCCCTCTTCTCCAACGTTTATATAAATTCAAATCTGGAAACCAATGAACTCTAAATATGTCTTTGAGTGAAGAAATACTTAGGCAGTATTTGTGAGCATGGAAATAGTATCTGCCATTGGGGCTAATAGCTCCTCTTCTTTATAAGAGCAGGTAAAGATAGCACTGCATATAAGCATGTGGAGTTACTGTCCATTCAGGTTCACTAAAAATCTGCACTGTCAACTGAAAAATTTAGGTTATTAAATGCATAATGCATTGTAACTATATGTGCAATGGTTATCTGTTTACTAGCTCTCTGCTTTTCCAAAGTCCTTCTACAAAATATTTTTTTTTTAGAGATACAACACGCCGTGTTTCGATGGAGTCCTGCGGGGAGAGATGCAATTAAGAATGTTATGCAATAATACATTGTTTTTCTTACACATAATGTATCTGTGAGCATTATACATGCAGGCAAATGTGCTGAGCTCAGTAATTCAGGTCTTTACATCTTGGTACCACACTGGCTGCTTCTGCAGTTTTAGCACAAAAGTAGTAGTCCCACAACCAGTATTAATGATAAGAAGTTGAAAATAGTTCAGGAATTTATTGTAGAAAAATATTGAGAATATTGCTATCTAAAAGTTTGCCAGATATTAGTTACATTTTCCTTTTTTAATAGAGATGGCTTATTAGTGAAAAAAAATCTCTAAAAGAATGGTCATGAAACAGAATGATGTTTGTTTTTTGGCAATCAAATGCAATATTGTCAGTTAATACTTCTTCATAAACTATAAAAAATTATGATAATAAAACCCTATCTGGTAATTTCCTTTTGTTAGAGTTGGACTTCTTATTTTTATTTTTTTTTTTGTCATTTGTCCAGGTGTTTTTTGAGTATCCCAAATGCCGGACTTCCTAAACAATCTTTTTTTTTTTTCTATTTTTTTGGTGCACTTTTGCAATTGCATAAATTTAAGATGAAGGGTATATTTCAGAAAGATCTACCCTCGATTCTTTGTTTTTCTAATGATAACACCATTTATATTTTCTTCTTACTAATATTCAGAAGAATTCAATTTAACTTGCTCCAAAACTGGATCACTGATTAAATTAAACTGAGAAGATAAAATCCTTGCTTTATAATACTGAATTCAGTAGGAAAAAAAAAAATCCAATGGATGAGTTTTTAATACTCTGATAAATCACAGCAATACCTTTTATTGCTCAATTAATTTACTACTATGTACGGCAAGTAATAATTAATAGCAGTGCAGTCTCCCTACCTTGTCTGCCATTGCCATCATGACCCTTGGTAATGCTGAAGAAACATTTTAAACCTTTTGAACTCTAAATGTGGGTGGATGTCTTTCATGGGAAGTAACACAAAGTTTCAGAAGCTGAATTTTTGATGTTTTGTGTATGAAACTTGTACCTGTTAGGTAACACTGGAAACTTTGTAAACAACTGTCTGATCGCTGAGAAAATACATTTTGTTTGTATATGTAAGATTGTATTGTATTTTCAAGAAAAAATGGAAATAGCAGAATGTATTCTGTTACAGAAATTTCTGTCTTATTATGCAAAAGTGCTCTGCAAACATGTCTAAATTAAAATCTTGCGGAAATGAAATACAGTAATTTCCCCCTTGCATTTACCTTTGGAATTTACCAGTGATCAAACTAATTCACAGTGTAACTGCAAAATGTTTTCCTCTTACAGACAACTTGGGTCTCTGTGTTGATGAATTCCTGAGTGCTCACTGACGCATGTGTTTGAATTCTGCCTGGTGGTTTGCTTTCTTTGCTTTAAAGCAAGAAAATCGCCTAGATTACACCTTTGCAGCTAATCCAGAAGTTAAGGATAACCCCAATTTTTTAGATTTCTCTATTTTGTCAAAGGCAGACAGTGCCCCAGTCAGCAGTGGGTAGCCAGGGAATACTGCTATGTCAGCTACAGGTGTAGTCACATAATGTATGACTGCTGAAACACTTGCCTGTGATTACAAGTTAAATATGTAACTAAAATTAATTTTAGAACACCTGTGATCTCCTTAAAGTGTTGTGGAAGTCAGATTTAGTAGGATGGTTGATAAATGGCTTGTCATGTTAAGCCTTTCATAACAGAAGCTTTTGGTCACAGTGGTGAGTACACACAGAGCTCCAGGAGTGGCATCTGCTTGTAATCTGCATTGCATTTATGATATCTGCAGCCTGTGAGCCAGGATTTTACTCCTGTGCAACCACTTCAGTAAGTACATTGGTATATTGTTAATTGATGTTAATTAATTATTGCTGTTGACTCTCGTGTTGATCTTGAGTCCTATTTTCAGCTGTGTGACAGGAGCCTGTTCATTTCCTTGGGACACCTGTATGTGAAGAACATGTGACCATGAGTTATCTGCTTTTCTTAACGCTGCCTCTTGTGTGCTGTACTCTTGGATATTAATTTGCAATAGATCTAACATTAGTAAGCAAGCTCTTATTGCAGAGTTGCCAGTTCCCTGATGAACGGCGGTGAAATCACCTCTCAGGAAGAGTGATCAGTAAACCATGTTTGTGAAGACTGCCTCTATTTTTGTGGAAATTTCACTGAGGTGAAGATTGTGACTGGAGAGATACTAACTAAGATGACAGAAGTAATTCATAAACACCCCACCCCTGATACCTTCTAGAAAGATTTATCATAAGCTGCTGAAGTAGAGTTTCACCTATGACAATGGTAAGGTCCTGTGCAGAATCAAGGCCTCAAAATTCTGAATAATTTGCAACTTCTATTGCGCTTATTATCATTTAGCTGACTGGAACTTAATGGCCAATTGATGGCTCTAGGAACTAAGCAGGGTAGTGTGTGTGGGAAGGATCTTCATAAGGAAACAGTGACTGTTTTCTGGCTGAAATGAGAAATGGAAGAATTTTTGGTTGAGGTAGAAAATATTAAAAGGTGTCTTGGAATTACCATTCAGAAAATGATATGCAGATGTCAGTAGCAAATACTCCATTAGTTCCTGTATCACAGACTTTTCTTTTTGGCTGCAACAAGTTTCATATGCTAGAGAATATTGGAAGTATGTCTTGAAAAAGGCATCTTTATTACATTCACGCTATACGCGACAAGCTGGGTCAAGTCATTTTTGAGAGCAGTGGTGTTATCTTGAAAACAACGTAGAATTCTTGTTGATGCTGTGGATTATTGATTGACAACAGATGGCAGTATAGCAGGTGTATTTACCTTGTAATGAAGAAATGGCAGCATATGAGACATGGCTGAAATTTATTAAAAGGCAATTGGGAGCCTAGTTCACTTACCTCAGAGTATTTAGTCACTCCAGAAAATACTATCCCTTTGTTAGGAATTGACTTGTATCAGGAAGATGTGGGGTGATAAAAGGTGCATTGTATTCTGCAGGTCAATTCCTTACCCAGGTGAGCTGCTGCAGAGACTGAAGTGGTCTCCAGCCCACCTGAGGTGATCAGAGCTCTCCTTTCCATTTCCTCCTGGTCTCTGTGTTCATCCAGCTTTATCACAGAGAGGAAATGTCCCAGTTTATTTTGTGATGTTCTAATTTTAGTATCTTAGCTGGAAACGCCTGTTTCACCATGTGGATGCATGAGATAGAGTTGAGAGTTTTCTCTAAATTGTTTCTACTCTGGATTTTTACACACATCCTAAGGAGACAGCTCTTTCAAGCTGTACTTGCCCTTCATGTGCTTGAGAATATCAACATTGATGATATCAAAATCACAAAATGTTTAAAGAAACGATGAGAAAATTAAATGAGCAAAGAAAGTCCACATTTAGACTGTCTTTTATAAATATGGTTTTGCAAATAATTTTTATATTGTTTCACATCCAATTTTAAGAGAATTTGGGTGCCTGTATCAAAGTAAACCTACCAAACTATATTGTGGCTGTATACCAATTTCAGTGGATCTGAAACGTGACAGTAGAGATTATTTGTATGCATTCATCTTTATGTACATGTCTAAACAGCAGTCCTATTTGGAGTATCTTGTAACCTATGTGTGCAGTTGGCTAAACAGTTAAAGTATTCATGTGCATTATTTTTATCTGATGGAGTGCAGTGCAGTAAGTACACCCAGAAGGACAATACTGCTCACTCCTCTTGTGCTGGGGAGACCAGCAGGGACTGGCCATTTAGGGCTATGAGTAAACCAGTGCTGTGCTAGGGTGAAAGGAAGCATATGAATCATAAATGTAGCATGCTTCACCTGTTTTGTTGCTAGCTTTATGATTTCATGCTGCTTAAGCATTATGATTTTGTGATTGAACTGTCTGTTTTCCTCCCTTGCAGAGTAATAAGATGACATTGAAGAAAACCCTCCTATTTGGGTCGTAGTGTGTGCAAATATATCAACATTGGATGTGAATCCCTGAATTAGCCCTGATTTGCCCTCTCTTATTTTCAATCTGTGAGTTTGCACTGTCTTCTAAATTACTGTATGGATACTTTGAAGAGCAACAAGAGCAGAGAAGTTTTTCTTCAGTTGGAGAGGGATTGACTCCCATTTTATTGCACACTTTATAAGTTAATTGGTCATTGAAAATGTAACTATTTTGTTTTTTCTTACCATTTTGTTTCTGCTTATTACACCAGCCAAGAAGGGCATAAATCTGAAGCTGTCTTCAGTGGAAGATATAATTTCACTCCAGAAGATATTTTTGTGCTTTTTCAAAGAAAAAAAATGAAGTTTTGTTTTGAATTCAGAGGAAGTGAGATCAAACTCTCAGTCAGTTTAGACATAAGGAATGAACAAAGGGACTTGACACAATAACATGTCATTTAGGTTGTTCAGGTTACACTTTTATTTGAGTCTATTCCCCTCTTTTCCTGTATGATTTATTTATTTATTGTCACTGTAATGCTTTATGCCTTGGATTTTTATAGTAAATTTGCATTACTGATGCTGCTATTAGACAGGAGTAATAGAGCTTGATAACAGTAGAGAGGTTGGACACAAAAATATTAGGAAGAGAAGGGATGAAAGTTATATTGGGACTGAAGCTTTAGAGCCATTACTTATAGTGATATTCCACAACAATGACCACTGCATTTCTGATAAAAAAATTATATTGGTTTAAAGTATTTTTTTTAAAACAATGCATTTTATATTCTTTTTGTTAGCCTTAGTATTCTGAAACTTTTGACTTTGAACTTGCAGTGTATTCTCACAATTACTGAATGTTAGAAACATAATTTAAGAAGAGAAAATGAGATTTTAAAAATACAATAATACAGCTGCAGGAGTGGCTAGATGAGAAGAAATACCAAGTAACAGGAGACTTGTGAAAAATCGTAAGTGTTGCCAATGCAGTAACAAGTAAGAGAGATATAAATCAAAATAAGCATTCACTGTGTTCTGCTTAGTTTCCCATTCACCTTCTTGGAAAATAATTCTATTATGTTTCCATTATGGTGGATTCTTCCATAGGCATTGCTAACTGAGCTGAAAGCAGAATACAGGAGCAAATAGAGCAGTTCTTCAATTCTCAAAACTGTGCTGTCTTTATCAGTGGTAGGTTTCTCTTTGTTTTGCCTTGAAATGGGATAGTCCTACATATTATTTATTCAGTAACCTTGGCAGTGAATTACTTCTGAAGGAACACTCATATAATTAACTGGTATGTCTACCAAACTGGTGACCAATTGTAATCAGCCACAAAACAAAGGTCACAGTGAAAGGATCTCTTAGGTCCAGTTCCTCTCACACTCTGAGATGTGGGATCTCTGGATCTCTGCACACTTTCCAGCAGCTGCTGTCTGAAAGACTGATAAGCTTAGGAGCATGTAATGAGCCCCCTTGGTAAGAAGGTTTGTGAGCAATCTTGGTAAAAAAATTTGTAAAGTAAGTTGCCAGGAACAAAAATGGTTTTGAAAAATAAACCCAAAGCATTTCAATATACCCCTTGCCCCAAATGTCAGAGGGAAATGAATGAATTCTACACAGACAATAAACCATGAGGAAATTGTATTTATTTTTTAAATTGTATTTTAAATAACCTGAAGGCTCCTGTTAACTCCTCTCAACTTTGAGCTATATATCCTCACAGGATACAGCAAATTCTATGTGATGAAGGCTGAAGACAGACAGTACTGTTCCAGGCCTGTGCTCAGGAATGTCAGCCAGATTTCCATAGAACAGGGTGTTGTGTTTTTCACTGATCAGTAGCTGTCACCTGCTCCCTGAAGAAGCTTTACCCCGTGGTTAGGAGAGAGCTATCTGTGGGGAAATTGAGGAACACAGGTTTTAGTCAGGTGTTCATCTATGAGAAGTTTGTAGCAGAGCTCAGAATAAAATCCAGAGCTCCTGCTCTTTGTTCTTCACTATAAGACTGTCTTCTCTTTGGCAAACCCTCTTTTGGCTCTGCTCATCCCTCACTTCATCTATCTGGACATGTTAGTACTTTCTCTAAAATTGTTGGGTTTTTGAAGATGAAAATAGTGTAGAAAAAATAACTTGCATAGTGATATCCCTTGTGCAAAATGTGTTTCAAAGCAGGTGTTTAATTCCAGGGAACACCTTGAAATCTTGAATTAAGATAGGAGTACATATAACAGTTTACATGGTAAAAATGATAGAAAGTAATAGAAAAGATATTGTAAAGCAAGCTGTTTCAGGTAGAACTTCCAGACTTGCAGGTGAAATAATTATATATTTTTCTTAATGGTAAAACATAGAAATCCTTTTATTCCCTGTATATGTGAGTTACTAATCCAAATGCCCATACCTGCCTGTATGAGAAAGAGAATCTGAATACCTGAGCACCACAATAGCTCTGGTTACTGAAAGGCTCTGTTCACAAAGAAGTATAATGCTAAAAAAGCCAAAAATGTCAACAACAAAACCCCCACAAAATTAGATCAGGTACAGAGGAAATCAGTTCTATAAGCTTGAGACTTTCATGAACTGAATGCTATTTGCTATATATGCTATTAGATAATATTAGTCAACATTCCTTTAGTCCTTCAATTGCTACTAAAATCACTTTATAAGGTAATGAGACACAAATTATGCTTTATGTGTATGCTATGCTTTGTTGAGATAAAATAATGATATGTTAATTATATATTTCAATAAAAGTAACCATGTCTGTGTAACTGCTGCATAGATGCACATTTGAAATAGAAATGGCAGGGTAAAAAAACCTCAAAGAATAGAAAAGAAAGGAGAAATAAATGACAACAACAACAAAAAGGCAAAATAGCAAAGCAGCTGCTTACAACTACCTGAAAGAAAGATTATCTCTTATCCTAGTTTCCTCTTGCTGAGGGAAATGTGATGTGATCAGGTCACTGCATGTAAAATGCTGTAAGAATGTGATCTGCACTTCATCATTATAAAATTCAAACATTCTTGAACCTTTTATTCCACCCTGTTCATATTTATCTTTTTGGTCCTGCCTTCATTGGGTACCACATTTGTATTGATAAATTGTAGGTACTTGGAGATGTATTGATGGGCTGAAGACAGTTCAAAATGTAGAGTGCTGTGGCTTTGCATATCATTACACCTAGCTCAGTCTCTGCCTCTTGAAAGCTGTCGATTTGTGCATTATTGCTATTCAGGCTGATAAATGACAGTAATTGTTCTTAAGTTGAAGAGCTGGCTTAATGTGCTGACTTGCTTGGGAATTCTGAGCACCAGGGTTAAACCAGTGCTCCACTGCTTCTAACAAAATGGTCTTTTCCAGCTCAGAATAGATACTTAATTGAATTACTTTAGCTTTCATGCATTTTGCAGCTTTGCATCTGAAGAAAAAATATTCATAACAAGATCAGGGAATTCAGAGCTGTTCATAGGGAGGTCAGGCTTAGTATGTGCCCCCACTTCAAGGTACCTGCTCCCAGTGGTGCTACCACAATTAAAAAAAAAGTTGAGAGGGAGAATGTTAGTCCTATAATCACACTGAGAAAGACATAAAACATTAGATGGAAATGTATCACTATTATTTTTTTCTACTGTCCCAGTGATGGAACTTAGTAAGACACACTTACAAAGATGAAATACAGCTCATTTTGTATGATTTTTAAAAGCAGTGTTTATTCATGTGTAACTAATTCTTCAGATAACTTAGTTTAGGAGAAGCATCTTACAACTTCTGCTATTTTTTTTAAGAGGAGATTTTTTTTTTTCCCCAGGGGTAAATCAAGAAGAATTCCTCATGAACTATGGATATGTTTTCTTAAATAATGCTCACAGAATTCAAAATAAAATTCAAAATTTTCAGAAGTTCAGTATGACTTGTATTGAGTTGTTCACATTTGGCACTGTTTACGTGTGATGCAGTACAAATTAATCCACAATCCAAATTAATTCACAATCCAAACGATTCAGTGTCTCAGTGATTCAGTGCTTAGGCCAATTGTCTGTGTTTTAAACAGTTTCTCTACAGTTCTTTTGGGTGACAGCTCTGCATTTCCACATTGATACAAAAAAAAAACCAAAACAACAAAACAAATAAGATTGGAAAAATCTAGCTGATAGAAAACAAAAAGATTCAGAGTGAGATTTATTTACTTCATTGTGATTCTCTGTGATGACTTAATTGTTTCACATATAAATATTGAGTGGGATCAACCCCTTTCACATGAGGTATATACAGTGTTTCCTTTTGTCTACAAAGAGAATATAGTTATTAAAGGTTTTCAGTAGTTCCTGGTGTGGTATTTTGGATTTCGTGGGTCAACATCATGAATATATAGAATATTCATTCAGGGAGAGTTTTAGTCACAATGCTATTGCAAGATTCTTGTCTTCTTATCTATAACTGCTGGAGCTTCAATGTCTGATGTGTATTTTCAAGCAAAAGTTATGAAAACACTGGAAAATAATTCATTATTTGTTTAGCAAACAGGAGTCCTTTTCTGCAGTCTTAAAAAGGGAGATTATATTCTGACATTATCAGGAAAGCATATCTTTTTCTTTTACAAAGACTCTTGGCTGTTCCTGATGTAATTCAAGGTTATTTTTCATTCAGATACTTTCCTCAGAGCTCTGTTTTTAAATCAGTCACCTACATCTACCAAGTAATCATGGACCAAGTGCCATGAGTTGATGTTTGGGACCACTGAAGTCATCCTGGGCATGCAGATGTGCTCAGCAAGGACCTTTAGTTGGTCCCAGAGTATTCCTAAAGCTGACAATTGAGCAGGAAGGCAGAGAGAGTTATATTCATTTGCTACCTACTATTTTGGATTACCAGCTCTTTGGAGAACATTTATTCTGTTTACATTCACTGAATGTTGGGGTTCATCTATTAGATGTAAAATAAATACTTGGTTATATAAGCTGTAAAACTTTTCAGGTTTTTCCCTTCCTACTCCTTAATACAAATTTCTTAGCCCTGTGTGACAGATACTTGTGTGTTTACTGAACTAGAATTCACCAAAGGTGCTACTTAATTGCTATTTCCTCCATTCCATACCCGAAATACATTTCCCAGTAAGGGCAGACTTGTTGCCTGAACGCAATAGTCTGTAAAAATGTACGCTTTCCTCACTTATCTGTTTTAAAATTAAACAAATAGTAATTCCTTACTTTTGTAACAGGAGAACAGCATTAACTGGGTTCATAGGAAGGTGGAAGTCTCAGGCCTTGTGTGGATACTGTATTTCTTCTCAGTTTTATTCCACCACTTTTCCAGACTGAGCTCATTTTTTGTTATTCATGAACCCTAAAGCCATTGCAGCATAAACCTTAATGGATGCTATCTTTCACATGCTGATCTTCACATGCCCAGTTTTCTTGCAAGGTCTCTGATTGAAGGTTAAAGAATATTTTGACTCAAGCATGTATTTTATTTTTTCTTAATCTACTTTTCTCCAGTTCTTTAAATTTTTGCTATTCAAGTGAGGATAAAGAAGATAATAGGAAAGTTCAGCTCATAGAAGAACTTTGTAAATACATAATTCAGAAATGGTGTGCTAGTGAGCACATTTAGCATTTGTCAACTGATTTTACATAAATGCTAATATGTCCCCACCCCCTCCCCCCAAGGAATTAATATTTATTTTATAGAAAAATTCCTAATCTTTTTAGTTCCATGAGAACTTTTAAAACCCAGCCCTGCTGTTATAGATTAATTTCTGCCAATGTTATTAGTGCACTGTACATATTGGCCTTTTTAAGCACAGGATGTTTCTCTGTTGAAGACAAACAGATGCCATCTTTCAGAATCTATGGACTGAAGTAACATTTGTGAACTCTTTATTCAGCCAGTTGGGATCATGGCTATTCTAAATCTAGAAATCTGTGAGATATTACTTTTTAGGTGTCTTGATTTAGAGGCTAAGTCAGGCACTGTGTAATTCAGGCTCCATTTCTAATTCCAATATAACATGGAGAAAGGAGCCTGTTTGTTTTAATGATCTGAGCATCTGCAGGTTCCACTGAAGTAAAAATCCTGAGGAGATAGGCAGTTATGAAAATTTGAAGCTTTAAATATTTTCGGCTGATTTCTTTGCTGGGTATTAATTCCTTTTGCTTTCATTTGGAATGAAATTTAATTTCTCTTAAATGAAGCATTGGAGTAATGTGCTATGGGAAAGATAATACTGAGAAGAAAACGGAGTATTTTGAACAAGACGGTGAATTTGTATTTTTCTCTCCATTCTCTCATCATTCTTTTCACAGGATCATTAAAAGAGTTGCAAGAATGTGGTCTTGCATCATGCTGAATGTATAATTATCCTTTCCAGCTGGTTGGCTGTCAGCAGACCTGATGGAAATTCCCTGTAGTGACTTCATTCAGCTCCTCAGGTGATTGGGCTGGAAGTTTGGACTCATCATGGTTGGTTCAGTGTTTTCCATGAAATCAGGTTGCTCATGGCTGGGCTTGGTTCTTTTGTCCTTCTGGGCATAAATTCTCTTTGCACATGTTAATGAGATCCAGCAGGAGATAACTAATGCAGATATTTCATGGTTGAAAAGGATGGAGAGGGTTTTGCTGCCTGTTTTACTTCCCAATGTTCATGTGTATACTGTATATAGATGTGCCAGTATGAATTTCTGTTATGTGTTCAGTGCTCTCTCCAAATCAGACCTCCACAGCTTTAATTGGCAAAGTAAAGCCATTTAAAGTCAAGGTGCCTGCACCACAAATCTTACCACAATGGGCAAACTCCTTCTTCCAGGAAGGAAAAGGAAAGCAAATTAATTGTTGTGCAGAATAAAGACCATATTCTTCAGATAAACATCTACTAGAAGCTGGAGTGGAGTAGATCTTGAGGCAAAATTGCTATTTAAAGCTTATTTAAATTTTATGCCTTATGCAATATACTCTATGGAGAAATGTTTTCTTCTAAAAGGATGGACTATTGTGCTGTAGGCATGCAAATATTGTTAGAGCAACATATACGTCACCCTTAATTTAAGTTTGCCTAACCTTTGCATTTAAAATAAATGTTTTAAGTGTCTTGAAAATTTGTCAAATATCACCTATTTTTATCACCTAAAACTTGTAAGTTCATGAAATTACTGTTTCAACTAACATTTTTCAGTTTTTAGCTAAGGTGTTTTTGGTAACTATTGGCTAATGTTCAATATTCTTGCAGCTGTTTTTCAGAAGCTTTGATTTTCACTTTCTTTGCTATAGATTTATAGCAGAAGGGCAGATTTGTTTGTTTTGCATGTTGGTGGCCACATTAAAAAAAACCCCAATTATTACTTGGATATGTTTACAGGTGTTCATTAGAAAGTTTTAACTTGAGGGGTAAGTTTGTCAGGGTCAAGATTTCTGCTTTGGAAAATGCTACATGAAATTGAAATTACATCTTGACGCTGCTCTCCTGCAATTTTAATATTTGTTCATAGAATATCACGGCTGATAAGCTGGTAGGGACAAATTCAGTACTGTGAAAGCATTAAGGATTGATTAGTGATTTGGAAGTTGTCCCAGCATCTGTGCAGCATCCTGGCTCCAGGTCCCTTTTTGGCTGAGTGGTTGCAGGAGCTCTGACATGGGTTTCACCTGCAGTGCCAGTCTGGTTCATGGGATCCTGCTGTGTCACAGGGCACAGCTGAAAGGTTTCAGGTGAAATTGCAGTGACCCAGGTGCGACCTCACACAATCTTAACACCTAGACTAAAGGCTCAGCCTTCAAATCCCCCTTCCCCAACACTTCTCCCTTCCCCATCCATCCTACACCTGCTACAGGACCTTGTTAGGCTGAGTGGGTGCAACTGGTGCTGCAGCCCTAAGCCACCTGGGGACAGGATTTGTAAGGGTGTGTCTCAGCTCTGCTGAGCTTTTTGTGCTTCTGTCTTTCTACCGGTCTGTGGAAAACATCCAGTCCTTCCTGATAGAAAAGGTACGTGCCTGGAGTTCATGAATATGTATGGCTGATATAAAAATCATCCACTTTGTGGGAGAGATTTAGAGAGGAGTGTTTGATACAATAGTGTTTATTTGGTGATGAGTTAGACTTCTGCTTGTCTTTGAAAATTTCTATGAAAGCTATGGCAGAGTGATCTGCAGTTCTCAGAATGGGATACTTTTAAAGCAACAAGCTGCCAAAAATTTTAGCTCTTTGGCTGGAAAGGCCTTGTTAAAACATATCATATATTTGGATAAAGCAACCAAAAGAAAATGGAGAGGAATTTGCAGCCCTTTAAAATAGGTTGTGTATTTTATGCAGGAAAGTTTAGGTAAATATAAAAGTGTGCAAACACTTCTCGGTTGCTGTTTTTAAGAAGTACAGCAGTGTGTCTGTCACAAAGGGATGTCTTTGGAAGTTTTCCTGTTGCATACTTAGTCTGTAAGGTTTGCAGAAGTTAGCTGGCAATTAGAAATGTTATGGAAGCATCATTGCATGCCCCACCATCTTTTAGAAACAGGGAAAATGGGAAAATGATAATCTGGAAGAGCTGCTGGAAGAACAATTTGATTAAGATAGGCAAGAATCTTTAAAATTTAAGACTCTTTACTTATTGAGTGCGTTCAATGTCCCACACATGTTTTAGATTCACTTCTGTGGAACCTCTGATAATGCAAATAAAACAAGTGCCTCTCTCACAGTAAAATACCTTTTCATAAACTTTGCGGTCTGTGCTAACTGGATTTTTTTGCCCTGAAGAAGTACTTGGAAGCTATTTTTGTGGACTTAAAATTGTTTATAGGTTAGGCTTGTTTGGTTTTTTTGTTCTGAGTGATTATCATGCAATTGTTTTGTGTCTCTTTAACATGCAATTGTTTTGTGTCTCTTTAAAAAAAATGTTAATCCAAGGAGGAGTTACCAATACTAACAAAGATAGTAGAGCTCTTAAGGCAGTGCATTTTTTCTTATATAATGTCTTGCCTTTTAAAATTTATTTTCCAATTTCTCAGTGGGCAGGAAAGTAGATATATGTGTTTCTTTTTGCTTCCTTGCAGAAACTCGTGCATTGAATGTGAGCTTTTGTGTTGTTTTTGAATGATGTAGAAAAGTGATATATGGTTTTCTACAGCAATGCACTTGGATTTTGAATGCATGATGGCTATTGTGTATTGGGGAAAATTTTTTGTGTGTTCCTATATATTTTCCCCTTGATTTGTAAATGAAATTGGGGAGTAAAAGAAATGCTCAAGATGCACTCCTGTGCATGGCCCTAGCTCCTCAAACACCTGGTGTCTTGTGAACTGTAGCTTGACTGTCTTTGGGAGTTAACCATGGGGAGAGATGTTTCTTTCTGACTGTGGGCAAACCAAAGAAATAACACAGAAAAGGTTTTCCTTCTCTAGAATGCTATGTAGGGAATTCTACGAAAGGAAACTTTAACTACTTGGGCCATGAATGGACTTGCATTTGAATCCTGAATTTCTTAATATGGCAACGTACAGTGTTTTATTCCTTTCATCCTAAGGCAGAAATATATTTTGTGCCAATTTCCCATAAATGTGAGAATGAACTATATTGGCTTTATTTGGCCAATTGATTTCTTTTGACAGAAAAAGGAAATATTAAGGATACAATGAATAGTCAAGTTTGAATCTACCAAACAGATGTTTGCTCCTGGAGGTGTTACTGTATACAAAGCTAGAGGAATAAAGTAACAAACTGATAAGACTATAAGCATTTTCAGAAGGAGGAATTTTCAATTTGTTTTCTTGTCTACAAGATTTCTGCCTATACCAGCTTGTACTCCAGGATCCCAGCTCATTTCCTGTACTTGGGTCTTGGAGTTGTTTCTGCATTCGACTTTGTTTCCAGGAAAACACAACAAGTCTGTGATCATTCCAGCATGCCATAGCAATTAATAACCTTTGGTTTCTCTTTGTGGAGCAGACCTGATTGTTTTAAAGGATATTTTAATCTAAAATCAAGTAGTAGAGAGATAAGAGAACATTAGTTTGTTTTGTTGTGACAGATGTGCTTCTTGCCAAGACTGACCAAGGGGCTGGAATAGCTTCATTATTTTAGATGGATAGCTAATTACTGTCCTTTTTTTATTATTCCTATTTCTGTCCTTCATGTGGTGGTTGTGAATTAGCTTTGTGCCATTTTGTAAAGTATCAGGCATTTTTATACATTTAGTATATTGAATGGCAAATGCTTGGTGTAAAGTCTGCAGTTTTACTCCATAACCAGATTGTAAAATATGAACTGAATTAATCATAACTGCAAAGAGTAATGGCACATTTTCTCTTATTTTATCTTTACTGCCTTTCAGATCATGGTTTAAAACCTTCTACATCTGGTGCACAGAATGAGGCAGCAGCTTTGGTAGTGGATAGCAAGAGGCAAAGGTCAAACCAGAGGCTGCACAAATATTGTGCACTGGATTTATTGTTTTAATTAAGAGTGTGGCAGTTCATCATAAACTGTTTATGGTGTTTTTGCACAGTGCAGCATTTTGAAATCAACTGTTTTAATGAAAACATAATGTCATATCTGTCAAAGTTCTAAATATTTTGAAAGTGAAATATGAAAACAAGAACTTTAATTCTGGGTTTACTGGGATTAGCTCTTGGAATTGTTTTGAAATCCCTTATGTGTCATATCACAGGTAGCATAGTTCTGCATTAGAAAGGAAATGGAAAATACTGTGTGGAGCTTATTTAATTGGGAAAAAACATGCTGAGGGTTAATGTATTGAAAGACAAAGCTGTTAGGATTTGCATTGGAATGCCAGAATTAAGACAAAAACAGAGATAAGGCATTTTCTTTTTTATAAGCAGTATGTAAATGCTGTATCCTGATTGTGTGTTAATAATCAACCGAAGAAGACCCAACAAATAAACCCCTAAACCGAGTGCATCCTTAAACCTGGAAAGAAAGATATTTGCTGTGGGTCATATGATGCTGTAATGTATTATCATCAGGGTCCTTGTAACTAATTGTAACTAATACAAGACCTAATGCCTTTCTGTGGAATTTTAAGGCTGAATATTTCATAGTCTAACAAATTTCTGCTGCTGTTCTGTATTCATGTAGATATGTAAGGCAATTTTTGTTACATTTTTTGTGTAGCCTGATAAAATATTTGTATAATCTGAAAATTATATTTTTGTAGTACTCTCCTTGGAAAATAGAAATTAAGTCTGTCATTAGATGCTAGGCCACAGTAGTTGACTGAGCAGGGTAATGTATGTTACATTTTGCGCTATACTTGGTCAAGTTTCATATATATTGTATTCCACGTTATTTTATTAAATTTAATATCTGCACTTCCTATTACCAGACATGCCTCTCATTCAAAGCACAGAGGCACAGTTCTCTAATCAGAAGTGACAAGCTATATACTTTCTTTCAGCCATTATTCGGTAGCCTAGAGCAAGGAGCTATGTTTCCTTGAAAATGTTTTGAATTGGGTTATTTTTATTGAAGTATTAAAGTAATTCTTCAGATTTTAGGCTATTATTTAAGTACTTTTGGGAGAATGCAATAACCTCTGGATTCTGTAGCCTTTGTTATGTTAACAGTTGTAGCTGCTAAATGTATCTTTTTAATGCTTGTTATGTAAGTGTCTGGAAAAATCATCGGCCTGCTAGAAACTAACAATATTTAGGAAATAAACAAGATTAGTTGACTAAATTAGTTTAATTTTGAAGCATAATATCCAAGTGACTTGCTATTTAAATATACCAATAGATTCTGGTCACCATACCTTCACCAAATGTTGCAACATAAAGTTCATATTTTCAGATTTATTCTGAGAGTGTGAAAATTATACTTTCCTATGTGAAGGCAATATGTTGCTTTTGATGATGTTGGTTAAAGCCCTGTGCAGAAATTCCTAATGTTTGCTCGGTGAATATCTTCATTGCAAGGGCTTCTGGAATCTGCAGAATTTTTTTGTCCTTTACAGACACCAGAGTGAAAGTGTTGGAGTAGGTGGGGTAGATTTGGTACTGAAGGAGGAAGGAAAAGGCTGCCTTTGTACCTCTTCTGAAATAGGATGTATCAAAGAGAGAATCAAGGCCTAAGAACTTTATTGGGGGCATAGGAGTTGAGGTACAGATGTTTTCTGGAAGGTGAATGGATCAAACATCCCTTGCATGTGTTGTGTGTGCATTCAAGGGGGGAGATGTGTGATGTTCCTGAGGAACTGGCAGTATTGACTGGAATTAGGTGAACGGCATGAGCACAGCCAGAGTGCTGGTAATGGATGTCCCTGGCATCCAAAGAGAATTCCAGCCTTTGGTAAATGAGACAGTGAGCCTTGTGGAACTGTGGGGATGTAAATGTACATGTGAGAGAAGGAGAGTGCTGGGAAAGTAACTCCAATCTTGAAGATCTTGTTTTTATTGGCAAACATTATGGGCACAATTCAAAATGTTTTCCCGGAAACAATTTAATAAAAAATTCTGCCAGTTGTAGTCAATATTCATAGCATGTTCCTGCTGCAATTATTTTTGTTTGTTTTTTTGTTTGTTTTTGAGTCTATTTTAACTTTTGAGAGCTTTCTTTTGTTAGTATGCTAAATTGACAGTGCTTGCTATGTTATTAAATATCAGCTATTTTATCAGTGTTCTGACCAGTTTTGGTTTGTTAAAACATGCACTTGGACTTAATCACAATTTTTGACCAGGACTATCCTAGATCTAAGCACAGCTTCACGTGTATGTTATCAATTCAAAGGATTGTGTTATTGTCTAATTCAGAGGAATGAGAATGTAGGAGATACAATACAGTGTAGACCCTGCTAAGCCTGGAAGAAGAACAGCTACTCAGGAGCATGTTGAGGAAACAGAAGACTTGTGGCCAATGTAAGGAATACCTATGCTGAAAACAGGATAAAGCTCCTTTATATTACCAGCCTCTGTGACTGTGTATGTAGTTTAGATTAAGTAATTACATGCAGACTATATTATTTGATTTGCAAATGCAAACTGTATCACAATCACAGAAGTCAGGGACTTTCCTGTGGAAAATATGGCTCTGAAGAGCCTTTCAGAATAACAGTTATTACACTTTGGTGGAATTAGAATTAAAAATCAACTATATAATTAATTTTTGAAATGAATTTATCACTAGTTGAAATGCAAAAATGAATAATAGTAACGTGGGTAATATTGAAATAAATGAAATAGGTAAGAATGGTTGTGAACCAGTTGAGTAAAAACCCATCAGTGATGACCGAAGCATGTTAGAAATTAAAATATTAATTCTAATAATAACCAGCCCAGCACACAGAGATTGAAAACATCAACAGAGTAATGGCATTACATGCCTTAAATATTTCATAAGATGCCTAACAATACTTGGAAAAGATACAGAGTGGCAGTAGAGGGCTTCAGCAGAAATGTCGATAGAGAGGAAATTCTGACCTGGCAGAGGGAAGTATCTCATCCTGGCCCTGCTTTCTTCTCTTCTGTGGCTTTCACCAGGGTTGCACACAGGATAGGAAGTTCAATCACCCTAGATCTGCCTCTGTGAGTTCAGCTTTACCTGGCCCGTTTTTTAGGCATGGAATTGGGATGTGGCCGTGGGATACGACGTGCAAGCAGCTGGAGGATGCTGCTGGGTCCCTGCTCGCTTGGGCTGGCTGTGCTGTGCTTGGTGCTTGAGGAGCCAAGTGCTGTGGTTAGCAGGAATGGCTGATTTGAACTGGCTTTCTTCACTGCTGGGAGCCATTCAGCCACCTGCTCTCATCTGGGAATTGCTTGGTGAAGTCTTGTGGCACTTGTAAGCTGGAGTAGGTACAAGGGGAGATTCCTTTTGGCCTTGAAAAACTCTGGATCTTCTTTAGGTATGTGGCCTGTAAGACAGATAATGAATGTAGAATTAATTTGGTTCTCTGTTAAAATGACATGATACAGAATTCACTTAAAGATGTAAAAAATTTCACTAATATGTACAACTTCACTATGTTTAATTTTCAGAACCTTTATTTTGAAATTACAGGCGTGTAAAATTGGGAAATATGTCACTCGATAGGACAACATAGAAATAGTGCAGTATTTCAGTGATATTGTGTGAATTTTAGGAACACTTTATTTCACCTTGTAAGTCCTGAATTAAAAAAAAAAAACAAACAAACCCATGTTTCTGCAGATAAAATACATGCTGTCCCTAATGTACACTGGAGAGAAAAAAGAAAAAAAATCATCATATTCCCTTTATAACTCCTACTCCTGTTTTCTGACATGCAAAAGTTTTTATAACCTGCTCATCATTGATACAATTTCACTTGCAGGAAAAAAAAGTTCATGCTAATCTGGATGTAAAGGTAGAAATGACAAGGCGTTGTGTAAATGAATCAATAGTTTTCACAAAGGACTCTTGTTCCCTGGGACATGTATTTATCCCAAAATGGGGCATGTAAATAGTATTTGAGGATATTATGTTTAAATGTTAGTGGAAAAATATGTGAATGGAAGAAACTGAAAAAATTTGCATGGGAAACAGACCTCAAGCTTTTTTCCTTTATTTTTTCTTTATGAGTATCTGCTTATCATTGAATGGTATTGTATAGTGACTATAAAATTTTATTTTAAGTAGTGCTGTCATGTGGTAATTTATATGTTGCATTTTTAACAAATGTGTAATTAGCCTTCTTAATGAAAAACCATAGCTTGATAGGCAAATTTCTATAGTCTTAAAGAAAAAAAAAAAAGCCCACACATTTATTGTAATAATCTACATCAAGATAAAATGAATAGAAATATCTGAAAATATATTAAGATACATATTTTTACATTCCACATTAGTGCTATATAAAAAATATATTTAGAATGTGTTTCAAAATATTTCAAACATTGTTGACCTTTCTTATATAATACCAAGCTCAGGGAAATATATTTGCATAGATTTAGTAATATATTGTAAATAACTATATGGGACAGTGCACATTTTTCCTTAAGATGCAGCATTATAAGCAAGACATTAAATTATGCCTATCAGACAAAGCAGCAGAATCTCAACATTTTTTTATAGCACATTCTATTGGGAAGACATCTCTGCTTCTAAAAAGCACATGCATTAACTGCCTGATTCATGTGGTGACATGTGGCATATCCAAATGTGTTATGGATCTCCCAGGAATAAAAACAACATAGCAAAATCATCACCTTGGGATGTTCATTGAGTGAATATTTTACAGACATACTCCTTTTATATTTATATAATAATTTAGTGTTATGACAATTTTTTTAGCAGTGTTGGCAGTTTTTCTTTTTTATAATGGTATTATATTTGTGAGCCTATTAAGTGCACATGGGCTAAACTAGAGAAAAAAGTATTTTTCATAATTCCTTAGGGTGCTTGTAGCACAAGAACCATATTGGTATAGAAAAATGTTAATAAAAGGTCAAGCAGAACTTTCCAATGTTTATCATGATAGCAATAGCAATTTGGGGTGTTTTTGAATTGTATATTGAAGAAGCAGATTTATGGAGTGTATGGAGAAGAAGCTGTACCTGCTATGCTTGGTACTTGAAGTACTTATTAAGAGCCACATCTGCCTTCTAAAAATGATAAAAGTAAATATTTTCTACCATTTTTCCTTTTAAATATTTGGGAATTGGTGTGAAATCGTACAAAATGAGCTGTAGCAGTTGCTTTTTTGCTGTTTCTGTGTCACAGCTCTGAGCTCAGGAGTTGAGAGCAGTGCTCACGTTGTGCAGTCACTTCTGCTGGCATCCAAAATGGGAACGATGCTTTTGGTAGAGTGTGTCCAAGTACAAGAGAAGAAATGCTGGCTTCTAGTTTAGGGATTTCTTTGTCTGTCCTGGTGCACCTTAGATTGGTATTTGCACTGAGACAGGGAGACCTTGCCAGGCTGCTGTCCATCTACTGCAGACATGCAAGACTCTGAGCTCAAATTCTGATTTAATGGTTCTTCTACAGCATTTCTTCTTGCAGAGATGCAGTGATTTATTTAGTTATAGAACAGGTACGTCTGTTTAGAATGTGCAATTTGTATAATGCCTGTCCATATTTATCCAACACCTGAAATAGTAAAAAGTGCATGATTAGACTGCCTGTGAACAGGAAGAAAGGCGGCTGATGTAAATTTAATTGGTATTTTGTCTAGTGTATTTTCAGGCTGAAATGGGTCTGCTCTTGCACCCTTGAAGTCTTTGGGATTTTATTGACTTTTTTTTTTTATTAAGGACATTTAAATAGAAGCTGTGATGAGATGAACTTTGGTGTGAGTGTATACACGTGCCTTTACACTCTTGCTGTGAGATTACAGCCCATGAGTTATTCAGTGAAACTCTTCAGTGAAAGAGGAGTAAGTGAATTTGTGTGCTGCTGCTTCATGCATTAATTTGCTTGAGTGTCTGTCCCAAAACATATAAAGTATTTTCTTCCATTGTCTTCCTGCTGCCAAGAGTGGGCTGTAGCCTTCTATTGTCACACTTGGGAACTGGGTTAGGATTAACTGCAACAGTTCCAAAATCCTGACCAGCTCAGAAGAGTTGGATGATCCACAGATGAGTGCAAGCATCTTCAGGCCCAATATTTTGACAGTACTAATTTTCAGATAATTTTCAGTTTCTCCTTCAACAGATAAAACTTCACTATGTGTATGTACTGGTCTATCTACAGTGCATAAATGTTATTAAATGTTCTCAAGTAGATATTCCTCTACCTGTTTTATATAATGCAAAAATAATTTTCCTCAATTGCTTTGTAAGTCTTTCTCTGATAGTATGGGATGCTTTAATTATATGCAAGTTACAACACTGTTATGCTGCAGATTAAAATACTGACCATAGGCAAATATTGCATCTCCTGAAAACAGAAATGTGTTTTTTGTGCAAAAGTATAGATAAAGGCTATTTTCCTGAAATTGATCCAAGCTGGCTCCATAGGAACAGAAGCATGAGCATCCAAAGTAGCTGTAACAGCAGGAAATTCACTTTTCATTGCCATTTTGCTGTATCCCTTGTGAAAAGGGTTGAAAATAGTGCAGGGACACTACAGGAAATCTATATAAAATCTTCTTAGAGATCCATCTTATCGTTTAGCAATTTTACATTGTACCATATTAGCATTGTATTTAGTATTTATTTTTGGCAGAATCAGTAGTGATCATTTTTTATTATATCAAATTTGTATTAAGAATTAATAAATAAGTGTTAATGAAGGGCAAAGGATGTTGATGAATAAGGTACAGAAAAAAATATAAACAGTATCAGGTTTGCCAGTACAAACTGATCTGTAATATGCTGCTTAATATCTGGTGCCTTGTTATTTATGGTTTCCATTTTTATCATATGGTCTAAGAAAAAAAAAATGTTTTTATGTGTCCATACAGCATTAAAAGGGGGAAAAAAAAAATAAATTAAAAGGGGGGGGAAATTCTTTCAGAAAGGTGGGTTTTTTTTTTTGTGTATAGAAATGGTTCCCTGGGAGCTATTCTGTGCAGTGAAATTGTGATGCTTTTCACAGGTATAGAAATCCTTTTGTAGGTAGATCTGAAATAGCTGGGGAGTTGGTGAACTAAACTGTTTCAAACCCACACAGTGGGAAGATGAAACATCCTGAACATGGGTAGGATAACAAAGCATTTTGGTTACAATGATCTGGGAGAATAGGAGCTTCTGTAACTTCAGATGTCTTAGAGGAATGTGGACAGAGATTGGCACTCAAATTTTGCCTGCTACAGAATAAGTATCTTTGAAATTGTTAATTTGTTTTCTGATTCTGAAATGTTTGAGTCTGACCCTGCAGTTTGGAGTTTCACTGGAAGTGTTGGCTCCCAGCTACCAGGGATTCACCAGGAGTGTGGAGGCATGGCCTGGAGCCCAAATTAATAAACTCCTTCAAGATTATCAGGCTGTGCCCTGTGCTGGCACTGCCAGCTTGGGCAGCTGGGCCAGGAGGGAGGGAGCAGCAGGGGCCAGGGGAGTGGAGGATGGGGACAAGGATCAGCATCAGGCAGTGGCAGGAGGCAGTGAGATGAAGGGTCAAGAGGTGAGGAGGAGGAGGAGGAGGAAGTGCAGGTAATGAAGCACACTCCAAAACAAAAACTCTTGACAAAGGAGCAGCTTCACTCAACATAACATGCAAGATGAGACCTGACATGAGTTACTTCTTAGCTAATATTTTTTTTTATAGATAATTTTTCTAAAATTAAACTCTTGGGGTTTTACATCTAGAATTCATCTCTGCTTTAGCCATTGTTAAATGTAAGCCCTGCTGAGTTTTTTATTGTTAGCTCTGGAAAGAGGACAGAAATGAACCAGTCCAAAGGAATCCCATGTAGTCTGTGCACTGTAGCTCAGCACCTGATCAGGCTGTGAGGATGGTCCCCAGTGTCCGATTTCTACACAGTTCTGCAAGGACTGCTGGCAGTTCCATCCCCAGCCCTTCTCCAGCCAGCCAGCCTGGAGGGAAGGTGGGAAAAAAGCCAGAGCAGAGCCTTGTCCTGCAGTGGGCTGTCTGTGTCAGAACAGAGCTCTCAGAGCTAGTGTTCTGTGGTTTTTGTCTCTACTCTGTCCCTCCTTGATGATGGGAGCAAGAGCTCTGACAGCTTCTCTGCAGATATTTTCTTTGTTCATCAAACCCAGGAGGAGCAGTAATTTGGACACAGGCAGTCAGTCCTGTAATAGGAAGTGAGTTTCTTTCTGGTACAAGTTACTTAAGGTGTTGTCATTCACTTTTCATGGAATATCATCCTTAATTGAAGATCTTTTTCACTTTTTAAGGATCTATGTACTCCTTCCTCTTCTACTGGTTTCTGTTTTAAGTGCATAAGATTGCTTCCATCTTTTGCTGGCTACATTGCCAGAAATATCTAATGTATTCTGTGAGCCTGAGGTTTAAAAAAGTGGCATAGAAGCATGTTTGAGAACTTGGAAATACACATGATCTGTTTTTTTTAAGATGTAGTTGCCAAATTTTGAGAAGATCCTGGAGATGGTGCCATGAGCTGCCCAAACAGATGAAAATGTCCAATACTGTACCAATGGCACTATGCATTTGTGTTCCATTTATGTTCCTGTAACTATCTAGGATGTTCTTCCTGCGTTATTTTGGGGACACAGGGAAATTGCTATTGCTGACTCAGGAGCAGTTATTCAGAGCTGAGGAGTTTGTCTCATCCATATGAACTAAAAATGAGTACATTGCCTTGTTATTCACTAAGAGCTGTAAACGGGCCCTTATTAGGAACATAAATGAGAATTAGACATCTGAGACCTCTTCAGTTACTTGGAGGTACCTCACTGCCATTTCTGCCTTTTGCCGCTTCTAGAATGTGTATTTTGTTTGGACATGAATGAGAATTTTAAGATATTTTATTCAACAAGAAAACTGAGTGATGAAACATCTAGCATTCTAGGAGACAGGTTCAGATTTCTGAAATTCTGCTCATATTTTGGTTTTCACCCAACACAGTTTTTAATTTATTACAGTGTTTTTCCCTTAAGAAACACAATAATGCGTAACTTTTTTGTATTAAAAAAATCCTGTTCATGAAGTTTCCCACTAATAACTACATTACTGTAAAGGAATAATATTACACTTATAACATGAAATTAATTGTCCAGGAGATGACGCTGACCTTCATTTGACTAGCAGACTTTAGCTCTTTGTTTACCAAATCCCCTTTACCCAGTGTAAAAACGTGTGGGTTTTACAAACGCCACTTTTGTTGATAGAGTTAAGAATACTATTGAGCAATTTGTTATAGGAATAGAAATTTTGAGCAGGTGTCTATAACCTTGCTGAGAAAAACCTGTCTTTTTTTTTTTTTTCCCTACGGTAGTACCGGATGAGGACTGTATAGAGTTATTCAATACATTTATTAGTGTTAAGAATGTCACTTTAGAGAGCTGCCATATGTTGGGGTTTGTGGAGAGGAGCACTTGTAGCTGCTGCTGAGGACAGAGCTTCAGGAGAGCAGCGGTGGTGCCAGTACCTGGGGGAAGAGACCTTTTGGGGTGTGTGCTGGGGCTGGAAATGGATGGACCCAGAGCTGCGCAACACCGCTTCCATCTCCAGCAATTATTCCTTTGCTCTCTTGCATACACATGTTTTTATCCAAGGCCATGTTTCCTCTTCCTCGAGTCAAAGAACTCGTCCATAGCTACGACTGAATATTCAGTCCTTGACCGTGCAGCCTGATTTGGGTTACTTTTAAGATCACGCGTATGTGAATTTGGACATCTTCTCTGGTTAGAAGCACTCCTGGCGCGAACAGGTAGTAAAAAAAAGTCTCAGCTCCCGTGAGATAAATAAGCAGTAACTCTGAGGTGCGCTCGATCCCGTTTTCGGCCCAGTTCCCGTCTCGGGAGCTCAGGCCGAGAAGCGCCGAGGCTTGGCGGACCCCGGGGCTCCCCTCAGCTGCAGTCCCGGCGGCGGCCGGGCGGTGGCAGCAGAGCCCCGCGCTCCCCGCGGGCCGGGGCCGGGGCCGGGGCCGGGGCCGGGGCCGGGGCCGGGGCCGGGGCCGGGGCCGGGGCCGGGGCCGGGGCCGGGGCCGGGGCCGGGGCCGGGGCCGGGGCCGGGGCCGGGGCCGGGGCCGGGGCCGGGGCCGGGGCCGGGGCCGGGGCCGGGGGAGGGCGATGGAAGCGATTGTTCGTGGGGGAAGTGGATGTGCTTCATCTGGCTGCGTGATCGCCGCGGTTGTACCCGCGCCACTTAGGGACTGCTATTGCGTTTTACATCTTCAGGCTACAGCAAAGTAGCTTTCCCATCTGCTGTGAAGCCTCTAGTAGTGCCTGTCTCGCTGTGTTTTTGTAGTGCAGCGTTTCATTTGAATAGCGGACTTCTTCGGCTCTTTGTTTAACAAATGCCTTTCATCCGATGTAAAGTCCCCGCTTTTGTTTTAAGGGTGTTTTGCTTTTGTCCTCAGTGAAGAGCGGATTCCGAGTTCTTTTCTCCTGTTAGGTGCTGGGTACGAATTCAGTGAAGTACCTGAAGTAGCCGTATCCAGTTGAGTTGTAGGTGGAAGTGTTCCCTGGCATTATGCAAAGGGCTCTGAATTTATTCCGTCATAGGTTTGACGCTGTCTTCTGCTGTTCTCTTCCATGCTTTATTTATTCACGTAGTCCCATTAAAATCAATGGGATTACTCGTGTCAGTAAGGCAAGTGGGAGTAAGGTTTTATTTCCATTTTTTCCCTTTTTTTTCTTTTTGTTGTTTTATTTTCCCCCTCGCTGTGGCTTAGTTGTTTTCATCCTGTCTCAACTTCTGTAATGATTAATCCTATAATAATATTTTCTGGTTTTAACATTGCTTTTCCAAATTTTGTTAGCTTAAAGTCTTTACGTATCCACATACTTGTGTAGATCTACCTACAAATAAATTTTATCATCAGTGTTTTACAGGATCCTAGCACTGGCAGTTTTATCAAACTGCACTGTGGTGTTCAATACCTTAGCAATTATTTCAGTTAAAATTTCTAGAAAGGTAAATTTCTAGAAAGGTAAATTCTTCCTCTCTGCAGGTTAGAGTGGGGATATATGCACACGCCAGATTCTGATCATTAAATGAGAAATTTCTCGTTTTCTCAGTGAATTCTGCTGCTTTACTGATAATTTTTAAATGGTGTTTAAAACAAAAAGTACACAACTGAACCAGGTGAATAGGTGGGACAGCTATTACAGTATTAGAGTGCTTGGAATTTGCATGTTATAAAACTCAGAAATGCATGACTCCTCTTAATAGTAAATGGCATTTCTTTCCAAATACTGGTATTTCTAGCAGTATTTATCAGTAGATGTTTTTTAGAGATACTAAAGGTATGTGTATAGTAACTTTGGTAATAACCATTATGAAGTACTGGGGTTTCTGATGGATTTTATTTTTCTACTGTACTGATTGCATTTGTAATGCTTTACAGATGGGAAACGGAGCCAGATTAGAGTTCAGAAGAATCTTTACCCTGTTTTTTGGTATATATTTTACAGGCAGATTTGACTTCTCTATTTATCTGTATTAGGATATGTAAGCAAAAAAAAAAGTGTACAAAATCCTGTTGCATAAAAATGCTCTATATATCCTGTTTTTAATGACAACACAAGCATCTTGGGATTTCAGGAGCTGTATTTAATTTATTTTTCTATCTGTCCTTTTGTTTCTATAGAAGGGATGTGTTTGAAATGCCTTTCCTGTAGTTCTTTGCCTAATTTGAGAGAATTTACTTGCTAAAAAGCAAACTTTTAAAGCTACTGAAAAGCACCACCAGTCTCCTTCTGAGGCAACTGGGTCCTTGCTCTGATAATTAGAATTTCCCCTTTTTCCCCTGCAGTCTTGAAATTGAATTAGTCAAAATTGCATTTCTTTATTGCAAGTTACCAAATTCCAAAGTGAGAAAATACTAAGATAATGAACAAATATTTGTGACAAATTGTTACCAGTTGTGCATAAGAGAAACAAGATTAGTAAATATGAGAGAATGTGTTACACTAGAACTGGACAGAAGATGATTTGATGCTGAAATATGATTTGCTTTTGAGCAGGTAAATATTGATGATGGGAGACAGGTATTTGTGGGTTGTGCCAAAAATCATGAGAGGCTGAAAGGCTTCTCTGGTTTTTGTTGCTGTTTTCAGTGAACACAAAATGATAAAAGAAGTAAAGAATGTCAAATATCTTACTAATTTTATTTGTGTTTAACTTTTAAAAAATCTTATTGCTTGAAACTGAAGTTAACTTTTTAAATTATTTATGTTAGCAATAATGCATATTTCTGTTATTGAACTATATCTCTATGGTTCATCTAGTGAACAAAATCCTCCCTCAGCTAATTATAACTTACAGTATTTTCCCAGCAGTCTTACAATCAAATTATTCAAAATTGCATTTCTTTATTGCATATTGCTAAAACCCAAGACAAGCAGACATCAAGATAATAAACAATTATTTATTGCAAATTATTACCTAATATATAAGATTAACAGCTTGTAACTATTAAGATTAATACATGTGGTAAACTGTATTTATTATACTTATTTTGCAGCAAATATCTTTGTATAAAACATATGTTTATGTATTGCAATTAATGAGAAAAAGTGTAAGATTAACAATTTAAACTGTGTTTTGTTCTTAGATTTATGCACACTGTAAAATTTATTTATTGCACTTATTAAAAGTATTTAATGATGGACTTCTCAAGCTATATTTTTAATGTGCAAATATAAACTAAAGGAGTGTTAAATTACAAAATGGAAAATTATAACTGAAGTAAAAGTATCTAACTATTTTCTGCTATAAATCTACTTTAAAATGATCATCATTGGAGCTACAGAATCCTTAAATTGTGGCCTTTATAGTACATAATGAGTTGTGATGAGTTTTCCTTTCCAAAGGCTCTTTTCATCATCAGAGCTAAACTCAACATCTTGCTCTTAAAGATAAATGTAGCTCATAGTATAAACATCGGAATCGTATCTTTTTATGGTGAGAAGTTAAAATAACATTTCTGAGAGGAGAGAGGGCGAGCAAAATCAGCCAGCTCGTGTTGTGCTGCAAGGCAGGGGCTGAACTGCGAGCAGGGGCTGCTGCTCTGTGTTTGGAGAGGAGCTGCTGCTCGCAGGCTGCGCAGCTGGACGGGAGCTTCAGCCCTCTCCTCCTGACCACGCTGCTTTCCTCCAAGTCCTTCCAAACTCATCTTTGCCTTTGCAGAGCTCCCATATTTTCCAGCGTCTCTTATGCTTTCTTCGTTTTGCTGGGAGTTTTTTACTGCTTCAGCCTGTCCTAGATTAGGGTCTGGTATAATACGTTGCCTTTGCATTTTGTTGTTGAAAATACGGGTGTATTGCAAGTATGTTCAGATATGAATTTCATTTGTATGATTATTTTTTTTTTTTTTCTTTTTGGAAAGAAATTTTCTCAGGGAAGGAATCTTCCAGCTGAAATTTGTTTCTACTTCTGCTTTTTCCTGTGTGAGACTATGCCTAGTATCAGGCATTTGAAGTGTTCTTCATGATAGAGTTCTCAGAAAGAAGTGATGTGATTTTTCTTTATCAGAATTTTATACTTAAACAAGCAAATATATACATGAACGGGTCAGATGGGAAAAAAAAACCACATTACGTGTTTTTAAAATTTTGCATTTATAGGATTAATTCTCATTAAAGACTGTACACACAGTATTTTAAAATATAGTAAACATAATGTATATTTCACTGATTGGCTATTTCTATTAGATTATTTTTGTTAAAAAGCTTCCAAAAACATTGCAATATAAAGAGAAACATTAATAGGAATGGCAAGCTGTGTTTTGTAAGTTTTGTTCTTTAAATATTCCAAGCAGTTTTTCTGACTTAGATTTAGCTTTTTGTACTGGGTTTATACAATTATATCATGTCTAACTTGAAATATTGAGCTATATGTGTGTTTTAAGTCAGGTGAAAATGTAGCTAAGTTTGCTTATGATAACTAGTGATTTGATGGAATGAGAATCAAGTAAAACTATTTTGTTAAAAGTAGTGGAAACTTTGAACTGAAAATAAAGGGGGTTTGTTAAACTTTCTGGAACATAAGAAAAAAATCTTACATTTTTGTTTACAAAATAGATTTTGAGTTTTGTGTTTTGAATGCATTAAACCACCAATGTAATGAGTTCTCCTTATTTCTGTAGATGTTCCTCTTGCTTAAAAAAAAAAAATCAGTCAGTTTTTATCTAGATGCAATTGAATATTGGAGAGTCAATAAGATTTTTCAACCAAGTGCTAGTGGGATGAACTGATTCAGTTTCTGTTGAAGTTGAAGGCTCTCTGAGATAGTTCCCCTGGCCCCCCCCCCCTCCCCTTATTGCCTTATTTGCAATAGGCAGATGTGAGTCTGGAAATGCCTATCAACACATTTAAGGTTCTCTGAAGGTATTTTCAAGGCTCTTGTACTTAGTGTGGTGCTTCAGATCAAACCCAGTGGCCTCAGTTTGCTAATTTTGGTGTGTGGCCAGCAGAAATTTCTTGAAGTGGGACTCAGTTCTGCATTGCTCCCTCACACCTCCAGATTTATGACCATTAGAACAATTATTGCACAGAGACCGAGAGCCTTCCAGGACACTGTCCTTCTTGTGACATTGGCCACTGAAGGATTTACAGGGAAGAAGTGGAAGCTGCAGAGCACAAGTAGAGTTATATTTTCCCAAATCTGTGCTCCCTGTTCCTGGAAGCTGGCAATTTATGACCTGTACTTTCATGCTTCTGATGATCCTGGTTTCTTGTTTCCAGTGCCCTTTTTAGTTCTGTTTTTGGAGAAATGCAGTCGGGTCTCAAGACAGCAGCGCTGGGAATCTCTGCGGAGGGAGAGCAAAAAGGCTTGAGAGCACCCCAGAGCTCAGGCTTTTCCTGGAGGAAATTCCCACAGCTGCCTGGTGTTCTGTAGGGCAGTACCCTCATTGCTCAGAGCCTGGGACCACAATTACTGAGCTCTAATTAAACCACCATGCTCCTTTTCCTCGCGTTCCCCTTTGCGGGGCAGAACTTGGGTTCGGTGGAGATGCTGAGCTCGTGGTCAGTAACCAAGAAGATGCTCCCAGTGAGGGTCTCTGTGTGTGTCTAGGCTTGGTCCTGGTCCTAAGAGGTCCTGCCTTTGGCTGGAGTAGCTCTACAAGACCTCACAGCGTGAGGTTTGGTGGCTGCAGAACTGAATAAAGCATTTCCATTGAAGTCGAGGTTTCCACAAGTCCCCTGACTCTGTATTCATTGTATCTGTTTCCTTTGAGATTAACTTGACTGTGGCATTTCTGGAATTTTACTTAACTGAAGTGAGAACAAAACAACCAACTTTTGCAGCTGATCTGTGAAAAGCCATTATCATTAGGCCATCTGGAAAAAAGGCATTTTTAGCTCTTCAAGAGTGGCTAAGAGCTCCTTCTTGAAGAATAGATTTCCTGTGATTGCCACATGATAGTGACAGTACAGTACAAAAAAAAAGTGCTGAAACAAGTAGGGTTTTATAGCACCATTTATATTCTAGGTTTATTTCTGCAATAATTTAAACTTTTTCCTGCTTTGCAATTTCTTTGTGCTAGTAAAGGTTTTTACAGCTTTGGAGACAGTGCTACCTGCAATGTTAACTGTCACTGAATTGCCCCAAAAAACACAACAGCTGAAAAAAAATGGCTACTTGAAATAATGTAAAGCTGAATGAATGAAACTTGCAGTTTATATGAAGTTTGAGTTTTGTGATGTCAGAACAGACAAAATAGAATTGAGGGTGTTTTCCTGGAAGATGGTGGTGGTATATTTTCAGTTGTTTGAATTTTTATTGCAACAGGCCCTAGGGATTGATTTCTGATGTAAAAATGGGTGTTTTTAATTGTGTAGTTTTAATTTGTTGGTGGGTGTTTTTTTTTTTTTTTTTTTTTTGTTTTTTTTTCCTCAGCATATCTTTTCCCTGCTGTCTATTAAGTACAATGCTCTTTCAGAGTTGAGTCCATGACAACAGGGGATGAATTTGGCAAATGTTTTACAAGTTCTTGTGAGAGAATGTTTCTTGATCAGGATTTCTCATTGTATTTTTTAGGAAATCCAGGCAAAAAATATGGCTCAGAAGTGTTTGATTTCTTTAAAACCAGGAATTGTTTAAAAAATAAGCCCCTAACAAATTGTACTGCATTTAACACTCTTTGGCAGAGAGTCCTCTTCAGTATTCCATGGATGTGGTAACTGGGAAATTATATGTTGATGGAAAAAAATTTAGAAAAGATGTTTTATTTGAACAGGGTGAAGGATGCATCTCTTATCTTCTGTCAAAAAATAGCTGGTGAGACACCTTGAGGGTTTTATGCAGTTCTGGGCCCCCTTGTCTAGAGAGGCATGGAGGGGCTGGAGCGTGTCCAGGGCAGGGAACGGAGCTGGGGAAGGGCACGGAGCCCAGGAGGGGCCGAGGGAGCTGGGAAGGGGCTCAGCCTGGAGAAAAGGAGGCTCGGGGGGAATTTCTGGCTCTGCACAAGTCCCTGACAGGAGGGGACAGCCGGGGGGGGGGGGGGGGCGGTGTCGGGCTCTGCTGCAGGGAACAGGGACAGGATGGGAGGACATACTAAAGCTGCACCAGGGGAGGTTTAGGCTGGACATCAGGAGGAAATTCTTCAGAGAAAGGTCATTGGACCTCAGATGAGAATGGACTGACCAGGGAGGTGGTGGAATCCCCACCCCTGGAGGTGTCCAGGGAATGACTGGACGTGGCACTCAGTGCTCTGGTCTGGCTGGCAAGGTGGGGATCAAGCACTGGTTGGACTCTGTGGTATCAAAGGTCTTTTCCAACCTCAGTTACTCAGTGTTTCTATCAAAAGAATGGGTGTGAAAAGCTAAGCTCTTTTACAGAGGCCAGATATTAACTAAGGATGGCTTGAACTGAAGGTTGTGAGGGTGGCTCTGCAAGCATCACAGAACAGCCAAGAATGGACTGTGCAGTGAAGCTGTTTGTCCACATCAGGATTTAAATGCTTTAGGTGTAGGGTTCAGGTGTAGTCCAGGCAGTAGGAGTGCACAGGGAGCAGTCAAGAAAAGCTTCTGTTCATTCTGCTGGTTCCTTGTGCATGAGCTGCCCAGTACCACACTGGGGGCTCTGTGCTGCCAGGCAGCACTTCATTCCTGGTGTGAAGAAGAAACCAGAGTGGCGAGCTGGAGGGGATGGGGTGTTGTTTGTTTTCTGAGTGTATTCCATACGTGTTTTCTTGTACAGATGGTCTCTTGTACTTCGGACGTACTCTGGAAGGAATGAACTGTTGCAGAATATTCTACCCAACTGAGCCTGTATCTGAATCCTAAACTTTTGCCATAGATTTTTGTAGTCTAATGATGATGTTTTCCTCCTCTTAGTTTATTTTTTTTTCATTTCTAAATCACATGTATATTTTTAATATATGAGAAGTACTTTTAAATATTGCTTTTCCATATGCTGCTCTAAATGTATACATTCCCCATATTGCAGTGTTATTCAGTGGAATTTATCTGTACTTCAGGAAGTCTCAGGCAGGACAGATGGAATTCTGAAGCTCTGGAAAGATCCACACTTGCTCCCAAATGGTGATGGATATGAGTCAGGATTATAAGCATGAGGGAACTCGTTCTGTGAAAGTGCAGATGATAAGATCCATGAAGTAATCTTTCCCTTCAGATGGTGTCCAGAATATGAAAATATCTGAGCATCCATGATGACAGAGTTTTAGTTGTGGTATCCTTTGGTCATAACTCTGGATTAATAGCCACTGATCTTAGGCAGTTTGACAGAGAGAGGCATTTCTTTTCTCTAATGTTAATAATGGCCAACCCCAGAATGATTTTATATATTTGTATATGTATGTTTTAACAGAGATGTGCAAGTTCTTTTCAAATACATGGCTAATTTCTTGTTCTTTCTAAAGCTCAAAATCATAGAGGTTTTAGTGTCAGGAGCATGGACATGCTATTATTCCTTCAGTGAACACTACGTCTCAAGGATAAGTTTTTGTGTTGGAATTCAATTTATTATTTCTCATAAGTAATAAAAGGGATATTATCAGTAGATATTCAAATATTTCTTGGTTTTCCCAGTGATTTTCAGGTTTGGATATAGTGGATTTCTCTTTAGGTTTTCTGTGCTATCTATTAGTGTTTTAATTTTCTTTGGAGCCTTGAAATACTCATTGGATATGACCGTGCACATTCTTTAATATAAATGTTTAAAAATACTCCTGAAATTTTACTTTTAAAAGTCACAAAACCTGCTTGTCTGCCACAGGCCCTGAAGATTGATTAAGAAACAAAGGATATTTGACAAGTTTATAAAATATAATTATTGCCCTGGGCAAATGAGTAAGTAGTATTTTGATTTGCATGTAGGCACTTCTGCAAACCTAGTTTAAATGTGAGGTGTTTTAAGGCAAAGTAAAAAAACCCTCACAGCAGTGAATACATCCAGCTAGGAATATACAGCCAGAGATAATTCTGGATTTCTGAAAACCCTTAGTTCTTAGGGGAAAAAAAATCTCCACGTAGTTAATTTAATCAGTGGCTCACACCCTGTTCCCCATGTTTTGGTTAATTTGGTAGTTTCATGTATGATTTTGAGTCTGTGAGAACATTCAAAGAAGACAGATAAATCTTGAAGTATTAGTTGCTGATTTGAAAGAAGGGATGCTCTGGATGTAGCAGCCTGGTAGGAAATTGGAGTCCAAGTGGTGCTGTGGTGTCCTTCAGTAGGAAGCAGCTGGGTTCAGGTAAAATCTCTGCCAGTTCTGTCCTCTAGGTGGTATGACCATATACCTGAGTACTGTAGCTTCTACAGGCTTTGTTGGAAAAGTTATCTTTGCTCCTAATTTTTCCAGTGTGGTGAGAAAAATGTAGCTATAAACCTGCGTTTGGAATTTGGAAGAAGTAAAGACTATTTAGCTTAGATTTGCTCTCTTATTATTGACTAGATTCTAATTGGTGGATGGTGGTGTGGAGGTTTTGCACGTGGGTCTTTTTTCTCTTGTTAAGGTGTGATAAGCAGTATTTAAGGATTTACGTTTGCACAAGGATGAGTTATAATTAGCCTGGGAAAACAGACTCTGATAAGAAAGAACTTGATGTCTTCATGACACTACAGATAACCTTGGAACCTTATGATCTGTTCTAATTATGCAGATTATTCTATCTAACTAAAGAAGTGACATTAGCATTTTAGGGTACAGAAAATAGGCCTTCCTGACTGCAGCTCTCAAGAGTTTTGGGGAAAAAATAAAGCAGTTGCTGTGTTCTGAGCTGGGGTTCACTACCCACGGTGCTGTACTTCACACTACAGCAGCATCATGCACTAAAGCAGAGAAGAGCAGCAGTAAAAACACTCTTCTCCTTCCTGTGTAGTCAACAATGAAGGAAGTTGTTAATTATCAGCTATAGATTTGCTTCTCGTTTTTCAAAGCTTACACTAACTGGTAACTTTGATTATAGAGTATTTGGGGCTTTACATACATTGCCTCATTAGGGAGACAATAAACCAATTTTAATATGTCTCAGTCTGCTGTTTTCAGATGAAACTGTCATCATGGGCCTTTTTTGTTACACTTCACAGCCTGGAATATTTTTGCCTTTAGTTTAGCATGTTTTTGTCTCTCTATATATTGTAGTCTGGATATTAGCATTTTTGGCATTTCACTTAATGACTCTTCACAATATGTCTTTGGGTAAAATACATGGCAGAGAATGCAAACTAAGCAGATATTCCACCTGAACTATACAAAAAAGAGGTTATCTTAGGAGTGGTATCTGAAAGGGCTCTGAGTTGCTTTGTAGGCACAGTGGGCCATAAATGGTGTAAACAGGGAATAATGTGAATTTATCACACTGGATTTGAGTTTGGAACCTATTTGGGTGAGCATTAATAAAATAGTAAAAATAAAAGTACAGTATTTTAACATGAAAACATAGCTTGGTTTATAGCTCAGACCCAGAGCAGGATATAGATACTTAGATACCGCCTTTTCTACTGGGTCTTGGCTCCCAGGAAACATTTGTAGGAGAAATGAGAAGACAGGAGCCTTGACTATAGCACATGTCTGGACAGGTGACCCTTTCCCTGACACCCACTGGTCTCCTGGACCTGTGTGGAGTTGTGTTACCTGAGACTTGGATGCTGCACACTAAAATAACTGAAATTTAAATTAGATGTTAATCCTGCCCTTCATATCTGAAGTGTTATTTTTGGTCTGGTCTCTAAATCAGGGAAGTCAGAGCAAACCGTGGTGGTTACTGCCATTAATTAATTCCACCCACACAGGATGACCAAGGACTGGATTTTGCCATACCTGGCAGCTCCAGCTAATTCTCTGTTAATAGAGCACCCTCTGAATGCAAAAGGGCCCTGTTTGCATGGCCAGGAGTAGGGGAGGAGGAGGAGGGCAGTTTTAGCATTGCATTACACAGCTTTTTAATGATTGCTGAAAACTCCTTTTTGCTGCTGCTGGCCTGTCAGTGCCATGGGTGGAGGTCAGATGCTTTGTTGTTTGAATAACCATAGGTGGTTGCATTACTGCAGAATTTTAGCTGCTCTTCTCGCTTACCACAAGCCTCTTCAGAGAATCTGTGGGGCTTTTTTATTGCTCGAGTGCTTTGTGCTTCTCCCATTTCACAAATTGTGAAGAGATGAGTATTGGCGGGATTAGGGAAAAAAAATGCTGTTGCTCAGGCACAAATGCATGTGGCATGAAATTCAGGAGCTGGAAAGCTGCGAGTGGTGTGGGTGGTGAGATCCTTGCACCAGCCATTCCCATGGAACTGCTGTGGTGAGCTGCTGCCTTTAAGCTTTTCTGGCACAATGGGCTTCAAAAGAGAGGGCAGCCAGCACAGGGGCTCCAGCTGGACACTGCAATAATTGAAATACGAGCTGAGGCTGTAGTGTATAGTCACGGTGTATCCTAAACACCTGAAGGTTTTACAGCTCTCTTTTGATGTCTAATTATGGACTTAGAAATTAATTTTAGGCACATGAGTCTAAAAATGTATGCCATAGTAATTCCAGTAACGGTTCCTGAACTTTCTTGAAATACCTCTTGCAAATAAATGTATAGGCCATGATTGAGTAAATTATCTAAATGTGCTTTTGGGAAAAGTTGCATACTTAAAGGTAATGAACAGTGGGCAGTTATTTGTGTGAGTGATCATCTGCTCAAACACTTTGAACCAGAGTTTGAGCTCTGAAATTGTTGCTTTCGGTTTCTTCTGGTGACACTTATGAAGAAAATGTGAAACCTGCAGCTAAAATCACAGCAGCTGGTGCTAAACAGAGCTCCTTTTATGCATTTACATGTGAGAGCTGAATTTTTTTATTAATAGACAATGATTTACACTGATTTACATCAGAGATAAGGATCAATTCATTCTTATTTGACATGGGTTACAGTGTTACAAAATTTACAAGAACTAAAGATGTTGGGGAAAAAAATGAATGGAAATAGGAGGGGGAAATCTACCTTATATTTAAAATATGACAGCCATTTATCTATCTGAAAAGAAATTATTGGTAATAATTTGAGTTGTGGGAGAAATGCATCTGTTATATGTTCATTAAAAGATTAGGGTTAGGTGCTAGGGACCTATGTGCAAAAATATTAGTAAATTCTGAATTTTTCTGATTCTTTTGGGTAAAAAGTGTCTCTTTTTAAAAAAAACTTTTCCCCCCATCGGTCTAAGGAGTAAGAGTGAATGTCAGCAGTTCATATTAGGAATTATAGCTGTAACAGAGTAAATTTTCTAGAGTGGATGCCTGCACAGAAGTATACAATGATACTCATTTCTAATATAACTTCTGGTTGCCAAAGGGAAGTAATTTATACTAGTAAAGGTCCTTTGACACCAGCAAGGTGTTCCAGTACCTAGCTGGTAAGGGGATAATGTCAAAAGATGTAAAAATATCCAAATAAGCACATAAACATTTTGATCTTTCTGCATAAAAATATGTAAATGTTTAATTTCTCTGACTCATCATTAGAAATTTGATTTTTTTGTATAGTCTTTGAATATATATTTCTGACTTTTAAATTTTTTTTTTTGTGGAAACTAAACCAAGCACACCTAAACTTTTTGTTACATTTGCTAGTAGGTACAATTTTGGATTGCTGTACCATACTTATTCTTCTATATTTATAATATATATCCATCTCCCAAAAAAAAAAAAGACTGTAAGTCATGGTTATTTAAGCAAGAGAATGAACATCAGAATCATTGAACCGAAGAATTGTATTTTCTATTATATTTGCACCGAAAATGGTTTCAGGTTTAAATGTATACATTAATAGATTGTGTAAATAAGTGCATGCTGACCTGAAAGAGAACTTCTTTTGTGCAGTGAGTTAATCCATTTGGATGAGGTGAAATTTCATCAAATGTAGCATCCCTCATTTGATCGCTTGAATCTTAATTATTATTACTGCTGTTTGTATTACTATTCCTTCTTTCTCTCCAAAATCAAATAGGATCAACACAGTTGGGTCCTGGACATGCCAATAAATTTCAAGTACAGAGGCAAGGCAGGCACTTCTCCCTTGTATTGTGACTGTGCCAATACTGCACAAAACTCTGTGTTGCTACTTCGGGGTTATTATTATTATTTTTCTTAGAAGAGAAAAGGCTTCTCTAGTTTCAAATGCAGCATTTCCAGCTGTATTGCTGAGCAGAAAAGAGGTGAGCTTGTAGCAATAGCAGACAGATTTTGAGAACTCTGTGTATATACAAGGTGCAGAAAACCCTTGTTGTGCTGTCATTGTCACTGCCTGTGACACAATTTGCTTCCTAGGTTGTGTTTCTCTGCTAAGCTGCTTAATGCTGCTAAGCAATGCTGAGAGGCTGAAAAAAGCTTGGAGAGAAAGATGTGGAACTTGGGAGAGAAGTTCCATCATGAAGCATTTATTTAATTAAATGTAGCTCGGACTCGGTGGAGGGAAAATAAATCCATTCAAAATAACTTTATATAACCTCAATAGGAAAAATATTTAACAGAATGGAAACAAGGTTTCATGTATCATGTCTGATATATATTTTCTGACTCTCGTTCCTGGCATTAAAAACCCCACAACCAAACAATCCAAACAAACCTTGAACTAAAATTCCCGTGGTGGTCTCTGCAGCTGCCAGACCCTTTTACCCAGTGAAATTACTGAGAAATTTTATATTTCTAAAGTGAGAAGCTTCAAGTGTTGACAATTTAAATGAAAGATGGATTATGGCTCTGTGCACATGTGCAGCTTAAATTGTGAGTTATGTGGAGTACAAAAGAGCTTTAGATGGTTCTAAGGGCATGTGGATTTGTCTTATTCCCCCTCTAGAATTTGTAGCGTTAAGAGTCCTATCCTTGGAAAGAGCATTCACATCAAAGCAGGGAATACATGGACCACAGTTATTAAGATCATGCTATTATTTGAGAAAAGCCAGGTTTGTGGAAATATTCCCACTCAACTTTTTTTTAAGTTTGTGTTATTTTTGTTAAGGTAAGTTTCCAAATGACCAATACTAGAAACTTTCTGCTCTTCTGGTCAAATCTGTGTAATTTGAGCCAGAACCTGCCTAGTAGCAGTGATTGCAGTGTAGACTAGCAGACAAATAAGTACAATGACAAAACAGAAATCACTTGCACACACATCAATAGCGGGACTTAAAATAGGAATTTTTGAATCTTCAAACTCTTTTAATAGATGGCTATAATTACAATATTAATCTATTAATCTTTACCATACAGGAGGCCTCAATGGCAGTTCATAATGTAATCCTATGGTTAAACCTATTTCCCCTTTCCCCTTTTCTAAAGGGTTTTAAGGAAATTCTTTGTTTTAAACATGCCATAACCATGACTTTATTACTGAAGTGTGATGCTCTTTTGTAATGCCCTTCCTTAAAGTTATCATAGCAGTGTAATGCTAAACAGAGGTTGAGTTTTACATAGTTCCAGGTCCAAGAGGTCAGCTGAAACGAAAAAGATTCTTATTGCAGATTAAAAGATGCCTTTGAGGTGGACAATGGGTTCTTAGGAAAAAATAGGTTGTTTAAAATTTCTCTCAGTTTGTTGTCTCGGATTATCTGTGGTCATAATTGTTGTAGTGATGAAGTTTGGAAAAATTGCTGAAAACCAGTTTTCTTTAATGAAACTGTAGTAAAAAGGGCTATAAATAACAAAAATTTACCCTATTTCCTAAAGAGGCCAGTGAAAAAAAATGCCAGAGTCAGGGGGTGAAACATGGACTGATAAATGTCATTGACTTGGGCCAGTCTTTTCCCTCTTGAGTTCTTTTTTTTTTTTTTTTTTCCATAGGTCCTGAAGTGAGATCTGAAATCTGTATCTCAGCCTGAGCATGCATTGGCTCACCCCCTTTTCACTCTGTCCTTGTGCAGCATTTAGAGTGTGTTTGACTGAAATGTTCTTGAGAAAAAATTATCCAGGGCTGAAGGACAGCGTGATTTTTGTCAAGCAGTTGTCACATTTGAGCCCTTAGAGTTCATTTTGCTAAATGAATTTGGCTAAATTTTACTAAAACCATTAACTGGGAATAACCAGCCGTATGTTTCAAGATTTTGATGTCTTTGACAGACTGACGCATGGGAAATAAATTAGGAAAGATATGTCTAAATATGGAAAAATAATTAAAAAATATTCATGCTTTCCCCAGTAAAATCAACTTTTTGAAATCTGAGTCATTATTTTAAAGTAAGGACATGATCTGGTCTGGGTTGGTTTGGTTGATGTTTGTGACATTTGGAGCCTGTGTAAAGCATCTTCCCTTCCCCCAATAATAACAGGGCCCTGAAGCAAGCACAGGACTTCACATAACTCTGTTACTGACCCAGGTGAATGAAAACTGAGTCAAGGTAAGTGGTGTTGGTGCCAAGTCGAGCTGCACTGCTCAGATGAGAGTTAGGAAGGAAGTGAATGCTCCTGTCAGAAATGAATTTAGATGCTCTAAGGATATCCAGTTTGAGAAACCTGAAGAATACAGTCACAAAAGGACAAATTCTGCCATTACATCTTAGTTCAGATGCAAACTAAAAACTTAGTCCTGTCACCACCAATCCAGGAGGATTTGCAAACCTGACATTTTAAAGAGATTTTGTCCATTGGGCTAAGTAATGTAGGAAATTATTATATCAAAAAGTTTTTTCTCTTACAGGGGACTTTCACATGAATTTGCTTTAAAGTGCCACATATGTTCAATTCTTTTAAGATTCTCCCAGCAGTCGGAGTGGAGCAAGAACTCATTTTAATTGTCTTATGCACCTTGTTCTTGTTGGAGCAGAATGCTTCATGTTTTTCATTGCTGGTCTGCAGGTTATTTCATGTTATTTTGATTTTGGGAATGGCAGTTGCATTTCAAAGCTGTTGGTTAATATAAATTTATTTTACCAAGCATGCCAAAGTAGTTCTATTGTGTATTTCTATCATCTGTGTTATTTAGGGGTCTGTTCACATAATTATTTTGTGCCACAGTGCCTGAGGCAGGGCCCAGTGTGTTAGACAGATATCCACTTAGCAAAAAATCCTTGCTTAAGGAGCTGGGGGAAAAAAAAAAAGTTTTATTTTGTTGTTCTAATTCTCAGAGTAGAGCAAATGGATTTGGACCAGTGTATCTCTTATAGCTGCTGTGTTATTTTCATCCTTTAATTCTTACAAAGGGTACATGAGATGGTCAGCAGCTTTTCTGGGCAGTGTTGTCTGTCCCCACCCTGGTGTTGTAGCCAGGTTTTTCCTCAAGGTATGGAAATCAGGGCCAGCCTGGGCAAGATGCTCAGGGAGAGGTGAATGGGAAATAAAGGAGCTCATGGAAATTTGGAGACACTCCTCTAAAATTTGTGTCTAAATGTGTGTACCTAGAGAGTTGCTGCTTATTTAGAATTAACATTTTGAATGTGAAGAGTCAAAAGTAATTTTAAATCTTTTTTCAAGCTGAGAGTCGCAGCTTCCACCTAAGATTTATGGCTATCAGAAGCCACCATCTCCTGGTCTTCTTAGGGTTTCTGTTTGTTTTTATCATGGGCAAAGAGTGAAAAGGAAGATCTTAACACAATGGTTCTTTTACTGGGAGAAATGTAAGAGTTTATTCTTTGTGGTTTCCCCCCCCCCCCCCCCCCCACCTTCAGAACTCTTCCAGTATTTATACCTAGTCTCCATTTGAAAAAAAAAAAATAAATCTTTATTCATGTGAAGAATTTCTGTGAGAAAAATCAGCAGTTATCAGTGTTATCTGGCAGGTCTCTACTCTGCAATTCTCCAGTAAGACCTGTTTTGAATTGGCAGTATCAGAAGAGATGACATTATCTTTATATGGTTTTGAAAAAAGAAAACAAAAAGTGTCATCAGTGTGAAGGTGAACTTAGGTTGTGATGCCTGTAGGAGGAGTTTTCATGCTATTTTATCTTTGCTCAGCAGCTCAGATTGTGCGAGAACTGTCTGAAGACTGATCTGCCTGGTATGGAAATGTTAGAAATGGATATCTCATAATTCTGGTTTTTGTTTGGTTGCTTATTTTTTTTCCAGCCAAACAGTGTGGCTTTCTTCTGTAGTGAAATGTATTTTTTTTCCTGCTGAGATTGATAAATTTTACTATTTTATTCAGAAAGAGCCTTGGTAATGGTACGAATAAAATTCACTTTTGTGTTTTTTTTCCCCCTGTTCTTCATTAGAAATAACACCCCTTTAAGTAATTTTTTTGATTTCTTAATATAACATTCTCTTGCTAAAACATGTTTTTATTTCACAGTTATGCAAAGAGTTTAAAAAAATTATTTAATTTATATGCTTAATTTTCTCAGGTAAGAATTTGGAATGGTGTGGTACTGTTGGCTTTTTGTTGCTAGTTCAGCAAACACCGAGAGATCTTTGCAGTGGGCTGTGGTCTCTTGTTGGGAAGGGTGGCAGAGCAATGTCTGCTCTCCAGCACCTTTGCTGCTTCTCAGGTTTGTGTTTCCCAGAGCTGAAGGGGAAGGGTAGGGCTGGAGGAACAGGAGAACCTTGCTGTGACTCTGATGTCCTTGCACAACTTTGCTTGTGACAGCATTGTTACCTTTCCAGTGAAAAGGTCTTGTCTCCCCAAAAGTTTGAGAGTGCTTTTTGATTAGGAGCATGAAATATTGCCATAAATCACTTTAAGATTAAAAAAGGGACCTACTTTAATTCAGTTCTGATGATAAATACGTCTTGGGGAAAATTGATGAAGTCACTCCTTCAACTGGATTTTGTCTTTGATTGGATGGAGTAGGCAGAAGGATACAGAAAAAAATATACTTTATACCCTAAATGCTTATATGTATCAGATCTACTTTTATATCTGTGTTGTTGTATTTGTCTTTCATCTTTTATTCATGTCTCTTATACATGTGGGTATAAACGTTTGTTGATTGCCATATCAAAAGGCAGAAGTAACATCATAACAGTCTGGATGATATGCACAGTAAGACTTTATGATACGCAGAAATTTGCAAGAATTATGCTCTTGATATTTCACTGCTTGAGCCTAGATCTGGTATGTGAGATCACAACAACTTGCAAAGCACAAAAGGAGTCGGTTTAGGAAGATGTTAGTTGATGCCTTTCATGCTTTTCACTCTTGACAGTGATTATAATGAAGATAATGAAGTGGTTGACAATAGAGTTTGGAAGAATGAAATATGATAAGAAAGGAACTGCACAGTAGATATAAAAATGGTAGCTCCACTTGGCAGAATGTAGATGACCAAAAGAGTGATTTGGAGAGACAGCTGATGTCTCAGAGTTCCAAAGTCCTCAGATATCTTTCCTTATAGTTCTGTGACGGAACTCTGTTCTGTGTATTTGAACTAAAAGTCAAACTACAGGCTTTAATCTTATCAGGTCAGCTCTTTTCATCCTTGTAGAATAGAGAGAAACAATTGCAATGCACCTTCCTGGGTGAGATTCTTGCTCTTAATTCTGCACTGTCACTGAACTTCCTGACTTCTGTGATCTGGAAGCTGCCAAGGTTTACCTCTGGGTTTATTTACATTGTGTGTGGAGGAGGAAGTGTCATTTCTCTACTGGGGGTAGGAGTTGGCTGAGACAAGGTGAGCAACAGGCACACCTTGAGCTTTGTTTGGGTTTTTTTGAACTGTGAGAATTCATTTATTATACTTTATTGAACAAATGTCTCAGTAGATCAGCCCTTGATAAGTATCAGCTAGAACTAATACTTTTTTTTGAGATGTGGGAAAAACCTAAAAATGTGTGTAGAGAAAATAGCAAGCCAGGTTTTTACTTTTAAGAGTAAATGAAGTGGATTTTTTTCCTCCATTCAAAGAAGTGGTATGTGTTTCAAAGCAAAAACGTGTCTCCTTTTGTCCTGGAAAAACCCCCAATGCACCAGCAGGTGAAGTGTACAGGACCTTGACTGCAGCTCCAACAAATCAGGATTGGCCAAGTTCAGTGGCACTTCTGAGACTGCAGGTGGGCCAGGGCATGTTTTGAAGATTTTGACGTTGTGTAGGTGCTGTGGAGCTGAGGCTGGACTGGAAAACCTCTAAGGGTGGTGACAATGGGGACAGGAAAAGGAACCCAACGTCTCTTTCAGATTCCAGATTCTTTACAAAACAAGTGGGGAACAAAATGATATTTTGTGTTCATAATGAGAGTGTGTTTTAGGACAGGAAGTCGGGGACCCAGAACCTCGGTAGGTTTTTGTTTGTTTGTTTGTTTGTTTTTTTTCTTTTTACCATATAATCTTTTGAGAATGGAATGGGATTTTTTGTTGTCTCCCCACCCCACACTATTGTGCTTTTGTGTGCTTTGAGCTTTAGGGGACTAGAATTCAGTTATTCCTGCTTCCAGTATAAAGATTTTGTCCAGCTTGGTACTCTTCAGGCGTTTGAAATCTGACTTTGATTTTGAACCAAAACTGTATTTGTCATATATGGAAATCAAGCAGCTTGTATTTAGCTATTTAATTTTTATACCCAAAGTTCTTGGTTTCTAATTCTAAAGTAGAAGTAAAAAAAACATGGCATGGTTTCTCTCTTCCCTCTTCATAGGTACATGTGTCTATTATTTTAATCCTGATACGGTTAAGTTGCAAATAATTTTGACTCTAGTAATTGTGGAATACTTTGATATTTGGGGATTTCTGTAGGAACTTTTGTTGTTTCATATTTTGGTGGTCCAAGTTTTATCCAGTAATTTGACTGTTACAATTTTCCACTTTGCAAAGTCCCAAAGGACAGATAGTCCCTAACTCGTAAATGAAAAGCTCTCAGGGACACAAACAAGAGAGGGTGACAACTTGTGACAGGACAGAGGAGTTGAGAGAGAACTCGGGGGTGGTGCACAGCTGGAAAATGCAGTCACGCCTCAGAACTGCACAGCCATAATGCTGGCCCCAGAAATCGCCCCTTGCTTGAATCCTCCCCAAATCAGGGATTTGGATTAAAGTCCTGCTGCTGATCACATGGCATAGCCCCACCTAGAGCTGCACAAATTGAGAATAACTGGACAAGGAACCCTCTTGTTCTATGATTGAGAGCTTTGTGTTCCCTTTAACCTGGTCTTTTACTAACAATGATTACTTTTATTGCCCATAAAATGCATGACTTCTGCTGATTGCAGAGGACAGGTACTTCATTACTCTGCCCACAAATGAGGGCAGTGAGTGATGTGGCAGAGAGCACCATGAGTTTATTTGCAAATGGAGGGTGCTCCTCTGGGGAGATGCAAAGTCTGGGTTCTGGAGGCTGCTGATGAGTTTGTCATGACACACCTCTTTCTCCCCAAGGCTTTTTGAGTTAGTTTGCAGCTATTTGGGCAAATCTCCTGCATCCAGCTGTGGTCTCAAAGGCCAGCACTGTCTTGCCAGCCAGCCTGATTGTGTTAGGGCTCACTTCTGTATGGCTCTGCCACAGCTCCTCTTTACTGAACCCAATAAAATTAACAAGCTCCCTGCAGGTCATTTCATCCTGTGCTATTCCCCCTGCTACCAGCTGGGTAACTTTTTTAAAGTACAGTTTTGAAACCAGTAAGGTAGACAGAGCTGGTTCCCCATTGATTGAGAAACAGACACTGATTTTTCCCTCTTCCCTGCAATCCACATCCCCAGGTAATTGTCTTGATACCTGAAATGTGTTCATACATGCCAAAAACTGTCGCTGTAAGTTCCTGTTTAGTTTGTGGCAGAACGAATTGTGTATAATGCTTGTTAATGGATTAATTCTTTCCTTTGGAATCTATGCTACATAGGGAAATAGCCCATCTTTTTAAACTGATTTTAACTAACAGAATTAACTTCCACTTAAATGTGGAAGTATATATACCTTTTTACAAGACCTATGAGTACTAGGAAAAAAGCCTCTAATGTATATTTTGCCAATTTTAAGAAAACCTTTCTGGTTAGAATTTATATCAGTGGTATTTTCAATCGATTTTTTAAAATTTAAATAATTTGATAATGCATTTAAAAAAATTAAGAATTTAAAAAATGATATTGTCTCCAAAACAGAGAGCTGAAGCATAGTGAAATTGCTTTTTTTCTGTTGGAGTAACAGGGTCTCACTGAGTTTATGGAGGGCAAAATAAGCCCATTTGGTCAAATAAATATTTTGATTATCTGTCAAATATGAAAGTGAGCTCTGTGATGGTCTCCAAAAGCTTGCAAAATGAGGCTTTGTCATATGGCTAAGTGAATTTCAAAAGCAATAATTTGCTTTCAGTAGCAGCCTGGATTAGTTAGGCTGTGAACTAATTCATGGTGGGATAGGAGGAGGTGAGTCCAGCTTCCAGCTCAAATTCTGTAGCAGTTTTAAGGTACAGCCTATTCTGCAGGAATGAATCACTAACTGCAGCATGTAGAAATACGGCTTCTGTCATAGGTCAGATCCTGATCATTTTAAACATGAAAAACTTTGCTATGTAGATGAAATGCTGTCTGTGTGTAAAGGAGCAGGTATGGCAGGAGATCAGCAAAATTAAGGATGTGAGTGGTTGAAAATTTCATGGCACAGCACCCACGTAATGGCTCAGTCATCACTGCTGGAGGTAAAGAACAGGAGTGTGAGAAGAACGGGGCTGGCATCAGAAAGAGGTTTGGTGATTAAGGAGTAAATACTGGGAATTAATTGTAACTCCAAGTTCCAGGCTGTTCCCATTAACACCATCAGAAGCTGACAGGCAGCAAGGTGAAGCTCAGTGCCTCGGGAGGATTTTGGGTTTAGTGCTGCCATTCCAACTCCCCACCTGGCCAGGGCAAGCCCCAGAAGGAGCAGCCGCACCCCAGGATGGCTCAGGGATGGCACGGACGGGGCAGCTCCTGCTCCAGGAAGAATGGATTTGTTCTCTGCGTGCTGGGTGAGCTGGTCCCTTGTGCCGGTGCTGGGGGGTGGCTCAGGGAGCCGTTCTGCAGGAGCAGTGCCCTTTTGTAACCTCTGGTGGTCCTTTCACTCCAAAGGTGCGCTCACCTGTTCGGTGGTGGCTGCTCTCAGTTCAGGAGTGTGTGTTGGAATATGTGGCACAAACTGTGGTGGTTCAATTTTCAGTAGGGAAAAACAGTTCAGAGTCTGCCTAAACTCTCTGCATGATCTTTACCAGCACTGGAGGAAAAGTTTTTGGAGGTCAGGACTGACCCATCAGAATGTACATTAAGCAATAAACAATCTTTTATTATTTATAGCCCCATCCTTCATAAATGTATTTAAGAAAAGGGATGATCTATTCCCCACATGTTCCTTAAAGGGATTCCATTTTAGCTTCAATTGTAATTTTTACCTTTTCCAGTAGAATTTATTGACACAATGCCTAGCACAAGCCCTAGATTTTGCATCATCCTTTTGTCTGCAAGCATATTCACCAGCCGCTTAATTTGTCATAGCCCTGGAGGTATCAAAACTAATGAGCTTTGTTTGAATAGACTTTTTCCAGTTCATCTAGCACACTTTGGGGTAATCATTCAGTTTCTGTTTGCTTCTGATGTGAAGCATTGTGGGAAATATAAGAAAATAATGGTTTAAAAAAAAGCAGTATAAATTGTTAACAGCCACATTCTCTGAAAAGCCCTAAAGATGTTATATTTTTAATTTCTCTATTTATTGAAGTATTGTGAGTACCTTAAGTACAATCATTACAAGATAATATCAAAGGAGAATCTGATAAAATGCTATTTTTCAATTAGCTCTGAGTTTAATACTTTGCTTTTTTTAAGTATTTCACAGCTAACAAATCTTTAAACAATCTAACCTTTCAGGATTTGGAAGTGGACAAGATAATAACTATGAATACATAATACTGTAGCAGTGCTAAGGGTTTAAAAATCTATTACTGGGATTACATACAGGAATACCTTTTATTGGTCAGACAATTGCATTTTCATTTTTATAAAGCATTTCCCTATACCAGGTATTATACCACAGAGATACACAAAAATGGAATGCAGAGGTGTGCACTGCATGAGTAATTTCTGAAAGTGTCAGATACTCTGTGCAACATATGCTTTTGATCTCAAATTCCTGGGAAGGTTTGTCCTCCGCAGTGATTAGGACAACATTTGCCTTATATGCTTTAACATGATGTATCTTTAACTTGTAGCAAGTTTCAAATTATTCAATAAGGGATTTCAAATTATTTTTCAAGTTAGGGCAATGAAGAATGATTCCCTAGAACTTCTGATTAATTTCTTCTGAAAGAAAAAAAAAAAAAAAAAGACCCTGGTAGGCCAAGCTCTAAATTAAGCAGCTCGGTGAGTCATTATTTTCAACAGGATATAATAAGCAGCTGAAACTTAACTGTGTGCTAAGTGCATCAGTAAAGCATAGAACTTATAAATAATCCATTTCAGTCCAAAAAGGACAGTTCCATATGAACAGTCCCAGGACCTTTTAGTTTATTTTCACATTTCTCATTAAAAGATGGTTTGATGAAAAGCTTTTTCTCTGTAAAGTAGAGTGAGGAGGAAGAGAAGGAATGGCAGGAGTTATTTGCTTTTAAAATTAATCTGCTTTGGACCTTTTTTGCAGTGCATTGTCATATTAAGACGACTTGGAAAAAGGCAGTAGCAGGAGAGAGCACAAAGTTAGTTAGACACTCAGCCTGCTAAAATTGAAGTAAGTAGGAACTGTGGCAAGGGCTGTACCTTTCTTTATTAACACACGGTTTTGTATCAATGCTGTGCACTGTGGAGATGCCCATGCTGCTGTTGAATAAGACACCCTGAGTATCAGAAGCTATTTTAGGTTCCTCACCAACTCATCTACCTGAGGTTTATTTCCCATCTCAGTTGGTCCAGGTGGAGTTTCTGTAGCTGTTTTTGGGTCTCCTGGCTTTGAGCCCTCCTGAGCTGCCCTGTGCTGTGCAGACATGCACTTAGTGACACAAATCAGTTTGCAGTGCAGGGCTTCTGCAGGTTCCATGTGTGATATTGAGCTCTTAGGTGGCATTGACAAGCAGTGTTTGTCTTCTCAGAGATAGAGCTATAACTTCTGCTTGTTGCCTTCACTGTCCTATTGAGGCTTTCATCACTGGTGAATTGGATTGCTGCTGTGAAATCTCCCCCCTTGGAGGTCACTGGGGAGGCAGCTCAGAATACAGAATGTGAAACATCTTGTGGGGATGGCTAAGTCGGGTACAACAAGTACAGTATTTCACATAGGTAAGAAAAAAGCTTTTGATTTGTACATTACTTTACGTTAGGGCTGTGCAGCTCTTCCACCCCTTATCCTGTGGGAAGGCACCATCCCTTTCCCTCCTTTACTGGTGCTTAAATGTTCAGGCCCAAGGTGGGATTTCAGGTCACCCTCTGCTTACTGCAGCTTATTGGAACCTTTTTTTCGGAACAGTGACCTGCTCACAAATCTCAGTTGCAGAAACGAGGGCTTAGATGGGCTGCATTCAGAGTGGACAAAAATGTGCCTAAAACTTCTTGAAATATTTTGTCTGAGAAAAGTGAGGTGCTAGATCAAACTAATCCAAAAAAACCTATTTAACTGAACTAAGAAAGTGCTTTTGAGGCAAAAAGACACTTTGTGTTCTGTCCTATCTGTTTTCAGGATTATCTTTATATTTTTTTGCTCTTTTTTTTCTTTCCCCCCACCAGCTCTGCTCTTCATTATTTTATTTTATGTTTTCCCCTTCTTGTTTATTTTTCTCACATTTGCTTCTTTTAATTTCCTTATTAGTTTAGTATCTCTCTACTGTGTCTGGTATATTCGCAAGGATAAATTCATTCAGGTAATCCACGTGGTTTTTCATATTCCAAACTACTTACGCAATTTCTTGGGATTAAACTGCTGATCTATAGGTTGGGTTATAAAGTGGAACTCCAAGTACTGACTTATGAAAGATGTCTTGAAAATACATGCATGTGATAAATAATAAAATGGTAGTTTTATGAGAAAGGGTGCTAAAATATTAAATGAGGCTGTCTATTCTTTATCATGACATCTATTTAATGCAGTTTTTGTCTCCACCACTTTAAAAAAAGCTTACTTCAAACTTTTAATTACTGCACAAGACCAGTTTTCTGGTTGTAATTCTAAATTTGGACTCTTTCTTTAGCTTCTGGTGTTCTACAAACCCTTGCACACTGGTTAAAGTTTATGCAAAATTTTTGGGACCTCTTAAGGTGTTGTGGCAAGTTTCAGATCGATTTCTGTTAGTTCCCCAGAAGTTTGGCATAGAAACAATGTTAAAGGTTCTGTATTTTATTGTTTGCTTGATTTGTAGGATGTTATTGGGCTGTAGTGCTGGACAGAGAGTTTAGTTTATTGTAAAAAACTGCATGTTCCTTTCTAAAGCACATGGCTCAGATAAGAGCAAGAGTGATCCCAAACAGAGGGACTTGTCTCCACTGTGCCCTGGGGGCTTGAGGGGACACTGGGTGTGGCAGTTCTCTGGATGCAGAGTTCTGCAGGGTCACATCCGAGGGGGCAGCACAGCTCCAGGGATGGAAAAGGGGCGGAGTAGAATTTGACTCGGAGAGATGCTGAAACAGCTGTTCTGAGCTTTGCTGCGGTTAGACAGGAGATGGGGGACTAAGAATAAAGACTTCTGTGTTCCTGGTAGATTAACAGAACTGCAGCAGAGTGACTCTGTCATCAGAGTGTGCTTCCAAAAGAAAGAGCCTGCTGGAACTTCAGCTAAGCTCTCCAAGAAGGAAAAAAATAAATCACACTTAGAGAAGAGGTATATACTCCCTGTGCTCAGGGAGTGCCAGGCAGTGTTGGGTCACACAAAGCATTTATTCCTCAGGACAGCATGATGGCTGTGTTAAGTATTTACCTGTCCTTTTGACCCTTCAGGGGGTCGCTGTTTTTTGTCAAATGCTTGCTCTTCTCTTCCTCATCCTCTGGTTCATGATACTTGTGGCATTTAGTCTTTTGGGGCTTATTATGATAACTCTTGATTTTTATTTTTTTTTAATAGCAGTGGGTGTAGCTATTGTTTTTGATACACTTGTGTAAACCTAAAGATGGATATATCTGAGGTGTTACTGAGTCTGCAGAAGCTCACGTTCCTAAGTGTTGCTGTCCTGATGAGTTTGAATAATCTCTTGAGTGCAACAAACAAATTTGGTCAAATTGAGTATCTGTCATCTTATGTTAGAAATTTGGAATATCTAGTATGGCATATCTGGGACAAAGTTGCTGAAAAATGCTGGTAAATGCACCAAACCTCTTCTGATAAGAAGCTTGGTTTTCAAGAGTAACAGAAAAAGTCACCAAAAGGAACAAATTAAAGGCTGCAGTTGACCTTAGGACTTTGCCTTAGCTTGAATTAGTACCTGGATTTACTATTTTTGCAGTGATAAAATAGGGCAGACAAGATTAAATATTTTTGATGGTCTGCTTAAAGCTCTATATGATTCCCTCTACTTTCAACATTTGTATTTTTTGCTATAAAAGTTTTTCTATCAGTACCCTAGAATGTTTGTGTCTTACAGTACTGGAGGGTTCTGCCCCAACCATGCCTTATTTTTATGTTAGTTCAATGAATAAATTTCCACAGCTCTAAGTAGACAATTGCTTTACTTTTAAAACATCTAAGGTCTTAAAGACTTTTAATTAAGGTTTTCTAATTAGTCGAGTGAATTAATTCCAATTTTAAACTAAGAAATGTGTGTATTTAATAATGTAATGAAGTCAGCTGGGGCAGTGTGAGGTGATCCAGGTATGGGCTGTTTCCTGCTTTGGGTGTTTTAGTGACTCAGGAGGGGCAAAGCACAGAACTGATGCAGGGCTGGAGGTTGGATTGTTGCAAATTTGGACTTACAGTGGTATAATACTTGCTAGAGCAGTTTTTCCCTCTCCTAAAGATGTAAAGCAGCACTGGATCATCCTTCAGAGCAGCCTGGAAAACTGTGGGCACATGGAATGTATTCATTGGAGGGAAGCAGCCAAAAAATGGCTGAAGGGAAATATTTATTTGTTTATTTAAAATGAACTTGCTGTGAGATATGAATGTTACTTTGACATGGCAGTGGAATTAAATTCTTTAAAAAAGACAGTTTAGCATCATTGTTTAGCTGACAAAAATGTATTGAGTAGAGTGGACACTGACTCACATTGGCAGGAACCAGCTTTAGGGAATTCTGCCTCACCAAACAGATCTCTTCACTCCTGATGTTGGACAGTACAGCCATTCAGAGGAATCAAAGATGAGAAATATGAAGAGGGAGGGATACTTTGTATTAACTATATTCATCTGGAAATGAAATCAGATATTAATTTTTAGAGAAACATAACATTGAAAACCTCTGAAAGAAGGAAAAAATTACAAATGTATTTTTATGAAGACTTGTGCTAAAACCTTGGAGGTCTTCCTTCATTCTAACATCTAAAGGTGAATATGAAATTTGTTGGTAGAAAAAAATGTATCGTTGTGGAACTCATAAGATGCACTCAACAGTTAAATGGATTTTTATCTGTAATCTTGCAGAAGATTTATATAAATTACCTAGAAAAACATGGTAGTAGAGGGAAAGAGTACCAAAAAGTGATAGCAGAATTGTCAGGAGACATGAGGAAGCTTGACTAGTAAGTCAGATGTATTCAGAGTTTTGATTATTCTATAGGTGTTTTAAAAAATTCAAATGTGTGTGGCTGCATGTGTTGTGTAATTTCTGGTGCTAGAGGGAATGCTCAAGGAGGAAGAAATTCTCTGGTTTGTATTTGATGCAAGAGTAATGAAAGCAGTTTAGAGTTCCTGAAAGTTTTTCAGCTTTTGTTTTTCCTTTATAACTTGAGGCATTTGTTCTCATACCTTATTTGTCCAGAAAATGTGAGTTTCCTAACAGGAATTTGTGAGAACGAGTGGGAAGGTTTCTGAAAAATACACATAATAGTGACACATTGGGTTGCAGCAGGTTGTGGACAGGTTTTTTTTCTGTTCTTCTGCTACAAGAACTGACTGCACGTTCTGTGCTGTGCTGACTTTAGGTTTCATATCAGGTTGGCACAGTTTGGTCGTCCTCTCTTAAATTTTCCATTTCAGTAGTGGTATCTAGCACTTAGTTTGGTTTTCTAGTAAGAAATAGCACTGGTCCCCCTATGTAGCATGGCAGAGGACATGAGCAAGAACACCAAAATAAAGTTCTTCTGGATCTTGCAGTAGAACTATTGATTGCCCTTCTACTGCCCGTGGTGCTTCCTTAAATTGTTACAGACAGATTTCTCTGACTGGTTCCACACCTGGGGCCTGCTGAGCACACAGAGCCTCAGAAGTACCATCATTGCACCTTTCTGTCCCTTTTTCTGGTCATCTGCCTAGAATGGCTTTTTACTGGAGAGGGTTGGATCTCTTGCTGCTGAAGGTGTCTTTTGCCTGTTCATGCCAGAGGAACAGCACTGATTTGAACAGGGGAACATCAGTGTTTGAATAACATTTCCTTGCATCTTTATAGGTTTATCTACACAAGAGCCAGAGTTAGAATCAGAGTTAGAGCCAGGGTTAGAATTGCCACCTGTGGGAGCTGGTTGCTTCTGGAATTTGATATGGGCATGTCCTCTTCAATATCTGACTTTTCTTCCCGGTTCATTGGGAATCCTCCATGGAATTTCTTTCTAAGTATGGATACTGGACATGCTATTCACTGAAAACTAATGGAGCAGCTACCCTCCAGGCTGGAATGTAATTAAGTACCAGCAGTGTTGGTGTTCATGGAGAATACATGTAGGACCAAATCCTGTTTATGGTTTGGGTCAGACTGTGTTTGTTCTTGTGCTGTTTTTTTTACTCACTTGGAAGGAGAGGGAATCTACACATCCTTGTTGGAACTGGTAGGTAAAAGCAAGTAGCTTTTTTGTTTGTTTTGGTTGGTTGCGTGTTTTTGTTTTTCTTGTACATAGTTGAACTTAATCTGTAAGGATGTAAGGTCTTGTTTCTATTGAATTGTGTTAAACTACAATGAAATGTCTTTTTTTGTCTATTGATATTAATTTAAAAAAAGGCTTTTGGCCATATATGCATGTAAAATAAGGCAAGTTTTTTGACAAAGCTTGAATAGCAAGTTAAAATGTGTGTTTGAAATAGTCTCAATCTATTGCATTAAACAGTTCTAGATGCAGATGAAAAGTGATTAGAAGTGTAGTGTTTTGGAGATCTTGGCAGTTTTGCCTTGGTTATCCTGCTGGCATGCCAGTGTTCACACTGGAATTTGTTTTCAGGTACTCAGCTGAAGCGTGGCTGAGGGAAGTCACCCAGGCAGGTGCTGCTCTTGCTCTGTAATGTTTGTCTGGGGTAAGATACTCTCTGATCTAGGAGGGTGACATTAAATTGTCAATAAGGATATGAACTGACTGATGTCAGCAGCTCCATCAGTGATGCTGGAACTTGGGAATTCCAAGAACAGAAGTTCTTGCTCCATGCCCAGCACTCAGGTGCTGCAGAGCTGCAGGGATGGCTGTCTCCTGGATGCTTGGCTACAGCACATGGTGTTATCAGTGTCTCCCAACTTGTATTTAAATGTGTACATACTCTTGATCCACGTTTCTTCTGTTTGTTTGATTCCCCCTACCCCCCTAGTTTATCCTGGGGGAATCAGGATAAGCATCAGATCTGCTTTTTTTTCCCCATTTTTCTTTGCTATGCCATCCTGTTCATTCTCAGGTATGTTTTCATAGGGGAGTTTAAAATGAGCTCCCTGACACATGTATTCTTTCCTTTTTATGTCATGTTCAGAATTAGGTAATCTTTTTCTTCTACGGTAAATATTTTTGTAGTACAGCATGCTTATTTAATGTAAGTAGGTTTCTGAGATACCATGCAAAATGGGACCTGATTTTATTAGAGTAGCCTAAAGAACAGAATAAATCCGTTAAGCCAATTGTATAAAAATGCAAATTTAAGTCAAGCAATTAAAAACAGATAGAAATTAGAGATTTGGATTTTTGCAGAGCAAGCTTTCCACAGCCACTGCCAGATTACTGTGCAATTTATCTGGATTCTGTCAGTGATAGTCAGAGCAGATTTTGATAAAGAGCAGCAAATCTGTCCCTCCGCAGCTCCTGTGACTTGCCGCAAATTTCATTCAAGTTGAAGCGTCTGTACAATCCCTTGAATAATTTGGAGTTAATCATTTGTACTTCACAGCCTCTGATAGGCCTTAGACTTGGGGGGTGGGAACAGATTTGGCTTTTTAATCGCCTTGTATATTGTACAGCGCGAGATAAATGACACAGACTGTCTGAAATCTACATTCTTGCTTCTGATGCAAAACTGTAATTAATTTTGTGCAGTGTTTCAGAATTGATCGTGGTCACTTGAATTTCTAATTTTTCATTCACTTCAAAGACCTTTTTTTAAAAAGGAATGTGCTTCGAGTGTGTGAATGCTCTCTGCTGCTAGTGTACTAAATGACTATTTGACGCCTCTTTTTCAATAAGGTGAAACAGAGGTCAAGGCGTGTGGCTCGTGTTTATCTCTGTCCCAGCCTGCTTCAGGATGTATTTTCTGACTTATAGGAAATGCAATCAAACTTGGGAAATTACATCTAAATACATAGGCTGCAGCGTGCTCACTTCTGTGCCTTCTAGAAATCCAAAAGGCTTCTTTCAGAAATCCTTTTCAGTATAAAACAATTAAGCACAATTTAGGCAATAATTACCCTAATTAACTACACTATAATGTTTGTATTCAAGATTATAGAAACATTGTATCTGTTCTCTGCTGCAATAACAACAAGTCTTCCTAATTTCTCTGTATTGATAGTACTTGTACGTGCTTCTTTGTTTGGTGTATTTCACTGTAAAAATATTTGTCAGTGAAAGATTGAACAATATGAATGAATTTGATTATGCCATTGTCAAAAACCCCATGCATCACAATTTCTTGTTTTTAATCACTACTGTAAACCTCACAGCCTGAGGGCATAGTTTTAATTTGGGTGCCTTACTAATGAAAAGAAAAAAATAATTGTTTTGCCTGGATTTAATAATAAGCAATAAAATCAGCCAACCAGATTTTACCTCTGCATTCAATCTCTTTTTTATTATAAAACATTTTTGTCCTTTTTTTTTAGATTACAGGCGTAGATACCGAACATTTTACTAATAAATATTTCAGTTTGCTTATGAAGGCTAATGCTGTCATCTGAATATGGAATTATATTTCTTTCATGCTTCATTATCATTTCATGGTAGTAATGACAGTGAGGCGATGGAATATTTACAGGCTTTTCAGAAGACATTTATCCAATACATTTCCCTGAAGGGCACCTAGGCTTAAAGATACATTATCCTTTTATAAAACACTGCCCAGAATCCCAATTTCTGAATCAACCAATCAGAACTTGTTTTGCAGCAGTTACTGCTAAAACCCTCAAGCCAGTCTCATATTAATCCTGTGAATCTGGTGGTGGTGGGGGGTGTGAGTGGAGGGCTGGGGAGAGGGGGAAGAGGGAGCACTCACTCCTTAATCATCAGGCTTGGTACTTTAAGTGAAATATGTTATTTCTTCTGTACTGATACGGTTTTTTCAAACCTGTACTTGGAACATTTTGTTGAGATTGGGTGGACTGCAGCAGTGAAGATTTTCAAATTTGGGTGAATTTTTGATTTCAAATTTGTTAGGCTTAATTTGTATTAATTTACGGTGTCTTTAGCTGTTGTACTGCTGCATGAACTGATTCCTTGGATCTCTGTTCTGGTACATAAATGCATCTCATGAATCCATCTAGGGTTAAAAATACTCAGGCCTTCATTCAATCTGTTGCTCAGTATTTTGGGCTTTCTCTCAATGTGTCCTTGTGCTCTGTGGGAGAAGCAGCACTCATTGTGTGTAGGTAAGAGTTTTTATTTTTAAATAAGAGAGGAAAGCAGAAGTTTGGGTGCTCTGACAGTGGTGTGTCAGTGATGAGTTGTTGGAAGAGGAAATGGAATCAGGATCTTGCTTCTGCTGCTGGCCCTCTATACTTGCATGTGTCTATGCTGTGTTTGCCAGAGCAGTAGGGAGATTTCTTTTGAGATTCCAGAACTCCAGGTGAGGTGCTGCAGAGCTCTGGAGGAGCTCATAGACTCTGTGCCCTTTGTTAAAGCTAACCCAAGGATATTTGCTGTATGGCAATAAGGGATTTAGACATAACATGTACTGCACTGAAATTAATACAGTGGAAAGATCTCTATACTGGCAGTCTCTGGTGCTCAAGATACTCTGAGGTAGCCAAAGGTGAAATCTTTTAGAGGAAGGTGTAGAACAAACCTTTATTAGAAAAAAATCCTGTGTAATAACAGTGAAGAATTATCTCATCTGAGAGATGCACTTCCTGAGCTGCATGCATCTCATCTTTTTCTCCTCAAAGGGTTGATTTGAAATTTCTCTGGCCAGCAGTTCTAACTTACGGCTTCAAAATCCTGAGGTATTTTGAATTGTATGCAATATTTGCTACTACACCAATTGGCATATACCATCTGTTACCACTTGCATGTATCCAAGATACTGCATTTTATCCTCAGAAGGGGGGTAGAAAATGCATGTCTGCCAAAAAAGTTGAGTGGCTGTGGTGAAGGGGTCTGAAGTTGCATTTATGCTCTTTGGCAGCCAATCTCAGTGCCTGTGGAAGTCCTGTGAGCAGGTACTTCTCCTTTTCTGTCTTTCCTGAAATGTGAGTTTTAAAATTCACAGGGGCAAGTCACTTTGGGGCATTTTTTAGTGGGCTTGAGACTTAGTTCTCTTTCTGACAACTTGATCTTAATTTTTGCATACAAATTTCTGAGCAAGAGCAACATGAAATACCTGTGTATTTTCTGCCCTATCTGCTTGTTTTGTGCCTGAGAACAGATAATTGGAGATAAATGTGCTCAGATGTGCACCTGCATATCAATTTGGCTGCAAAAAGAATTTCTGTTGTTCAGTTCTCAGTGTCTATCAATGCAACAGCCACTGCACAAAGAGCACTTCCAGGTCTCAAGCCCCAGTTGTTGTTTAAACAAAAGCAAAATTCTATCTACACAGAGTGAAGCTCTTAATGTACGAATAATACAATCCCTCTGACTGGATTAAAAGATATGCCTATTGTAAACTGACCCCGGATTTGCAAATCAAAAGTGATTCTTGTGCTAGCTTGTGCTGAAGTCAGCATAATTTAGGAGATTCTTTTGCTTCTGCAGTCACTGAGCACTTTTTTCTCTCTATCAATATGGGACCAGTCATGCCCAGCACTGCTCTGGTAAAATGAGAATTCCCCGAATCCCTTTTGTTGGCACTGAGCACTTCCACTTATTTTCACAACATTAGGAAAGAAGATGCCTGATGTATTTGAACAGAAATCAGTCTGGTGGCTGTTAATCTCAACAAAACCACAAAGCTGTTTCACAATACAATTAAATTCCCAGTTAACAATCTCGTGTATATCTTCACTAATGCTGTTGTTTCCTCTGTAATCTCCACTGGAATGCTTTAATGATTTCTAATGACTTCTAGATCTAAAGCAAGATTTATCTTGTAGACTGTGCATACTTGTTGATGCTGTCTGAAGACTGTAGATAGAAACATAATGGAGAGTCACCATTGTGCACAGGTTGTTTGTGCTGCTTGTGACAATTTCAGCACTGCTGACATTCCAGTGATAGTCAGTTTGGTCTTTTGCATATCTGTCTTTGTCTGGAATGCCTGTGGCTGTAGTAGTTGGAGCTATTCACCTCTTGCTGCTCAATAGCAGGTCTAGAGAATGGTGGCTGTGCTGCTGTAGATCAGCACTGGCAGAAAACTGCTGGAGGTGTGTGAGGAGAATGTGCCAACGTCATCATAATGCTCATCATGGCTTGAGGGAAGCATGGACATCACCAGGAGTGGCAAACGAAAGGAATTGGGCTGGTCTTGAAAACCCAACTTCTTCTTAAAGCCCCTTCCCGTCTCACAAACCCATAACTGAAATTATTGGGCTAAATCTCAGTGCTCAGATTCAGGGTTTTGGGAGGTGCAGCAAAATCAGATTTCTGTGTACAGTCACGTTAATAAATAGCCTGGTATTTTATCCCTGTTGGTTCCTCTCCCCTCAATCTGCAGAAATGTCTGTCCTTGAAGATGAGATGTTTGGAGGCGAGGTACTCTGGCTGCATGCAGATCCCCAGCTGCTGTAGGGGGAAGGATAGGTCTGCATGACAATTGCTCAATATATTAGATACATATAGGGTTCACTTAGTGTCAGTGTTTCTGAGAATTAATATTTGGAAACATCAGCATGAGCTATTTGTAAGATCTTTCAGAAAAAGCCTTTCCTGCTTATGATTTACTTTGAAGAATAACACTCTCCTTCCAGAACTTGTTTCAGTAGGTTGGCTTTAAGAGCATCAAAGGAATGAGACCTCTCTAAAGAGAATGCTAAACTGAAGATAGATTTGATTACAAAGGAGATTGTGCATAACAGTAATTTGTATCTCTAAATAACCTCTCATGCAGTAGATTTACAGTTGGGATGTGCGAGGGGGTGTGCCTCATGCTGCAGGATCATAAAGCTTGTAGATAAAATGTGAGATGTTACTGGAGCATGCCTTTCACCCCTATGAGTGCCAAGTATCTCATCCTACAATAAAGCACTTAAAAAAAAGAAATTAAAAAAAAAATTGTTTTGCTTTGTGGGTTTTTTTTTTTAAGTTAAAAAAAAAAAGCCCCCACCAAAATCACAACCAAATTAGTCAGCCAAAATATCCAGAGCAAATATATATAAATTTGGAACAATTAATTGAAAAATATTTAAAGAAAAAGTTCTTCTTAAAACAAAATTTTACAATTGCAACTTAGTTCTTCCTGAATAAGGTAAAGATAATAACAAATTAAATCCAGTAATCCAACCTTCTTTCAGGTGTAGGTGAAAAAATGTTGCATTGTGACTAACACAAAATTTTTCAAACACATTGATTACTTGCTCAGATCATTAGTGAAACCCGCAAAGAGAGAGAGAAAAAAAATTGTTAATGGTATTTTCAGCAGAAGTATCCATTGAAGGCTGTGAAATATCTCACTCCATGCCTGAGCAGGTAAATTACACTTGAATGCTCTGGATTGTCGTTGTTTTGGTGTGACTACTCTGGCATAGCCTGTGTTCAGTTCTGGGGTTGTTGCAACTTCCTCCCTCCCTCTGGGTGAGCCCATTAGCAGGCATTGACTGCCCACTGTAATCTTGATTTCCTTTCTAGTTGCTGGTAATAAGAAAAATGTTATAATTACACTAGACAGGTTTCTGAAATTGTGATTATCTAAGTAATAATCTTGCAGCGCAGGCTTTCTTTGTTTTTAAGAGCCAAAGACTACTTTTCACCTTGTTATTAACCAGGAAAAGGGGGTAACATCAAGCAAATGGACATCCTGTCCCCATCCCTTAAGCCTCCTGCTAAATCCTAAGCAGTGTGTATGACTGTTATTACTCAAGAGAATTTGAACTCATAACGTTTGAGATGAAAAAAAGGACTCAAAGCTGCTCACCAATCAAGAATGAAACATTTCCACTCTGCCAGAGTTGCCCCGATAGAGAATAAATCTGTAAATCATTAACCATGTTGTGTCCCCCCAAGTGTGCATCACTGTGTAGTGGTTTAAGGCGAGCACAACCCCTTGTACACTCGTTGTGGCTGCAATCTGATACAGCACTTGCTTTAAAATCCACTTTGATCAGTGAACATTAACCAAAGTGTCGACAAAAGGTCATTTGGCCTCAGGGAGGAAATGGAAAATTTTATGTACAGAACACATTGCAGTGAGTACAGGGTCATTATAACTATGGGAATAGCTGTTGTGGTTGTTTTTTTTATTCTTTTTTTTTTTTTTTTTTTTTGCTTGGGTACTATATGACTTTGAGCTTGGCGTGGAAGCACAGGCTGTTTTGAAGCAAGAACTCCTCCTTCCAGTGATCACATGAGCCCCTGAGATTTCCTGACAGGGCCAGTAAAGAGCCATGTCCCACAGCAGATATCACATTTTGACATAGGACTTCAATTGCAAAAATGTTGACGACCAGTGCAAATGTATCGATTTGTGTCTTTTCTCCCCCCCTCAATAGACCAAAGTGTTGTTTGTAGTTAGAAAAGGAGAGCAAAGCTAGTGAAACAGAGTTGAATCTACTTCTTGGAAGCCTGGGTTATCAAACTCATTAATCTACATGTCAAGAGGCTAGGAATGAATAATTGTGTGTAGAATTTATCTGCCAACATGATAGCTACTTTTCAGCTCTCTCTTCAGAGCTCTTTCATTGTACTTGGCTTTATTATATGCTTTGTCTTTTCTATTTCTAGTCTGTTGGGGAGGTGTAGAAATATGTACCTCAGCACTACAGAGGACAGTTGCTTTGAAACATGGCACTGGTTAGTTTTTTGCATGCACGTTTTTTCTGACTTAGGTGTTTAAGCTTGCAAGATTTACTCTTTGTTCACATATTAGTTCTTAGCATTATGAATATTATTCCACAAAAAAAAAGAAAAAAAACCACTTTAAACGTAGCATCTTTTGTGCTGGTTTTTAACAGTTTTGTGGTCAATATTGGCTGCTTTATTACAATAGTGTTCTTGTTAGTGAAGCTTATAAGTGATGAGGATTCAGGGCATTTTATAATAATGGTGTTTCAGGAATCTCAGTACTCTTGAAGTGTTCTCTCTCTCTGTTGTCTGCTGTGTGGGTTTTCATTGCCATGAATGAAGGACATAATCCAAAACTAAAGCTGGTGTGGAGAGGGTGATGGAAAGCAGCTTTGGTAGGGTTGTGATGCTAATTTGAGGTCAGAGTATAACTTTCTTGCTGAAAGAGCATTTGTCCCAATTCTGATCTTGAACTTATTTTGTGCTGGTTTGGCAATACAGAAGATAAAATACTGTATCCAGGACTTCCTATTTTATTTATACCAAATCCACATGCCCTGGTCTTGCTTACTGTGGATGTTTTCAGGACAAAATGTTCACATAATTCTATTGCCAAAATTAATTTCAAATCTGTGAATTGCTGCTTTTAATTTTTTTTTTTTTTTGGAAAATTTCTGTGGGTGTGTGGTGTGAAGAGTTTTTTTGGTTGTTTTTTTGTGTGTTTATTTGTTTGTTCTTTACTAGAGCAAATGATGTATCAGAATTTTGTCAGCAATCAAAACCAGACTAGTCTGTGTTGCTGATAACCAGGAATTAATAGGGAGAAGTGATAATTATATTGGTAGTCATAGCAAAAATTATATCTGCTTCTATTCTTTTGCCTGAGCTCTCTCTGAGGCGTCTGTCCTGTTTCCTGGCACAGCCAAAATGCTTCACAGAGATATTAGCCAGGTGTTGCATTTCTTTCCCTTTTCCCAGGAACCTGTGTGACACTGGTAGCAAAAGTCAGCGTTTGGCCCTGGTTACACTGGTATTACAGTACTGTAAATTGACTGGTGAGAGGTAAATAGTGTACTTCTAAAGGGTTGTGAACAATGCCTTCTTGTGTTTTCACTGATGAAGTGGAAATGTGTAATGAGAAAGGGAGGGAGCTTTCTATGCAGTGTGTATATGGTAAGCCAGAACACTGTTTATTGTAACGGGATGAAAGTGCTGCAAGTCTAAGTGGTTTCAGCAATGTTTCCTTCATCCCAGGAGCATCTGAACCCAGCTTCTGCCTTGTCAGCCACATTTATGATGTGTTCATAATTAAATGTCCACGAAGCTCACAGCATGCTGACCACAGAGGGGCCATAAGCAGTAAAGATAAATGAGAGAGAGAGATGTAATATTGCTTCACTTGTGGGTTTAGTCTGATGTTAAAGATTGTCAGTGATAATTATTAATATGTGACCTGGTTGAGTCTTTATGTGAACAATCACAATTTTAATAAAGTGGTAAACTCTCCTCTCTCTATGTAATCTTACTTTATATTCGACTGTTTTACAATTAATTCTAGAATTTCAGAAAAATTTTCAGTCACTGAAAAATAATATGGTAGCTTGTTAATGTGAACATGATGCTACTGACATTTTTGTTTAAAGCTTAAGTAGAACTAAAATTTGAAAGAAATCGAAAAGAAAAGCTATAGTCTAGATTGTGGTACGGATAAAATCTAATCTGGTCAATTGTTTGTCACTTCAAATGAGTCTTTGACATCCTTCTTTGTTAATACCAGGAGAAAACAGCTGTATGTGCTATATAGCATTTATAATACCCTATCTGTTTTCACCTGAATTTCCAGGTTACTGCAGTGGGTCCACTCACCTGTTTGTTACCAAAAATATCTGTGTTCTGGAACTGCAGGGACATTTTGGTTTTGCATTTGATTTTTGACTTGCCACTTTTTCTGCTTATATATCTCTATTGTATTTATTAACAATTGAGCAGGTGATATATTCCAGTTTAGAAAATTAAAATAATGTAGAATATCATAAATTTGTAAAGAAATGTTGTGACTGGCATGCTGCTGAAAACTGCCCAATGAATATTTAAAATGTATTATCTCTTAGGTTTTCAAAATGTGATTGCAGGAGGAATGCTGTTGCTCTGTTATGTCAGGAATTAATGCTCCAATACAAAATTATTTCTGAAAGAGCAGTGAACATACTGAAGCAAAAAGCTACTGTAGGTAATGCTGTTTTGTTGTTTGAAATTTGGAGCTGTAGGAATGCCAGATAATTGCAGTGGTGCATCCGCGTTTTGTTTCTTTTCCCACCTCATTATAGAGGTAGAATGAGAAAGTATGAAGTGCAGAAGTCATACTAAAATGTCTTTTAGAGCCAGTTACTTTAAAACAAATAATTTAGTAAATTTTCACACAAAAGATTATTTAACTTCCTACCAAGAAATAAATGTTATTTTGGATTGTGTATATGTTTATCTTTTAAAGGCTGTTTTACAGCTGGAATTCTCATCTGCTTGGCTGCATTTTCACATGCACGGCAGCTGCAGCTACTGGTTAGTATTTACCTGGTTAACAATGGTCCCCAGATCTCCACAAATTCAGGGTATGATTCTGACACTTTCACAAATTTCTTCTTCACTTTGTATGTCTTTTCTGAAAGGTGGATGGAAACTGTTCACCTGAGAGATGGTAAGTGTAGGTAGGTAGAACCAAATGAAGTATTAGGTATGTTCCAGCATGCTCTTACTGAGGGATTAAATGAGTTTATTTGTGAAGTAAGATACTATTGTAGCCTTAGTAAATGTAGGAGGAATTGTTGCAGAGGTGTTTTTTTTTTTTTTTTTTTTTTTATTTTAAGAAAGATGTGAGCTGAGAGGTGAAAATTCTGTTTCTGTGAAATGGCTGCAGGGTATAGTGTGAGCACAAAATACTGCCAAACCCTTTTCCTCTGCTGATACAGGTGCTTGTGCAGGAACAACTCTGTGTTGTTCTGCTGTGTATTGAAATGTGGCTCAATTGTCTGTGCTCTAAAATTCAGGTTATTCCTGAATCCAGCCATTTCTTTAACTCTCCAGTGTATGCAAACTATTAATGATAGTTAAGTGATGTGTACATCACAATGGATGGTAGTTTTATGATGTTAATAAAAGTAATTATATGCATCAATATGGTAAAAGAAAAAGAGTAAAATTCAAGGAAATGTTTATTAAATGCAATCATTTATTGGAAACAAATGCTGTAGTGTTGTCTTTGTTTGGTTGCTCAGCCCAAGCATTTTATCCAAGTTTGCCTGTCAGGCTTGCATGTCTCTGCAAGCCTAATTGATGCTAATAGACTTGAAAAGAGGAGAGTAAACTTAGAACATAATGCACACATAAAGATCCAGAGAATTGGTAACTAGTTATAAATGCATCAAAGTGCTTTCAAATGAAAAGCTTAAACAAAGGAATAACATTTGGATAATAAAGAAGCCCATTACGCTTAAATGGCTATGAACAGGTTAAAAAAAAGAAGGTGTTCTGTCAAATCAATACTTGTAGTGCAAAATTAATCACACATTTGACAAGACATGATTCTGTGTTATTTCCATCTACTGTATCTGATTCCATCTGAGCATCTATTATTAATAAAAGTCTCTCTCAAGAAATTCATCATCCTAGAATAAATACTTTAAAATTTTTTTGCTAAAATGTAGATCTGAAATATTATTTCCCTATTCATTCAGTTCAGATATTTCTTGTGAATATTTTTCTCCATCTCACTTCCATAATTGTATCCCTCCCCTATTAGTTCTGTTCACATGGTACTTATCTTTTTCTTATTTTACACATGACTCTAACTGTGAAACTGTGGCCTACATACAAAATGTCACTCAAGCTCATAGAGCCCGAGCACTCTTTATTTTAGGAATATGTACTATCAATCTCTTTTTCTACAGATTCATTTCTTAATTTTTTAATTTTCTTTTTCGTAAATATGAGGACCACAATAATTGATTACTGCTTTTGAATTCTACAAATGGAAACTTTATGAAAAATGCTGTTAGTGTTTTAAATGGTGAGAATTCTGTCTGGTGGGGGGGCACAAAATTAAAAGGTCTTGGTCTGGTTCTTGCTGAAGTAAATGAGAAAAAATATTGAGGGCAGACAACAGTCACAACTGCTTGGATTAGGATGTTCAAGAGTTTTGGGAGTGTGACCAGGATTGATGGATTTGAGTTCATCTCCCAAGGGTAGGGATGGTAACCTCTAAACTACATTGCAGTCTTACATTTTAAAGCTGGGTAGGAAAGTCTTTATCTTTGTTACCTTTTTTATTTTATATCTGTTTTCCATAACTTTTTGAATGGTTTCTATAATAGTTGATTGTGATAATCTGCATTTCTGTCTTGCAGCTGAAGATTTAAAAATAAATTACAAGACTCCAACATTAGGTCAATATAAGTATAGAATTTTTTGCTGTTCTTTTGTGTGTAACTTCTAAAATCTGAAAGGAACTTGAAAGAGCACAAACATTTAGTGCTTACCTCTGAGAAATAAGTTACTTAAAATACAGTCATTCCATAGCTTTTGAAATCAGAATTATTGGGATCCATTATTCAAATATAAAAGTTAATTGGACCTTAGCTACATCAGTGGATTGCTACTCTTCCATTTTTTTGATTATTGGGGTAATAAAGTCTAATAACATAATGGAAGTACACTTTCCTTGAAACATATTAAGTTCTCACTGACAAACTTGAGAATGAAAATGTGAGTGTTAAACTCTATTCCTTTGTAGTAGACATTTGCTGTTACTTTTACATTATTTTATAATGTTGACAATTTTATGCTAGATATTCAGAATTCATTGAAATAATAGAGCATTGTTCATAAGACACATTTTCCTATGTGTTAGATAATGAAATATGATAATATGCTTTGCAAGGCTGCAGTATAATAAAAGAGTTCAAATTTGCCATATAAATGTAAAAGAGTAAATAAAATCACTGCAGATGATGCACATTTTGTTCCCAGTGCCCATTATAGGCAATAAGCAAAGTGTTCAGGGTGAAAGTTTTGGAGGGTCCAACTGTGTTATGAAGTTTTACTGGCTTTTAAAACTGGTCTCAGGCTTGTGAAGGGTCTTAAATTTAGACTGATATAGGTACACATGCCATGGCCTATCAACATTTAACTATCAAAATTGTTGGCTGACCAGGTGCTACTGAAAAGAAAAGCCCTCCATTCTACTATTATGGCTATCTGATAGTTCTCTGTCTGGTAACATCTCGAGGGCAAAAGGCTGAAATCATGGCTTTGTTGATGTTAATGACATCTTGTGACTTAGGTCAGGATGTAATATAAGGCCAACTTGAACTGCAATTTAAATTGGAACAGTTGGTGTCAAAATCAATAATTAAATGTACTTGGAAAAGAAAAAAAAAAAAAAGAAACCACCCCAAACTAGCAGGTGTAGTGGGAGTAGGAAGTGGCCACAGGGGTTGCAGTGAAGAACTGAGTGGCAATCAGTGTTTGGAATGACTAACAGCCCTTGGTCCCCTATGGCACCAAAAACCTGTAGGGTGTATGGGCAGTTGTGTTTCCTAATTCTTGGAAGTCCAGGTTGAGTATTGAATCCTTAAGAGGGAGGTTTTATGATTCAAACTGCTTTCAGCCTTTGAGTGTTAGCTCAAGGAAATTTTTAAGAGGAAGAAATGCCTGAAGTACTTTGATTATGCTAACTTTAGACAGACCTATTTGCTGATGTATTATCTTATTTTTCCCCCTCCTATTTTAATACTCATAAAGCAGCTTTATTTTTTCTGTATGGCACTGAGTAACCTGCCACTTACTCAAATTCCAGAGATGATTTGGTTGTAATAGATGCCAATTCTACAGACCTGTGAGTGTTGATGAAATACATAAAAGCAGACGTTTATTTTTAAGCAAATCTTTCTTGCTGTCTGTATGTAATTCTTGGACCAAGTGCATGGAAATGCTTGTATGGCAAAGGATACTCTTTCATCACATTTTGGACCATGTTCAGTAAAAGCAGAGGAGAGCTGTTCTGTGATGAGGTGGAGATGTCCACCACCTTTTTTTTTTTTTTTTTTTTTTTTTTCGGTGAGTGGTAAAAATGTCAGAATCCTTTAGAATTCTGGAGCTGCTGAGTAAACAAAAGCTCTCAACAAAGAACCAGACATTTAAAGGTGGTGTGGACTTTGGGGTTCTCTGAGTAATTGAGTACTGGTTGCTTGAAATTCTCACTTAATCAGCCACATGTTTGTTCTTGGAAAGCCTGAGAGGCATTGACTAAATTTATCTGACTTTTGTATATTGGGCAGAGAAGAATACCATGGGCTGCTGTGTTTGAAGTGGTAGAATCCTCATAAAAGGAAGTAATGTGCTCTTGGTGACTGTGCCCTTGTGATCTGGTGCATTCTGAACACATGGTTCATAACACTGGGTACACATAAATGTCACTTTCTTCCTAAAGTCCAAGATAAGGTAGACCTGGAGTGAAGTGGGATGGGACATTTGATTTTTCTGAGTTGTAATCAGACAGGAATATTTTTCTTGCATTTTTAATACATTATCAGAAACCTTGATGTTGAATAGTGGAATGGATTTGAAAAAAAAGTCATGCCCAGTATTTTTTGAGCTTTCATGTTTTTTTTCTTTCATTTCTAAGAACTGCACACATTGTGTGACCTCATGCAGAACTGATCAGAAATGAAGATGAACTGCATTTTTAACATAAAAAGTGAGCTAAAATTGAGACTAATGTAGGAAGTTTGGATTTATAAATTATATCTCCTGTAAGTTGTATGGTTAGAAAGAAGGATTAAGTAGCTTTTTTTTAGGTTTTTGATGGCATGTTGCTTGTTGCTCTGATCAGAATTGTGATATATTTATCTTCCTTGCTTCATCTTGAATGAGAATGCTCTACAAAACTTGTGGTTCTTATTGTCCTATTTTAAGCCTGTAAATGATGACAAAGAGATTGATTTGGGTGCTTTCATTGTGTTCCTGTTTTGTTCTAGTGACATAATAGAAGCAGATATTGGCTTAAATGCAACTTTCCCCTTATAGTACAAGGTTTCCTCTGGGCCTGCTCATCACGTGGGTCTAGCAAATAACTCTTCTGTAGCTGGAATCTGATTAATATGGTGGTCATGCCCACTTGTCCCCCTGCTTGAATGTATGTGCTGTCATTATAAAAGGAGCTGTAGATGGCATTGATCACAGCTCAGAACGTGGCTCCTCCTGGTGCTGCTCTGAATGGCAGTTGTAGAATGCTGTCTGTGGGGAAAGCTGCTGATTCTTGATTCATAAAGCTGTTTTTCTTTGTTAGAGATAAGAAGAACTCAAAGTAGAAATGGAGCTAGTGCCAGAAAATGCCAAGGCAGTTTCTTGGTTCAGCTGTTGGGAAGCTGACAGTTAAATATACTCTTGTCCTTTTCACTAAGTGTTATTATTACCTCTCTGTGCTCTGATGATTTCTGGAGGTACCAATGTGCTGCTAGGGTTGAAGCTGAGAACTATTATAAATTCTTATTCCAAACTATGATTTAATTTCTTCATCAGAACCGATTTTTTTTTTTTTGTTCTGCCACAAATATTGAGGATTTGTGCAAAGGTTTTGTTGCTTTGATCTTAAAATGATAAATAAAGAGGATAGTGGTTAACTTTGAGTTTAGGTAATAAGACTTTAAAGTTGATTTTCTTTCTTGAGTGATCACATTTACCTTTTTCATTAAAAATTTAGCCTTTATATTGTAAAAAGCAGTTTTATTCCTGTAGGATACCTCACTCTTTTTTCCATTGTCCTGTTAAGGTTCTATCAGCCTGGCAGTTTCCCTGGATCTAGGAATGCAGGTAAGAAATAAGAGGAGAAATATCACTGTTCTGTCAAGCATGACATACCTCAAACTAATCTGACTGAGACCTGCAAAGAATAAAATTCCTCCAGAAGAAGAGTTTCTCACTTTTAATAAACATTAAACCTACTTTTGATTTTGTTCATGGTCTGTGTGAGCAGACCTTCTTTCCTGATTTTTCTTCCTGTGAGTTTGCAGTTCTCCATTCTGGAATGGAAGGATTGAATGTGATTTATTTCATTGGGGATGTTTTATGCTTGCAAAAGATGAACAGATGTTTAGAAAACAAAGCTACTAGTCACTAGTTTTGTTACAGCTACCCTAGTAATCAATTGTATGAATTTTACAGCAGAGCTGCATTGGAGTGAATGTTTCAGAGGCATTTCAATCAAAAGCAGTGCTATTCTGAGCTTGAAACATAGGCTTAGATTTATTTTCTAGCAGTGCAATCCTCAAAGATTATACTTCATGCACCATTTTCAGGCAAGTCAACATCCCTTACAAAATATGAAGATGAGCGTTATTTCATGGAGGTGGCACAAAGTAATACAATAAAATGGATTTATTTCATCTTAATTTATTTAAATTGTGCATAGACTGAATGGAAGTAAAATCTGTGAGATGAAATATCTTGTTCACATGAATACATTGGGGGAGGGAGGAAATCAGCACTGTCTTAACTTTGAAAAGAGAAGGGGAATGTGTGGCCTATTTTTACAGGCCTGGTTGGGTATTGTTCTAGTGATGGGTTTCACAGTGTTTGTATAGAGATTTAATTTTCCAGTGTCCACTGTAGTCTGAGCTGTCCTGCAAGCCCTGCTTGGCAATACTCTTCAGTGGCTGTTATAAGTCAGGACTTGGCACACAGTGACATTAAGACACAACCTCTGATAATTAAGATTAAAGACAAAGCTTTCTCTTTAATATCGCTAGCGTTAAGCACAGTTCTGAGTACAGAGCTAGACTGACCCAGTAGAACCAATATATCTAAGCTATGATTAATTTTGATTAAAAACTGAGCAATCTGACAGCACAGTAAGGCTTAAGTAGATAAAAAGTATGGGTGTAGTACAACTTTCTTTATTCTGGTAGTGACTTCTTACATGGGGTGGGCTGTGTTCCCTAGAGTGTACCTGACCAGACCTTAGCTGAAATTTCTCTAGAGCTGGTTCTCTGCATTTTTTTTTTTTCTCATCACATTGAGATGTGCTAGTCTGTACTTCAGCAAATGCATCATCCCTCCATCTCCTCACTTACAGCTTTTCCATGTTCTGTGTCCTATTTCAGCATATAGGTGAATTGAAAGCTAGGCTGTTCAAATGATTGCTTTGTAGCTGGCTTTTGAAATGCCATTTTTTTTAAATTAAAAACTTATACTGCTATTCTGATAAAGGTAGCATTGGTATTTTTAACAGGCGTGATACTAAATATAAAAAAAAAAGGGAAAACCTCAGCTTCACCAGATTATTGCGTTACAACTATTTGGTTACAAGGAAGTAACTGTGGTGATATCCCAAGGCTGGGAGGAAGCACTGATGCTTTATATTTTATATTAAAATAGTACTTAAGCACTGCTTTTCATAGATGAGAGCAGCACTGATGTTTTTCAGATAATAGTTTTGGGGTTGTGTTTGTCAGAGTCAGGCTGAAAAGCTCCAGTGCCTCCAGAAGAAAATATAAACTGTTTATTTCTACCAGAGGTGAGTATAGACTTTGGCTCTGCCTCTGTCAGCCAGGAGATCTTCCTGAGCAATGTCATCAGTCTCCAGAGGCTTTTATGGATCTGAAATTACTTGAATTGTGCTTGAGTGCATTAAAGGGGCTTTAAAAGACAAGAGCTTTAGGTGGGTGGTTTATCTGCTTGCAGTGATGCAGCAGTGAATTGCTGTTGCTGTTTGTGACTTGCAGACTACAAGGGGTCACACTGTCAGCTGATGTGTAAGTGGGAATGGCACTGAAATAGGCACAGGATTAACTGGTGGGGAAAAAGAAAGGTGGAATTATGGAACTGGAGTGTTTAAAGTTGAAAGGGACCTTACTGACCACATAGTCTCAGCCTCCAGGGACCTCTCCCCCTAGACCAGGTTTTTCAGAGCCCTGTCCAAGCTGGCCTTGGATACTTCCAGGGATGGGGCAGCCACAGGGGGGACTGAGAGGTGAGCAGAGGGTGAGAAACTGCATCACTGCAGGTGACCAACGTCCAAGAACCACAAACAAAAAGGATGTAAAATTGAGGATGCACTTTGGATTTCAATGAGAGTAATATCATCAAACCTCTCTAGCCTTAGGATGGCTGCCAGACAAGGTGTGCATTTAAGTATTCATAATCGCCCCCAAATTTGAAAAGCAGCTTTTTAAATTTGCCATGTAAATGCTGTATTTAGTGTCCTAAATAATAATGGGTGGCACCAGGACAAGATTAGCTCACTTCATTTGAAGTAAACACGGAGTTCAGCAAGGTTTTTAGTGCTTTGATTGAGAAGGTAGGATTGAATGTCTATGAATGAGCACAAATATTCAGAAATTTGTTTGGAATTTAGTTTCATGGCTTCTGAATGCAATTTTTTTAGTGGTTCTGTAGCCTTGTGCATTTGCTAAGGCATGGATGGGGAAACGTGAAGCATAGGGAGAAATTATAAAATAGTCAGGAAAATGTTACCTCTTGAGCCCTGTGTTCTTTAGAGTGAGCTGATTTCAGAAGATATAGAGGGTACTCTTGAGATACCTTGGATCAGTGATGTGTATAAAAATCAGGTGTGACGTGAGGGAGAGTGCTAAAACAATGACATCGTGCCAGACTGAGAGAACAGGAGCTGAGCATGGCCTCGTTTGTGAGAAGCTACAAAATTCCAGTTGGGATACAGCAAGTGCTTTGGCTATTACTCGAGCAGCAAGGAATTGTGTGATTATCCTGGATGTGTGAGCTGGTTCAGCTGGGAGCACTGGGAGGATGCCTGCAGTGCTTTGTCAGGATTGTAGAGCCCTGTGCCCTGCCTGGGCAGGGAGAGACACACTGAATGCCCAGTTACGTGTTCCTTGTAGTACAAAGATGGATTGATGTTGGTAAAATGGCTTTAGGTGGTTTAAAATGTTTAATAGTCCCCTCTGCCCTGGGCTCAGGGGGTTTTCTGGTCACCTTGTGGAGGAGGAATAGGAAATGGTCAGGGAGTTTAAAGCCAGTGATTTACACAACTTGAGCTTCCATTGCTCCTGGGGAAGGCTCTGAGGTGAGGTTACAGGAGCTTAACTGGAAACAAAACCAGAAAAGACATGTTCTATTATGGATTTGATGACCTGGAAGCAGGGAGATACTGGAAAACACCAGGAAATAGTGTAAGACCACATGGGGTTTGTCATCAGGTGCTTTTGATCTGGGTGATTTCTCAAGAGGAATATATACTTTTGGACAAATAGGCTGCTAGTTCTGCAAAGATGCAAATGTCTCTTGCTGCTTGGTCTATTAATTTGCTGCATGAGAGCAAATGAGTAGATTATTCTGTCCTCTATGCATGAATTAACCTGTGAGGGAATAGTATAGATGATTGGTTTTAACCTGTTAATGTCTGAAAAACATTCAGAACAAGTCCTGGATTTTCTGTCATCTTCCTTCATATCTTTATGTCCTAAAGCCACATTGATGTTCAAACAAGAAATTTGTAAATTACTTTTTATTCTGAGTCTTTAATTTTAAATTTTAATATATAGGTGGTTAGTATAGTAATGTAGTAACATAATTAAAAAGCAGTTCAATTTGTATTTTATGAAAATCCAAAAAAATCCACCGTTTTGGAGCTTCTGTAGATATCAACTTGGTAGTGCTTAAAAATAAATAATTTGTATCTATTATTTAGCACTTAAAATAGGAAAAGTTGAAATAGACATAATTTCATATTTTAATTGAGCATGCTAAATATAATATGCCTGAATAACAAAAAACATACACCTTCAAAACAGATGAAGAACTTTTGTCACTGTTAGTGTGTCTTTTCCTGAGTGCATGTTTCTGCATTCCATCTTAGGTTCAGTTCAGCTGACCTTCAAAAGAGAAGTCTGGATAATCAAAAATTTTTTTTTTTTTTTCTCTGAGCACCAGAAATAGATAATGTTACTGTACTGTTTCAGGAATATAATGCTGAAGTCAAGGAAAACTCTTAGGCTTGCTTGAGTTTTATTCTAGAGCGGAATACAAAAATTGTAACTGGGTATGAACAGGCATTGGCAAAAACTTCTATTAGTTTTAGGGATCATGTTTTTCTGTTGTCACTGAACTACAGGGACACTGGTTTAATGTGATGTATAGTACAAAAAAAATGGTAGAGCTGCAGAGTTGTTGGTTGCATAAATTCTTCTCTGATGTGTCTTGTGCACCCCATTTGGTGGTAGCAGCTATGGAAAAAATAGTTAATTTCCCAAGAGAAGGCAAACTATACATGGTCAGTGACTAAAATATTTAATAGGAAAGTAGAATAACGTGGCCTCCACAGGCTATTGTGCTACCCATTTTGTCAGTCTTGACTCAACTTGGCTTTGTTTTGTATAACACAATAACCAGAGGAATGTAATCAGAAATCCTCTTACCTAGTAACTGAAATATCTTTTAGAGGAAAATATAACACAGGTAGATCAAATAAATATATTATTTTTAATGCTGCCTATCAAATAGTTTCTATTGCTATTGTGCTTTGTCTTGCCCTTAGGATGATAGCCTCATTTGTTATCAAGCCTGTTCAAGTATCAATTGATATCAAGTATCAATTCCAGTATCAATTGTTGAAAATGGACAGAATTTCAATGTTTTCCATCTCATACCTCATGTTTGCCATGCTCATGAATGGAAGCAAAAACTGTATTTGTGTTTGCATGAGGATACAGATAAAGATCTGTGTGAAAATACCACATGCTCATTGATGTTATACCACCTTGAAAATCATTCTGAAACTCCTAGAAATCTGGACAAAAATATTTTTCTGCAGTTCCTTTAAGTTCAAGACTCGTAGGTGTGATGGTGAGGTGCTCTGAAATTGAGTTTATTGGCTGTTGGGTTAATTTTATAGGTTACTTTCTCATTTGCGGTCTAAGATGCTGCTGCCATCTGTGGTTTGCCTCTCCTCTTAAAAAAGGAACTTTGTTTCAGCATGGCTTTAAAAAATGATTAAATGTTATCAGGTGTTGTGAGGGAGAGAGGGTGGAGTTTGCTTGCACTTGATTTGTCCCTAAAATGTGATTCTTGCCAGCTATAACATACAAGCTCTGGGGCAGCTCCACTCTGTCAGCTTGTTATTCTGCAGGTTTTGTGCAGCAGAGCTGGTCCTTCATTGCAGTTCACAGAGCATTTATCATGCAGAGAGCTGCTATAATTACACCAAAACAGCCCAACAAAAAGTAGAAGTTTTAGTCAAAGGTACATTTTGCCTGCTAAGACTGTTCAATCTCCAATACAGCCTTATCTGCAGCTTCTCCAGCTGCTTCTGAGAGCTTATCCAGTATTCCCTGTCAGTTTGTTCCTTGCTCCTAAGGACTGGGAGAGCACCTGATGTCCTTGTACTTCCACTCTCTCATCATCTTTGAGCATGACATGATTCAGTTTCTGTGTGCTGTGGTCTGGGATGTCAGGAAAAGTGAGAAAATACTAACAAGAAACCTGCTTCAAAGAGCTGGGATCTGTGCAAGTATTACAGAGATCATGCCAGTCGTTCAACAGTTCTACTGTTGCTAAAGTGGGTGCTGTGCCTTGGGTATCTTAACATTTGCTTCAAAGGTTTTTTTTTCTTCATTCTGGTTTCATTATTCTTATTTTCTCTTCCTGTTGTAGAGACTATTCATTTTGGTTTCACCTAAAGTTATAATCTTAATTTAGCATATTCAGTTTCACCCAGCATTCATATGCCATGAAGAGGACTCAAAACTAATTTCTTTTCTGTTTTGTTGTATGTAGAGGTGCATTTGGAATGTTGATTTCTCTGCAGCTGATTTTAAATTGAGACTATGATAATGAGCAAGTCGAGGTTTTGCTATTTTTTTTCCCCATAGGATTGTATTATCCAGAAAATGGGGATTTTCATGAAGAGGGAAGGAAAAAAAGCTTGAAATACTGGGAAATTAATAACATATTTGTAATACTTGTCAATACTGGGTGCTTCATTGTATATGGTTGGGCTAACACTTTACCGTATAATTATAGTCTTGCTCTGCTTATTTTCTGCATTTGAGTCTGAGTTTTACAAGGAATTACTTTCTCTAAATCCCTGCTAAGGCTAGTCAGGTGACTTGTAGCACTTTTCTGCTGGTCTTTGTTTTGAATATTTAGTTTCTCTTTGGGAGAAGGACAATGTCCACCCTGCAATGTACTTTCCTTAACTTGTCTGGGTGTGTACCTCTTAAATACAGCATGAATGAAGTCATCAATGGTTGGCTGTTCTTGACTTGTGCCTTCTCCTCTAGTTTCTCTTCTCCTTGCAAGGCCATTGGCACGTGATGGAGTCTGGGACAGACTGTGCTTTTTTTCAGCTGAGGTTCAGTGTTAGCCCCCTAAAATTGTGTATGAAATTGGGCTGCCTTTGAATGTACATGGTGATTTCTGGAAAAAGGCATCTTCTTGGCTCCAATAAATGGTTGTTGGACCATTTTCCTCAGTGAATTTCCCCACCCTCCATTGGCAGCAGTCCCACCTTGACATGAATCATCTTTGCATTATCAATTTTGCTGTTTGTGCAGTGTACAAATTATTCTTTAGTATCAAACAGCATCTTACCTAAATCCTTTAGCAGAACAAATATACACAAGCAAATCTTAGCTGTGTTGACATTTAGCTTCTTTCTGTACCTTTTACATTACCCTAGGGTATTTTTAGATTACGAGCTCATACTCCACACTTACCTAATTTTTGCAAGTTTCCTTTCAAAGCTTCATGATAATGGAACAACTTTACAACTTTTAGTGGTGGGCGACCTTCTTTAGCAGTAATTTCTTCCCTTGGGCATTGAAATCGATTTTCCCCATCCTGCTCTGTGAGGAGTCAAAGCCTGTCCCTTGCCCTGCCTGTCCCATGAGCTTTTGGTGGCATCACAAATCATCTGAAGGCTGCAGCTTTTAGGGAATTCACTGTGGCAGCATCAGGAAAGGAGAAGGTTTTCAGGCAGGTTCCCTCTGTGTTGTGATGTAGTTTTGTTCAGAAGCAGCATTTACTGTGTTAGGTTCTCAAAGGCGGTTTGTTTGGAGCTGGGGGTGATAAAGGTAAGATGATTTTGCACCCGGGAAGGCCAGGGGCAGCCTGTGCCACAAGCCAGAATTCAGCAGGGTCTCTCTGCCCACAGCCTGGGAGGGCGAGCCCTGGACTCAGAGCTAGAAAATTCTGTCCTCAGTGTCTGTTTATAGATGTATCTCCAAAGAGAGAGGTTTATGGTAACTCTGAGCTGCACGCACCCTCCTCGCCTGTATGCGTGCAGTCCTTTGATGATAATCTTCCATTCAGTAAATTTAAGTTTTGAGTGGCTGCTGTAAGAAAGCCTGCAATGATATCAGCACGCAGCCTGACAATGGCAAAGCTGCTTGAGTGAAGGTGGCACCGTCTGTTGAAAGCAGCACTTGAGTGTGTGCTGCTCTAGTGCATGTATGGGTGAAGAGAGGTGTCTGCCTGGAGGTTGTTATGCTCAGAAATTTGTTCCTGGCTATAGCTGAGGAATGTTCAGTATCTTTGACATAGCACGTGAAGAAAATGAGATGTAATTTATCAATAAACTAGACAGTGCTTGTAGTTGCAAAAAGCTTCTGAGGATTTACTGAATCATTTAAAATATTACAGGGGAACAGGCCGGTGTGTTTGGCTGTGGAGACTCATTTTGTTTGATTTTTGCACGTGCAAAAGGTAAAGGAAAGGGATAGTAAACAAAATTTGATACTTTAGAAGATGCCAAGGGAAAGTATTCTTCATTTAGTACACTGTTTCTTTGAGGTTTGGTGTTGTGAAACCTCAGTTCTCCAGAGACCTTTCACCTGGCCATGGACACAGTGACCATCAGTGAAATCACATGTACATGGGACTGAGTGATCCCTGCATTCTGCAGACCCCTCTGCTTCACTCAGTGACTCAGTAAAACCAGCCTGAATGGAGCTTGTGTGAGAAATCACTTCCTGGGTAGCTGAATCACTATGGATAGCCCAACTCGTAAGTAATGGTCACAGCTCTCTTTAAATTATGTGCATAATAGTTAGAAAAATGAATATAAAAAAAGCTGTGAGCATTCTCCTTAATTCTAACCAGCAAAACTGAGAATATTTCAAAGGGAATAGTTGTCCTATTCAGCACGAATAAACATATATTGGTGAAATGTGTGTTTCCATTTAATCTCTGTATTGATCAGAAGACAATTGATCAGCCAATATCCTGAATACATTGAGAAGAAAAACAACTGGGAAAACAAACTTTTGGCATAAATTAGCAAAAAGAAGTGATATAGATGTGATATATATAATATATGTTTTTGTAATAAAGATATGCCAGTGTAAGAAATGAATTATTTGTGCAGGCAAAACTCCCGCTAACAGGCAGTTAATGGAAAAGAAGGATAACAGAAGTGAGTTGGCAAACTAAATGGGTGACTAACCTGTGTGTAAGGTTTCATGATAAACGAATCTAAACAGCAGTCATTAAGTATAATTTTAACAAGACCTCAAGAACAACACTATAAGCAATTGAAGAGGCAACAACCCATGGTGGGACTGTAGCATGGTTTTCCCCTCAGTGCTCCTGATAGCACACTAATTGTAATTGTCAGTAACAACGTCCTGGGTGAGCAGGAGAGTTTCACCATCATCTTTGCAGCAATGTGTTGTGAAAGGGCCGCTGTAGACAACTCCACAAAGGAGAGGGGAAGGAGGGAGGCAGCACAAACTGCTGAAACAGATGGTGAAAGAACTTCAGGTGACTTCACATAACTGAAATAATAGCAATAACATTGAGTCTTCTAGTCAGAAGGCACAGAAATATCAAAAACAATACATCTCTTTCCTGTTGACAGTGCAAAATTTAAAACCAAATCTTCTCCATGGCAGAGGGTGCAGTGTGGTGATCTTTGAAGTTCTTTTCAACCCAAGCTATTTATTATTATTATTATTCAATCCCATGCTTGACTTTTGAAGTTGATTTTTACTGGACAATATTGAAAGAACCTTCATCTACAGACATGCTGAGTTACTTACAGGAGGTTTTTTTTTTTTGTTTGTTTGTTTTTTTGTTTTTTTTTTTTGTTTTTCTTTTATGAAGCTGCTGAACTAGCCTTCTTTGCTAAAGATGAAGTAATTAAAATCTTGTCTTTTGAAGAACAGGGCTTTACAGAACCCATGAAAATGTGGCAAAATCTGTCATCCATAGGGGAAAGGATATTTAGGGAGGAAAGAATGATAGCAGGCAAATTTAGTTAGTTGGACAGTGTATTTTAAAAGTGATAGATTGCATTGAAGGCTTGGAATGCTTCTTTAAAAACCATGCTGTACCAATATTTTTAGGGGCTCAATGCACTGGGAAAGGGGATTTCATACAAAGTTGTATGAATTTGGGAAAAAATGCAACAGAACATGGAAAAGGCACTTAGCTTATGTTTGTTCAAGGTTCCTGGTACAATGAGACACAGGTTGTGTGAGTTCTGAAGCAAGGATATGCAATGAATTTGGGAAAGAGTATATAAAATAGGAGAGGAATATGGGATGCAAACTTTGCTGTTGGTTAGAATTACAGGAACTCATGCCAGAAGTCATGTGGGACTATGTTTTAGTAGAAGTTTTAGACATGCAGGTGGGTAACAAGAAGACCTGGAGTTGTTACTGTAAATTTCCAAGAAATGTTTTGATATCAATCCTCATTGGAAGATAACTAAATACTTAGGAAAAGGTTTTTCCTATTCTATTGCACTATGAGGTATTAAGAACTTTTATGAACATGAAATGATTTGTAAAGGCAAGTACCTGGGAAAAGAATATTAGGCTAAATTGACCACTGAGGTCAATTATCACCTTTCTATTGCTTCTATTATCACCTCTGTTTACTGCCTCTGGAAGCTTTTTCACACTCTCCCTTCTTTTGATTTTTCTGTAACAACTCAGGACAAGCCAATCTTTTTTGTAAGTGCTTGAAAGGGAATTGTAATGGAGAGAGCCCTGCACAAAAGATATGAAGCCAAAGCAAAATGTTAAGTTTTGCTTAGTTGCTCTTTTCTAGGTTCCATTTTTCTTCTGATGAATATTCTTAGTGAGAAGAAATAGTATCCCCTAGAACTATGCTTGAGACTTCACCCTTCTAGCTGAAGAAGGAATTAAATAAAGGAAACCTTTCTGAAGGACACTATGCTACTTATTTAGGTCATTTTAAATGTCAATATGAGTAAATGGGAGGTTATACATCATCCTCTCACTTTAAATTTACAGGCTGAAATGTGTAAATTCTGCCTTATGAGTTTCTTATAGCATAGATTTAGCTTTCTGTCTTATAAAAAATTGAGTATTCCAATGTCTCTGTGAAATAACAAAAAAACAAATGAGTGCTTGTTTTGAAACCTAGAAAAAAAGTTTCAAAAGGAAGAAAAGATTTGATTATGATCCAAACATGTTTTTTTCCTAATATGGAAAAAAGCCACTGGGTCTTTGAGTCTCATTTGGCCTGTATGTTGAGGGAAACAGTGTCTGATTTCCTCAAATCCCACCTTTGTACCTCAAATTTGAAACTAAATGTGGGAAGTACAACTCCAAGGCAAACCATTTCAGCCTATCAGTACTTAAACCCATAATCTGTTTATTACAAGGAAATGGTTTCAAGGTTTTATTTTTAAAATTGAAATGAATAGGATCTGTAAAGAACTGCAAAGTTCTCCAGACCTACACAAGTTTCAGTAAGTCTCTGTAGCTCTTCACAGTACTGGGGGTGTACTTTTATAATGGAAGAAGCTGAATGAAGCTTTTAAATCTGTTCCATCCATCAGGTTAGATTATTGATTAGTTCCTGTGGTCTCGTGTCTCTACAATTGCACACAGGTTACAACCACACAAGAAAATTGGAATTTCTTGCAAGTTCCATAGGTTTCTCCCTCCCCTCCAAGCCCCTGCCCTATTTATCTTTTTTTTTCATCAGAATTTGAGATAGAAGAATATAGGTTAGCTATAGGTTAGAAGTTTTGTTTGCGTGCTGGAAAATCCATGGCCAACTGAAAAGCAAGAATGATGAAAAAGTTCATTTTAGTTGAAAAGGCAACGTGTGAGGCTGATAGTCTGGGGGAGCCATGCATTGGTGAGGTGTCTCTGTACTGTGTTCTTGGAAATTCTAACCTCAGCCCTTATGATGGTAGCAGCATGAAAAATAGCTAGGGTAAAATTAATTGTTTTTATTTTGCTGTTGTTTAAACCTTGCCTGAAATTTCACAAGACTAGTTAATTATCTTTTGTTGGAACATTTCACACGGAAAAGTCGTGATGTAGGTAATGCTGTGGGAAGTTGCTTCCAAAAGGATTTCCTGCACGAAGCAGGGGGAAAACAACACATACAATACTGCCCCCAGAACCTCTTATTGTAGGAAATACATACATTTAGCTTTTGTTTAGCTTTTTAGATGTTCAATTACTTCCCCTGCAACAAACATTTTCACAATATAATAATCCATAAAGAAATGATAGTGTAAGTTACTTGCTTGTTTTATGTAAAAAGATGCTGTTTGTGTTTAAATGACAGTAACCAATAATTGAATATCTGTAAACACTATCAACAGAGAACTTAAATAGTATCTTTGGAGTAGGCTAAAATTAGTTCTCATTACAACCTATTTGTAAATCATTTGAGCCAAATATCTCAAGCTGAAAATGTAAATGTGTTTTTGTTTTTGCTGGAGAGATGAGGTCAGCAGAAGTCTGCAACAAATATGATTACTTGGGTGGAGGTGACATGATTTACTTAAATCAGGCAATTTCCCCATTAAAGCATTGAAGCCTCAACTCATAAAGAGACTGCTTAGCAGATGCACTATAATGTCTTCTAGCATTTGTTATTTTAGGTGATTTGAAAGAAAAGAACAATTATAAGAATGGATGTATTTCTGTGTTGAGTGGGGAGAAAAAAATCCAGTTTTTACAGCAGGGGGTGGCTAATTTTCAGCAGATAAAATAAGCCTGCTTCATAAAAGCTTCTTTATAAATATTGTACAATTAAATATGTATGTGTATTTAGATTTATATTGCCAGGGTAGGACAATGCAAGGATGAATCATGTGAGTGGTTATTTTCCTGCATTTTCCCACTTTCAATGCAAAAACAATTTTCTCCCTCCCTTTCTTCCTCACCTAATGGGAACAGCACAGAGGCTTTAAACCTCAGTGCAGGTGGAGTTTGGGTTTGTTGTTGAGTTTTTTCCTTTTCCTTTTCTTCCCCCTGTGCCACTTAAAATTAGGAAGGAGTATTAAATTGGCAAAATTTTATACTGCTGCTCTTGCTTCTCTCCAGTATTACGAGCTGAGCCAGAGGCCACACCATAAAGTGTGATTGATTAGCAAGGGCTGTAGTTACAGGGAGAGATGCCATATTTTCTGTGCATTCCATGGGCTGAGAGAGGCTGGAACAAGGAGATTCAGAGCTGAGTCTGTGAGGCTGAGCCCACTGGGCCAGGAGGCTGCACAGAGATGTTTTTCGTGGGCTCTGTTGCTGTTGTGGTTGAAGCAGCTTTTTGTTCCTGAGCATTTGTGTCTGCAGTTGCAATCTCAGGTGCTGCAGACTCCAACCCAGGCCAAACAAAATCATTGTGTGTCTTGCTCTGCTGAGGCAGAGGAGATTTGGTAGAGAGGTGAATTTTCCAATTAGGCCAAGTAATGGTTTATTTTATTGTGTGTTTTTTGGATCGTTCCTGTATTTCCCACATTTATGGTAAATCTGTAATGTGCAAATCTCTATTTGCTGTGGTATGTAGGTGCATTTGATGCAACTAAAAACTGGGACAGTGGATCATGACTTCAGTTAGAAGTTTGTAGGGAATTCAAATAGTAAATGCTTTTGGTCTGCACCAATATTTTAGAAATTGCTATGCATTTTTTCAGGCGAAGCAAAACCACCCACCCCCATATACTTAGTTTTGGGCACTGTGGCTCTGAAAGACGACTGAAGTTGAAAATTCTCTCTGAGATTAGAAGTTCTGAAGTACTGTAAGAACTGAGTGTTTTGCTCAAGGCTAAGAAATACTTAGTAATACCTGATTTTAATGTAAGTAAAAGTTCATTTCAGGCCTTTATTTGGGCATTATTTTGCAAGAGAGGGGGTAAAAAGATGAAAATTACAAATTGATAGAAGTTAATTTTGGTTTTCATGTCACTGAGGTATTCCCTTTGAAAGAACCATGAAAATATGCATTAGTTGCACATAAATGGGTCTTGATCTCAGTCCATGCTGCTTTGATTAGAGCTGGTTTAATTCCATCACCAGAGAGGCTGCTGCAGAGGAAGGGGAGCTGCAGTTGCAGCAGACACGTTTGAGAAAAGGTTGAAGGTTTTGATTGTCTGCAAGGAGGCAGCTGAGCATCCCTTCAACACTGAGCCTTTAGCTTCAACCTGAGAGCTCCTCTCCCAGCACTGACAGCAGTGAGCAGCCCCTCCAAAATATGCAGTGTGGGTCTCAGGCTGACATCCTCTCCCTGATACCACATCTTACTGCAACTAGAGAGTATCTGAAAAGCTATTAGACATTTAAGTTTGTTTTTTCAAAATAGGGCAAGGAATCTGGCAGATTTAATAATCTCTAGTCAAAGGACTTTTTTTTGGCTTTGAGTGCAAGAGAAAATAACTGGTTAATTCTGACAGTGAATGTCTCTTGGTATTGAAGAGCTACATATTGTAAGACCTCAGAATTCAAAATAATTCAAAGCAACCTTTTAAATTAAGTGAGCGCTAATTAAAAAATTTGAATATTTGACTATCTCTGGAAGGGACAGTATATAAAAACAGTGCAGAGCAACTTTTTTCTTTTGTCAGTTACAAAACCATAAAGGCAGAGAAGGAATAAATACACTGAAAGCCCTGATTAATCCCCCTGGGTTGCAGTACCACTTCATACTGTTGTAATGTGGACCCTTTCCTCTGATATTACTCAAGAAATACAAACAAGAAGCATTTATTATCTCCCAAGTAGTGTGTGCTATAGAGTGCTGAATAAGGAAGTGAGGTATTGCAGCTGTTATCTTCTGAACTAACTGCTACTGCGTGTTCCATGACCAGCCCTGGCAGGGTTTTTGTTCCCATGAATGAATAGGCAATAAATCTGTCGGAGCTGACACTAGCAGCACTGCTGGAGAGTGTAAAGGGAAAATTTGCAGAGGAATCTCGTGGTCTTTGCTTGCCTGGAAAATGAGTTCAATAAAATGGAGGTGATCAGTGCTTATTTATAGGCCAAGCTGATACATCCAGCATTGGCTGTCAGGGTTTAACTTAGTGTTTCCTCATTTATGCTCACTCTGTAAAGCAAAACATGGCACTGTAAAAAGCTTATATAATGCTGTTATACTGGGCTAGTCACTATTGTCGAAAATAGATAAAGCAAGATAAAGGTCCAGATAAAATGCACAGGGAGGCAATGGAAGAGGCTGGCCAGGGCTAACCACCTTGGGAAGTTATGTGGAGCTGCTCAGAATCATTTTGCCTGAGCCCTAGACTGGAGGTGCTTGGCAATTACTGCTGTGTTAGAACAGTAGATAGATCTTGAGAACTCTGCTCTGGAGAGAAAGCATGAACATTTTATTCGAGTGGAGGAAAGGACTCAGGAGGTGCCTTTTATTTTATGTAGAGTTCCTCCTGACACTAAGGTATGGTGGAACCATATCTTAATGCACATTCTATTTTATGTGGAAGGCTTCTGTATAGATTAGAGTGGCATGCAAAACTGTTTAAGTATGACAAATCTTAAACAAGGATTCACTGAAAAGAAGTTTTTAAAATCTTTTAAAGCAGATGGTAACAAAAACTAAGTTCAAGCCATACCCGGAGCACAGCATTGCCTGTACATAACTGCACCTGAACTGGAATGGTTCAGTAAGTTTCACCTGTAAATAAGATCTTCTGTGACCAGCTCACCTGATGCGAAGTAGGAATGGGTCCAGCTAGGCAGTTGGTAAAATTTGCTTTGCTGAGTTAGGGTAGCCATGGGATTGGAGCCAGACTGGACACTCTGTGACCCGAAGTGCAAAGAATCTAAAAAATAAGGTCACTGGAAAACTGCTGTGAAAGACAATTTTTCATCTCTCCCCTAATAATTTATCAAATGCTTTAAGCTTGCTGCCTTATAGCTATACTTCTTGCTGTGTTCAAAGGAGTTGAAGTAAATCTACAAGCTCATACTCTTTTCTTTGTGCCTTAATTCACTGAAGATTTGTAAACTGTACTCTCTTTCCTTCTTTGAGAGGAGTGACCTCTGCCTGAAAGCAGGGAAGAGGTGGAATAACCCCTCTGAGTAAATGAAGTCCATGCATGACATAATGATGCACTGGGGGACGTGTGTTGTTTTGAATAGGGACTTTAAAAATGAAATGAACAATATTGCAAGACTCAGACACCATTCTGTTAGTCTTTGGTCAGTTCTGTTTCTGCAGCACCAGCTTAGTTCTAAATATGGTTGAAGGCCAGGTATGTCAGAGCAGTAAAGATTGTTTTCCTTCTAGCAGCAGAATTTTGCCATGAAATGAGCAGAAGTACAGTGAAATTTTTAATCTTTAATTTCTTTTAAAGGTTTGTCTTAGTGTGTGTATTCTATTGGATGAGCACTGTAAAAAGCCAGAATTGCAGTATATTTCTTTAAACTTGCAAATCCTGTTAGGTGTAGGTCCAGGTTAGAAAATTGAACTGCCTTGCCTTGCATCTCTCTGTGGAAGCTAAACTATTTACTGACTTTTCTCTTTTCTGGTGCTCCAAAATGTCTTTCAGTGTCTCAATTAGTGCAAACTTATCAGAAAGAAAAGCATAATTTTCTTCTGTTGTGAAATTGCTTATTATATGAGTAATAGAATGTTTCAAAGACATTTTGGGCTGTTATAACACAGAGGTTTTGAAGGGAATTTCAAATAAGAATGCCAAATTAAGTGATAACAGTCATTATTGGACTGCTTCACATGTCATTCAGACCTACTCCAGGGACAATGCTTGAGTTATGTATAAAAATAATACTTGACCCTCTCTGACTTATTCCATTTCCAGTGTCTTGTATCCTGTGATTTAATGAACGAGCCTGTAAATTTTCTTGGTAAACGTTTAAAAAAAAAAAAAATCTGAACAACCTAAAACATAGCTGAGTGTGTTGTTACATCTTTGTAATTCCAAGAAAATCTGGAATGTGTGAATTGTTTCTGAAAAGGTCTTTCTCGTATATGTTACTGAATTAGTAGAAATGCTTTATTTTTGTAACAATAGCTGATGAACGCTTTTCTATGTACAGCTGAAGAATGGGTGCTTGTATTTTGTTAGCAATGACCCTTCTGTTTCAGCTTTCAAAACCAGTATGAAATGTTTACAATACAGTTATTGGTTCATTAGAGCAAGTGTTTTCCTTTCCTTGAACTTAATAGACTTTAGGTCTATGTTTTGTTTTTGTTTTGTTTTTGTTTTGTTTTTGTTTTTTTTTTTCCCCCCCCTGGAATGTGTGTCTAGATTATCTTTCATTTTGCCACGCAGTTCTTTTTCACTAGGGTGGGGGTATTTCCTCTTTAAAGAAAACAGGATTCTGCACAGGGAAGCACTCCCTCATTGAAAACCCCACAGAGACAAATGGTGAACTTGTAATTGTTCCGTTTGTGCTTTTTTTCAGTCAGGTTTTGGAATAAGTGAATGTCCATGTACAGGAGATGAGTTTGTTCTTCCTGTGGTATAAAGATGCCAAAGTTTAGAATGTACTTCTGGGCATTTGTATCAGTAAAAATGAAGACCAATACTTTCAGAAGCAAAAATGAAGTTGTCTTGAAGTTGAGAATTATTTTTACTTGTGAATAAGTATGTGTGCATTTTTTATTATTTTCCTTGAATGTAGCTGCTCTGTTGGCAGGTGCAACATTAAAAACGACTGAAACTAGTTTGGATCCAGAGCGCTGCAAGTGTAGAATATGGAATTAAAAGAAGCAGCAAGTCAGCTGCCTGTGTTGAGTAAAGCTTAAGAAGTGAGGAGGAAAGAGACTTTTTTCTCGTGTAACAGGAGTTGTGTGGTGATTATTAGTCACATCAGAACATCAGAGTGGTACTCCTTAATTACCTAGAGCTACAACTGCTTAATACAATAAATCACAGTGGAAAGCTGGTAGGTGACAATGACAGGCACCTGCTGATGGAGCCTGCAGTCATAGGGGTGCACCACGTGCAGCTCTTTCCTTCAGTGTCCGGGTGAATGGAGGAGGACAAAGGGGAGGCAGAGGAAAGACCTCTCACAACAGACAGCTATCAAGGCTCAGGATGAATCTCAGTGGAAAGTTTAGCCAGATTTTTTTTTGTGTGTGTGTGTTTTTTGTTTGTTTGTTTTTGTTTTTTTTTGACTGGAGAAATAAAGGACAGGGAGGCCAATGAAGCAAAAATGCTAGTATTTAAAATATGCATTTGGCACAACTGCAATGGTGAAAAGTAATTTTGTAGCTACTGTGAGCTGGAATAAATGTAGGAGCATGTAGTCAACAGTGTACTTTGGGAAATACACATGTGCAAGTGTGAGCCTATGGGTGGTGAACCTAAAGGGGAATGTTTGTGGGGCAAGGCAAGATGGTACATTCAAGTGGTCATAGTCACAGTGCCTGGTTGAAAATCCTGGTAATCCATGAGTGCAGCACTGTGTGACTACATTAACACTTCACAATAAAGGATGGCAAGTGGGCAGATTTGCATGCAAATTAAATTTTCTACAATATTTCTGCATGCAACTTCCATTACAGTTGGGCAACTTTACACAATTGAAACTGATGACTAAGAAAAAGCATTTACAATTTAGAAAATTACAACAGCAATGCCTGTAATCACCCAGGTTAGCTGCTCAAGTGCCTCTAGGGGTTTGATTAGAAGGAGGAGAACCTTTAAGAGGCTGATGAGGCAGTATCAAGCATTGTGAATTGAAACAGTGAGAGAAGCAGTTATAGCCTGGATTTAGTGAAGCAAATCTAAGGCAAACTTATGGAAAAGAGACAACTTCTAATCAGTGGAACAGGATTTGTTCAATCAAACTGTAAGGTGCTGTTAATAGTGTGATGTTTATATCAGAACCAAGGCCACATTTAACCAATTGTCCATGCAAGACAACATTAAATGCCCAATGTAAATAGAGGGTGGCTGGTGACATAGAATGCAAGGAAAGGGATTCAATTTATTATTGTACCAGGTCCTGAGAAGTATAGAGAGTCCACACCCCCCACAGACCTTTCCAACATGTGTCCATGCTTTTTTTTTTTTATTTCTTTAGTGTTTGTAAATTCTTTGCTTTGCGTTTCCATCACGCACGTGTGCCTTTGTGTGAGATCTGGATAAAGGGGAGATGAATAATGCTGAGTTAAAGCTCAGAATATACTGCTTTCTCCAGAGAGCTGGGTCAACCCCAGAGCCTGCAAGTAAAATACGTGGTTAATTTTCCTTACAAGAAAATTTGGTGCTTGATCCTTCAGCCTTTTGGTTATGTAACTTAAAAATACTCTTCCACTGTTAAAGTGTGTTTTTTGTCTTCCCTCATGAGAAAATTAATGAGGAAATTATTTGATTATATTCCTACTTTGGTCATTAACTCTTCCAAACATATCTTTATATAATTTAAAAACATTTCCCATATTGCCTGCTGTCAATTTGCTTAGTATCAGATCTGGCTCACTACCAGATTGTTGAAGAGATGTAAAATAATGACTGAAACTGCTGCCCAAGTGATAATGAAATTAGCCCTGGTCTTGTCCATAAACAGGTTAATTTTTGGGAGGGACATGATGAGTGATAGCTGAAAGTACAAAGAAGTGCACAGGAAGTTTTTAAGCACGGGATTGGAATGTAAATATTGTATGGTAGAGGTTTGCTTGGAAGAGTGTTGTCAGCCAAATAGACCTCACAGTTTTTAGAAATCTTAAGTCCTTCCATGCATTTTGAGGCCAGGTTGCATTTTGTGAAATCCCAGCTACTGAAAATAGTACTGTTTTTGTCTGATGTTTTCTCCTGACCTGTTCTTGGGCTGTAGTTGAAAAAGACTGAGTATAAACCCTGCTATTTTTTTCCACCCAGTTTGAGAAATTAGGTGATGAGGAAATGAAAGCCTTCTTGTCAATTATTTGGAAAACTTCAGTGAAGCTTTCTTTGCCTTCAGGATATGTCTGATATGACTTTGAGAGTCAATGGCCCTATTATTTATGCAGTCTTTTTTTTCCTCCCCTTTCTCTACCCCCACTCCCCTGCCCTGTATGGGATTATCTCCTTAATTTCTGCTGATTAAGATGTTGTCAAGGAGTAGAAACTTCTGGTTGGAGGTGGCTGCACTTTTTTTGTCCTATGAAGAAGACCACAGTACACTACCAAAAACACCAGTAAAGGAATATTTCTGCTTCGCATATTACATGTGTGACTTTGCTTCTTAAAACTTCACAAGTAGAGGTTGTAGTGTCTCCAAAGCCTTTCTTCATTCATGGCTCATGGTGTGATTTCTAGCAGAAAGCTACAGAGGTAGTGACTGGCTCCAGAAAACAGAGCTGGTCAGAACACTAAGGATTAGTGTGGCTGTGAGGAAAACTGAGTTTTCCCAAGAATGGCAAAGTATAATGGAAAGATGTGCAGCAGCTTTGATACTTTCCAGGAGCTTGGAAAAGACAGTTGCTGGTGGAGCTCTCAGTGGACTGGATGAACTTGCACACAAGCTTCATCCACTATACTTGCTAAATTTAGAGCTTCTGTGAGAGGTTTTTGCTTTGCCTTTCTGCTGAATAGTAAACCACAAAAATCCTATCTTACATGTTTTTTTTTGGTTTTTTTTTTTTTTTTTTTTGGTTTCTTTTGGCAAGGTTCTGCACCTTGTACTTTTTAAAATGTAAATTACTTACCACACTATGCCTGATCCCACGTTGCTGCTGTTGGTACAACCCAAGCACATGGCTAAGTCATCTGAGCTAGGAGTGTGTGCTTTTCTCAGCTAAGGGCTGTTGAGAACACCTGCTCCCTCTTTCAGCTGTACTTTAGAATTGATGTTTGAATTCTGTTCCTAAGGACTGAATGTATAATACTTTCTCCAACAAACTGCCAAGCCTACTTTAGTAGGCACTCAGCCACACCATCCCTGTCCTTACCCCATGCTGTCAAATTAATATTGTGCCTATATATATATATATTTATAGTGGTGCAAGGTAGTTTTGCAAATGAAAATAGTGCTTCAAGTGTTGTCATAACAAGTCTTATTAATCTAAAAATATATATGCTAAGTTTTAAATATGTGTCCTGTGATACTGGTACTATTTTTGAAGTGATGGTGATGGTTCTTTCCCACAAAGGTAGGTGCTGTGTATGGACACTGAGGGAATGTGTGTGTATAACTTGTAAGTATTGCTTTTGGGAATATTTATGTTAAGGGCAAATAAAATAATGCTCTCTTAATCTGGTGCAGATTCTCAATCTGAGTTCTGCAGCTCAGAGGTCTGTGAGGGTGTTTGTGTTCCTGTTACTACTGAGCTGGTGGAGATGTTGATCCAGAATATACAGATGAGTTAGCTGGGAGTGACACGTGGGAGGTGGCATCAAACCCATTCAGCCCCAAATGAAAAGATATTTTTATTTAATTAGGCTCTGACACTCCAGAAGTATGCAGCAAACTGCTGCCCCTTGGGATGAGGATAATGTGACCTGCTTACAGGTCAGCATTAATAGAGTTAATTGTGAACTGCATGTGATCATGTGATTTGCCATGGCACACTTTTCACATTTAATTATTTGTGCAAATTGCACTAGGAGATACTGTAATACTGGTTATGCAGATGCAGTGCAAGCAGTATATTGGTGCAAATACTGTTTAGGTGAAATTAAAAGGATGATTTTTATTACCCATTTGGAGGAGAATTGATTGTCAGGTTTTATGAATCCTAAAATTGTGGCCAAGGTGAGAACAAAAAACACTTACTGAAAAGCGGGAACACTGATCAATGCAAGTGCCATATTATAATCTGCCACTAATAATTTTATTTAATTGTCTCAAAGCTTTTTTGTTATAAAAAGCCGGGCAAAAGGAAGGTGTCTCTGTGCTTCTCAGTTTTATTACACATGTAAACAAATCAAAATGAAATGAATAATACTTTAAATTAAATGGATATGAAATAGCTTTAATTCCTGGTTAGTCCTTCTGAGCTCTTTCTAATAGATTAGCAAGTAATTGGCAGGGTAGCACCATGTAATATTACAGCCCTTCATCCATTGTGTGCATACTATTAATGAAACCTCAAATTAAAGGCTCACTAAATGTGGATGGTGCAACATAGAACACAGAGGAGCTTTTCCTGATGTTCAGCCAAAAAGTCATGCGGTGTCTGTTTCTGACTTGCTACTGTGGTCAATAAGCACATCAGTGATTAAAAAAGCTTGGTTTTGCACTCTTTGTATTTGGAGAGGGGAACACTTTACAAAGTTTTGAGTGTCTTAGGTGCTCTACTGTCTTGTGTTTTCCTTCTGCAATGCAACCTTGTCCTCTTTGAGCACAAATTTGGAGTGCAGAGAGCACATGAGATGAGGCTTCAAGATAAAAACCAGAGGTTAACCTGTAATTTGCCTGTATAGAGGACAGAAATCTCTTGCCAAGGATGGATACAAACTTCCTAAACTCAACAGCTCAGCTTGAAACTCACCTGAGGTCCTGTGTCAGTGCATGGAGTTAACTTTAATGGGCTTGGAGTAACCCTCCTTCTGGTCATGGTTCCAAATGTGTCCCCTTTGTTAGCTGAGATCATTTCCTCCTCTCTCACATGTAAGCAAGGTTTTGCAGTAATAGATGGCTCCTGCTTAGAGTTTGCCAGGCAACACAATTCTCCAGGGAGGCTTAAAATGTCCTCCTCTTAAAAAATGTCCAATTTAATGGCTGTATTTAGGTGTTTGAGGCCATACAGTGTTTGCAACAACTGTGATGGCTCTATTATGATAATGGAAGAAAGCTGCATTATGAAATAAATGCATTCTAGGTTTTCCTTGGCAACATAATGTAAGGATTGTTCTGCGTGTTGGTACTAAAGAATCAAAAACAGTTTAGCAAGTCGATGTGAACACTATTTCTTGTCGTGTGGTTAATGGATCTACTGTTGTATTTGTGTTCTTTCCAGCTCTGCTGCCTTACATCAATGAAAAATTATGTTTTTTCTTCAATGCCACAACACTAGTCATCTTTATATTCAACATATTCCCCTTCAAATCTTTCAGTGTAAGATGTCTACCATTTTACTGGGTTAGAGTCATTTTCCTGGTCATTTTCTTGGCAGTAGAAAAGGATCATCTTTCTTGGTTATTGATGTTGCATTTAATAAGCTCAGTTGAGTATAGTCATGTTGATGTCTAAACAAACGCACTGCTACTTTTCCCTCTTTTTCTTTGTGTGTAGAGCTGGCTGGAAACATGGCAGTCTAATTGCTCTGGTTATACTTCTGGTAAAAGCAGCAATATTTTTTTTTGCCCTTATAGTATTTATACCCTTTCTTAGCCTTCTTCCCTTTCCCAAAAGCTGTTGCTCTTTTATTGGCTTGGCAGATTTAGGAAATGGTGAAAATTTTTATGATTAGCAGCTACAGTACATGAATAGTAGGCATTCTTCAGATTTAAAGAGGTCAAATTGATTTCTGTGTGTGTGACAGAATTTGTTCCTGGGGTGAGACTTTGAAGTAAAATTTCAAAGCATTGACTAGGGGTGCAGCTCTGCAGCTTCTTATTGACTTTGTTCAGAGATCAGGAGCTAAAACTGCATGCTGTACTTTGAAAATTTACCCCTAAGTATTGAGTTCTACCTCAGAATAATTTTTTCCCAATAATTTAATAAACCCCTGAGAATGTGGTTTATAATGGAAATGCTGACATACTTAAACTTAATGCTAATCACAGAAAATTAGTAAGATCTTAAACAGAACTTGGGCAAAACCTGCAACTCATAAGTATCCTGTAATTAATTAACAGGAAACATTTCAGAAACGCATGATCCTCAGAAAAAACTGTGTTAGCAGTGGCCCTGTCAATAGTGTTATTGTATTTTGTTTTATTCCTCAGACTTGCTGTTATCCTCCAGTTCATAGGAGAGTACTTCAGAGCACCTGGTTATTTCCCAAACGTGTATGTGCTTTGTGGGATGGAGCTTGTCAAACTTGGAAGCTCGTGGTGAGGAACATTCGTACATAATAACAAGATGGGTTCTTGAATATAAAAGTGTCAACAAGGTTAGTGCTGTTACAGTCTTGTTTGCTTGAATAGAACATCAGGAAAGATCACCTAGTCTACAAATTGTATTGACAATGTCCAGAACAGTGATTTAGTGATTTTGAGTTCCAGGCATGTTTGCTGTGTGATTTTTCCCCGCCCCCCCTTGCTTCTTTATTTTTCTACCCCACTTTTTTCCATGGTCAAGTCACTGCCATGACCATCTAATTGGCGATGACCTTTGAAGAGAGGTGAGAGGGGAGCAATGTAAGAATTAGGAGTTGGAAGATGAGTTTTGATTACATGGGGTGGAGGTTTGAGAAACAGATCTAAATTTCTGAGCCCTGCAAAAAAGACTGGATTTCTTGCATGTTATGGTTGCTTTGTGCTGTGGAGGTGGTGGCTGTGTTTTGCTGTACTAGTTTGGAGGGAGATCCACTGGATAGAATTGTTGGCTGTAGGTCAGGTCACAGCTTCTTTGCTCTCTCTCCCATCACCCCTCTTGTGCTACCTATACAGCAGTCAGTGAATAGAAAACAGCAGTAACATCAATATCTAAAATTCTGTATTATGGGTTGATAATCGGAAGCCCTAACAATCTAAATTAAAACATAGTATATGAAATAGCATCTCCTTAGTAGAGCATTTCAAAGAAGAATTTGAAGGAGAATTGTGTTGACCTGTGGGTTTTTCGCAGAGCTTATGGAAGGCAGTGTGGGAGCAAGCATGTAGGTAAATTTGAAAAAGGAGTAAGTGCTTGCGTTTTCCTTTTAAAAAATCTGTTCCCTAAATACCAATGTTTAATATTTTCAGTCACAATGGAACTCATGGATGTCACAACCAATTTATAGGACTTTCTGTAAGAAAAACAAACAAAAACTGTGCATCTGGACTGACAAGCTGTATGCCAAGATTCAGCCAGATGCATTTTGAAATGGCTGAGACATTAAACATGCCCTGAAATGGAGCTTTTAATGAAAGTGCCATCTCAGTCTCAGCTCTAGTGAATGCCAGTGTAACACTGCAAGGAATTCATCATGCTAGATCTTAACTGTAAGTAGGCTACACTAATCTAGGAGTAAATACACTGGAAGTTTGCAGAACTTAATGCTTGGGAGGTGATATTTCCATCACATATCCTATCCTGCCTGCATACTTGTTTATAGTAATGTATTTCTGATAACTACATAAATTGTACCTACTTAAAGTTTAAAAAAAAAAAAAGGTAAAAGAAGTTGTGTGCTTGGTATGCATTGTTTTGTTTCTTTCATTAATTCTTGCTGGCATTGTGGATGCTCAGATGAACAATAGAGTAGCCTGTAAAGATCAATACCAGATTGCTGATAGTGCCTATCTATTCAGAGTAGATTATTTGATAAATGGTTTGGTCCATATGTTTTGACATTTGTTAGCTGTATAGCCCAGACCAACTGGTGGAACTGTAGTTTGATCATAAAACGGAAGAGCAACAAATACAATATTTCCCTTTTTTAGAAAAACTGATATAGTTTAGTGTTAAAGCTGCAAGTGGAAGATTTCAAGAGATAAAAAAATAAAGAAGATCAAGCTGTTATGAATTCACATGTATTTTTCTTAAGTTTTCTAATTAGGGTCTATGAATACAGTATATATAACTTGTTCTTTATGGCTTTGGGCTTAGCAGGATTCAGATCTCATAAAACTGTACTCTAGCTGTTTTATTACCAGTGTCTCTGTACAGTGGGTCAAAAAGGTTCCTAAGAGAGCAATCCCTTCTGTGTTCCCCCCAAACTTGCCCTCCTTTAAAATTTTAAGAAATTTAAGACAAGATAAGCAGAGATAAGAACCCCAAGAGCAGGCTCAAAAGTCAATGAAGCTTCAGGGGAATATCTAGAACTTTACAAGAACTCAGATTTCAACTCCTAGCATTTAGGTCAAAGTTCTGTTAGTTTTTGCAAAGCCCTTTTTTGTCTTTCCTCTCAAATTCCATATAACATTTGTTCAAGTGTGAAGTCCTGCACTTGATACCTACTTAAATGAAAAATATTTTCCATTTAAGTAGCTGTAGTCATGCAACTCTTACCTCTTCTCCAGCCTCAGAGGAACACACGTCTATTTGCAAAAATCATACAGCAGTGTGTTCTGTAGACTGAATTAAAATAATTTCAAACGGAGAGACATTTATTAATAAGTATATAAGTAATAATTTAAAAATAATAAGTAAACTTTTAAGTAAAAATTCCAGACAAATTTAAAGATTAGAAAGTGTTATTTTAGAAGTGATTTTCAGTGCTTGTACAGGGTGAATTTGTACAGGTGAAAGGTAGTACTGTAATAGACAGGGTAGGAAACATACAGTGAAAAATTATACCTGCCATGCCTCAGCTTTGAAAAATATTTTAGAGCCTTAGAACAGGGGGGGGGGGGGGGGGGGGGAAATGTTTCTCTCCCTCTTTGCCCATTGTGTGGCTCTGTTGACTTCATGCCATGAGGCAAAGGATGATGTTGGCTTACATGCCCTTGGTCTCTAGAGGTTCCTTGGGGATGCAGTGCAGGCATTACTTGCTGAGCACGAGTTGAAGTGTCTGAACACTGATCCTCTACCCCTTGCCGTGTGTGGCAGGTCCCCCTGTGCCAGGAGCTCCTCGGGCTGCTGTGAGTGCTGCTCTCCCTGTTGGGCTTGGGAAGATTCTCTGATTCCCTCTGGTTTCAGTTGGGTCCCTACAGGGAGTGAAGGGGAAATGGCCCAGGGGTGATTCTGCACCCAGTGGATGCTCTGGTGTGTGGGGCCTGTGTCTGGATCTCTGGGAGAATAAAATGAGCTGGTTTGAACTGAGATAGACTTCAAGGAAGAGAGAGGGAGCGGGATTAGGATTTCTGGAATGCTGGCCTGAGAACAATAAAGGAAGAGTTAGGGCCTGACAGTTTTCCTTCGTGGAACATAGAAAAGCACAAAAGGAAATACAGTCTGAGCTGGAAGGGGTATTTCTGGGTAGATTTAACATGGTTAAATGCAATCCTGTGAACATTGCTCTCTTCCTACTTGTTTTCAGCAACCAGGGGTAATTTTCTATAGGATGGTAGAAAATGGGTGTCTCAGCAGGTGCTCACTAGAGGGTACACATGTATTTCTTGCTGTTTAAAGAATGGTAACGTGGTGCTTTGCAATCTGCTATTAGAGGATAATATTTGTCCAGTTTTTTTTCTAAGAGTTGCAGGGAGAAAATGTTAAATGTCACTTTCTCCTGTAAGTAATTGGCAGTAAGTAGATGTAAGATTCCTGAACTCCTGCTCTCAGAATAATCTTAAAATAGGCACTTTCTTGTTTTCCTGGTCTATATATGAAACAGGTGTATTAACATATTAATGATCAGATGTTATATTTAGCTCTGCATTTTAAGAATCTTTAGCAATGTGGAAAAGGATGATTTGACAGGCTTAATTCAACACTGGGCAACAAATAAAGCTTATAATGAAATTAACATAAATCATTAGCATTAATCATTCAGCATTATTGATAGCCATATAAAGAAATGTATCACAGCCCTGGAAGTAAAGAAGAGAGGAGCAATGTTTCTTGCCAGCTGTCCTGATGAGCTATGAGCCCATATGGTAGTGGTACTGGCTTTCCTTTCTAATTTTCCTCCTCTGCTTGAGCTGTCAGGAGCCCCTTTCTCCCCTTTTCTTTTTCCACAGACTGCAGAGATAGCTTCTATCTCATTTTTTTTTTTTTTTGGAAATGCCAGCTTTTTAGAATAGGTCAGACTCCATCAACATCTGACTGTCACTAGCCATGTGACCAACATGAGCAAACTAGCTCAGTGACAATTAACATGCAGTCTACATTCATCGTTTTCAATTTGGTAACCTTCACTTCTGCTTATACTTTCATCAGCTCCAAGTCCTAGTAAGAGTTTTCCTCGTTGGGAAACAAAATATTCTTAAAGTAGCATTTGGAAATGCTTTATTGGGAAATGCGTGCATTTAAAATTGGATGTGGAAAAAAATGAATGAATGAAGTTGTTCAGTCACTATTCCCTGGATGGCTTTTTTTCCACTTGTTTGCTGCCCTCCACACCCTCCAGTCCTCTGTGTCCCCCTGCTTTTTTTCCCCCCAAAGAAGGTGAAAGAATTGATGTTAAAATAATAAACACTGCTACTACTGCTTGTGCTTGAAGTGTTTGAGAATCTGAAGTTACTTGGTCATCCTCATTTACCTGAAGCTCAGTGAAACATTAGGTAAACATGGGTTCTGGGTTTAAGGAGCAGGACTGACAAAATCACCCTAGAGCTATAATCTTACAGGCACTGCATGCTTTCTTCATAGTTTTGGCATTTTTTCAAGTGTTAGATAAATCTTCATGATCAGCAGGGCTCAGGCTCAGTGCTGTGAGAACATGAGCAAGGTAGGTGCACTGGGGAGGTATCACAGAGGTAGAATCTTTGCATGGCAGTGATAAAAATTGCCTCCTTTTCTTTTCTTTTTTTTTTTCTTCATAGCTTTACCTGATCCCTTTCACTTCTTTGTGCTGTATGGACAATTGAAATAATTCTGGCTTGTGTGAACATCTCCATTTTCCTAGTTAGAAGGATGAATAAAATGGCCTCAAGTTTAGAAAATCATTCGTATGTAAACAATGTTTACATTTCTCTGTGTTTTTTTATGGTTGGTTCTTTCTGTTTACCTTTGAAATGTCCAAGCACATGGATAATAAGCCTTTTTTATTCTTAATTCAAGATCACAAAATATATAAGGGATGTGGTTAAGCACTGTCAGAGCATTGCAAGATAGTACAGTAGTGCCAGCTCTCCTTAAACTGCCTTTCTTTTTAAGTGTCATGGTAAAATAATCTGGTGTACTTAAATATGTACTAAATTCAGGTTACTGGACTTTGTCAAATAATTAAATATCATTTTTCAAAGAAGTTTCTGCCTTCTATTGCCGTAAAATAGTCTTCATTTTCAAGTTTGTTACCTGTAGAAGACCTTGAAGAAAACAGGTGTTGAGGAAAACATGTATGAATGCAGAGAACTACCCCATACTTGGTCACACTTGGGTAATCATGTGTTCACACCTTACATTTGCATGGGGCTTTAATCTCCCATATAGAAATATGTACCATTCCCTTATGCTCAAAGTCAGTGTTGCAAGGGAGCATAACAGCCAGGACTGGTATCCTATAGCACAGTGAATAGATCCTTTAATTTCATGGTTTAAAAAATACTTGAGTTGACCTCAGTATAATTCCTATATTTTAGTCATTTAGGTGTCATGGCTCAGTAATCATTCATTAACTATAGTGCTTTTCAAATGAAGAACTGAGATGAAAATTTTTCTTAATGATGACAAGTGATGTAATTTAGTTTTATTCTTATATTACAGTGGTGCCCGCTAGCGCCGCTGTAGTTAAGGGTCTGTCAGTGGTTCCATTATAAACGCCTATTTTCAGAGGGTTTATAATTCAAAAATTGATTTTAGACTTAAAACTGCCACCCAAGGTCTAAGTCCTGGAGCTTGTTTTTATACACAAATTGGCATTTTGGGGAGAAGAGGAGGAAAGGTTAATGGTTACTCAACTATAAGAATAAGATTGAGGGTTTTCTCTTGTAGATTTGTATTTGTGCTTCTATCATACTAAAAAACACGTCATCCGTCTCAACGCCAAGAAAAAAGGCCACTATCAAGAACTTTATGACCAAAGATGGGCTGCAGATCTTATTAAGCACAGTATAAGAATTGAATTGGGCTGAGGCTTATAAAAGCAGCTCCATGGCTTTGACAATCCCATGACATTTGATCAGAGGTCGAAATTTCTTTGAGAGTATTTATTTAGGAGATTGGGGTAGCCATGGACCAACACCTCCCCCTTCTCCACAGAGGTGCTGTTTTGCCTTGTTGCCATCAAGAAGCTGCACTAAACTGGTGCTAATATTATAAAGGCAGTTTTCAAAGGAGCGTGAGGTACTTACCAGACCCTAAATAGCATCTCTGGAATTGAGAATAGAAAATAACAAAGTAAATGTAGCAGTGGCTTGCTAAAAGCTCATGGGAGGGAAGGAGAAGGAGTTGGTTCCTAGCTGGAGCAAAATGAGGACTGTCCTGGTGGGAATGGGAGCTCCAGCAAGGAGACCTCTTGTGACTTGGCACATGGGGGCTGGCTGATGAGTGGAGGGAAGGGTGGGTCTGGAATTACTCAGGACTCTTTGGAAAAGGGGGACCTACATATTGAGAGCATACCAGGCCGAGTGCCACCCAGCTCCTTCTGATTTGTCATCTAGAACCATACCTCTGAGCTGAGAAGAAACAGGGATGATCAGCTTTCAAGCTGTCCACTGGAAATGGCAGTGATGCCTCACTGGAATTACATCATTAACACTAATAATAAATTTAGAATAATGCCAAAGAAATGGTGGCGTTACCCTGTGTTTACTTTGGCTTACCTGATGGTCAAATATTATTCTGTGATTCTTGAAATGTTGCCTCAAAAGCATGAGAATTTAACAGGTGGAAGCAGAACTTGGAAATATGAAGGTCTTGTGTTTTCATGCAAAATTTGCGTTGGTTTCTGGAGTATAGTGGAATTTATGGTGTTGGCTCACTACTCACTTTTGTTTCACGTAAGAAAAAAAAGAACTAAGTTTAAAAAAATCAAATAGTTGATTTCAATTCTTCTTCAACAGAATTACTTATCCTGTATCTGTTGGAGTTATTTATGATCAATGGTCCTGGTTTTTGTTTGCAGTCCAGGTTAGCTGTCAGAGATGTTGCTCTCAATTATAGATGGAAATATGAGAATTGGCTGCTGTTAGGTATGCATCTCTCTCCAAAGAGAAAAAGAAGAGTGATGGATTTTGAGGGTGTGAAGTTTCAGACCGGTTCTGTGTTGGAGAGAGACAATGTGGTGGGTTGTCTAACACCATGTCCTTCAGGTAGACCAATCTATTTAAATACCCACAATTATCCTGTGGAGACAGTTGATCCTTTTGATCTTTAGTAGCAATACTTTTTATTCTTTTCTCATTATCACAAAATGAAAAATCTTCATGGTAGTCACAAATGTTAAAAATTGTGTTTTTGGTAGTTAATAACAAAAAACTCTCCCACTAGATCCAAAGGATTCAATACAGAAGAAAAAAAAAGCCTGGTTTAATCTCATTCTCATCTCTAAGAGACTTTTCAGAAATTCTTTGTTTCTCCTGGCAGCTTCTGGCATCTCATCACCCATTTCAATGTACTGTGCTGCAGAGAGGATACATTTCTGTGCAGATGTGTAGAAACTGGGTAGTTCAGGAGATCTGGTTAGTGCAATCTCATGTATAAAAAGCAGAGCTGTGTGTGAGCCTTATGTTAGGGAAAGGAGAAGAGTAAAACACTGTCTCTTGTTCCTTTTCTGTGGCCAACTCTGCCTCCTTGGCTCCTCATGCTGGGCTGTCTGCAGGTTTGAATGATGCTTGGACTGGAGAAGAGGGGTAATATGTGAGACAGCAGTTCAGGAATGGTGGTTAAAAGCAGATGTAATTGAGTAATGATAGATGCTAATGTAAATTTAGGTTTACCTTTATTTTCTTTAAATTTCAGCCATTTATAAACCATGAAATTTAATGGAACACTTTCTGCTGGTTTTGGTTACGGCTTTGTGAGCAAGTATGTGCTGAAGCAGTGTATTTTACATTTATACTATGAGTTTTACTGTGCATTAAAAAAAATTAAAATTGCTGTATTTCTTGCACTGCAAAATTCCATTGGAAATGTTTTGTGTTTCCCAGAATGGGATCAACACTCCAAGGAAGGTATTCCTATGTTGTGCCAACTAGAACTAAATTTAAGCTGCAGAATGGTGTGTCCTCTCAGAGGGAATTATGAAGGTTAAAATAGAAAACAGGTCTTAATTCACCATAGAGGGCTAACTTGCAATACTGGCATGGAATTTTGATGGATAATAAAATTATAAACTTCCAATTATTTTTTTTGTTATTGATAGGACAATATTTTATCTATAAAGCTGTTTTGTAATGGAGAATATTTTTTTAGCTATCTGTCACTGTGTTTTCAACTAGCCCCATCATTAAAAAAAAGAAAGATATTTAGTGACACATCCAATCCAAAGGCTGAAATCCTTTAATCTTACCTTTCTTTTGGCATAGTTGTGGTAATATCTGAAAAGTTTGCAAAGTTATGGAAATAGTACAACAGAAGGAATTTTTTTGGATAAGTTCAGCTAACTTTTCGATAAGTTGTGCATTATGGAATAAATCTAGTTTTCCCAAGGATTTTCATACTAGTTTGTAACTAATCAGCCACCCAAAGATGCTGCCTGATGATAGTTTTTATCACAAGGGTAATAATGTTGTTTTTATTTTCTGGGATAACAGATGTTTAATTTTTAAATTATTTTAAACCAGCCCTAGTATGCAGGCAACACAAGCGCCTAATACATGGTTGTGTGTAGATATTTGTCAACTCGAGTCCTCTGTAAGTCCAAGCAAAGATTTGCCCACTGCTGTCTTTAGCACACATGTAAGCAGATATTTACTGCCTGGGATGTGTGTGGGGTCTTTGAGCACTCTCTGGGTAAGAAGGGGTTCAGTGCTGATGGCAGCAAAGCTTCTGACTGCTGCACACTATCTGAGCTCTCCCTTCATTAATTTAAATTTTAATTTTGATTAAAACATTAAACAATCAATTTGTTGAAACACCTGGTAGGTTGTGGAAATAGCCCCCCAAACAGGGATAATACTGTGACTCTGAGGCACATAGCCGTTTGTAAGAGTGATACATTGAAATATTTGGCGTATTTGAATGAATTTTGTCACTGATTCATGTCTTGTTATCTGGTTAAAACTAGAGTGGAAGACCAGCAGAGGAAGATACCATAGAAGTTTCACTTTTTTGGGGGTTTTGGTTTACTTCAAGGATGCCTATTTCCCTAAGGACCTGTTTTTGTTGTAGGAAATGTAATTAATTATATCATGTCATCAGATGCATTTTCCACTCAGAGACTCTGGAGAAGGCTGTATTGAGGAAAACAAAATGTCTTAATTTCTCTGCTCTTATTTCTAGCCATTTGTATATGTGCAAGCAGTAGGAATTGTGCTGGCTGGGCAGGTGGTCTGCAGTACCAGTGGTGATCATAGATGATGCTTCCTTCTTTTCTTTCATAAATAGGTTTGATCAATTCTTTTCTGTGCTCCTCTACCAAAAAAGGGTATTGACTTCCTTATGATCTGACTTCAGTGCCCACCAAATCTATTTGCTGAGGATGGGTACCTGCTAAGGAGCATGTTTCAATGGTTTTCTGCAAGCAGCATTAGTGGCTTCCCAATCCCTCACTCGCTCTTCAGTGCTTCTTCTGTGTGGTGTTGGTGTGACTTGAGAGCAGCCCATCTGAGAAAGCACCGCTGCCTGGGAATCAGCAAAAATTCTGTTTAAGAATGTAGCCATCCACTTATTTGATTTAGAGAGGTATTGGCATAATAATTTCCATATTAATGTCTTAATTTGCTTCTTCCCAAACTAAAAAAAAAAAAAAAAAAAACAAAAAAATCTTGTTGACAAAATAAAAGCATTTTGGGCATAGCATGAAGTCCCTGTTTTCCTCAAGCATTTAGGAGGTTTAGAGAGTAAGGACTAGCACTAGTGATTGGTGTTATCCTCTGTTGGTTGCTTTTCCAGTTCGGAATACATGAAATTGCTACTGACAAAACATGCTTTGAAAAACTCCTTGAGGTGCTTTGGGTTGCAGACTTATTCTGCTTTTGTCTTGCTAGTCTAAAACCAGCATAAAGGATAGGCAAGGCTTAAGACCCCTCTCCCACCTGCTGTGTGGTGTTTAAGCAGACCCACAATGTGCCACTACAGTCACAAGAGCACGTGTATCCATTAAAGGCTCTGGGAACGAATCGTGAAGTTGAGTCATGGAAATTGAATGCTTAGACTTAAATGCAGAAGTTTTATCACTGCATGTGTAGTCTGGTGTACAGGAACAAACTACAGTAGCTACTTAGTGAATGCATTTGTGTTCTTTCCTAATTATCAAATGGAATCAGGAATTTAACATTCAATAATAAAGATGTCCAAATATTCAGATATATGCTACCTGCTTCTACACATGGGTAACACCAAAAAACATGTGCTTTTCAGTGGCAAAATCACTGGAGAAGAAAAGCCTTGTTTTATTTTTCTTAAGGTTTAAAACCTCCAGGGCAGTTAGAAAACCATGTTTTTCATTGAACTGTGTCTCTTTGAAATTCACAAGGCTGACATGTCATTGGCATGACGTGTCTCAGTCCGTTACACAGAAATGCCACATTACACTGTGTGACGTGACAGGCTGACAAAAAGGGACACCACGCACCAGCCCAATGGGATGTCAAGCCTGAGAAATTTAAGCCATGCTGTTGCTTAAAAAAGCCACAGGGCAGTGAGGGGGGCATGCTCCATGCTGATATCCAGTGCTGTTGGATTTCAAACTTTCTAAAAGCTTTCTTGGTTCAGTCAGGCTTCCCTCGTACTTGATAATAAACCATGCAAATTTAAGTTTCTGCTTTTGGATGTTTTATCCTGTGGCACCACACAGCCTTGAGTTCCTCCAGAATCCCTGGTAATCCCTTGCAGAAATTCTGCAGGCTTGGAGTACTTGTGACATGGGGATTTGAGTTCCAGAAGTGCTTTGCTCTGCATTTGGGATTGCTGCACGCATAAACAAGGATTGTTCAAAGATCACAGTGATAACGTGACATGCTCTAAGTCATAGTTCAAAATCTGTGAAGGGTTTGAAAATTTTTTTAGTCATGTTAGGCTTCAGAAAAAAAATTCACTTAGAAGAAAGTCTATCCAGGATAGGGTAAATGGAGTGGTGGGAGAGCTTAAATGAATTAAAAGATCATTAGTAGACAAGTGTTTTTTTTTGGTGTTTCACCCCATCCCTGGAAAATGCTTTCCCTTATACTTGTTTTGTTTAAGTAGCAGCAAAAGTATTTCAACAATCTCGAAAGAGTTTCAGAACAATATACTTAATTATGATGAGTAATTTCAGAGCTAATTAATGTGATAAATCTCTATAGTGAAATATTCTTAGCTACTGATCAACGTGAAATAGATGGGAGTCAGTGCAGATGTATCTTCCAGTTCGTTTTACATTTGGTGTGGAGTGGTGAAAATGAGCATTCAGGCATATGTACACAACTTAGTTTAGAATTTGAATATTTGGGTTGCATTATGTATATATGATTTTAATGCAGTCATTTATGTGCAGACTTTGGCATGGATTTTTTTTTAATAGGTTGCAAAAATGGGTTGACTTCAAATAGACAAATTGGATTTAGTGTTCTTGAAAACCTGGCATAGTTGTTCATCTATTAATAATAATTCACTTATGGGCAAGGAGTGCAAAAAATAAATTGCTGCATGCATTTTTGTTAGCTTTTTTGTATTTTGTGAATTGTAAAAATTTTATATGGAGATAATCTACAATTAAATTTGTTTCTTCTCAATTTCTAAACATATGGAATGAACTTTGACTACAAGAGCATAAATCCAGCTAAAGTACAGTTTTGTAACGTTAGTGGGATGTGACCTGAGTGCGAGTGCTTCTGTAATTCTTGGTGTTAAAAACTATCCTCTCATCAATATACTTGAAACTGATGAAAGAAGTTGGTCTGTAAGTGCAAATCCTGCTTTGCACCAGTATTCTCCATCTGTTTGCAGATAGATTTTCCTGAAACATGGTTGGTTTCTGTTTACGTCCACCCTTTCCATTGACTTAGGTGTGCTTTGGATTGTGTCCAAGAATATATTCTTTTTTTCAATGAGAAGTCTGGTTCTAGTTTAAGACAGCAGTACTGTGGAGAATCATTTTTTTCTTCCCCAAATGTTCATACCCAGGTCCTAAGAGTGGGCGCAGTGTGAGAGTAAGTGTCCCTGGCAGGTCCCTCTGACTTGGCACACCTTTATTCCCCTGTGTGAGGGCAGACAGAGCGTCTGAGGTTGTGTCCTGTGGTGTCTGATTGGGTCTGGTACTGAGCTCTCAAACTCCCACCTCTAGGCCATGCTCCTACCAATGGCCACAGCGACAATAATGAAGTACAAGGTCAAAGAAAAGGGGCTTGAGTACCAAACACTTCCCTTTTCCCCAGGGAGCAGGGGAGAACTTGGGGAGCAAAGCAGAGGCCAGGAGTGGGACCAAGAGATTGCCAAGCAGAGCAATGGATGTTTGGTACCTGCGTCGCCTCTTGAGCAGTGCATTAAAAATGGCACGCTGCAGACTGCAGTCACCTGTTCTGTGAAGCTGACGGCCAGCGTTTTGGTGAGAGAGTAATGTTTACCCAAATGCATGTGTGGAACCATAATACAGAAAGCAGCGTGCCGTTTCTGCACAGAGAGGTGCAGAAAGGTGCTTGTGGAGTTCTGAGGTCTTTCTAGCCAGCACTACCTAAATTGGCTCTCGGCTGCAAAGGTATCAAGGTTCTGTGGCTGAACTTAATACCATGAAACTAAGGTCAGGAGCCCAGACTTGCTGCAGTTGCTTCTGCCTAATGTGGCTGTTAAGACTTGCCTGTGCAGCTGCTACTGTGGGACCTCTGGGCAGAAGGCTTCCAAACTAGGTTCAAAGCTATTAAAATGATTTTTAAAGATTTTAGGCATGTATGCTCATGTGGTAACACACCTATATTGCGTATTCATTGAGAAATGAGAGAACTATACAGGTGCCTATATTTTCAAATGGAAGTAATGTCTCTGATGTCACAGTGTTTCTGAAGCTGGACTTTCAAACATGTGACTATTTTTAGCCAGATCCAGTTCTGCCATTCCTAACTCCTCAGTGTAGCTCAGCCTCTGAGCATAATGAACCTATTAGTATTTTATGAATTGCACTCTTTCTCTTGGGGGAGGGAGGGCCTCCTGAGTATGTTAAGCAAAGCAGAATTCATATGAATCATATGGCTGAATTACAGAACATCTACTGATGCCCTTGAACTTTATGATCTGCTGCAAAAGGCATGAACATTGTAAAGGTATGGAAAAGGCAGGATCTGGGATAAGCACTCGATATGTCAAACATTAATTAAAGCTGAAGAAACACAAGTTGGTTGTGGGAACAAAAAGAAACACAGAACAAAGTCTGCTGGAACCCAAGTCCCTGAGATAATCAGGAATCCTGCTTTGACAATCTTATAATCATCTTCCGGAATACATTGGCTAAAAGTTCTTCAGCATTTCCTCCCTGTTTAAATTCTACCCATTTGGAAATTCTAGACTCCACTTGCCTGTAAACTTAATGTTGATACGTATTGCTGAAGCACAAGAAGGATTTGAAACTATGAAGCCTAATGATACTGCTTTGGATTTTCAGCTTTAATGAATAAGACTTCTTTCGTGGCTGAAGATATAGCTTGATACTTCTTGTTTAGTTTTGTTTTCTTAAATGTGTGTGTTAGTTGTTTCTCTCCTGCCTCCCCCAACCCCATTTTTGTTTGGTTGGTTTTTGATTTTGGGTTCTTTATGTGGGTGTGTGTAGGTGTTTGTTTTTTTTTTTTTTCCTAAACTTGTGTTCCATTACTGCCAAATTAAATTCACTACGGCTGCTTTGGGAGAGGTTATGCTATTCTGAGAACTTCAATTTTAGCCACATCCTTTTTGTTATCATATTCTGAGGCATAAGTTATACTTGGGGTTTTTTGCCTGCAACTTCTGGAATTTTAACACTTTAAACAATATGTGTTCTTGGGTCTGAAGGACTGATTTTTAAATTTAGAAAAAAAAAATTGATTCAGGGCCTTTAACCTCCTTAACTTTTATTTACATAACATTATGCATGTAATTTGCAGATTCAAATGGTAATAAAGGAGCTCTTTTTTTTTTTTCTGGACAAAAGAGCTTAACATTTTTGCCCTCATTCACATAAATGTGTCACATGAAACGAGTGGCTCCAAATTCTTCTTGAGTAGAAGCCTGGTAAAGCACAGGAACTTTAAAAGTGCACGTATGTTTTCTTAAATCTGCACAACACGACACGCTGTGAAGACAGCATTGGGCTGCATTTGCTCAGAGAGCACACTGATAGACAGATGGGCTTTGAGAACAGAAGTGACAAATGTCATAAATTTCTTTTAAAGAAAAGTGCTGCCATTTCTGCTACTTGCTTACATATGTTTTCAAGCATGACTGTCTTAAGTGTTGCTAAGTTACGTTGCACTGATAATTCAGTTGCACCTTGGGGTTTTCAAGCCAGGGTTAAATTCTACAAGAATTCTGTTACTCTGAGTTTTCCTATTGGTTTGCACTCAGTTGATGCAAGATTGAGCAAGATTGCTCGAATGGCCTTGCTCACCAGACAGATAATTACACTCCCAAAGAATACAGGTTGTCATGGATTGTTTGGTCTGTTTAGTTTTTGTTTTGTTTTGTTTTTTGTTTTTTTTTTTTGTTTGTTTTTTTTTTTGTTTTGTTTTGTTTTTATTTGGAGCAGATTGCTGTGAGAACCTTTGAAAAGGTTCTTCTGAGCACGAGTATAAACAGGCCCTTTTTCAGATTGTTCTCACTTGCTATGAACTAATTCCTCCTAGCTCAGGAAGTTGATCACTTCTCTCCTGACTGTTCCTAGTGGAATGGAATCTTGCTTACTCAATTGTATTTGCTCTGGGTTTCCTTTGTTAGAATCCCTTCTTTTATTGGAGGAGACCTTGTTCAAAGAAAAAGAAAAAAACCCAAGGAAACGTCTCCCTGGTGTTAACTTCTTTGATTTCATAATCTCAAATGTCAGCAATGGCATTTCTCTTGTAAACACCCTGACCGAGCTCTGCCTCCTGCAGTGTAGGAGGGGCACAAACAATGGAGCTGTCCCAGGATGAATTTTCCTGCAGGAAGGATCAGGTGGAAGGTTCCTCAGGCTGGCTGAACTTGCCCAAGGCTTGTGCTGGCTACCACTGGTGAGTGAAGGCTCGGGATTATGCAGCTGCACACGTGTGCTCACTCTGGTTGTGTTTTAAAGCACGGTTCCCATCTGGAGCTGTCTGGATGTTTGCTCACCCCTGAGCCTGTAAACTTCCTATTCAGACTGAGGAGTGCATTAACTTTTCAAACTGAAAAATATTTTCTCCATCTGACTAGGAGTGTTTACTGTGTTCCTTGAGTTGGTTTGATGGGAATGTAGATAAGTGCCCACCTAAACCAAGTGACACCCAGGGAATGTTATGAATCCAGGCAATGGAGCTGTGACAAGTGAAAATGGGAATTATTTTGCTTTGCCTGAAGCGTGCACAGGTTAAACAGCCAGATTAGATGCTTCTTTTGATCGTTCCTACTTTGTTTCTTCAGTGAACAATGCCTAAAGGGTGTATTCTCTCTTGAATATGTACAACTTCCAAAGCAGATATGGGATACTTGAATTTGACTAGGCTCTCAAATTTCTGATTGAACACTAATGTTAGTATGAGACATGGGAAAGAAGTGTTATGTAGCCTGTACTCTCTAAAAGTAATTTTCAAATGCAAAATGTATGATTATGACAGTGGTTTGTCATGTAGTAGAGATTTGAAAAACATGAAGACCATGTCTTAGTATGCTTTGGAATTATTTTTTAAAATAATTTTGAAACTAAAGTGTGGTCAGATAATTACTATTAACCTTTGAAGCATTGCCAAGCATGAAGTTGTATTACTTAGGGCAGGAATAGTTTTAAGAAGGAACCCAGGGGCTTTCCATAGCTATTTACTGATCACAAAATATAACTGAGATGGAAAACTGTAAATATGCAGAAAATGTGTTCAAATGCAATCCTTATGGATATCATCTTTCTCTTAAGTTTGGTCTTATGGTATCAAATGCAATGTATGACATCGTGTGGGATAATTAACAGTTCTGATGTGCAGGAAATGATCAAATTACCTGGTGCAGCATGGCTGTGATGTAGGTAGTACAAGATGTTTATAGTCCTTGCAAGGCAAATATATGAAATGCAGACTGCTCCTCATTCTAAGCATGGTGTTCACTGGGGTTTTTTCCTCAGTAAATGCAGTATTGGCCAGAAGGTAACAGTAGTGCACCTGACCTTGGTGTAAAGTTAATTGTAGCTTTTGCTAAGGTGCTGTCTCTGCATGGGTAGCTTTCTTTCCTTTTTTTTCTTTTTCATTTTTTTTTTTGGTTGGATTTTTTTGTTGTGCAAGTGTGGAAGGCAAAAAGCTCAGGCGATGACATTACTGTCACCTGCTTAAAACAGTATGAAGTTCTTCAAGAATCGGCATAATCTCCAGGGCTCACTGTTTTCCACGAAAGCATTTATTTCAGTCAAAATACTTCACGTTCTTCTCTACACAGACATTTCAAGAAAAGTTAAAAACATGCCATTTTAAAGGGAAACCTTACCTTTATTTGCAGATATACCTGTTTTTCAGTAGATTGTGCCTTTGTAGAATGAAATCATAGACCTTATTAGGCACATAGAATTCACACGGAGGATAAATAAACTGAGATGCTTCTAATAAAAGTTGTAATTGAAACTGTTTTAGATTGGTGAAGAAGAATGTTCACCTTCTTGATTTTTAATTAATTGTTTTATCTAACATCTTCCTCAGTAACCTACCCTTTAATTCTGTTTAAATTAAAGCTGAGATAACATCTCCCTTGTTTTTTTTTTTCCCCCGCTTTATTTTATTTTATGTGTGATTTGCCCTCTCAGAGCAAGGGGAAACAATCTTGCCCATCTGCTTGTAAAAGCATGATGAATCTTTTGAATATGCGAATGTAAGATCTGTTGTTCAAGATGTCATGTTTTTCCCTCTGTTGTTAGCTGGGAGACAACACGGAATACCCTGATTTACCTGTGTAATCCCAGTGTGTCTCAGGTGCCAGGACTTGCTGTTGAGATCAGCGTGTCTCCTGTCAGAAATGGTTGGAGTGAGACAGGGACGGCGCGACCACTGGGCGCAAAAAGCTGCAGAGGTCAGGTTTCAAGGACAGCCAGCGTGGCAGTGATGTGGCAGTGACAAGTTGTCAAGCGAGCAAATATGAAAGCGGGGTTGGGAGGGAGGGAGAAGGAAAAAAATCTTGTAATTCCTGATGAAATATTCAGCGTAGCAAGTAGCAATGGGCTGAATGGGTTGCACTCATGAGTTTGGTGTCCCGGGGCTGTGAATGCTCTTTGCTGCCCCGATGGCTCTCCACAAGAGATGCCCAGCACAATTGCCTGCTTTAAATTTTTGATTAATTATTGCACTCCTGTTTATTGGAGTAGCAACATCAGGCTTGGGTCAGACATCTTTTAGAGCCCTAAACTGGTGGTAAGTCATCTGTATAGATCCTTGAGTTGCTATGGAGCAATGTGTCGTAGAGAAATTTGGAAGGAAAACTGTAACAGTGATGCCAGTTCTGAATGATCATAAACAATCATCATTAACAACTCTTCTGTGTAATTTTGTTGGTTTGTTTTCAGACACTTTTAATTTTATTTTGAGTTTTTCATATTGTATTGAGTTGAAACACTTCTGTTTGTGGTTCTGTGTATTCCATAGTATATGAGATAATGGCATACTTTATTTGTCCCTGAAACAGATCTCTGTGATATGGTGACTTTTATCTCCTGGCATATTTGCAGACTTCTTGATACCAGTTTTCTAAATAGTGAGAGTTTTCCACTACATGCACATTATTCCTTGGATCAGCAAGACTTTCCCCAGCCTGCATATGTGTACATGCACACTAATCCTGCGTGTATATGCAGAATAAATGTTAATTTAAGCTTGATTAGTGTCATCTTATTAAGAATAAATACTACAAGAAGTGTGTAATGATTCCCAGTGAAGTCCTTGAAGAGCTTGCTGTACTAGGAGGAAAAATGGTGTATTCCTCTGCTGCAAGTATGCTTGCATGTTCTGCTATGTGGAATCCAGCAATTTAGCAATTGTAGTTCTTTTTGTTAATGTGCACAATTGTTCTTAAATTAGTAAATGCAATCCAATGCTTTATTGTGGATATATATGGAAAAGTGCTTTAAGTATGTCTTGTGTATTAAATTTCTTCAGGGTGTACTTTTAACTTCCATCAGTTACTTTTTAAGTTTAACTTTTCATTTCTTTACGTGTGGGAGCAGCTGTATATTGACAACTAGTGATGCTGAAGGGAGAAATAGAAAGTTCTCTTTACTATCCTACTCTTCTTTCTATATAAAACAATTTAATTATTTTTTAATTCATCTGCGGCTGCTTAGAATACAGTTGTGGTAGGGGAGGGATAGAAGGAATGAAAACAGCCTAAATCCATACTCAATAAGTCAGAGTCAGTATTTAAAAATGGATAAATATTACTTTTCAGTCTTACAGAAATCGGCTTAGTTGCTTGAGAACATAGATGGAAGGAAAAATTCCTGAGGCAAAATGGTCTTGGAATGAAAAGAAGAAAACAAGTTAACTGAAAACAAAGCTATGAAAATGTTTAGTGATTCAATGTGAATTTGTCTCATGAAAGAGCAATATAGCTGAAGAATAACCTTAGGAGTTTAAATATAAAAGCAGGCCCAAGAAAAATGACAGGAGTCAGTGTGCAGAGTGAATGAGAGGATCCCTGTCAGCTGGGATTTTGTCCACCTCGGGGCTGGGGAGCATCAGCATCTTTGCCACAGCAGTGCCTGAACAACGGCGCTCGCAGCCAAATCCCGCGTCTGTCTTGCTGTGGGTTTTTGGCAGTGGATTCTCAGAGCTGCAAGCTGCCTCTCACACTGCCATGTGCTCTCACTCCCTGCTGATGCATACTGCAGGTGATAACACAAAGATATCAAAGACTTTTCAGTCTGTCTCCCTCTTCGGAGCGCCATGGCTTCTGAGTAAATCAAAAACAAAACAAAAAAAAAAAAAGGTGAAAGAGGTTTTTGAGGTGGGCTAGAGCAAAATATGCCAAATGATGAATGTTGAAATCCAGCAGAGAAGATGTTCAATATTGATAACCTGAGTATGTGAGATGTTCTTTTCTCAGCATCAAATCGGCATCTGAAGTGCCTGTAAAAGAGATTTTGGACTCTGATTTTTAAAATGTAGATTTCTAGTTTTTTTTTTTTTTTTTGACTTGTAAAATTTCCTTGGAAATGTAAACTCATGCTTCGCATTAGTGGAAGACCTTTTCAGTTATTATATTACGAAATGTGAAATTTTTCATTCCTTTCATTTCTAGAAAAGGAGGAAATGTGCAGGACACTCACCTCCTGCTCCAGAGGACTGCTCCTACCCCTTTGTAACCCCTCTATTTCACTGATTGTTTAGGGCCCCTGTAGGAAGGTTTATATTCCTTACAAATTGTGAGAACTACCCCTTAGTTATGACTTACACGTACGCTAATTAATTATTCACATACGCTTAATTTTTGCTGTAAGAAGGGCTGAAATTGATTCTTTTTAGGAAAAAAAAAAGTTAACATTCAGAACCTTTACACGCTCCCATTATGCACTAGGGTATGCAGTGTAGTCTCTGTTAATGTGCTTCCAGTTAGATTAGTGTGGCTCTTGCAGAGGAATAGTTGAGTACCTGCAGTTTTTAGACACTCGTTCCTGATGTGTCTTGCTGTCGCCGACCCTCACCCTGTGAAGTCTGCTCTCACAAGCTCCTTTTTCTATGAATAAGTGATCAAGTGCCAGTCAGTGCTGTCTTTAAGGCCACTTTGGAATTCAGCTTTCTGAAAGATGGCTGGTAAGGGATATTTTCATTCATATGGGAATGGAAAGTTGCTGCAGCAATCTCATGTGTATTTCTCCTGTGCCTGATGCAAGCAAAAATACTGGAGAGACAGAAAACTCTGCTTGTCTGAAGCCTATTTACTGCTCTGTTTTTAGAAATCATGAATGTTTTGCAGCCTTGTGAGTTTTACCTGAGAGAACTTACAAAGCCTACTGGGTGTCTGTGTACATTACACAGTGACTGCTCTGACATTTGTGTGGAGAAGCACAGCAGTGATTGTTTTGTATAATCTCCATAATTTCCTTATTTTAAGGCTCTTTATTTTGGCCAAGTATTTAAGCACATGCTCACTTATGGCTGTTTTGCTTCACATCAATGGGTCGTGGGGGTGTTGTTCTGTTTTTTGATTTTTTTTTTTTTTTTTTTCCCCTTAGCTAAGAAAAATCAGCGGCCCCTAAAAATCTAAATATAAGTCTGTAGGGAATTTGGCAAAACTGTCATGTTGCCAAATCCTGTTATTGCTCAGTGACTATTGCTCAGCTCTTGTTTGAGTCATGTCTTACAGCAAAAAGACACCTTGTAGGTAATGTGTGTCCTGGCTTGCCAAGCTGCTTTAAAAAAAAAAAAAAAAATCTCTCATCTGCACTGTAACATTCAGTAGTGTGTATTACTAATAGAATAAAGTGAAAAATGTATTTCTTTAACACTGTCATCTCTCTCTCTGACATGCATCTTGAGATGATTTGCAAATGCTCAGTTGTGTAAGTGGCTTACAGAGGAAAATCAGTTAGCCTCTAATGTTATGCTGATGCATGGCCAGTTGCTTGAACCCATTAATGAACTAATCTCTGATACTCCAGTAAACGGTATTCTTGCATTTGGATACTGCACATTTTGTTTCAGGTAAAATCAACATTAAAAAGAATTTAAATGGATTATGGTCCTTATCCTACTTTTTTCTCATATCTACTTTGAGAGAAATTAGGAAGCTTGCTATCCAAAGCAAAAATGCCATTGCATCTTTTTCTTTTTTCCACACTAAGGTAAGATTACTGAAACCTTTACTTTGTTTTTGGCCAACCACTGAAGCGAAATAGCATCTTCTACACACAGAACAATCTTTTAAAACAGTATACCAGGATGCTTGTATTAAGCACGAGGTAATTTTTCTTTATTTCCTTTTCTATCATCACTGATTATGAAAATAGTTTTGTGTAAGTACAGATTCTCTCTCCCTTATAATCAGCTACCTCCTGCCCGATTCCTTAATTAATGACATAATTCAGTGTTCTGGACATCACAATCACTTCCAGGGTAGTGAAATATGTTCAGAGCTGCCTGGAATGTGTGTAGAGAACCCCCCCAAGCAAAGGTCGAGCCTCTGTTGTGTTTTCCTATCCTTGGGAAAAAAATATGCTCTCAATCTGGATGATTTTCATCTTTAGATTAAAGAATGAACAACTAAAAACCTCCAGAAAGAGAGAGAATGAGTATAAAACTTCTTAGAAATAGCAAAAACTCTGGTAATCTTCTTCTTGAGCTGTCTCTGAATTCTGTTTCTGAGTGCTGGGCAGTACTGCCCACTGTGGATAGAAGTGGGGAATCAAAGGAATCAAATTTCCATGTGTCACTTGTATTTTTTTTAAAATTTTAATTAATTTATTTTTATTTTGGAATCTGACAGGTCAGGCCTGAGAAGTGTCTCACTTTGCAGTGGAAAACCATTTATCAGCAGTTCTGTCTGCCATGGTTTAACCCCAGCTTGGCACCACCCAACTGCTCCCTCCCTGCCTAGCTGATGGGACAGGGAGAGAAGGAGAGCAGGAAAATTGACAGAGCTCATGGGTTGAGGTCAAGACAGTGGAAAGTAAAAGCCACACACACAAAGCAAAGCAAGGATTTCATGCTCTAGGTGCCATGGACAGCAGGCAGGTGTTCAGCCTTCTCCAGGAAATCTGGGTTCCATCCCACACAGTGGGAACTTGGGAAGCAAACACAATCCTCCCCATCCTGTCCCTTCCCTGTCACCTCCTTCCCCCACATTTCCAGCATGGAGATGGGACTCAATGACCTTAGAGGTCTTTTCCAACCTGAATTATTTTATAGGGTGTGAAATGCACCTTGGGTCAGTTGGGGTCAGCTGTCCAGCTGTGTCCCCTCCCAACCCCTGGAACACCCCAGCCCACTCTGCTGGGGTGCTGGGAGAAGCAGAAATTGTCTTGGCACTGTGAGAGTCCTGCCCAGCAGTAATGAAATCATCTCTGCATTATCAACACTGATTTCAGCACAAATCCAAACCACAGCCCCACAGCAGCTAGGAAGAGAATGAATTCTGTCCCAGCCAAAACCAGCACACTTTGCCCTGAATGCTTCTGGCTTGTCTGTTTAAATTTAAATTATTTCTGCCCCTGTCAAGGGCAGGAAATAGAGATTAGTTAGTGCTTCACTCCGCAGGTATTGACAGCCAACAGCTGGAAGATCTGGGGTGTGTGTGTGGAGAAAAATCCAAATCCTAAAATCACTCAGTGTTTCAGTGGAGTTAATCTAAAACACGCATATTTTCTAGAGTGCCTCTTTTCTTCTAGTCTCTAGAGATATTTCCAGTAGAGGTCCAGAATAATTTACAGTGCTCCCCTAAAAACCCCAAATCTGTTCTGTAGCTCTGCACCTTTCAGTCTCTGTCATATGGTGCTGTTTCATTGCTGGTTGAGTGTGTAAATCCATGTATTTCCTCAGTGAAAAACCACCACAGAGCTGTGCTGATCTCCTGAGATTCTGCACTGTGAGTGCCAAGGTGCTTTGCATACTGAGTTTCTTTTCCTTGGGACATGCAAGACATACAGCTCATGTTTAAACTGCCTCTGGTTTAGGTAAATCTTTTCACTTGCTTCCTGTATTGATGAGTTTGCTCTAATATCTGTTCACAAATCTAGCTTAAAAGACACAAATTTTAATCCAATTTGCTGTAATTCCCCTAATCTTAATGCTTGTTTTGATGAAGATGTTAAAGTGAATGATAGTAAATACCTCTCAGAAAATGCAGTGAGTTTGGAGATGTGTAGCATTGACTAACTTAAAGTTGTTAGCAAGCCTAGGGAATTCCTTAGAAAATAGATGTTTAGTGCCTTGCAAAATGTTTAGTTGCTCTTAAAAAAAAAAAAATACTGGAGTTACTATATTGGCTTTTCGACCTGAATATTCCTAATTTAATATAACTGGGGAGAACAGAGAGTGAGCAAGATTTCATACAAGTCAACGGAAAGCTTGTAAACTTCCTTTTTTTCCTTTCTTGAAATAGTTAGAAGTGCATTAGGCCACAACTGGGGTGGAGTGGGGTTTTTAATTCCGAGAAGGAAAACACTTATGGCAAATGGATTCTCTCCATGGTGGAAAAAATATTAGCAATACTTCACACACTCCTTAAATAACTTCCCTGTCTATGTAAAATGGGGACTTTTTTCTTCTGTCTACTTTTTTTTTTTTCTGTCTACCTCAAGTCTCTGAACAGGTTTAGTTAATCACTGCTTATATCAATATGTAATTCAGATACGGTGGTTGCAAATTTTGATTCCCATTTCTTTTGAGTTGCTTGACGAGAGCTAAGTAGCTGGGGAATGGTTCTTATAAAATTATACATCGAAAGTAGTGCAGGCGCAATGGAAATATTAATGAACATGATTGTTTTGACACGTAAGAATTAGAGCATGTTTAAATATTATACATACTGTATGAACTGCTGGCACAAAATTAGAAACGTGAGATTTTTTTTTGTCTAGCAAATATAGTTCAGCTTTAAGTTCTTCTCAGATGTAAAGAAGTCAGTTCACTTAAGAGAGCTTTTGAGGCCTTTTAAAGTCTTTGTATTTCAGATTAAATGCAGCCAAAGAGATTGCACATAAGAGCGGTTTGGTGAACTTCAAAACTGTGCAATGTCTTAATTCTAAAAACCAGGTTAATCCACCCTCATTTACTCTATGTTCCATTTTCATGTTTTTAATATGAAATTTACTGGGTTTTTTTGGCAGTGTTAACATTTAAGTTTGTTGGTTTCTATACTTTTGGAATAATACATGCTTTTTTTCCTTTTGACTTTGTTTTTTTATTTAAATGCAAATAACAGTAGAAATATAATGCATTTGTCTGATCTCATAAAATAAAACGCAAAAATTACAGGGTTATAAAACCACAGGTTAGAAAAGAATTAGAGGATCTTAGGCTAGGGCTATTTTCAGATGTCTGTATTGGAGTGTGTGGGATTTGAAGGATGTTTTATGCTAAGAGTTTTTCCAAGTGTTTGCTCAGTTATACTGCTTGTTGTGGTTTTTTTTTTTTTCCCCTGTTTTTCAAACTGTCCTTGTTTTAAATGGCTAGATATGATCCCAAAATTTAATGGCCAAATGTGTCCTAGAAAGTATTCAAATATTCAGCTGTGCTTGGAACAGTCAGTGAGCTGATGAGTATATATATTTTTACATTTGGGCTTCATGATGGAATTCTCTTTCTTAGCTTTATTAATGGAGGCTTTTGGGATTTTTAGAAAAGAATAGTAGAGTTTGAGATATGGAAATGTGTGCTGGAAGCCTTATTTTTTTAGTAGGAAACTAAATGTGTCTTAAAGGATAACTTTGTTTAAATGACTGAAATTATGAATGGTATATACTTGACCTGCTTTTAAAATTACTCATATTTCTTTACGATATAATGTAATTTATGCTGTTAGTGGGTCATGTTTTTGAAAGTTGAAAAATCAAGTATGTTCATCAGCCAGCTCACACTTCTATCCGTAGGCATGTCTGTGGAAAAGTGGCATCTTGGTATACTGATCATTCTGGGATTAGACTGAGCTCTATGAATTACTGCTTCACTCAGATCTCTGAATGACAATGGAGCGTAGTTAGTAGAGATAGAAGTTCCTTGTAGAAGGTGGTTAAATAAACAAGGATGAAAGTGCAGTATAAGGATTTAAATTTCTTAAATAATGTTATGCTCTTTTTTTCCCCCCACTTTTATTAAAGGAAATAGAAATGGTTAATCAAGTATCTATTCCAAAGCCCATTGATTTTAAGCAACAGAGTTTGCTTTGTGTTCTGTGTCAAAAGTACAAACAATGTTATTCTAGGGGTTATCCTGTATGCAAGCTCTAGTTTCAAATGCTGCACCACCTAGAACAGCTTTGTCCTGATTGCACAGAGCTTTAGTGTGGTCTCTGGATGTGCCTGGGCTGGTGCCTCTGGAGCCCAGGTATGTGACATTCTGCTCGAGAATGTGGGGAATTTGAACAGCCAGTAGTTTAGATGCTTTCTACTGGCTTGATTGACCAGATGAATATTCAATCTTAATAACCTGATCAGCAAGGAATTGTCTTTGGAACCTTTTAAGGAGTCTGAAATTCAGCTTTCTTTTGCAGAATTTCACCTGTGGGGTGAAAGAAAAACATTTGTGGGAAGAAAAACATTTTTAGTACAAGACACAACCACTGAAATTTCCTTACTGAGTGCTGAACAGTGACAAGTGGTTGTGCCTAGACCCAAAACATCTATGTAAAATACTTTCGATTATCTTTTAAAATTAATCTTTTCCCCCATAACTGAATGTTTTGTCAAGTGAAGTTTACCAGTAAATTCCACTAGAGCATGACTTATGTGCCTAATTAAGGTTCTGGATTTTATCTTAGACTGCACTCAATCTGCGTAGCAGATGCACATCCTGAGTTTCTGGTTCTCATCTGTAGTTCCAAAGAGAATTTGGTTATTCTTGTACTTGAACTTGTAGGAAGGCTGAGGAAGGTGATGTGATCTTGGCTTTCATTTTAAGACAGATGCTCACCTGCACACAGAAACTAAGAGCTCTGTACATTGTTAATTCTCAAAGTTATCAATGCTTTTACTTATTGTGCAGGGATTAATAGTTTTGTAGCTCCCTTAGGTTCCTGCTGTTTGGTTGAGATGGATACTTCCCTGGTTTTGTCTTCTGTTTTAAGCTGTCCTGGGAAGGGGAGCATGAGTAGACACGAAGAGATCAGCTGAACCTGACAGAACCTGCTGCATGAGAGTGACTTGCTTCCTGCAGAAGGTGCAGTCTGCAGGTGTGAACTCACCTGTGGCCTGCCTTGTGAGAAATGGTTCTTTGCCTTGTGTGAGTTCAGGTCTAGGTGAGGACAGGAGGAGCTTTCATGGTGTTTAATCCACTGAACACACCCACAGGTAATGGCTGTAAAAGACATCCTAGTAAATCCGTGGATCTGCTCCCTGATTCCAGGCACCCAGGGAGCTGTGTGATCCAGGGCCATGGGGCCAGGAGAGGGCTCTGTGTGCACCAAGGAACTTTGCTGCTGAATTTTTGAATGCTCTTGGCCTGTGTGTTTTTCCCATTTCTGAGGTAGCTCTAGTCTGTTTAGTATCTGGCATTTCTTGGTTTGATATCATCATGGTGTTCCTAAAAGGGTATGTTTTGTCCCTTTGGACAAGTAGGAAATTCTTATTTCTTGTTTGTAATGAAAAACTCCAAACCAAAAAAGGAAAAATAAAGAAAAAAAGAAAAAAAATCTAAACAACTACCCAAACACAGAAATACAGTGATTTATTTATGCAGAGGTAATACTTTCTCTTTCTTTTAGAGATATTTCCCCCATAGCATATGTATGTGATACACTGAGGTTTGGGGTGGTTTATTTTGTTGCTTACATTCAAGATAACTGCAGGCACTGATGTTAAGAGTGAAGCTTGCTTGGCTTTTGTTTACATTATTCTTATTAAATCTATTGGCTGTTTGTTTTCAGATTGGTTTCAGTTATTTACTGTTTTTCCTAAAATGATATTTTGATGCTCTTTTTCTCTCTGCTGTTGCTCTTGATGGTTTGGTATTTATTGGAATGCAGGAATCATGGTGAGGATATTGATCTGTGCTGGTCTTTTTTTTTATTTCTTTCACATGGTCATTTAGATTGAGCCATCTGCTTGCCTAATAGTGGGAGTGCTGAAGAAAAGCATTTTCTTTTCAGCTCACATATGAATTGTACTTTTATGTAGAGGTTATTCACTTGCAAATAGGAAGATTGAACTATGATTTGGTGGCATTGTGTATAAAATAATGAAAATTAATCTTCCTCCAAAATATTTTCTTTAATGTTTGTTCTTTGTCACTGTCCCACTGTGGCACATGAAGTGCATCTTTTCTGTAATCGCTGCTGCAAATGGGCAAGAGAAAGGACTATCTTTATTCTGCTAATTTTCTCACAGTTAATATGAGAAAAAACTTTGATAAATGCCTTTCATCCAAGAGTCTGAAATACTTTGCAAGATGGCTTTGTGTAGCATTGTTGATTAGGAGAGGGAAGAGGACTCACCTCCTGGAAAGCTGCTCCATGCTGAGGAGTGCACAGGAATACAAACAGAACCCACACAACCTGACTCCTGGGCCCCACCCACTTTAGAGAACTGAAATTTATTTTAAACCAAACTTGTGTAAAATGAATCCTCAACACCTGAAAGTCTGAAAGCAATCAAATATTTTGTGTCCACCCTGGCTGAATGATGAAGTGGGAAAATAACGCTGGTAGGAGATGCTGTGGTGGATGTGGTTTAGGCTGCTCTCCATTTTATTCCTGGTAAACTGAGCAGGTTCCTCTGTGCACTGGTCACAGAACTGGGCATGGGCTGTCACAAGGGGGTCCCAGCAGGTTCTGCAGAGAGGTGCCACAGCAAGTTTAATATTGATGAAACTGCAGGGGGGAGTAGACAGGGCAGAGGAGGTCCTGCAGATACACCTGACTTCTCCAGGCTGAAACAAGACATGGTAGTTTCTGGGTTTCTCTGAGAGTCTGAGCATGGGAAGGCTCTGTTGACCTCTGTCTGGAGTAAGCCCGTTACCAAACTCTAGACTCGTCCTTTCAGGAGGAAAATTTCCCTCTGACTGCCGAGGGAACCTGTGCAATCTGCCAAATGAGATGTGAAATGTCAGGAATTCTGATTGTCAGGAATATCAGCAATGATGTTAAATGAAATCCTTCAGTAGTTTGACTGCTGAACATTATGGGTAGATCTGGTTCACATTTACGTTCTGCTCAGCTGTGTCAGTCTTGCCTGTTTGTTGTCTCGTTATTCCCTAGTAAAGCTCTGTAATTCTAGCAATTGGCAAGACTCCTTGGCATGCAGCATGGTTGTCTTAAAATTCATTCTCTGTAACATCTCAGCCCTCTTGCATGATGCCTCTCAAACTCTGGATTCCCTTCTGATGTCTCCAGTGGAAAAGGGTGGGAAGGCATATCTGAGATTCCACTTCTGCAAATGCTTCTGCTTCTAGTTACTTCTACAAGTAATCCCTTTGAAATCAATAGGGAGCATTCCCAGTAGTGATGCTAAAAGTCTGAAATGTCTTACACAATAAAGCCTAAGGCTGGGAAACACCACAGAATGTTGTATGACTTCATTACAAAGGGCATCACCACAAAAACAACCAAACCAAAACAAAAAACCCCACCCATCTTAAGTAACCCCTAATGAACTTATGTTCAGAAAGCGAGACAGTCAGTAATTCTGGAAGTTATTTGATTTTTCTAGTTGTCTTTACCATATCAACAGGGGCTTTGTTAAAATCTCAGCTTAAATATTTGAGCTTTGAAATAGTGCTTGTTTCAAGAGCACATGAGAAAATCATGTCTGATCTTTGATAGAATTTATGCAATATTCTCTGCCTTCGCTTTTAATCTTCTGTGGCCACTTCTTATCCATTTGCTTTATTTAATTCCCACCCAGCCCAACTGACAGCCAGTCATTCTGATGGGGTGTACAGCAACTAGCTTTCTTCTGATTTTTTTTTTAAAAAAAATTGAATAAGTAGAAAAGAAGGATTTTACAGATATACTGTTTTAACCTAACATTGAAGTAAATAAGAGTATTTTGAAAAGCAGCTCTGAGTCAGGAATTCAGCAAATTACAGTTAAGGCCAGATTATGCCTGGGAGTACTTTTGTAAGTTTTGGTAGAAACTGCTCCCATCTATCTGGGAGCAGCAGCATATGTCCCATCTATCTTCTTCACAGCAGCAGTACACAGGTCATGTACTTTTTTTTCTTCTAATAACAAATTTTCAGAGGCCACAAATTTTGGTTTAAAGTTTTCTCTTGAGTATAGAGGAGGCTTTTCATGCTGCAGGAGAGGAAAACATTTGGCCCAGATTATTTATTATGTGAAATAATAAGTGAAAATACTAAAGTCTCTTTCCAAATCTTTGGAAGCTGAACAATGACTCAGTAAAAATGTCCACATGCAGTGAATGGAACCTAAAGCTTGTTGCTGTGAACACCCTTTTTGATGAAAAAAATAAAGGTCAAAATACTGATTTTCTAGGTGGTGAAATAATTCTGTGCAACAACCTGCAGTTCATTGTGAGCCTGCACATTTTCCTTTTACAAGTCTGAAGCAAACCAGAGAATTTGTAAAGTATAAAGGAGAAATGTTCTACTCTGTTTTTAAATAGTTATTTCTGAAATGCCCAGTTGACAGCCCATAGAAATATAATACGATAAAACTGAGGTGACAGATATGTATGAATGCCACTAAATACAATTTTATAATGAAAATTTTGTCTTATGAAGGTGAAACTTTTTAGATCATATTAGAATTCTAAATTTTTTATGCATAGCAATCAAATGACCTCTCCATATTGCCACATAAAGTCTAGATTTAAAGTTAAATGATCCAGTCAGTCATTTAGCATTTTCTTAGGCCATCTTTTACCAGTAACTAGAGTTGTTTACGTATGGTTCTGTTATTTCTGTGTTTGTATTACTTACATTTTAAGAATTGAAGAAAGAATGACCCTTTTAAAAACTGTTTTTAATAGCCTTTGTTTATTTTTAGTAGGTAGTGTTCCAGGCTCTTGCTCTAATGATTTTTTTCACACTGCATTGATAATTAAATTCATTCATTTTCCTGGCTGCACAATTCTTTTTAAATAAAAAGTTATGGGTAGTAATAGCTATTATGTTAAAAGTACAGAGGAGAAAAGGGCAGATCCACAGCTTTTAGTTCAAGGAGAGCAGATGGATTTTGCCAGTTACAGGTTTAAATAAAATCAGAAATCTCGAGTCCTTTCTCTACACTGCCGGAGTGGTGGAGCTCAAAGAATTGTGTTGTTTTTCTCATGTAATAGTGTGTGCTGCCTTTTTCCCAGTAAAGCAGGAGCTGTGGGTATGTGGTGTGTGATCCACTGCAGGAAATTTATTTGTAGTAATTTTAGAAATAGTGCTGAGTGTTGGTCCTCTTGGATGACTGGGAACTGTTTGTGTGTTGCTACCCCCTCACACAGACATGGTAGCAATAATCTTCACACCTCTTCCACTCCCCCTGCCAGAGTGACTTCATGTCAATACATTGGGGAAAATACTGTGAACATGTGAAATGCTGGTAACAGAAGATGCATATAATAAAAAATCACCCCATTCTGATCTTATTTATTGGCTTATAAAGCCTCTGCAATTTTTATCTGTTTAATGAGATTTTAGATTTTGTAATTTTTAATTTATGCAAAAGGAGTTTATTGCTTAATTACTAATAGAGAAGACATTCTTAGCCTCATATTTATTTTTTGTCATGTTTACAGAACTCTGGAAGAAAAAACATTATGTCCATTTGGTCAAACATATACTTTAATTGTAATTTGAAAAAAAAAATCAGTGCAAATGATTTAAGAATTAAAAATTTAAAAGTGCATAATAATTTTATTTTGTAAAATTCACTTTGTGAGCTGGAATATCACCAGTTTTCAAAAGCAGTTCTCAAAGTAATCTTGAAATTGTGATGAATAAAACACTTGAATGAAAAGTGAGAGAAATCTTGATCAGTTTGTAGGTATTGCTTTATATTGCTTTTCAGCATCTGAACTCAGGCTCATGAATTCTTTTGGACTCAATTGGGTGGAATTTGTTTTATTCTTGCCTACCCCTGGGTACCTGGTCTTTTGTAGGCAGAGCATCTCTTCCTCTGAAATAGCTTGTTAATTTTTTAAGCCCCCCTCTTGTCCTTTCTGTGTCTTTACCTTTTGCATTTTATTTTCATTTCTTTTCTTGATTAGTCCTCAGTGTAACTCAGTTTGATTCTAAGGTTAATAGGGCTGGTAGAGCCAGTGGAGTAGAGTCTTGGGGATGCCCTTGGGGAGGCCCCTTTAGTGTTTTACCTTTTCCCCTGCTTTCTTGCAGGTGTATGAAAGGTATGAATGAATGCACAGCCACAAGTGTTCATCCCACTTTCCTCTCCTCTTGGAGGGCTGCTGATACCATTTTCTCCCAGCATTGTGTTCCATGGGATTTAGGTGTTGACCATTGGTGATGAAAATATGCTTTTTCTGAAGACTGCTACCCAGCCTTATCTAATTTCATTTAATAGGAATATGATGTTCCAGTTAGTGATTAAAGATGTAAATCTTCTATTATTTCAGGAGTTGAAAATGTTTTGTTCCTGTCATTTTCTTACTTAAAATATCTTTGCTGCCTGTATTACCTTTAGTAATTCTCACCAAGCATCTCATAACTTTTCATACGTACCTGTAATTAGTGAGGATGGTTCTGCCTTGCGTGTCCTCAATTCACAAACTTGTTAAGAACAAATGAGTGACTTACAGGCGATCTGAGCAATAATCACTGATCCCCAAGTTGAACACCACAAGACCTGTACCAGTGTCAAGTGCCAACACTGATGTATTTGAAAAGGCAAAGACTGAGATGCCAGCTGAGACACTTGTCCTGTACTAAGGAACAGGATGTTCTCCCCACTAAGGTCCATCACAGAGGGAGTCATGAGGGAGCCCAGATGATCTTTCTAACTCACCTGCTTATATGTGCTGGTATTATGATTTCCTGTCTCAATTATTTCTGCTAGACATGCCTGAGTGTTCTTTCAGAGCTAAAGACAAGGGTGTTACACTGAGCTCCTGCTCGTGTGTTGGTGTAGATAATGAAATCCCAGATGCTGAATCTTTGAGTTTGTCAGAAGTTGTTAGTCAAATCCTGTAGGAGTACTGAAAGCATTCCTCATGGAAGTCTGGAATCAAAGTAGGTTTGAATCAGCATCATCAAGTTGGATACATGGCTCCTGTTTGGGTCGACTTCTAATGAAAAGCTTGTGAATTAAGAAGAGTCAGCCAGAAAGGGAAAGGACAGGTGAGAGGAACCAGGCTCAGGAACACTGAAAGTATCAAATCCACTCAATTTTAAGCTAGCTTTTAATAAATATGTTGTGGGGGACCTCAGATTACTAGGCAGTGTAATATTGAACATTTCTATTAATAATGGCAAAATAGGCTTTTCTGAATGACACTATGTAAATGAGTGAACTGAAGTGAATTTCTGCTTGAAATCCTATGAGAACTGGACTTGGATAATTCTAACGGGGATTGACCTTTTTGTCACAAAAGACTGACCATCTTGTAACAATTGAAAGCAGGTTTGAGGTTTGGCAGAAATCTGTAAATGAATTGTTTCATTTTGTTACTGTATATTGTCCCTCAAAGGGTGAGAAACCTGAAAATTGCAGGTAATTTCATTACTGATTTGTTTCTCTAATGTCTCAAATTGGTGCATAGTCTAGAGGGTCATTGTCCTGTGAATTTTCTTAATGATACCGTATAAAAGGGATTTTTGGTGCACAAATCAGGTAACAATTGAGGAAAAGTGAGCGGATGCTTTGCAGTGAGAGGTGTCTGCTGAGGAGGATCCCTGTTCCTTCAATAAAATGCTAAAGTCAGTCTAATGTGGAGGGCAAACTTGGAGCATCTCTAGACCATGTGTGTATTTATGTGCCTGTTTCAGACTGCAGTTCACTGTTTTTTGAAGAATTACTAATTCTTCTGAAACAGTCTCCAGATACCCACACAAAATCTCTCGATTCTAGAGAAGCTGTGGGGAGCTACGTATTCCCTTCTGCACCCTTTCCTGTAAGTAATGGTCATACCGTCTGTAGAGCTTGTTTGATCTGAAGTTGTGACCCCTTATTGTGGAATATGCTGAAGTTTTGGGGAGGTGGGATGGGACTATGGCATTTACAAGTCGAGTGTTGCTGCTTTCTCTACGAAGTGAGAACTGAGGATCTGCCCCCTGCAGCATGTGCGTGGATGGCAGAGAGGTGATACCGCAGCACTGGAAGGTCTCTTCTGTTGTCTGGAGTTTTCCTGACAGAAAGAGCTTGGGGTACACTGGTTTTCTTCCCCCTTTACACAGTTACAGATGTTTTTGGAATGTGACATTGGCTCCTGTTGAGGGGAAAGTCTCAGGGGCCTCTGACCTCCTGCAGGTCCTGCCTGAGCATCCTTACAGGTGCCATCCTTATATTTTTCCTGCAGGAGCTGCCCTGCCTTACAGGGGATTTTCACTTAAAAAGGCTGAGTTCCTTTGACACAAGGAGGTCTCTTCCTGTTTTGCAGAGTCTGTAAAAACTTAAGTACCAGGAACTTATATTACACTATGCAAATATTCTTAAAAAACCCTCTGTGAGTTTGCTTTGCAGAAATGCATCAAGTCTTAAAGAAAAAGGGACCATACTGAAGAATCCTTTGTGGATTTAACAATCCTCACTATACTTTTCAGGCTGAAATGTGATTTTATGCTACAATACGTTTGTGAAAACCCAATTTTACTATTCAGCGTTGTGTTTATCCTAATAACTAGTTATTTCACTGGCTTCCTTAACAAAGAGAAATAAAAAACGGGAAGAAATTATCCAGTTGGTGGTAAAATCACAGTGTAGGCATACTTACAAGAGCAGAATTACTACAAGTCTTGTTTCTTTGATGAGGGAGTTTTGTAAATTAGCTCATTTTTGTATTCTTGCAACAGACGCATGCAGAGAACTCTACCCTGCATCCTTCCTGCATTAATAAATAATCATTCTGCATGTTTTTGGCTCTAATCACTTACGCAGACAAAGGCAACTTTAGTAAGAAAAAGGTTCCTGTGGAAGGTATTTGTGTAACTGTGACTGCAGGTGAGGGATCTGTATTCTGTGCCAAGTGCTGTCTTTTCCTAACATTTCTGGTGCTTGATCTTTGCTCTGGTGAGTTGGTGTTTCAGTGCATCTCTCGCTTCACAGTTGCTCAACTTTTCTTTTTGAGCAATGAATGTCAGTAAAAAGGGCAAAACCATCCCCCAGCAAATTACCCTATTTAAATCCAGTCTATGGCAGCGTTACGATTCCTTATATCTGGAGTATTTTTGCAAAAGTTAAAAGAAATAATATTTTAAATTGCTTTATATTAGTGCAATGCAGTGTTTTCAACAAGACTGTATCAAATTCCTCACATTTAAAGTCTCTGGCTAATAAGCTGTTAAAATGATTGTTCCATCAAAATATATGACCAGATAACAGTTTGATTAGCATCCCATGTTTTATACTCAAAGTTTATGCCCATATATATTTTTAAATGCTATGTTATTGCTTATTTCAGCCTTGGAAATACTGCAAGTTTGATTAGCAGACAGATAAATATTTTTTGTCTAAGCAGCAACTGATTTTAGGCAATATGGAAAAGTCTTATCCTATATCTTTATAATTCTAATGAGCATGTACAATGTTAGCTGAATTTCTCCTATTAATATGTTTCACTTGCATGTGTGCTGTTCCAAAAATACAACTTCAGCTGTTTCAGAATGCTTTAGAAATAAATTCCCTTCCTCAAATTTGCATGATTTTTGTAAAATTAGGTCAAATGAATTTTGAACTGAAAACAGTACTTTGTCATAGTATCTACAGCACATGTCTAGCAAATTTATAAATCCAGTGCTCATTCGAGTAAAGTTCCAAATAATAATGAATGGTTTAGAAAGCATTATCATCAATTTCCTACAGGTGCAGCTGTGGAAAAATCAGTGACTTCAATCAAAAGCCTCTGTCAAGTTTCACTGCACTGTCATTTTTTACATTCAGGTTTTGCTGAAATTAAAAAAAAAAAAAGACAATTCTGTAAATGTCTTTACATCCCTTCTACCTTTGGGTGGTGCTTTTGAGCAGTGCTGTGCAGTTGTTTCTGCTCAAAGAATTTAACAGCACTCATATTTTTGCTCGTTATACTAACACTGTATTTCTTTTGTGGTATTATGGAGTTAAAATTGCACTGTGTGTTTTAACACGCATTACAACAACCTCTTAAGGCAAAAAAGTAAATTCATGCAAATGAGTTATGGGAAGTGAAAAGAATTGTGCTGCTTCATTCATTGCAGGGACAGTTATTGGGAGCAGGCGTTTTCCTCCTGTGGACTCTGTGCTTACTGTGTCCCTCGTGAGTGTCCATTGATAAGTTATCTTTTGAATACCAATCTTGAGGCTTTATAAAAGGCCATGAAGAAAGAATGTATGCTGTATGTTGCTTACTTTAAATAATTTCCTTTTTTTTTCACTTGTGTCTTTGAAATATGGTAGATACAGCTTGTCCCTGTTGCTTTTCTAGTATCTGAAAATTAGAATAAAGGGAAAACTTCATATTGCTGAGTTAGTGGGACGCTTCCTCGTTTATAGTGCTTCATATGCCACTGGCTTTCTCCAGCCTTCCTGTATAAAAACACTGCCATTAAAATCCAGTAACATGCAATAAAAATGTGACGGTGATCCCTTTGAAGAATTCCCAGTGTCAAGAACAGTGAAGTTATACCAAGCTGACCCATTGTCCCTTGTGAGACCAAGAGCCCAGGGCTCCTGCTGCCTTCAGGCATGCCAGGGAACAGCCTGCACCTCCCACCAGACCAAGCTGCAGGCTGACCCCTCTGTCTCCGGGATGTGAGAAACCACTTGTTGCCAGCAAACTTTTTTAAAAGCTGTAGAAACTTAAATCCTGAGGAGATGCTGCTCTTTCCCCATGGGTAGATAGTTTGGGCTCTGTTGAACTTGAGTGACCGTCATTAGGCTGTGAAAAGAAATCTTTATTTTGCTAATGTTTTCTGACTTATTTTGTTTTTCCAATTGCTCTTGTAGTTTCTGTCTTCAAGTGGTGGTCGTGTAACTTTCTGACAGGAATTTAAAAAGTTTTAGGCTCTGAGCATTTAAATTTTGTTGCAGATGGAAGAGCTGCTAAACTTTTTCTGGTTTTAGCTTCGTTGTAAACGCTATAAATTGTAAATTAGTGACTTTTAAAACTTTTATGTATATAAAACTATGATAAAATTACAGTTTTTATTAATTGGTGATGCCACTTTCCAGTATTGGAGTAGGGTTCCTTCCTGTGAGAAGTTGATGTCTACCTGTCTGTGTCTATTTTTCACACCCTCCTGGAGAGAGCAGCTAGAGCAGCCAGGCTCCTGTGATCTCCCCTCGACTTTTAAACTGTCTGGGCCACTGGGAAATTCCATAATTAAAGGAAAGCCTTT